>NC_064920.1:583371387-585844720 GCF_023897955.1 Schistocerca gregaria | reverse complement strand
TATTGGAAATGAAAGACAAAATTGTTCCCATAGCACAGAAACTGGTTTACCAGTTCCTAAGTGCAGTTGTTTCAGAAGAGGACTGCGCAGAATTTGAAGGATACATACCTCACCTGTGCTCAGAACAAGGACACGCAATAAGGTCTGCGACCGTTGAAGCATATACATGGCTTATCTACATGATATATTCAGTTCAGGTATACATGTCTATTACGCAAGCTGAAGATTAAGAGCTGGAGACAGTATATCAAGATACTGAAAGGGTAATACAGTACATGAATGGAGATGAAAATATAATAGTCAAGGGGGACTGGACTGCAGTTGTAGGGGAAGGAATATAGGAAAAGATTTCCGCAGAATGTGGGCTTGGGACAAAGAATGAGAGAGGAGAAAGTCGAAATTCTGTAATAAGTTTCAGGTAGTAATAGTGATTACTCTAATCAAGAATAACAACAGCAAGAGATATACTTGGAAAATGCCGGGTGATACGGGAAGATTTCGGTTAGATTATTTCATGGTCAGACAGAGATATCGAAATCAGATACTGGATTGTAAGGCGTGCCCTGGAGCACATATAGACAAAGATCACAATGTATTATTGATGAAGAGTAGGCTGAAGGTTAAGAGATTAATCAGTATAACAGTAAGCACAGAAGAGAGATACGGAAGTACTGAGGAATGACGATACACGTTTGAAGTTTTCTAAGGCCATAGATACACTCCTGGAAATGGAAAACAGAACACATTGACACCGGTGTGTCACACCCACCATACTTGCTCCGGACACTGCGAGAGGGCTGTACAAGCAATGATCACACGCACGGCACAGCGGACACACCAGGAACCGCGGTGTTGGCCGTCTAATGGCGCTAGCTGCGCAGCATTTGTGCACCGCCGCCGTCAGTGTCAGCCAGGTTGCCGTGGCATACGGAGCTCCATCGCAGTCTTTAACACTGGTAGCATGCCGCGACAGTGTGGACGTGAACCGCATGTGCAGTTGACGGACTTTGAGCGAGGGAGTATAGTGGGCATGCGGGAGGCCGGGTGGACGTACCGCCGAATTGCTCAACACGTGGGGCCTGAGGTCTCCACAGTACATCGATGTTGTCGCCAGTGGTCGGCGGAAGGTGCACGTGCCCGTCGACCTGAGACCGGACCGCAGCGACGCACGGATGCACGCCAAGACCGTAGGATCCTACGCAGTGCTGTAGGGGACCGCACCGCCACTTCCCAGCAAATTAGGGACACTGTTGCTCCTGGGGTGTCGGCGAGGACCATTCGCAACCGTCTGCATGAAGCTGGGCTACGGTCCCGCACACCGTTAGGCCGTCTTCCGCTCACGCCCCAACATCGTGCAGCCCGCCTCCAGTGGTGACTCGACAGGCGTGAATGGAGGGACGAATGGAGACGTGTCGCCTTCAGCGATGAGAGTCGCTTCTGCCTTGGTGCGAATGATGGTCGTATGCGTGTTTGGCGCCGTGCAGGTGAGCGCCACAATCAGGACTGCATACGACCGAGGCACACAGGGCCAACACCCGGCATCATGGTGTGGGGAGCGATCTCCTACACTGGCCGTACACCTCTGGTGATCGTCGAGGGGACACTGAATAGTGCACGGTACATCCAAACCGTCATCGAACCCATCGTTCTACCATTCCTAGACCGGCAAGGGAACTTGCTGTTCCAACAGGACAATGCACGTCCGCATGTATCCCGTGCCACCCAAAGTGCTCTAGAAAGTGTAAGTCAACTACCCTGGCCAGCAAGATCTCCGGATCTGTCCCCCATTGAGCATGTTTGGGACTGGATGAAGCGTCGTCTCACGCGGTCTGCACGTCCAGCACGAACGCTGGTCCAACTGAGGCGCCAGGTGGAAATGGCATGGCAAGCCGTTCCACAGGACTACATCCAGCATCTCTACGATCGTCTCCATGGGAGAATAGCAGCCTGCGTTGCTGCGAAAGGTGGATATACACTGTACTAGTGCCGACATTGTGCATGCTCTGTTGCCTGTGTCTATGTGCCTGTGGTTCTGTCAGTGTGATCATGTGATGTATCTGACCCCAGGAATGTGTCAATAAAGTTTCTCCTTCCTGGGACAATGAATTCACGGTGTTCTTATTTCAATTCCCAGGAGTGTACTTCAATAATGAATAGCTCAGTAGGCAGTACAGTTGAAAAGAAACGGACATATCGGAAAAGGGCAATCACAGCAGTTGGAAAAGAAACATAGGCACAAAGAAGGTGACTGCGAAGGAACAAGAAATACTCTACTTGATCGATGATAGAAAGAAGTACACTAACGTTCAGAAAAATTCAGAAAATCAGAAATGCAAGTCACTTAAGAATGAAATGAACATGACGTTCGGGTAAGGGAAGGCGAAATGGCTGCATGAAAAGTGTGAAGAAACAGAAAAGGGAATTATTGCCGGAAGGACTGAGTCAGCATATAGGAAAGTCAAAACAACCAGCAGTGAAATTAAAAGCAAATTTCGAAACTTGAAGAGTGCAACGGGAATTCCACTGTCAAATGCAGAGGAGAGAGAGGGTAGGTGGGAATAGTACATTGAAGGCCTCTATGAGGGGGGAGATTTGTCTGATGTGATAGAAGAAGAAACGGGAGTCGTTTTTTAGAAGTGATAAGGGATCCATTACTAGAATCTAAATTTAAAAGAGCTGTGTAAGACTGAGGCAGAAGTAAGTACGGCAGAAGTGACAGATAATATCCCATCACTATTTCTTAAATCAGTGGGGGCAGTGGCAACAAAACGAGTAATGACGTTGATATGTGGAATGTATGAGTCTCGCGACGTACCATCTGATTTTCGAAAAAAAATATCATCAAAACAATGCCGAACACTGCGAAGGCTGAGAAGTGCGAGAATTATCACACAGTCAGATTAACAGCTCATGTATCCAAGTTGCTGACAAGGATAGTACACAGAGGAATTGGTACGAAAATGGAAGATGTGTTAGAAGACGATCGCTTTCGCTTTAGAAAAGGTAAAGGTAAACGCACCAGAAAGGCAACTCGGACCTTGCGGTTGATAATGGTAGCAAGACTAAAGAAAAATCAAGAAACATTTACAGGGTTTGTCGAACTGGAAAGATCGTACGACAGTGTAAAATGGTGCAAGGTGTTCGAAGTTCTAAGAAAAATAGGGTAAGCCATAGGGAGAGACAGGTAATATACAATATGTATAGGAGCTCATAGGGAATAATAAGACTGGACATTCAAGAAAGAGGTGCTCAGATTAACAAGGATGTGAGACAGGGGTATTGTCTTTCACCCTGCAGTTCAGTCGGTACATCGGAGAAGCCATGGGAAATAAAATAAAGGTTCAGGAGTGGGATTAAAATTCAAGGGATAAGGGATATCAATGACACGATTCGCCGATGACATTGCTGTCCTGAGTGAAAGTGAAGAAGAAACAGTCTAACGAATACAGAATGTAGATTGAGAGTAAATGGAAGAAAGGCGAAAGTAATGAGAAGTAGCATAAATGAGAAAGACGAGAAAAAATCAAGAGTGATGGCCAAGAAGTGGACGAAGTTATGCAATTCCATCAAATAGCCAGGAAAATACCGAATGACGGGCGGAGCAAGGAGGACATCAAAAGCACTGACAAAAGGACATTCCTGGCCAAGAGAAGTCTACTAATATCAAACATAGGCCTAATTTGAGGAAGAAATTTCTGAGAATGTACGGTTGGAGCACCGCATTGCATGGTAATGAAACATAGACTGTGGGAAAAGACGAACAGAAGAGAATCGAAGTATCTAAGATGTTGTGCTACATGTGGAAGTTATGTGGACTGATGAGGTATAGAACGAAGAGGTCCTTCGCATTATCGGCGAGGAAAGGAATTCACGGAAAAAACTGATAAAAAGTACAGGATGATAGGTCACCTGTGGAGACATCAGGAAATGACTTCTGTGGTACTAGGGGGAGTTGTAGAGGACAAATACTGTAGAGGGAGACAAAGATTGGATTACGTCCAGCAGATAATTGAGGACGTATGTTGCAAGTGTTACTCTGAGATGATGAGCTTGGCAAAGGAGAGGAATTCTGGGCGGTTCACATCAAACCAGTCAGAATATTAATGACTCAAAACAGAAATTCATGCCCATCACCATGATGGAGGACAAACGACTGACCACTCATGAAGGCAAAGAATGTATGGTGATTTCACCGTAGCAGACACTATATCGAGTTGCAACCTGATTAATATGGCCCTTAACTGAGCATGCAAACACGCATGAGTTTCGTTCGTTGTGTCGGAAGTCTCATGGCAAACAGCGGTGTCTTTCAATTGTGACATGTACAAAATTTTCTCACAATATCCGTGCACTACTAATTGTAACTGAACAGCTGCTGAGGGGTATTTTGAAGGTGTGGTGGAGTCCATCCTACTGGAAAATGAAGTCATCAGAGTGGCCCTGAAGTCGTGAAAGAAGCCAGTTTTGCAACATTAAAAAATTAATCAACGCCGGATAGGGCGTACAAATCCCTGTGTTCTTGGCCTACAAAATCGCCAATTATGACTCACTGCCAGGTTTTCTTATGGGGAAATGGGAAGGAAAGTTTGTTCATCTCCCTTTTATCTCGAGCCAAAGAAGAAGTGAACAACAGAGTAACAGCCAGTATAACTTCTCTAAACAGCACATGCATTGTGTAAAGTTTATGACCAATTTAGTTATCGTCTAGATGATATTCGTGCTGCTGCTGGTGCACAGATAGGGAATTTGTAATAGCATATATAAAACTTTCAGATTTAGTTTGCAATGCATCCCTCTATTGTAATATGTTTTTGTCAATAAATATGGAGTACTCAAATGAGGTAACTGTCTTTGAAACACCGTGTTTATTACAGAAATGTTTTATCACCAGCATATTGAAAAAACATTGTCAAAATTTATGATAATTCCTTGAATTTCGTTGTGTTTTCTGCTTTCTTTCCGTTTGTGGCATTTTAGAGCTATAACAAAAATGCCCTACCCGTTGAATATAGTTTTTACATACATTTTTCATCAAGAATGGGTTATAACAAGTTAGGTTTAACCATTTCCACTTCAAAAGCAATTTTTTAATACTTCCACTGGACTAACGTTTGTGAACAATGTTGATCCTACAGGCTTCACATCTAAATCTATTTTTATATGTAATGAATCAACGTGAATCGTACATATTTAGTTGTACCCATTATAATTCCGTTAAAATGTGTAGCGCCATAATTTATTTGGTAAAGAATAGACGTCATAAGTTTTCATACTGATGAAATCGTCTCGAGTCAGCCATTGAATCGTGTTGTCAGAACATTTCGCCGAGTTCTCTGCTCGTCTTCTCCTGGCGGAGATGTCTAGTAGGAGACTCGTCGAAATGTTGCGACATTACGACGCATTGTCATGACAGATAACCTGAGGGGATTTCATGAATGAAATTCGCCGGGAAAGACAGCAATCCCAAATCATAAACAGTTATGAAAACCCTAAGGAAAAATATGTCTGTTCTTAGATTATTTTTTCTTGAAATATAGACACAATGTAAAACCTTCAATTTATCCTAATTACCAATCAGTAGTGCAGTATAACCTTTTCCTGTCCAAATGGATTGAGCAATTAATGCTATGCCTACTCTAGTTTCGCTTCGTCTAAACTCTACATAAACCAAAATTAGGTACGAACATTTTCGATTGTAGCCTTTTAGGTCGTTTATAAGCCCACTCCACCAAAATGCCCATCGCAGAAAATAGTTATAAAGGAAGTTCTTTGTTGTATGTTACCACTTTACTACTATAACCTTGTAATTTTAAATATGTCTGGCTTCAATAGTCAAAGAAAGCAACTCTTCATAAACATCTACGATTCGTATGTAGCTCCAAAGTCCGAACAAAAACAAAGAACGTTGCCTCGTTCTTTAACACTTATAACAAATGCCTTGATATATTCAGCCAGATATTCGTATCACTTTAGAGTGGAGCAAATATTGGCAGTTCGATGTGATATCAAATAGAATTAGGTACTATCTTGGGTAAAGCAGGAGGTAGACCACGGTTTATTGGTAGAATACTGGGGAAATGCAATGAGTCTACAGAGGAGACTGCTTACAAATCACTAGTGCTACCCGTCCCAGAATATTGCTCAAGTGTGTGGAACCCATACGAAATTGTATTAAGTATATAGAGCTGGGCAGCACGAATGGTCACAGGCCTGTTTGATACGCGGGAGTGCATCACAGGGATGTTGAAGAAACTGAACTGGAAGACTCTTGAAGATAGGCGTAAACGATCCCGAGAAAGCCTACTTACAAATTGTCAACAACCGATCTGTAGTGACGACTGTGTACTACAATCCCTACGTGTAGGCATCGTAGAAATGCTGAGGAGAATATGAAATTAATTACAGCATGCACAGAGCCATTAAATTAATCATTCTTTCCGCCCACTTTACGTGAATTTAAAGGGGAAAAACCCTAATGATTCGTACAATGGGAGATATCCTCTGCCACACACTTTACAGTGGTTTGGAGAGTAAATATGGAAGTGCAGCTGTAGATAATGCAAGCTGTTCCCTGGCAGATATCTGTTTCAAGAAAGTATTGTCCTTCATTCCTCTAATTTTCGTAATAATTAAATCCGTTCTGCATTCTACATGGAAGATCTCCCACAACAGCATTCGCGCTCTAGTTCGCGCAGTGAACTGAGATAGTCACTCGTATAGTGTCCTTGTCTTCCCTACATAAAACTATTATGCGTACGAAATATACTTTAACACATATCCATTAAATTTATTTTAACCCTATCGGCCTATAACGCTCTTCTGCAAGTCTGCGTCAAATATAACACTAACACAAACTAGCGTTACCATCTGGGAGGATATTTGATGTTTTGACCTTGTCTTCTGTTAATGTAAAGAGCGTATTGGACAGTAATTTCATACCACTGGCAATTAATAGAAAACTTAACACACTTTACTTTGGGGGTAATGAAAGTAGAGGAGTGCATACAAATGAAATAACAAACGGTCGCAAGCCTAATTAGGCATAATAATTTGAAAAATTATGTTCAAGGAAATTGAATATAAGTAGTTAAAGTGACTTTCATTAACACTTCCTTTGAATAGTGCACTGGACACCTACGACTACAGGGCGAAACGTTGTAGGTAGCAGTAGTTACCATTTGCACAAATCAGTAATCATAGGAAGATAACTGATACTTCCCTCTTAATGATAATGGTTACTACTGCAAACATTAATCAACACAGCACTGCGATGTTATTCTATGAAACACTGCACTAAAGTTGGGCATGAAAAGAGATCTGACTTACAAACATATAAATACCACATTGGCGAAATAGTGGTGGCGAGGGGAAAGGCAGTTGGAATAGTGAGGTACTTTTACTTTGGGACGAGGTGTGCTAGGCCAGTCGAGTGTCGGGACTGGCCTGTGCAGGTCCACGCTTATAGGGGCCGGTATGACAGCAATTACACTCCTGGAAATGGAAAAAAGAACACATTGACACCGGTGTGTCACACCCACCATACTTGCTCCGGACACTGCGAGACGGCTGTACAAGCAATGATCACACGCACGGCACAGATGACACACCAGGAACCGCGGTGTTGGCCGTCTAATGGCGCTAGCTGCGCAGCATTTGTGCACCGCCGCCGTCAGTGTCAGCCAGGTTGCCGTGGCATACGGAGCTCCATCGCAGTCTTTAACACTGGTAGCATGCCGCGACAGTGTGGACGTGAACCGCATGTGCAGTTGACGGACTTTGAGCGAGGGAGTATAGTGGGCATGCGGGAGGCCGGGTGGACGTACCGCCGAATTGCTCAACACGTGGGGCCTGAGGTCTCCACAGTACATCGATGTTGTCGCCAGTGGTCGGCGGAAGGTGCACGTGCCCGTCGACCTGAGACCGGACCGCAGCGACGCACGGATGCACGCCAAGACCGTAGGATCCTACGCAGTGCTGTAGGGGACCGCACCGCCACTTCCCAGCAAATTAGGGACACTGTTGCTCCTGGGGTGTCGGCGAGGACCATTCGCAACCGTCTGCATGAAGCTGGGCTACGGTCCCGCACACCGTTAGGCCGTCTTCCGCTCACGCCCCAACATCGTGCAGCCCGCCTCCAGTGGTGACTCGACAGGCGTGAATGGAGGGACGAATGGAGACGTGTCGCCTTCAGCGATGAGAGTCGCTTCTGCCTTGGTGCGAATGATGGTCGTATGCGTGTTTGGCGCCGTGCAGGTGAGCGCCACAATCAGGACTGCATACGACCGAGGCACACAGGGCCAACACCCGGCATCATGGTGTGGGGAGCGATCTCCTACACTGGCCGTACACCTCTGGTGATCGTCGAGGGGACACTGAATAGTGCACGGTACATCCAAACCGTCATCGAACCCATCGTTCTACCATTCCTAGACCGGCAAGGGAACTTGCTGTTCTAACAGGACAATGCACGTCCGCATGTATCCCGTGCCACCCAAAGTGCTCTAGAAAGTGTAAGTCAACTACCCTGGCCAGCAAGATCTCCGGATCTGTCCCCCATTGAGCATGTTTGGGACTGGATGAAGCGTCGTCTCACGCGGTCTGCACGTCCAGCACGAACGCTGGTCCAACTGAGGCGCCAGGTGGAAATGGCATGGCAAGCCGTTCCACAGGACTACATCCAGCATCTCTACGATCGTCTCCATGGGAGAATAGCAGATTGCATTGCTGCGAAAGGTGGATATACACTGTACTAGTGCCGACATTGTGCATGCTCTGTTGCCTGTGTCGATGTGCCTGTGGTTCTGTCAGTGTGATCATGTGATGTATCTGACCCCAGGAATGTGTCAATAAAGTTTCTCCTTCCTGGGACAATGAATTCACGGTGTTCTTATTTCAATTCCCAGGAGTGTACTTCAATAATGAATAGCTCAGTAGGCAGTACAGTTGAAAAGAAACGGACATATCGGAAAAGGGCAATCACAGCAGTTGGAAAAGAAACATAGGCACAAAGAAGGTGACTGCGAAGGAACAAGAAATACTCTACTTGATCGATGATAGAAAGAAGTACACTAACGTTCAGAAAAATTCAGAAAATCAGAAATGCAAGTCACTTAAGAATGAAATGAACATGACGTTCGGGTAAGGGAAGGCGAAATGGCTGCATGAAAAGTGTGAAGAAACAGAAAAGGGAATTATTGCCGGAAGGACTGAGTCAGCATATAGGAAAGTCAAAACAACCAGCAGTGAAATTAAAAGCAAATTTCGAAACTTGAAGAGTGCAACGGGAATTCCACTGTCAAATGCAGAGGAGAGAGAGGGTAGGTGGGAATAGTACATTGAAGGCCTCTATGAGGGGGGAGATGTGTCTGATGTGATAGAAGAAGAAACGGGAGTCGTTTTTTAGAAGTGATAAGGGATCCATTACTAGAATCTAAATTTAAAAGAGCTGTGTAAGACTGAGGCAGAAGTAAGTACGGCAGAAGTGACAGATAATATCCCATCACTATTTCTTAAATCAGTGGGGGCAGTGGCAACAAAACGAGTAATGACGTTGATATGTGGAATGTATGAGTCTCGCGACGTACCATCTGATTTTCGAAAAAAAATATCATCAAAACAATGCCGAACACTGCGAAGGCTGAGAAGTGCGAGAATTATCACACAGTCAGATTAACAGCTCATGTATCCAAGTTGCTGACAAGGATAGTACACAGAGGAATTGGTACGAAAATGGAAGATGTGTTAGAAGACGATCGCTTTCGCTTTAGAAAAGGTAAAGGTAAACGCACCAGAAAGGCAACTCGGACCTTGCGGTTGATAATGGTAGCAAGACTAAAGAAAAATCAAGAAACATTTACAGGGTTTGTCGAACTGGAAAGATCGTACGACAGTGTAAAATGGTGCAAGGTGTTCGAAGTTCTAAGAAAAATAGGGTAAGCCATAGGGAGAGACAGGTAATATACAATATGTATAGGAGCTCATAGGGAATAATAAGACTGGACATTCAAGAAAGAGGTGCTCAGATTAACAAGGATGTGAGACAGGGGTATTGTCTTTCACCCTGCAGTTCAGTCGGTACATCGGAGAAGCCATGGGAAATAAAATAAAGGTTCAGGAGTGGGATTAAAATTCAAGGGATAAGGGATATCAATGACACGATTCGCCGATGACATTGCTGTCCTGAGTGAAAGTGAAGAAGAAACAGTCTAACGAATACAGAATGTAGATTGAGAGTAAATGGAAGAAAGGCGAAAGTAATGAGAAGTAGCATAAATGAGAAAGACGAGAAAAAATCAAGAGTGATGGCCAAGAAGTGGACGAAGTTATGCAATTCCATCAAATAGCCAGGAAAATACCGAATGACGGGCGGAGCAAGGAGGACATCAAAAGCACTGACAAAAGGACATTCCTGGCCAAGAGAAGTCTACTAATATCAAACATAGGCCTAATTTGAGGAAGAAATTTCTGAGAATGTACGGTTGGAGCACCGCATTGCATGGTAATGAAACATAGACTGTGGGAAAAGACGAACAGAAGAGAATCGAAGTATCTAAGATGTTGTGCTACATGTGGAAGTTATGTGGACTGATGAGGTATAGAACGAAGAGGTCCTTCGCATTATCGGCGAGGAAAGGAATTCACGGAAAAAACTGATAAAAAGTACAGGATGATAGGTCACCTGTGGAGACATCAGGAAATGACTTCTGTGGTACTAGGGGGAGTTGTAGAGGACAAATACTGTAGAGGGAGACAAAGATTGGATTACGTCCAGCAGATAATTGAGGACGTATGTTGCAAGTGTTACTCTGAGATGATGAGCTTGGCAAAGGAGAGGAATTCTGGGCGGTTCACATCAAACCAGTCAGAATATTAATGACTCAAAACAGAAATTCATGCCCATCACCATGATGGAGGACAAACGACTGACCACTCATGAAGGCAAAGAATGTATGGTGATTTCACCGTAGCAGACACTATATCGAGTTGCAACCTGATTAATATGGCCCTTAACTGAGCATGCAAACACGCATGAGTTTCGTTCGTCGTGTCGGAAGTCTCATGGCTAACAGCGGTGTCTTTCAATTGTGACATGTACAAAATTTTCTCACAATATCCGTGCACTACTAATTGTAACTGAACAGCTGCTGAGGGGTATTTTGAAGGTGTGGTGGAGTCCATCCTACTGGAAAATGAAGTCATCAGAGTGGCCCTGAAGTCGTGAAAGAAGCCAGTTTTGCAACATTAAAAAATTAATCAACGCCGGATAGGGCGTACAAATCCCTGTGTTCTTGGCCTACAAAATCGCCAATTATGACTCACTGCCAGGTTTTCTTATGGGGAAATGGGAAGGAAAGTTTGTTCATCTCCCTTTTATCTCGAGCCAAAGAAGAAGTGAACAACAGAGTAACAGCCAGTATAACTTCTCTAAACAGCACATGCATTGTGTAAAGTTTATGACCAATTTAGTTATCGTCTAGATGATATTCGTGCTGCTGCTGGTGCACAGATAGGGAATTTGTAATAGCATATATAAAACTTTCAGATTTAGTTTGCAATGCATCCCTCTATTGTAATATGTTTTTGTCAATAAATATGGAGTACTCAAATGAGGTAACTGTCTTTGAAACACCGTGTTTATTACAGAAATGTTTTATCACCAGCATATTGAAAAAACATTGTCAAAATTTATGATAATTCCTTGAATTTCGTTGTGTTTTCTGCTTTCTTTCCGTTTGTGGCATTTTAGAGCTATAACAAAAATGCCCTACCCGTTGAATATAGTTTTTACATACATTTTTCATCAAGAATGGGTTATAACAAGTTAGGTTTAACCATTTCCACTTCAAAAGCAATTTTTTAATACTTCCACTGGACTAACGTTTGTGAACAATGTTGATCCTACAGGCTTCACATCTAAATCTATTTTTATATGTAATGAATCAACGTGAATCGTACATATTTAGTTGTACCCATTATAATTCCGTTAAAATGTGTAGCGCCATAATTTATTTGGTAAAGAATAGACGTCATAAGTTTTCATACTGATGAAATCGTCTCGAGTCAGCCATTGAATCGTGTTGTCAGAACATTTCGCCGAGTTCTCTGCTCGTCTTCTCCTGGCGGAGATGTCTAGTAGGAGACTCGTCGAAATGTTGCGACATTACGACGCATTGTCATGACAGATAACCAGAGGGGATTTCATGAATGAAATTCGCCGGGAAAGACAGCAATCCCAAATCATAAACAGTTATGAAAACCCTAAGGAATAATATGTCTGTTCTTAGATTATTTTTTCTTGAAATATAGACACAATGTAAAACCTTCAATTTATCCTAATTACCAATCAGTAGTGCAGTATAACCTTTTCCTGTCCAAATGGATTGAGCAATTAATGCTATGCCTACTCTAGTTTCGCTTCGTCTAAACTCTACATAAACCAAAATTAGGTACGAACATTTTCGATTGTAGCCTTTTAGGTCGTTTATAAGCCCACTCCACCAAAATGCCCATCGCAGAAAATAGTTATAAAGGAAGTTCTTTGTTGTATATTACCACTTTACTACTATAACCTTGTAATTTTAAATACGTCTGGCTTCAATAGTCAAAGAAAGCAACTCTTCATAAACATCTACGATTCGTATGTAGCTCCAAAGTCCGAACAAAAACAAAGAACGTTGCCTCGTTCTTTAACACTTATAACAAATGCCTTGATATATTCAGCCAGATATTCGTATCACTTTAGAGTGGAGCAAATATTGGCAGTTCGATGTGATATCAAATAGAATTAGGTACTATCTTGGGTAAAGCAGGAGGTAGACCACGGTTTATTGGTAGAATACTGGGGAAATGCAATGAGTCTACAGAGGAGACTGCTTACAAATCACTAGTGCTACCCGTCCCAGAATATTGCTCAAGTGTGTGGAACCCATACGAAATTGTATTAAGTATATAGAGCTGGGCAGCACGAATGGTCACAGGCCTGTTTGATACGCGGGAGTGTATCACAGGGATGTTGAAGAAACTGAACTGGAAGACTCTTGAAGATAGGCGTAAACGATCCCGAGAAAGCCTACTTACAAATTGTCAACAACCGATCTGTAGTGACGACTGTGTACTACAATCCCTACGTGTAGGCATCGTAGAAATGCTGAGGAGAATATGAAATTAATTACAGCATGCACAGAGCCATTAAATTAATCATTCTTTCCGCCCACTTTACGTGAATTTAAAGGGGAAAAACCCTAATGATTCGTACAATGGGAGATATCCTCTGCCACACACTTTACAGTGGTTTGGAGAGTAAATATGGAAGTGCAGCTGTAGATAATGCAAGCTGTTCCCTGGCAGATATCTGTTTCAAGAAAGTATTGTCCTTCATTCCTCTAATTTTCGTAATAATTAAATCCGTTCTGCATTCTACATGGAAGATCTCCCACAACAGCATTCGCGCTCTAGTTCGCGCAGTGAACTGAGATAGTCACTCGTATAGTGTCCTTGTCTTCCCTACATAAAACTATTATGCGTACGAAATATACTTTAACACATATCCATTAAATTTATTTTAACCCTATCGGCCTATAACGCTCTTCTGCAAGTCTGCGTCAAATATAACACTAACACAAACTAGCGTTACCATCTGGGAGGATATTTGATGTTTTGACCTTGTCTTCTGTTAATGTAAAGAGCGTATTGGACAGTAATTTCATACCATTGGCAATTAATAGAAAACTTAACACACTTTACTTTGGGGGTAATGAAAGTAGAGGAGTGCATACAAATGAAATAACAAACGGTCGCAAGCCTAATTAGGCATAATAATTTGAAAAATTATGTTCAAGGAAATTGAATATAAGTAGTTAAAGTGACTTTCATTAACACTTCCTTTGAATAGTGCACTGGACACCTACGACTACAGGGCGAAACGTTGTAGGTAGCAGTAGTTACCATTTGCACAAATCAGTAATCATAGGAAGATAACTGATACTTCCCTCTTAATGATAATGGTTACTACTGCAAACATTAATCAACACAGCACTGCGATGTTATTCTATGAAACACTGCACTAAAGTTGGGCATGAAAAGAGATCTGACTTACAAACATATAAATACCACATTGGCGAAATAGTGGTGGCGAGGGGAAAGGCAGTTGGAATAGTGAGGTACTTTTACTTTGGGACGAGGTGTGCTAGGCCAGTCGAGTGTCGGGACTGGCCTGTGCAGGTCCACGCTTATAGGGGCCGGTATGACAGCAATTACACTCCTGGAAATGGAAAAAAGAACACATTGACACCGGTGTGTCACACCCACCATACTTGCTCCGGACACTGCGAGACGGCTGTACAAGCAATGATCACACGCACGGCACAGATGACACACCAGGAACCGCGGTGTTGGCCGTCTAATGGCGCTAGCTGCGCAGCATTTGTGCACCGCCGCCGTCAGTGTCAGCCAGGTTGCCGTGGCATACGTAGCTCCATCGCAGTCTTTAACACTGGTAGAATGCCGCGACAGTGTGGACGTGAACCGTATGTGCAGTTGACGGACTTTGAGCGAGGGAGTATAGTGGGCATGCGGGAGGCCGGGTGGACGTACCGCCGAATTGCTCAACACGTGGGGCCTGAGGTCTCCACAGTACATCGATGTTGTCGCCAGTGGTCGGCGGAAGGTGCACGTGCCCGTCGACCTGAGACCGGACCGCAGCGACGCACGGACGCACGCCAAGACCGTAGGATCCTACGCAGTGCTGTAGGGGACCGCACCGCCACTTCCCAGCAAATTAGGGACACTGTTGCTCCTGGGGTGTCGGCGAGGACCATTCGCAACCGTCTGCATGAAGCTGGGCTACGGTCCCGCACACCGTTAGGCCGTCTTCCGCTCACGCCCCAACATCGTGCAGCCTGCCTCCAGTGGTGTCGCGACAGGCGTGAATGGAGGGACGAATGGAGACGTGTCGTCTTCAGCGATGAGAGTCGTTTCTGCCTTGGTGCCAATGATGGTCGTATCTGTGTTTGGCGCCGTGCAGGTGAGCGCCACAATCAGGACTGCATACGACCGAGGCACACAGGGCCAACACCCGGCATCATGGTGTGGGGAGCGATCTCATACACTGGCCGTACACCTCTGGTGATCGTCGAGGGGACACTGAATAGTGCACGGTACATCCAAACCGTCATCGAACCCATCGTTCTACCATTCCTAGACCGGCAAGGGAACTTGCTGTTCCAACAGGACATTGCACGTCCGCATGTATCCCGTGGCATTCAACGTGCTCTAGAAGGTGTAAGTCAACTACCCTGGCCAGCAAGATCTCCGGATCTGTCCCCCATTGAGCATGTTTGGGACTGGATGACGCGTCATCTCACGCGGTCTGCACGTCCAGCACGAACGCTGGTCCAACTGAGGCGCCAGGTGGAAATGGCATGGCAAGCCGTTCCACAGGACTACATCCAGCATCTCTACGATCGTCTCCATGGGAGAATAGCAGCCTGCATTGCTGCGAAAGGTGGATATACACTGTACTAGTGCCGACATTGTGCATGCTCTGTTGCCTGTATCTATGTGCCTGTGGTTCTGTCAGTGTGATCATGTGATGTATCTGACCCCAGGAATGTGTCAATAAAGTTTCCCCTTCCTGGGACAATGAATTCACGGTGTTCTTATTTCAATTTCCAGGAGTATAGGTACTGGAGATTTTAAGTTAGGTGTAAAGCCGTATTTATTATTCCACCGAAAATATGGTATATCCCTTGTTACGTTCACTTTGTTTTCTTGTATTGTATTATACATGGTGAATTTTTTATCTTTACAGAACGAAATAGCTCAAAAACCACGGACAGAATTATGTACTGATTTGGGCTGTATTCCGCATCCGGGCACGAAACATCGGGGCACGACAGAACTACAGCCGGGTACTTGAAGATCACCCTGTCGGCCTGAAGGAGGGCAGTGGTAGCGGTCTCCAGCAACCACGACGGGCCACGTTCTCTTCCTACCTGGAGTACCGGGGTCCGGGCGAGGCGTACACTCCCAAGGTGTGGCAGCGCTGGAGTAGCACCAGAGAAAGCAGTGGGGTTTGCCATCTGGCAAGCACCGCTAGCGGCAAGTTGCGGCAGAGCGTCAAGGAAGGCCTGGGTTCGAGTCCGTGCCTGTCCTAGGAGCAGCAGCGGCCGAGGGCCACGGCGAACAGTACATCCACCTTCATCCCATGGTCGGACACAGCAGGCCAAATAGGGCGGAGGGCGGAGAGGACCAGGAACTGTAGCAGTCTCCGAAATAGCGGGCAGCGGCGCGGCGCCAGCCGCTAAGCCCCGACAGGTGTGGTCGACCGTGCGAGCGCGGCTGAGTTCCAGCTGAGCGGCCTTGCAGACGGCTGCAGCGGTGTCGGCATAGCAGGAGCTGCTGAGCCACCTGGCCTCGCGGCACAGAGCACGGCCGGCCGCCGACACTACAGTGCACTGATCGAAGCCCTGTAAATTATGAGAAGGAAGCAATGCCACCAAATACCGCTGTATCACTCTGCACTGACCCTTGACGCCATTGAACTTGCTCAGCCTCCTGACGAAGAGCGGCGCGGTGGGTCCCGGCTTCAGCCCGGCGATTTGGAGTCCCTGGATCGGTCCAACCTGACTGCCCCGCAACAGTGCCATGATAGAGCCAAAGTTGTTGTACGGGACAGAAAACCTAAGCGCAACAAAGAAGAATGAAGAAAACTTAAGAGGAATCTATGGACCTGTCAAGGAAGGGAGATCTTTGACACACAGAAGAACCTAGACTTATATGAGCTGATGAGGCAATCGAACATCATTAAAAAACTGAAAGCGCGGAGAATAAGCATGGCAGGCCACGTTGCTAGGAGATCAGATGTACTTATGTGAAGACCTGATGGTACCCTTCCAATTGGAAGACCCAGGAAGAGAAGGGAGGATGAGCTACAGAAAGCCCTTTGCCATCTAGGAGTCCGTGACAACTGGATAAAAAGTGCACAAGATCGCCATTTATGGAGGATCACTGTGAGATCAGCCCATGATCTACAGGGTCCTCGATCGCCGATTTGATGATGTTCGCATTTCCATAGTGTGTCGTGTATGTTTGTGTTACTAGTTCCCTTGTATATTACAACTGGACTCTGGTCACTTTGGATTATGTTGTCTAGGACTTACTAGTCTACAATATGTGATATGACGAAGTATTTACAAGTGAGATGTCTTCTTGTTGTTGTTGTCTTCAGTCCTGAGACTGGTTTGATGCAGCTCTCCATGCTACTCTATCTTGTGCAAGCTTCATCTCCCTGTACTTACTGCAAGCTACATCCTTCTGAATCTGTTTAGTGTATTCATCTCTTGGTCTCCCTCTACGATTTTTACCCTCCACGCTGCCCTCCAATACTAAATTTGTGATCCCTTGATGCCTCAGAACATGTCCTACCAATCGGTCCCTTCCTCTTGTCAGGTTGTGCCACAAACTCCTCTTCTCCCCATTTCTATGCAATACCTCCTCATTAGTTACGTGATCTACCCATCAAATCTTCAGCATCCTCCTGTAGCACCACAATTCAAAAGCTTCTTTTCTCTTTTTGTCCAAACTATTTATCGTCCACGTTTCACTTCCATACATGGCTTCACTCCATACAAATACTTTCAGAAACGACTTCCTAACACTTAAATCAATACTCGATGTTAACAAATTTCTCTGCGTCAGAAACGCTTTCCTTGCCATTGCCAGTCTACATTTTATATACTCTCTACTTCGACCATCATCAGTTATTTTGCTCCTCGAATAACAAAATTCATTTACTACTTTAACCGTTTCATATCCTAATCTAATTCCCTCAGCATCACCCGACTTAATTCGACTACATTCCATTAACCTCGTTTTTCTTTTGTTGATGGTCATCTTATATCCTCCTTTTAAGACACTATCCATTCCGTTCAACTGCTATTCCAAGTCCTTTGCTGTCTCTGACAGAATTACAATGTCATCGGCGAACCTCAAAGTTTTTATTTCTTCTCCATGGACTTTACTACCTACTCCGAATTTTTCTTTTGTTTCCTTTACTGCTTGCTCAATATACAGATTGAATAACATCGGGGAGAGTATACAAACCTGTCTCACTCCTTCCCAACCGCTGCTTCCCTTTCATGCCCCTCGACTCTTATAACTGCCATCTGGTTTTTGTACAGATTGTCAATAGCCTTTAGCTCCCTGTATTTTACCCCTGCCATCATTTGAACTATGAAAGAGAGTATTCCAGTCAACATTGTCGAAAGCAATCTGTAAGTCTACAAATGCTAGAAACGTAGGTTTGCATTTCATTAATCTATTTTCTAAGATAAGTCGTAGGGTCAGTATTGTCTCACGTGTTCCTTCATTTCTGCGGGATCCAAACTGATCTTCCCCGACGTCGGCTTCTACGAGTTTTTCCATTCGTTTGTAAAGAATTTGTGTTAGTATTTTGCAGCTGTGACTTATTAACTGATAGTTCGATAATTTTCACATCTGTCAACAAATGCTTTCTATGGGATTGGAATTATTAGATTCTTCTTGAAGTCTGAGGGTATTTCGCCTGTCTCATAATCTTGCTCACCAGATAGTAGACTTTTGTCATGACTGGCTCTCCGAAGGCAGTCAGTAGTTCCAATGGAATGTTGTCTACTCCCGGGGCCTTGTGTCGATTCAGGTCTTTCTGTGCTCTGTCAAACTTTTCACGCAGTATCGTATCTCCCATTTCATCATCATCTACATCCTCCTCAATTTCCATAATGCTGTCCTTATATAGACCCTCTATATACTCATTCCACCTTTCTGCTTTCCCTTCTTTGCTTAGAACTGGGTTTGCATCTGAGCGCTTGATATTCATGCAAGTGGCTCTCTTTTCCCCAAAGGTCTCTTTAATTTTCCTGTACGCAGTATCTATCTTACCCCTAGTGATATAAGACTCTACCTCCTTACATTTGTCCTCTAGCCATCCCTGCTTAGCCATTTTGCACTTCCTGTCGATCTCATTTTTGAGACGTTTGTATTCCTTTTTGACTTCTTCATTTACTGCATTTTTATATTTTCTCCTTTCATCAATTAAATTCAATATTCCTTCAGTTACCTAAGGATTTCTACTAGCCCTTGTTTTTTTACCTACTTGATCCTCTGCCACCTTCACTACTTCATCCCTCAGAGCTACCCATTCTTCTTCTACTGTATTTATTTCCCCCATTCGTGATAATTGTTCCCTTTCACACTCCCTGAAACTCTGTACAACCTCTGGTTCTTGCAGTTTATCCAGGTCCCATCTCCTTAAATTCCCACCTTTTTGCAGTTTCTTCAGTTTTAATATACAGTTAATAACCAATAAAGTGTGGTCAGAGTCCACATCTGCACTGGAAATGTCATACAATTTAAAATCTGTTTCCTAAACCTCTGTCTTACCATTTTATAATCTATCTGATACCTTCTAGTATCTCCAGGATTCTTCCATGTATACAACCTTCTTTTATGATTCTTAAACCATGTGTTAGATATGATTAAGTTATGCTCTGTGCAAAATTCCACCATACGGCTTCCTCTTTCATTTCCCTCCCCCAGTCCATATTCACCCACTATGTTTCCTTCTCTCCCTTTTCCTACTCTCGAATTCCAGTCACTCTTGACTTTTAAATTTTTGTCTCCCTTCACTACCTGAATAATTTCTTTTATCTCATCATACATTTCATCAATTTCTTCTTCATCTGCACAGCCAGTTTGCATATAAATTTGTACTACTGTAGTAGGGATGAGCTTCGTGTCTATCTTGGCCACAATAATAAGTTCACTATGCTGTTTGTAGTAGCTTACCCGCTCTCCTATTTTTTTATTCATTACTAAACCTACTCCTGCATCACTCCCTATTTGGTTTTGTATTTATAACCCTGTATTCACCTGACCAAAAGTCTTGTTCCTCCTGTCATCGAACTTCACTAATTCCCACTATATCTAACTTTAACCTATCCATTTCCCTTTTTAAATTTTCTAACCTACCTGCCCGATTAAGGGATCTGACATTCCACACTCCGATCCGTAGAACGCCAGTTTTCTTTCTCCTGACAACGACGTCCTCTTGAGTAGTCCCCGCCCGGAGATCCATATGGGGGACTATTTTACCTCCGGAATATTTTACCCAAGAGGACGCCATCATCATTTAACCATATAGTAAAGCTGCATGCCCTCGGGAAAAATTACGGCTGTAGTTTCCCATTGCTTTCAGCCGTTCGCAGTACCAGCATAGCAAGGTCGTTTTGGTTAGTGTTAAAAGCCAGATCAGTCAATCATCCAGACTGTTGCCCCTGCAACTACTGAAAAGGCTGCTGGCCCTCTTCAGGAACCACAAGTTTGTCTGGCCTCTCAACAGGGTTCATGGTTCATAGGGGTAGGGAGATGTATTATGTTACTTTTATTACCCATGCTATTGCAGTAAGTCGACGGGTGGCCAGGTTTACTTAGAACAAATAAATTGCATTCATTTATCACTTGCACTATTACATGTCCTTTTTCGTCCGTTCTATCTGCATACCAAATGGTTGAGGTCGCATTGATGTGCGACAGGGTCATTAGTCTTTTCCATGTGCAAATAGTGCTATATCCTTTATTCCAGCTGTGAAGGGCTCTACGTCAAATGAGTACTGTGCCTCTATTGAAGAGACTACCCGAATACAGTTCCCTAGAGTTACCTCAGCTGCTGCGTTATGTTCCGAACATAATTGTGTGGTAGGTTTAGCAGTAATATTTATGTAACATACTACGATTTTTGCCTTGCTGTCTGGTCTTTCGTTTATCGTGTTACAGTGTTTTAGAAGGTCAGCTATATTGCCATTACGTAAGTATGGTTCTTGAAGGCACACTACATCAGCGTGTACGTCTTCCACAAGCTTCAAAAGCTCTTCAACTGCCATGGCGTTTCTCATACAATTTAACTGTAAGAAAACAACTATGGAAATCTATTTATTTCTTTGTGGTCGAAGTATACTCGTCTATGTGCCCTTAGAATGTATTTGTATACCTTCTCGAAGTTAATTCCTTCATTTCTCCCAGGACATACTTCTCTCATTATCTTTAAGAACAATACTTGTATAAGGGAATGAGTCCGTAATATTCTGCATAAGAACCTATGTCCGGAAAGGTCATCCAGCGACGCTACAGAACGTCAAAGTTATAGGTGCCTGTCAATGTATGTATATACAGGGTGATTGCGTGATGTTACACACTTTCTAGTACGATGGAGAAGGATAAATGTACCAATCTGAGATAATGATTACTATACTGGAAACGAAAGAGTCGAAAGTTAGCAGCGAAAATCTTTCTCATACCTTCGGTAGTGGAATGCATATACTGGTGCTGTTGTTGCTACGGTTTTATGGCAGCAAAAGTTCAGAAGAGATTGTTAATAAACATGCGCTCCAAAATGCACATCTGAGGAATTATGAGCACTTGTTCGTATTCGTCACTATGAAACATACTTCTACTGAACAACTTCGACGCTCTATAGCGTAGTTGTACCACATTTCCGGACATAGGTCCCTGTTAAAAATATTATGTACTCAATCCGCTCTACAAGTTGTAGAAGTTTGTAACGGGAATATCTGAACACACTATCCATTCTCTCTGTTTCTTACATTATCAATAATGTTTCTACTCAAATGTTTAAAAAAATATCTACTATTCTTAGTATTTCATTCCTAATTTAACTGCTTTAGCATCATCTGACAATTTTCTGCTTTACACTAAACATACTTTACTTTCGCTTACGCTCAATTATCACTCCTTTTTCGCGACACTATCCATTCCATTTCTGACGCTAAACGTTGTCGACAAACCTCAAAATACATATTTCTACACTCTCGAAGTTAATTCCCTTTTAAACTTTCTAGCTGGTTTCCTTTACTTCTTGCTAGATACACAGACAATAATATAGAGAACAGGCTACAACCCCGTCTCTTCCCCATCTTAACTACTGCTCACATTTCATGTATTTCAATTCCGCATTCCGTTTCTGTGTGAACTGTGGATAAAATTTCGCTCGTTGCTACTGCATATAACATCGTCAAATCTCTAAGCCCTCAAATGCTATGAACTCAATTATGACTTTCTACAACCTATTTTCTACGGTAAGCCATAGGTTCAGTATTACCTCGTTCATTTGCTACTCTTATGCTATTACTTCTTGCTCTTCCTCTGACCAGTCAACCTTTCTATGGATTAATTTCTTTTGTATGGCTCCTACACAGTTCTGTTATTTGTTGTTATTCACATTCGACAATACAGTCATGAGAACGCTGCTTCAGAGATCGTTAACAACACTGACACGTCTTTAAATTCCAGTCATTGAGAACTATACCTATAGTGAACTATATCTATTATATTCATAATGATGATCGTCATTATACGTCTCTCGTGTGCAGCACAAATTGTGATACTGACTCGCTAAGGATGTCTGATTAGATGCAAGAGCATACCTGAAGGCTCTAATCTAATCAGGTAAAATAAATACGTAAGCAAATAAATGTCAGTGATATTTCCCTGCTCCATGAGAAAGCATCCCACCTACTTGTAGGGAGGCGAACACCAAACTAGTATAAATTATTCTTGTAGTAACTCTTACTTCCTTAGTCTGAATTACTTTAGTGAATTACTTCTGTAGTAATATACTCTTTTAGTTACTGTTGGAGAGCTCAATTACTGTTCAGTACTTTAGTTGTAACTGAAGTAGCAACGCCTTTTTACTAAAGAAGTAAGCCATTTCTGCACACTGCTGATACGTGGATTATGTTCTCTCTCAGAAAATATAGATTGTCGGCAGAAGTTATTGCATCACATTTTGCGTAATTTATGTTCACTCTAATTTTAGAAGATAGAAAGGATTATTAAATCGAATTATTTAAAATTGGAAAATCTAAATGCTCTTGTATTAAGTAATAGTAAGATCTGTTTATTATCAAAAAGGAATGTGCTATTAATGGATGAATCTCTTGTTAACCCCCCCATCTACAGCTACCAACATCTATTGTTGGTTTGTGACACATACTAATTTAAGCGCCAGTTTCAGATATGAGCTAGCAGTAACAAGAAGGTGGCTAAGAAACGCACAAAAAGTACCAGAAAATGAAAAAGAGCGGTTTGCTGAAATAATGAAAAAGAACATAACTATTACTGAATCTAAAAATCACTATGTCAATATGCTAATGAGAGAAAAGGATGCTTGAGAAAAACTTCTCATTGAATGCAACGCAGAAGCTCTTACACAAAGATCACAAGAGCAGCTTAAAGTAATTTGGAAGGAAATGAAAGCGAAAGCAAAGAAAATGAAAGCTAAATGCAACCGAGAACAATTTCAAACTGGCAGTGGAGTAGGTGAGACGAATATGGACGATATAAGCCAAATGGTTTTCAAGGAGATAGCTGGAGTTAACGTCAGTGACACATCCGTAGATACGGTGATACTTTCAAGCAACTTCGATGATAACTGCTCTGAAGGTAGTAATGAAACTTCTGAAGGCGGAACTTTATCCCAAAGTCATGGACCTCGGCCTGCATTCTCTGGTGGGAGCTTATCAGAAGATGCGCTAGCTAAAGAGGGAGAGAACTTGCGGCTGTAGTGAATAACCGCGAGTTGTTGGAAAAACGCAGGTGAGCTTCATTCCTTAAAAATGCGCTTAATACGAGAGGAATATAATGCAAAAACGTTATCAATAGAAGGAGAAAGAGAAATCATGGAAGAAGAGCATAACCTTAAAATGGAAATTATGAATAAGTTCGAGAACGTGATAGAACAAACTTCAGGTTCAAGTTCTACAATCAATGTGCTCGAGAAATTTGGGATTTAGTGAATGAATAAGAAAATATTTATATGTGTAAAACATATTTTATTTTCTTCATATGTTCTTGTATGGCACAATATTTGTGCTTCTCGTTTCAGTATCAGTAGTAATTTTTGTTAATACCACATTCTAATATTTATCTGAACGTGCAGTATTATAAAATAAGTCTTTTTTTAGAAATAATCTAAACTTTGTATGACTTTGTATTCTCAAGTAAGAAATAAAATTAGAATGTTAATCTCTTGGCAAAATAAATAAGAAAGATGGAAGGGAAGAATATAACTAATGACACATAAAGAAAATGAGGCACCTTTCACAGCAGTAGTGAGAATTTATGAAGAAAAAGTCTTTTTGTAGTTTTATAGGCAAACTAGATACAATTTTACATGAAGTTATTACGTATAATAGACCTTCTGACAGCTTGACCAGCAGCATCTGCTTCTGGCTGAAATGCTTATTGTTCAGTGTTATTCAACTCCACAGCGTCAGTGAGAAAAAAATTTCTAACTTCCATTCGAAAGTTGTGTAGAATTTCAGTATCCGCGATAACATCCCCACAGTTGTTTGGTTTAAATCGTATTGTTTTAGTGAGAATTTGGAAATGTTTCTTCCAAATACCGAGCACTCGCTCTATTACACATCTGGTAGGAATATTGGCCCTATTGTAGCGCCGTTCGGCTCTTGTGTAGACTCGGAACACAGGTGTCATAAGATATTAGGGGATAACATATCCACTATCTCTAACAAGCAACCCAGTAACTCTACTACTGTCCCGATGCGTGTGTCATGTGTGGAACGCTGCCACCGGACTACCACGTTCAAAATTTTCATATTGGCATCACAGATGATCTGTGTATTGATAGAAAAGAAATTCTTGCGGTTTCTGTATAGTTCTGCATGTGTTCCAGAAGAACAAAGCGTGGATATAAGCACACAGTCTATGGGCCCTATGGCGTTTGGGAATCCATGAGTTCGATGGAATTCTTTTTTGTTCTCTGATATATTTTCTTGGCTCATACGGTGGCTTTGATGCGGTTGTACTATGTATCACACTTTTAAAAGCTCTTCCAGCAGTAGTAAGACTGATATTAATGAGATCCGCTGCTACTATTTTGTAAGTACCTGTGCGAGGTATACCAAGTCCAGATATAAGTTGCTGCCTAGAAGACAAAACACGGTTCCTGTTAGAATTATACTGTAGCAACGGCTCCAGCATACCAAGTAGCAACTCAAAAGATTTATTACGAAACCCAAACCGGTCACTGAAATCACTGTCACTATACATCACAAATGGGTCTCTTATCTCCATTACAACCCTCATTCTTGGGGTGTTCACCCCTTCCTCCATCTCCATATTTGTTCGTTGTTCAAGTAATCCATAGCATTCGCCACTTAAAACACGCAACTCAAAGATCGCATCTTACTGTCTACTTTACTGCTACTACTACCTAGGAGCAAATTTTGACCTTATTTTCTCCTTAAGTTATTATCGTAGTAGCGTAGTCTTCAGTGATGCTCTCCACAAGTAATGGAGTAAACAAATTTACTTTGCAAGTAAATGAGAAATTTACTCCTGGAGTAATTTACTCCTTCAGGTCAGTATTACAGACTGGAAATCGCCGATTTCCTTTTGTCTTAGGAAATTACTACTTTAGTTTCACTTACTCGTGGTTGGTGTTGTGACCATGCGAAATTGCTTTCGTCTGGCTACAACTGTGGGTTCTTTTGTAGCCTTGGGAGGAGGCTAAGTAGAACACATGAAACATTGGTTCACTTTATTACATAAGTAAGGATTGAATTAACTTTGACACACTTCTTAGCTACAGGATTGCTTGATAAGTTGCTACTATTGTTGATTATTAAAGCAGTACTTGATGCACAGATTAACAAACTGTTCTCTAGCTGAACTATGTTCCACAATTAAATGAACAGGCGCATCAGAAACTGTAACCGTCACGTTGATTCTACACTGTGATGGTGAATCCTTCAGATAAGGTAGTGAACTGGACAGAGCTCTTGCTGGATCGACACTATCTTGACTCCAGCGTGAGGGCGCTGGTGTGCTGTGACGGGAGGCGTGGTCTTCAGGAGCGCCTACCACGCGTCGTTGCGGTCTGCCCTCGCTAATTTCTGTGCTATCGATACGCGCTGCCAACTTTTTTTGTGGGAAAGCAATCTCTGTACGATACCACACAGAGCGTCATGATTTATCATCGCCAGGAGCTGCTGATAAAATTTCGTTGTTGAGCAACGATTTTCGGTCCACAGACAACCATCAGTTTCATAAAACGATTGCTACACAATACTAGGTGATCTAAGTAATGATAATTACACCAGTTTCTTATTTTTTCATGCTTATCACAACGTGTTTCGAGAATTTATTCCCGTTTTCATGTGTGTTCGTTTACACGGATACTATTGAAGATGTCTGCATGTGATTTTCTGCCTCTCTCAAAGATCAACAAATATATTCATGGAAACAAATACACTTGAATGTGAGATAAGATTTTTTAAATGCATTGTGCTAAGAGCAAGATAAGTAGTTGGTGCAGTTTTCGTTGTTTAATTTATGAATGAGACAGTTTTACACATTCTTAAAACATCGATTGCTATAAACGCAATTAAATAATGTTATGACACCACAACTCATTCGATGATTATACATTTTCTACGTGTTTTACGAAGTTTCTTTTATTAGTTGTGCTGAATTTTGTTTTTGTAAATATGTTGTCAAGTTAGAAGAGCTATTTATTATGTAAGAAAGAGAATACGGATGGGATGTTAACATTTTGTAAGTAGACACGCTGGCCTAGTCAGGGAAAAGCTATTGTCAAAGAGAGTAATAAATTATAAATTCATTATCGCTGGGCGTCCGAGAGCGCCAAAAAAGTAGCAGTTCGGAGTCGCGAGGAGAGGATTGGTGCCGTTGGTTGTGCGTATTCAGTGGTAGGGCTATGCAAAAGTGCGGAGCAGTGAAAACAGAAATAATTGTTTTGGCGGATGTTTAATATGGGAAAGCTATGTGTATGGAATTTACTGGGCATAGTAAAAATGCTGGAAGATTCATATAACACCAAGAGTACTGTGGGCCCTTGTTACTGGCTATTATATGGCAAGAAGATCAACCTGTGGCCTATTTTACCACTAAATGAAGCAGCTCGACAAACAAACGGCATCATAAAGTGAAGTACGATCTAGACGTTTTATAACTACAGTTGTAATTGGCTTACCAGTGTAGTTGGAAACTTTTGTTTAAATAACAATGTCATCGTGCATATTGTCAAGTAAATAATTTTCCTATGTCGTTATCCAAGTAGTGGCCATCCTATCCCCTTGTACAAACCAAGATAATCAGAAAATTAACTGAAAATGAAATGAACATTAATTTATTAGATTATCAACACGTAATTTTTCCAACTTTTGGACAATTACGTAATAATTAAATCTTGGGCAGTATTATGAATAGTGCCATAAATAGAATGATGCAAAAACAAGTATTAATTCATTTGCTAAAGCTACAGTAACGTTAATAATATAAAAATTGGTTGTAAAACTTTATGTAACTTGGATACAGAATTTCACTGTCAAAGCACAGTTCTATTTTATAGCATGTAGCACAATTTATAACTTTTCTTACAAAGAAATGTCAGAGTAACTGCCAGGTAATTGACAGTCCTCACCAATAAGTAAATTCAAACAATCTTTCTGTTTGCTACATTAGGACAGTCCGGATTACGGTGAGCAACGTAACAAAAAGTTTTTGCCCTCGGCCAGTAAACAGTCTTGCTCTAATTGATCTTCGAAAATTAAAATAATATCTTGCATGTGTTTGCTGTTTGATTATTATCTGGTTACTGTAACATCTGTGGTGTGAAGTACTTGAAAGTGTGCGTTAGATATTGTTCCTATGTCATTATACTATTAACTATTCTTACGTAAGATTTCTTACGACTGTAAAGTTCAGTTTCAATTTAATTATTCTTGTTCCGGTGAGGAACTGGCGAACGTTTGTTATTTTTTTTTAAATGACGTACTTTGAAAACCTTTTTCCCAAATTTCCACTGACTACTGTTAATTAAAAATTAGCTTACGATACAAAAATTTAAATGTTAACTTAACTTTCTTTCTAATCGTCATTGTTAAAGTACTAAACAATGGTGATTCAGTTACAACTTCATCTACTTCTCTCGGGTTTGCATTATTCTTCGAAGTAGATGTCTTTTCCCCACAGATTAGGGACTTTAGGTATATGGTCATATAGAAAAATATAATTAGCCGGAAAGGTAGAAAGGTTGTAATACTAGGTGATAAAGTTAAAGGTATCAATTTTTGAGATTCTTGACTTGGTTAAATTGTAGAAAATTTCATCGTCAGTCGTAAAAATATGCAAACAGTGCATTAATTCATATTATGAACGGAGGAATTGTACGTACTCAGTATGTACCGTGGTATGCAGAACGTAGTACGAAGTATGTAGTTTTCGTCATTGACGATGTAACTTTTACTATTTAACAGCACGGGCGAATTCATGGGTTTTATTATTTCACGTCTTTGATTTTATCGCCGACTGTGATGATGTATTCTATGAGTTTGGCGGTGGTCTGTAAACACAAAACAGTTTGTTCAATAAAGAAATGTGTTGCCATCTCCTAACGGTAAATAATAACATTTTCAAAAATTAACGAGATGTGTGACATGAAATTGGTAAAACACTCGTATATTCCACATGTAATGTGTGTGAGAAACCCGTCCATGTGGTCTACGTCTACCGCTCTCACGCCGAGCAGCCATTAGCAGGGACAGTCGCCAGCAACGCCACTGGCTGGGGTGTCTGGTCCGGCGGGATCGGCGCGCTGATTGTGACAATCAGCGGAAGGTCCCGTCCGGTTAGCCGGCCTGTAATCTCGTTTTGCGCTGCTGGCTACACAGGGGGCACTCCCCTAATTAATAGATGGCGCAATCAATCCGCCCGCGACCACTGCGTGCGCCCCGATGCTGATCCGGTACGAGTACATTACGGTTAATACGGGATGCCTTTTGTGTGATTGGTCGACACTGGACTGGCGCCAACTACGAGAAGATTCCGCTTACAACTGGACAAAGAGGTGGGCTACTGCTGTTGCTACAATTAACCATAAGTATATTGACTCGTCCTTGGCTTCGTGAACTTTATTTCCTACCTGGACACATTTTTATCGCCGTTACGATGTCGTCATAACAATTTCGCTTTACCACATCTGTCGTCCTGTTTAGTTACAACGCGTCAACCATTCAGGTAGGCTGCAAGAACAAAAAAAAGTATAAAAAAAATATGGGCAGGTGTGGCATTTAATTGTGTATATAGACATGTGTATGTGAGTTCCTAAATGACCAAACTGCTCAGGTCATCGGTCCCTAGAGCTACACAATGCTTAAACTAACTTAAACTAACTTATGCAAAGGACACCACACACACCCATGCCCATGGGAGAACTCGAACCTCCACCGGGAGGGGCCGCGCAATTCGTGATGTGGCGCCTCTAACCGCACGGCAGTGCGATTCGATAACTTTAGAGAATGTTAGTTTAACATATGAAAAAATAAGTATTCTTTTCGCGTGAAATAATTAAAAATTAACTATTTACTATTAAAACAGTCTTGATCACGATTTATTTATCAAGGTGACCGGTTTCGACCACTACTGTGGTTTTCTTGAGACAATTGAGTAGGAACCACTTTCTGTTGGAGAAGAGAAAGAGGTTCCTACTCAATGGTCTTAAGATGATCACAGTAGTGGTCGAAAGCGGTCATATTGATAAATAAATCTTGATCAAGACTGTTTTAATAGTATATATTTGTAAGACATTGATTACTGCCTTTCCCGTGATGTATTCAAAACTTTCTCGTTTTTTCCTGTAACTGTACCGTGAAACCTTATTTCTTACTAAAATTCGTGGCTCTAAGTCAATGATAAATACCCTACAACGTTTGATGGGTGAGTTTTTTTTACCATCAAAATTTGTTAGTAAGTGGCTCTATCTGTTGCTTGCCCTGTCTTAGGTTCAAATGGATCAAATGGCTCTGAGCACTATGCGACTTAACATCTATGGTCATCAGTCGCCTAGAACTTAGAACTAATTAAACCTAACTAACCTAAGGACATCACACACATCCATGCCGTACGCAGGATTCGAACCTGCGACTGTAGCAGTCGCGCGGTTCCGGACTGAGCGCCTAGAACCGCGAGATCACCGCGACCGGCCCCTGTCTTAGGTATCTAACTATTTGTATAGCAACAGGACAAAAAGAGGTTCCTACTCAATGGTCGTAAGATGACCGCAGTAGTTGTCGAAAGCGGTCATCTTAATAAATGAATCGTGATCAAGACTGTTTTAATAGTAAATATTTGTAAGACATGGATCACTGCCTTTCCCGTAATGTATTCAAAAGTAATAAAAATGAACTACTTTCTCGTTTTTTTCCTGTAATTGTACCGTGAAACCTTATTGCTTGCCAAAATTCGTGGCTCTAAGTCAATGATAAATACCCTATAGCGTTTAATGGGTGAGTTTTTGGCATCAAAATTTGTTAGTAAGTGACTCTATCTGTTGCTTGCCCTGTCTTAGGTATCTAACTATTTTTATAACAACAGAAGTGTATAAACCTCAGTATATGACATGTATTCCAATTTTAGACGTCTACCCCTTGCTGAGGAAAAGTGGATTTAACAGACGAACGAACAGACATATAAAGGATAAAAAAATTTTCGTTAGAATTTCACAATTTCCACATTGTTTTCTTGAGTTGAAAATTGAAACCTTGCTTTTGCAAAATTGTGTGAGCCTAGAACAATGGGAGGGAAGCTATAGGCTTTGATGAGTATCAAAATTTGTGACATAAATGGCCGTGTCTTTTGGTTCCATAGTCTTAGAAGCTTGCATTTATTACTGTGCGGAGGGACATTAGACCTTAGTAAGTGACACAAGTTTCAACTTGGTACGTGCACTCATTTCTGAGGAAAGGGGTCTAAACAGACGACCGGATACACACCCAATCTGGTGCTAAACGGCAAGAACATTTTTCGTATGATATAAATACAAATCAACAATTTTACGAGTTTTTCCTTTGTTTGCATTGTGAATTCCTGACATCGTATCTTTTGAATGGATTGTCTTAGACGCTTCGTCGTTGTGCATCAAACAATATAGACCTTAGCCTGTGACAAATTTCAACTTGATACGTCAAGCCGTTCCTGAGAAAAAAAGGGCTTTTAACAATACGGCAGACACACAGAAGAACTACGAGAGAGATCCTGTAAAGGCTCCGTTCATTCCGATTGAGGTATGGTACACTAAAAATGTAATTGAAATATAAACAAACGTCTGATGGTAGAATAATTTTCTCCTACGGATTATTGTGATTTTTTTAAAACCCTTTAAAAATGGCTTTAAGCACTATGGCTCTTAACATCTGAGATCATCAGTCCCCTAGACTTAGAACAACTTAAACCTAATTAACCTAAGGACATCACACACACACATCCATGCCATTGGAACCTCCGACAATAATGGCCGAGCTGTTCCAAGCTGAAGCGCGTAGAACCGCTCTGCCACATCGACCGGCATTAACCATTTCATTCTACTGGCAACTTTTTTCCGCAAAACAGTGGTATATAGCCTGTCTGTATGTGAGAAACAGGCATTCTACAAGTAGTGAAGAGCATCTGTCGCGAAGAATATTGTTAATGAAGGCTATTCAAAATCGACAGTGGGGAATTACCAGGCGCCACAGTAAAATCAATTGTCGGCAACTGTTATAACAAACAAAACACAATCGAAATCAAGTCTCACAACCAGTTATTTCAAATATTTCTTCAGTTTACAAATGGCAAGGATTAAAAAGCTTTTAACCCACTTACGAGTTTCCTTTAGCAAGTCGATTGTTATAAGAAATCTGCCTCCAACAGCTCCGTGGGAGTAGCCTTTAGTTATTTCGCAATTAGTGGTGACATTGCAGAGGCGTCAGAGTCCCAGCGCACTCAACAACGCTTCCAACTTGAACGGTACGTAAAGTTGGTCCTCTCGCCCAGCTGCAATTACGGCCTCGGACAGGCGGTCGATGTCAGTGCCGTGTGGCCGCAGCCCCAGAAGCATAGAGGGCGCGCGTGGCCCGCTGTCTCCGGACGGACGGACCCAACTGCGCCCTCAACAGGGGCCGCCGGTATCGCTCGTAGCAGCCGCAGCGAAATTAAAATGTCTTGCAGCCACTAACTGGGCGACGCCGTGTCCATCACGATACTGCTGCCACCCCTTAAACATGTCAATGGGCTGTAATTGACTCGAGGGGGGTACAAGGGAGGCTTCAGATTATTAGGTAGTTATAATGACTCAGTACTTGATTATATAAGATGTGACGAGTTACATTCTGTAAGGAAATTTTGTCACGTTAGACGTCTTTTTTTCCTCAGTGGGGAAGCTAGTACTGTCGATCCCCCTTTAAATTTTCGTAGGAACGGCACAGTGACAGTTATAACAACAAATGATTTAGGAATAGTAAAGCAACAGAAATCGCTGAAGAGAGAAAAGACCTGACGGGATACCAGTTCAGTTCTACACACGGTAAGTGAAAGAAGTTGATTTTCTTGTACCGCCATTGTAATGTAGGTCTCCAGAGAAGCGTAGCGTTCGTGTTTATTGAAAAAAAAGAAAAAGAAACACAGGTTGTTCCCATTGTTTCAAGAATGGTCGTCGAACACATACACACAACTATAGGCCTACATGTCTGACATCGATTTGTTGTAGAATTCTCTAGAGATAGAAAATCTCCACTGCTCGTGAGAAATCCACTCTGGTCGCCAACGAGGTAAAGAGCGCAGTAGATGTAGGCGAAGCGATAGGTGACATCTTCCTTGACTTCTGGAAGGCAGTTCCACCCTGCCGCCCAGTGAACAGAATACGAGAATACCGATCATCAGATCGATTTTGTGATTCGATTCAAGAGCTTCTATCGAACATATCATAGCACGTCATTCTGATTGGAAACAAGTCTTCAGACGTAAAAGTAACTTCGGGTGTACCTTAATGTATTTACCAGGACCATTACATTCCGCGCGACCGCTACGTCGCAGGTTCGAATCCTGCCTCGGGCATGGGTGTGTGTGATCTCCTTAGGTTAGTTAGGTTTAAGTAGTTCTAAGTTCTAGGGGACTGATGACCTCAGCAGTAAAGTTCCATAGTACTCAGAGCCATTTTTTGAACCATTAGTTTCGCCGATATATATAAATCACCGAGCAGATAACGTTGAAATTCCGTAAGGCAATAGCGGACACTGTTGTACGCAGAGAGACATCCCACTGGCAAATTTTTGCAAAATGGAGGAAGATCTGCAGAGGCTCAACGCTTAGTGCAGGAGGTGGGAATTGACCCTAAAAAAATGTAACTTGTTGCGAATACATACGCAGAAGGACCGTTTATTGTGTAATTACTGCTACAAAGTGTCTGTGTATATGATTACAGACAGATTTCAAGTCGAACGACCACATAAAATTAATGGCGGTTAACGCAGATGACATAGTGAGCTTCACTGTAAGAACGCTGAAAGAACAGTGGCCAAAAGTACCAAACAAGGACTGTAGACAACGAGCTTGATAGTACTGCGCGTCCGGAAAGATCAACATAAGCGAGTAAAGTATACACGAAGTTCACTCCAAGGTATGGGATACCTCCTAATATCGTATTGTCGTATAGGACATCCTTTCGGGTGGCACAGAAAACTCGACGTGGCACAGACTCAACAAGACGTTGGAAGTCACCTGCAGAAACTGAGCAGTGCCACCTCTATAAACGTCAACAGTTATGAAATTTTTGCCGGTGCAGGATTATGTGCGAGAACTGACATCTCCGCTATGCCCCATGAATCTTCGATGGGTGGCCAAATCATTCGCTCGAATTGTCTAGAACGTCCTTCAAACCAGTCACTAACAAATATGGTTCAGTGAAATGGCGCATTGTTGTCCATAAAAAACCAACCGTTGTATGGGAACCTGAAGTCCATGAAAGGCTGCAAATGGTGATTTTCGTGTTAAGTTTCTATGTGACCAAACTGCTCAGGTCATGGATCCCATGGTGTACACACTACTTAGTCCAACTAAATCTAACTTCCGCTAAGGACAACACACACACCCATGCTCGAGGGAGGGCTCAAACCTCTGACAGGAGGAGCCGCATGAACAGTTCAAGGCACCTCATACCTCGCGGCTACAATTACCAGAGCCCGCACAAAGACCCAACTGTTACACAGCCCAAATTCTTACATAGTCCAATCGAGCCGCTGTCACGAATGATGATGATTATTAAATGATGAGGACAACACAAACACCCAGTCGCCGGACAGGGAAAATCCCAACCCTATCGGGAATCGAACCCGGGACCCCGTCATTCAGAGGCGGAAATGATAGCCACTAGACCACGAGCTGCTGACATATTCATATGTGCATATCGCTCTCCAAAGAGTTTTGTCACCTCCGTTTAGTGGAAGCTTCTAAGATTCCGGAAAGATATGGCAAGTTAAGTACGCGCAAATTATGAAATGAAGAGCCGCTGCCAAGAAATGAATGCTAAAGTTCACTACTGAAGACGTTTGGGAGACCCAGACTATGATTAATGGGACATGCCGTGAAACTCAGTGGGTATTGTGTGACAGAAAGAAGAGGTAGCCGGAAAAATTTTAAGCCAGAGGCACCACTCGTATGAAACACATCTTGCTTTATTCAGGCACGATTTTTGCAAACAACAGATCAAGTAGCGATCATACGGAGTATCTTCACAAATACGTGAATTTCTCCAGAAATGGGTGACTAGTAGAACCCAGTACGTTATATTGGAAGGCGAATGTTTCATAAAAACGAATGATACATCGGTTGTGTAGGAGGCAAGCGTAATAGAACCTCTAATTATCTAAAAGTCCGTAAACAGTTTAAACAGATAGGATCCTCAACACTATTTGATTGTTCTCTGACGACGCTGTTACACATGGGAAATTGTAGTCTTAGACTGTCGTATGGAAATACAGAAGACTAGGACAAAAATGTCCACTTTATTTAATATTAGGTAGCTGTCTTTAAATGTGGATTAAAATAAGGCATGCCTACGATAAACACTAAGAAACCGATAGAATCCCTTTCCGGAATTAGTGGTGAGGATCTTGAGCATGTCACATCAGCCGGCCTCTGTGGCCGAGCGGTTCTAGGTGCTTCAGTCCGGAACCACGCTGCTGCTACGGTCGCAGGTTCGAATCCTGCCTCATGCATGAATGTGTGTGATGTCCTTAGGTTAGTTAGGTTTAAGTAGTTATAGTGTAGGGGACTGATGACCTCAGATGTTAAGTCCCATAGTGCTTAGAACCATTTGAACCATTTGTAATTCCCTGTGTGCCTAGCGCGCGATTCGGGAAAAAAACGACGCAGCCTTAACAACAGTACATAGCGCCAGGTAGCGCCAAGTACACACATGCCGTTTGCAGCACTTAAACCATACCAGAAATATCTCAAATCATCAAGTTTTATGAATAACTTACATTTCATATCGACAGCTGTTGCAGGTCCAACTGTTACACAAATGAGGAAAGCAAATCAAGACAGTTTATGGTGTTACGTTACAGACTTCCACAACTTGGGATATTAATTTGTTGATGTGAGAAGCTGTAGAAAAATTTCAGAAGAACAACTCTTATGATAATTTTTGAATAATTTACTAACAATGAAACAGTTTATTGTTTACTCTTTGCAGTTGCCGCAAAACAGCGAATATCTATTGCGTGACGAGAACTAATATTTTCTTTACACCATGCACACCTGATTAAAGAAAAATTAATGCAGTTAGGCACTTGGTAGTAGTTACTTGTTTGATTTAAACACATTAGGAGGTAGTATGAACTGGTCGTTGCCGTTGTTCTGCATATTGTGCTGCATGCCCGCAGTACCTGATCAAATTCGTAAAACGTGCTGATGCAATCTGACAATGCACTGATCCGCTGATAACCTGAAAGAATAAAGAGCTGTCGGAACTTATCTTGGCGTATAACTTGCTCGAGAAATTTATAGAGATGGTGAATCATGGTATTAGTTACAAGTGGAAACCGAATTGTGTTAACAGTCTTTTTGTCGTCCTCCAAAAGACTCAAGATTCATTATGTCCTGTCCAAGAGTCCAACAAATGCAATTATTTTCTGCAGCTGGTAGGAAGACGTTGTGATGTAATTTGGCAATTTTTTCTCCTATTTTCAACGATTTTAAAAACTCGATTGCAAAATTACTGCAAATAAACAGTCCTTTTCTAAATTTTTTATCCTGATTTTTGCCCTGAAGCTACTGAAGACCGATAAAAAGCTGAAGATCCCGTAATCCACTGGTACTTATCACTGACATAGTTATAAACCAATGTATCATAGCACTCACAGTCTTCACAAGCGACTTTCTTTCTTCACTCAGAATGATAAACCGCGATCTACAGGCAGTCATTGCGTGAACGCTGACTGACTTCATACACATCACTTTAGGGGATGACGAGACACTTTTTCTTCGTGTCAGATACGGATTACTACCTGTTACTAGCATCTTCTCTACATATTTCTTTCAAACAAATTTCGTAATTTTACTACTTTATTCCATATAATTTTCTGAAGCTGTTCAAATACGTCGAAGAAGCCGAGAAATAAGCAATGTTCATCTCACTTTGATTCGAAGAGCACAGCCTTGCAGATATACCTCGGTACCAGTGTATTGGGCCTCACGAGCACATCAAAATAATTTCATAGTTTTATTACAGTGTTTTACAAGTTTCATTTTGGCATGTACTTCGTACTTCCCGCAAATCCTTGTCCCATTTACATAACTCACATTCAGATTTTACGAAGTGGAACTGGCTTTTGCGCCCTGCTTAACTTTAAACATTTTCTTTCTCCCTCGTTTAATCAAGAAACAAAAAAGTTTTCTTCTGATAATGAAAACTATTACTGTACATGTTTTCTTTGGGCTAGGAAGGTACTGTCTTTCTATTCTTGATTGTAATTAGTACAACGATCATTGTCTGAACGGCTATTCGTGGAATAGTCAATTATTTCCTTTTTCCTCAAATGTTTTCACAATTTGTGACGGAATTTCGACGTCACTGGAATGAATGTCCTAGAAGTTAACTAATAAATAACATATATATGTAGATCATCAGTAGTAAACGATTTCGAGTCCATACCATGTTGTTCTTATTTCATCTCTACAAGGCTGAAAACATTAACTGGATTCCCCATTACTGAGAAACTCTGGAACCTGGGCAAAGGTATGTTAGGTTTGTTGGTCGATTTTGGAATAACCGTGTTGGGCGGCAGCCCAGAGGTTAACACCAAGACTATGAATAGGCGTGAAATTTACGGAATGATAATTACTACTTGCAGTATTGTTAAAGATGGGTAGTAGGATGGAAAAATCTACAACTTCCTCCTATGATTGCTAGCGAAAGTCATGCTTGTGAACGACTATTGGCTTAATAAATAAAAATATTATTGCGCGTATGGTAGCTCTTACACATGAAAGAAAATACATATATTATCACATATAGCATTTACTTGTACATTGTTGACGCACGAGTGAAAATTACACGTCCTTTTTCTGTGAGATCTAAAGCATATGTAGTCTCTAGCAAGATTGAAACAAAAGTTTTTTTTTTTTTAATTGAATATTTCCGGACATTGATATTTTGTCACAAAGCCTATCCTTGCCGTCTTATTTGGCAATGTACAAATTTCTTATTACTAAAGAGGAAAATAAGACATTTGTTGTTTGGGTCTTACACGATGGCAAAAGCTGTTAGCTAGCATACACCAAGGAAACACAAGGCAATTAATTGAGTTTTATCTCCATTGTTAACGTTTCGTAAAGGCAAGTGCTAATTATTATGGATGAGTTGAAAATTCTACTCAGTAATAGATGTGAACAGTTGTGTCCAAGATGCTATCAACGGAAACTGAAACTGACTTCATGATCACTTTTTGCCATGTTATTAACTTAGCGGTTTGCTATCAACTAAGAATATTTGCTTGCCGTGTTCCGCACGCAATGTCTGGTACAGTCTATGTCAGAAGTGAACATTTCTCCAACCGTCTGGTGACCTACGAATTTGTCTGATTTCAACATTTAAAAAAAAAAAAAGAAATACTCGTAGTGTGTCTTAGCAGCTAAAATTTTCACATTGTATTTCTTTCGGTGTATTCTTCCTGTATAAAAAAAAATTCAGTTCAGATTTCGATATGTCGGATTGGAGTATTCCCCTTTTAGAAAGATGGAACGAGCACAAGCAGTAATATCGATAACGGATAGAATGGGTTACATGAAAATTCATTGCATTTATAAATGAAATCACATAGAAGACTCTAGTATGATAGTTTCTGATTTGTACAATCTGAAGTCCTTAAAAATAGGCGTTGCAACAGACATTGGTGGTATCCAGAGACTAATTACTTCTATTCTGTCGGATCTGTACAACAAGTATGTTGCAGCCATTGTTCCCTCGCTGAACATGCGAATGGAATAGGTGAGAAAATCTATAGTACTATTGCGATGCACTCTCCACCAGGCACTGTACAACGACATATGGAGTGTACACTAAAGTGACAAATGTCGTGGGATAACTTCTGTTATTGTGTAGGAAGTTCTTTTGCCCCACGTAGTGCAGCAACTCGAAGTGGCATGGTCTCACCAAACCGGTGGAAGTCTACTGCAGAAATATTAAGCCATGCTGTCTCTAAATCCGCTCATAACTGCGAATTTATTGCCGATACAGAAATCTGTGCATGAACAAACTTCTTGATTATGTCCCATAAATGTTCGTTGGGTCAACAAACAGTTCACTAGAACCAATTGCGAATAATTGCGGCCCGATGTCATGGATCATTCAGATGGTTCAAATGGCTCTGAGCACTAGGGGACTTAACTTCTGAGGTCATCAGTCCCCATGTCTAACATTCTGCGTGGTGTCTGTTTGTTCTAAGTCGTGTCTCCATACCACTTTCGCACAACGACGCTCTGAGCGTGTTTTTTAGGGAATTGACTAGTTTGAACCTGGGACCTGTTGCTGCTAAGGAGACGCCAGACCAGACATCACATGTAGAGTTCAGAAGAGACCAGTGAGACTAGCGAGGATATCACCAAATACTTAATGATTTCAGCGTCAGCTCCATTGCACTCCTGTAAAAGAATCTTAATACCAACTGAATTTAGTGGAAGGGGTTCAAGGCTTTCCTATTTGTAGTTAGCTGGTAAAATAACGTCGAAAAAACAGTTAAGTTTACCATTGGAATGTTTTTTTCTACTCACAAAACATTGTTTATAAATTGCATTGTTAAAAAAAGGAAATATTTTAATACAGGATGATAAAAACCAACTGCGTTCAACAAAAATGTAAACTAATATTCCCTGAATGGGTTTCCAAGTTCTATAATGGATCGAAGGATGACCTGTGCCATATCACACCTATAATCAAGGTTTAAGTTAAGTTTCATAAAAGAGAAAACTATGAAAATCGTCTGCAGTGACCCTCAATTACCTTTAATTACTTATTTAACTTGTCGTAAATTACAGTGGCTGATGTGGCTTCTCAATATTATATAACAGAAAAATCATCGCATTTCAGATTTTAACTTCAAGCAGCAAATGTGAATACCACGAAGTTTAATTGACGATCGGCACTAGTATTACGTAAAACGGGGATGTAACAGATGAGACTTCTGCAGTTCTGAGTGAAGCCTTATGCGCTCTTATGCGGCATCGCGTGCGTTCATTACCTTGTCGGTGGTTAGGCAGCGTCAGGGTCGGCGGGTGGTGCAGCTCCGCACACCTCGCCATCTCGGTAGCCACTCTCTCGAATTTCTCTTTACTACAATTATTGAAGTGGGTTTAAGAAAAGGGTATCTGGCTGTGTTTTCAACTGACCAATCAAGGTCTTAATGTTAACCTTAATATCCACCATCAAAAATTCTGTCTATCCAATGAGAAACGTTATACTTTTTGTGGTGGGGCAATGTTTTTAATGTTTGCTGAGTAACAGAGACATATATAGTCTCATGCCAAAACTTGCAGCTGGTGTGGCCCTTTTAGTGTTATCGTAAGATCTATACTGTTCTTCTGGAGGGCTGTACCTTTTAACATGGGCTAGGGGCTGCTCTCGGCGACGGCCTGCGATGTGGGTGTCCGTCCCTTATAATAGGGCCTTCTAGCCTACACGACTCTGGTATAGGCTTTTGTTCTCGTTTCTCCTCTCGGAATTGGGTCTGTTTCACTGTGGGAACGTGTGACATGCATTTAGGCGTTCTTGTGTTAGTCTGTGGTATTCCATTTGCTCACTCATTGATCGTATTACTTTGGTTAATTTAATGTCAGGATTTATTTGGAGCTATGTGACATACTGGCGGATTTGCTATCATATCAGGGTTTTCATGGAAGGTGTTGGATTTTCCTGACACCTTACACATGAAAGCTGTAAATAGTCTTCAAGTAGCGGACAGGCAATGATAGATTCGGTTGAAGTCCATTCAAAAACAGCCCACATCGTTACGGAGCGACCACTAGCTCTCACAATACCTTTTTGACAACTTGGGTCCTTGACGTCGTGGGCTTTGCACCACTGAAATGGGGACTCACATGATCAGCCCACGGTTTTTCAGTCATCTGGAGTTCAACCGACATGGTCATGAGCGTAGGGGAGGCGCCACAGGCGATACTGTGCTGCTAGCAAAGGCACTCGCGTCGGTCATCCGCTGCCATTGTCCAATAACGCCAAGTTCCGCGACACTGTCCTAACGGATACGATCGTCGTACGTCCAACACTGACTTCAGCGGTTATTTCAAGTGGTATTTCTTGTCTGTTAGCACTGACAACCGTACTCAAACGCCGGTGCTGTCAGTCGTTAAGTGTAGGCCTTCTGTCACTGAGTTGTCCATGGTGAGAGGTTATGCCTGAAGTTTGGTTTACTCGGCACACTGTTGAGACTGAGGATCTCGGAATATTGAATTCCATTACAATTTCCGAAATGGAATGTCCCATGCATTTACCCCCAACTACCATTCCGACTTCACAGTCTGTAAATTCCCGTCGTGTGGCCATGTTCATTTTGAAAACATTTTCGCACGAATGATAATACAAATGACAGCTCCGCTGAAGCACTGTCCTTTTATACATTGTTTACGCGAAACTACCGCCATCTGCGTATGTGCATATCTCTGATCCATATCTTTCGTCACCTTTATTTATCTATGGTTGTAGATGTAGAAGACAGTGCCACAAAGAGGGTCCTGTGGGAAGAAAACTAACGGAAAAGAAGGAAGACCAAACTGACAAAGGACATTATGCTAATTACAAACGAATTAGAGGATTAAGGGAGGAATGTTTGAGGGTATTCCGAAGAAACTACGCTGACGCCGTCACACTGCTCCATCAGTGGCAGTGCAAGTGACATAGCTAGTAACAGGGCAGTAGCCGGTGCTACTCACCACATGCCTGGTCTCCTGGTGCTCCGTGGTTCCGACACTTCACCCCCACTTGACCTTTCGCGCTGCAACAACAGCGCCGACACAGTACCTGGCGTCTGCGGCGGCTGCCCTGCGTCGCTCCACCGAAGTCCTGTCACGGTCGGACTCCCCCGGGAGGGCGGGAAATTGTAGAGTCGGAGATGGGCGTTATGTTGGCGCGGGATCATCTCCGCGCTATTTCGGCGCAGCGGCCAGCTGAAAACTGACGATGGAGACTGGTGGGAGCGGGCCGCAGTCTGGTCACTTCGTGCAACACAGCTTGACTAATTGGTGGTCCATTTCGGACATCGGAAACTTCTAATTGTTCATTGACCTCCCAGATATTCACAAAACGGCGAAGAGCTTATACATTGCTTTTACACTCCAACATGGAACTTCACGAAACTGTTGCAGTGTTTCAAATAGTTGTCAAATAACGCTAAAAGAGATGCACATTATTAAGAAAAGAATTACTGACGCACATCTTTTGAATACACCCTAAACCTCCTCCTGCCGGAGGTTCGAGTCCTCCCTCGGGCTTCGGTGTGTGTGTTGTTCTTAGTATAAGTTAGTTTAAGTGGTCTGTAAGTCTAGGGACCGATCGTCTCTGCAGTTTGGTCCCTTAAGAATTCACACACATTAGTACATTAGAAACACTAAACTTCTACGCCTGTGATCTCAAGAAACAGTTCTTTTCTTTCAGTTTTCCTTAACCAATGACTCACGAAACATTTTTCGCTTTACGTTTAAGCGAACACAGTCTTTGACTACTACCATCACCGAGAATCTTTCTTCTTCCATCACAATGAGTGGATTTTGGTTTGGTTCCGATTGACGAAATTGTCAATGTAATTCTGTCAGATACAGCAAAGGACTTGGAAGAGCAGTTGAACGAAATGGACAGTGTCTTGAAAGGAGGATATAAGATGAACATCAACAAAAGCAAAACGAGGATAATGGAATGTAATCGAATTAAGTCAGGTGTTGCTGAGGGAATTAGATTAGGAAATGAGACGCTTAAAGTAGTAAAGGAGTTTTGCTATTTGGGGAGGAAAATAACTGATGATGGTCGAAGTAGAGAGGATATAAAATGTGGACTGGCAATGGCAAGGAGAGCTTTTCTGAAGAAGAGAAATTTGTTAACATCGAGTGTAGATTTAAGTGTCAGGAAGTCGTTTCTGAAAGTATTTGTAAGGAGTGTAGCCATGTATGGAAGTGAAACATGGGCGGTAAATAATATGGACAGGAAGAGAATAGAAGCTTTCGAAATGTGGTGCTACAGAAGAATGCTGAAGATTGGACGGGTAGATCACAAAACTAATGAGGAGGTACTGAATAGGATGGCGGAGAAGAGGAGTTTGTGGCACAACTTGACTAGAAGAAGGGATCGGTTAGTAGGACATGTTGTGAGTCATCAAGGGACCACAAATTTAGTATTGGAGGGCAGCCTGGAGGGTAAAAATCGTAGAGGAAGACCAAGAGATGAATACACTTAGCAGATTCAGAAGGATGTAGGTTGCAGTGAGTGCTGGGAAGCTTGCACAGGATAGAGTAGCATGAAGAGCTGCATCAAACCAGTCTCAGGGCTGAAGACCACAACAACAACAACAACAACAACAACAAAAATCCTATTAATTTATTTTAATAAAAGGAAAATTCATTTGTTATTGTGCTTCCATTGATAAAGAAATGCCGTCGACCGCACGTGCTAGGGTCGCACCGAATGTTGAATGAGAAATTTAGGCCTAGTATCAGATGTTTACTGCGTAAGAAAACGCGTTTGATCCTGTACGATCATGCGGTGACCAACAATATTTCTGACATGTTGTTACTCATCAGCCTCCAAAACATTTGTCATGCAGTTATGGCATGTCATTTATCTTTTGGGTGTGAATTAAAATTTCCACAAAAACAATATTTTATTACACAAAAAATCAACACATAAGTCAAAATCTTATCACTAGGGATAATACTCTAGCTACGGTTCTGTAAACACACAGTGAATCACGAAGAAATTAATGAAGTAGAAGCGGGAGAACGGAAACCACAAGTCGAGCATGTACGGTTGTAATTAGTGGTACTTCAAACGGCAACAGAGAGGAAAAAAAATCCGTCCATGCTCATGTAAATTATATTCCTCATTACTGAGATCTTGCAGTTATATTGGACACTACGAAATGTTAACGTTGAAAATAAAAAGGCTTCTCTGAGTCGCAAAGTCCGTTGAATTTGACGGAGTTCGTCATACGATTCCGAGTTTTAAAGTTATGGTATTCGCTGCACTCGGGAGGTCGAATTCGATGTACTAAAACAGATCGATAACCGACAAGCACAAGTCAGTCGCCGCGTGTGGATCGACTCCACACAAAGAGAGCTGCTTGACAGTAGTAAACGTTGCGTTACTGGAAATACAGTCACACCACTCAGACATGGACTGCATTGATATGACTTGCAGAAGGCAATGAAGATAAAGAATAATGAACAGGATCCGAAATTTCAATGCATACACACATATGGCTGACAGCGATGCACGCTTCCCACTTTATTTTCCTTTTAAAATTTCTCTCCCATCACGTATTTCGTTCAGATTACATTCCGCGAAATGAAGTACCGTTGAATGATTAACGCGAGAGATTACACGTGGAAGTAATTACAAGTAACAAGATACAACCACTCTTGACGGACAAAGCTTGAACACAAGATCCAGCACCATTCATGAGTCAATTTACACACTTAAATATTATCAGGACGGAATTAATTACAGAAGTAAAAAGTAATGCTACTTTCATGGCTAGCAATGGCCGTGCCTACTTCACACATTCCGATTTATCCTAAAAGTATGTTTGCAAAGGACAGGCATGTTCACCAGCGAAGGTCTGCAGCAAGACTCTATATAAGGAAAGAAGTTTGTATCCGCCCGGTTAGCCGCCAGGGAGAAGCATAAAAAAGGCAAAAACGTACTATATCAGCTCAATGCTGGAGCTTCCTTAAAATTTTGTTTCATGTTATTTTTTATTTATTTATTTATTTTATTTTATTTATTTATTTTGTCATGCAAAAAAACAGTGAAAGATCAGGTTTCGCTAAATGTTAGTTTACAAAGCTACTTCGCACTCCCAAACTAAGGGAAAAGGACTATTAATCTAAAAGTCAGGACCACTACTTCAGACAAAAAGAGATGTATGTGGCCCTTACGGCACGTTAAAAAAAAAATACTCAACCATGTTTTAAAGTTTTCAAACTAATCAGACGAAGAAGGAAGGGAAAAACTAGTAACGGGTACAGGAAGAAGAACATAGCAAGTTCTTCCCCGAAGAAAGCGTGTAGAAATGCTCACCTCTTTCAATGCAACGCAACACTATAAAAGGAAACGTAAGGACTTAAGTTACATATATCGTACCGCGCTAAATGGCTTTGAGCACTATAGGACTTAACTTCTGAGGTCATCAGTCCCCTAGAACTCAGATCTACTTAAACCTAACTAACCTAAGGACATCACACACATCCATGCACCGAGGCAGAATTCGAACCTCCCACCGTAGCGGTCGCGCGGTTCCAGACTGAAGCACCTAGAACCACGCGGCCACAATGGCCGGCTCGTACCGCGCTAAGACTGTTGCGCAGGCGCAAAGCATAGGAGAGAGTACAGATTTCAGTTGTCCTGTAGATACAGCTTCTGCTACAATACGGATGACAGGTGAATCGCAGTGAACCAGTGAAATGGCACTGAAATTGAAAACGTATTCTGAAGGTGAAGTATGTAGGACACGACGACTCGTGTGGACAAAATGTCTAAAGTGTACTGACACTGGGAAAGCGAAACTGTGGCTGTATGTCAAGGAAATGCAATTTTGCGTCCAGCCACAGTTCCGTAGTAGCAACAGGTTGACAATTCCGCACATACGTGAGTGATGCTGATCCGAAAATCCATACCTTTTTGGCAAGATGAAAAAACACATGGTTCGCTGACAAAGAAGGGGATTGCTGTCACCGAGTAATTAAGTGTCTGATAGAACGTCACGGCTGTTGTTAACAGGTACTTGGTTATGATGTTGAAAAACAGTGTCATGTGTCTGTGTCACTTTCAGCTGTAGTGCAGCGTTAAAAACAAGTTATTTGACCTACCATAATAATAAGTAACTTCAGATTTAAAGAAAGACAGCAATCTTACATATTGAATGCTCACTACGGATTAACATGCAGCTTTACGTAATGAATGACACTTGACGACTGATTTCGAGATTCACACAGGGGTTTACATAATTACTACTGAACGCAAGCTCATTGTGGGTATGAGCATGACGCCGATTTATAGATGGGCCAGGGACAGAAATAACAAATTGTCACACTGGACTCGCATTCGGGAGGACGACGGTTCAATCCCGTCTCCGGCCATCCTGATTTAGGTTTTCCGTGATTTCCCTAAATCATTTCAGGCAAATGCTGGAATGGTTCCTTTGAAAGGGCACGGCCGATTTCCTTCCCAATCCTTCAATAACCCGAGCTTGCGCTCCGTCTCTAATGACCTCGTTGTCGACGGGACGTTAAACACTAACCACCACCACCACCACCACAAATTGTCAAATACAGTTCACTTTGTTTCTAGATACCAAGTAAATTAAGGAGAAGTAAAAAGTCTTAAACACATTAAGCGCTGAATAAAGTTGATTAACCATATGTTAAATCCTTTTGTATTTCAATGAAAACTAGTATTTTTTATAAAGCAGAAGACTAGGAGTGCACCTGGATCTACACAAGCCCTTCGGCAGTTAGCTGGAAAGCTAATTTTTCTAACGAAATAGTTGATAAGTTAAATTGTTATTTGAGGGAGGTTTTTCGTTTCTGGGGATACAAAACTGTAACAACTGAATTTAAAAATAAATCGCGTGTTAGGATTAGAATATTCTGGAATATCATAACATTGAACAGGAAAATCTTTTTATTTGCGCAGTTTCCATTAAAGACAATATGTTCTTCAGGAAACGGGAATGAGACATTTAAAACTTTGTAGGTGCATGCTAAACCAGATAGCTATTAGGGAGGATGGTTTTCCAAGTTTTGGTTTACATGACTGTTAATTGTGAGCATTTATTTAAATAACAAATATTAGTACAAACGAAGTATGCTGAGACCACCAGTGGTCCAAAAACAATAAAGTTTAGTGAAACAACTCTACTGACATCAGCTCTACGCAAGCCATCAATATACCGGGAAAATCTTATTTTTTACAATTTTCATAGGCAGATTGAATAATCAACGAGAGGATAATGTTCTACGAGTCGGGGCGTGGAATGTCAGAAGTTTGAACGTGGTAGGGAAACTAGAAAATCTGAAAAGGGAAATGCAAAGGCTCAATCTAGATGTAGTAGGGGTCAGTGAAGTGGAAGAAAGACAAGGATTTCTGATCAGATGAGTATCGGGTAATATTAACAGCAGCAGAAAATGGTATAACAGGTGTAGGATTCGTTATGAATAGGAAGGTAGGGCAGAGGGTCTGTTACTGTGAACAGTTCAGTGACCGGGTTGTTCTAATCAGAATCGACAGCAGCCAACACCGATAACGATAGTTCAGGTATACATGCCGACGTCGCAAGCTGAAGATGAACAGATAGAGAAAGTGTATGAGGATATTGAAAGGGTAATGCAGTATGTAAAGGGGGACGAAAATGTAATAGTCATGGGCGACTGGAATGCAGTTGTAGGGGAAGGAGTAGAAGAAAACGTTACAGGAGAATATGGGCTTGGGACAATGAATGAAAGAGGAGAAAGACTAATTGAGTTCTGTAACAAGTTTCAGCTAGTAATAGCGAATATCCTGCTCAAGAATCAAAAGAGGAGGAGGTATACTTGGAAAAGGCCGGGACATACGGGAAGATTTCAATTAGATTACATCATGGTCAGACAGAGATTCCGACATCAGATACTGGGTTGTAAGGCGTACTCAGGAGCAGATATAGACTCAGATCACAATATAGTAGTGATGAAGAGTAGGCTGAAGTTCAAGACATTAGTCAGGAAGAATCAATACGCTAAGAACTGGGATACGGAAGTTATAAGGAATGACGAGATACGTTTGAAGTTCTCTAACGCTATAGATACAGCTATAAGGAATAGCGCAGTAGGAAACACAGGAATGGATGTCTCTAAATAGTGCCATCACAGAAGTTGGGAAGGAAAACATAGGTACAAAGAATGTAGCTGCGAAGAAACCATGGGTAACAGAAAAAATTCTTCAATTGATTGATGAAACAGGAAATACAAACATGTTCCGGGAGAGTCAGGAATAGAGAAATAGAAGTCGCTGAGGAATGAAATAAATAGTAAGTCCAGGGAAGCTAAGACGAAATGGCTGCAGGAAAAATGTGAAGACATAGAAAAAGATATGATTGTCGGAAGGACATACTCAGCATACAGGAAAGTCAAAACAACCTTTGGTGACATTAAAAGCAACGGTGGTGAAATTAAGAGTGCAACGGGAATTCCACTGTTAAATGCAGAGGAGAGAGCAGATAGGTGGAACGAATACATTGAAAGCCTCTATGAGGGTGAAGATTTGTCTGATGTGATAGAAGAAGAAACAGGAGTCGATGTAGAAGAGACAGGGGATCCAGTATTAGAATCGGAATTTAATAGAGCTTCGGAGGACTTACGGTCAAATAAGGCAGAAGGGATAGATAACATTCCATCAGAATTTCTAAATCATTAGGGGTAGTGGCAACAAAACGACTATTCACGTTGGTGTGTAGAATATATGAGTCTGGCGACATACCATCGGACTTTCGGACAAGAATCATCCACACAATCCCGAAGACGGCAAGAGCTGACAAGTGCGAGAATTATCGCACAACCAGCTTAGCAGCTCATGCATCGAAGCTGCTTACAAGAATAATATACAGGAGAATGGAAAAGAAAATTGAGAAAGCGCTAGGTGACGATCAGTTTGGCTTTCAGAAAAGTAAAGGCACGAGAGAGGCAATTCTGACGTTAAGGCTAATAATGGAAGCAAGGATAAAGAAAAATCAAGACACGTTCATAGGATTTGTTTACCTGGAAAAAGCGTTCGACAATATAAAATGGTGCAAACTGTTCAAGATTCTGAAAAAAGTAGAGGAAAGCTATAGGGAGAGACGGGTCATATATAATATGTACAACAACCAAGAGGGAATAGTAAGAGTGGACGATCAAGAACGAAGTACTCGTAATAAGAAGGGAGTAAGACAAGGCTGTAGCCTTTCGCCCCTACTCTTCAATCTGTACATCGAGGAAGCAATGATGGAAATAAAAGAAAGGTTCAGGAGTGGAATTAAAATACAAGGTGAAAGGATATCAATGATACGATTCGCTGATGACATTGCTATCCTGAGTGAAAGTGAAGAAGAATTAAATGATCTGCTGAACGGAATGAACAGTCTAATGAGTACACAGTATGGTTTGAGAGTAAATCGGAGAAAGACGAAGGTAATGAGAAGTAGTAGAAATGAGAACACCGAGAAACTTAACATCAGGATTGATGGTCACGAAGTCAATGAAGTTAAGGAATTCTGCTACATAGGCAGCAAAATAACCAATGACGGACGGAACAAGGAGGACGTCAAAAGCAGACTTGCTATGGCAAAAAAGGTATTTATGGCCAAGAGAAATCTAGTAATATCAAATACCGGCCTTAATTTGAGGAAGAAATTTCTGAGGATGTACGTCTGGAGTACAGCATTGTATTGTAGTGAAACATGGACTGTGGGAAAACCGGAACAGAAGGGAATCGAAGCATTTGAGATGTGGTGCTATAGACGAATGTTGAAAATTAGGTGGATGGTTCAAATGGCTCTGAGCACTATGGGACTCAACTTCTGTGGTCATTAGTCACCAGAACTTAGAACTACTTAAACCTAACTAACCTAAGGACATCACACACAACCATGCCCGAGGCAGGATTCGAACCTGCGACCGTAGCAGTCGCACGGTTCCGACAGCGCGCCTAAAACCGCGAGACCACCGCGGCCGGCAAATTAGGTGGACTGATAAGGTAAGGAATGAGGAGGTTCTACGCAGAATCGGAGAGGAAAGGAATATGTGGAAAACACTGATAAGGAGAAGGGACAGGATGATAGGACATCTGCTAAGACATGAGGGAATGACTTCCATGGTACTAGAGGGAGCTGTAGAGGGCAAAAACTGTACAGGAAGACAGAGATTGGAATACGTCAAGCAAATAATTGAGGACGTAGGTTGCAAGAGCTACTCTGAGATGAAGAGGTTGGCACAGGAAAGGAATTCGTGGCGGGCCGCATTATACCAGTCAGTAGACTGATGACCAAAAATAAAAAAAAAGCTGAAATTCTACACACGAAAAGAACAGGCAGCTTTCACATATTCATTTTCATATTTTCTACCTATTTACCTTCGAAAATGTTGGAAGTACTCTGCTAAAGAACAGTGATTTTTAGAACATGAATCTCCATAGTGACAATATCGTGCATATGTCGAAGCATTTTCAATGTTACGTAAAACTACGTTAGATAAGAAGTCTACGTTCAAGTCAACGTTGCGTACAGCCTTGTCTGTTCTCGACACAAAACTTTACTCACATTATGGAAATGAACAGTTTCCATTTTTTGGCACTAAGCGTCTGGTCACTCGACAAATATTTCTTCATCTATAAAAATCTTCCCACTATTTAGCGAATTTTAAAAATTCAAATTTGATTTTTCTCCACTCGCAGAATATACGTTTATCTCACTGGCTGCTATATGGAAGGACTAAATTTTCTATTAATTTTATTAGAGTGTAACGTCTCATTTTTTCTTTTCAGATTCATTGTACTTATAGAGCAACCCGTCAGTTTTCATGCGCTGTCCAATGCATTCACAAGTCACAATAGAAACATTACAGATCTATCGCGCAGAACATTTAAAACTGACGGCTGCTAAGCGCCTACAATTGACTTGAAGATTTTCGAAATTCGAGCAAAACTGTCAATCATAATAAACACAAATGCGACAACAGACCTCAAAACGGAATATTAGGTTGCCCATGCATCTCTACTACCGTGGTATTTTCACCTGCAGAATGGCGAAGAAGGACGTTGTGTGTGGTTCGTAAGTAAACGTTAGTGACTGCTGCGGCATACGATATTTGGTGCCCGTTGGTAGAGTAACAGTGAGATGCTTTTGCGCGTGTAGTTCCGCAGGGCATAATCAGAAGTTATGGAACGAGTCTGTTCATGAAATAAAATGAGTGAAGTTGCAAATGTAGAACACACTTCGTACGGGGTAACGTAGTCTAGACACTTTTGCTATTCCGAGATGACCCGGACGGCCGCAGTGGCCAAGCGGTTCTAGGTGCTTCAGTCTGGAACCATGCGACCTCTACGGTCGCAGGTTCGAATCCTGCCTCGGGCATGGATGTGTGTGATGTCCTTAGGTTAGTTAGGTTTAAGTAGTTCTAAGTTCTAGGGGACTGATGACCTCAGATATTAAGTCCCATAGAGTTCAGAGCAATTTGAACCGCTCGAAATCGGTTTCAACATTCCTTTACTGCCGTAATCACATCGCTTTGACTTCATGTCAGATGATGGCAGCGCAAGACTATTGAAACCGGTCATCTTGGAACAATAAAAGTACAGTATCTACACTGCGATCGTGGCGTACCAAGTTTATTCTTCATTTCCAGCCATTCACGTCGCCCAGCTGCACAGCGTGTGTACAGTACAAAACGAGTAAAGTAATAATAGATTAAATAATATGGACTTGTCCTCAGCAAACAAGCTGAAATTGTATGTGTTAGAATAGTCAGCAGTATAGTACAGGAATTACTTTATTGTTTTCGCAGGAGCTCCCCTTCAGTACAGAAGGCGTGATCCACGAGGAAACTACACAATTTAGACCTTGTGTGGATCACTGCAAAGATTTTTTAGTACTTGGATAGCTTACTGTTAACGGATGTAGCAGAATTCTAAACGCTTTCCTGCACACGAATCAAACAGGAGCAATCCAGGTGGAGATTGTATTTTTGGCTGGAGTGAACTGAGAGAAAGACCCTATTCATTATGTTAACAAACAACATTACATTAATGTGACTACAGTCTACGATCGACGTCAACGTGCAATATCCGCTCACAGACGGCGTATGGCAACTCTGGCAATAGGCGGTATATAAGAAGCGTGTCGAAGGAACGCGGGAAACGGTGTAGTCTTTGTTCTAATGCGAAAACACAACGATTTATCTGACTTCCAGAAGGACATGATCATTGACTTTCCGGCTAGGGATGGAAGCATCTCCGAAAGGGATAAGTTTAGAAACTATTCACGTAACGCTGTGGTTAAAGGATACAGTGCATAGCAAAATGGCGCCTTCATAAACCGTTGCGGCGGCAACAGTGGTGCACCACAGGAAATAGGTGACAAGGACGCCTACAGAAAGGTGTAAGGGCGAATAGACGCGCAACTGTTGACCTTCTAACGACCCACATGAACCAAGGTGCTGCCAACAGTGTCTCCTCAAAGATCGTTCAGCGAACATTGCTAAGTGTGGGCGATGCCAGAAAGTGCCTGGTTCATGCACCCATGCTGACTGCTGTCCATCCACGATGTCGGCTGAAATTTGCACACCAAAATCGCAATTCGACTTCCAAGGAGTGGCAAATCGTGGCCTTTTCAGATGAATCACGTTTTATGCTCCATCTAAATGGCCGTTGGTTTGTACACCGTGAAACGTCTGAAACAAAGACACTGCAACAATCGTCAGAAGAGTCCTGGTGGAGAATGGAGCGTTGTGGCCTGCGAAAGGTTTCCGTGGCATCCCCTGGGCGATCTCATCATTCTGGAAGTCACAGTGGATCAACACAAGTATGCATCTCACTTTGCGGACCATGTCCACCCTTACACAGAGTTTCTTTTTTTCGGCACGATGGCATCTACTAGCAGGGCAATGCAATGTGATGTGTCACATAGCACACAGAATGCACGTGTGGTCCGAAGAGCACCACGAAGAGTTTACCGTACTCTCCTGGCGACCAAGGTTTCCGTATTTAAACCCAATCGAGAATCTGTAGGACAACCTCGAGCAGGCTGTTCGTGCTATGGGTCCTCAAGCGAGAATCCTTGCGCATCTGTTCATGGGTCTCTAGTCATCATGGCTCCACATCCATTTCGGTACCTACCAGAACTACATTAACTCTCCTCCTGGAGCTCTCGCAGAGGTTTCCACTGAAAAAGCTAGTCATTTAGGCTCTTCACTGGTGGTCACATTAATGTGACTACATTACCTCTCCTCCTGGAGGTCTCGCAGAGGTTTCCACTGAAAAAGCTGGTCATTTAGGCTCTTCACTGGTGGTCACATTAATGTGAATGGACAGTGTATATACGAAGAGACCAGTGTCAGTTTCCTGGACTCATTAAGAGGAGTCGACGAGAGGTCCCGAATTTACACCAGATATAGCTCGAAGTAGCAGCTTCCGAGAAAACAGTACACTATGTTGGTGGGAGAAGTTACTCCTAAATTTTATGTCTTGTCACAGAAGCGAATGAAAATAAGCAGTTTGATTAGTTTTCACATTTGACTATTATTTATTTCATTCTGTTGTGATGGTAGACGCATTCAGTTTTTGACCGTGATCTTGAAAATGAGCTTCTCATTGCAGCTCTCCGTACTGCTCTATCCTGTGCAAGCTTCTTCATCTCCCAGTACCTACTGCAACCTACATCCTTTTGAATCTGCTTAGTGTATTCATCTCTTGGTCTCCCTCTACGATTTTTACCCTCCACGCTGCCCTCCAATGCTAAATTTGTGACCCCTTCATGACTCAGAATATGTCCTACCAACCGGTTCCTTCTTCTTATCAAGCTGTGCCACAAACTCCTCTTTTTCCCTATCCTATTCAATAACTCCTCATTAGTTATCTGATCTACCCATCTAATATTCAGAATTCTTCCGTAGCACCACATTTCGAAAGCTTCTATTCTCTTCCTGTCCAAATTATTTACCGCCCATGTTTCACTTCCATACATGGCTACACTCGATACAAATACTTTCAGAAAAGACTTCCTGACTCTTAAATCTACACTCGATGTTAACAAATTTCTCTTCTTCAGAAACGCTTTCCTTGCCATTGCCAGTCAACATATTATATCCTCTCTACTTCGACCATCACCAGTTATCTTGCTCCCCAAATAGCAAAACTCCTTTACTACTTTAAGTGTCTCATTTCCTAATCTAATTCCCTCAGCATCACCCGACTTAATTCGACTACATTCCATTGTCCTCGTTTTGCTTTCGTTGATGTTCATCTTATATCCTCCTTTCAAGACACTGTCCATCCCGTTCAACTGCTATGAAGAAACGATAATGGTCCGCGCACTGACCACTGAGGCACCCCACACTTAACCATGCCGCAATCAGAAGCTACTTCATACCCATTCTAATTATTGTGTGCATATACATCACGGCTGTTCCCGAGCACGAAAAATAGATGTGGTGCAGACGATAAGGCAGTTGGTTAGCACTCTGGGGAGGGATTAAGATGCCTTCCTCGGACGCGTTAGATTTAAATATACCTTTGTTTCCCTATTATGTCATAACCTGAGTCGTCTTCTTGGATAGTATTAGCCGACGTAACTCGTTATCCACGTTGAACCCGAGCTCTAGTTCCAGCACTCATAACGTCGTGCTCACCTGGTCGCGAGACCCTAACCCGCAGCCCTCGCTAATTTCCTGTCTCGGCGGCCTGCGAATGTCGCGCTGTGCGGACTATGTACCCTCAGCGGCAGCAGGTGAGTGTGGCCTAACCAGGTTACGGCCATCTGGCGAGTAATTAATGCTGTCAGCGGCGGAGTGCCGTTAAGGCAAGAAGCGTGTCTCGGCAGTAAAGCGCCCGCGACGCGCAGCTGCGCCTCTGCCAACGTGTCTCCCTCCGCTCCCGTCTGCTCCGCAGGCATGGCGGGAGGCGCTGTTCTACGCTCCGCTGTGAAACTACTGTGCGCAGAGAACTGCACCATGCAAACGATTTAAACCCTGAAAAAGTACGTGTGATTAGTAATGCAAATATTCACATCGATGCGCACTGAATAGCGTAGTATACTATAACATCCACGACATATATATATATATATATATATATATATATATATATATATATATATATATATATTACGGGTGGAATATGAACGTGTGGAAAATTACGTAACTCAATAATATTCATTCAATTATGTAATAAATTTTTAACAAATAATAATTTGTTAATCTATGTCATTCTTTTCTTTTTTTTGTACCCTTTTGTCGTGTTCTTCTGATGTACGTCGTCTACGCAAGACTTGAATCGATTTGAGGTCTGTTGAATGAAAAATATTTAATGTATAATTATTGTACTTCTATGTTCATTTGCTGCTAAAGAAACAAATAGAGCCAAATGTGTTAAAATATTTATGATTAATTATTGAAAAATCACTTCCTCTTTTGATTATAATTTTGTATTAATTGTTTTATCATAGCTGCAAGAAGCGCTGCCATTGTTAGTTGCGAATGTATAGCCACTTCGTCTGTATTTCTAGTTGAAAATAGCATGCGTTTGTGTTAAACCAATTTGCAAAACAATTTTATAATTCTTTTTATTGCTGGCATCAATTTAAATATTTAATTATTTATGGAGCAAAGGAAAATCTTAAAAAAAAATCCTCTATCTTTGGTTGGCCGCCATCTTAACTTTTATAACAGCGCCAAATTTAAATTACTTGAAACTGCAAATAATATTCCGATATGTAAGAAATAAATGTGCACCGGTGGTACTGAACTCAATTTATAAAAGAGAAAATTAATATAGTCAGACTGCATTTTCTAAAAACAGTGCTGATGGTATTTATCGTTGAACAAGATTTCATTGCTGATGTATGAGGCCAAAATTAAACTACCCACGGATCACGGAGAAAAATATTTCTGGTAGCATACGTCACTGTTGTGTGCGGGTGGTATTCTATGGTTCCTTTTCATGATCAATTTGCTATGAATAATTAAATCCATCGAAGACAAAAATTATAAAAGCTCTGATGCACTATCAGGAATTTTAGTGATATGAACACCTTACAGTCGACATTATTACACTACGTCAGGTGGAATTCTCGTGCAATTTGAACAAAATAATTATCCGGGAGAAGTTGTAGTATGACTAATGCATTATACATGTGTATAATATTGTCAGTATCATTTACAAAATCAAATCAATGCAACTGCTAAAAAGCAGAGTGAATTCAAACCACAGAATACCATAGAATATCGCATCATCCATATTCATTGCATTTGTCCACGTTGATAATACGCAAAAACCGCCACAATATACAAAGAAGTTGCTGTGACACGTGGTAAAGGTGATGGAGCAAAGATTTTAAGATCGGAAGTGTATGTGTCCTGACAGGACTCGAACCTCGAAACCTTGACTTCGCCAGCAGCGCTGGTACCAACGGAGCTATCCCCCACTCTCACCTTGCTTCCGCCAGTTCTACTTTCCAAAATTTACAGACTCTCTTCTTCGTAACTTGCTACTCTAGCACCCCTGGAAGAAAGAAATTGCGTTGAAATGGCTTACCCGCAAACTGGGGGATTGTTTCCAGATAAATTATTCACTCTGCAGTGGAGTGCACTCTGTTGTGAAATTTCTTGTCTATTAAAACTGCGTATCCGACGACGACATGCGCCTGAAACCTGGCCTTTAATCCACCAGAAAATTGCAAAAGAGGGCACCCTGCGCTGTAGAGTGAAGGACAGATTCTAGGGACGATTCCCCAGTCTGCGACTAAGCTATTTCACCGAAAGGACCTACTTGCAAACAGTACTTGGGTACCAGGATTTGCAACTGAGCTTCTGCGAAGATTAGACAGTGGAGGAGTGATACTAGTTACAGTAAAACTGTGAGGACGGACCTTGGGACGTTTCTTGGCAGCTAATTCTATTAGAAGATTGTCCGTGAGTGGTAGGGCCGGCCGGAGGGGCCGAGGGGTTCTAGGCGCTACAGTCTGGAACCGCGTGACCGCTACGGTCGCAGGTTCGAATCCTGCCTCGGGCATGGATGTGTGATGTCCTTAGTTTAGTTAGATTAAAGAGATTCTACGTTCTAGGGGACTAATGACCTCAGAAGTTGAGTCCCATAGTGCTCAGAGCCATTTGAACCATTTTAATCCGTGAGTGGTAGGGTTCCTGGTTTGATTTCTAAACTACAAGTTTTAATATATCTGAGTTTCGAAACAGTATTTAAGCGTTTCCGTCTATTATCTTCCTTTTATCTAATTAATTTCCTTATCTTTCCGGTTTAAAAGATGGGTGAAGGACCACTAAATTTATCTACTAAGATGTGTCATCAACTGTAAACATACAGCATGTTGTCCTGATGTCCGAGCATACACTCAGCGTATGTTTTCACTGTGTGGTATTTTATTAATGACTTTCTGATATTCCCTGCATTTTCTTATTGCAGTTTCACGCAACATCACTATGTGACTTTTACTTGTACATCGAATAATGTTGCGAGATTCGATTATGACAGTATACAAATGTCGAAGCAGTAACAGTAATAGGAAGAATTAATAGCGGCGTTGGTGGACTTTATTCTTCAAGATTCATGTAATTAGTGTTCATTCTTTCACACGGACACTCATCCTATATCCAGATCTTTCCCTCATTTCTTAAATACAATGAAATAGGAGAGGTTGGTAGCGGATTATTCGGAAGCGGATGAACGAACGCTATCCGTTTTCTTTCGTTAAGTGCATTACAATAAAATGTCACGACCCACCTGATATGTTTTGTCGGATCGTATCCCTAACTGTACGTAACTTCTTCTTGAAAGAGATGCGTGTGTCTGATCGGTTATGACCGCAGGTTGCCTGCTCACTAGACAATTACTAGAAACATGTTGATGTTGGACACACAATAACGTCATTCTTCAGCTGAAGAAAGACAGGTTTCAGTGAACTGCTATCTAAAGGGATTGTCTATCGTCACTGTGGGTTGCCGCCATGTGGCGATTTTAAGCTATAGTATGTTTAAGTTTTTGAGAAACCTTCCTAAATATTGTCTCATGGAGATAGGAAGTAACCATCAGCTTTCATTTCACCATAAAGTGGATGATTCATTCTTGAGAGACTCTGATCTGCATCGGTGAGTATGTACCAGTTGGTGCCCTTTGTTATACGAGGAGTCCCAGGAGAAATGGTCAATATCCACGGATATGACAGAAACGTCGATTCGAAACAAAAATGATTATCGAGTACAGGCACTAAATACATACGTTAAAAGCTAAGAGCAATTGTTCATCTTCACTACAGTGAAACGTATCTCTTCTGCTGCTCAAGTGGACATAGCCCTTTTAAGGTATTCATTTTAGAGTCCGTATTTCCTAGTAAAGTTTTTCTTCTTTTTTCTCCATAATACCTCTCCAAAATAAGGAAAGCACTGAGTTCGCAGTAGAAGAGGTTTGTTTATGGATGAATATCTCCCATCCTTCTGAGACAACCTGTATAGTTATCTACCAGGATTAAAAATAACAAAATTGTTTTGCCATTCATATTTATTTTGTCCACTTGTGTAAGTATCAAGGTCCATGGAGATATGAGAGTCAAAGGCACACTGTCTTCTAACGAATCACTGCATATTTTACAAAATGCTAACTAGAAAATTTGTACACAAAATAATTTAATAATAAAACGCGAAAGAAATTGTGTGCGAGAGAACGAATAACTAGCAAATTACAGAGAAGAGTTTTCAAATCTGAAGAAGAACTCGTGAAACGAAAACAAAAAAGAATACGTCACAAGTAACGCTTTCAACTTGGATTTGACTACTTGGGGTTCATAATTCTATTATTATTTTTTTTTGCTCTGTTGGACGTCTATTGAAAATTAAACAGTCCGAACACTGTTCACTTTGCTATGCAATAATTAATGAAGTGTTATCCAACTACACATCGTTTCTTCGTATAGCATTCGCAGAAAAAAGTTGCAGTCTCTTCCGCACGAGACGACAACAAATCCATTACTGACATAAATGTACATATATGGTAGCGCTGGAATTCCGAAACGTCCGTACAACAAGCCATACGAAGTTCACGAGTTGATATCGCTGATCACTCTGACTGACATTTTCGAAGCCAAGAATATTCTTAGTGAGTGCACAGAAATACAATCTTAAGACAACGCAATACCTCAAAAACACCAATTAAAGAACAGAAGAATACGTGTCAATATTTTTAAAAATACCGTCAAGCGATACCAATATTGAGCCTCTGCCCCACTCCTGGGGGACGAAGAAATGGATAATTTTGAAATCTTAAACAGGAACTTCGCATTTTTAATGTTACTTCTAATTCTGTCGTAAAAATACTTGAATTTTGTATGTAACACGTTCTCATTGCCCTATAGGTGACGCTGTAGTCGATAAATAACACAATCTTGTTCCACCAGAGTATTATCTCCGGAAAAATGCATTGCATTAAAAACACGAAACTGAAGTTCGTCCCAAACGGCTCAATGTCTTGCAGTTTTGTCCGTGTTGCTGTTGTGAAACATTTATTCATTAATTCATTATTTGACGTGATTCATTTCGTGTACATTATCCCTTATTTCGTAACTACGTTCCTTCGTAACCTGATTGTGTTATTAATAAATAATGAAAGTTTCTGTGATAGAAGATGGGAGTGGTTTACAATTAAGGAAAAGTGCCAGGAATGTTGAAAATTGATGTAGCTCTTTATGTTCAACGTCTTCCAAAAGGGGTGAGTTACTTTTTGTGACGTTAATCAACAGTTGTCCAACGAGGGAACTACACAGCGACCGTCGCAGAATACTAGCTGGAGATAATAATGAAATTGGTATATTAGCACAGTGAATCATAGTTTCCACATTAGTACTCGACAGTTCATAAATAGGATATTAGACTGACTACAGCTTGCCAGTTTTGAAAGGTGGAAAATATCATCCGTTTTATTTGTTTCCTTCGTTAGGAACTTCATGGTCGTGATTTTAAGAACATTTTGCTAACGGCCGCTTCGGAAAATACGGAAGCATCCCAAATTCCTTTACTGGAGTAGTTTTCTCTGACGAGTAGACCAGTACAAACCACGATACGATTCATCGACCCAAAATTCATTATTGGAACGTGAAAAACTGACACCGGTTACGACAAGTTGAGCATCAGTCTATGGAACATGAAATTTAGTTTTGAATAATGGTGACAAACTCGCTGGTTCATTCTTTATCGATGACACCTTAAACGACGATAGCTATCGAACCTTCTGGTGACGATATAACTGTACTGTTTGAGGATCTCCACTTGAGTTTGTGACAAGGACGTGGTTTCAACATAATGGTTACTCAGCACATAATTCCGTAACACTACGTGATGTATTAGATCTAGTGTGAAAAAATTTTCGTGGATTCGGAGAGGTGGTCGAATCTCCTGGCCAGGAAGGTGGCCAGAACTTACTATGCGTAGCTTTTGTTTGAAGTTTATAATGGACTGCCAACAACGAGCGATAAGATGATTCAGCGAAAACTCTCCTCAGTTGTGTCGAATCACTGTAGGTGCGACGAAACAAGTTCAGCGAAGTGGGAGTGACATTTTGGGTTACTTACTATAAACTCAGTCTTACAAACAAGCAGCCCGTTGGTGAGATACAAGAGGATACGCATCAAACAAGGTCTTTTTTCACTATCATTGAACAGGTCTGGATATCTTTTTTTGTTTCACTGCATTTTTCTGAAGATTAAACCGATTTTGAGCTCCATTTTGTGTTTTGTTGACAACAACGACATTTAACATACAACAACAAGAGTGTCACATACAAAAATTGTGATTTTTCCCGTACAATTCGAATCTATAGTAAACAAGTGATGTTGCTATTTAATGTTTCGAAGTTGCCCAACAACATAGTTACCACCTGATACCATTTTTAAAAATGTGTAAGACGCATTTTTCCGTTTTTAATTCTGTCCGTGGTTTTTGAGCTATTTCGTTCTGTAAAAATAAAAAATTCACCATGTATAATACAATACAAGAAAACAAAGTGAACATAACAAAGGATATACCATATTTTCGGTGGAATAATAAATACGGCTTTACACCTAACTTAAAATCTCCAGTACCTATACTCCTGGAAAATGAAATAAGAACACCGTGAATTCATTGTCCCAGGAAGGGGAAACTTTATTGACACATTCCTGGGGTCAGATACATCACATGATCACACTGACAGAACCACAGGCACATAGACACAGGCAACAGAGCATGCACAATGTCGGCACTAGTACAGTGTATATCCACCTTTCGCAGCAATGCAGGCTGCTATTCTCCCATGGAGACGATCGTAGAGATGCTGGATGTAGTCCTGTGGAACGGCTTGCCATGCCATATCCATCTGGCGCCTCAGTTGGACCAGCGTTCGTGTTGGACGTGCAGACCGCGTGAGACGACGCTTCATCCAGTCCCAAACATGCTCAATGGGGGACATATCCGGAGATCTTGCTGGCCACGCTGGACTTACACCTTCTAGAGCACGTTGGGTGGCACGGGATACATGCGGACGTGCATTGTCCTGTTGGAACAGCAAGTTCCCTTGCCGGTCTAGGAATGGTAGAACGATGGGTTCGATGACGGTTTGGATGTACCGTGCACTATTCAGTGTCCCGTCGACGATCACCAGAGGTGTACGGCCAGTGTAGGAGATCGCTCCCCACACAATGATGCCGGGTGTTGGCCCTGTGTGCCTCGGTGGTATGCAGTCCTGATTGTGGCGCTCACCTGCACGGCGCCAAACACGCATACGACCATCATTGGCACCAAGGCAGAAGCGACTCTCATCGCTGAAGACGACACGTCTCCATTCGTCCCTCCATTCACACCTGTCGCGACACCACTGGAGGCGGGCTGCACGATGTTGGGGCGTGAGCGGAAGATGGCCTAACGGTGTGCGGGACCGTTGCCCAGCTTCATGGAGACGGTTGCGAATGGTCCTCGCTGATACCCCAGGAGCAACAGTGTCCCTAATTTGCTGGGAAGTGGCGGTGCGGTCCCCTACGGCACTGCGTAGGATCCTACGGTCTTGGCGTGCATCCGTGCGTCGCTGCGGTCCGGTCCCAGGTCGACGGGCACGTGCACCTTCCGCCGACCACTGGCGACAACATCGATGTACTGTGGAGACCTCACGCCCCACGTGTTGAGCAATTCGGCGGTACGTCCACCCGGCCTCCCGCATGCCCACTATACGCCCTCGCTCAAAGTCCGTCAACTGCACATACTGTTCACTTCCACACTGTCGCGGCATGTTATCAGTGTTAAAGACTGCGATGGAGCTCCGTATGCCACGGCAAACTGGCTGACACTGACGGCGGCGGTGCACAAATGCTGCGCAGCTAGCGCCATTCGACGGCCAACACCGCGGTTCCTGGTGTGTCCGCTGTGCCGTGCGTGTGATCATTGCTTGTACAGCCCTCTCGCAGTGTCCGGAGCAAGTATGGTGGGTCTGACACACCGGTGTCAATGTGTTCTTTTTTTCATTTCCAGGAGTGTATTAACGCCATCAATGCTCTTGCCTTCTGCCACGCCAGCTCACAATATATTTTCCGCCTGGTGCCGACTACTGCTCTACAGTCTCTTCATCCATTACGATCTGTATCAGACGACGTGCTGTTCTGACTGGTTATAATGAAGTAAGCAGTCACAGTGTGAGACGTTTGATGAGGATGGAAGAGAGGCGGCTCCATATTGATGACTGGATGAGAATTTCTTAAACTATGTTTTCAAGCAAGCTTAATAGGGTCTGTCTGTTCAATTCCGCTGAAGCTCTGTGAAGAATCTCGCCCCATGTTGAAAGAGTTCTTCAGGAGTGAAAAGAGGGTCTAGAGACAGATACATTATTGTTTTCGATCGCGAAGCTAAAACGATGTTTGAGGAATTCCGAGTGCTAATAAAATTTATGAAAATCATTGACTCGAATGGTCAAGTAAAACTGAAAGATACACACTTATCTAACACAAAAATACGGGATGTGAGAGAAGCCAGTGACAGGAAAAATGTTGTGAGGTGGAGGGAAAGAATCAAAGTTAACAAATTAATGGACGTAACTGGCTTCATTACCATGCAATAATTATTTTTGCGAACTTCACAAATAAATATTCCAGTAGAAGATTCACTGGATATCATGCATGAACAAAGCGAACTGGGTTTCACTAAACTGTCGTTTGCGGAATTCATATTGACTCGTACCGACGAAATTTTTAATGTGTGTCCTAGAGTAAAATTTAGGTCAATAAATGCGTACGGGAATAAATAATTCATATGATTATCGGAACAACCTTGTTAGCCATCATCGTATTTATCGACCTTGTGCGAGCATATCCACTGAGGAAGAAACCTGAATTCATGCGAGAAAATATCTGAAAGTAGATCATATCATAGACGTAGGTAAAGCAAACGGTTATCATCCCGCACGTTTATTACGTTCACCTCAGTGCCTTATTAGGCGTCATCGTATTGGTGGTCGTATGTCTTCACCGTCTTCAGAACTTACAGTTTATCCTGGATCTAGAAACATAGTGCAACTCGGCGTTTTTCACTACAGTCGCATCAGTGCCAATATGATTTGCACAGTCATATTTACATCTGCTGCTTGTATTTAAAAGTTAAATTTGTGATGTTAGGCACGTCATCTGGACGAGCAGTCGTGCATTTAGGCAAAAGGCGTCTAACTAGAATCTACTTGTAAGCAGCTATTCGAATTTTCTTTCGTAGCTAGTCACTGTAAACATGAAAATCCCCTCTTTGGAGGACTTAACAGAAATTCTGTGCTTGTTTGCTTCTCAATTGTTGAGTTCCCGCACTGTAACCTAAGATCATTGTCCAGGACCTCTCGTAGTACATACTGTATGTACATACTCTGCTGATTATCGTTCACCCATGACGTCCCAGCGCTCATCCGAATGTAACAGAGATAATTTCCTTTACCTCTTAACGACTTTCTTACCAAACAGTGTTTCAGAATTAGAATTTTCGTCTGCAGAGGCATCCCTCGTGAATCAGATCCGATGACATGCTTTGCGGGCAGTATACATTGCAGGGGCTCCAAATGGCACTTACTACTTGTCTATGACGAGATTCGTTTTATCGTCCACGAAGATCGGTGACAGACTGGAGAAACGCACACATTTGTGAAGAAGAGGTAAGAGCCTGACATAATTTTACTATAAATTAGTTTCTGCGTGCAGTCAGTAGTGAAAACACCAGGAAGAATTTATCTGGCAATAAATTTTTAACTAATGGGCATTAGTAGCTATGTTCAGAGAAACGCCCCAGAATAGAGGGTTCATATTTGCATTCCGTGAGTAAGTGGAAGTTCAGAAGACAGATGTTGGCTGCTGATACGTACCTATTTTAACACTAAAAATCTACATAGAGAAGCTAGGAGTATTTAGCTGATCGAGTTGACGCTTGGCTCGCGTTACTGTGTAAGTTATAAATACATAAGAGAAAATAAATAAAGCTATGAGACAGTGAAAGCGTTCTGGAAAGGAACAGCTTGCTCCTGTAATTTAGAAGAGTTCACTATCATTAAAAACAGAAGTAAGTACATAAAGTATTTGTATTCATTTACAATACTTTTCTTTTATCGCCGTAAAACATCTCTGCAGAAGTCATCTAGCTTCCTGGAAGTATAAAATTTTGCTGAAATCATCTTCACAGTTTGTTACCGAGATACCGAAGACTTTAAATAGTCAGTCGTTGGATGACTTTTTTCGTTCATTCTTGGATCGTTATCAACACAGATTTTCATCATCACTAAAGAAACTACATTCTTTAATCCATCGGAACAGTATCTGATTAACTTGTCAACTCCTTAGCGAACAGAAACATGTACGTCTCTGTTAATGGGGTGACATCATAAAAATCAACGTGGCCCAAAAAAAAGAGGCACGAACTGTGATGCATCTCGATATACTCCAACGACTTGACAGACAACCTCTCTGATGCTATTCAGGGATGGATGAGTTTTTCAGAGACTAAACTGTTACTAAATGTTTGGGACCGCTCTGTCGAATACATAAACAAAATTCGACTTAAACTATTTTTGAGCGGAAGGAAACGGAAGCTGTACGATGACGCCGAGTCTCCGTGCGTAGCAACTGTTTGTGTTGATTCCTCTTACATACTGCAGAAACGAAATTACATATACCTGCCAAAGCACCAGTGGAACTGCGCAACAGCGCCTTACGACTTTTCAGAGAGACATTCGATATAATTACAGATTCGTGTTCTGTTATAACAAAATTTCACTCGTCCTTAGAATTTAGAGGCCACGATAATAATTTTAATAATATGAGCTAAACACAAAACTTTCGACGTTTATTCGTAATTTTTTTTTTCTAATTATCAGTTAATGTTCACTGTCACCTTCGAAGTGTTATCTTGTTTATGTACAGCCTGAAGACTATAGATAACGAGAGACGATTATTTATTCCATTTTACTTTTAAATTTTGAAGTGTGCAACGTAGATATTTTTCAAATAAGCACACTATAACTCGACAGCTGTTTCGATAGTATTTTCGCAGAAAGGGCATGCTGGAAACTAATACCTCAGAATTTTTCATTGTGTTCTCAATATCGGCTGTGGTGTTTACTTGTCATACATAATAGGCGGTCGAGTTTGGGCGCATCGCTGACGCAATTTGCAACCCTCTGCCGCTAGAGAGCTCTGAAGTATAGCCTGTAACATGGTGATGTGTAACGCAAGAACTTCGGTTCGTGAGTAACAGAGTGCTGTGCAGAAAATGTGCCACAAACTGAAATCCATAGAAGAACAAATTGTGTTCGGTGATCATTGTATCGACATCAACAACGTAGCGTTGATCGTGCTGTTAATGAAATGGCAATGTTCTGGGATATTCAGGGTGTGGTGTATTTGGAATTCATGCCTAAAGGTACCACCATGAATGCTGCAAGGTACTGCGAGGCCCTCAGAAAACTGGAAGCAGGAATTCGAAGAGTTCATCCATACTCAGAGGACCTTCTCCTTCAGAATCACAATGTCGGATCGCACACGGGCGCTGTGACATCTGCAGGTATTCGACATGCTGGGTTCAGTGCCAACAATCATCACCCATACAGTCCCATACTGGCCCTATGCGATTTTCGTCTGTTTCAAAAAGATGAAAATACTTGCCAAGTCCTCACTTTCATAGTAATGAAGAGGTGCAAGTAGAGGTGAGGTTGTGGCACTGTCAAAAACGTCAAACATTCTAAGTGACGGTATCAACAAATTGGTCTTTCGCTGCCAGAAAATGCGTTCGTCGGTATGTTAACTGTATTGAGAAATAAATACTTAAACATTGAGAATATAGGTACAGAACATTAATAAAGTTTATTTCAGGTAAAAATCTTTAACAACTTTCGCATAATAAATTCGTAGGCACTATTTTTCTGTACGCCCTCGTAATTTCGTACCCAGTATGCACTATAAGAATTGTCTTTCTGTTGATCATTCGGTCTTCTCTACGTAACATGTGAACAGAGTTCAATGTTATAATAATGTTCAGTTTTAAATTCAGATAAATCTCCGTTTGTTTTAGTGACATGTGGTATTATGTTACTGAATCGGCAAAAGGAATTAATGTGTTATGTGAACTTGTATTACAATCAATTTGCACATAAGGTCGACAAAGTCGCCTTCCTCCTCCCCCTTTGAGGTAACGGGCGAGGTGAGGCGCCCTGGAAATATTCCAAGTTCGGAGTTGGTGTGGCCGCACTAGGGCCTCTCGTTGGGCCGTGGCCATGTGATCCTGAACGTTAGCTGGGGTCCAGTGGGCGCGTGGCAGGGAAGTCCATGGTGACGTTGTGTCGACGAAAGACAGTTGTATGGCGAGAGTGCCAGACATGGCGGACTTTGTGAAACCATCATGGCAGACGTTTCACAGTTCATATATAAATTAAGAGTTGCCAGATGAATCATTATACCTCAAAACGAAACATGTACATTATCATTAATAGCACAACGATTCTGATGGTTTAATCAGATTTTCAATATCTTTATTAGTTCAAAGTTCATTATCTGACTAAATTATACAAGTAACACCGAACAACAAATTTCCAACATCTAATCGGTTATCTTATTTCGTCGACTGATGTCTTTAGAAATCAATTGGTGTAAACCCAAATTGGTATAAATTACAGGCATGTAACTTGTACATGTATTATTGCAGGTCAAAACTGCCGGTTATTACAAATCGTATCAGGCCATAGGTACTCCACAGTGACACAAAAAACAGTAGCAGCATGCTTATAAATATATTTATTCATCTATGTCTTCGTTTATATCCGATATATACTATTAATGAGTAAATTGGTCAATTATTTGCTATGTTTAGAAAGCACTGAGACATTAGGCTACAGGCCTATTTTCTTTCTATTCTTTTATGTAAGTTTATTTAATTGGGAATGTATTTCATAATATGTGTTAGAGCGTGTTTATGGTCCAGCCGTAGCAATATTTATTTAATTTGAGAAAAATAGTTCAAAGGGCACTGAGCACTATGGGACTTAACTTCTGAGGTCATCAGCCCCCTAGAACTTAGAACTACTTAAACCTATACTAACCTAAGGACATCACACACATCCATGCCCGAGGCAGTATTCGAACCTGCGACCGTAGTGGTCACGCGGGTCCAGACTGTAGCGCCTAGAACCGGTCGGCCACCCCGGTAGGCATTTAATTTCTAGTTATTTAAATGTAAATCCAGAATTTCGAATGTGTTTCAAAATGTTTGTGAGTGTGTTGGTTTGGAGGCATGAGGGGAGCGCTATCACCAATTACAGTGCTCGTTACTAAGGGAGGTGGCTACCAAAGTGAATGGAGGGGAAGTTCTGGAAAGCACCAGAGGCCTTCTGAACAAGGCGACGCGAGGGAGAGTCGCACAGGACATGGAGAATCTGGGACAGTACGGCTCGAGGGACGTACGGTGGCGAGAGAGACTAGGAGTGTGGAGCAGTTGGCGCGTGGTTGCGAGAGATAGAAATGCTTCGGAATGCGGACTTGTGAACTTGTGAAATATCCGAGGTTTCTATAGTGAAGACGTAGCAAGCGTTTATAAGTGAATATCTTGGTAGCTACGTTGTCGTTCATAATTAATTACGTGCAGTATGAATCTATTGTTTCTCTGTTATTCAACGTATATTTTATTTAACTGCTGGACCATCGACACCAATAAGTGTTTTGCGGCAACAACGTATCCCAGACCCTATACATTGAAACCCGCCAAAACTTTTAATATTTCAACGTTGAGTCGGAAGGGTACTTAGTTGAGAGCCACCAACACCACAACACCACCACATCACTCACATTTTTTATTAGACGAGGCCATATTCAGAAGAAACCGGACTTCAGACAGGTTGAAGGATACACAACCCAAGGCAGAAGCAGCTGAGAACACACGAAACACCTACAGATAAATTCAAGAGATAGGCATATTTGAAGCTACACGCAACACTTGTCATTCAGCACACACAGGCCTCAGCGAGAAAGTTTACTCCTAGGCACTCAGGCCTGGATCATGACGGCGTATCGCCGCCAAGGATAGATCCTGCCGACTAGACAGGCGCCTGTTGCATCGTTCAGGTCTGTTCAAGACAAATAAGTGACTCCTATTGCAAGATGGTCATTGATGATTTTGCTCCTGCTGCTCACTACAGAAACTGTACGCTAGAGGTCAGGATTACCTTGACAATCCTTCTGGTGCCTTCTCCTCAAACGGTGTGGTAACTATCTATTTACCGTTATACTTATTAGCATGTCCATCAATGATGATTATTGTAGATTGCTTAATTCCTATAAATTTAGCATTACACGGTTCCTATACAAGCGTGGAATGGAATCGCTAGGAATAGAAACTTGTTACGACACCACAGAGTTCTTTCACTGCACGTTATAGCTAAGAACATTATTTTATGGTTTTTAGGTGGCATTAGCAGGACACTTTTAATCCCGTTCTCAGGATACATAACTTCGACAGCCTGGCGGTTCAGCTACAACCATTAGCAGTACATACCTTCTTTGTGTTTTAATGTGAGAATAAAATGGAGTCAGTTGTCTTTATATATTGCAACGCTATTACTGCTGTCTACATTGGTGCTCTAGTTCCCCGCAGCGATGCTTGCTGTTATTCCATCGCTAGGAAGTCTGACAATGGAGTGCAGGAAATCACCTGTTGTGGAGGATAAACGTTACTACACATATGTCACGAGTTTACGTACTGTGTTTCTTTGGAGCGTGCTCACACAGCTGTTTCAACAATGGAAATACGAGATTGTGTTTTGAAAATGCCTGGTACGGTGTTATACGAGGTGCATTCAAGTTCTAAGGCCTCCGATTTTTTTTCTCCGGACTGGAAAGAGATAGAAACATGCGCATTGTTTTAAATTGAGGTTATGTTCATTGTCAATACGTCCCAGAGATGGCAGCACCGCACGCAGATGGAATTTTACCGCCAGCTGCGAGAATGAGTGTTTTAAATACTTAAAAGGCGACGTTTTCCTTACTTGAACTGCTTGCAATCATTCGTTTTCTGAATTTGCGTGGTGTGAAACCAATTGAAATTCATCGACAGTTGAAGGAGACATGTGGTGTTGGAGTTATGGATTTGTCGAAAGTGCGTTCGTGGGTGCGACAGTTTAATGAAGGCAGAACATAGTGTGACAACAAACCGAAACAACCTCGGGCTCGCACAAGCCGGTCTAATGACATGATTGAGAAAGTCGAGGGAATTGTTTTGGGGGATCGCCGAATGACTGTTGAACAGATCGCCTCCAGAGTTAGCATTTCTGTGGGTTCTGTGCACACAATGACGACCTGAAAATGCGAAAAGTGTCATCCAGGTGGGTGCCACGAATGCTGACGGACGACCACATGGCTGCCGGTGTGGCATGTTGCCAAGCAATGTTGACGCGCAAGGACAGCATGATTGACACTTTCTTTTCGTCGGTTGTGACAATGGATGAGACGTGGATGCCATTTTTCAATCCAGAAACAAAGCGCCAGTCAGCTCAATGAAAGCACACAGATTCACCGCCACCAAAAAAATTTCGGGTAACCGCCAGTGCTGAAAAAATGATGGTGTCCATGTTCTGGGACAGCGAGGGCGTAATCCTTACCCATTGCGTTTAAAAGGGCACTACAGTAACAGGTGCATCCTACGAAAATGTTTTGAAGAACAAATTCCTTCCTGCACTGCAACAGAAACGTCCGGGAAGGGCTGCGCGTGTGCTGTTTCACCAAGACAACGCACCCGCACATCTAGCGAACGTTACGCAACAGTTTCTTCGTGATAACAAGTTTGAAGTGATTCCTCATGCTCCCTACTCACCTGACCTGGCTCCTAGTGACTTTTGGCTTTTTCCAACAATGAAAGACACTATCCGTGGCCGCACATTCACCGGCTGTGCTGCTATTGCCTCAGCGATTTTCCAGTGGTCGAAACAGACTCCTAAAGAAGCCTTCGCCGCTGCCATGGAATCGTGGCGTCAACGTTGTGAAAAATGTGTACGTCTACAAGGCGATTACGTCGAGAAGTAACGCCAGTTTCATATATTTGGGGTGAGTAGTTAATTAGAAAAAAAAATCGGAGTCCTTAGAACTTGAAAGCACCTCGTATAGGCTTAGCACAGGATGGGGTGAGTAGTTAATTAGAAAAAAAATCGGAGGCCTTAGAACTTTAAAGCACCTCGTATAGGCTTAGCACAGGATAGATTCCTACATAAACAAGTTTGACATGCACAGTGTACTGAAACGTTTAAACAAGACAAAGATATGACACAGGATACACAAAGGTAGTATGCTATAAGAATTCTGTTGGTACCACAATAGGAAAAGATAAATCGCTCTTGGTGCGCATTAAGGACATTCTATTTCAGTTTGTAATAATGATTATGCATCTAAATTAAGTATAAAGTGGTCTTTTGTACGTCCTACAATAACTGTTTCAAAAGCTGCAGATAAGAAATTGAATATCTGTACATGTCTAAGTATTGTCTAAAAGAATAAGAGGACAATATACAATAGAATATATACATATAGGAGATACATAATGACAAATTTATGTGCAGAACGTTCCTTATCCTGCTACGTAACACGTCAGAACACTGAATTAATCGATTCTTTGATCAGTACAAAGACCATTAGTTTAGCAGTGCAGGGAGCTTTATCTGGATGTTGGCACTGCTGACAAACTCGTAAAGCGTTCTACGTAGTTGGCTGCTAAAAAGGTTTGGAGGCTGCTTGAGAACTGATGACCAAGCGCCAGAAGCTTACTGACAAGGACGTTAATGTGATACTTGTTCCGAGGATATTGTAGAAATATATGGTTTGACTCTCCGCTTCCGCCTAGAACTGTGGCGTTTAGGTTGAGACGATAGAAGTGTGCTGATGGGTGTCGGGTCTGCTGCTCCACAGCAATAATTTTTCTCTTAAATGGAAACACCAAATACAACGTAACTGCGTTCCGCTATCTGGATAGGAGCGATAAAGTTTACTGATTTACTTATTATTTACCAATGATTTTCGACCTACATTTTGAAGAACAGGGATTTACAGCGAGAATATTACCGGAACTAAAAAAACGCTTTAAATCGCGTTTCAAGATAGAAAATTGTAAATTCATTCATAAATATCCGTAGAGTTGTCCTTTATTGGGAGGGAGATATTCCCCGTTTCTTGCTGTTGCGCAAGCAGGGGCTTTACTTCTTTGTCGCGTTTGCATCGCCTGCATAACCGTTTGTTTAAAAGTTGCGTAACCTAATGGTTTCCTGTTGTCGTACACAGTACAAAGTGTGTTTTATTCAGGCAATTTATTCCATTGTGACCGGTAAGGAAAAGGCGAGGCGGTTGGGGCGCCGCCACAATGCGCATGCAAATTAAGCGGCGCCGGCAGCAGCAGCAGCGAGGGCCTCGGCTACAACTACAAGTACAGCTACAGACGCGTCGCATAAAGGCACGCTTTCCCCGGCGCCTCCGCCGACGAGCTTTTGTGCCGTCGAGGCGCGGCGTGCGCTTGCGGAGGGCAAAACACAGCTGCAGCCTGTTCACACCAGCTGCATGGCGGCCGGCCGGCCGCTCGCCGCCACCCCAGCCTCCCACACGAGCTGCCTGCTCTCCTCCTCCACTCCCCTCTCTTCTCTGGCTGCTGCTCACACTCGCAAGTCTGATGAGACGGCACCGTCTTATATGCTGGCTACATCTCTGCCGTCAGCAGCTACAAATTTCCATATACCAAAGGGACAGGTTCACGGCTTCCGAGCGATATCCAAGCGGCTCTTAGCATGTTCTTCAAACTGAAGGGCGAAAATTATTGATAAATAATACGAATTGTTTAAGATAATTATCATTTGTTGCAAACAATCCTGTTTGAGGAACATCCGCAACCTAGCATTATACCAGATGTTGAAAATACCGCTTCAGTTGTAAAGTTCTTTTATTATCACACTACCGGTTTCGGGATCTTATAAGCACATATTCAGGTGTCGTAACTTGTTGCTGTGGCCCCCGAGCGCCGCGGTGGACGTGTGCTAAGCGCTCTTAGGTAGCATACCGCACCTAGTACACGCCCACTGTGGAGCTCGGGGGCCACAGCAACAAGTTACAACACCTGAATATGGGCTTATAAGAGCCCGAAACCGGTCGTGTGACAATAAAAGAACTTTACAATTGAAGCAATATTTTCAGCCACTGGTATCATTTATTGGTCGTCCCAAGTTGAAAAATTTTAATCAGATCACAAGTTTCGATCATACTGGATCATCTTCAGATCGAATCAGATGTATCAACAACTCGTCTTGTCTACGAGGGTCGGTCAAAAAGTAATGCCTCCCATTTTTTTTCTACTTAAAAAAATTAAGTTAAGTGAAAAATTTGAATTTGGCGCCATTCCTCAAACCTTCTTCTGCAATCCACTGCAGTAGTAACTTTCTGTGTCAACAGGTGGCAGCACAGCAGAAGTTTGTAAGATGGCCGACATCGATGTTCGTTTGAGACAGCGTTGTGTGATTGAATTCTTGAACGCAGAAGGTGAAACGCCCATACGCATTCATGAAAGACTGAAGAAGGTGTATGGTGTTGTGACAGTGGATGTCAGCACTGTTAGACGATGGGTTCGTCGTTGTAAGGAAGCTGAAGGGCAAACACCGTTGACTGACGAAAAGCGGAGCGGCAGGCCGGTGAGTGCAGTGACTCCACACAACATTCAGCAAGTTGATGACATCATTCGTGGTGACCGTCGGGTGACTGCAGATGAAGTGTGTCGCATTATTTCTCTTAGTAAAGGCAGTGTGATCACGATTATTAAACAACTGGGGTACTCAAAAGTTTGTGCACGGTGGGTTCCAAGAATGTTAACCGATCAGAATAAAGAGGCAAGGAAAACAATAGCCTCCCAACACTTGCAGCGCTTCTGTTTGGAGGGAGATGAGTTTCTGAAAAAAATTGTGACCGGGGACGAAACATGGGTGCATTTTTTTGAACCCGAATCAAAGAGGCAGTCAATGGAGTGGCGTCACACAAGCTCGCCGAGGAAGAAAAAATTCAAAACTGTGCGATCGGCAGGGAAAGTTATGGCAACAGTTTTCTGGGATACAGAGGGTGTGATTCTGGTTGATTTTTTGGAGCAGGGATGCACAATAAATTCTGTTCAATACGTCACAACCATCAAAAAACTTAAAGCACGTCTTCAGCGAGTTCGCCCAACAAAATCAATGGCAGATGTTCTTCTTTTGCATGACAATGCAAGACCACACACCAGTCGTTACACCTCTGACGAGATTGTCAAAATTGGATGGGAAGTTTTGCCTCATCCCCCATACAGCCCTGACCTGGCACCATCAGACTTCCATCTGTTTGGGCCACTAAAACAAGCTCATCGTGGGATTCATTTTGAAGATGAGGAGGCCGTCAAAACATCCGTGCGTCAATGGCTTAGGAAGCAGAGCTGTGATTTTTACTGTGCTGGGATACATGCCCTTGTTCAAGGATGGACCAAAACTGTAGAGATGGGCGGAGATTACATTGAAAAATAGCAAAATGATCCTCAATGTTGTGGTTTTCAACCTATGTAATTGCATTTAAATTTCCTGACAATTAAACGTAGAAAAAAAAATAGGAGGCATTACTTTTTGACTGACCCTCGTACTTAGAATCACGTATCAGAATACTGTAAACAATATTGTAGCATGTGGATCTGAGTAGACGAGACGGGTTGCTGTGGTAACTGTTTCGATCTCAAGATCATATACCATGATCGAATCACGCAACCTAATTAACATGTCAAACTTAGGTGCAATAATAAATGATAATTATCTTAAATACCAATAAAGGTGCTAAATTTTCATGACTGTTACGTACGTTTAAGTGAATAACTGTGATTTCGCGACTGCTCCTCAGTTAGTCGTGTTAATATCCTGCAGGCATTAACTTTTTAGTTACTGGTCCCATTTAAGATTTTGCGGTGGCGCTTCAGCTCCAAAGTCAACAAGCGTCGGTGTCACGAGAGCGCTAGAGAGTCATATGTAAAACCAGACTAAATCAATTATTAGATAAAGATCGTACTCTCCACAAATAGTTCGCTACTATCTGCACACCACTGTACGACGTATGTGTGCTGGAACGATCGCAATCCGCGGTATCAGGCAGTAGACCCCCGTTGTAATCCTGGGAAGGTCATTACATATTAAAAATAACGTAACTGTTTTCACTATTTTATTCACCATCATTTCGTAATTATTGCTATAATTACTAACTTTTATGAGTTCACATTCATCAACAAGCATCAAGTAACAGTTTCTCTATGTTCTTTGATGTTCCGCATTTATCACTACGCTTCATCTATGTTCCATATTGGCTTTCTCTTTCTCCTGTCCATGTTTTTCCTGATTTCTTATTTGTCCTGTCCTGCAGTCCCTCTAAATTTAGTATTTTTTTACAGATTTTTTGATATTTCTCTGTTGTTTATAACACATTCATTTTGTTTCCATAGTGCCCTTTTCGAGTTTAATCTTTGCTACTATTGAGGTCTTTTCCAAGAAAACTTTTAGCTCCCTACTCTTGCTACCTTTCATAACATATAGAGGAACGTGAATTCTACTAGTGCTTACTAGAGTCATGTCCCAGAGCTGTCAATCCTGAGAATGAAAGGGAAACTGTGCACAATTGTAATCCGATGGAAATTACTATGCCTCACGTGTCAGTCTTGTAAAGGAGACAGGGTGTGAGAAGTCTTTGGGTTTCAAGAAACAAAATAGCTTAACTATGGTATTCTATGTGTGTGTGTTTGAAACAGAATAGCTTCAACACCCATCCTCATCGGAATAACCTATTTAGGTGACTATGTGTTTTTGCAATAGTTTGTAGATGATTGGGTTCAAATGGCTCTGAGCACTATGGGACTTAACATCTATGGTCATCAGTCCCCTAGAACTTAGAACTACTTAAACCTAAGTAACCTAAGGACATCACACAACACCCAGTCATCACGAGGCAGAGAAAATCCCTGACCCCGCCGGGAATCGAACCCGGGAACCAGGGCGCGGGAAGTGAGAACTCTACCTCACGACCACGAGCTGCGGACGGTGCGTATTGGTGCAAGGCCAACCTCTCATACACTGGACATCAGAAAAAGCTTATACGTTAAGCTCTGCCTACGTTCAGTTTCATTATTCACCTGTAAACTACTTGGGGATTCGTAACACCGGCTCCAACAAAGACGATACAATTATGACACAGACGTAGTACACTAAAGAAGGTGAAACATATTTCCCCAATCCAGCACTAAGATCTCCGTCATACAATCTAATACATGTATTACTGAATCTTCAGCTTTAGGCGCAGTTTCCCACCCGAAGGGCAATAGCTTGAACTGTGGCTCTGCCCACATCTCCGCCTCCTTTGACAAGGCTGTTGGCAGAATGAGCGTGACTACCTATGCCGAAAGTCTTAGAGCGCCAATGCTGACCATTTTAATAAAAAATTCAATCAGTGGCGATGTTCTAACCCGGGACCAGGAACATTTTCATTACCATTCAAATACGCCAGTATTTCTTTCCTGATCAATTTTTTTGTTTTTCTTTCCCAACGCTTTTTTTACTTATTTATTTTTTTATGTGTTTGTGAAGCATGGTGGCAGAGTGAGCAGGAACGCCACCTGAGACCTGACCACTGTGTCTCTTGCTCACGGGTATGGAACAGGGATCTGTGTGGGGGGTGGCGGGCGGTAGATACCGTTCTTCATTCTATGGTTATTCACTTACTTTTTCTGTTTTAACTACAAAGTAAATACCATACTAACTGTCATTGAAATCAGTATGACAACCACTGTCCACCCTCGTTAGTAAGCGTTGTTAACATAATGAATATACCTTATTTACACTTTTCCGTTTGAGTAAATGAGTACAGCAGAAGAACGCCGGGTCTAGAGGACTTGCCGTCTTTCAAGAGAATTTGGATCTGTGCCTTCGGCTACGGTTCCACCACTCCTGAACTGTGTAAGGATGGCTTGAGAAACACTTTACGAACTTGAAGGTATGCAAATCACCTGATTTTTTGTTGAACCCACCCATATCACCAGTAATCGAGATACACGCGTCCAGGAACTGACCTCGATAAATCTCCACCATTTTCGTCCTGCTCTTTTTTAGATACTTGGTAATTCTTCTTACGTATTACCTGGTATAGATATCACACTGAGGAGAAATACTCAGTTGAAGGTAGTTTTCCAAGCTACATCCTCCTGGGAATACGTCCATCAAATCATTTTGTTCTTTGCCTTTTTTTATGACGTCGTTCCACTTTTAGTCGTTCCATACTAATAGATGCGGTTGTTTCTAGCAACTGTTGAGCAGTAATCAAACATCTGTAATTAAGTAACGCTTGCTATCTGTACATCATACGTTAATATTGTTCTTAAAAAATCCAAATGGTTTTACTGCTCCTTCACCATCTCATAAAATACTTAAAATACTAAATTAATAAAACAACCGACTTTTCGAACCTTCCTCAATGCGTAGACCAATGACCTTCAGATCATTGAGGTCAGAGTTTTTACATTTTATCGGTCCCAAAATACTACTAGTCTTGTGTTAGGAGAGATAAAGGCGAAATGCGTTATAGTATTTAGGAGTTACACGGCTTGCTACCACTTGATAGCCCGCTACGAATAAAAAGGAAGCTCTGAGGCCATGTTTTCCAGCTGTTACTTGCGGTCAAACGACAGCAGTTGTGCCTGCGCTTTTTGTTTACCCCGTCACGGCAGTGTACCAGCTATCAGTGTACAAGGCAACATTCTCCTTCATTATTTTAGTAATTAGGCTTCTTCAGATGCTTCTCTTATTTTACATTTGCACATCTCTGGCTGTCGTGCAAATAATGACCACCCTGAAATTTAACCGGAGGGTGGTGAAAATTCGCGATGATCTTCTACTAGTGCCAATATGCTGCTATGCCTTAACCGGACTTAGCATTCATGTTGTGAGTAGAGGAATAAGGAGGCTGCTGGCATCAAACTGAAACAAAATTAATTGAGTAATTAAATAAATTGAACAAGTACACAACCCCATTCCCTTCTCCTTTGCTCTCCCGTTTCCTTACCCATCAGGTACTTGGCGAGGAACGCACATTATGTGCTGAGCATTTGACGTGGAAGTATTTCAGGACACGAAATTGAACCCGATGTCAATTATATTGCAGAGGATATTACAATATACTATTTATTTGTAAAATTACCACTCCGCCCCATTTGTGAATTGGTAGAGAAAACACTCAGTCTGTGCTGACTGGCTGGAGAAAAATTATGTAAGGTACCGCTTTACTTATGTATGTATGGATTATCCTACAGCTTGCGAATTGGCGGCATAAAGACTGTAGAGGAAGGTACTGTCTTTATTTGTTGTGATGTTAGTGTTCCAAACATAGTAAGTGTATTACCAGTAGCCTTACAACTGAGAACTGCATCCTTGGCCTCCTACACGTGGAATGGAAGGAAGTGATAACGGATGAGTGCAGGGGGAATACTTTTCAGCAAATAATGGTTATGCAGCCATATTGACTAAGGATACATTTCACAACTTGAAGAGACTACTGCCTATGCTTGAGATGTTAGTGCTTTTTGAAATGGCCAATCAGTCCAAAGAGCAGGAGATAACTTCGTCCTATTTCACTACCCCTGATTGAATGAATCACAGGTGTTCGACTTGGTATATGGGGCTCGTCTAAGGACAGTTGAAACGGCTTTTGTTCTACTTTCTGATCACATGTGTGTAAATATTCTCCTTGACGTGTGACCTAGTCCGCAGTAGCACTCGAAACTGGCGGAAACCTGCCCTGCAACCGCTTCTGGAAGAAGTGTGTCCTACCAGTCTACAAGCATGTAGCTGCTGCGGAACTTGCACATATATACATTGTTCGAACGAATAGTACAGCAAACTATTACTGGGGTGTAGGAATACTAGTCCTATACCAACCTACAAGAGCCATAGGCGCTGAAGAAGCTTTACACACACCCACACATATATATGTGTCAGGACAGGAAACTATCATTGAAGTGTAAATGAAATAGTTGCTCTGGAGCTTGTACACAGACACATGGTAAGAAGGGATAGGACAGCTAAGTATCACTGAAGTGTAGGAACACTTCCCTCCTACAGATCTCTAAGCGTATACCTGCCGAGGAACTTCTGCACGCACATACACACATAGTAAGAAGGGGCAGGGCAACAGACTATCATTGAAATGCAGGAAGGCCAATATACGCTTCCAAGACTGACAGAAAATCCTTCAGTGCTCCAATAAAAGAAAAACTGAACTCCGCCAGAACAGGCCATGAAGGCCCAACGGTACCGACAGGTCGCCGTGTCATCCTCAGCCACTGCACGCGCATGTGGAGGGGCATACGGTCAGCACACCGTTCTCCCGAGTGCTCTAACTGCACATATTAATTTCCGAAAAAAACACCACTTTTAAACAAGGGGTCATAATGCCACACACGCACTGGGAATTGAGAAACATTTTTGCAATAACACCACTGCTACAAAAACCGACCCCAAAATGTCTCACTGGGAGAGAGTGGCGGCAGCTGCACCTGTTTTCACGTCAGTGTGTGGATACAGAGTACGCAGCTTACAACCAGTCATAGCTCCGAAAGGTACACAAGGAGATTCATCTGCTGGCAATGGAGTACTGTTTCCAATCAAAAGAAGTCAGTCGTAGATGGACAAAACATGACTCAAGAACAAGTCACTTCCTGGAAGCTGTTAAATGTATTTTCCGGAAAGACTGGCACCTCTGCAAGAATAGCGCAATATCTGTCAATTTGTTATGGATGACAAACCGAATGGTCAGTAGTAGTAAGGTTTCAGACGTTCTGGATGTGCTAGCATTGTCTAAAAGAGGTCCTCATGAATGAATTCCACTGAAATAATACAGCCCGCGTAAATGAGACACTCATGGATGTTTATACGAGTCATCTCACTTTGTGCCGGTCTGACCATTCCGCTCCCTGACAGGTGGAGAGTTGTGTCTGCACTCTCTGGCCACCTCACCTGCACGCGGTTGTAATCTGTCATCGCCTGCGTTTATTCTTCTTCTTCGTGTAACTATCCGAAGGCTGCCTGGCAGAGGTTTCACATGGTGCACTGTAAAGAATAACATGTTTGTGTGTGTGTGTGTGTGTGTGTGTGTGTGTGTGTGTGTGTGTGTTACGTATACTGTGGAAGGATGAGATACTTGCTGTACGGAGACATTGGAGGAAGTTTACACTGGTCACTTTCCCCTCATGGAATAACGGTCTGCATCCTAAGTGTTTCTGTTCTTAGTAGATCAGCTGCTGTAATATTAACTCATTAAATCAATTTTTTTAAAGTGATTGAGTAAACACCAAAACTCATTTGCTGCATGAGGTTTTACCATCATGAATTTTTCCGGTGAAGTTCCTATGCTTGCTACAGCGAATACTGTATCGACTGACCCAACTTCACATTGCGTAAAGGATGTAGTCCTACGATTTAAAAAAAAAAAGTATTATTGTTACCAAAACAGTGAAAATAGCAGATATAGTGCTAAAATCAATTAAATCTGCAGCTTAGTAAGTGTAAACTCACGCTCATGGTATGAACTGATGGTTACTAAAATAAATATTGAACCAGAAACAAATTACTCCAAAATAATCACTTAACACCATTCAACTGCCCTCAAACACACATTCAACTACCACGTTCCACACATTAGGTGAGTTGAAGACTTTGGCAGAAACGTAAAGCGTGTAGGACCAATCAAGAACACGATAAGCATCTCGCATCTCCACTATCCTCGTTGTTTCGTAACAACCAAATGTGTAAAACTACGAACTCTGTATTCACTTCTATTGTTGATGATGAATGAGCAAACCGCCGACGGCAGAGCTCTATAATACATCTGATTACATTTAATCTATAACACATCTCTTGCATATGTCTACCACTTACAAAATGGATAACACATTCCAGTTGAACCGCAAACTTCCGTTATTTTGCTGTGAAAACTATCGATCACCGCTGAATGTCCTTGTTATTTCGAAACATTCATCTGAGTAAAGGTGAGAATTTTAATCTCTGAAAACATTAAATCTTCTGAAACATCTATGTTATTAGCCGTTGTGTGACGGAAATTTACCCTGTAACAGTTATATCTAACGTCGACTTACTTCTTATAAGCCATCAACTATTAAAGAAAAACACATATTCGCACTGATAATAAAGCTGCCATGGTTCCACAAAAACAGATACAACAGCTTTCTTTCAACTTGCTGGACAAATTACCATTGTTGAGAATTTTTGCCGGCCGGTGTGGCCGAGCGGTTCTAGGCGCTTCAGTTTGGATCCGCGCGACCGCTTCGGTCGCAGGTTCGAATCCTGCCTCGGGCATGGATGTGTGTGGTGTTCAGGACTAGTGTGTGTGCAAGTTTCGTGGTCATAAGTAACATGTATTTCAGATGCATGAAATATCGGTACAAACAGTATATTCCGCGTTATATACATTTATTGCGGAAAAAAACAAAGTACTTTGTACGTTCAACAGAACGCTAAAATTGGTACGTCTGTCCTCTTTATTTTGTAACATCTGAAAGCATAAAACTGTGAACTATAAAACCTTTGTGAATGTCACCTGGGAGAACTCTTGATAACATTTTTACTGAATCTGCCTTGCTACAATTCTAAAACCAGTCCTGTCCTTGTGTTGTCGTCGAGCATATTTGGCGATCACATTCAATACACGTGTATTGATCTAATGGAGCAGGTGGCTAGTGATCGAAGTCGCTTCCACAGCCCTGTGGACAGTTTTGTCTCCTGTACTTGTAGACCATATCCTACAGATTATCAGTGACAATAGAGCGATTCCTTCTTGTAATTCGTATGCAGTTTGATACATTGTTTTCTGCTGTAGCACATCCAATCCTTGTAGGACTACAGCTTTTCAAATTGCCGTACATTCTATTTTTATATGGTGACTGAGATTTGTGTCTGGTGCTACACCAACTTAACTTGTTTTGATCCATTGACTCTCATAGAAAGTTGCAGGGCGAGCTGCTCCCACAAAACACACACACACACACATACATACACGCACGATGATGAAAATAAAAGTCAGAAGTGGTGTTTCTTACTGACAATATTTAGAAGACATCGCAACATGCGGAAACTGGAAGGGTTTGCAACATTGTGGGGCAATTCAATAGAGTTGTCCGATGGTGATGACCTCTACTTTTAATCTCATGCTCTACAATGACAGGGTAGCAAATATCTCAGTGTTCCTTTTATGTAGAAACTAAGAACACTGATTCCTCATACTGCACCCAGGAACATGATCATCGTTTCGGTGACCTAGGTGTTGGTCATCCTGACGCCCAAATGACTGGACACTGTTCCTTTATGTTCCATGGCTTAGAATGCATACCGCATGCAGAACAGGGTGTATTCTGGAGAACTTAAAACCATTAAACAGGGAAAGAACGCACCATCAGTTGTCAATAGCATTGATGGAAAAATGGATTGCTTTCCATTGACACAGGCTGTCATGTATGTAATAGAATTTTTGTCATATGATCGTCAGGTTTACGTATTTTCAATCAGTTTTCACAATTCTACGAAATTATCGAAATTTCAACGTATTTGAAGCAAATTTCTATGGCTTAAAATGCGTAACCACGTGTGGAACAATGGGTATTTGCAGGACTTATGCCCACAGAAAGTATGCAACATCTGTTGTCAGTCGCACCAGTGGACGATTCGTATGATTTTCATACACCCAGGTTGCCGTGTATTGTGATTTTTATTTTATTTTCATCATTTTCACGTATTTTACACAGATTTTCGTAATTTTCCCAGGTTTTTCATACTTTGGACGCATATTATCCAAATACTCGATTTCCAACCACTGCTCTCGAACACTTGTTACGCCAACAAAACGTCTCATCGCATCGATCCCGTAATGCTCTCAGCCAATGACGCAGCTGCATGGTTCTAAATCACTGAAACGTTTGTGTGACATGCACTGAAATAACAAAGAGGGCAATACCCATCATGCAAACTGTGAAACATGGAAGCGTTCGGTAGGTGTGTGACCCTAAAGATGCTTGTATGCTAGAAACTCATAGCACATCCCAAACTTACTTCTGCTTGTAAACTTGCAGCGGTGACTTCAATGGCTTTCTTGGAAGGATCCGGTATTTAAATGTCACTTACAACAACCAAAAATGCTACCCTTGCTGGGTGTTATGGCCCCAAAACCTTTGGACATAGTCAGCATTACTACAACACTCTGCTCCTTTCAGTGTTAATTCTCTTCTATGGCTTTGATATGTATCCAAGTTCTCGTTTCATGACTTCGATATCATGTAATTCCAGTTTTATTTTTAGTGCAAATGGGACATCACCTGTACTTATAGGAGTAATTTCTTGAATAGGAAACGTTTTAAGTCTGTTCGATAGAATACCTGACTACCTGTAAGAAAAACATCGTTTGCAAGCCATCTGACGGTGTGTGGCGGAGGGTACCCTGAGTACCTCTATCGGTTCTCCCTTCTATTCCAGTCTCGTATTGTACGTGGAAAGAAGGATTGTCGGTATGCTTCTGTGTGGGCTCTAATCTCTCTGATTTTATCCTCATGGTCTCTTCGCGAGATATACACAGTAGGGAGCAATATACTGCTTGACTCTTCGGTGAAGGTATGTTCTCGAAACTTTAACAAAAGCCCGTACCGAGCTACTGAGAGTCTCTCCTGCAGAGTCTTCCACTGGAGTTTATCTATCATCTCTGTAACGCTTTCGCGATTACGAAACGATCCTGTAACGAAGCGCGCTGCTCTCCGTTGGATCTTCTCTGTGTCGACTTTCACCCCTGCTGTTCAATCTAAACATGGAAGAAGCGATTACAAATATAAAAGGAAAGAACAATAGTGGAATTAAAATTCAAGGTCAAGGGATTCGCTGATGACATCCTTATCATCATTGAAAGTGAAGAGTTACAGGATCTGCAGAATTAAATGAACAGTCTAACAGGTAGAGAATATGGACTGAGAGTAAATCGACGAAAGGGGAATGTAATGAAAAGTATTAGGTATGCGAACAGCAAGGAACTAAACATCAGGCTTGAAAGTCACGAACTAAATGAATTCTGCCTCCAAGTGAGCAAAATAACTCACACCGGACGAAGCAAGAGGGACATCAGAAAGCAGAATGGCACTGGCAAAACGGTGACAAGAGTTGTGTAGGAACATCAGACATATGCCTTACATGAAGGAAGAAGGTTCTGGGAATGTAGGTTAGGAGCACAGCACAATATATATGCATTATGCGGTAGTGAAACGTGGATTACGGAAAAGCCGGAACAGAAGTGAATCGCAGTATTTGAGATATGGTGCTGCAGACGGATGTTGAAAATTACATGGAGCGATAACGTGAGCAATGAGGAAGTTTTACTCAGAATCGGCAAGGAAAGAAATATATGGACAAGGAGAATGGATAGGATCATAGGACATCTATGAAGACACCAGGGAATAACTTCCATGGTAGAAGAGGGAGCTGTAGATGGTAGGTACCGTAGAGGAAGATATAGATTGAAATACGTCCAGTAAATAACTGAGAACGTAGGCTGAGAGCCTACTCTGAGATGGAATGGTTGGTACAGGAGAGGAATTTTTAGCAGGCCGCATCAGACCTATCGGAAGACTGGTGAACCTTTCTCCATCCGAGAGAAAAGGACATTATAAGACTCTGAATTGTTAGAGCTGATGGCCAGCTCTCCCCTTCCTACAGTCACATGCTAGCAACGAAATCCCAGATCGTGGCTGACATTCGAAAACGTCGTTGCAAAGTACTATCCAATGTGTCTGGCTGTTGTTTGGAGACTCCCCTGTATCAGAGCACTGCTACTATTGGTAAACGACTATATTTCCAGGAAATTCTCCTGATGGCTCCCATTCTTCTATAGAATAAGTATAACGGTTGACAGAATCCATGAAGACCTGCCATGACCTCTTCTCGTTCTCCTTTATTATCTGCAAGGATTTGCTCTCGTGAGACGGAAGGCTGTGTTGTTGTCCCTTCTTGGGCGTCATTTAAACCATCAAAGACCCGCACGCCTGTCCTAGATTGCTGAGCGGCACTCATCGATTGACCGGGGTATTGATTGCTTCCTAAGATTATCTGAAGACTTTGGGATGCGTAAGTCAGCAGCATTTCGGATCAATCAAATGATGTGATCCACCCATTCTAGAGAATGTCACAGTGCCGAAACAAAGCCAGAAGGCTGACCAGCGTCCATTTAGCTATTCGTACCACCCTTTTAGGTGGTTTCTGTTGAAGTAATGCTCCACACAGTAGGTGGGTCAGCAGCAGGAATTGATCACTTGAATAAAAGTCATCAGTTGCTTCCTACTGAGGCGAGCCTGCAAGGGCTGGAGAGCAAAAATAGAGATCTATGGCTGAGATCAATCCAGTAGCAACTGAGAAATGACTGGGATTGCCGGTGTTGAGAATCTCTGTTTCTCAGGCACAGAGCAGAGAAGTGGTTCGTGTTACTGGCAAACACAGCAACCGCTGCTTTGGCTCTTTCCACAGTCAGGTCATTCTTTCTGTGGAGCATAGCACAGAGGCGTCAGTGGCTTTAAAATATATTTATGGTACACACAAGCACAGATAATATGCCTGTACCAGCAGTGCAGTTTTTCCACATGAGTCCTGAACCAATTCGTGTTTCAGGATTCCACTTCCTGGCGGCTTAAGGAGCCTGTAATGGGTGGAAGTTCAGCGTAGTAGCAATATCGTCGCCGCAGATTGACTTTGCATTCCATTGGGTGTAAAGCAGATGCAGCCGCACTGTCAGTCCTTTTTTTGACTGCCGGTTAATCTTCCCATTTGTTTTTTGGACTGCTGGACGTTCCGGGACATACTGCAGAAAAAGTAGAGGCAGTGCTGCATTGCTTAGCAGACACTCTCTTTGGAGGTAATGGGAGCTCCTTAATGGTGGCTTTATCTGGTGTTCTTGCCGGACTGTGTGGGCTCTGACACAACTGTATATCGACACGTCCACTAAAAAAGTGAGTATTAGGGCTGTCACTGGTAGCCTGATGTTCTGAACTGCCTGTTGAAAAGTTCAGCAAAGGATGTAGCAAAACGTGAGGGTGGCATGGCCCTATAGATCTTTTTGGCATCGCCATAGGGGATGCGATTCGTTGCTTTAATCTTCCATGTCTTTCGGTCTTTGAGGAAGACACTGGAGTTCCCATTCCAGATACGGTGACGCAAGAGCACTCTATACACTACGGAGGACATAAAAAACTAACTGATTCGTGAGCAGCCTTTGGCATTTAAAACAGCGCATTAGGACGGGGCAATATTGCCACACGATTAACTGAAGGAAACATGCCTTGACATGCTCTGAGGTTTGAGCTACTGACAGTGGGGATAAATGAGTGTAATAGGACCAGATCGCCATCCAACCTTTCCTTTATACTTCATCATATTTTGCGCATCCTCGATGCCTATTTGGGTCCACTCACCTTCTACTTCCATACAGTGAATATCTACAAGATACCTGAATCACACAACAACTTTCCTATAGTGAATAATGTTGTGTAGCTCTGTTTCTATGGAATATTCCCCAAGGATTCTAGCTTTTTGGAAGTTTGTTGCTTGCTGGGAAGCAGAAGTTCCCATTATCAGTGTCCTATTGCACAAGAGCTTGAGACACTTTATTAAAATTCCACAACTTCCCTCTAAATCCTTTTGGATTAGAAAAATACGAAACTTTCCCGAAGCTGTCCTCTTTCCTGTTTAATACGTATTTTAAACAAGTTTTGACCAGCAGAATGAGTTCTGTTACCATTACAATAAGTAGTCTGGAAAATGCCTGAGTCAAAAAGCATAGATACTCGAGTACTGCTGTTGTGCACCATTCCCCATGGAGGAGAAGGAGGAAGTTTCGTGGGTTCCATCTCGGTACCACGAGTAGCTAGGAAAGTAAAAGACAGAGCCCCATGTGTCTACGTAAGCCTTGTGCAACCAACTGACCCACTGATGTCTGAGAATTGGCACATTATATTTTCTGAATTGCTGGAATTGGTGAGCGCAACGATCTGATTGGCTAACTGAAATACTAAGTATCTAGGAAATGACGTAAGGTCACAAATTTCTTTCTTAAGTATTATTTCGCAGCACGATTTCCCATTCAACAAACTAAGAAGCTTTTCGTACTGTCTGTGAGCATCCTGTATTGTAACTATAATAATTTTGTAATATGTGTCGTAACTCTCTTAAAAGTAATTAGATGTTATTAAGGGTCAGATTCCTTATTAAAGAAAAGACATCATTAAAGATAAGAAGAACTCTGTATTAGATGTAAAAGAGGGCGTAATGGCCCTGATCTTACCTGCATTAATGAATAAATAAAAACAGATTTTTGGAACAGGTGAAAATTTTTTTTTCAAAAGTGGTTCAAATGGCTCTGAGCAATATGGGACTTAACATATGAGGTCATCAGTCCCCTAGAACTTAGAACTACTTAAACCAAACTAACGCACGAACACCACACACATCCATGCCCGAGGCAGGATTCGAACCTGCGACCGTGGCAGTCGCACAGTTCCACACTGAAGCGCCTAGGACCAGTCGGCCACACCGACCGGCAATTTCTTTTTTTTTCAGTACCAATTGATGAAATATGTGAAGTATAATCACTGACTAAAAACAGGTGGAAGACAGATATTATCATCTGAACTTAATTCAGTCACTTGAATTTAGAGAACGGCAGAGTGACAGGTAGGCCTGTAATTGTGAAGTGCAAGCATATCCCAACATAATCTAATAGATTCAAACACCGTACGGGAGTGATAAAAAGTATCCGGACACCTGGTTGAAAATGACTTACAATTCGTGGCGCCCTCCATCGGTGATACTGGAATTCCATATCTTGTTGGGCCACATGTAGCCTTGACGACAGCTTCCACTATCCCAGACATACGTTCAGTCAGGTGCTAGAAAGTCTGTTTGTGAATAGCAGAACATTTTTCACGTAGTCCTGGCGCTGAGGAGAGGTATCGGTGTTGGTCGGTGAGGCCTGGGACGAAGTCGTCGTTCCAAAACATCCCTAAGCTGTTCTTTAGGATTCAGATCCCATTACAGGGATATTATTGGTCGTGGATTATAAACAGGTGCTCGATCGTGTTGAAAGCTGCAATCGCAATCCCCGAATTGCTCTTCAACATTAGGAAGCAGTGTTGGCCTGTGCTGTGACAGTGCTACACAAAACAACAAAGGGTCCAAGCCCACACCATGAACAGCAGGACCACACAATACCGCCACCGCCTCCGAATTTTACTGTTGGCTCTACACTTGCTGGGAGATGACATTCACCGGGCATTCGCCAAATCCACACCCTGCCATCGGATCGACACATTGTGTACCGTAATTTGTCACTCCATACAACGTTTTTCCACTGTTCAATCGTTCAATGTTTATGCTCCTTACACCAACCAACGTGTCATTTGGCATTTACCGGCGTGATGTGTGGCTTATGAGCACCCGCTCGAACATAAAATCCTAGTTTTCTCACCTCCCGCCTGTCATAGTAGTTGCAGTGGATCCTGATGCAGTTTGGAATTCCTGTGTGATGGTGGGGATAGATGTTGCCAATACACTTTATGACTCTCTTCAACTGTCAGCTGTCTCTGTCAGTCAACAGACGATGTCGATCTGTACGCTTTTGTGCTGTACGTGTCCCTTCACGTTTCCACTTCACTATCACATCGGAAACAGTGGACCTAGAGATACCTGGGAGTGTGGAAATCTCGCGTACAGACGTATGACACAAGCGACACCCAATCACCTGGCCACGTTTGAAGTCCATGAGTTTCGCGGAGAGCCCCATTCTGCTCTCTCACGATGTCTAATGACTACTGAGGTCGTTGGTATGAAGTACGTGGCAGTAGGTGGGAGTACAATGCACCTAACTTGAAAAAGTAATGTTTTAGGAGTGTCCGGATACTTTTCATCGCGTAGTTTATACATTATAGCGATAGGTGTTCTTCTGTAGAACAGAAGGAATTGTGACAGCGAAACATTCAGTTTCTTATCGAATTTTAATTTGCTACATATCACACATTATAAATCACTGGGTAAGTTCTCAAAATTTTTGTTTGCAGCAATGTGCACTGTTTTATGTGCTAAAGACAACACCTGTTTCAAAATAACCATTTCGTTGCTTGCCGTAAGTGATTTAGTAAAATGAGAGAACGAAATTGAGAATGCAGGTCGACAGCTTCAACCTTGAATCTTCGGAATGGTAGCACAGTCTCCTGAACGTGTGATATCCCTAAGAGCCGATTTTGGATGATCATCAATGTATGACGCAAGCAGGTTTCATACTTCACTCCCACTAATAATAAAGGTATGCTGGAGTCGATGTGTTACATTTTGCGGGGCATACTGTTGAGACCTTGTGCATGATCCATAATATTATACGTTACTCGATCTTTACAAAACATTTAAAAGGAAGGAATGAGACATCGAGTGAGGGCAGTTACATAGTAGACATTAGGGCTAGCTCAGCTGGATGGATATATGAAGAAATCACTTGGATCATTTTTGGTGCAGCCTACGACCAAAATGATTAATAGAAACTATGGGAAACAAATCACTAAATGCGCAGTTCGTGAACTGAACTTCACTTCTGCTGAATACAGAATATATAATAGGTGCGTTACAATAAGTGCCCTCGCAGATAGTTGTCCGTTGCATGTCGTTCTAAGTTATCTCACACACATAAATTCTAAAAGGTTTGCTACTGGTACAACCCAAATTCAAAGACAAAAATATTTCAAGTGGTTGTTGTAGTACAAAATATAATGATTTCTTGTGCTGAAGCTACAAAAATTCCTCTTATTAGCGCCTGGCGTGCCAACGTGTGCTTCGAAAAAAAATTGACGGCACGAGTCTCCTGTTTCCTATAAGATGTAATCTGTAGACGAAAACGATAAGATTGATTGTCCAACAGATCCCAGATGATCCCAGTATGATAAACCTGAGAATGTGGGTAATTTTAAACCTTCCGGCAGTGAAGTACTCATTTCTTTATGACATACTTGTATCATGATGCAACAAGAGTGGCGAATTGTCAGAAGAGAGTACACGTGCAGGCACAGTTCTGGTGTAATGGGGATTATAGGTACGTCACGTGTGCTACTAAAATGGTGCCAGCCGGAAACACAGTCCGAATTTAAACTATGCGGGACAGTACTATTTTTCTGAGCTAAGTGTCTACACTGGCCGCAGATTCGCCGTAGATTCTGGCATTATCCGGATCAAATGCGTGGTTGCATCCAGCTGTAGTGAAATGGCGCCTAGACTGTAACCAAGGGCGCACAGGCAATATGGACGCTGATCGGGAAATACAGATCCTGCACCATGCGATTTCTTTCGGTGAACTGAAAGAGTATCTGGGATGGGACGGGATGGGGAGGGGGGGGGGGATGTTGGGAACATTTTCCATACGTTCACAAGATTCGAGTTATATCATGGAGGAAATAAATTATTGGTATAACAGCTCTTAGAAAATCTGTAATAAATCACAGCTACATAATAAAGGAAATCTGAATACATCTTTGATGAGACAATAACATGTTCAGTATCATTAAAAAATGCGAAATTAATATTTTACGCCGACTAATTATTTTCACAAGAAACCTTGGAATTAACTACCTATAAAGGCTTGATGCGATTTCAACAAACGATGCCTCACGTGGCTGTATTGCACTATAACTATCATCCTCGAATGCTAAGTATCCATAACTGTTTAATTCATTGATTTATTACGTTCTTATATCTCTTCCATTACGCAAATATTTATCAGAACACAGTATCCTTCACAATAACGCAGCAACTGAATTCAGCACAAATACCTCATAACTTATCATACCTGTGCAGTTCTTAATGAATATTTTACTATCTTGCTAGTAATTTTATTTATATGTGATTACAATCGCTATTAAAAATCCATGGTAGTTTAAGAAGTGATCAGTCACATGTGTAAGCCCCTATTGAATATAGCGCCAAAAGACACTGACATAAATCACTGATTAAACTACATTTAACGACGTTTTCTTGTCATTTAACACGAGTGCACTTGCGCAAGAGTGTTAGCTTATTGATTTATGAACAAATCGGTATTTGTATGTATTGTAAACGGTCTGAGAGTGACAGACTGTTTATTAATTTTTTACAAATATTGTTTATTGAGGGAAGTGATCAACTTGAGTCAAACGCATGTCAGTAGACGAAATAACCATTTATTTTTGATGGGGACGGTCTACAGCCAATGAAGAACCAGGCAGCGGCGAAACACTTCTGGAATCAACTCAAGACAGGGTGGTGCACTCAAGAGAACGACTGGAGATACTTGTACTTTAGTTCTGGAAGAAGGCAGACCTGCCTGAGGGGTTGTGTGACATTCAGTCGCGTGGACGATTGATTCTGGGCGGTTAATGGCCGCTGAGATAACTTAACTTTTGAAGGTCTTAATGTCTGGATGTCGCAGAACGGAACTGAGAATAGACAGAACATGAGATTCTACTCGTTATCTCTCGTGCGCTATCGTTTACCTTGTCATACAGAACTCTGAATTATTGGAGCTGGTGAATATTTTGTGTGTTGTTTGCAAAACGGTCTTACTTTTTTCATGAATCTTGGATGACTGTTTAGCCTGGGGATTCTGCTACCATTGTCGTAAAACACTTAACGCAAGCCGCGCCTCTAGGCGCTTCAGTCTGGAACCGCTCTGCGGTTCGAATCCTGCCTCGGGCATGGATGTGTGCGATATACTTAGGTTAGTTACGTTTAAGTAGTTCTAAGTCCAGGGGAGTGATGACCTCAGATGTTAAGACCCATAGTGCTTAGAGCCGTTTGAACCATTTTAACTTAACACAACTTATTCCATTTAGAAACAATCCAAAAGCCAAGATCGCTTAAATACTGTTTGGATAACCGGTATCAAAACACTAAACGTGCCATGTAGCTTAATATTCATAAACCATTTGGATATAACGATACATGAGGCAGACCAGTTGATATAAAATCATTGTCACAAAAAACTAAAAAACTAAACAGAGTGATCGCCCCACTACGTCCTATTTATTGCATTTTATGAGGCTGTATTTCTGTCTATCAGATTAATGGCTGTCGCAGGACCATTCTACGTTGTTTAAGATCTACTTTCTTTAATAAACATTGCTCAAGATAATTTTATGGCGTCGTCTGAATCACTTACAGGAATTGTAATTTTATTAAGTTTTCACTTATCTTTTGTTTAATATGTATATTTGATTAATTCGAAACTCTACACACGGCATTAACTATCTGACTGCAGGAAATGAAAGCAGATAAGAGCGAATCGACCTTACAGTAATATCGAGCTGTTCCTTTCTAAACACAGTCATTCGGTGCACAATTACCAATAATGGTAATAGCAGGCAAAGTCGGAGCTATTTTTGAATTCTGGTAAGAGAATCAACTCAGCATATTATCCACTGTCGGCCGCCGTGGCCAAGCGGTTTTAAGCGCTTCAGTCCGGAACCGCGCTGCTGCAACCGTCACAGGTTCGAATCCTGCCTCAAGCATGGATGTGTGTGATGTCCTTAGGTTGGTTAGGTTTAAGTAGTTCTAAGTCTAGGGGACTAGTCTCATAGTGCTCAGAGTAATTTGATTATCCATTAGGTAAAGTCGCAGTGATTTTTTTTTAAATATCTGCACCCACACTTTGAAATGTAGTGCAGCAATCAATAAAAGTCATCTGGCCTTCAGCAGTAAAGTGTAACTTCTTTTTTGAAGACCCTCGTAATACATTTTAAATGCTGCACTGAAGAATCCATGAAACTGTAGAATTTTTAAATGTTTGTCATGTCCGTTCTAACAACTCTACCACAACAAAGGTAAAAAATTAATTATGATTGTGGTGTTGCTCACGCTGCTAAATACTGCGTTTTGGGGCAACAACAATGTTATATTATGTGGCAGGTGTCATTAGAACACAGTTAATAAAGTCATTTCATGAAATAATGGCTAAACTAGACACTCATCTTTTCGTGTTTCCCTCGCTGGTCTCGTTGTGAAATCATGCCTCAATCGTCGAAACTCTAGGTGGTGGTGATTCCAAGCTCGGATGGAAAGAGGCCTAGGTGTTATTCTGTGATATTCAAAAGTTTTATAGATGTGTTTCATAAACCATTCTTGAAGATTAAACTTTTGCAGGTGATGTAAACAAATAATCAGCACTCCGAACTTCAGTTACACTTCTTTTTTTATTACTTTTGTTGCAATATCACGTAACTCACAAAACATCACTTTACAATATAAAACATACTTGAAAATATCTTGCTCACTGTTAAAGTTCACGTTTTATAAACTGACTACAATTTGCGTCTTTTAAACATGACGACCAAGACATGACTCTCTCTAATATCCGCTTACGCGCCCAAAAATCAGAGTTACAAGTACGTCAAAGATCATAGTGACAAAAAAAAGAATACACATAAGAATAATATCATTGCAATATAAACATATCAAAGTACCTCTACATTAATGAAATCAAATCTGAATGTTGCACAGAAATATGTTAACTATTCTGCAGAAACACAGTAGAATATTGCTGGTATCGAGAGGTTAAGGTGAGGTTCCGAAATGGTTACGTAATTCAAGTACCATTACGCCGTTGTCTGGTAGTTTGTGTCTTCAATCTCAATACAGTGAACAGTGGCATAATTGTCCCTTCGCGCGGAATATTTGACAGAGACATTTATTTAATCCTTCTCTCTGTGGCAGGTTCTTCCAAATGCTTGTGAACTTTCAAAGCACACTCACGTCTAATGTTAATAGGGTCGTGTAAAACAGTTAATTTCTGACCTCCGAATAGCCCTCGAGGGAGTAAAGTTCCGTTGTTACCGTCTGTCGTTAAAAATAACGAAGCGTGACGTTTGGTTGGGAGGCCCGGAGGGAAAGCACTCGAAGAGCAGAAGGCGGTCGAAGACGGCGGCAAAAGGGGAAACGTGACGGAGGAAAGAGAGCAGGCGTGGAGAGCCAGGAGTGCAGAGCAAAACAACCGCCGCCTGTGCTCTGCTCTGCTCTGGTCGCCAAAAGATCGGTGAGAGGTTGCGGACGCTGGCGGCAGGTGGGACAGGCGATGCGGCCGCGCGCTGCTTTCTCGCAGCGGCTCCTGAATGCCAGCCGGCGACAGCGCCTGCTTCGCCGCAGACATGCAACACAGCGACTGGGTCTACAGGTCGACCCAAAAGTAACGATTCGTTTTCATGAAAACATTAACGGAATGAATTCTTCTCTCAAAGACTTTTTGAGAAGCTGTCTGCAGAACAAATGACAGCCATGTCTCCTGGAAATTCGGTGATAAACATTTGAGGAGGTGCGTGAGCTGTGCAGCCAAAGACAACAAATTTAGACGAAGACGAAGTGTGCTCATTGAGTAACTTCTTGCACTCCGCCTTCAGGCCGTAAGTGGCCCATCGGGACGATCCGACCGCCGTGTCATCCTTAGTTGAGGACCCGGATAGGAGGGGTGTGTGGTCAGCACACCACTCTCCCGGTCGCCATGATTGTTTTCTTTGACCGGAGCCGCTACTATTCGGTAGAGTAGCTCCTCAATTGGCATCACGAGGCTGAGTGCAACCCGAAAAATGGCAACAACGCATGGCGGCCCAGATGGTCACCCAACCAAGTGTCGGCCACGCCCGTCAGCGCTAAACTTTGGTGATATGAGTGGGAACCGGTGTACCCACTGCGGCAAGGCCGTTGCCACGTCTGTTGGCGCAGTCCGGAACAATGAGGAGGCCATTCAAAAGAGCCAATGCGCTTCCGGATGTCGGCTCAGTTGAGAGTTGAACGTTCCACGATTCACTGTCTGTTGTATTCTTCATTTTATGATGAAGAAGACGGCGTATTGTATCCAGATCTGCCGTATGGAAATACGTGCTGACGTTTGGGAGGCCTTGGAAAATGAGAACAGGTATCAAATAAAACAGAACCTGTCTTCCTCAAAAGAAGTAATATGTGCTGACGTTTGGGAGGCCGTGGAAACTGAGAACAGATAACAGATAGAATGAAATTCATATAGCCAATAAGTTACATGTCAAAAGTTTATTCAAAACTTTGCATAGGTTTTGAAGGACATCAACCAGTCTTCCTCAAAAAAGATAGATACCTAAAATAGGATACGTTATAATCAGTACATGGAAACTATATGCACTGCAAAAGAAGCATCAGTAATTAGACACAGCGCAAAAATAAAACAATAAATTACGTCTTAAATCTTGGAGACCCACGAAAAAACATATAATTTCATATTTATTTACAAAATTAAGTTTTATTGTCATAGTGACCAATGAATACAAGAACAAGTTGGCAAAAAAGAAACAATCAATTCCTTTCAGGAGGAGCCACTAGACATAGAGTTCGCTACCACCTATCATTGCATGTGAAACGTTTAAAGGCAAATTCACACTTTTCATAGTCACAAACCCACACCTCGAAACTTTCGTGAACTCATATCGCCTAAAACAAATTGTAATCATAAATAAAAAGTAGAAATGGACCTACAATTTAATAAATTTTGTATCACAACTACTTAGTCTCCCGGTGGTTTCATTTCGAAGCAACTTATAAAAACAGTAGTGCAAAATCAAATTAACGTCTAAAATACTTAAGTACTTCACTGTCAATGATCTCAGATATGGCGACTATATATATATATATATATATATATATATATATATATATATATATATATATATATATATATATATATATATATATCACGTAGAGTAATGTCGGTGCTTATTGTTGGTTTGCCTGTTATAAACGACTGCTGTATTCCTGCAAATATATATGGTGTGCCTAAAAAGTTCGGTGAATGCGATCAGACACCAAACGAAACAAAAGGTAGAAACAAATGTTCCTTACTGCTGCCCTTCAAAATACTCGCCACCCGCTACAACACATTTTTTACAACGCTCGTACAGCTTCTGGAAACTATCAGCAAGGGCCTCCTGTGGAATCGATTGCAGACCGGCTGTCACACGATCACTGATGGCATTGGTTTGCCACCGTAGCTCAGTGGACAGCTCGTCGGCTAGTCATGCTGGGGGGCCCGGCCTAGCTGGGATGGTGATTTTTCCTCTCAAGCACTGGATGTCGGTGTCGTCTTCATCAACATCATTTTATCTTCACCGCCACGCACGTCGCCGAAGTGGCGTCACCCCAAAAGACTTGCACCACGCTATCAGGTCTACTCTCCGGAAGGCCCTTGACACACGACTTTTCATCTCATGGCATTCACGACCGCACAATGTTTAACTTTCACGGCCGCCTTCCAGCGGGGAAATGGGAAGAAGTCCACAGGAGCAACATCATGGGAGTGCAAAGGGTGTTCAGGAACAGTTACCATCTTCTGCGCCAGGATTTGGTGCACACAGATCGCGCAATGTGCAGGGCCATTGTCATGGAGCAACATCCATTATCCAGTTCTGTGAAACTCTGGAAGAAGCCTCAGGAAACGCTGTAGCAACTGATTCAAAACGTTCTGGTAAATTGCAGCATTAATGGTTTGACCTGCAGGAACAGATTCCTTGTGCATGATGCGATTGTTATCGAAGAAGGTGATCAACAGTGTTTTCACCTTGGGCTTTTACAGAGGGCTTTTTTTTGTCACGGGGAAGACGGTGAACATCATCACATCGATTGCCGTTTTGATTCAGGATCGAAATGGTAGAGTACATCTTCCGCTTACCTACATCATCGCAGACGATGGTGTGCAATGTGTCCTTGCTAATGCCCAATTCCTGCGCAATCAATCTAAGAGTCCACTGCCGATATTGTGCCACCACTTGTCTCGTTTTTTCGACCTTTCTGCTGTTCTGAATGTTGCTCATCCTCAGTTGTTTCCTTCACCTCTCGCAAGCGTTTAAACCATTCGTAAACACACTTTCTGCCGACGTCTTTTCTCCCGTACACGTGCATCAACATTCCACGTATCTCCGTTGCAGTTTTCAACAATTTGTAGCAGAACTTGTCGTATACACGTTGCTCCATTGCGCTGCAGCACTTCTTCTCACATGGACTACGTTCAGTTGGTCGCAGTATGTCTACACAACCGGTCACATGTAGTGCAGGTCGTGAATCGATTCTGCTCAAGTCTCTATAGACCATGCGCAAGCACGCAAACATGCGGCAAGTTTCCATTCAGAAATGCACCATTAACCAAGGTGTTTAGACACACCAAACAGCTTAGCACACAACTAGATGTCTATGTCGTGCAACAGCGTCGGTGATTTGATGCTGAAGGCACTCGTACTTCAAAACGAAATTAATAAACTGAAGATTTTAGGTGGAAACCACTGTTACTCAAAGGGATGAAAATATAAACGTTTTTTATGGCTTTGGCCTGCTTTTAAATGGACATAGCAGCTGATTTCTGCAGTGCTTCGAGGTGTTACTTTTCTCAAGACGCAAATCTGTCACCATCCTACTTTAACGTGATATGTAGTTTTGCCCACAATTTTCATAGATTTATTTCCTTTTTTATAATTTTTGTTATGTGGTTGTTTCCACAATTTTACTTTATCGTGATTTCCAACATGTCAGGTGCCTCTAGTGGTTGGCACAGCATCTAAAGTGAGCGCCACCTGGACGTAGGTTTCGTGCTGGTTTATCTCTTATGTCCTGTCAGCGTGTAGGTTGCACGTCTCCTTATGCTTTTAAATGAATCTTTTTACCGTCAGCTAAGCCTTATAACATTGACATACGGTTATATGGATTATTTTACTGTTTTCTAAGCGTTATGTTTTGGTTTTTCTTTTCACACAATATGAAACACTTAAGTTTATTTTATATTGCTATGGTATGTATTATTTCGATACACTAGTTGTAATATATTCTATTTTAGGTGTTATTACCCCTTGAGTATCTGAGAAAGATAGGTTAAAAATGTCGAAATCTAAGTAAAGGTTTGAATAAACTTTTGATTTGCTAGTGTTTGAGTGCATGATTCCGACTGTATTCATAATTCTACAATCGCTGAGGCTGCCATATTCAAGATTTTATAACTGGTAACTTTATCATCTCAGACGAGACCACGTTTCGTACATGTGGTCTTTTGAACCGTTAGAAATGCCGAATATGTCACGACAATAACTGTCATTAGAAGCAAGAAATGTCTCCGAAACTGAACGTATGGCAAGGGATAACTATGGTACGTAGACTATTCCTTTTTTCAGAGGAATACGTTACAGGAATCAGCTGCCTTGGCATTGTTAAGCCTTTCCTGGAACCGCAAATGAAGTCGGATGTAAACCGAATTCAGTTGTGTACCAGCGGGCAGCTCCTCACGATGTTGCTCTCATTGTTGGAGGTTATATCAACTGCGTGCTCCTTGGACGGTAGAGGTTAATCACGTACGTCGGTTCTGAGGTCTTCTGACGACTCTACCCCTTTAGACTTGTTCGTGTGTTCTTACATTAAGTTCCATGTGTACACGGCAAAATTAGAACAGAACTTCAGCTGCAAGATTCGGATATGGAGGTTGTTAACAGCACCGAACCTGATCAACTACGGAACATGTCCTAGGCAGCGACGGAAAAATGGCCTCTTTGTGGCCACGTTGAACTTCAGAATTTTTGATGCCTTAATGTACTCATTTTATAAAGATATACGTTTTCTATATTAAACAGGAGTTCCATGAAAATGAATTATTACATTTGGGACAGTCTTGCAGCAGCAGCTCATCCTCGTTATCACAGTACAGTTTTCATGACATTTCTTCATAGAAACAGATACAATCTACTTCACACTCGGCTACCCACCTACCGATGTGTGGAAAGAAATTCACCTGAGACATATAAGTTTCCTGTTGTTTCCTTAAAAAGTACTACGCTGTTAAAAAGAGCAATCTGTTTCGTGTCCAATATTTTTTCTTTAGCCATGAATTACGTAATGTGGAAATTTTCTAAACATAAAATCAGGCAGCGTATATGATACGTGACAGCGAAGTTGTCAGGCTGCATCAGAATCTACCGCAAAACACCTCCCCCAAAATAAGATACTGAATCTCAATCTGGATACCAGAAGATGTTTCCCACAGAACATGGAATTCTTTCAATACAACGAGCAGAATGTACGGAGTTTGAATAACAGCATGCTCCTAAGTGGTATTTTCTGTGAGTTGTAAGATGTATTGTGGCACGAGCACCACGTGAAGCAAATTAGGGGCACGTCCTTCCAAAGATCGCCCAGCAGGCACACAGCTGGCGACACGGCCGATTCGCAGAACGCGCCACGCATTACGTCAACGTGAGGGTGTGCTCGTAGCGAGCCGTCGACGCAATAATTCACCAACCAGTGATGCGTTCCTTCCCCGACAGACAGCCAAACAGACGCTGGGGCGTTATTTATACAAAACGTTGGAGCCACGAGACAGAGGTTCGCACCGGCGATAGTAATCGGCAGTGCGTAAGCAGCGCCGAGGAACCACACTGCCTCTCAACGATTGGCCGCAAATCAGCGACACTTCGCCATGGGCCGCGAGATCGACGCTTCACCACGCCCGGGGAACGTGGGGGCCGTGTTTCGGTGGCGGGTAATCATTGGTTCTGCGCAGCCTCAATGTATTATACGTGTTCCCGTATTACCTGTGCTTGTGTTCAGTCCGAGGTATTCTACGCATGAAGAAGCACATGTCTCCCTACACGTCAACCTGAGCTCCCCGGTAGTATTAACGTAGCCGATTGGTTTCTCTGTAAGACATTAGTGTTGTGAATATTGATTTTATTGTTGTAATTGTGCATTTTTACCTGTGAAACCGAGTGAGTCAATTTGTTTGGGGCCATTGTATTGTGTAAGTTCATTGCCTTTCGCTGGATGATTAAAGAGCAAATTAACCGGTAGAACAGTAACACAGTCGTGCTGGGATGTGTTTGATCAGTTTGAGAAGTAGTGTGAGCCAGCCTACTTAAAATTTCTGGCAATTTCTGCTAGTTTTGTACGTTCTGTCCTCCCATGTTAAATTATGTTATTAGTCTATTAGATACAAAGATTTGTATTGTTCCTTGGTAATCAAAACGTTCTCGGTCCCGTTTCCGAAATTCACCACCGCTTAAATTTTGCTTAATAATCAGCAATGACTTCAAGAATAAGAACTCACCTCATGCGGGCAACGGCCTTGTGAAAGAGAGCGTAGGAGCGGACAGAGGTGCAGCGTTCTCTCTTGTTCTTGGGATGCGAAACTGCACCTAAAGGTGCGATAATCAGCAATGACCAACAGCATCAGGATGCTGAGGGCAACGGAAACCGCTGCATTAAAGATACATAGCGTGCATCTACAGCACATGTGGCCTATAATCGAAAAAGTGTCAAGATGATCTCTCCATTGGAAAGATCCCGGAATAGCCCACCGTTCGGGTGTGAATGGACTGCCACGGGGGAGGTGATCATGAGAAAAAGATTCAGTAATCAAAGAGAGGTTACCGTTCCACGAATCGGGGATTGGAATGTTAGAAGCTTGAATGTGGCGGGAAGCTAGACAATGTGAAAAAGGAAATTAAATGGCTGAGTCTAGATATACTACGGGTCACTAAAGTGAAATGAAAATAAGGATTTCGGGTCAGATAAGCAATGGTACAACATCAGTATGATTCTATGAATAGGAAGATAAGTTGGGAAATCTATTACTACGAACAGTTCAGTACAGGGTTGTTCGTATCAGGCTCGAAGGAAAACCAACACCGACAACGATAATTCAAGTGTACAGTCCCACATTGCAAGGTGAAGACATTCAGTAACTACAATAGGATATTGAAAGGTTACTAATTTACGTAAATCGAGATGAAAATCTAATAGTCGTGGAGGACTGCAGTTGCAGGGAAAGGAAAGAGGAAATGACTACAAGAGAACATGGGCTTGAGACAAGGAATGAGAGAGGAGGAAGAAGAATTGAGGTATGTAATAAATTTTAGCTATTAATAGCGAATACTCTGTTCGATAATCAAAAGAGGAGGAGGTATACTTGGAAAAGGTCGGAAGATATGGGAAGGTTTCAGTTAGATTACAGTATGGTCACTCAGAGATTCTGAAACCAGATACTGGATTCTAAGGCATACCCAAGAGCAGATATAGACTCAGATCACAATGTAGTTGTGATGAACAGTAGGCCGAAGTTTAAGAGATTAGTCAGGAAGAATCAATACGCAAAGAAGTGGGATACTGAAACACTAAGGAATCACGAGATACGCAGAAAGTTCTCTACGGCTAGTAAGGAATAAATTGGTAGGCATTACGGGTGAAAAGGAATGGACATGTCTAAAAAGGGAAATAACAGAATTTGGAAAGAAAACCATACGTACAAAGAAGGTGACTGCGAAAAATCCTTGGGTAACAGAAGATTTATGCAATTCATCGATGAAAGAAGGAAATAGAAAATTGTCCAGGGAAATTCATGAATACCGATATACACGTTTTGAATATTTTTAGCATAGTGCAGCAGAGCCAGCTACTGTAAAATGTAGTTATGTAAACTTTCAGCCACCAGTTGCATAAGCAAAGAAACTTTACCTAGGTTTCAGCTATAATAATGTAGCCTTCTTCAGAAACGTCACAATATAAAATTAAAACTAAAACATGCCAGATATTGGCCTTGTTTTTCGCCTTTTAAGTTAACTTATGCAACTGGAGGCTGAAAGTTAACATAATAAAATATAAATGTCCATGAGGAATGAAATAAATACGAATTGCATGGAAGCTAAAACGAAATGGCTGAATTAAAAATGTGAAGAAATCGAAAAATGGTTCATGTGGCTATAAGCATTATGGGACTTAACATCTGAGGCCATCAGTCCCCTAGACTTAGAACTACTTAAAATTAACTAACCTAAGGACATCACACACATCCATGCCCGAGGTAGGATTCGAACCTGCGACCGCAACAGCAGCGCGTTTCCGGACTGAAGCGCCTAGAAACGCTCGGCCACAGCAGCCGGAGAAGAAATCGAAAAAGAAACGAGTCGGAACGACCGATTCATTATATAGAAAAGTTAAAACAACCTTCGGTGAAATTAAAAGCTAGAGCGGTAATATAAAGAGAGTTAAATGCGGCGGTGATGTAGATAGGCGGAAAGAGCACATTGAAGGCCTCTATGAGGGTGGAAGATTTGTCTGATGTGATAGAAGAAGAAAGAGGAGTCAATTTAGAAGAGTAGAGGAGTAGGAATCATTGAGGGAAGTGAAAAAAAACCCAACTATGCACGTTGGCCTGTAGAATGTAAGAGTCTGGTCACATACCATCTGACTTTCTGAAAAGTATTATCCACACAATCCCGAAGAACTATCGCACCATCAGCTTAATAGCTCATGCATTCAAGTTAGTGACAAGAATAATATACAGAAGAATAAAAAGTTGAGAAAATTTCGAGATTTTAAACATGGCTGCAACAAAGCGAAGGCGATCTACTGGTGCTAAGTTGTTCGTATTGACCCTGTGCCCGTAGTCATGTTGTACAAATGGAGAAGATGTCTTAATTATTGACGACGCCTTTGGCAAAATTGTTTTATTAATCTCCACTGCATGATGTAATTTTAGATTTTTTACTTCTGATGAAGGTATATTTATATGTACCGAAACCTTGGTCAAGAATTTTAATAAATTGTTACCCTGCAACTGTTTTGGCTATCATCCTTTATCTTGAAGTTGAGAAAATGTTAGATGACGATCAGTTTGTCTCTAGGATACGTACACTTACCAGAGACGCAATTTGACATTGCGGTTGATAATGGGGGCACGACTAAAGACCCTTCCATAGGATCTGTCGACCTGGAAAAGGAGTCACACTATGTAAAACGGAACAAGATTGTTAGATGTGACTTCTGAAATTTTCCCGGCGTATTTGTTCTTCTAATAATTTCCGGGTATGCAGCCGGATCCCGTCGACATTCTGCCACGATATTTCGGCCCAGAGACGTCCGGCCATCATCAGGTGAGTACACAACTACTGAAGAGCCCAGTGCAGTCGCGGTATTTATGCCGATTATCGCGCACGTATTGACATGCGCGGCATAGCCGAGTTGTACGTGCTGCCCTCGGTGGTGAAAGTAAAAGATCATCTAGTCATTGAGTATCGAATGACGCTGTCTATTCCGCTGTGAATGTATAATTTTAATAACAGGATTCCAATTTTTATCCAGTTGAAAGCCGTTGTCACAATTTATAAGACTATCGGCAAGACGTATTTCCACTGATTCATTGATTACGGAATCTAAATATCTAGGGATTACAATTAAGAAAAATTTAAATTTGAACCATTACATGGAATATGTGGCGGGAAATGAGTATTTAGTTGATGCAGAAAATCTAACAACGTATGTTCATTAGGTTCCTCCTTCTTCTTCTGGAATATTATTGTGCCTTATGGAATCCTTACCTGAGAGAACTGAGAGTGGGCATTGAAAAAGTTCAAAAAAGGGCAGTTTGTTTTATGTCATCGCGAAACAGGGGAGACAGTGTGAGAGATGTGATAAGCGAGTTGTGATGGAAATGAAAGGCGTTTTGCGTTGTGGCGATATCTTATCACGAAATTACATTCATTAAAACTCTCCTCAGAATGTGAAATATTTTGTTGACACCCACTTACATAGTGAGGAATGAACATTACAATAAACAGAGCAAATTAGAGATCAAGCGGAAAGATGTAAGTTTTCTTTTTCCTCACGTGCTATTGGAACTGTAGAGAAATAATCTGATAGTTGTTCTATGTATCCTCTGCCACACACCTAAGAGTGAACTGCATAGTGATCAAGTAAGTCCTGATTTAGATAACTGAACGAGCAGCACAAGCTTTGTTTGGGTGAGAAAACAGCAAACGGACCGTGCCTTTTCTCGTATTTTAGGGAAACTGAAAGAAAGGAAAAACAAACTGTTAACTGTAGCGAAATTCTGACGTACACTCGACTATTTTATGAAACATGTCAAAACACAAACAGAAGTTGGCGCTGCATCAGATATGGGTAAACTACATAGAAAAGTCAGTGTAGCAAACCAAATTATTCATTGTTGTTTTTCCCTCAAAGTTAATAAATTTTCGTTGCTACTCCGTTGTTTATTTGTGAAAATTATTCAAAAGCAATTAAACACAACTGGAGACAGAAGTAAAACTGCAGAGCTGTATGCATGAACTATGTTTTATTCGCTCTTTCAAAAGGGCAGCCGTACGCTTTATTCTGAGAATTCTGGAAAGTACACTGAAAAAATAATCGAATGAAATGTAACATATTTAAGACATTCGATGAAGCACACGTCGTTGAATCCCTTGAATACCTTAAAAATTATTAAGGGTATTCACTTAAACAACTGATATTTATCGCTGTGTAGCACAACATGATTCGATCTATTATGAAGTTTGTACTTAATTTGTCATTCTCTAGCTGTTCCCGTCCACAGATAACTGTGGCGCAGCCTCGTTAAATAGAAAAGATAACACACCCATGACCTAAATTCACGGAGGAGACATACGACTATGTTGAAAAATATACACAGTCTGGAAATTGCTGAGTAGGCTGCTGAGGGAAAGGAACTGACAGTGCAAAACGACTTGGTTAATCCACTATGACGCGTTTCGGCGTTTGTCATCATCATATATCTGTTTAAATATAATAAATTACTTAACTAAGCGTTAAATAAAAGTAGCTTACAAAACCGGTTAGAGAAGCAATAAAACCAGAGCAATCACACAAAGACACGTACCCTGGAACGGTTAGCAACCTATATACTTCGCATTTACTTGCACAAGTGGACGTAGTAGTTACATGTTTTAAAGGTAACAGATAAGAAGAGACTGCTACAAGATTACTGTTATGCGAAAACACAAACTCTGAAACCTAGTGGGTTACAAGAGTGGGGGTGGAGCGCTATATCGGCATCACACAAAATTAGACATGAGTTGCAAGCAGTATTGAACCAGAAGAAGTACGACGCAGTGTGCAACAACAGTAATAAAAGTTTACGGAAGATAAGTAAATGAAAAGAAAATTACATAGTAAAACACACAGCAGTGAGGGTGCAAATGTTCGACGGAATATGGCGTTGGACATGCACGTATAGTCACGGTGTACAGTGACACAGTTGTAATAGTGGTCGTATACATGTATACTACAGTGTCTAAAAAAAATAACAATGGTCGCACTATTTTTCAGAAAAGAGAAGTCACATATACCTCGTTCGGATATACGTCCTAATCCCCTTCCCCTGTTTCTGTCCGTTCGTTCGTCCTCTCCTTTTGTCCACCTCCTGCTTCTCCTTGCCCCCTCTCTCCGTCCATCTTCTGCTCTCTCTTCTGTCTCCATCACCTGTCTGCCCATCTTCTCTCTATATCCACTTCCTCCTACCCCTCTGTCCATCTCCCTTCCCATCTCTCACTGATCTCGAGCCTTGTTTACTGTTAGTGCTAATTTAGGTTCTGTAGTGGTATTCTAAGGCGTAAAGCCATACGCTGCAGTCACGGACTGTGCGGCTGGTCCCGGCGGAGGTTCGAGTCCTCCCTCGGGTATGGGTGTGTTTGTGTTTGTCCTTGGGATCATTTGGGTTACGTAGTGTGTGAGCTTAGGGACTGACAACCTTAGCAGTTAAGTCGCATAAGATTTCACACACATTTGAACAGTTTTTATTTTTGTAAACTCATAAATATGTTTCCTGTTTCTTGTGCAGATTATCTGCGAGATAGGAAATATCGTTTCCTACAAAATTCTTGTTTAAAATAGATATAATGAGGGAGAACATTTAAGGGAGAAACAGTTTGTCCAATGATTTAAATGACCCACTGTCGTAGTTAAAACTGACTACGAGAAACATAACAAAACTGCTCATTTTTACAGCATAGCACAGCAGAGCTTTTGTTTCTCACAGTTGGTTTTAACAAAATACCTGTAGACTGTTGTTTTAAAAAATAGGTAGTCTATGTCTGTCTGCATGTTTAATAGAGTATCGTTAAAAATTTGAAGAAAATGGGTCAGGAATTTTTTGATTTTTATACTAACACGTATATATTTATATCAGGAAAGATCTGAAAGTAACGCACAATAATTTTACTACGAAAAGTTTCGCAGGTAGAAAAAGAAAAAGTCGCAACTGGACAAACATCTTTTACCTGCTTTTCTAGATAGTCACCAATGTTCTCAACATATTTCTACGATAATCGTACCAGTGTCAATATGTCCAGACTGGTGCCTTCTTCTTTCCGCATACAACGCCACTGTGTTTAAAACATAGCTACGTCTTTCGGCTTATCCCTAGGGTGTAATAATAATTGTAAAAAAAGTTATTTGATAATGTTAAAATCCAATGCTACACTGTTTATTCACTTCTCACTACTCGTCACTGCAAACATATCTTACTACACACACATTGTTAAACAACACGAGCTCTGTCAGCTGAAACCAGGACCAAAGTGACAATGTTTAATTTTCGTTTTGTGCCTTACGATTTCTCATTAGTTTGCTTGAAAACGTCAGTCAGCATTCTTTAAAAAGGAGTGAAACATTGATTCAAAAAGAGAGTAAGATGTTATTAAAGTTTTACAAAAGGGTTATGTGAAATGACAGAGATGTTTTATTACTATATTTACTTACGTAAATTTTTTACCACTTCCACCGTCTACGTAACCCTTCGGTATGGCATATACCGTTCAGTTTTCTAATTGTTTTCTCAAATAAGTTCGTGCTACTATCCGCTTTAACGTCATTTGACAATTATTGCAAAATATTGTTTCTTGGGAGGAAACGATATTTCGAGTTCCATCCTTATTCTTTCATGATAAATGTACATTTAGTTTACATCTAGTTCCATACTCACGGACAGTGCTTTTTATCCATTAATTATAAAATTTATTTTTTATGTGAATTACAGTTTCAAAGCTCTTTGAGAAAGACGAATGGGGCCTCTGAATACAAGGATGTTAAATGCACCTCGTACGACACACTAACCCTAAGGTAAAACGAATGATATAAATCCCGATGTAGCAGCTTGTAATAAACTATGACGGGAACACTACTTAGGTACAAAATTAGAGGAACAGTTGGTTGAATACCTCCTTAAGATGCAACAGATATTCCATTGATATACGAGAGGAGATTTGAGACTTTTAACCTTCCAATTGAAAATGGTCTGCAAACTCCTCTTACGTCAAATGACGCGAACCTCGATAAATCATTTTATGAATCGGCCCAAGGATTGCTTATCATTTCGCAAACCTTGCATGGGCTCTAGTCTTCAGAGGACGATATATCCAAGCATTCGTTTTGAAAGAATAATATGAAAAGCACGAATTCTCTCCAGAAAGTGGATGAAACTGTTCTCCGAGTTGTCCAGAGAAAGATCCCCTGTGTCATAGGGAGAAAGAAACAAGTAGCTGCTTTGACTTCTGCAGAGAACGGTTCATTAGTGACAGTTATTTCCTGCATCAGTGCAGCTGGATGGTTTGTTCCTCCTATAGCCATTCTTCCAAGAACGAAAGTGACCTATGTTCTAATGGATGTATTTCCTCCGACTTCGATAAGCAGGGATCACCCATCAGGATGTGTGCAAAGTAATCTGTTTACAAAGTGGCTTATTCATTTCATTGCAAAAGTAGGCCCAGAGCAAGGGTCTCCAGTTCTATTGGTCCTAGATGTTTGTTCTATTCGCGAACACGACACTAACATTATTGACATGGCTAGTGCAACCCATATGACGATCATTTTTGGGTCAGATGAAAGCTTCTTGTAATGAGAAGGTTAGATAATGCATTCGGCCCTCCAACCGTCCTGCCATACCATATACAACATGCAGCTGTTTGAGAATGCATATCTCAGTTCAGAGTGGGAGGATTGCAGTCGACAGAGGCACCTTTTCCGTTTCTGATTTTCTAGTACAGTAGCCATGCAGTTCTACAACATTAAAGACCGCCGTGGTCACTCTAAAGCTATTGTCATACCATCATGTTTGACTTGCACTACCTATACTCCGCAAGCTCTTCGAGGAACGTGAAAGCAGATGAGGCCTTTAGAGATTGTTCCAGCTCCTTGGATCAGGAAATTTGCAACAAATTGTGGTCGTAAGCCTTCACGTTCGTCTGTAATTACTGGAACACCGTACCGTCATGAATTATCTCTACCAGCTGTCGAGAAGACTAAGATGAAGTCATCTTCGGGTGACGCAAGGGTTGTTAAGGGAAATCCAACAATCCACTAATAGACACACAAAGGGAAGGCCTTCAAAAGTGAGACAACAACCCCAGATTTGGAGGGCGGTGGTGCAGCTCTGGAACCAGTTCTGCATGACAAGTTGTGCATGATGACAGTGACCCGGAGGTACCTCTAGGAGAATATCCGGATGATGATACAAGCTGCATTTTTTGCGAGGTACTCTTTTCTGAAGATAAGCGGAGGACTCTTGGTCAAATGTTTCTAGTATGTGGGTGCATAGGGAATGTGCAGATACTGCAACACGTATGCACATTTGCGACTATTGCAAATAGGCACTTTTCTCTCGTGAAATACTGTCATGTGTTTTTCTGTACACCTCACCGCAAATACTTATATTGTTCTGAGTACATGTCATCTTGTTTGTGTATGTTTACCTTTCCCATTGCAGGTAAGGATTTCTTAAAAGTAACTTCGATGCCTCTCATGTTCGCGTTTTTGTCATAGCTGTTTTATAGCAGTTTCGAAGTAGCCCCTATTTGGACCCCACCGAATAGCAAATTTACTGTCTTCGCTACAACCTTTATTTCAACGTTGTGCTTTTTAACCACAGTGTCGGAAAGTCAACATATTTTGGACATATTTTAACGTGAGTTGTATTTCAAATGTTGAACAACCGTGGAAATGCTGCTTTTAAAGAAAGTGATAGCCTATGTTTGGACTATCTCCTCTAGTATTGCGGAAGTCATTGATCTATACCAAGAAAAGTATTGGTCGTAATGTACTGCCCTGAGGAACACCTACATTAATGTGTTTTACCTTTGATAAGGCTTCCACTAAAATTTTAGTGTTATTTGAGGTTTGTGTTATCTCTGGTTTCTATTTCTCGTCTTCTAGGTACGATCAGAAAACTATACTTTTTATTCCTAATGGTTCTAGCCTATTTCTTAGAATATTACGGTCAACAGTATGAAAATTCATAGAAAGAAATTCCTGTGACATATCCATCCTTGTGAAGCGCATGAAGTATCACTTCTGTAAATTCTGATTATATTCATTACCTCTCTTTAACAAAAGTCTCTTCTGTTTTAAATGCTCTAGAAAATTCGCTGATGGGAATGATTTATTTATTACAATTTTGAATAGAGGTTGTATGCTCTGTATGCATTGTTTCAGCTGACAGATTAGTGCTTTATCTAAAGGTGCAGATTTTGTATTTTTTGATTTTGTATCTAACGTTATGTGGTTGGTAATATCGTCGTTATTAGTAGATAATTATCTACTTCTGTACATGTTTCTTGAGTATTTCATGAGCGTGCAGTAGATCGCTTGGCTGAGTGGATCATTTATTACTATATCTCTCTCCCTTATCAACATCTGGGTATGGTTTGATTTATCTCTCTTTGTTTACCTCGCTGCTGTTATGTAATTCCGTCTGTCGTATGTATTATGACATATATTTTAGAACTAGCTCACTTTTTTCGGGAGTCAATACCGTCTTACCTATTTCAGAAATATAAGAACTCCGCAACATGTGATTTTTTTTCCATTCAGGTGAGGTAGTTAACGGCTTAGGGGGACTTTCTAATACACTCCTGGAAATTGAAATAAGAACACCGTGAATTCATTGTCCCAGGAAGGGGAAACTTTATTGACACATTCCTGGGGTCAGATGCATCATATGATCACACTGACAGAACCACAGGCACATAGACACAGGCAACAGAGCATGCACAATGTCGGCACTAGTACAGTGTATATCCACCTTTCGCAGCAATGCAGGCTGCTATTCTCCCATGGACACGATCGTAGAGATGCTGGATGTAGTCCTGTGGAACGGCTTGCCATGCCATTTCCACCTGGCGCCTCAGTTGGACCAGCGTTCGTGCTGGACATGCAGACCGCGTGAGACGACGCTTCATCCAGTCCCAAACATGCTCAATGGGGGACAGATCCGGAGATCTTGCTGGCCAGGGTAGTTAACTTACACCTTCTAGAGCACGTTGGGTGGCACGGGATACATGCGGACGTGCATTGTCCTGTTGGAACAGCAAGTTCCCTTGCCGGTCTAGGAATGGTACAAGGATGGGTTCGATGACGGTTTGGATGTACCGTGCACTATTCAGTGTCCCCTCGACGATCACCAGAGGTGTACGGCCAGTGTAGGAGATCGCTCCCCACACCATGATGCCGGGTGTTGGCCCTGTGTGCCTCGGTCGTATGCAGTCCTGATTGTGGCGCTCACCTGCACGGCGCCAAACACGCATACGACCATCATTGGCACCAAGGCAGAATCGACTCTCATCGCTGAAGACGACACGTCTCCATTCGTCCCTCCATTCACGCCTGTCGCGACACCACTGGTGGCGGGCTGCACGATGTTGGGGCGTGAGCGGAAGACGGCCTAACGGTGTGCGAGACCGTAGCCCAGCTTCATGGAGACGGTTGCGAATGGTCCTCGCCGATACTCCAGGAGCAACAGTGTCCCTAATTTGCTGGGAAGTGGCGGTGCGGTCCCCTACGGCACTGCGTAGGATCCTACGGTCTTGGCGTGCATCCGTGAGTCGCTGCGGTCCGGTCCTAGGTCGACGGGCACGTGCACCTTCCGCCGACCACTGGCGACAACATCGATGTACTGTGGAGACCTCACGCCCCACGTGTTGAGCAATTCGGCGGTACGTCCACCCGGCCTCCCGCATGCCCACTGTACGCCCTCGCTCAAAGTCCGTCAACTGCAAATACGGTTCACGCCCACGCTGTCGCGGCATGCTACCAGTGTTAAAGACTGCGATGGAGCTCCGTATGCCACAGCAAACTGGCTGACACTGACGGCGGCGGTGCACAAATGCTGCGTAGCTAGCGCCATTCGACGGCCAACACCGCGGTTCCTGGTGTGTCCGCTGTGCCGTGCGTGTGATCATTGCTTGTACAGTCCTCTCGCAGTGTCCGGAGCAAGTATGGTGGGTCTGACACACCGGTGTCAATGTGTTCTTTTTGCCATTTCCAGGAGTGTACTTGCTATTATCGATTTTTGTGAGACATTGATACTAGTGCGGGTACGTTTGGGAATGTATATCCAAATTTCAATTAAAATAAAGTTAAAAATATCGTATGTACATTGGTTTCGTTACATGCTTCTACCCAGCTTCGTTTTTCTAGTTCTCTTGAAAAAATATTATATTTAGATTTCTGATAAATGTCTATCGTAAGCCTTCAGCTTCTTTTTGACAATGAAGCACTACAGTTTGTGCACCGTAGACGATCCACAAAGCTGCAAGCTCTCCCAGTTTCCATATGTTGCGATGTCTTCCACATGTCTTTCAAATAAGACGCACCGCCTCCGCCTTTTATTTCAACCATCCTGTGCATTGTTGGAGCAGCTTAACTCCCACCAAGCAATGTGCAGCTTACTGTGAGAATCGATGGATCGAAACGTGTTAATGTCTGATTAGCACTTGACACAGACATCAAAGTCATGGTGGAAAAACAAAATGTATGGTAGTGTACAAAGATGCATTCACACATTGCTGTGTGGTACAGCGAAAAACAATAGATCAAGCTGCTTCTGAATGAACATCACAGGAAACCTCTCTTGTGATTGATGGTCTGTGAGACGTGGTCCTCCTACAGTAAGGATAACACAACTTTATACACCTATGCAACCGATTTCGATCCCTGGCAACTACTACGTAATGGATAGCGGTTCAGGTGTATGTGTTTTCAAAGTAACACGTTAATTTGGTGACGGCTGCTGTGTGTGGCGTTGAGTGCTTCTCTGTGGGGTGATAATTGTTTAAATAGAAGTAGATTGCAGCGGAAACGTACTGTTTAATTTGTTTAAATAAACGTAGATTTGTTATTGTTACTATCCCATCACTCTTCAGCCATTCCTTCTCCTTCCTGGTGTAGCAGAGAGAACCAACTTGGGAATTCTATACTGCTTTAAAAAGACGCTTAGCAATCCTATAGGTGTTCGGGAGCTACACAGCCAAATGGTTCAAATGGCTCTGAGCACTGTGGGACTTAACTTCTGAGGTCATCAGTCCCCTAGAGCTTAGAATTAATTAAACTTAACTAACCCAAGTACATGACACTTATCCATGCCCGTACCGGTCGCGCGGTTCCAGACTGTAGCGCCTAGAACCGCTCAGGCCACTCCGGCCGGCACTACACAGCCATTGCGGCAGAAATTCAAGCTGAAATTTGAAATTACACTAAATTTTTATTCAGTACTGCTTCCAATCACGATGTAAAATACCTCATTGATCAGTTTATTGTTTCTAATAGTGGGGCTGCAAATACACTCCAGTCAAGTTGTTGGAGGACGTAGCACAATTGACCTGAAATTTTAGATTCTCATTACCATTTCAGCTACCTCCAACATGATGGATTTCCCACCAAACGACCAACCTGTACGAGACAAGGAAAAAATCCGGAAGGGGGAGTAGCAGAGTTTGGAAGCCGGGCAGTTGCGGGATCCAATCACGACGATTTCATGACGGCATTCCTGGGGCTATCGAAAATAAAAGCGATCTATTTACGTATTTAATTACGTTTTTATGTATTTTACAAGACCTGCATTTTCCTAAACAGCAGAGCACGATGAGCTTTGCCCGCCAAAAATAGTGGAACTTTTTTGCATAAAGAATATATTTTTATTAATACTTATTATTACGTCCTCTTCTATGTAATTGAGTTTCCTGTCATAGGATCTTCCCACTCCACCAGCTCAACATTTTTAAGGCTGGATTTTTGGGAGGGGTGGGGAGGGAAGGCTCTAGGGGTGGAGGCTGGGGATCCTGCCACTAACACAGTCGTTCCCTGCACTTACAGTGAGCACACATACGAGAACTTTCCAACATGACAACACCTCCAATCGGCATCAATGTAATTATCTAATCCGTGCACACAGTTGCTGGACAAGCGGTAACAGCACCTACCCGTGCAGTAGCTCAGCACAGATAGAGCGTCCCCAATAATTCTGTTGGTGGGGGAAGCAAGGGAGCTGAGATACTTAGCTTTTCCTGCCATTTTCCAACAGGGTCTTTTTTTCTAAGTCACCAGTCTTCTGATTGGTTTGTTGCAGCCAGGCCAGAATTCCGCTCTTCATCTCCTGGAAATCTACGTCCACAATTAACTGATGGATGTATTTTAATCTCTGTTTTTCTCCATAGTTCTTGCTCACTCAGCCCCCTCTAGTAGCATGGAAGTCATTCCCTAATGTTATAGCAGATATCATCCCGTCCCTTCTCCTTGTCTGTGTTTTCTGCATATTCATTTCCTGTCTGATTCTGCGCACAAGCTCCTCATTCCTCTCCTTATCACTCCACCTAACTTCCAATATTTGTCTGTAGCACCTAAGCTGAAATGCTTCCGTTCCCTTCCGTTCCTATTGTGCCACAGTTCTTGTTTCATTACCATACAAAGCCGTGCTCCAAATGTACATTCTCCGAAATTTGTTTCTCAAATTAAGACCTATGTTTGATTACAGAAAATTTCTCTTGGCTAGAAATGCACTTTTCGCCAGTGATAGTGTACTTTTGATGTCCTCCTTCCTCCAACCGTCATTGATTTTTTTGCTCCCTAGATACCACAATTCCTAAATTTCATCTACTTCATGACCATCAATCCAGACGTTAACTTACTCTCTCTTCTCACTTCTGCTGCTTCTCATTACTATGGTTTCTCAGTCCATGTTTTGTGACCATTACACTGCTCATTCTATTCAGTAAATCATGTAATTCTACTTCAGTTTCACTCACGATAGCAAAGTCATCAGCAAATCATATCATTGATATCCTTTCATTTTCTTTTATTTCCACCATTGCGAAAGGCTACGTCATTGCCTTACACCCTTTTTAATCCGAGCACTTCGTTCTTGATCATCCGGCCTTATTAATCCCCCTCTCCCTATAACTTACCCCTACTTTTCTCAGAATTTTGAACATCTTTCACTATATTTTGTTGTCGAACACTTTTTTCAGGTGACGTTGCCTATGAACGTGTCCTGATTTATCTGTAGTCTTGCTTCCGCTATCAACCGCAACGTCAGAAGTGCTACTCTGGTGCCTTTACCTTTGCTAATCCCAAACTGATCATCGTCTATCACATTCTCAGTTTTCTTTTCCTTCTTCTGCATTTATTCTTGTAAGCAATTTGCAAACAAGAGCTGTTAAGTTGAGTGTGCGATAATTCTCGCACTTGTCGACTCTTGCAGTCTTTGGAAATGTGTGGATGATATTTTCCGAATGCCTGATGGTATATCGCCAGACTGTTACTTTGTACACACCATCATCAGCAGTCGTTTTGTTGCCAGTTCCCTCAATGGCTTTAGAGAATTTGACGGAATGTTATCTATCCTTTCTGCCTTATTTGATCTTAAGCCCTCCAAAGTTTTAAATTCTGATTCTAATACTAGCTTCCCCGTCTCTTCTAAATCGACTCATGTTTCTTCTTCTACGACATCCGACAAATCTTCCCCTCATAAAAGCCTTCAATGTACTGTTTTCACCCATCCGCCCTCTCCTTTGTACATAACAGTAGAACTTCCATTGTCTTAATGTTAGCACCACCGCTTTTAATTTCACCGAAGGTTGTCAGCCTTTATGACAATCATTTCTTTTCCGATTTCTTCGCTTTTGCATGCAGCCGTTTCCTCTTAGCTTCCCTGTGTTTCTTATTTATTTCATTCCTCAGTGGGTTTCCAAGAGAGATGGGGGAGGAGTAAGGTGAGAATTAGAGATGGGAGATTCTCAGAAAGGTAGATTATCTCCAGGTGGACATACATCAGTTAGCATTAAAATAGTTTATGTGGAGGAACGAGGGTCACAAATTGGTCAAGTTTGCCCCTGAAAGTAGTCTGCCCCTGAATGTATGCAACCCACACAAACAAAATGAACCTGTGCTCTCTTTATCCTATTTACATTAATACTTACGTATTGCACAGTATCTCTCGTATACCTGTCAATTTCTTTACTTCGCTCTGTACAGATCTGAGCACTTAGTGATCACGTATAGATATCTAGAATAATGGCATGTCCCGCGAAGTGTGGGTGCCTGCTGCGAAGTTTTGCCTGATTTCATGCAATCCCACGTAACGTACCTGTCACACATTTCCATCTTCATGCCAAGTCTCGGCAGCCTTTTTGGTGGGGTGTGTGTGATCACCCACCATGCAGCCCGGAATTGGTTTGCTCTGGTGTGCATCTCTGCTCACATGAACCACTGTCTATGAAACAACATTTTGGCACGGACGATGAACTGCAGACTAGCGTGGAGAAGTGACTGAAAGCACAGGCGATTGCGTTCTTTGATGAGGGAACTGGAAGGTTGGTACAACGCTAGGACAAATGTCTAAATCAGACCCGCAACCATGTAGAGAAATAGCTGGAGGGTGCTGAAAACTGTTGCAAATCAATCAGTTTATTACCGATCGGACTTTACTTTCCATATAGTCCTCGTATTTAAAAGATTTCTACGGTTTTCGTTTTACACACCCAGTTTATAATAGAAACTTATTTTGTATTTCTCTCTACGCATTGTGAAACTTCAAAGTAAGATAGTTAAAATAGCTTCAAGTGTTTTGTTCTATTAATTTATTGTCGAACATAACCTTCAAAATGAAGCAGACTCTGTATCTAATGTAAGGTATTGACCATATAAAGGCGAATAAATGTGCTATAGATTCGATTATACTCTTGTCGATAAATCACAGGAATCAGTGACAATCTGTAGATTCACAGAAGCAAACATTGGGGGCGATCTGAAGTGGAATGACGTCGTAAAACATGCTGTTCTAAGAGTAGAAAGCGTGGTTATAAAGACTGGAAGTAAGTCAAAGAAATGTAATGCAACCGTGAAAGAAGCGGATTGCGGAACACTCGTTTGACAGAATCTTCAGTGTCTCTCATGGAGCTGGGACCATCACCTGCTAAGAATATCAGGCATAAAGCGGTGTATTTTGTCACAGGATCGCTTAGTAAACGTAAAAGCATAACTGCGGTGCTCAGTAAACTGCATTTGCAGGCACTGCAAAATATATATTGTGCATTACGGGATATTTACTGTTGAAATTTTGAGAAAGTACGTTCCGAGAGCAGTCAAACGATATACCACAACACCGCACACGCACGTTTCGCGAAATGGCTATTACAAGAAGCTAAGATATATTAGAGCTCTTAAGGAGGGTTATCAATAGGCGTTCTGCACGGGCAACATTCACAAATAGATCATGGCAGGAGAGAAATGTTGGTGTTAGCAGGGGGATCCACCGCGACACATCGTAAGGCGGCTCGCGGAACATAGATATTTAGGATCCTGAACGTAGGATAGTTAAGAATGTAAATTTTATTTTCCGTCAATGTATGACATAAAACTTTCGGCGTAATTTACCCCTTACAATAAAGTGGTAGTACTTACCGGACCTTTCTAGCTTTCACCTGCTGTACGTGCAAATGTGACTGAGATTCTCGTAAATGATGTACAATATATTTTTAAAAGACCTCAAACCTACATGGAGTAGTCTCAATTAGACCTAAAAGAGAGGTCCTACTACAGTCATATGTTCTGAAACCAAAAAATGTTGAGACTTGAGCCAGTGTCGCCTCTCATTCCCACCTGTATGTTACGTAGAAGTAGACACAACAGGCAGTGCTGCATATGGTTACCAAGTATCCTGGCACAGTTGTTCTCTTTCAAATACATTCGACTCCATTGGGGCTGTCTCAGAAGCAATGGTCATACGCTCCTTTAACAACGTCTGCACTGCTGAAACTGTTAAAAGAGTTGGTAAGACAATGCTTACCATATGGTTGTCAAAGGTTGGCATACTGAGTAATCAAAGTTTGTGAGTTATTTAAAAGTGTACGTACTGTTTCTGTGATGCGTGTTGTACGAAACAAAAATTTTGTATTTTAGTCAGAGTGTGTCTTACAGTGTTAGTAATAAAGCAAGCATAGGAAAACAGAAACACAACAGCTTATTGACCCACACATAAAAAAATGTTCAAATGTGTGTGTAATGTTATGATACTTAACTGCTAAGGTCATCACTCCCTAAGCTTACACACTACTTAACCTAAACTATCCTAAGGACAAACACACACACCCATGTCCGAGGGAGGACTCGAACCTCCGCCGGGACCAGCCGCACAGTCCTTGGTTGCAGCGCCCAGACCACTCGGCCAATCCCGCGCGGCAGCTTAAAAAAAAAAAAAGACCTTGTGGACGAGAAAAACGTAAAAATATTTTCTTAAGAACAGCCAGAAACACAGATAAAGAAGAAAATCAACTAAATACGAGGGTGAGTAAAAGGTAAACCTTAAATTTGTAATAACGAATTGCAATTTCGTGCCGTTATCGTGTAAGTTGGTAAGCGTGCTAGAAACAGCGTGCAGAATGGCCTGTATGTGGAAGCAGAGTGCAGATGCACACATTCCGTCGCAGTATGTGTATAAAGATGGCCGCCCCACCTGCGGCTTGCACCAGGGAAGAACAGCGTTCTGTTATACTGTTTCTGCATAGTGAAGGTGTGAAACGACGAATGAAGTTCAGTACGGTGATGTATGTTTGTCACAGCAGCAAGTCTACGAGTGGAGTAGGAATTTCGCAAATGGTGTGACTTCAGTGGCGTTGGTCCTCGTCCAGGTCAGGCACAACGAGTTGTGACTCCACAGAACATTGCAGCAGTTAGTGCCATACAGAAGGAAAACCGCCGAGTGACACTGAATGACATTGCAGCATGCTGACAGATTATTCATGGGTCAGCACACAACACTGTGCATGATGTGCTCCAGTTTCACAAACTGTCTGCAGGATGGGTGCCACGGCAGCTGACTCCTGAAATGAGAGAATGATGTGTTGATGCTTGTGAAGAACTTCCTCGGCACTCTGAACGAGAAGATGATGGCTTCCTTGCAAGAATCGTTACTGGGGACGAAACATGGGTTCACTTTCACCAACCGGAAACGAAGGGAGCAAGCAAGGAATGGCGCCATTCCTCATCACCAAAGCCAAAGGAGTTTCGAACAGAACCATTAGCAGGGAAACTTATGCTGACTCTCTTTTGGGCCGAAAAAGGCGTCATTTTGGAGCATTACATGCCTACATGGACCACTGTCATCAGTGCATCATACACAGATCTCCTAAAAATTCATCTGTGGCGTGCAGTCAAATCAAAGGGACGTGGATTGCTGTCAGCAGATGTCCTTTTCCATCATGACATTGCAAGGCACCACAATGCCAGTACAACAATTGCAACAATCACAGTCCGACATTTTTAGTGTCTTCGTCATCCACCATACTCACCAGACCTTACCCCAAGTGATTTCCATATGTTTGGACCACTCAAAGACGCAATGGGAGGAAAGAAGTTCCGTTCTGATGAAGAGGTACGCCACGAGGTGCATGAGTGGTTGCGCGGACTACCAAAAGAATTTTTTTCTAAAGGAATTTATGCACTTTGTAAGAGCTGGAGGACTTGCATTGAGCTTGTGGGAGATTTTGTTCAAAAGAGATACTGCTTTGTACCACTTCTGTACAATAAATAATATTTAAAAGAAATGTTTAAAGTTTTCATTTGACTCACCCTCGTATGTCTCAACATATATCAGTTCTCAAGGACAGCAGTACTTTCGCCATGTGGAACGTCGACATAAGAATATTGTTTACTGTGAAAGATCTGTGTGATATTCTGGATGAAACACAGTCACTTGGAAATGCTATACAGAAGAAAAGAAAGGAGCAATGGCAGCAACGGGACAGAAGTGCGAAACATAATATAATGAGGACAACTAACAAAATGGTTAAGCCCACATGCTATGTTGTGAAACTAGCTAGGTTGACGGTAAAGTTATAACAAAAAATACAAAAAATAGATGCTTCTTGAAAGAGACACTAGTTTCTTCAAAAATCTTGTAGTCCCAAATTCGATTAAACAGAAGACGTGGCAAACAATATAACCGCTCTACTGAACGTAGTATTAGAACTGAATCGATTCCAGTGGGCCAGTGGTTAAAGGATGTCAGACACTATGCTGGTACCCGAACTGCTGTCTGTTCTGCCAAATTAATCGAAAATTTTTTTCGGTTGTTGGTCATCGGTCTACTGACTGGTTTGATGCGTCCTGTCACGAATTCCTCTCCTGTACTACCCTCTTCATCTCATAGTAGAACTCGAAACCTACGTCCTCAATTATCTGCTGGATGTATTCCAATCTCCGTCCTCCTCTACAGATTTTGCCTTCTACAGCTCTCTCTAGTACCATGGAACTCATTCCCTGATGTCGTAACAGAGGTCCTATCACTATGGGACTTAACGTTCTCCAATCAGTATTTTCCACATTTTCCTTTCCTCTCCGGTTCTGCAGCACCACATCTCAAATCTTACCTCTTCTGGTTTGCATTTCCCACAGTCCATGTTTCACTACCATACAATGCTGTACTCCAGACATACATCCTCAGAAAATTCTTCCTCAAACCAAGGCCGACATTTCATATTAAAAGACTTTTCTTGGCCAGGAATGCCCTTTTTCCCCTTGCTATTCTGCTTTTGATGTCCTTGGACCGTCCGTCATTGGTTGCTTTACTGCCTAGCTATGAGAATTCCTTAACTTCATCTACTTCGTGACCATGAATCCCGATGTTAAGTTTCTCACTGTTTTAATTTATGTTACGTCTTATTACCTTCGTCTTTCTTCGATTTACTCTCAATCCACACTCTGTACTCATTAGACTGTTCATTCCGTTCAGCAGATCATGTAATTCTTTTTCACTCTCAGTCAGGAGAGAGATTTAATCAGCGAATCGTATCATCGATACCCTTTCATCTTGAACTTTAATTCCACGCCTGAATCTTCCTTTTATTTCCATCTTTGCTTACTTGATGTACAGATCGAACAGCAGGCTACATTCCTGTCTTAAACTCTTTTTAATACGAGCACTTCGTTCTTGATCGTCCACTCCCATTATTCCCTGTTGTACATATTGTATATGACCCGTCTCTCCCTATAGCTTAACCTTACTTTCCTCAGAATTTCGAACAACTTGCACCATTTTACATTGTCAAACGCTTTATCCACATCGATAAATTCTATGAACGTGACTTGATTTTTCTTTAGTCTTGCTTCCATTATTAACCGCAACGTCAGAATTGCCTGTCTCGTATGTTTACCTTTCCTAAAGCCAAACTGATCGTCATTTAGCGCAACCTCAATTTTCTTTTCCATTCTGTGTAGTATTTTTGTAAGTAACTTGGATGTGTGAGTTGTTAGTTGATTGTGCGGTAATTCTCGCACTTGTCAGTTCTTGCCGCCTTGGGAATTGTATGGATGGTGCTTTTCCGATAGTCTGATGGCATATCGGCAGTCTCATGCATTCTACACACCATCGTGAAGAGCCGTATTGTTACTACTTCCTCCAATGATCTGACAAATTCTGCTATTTTAAATTCAGATTCTAATGCTGGACACCTATCGCTTCTAAATCGACTCCGTTTTTTTTTCTATCACATCAGACAAATCTTCTCCCTCACAAAGGTTTTAGCGTATTCTTTCCACCTATCCGCTCTCTCCTCTGCAGTGGAATTCCCATAGCCCTCTTAATGTTATCAGCCCTTGCTTTTAATGTCACTGAAGGCTATTTTGACTTTCCTGTATGCTGTGTCCTTCCAACAATCATTTCTTTTTCGATGTGTTCACATTTTTTCTGCAGCCATTTCGGCTGGGTTTCCCCACACCTCCTATTAACTTCTTATCTCAGTGACTTGTGTTTCAATATTCCTGAGTTTCCCTGAACAATTTTGTATTTCCTCCTTTCATCGGTCAATTGAAGTGTTTCTTCTGCTACCCATCGTTTCTTCACAGTTAGCTTATTTGTACCTATGTTTTCCTTCCCAACTTCTCTGATAACCCTTTTTAGAGATGTCCTTCCCTCTTCAACAGTACTGCTCCTGAGCTATTCCTCATTCCTGTATCTATACCGTTAGAGAACTGCAACCGTATCTCGTCATTTCTTAGTACTTCCGTATCCCACTTCTTTGCGTATTGGTTCTTCCTGACTGATGTCCTAAACTTCAGCCAACTCTTCATCGCTACTACACTCCTGAAAATGGAAAAAAGAACACATTGACACCGGTGTGTCAGACCCACCATACATGTTCCGGACACTGCGAGAGGGCTGTACAAGCAATGATCACACGCACGGCACAGCGGACACACCAGGAACCGCAGTGTTGGCTGTCGAATGGCGCTAGCTGCGCAGCATTTGTGCACCGCTGCCGTCAGTGTCAGCCAGTTTGCCGTGGCATACGGAGCTCCATCGCAGTCTTTAACACTGGTACCATGCCGCGACAGCGTGGACGTGAACCGTATGTGCAGTTGACGGACTTTGAGCGAGGGCGTATAGTGGGCATGCGGGAGGCCGGGTGGACGTACCGCCGAATTGCTCAACACGTGGGACGTGAGGTCTCCACAGTACATAGATGTTGTCGCCAGTGGTCGGCGGAAGGTGCACGTGCCCGTCGACCTGGGACCGGACCGCAGCGACGCACGGATGCACGCCAAGACCGTAGGATCCTACGCAGTGCCGTAGGGGACCGCACCGCCACTTCCCAGCAAATTAGGGACACTGTTGCTCCTGGGGTATCGGCGAGGACCATTCGCAACCGTCTCCATGAAGCTGGGCTACGGTCCCGCACACCATTAGGCCGTATTCCGCTCACGCCCCAACATCGTGCAGCCCGCCTGCAGTGCTGTCGCGACAGGCGTGAATGGAGGGACGAATGGAGACGTGTCGTCTTCAGCGATGAGAGTCGCTTCTGCCTTGGTGCCAATGATGGTCGTATGCGTGTTTGGCGCCGTGCAGGTGAGCGCCACAATCAGGACTGCATACGACCAAGGCACACAGGGCCAACACCCGGCATCAAGGGGTGGGGAGCGATATCCTACACTGGCCGTACACCTCTGGTGATCGTCGAGGGGACACTGAATAGTGCACGGTACATCCAAACCGTCATCGAACCCATCGTTCTACCATTCCTAGACCGGGAAGGGAACTTACTGTTCCAACAGGACAATGCACGTCCGCATGTATCCCGTGCCACCCAACGTGCTCTAGAAGGTGTAAGTCAACTACCCTGGCCAGCAAGATCTCCGGATCTGTCCCCCATTGAGCGTGTTTGGGACTGGATGAAGCGTCGTCTCACGCGGTCCGTATTGCACAAATGCGGCAACGGGAACATTTAAGTAGTTTAGTCAGTGTGTACCTTATAGCAATCGAAATAAAATGAACACAAACCGATTCAGTTGCAGAGAAAGGGGAGACTATGCTACCAGGCCTGCTCCACGAGTCCGTCGTCCATGAAACGTTGCGTTGAGGTTCGGTCAGGAGAACCGGAGGAAATGGATTGTGCCTTATCGTGCATAAACCAAGGTCATCGCCTTTCTGCGAGGGTAAAATTATCCAGTGGCGCTGATAATTCGTCTTGCAGATATGAGTGATCCGTAACGCCTGTTATCTATCTGGTAAAGTGTTTGGCTCTTTTAGTCCGTCACCGACAGTTCCTGCCGTTACATTGATACTAAAGCCATTCTGTTGCCTCGCCTCCAAGATCGACGGAGGAATTGCGTCTGCTCCAGGGTACGTAAATTTATAATTTACTATTAATCCTCCTTCATCTGTAAATACAACCATTATTCTGAAACGTCCCCTTTGAACAATTCTACAAGACTGTGCTTAAACTGACACACAATATTTTTAGCGCAACGCAATCTGACTTCCAAAAATCCCTACGAAAGAATGGCCCTGACTAACATTAACCTATACGTTTCACAAATCACTTACCTCACAAAAATCTTTGTTACTCAAGCTACTGCAAAACAGCGAGCGCCACTACTGCCAGTTAAATAAAAGATTCAAACTACTGAAGGCACTAACTACTGATAGGCATAGTTAGCAAATGAAAGATTTTAATAGAGAACAAACAATGTATTTACCTTAATAGTCATAATATATATATCAGTACATGACATCCATTCTTACAAATTTCAAAACTCCGCCATCTCTCTCCCCACGTCCACTACTGCTGGCGGCTCACCTCCAACTGCGCAACGCTACGCACTGTTCACATCCAGCTGCCGCTGCCCAACACTACAATGGCGAGTATTGCAACAATGACAACCAGTCACTAACTGCACACGGTACAGCCAGTGATTTTCATACAGAGCGCTATGTGGAGTTACCAATAAAAAAACCTAAACAGCCCACTCACAATTCGTCACAAGTAAAATGAAAGAGAATAGGAAGAAAGATTGGGTTTTAAGTCCCATCGACATAAAGGTCAGTAGAGACGGAGCACAACCTTGGATGGTTTCAAGCATGAGGGAGGAAATCGACCGTGTCCAGGAACCATCCCGGAATTGGCCTTGAGCGGTTTAGGAAAATGGCGGAAAACTTCAATCTGGATGGTCGGACGCGGGCTTGAACCGTCTTTCTCCCAGTGTGCTGACCACTGCGTCACGTCGCTTAGTAAATAAAATGGCCCAAAACTCACTAGGTACTACGTTTAGACATATTGTACCACCAGCGTGTATTGAGCTAGGTCTGCGAAAATAATGTGAAGAATGACATTTTAAAACATTAATTTATTAAATATATTTTTAAAATGAATTTTATCTGACCAATTACCCGCCCTAACTTTGTAGAGTTACAGACAGTGCAACTAATTAATAATGATTTAAAAAATGTAATGATAAACTGATTTTAAAAGTGAAAATGATTTTAACAAATAGCCACGATTTGGCAATTTGTGAAAATGCAATTAGTTAATAATATAATCTGAAGCAACAGGGCTCAGTGGCATAACGAAAATTGTATAGACAGTTGAACAGTAGCAATAAATGACGCTGGGAACTGGTTGAAGTGTGTCCGCAGGAAATCAGAATCAGTTCGTAACTTCTGCGTAATCACATAATAATAAACTACCTAACATTACTATAAGTTTGGTTATTTCAAAAGTAACAAGTTTTTGCCTTCATCAAACAACCAGTACATTCAGTACCTCTTACTCTAGAACTACTGTCAGCCGGTCGGCGTGGTCGAGCGGTTCTAAGCGCTACAGTCTGGAACCGCGCGTCCGCCTCGGTTGCAGGTTCGAGTCCTGCCTGGGGCATGGATGTGTGTGATGTCCTTAGGTTAGTTAGGTTCTAAGTTCTAGGGTACTGATGACCTCAGAAGTTAAGTCCCGTAGTGCTCAGAGCCATTTGAACCATTTTTTGAACTACGGTTATTGCTTCAGACTGCGACATGGCACTAGTCATAATAATTCAAAGGCACTCAAAACTACTGTACAAACTATAAAAAGGAACAGTCTACTAACTCACGGTTGAGTGGATAAACTTTTAATAAATCGGCGAATGAGCAATTTGAAACCATTCTTTATGAATTTACTGCCGAAGAGAATCTTTATTGTCCAGAAGATCTCGGCACCCTATGAAAACTATATCACATTCTTCAAATAGTAACACAAAATACCTTTTAACATAACGTCCTCACTGGATGTAGCAAACAGTAACTAAATGTTGGTCAATGCCTTATTAGACCTTTAGTCCTGTACAGTGAATGCGAACTACACATATGTTGTGAAAACGTTCATAAATACAAGCCCCAGTGACTAACTGATTACGAGAATGGCAACTAATGTCAAAGTGGAGGCACCGCCTGTACGCATTGTATCAATAGCTGTTTCCAAAATGTACAATTCATTCAGAAGTTTCAACTGCAGTTGCTGAAATCACAAAGTGGGGAAGCTAGCACTGAGGTACGACATAGCTAACCTAAGCATTTTAATTTTTAAAGGAAACGTACCGGTATGTCTCTATATATACTACAGAATGCGTACCTAATATGTTCCAAAACGCCAGGCATGAAATAGGGATTTTGCGGTGCTCATACCTCTGGTTCTACTGCTGATAAAAAGACAGAACAGAGTGTTTTGGTTGGCCCCTGGGCTAGGGACCATATGTATAACCAACAGAGGGAACATCTTAGTGTCACTATCCTACAGTACAGCGTCCAAGTATGAATATTATACGCTTTCTCCAGCTAGGGAAAATGGAGCAAATCGGTTGGTTCTTTTTGAACTTAATTTGGATCGCAATAGGTTTGAAGTGACGTGTGGTTTCTCAGAAGTGCGAAAAGAAGCTTGCTTTACTATACTTCTCTTTCAACAGCGGCAAAGAACCTAGTTTTTACAATGTAGTCCTATGATCCGGATGTCGATTAACCTTGAAATTTTTCTCCATATCCTTATCCGTTTCCGAGGAACAGAGTGTCAAAGTTATCCTAATTTTACAGGTAAACACGTACGTACAACCCGATGTGACACGGAAACGAAGCCTGTTTAGCAAAAGTGACAAAAAGCAGATTACAGAGTACCTGACGGCTCAACACAAAAGTTTTGTCTCAAGTGCAGATAGTGTTGAGGATCAGTGGACAAAGTTCAAAACCATGGTACAATATGCGTTAGATGAGTATGTGCCAAGCAAGATCGTAAGAGATGGAAAAGAGCCACCGTGGTACAACAACCGAGTTAGAAAACTGCTGCGGAAGCAAAGGGAACTTCACAGCAAACATAAACATAGCCAAAGCCTTGCAGACAAACAAAAATTACGCGAAGCGAAATGTAGTGTGAGGAGGGCTATGCGAGAGGCTTTCAATGAATTCGAAAGTAACGTTCTATGTACTGACTTGGCAGAAAATCCTAAGAAATTTTGGTCCTATGTCAAAGCGGTAGGTGGATCAAAACAAAATGTCCAGACACTCTGTGACCAAAATGGTACTGAAACAGAGGATGACAGACTAAAGGCCGAATTACTAAATGTCTTCTTCCAAAGCTGTTTCACAGAGGAAGACTGCACTGTGCTTCCTTCTCTAGATTGTCGCACAGTTGACAAAATGGTAGATATCGAAGTAGACGACAGAGGGATAGAGAAACAATTAAAATCGCTCAAAAGAGGAAAGGCCGCTGGTCCTGATGGGATACCAGTTCGATTTTACACAGAGTACGCGAAGGAACTTGCCCCCCTTCTTGCAGCGGTGTACCGTAGGTCTCTAGAAGAGCGAAGCGTTCCAAAGGATTGGAAAAGGGCACAGGTCATCCCCGTTCTCAAGAAGGGACGTCGAACAGATGTGCAGAACTATAGACCTATATCTCTAACGTCGATCAGTTGTAGAATTTTGGAACACGTATTATGTTCGAGTATAATGTCTTTTCTGGAGACTAGAAATCTACTCTGTAGGAATCAGCATGGGTTTCGAAAAAGACGATCGTGTGAAACCCAGCTCGCGCTATTCGTCCACGAGACTCAGAGGGCCTTAGACACGGGTTCACAGGTAGATGCCGTGTTTCTTGACTTCCGCAAGGCGTTTGACACAGTTCCCCATAGTCGTTTAATGAACAAAGTAAGAGCATACGGACTATCAGATCAATTGTGTGATTGGATTGAGGAGTTCCTAGATAACAGAACGCAGCACGTCATTCTCAATGGAGAGAAGTCTTCCGAAGTAAGAGTGATTTCAGGTGTGCCGCAGGGGAGTGTCATAGGACCGTTGCTATTCACAATATACATAAATGACCTGGTGGATGACATCGGAAGTTCACTGAGGCTTTTTGCAGATGATGCTGTGGTGTATCGAGAGGTTGCAACAATGGAAAATTGTACTGAAATGCAGGAGGATCTGCAGCGAATTGACGCATGGTGCACGGAATGGCAATTGAATCTCAATGTAGCGAAGTGTAATGTGATGCGAATACATAGAAAGATAGGTCCCTTATCATTTAGCTACAAAATAGCAGGTCAGCAACTGGAAGCAGTTAATTCCATAAATTATCTGGGAGTACGCATTAGGAGTGATTTAAAATGGAATGATCATATAAAGTTGATCGTCGGTAAAGCAGATGCCAGACTGAGATTCATTGGAAGAATCCTAAGGAAATGCAATCCGACAACAAAGGAAGTAGGTTACAGTACGCTTGTTCACCCAATGCTTGAATACTGCTCAGCAGTGTGGGATCCGCACCAGGTAGGGTTGATAGAAGAGATAGAGAAGATCCAACGGAGAGCAGCGCGCTTCGTTACAGGATCATTTAGTAATTGCGAAAGCGTTACGGAGATGATAGATAAACTCCAGTGGAAGACTCTGCAGGAGAGACGCTCAGTAGCTCGGTACGGGCTTTTGTTGAAGTTTCGAGAACATACCTTCACCGAAGAGTCAAGCAGTATATTGCTCCCTCCTACGTATATCTCGCGAAGAGACCATGAGGATAAAATCAGAGAGATTAGAGCCCACACAGAAGCATACCGACAATCCTTCTTTCCACGTACAATACGAGACTGGAATAGAAGGGAGAACCGATAGAGGTACTCAGGGTACCCTCCGCCACACACCGTCAGGTGGCTTGCGGAGTACGGATGTAGATGTAGATGTAGATGTAGATGTACAAAGAATTTATAAAGACACGTAGCACGGATAAATACGCGGTAGAGTGTCTCTGTTATCATCTGGAAACAAAAAAAACTTCACCTGGTTTCCGGTCTCAGGGTGTAAAACTGAATTTGTGTTATTTCAGTTTCACATGAGTACAGTATCTAAATTTTACCCACCCATACACTACTCTTCGTATGGGTACATGTCCTGTTGCAGCAGGGAAAAAGAAGAGAAACGGTGTAAAAATGATTCTTCTCTTTAAACATAAGAAAACGCGAATATGTTCCCGCTCTACAGTTTTTGGGAAAATTTTCTAAGGATCTGAGAAAGGTAGAAAGAGGCAGCTGGTACCCCTCTTTTCAGTCAGAGTATTTTAAGTAAGCAGGAACATAATCGCATTTTATGTGCTCTGACAGAATCAATTTGTCGCTAATTTAATGTTTGTTGTACTGCTGCGGCTTAGTAATGAACCAACTCCTCTCTCGGCATTTTCCACTGGACTCATGATTTGGGTTCTATTGAACATGACAACATGACTAATGGGGTAGTTGTTGAAGGTAGGGTGCATGATCTCCAAAACAATGGTTCAAATGGCTCTGAGCACTTTGAGACTTAACGTCTATGGTCATCAGTCCCCTAGAACTTAGAACTACTTAAACCTAACTAACCTAATGATATCACACGACACCCAGTCATCACAAGGCAGAGAAAATCCCTGACCTCGCCGGGAATCGAATCCGGGAACCCGGGCGCGGGAAGCGAGAACGCTACCGCACGACCACGAGCTGCGGACACAATATTACAGGACCACATCAGTCTATACCGTCCAGTAATGCCACTCTGATACCGATGCTGCTCAACTAGTGCCGGTACCGTATGCAGGCCGAGCACAATCATAACATACGTCCTGTAGGCGCCTCGGTCGATCAGGCCGCACATTACAAGTGCTTGCCGGTAAATGCTGTTTCCCCTCTCACCATATACTACGTCCTGGTCAAGCTCCTAACACTGCTCCTGGAACACCTTACGGGTGGCGCCACGGCTACTAGCTACGGATCTCCATCTCGATTGTGCCTACAATCGGCACAATGTGATTATGAGAGCTCCTCCTCCAGTTTTGATCAATATTAATCCCTACAGAAATATATGACATTTTTTTTCTCAAGCACAGTGTGCAAGAAACTGAGACCTACCTCTGAGACTGGCTGTTAATGATTGCAAAATGATAAAGCAAAAGGAGCAACGACAACTTCCCCATTTTCCGACATGAAATTACAAGGGGAACTCAATATGTCATGCAACACATTGTTTCTCGGCTAAGTCACTGATATTCAGAATTTGTTCTGGGGCGTCGTGGAATATTCCCAATTCAGGCCATATACTTTCGTACAGTTTCGACACGTAGGGTCGCTATACACAGCATTCGAAATGGCATCTGTAGCGGAGGTGCGTTCCAAGCTGTCGTAGGCACTTGCAGAATGTCGACGGAGTGAAGGAAAGTAGGGCTAGTCGTTAGGCGAGATGTCTGTCATCATTGCGACAAGGTCGCACAAACCTCTCCAATCTCCGACGTGTCGGCCGGCGTCACACAACTGTCACTCCTGCAGTGATGGGACGTGCAGACATTCTCATTCGAGGTGATCGACGAATCACTGTGGAAACCTCGCTGCTCAACTGGACGTCTGTGTCGGTAGTGCTGACACACTAATCCACCAGTTGAGGTACTGAAATGTGTGCACCCGCTGCACCAAAGAACTTGGAGACCAACGAAATATCATCTATTGTGGTTGGCAGGAGAGCCAACACCGTGTTACTAAAGGAGGCCGAAATGAATGCGTTTTAGCTCACGCAGGCTGGCGTGAGGTCTGGAACATGACAAGGGAATTAGAATTGAGGAAAACGGACGTAGCTGGTAGAATAATTAACTTTAATCCATTAATGATGAACGTCGCTGGTGACAGACATGATTCACGATATCAATGGTAACTGAATATGGCGCCTTGCTAGGTCGTAGCAAATGACGTAGCTGAAGGCTATGCTAAACTATCTTCTCGGCAGTGAACCATCGCTAGCAAAGTCGGTTGTACAACTGGGGCTAGTGCTAGGAAGTCTCTCTAGACCTGCCGTGTGGCGGCGCTCGGTCTGTAATCACTGATAGTGGCGACACGCGGGTCCGACGTATACTAACGGACCGCGGCCGATTTAAAGGCTACCACCTAGCAAGTGTGGTGTTTGGCGGTGACACCACACCATCTGTGCGGAATTTCTTGCGCGCTAAGAGGCAGATAATGACTATTCCTTGTTGAACATCGTTCCAGGCGATGAAACATGGGATCGAACCGGAAAACAAACAGCAATCCATGTAGTGGCGCCGATGTAACTCTCCTTTTAAGGAACGCCCACCTCCTAACAGGTAAAGCCAGCCTGGTGGCCGAGCGGTTCTAGGCGCTTCAGCCTGGAATCGCGCGACCGGTACGGTCGCAGGTTCGAATCCTCCCTCGGGCATGGATGTGTGTGATATCCTTAGGTTAGTTATGCTTAAGTAGTTCTAAGTTGTAGGGGACTAATGACCTCAGATGTTCAGTTCCATAGTGCTCAGAGCCATTTGAGCCTTAACTAGTAAAGTCATGGGCATGTCTTCTGCGACTCTGAAGGCGTTATTCCGTTTTATTCCCTCCCTCACCGTGGAATGATCAACACTAAAGTGTACAGTGCTGCCTCAGGAAATGAAAGAAAAGAGTTTAGCATGTTTGCCGCCACAAAAATGCAAATGAGCTTCTTATTCTTCATGACATCAAAAGGCATCATGGAAGTCTGCACCCCCGAGACGAGCTCACAAAACTTCGTTGGACTGTTCATCCTCATCCACCCCATAGCCTGGATCTCGCACCTTCCGACTCTGGACTATCTATCCCAATGGAAATGGAAATGTCGTGTGGCTAGGGCCTCCCGTCGCGTACACCGGTCGCCTGGTGCTAGTCTTTTGAGTTGGCGCCACATTGGTGAATTATGCTTCGATGGGGATGAGATGGAGACAACTCAACAGACAGTCCATCAGCGGAGGATGAAGGACGCACTCTTCTGGGAGCAGTACGTAGACGGCTGGGAGGTTATTGATGCAGCAAGACCTTGGTTCCGATTCGGCCAGTGGAGTGTTGCCATTTGCGCATACAGCCCCTTCCAGTAACGTGGAATCAGGCCGTCGCACTGAACGGAGATTATGTTGAGAAATAGGGTTTTGTAGCCAAGAGAGTGGGAAATACACTCCTGGAAATTGAAATAAGAACACCGTGAATTCATTGTCCCAGGAAGGGGAAACTTTATTGACACATTCCTGGGGTCAGATACATCACATGATCACACTGACAGAACCACAGGCACATAGACACAGGCAACAGAGCATGCACAATGTCGGCACTAGTACAGTGTATATCCACCTTTCGCAGCAATGCAGGCTGCTATTCTCCCATGGAGACGATCGTAGAGATGCTGGATGTAGTCCTGTGGAACGGCTTGCCATGCCATATCCATCTGGCGCCTCAGTTGGACCAGCGTTCGTGTTGGACGTGCAGACCGCGTGAGACGACGCTTCATCCAGTCCCAAACATGCTCAATGGGGAACAGATCCGTAGATCTTGCTGGCCAGGCTGGACTTACACCTTCTAGAGCACGTTGGGTGGCACGGGATACATGCGGACGTGCATTGTCCTGTTGGAACAGCAAGTTCCCTTGCCGGTCTAGGAATGGTAGAACGATGGGTTCGATGACGGTTTGGATGTAGCGTGCACTATTCAGTGTCCCCTCGACGATCACCAGAGGTGTACGGCCAGTGTAGGAGATGGCTCCCCACACCATGATGCCGGGTGTTGGCCCTGTGTGCCTCGGTCGTATGCAGTCCTGACTGTGGCTCTCACCTGCACGGTGCCAAACACGCATACGACCATCATTGGCACCAAGGCAGAAGCGACTCTCATCGCTGAAGACGACACGTCTCCATTCGTCCCTCCATTCACGCCTGTCGCGACACCACTGGAGGCGGGCTGCACGATGTTGGGGCGTGATCGGAAGACGGCCTAACGGTGTGCGGGACCGTAGCCCAGCTTCATGGAGACGGTTGCGAATGGTCCTCGCCGATACCCCAGCAGCAACAGTGTCCCTAATTTGCTGGGAAGTGGTAGTGCGGTCCCCTACGGCACTGCGTAGGATCCTACGGTCTTGGCGTGCATCCGTGCGTCGCTGCGGTCCGGTCCCAGGTCGACGGGCACGTGCACCTTCCGCCGACCACTGGCGACAACATCGATGTACTGTGGAGACCTCACGCCCCACGTGTTGAGCAATTCGGCGGTACGTCCACCTGGCCTCCCGCATGCCCACTATACGCCCTCTCTCGAAGTCCGTCAACTGCACATACGGTTCACGTCCACGCTGTCGCGGCATGCTACCAGTGTTAAAGACTGCGATGGAGCTCCGTATGCCACGGAAAACTGGCTGAAACTGACGGTGGCGGTGCACAAATGCTGCGCAGCTAGCGCCATTCGACGGCCAACACCGCGGTTCCTGGTGTGTCCGCTGTGCCGTGCGTGTGATCATTGCTTGTACAGCCCTCTCGCAGTGTCCGGAGCAAGTATGGTGGGTCTTACACACCGGTGTCAATGTGTTCTTTTTTCCATTTCCAGGAGTGTAATATGGTGTATTGTAATCCCGAATAAAACCAACCTGAAAAAAATGTTCAAATGTGTGTGAAATCTTATGGGACTTAACTTCGAATGTCATGAGTCCCCAAGCTTACACACTACTTAACCTAAATTATCCTAAGGGCAAACACACACACCCATGCCCGAGGGAGGACTCGAACCTCCGCCTGGAGGAGCCGCACTGTCCATGACTGCAGCGCCTTGGACCGCTCGGCTAATCCCGCGCGGCAACCAACCTGCTTTCGGGGAGAAAAAAAAAATGTGTTGCATTACTTATTAACACGCCTTGAACAATCGACCCAAGCTTATTACTACATTTTCCTTGTATTACCTTGCACTGCTTGTGGACTTGGCAACTAACAGACAGCAGCGTAGGCGAGGTCAGAGAGATTAGTCTCCTAGCGGGTCGCGGACGAGCCGCAGAACGCCGCACTCTGCCCCGGGGAGTGGCGCATGGAATGCGCTCTCGGCCCCGCCGACACGGGACTGCACTTTTCAATATTCCTGCCGCGCCCCGCCCGCGGAATGCTCGCAGCAACAGCAGCAGCGGCACCGAGCTTATTGCGATCGTCTCCCTGTGGCAGCGGCAGCCAGTGCCGCCGCGTCCTCCGCTCGTCTCACTTCTCCGCTGGCAGGCCTCAAGATTTGTTGCACTTCTGACTGTTTAAGGCGGTGAACGCGCTGAACTTATACGAGAATCATTTCATGCTTCTCATGATTCCAGAATTAATTTCGAAACATTTCTAAATCAGTTTAAAGCGAAAGTTTCGCCCTAGGAAACGAAGTAAATGTTGAAGAACTCGAGTCAAAAACAAGTTCCAGTGCGAATAACTTAAAAATAGAGATTCCCATTGTAGTAAAGCAGCGTAAGTCAACAAAGGCAAGAGCTCCTGCGCAGATTATGTACCACCGAGGATCGTTTCAGAGAATATCGATACAATAGCCCTAAATTTACGAGGAAAACACGGCAACTGCCTTAATGCGATTTCCCAGAAACTTCGCTCAATGGAAGAGGACTAAAAATAGGTGAACACGTGTCTCGGCTTACCTATAGATACTCGCCCATTTCTGATAAAGCAGCGATCAAAGCTTTTGATGAACTCTGTAGCCCATTGAGCGAGTAAGTGGTTCAACAGAAGTGTCTAGTGTCGCTGCTTCAGTCTTTTGCGTCTCGTGTTCGAAACCCTTTTTTCTTAATTTCGGCTTTTCATTGATCTACCCTTATCCGTAGAATTTTACTACGTGAATATTTTCCAATGTTTATTCAAATAACGTTGTCCTTATTAGTCCACCAGTTCTATGGTAAATAAATTAAAAAGAAAAAGAAAAGACATTACACGAATCGAAAAAATATTTCAAATTATTCTCGGTGAAAGTCCTGCTGTGTATCTTGAGTCAGAATCAATTTCAAGCGCCAGTTTTCGGAAAAGTGATCCGTTATGTGTCATTTGCACTGAAATAATTCCCAACCAGGGAAATCTTCAGCAATGTTAACGACAGTTCTTTTCCGAGTGAGACACACACGAAGAAATGACGCTGTGGCAAACACAACATTGAGCGCTGCTCGTTTCATTCAAAATTTCTATGTTTCGAATGTTTCTACGATCGGTATCATCCAAGGGAATGCAACAAATATTCTTGAACAATAAACATAAGAATAAAATTCAAAAATTCAAAATTTATAGAAGAATGAACTATAAGAATACGAGATTTTAAAAAGATGGTAATCCCCAAAAACACCTTAATACATGTATTACATTATGAACGTGCGGCACTTATTGGAAATCTCAGTTCTAATTTTACACTTATTATAACGCCCTATTATGCCATAACATGATAATAATCATCCGTCGGACATGCATAGATAAAGAAAAAAAATTTAGTAATAAAAAACGTATTTAGGAACAGGACACCAAAGCTACATGCAACGATGATAGCCACTGCGCCACCAGTTACATTGTCCTAATTGTGCCCCAATCGTTTCCTGTGAAACAGTCGAATATCTGATGATCAGCTGACACACGTGTTGCATAGGTCTCACCAGCACATACCAACACAAAGAAAGGAAATTTGAATAATCTGCTGAATGACAGGCCCACATCAGTGACTTCGATTTGCAGTAAGGTTATGGAACTTGCGGTGTGTTACAACATTACGAATTACCTCGAAGGAAACGTTCTGTTGCGAGACATACAGCACGCGTTCAGATAACATCTTTCTTGTAAAACACGAAGTAATGAAAGCATTCTACAGGTGTTTTCAAGCTTATCCAATATTACTACAACTTCAGAAAGAGTTCGGCACCATTTCTCAGAAGCGAGCTTTAATCAAATTGCATGCTTTTGCAATATCATCTCAGTTATGCGATTGGATTCGGGATTTCCTGTCAGCTCAGAGTTGGTAGTAGTCGACGAGAAGTCATCGAATAAAACAGAAGTGATACCTGGTGCTCCTCAAGGAGGTGTTACAGAGTCTCTAGGCTACGGTTCCTAATTCATATAAACGATCTAGGAAACCATCTGAGCAACCAATTTAGATTTTTGCCGATGATGCTGTCATTTACCGCCTTTTAAGGCCATCAAAAGATAAAAACCAACTGAAAAATTATTTAGACAATATATATGTACCGTGTGAAAAGTGGAAACTGGCTCTAAATACTGAAACGTGTAACGTCCTCCACACGAGTACCAAAAGGAATCCGCTAATCATCGGGTACAACAAGAATCACACGACTCTAAAATCTGTGTCAATTGAGGTAATAGCATTAACTTAAAATGGGGAGATCGCATATACAGTCTTGCAGGGAAGACAATCTGAACACAGTATTTCATTGACAGAACACTTAGAAGATGCAACAGGTTAACGACAAAGACTGCCAACATTACGCTTGTCCCTCGTCTTCTAGAATACTGGGGGCGGTATGGAATTCGCGTCAGATAACATTGACGAGAGTCGTCGAAAAAGTTTATGGAAGGGCAGTTCGTTTTGTATTGTCGCGAAATAGGGGGGAGGGTGCCAGGGAAATTATACCCGCCTTGAGGTGGTCGTCACTGTAACACGGTCGTTTTTCGTTGCGGCAAGATCTTTCCATCAAATTTCAAACATTTCCTCCTGCGAATACGGAAATATTTTTTTTTTTATGTACACCGTCGCAAGTAGAAATGATCAACTTAATATGAGAAATCAGACCTCGAATGGAAATATATGTTTTCACTTTTCCCGTGCACTCTTTGAGTGTAGGAAGGTAGAGAAATAGCCGAAAAGTGGTTCGAAGAACCGTCCGCCAGGCACTTAGTTGTGAATTGCACAGTAGTAATGTAGATGTAGTTGTATAATTTCATAGACATGTAGTGTTGTCATAGAATGGCGAACCAAGAAACAGAGGTCATTGAGAAAAGGGGCTATTAAGGGAGGAAGGAAATAGATAAGTTTGCACAAAATATCCACATAGTGTACACAATGGTAGATCTTTTTAAATTTGAGCATGGGAGGAAAAGGTCGTAGAAATACAAACAACAATACAGTATCTTATTGGCGGAGAGTATTTACAGCATGTTGCATGGCATTCATTTTTTGGCACGAAGTTGAGATATAAAATGGGACATAAATGTAAAATGTCTGTTGCTGGGAAGGCAAACAGAAGGCTTAGAGTTTAGAAGGAAGGCGAAGATGTTCTCGGAAACTCTTTTGGGTGAATGTAGAGACTCGACTGTAGCGAGAAACTAGGCGACTTCACTGTTGCCACCGCGTATTCCATATTAAGATCATAAAAGAGAGACCAGAGGATTCGTACCCTTACTGTGGCATATAGACAGCCTTTTCCCTTCCACTCAATACATGAAAGGAAGACTACAGAAAATTTCAGTATTGGTGTGAACTAATCAGAACCAGGAAAAGCTAAGGAGGCTTTGGGGTGCACATGTAGATATCAGTCTTGAAAGTATTAATGTGAACTTGTTCCATAAATGGAAAGCAAATTAATTTGAACGCATGTGTAGAAGCATGTCAACTCCTTGAGTAGTCTTTATTGTGTAGTATGTGCGGCCAAACAGTGAAAGAAACAGCGATGGGGAAGCAGGCCCCCCTTGCATTACTGAACAGGTCTCCTAAATTTGAGGTGAACCCATATCAAGTGATTCATCTTATCATAAGTTCTGAATTCAGTACTCGTCAAATTATAAGCCGAGGCGCAGGATCCGAGAGCATCATACAGTAAGTGACTACAACGGCAAATAGCAGGTATACAGGGCGTTGAAAAAAACACACACATAAAAAAAGTTTTGCATCACCTTGGTTCCCTGAACTCCTGAAGCTAGCCGCTGACAGAGGATATTGTATCACAGGCACAGTCCCTTTGCTGTTCGGAGATCTCACTAAAGATGAAAACAACCTTGCATGAGCATGCATGAGCAGCGCCCACAGCCAATCAATCCCAGTCATTCCGCCAGGAAGGAGGTACACGGCTCGTGTTGTCTGTAGTGCAACCATGCCTAGACGGTCAGTACCGAGATCCGATCGCGTCCGCATTGTTACATTGGGCCAGGAAGGTCTCTGAAGAATGAAAGTGTCCAGGAGGCTCGGAGTGAACCAAAGCGATGTTGTTCGGACATGGAGGAGATACAGATAAACAGGAACTGTCGATGATATGACTCGCTCAGACTGCCCAAGTGGCACTACTGCAGTGGATGACCGCTACCTATGGATCATGTTGAATAATGCCTTTAGTGCAGCCACAGGACGTCGTGTTATGACTCAAACTGTGCGCAATAGGCTGCATGATGCGCAGCTTCACTCCCGACATCCATGGCGAGATACACATTTGCAACCACGACTCCATGCAGCGCGGTATAGATGGGCGAAAAAACATGCCTAATGGACCGATCGCGATTGGCATCTCGTTCTCTTCACCGATGAGTGTCGCACATGCCTTCAAGCAGAAAATTGTAGGAGACATTTTTGGAGGCAACCTGGTCAGGGTGAACGCCTTACACACACTGTCCAACGAGTGCAGCAAGGTGGAGATTCCCTGCTGTTTTCGGGTGGCATTAAAACTCGCCGATGTACGCCGCTGGTGGTCAGGGAAGGGGCCGTAACGGCTGTACGATACATGAATGTCATTCTCCGACCGATAGCGCAACCATATCGGCAACATATTGACGAGGCATTCGAACATATTGACGAAGCATTCGTCTTAATGGACGACAATTCGCGCCCCCATAGTGCACATCTTGTGAATGACTTCCTTCAGGATAACTACATCGCTCGACTAATGTGGCCAGCATGTTCTTCAGTCATGAACCCTATCGAACATGCCTGGGATAGATTGAAAAGGACTTTATATGGACGACGTGACCCACCAACCACTTAGAGGAGTGAGTCAATCTCGACAACACTGCCTTGATGAGGCTTATGGATAGTTAGCTACGACGAATACCGTCATGCATCAACACAAGACGGCATGCTACTTGGTAGTAGAGGTACCGCTGTATTCAGCGGTCCTGACCACCACCTCTGAAGGTCTCGCTGTATGGTGGTCCTACACGCAATGTGTGGGTTTCATGAGCGATATAAAGGGCGGAAATAATGTTTATGTTGATCTCTATTCCAATTTTCTGTACAGGTTCAGGAACTCTCGGAGTCATGATGATGCAAAACTTTTTTTGATATGTGTATTTCGTTTTTTGAGAGATGGTATTGTGGAACAGAACCAGAAATATAGTCCAATAAACGTTGTCTCTTTAAGTGGATACTTTAGGAGCTATGCACACATCTTCGCTATCATAAAACACGTGTCCTTCATTGCACGCTCTTTGCTGTTAGGAACTACCAACAGAATGCACCAAAGAGATGAGTAAACGAATGAGATCACATTGTCCTCTTAGCGTGACACAGCAGAGCTTCAGCATGCATGACACGACTTTAATTCTTTCTTCCATTTGCCAGACCTTAACAGGAGAACAGCGTTATGTCGCAAGCGACTGCAAGAAAGGGCAGATGAATTCTGTGTATAAGAAGAGCAAAAGAACAGATTGCTGAAATTATGGACCAATATCCTTATCATCAGTTTTCTGCAGTGTTCTTGAACATTCCTTGATTAGACAAAATGTTATGACCTCTGCCCACCTCGACGTTGGATGCCGCCTCGTACCATTGCGGGCACGTGACGCGGTATCGAAAGTATGTAAATGCAGCAGACACGGACGGGAGATAGACCTAGCGAAGATATGAGCCGCAAATGGGGAAATACACTTAGATAAGTGACTTTGAAAATGGTAGATTATTACTACGCATAGCCTGTGAACGAGTATCTAGAAAACGGCAAAAGTGGTTGAATGTTCACGTGCTACTGTCATGGGCGTCTACGTAAAGAGATAGAGAGACAATTGAGCTACCACTAGGCGCTAAATGGTTGGACGTCCACGACTCTTAAATGGGCGTGGGGTGCGGAGGTTTGTCTACTCTGTGAAGTAGGATGGAGAGTGATCTGTGGCCTCTCTGCCGAAAGAGCACAATATTGCTGCAAGCACAAGTGTTTCGCAGCACACCGCTCTTCGTAAGTTGTTCAACATGGAGCTCCGCAGCGGATCACCCCTGGGCCGCCACATCGTCAGTTGCGATTCATTGGACACAGAACCATCGAGTTGCGACCGTCGATCACGCCATCGCCTCACAAACGCCGTCATGTTGGTGGACGGCGATTCGAAGCTTGCAGCGTGCCACACGGAACAGTATTATGCTACGGGAGTCATTTTCCTGCGCTTGCAAGGGACCTACCCTCCTTCCTGCTTGATGTCTTTCCCGACGGCGATTTCATCTTTCAACAGCGTAATTCTCCGTGTCTCGGAGCCAGAACCGTGCTGGAGTAGTTAGAGCACCGTTATAGTAAACTCACTTTAATGTCTCGGCGCCCAAATTTGCCTGAGGTCTTATGGAACCTAACTGGGGCACTATTGGGCGCCATCATCGCGTACGCAAATCAGCGGTGCACTATTTACGCGAATTAGATAGTCTGAGTGTAATCGTCTAGTGCCTCATACATCCACAAACCAGTCAAAAACACTGTCTGGTCGTTGACACACCGAATCAGTGACGTATTTCGTTCCAGAGAACGGCAAACCAGCTATTAAGCAGGTGGTCGTAATGTTTTGGTTCATCAGTGTATTTTCAGTTCGATTACAGTAAATTTCCTTGAGGCTGGTAAGTATCTGTACACAAATAATCACGGTTTTAGAAAGCATCACTCGTGTGAAAGCTTGCCCTTTTCTCATATGATACACTGCATACTGTAGATGATGGGCAACACCCGGATTCCATATACCTAGATTTCCGAAAAGCGTTTGATGCATTAGCCCGTTGCAGACTGTTAATGAAGGTACTTGCATACAGAATATTTTCCAGGATATGTGAGTGGCTCGAAGACTTCTTAGTTAACAGAAACCAACACGGTCAGTATCACCAGAGACAATAGTATCATCAGGAGTGGCCCTACAGAAATGTGACAGAACTGGTATTATTTTGTATGTACATAAATGATCTGTCAGGCAGGGTGAGCAGTAATATGCGGCTGTTTGCTGATGATACTGTGGAACACGGGCAGATTTCGTCGCTGAGTGGCTGTAGGAGGATACAAGCTGAGTTGACAAAATTTCTAGTTGCTGTGATGAATCGCAGCTAGCTTTAAATGTAGCAAAATGTTAGTTAATGCAGATGAGTATGAAAAACGAACCGGTAATGTTCGAATACAAAGTTAGTAGTGTGCACAGTCACGCTTAACGCTGGAAAGAGATTTGAAATAGAACGAGCGTGTGAGGAATGAAGGGAAAGCGAATGGTCTACTTGGGTTTGGGAGAATTTGAGGAAGTCGTGGTTCGTCTGTAAAGGAGACTGCACGAAGTACATTAGTGCGACCTATATTTGAGCACAACTCGAGTGACTGGGATCCGCACCAAGTCGGATTAAAGGAAGATAAGGAAGCAGTTAAGAAACAGGCTGATAGATTTGCTATCGGTAGGCTAGTGTAACACGTAAGTATTGCGGAAGTGCTTCGAGAACACAAATGGAAATCTCTGGAGGGAAGGCGGTGTTATTTTCGAGGAATACTACTGAGAAAATTTGGAGAACCGGCTTTTGAAGTTGACTGCCGAACAATTTTCCCAACCGCCAACGTACATTTCGCGTGAGAACCACGAACATAGAGGAAATTATTGTTCATATGGAGGAGTATGCGAGTGAAATAGAAAAGTAGTAGTGGTACATGGTACCCTCCACCACGCATTGTACGTTCGCTTACAGAATATGTATGTAAATGTAGGTGTAGATCATGTGTGCCACCTCCCGGTGGGTAGTTTCTGTTATGCAGGAAATACAAAGATAAAACTTCAATGTAAATACCTTCACAAGTTTATCAAAACGGAGACTGATCCCATTAGAACTGAAATATGCGCTACAGTTGCCCCTAACTCTGAACAGAGTTTATAGCAACAACACCAACAGATGTTAACTCCATGTGTTTCCATGGACAATGACAGACGGACAAGTTCTCATTCGTTAATTGCATTTTGTAGGTTGTTCTCAACAGCACTAACCTTGCTGTAGAAGAGCTTTGTATCAGAGTAGCAAATATGAGTAACTGCTCACAGCATTTCAGAGACCATGTTTACTCGACGTTTTCGTCTTGCTTCCGTCCATACTGCTACTTCTAAAAATGTGGAGCACTTTGTTTTAATACTTCGTATAAACTTATACCTACAGCAGTAAAGTGAGCAATTCTCAGCGTGGCAGTGAACGACTGCGCATCGCAGAAAAGGAAGGCATGGTTCTTTATCTACATTTACAGAGTGAGGCAACACATCCGTAGCCGGCCGCGGTGGTGTAGCGGTTCTAGGCGCAGTCAGGAACCGCGCGACTGCTACGGTCGCAGGTTCGAATCCTGCCTCGGGCATGGCTGTGTGTGATGTCCTTAGGTTAGTTAGGTTTAAGTAGTTCTAAGTTCTAGGGGACTGATGACCAGAGTAGTTAAGTCCCATAGTGCTCAGATCCATTTGAACAAATCCGTTGCATCTTTCTAAAAGTGTTTAAGAAATAGCTGAAAAAATCGATTAGGATCTTGCAGTTTCAGGCAACATCAACAGAAAAAGGACCGAAATTGTTCAAAGCTTTCTCACAGTTCATTAAAAACATGCTGCACGGTACTGTATTACCTGGTTTTCCTATAGTAAAACCTTTTTCATACGCCGTACAATAAACAATTACTTTGTGTTCAAATGGTTCAAATGGCTCTGAGCACTATGGGACTTCACTTCTGTGGTCATCAGGACCCTAGAACTTAGAACTACTTAAACCTAACTAACCTAAGGACATTACACACATCCATGCCCGAGGCGAACTATTCTGCGAATTGAACTAAAAACTTGGGGCACTATTCCGGCGGCATGTGCAAACATATCGTAAAAAATGTGTGTAATTTCAACGTACTTTTGGCGGCATTTAGTGAAAATTTCTCTACTATTAATATAACTGCGTTTACATTAATTGTTGGATCTTTTGTAAAACTAACTCTTACCCTTAACAATTCCCAACTGTATAATATTTCTTTAGAGAAAATTCAACATCTCTAATCGAACTAATCACATTGTGACATTATAAAATACGGCACGTTGGAAAGTGTCAAGACTTGTCTGAATATCTACAGTGGAAATGGAAAACTAAATCATAATAAGTGTAGTAGCAATTGTTTTTCTAGTGTCTGTCCTTCCCGGTTCAATAAAGCCAGTTGCCCTCTTTTCACAAACCAGACCAACATTAGAGATCCAGTTATAAAGTACCAAATTTTTTTCAATTAGTATGACAGTAATGTGCGTTTTGGGAAGGTGTTTTATGTGAGACGGACTAAACATATCGAATAATGTTTAAAATTTCCTTGTTGTTCAAGCCACGTTAAATCTGAGTTAAATCTAGAGCTCTAGAAGATAGTAAACATTTTCCTCAACAGCTGCGGAACACTGTCAGGAGCAATGTGTTTCTCTTACACAGTAGTGGTCAGACTTACTAATGGCGGAGTAATGAGTTCTACCATAGACATTAGGCGGCTAGAACGTGGAGAAAATTTGGTTCGTCCGTGGCGTCGCGAGTCTCCAACGACGTATCACGTAAATTAGATTGCTATCAATCATTTCTTTAAAAAATAATTAATTTCAGTTTGGATGAATAATTCTTGTCTAGATTTAAATGCGATTTCTTACTGAAGAGAACGTACTGGCTCACCTGCGACCCCTCTAAGGGCTGACGAGCGGTGCGTTCGGGGTTGTTTGAGGATGGTATTGGTTCCCTAGAGCTCCAGTTCTATAGATTTGGCACGGTGTCCCAAGAAATCAGGGATTCTCTCACTTAGTATTAAGTAATGGTTGTTACGTCATAGGTACAGAACTCCACAAGAGGGGATTTCTGAAGAAAAGATATTCCTTGACATGACAGAAAACCGTCTGCCGCTATGGTTGTGTAATGAATAACGAATCTACTGTCGTGGTTTAAGGACTCGGGCTCTGAGTGTTTTCCGTTTCTATATAATATATCATATATTTTTTATTTTCCATGTATTTAACTAGCAAACCCTGCAGTTCTTCGCAATTTCTTAATGCATATTTGAATTGATCTTAATCCTAATCTCCGCCTGCCCCCTCCCCTCTCTCCATCTCTTCCTTCCTACTACCATCTCCTCTTCCCTTCCTCTTTCGCTATCCACTACCTCTTCTCCCTCTTTCTTTCCATGTTGTCCTCCCCATTCTCATTCTCTCTCCATCTCCTCCTCAGGCCCCTCTCTGTCCACTTCCTCTTCCCCACTCTCTCTGATATCGAGCCTTCGTCATTGCAACTGCAGCCTTAATTGGGAATTAAAGTCACTAAATGAATGCCCCCCCCCCCATGAACCATGGACCTTGCCGTTGGTGGGGAGGCTTGCGTGCCTCAGCGATACAGATGGCCGTACCGTAGGTGCAACCACAACGGAGGGGTATCTGTTGAGAGGCCAGACAAACGTGTGGTTCCTGAAGAGGGGCAGCAGCCTTTTCAGTAGTTGCAGGGGCAACAGTCTGGATGATTGACTGATCTGGCCTTGCAACATTAACCAAAACGGCGTTGCTGTGCTGGTACTGCGAACGGCTGAAAGCAAGGGGAAACTACAGCCGTAATTTTTCCCGAGGACATGCAGCTTTACTGTATGATTAAATGATGATGGCATCCTCTTGGGTAAAATATTCCGGAGGTAAAATAGTCCCCCATTCGGATCTCCGGGCGGGGACTACTCAGGAGGATGTCGTTATCAGGAGAAAGAAAACTGGCGTTCTACGGGTCGGAGCGTGGAATGTCAGATCCCTTAATCGGGCAGGTAGGTTAGAAAATTTAAAAAGGGAAATGGATAGGTTAAAGTTAAATATAGTGGGAATTAGTGAAGTTCGGTGGCAGGAGGAACAAGACTTCTGGTCAGGTGATTACAGGGTTATAAACACAAAATCAAATAGGGGTAATGCAGGAGTAGGTTTAATAATGAATAGGAAAATAGGAATGCGGGTAAGCTACTACAAACAGCATAGTGAACGCATTATTGTGGCCAAGATAGATACGAAGCCCACACCTACTACAGTAGTACAAGTTTATATGCCAACTAGCTCTGCAGATGACGAAGAAATTGAAGAAATGTACGATGAAATAAAAGAAATTATTCAGATAGTGAAGGGAGACGAAAATTTAATAGTAATGGGTGACTGGAATTCGAGTGTAGGAAAAGGGAGAGAAGGAAACATAGTAGGTGAATATGGATTGGGGCTAAGAAATGAAAGAGGAAGCCGCCTAGTAGAATTTTGTACAGAGCACAACTTAGTCATAGGTAACACTTGGTTTAAGAATCATGAAAGAAGGTTGTATACGTGGAAGAACCCTGGAGATACTAAAAGGCATCAGATAGATTATATAATGGTAAGACAGAGATTTAGAAACCAGGTTTTAAATTGTAAGACATTTCCAGGGGCAGATGTGGACTCTGACCACAATCTATTGGTTATGACCTGTAGATTAAAACTGAAGAAACTGCAAAAATGTGGGAAATTAAGGAGATGGGACCTGGATAAACTGAAAGAACCAGAGGTTGTACAGAGTTTCAGGGAGAGCATAAGGGAACAATTGACAGGAATAGGGGAAAGAAATACAGTAGAAGAAGAATGGGTAGCTCTGAGGGATGAAGTAGTGAAGGCAGCAGAGGATAAAGTAGGTAAAAAGACGAGGGCTGCTAGAAATCCTTGGGTAACAGAAGAAATATTGAATTTAATTGATGAAAGGAGAAAATATAAAAATGCAGTAAATGAAGCAGGCAAAAAGGAATACAAACGTCTCATAAATGAGATCGAGAGGAAGTGCAAAATGGCTAAACAGGGATGGCTAGAGGATAAATGTAAGGATGTAGAGGCTTATCTCACTAGGGGTAAGATAGATACTGCCTACAGGAAAATTAAAGAGACCTTTGGAGAGAAGAGAACCACGTGTATGAATATCAAGAGCTCAGATGGCAACCCAGTTCTAAGCAAAGAAGGGAAGGCAGAAAGGTGGAAGGAGTATATAGAAGGTTTATACAAGGGTGATGTACTTGAGGACAATATTATGGAAATGGAAGAGGATGTAGATGAAGACGAAATGGGTGATACGATATTGCGTGAAGAGTTTGACAGAGCACTGAAAGACCTGAGTCGGAACAAGGCCCCCGGAGTAGGCAACATTCCATTAGAACTACTGACGGCCTTGGGAGAGCCAGTCATGACAAAACTCTACCAGCTGGTGAGCAAGATGTATGAGACAGGCCAAATACCCTCAGACTTCAAGAAGAATATAATAATTCCAATCCCAAAGAAAGCAGGTGCTGACAGATGTGAAAATTACCGAACTATCAGTTTAATAAGTCACAGCTGCAAAATACTAACGCGAATTCTTTACAGACGAATGGAAAAACTGATAGATGCGGACCTCGGGGAGGATCAGTTTGGATTCCGTCGAAATGTTGGAACACGTGAGGCAATACTGACCTTACGACTTATCTTAGAAGAAAGATTAAGAAAAGGCAAACCTACGTTTCTAGCATTTGTAGACTTAGAGAAAGCTTTTGACAATGTTGACTGGAATACTCTTTTTCAAATTCTAAAGGTGGCAGGGGTAAAATACAGGGAGCGAAAGGCTATTTACAATTTGTACAGAAACCAGATGGCAGTCATAAGAGTCGAGGGGCATGAAAGGGAAGCAGTGGTTGGGAAAGGAGTGAGACAGGGTTGTAGCCTCTCCCCGATGTTATTCAATCTGTATATTGAGCAAGCAGTAAAGGAAACAAAAGAAAAATTTGGAGTAGGTATTAAAATTCATGGAGACGAAGTAAAAACTTTGAGGTTCGCCGATGACATTGTAATTCTGTCAGAGACGGCAAAGGACTTGGAAGAGCAGTTGAACGGAATGGACAGTGTCTTGAAAGGAGGATATAAGATGAACATTAACAAAAGCAAAACGAGGATAATGGAATGTAGTCCAATTAAATCGGGTGATGCTGAGGGAATTAGATTAGGAAATGAGACACTTAAAGTAGTAAAGGAGTTTTGCTATTTGGGGAGCAAAATAACTGATGATGGTCGAAGTAGAGAGGATATAAAATGTAGACTGGCAATGGCAAGGAAAGCGTTTCTGAAGAAGAGAAATTTGTTAACATCGAATATAGATTTAAGTGTCAGGAAGTCATTTCTGAAAATATTTGTTTGGAGTGTAGCCATGTATGGAAGTGAAACATGGACGATAACTAGTTTGGACAAGAAGAGAATAGAAGCTTTCGAAATGTGGTGCTACAGAAGAATACTGAAGATAAGGTGGATAGATCACGTAACTAATGAGGAGGTATTGAATAGGATTGGGGAGAAGAGAAGTTTGTGGCACAACTTGACTAGAAGAAGGGATCGGTTGGTAGGACATGTTTTGAGGCATCAAGGGATCACAAATTTAGCATTGGAGGGCAGTGTGGAGGGTAAAAATCGTAGAGGGAGACCGAGAGATGAGTACACTAAGCAGATTCAGAAGGATGTAGGTTGCAGTAGGTACTGGGAGATGAAGAAGCTTGCACAGGATAGAGTAGCATGGAGAGCTGCATCAAACCAGTCTCAGGACTGAAGACCACAACAACAACAACAACAATGAATGGTTAATCGTTTTTGACAATTGGTACACAGTATATGAGAAGAACCTCACCACCTGCCGAATACGTAAGGATAGCAGCTTCAACGACAGTACCCTGTATAGTTTTAATCTGCGAACAGGTAGTACAAAGTCTGTGATAATTCACATTCTATAGCAATGTTCCAATGATAAGCCGATAAACCATAAATAAAATTTCCTTTCTCTGCAAAAACAGTATACGAGGAAGAAGATAAAACAGAACACTGTAGTGTATAAATTTTTGTTTGAAATTAACTACAAAAGAAAAGAATATTGCTCAGTTAACGAAGATCTTCCAGTTTTTATACGGGGTGTTACAAAAAGGTACGGCCAAACATTCAGGAAAAATTCCTCACACACAAATAAAGAAAAGATGTTACGTGGACATGTGTCCGGAAACGCTTAATTTCCATGTTAGAGCTCATTTTAGTTTCGTCAGTCTGTACTGTACTTCCTCGATTCACCGCCATGATTTCATACGGAGTACTCTACCTGTGCTGATAGAACATGTGCCTTTACAAGTACGACACAATATGTGGTTCATGCACGATGGAGCTCCTGCACATTTGAGTCAAAGTGTTCGTACGCTTCTCAACAACAGATTCAGTGACCGATGGATTGGTAGAGGCGGACCAATTCCATGGCCTCCACGCTCTACTGACCTCAACCCTCTTGACTTTCACATATGGGGGCATTTGAAAGCTCTTGTCTACGCAACCCCGGTACCAAATGTAGAGACTCTTCGTGCTCGTATTGTGGACGGCTGTGATACAATACGCCATTCTCCAGGGCTGCATCAGCGCATCAGGGATTCCATGCGACGGAGGTGGATGCATGTATCCTCGCTAACGGAGGACATTTTGAACATTTCCTGTAACAAAGTCTTTGAATTCACTCTGGTACGTTCTGTTGCTGTGTGTATCCATTCCATGATTAATGTGATTTGAAGAGAAGTAATAAAATGAGCTCTAACATGGAAAGTAAGCTTTTCCGGACACATGTCCACATAAGATATTTTCTTTCTTTGTATGCGAGGAATGTTTCCTGAAACTTTGGCCGTACCTTTTTGTAACACCCTGTAGAGTTTACAAACTTTTCATTTCTACAATAGTAACAACAACAATTCAATTCTAAAGCAGATCTCCTGTTATTAACAAGTAACAAAAGGATGAGATCGGCGATGTGAAAAGAGAAGAATATGCTGTCTGCTTTGGAAGCTTTATCTCCAAAGAAAAATTAGATTAGTCGAGTAGACAGCGGCAGATCACGACTTAGTCGCAACTGCTAAAAACGAAACAGACAGATTATAAACTAAAGCACAACTGCTGAGGAGAGAAAACGATGTCTGTAAAAGAAGCAACAAGGTCCAGAAAACTAAGTATTCGAATTATGTTGTGGAAGTAAATAGACGTGCTTCTTCTGCTCACGATTACTCTGCATTTTGCAATTTAGTCCTTGTCAGAGGATTCAACCGTCTTAAAGCTACATCTCTACCAATACCATTCAAACAGTGAGCGGTAAAACCGAACACTTACATCTTTCATTGCGAGCTTTATTTCTCTTATTTTATTATGATGATCATTCCTCCCTGTGTAGGTGGGTGGCATAAAATATTTTCGCAATCGGAGGAGTAGGCTGGTGATTGAAATTTCAAGAGAAAATTCTAGCGCAACGAAAAACATCTCTGTTTTAATGACTGTTACGCAAATTCGTGCAACATCTCCGTAGCGCTCTCAACCCTATTTCACGATAATACAAAACGAGCTTGAACTTCTTAGATGTCCTCCGGAAATCCTATCTGACGCGGATCCCACACCACACACTAATTCTCCAGAAGAGAGCGGACAAGCGTTGTGTAAGCAGTATCTTTAACAGACATGATGCACTTTCCAGTGTCTTTGCTAGATCTGTTGTAATTTCTAAGTGTTCTGCCAATAAATCTCAGGCTTGGGTTTACTTCCCCCACAAAATTACCTATGTGACTGTACCAATTTAAGTCATTCGTAATTGTAAAACGTAAGTATTTAGTTTTGATTTATTGTGTAACCGAAGTATAACGGATTCCTTTTAGTACTCATGTGGGTAAATTCAAACTTTTCATTATGTAGAGAGAGAGCAGTCAGTTTTCTTCTGAAACACGAGAACAAATTAGACAGTGTTTCACAACAGACCAGATTTGTTCTTAAATTGTGTTGGCTTTCAGAGAAACATCTTCCGGCTTCAGAGTACATCAACAGTAATGATTGGATCTTCGTAATCTCCAGAGGTGGGCTTATATCTCTTCCAGATCTGAGTGGTTGAATAACACGAAGGAGTTTGAGGTGATATATGCAGTTTCCATGGGCGGTACGTTGCTAAGTGTGATGCAAAAGATAATCTGCACAATAGCATATGGTAGGACACTTTGTTTCCATTCTAGCATTGTCCGGCGTGATACGGTAGTGCTCCCAAATAGCAACAAAGTAGAAATAATTCCATCCGTTAGATATTATTTGATAACTAACTTTTATTTCAGCACACAACGTATATGACAACTGTGTTACCTTGCCTCAATACATTTATTTCCATCAGTGTTTACTTACGAGCAGGGAACCTGCTTCAAGCGTTCGACGACCGAGAGGGTAAAAGACATTGTGGAAAACGTTCTGCGTAAACACATCTTGCTTCAAGAGCGTTGGAAGTGGCTTCACCATAACAAAGATGCTTTTAAGCTCCTTAGATGTAAACCATATTATCTTAGTCTTGTATTACCATTACAGCGAGCACTACCTTACACATCGGATAATGAAAGGACGAAAACAGGGTAGACGGGTGGAGCTATGTGCAGCTGTGCCCCCTAACGGCGAGATCAGGATGCACAAGTCCAACGGCTACATCTGCAGCCAGTTCTTTTGGGGATTTATCGACGATTACCGCCCCAAGTGTCTTGTATTAAATTACTTGTGTCAGCGTCATCTGCGTCACATAGGAGACTTTTAAATCAGCACCGCAAATATTGCAAAATGGAAAGTGGTTGTGATGTGCGGTTTTCAGAGAATGTGTTGGGGTTGATTTGGAGAAGGAGACCAAACTGCAAGGTGATATGTGTCATCAGATTACGGAATAATGGGAAAGGAATTCGGCTTTGGCCTTTCAAAGGAACCATCCCGTCATTTGCCTGAAGCAGTTTAGGGAAATCACAAAAAATCTAAATCAGGATCGAACTACGCGTGACTGAACCGTCGTCCTCCCGAATGCGAGTCTAGTGTGCTGACCACTGTGCCACCTCGCTCCGTTTCACAGACTGGATTAGTAATCGGAGCACGTATTGTTAGCCATCAAACAGACCATAATAACATTTAGAAAGCACACTTTTGTGCAAATATACACGATTTTGAAACTTCCTGGCAGATTTAAACTGTGTGCCGGACCGAGACCCGAACTCAGAACATTCGCCTCTCGCAGGCAAGTGATCCACAATCTGAGCTTCCCAAGTACGGCTGACGACAAGCTCTAATTCCTCCTGTACGTAGTCGCCTACATTCCAGACTTCACAGAGGCTCTTCTATCGACCTTGCAAAGCTAGCATTCCTCGAAGAAACGATTGTGGAGCATATGCCCGCGAAAGACAAAGGTTCCGAGTTCAAAACTCGGTCAGACACACAGTTTTCTTCTGGCAGAAAGTTTCGTAGCAGCGCACACTCCGCTGCATAGTGAAAATTTCGTTCTGGAAACTTCCCACAGCCTGTGGCTAAGTCTTGTCTTCGCAATATCCTTTCTTCCTGGAATACTAGTTCTACAAGGTCTGCAAAAGGGCTTCTTGGAGGGTAGGAGACGGGGTACTGGCGGTGTTAAGAAGCTGTGAGAAGGGGTCGTGGGGGATACGAATGTATTAAGGAATATAGTAGTACTTTCGAGGCTGTAGATACCACGATAAGGAACAGCCCAGGAGGTAGTTCAGTTGAAGAGAAGAGAAATGAGCATCTCTAAAACAGGCAGTCACAGAAGTTAGAAAGAAAATAATGGGTAACAGAAGAGCAGTTGATCGATGAAAAAAGCAAGGACCAAAATGATCAAAGAAATGCAGGAATACAGAAATACAAGGCACGTAGGAATAAAATAAATAGAAAGATCCGGAAAGCTAAGGCGACATGGCTGCATAAAAAATGTAAAGAATTCAAAAACAAAATGATTGACGGAACGATGACTCAACATATAGGAAAGGCAAACAATCCTTCGCTGAAACTAAAAGCAAGGGTGGTGACACAGAGAGCGCAATGTCAATTCCACTGACAAATGCGGACAGAGAGCGGAGGACTGACGCAGCATGAAACAAGAGTAGATATAGAAGACTCTTTCAGCGATTCCTTGCTTTGCCCTGATACACTCCTGGAAATTGAAATAAGAACACCGTGAATTCATTGTCCCAGGAAGGGGAAACTTTATTGACACATTCCTGGGGTCAGATACATCACATCATCACACTGACAGAACCACAGGCACATAGACACAGGCAACAGAGCATGCACAATGTCGGCACTAGTACAGTGTATATCCACCTTTCGCAGCAATGCAGGCTGCTGTTCTCCCATGGAGACGATCGTAGAGATGCTGGATGTAGTCCTGTGGAACGGCTTGCCCTGCTATTTCCACCTGGCGCCTCAGTTGGACCAGCGTTCGTGCTGGACGTGCAGACCGCGTGAGACGACGCTTCATCCAGTCCCAAACATGCTCAATGGGGGACAGATCCGGAGATCTTGCTGGCCAGGGTAGTTGACTTACACCTTCTAGAGCACGTTGGGTGGCACGGGATACATGCGGACGTGCATTGTCCTGTTGGAACAGCAAGTTCCCTTGCGGTCTAGGAACGGTAGAACGATGGGTTCGATGACGGTTTGGATGTACCGTGCACTATTCAGTGTCCCCTCGATGATCACCAAAGGTGTACGGCCAGTGTAGGAGATCGCTCCCCACACCATGATGCCGGGTGTTGGCCCTGTGTGCCTCGGTCGTATGCAGTCCTGATTGTGGCGCTCACCTGCACGGCGCCAAACACGCATACGACCATCATTGGCACCAAGGCAGAAGCGACTCTCATCGCTGAAGACGACACGTCTCCATTCGTCCCTCCATTCACGCCTGTCGCGACACCACTGGAGGCGGGCTGCACGATGTTGGGGCGTGAGCGGAAGACGGCCTAACAGTGTGCGGGACTGTAGCCCAGCTTCATGGAGACGGTTGCGAATGGTCCTCGCCGATACTCCACGAGCAACAGTGTCCCTAATTTGTTGGGAAGTGGCGGTGCGGTCCCCTACGGCACTGCGTAGGATCCTACGGTCTTGGCGTGCATCCGTGCGTCGCTGCGGTCCGGTCCCAGGTCGACGGGCACGTGCACCTTCCGCCGACCACTGGCGACAACATCGATGTACTGTGGAGACCTCACGCCCCACGTGTTGAGCAATTCGGCGGTACGTCCACCCGGCCTCCCGCATGCCCACTATACGCCCTCACTCAAAGTCCGTCAACTGCACATACGGTTCACGTCCACGCTGTCGCGGCATGCTACCAGTGTTAAAGACTGCGATGGAGCTCCGTATGCCACGGAAAACTGGCTGAAACTGACGGTGGCGGTGCACAAATGCTGCGCAGCTAGCGCCATTCGACGGCCAACACCGCGGTTCCTGGTGTGTCCGCTGTGCCGTGCGTGTGATCATTGCTTGTACAGCCCTCTCGCAGTGTCCGGAGCAAGTATGGTGGGTCTGACACACCGGTGTCGATGTGTTCTTTTTTCCATTTTCAGGAGAGTTCATTTAAATATTTGCGCACAGCACAACTATTAGGCGCGGGCGCTCCGCCATGCCGCAACGATCTGCCAGCAGGACGGGTAGAGTTTCTTGCATAAACTTAAGGTAATTTGCCCCGGCAACACGGAGAGGTAGAGGGACCGGCTTAATCAGATGGTCATCCACACTGTCTGCCCACAAGATGAGCGAAAGTCGTTTCAGGTGTCCATGGAGGTACGTGACGTGAGGATTTCCCCTGACCCAGTAATGAACGTTTCGAGTGTTGTAAAGGCCATCCCGGTGGAAGGTGCACTCGTCGGCAATGAACACAATAGCGGGGAAGTCGGGATCTCGTGCAACACGTCGCAGAAACCACCAGCGAAACTCTAGTCTTTGTTCATAGTCCGTCACAGGATTTAGGTCTTCAACAGGGTGGAAACCAAGGAGAAATGAGAACAGCGGAGAAACGATTTGTCTGATGGTTCATATGCCCTCCTGTGATGCTAGGAACTGACTGCGAGAAAGAAATGGAAAACGCACGTTTGGACAACGTAGCGCTTTCTTTCTCGCGGTGAGTTTTTAACAGAAAAGCTATATGTCGTTTAAAACAACACGTTAAGTATGTCTAAAATTTTAATTTAAGCATTGTCAAAATTTGAAACAAACAGTTCGAGAAATTTTCCAGGTTTTTGGCAACAACCTTATGTTACATAACAGCAGTCGTGATATCGTTAAACGGGGAATGCATAATTCTCTCAATAATTTTCGAAATTCTTGGTAATAACATTTCCCCTAATGTTCAGTAGTGAAAGACGTAAAAATTTTAAGTAAATCTGTTAGGAACGTTTCAAGATTTTTGGCTACAATGTCAGATCGATTCCTATTTCTAGATTTCCAGGCTTTTGACACTGTATCACACAAGCGGCTCGTAGTGAAATTGCTTGCTTATGGAATATCGTGTCAGTTAGGTGACTGGATCTGCGATTTCCTGTCAGTGAGGTTAAAGTTCGTTGTAATTGACGGAAAGTCATCGAGTAGAACAGAAGTGATTTCTGGCCTTCCTCAAGATAGTGTTATAGGCCCTTTGCTGTTCCTTATCTATATAAACGATTTGCGAGACAATATGAGCAACCGTCTTCGGTTGTTTTCAGATGACGCAATCGTTTATCGACTAATTAAGTCATCAGAAGATGAAAACAAACTGCAAAACGATTTAGAAGAAATATCGGAATTGTGCCAAAAGTGACAGTTGACCTTAAATAACGAAAAGTGTGAGGTCATCCACGTGAGTGCTAAAAGGAACACGTTAAACGTCGGTTGCACGATAAATCAGTCTAATAGAAAAGCCGTAAATAATTAGTTATTACAATTACGAAAAATTTAAATAGGAAGGAACACACACAAAATGTTGTGGGGAAGGCTAACCAAAGACTGTGTTATATTGGCAAGACACTTAGAAAGTGTAACAGACCTACTAAGGAGACTGCCTACGCTACGTTTGTCTGTACACTTTTAGAATACTGTTGCGTGGTGTGGGATCCTTACCACATAGGACTGACTGAGTACACCGAAAAAGTTCAAAGAAAGGCAGCACGTTTTGTATTGTCGGGAAATATGGGAGAGGGTGTCACAGAAATGATACGGTATTTCGGATGGACATCATTAAATGAAAGGAGTTTTTCGTTGCGATGGAATCTTCTCGCGAAATTCCAATCACCAACTTTCTCCTCCAAATGCGAAAATATTTTGTTGACACCGACTTACAAAGGGAGGAACGATCACCAAGATAAAATAAGGGAAATCAGAGCTCGTACGGAAAGGTGTAGGTGTTCATTCTTCCCTCGCGCTGTACGAGATTGAAATAATAGAGAATTGTGAATGTGGTTCAATGAACACTCTGCCAGGCACTTAAATGTGATTTTCAGAGTATCCATGTAGATGCAGATGTATAATTCTTTTCCTTAATGTATTACATACATTATATGCTTTTAAAAATATGTAGCCCATGTCCGTCCAAAAGTTAACTAGAATAAGGTGTACAAATCTGAAGTAAACTAGTGCAGAACTTTTGAAGAACGTTCGTTAGCGTGTCGTGCAAAAATTTGAAGCAAATCGATCAAGTACGTTTTGGAATTTTTATTAACAACGTTAAATAACAACGTGCTTCATATAGTAGTATAAATAGATTTCAGAGCTACTGAAAATGCTTAAATTCTATTACAAATATTGCAGCAAATGTTAATTCCAGTTGTAGATGCATTTCTGTAGCGATGTGAAAAAACGACATCCATAAACTGCAGGTGGCAGGTTTTGAAATTGTTAACAACAATAAATAAATACAGAGACAAGTGGCAGAGGTACACAACGTGATAAGAAGTATCCGGAAACCTGGCTGCAAGTGACTTAGATGTCCGTGGCGCCCTCCATAAGTTATGCTGGAATTCAATGTGGTTTTAGCCCACCATTAACCTTGATGATAATTTGCACTCTCGCAGGCATACGCTAAGTCAGGTGCAGGAAGTTTTCTTGGAGAATGGCAGCCCACTCTTCACGGAATGCTGAACTGAGGAGATGTATCGATGTCGGTCGGTGAGGCCTGGCACGAAGTTGGAGTTCCAAAACATCCCAAGGGCGTTCTATAGGATTCAGGTCAATACGCTGTGCTTGCCAGTCATTAGAGGGGTGCTATAGTAGTGTAACCACTCCGCTACATGCCGTGCATTACGAACAGGTGCTCGATCGTGCTGAAAGATGCAATAGCTATCCTCGAACTGCTCTTGAACAGTGGGAAGAAAGAAGGGGATTAAAACATCAATGTATGCGTGTGCTGTGATAGTGCCACTCAAAACAACAATGGTGCAAGCGCCCTCCATAAAAAAAAACCACGACCACACCATAACACCACCGCCTCCGAATTTTACTGTTGGTACTACACAAGCTGGCAGATGACGTTGACCGGGCATTCGCCATACCCACACCCTGCCATTGGATCGCCACATTGAGTAGCGTGATTCGTCACTTCACATAAAGTTTTTCCATTGTTGAATCGTCCACTGTTTACACTCGTCACACCAAGAGCGAGGCGTCGTTTCGTTTTTACCGGCGCGATGTGTGGCTTATGAGCGACCGCTCGAAAATGAAATCCAAGTTTTCTCACCTCCCGCCTAACTCTCATAGTACTTGCAACGGATACTGATGCAGTTTGGAATTCCTGTGTGACGGTCTGGATAGATGTCTGCCTATTGAACATTACGACCCTCTTCAACTGTCGGCGGTCCCTGCCAGTCAACAGACGAGGTTGGCCTGTACGCTTTCGCGATGCACGTGTCCCTTCACGTTTCCACTTCACTATCACATCGTAAACAGTGGACCTAGGGATGCATGGGAGTGTGGAAATCTCACATACAGATGTGTGAAACAAGTGACACCCAATCACCTGACCACGTTCGAAGTTCATGAGTTCCACGCAGCGCCCCATTCAGCTCTCTCACGATGTCTAATGACTACTGATGCCGCTGATATGGAGTACCTGGCAGTAGGTGGCAGTACAGCGCTCCTAATATGAAAAACGTATGTTTTTGGGAGTGTTCAAAATGGTTGAAGTGGGTCTGAGCACTATGGGACTTAACTGCTGTGGTCATCAGTCCCAGAACTTAGAACTACTTAAACCTAACTAACCTAAGGGCATCATACACATCCATGCCTGAGGCAGGATTCGAACCTGCGACCGTAGCAGTCGGGCGGTTCCATAGTGTAGCACCTAGAACCGCTTTGCCACTCCGGGCGGCTTTGGGGGTGTCCGGATACTTTTGAGGGTTGGGTTGTTTTGGGGAAGGAGACCAGACAGCCAGGTCATCGGTCTCATCGGAATAGGGAAGGACGGACAAGCAAGTCGGCCGTGCCCTTTGAAAGGAACCATCCCAGCATTTGCCTGGAGCGATTTAGGGAAATCACGGAAAACATATGAGTTAAAAAGACAGGTGTGTGTGTGAGTGAGTGAGTGAGTGAGTGTTTGTAGGGAAGAGGGACTCATCAGTTGTATGTGCCAAAAAAGGAACTATTTTAAAAAGATGAGAATATATATCTTATCGGTAAAAGCTTTAATTACAAGGACTGAAGGGCATACATTATAACTAGGTGAAACTGTGAGTCACAGATGACGTGGAAGTTTGTGAATAATAGTACAGCATGCTCTTTGGCTGCCCTAACACTTAGCAGTCATGTTGGAATATTTTATTAGTCCGCAGCCCGTGGTCGTGCGTTAGCGTTCTCGCTTCCCGCGCCCGGGTTCCCGGGTTCGATTCCCGGCGGGGTCAGGGATTTTCTCTGCCTCGTGATGACTGGGTGTTGTGTGATGTCCTTAGGTTAGTTAGGTTTAAGAAGTTCTAAGTTCTAGGGACTGATAACCGTAGCTGTTAAGTCCTATAGTGCTCAGAGCCATTGGAACCTTTTTGAATATTTTATTAGTCTTGCAAACACTTAAGGTCTCTCGGGAAAAATGTCGGTGCGGTTCACCTGTGAGATGATATGCCGTCTGGTCCGGTGAGCCTATGCTGGGGCGGCGAAGGCTGAGCAACGAATCGAATTATCTACACCAGAAATTAATTCAGCTAAATTAGACGGCATAACTGAAGGCTGAATAATTTAGCGAAGCCGCTCATTTGCATACATATTAGCGGCGGCTGGCCGTCCGGTCAGACGGGGCGATCCCCTGCTCCAGCAGACAGCAGGTAGCCAGGCCGCAGCCGGCAGGTAGGGTGGGGTGGGGGTGGGGGGGAGGGGGTGCGGCGCAACCAGAGCAAATTTGTCCTTCGTTAGAGTTGTAAATCGAGCAAACATTTGGAGGTGGTGCCACAAGCGGTGTCGGCTCCTCCTCGTCGGCCTCTATCTCTCCAAAATGAGGCCTGAATAATAATGGCTGGAAGCGGTGGGAAGGGGCGCGCCGGGGCAAATATTGAGCTCGCTCGATGCATTGTCTTTGAATGGCGTCGCGGTGCCGCGCCGGCCAGCTATGAGGAAGGGGGTATTCGGTATTTCGCACGAGGCGAGCCTCGGATTTCGCTGCCATTGTACTCGCGGGCAGAGCGGCGCGCTGGGGTGCCGCTCCGATGCTGCGAGCCGCCTCCACCTGTTGTCCCCCGGCGCTGCCAGTAATGGAATCGGCACAGTCGTGGTAATTTGAGTGCCCCAGCCCAAATGCAGCCGCCTGCAGCCAGCCCTGCACCCCGACAAAAGCTCTCAGACGGTAGCGGGATGCATATCGCCTGTGGCCCTGGAGCGCGCCGACAGACTGTCTTGCGTAATGAATGCCCCCCGGAGTTTGTCCAGTCTATGCCGCAGCTGCTTGACCCACAACTGGGCAGCGGACGGCCCCTAGAGTAGAACAGCGCACTCGAGAGCTTCACTAACTGCATCCGCTATGACCGTGTCGAACTGTTGCGTCAGTACACACACCTTTTTCATAGTTTACACGTCCATTGCTCCAGAGCCGTTCACAATGGAAGCTACATTGTTGTCCTTCTTTCCTTGTTACAGAGCTGGAGGTTCGCAACGGCAACGGCATTGTCCGTTAACAAAACGCTGCGTATGTTAAAGGAGGAAATTAGCCAGAACTAGCGAAACGTAGTATAAAACCTACAGCGCCTCTCGGTGTTGAAAAAACAAAAACAGCTACCAAATTAGCTCCCATGTCCATAAAATATCAATTCACAAAATGACCTAAGTCCCTCCACAAGATGTAATTACGAAAAATAAATAAAAAATAAATAGATGGAAATATCTAGTATAGAAAGCAAAAGTAAAGAAAAGGAAAATTTAATTATGAATTTTAGAAACATGGGAAGGGGGAAAAACAGTAGAAAATATTAAAATATTCTATACATATGGAGACAGTAACTGCTCTCGAAAGAACAGATACTGTTGATGACCGTGCAGCTTTTCTCTGGAATAAATGATGATTAACTGAAACCCTCAGCTGCCGACAGGTGTTATTGATTTACCTCGATGTGGACAGCTGAAAATGTGTGCCCCGACCGGGACTCGAACCCGAGATCTTCTGCTTACATGGCAGACGCTCAATCCAGCTGCGCCGCCGAAGACACAGATGGATAGCGAGAATGCAGGGAGTTACTCCTTGGACGCTTCCCGTGAGACCCGCATTCCCAAATGTCCACAATTCTACATATGTAATGTAGTTTATAGATATTTGCCCATCCACTCATTACTCGTGCACATTTTGGCGATTCCCGTAAGAGTTTGGGCAACCTGTGCGCATTCGCACAGACGAAGGTCAATGGCTGGGTAGCCTTTAACTATATATATGGAGACAGTAGCTGCTCTATCTGTTCTGGAGACAATAACTGCTCTCGAAAGAACAGATAGAGCAGTTACCGTCTCCATATATATAGTTAAAGGCTACCCAGCCATTGACCATCATCTGTGCGAATGCTCACAGGTTGCCCACACTCTTACGGGACTCGCCAAAGTGTGCGTGAGTAATGAGTGGATGGGCAAATATCTATAAACTACATTACATGTGTAGAATTGTGGACATTTGGGAATGAGGGCCTCACAGGAAGCGTGCAAGGGATAAGTCTCTGCAGTCTCACTATTCATCTGTGTCTTCGGTGGCTCAGATGGATTGAGATCAGTCTGCTTACGACAGGTGAGCGGCGAGGACGTCGTGTTTACGTCCCGACCGCAGAATCGGGAGCGCGCGTAGTTTGTTTACTTCCTCGCCGCAGCTAATACTCGCGTCCGTTAACACTGAGTCGCCATGGCTCATTCGTACAGAAAAGCTACCATCAAGATCACCTTCCAGCCCGACTACGCACGACCACGAGCCTTTGAAGTCGAACGATTCATCCATGACGAAGTTCAAATACCAACACAGCACATCATCGGTATCCACCTATCCATCACAAGTAGCGTCGTTTACGTCAAGATGGTCGATGACGAGCTATGTCATGCAGTTGTGAACAGATGCGCGAACACTCTCAAGTTCAAACACTCCGATGGTCACATCGGAGAGGTTCTGTTGACCATGCTGGACTAGGATTACGCACACTATGAGTCTTCGAACTCCCTTTCGAAGTACCACCGGACGTCGTTACCTCAGCTTTCCGCCCTTATGAGACGGTAATTAGCCACGTGGCCGAAAAATGGAACACCTTCGAGACGTACCAGGTCCTCAACGGCGTCCGACAAGTGAAAATTGATTTAAAGAAACATTTGCCATCCTACTTAGTCATAGGTGGCTGTCGAGCCATAGTAATGTACGACGGACAACATAATACTTGTTCTGGTTGCGGCCAGGAGGGTCATGTGCGCTCGGCGTGTATTCAACGTCGGGTTACACAACTTCCATTACATGACACGACGCCACCTCCTACGCTCACGGCCCTCCCCCTCAATTACGCAGAGGTGACACGATCGACTGTCATGACAGACAACAACCCCCCCGGAAGACAGGAAGCGTTAGAATGCGCGCCTGTCGCCGGTCTTGGATTGACCAACACCATTACGGTGTCTGCAGAGGTTGCAGAACGCCGCCCATCGACTCCACATGAAGATTCGGACGAGAGAATGGAACTCGACCCTAGGGTAGTACCAACCTCTGCCTTTCTATCCGAGGGGGATGCTATACGCTAGCCACAAGCTCTTTCGGACACAGAAACCCACGTCCGCAAACAAAGGTCACCGAGAAAACATAAAAAGCGACGTCGCACACCCTCAGACGATTGCCTCCAGCGGACGTCTTCTCCAGTTGACGACCGGACGGCCGACGAAACGACGAGGAAAATGGATGACACGAGATCGCCATCACCTGTCACTTTGTCTGATTTTGACAAACCCGATTCCACTCTCTCGGGCAAACGGATGGCAAGCACATTACCCGCCGTTGGTACACAACCAGAAACAACTGCGGATTCACCCTTAGTCACTCAGCCCACAAGTGTTCTACCGCAGCCACCGTTAACTTACGGACCTTGGGTGGATGACATTGAAGACGATTCTACGGCCGCTGTGGTGGATGAGGAGAGGGGTCTCTCCTCCCACAACTCGGCCCCTCCAGAGTAGTAACAGATGACGGCGCGGACGCGGCCAGCAGATCACAGGCCCCACCTTTTACACCGCAGGAGACGACACACAGACCTATCGCTTAACGACCATCAACATTAACACCATTCGGACACGTACGAAGTTGTCGCTGCTCCAAGACATGCTCAATGCAGCAGACGTTGACTTTGTCTTCCTCCAAGAAGTCTTCGTCGCCGATTTCCCGGGTATGTATGGCTATACGGCTCATGTGTCCCACGCCTCGCCAACTAACAGTGGAGTCGCCATTCTCCTTAGAGAGGGCCTCGAGGCGGACGAAGTCCGATATCTCCCCGACGCTAGAGGAATGGCCGTAACTGTGCAAGGCGTCCGCTTTATCAATGTGTACGCCCCTTCCGGAACGAATCGCCGTCGTGACCGATCGCTCTTTTCGCAGAAGGAATAGCACCCCTTTTTCGGGGCAGGCACGATGACTTGATATTAGGGGGCGATTTCAATTGCACCCAAGCACCTAAAGATCAGCTGCCACGCCATTCACTGTGCCCCGAACTTGGGACACTCATCGGCGATCTCCAGCTGGTAAATACATGGGAACATGTACGAGGAAATAGACCAGGATACACCCATTTCACGAGTCACTCGTCTAGTCGCATCGATAGGATTTACGTCTCCCGTTCTCTCGCGGCAACGGTGAGTGACGCGGAGGTGTGGCCAGTAGCCTTTTCTGATCACGAGGACTATATATGTGCCGTCACCATTCGTCGCCAACGGGTGTGGCGTAGCCGACATCCCTGTAAATTAAACCTTGCTCATCTCGCTTCTCCGGATTGTTGACGCGCCATCGAAGACACGTGGAGTTTGTGCGTCCGCCGCCTCCCAACGTATCCTACGTCGATTAGTTGGTGGTTAACCTGCGCCAAGCCGACCCTACGGCGAACCTTTATTACGTATGGTCGTGAGACTACTGCTTGGAGGCGGCAGACCCTTGTTTTTATTTCACCGTCTTTCGCGAATGCGCCTCCTTGCCACCCACACCGGAACGACAGTTGACAGTGCAGCGTGCGAAAGCACAGATCGTAGCCCATATGCGCCGCCATCTCGAAGGGACGATCGTCCGAGCGCGAACACAAGACACACTAGCAACGGAACAACCCACCGTGTACCACGTCATCCGAGAAACGTACACTGCGAAGGCGGGCGCTGATACATGCCATCACCACTGAGGACGGCCGTCATCACACCACACAACGCGATATTGTTGGAGCCTTCTTCGACCATTACGCGCGACTTTATTCTGCTCAATGTTCCGACCCGACGACGGTGACAGCAGTCTCACAACTGGTTTACGGCGTTGTCCCACAGGATTTACAAACTGAATTATTGAACGACATTACGGAAGACGAAGTTATCGACGCCATCGGTAAAGGAGCGGCGAATAAATCTCCTGGCCCGGACGGGAGTTTTATAGAACTTTCCATTATTTACTGGCTCCCAAGTTAACAGACATCTGTCGGGAACTTATGTACCCCGCGGTGCCGCTCCCTGCGACCTTCGCAGAAGGAATAATTATACCGGTTCACAAACCTAAAGGTGGGGCTCGAATACAAGATTACCGCCCGCTAACACTCGACAACTGCGACATGAAGATATTCACCAGACTGTTAGCAAACCGTCTACGACCGACCCTATCTTACGTCATCTCGCCAGATCAGACTTCCCTAGGGGGTATCAACAACATCCACACAGCACTGTGTCGATACCGTGACTTAATAACCCTAGCCAGGGCACGCCGCATAACCCTAGCCAGGGCACGCCGCATCCCGGGAGCGCTGGCATCACTAGATTTTAGCCAAGCTTTTGATCGAGTGGATCACGCGTACCTAACGTCCGTTCTCCAGCATATGCAGTACCCGCAGCAATTCACAGACGTCGTGATGCGCCTCCTCCTCCGACGGGCGACTTCCAAAGTACTCTTAACGGGCGTCTCTCGCAGTCCCTCGCGAGTTTCCGCTCCGTGCGTCAAGGCTGCCCCTTGTCGACGTTCCTATATGCTCTGGTACTGGAACCGCTTCTCTGTGGCCTCCGTCAACGCCTCACTGGTCTTACCCTACGTGACGTCACATTTCGCTGTACAGCATATGCAGACCACCTGGTCCTTGTGTTCCGCAATCGCGACGATATCAACAGAGCACTAGAATCGATTACCACGTCCGGTGTGGCTTCCGGCAGCTGTCTCAACGACGCTAAATCCGTCGCCATGGCCATAGGAGACGGCTTGACCCCAGCGTGTGTCGAACCTCTACAGCTTCGTGGCACTATCAAATGTCTCGGAATAGAGTTTCACAATGACATACGGCGCACTGCGGCTCTTAACTACCGCCGCTTATTACAATAAATTCGGGTCCAGATCTTCAACCTTCGTCTGCGGACCCTGGACATTCTTCAAAGGACACACTTCGTCAATGTTTACCTCGCATCGCGCCTTCCACACATAGCGCGTGTTCTTCCAATACCGTTACTGATGGCTCGACGTCTATTACCGGCATTCGGAGCCGACGTCAGTACAGGAATGCTCTTCAAAGTCAGTTATGAATCACTGACCCTTCCCCCAGAAAGGGGAGGTCTTGGTCTAGTCCATGTCCACGACACAGCTGTGGCCCTGTATGTCAGCTCACACATCAAGCTGTGGCGCCACCACCCGGAAAGTTTGACAGGTTTGCTGTTGGAGTCCTTAGCTCCGCCCTGCCTTATGCCCCCACTAACGACGCAAGACACACCCCCACCCTTCTACTACTTCGGGAACTTTTACATTGAACGCAGCTATGTCCGTATCGCAGTAGCACCGACGAAACAGGCGTCGGCGCGGGATATACACTGGAAAAAAGAACGCATTGACACCGGTGTGTCAGACCCACCATACTTGCTCCGGACACTGCGAGAGGGCTGTACAAGCAATGATCACATGCACGGCACAGCGGACACACCAGGAACCGCGGTGTTGGCCGTCGAATGGCGCTAGCTGCGCAGCATTTGAGCACCGCCGCCGTCAGTGTCAGCCAGTTTGCCGTGGCATACGGAGCTCCATCGCAGTCTTTAACACTGGTAGCATGCCGCGACAGTGTGGACGTGAACCGTATGTGCAGTTGACGGACTTTGAGCGAGGGCGTATAGTGTGCATGCGGGAGGCCAGGTGGACGTACCGCCGAATTGCTCAACACGTGGGGCGTGAGGTCTCCACAGTACATCGATGTCGTCGCCAGTGGTCGGCGGAAGGTGCACGTGCCCGTCGACCTGGGACCGGACCGCAGCGACGCACGGATGCACGCCAAGACCGTAGGATCCTCCGCAGTGCCGTAGGGGACCGCACCGCCACTTCCCAGCAAATTAGGGACACTGTTGCTCCTGGGGTATCGGCGAGGACCATTCGCAACCGTCTCCATGAAGCTGGGCTACGGTCCCGCAAACCGTTAGGCCGTCTTCCGCTCACGCCCCAACATCGTGCAGCCCGCTTCCAGTGGTGTCGCGACAGGCGTGAATGGAGGGACGAATGGAGACGTGTCGTCTTCAGCGATGAGAGTCGCTTCTGCCTTGGTGCCAATGATGGTCGTATGCGTGTTTGGCGCCGTGCAGGTGAGCGCCACAATCAGGACTGCATACGACCGAGGCACACAGGGCCAACACCCGGCATCATGGTGTGGGGAGCGATCTCCTACACTGGCCATACACCTCTGGTGATCGTCGAGGGGACACTGAATAGTGCACGCTACATCCAAACCGTCATCGAACCCATCGTTCTACCATTCCTAGACTGGCAAGGGAACTTGCTGTTCCAACAGGACAATGCACGTCCGCATGTGTCCCGTGCCACCCAACGTGCTCTAGAAGGTGTAAGTCAACTACCCTGGCCAGCAAGATCTCCGGATCTGTCCCCCATTGAGCATGTTTGGGACTGGATGAAGCGTCGTCTCACGCGGTCTGCACGTCCAGCACGAACGCTGGTCCAACTGAGGCGCCAGGTGGAAATGGCATGGCAAGCCGTTCCACAGGACTACATCCAGCATCTCTACGATCGTCTCCATGGGAGAATAGCAGCCTGCATTGCTGCGAAAGGTGGATATATACTGTACTAGTGCCGACATTGTGCATGCTCTGTTGCCTGTGTCTATGTGCCTGTGGTTCTGTCAGTGTGATGATGTGATGTATCTGATCCCAGGAATGTGTCAATAAAGTTTCCCCTTCCTGGGACAATGAATTCACGTTGTTCTTATTTCAATTTCCAGGAGTGTATATCACGTCCTACAACAGAGGCGCCCACCAAACATCGTTGAGCCCAAAAGCTCTCAGATTAATTGAAAGGTGGTGTGGAAGACGATTCACACGGCTACACTGGACACAGCCGTACGATCCATAAGGTATATCACAGTCAATGGTAAACAGATCACCCACTCACGCCTCCACAAGATAAACATGGCGGTATCGGCTCTCTGCGTAGACTGCGGGATACCAGACACGGACGAACACCGTCTCAAATGTGGCGCGGCAGAAGACGTACGGCGCTTGGTGCGACAAATTTTGTCATATTTTCTACGAGTGACTCTGGAACACATTTTACCTCGGTTTCTACTATTTCCGGATCTACAGTATTTCCCGCGCGAAGACCAACGCTGTTACGTGGATCCGTGCGCATGCGGTACACTACTTATTTCACGATGGACCTAAACATGTATCGACTTTAGGAACTACCTACCAGAACGTCATTGCAAGATCGTACGGAACCCAAAATACAGGCCGGCCGCGGTGGTCTCACGGTTCTAGGCGTGCAGTCCGGAACCGTGGGACTGCTACGGTCGCAGGTTCGAATCCTGCCTCGGGCATGGATGTGTGTTATGTCCTTAGGTTAGTTAGGTTTAAGGAGTTCTAAGTTCTAGGGGACTGATGACCACAGCAGTTGAGTCCCATAGTGTTCAGAGCCATTTGAACCAAAATACAGGCAGTATTTTTCTAATTTCTTAGGGAGTGCCCTACGCGACCCTCCACGCAGCTGGATCATCAACAGGTAGGAGAAGACACCCATTGAGTGAGCTGACAAGCTTAAGTTAGATTCTCGGTGGAATAACATGATATACGTGAAGACGTACCTGGATGATGAAGCGTAAGGAGAGTAGCGACACACCCTTCTGCATCCTGTATGAAGCACTCTTTTTTTTTCGTTTTCCCCATATACGTTACCTCGGTGTAGGAACATGCCGAGATATTGTTTTTTTTTTTTTTTTTTTTACTCAGAGCACGATGTGGTGCTAGATACATTTATTTTTGTTGTGGTATAAAGTAAAACCACATTAACTTTGTATTAAAAACAGTAAATAAAAAAAGAGCGTCTGCCATGTAAGGAAGAGGTCCCGGGTTCGAGTCCCGGTCGGGGCACACATTTTCAGCTGTCCACAACGAGGTAAATCAACAACTCCTGTCGATACCTGAGGGTTTCAGTTAACCATCATTTATTAAAATATTTGTTATTCCAATACGTAAGAAAATCAATATTATAGTCATAGAACGTAGGTCTGGGACACCAAAGATAGTGTTAATTTAAGTATAAATAGCCATACGTTGTAATTGTGGTACTCCAGTGTCTAGTTTGTTCTAGTTCGGAAGTTATTTAGGCCGTACTGCTTTAGAGAACAACAATTGGGACTATATTAAACGGGGATTAAGAATAGATCGTAACGATATTGTTTCTGAGGATGGTCAATTCAAGACTTTAATTTGGACATTTATCAGATTAGATAAACGGGAAGGTGAATAGTAATCTCCTTGGATTTAATGTCAATTCGTGTGAATATTTAAACGCTTCAATGAATTGAGAATTTTAACCGGATTCTGACTCTGAATTGTGATAGTGGGAAACTTTAACTGCACGCGACTAGTGGTCATAGTTAATGACAGTTTGCGGATATTAAATAGAAATAACTTATTTGCCGAAAATGACAAGATATTATATAACGTCTCTGATGCTAGCATGAATCCTACTTAGACATATAATTATAGAACTTCTTTGAACGAGATTGTATGAGTGAACCTATTTATTAAAAATTCTTGTCAATAAACGGAGATCGTTAATTTGAAACATAATACAAGTCTTGAACATTAATTTAACTTAGATTAATAAAAGTTAAGGTTACGTGATCTATGCCAAGAACAAACTAGCGATTCGTAACTAAAACAACTGAACAAAAGGTTAAGTATCGTCGTCTGTAAACATTGGTAGTAAAGCTAGTAAAGATTTTTTCTCTCGGAGTTGGGATGACTATACGTGTAGTGGCCCACTTTTAACATTGGGCTTTAAAAGTAATCAAACTGATACTTAGCCGGGACATTATTAAATAAAAGTAAAACCCTTCAATGACAGTCAATGTGTAAAAAATAAAATCAAACTTCCGCCTATTAGAGGAGAAAGCGAAAACAGAAAAAGGGCTGCTACAGTAGGTAGTAATTCTTTAGTGAGGAGTTTGTTTATACTTTAGATATGGTTCTCTGAATAAGGAGAAATTGCCATATCCCTTGACTTGAATTGATTCAGAATATTAGGATCGGAGAAAAAGTGGCTGCAGAATCGATTAAAATTGACGAAATGTACTGTGATATGGCAACCTTCAAAAGATGCATTACAATCAACAGACGAGAAATTATGAAATAGAAATCCCAGATGAAGATGAAAACGCGTACGACCTGCTATGCACACAAGGTTATTTCAGCTCCTTTAGATGAATTTGGAAATTTGTGATAAGGACTATGGGGCCAAAGTGCTGAGGTCATCAGTCGCTAGGTTTACACACCACTTAATCTAATTTAAACTAACTTACGCAAAGGACAACATACACACACACTCGTGCCCGAGGGAGGAATCGAACCTCAGACATGGGGAGCCGCGCAAACCGGCAAAAGGCGCCCTAGATCGCATAGCTACTCCGCGCGGCTTTTATATGTATTTACGATTTAGCCACTTTTTATTACAATGTGATGATGATGATGATGACAGGTATTAAGATCATGTTTGAAGTTGTCAGAAAGCATATCCAAAAGGAAGTCCAAGTATGTCGTAATGTTTGCTTCAACTGACAGCAGTCATCCACATCTACGTCCCAGCTCTACAATTCACAATCAAGTGTTTCGCACAGGGCACGTCGAATCATATTCGGGCCATTACTCTACCGCTCCACTCTCGAATAGCGTGCAGGGAAAACGAATACGTAATTTTTTCCGAGCGAGCTCTGATTTCTCTTATTTTATTATTTATTATCATTTCTCTCAGTTTATCATGATGACCATTCTTCCCTAAAAAATGTTTTCGCACTCTAAGGAGAAAGTTCGTGACTGAAACTTAAAGGGCAGTTCCTGCCGCAACGAAAAACGACTTTGCTTTAATCATCGCCAGCCCAAGTCTTGTATCATATCCGTGGCTCTCTAACCCTATTTAGCAATAATTCAGTATGAGCTGTCCTTCTTTGAACTCTTTCGATGTCCTCCGTCAGTTCAAACTCATGCGGATGGCACACTGCGTAGCAAGACTCCGGAAGAGGACTGACGAGCATAGTATCAGTAGTGTCTTTACTAAGTGGGCTGTCAATAAATCATAGTCTTTGGTTTGTTTCTCCAAGAAGATTATCTTTGTGAGCGTTCCAATTTAATAGTAATTATTGGGGATACAAGAACCTGGTGTGTATAGCATGAGAGAAACATTTCTTCCAAGGTCAGTAAGGTAGTAGCCGTTTCATCTTCATCGGGGATTCTAATTCCATGGTTTTTGACCACTTATTGCAATGTAATGAAAAGAGGTACCAGTATAAAAGTACATTTTTATCAATCCTAATCCCTTCTGTCCCGGTTTTCTCTCTGCTACGAGAATTCTTCCATGTTCAGGTCAAGATATACCACTATTTCTTCTTCTTCACATAATTGTATCTAACCAACAAAGAATTCCTTCCCAAAGAATTAACAGATTATTTATTTAGTTAAGTGTACAGCTTTCAGACTTCTATGTTTTATCCTGCAACCGAAATTAGCGGATCCCTTTTAGTACAATTGTTGATGACCACACATTTCGTTATTTAGGGACATTTGCCACGTTTCACACCATACGTATATCTTGTCTAAACAATTTTGAAATTCGTTTTGATCATCTTATGAATTTATAAGACAGTAAATGACATCATAATCTGCAAACAATCTAATAGGGCAACTCCGATGGTCTCCTAAGCCGTTGATGTAAATTAGGAACAAATGGTTCAAATGGTTCTGAGCACTCTGGGACTTAACTTCTGAGGTCATCAGTCCCCTAGAACTGAGGTCTACTTAAATCTAACCAACCTAAGAACGTAACACACGTCCATGTCTGAGGCAGAATTCGAACCTGCGGCCGTAGTGGTCGCTCGGTTCCAGACTGAAGCGCCTTTAACCGCTTGGCCACACCGGCCGGCAATTAGGAACAGCAGGGGAACTATAAAGCTTCCTTAAGAACACCGGATATCATTTCCGTTTTACTCTATGATTTTTCTTCGTTGACCTATCTGCAGGAAATCACGAATGCAGGAGTACAACTGAAACGGTACTCCATAATCACGCACTTTGATTAGAAGTCACCGCCACAAAAACACAAATTTAAGTTTGATTCGACACTTCCATGGCATGGGAATTCATTATGAACCATAATGTGGTTAATATATCCTTAAGAGGGAAAAATTCTTTGTGTAACAGTATTATTAACTGAAAGTTTACGTAGTCCTTTCGTACTAATATATTTACATATTTCACATCTGTTTATTACGTAACAGTATCAACGTCTTAACACCTTCAACTAGCACAGTTTTCGCAAGTGGTCGACGTGTTATTGAAGTAGACTGCTAAAACCCAGGAAGCATGTAAACAAAAAAGAAAACAAAAAAAAACAAAAAAATGTTGCAGCTGTGTTAGAGCCTTCTGTAATACGTCTATTTTTTGATGATGTTTTTGGATGCGTTTATATTTGTAATGCAAAATGATATGCTTGAAGAATTGCGGTCAAAGAAACAGTTGTTAGGCAACAGTTTCTGTATCTGTGATGGCAGAATTGTAATATCGTAGAATCTTTGACAGCGAGAAGTGGAAAGCTGCGGTGTGTAGTAGGAGAGGATTCTTTGAGTGTACAGTGTAATGCATGGACGCATTTTTGGAACAATGTAAGTTACAGATTTATTGCGAGAAGGAATGATGACTGGATACCGTAACGATATAACAAAGGTTTCCAAATGAGGAACAAGGTATTATTTGAAGAGGTAAATAGTTTTTATTTTTGTACACTTGTACTGTTGGTACACTTCACCCTTGTTATAGTAGTGTTTTTTCTTAATTATTCTATTGATTGATCTGAGTTAATGTATTGTACAATGGAAGATATTAGATTAAATGAATTTTCATATTAGTATCTAAGGTTGTTTTCTTTGATATGTTCCTTGGATAAATGCCTCGAAGCGCTATGGGACTTGACATCTGAGGTCATCAGTCCCCTAGACTTAGAACTACTTAAACCTAACTAACCTAAGGACATCACACACATCCATGCCCGAGGCCGGATTCGAACCTGCGACCGTAGCAGCAGCGGGGTCCCAGACTGAAGCGCCTACAACCACTCGGCCCCAGCGCCCGGACCTTGGCATTCTGTGTCGAGATTATGAATCCAGTTTCCCTGGACCAACAGTATTTAGTTTTTAGTAGTATTTGTTTAGCTGTCGCGGAGTCTTGTTGTTTTGCTGTTTCAGACAGTATTTTATTTTGCAGAAGAGATTCACAATACGCGTCTGTTACGTTTCCTTTGGGCAATGTTGTTTCTGTCAGTGCAGAAATTTTCGTATGTTTCATGTTACGTACTTATACCGGTCGAATTACAATTTGGCTTATTTTTTTATTCACGAAGATATGCAAATGTTTTAATATGTTATTCTACAAGCAAAACTGAAGAAAAAAGTTCATATAAACATCGCAAATGCTTAGTGACGGACTTACGGCTAATAAAAGATTTTGCCTGAAATTTAGCAACTTTGCTAATATGAAGCCATTGCAAAACGGTACGAAATTAAAATGAAGCTCGATTTCCATTTATTTTGTTGTTATTAGTCTGGTGAATCTAACAAAACATGTCCCACATGTGTATTTGTATTAGTTTTCTAGAACATCCAGAGAAGCAAAGAATTCACGTATGCTATGGTATTAATAAAAGCAGATTTTCTGGCACATTCATACAGTTTCAGTTAACGTTATTACTATCATTTTTCCAAAATTATATTCTCTTCAACTTCTGTTGAAAATTTGTGTAATTGTCTGGAATTAAAAAAATTTGTTCAAGTAGTTAAAAAATTATAAATTTCACGAAATTAAGTTATTTCCAAACAGCTAATCATGACCAAATCTACTGAGAGTGAAATTATTGGTTTACTTAAGTATTCTTTTCAATTTCATGTAAGTGGTGTGGCTTTGAGCTCACTATCACATTTGGGTTGTAAGTTCGCATTCCCAGGTTTATATTCACACAGAAGTAAAGGCTACTCACTATTTTCTAGCCACTATCATTCTTTCGGCATTTCAGCTTGATGCCTCTGTTCACCACAGAACTGTTACCGATAAAGGTCTATAGGCTACCAATAAACTGCCGCTAATAGTTCCTAGCGGAATGGACAGAGCCAGGGCGTTATCTTCTACGACGGTACTTCAGGCACATTCCGTAGGACACAAGCGTTGTGAGAACGAAGAAAAAGTAGATACTGTCATGCCAGTAGTTTGTTCATTGAACTACTGTCACTCTGCGACATGGGACTATGGATTGTGTTGCTGAACATGCCGGCATTCAGGAATTACAATAGAAGAAAAAATAATGCGACTTAGTATCCAGCAGACATCTCCGTAGCTGGAATTGCGTTTTGAATGTATGAAGAAGCAGTCATTCCGTGTGCGTCACGTAAAAAGCCCACTATGTCTTAGGCATATTTTACCATTTACTGTGAATTCCTGTTCTAGCCAAGATTGCTCTGGAAGCTTATAAGACCCAACAGCGGCATTAATATTGGTTGGTCTCTTGTAGAGTGTCGTTAAGGGCGATTTTCTTTAAGTGTGGTCTAAGGAATTGCAATGAGAATCCTCTTGATGCTCGTATCCATTATTGCTGCGTTGAAATGACGGTTAATTTGGTGAACAGCGATGCTTCTGCTAGAATTGCAGAATAAGACAGTTGAAAGCGAGTGACATACAAATGCGGTTTTACTGTACAGGACGGTGACCAGCTTGAGTACTTAAGACCAAGTGTGATCCTATCGATTAACAGTATGTGCTGTATGTGCCATTGGACCATACAGATATTTGAGATGTTTAACGTGAGAACACCTCTCCCTGGTGAGGCCAATCAGATCTACACAGCTGGGAACTGCTCTGCCTGGTGTATGCGCTGCCAGGGAAAAGAAAGGCAACGACGGGAGAAGTACTTCACAATGTGTTATGGCCGACACCGCCGTTAAGGATTCTGCGCACCTCCACAGACTTCCGCTGACACTCTTAACTAACTTACCAGAGACGAACATTTTATACAGGCCGTAATAGGAAGCGCAATGGTCTGCGGAATGTTTTCGTGGCACTACTGGTTAATTTCGTTGTCCTAGAAGACACAACGGATCAGCACAAGTATTCAACATGTCTACTCCCAAATGCAGGCCGGCCGTTCTGGGCGGCGGTTCTTGAGTCTGGAACCACGCGACCGCTACGGTCGCAGGTTCGAATCCTGCCTCGGGCATTGATGTGTGTGATGTCCTTAGGTTAGTTAGGTTTAAGTAGTTCTAAGTTCTAGGTGGCTGATGACATCAGATGTTAAGTCCCATACTGCTCAGAGCCAATTGAACACTAATTCAGTATGTTTTCCTTCCCCCGATGGCGTCTACCCGCAGTACAACTTAGCGTGTCACACAGCGCGCACTGTACCACTGTGGGACCACCTCCATCAAGCTGTTAGCGCCATGGATCCTCATTCTAGAACCCTAAAGCACTTGGCAACAAAACTGAAACTGGTATGACTCCATATCCTTGTCGGTACTTTCCACAACCTCATAGCCTCTCTCTCTGCATCTCTCGCCGCATTCCGTGCTGGAGTACGTAGTTATTCAGGCTTTTGAGGGGTGGTCGCGTCAATGTGACTAGGCAGTGTCAAAAAAATTGCTGTGGGAAGGTAACGACGGTTTCCGATTGACTGTGACAGAAATATGATTTGACGTTCTCAACAGATACTTGGACCTGGCACGTCGCACTTCTAGCCCAGGTTTGATCGTATGTTTCAGAATGGTTCAAATGGCTCGAGGCACTATGGGACTTAACATCTGAGGTCATCTGTCCCCTAGAACTTAGAACCTAAATAATCTAATGATATCACACACATTCATGCCCGAGGCAGGATTCGAACCTGCTGCAGTAGCGATCGCGCGATTTCAGACTGAAGAGCCTAGAACCGCTCGCCACAACGGCCGGCTGTTTATTTAGAATACAGTTAATTATTTGTATCGGATCTAAGGCAAACAAATCTAGTTGAGGTATTATAGGACAGCCTCCCTAGCTCTGTCAACATTAACTAGCGCGAATTCGGTGTGCTGTTCCGATCACTCACGGCCGCAGATCATCATACTAAATGCGATTAATTTGTTCAACAGTCATAATATGACAGTTCTACAAGTGTCTACCAATCGATCAGAATGAAATAAAAACGAGTAAAAGTGGATCAAACCATAATAATTTGCGTTGACATATCCGGAAATACAAAATTCCAAGAAAAACCAGTCATTCCGAAAACACAATCTAAGCCTAAAAAAATTTAAAAAAACTTCACACTACGAATCGGTTGGAGACAGGTAAATATGGTGTAGATTTCCAAAGTACAGACAAAGAAAGGATTAGGATTTTAGAAAAATTTGATTCCCGTACTGAGTAAGTCAGTAACGTGTTGGCCCATCTATAGCCGTTACGCAAGAAGTTATTGAAACTTGGCACTGATTGACAGATTTGCTGGATATCCTCCTCGGGGATGTCGTGCTAAATTATGTCGAATTGGTGAGTCAGACCGTAAGAATCCCGAGCTGTTTGGATGACTCTGTCTTTAACGCTAGAGACCTAATCAGTCGTAGATCGATCCGGCGTCCTCTGGTGGAGGTAGGGTTTGGCAAGCACAAAAACTGATACTTTGGGATAAACGGTCTTCTGTAAATGGGTAAATCAGTTTGAAACGTGCCGTTCTATGCAGTGAGCTGGCTAGCTTCTCATCCACCGACACATAACAACTTAAACAAACTACTAGTACAAGTTCTCACTCTTATCCAGTCACAAACAACGTTTGAGAAACTGGCACTGTTAGAGATCTACATCTACATCTACATCTACATCCATACTCCGCTAACTACCTGACAGTGTGTGGTGGAGGGTACCTTGAGTACCTCTATCGGTTCTCCCTTCTATTCCAGTCTCATATTGTCCGTGGAAAGAAAGACTGTCCATATGCCTCTCCATGGGCTCTAATCTCTCTGATTTTATCCTCATGGTCTCTTCGCGAGATATACGTAGGAGAGAGCGGTGAAGGTATGTTCTCGAAACTTCAACAAAAGCCCGTACCGAGCTACTGAGAGTCTCTCTTGCAGAGTCTTCCTCTGGAGTTTATCTATCGTCTCCGTAACGCTTTCGCGATTACTAAATGATCCTGTAACGAAAGGCGCTGCTCTCTGATGGATCTTCTCTATCTCTTCTACCAACCGTATCTGGTACAGATCCCACACCGGTGAGCATTATTCAAGCGGTGGGCGAACAAGTGTACTGTAAATTACTTCCTTCGTTTTCGGACTGAATTTCCTTAGGATTCTTCCAATGAATCTCAGTCTGGCATCTGATTTACCGACGACTAATTTTATATTGTCATTCCATTTTAAATCATTCCTGATGCCTACTCCCAGATAGCTCAGGGAATTAACTGCTTCCAGTTGCTGACATGTTATATTGTAACTAAATGATAAAGGATCTTTCTTTCTATGTATTCGCAGCACATTACACTTGTCTACATTGGGACTCAATTGCCATTCCCTGCACCATGTGTCAATTCGTTGCAGATCCTCCTGCATTTCACTACAATTTTCCATTGTTACAGCCCCTCGATATACTACAGCATCATCCGCAAAAAGCCTCAGTGAACTTCCGATGTTATTCACAAGGTCATTTATATATATTGTGAATAGCAACGGTTCTACGACACTCCCCTGCGGCACACCTGAAATCACTCTTACTTCGGAAGACTCCTCTCCATTGAGAATGCAATGCTCGTTCTGTTATCAAGAAACTCTTCAATCCAAAGTACAAAGCTACGTATGGGGAAAACTAGTTCCCGGCTGTGCTCTTTTCTAGAGGAATCACTATACTTAGCCCTAATCAGTTCAGGAAAATAACGAAGAACTTTGGATTATGTAACGGGGATTTGAACTTCCGTTCTCCCGGATAGGAGTCTACTGCCTTTCTAGTGATCCACCTCCCTTAATCTGACATTGGCGCAAGATCTGAATGACACAATAGCTCAGTAGTGAATACACCACCCTGATGAAAGGTATTTGCATCAGGCACCGAGGTTTTGCTCCTTAAAAACGTGATGACAGTGTCACATACTCGGAAAATTTTATTGAAGAAGGGGTTATACGTGTAATGACAACTTTTGCCAGGGCCACAGTAAAAATTACTTACAGGAAATGGCAAAACTGGAGACGAAGTACAAAACTTGCTTTGGGGAATGTATAAATAAATGGAGAGTTTATGCCGCAAGAGTGACTGAAAACAGAATGCTTTGAGTAGAATGGCTCACAAAAACAGTAAAGCAGCCAGAAAGCAAGATGAGAATTCGGTGTAACTTCGTAGACGTACAAACCGTCAGCGGTTATGTAAGTTAGAGTTGCAGTTCTCAGTGGCAGGTAGAGAGGCTAACATAGAGCATTACTGGTGTTCGTGTATAGTGTTGGTACCAGGCGTGATAGAGTACACAAGAGCGACAGACGTAGGGTGATTATTGCAATGACAAGTACTCATATAAGGCAAGTTTGCCTTCGTCTGACCGGCTACTCAAATCGTGCAATTTCCATATCTGTGGGGCATTTACATGTGAGTGTGGCCCGATGTCGAACTGCATGATAACTTGAGGGCAAGCATACTCATCATAACCCATTCACATCAGTGCCTTCCATCTACGAATGGACTCCCTGCAATATTGTGTGCCGCCTCGATAACAGACTAACAGCAACTGGGCTAGGAAGTTAACCACTCGTACGAAGGCACCTGGAGACCACAGCGTAAATGGCTGTGTTTAGAGAAGTGCCGTCAGTGGGAAGCATGGGCTGATGGTGATTGGCATCGCATTGTGTGCACTGATGTGTTGTGGTTCTACAGTACTCCGGATGAACATCGTCGGCGAGTAAGGCGGAGACGTTCCATGCTTCCCATGGTTTGGAGAGGTTCAGCAGCGTTGTTGTTGTCACGTTCTGCGGAGCCATGGCTATGACTTCTGGTCACAGCTGATGGTGACGAAGTTCTGACGGCATAGTGGTGCGTCACTGACTTCCAGCATACTCATGAGTTACCTCTCATGTAACACTATCAGTGCATAATTTTTCAACACAACAGTGCCCATACACACGTAACACTTGACCCTGTGAAATTTCTGCTGATTTTGATGAACTTCAGTGACAATCGGTATCCGCAGATCTGTTCGCGATAGAGAGTGTGTGGAACCAACTCCGACGTCAACATCGATATCACAGATATCGATGACTGGATGCAACTAATGTTGGATAGTTTGCATCAGCAGAGGAGAGAACGACTTTGTGATACCCTTCCCAAGAGAATCAGTACATGCATCCATGTTAGAGGCGCGCAACGTCACATCGATTAGTAGGATCGTACTGCCAATTTCTTTATAAAATTTGCTATATCTTATAAATACTGAAACAACAACGCATACCTTCCCCACCCGTGACATTTCATTTCATTTCCTCCTTCCTTCGTAGTTGTTTCGCTCTTTTCTCAAGCGACCCGTAGTAAGTAAGATAATTATTTGTAGATTTTCTGACATAAAACCAAAATCTTTTCCAATAAATTTGCTTACCGTTTCAGAAGGGAAATGAACAAAGTCTGTGCAGTAGTGAGTCAATGAGAGTTTAAGAAGGACCCCCATTGTAAGACCTGAGTTTCTGCCGGCATATACAACTTTCAGATAACGTAGGGGAATACAGCCCGGTGACGTCGTCAGCAATCGCTCATACATTGACAGGAGCACGCCCTGCTAGGTTCTAGCGAAAACTGCAGCGAGTAAGGGATGTACATAGGAATTTAAAACCTACGTTTTCAGAGAAACTCCTTAAGGATCAAACACACACACACACACACACACACACACACACACACACACACACACACACACACACACACACACTTTAACTACTAGCGTCATCACGAAATAAAGATCGATATCAGAAGTTATCGATAGCGAAATTAATAATCAACGGGTGACTTAGCAAAAACTCAGACCCTCTGTTTTTAACAAGGCAGACATCAAAATTCCATTAAGGATTTAAACAAAAACCATCAGGTTTGTTTATGTCACATGCTAACTTAATTTCAACAGCTTCCTTAATAGCAGTATCCCAAAAGCTGGAAGTATATGCCAGAATTTCCGTGTTGTCATATTCCGTAGGATAACCGCTGCAGTGGCGAATTTGTTCAGCTGTTGTAAGCGTGTGTGCTGCACATGTTCAGTACACCGGTCACCCACAGTCCTCATAGTTTGATGAATATATGACATTCCACAACTGCCTTTCGCAAACTAAGAGCGTCCTTAACGGAAACTAAAAGGACCCTGCTCTGATCTTCCTCAAAATACGACCAATCCTGTTCAAAATGCTTCTTGCGTAATGCAAAAAGGCCGTACACATTGGTGCCGTCTCGTTATTGTCATCACTTGCCCGATGCTCAGTTGGTCGACAGAGCAACGCAGGTCTGATCTGTATTTCTGACGAAAGATGACATCGGAATGGACTAACTCATCTGACAAACACTCAGGTTCTGACATGACTTGGGCCCTCTGAACCAATGTTCCGTGCCCAGCCTCTTCCGTATGTACCTCCTCCTCTCGTGATGATCGAACCAAGTATTCTCTATTACTGGCTGAGACTTATAGCAGAATTCAAATAGTATTTCTCTTCTCTCGTCCCTGCTATCAAGCCAATATTCTCCTACAACACTTTCTTCTACTTCAGAATGAGATTTTCACTCTGCAGTGGAGTGTGCGCTGATATGAAACTTCCTGGCAGATTAAAACTGTGTGCCCGACCGAGACTCGAACTCGGGTCCCGAGTTCAAGTCTCGGTCGGGCACACAGTTTTAATGTGCCAGGAAGTTTCACTTTCTTCTACTCCTTCCTGTATATTTCAATTCCCCCTTATCTACCAGATTTTTATCTCCGTTTACGTACTGAATTACACATTCAATGTCGTCATTTACGTTGTCTAACTCTTCATCCTCGGCTTGTGACGTCAGCCTATAATTATACTTGAACTATCATTTGTTGTAATGCTGTCGACTCTAATGAGAATAATCCCATCACTGTACTGTTCACAATAACTCACTCTGTGCCCACCTACCTGTTCGTAAGGAATCCTACTCCCGTTATACAATTTTCTGCTGCTGTTGATACTATTCTATACTTATCTGACAGAAATCCTTGTTTTCTTTTAATTTCGGTTCACTGATCCCAACTACATCCAGACTGAGCCTCACATTTTCCTTTTTCAGTATTTCTAGCCTCCCTACCACGTTCAAATTTTTGACATCCCACGCCCCGACTCGTAGCATTTACCGTTTCGTAGATTATTAAATCTTCTTCCCATCTTCACCTCCCCTTTGGCAGACCCCTTCACGATTTCCGAGTGGAGGCTATTCCAGATTCGGTTGCCAATGCAGAGATCATCATGACATTTTTCAGTTACAAGTTACTTGTCCAGCGGATACTTATTATGTGCCTTAACGCAATGGTTTCCATTGACTTTTGCATTCTCACGCCGTTGATCATTGCTAATGCTTCGGCCTTTAGGGGTAATTTGAAACCCCACGAGCACGACAATGCCCCAAACCTCTGTGCACTCCTCCGCCTCTTTGACAAGCCCATTGGCTGAATGAAGGTGACCTCTTATGCTGAATGTCTTCGGCTACAATTGCTGCAAAGTTTAAGCGGCAGCGGTATTGTAAGTCGATTCCCAGGACGTTATAACTGCTAATAAAAGACGCTACCCCCATTTTTTCCCCTTTCCCATGTTTTTATTATATTTCTGAGAATAATATTTTTAATGTAAATCTCAATGCCAGCCAGGAATTTGAATCGGCGTCCTCCCGAATCCGAGAGTTCCGTTTCTCTCCTATCTAGGGTATAAAGGAGTGCATCCGGAGTGGACGAGTGGGCAGGGGTTAAAAACCGGTGTCCCCGTCACACCGTGAGGAAAAGTGAGAGAAGAGGAAAAATGTGACAAAGCCAAAACAGAAACAAGTATAGCATTTTACAGCCATAGAGCAACAACTATTTTATTTTATTTTATTTATATATTTTATTTATTATTATTTTTATGTACACAGAAGAACTAAAGGGGAAGATGTATGGCACGCATTCCTAAGAAGGAGGGGGAGAAGTAATAGACACTTTTAGCACGCGGTAGACATTGAGGAAAACAATAAAAAACAAAAGCATAACAGAATAGGTGGAAGTGGTGCACCATCATGAATAATGCTGGACGGCCAGCGTGTCTCCTCGTTACAGTACGTGTTGTGCCACGTTCGTTCATTAAAGTATGTGTCCAGTCATGTCATCTTCTCTCGCCGCGGACGTTCCAGCTACTCGTTGCATGGTGCAAGACACTCCATAGGAAAATTAAAATACACTCCTGGAAATAGAAAAAAGAGCACATTGACACCGGTGTGTCAGACCCACCATACTTGCTCCGGACACTGCGAGAGGGCTGTACAAGCAATGATCACACGCACGGCACAGTGGACACACCAGGAACCGCGGTGTTGGCCGTCGAATGGCGCTAGCTGCGCAGCATTTGTGCGCCGCCGCCGTCAGTGTCAGCCAATTTGCCGTGGCATACGGAGCTCCATCGCAGTCTTTAACAATGGTAGCATGCCGCGACAGCGTGGACGTGAACTGTATGTGCAGTTGACGGACTTTGAGAGAGGGCGTATAGTGGGCATGCGGGAGGCCGGGTGGACGTACCGCCGAATTGCTCAACACGTGGGGCGTGAGGTCTCCACAGTACATCGATGTTGTCGCCAGTGGTCGGCGGAAGGTGCACGTGCCCGTCGACCTGGGACCGGACCGCAGCGACGCACGGATGCACGACAAGACCGTAGGATCCTACGCAGTGCCGTAGGGGACCGCACTGCCACTTCCCAGCAAATTAGGGACACTGTTGCTCCTGGGGTATCGGCGACGAACATTCACAACCGTCTCCATTAAGCTGGGCTACGGTCCCGCACACCGTTAGGCCGTCTTCCGCTCACGCCCCAACATCGTGCAGCCCGCCTCCAGTGGTGTCGCAACAGGTGTGAATGGAGGGACGAATGGAGACGTGTCGTCTTCAGCCGTGAGAGTCGCTTCTGCCTTGGTGCCAATGATGGTCGTATGCGTGTTTGGCGCCGTGCAGGTGAGCGCCACAATCAGGACTGCATGCGACCGAGGCACACAGGGCCAACACCCGGCATCATGGTGTGGGGAGCGATCTCCTACACTGGCCGTACACCTCTGGTGATCGTCGAGGGGACACTGAATAGTGCACGGTACATCCAAACCGTCATCGAACCCATCCTTGTACCATTCCTAGACCGGCAAGGGAACTTGCTGTTCCAACAGGACAATGCACGTCCGCATGTATCCCGTGCCACCCAACGTGCTCTAGAAGGTGTAAGTTAACTACCCTGGCCAGCAAGATCTCCGGATCTGTCCCCCATTGAGCATGTTTGGGACTGGATGAAGCGTCGTCTCACGCGGTCTGCATGTCCAGCACGAACGCTGGTCCAACTGAGGCGCCAGGTGGAAATGGCATGGCAAGCCGTTCCACAGGACTACATCCAGCATCTCTACGATCGTCTCCATGGGAGAAAAGCAGCCTGCATTGCTGCGAAAGGTGGATATACACTGTACTAGTGCCGACATTGTGCATGCTCTGTTGCCTGTGTCTATGTGCCTGTGGTTCTGTCAGTGTGATCATGTGATGTATCTGACCCCAGGAATGTGTCAATAAAGTTTCCCCTTCCTGGGACAATGAATTCACGGTGTTCTTATTTCAATTTCCAGGAGTGTATATATTACATAGAGTAATGTCGGTGCTGATTGTTGGTTGGCCTGTTATAAACGACTGCTGTATTCCTAGAAATACATGGTGTGCCTAAAAAGTTCGGTGAATGCAATCAGACACCAACAAATCGTGCGTGTCACACAATTGCGTGGTGCTGCTCGTGGAGATAACACCAGTAATCAAGAACGTGTTTGGGGTCGTCATGGCTGAGATATTTCACTGCCTGGCCTCGGATCCTTAAGGCTGCATTCATTCTTGCCCTTGCCCTTGGGCAGAACGTTCCTGTACAAGAATCAGGCATACGACGATATGGAACGGTGTTGCACGTAGAATATGCACTGGCGCACAAGGTACAACTGCTCGATATCGCCCTCTGGGCATGTTGGGCAAGTGGGTGAATCCGCTAGGTGTATCTTATACAGGCGTTTGCGTCAGCGTCAAGTAAGTGATGGTTTACCGTTCTCCACACCATTTGCCACCTTGTATTAGTATATTTGGACTTGATTACATTAGGCCGGCGGAACTACTGCATTTCACTGTAGAATTGTTTCGTCGTCACCAAAAGTAGGGTCGGGGTTGACGTAGATAACCGAGATCCAAACAGACTCGCCAAAGATGACTGAAGGCAGCCGGGAGGTTGCCTAACATGATCGGTGGGTCGAGAGAAGCCGGTTCCATCGCGATCAGTAATGATCTCGTAAGGCTCAAAGGGCATCTCCGCCGCAGCTTTAAGTGGGCACTGATGTAAAAGCTCACCGTCCATTCGTAGACGGTGACGAGCCTGACCCTCCATCTTCCTGGAGCATGCTGAAGGAGACGTATCTATATACCTTTACTAATGAAGGAGCTCTAAGGTACCATAGTGCTACTAGCCAGTATGTGCGTGATATGGGTAGTCTTTGCAGAAAATGTGGAAGCCACGATGCTAAGTATACATTAGCATAACGTGCTCGTTGGACAAAATGATCCATTATGCTGTCCAGTGTGTGTTGCAATATAAATCTGTTGTTCAGTGTTTCGTGTGCCTGATGTCGGTTATGAAGTCTAGTCTTAGGCATCGGAGAGTGTCCCTAAGACGAAAGGGAGCAACGGAGTCTCGTGCCAAACTCGACTATGTAGTCAGGGCGAGCGACTTGTCGATGCTGAGTTTACTTCCAGTATATTGCAGTCCAGGACATGACCATTGTCACATCATCGGTTCCATGGGTCACGAGCAACGTACCAACTGACTACGTCGTGCGTTGGTAAGCTCGACCGCCAGATTGGTGTGGTGTTAATCGGTGGTGTTGGCCACACAGCACATGTTCCAAGGCCAAAGCATAAAATTCCATAGATAAAGGACAGTCTTGGTGCAACGAACGCTTGATGTGGAGAGTACGTGTCACGTGGCCATTGATGGGTACCCGCGTCGGCGCCTCATGCAGGAGGCACACGGTCACATGAGTGAATACATCCGATTATGGCGTTTTGCGTAACACTGCAGTGAGACTTGTTTGACCAACACTGTCGAACGCCTGACTGCAGTGAAGCCAGCGGGCATGGGAGGCACTGGAACTGTGCTAGCAAGAGTAAGTTCGTATATTGGCCGAGAGCAGAATGTTCAAATGTGTCGCCGGCCGAGGTGGCCAAACGGTTCTAGGCGCTACAGTCTGGAACTGCGCGACCGCAACGGTCGCAGGTTCGAATCCTGCCTAGGGCATGGATGTGTGTGATGTCCTTAGGTTAGTTAGCTTTAAGTAGGTCTAAATTCTAGGGGACTGATGACCTCAGCAGTTAAGTCCCATAGTGCTCAGAGCCATTTTTTCAAATGTGTGTGAATTCCTAAGGGACCAAACTGCTGAAGTCATCGGTCCCTACACTTACACACTATCTAAACTAACTTAAACTAACTTATCCTAAAACAGAAACACACACCTATGCCAGAGGGAGGATTCGAGCCTCCGGCGGGAGGGGCGCGCAGTCCGTGACGTGGCGTCTTAAACCGTGCGGCCTTTACGCGGGGTGGCAAGAGCAGTGAGTGGTCCTTTGAGATGACGTTGAGGACTGAACATTGTATATAGTTCGCTAGTAGACATCTGGAAATTTTCAAGTCACTGTCAATCATTGTCAAAGGCCGCTAGTCACGTATTCAGTTCCCATCTTCAGATTTGTGTATCAGTTGTGGAACAGTAATTCTCTACAAACCTCGTCCAACACGGTCTCAAAAGCCGTTGGATAGTCCTGTAAAGAGCCAACGGGAGCCTATTGGGTCTTGGCAAATTGTTAGCTGCCCCTTTACAGATACCGTCATGAGCTCCATCTACCGTCCCATCCTGCAATAAGTCCGTTGCCAGGCCTGGTGAAAATGTTCCAAATACTAAACTGCGCAGTCTGCGGCGTAGAGGCCCGAGTAATGCACGTGAAAGGCATTGAACTTCGACAAGATGGCAGTTATAAGTAATCAAGTTATACACCAGCGCTCTCGTCCGCTTAATACGCTCCAAGCCAATGTGATGTAACCATACGTTATCAGTGTTCGCTGGAGAGCACGCTTGGCACATTTGATCCACCAAGGTAATGTCGATCCAAAGTGACCACGACAGCCGACGGCTTGGTGCCACGTGGTCTCCATTGCAAGCCGACCTGAAATGGTCTTCTTGTTCGCCGACGGTACACGTTCGAGGTTTTTCTGTCGTATATGATGATGACATCACCTCTGTCAAGTACGACGGAACATGATTTGATAGGTCGATTTTCACCTGACTTATTCCATTGTAAACTTTGTGAGTTTCGAAAATTTGCTACTTTGTCGGTATATTGCTTATCACATTGCCATACTGTGGAAAAGCTGTCTTGGCGGCATCTTCCGACACCTCACAGGGAAGCTCAAACACTCACAGCGTCCCCAGGTCAAGTCTCGCATGATCCACTGTGAGGCTCCGTTATGATCGTCGGATTGTTTGAAGTTAGGAGTGACGACGTACTTACTGACCACGAAAGTGAACAAGCCCGCCGATGATATCTTTAGATACACGATAATTGTGTGATGGAAAAATGTACGTCCGTAATCAGCAGTGGATGCAGTTTCGGTTGGTCTCGAAGTTACTGCTTCAACTTCGTAACCACGTGGTCGGGCGTGGTCCTAATCGTGTGCTGCCTCCAAGAATGGCAACAGCGGGCTGAATGTGAAAGCAAAACTAATCCATAAGCGACGAGGAAGTAAACACAAACTACTCGCGTGCAGCGTCGCTGCCGGGACAAAGCACACGTCCTCGCCTCACCGCTGTTACAAGTGGAATGATCCCTACACCACAAATGAGTATCGTGTACAGATCTGGAAAAACACAAAGGTTTCAAAGCCGCCTATTCCAAGGCAGGTTCCTCGAAACCTTCCATTAACAAATTGGTCATTATAGGCGTCAACAGGATTTTAATTGCTACTATGTTTTGCTCGTAGGACAGGTAAGTGAAACAAAAGTAAGTGGAAGTCAACACATGTCATAACAGGTTCGTTAATTCAGTACCAAACCTAAACTTAAGAGGGTCGGTGTGGCCGATCGGTTCTAGGCGCTTGAGTCTGGAACCGCGCGACCGCTACGGTCGCAGGTTCGAATCCTGCCTCTGGCTTGGATGTGCTGATGTCCTTAAATTAGTTAAGTTTAAGTACTTCTAGGGGACTGATGACCTCATATGTTAAGTCCCATCGTGCTCAGAGCCATTTGAACCGTTTGAATCTAAACTTAATCAATCGTAACGAATCAGACAGAGAATCATGAGTGAAGAGAGGGACAAAGTTACACTTACTAGAATATCGAAGTCATTCACACGCATTCCATCTAATCGACGTAAGAGATCCGCTGGCTTCTGAAAATGGTGCTCACTCCGACCTAGTTCTCTCCGACCAACTGCAGCGTTCGACTGAAAAGCAAGGTATTTTGCTGCACGCTATTTCGGAGCACCAATGTTGCTCACAATCGGACAAAAAACAACTACTTCGTTATGGATCGTAGGGAGGAAATGAAACGTAGGAGCAATAGCACAATAAGAATTAAGACTCTTCTTCAAGAGGCTGTTAGTCTTTGTCTCGAAATTTTCTGTGGGCTGAGCGATACTCAGAATGAAACAGTAAACACTGCATCTTATGAGCATAATCCTGCTTGTCCAAAATAACGGTAGAATTTCCCTTATCCACACCTAAAGTAACAATAACCAGATCAGCTTCAAATGAATGGAAAGCAGCTCTCAGCTACTGTGATATTAATCTTGGGTGGACGTGCCGCAGCCAACACACGACAGTGCATCTAATAAAATCAACCACCTGCAAACCCTTGGGAGTCAGCGCAAAATTTAAACTTTTTCCTAGCACGGATGACGATGCATCAGCAAAAACTTTGCCTGTGGTATTTATCACAGTCGTTGAGAAATAGTATTACACTTCCAGCCATCGAACTGTGCCGGGCAGTTACAGAATGAAATTCCCAGTGAGACTGCCTCCACGAAGCACCGTTCATTCAGTCCCAAGACAAAGTTGAAATTTTTTAAGGTAACCATTAAATGAAACCCATAAATTCTTTGGAAATAACACTCAACCATCGACAAACGTAATGAATCTTTCTACGAACAAGAGCTGGACCATTGCATTGCTTGTTGCTATTGATGGCAGGAGAATTGACATGACGCACAACTTTGGCAAACGTTGGAACAATATTTTGATCACAACACCTCAGTAAAAACGACAATGCACACAGCAAATTTATTCTATTGCTAAGAAGTTCATCCATATTCTGAAAGCAACATACAGTTCCTCCCCGTAGAGGCAAATAAAATGAGACCTGAGATTCTCCTGGTTTATATAGTGTTCAAATAACTTGAGAGATTGCAGGGCACTCTCACTTCTGATTCGGCGTTATGCCACTTCATGTTCTTAGGGAAGACGATCTTTATTATGATTTGACTTCAAACATCATGATGAAATGGTAGGCAGTAGTTAATGCTCTTGCTTGCATACTCTAGGGAAGGAATAACGGTAAGCTTTACCTGTGTTCAAACGAATAGGGTGCCGATTTAAATGACTGCAGTAAAAGCTCACAGCGACTGTGGGCCGAGAGAAGCGCGTTTTTCTGCGGAACCTGCGTGGAAACATTTCCAAACAGCCTAGCTCCTCTGTCTCATTGTGCAGGCACATTGGTTGGCGCTGGTCGGGCGGCGCCTGCGTCCAGGTAGACTGAGCAGCGCTTCGTAGACCGGCAATAAAGCAGAGGATGAGCCCTATTTAGGCAGGAAGCCGACGAGACAACTGTGAGAGTTCTGCGAATTTTTGTGGGACACGTTACAGACGCCCAGACGTCCAGACTCTGTTGCAAAACATATTTGTGAAAGCACGAGACTTAGCGAAACTTTGGAAACTTCGGGATGGACGCAACAAGGGAGATATAAAGCTTTTTATGGAGGGGTGTGGTTCCATCCTGGTCATCTTCTTAGCAAAAGACATGGGATAAACACGTGGGAAAGAGACTGCGAAACTGTATCTTTTTTTCCTTTTCTCCTAATTAACTTTAAAGTCTCTGATTGGTCAAATCGGTGTATGCAGAGCAAGGGGAGCTCTCTAAGCTTCCAATGCTGCGCTCCAGTTGGTGATTGGCTTGTGATAAAGTGGGGGAAATCTAAGGTGTAAATGGGCTTTTGCTAATGAGCTGAGGAGGAAAGCAGGCAAAAGAGGTCACTCTTGAACTGGCGCTTCGCTAGTAAATGACAGCAGGTCTCTACCTAAACGGTGAGACTTGTGTCCTTCGTTGGTGTGCCACTTAGAGCCTTTGCCAGTCACCCTCAGAACCGTCAGAGGTACTGTTTCTAACATCACGCAGACAACGAGTGATTCGTGGGTGTACTTATTTGTCTTGAGTCAGCCACCCAAATATTTGACATATTCTGTCACGCATAGTCGTGGCATGGAGTAAAATTGGTTTGGCAGACCAGAAAACGGGTCCACCTGCACATTGGAATCCATCAGGGTTTCAGAGGCTAATAGGAAAGTACCTGCATTTCGAAATTAGTAGGATGTGAGACCACGTACTTTCTTTCTTCGCGCGCGCGCGTCATTAATAACAGATTGCTGCCGTCCATGACTTCAGCCGCCGAACGCATCGTGGTGTGCCTCCCTGACCAGGAGAAGGGTAAATTATTCACTGCTATGACGTAGGGCTGCAATGTATGTTTCTCAGGACCCTATTCTTTCGAACCATATTTTTGTTTTAGGAATGGTTAAGATGCTTGATTGTGGTGTAGCTTTTCTTCCATAGCCCCTGATTCACGTGTATGAAGTCAGATAAAGCGATTATTGTTCCGGTTAGGGTCGTGTGTCGATCCCCAGCTTATCACTTTGTCCACCATAGACCCCATGTTCAAATGGTTCAAATGGCTCTGAGCACTATGGGACTTAACATCTATGGCCATCAGTCCCCTAGAATTTAGAACTACTTAAACCTAACTAACCTAAGGACAGTAGACAACTCCCAGCCATCACAAGGCAGAGAAAATCCCTGACCCCGCCGGGAGTCGAACCCGGGCGTGGGAAGCGAGAACGCTACCGCACGACCATGAGATGCGGGCAGACCCCATGTTAGTGAAAGCATTTGTCATATGAAAATGATTGTGTGACGTTTGTTTAGGCATTTTTATTGTCTTGTGATGTTAAGGATGAATAAAACTATTGTCATTTAGACATCAACTTCTCCCTGTATTCTGATTAACAGTACCTTGCAATAAGAGTCCAGATTGTAAAAGAGAGTGGCAAGGTTGCAAATTTTCTGGAATGCAGCCCGCTAACGTCGTCGCCATCGCCGATATTTCAACAGGAGCAGACCCTGCCATTTTCATGGCACAACTGGAACAACTAAGCGCTATGCAAGGGAATTTTAAACCTTGTTTCCTCAGGGAAACTCCATAAGGATAAAATACACACACACACACACACACAAACACACACACACACACACAAACACACACACACACACATTGTGTAAACACTAGCGCCATTACAAAACAAAGATGACCGATATCAGAAGTTATCGACAGTGAAATTAATAATCAATGGGTGACATAGCATACACTCTGTCCCTCTGTTTTTTGACAAGGGAGAAAGTAACATTCCATGAAGTATTTAAACAAGAACCACCATCAGTGGCAAGATTACTTGCTAATTTAATGTCAACAGCTTCTTAAACGAAATTAATCCATTAGCAGGAAGTGCATGCCACTATCTCCGTGTTGCCATATTCCATATGATGAACGGTGCAAAGGTAGTGTTCTGTAAAGACCGCTCGGCTGTTGTAAGCGTGTGTGCTGCAAATGCTCAGGTCACCGGTCCTGCACGATCCTTATAGTCTGACCAATATACGACGTGCTAGGAGTACGGTAGATACTGGTCTTATGCAAACCAAGATCATCCTTTTTTCTTTTTTTGAGTCATCTAACCGGTTAGATGAGGCCCTCTACGAATTCCTCTCCTCTGCAAACTCCTTCATCTCAGAATTGCAGCCTATCGTCTTAATTATTTGCTGAATGTATTCCAGTATTTGTCTTCCTCTACACCTTTTGCTCCCTCTAGTACCAAGAAAGTCATTGCCTCACTTCTTAAGGGATGTCCTATCATCCTGTACCTGCTCCATGCCGTTCTTTTCCATACATTACTTTTCTCTCCGATTGTACGCAGAACTTCCTTATTCCTCGCCTTAACAGTTCACCTTATTTTTTGGCATTCGCTTGTAGCAACACATTTCAAATGCTTCTTTTCTCTTCTGTTCCTGTTTACCCACAGCCCGTGTCTTGCTACCATACAAAGCAGTACTCCAAACGTATATTCGCAGAAATTTTAGCCTCGGATTAAGGCCTATGTTTGATATCAGTACACTTCTCTTGGCCAGGAAAACCCTTTTTGCTAGTGCTAGTCTGGTTTTGATGTCCTCCTCGCTCCGTCCGTCATTGGAATTCCATAACTTCATCTACTTCGTGAACATCAAACCTGATGTCAAGTATTCACTGTTCTCATTCCTACTACTTCTCCTTACTTTCGTCTTTCGTCTATTTACTCTCAATCCATATTTTGTATTCATTACTATTCATTCCACTCAGGAAATAATGTAATTCTACTTTGCTTTCGCTCAGAATAACAATGTCATTAGCGAATCGTATCACTGACACCCGTTCACCTTGAATTTTAATTCCATTTTTGAACCTTTCTTTTAGTTACAACATCGTTTCTTCGATGTACAGTTTGAACAGCAGGGGTGAAAGATTACATCCCTGTCATACAACCTATTTAATTCGAGCACTTCATACTTCGTGGCTCTCTTATTATTCCCTCTTGTACAAAATGTATATTAACCGTCTCTCAGAACATCATGCACCATTTTACATCCTCTAACGCTTTTTGCAGATCTACAAATCATGTGAACGTGACTTGATTCTTCTTTCGCCTTTGTTCCATTATCAACCGCAACGTCTGAGTTGCATCTCTGGTGCTCTAGCGAAATGCAGGAAGATCTGCAGCGGATAGGCACTTGGTGCAGGGAGTGGCAACTGACCCTTAACATAGACAAATGTAATGTATTGCTAATACATAGAAAGAAGGATCCTTTATTGTATGATTATATGATAGCGGAACAAACACTGGTAGCAGTTACTTCTGTAAAATATCTGGGAGTATGCGTGCGGAACGATTTGAAGTGGAATGATCATATAAAATTAATTGTTGGTAAGGCGGATACCAGGTTGAGATTCATTGGGAGAGTCCTTAGAAAATGTAGTCCATCAGCAAAGGAGGTGGCTTACAAAACACTCGTTCGACCTATACTTGAGTATTGCTCATCAGTGTGGGATCCGTACCAGATCTGGTTGACGGAGGAGATGGAGAAGATCCAAAGAAGAGCGGCGCGTTTCGTCACAGGGTTATTTGGCAACCGTGATAGCATTACGGAGATGTTTAACAATCTCAAGTGGCAAATTCTGCAAGAGAGGCGCTCTGCATCGCGGTGTAGCTTGCTCGACAGGTTTCGAGAGGGTGCGTTTCTGGATGAGGTATCGAATATATTGCTTCCCCCTACTTATACCTCCCGAGGAGATCACGGATGTAAAATTAGAGAGATTAGAGCGCGCAAGGAGGCTTTCAGACAGTCGTTCTTCCCGCGAACCATACGAGACTGGAACAGGAAAGAGAGTTAATGACAGTGGCACGTAAAGTGCCCTCCGCCACACACCGTTGGGTGGCTTGCGGAATATAAATGTAGATGTAGATGTAGATGTACCTCTTTTAAAGCCAAAGTGATCGTCGTCTAACACAACCTCAGTTTTCTTATCCAGTCTTCTGTATATTATACTTGTCAGCAGCTTGGACGCATGAGCTGTTGATCTGATTATGTGAAAATTCTAGTATTTGTCAGCTCTTGCAGTCGCCGGAATTATGTGGACGATATTTTTCTGAAAGTCAAATGGTATGTCGCCAAACCCGTATATTCTAGACACTAACGTGAATAGTCGATTTGTTGCCTCTTCCTCCAATGATTTTAGAAATTCTGAGGATATGTTATTCACCCCTTCTCCCTTATTTGATCTTAAGTCCTCCAAAGCTCTCTTAAATTCTAATTCCAATACTGGATACCCTAGCTCTTCTATATCATGTCATATTCTTCTTCTACCACATCCAACAAATCTTCGCCCTCGTAGAGTACTTCAGTGTACTCTTTCCAACTATCCGCTCTCTCCTCTGCAGTTAACAGTGGAATCCCCGTTGCACTGTTAATATTACCAGCCTTATTGTTAATTTCAGCGATGCTTATTTTGACTTTGCTATATGTTGAGTCAGTCTTTCTGACAATCATTTCTTTTCCTATTTCATCTCATTTTTCATGCAGCCATTTAGTCTTAGCTTCCCCACTCTTCTTATATATTTCATTCCTCAGTGACTTGTATTTCTGTATTCCTTAATTTCCCTGAACGATTTTCTACCTTCTTTCATCGATCAACTTAAGTATTTCTTCTGTTACCCGTAGTTTCTTCGCAGTTACGCTCTTTGTACCCATGTTTTTTTTCCAAGTTCCGTGATTGCCCTTTTTAGCTGTGTCCATTCCTGTTCAGCTGTACTGCCTACTGAGTTATTCATTATTGCTGTTTCTGCTCCCTTAGTGTACTTCAATCATATCTCGTCATCCACTTCTTTGTGCATTGATTCTTCGTCCCTAATACATTGTGGTCTGAGTCTATATCGGTTCCTGGGCACACATTCCAATCCACTATCTGATTTCGGAATCGCTGTCTGACCATGATGTAATCTAACTGAAATCTTCCCAAATCACCCGTCGCTTTCCAAGTATACCTCCTCCTCTTATGATTCTTCATCAGGGTATTCGCTATTACTAGCTCAAATTTATTACTGCAATTACTGTTTCTCCTCTCTCATCAGAGTTGATGGTTATGAAGTAGATGGAATTGCAGAATTCTGCTACCTAGGAAGCAAAATAAACAATGATGGACGGAGCAAGGAGGACACCAAAAGCCATTCCTGGCCCAGAGTAATCTAATAGAATTTGACATAGGTCTTAATTTTAGAAAGAAATTTCTGTGAATGTACGTCTGAAGCACAGCATTATATGGTAGTGAATCATGGATTATTGTGAATCTGGAAAAGAAGAGAATCGAAGTATGTGAGTTGTGGTGTTATTGCCGAATGTTGAAAATTAGGTGACCTGATAAGGTAAGGAATGAGGAACTTCTGAGCAAAAATCGCAGAGGAATGGAATAAGTGGGAAACACTGACAAGAGAAATGACAAGATGATAGGACATCAGTTAAGACATCAGGGAATTACTTCCATTTCACTAGAGGTAGGAATAGAAGACTAAAACTATAGAGGAATACAGAGATTGGAATACATCCTGATAATAATTGAGGACCTAGTTTGCAGGTGCTTCTCTGGGATGAGGAGGTTGTCACAGGAGAGGAATTTGTGGCGGGCCGCATCAAACCAATGAGAAGAGGATGACTGAAAAAAAAAGAAGAGAGAAGGACAAATATTACGTCTACGAGAAGGTGCGAAGTTGGATGGGCCCAACGTTACATCCAGGGTAGGGACTGAAGGCACGTTGCCAATCGGATTGGCCTCGAAGATAGATTCACCAAGTGCTATGTATGGGACAGGCCTTTAATGTGAAACCACCATGCGTTATGCCTGGGATAAGACTCGAAGCTGGATCCAACACAAATTACGTCAGGTATAGTGGTCGAATTTGAATCCATCACAAATTACGTCCAGATTAGAGTTCTAAGGTGAATCTACAACATCTTACGTCTGTGGTGATGTCCAAAGGTGGATCCGCCAATCGTAGGTTCGGGCTAGTGTCTGGTGGCCTTCGCGACATACCAATACACTCACATACAGAAAGAAGAGCAACTGAGCTGTATGTCTACAAATGGATTTCATCTGAAAGCAAATACAGAATACGTGACCTGTCTCTTGCTCTCATTAGTTGAGGGGAAAATTAGTCAGTTTACGAAAAGGACAGATTGACCCTTTGTGGTGGTTGTCTGCGATCGCCGACCATGGTTAGAGTCGGTGCGATTAAGAAGACTGTGTTGGCGAAAGTGTCGCAGCACGGCACACGCGGTGCTTTATACCGTAGAGCTATCTATCCTTCATGTTCCTGGAAGGCTCGATTTGCAGCAGTGTATTGAGCTGTATTGCAGTACAGTGCTTGCTTAAACTTTTGGCGCAAGCGGTTGTTAACTACCTCCCTTAACTACCTCCCCGATGAAGTTGGTAATATTCTCTTAAACCTTATGATTCCAGTCAGTGTTAGAATGATTATTGCTTGCTGTGTATATCCTGAGTCTTGTTGTAAAATTTCTGCGATTTCCGAGTACAGAGTGGCTTTTTATTCAGTACAGTTGTGCTGTAGTATTCGGTGAACTACGTGTGTTAATGTACCCATTGCGATGTGATGTGCGCACATATAGCAGAAACAAAGCTAGATCATTTTCTGCTAGAAAGTTTGTGACTCATTGTTTTTCCCTCTGATAATGATTGTCTTTGAGGCCTTGCTTCTTCTGGTTAATGTTGTTATTATAGACACTTTCTGAGTACAAGGATTAAATTATTTTGAGAACTTGAAAAAGGTTTTTGTCATTTTGTCGTACTGTTAAATTGCATCGATACAGCTTGTATCTGATAAAACGGTCGGTAAATTATTGGCGAAACTGCGGTTACATTAAACCTCCGTTGAAAACTTCGTCTTGTTGGAACAACACTGTGTTCTAGGCGGTGGAATTCCAACACCAGAAAAATCCTCTGTTCTAAGGAATAAACCGTGTTGTCCACAGCACACTTGCACGTTGTGCACGCTTACAGCAGAAAGACGACGTACAGAATGGCGCACCCACAGACTGCGTTGTCTTCTATATCTTTCACATCACTTGCAGCGCCATCTGTTGCTGAAAAGTGTAACTACTGTAATTTCGAAAGTTTGTCCGCCTGAAAATATACTGTTGTCCCTAGCATATTTCAACAAACGGTGTATTTCTATCGCTGCTCGTTTAGTTTTTATTGCCGTTTCAAATATACCGGTCATTTTTGAAACACCCTGTATCCCGTCGCAGCAACGTATATACACTGATGGAAAAAATGTGACACCAAGAAGGAGTTGTGCAACATAAATAAAAGACATGATTTTACATCTGAAATATCATATCTATTCAAATTTGGAGCCAGTAGCTTAAAAGTGGTGCTAGTAGCATCACTATGAGGATGTAAATCAGGTTTGCTTTTAATACATGCTGTAACGGCCGTAACCGCTAATTACCTTTGAGACTGGACGTGGTGAGTTGATGTTATTTAAGAATGCCTCACAGAGTTTGAACGACGTCCTATAAGAGGGCTCCGATATCTGTAAAAGACTTGGCAGGAATGTGGCCACAGTACTTGACTGCTGGCGTCGATAGTTACGTTAGTGTACAAAGACCCCTGGACGTATATAACGATTGTGTCAGTTACTAAGTTGAAACGCAGCGTAACGCATTTGTTTTATGATCACCGTCCAATTACACTGGCCATTAACGATAAAGAACTGTTTTTAATCATTTCATGTATGGATGGTGTGATTTTAAGAAACGTTTTAACGATATTTAAAGCCGTAATGGCAATAACAGTAATCAAAAAGGTTTTATGATTTTATGTTGAGTAGATAGTTGGCTGAGACCAGTAACTAGCGCTAATAAAAGAGATAAATGTTCAGATGTGTGTGAAATCTTATGGGACTTAACTGCTAAGGTCATCAGTCCCTAAGCTTACACAATACTTAACCTAAATTATCCTAAGGACAAACACACACACCCATGCCAGAGGGAGGACTCGAACCTCCGCCGGGATCAGCCGCACAGTAAAAGTGATATCATGTGCTATTTGATCTAAATGGGCTTTCAGTCCCTAACTTAAATAAAGTGTCTACAACGTATGATCTATCTGCTGGTTGACAATGTCAACAAATTTGTACCTCAGAAATGGTTTGGTTGAAAAGGTAAGAAGGTACAGCAGTCTGGCATGATAACCAAACAAGTAATAATCCATTTAGTGCCCACATTCGAAATAATCCCAATCTTGTAACTAATAATCATTAAGGGGCAAAAACCGTATAGTGGTATTACCGAACACCTACAGTGAACAGGTTTGAGAAGGTATTCTCGGTGTGCAGCCATAGGGTGCATCAGTCCGATTCGGAGGAGGCGTAGGCGTGCAGATGGAACAGACCGACCGGCGTAATGAGTCGCACCAGCGGCGCCGTTCGTCAGGGTCGGGAGATAGTGGCGCGGAATTCTTTCCGCGTGGCGGGCCGCAAAGTACCTGCCTTATCTGGGGGCGAGGCCAGCCGCTGCTTGTAAATACCGAGGGCCCGGCCCAGCACGGCCGCGTGGACTGTAATTGTAGTGCCTGTTTGGGCCGAGCCGGGCGCTGGAGCAGGGAATGCAAAAGGGCGGGGGGAGGCAGGGAAGGAGCGGGGAGGTGCGACGCGAGTAATGACCCACCGCGCAGCCGTAATGAAGTTCCTGCTAACAAGGCTGCTGCTCGCCGGGAGCTGGTGGCTGCCCCCAGGTGCGACCACGTGTCACCACTTCCCCTCCGTCAACCTCTGCCTCTCCCCGATGTGATGTTTGCATACCTCTCTCGCTCAACAAGGCAGGAAAATTTGTGTGGGCTCTAGGCGAAAGTTCACTTATATTGCAATGTAATCCCCTTTCAGATGATTAAAGGATATTGTTTTCCAACGAGTGCAAGTATTTTCCCCTGTGCAGTCTTCAGAGGTCTAAATGTTGTAAGTAGCCTGTTTAGGTTTTTTTTTTTTTTTTTTTTTTTTTTGGTAACGCCACGTAGCGCTCTGTATGAATTGTACATGACTGTGCTTAGCCCGCATCTCGTGGTCGTGCGGTAGCGTTCTCACTTCCCGCGCCCGGGTTCGATTCCCGGCGGGGTCAGGAATTTTCTCTGCCTCGTGATGGCTGGGTGTTGTGTGTTGTCCTTAGATTAGTTAGGTTTAAGTAGTTGTAAGTTCTAGGGGACTGATGACCACAGATGTTAAGTCCCATAGTGCTCAGAGCCATTTGAACCGTTTGACTGTGCTTAAACTGACACGCAATATTTTTTAACGCAACGCAATCTGACTTTCAATAACCTTACAAAAGAATGGTCCTGACTAACATTAACCTATACCTTTCACAAATCACTTACCTCACAAAAATCTTCCTTACTCGAACTACTGCAATACAGCGAGCGCCACTACTGTCAGCTAAATAAAAGATTCAAACTACTGAAGCCACTAATTACTAATAGGAATAGTTAACAAACGAAAGATTTTGATAGAGAACAAACAATGTATTTACCTCAATAGTGTTCAAAAGTCATAATGTATATAGCAGTTCATGACATCCAGTCTTACAAATTTCAAAACTCCACCATCTCTCTCCCCACATCCACCACTGCTGGCGGCTCACCTCCAACTGCGCAAAGCTACGCGCTGTTAACAGCCAACTGCCCAACACTACAATGGCAGACAACAATGCAAACTAGCCACAGACTGCACACAGCCCAGCCAGTGATTTTCATACAGAGCGCTACGTGGTGTTACCAATAAGAAAACCTAAACAGCCTACTTACGAAATCACTGACTGTGCTGTGTGCAGTCTGTGGCTGGTTGGCATCGTTGAAATATTGGCTATTGTAGTGTTGGGTAGTTGGATGTGAACAGCGCATAGCGTTGCGCAGTTGGAGGTGAGCCGCCAACAGTGGTGGATGTGGGGAGAGAGATGGCGGAGTTTTGAGAGCGGATGATCTGGACTTGAGTCCATCAGAGACAGTAACTTTGTAAGACTGGATGTCATGAACTGATATATATATTATTACTTTAGAACACTATTAACGTAAATACATTGTTTGTTCTCTATCAAAATCTTTCATTTGCTAACTATGCGTATCAGTAGTTAGTGACTTCAGTAGTTAGCTGGCAGTATTGGCGCTCGCTGTATTGCAATAGTTCAAGAAACGAAGATTTTTGTGAGGTAAGCGAGTTCAAATGGCTCTGAGCACTATGGGACTCAACTGCTGTGGTCATCAGTCCCCTAGAACTTACAACTACTTAAACATAACTAACCTAAGGACATCACACACATCCATGCCCGATGTAGCAGTCGCACGGTTCCGGACTGCGCGCCTAGAACCGCGAGACCACCGGGGCCGGCCCGGTAAGCGAGTCATGAAAGGTATAGGTTATTGTTAGTCAGGGCCATTCTTTTGTAGGGATTTTTGAAAATGAGATTGCGTAGCGCTAAAAATATTGTGTGTCAGTTTAGTGTTGATCAGAATAGGTAAAGAGCGAAATGTCTGAGTACGTTCAGTTTTGCTCAGCTGTTTGAAAATCAAATAATCGAGGAGGTTTATCAGCACAGTCAATTGACTAATTTTTCTAAGGGGACGTTTCAACGTCCATTTGCCGATTCCGAAGCTTGATTTGAATGAAATAGTTATCCAGCCACGAAAATCTTGGAAGATGCCAAAAGCGGCAATACTGATCATGCCAGACCTCGTTTCCCACTACCTCAGCATCTTTGTGGAAAGTGCTTTTACCATATGAATAATGATATTATTATTTTGATTTACAGGCCTTTTCTCGTCTGCAGTTTCACACTTGGTCCTATTGATACTAAACATTAGAACAATTGTAACTTAGTTCCTCTAAAACACCTGTATCGATACCGTCAGTCATGGACGACGAGAACGGAATCGGTGGCGGTAACTGTTGATAAATAAGAGGAAAGGGTTTTTCTTGAAAAATATAATTATGTGATTAAACCTCATGATTATCTTACTATCACGTTGGTCCACCTTTGGAACGCAATACATCATCGATCTGCATGGCATGCATCCGACAAATCCTTGATAGATTTCCAGAAGCATGTGGCATAAAATGTCTATCCACAGGTAATTCCAGTAAATTACGTGCCAGTGCGTTGTAGACTTGGAGCTGCCATAACAGTACTTAATACACACATCAGGAAAAGTTTTGCATCACCTCAGTTCCGAGAGTTCCGGATTCTGTAGGGAAAATTGGAATAGAGATCAATATAAACATCCGCCCTTCTTATTGCTCATGAAAACCACACAATGCATGTTGTACTACCATACAGTGAGACCTTCAGATGTGGTGGTCCAGATTTCTGTAGACACCGGTATCTCTAATACCCACCAGCGTCAACTCTTGCATTGATACACGCCTGTATTCGTCGTGGCATACTATCGACAAGTTCATCAAGGCGCTGTAACTCCAGATTGTCCCACTCCTCAACGGCGATTCGGCGTAGATCCTTCATAGTGGACGGTGGGTCACATCGCCCATAAACAGCCCTTTTCAATCTATCCAAGGCATGTTCGATAGGGTTCATATCTGGAGAACATTCTGACCACTCTAGTCGAGCGATGTCGTTACCATGAAGGAAAATGCTGCCGATATGGTTGCACTATCGGTCGGAGGATGGCAGTCACGTATCGTACAGCCGCTACGGCGCCTTCCATGATCACTAGCGGCGTACTTCGGCCCCTCATAAAGCCACCCCAAAACAGCAGAGAACCTCCACCTTACTGCAATCGCTGGACGGTGTGTCTAAGACGTGCAGACTGACTGGGTTGCCTCTAAACAAGTCTCTGACGATTGTTTGGTTGAAGGCATATGTGACACTCATCAGTGAAGAGAACGTGATGCCAATTTTGATCGGTCCATTCGGCATGTTGTTGGGCTCATTTGTACCGCGCTGCATGATGTCGTGGTTCAAAAGATATATCTCGCCACGGACGCTGGGAGTAAAGTTGCGCATCATGCAGCCTACTGCGTACAGTTTGAGTCATAACATGACCTTCTGTGGCTGCACGAATAGCATTATTCAAGAAGGTGGCGTTGCAGTCAAGTTTCCTCCGAGCCATAATCCGTAGGTAGCGGTCATACACTGCAGTAGTGGCACTTGGGCGGCCTGGGCGAGGCATGTCACCAACGGTTCCTGTCTCGCTGTATCTCCTCCATGTCCGAACAACATCGCTTTGGTTCACTCCGAGACGCCTGGACACTTTCCTTGTTGAGAGCCTCTCCTGGCCCAGTGTAACAGTCCGGACGCTATTGAATCGCGGTATTGACTATCTAGGCATGGCTGAACTACAGACAACACAAGCCGTGTACCTCTTTCCTGGTGGAATGACTTGAACTGATCGGCTGTCGGACACCCTCTGTCTAGCAGTCGCTGTTCATGCCTGGCTGTTTAGATCTTTGGGCGGGTTTAGTGGCATCTCTGAACGGTCAAAGGGACGGTGTCTGTGATACAATATCCATAGTCAATATCTTCAGGAGTTCTGGGAAGTGGGGTGATGCAAAACCTTTTTGTTGTGTGTTCATGTTCCATTAGATTCAGATCAGTGGAATTTAGTGGCCAAGACATCAACGAGTATTCACTGTCATGCTTCTCAAACAGTTATTTTCTAGACTTGTGACACCATCAGTTATTCCTCCGGAATACGCTATAGCTGTGGTCAGGACATAAAGAATTTTGGGGTGGATGCAGTCTCAATAATGTTCATGTAGGTCACAAAAGTCATGGTGCTCTACCACAGGTCCCATGGTGCGCAGATGAATATCCTCCATATCATATGATGCACCTATGCTGCCACCTCACTGCTTGCTGGTGTGCCCTGGTAAAATAATAAAGCGAGTCCACTGTCTTACTGACCCATTTAAGAAGAACCATCGCTACTGCTCCACTGCCCGCTACGGTCGTTGCCACGCGATGATAACAAGGTGGTTTGTTTTTTGCGCTATGACAGTTCTAGTTATGTGAACAGCTGCAAGGAAATTATTCCTGGTGAGCTGCTAGGTTTGCAGCCTTAATGAAACAAGGCTGCTCGTGAGCAGTGAGGTGCTATGTGTCAGCAGTGAGCTGCTAGGTGCCAGCACCGAGGCTATAGCATGAAGGTACCCTAATATTGACAGCTGTGGCCTGTGTCCGTGGGCAGTGCAAGCTTTGTGCAGTCGTTCACTAGAATGATGGCATATCCAGAAACGACCATCGACCTGGTAGAATAAGAAATATGATTCATTTTACAAAGTGGCCAAAGTGACACTTTTCATTAATCCATGGTCCAATGTCTACGATTTTGTGTGCTTCTATATCCCGACATAAACATCGTAAGGAATGTAACTAAATTATAAGTTAAATGATTATTTGACACTACAATAGTGAACCCATTGTCAAAGTACATAATTTTTGTTTTAGAAAAAAGGGGGTTACATTACAGGTTTCAAAAAGCTGCGTTGTCATTTTCAAATGTAAAACGTAAGTTGGAGAATATATAATGGAAATTATTACCATAAATCTTACAAAAATGGCGAGAAATAATGAGACCAGGCAACCGAGGGAATGGTGGCACAACCATGTCAACACAAGTGATGCCCATCCTTGCCCAAACGTTCATTCCATGGCACAATAGTCTGTAATCACTGTTGTGTCAGTCCTATGTGAGAGTACAGTGTGTTTTGAGATTCTTTTTTTCGGAACATAGTAAAATTATCTGTTGCATTCCATTGGGATCTTACTGTGTTTGATACACGTACGACTTGTGAGTTTATATCAGCCATACAATCGTTGTGTCACAGCAGGACATATTGCAAGAACTCTTGTCAGTTTTTACGTTATAGTGTAGTTTGCATCTCTTCTACATCAGGACATGGAATGAACGTTTGGGGAAGCATGGGCATAACTTGTAGTGACTTGGTTGTGCCACCACAGCTTCGGTTGCCTGGTCTCATTATTTCTCGTAATTTTTTTAAGGTGTGTGGTCATACTTCACATTTTACATTTGAAAATGACGACATAGTTCGTTGAAATCGGCGTCAACATTGTAGTGTCAGATAAACATTAAAGATTCTACGTTTGCTCGAGTGGCCATCTTCCGGAGCAGCCGTTAACATCTGTTATTATAAGTTACCTCTCTTTGAGCTGATAGAAATAATCTAATTAAAAAGAAGTAAACCAGAGGCGTTTCACTTTTAATTGCGAAGCATCTTCTGTTGTTATTCTGTAAATTGGATGTACAAACTTCTGTATCCCGTTTACCGTATAACCACCGAAGATGCTTTGTAAATAAAAGAAAAACGCATCTAGTGTAATACTTTCTAATTAAATTGCAGCCAGCTCAAGACAGATAACCTGTAATAATAGATTTAAGGTAGTTTGTGCATGGCGATCGTTATTGATTATGTTATTAGCTCAACTAACGAACATGTGAAGGAGGCTTTCATTGCTACCGTACGTTTAGTTAAGTGTACCTAATGGTGTGGTCGAAGTATTTGCGCCGACATCAGCACTGCACGCTGGCTTTGGACATGCTAAACAACATTGACTATCATGATTTACAGAGCATGTAGGTATCCGATCTCTCGTTCTGTGACGAGATATGGGTACCTAATGCCTAATCATTTTGTAAATGTAAGACCTCTTTAAGTCCTTTATTTATATGCGCAGGACAGGTTTCGCATCATTTTAGCCGCGTCATCAGATCGATAAAATCATGTTCAAAATATTCTAATGTGTGCGTATTCCTAAGGGACCAAACTGCTGAGGTCATCGGTTTCTTGATTTACACACAACTTAAAGTAACTTAAATTAACCTATGGTAAGAAAAACTCACACACACACACAGGCCCGACGAAGGACTCGAACCACCGGCGGGAGAGGCCGCGCGATCCGTGACATGGCGCCTCTAACCGCGCTGCCACTCCACGCTGGTAATTAAATCATGTCATATTCCGATCGTGAAAAGAAAATGTCAGCAATTTTTCACTAAGTAACTGACGTCGAGCATACAATAGCATAGAACGCTCCTGTGACACTATGAGTAACTGTATCTAGTGAACTAGCGGCGTCACTATACAGCAAAATAGTGATCAAATGACCGACAGTATATGATCATTTAAGGGATAATGTGAAATTTGAGAGGCTAACTGCCCTTATTTGCCCATATGAAGCGCACACGGTGGAATCTATACGAAGAAGCGGAGGGTCAAGATGCAACTGCGGCCTTGTCTTTTCAAAATTATATATCCAGGCTGCGGCTGCTCTGACTTCAAAGTCTCCTGCGTAGTACCTAATCGAATACTTATTTTTTTACCGTCCTTCAACCACTTATCCTATAGAGCACGACACTCGACCAGTTTCGCTACTCTCATGTGGCGGGACCTTTGTCAAAGACATTTATGTCAGAGGATTTCCCCATGTGTGGTCCTTATCATCGGTAGAATGATTCCTCTTTCGTCTCCCCTCAGATTATTTACTTTCCTTACCACGTGACACGCTCGCAATGCCACCAGGCGGCATTCGTTGATGACAAAGAACTGAATATACACAGGTAATTACGACGCATGAACCTCAGTTTAGAAATATTACTCCTTCCTTTGGAAGCACAGTCGTTGAGTCATGACTGAAAACGAAGAATCACTTGTGCTTTCGGCGCTTGCATCTCAGCTGCGAGCTTATTGTTGGAAGTTTCTGCTTTTGTTTGAAGTTGAAGAAGTTTTGTAGATTGTGTTAATTATAGATCTCCAATTGTTTTTATTAGCTCAAATCACATAAACGAACATTTGTCCTCTGGTAAACAAGCACTGAATACCCTTATTTCAAGAGTTAAGTTAGCTACAATAGGAGAAATAGGGCCAATCACGTATGCCATTCGTCATGTACTACACTGAACGTCACATATTTTTTCTTGTTCTCATGATTTGGATAGAAACAACTGACCACTTAACAATCTGTTAGTTTTGTATGACAAAAATAAAGAGCAAGGTAGGAAAAGCAAGCGAGCTGTGCTATACCCTGGTTTACCGTCAACTATTAGGCCTATATGGCGGTGAAGAATAGCCGATATCAGAACCTCCTGTAAATGTGATAGTGAATACAGCGCCGAACACGGAGGACACAGCTTAGGTGGTAGGCTTACTGACAATAGTGTTAGGTTATAGTGAATCAAATGAGCCACACGCATTGTGTCAATGGGATGTCAATGGTGTTGTTTGTGATGGTATTTTGTCAAGCAACAAGCTCTGGTTTTTGCTTCCCTGCTTCGGAGGTGTAATCTCTTTCACTGTAGGATAATGAATGTTTATTTTAAAGACAATGCTCATTTTCTTTTTCGCCATTTCTCTAAGAAGGGAGATATGATTTTTCGTAATGGTATCGAGTCCTTTATGGACACTTTTAGCTACAAAGGGAAGTCAAATGGAAACGAGACAACAGACAAAAATATGTAATCTGATTATTACTTCAAAGTCAGTCGCCCCAACTATTAATACATTTATCTCACTGTGAGATAAGACGGTCAAGGCCTTCATGGAAAAATGTTTACAGCTGTCTGCTGGACCATGATTCTACTCAGGCGAACAGTCCACAGCAAATCGATGGCTTGAAAGTCCTTCAGAGCTCCCAAAATTTGGAAATTGCAAAAAAATGGTTCAAATGGCTCTGAGCACTATGGGACTTAGCTGCTGTGGTCATCAGTCCCCTAGAATTTAGAACTACTTAAACCTAACTAACCTAAGGACATCACACACATCCATGCCCGATGCAGGATTCGAACCTGCGACCGGACTGCGCGCCTAGAACCACTAGACCACCGCGGCCGGCTGGAAATCGCATGTGGACTGTATGGACGATGTGTAGGTGCTTCCCAGCGAAGCTTCTGCAGTGTAGTAGAAACAAACGGCTTTCTATCTCCAGCAAAGTCATGATGACCTTTTCCTTTAACTAACCGAGTCCGCTGTTGCATTCATAGACGTCGATTTTCTTCGGACGAAGAGATGCGCACCTGAGCACAATCATGGTTCCTTAAGAAATCGCACACATTTTCCATGAAATCATTGACAGTCTCGTCTCACAGCTGTATAAATTTAATAACAGTTATGGCGGTTACTTTTGAAATGATACATACTTTACTTACTTTTTTTTAATCTGTATCGTTTACATGTGACTGCCTCTTATATAACGTTATTGGATTTCAGTTTTGTTTGTCCATAGATTTCAAGAAATTAGTCTGAAGCACTTTTTCCCAAACAAGGGAAAGAATCCCTTCCCTCCTCATGCAGTCAATCCGAAGGAATACCTGGAAGTGCTACTCGGGAATATCCAGTAGCAAAAATACAAATGGCGTTGTTGCGTTGCCTCCTGTCTCTCAATGTGATATTGCATCAGGCCAGCGAGTAGGCTTCTCGGCTTCATTGTTCGAAAGCGATAAGCGATCAGACCCACGTCATTCCCACAATGAAATGTCACTGCGACAAGGAAACGATCATACTAAATGTCTCTGGGGCGTTCTGACTTTCTACTGTAAAGCAGTTAACGAAAGAACTCGGATAGTACTCCGTCATTCGCCTTCGAACTATACGCCCCCAGCCTCTCCCACTTCCTTGCTGAAACACATTTGAAAGGTAGAATATAAATTAATTGGATAATAGGGATACATGATGGTTGTGCATGTGAAATAATGAACTCTACTACTTATGGTTAAATACGTAACTGTGAAGTCAACGAAATTACACTCAACTCAGCTTTCATCTGTTCTGTACAATCTATCATCAAGGAAAGACAAAATGAAGATGTGAATACAGGTGAAATCGCATCTGTCTTTTTCTTCTCAGCGTCGTTGCTCTAAGTTATATTACATTTCCGGAAGATTCTCCCAGTAAATGTTCACTGGAATTTCGAAAGTGTTGATGGATTTATAGGTAACGACACGTTTTATCAGATACATTTAGTAGTACTTCACCCATCCTTTAAAATAGGTCACTATAGCGATCAATTAGGTAACAAAAGGAAACACGTCAGCTGATACAGAGTATCCCAGGTACAATGATCAATATACTCGGATATGACAGCGATAACTGAGAGTAGAAAAGTCAAGTAAACAAGGCTTTTAAAATTCATACATTAGGAGTTATGAGCACTCATTCTGTTGAAAATACATGATTCACAGTAGCGAAGGTGGACAAGACCTAATAACAGAATGCCGTTTAGGGTCCCTGTTTACGGATCTCTTTTTCTTATTTTGGCCCATGTTATCATATCTCTAAATGTGGAAAGCAAAGTGACTGCAGTAGAGAAGATTTCTTTCTAAGTGCCGAAGATGAAGAGGTTCCACAGCTCTTGAGCTGTGCATGTTAGAGCCCATGTTTTCTAGATATTTTTACTCCGAATAATCGTTACTGACATATCCCAGAATATTTTTCATTCATACTGGGACATCCTGTATGTGCAGATCAAAATGTAACGGCTACCCTTCTCAGCAACCAGCTGTGTACAGAAGCACTACCGCTTTCTTTGTTAATGGGACAGCAGAGTAAGATTACATCACTCAAATGGGAAAATGTCTCGCTCGGCATAATATTGTATCTGGACAGAAGCATGTCGAGAACACGCTCTTCTTGACCCCAAATAAGTAAAACTACCTCTCCGCTACACGTTAGACTCGGTTACATCAAAAACTTGTCTATTTGCGAGGACTACCAATATGGAATATCTGTAGGACGCTAAATTATGGGATTAATGTCTAATTGTCGTTTCGGTTTAAGTGACGTTAAAAAAAAGTGTCTGCAAGAACTTTAGACAACTTCAGGGCAGAGAACATTCGCAGTGTTACAGCATGAATTATTGCGATTAGGCCACCTTATGGTGTGTAACATGTCACTTACGCTACTGTTCTTCAACGATCATTTGGTCGTCCATGAAATCTATTCGTGATTGCGAATATGAAGAACGATCAGCTATTTAATAGAATGAGACAACGAAAATTTATGTCGGACAGCGACTGGAAATCGGATTTCCCGCTTATCGCTTACGGTCGCCTTAGCATTCGGCTATCCGAGTGCGACTCAAAGCCAGAACTAAACTTCAATATTTCGTCAACCACGCGTCTACAACCTGAACTCGTGCATCCATTGTGTATTCCCGTACAGGGGAGACATTTTACTTGGAAGTCACTTGCCCAGTGTCGCCGGATAAATACAATATTGCAGTTTCTGTATTATTCCTCATTACGATGCAAAGTTCCTTCACACCTGCACTCATGTCCGAAGGAAGTTTGCATGGTAATTCGGTATAGCACAGGCACTTCAATATCGCATTTGGACTTCTCCCCTATAAACGTGGCACCGTTAGCGACGAACGTGGAGATCAGTTACAACACGACATTTCTCAAAAAGACAAGATTTACAAAGTCAAATGGTGTAATGCAGTTTGGCCGACTATTGTTGGTTGTGTCGAAGCGGCGTTCTTCAAACAAAGTAAGGCAGCAAATCTGGAAGAAAATATATTGACTAATGGTTATTTACTTTTATTTGCTTTTAAATTACTCATTTCTTTAGTTTGTACACTGCCATTTTTTCTTTCTATTTCGTGTTGGCGTTTTGTTGCGAGGGAACGTCACGTGGGCAAATACATATAATTCAAAGGCTGCCGCAAGCACTTACAAAGAGCACTATTACATGAAAGCCGGCCGCTGTGAGCGGGCGGTTCTAGGCGCTTCAGTCCGGAACCATGCTGCAGGTTCGAATCCTGCCTCGGGCATGGATGTGTGTGATGTCCTTAGGTTATTTAGGTGTAGGTAGTTCTAAGTCTATGGGACTGATGACCTCAGATGTTAAGTTTCGTAGAGCTTAGAGCCATTTGAACCATTACATGAAAACCGAGCCAGTACAGAAATTCTAAAATTAATTATGATTTCAGAGACGAAAAATCAACAAAGGAATGAAGTTGACCATTACTATCATTGCCTGGTACCGCGATGCAGCTTCCTGGAGTAGCTTACTTCTTGTAAACACACAGAAAGATGCCAGAGGATCCGCACACGTGACACTAACACGCAGACGAGAATCCCCACTGTCCTATTCTGATATTCAAACGGGTTTTCTAGAAATATGCTGAAAACTGTAATTATTCATGTTCTGGTTGTTGCCAAATCACATTCTATATCGCCACGCCCATATGTTAGATTTCAAGAATTCTTTTCCCCAAAACTAGTTCAAAGATATCCAGCTCGTGACAGAAAATATGGTAACTACACTGCTAATTTTACTGGTGATTAGGTTAGCGGACATTATTTCACTTGACATATTTAATATGTCAATGTAGTTAAAAATGTAGCTACATTCCACATGGGCTTGCTAACTCAGCTATATTAGGGCACTGCAGTATCCAGTTTTCCTTTTGTGATATGTTTTATCCAACATTCTGAACAATGATAACGTTTGTGCTAACGCAGTTTCAGGTTACTGATTCCTGATTTGTATTTAAATAACTTTAATCTTAATTACATTATAGTGTTGACTTCGTAGTCTTGTCTTGTATAAAGCCTCTTTGTGAGTGAAAGTTTTGGTGACACCTTGGATATGTTGATCATTTCCAAATAATTTGAAAAGTTGGTCATTTCTTCCGGTAGTCATATTGCGACATGATTGCAATATTATACGATTTAGGATTGTGAACTTGACATAGCACATGCTGCACACATAAGTTCATCGTCGGTCTGCAACATGCACCTGTACCTACGCTTCTTCTCTCTCATCGTATCCAGTCTCTACCGAAGCCCATTTACTGGTGCTAATATGTCTGATGATACGTGAATTCTACGTATATGCGTCCGTATAACGCTCGATTAACTAAAGTGTCGTTTCGGATAGCAGAACGGTTTGTAATGATTTCGGTGACGTATGGACTACATTATGCAAGGTACGATAGTTTGAACCTCAGCGACACCTGTAGTCCAGTCGATATAAAAAGATCCCTGGCGGCTAACAGCACTGCTTCAAGCTTTCAGATGCGTAGCATTGACGGGTGCAGGCAAAAAATATAGTCGCATAGACAGGGTGATTCACCGGCCCTTATGGATATTGTTTTATGCAACCCGCACTTAAGAATCTGGTCTTCAAAAACGACTCGCCAGAGTTTCATATTGTTTCGCTCGCACAGCGCAAACTGATAGACCTGCAGTAAACCGTACACAACCTTCTCGTATGACTTTTAACGCAGTTAAATTTTGTACTGGGATACCTTCCCGATGGAGACCATGGTTTTCGTATTATCAATAAAAAACTTTTAAAATTTACTTTAACCATACTTCTACCCTTCCCATCACTCACTAGACAGCATTTCTACTGTCTTGTTCGTGGCACTTCCTGCAATGACTGAAAAAGATTCTAACTACATGAAGTATTCTCGATATTCGATTTATTTTGGTCTCTATATTATTCCACCAGCATAGTCGGCTAGTTCATTAGCATTATAAATTTGAACGTGCCCGTGAAGAGAAAAGAAGGAGAAACGATATTTGTAAACGTTTCCCTTAAAGTAATTACATTGACTGTTCGATTCAGACTTAAGACTTACGAAGACAGTAGTTTCGTAGTCAGAAGGCCTGGAGAATAATTGTATGGTAAAATTTACACAAACGATAATTTTACAAATTGAAAATGCTCAACTAAGCCAGTCAATGAAGACCAAACGGGACTGAATGTGGGGAAAAAATCGTGCAGTCTCAAATTTTTGTACAGTGGTGGGAGGAACTACCAACGGCCTTGCCATAGTGGTATCACCGGTTCCCGTCGCAGTACCGAAGTTAAGCGCTGTCGAGTTAGTGTAGCACTTGGGCGGGTCACCGTCAAGGTCTGCCCAATACTGTTGGCAAGCGGGGTGCACTGAGCCTTGTGACGAAAACTGAGGAGCTACTTGGCTGAGAGGTGGCGGCACGGGTCGTGAAAATCGACAACGGCGGCGAGAGTGATGTGCTGACCAAACGTCCCTTCGTATCCACATCCGGTGACTCCTAAGGGCTGAGGATGACATGGGGGCTGGTCGGTACCGATAGGTCTTCTAGGACTATTCGGACGGTGTTTCTTTCGTTGCTTTCGGTTGGAAAAAGTGCCATGAATAACATATCAAAAAAAGCTTCTAGCATATTTTTGACCTATTTTGTTTCTGTGTCGATATTTCTATGCCAGTTTGTACTTTTGCATATGTATAATGTTATATCTTCTAAACATTCATGGTGGTGTCTGTTCTATATCGTGTATACCCACCACTTTCGCACAACGACGCTCTGGGCGTGTTTTTTTTTTTTTTTTTTTTTTTAAGGAAATTAACTAGTTTGAACCTGGGACCTGTTGCTGGTAAGGAGACGCCAGACCACACATGACATGTACAATTCAGAAGAGTTCAGTGAGACTAGCGATGATATAACCAAATACTTAACGATCTCAGCGTCAGCTCCACTGCACTCCCTGTAAAAGAATCTTAATACTAACTAAATTTAGTGGAAGGGGTTCAAGGCTTTCCTATTTTTAGTTAGCTGGTAAAACAGCGTCGAAAAAGCAGTTACGTTTACCACTGGAAATTTTATTCTACTCACAAAACATGGTTTATAAATTGCACTATTGATAAAAGGAAATGTTTTAATATAGGATGGTAAAAACCAACTGCGTTCAACAAAAATGTGAACGAATATTCCCTGAATGGGTTTCCAAGTTCTACAATCGATCGAAGGATGACCTATGCCATATCACATCTATACTCTAGGTTTAAATTAAGTTTTACAAAAGAGAAAACTATCAAAATGGTCTACAGTGACCCTCAATTATCTTTAATTACTTATATAACTTGTCGTAAATTACATTGGCTGATGTGGTTTTTCAATAACTATATAACAGAGAAATCATCGCGCTGCAGATTTTTACTTCAAGTGGCAAATGTGAACACCATGAGCTTTAGTTGACGATCGACACTAGTATTACGCAAAAATGGAGTGTAACAGATGAGACTTCTGCAGTTCTTAGTGAAGCCTTATGCGCTCAAAAATGCGGCATCGTGTGCGTTCATTATCTTGTCAGTGTTTAGGCAGCGTCAGGGCAGCGGCGGGCAGCACAGCTCCACTCACCTCGCCATCTCGGAACTAACTCTCCCCTAAATTCTCCTTACTACAATTACCGAAGTTGGTTTAAAAAAACTATCTGGCTGTGTTTTCATCTGACCAATCAGGGTCTCAATGTTAACCTTAAGCTCCGCCTACAATAATTCTGTTTATCCAATGAGAAACGTTATACTTTTCGTGGTGTGGCAATGTTTTTAAAGTTTGCAACGTAACAGAGACGCCAAAAGGCCTCACGTTAAAACCTGCAGCTGGTGTGGTCCTTTTAGCGTTATGGTAAGATCTATACTGTTTTTCTGGAGGGCTCTATCTTTTAACATGTGCTGGAGGGTGGTCCTAATGTAAGAGACACGCGAAATAGTATCATGCTAAAACTTGCGGGTGGTAGTGGCCCTTTTTGTGTTATCGTAAAATCTATACTGCTTTTCTGGAGGGCTCTAGTTTTTAACATGGGCTGGGGGGTGGTCCTTGACGTAACAGAGACGCGAAAAAGTCTCACGCTAAAACGTGCAGGTGATAGCCTTAGAGGTAGGTTGGCGACGTGGGTGTCCAGTCCGTCCCTTATCGTAGGGCCTTCTAGCTTAACACGGTTCTGCTCTCAGGTTCTGTTCTCGTTTCTCCCCTTGGAACTGCGTCGGTCTCACGGTGGGAAGGTACGACATGCATTTAAGCATTCTTGTGTTAGTCTGTGGAATTCCATTTGCTCACTCGTTACTTGTATTACTTTGGTTAATTTAATGCCACAATTTATTCGGAGCTATGTGACATACTACTGGATTTGCTTATCATGTCAGGGTTTTCATGGAGGGTGCTGGATTTGCCTGACACCTTACAATCTGTCACGGGCATTCTTTGACTATGTATACATGTTTCAGTTACACTCCTGGAAATGGAAAAAAGAACACATTGACACCGGTGTGTCAGACCCTCCATACTTGCGCCGGACACTGCGGACTCACCAGGAACCGCGGTGTTGGCCGCCGTCAGTGTCAGCCAGTTTGCCGTGGCATACGGAGCTCCATCGCAGTCTGTAACACTGGTAGCATGCCGCGACAGCGTGGACGTGAACCGTATGTGCAGTTGACGGACTTTGAGCGAGGGCGTATAGTGGGCATGCGTGCACCCCACCTCCAGTGGTGTCGCGACAGGCGTGAATGGAGGGACGAATGGAGACGTGTCGTCTTCAGCGATGAGAGTCGCTTCTGCCTTGGTGCCAATGATGGTCGTATGCGTGTTTGGCGCCGTGCAGGTGAGCGCCACAATCAGGACTGCATACGACCGAGGCACACAGGGCCAACACCCGGCATCATGGTGTGGGGAGCGATCTCCTACACTGGCCGTACACCTCTGGTGATCGTCGAGGGGACACTGAATAGTGCACGGTACATCCAAACCGTCATCGAACCCATCGTTCTACCATTCCTAGACCGGCAAGGGAACTTGCTGTTCCAACAGAACAATGCACGTCCGCATGTGTCCCGTGACACCCGACGTTCTCTAGAAGGTGTAAGTCAACTACCCTGGCCAGCAAGATCTCCGGATCTGTCCCCCATTGAGCATGTTTGGGACTGGATGAAGCGTCGTCTCAGGCGGTCTGCACGTCCAGCACGAACGCTGGTCCAACTGAGGCGCCAGGTGGAAATGGCATGGCAAGCCGTTCCACAGGACTACATCCAGCATCTCTACGATCGTCTCCATGGGAGAATAGCAGCCTGCATTGCTGCGAAAGGCGGATATACACTGCACTAGTGCCGACATTGTGCATGCTCTGTTGCCTGTGTCGATGTGCCTGTGGTTCTGTCAGTGTGATGATGTGATGTATCTGACCCCAGGAATGTGTCAATAAAGTTTCCCCTTCCTGGGACAATGAATTCACGGTGTTCTTATTTCAATTTCCAGGAGTGTATATGAAAATTTTGAACTTTGTTGTTTAAATTATGCTTGTAGATTTAAATAACTAATGGAATGATATGTAATGTACTGTAAATGACTTGGTCCATGATTAGGGAACGTAGGGTTAAATGTAAAAGATGTGGGGAACCCCGTCAGTTTGTTATACTTTAATTCAACGTTGTGTTATCATTTGTACAGCCAGTAGGTCAAAAGACTGCTTATGACAGCACATTTGATATTTAAAGAGTTATTATTTGTGGTGCTTTATTTAATTAATAATAAACGATAAGTATATATACCATTTCTGATACCCACTTATGTAGTTTTGTTAATGGACATGGTTCTTCAGACCATGAAACCTTAAGGGTTCCCAGGTAACGGCCTCGTTGGTTAATGAAGCAATGCAAAGGCTGTTTCAGAGCCAGTGTAGTTACTTTCGCATTCAGTTTAGTTGCATCAAACCGAGTTTAAGAAAGAACTACCTACTGTGTTATTTATTCTAATACACTTTGGTTGGTGCACAGGCATAGGAACCCTGTACTAAGCAATGAAGTTATAGATACGACCATTAGCAAACCCCCTGATTTAAATTCAGAATCATTTAAAGCTTTTACCCGATCACTATTGCTACTACTTTCATATGTGCCGGCATTTGGCTTTATAAACTGTTACAAGTATTTCATTTAAGGTACAGTCGTGTTCAAAAGTATCCGAACGACCTGAACTACATTTCGCCTGTTCACATGCAACCGGCATAACGCGGCTGTCTAGCAGGTCCTCTAATCGCTCGCTGGTACAGTCGTTTGACTATTGAAAATGGTTCAAACATGTCACCACTAGATAACACTGTTCTGTATCGCAGTGACTCAAGACGTAAAGTAATACCACGAATCTACAAATATCATTGAACACCTTATCACAGATAAGACTGTCCTTAAGGCTTGTAAGCTCACATTTATTACAATAAATTACACAAATGAATTGTTACCACTTTCATTATTACGTCAGATAGGTATGCACGAAGTAAGTTCGTCGTATTCATGATTTCCTCTTCAAAGTAACGAACGGTACTTATTATTTAACACAAAATGACATTAAAAATTTGTTATTCACCAGCAGTTAGTTGAGAATATGTATGAACTTCAAATGACACGACGAACCGTCTCGTTCTGCATATGGATTCAAACCCAGGTCAGGGAGACTAAGCCAAGTTTTCGAAACTGACTCAAACTAACAGTCATTCCTGATTAGGCATACAGAGAGTGATATACTTTTATTTTAGACAGTATCAGTAAGCAAACATTTTTAACGGACGCGAATTCCTACCCAGCCTCTATTGTCCCGGTTAACGAACTATGAGAGATGTTAAATATGGCTTCTTCATAAGAAACTTACTTCAAATACCGTGAGGCAAAGCTTTGTGTTGGACAGGCATTCGAATCCAGAACCTAAGCGGATTGATGTCGAAGTACAATCAACTGTGATATATCGGATTTTCTCGGCAGTAGCTAATGTTTTAACTGAAATTACGAGACGAAACAGTAATTTTTTCCTTCCCAGGACTCCAACCCGGCACCTATCGCTGTTATATTCTAGAAAAAACGAACGTTAAATATGGGTTTGTTGCACCAGCAGCGAATTGTGAGCATGTTTGAAATAGAAATAATATGACGAAGAGTTCAGTGCTCATTGGGAATAGAGCCCCACACATATCGTTGTTGACTGCACCCAAAGACACGTCAGCTACGGAATTTTTCTCCGCCAGCAGCCTGGAATAACATCTTGAACTTACAGTGATCTCGCAAATAGTTCTGTGTCCCACTGGGAGTCAAAAACGTCAGATATCGTTAGTGTTGACAACGAGTGAAAAGCATTAAAATCAATATTATTATTCACCATCCATCAGATAGGTGTTCTCATGCTACAGCTTGATAATCCATAATGAAATCTTTAGTGACTGGCCACGATTCGAACCCATTCACGCGTAATATGTGGAGATGTTGAGGAATCTGCAGTTTTGAACAAACAACAAATTGTAGCCGAGCTGTGTTGTCACAAAGGGATCAAATTCCGCTTTAAGGGCAGTCGGAGTTGCATTCTCAATTCAGAACCAATTTTATCGGCATACAGAAGCTCAGATAAAAGATGGAATAAGTGTCCTGTGATCCAACATAGCGTTTGTTTCGTCATTAGAAACAAATAACTAGTTTAAGAAAAGTTAATGGTGATAGAATTTTTACATGTCGCCACTCCAGACTTTACTGTGGTTCAACCTAACGCCTACTTGGCAGAGAAGGAATATCATCTTTAATTAGAATTTCAGACCACACTGCCATTATATCTTCTTCACTTGGTGTAGCCAGAAGAGAATGTAATCTGTCTCTCCCTATCTAAAATCATTAACATAAGTGGGTATCGAACCCAGACCATAGGTATAAGAACCTATAATCAGTCCAAAAGACCACCAAACCCTCCTTTGTCTGACTCATTTTTTTTATTCTAACGCCGTTTCGCCACACTGGATGAGAATTCTGACACACAGGCTCTCTGTAGTCAATTGCAGCATGATCAGTAAACTCATTTACTTGGCTGACCGAATCACCATGAACTAGCTGCCTCGGCTAACCAGTGCATACATTCGACTCTATTTTGTAATCACCAAAACAAAATCACATAACTGCCACCTACAAAGAACTTCCAACAGTGTGGGATGCAGAAATTTAAATAGGAAGTGTTCCTATCCACTTAAGCTACTCTATTGCGCTATCTGTTTGTAAAAATCGTCGTGCAGCGCAAAAGAAAAGCTGTAACTGTTTCTCTCAGAGGTCTAGGTCCGGCCATTTACATAATCTCGCAGCGCTGTGGTATGCAGAAGTTCTGGAGGAATTATTATTCAGCTCTGGAGTAGTTGCAGCTATGTGTCAGTTAGTAGCGGAATGGTAAGTGCAGTGCACCATCGCTGAGATGTCGTGAGTTCGAATACACGAAGTATAAAATTTTTTTTAAAACGCAATTCTGCTGTCTGCTTAAGTTACCAATCTAATGGAACTTTGAACATAATTCCCTTCACTTCTCAACCCAAAATAGTCGCATGTGGAAAAAGGGCTAACTTCTGTGACAATTTGTTCTTTTCAGGTTTAATAGACAGCCAGGCAGCAGATGCACCTCGAAGCATTTGTATTACGTATGGGAGAGCGCATCGTACCCAAATACGCCAGAAAAGTGTTTTCTACATAAGCTGTCGTGTGGTAGTGTAATTTTATTCTTCTTCAAATCTTGTTTGACAGCTTTAAATCAGAACAAGTTTACTACATGCATGTAATCAATAAACTGCATGTGCACTGTCAGACTGGTATAGATAACATCACCTCAAGCGATAATAACTCAGATTACTCAACGGAAATGACAGGTAAAATCAAGTGAACTTTGAGGCTTAATTCCGTGCACACCAGGAAGTAACTCGTCGATCAGAGAGTTGCCAAACATACGTTGCCTCGTTGCCAAATCTCAGTTACAATACCAGCAGGAGGCAGACGAACCGATGTAATCCTACAGGGGGCTGGGAAGTGACCATAGCTGGAGTCTCCAAGTCGCAGCTGCTGCGGCCTGGAATACGTAATGCGTCTGATTCGCATTTCTGTAACTAGGTTTAGGGTCTGGAGCGTAGTTGCTAATAATACTCAGAATTGACTGCAAACTAAGCATCGTAAATCAGAAAGTCTCATAGCTGTTTTTATATTTCTTTCGTAAGTGCACTCAAAACTAAGAAACTTATTCACAGGAGTTTGCGTGCCTCACCGATAGTCGAGCACAACAAACAAATAAAAACAAAAAAGAATATGTGTGTGTGTGTGTGTGTGTGTGTGTGTGTGTGTGTGTGTGTGTGTGTGTGTGTGTGTAAGAGAGAGAGAGAGAGAGACAGAGAGAGAGAGAGAGAGAGAGAGAGAGAGAGAGAGAGAGAGAGAGAGAGAGAGAAAGGGGGGGGGGAAGAGAGAGAGACAGAGAGAAATAAAAAAGAATGACGGAGAGTGTGTGTAAAAAATTTTTGTAAGGAAATTGAATCATGTTATGTAAAGAAATCTTTCATTTAAAATGAGATGTTCCACATCATTACTAAATGTCGCATTCATGATGTATGGAACAAGAATTAATCTAATCTAATCACATCATATTGATGACTAGCCATGAAGCGTCATGAATTACCGAAATTTTTGCCAATACCAGTAACCAAATCTGAACTTGAAAATAAAAGACGACAATTTTTGTAATAAACCGGGATTCCTATCAAGACCCTTTCGTCCTCGTTAGCTAACCACGAAAGATGTCTGATATACCTCCATTCTGATGTAACAAAGTGTGCATGCATTTAAAGATGAAGATCATGATGTGGAGTTCTGTGACGGAGATACAAACCCAACACGTAATCGGATTGTTAACTAAGGAAAATCAAATTTCACCTATCGGTTTTTCTTACGAGTTGCTAGGTGTTTGAATCTAAAATAAGGATACAACCTTTTGTGCCTAAGCGACAATCGAGCTGCACACCTACCGTGCATATAGCTTAAGTATCAGTTGCTTACTCACCAACAGTAAGATGTGTGCGTGTCTGATCAGAAATAACGACAGCTATTGCGATTGTTGACAACACATGAACAGACATTAAAAATGCACGTTAATGTTCACTAGCAGATGGGCGTGCACTTGATAGGGCTTGAAATGAAATTGTGCATACTTTTCTACTGGATCCTTTGGAGGAGACCTAGAGAAGATTGCAGTCTTGGGAAAAGGAACGAAATGATTGAACTATACTGTTCTGAGAGATTCAGATCCTCACATCAAATAACGCCTGAGCTTCTGTATGTCGATAAAATTGGTTCTGAACTGAGAATGTAACTCAGACCGCCCTTAAAGCGGAATTTGATCCCTTCGTGACAATACAGCTCGGCTACAACTTGATGTTTGTTCAAAACTGCAGATTCCTCAACATCTCCACATATTACGCGTGAATGGGTTCGAATCCTGGCCAGGCACTAAAGATTTCATTATGTATTATCAAGCTCTAGCATGAGAACACCTATCTGATGGATGGTGAATAATAATATTGATTTAAATGTTTTTCACTCGTTGTCAACACTAACGATATCTGACGTTTTTGACTCCCAGTGGGACACAGACTATCTGCGAGATCACTGTAAGTTCAAGATGTTAATCCGAGCTGCTGGCGGAGAAAAATTCCGTAGCTGACGTCTCTTTGTGTGCAGGAATTCGCGTCCGTTAAAAATGTTTGCTTACTGATACCGTCTAAAATAAAAGTATATCACTCTCTGTATGCCTAATCAGGAATGACTGTTAGTTTGAGTCAGTCTCGAAAACTTGGCTTAGCCTGCCTGACCTGCGTTTGAATCCATATGCAGAACGAGACGGTTCGTCGTGTCATTTGAAGTTCATACATATTCTCAACTAACTGCTGGTGAATAACAAATTTTTAATGTCATTTTATGTTAAATAATAAGTACCGTTCGTTATTTTGAAGAGGACATCATGAATACGACGAACTTACTACGTGCATTACCTATCTGACGTAATAATGAAAGTGGTAACAATTCATTTGTGTAATTAATTGTAATAAATGTGAGCTTACAAGCCTTAAGGACAGTCTTATATTGTGATAAGGTGTTCCCTGATATTTGTAGAATCGTGGTATTACTTTACGTCTTGAGTTACTGCGATACAGAACAGTGTTTTCTAGTGGTGACATGTTTGAACCATTTTCAATAGTCAAACGATTTTACCGAGGGGCGATTAGAGGACCTGCTAGACAGCCGCGTTATGCCGGTTGGATGCGAATCAGGCGAAATGCAATTTAGGTGGTTCGGATACTTTTGAGTATGTCTGGACGTGATGTTGAGGGGTATATGTTAGTGTTAATTATCTCACTGTCCATTTGTTTTTTACTAGCACATTTATCTGCGAGATTCGGTTACTTTGTTGTAGTGTGAACAGTTGTAAGAAACAATTCCTCACAGAAGTATAATGTTAGCATCGATTGCAGTTTTAAGATGATCAGTGTTAGTGTTACAAGCTGACTTACATAAACGTCCTGTTCGTTTTTCATTAGGACTAACACTTTTCGCGTAGCGAGCAAGATGATATGGATATATCGAACACGGTTTTGGAACGCCAGGTATAGTACTGCGGGTTGCATCGGTAGGGGCAGTTCAATCTCTCTGTGTAGCTGTGACAACACAGTGCCGTTACCAGATAGATTCTTTCACAAAATCACGTTATGTGATATGTCCAGGTAGACGCACGAAGCTGCGACATCCAGCTTACTGTAAATGTCAAGAATCAACCTACGCCGACTTGACAATTGTTGCTGTACACCTAAGATGTTGGTCAGCTGCTAATACATCTCCCTGTTGCGGAAGTTTAGATCTTCATTGTAGCCGAGATCCTCGGTCTGTCGTGACCGTGCAAACGAAAGTTACTCCGCTCGGCCGCCGTCAGATTCCGCGGAACAAAGCGGGGAGACAGTGTTTGCGGAGTGATCGCCGTCCGGAAGCTATTACCGCTGCTGCCGCCTACCGGCTGGTGGCGGGACAGTCCGCTGGGCAAACTGGGACCAGCCGCCCAGCCGCCTTGCCTGCCTGAGTCAACACCGGCTCTGCTCCTCACCTCACACCGTCTCCCTGTCACCTACTGTCGGTTGCCTCGCAGTGCAGCCTTGCACATGAGGCACCAGGCTGATTCTCTTCAGGTACTTCCTTATTCTACTATGGTTTCCTCTGTCAGCATCATCATCTTAAACAGCTTGCATTCTAGCGGGGTCCACTGGAAACACAGGGTTGTGCACCATTTTGTACATTGGAAATTTTTGTCGTATGGTTGTGGGTAGATACTGCACGGGTAGAGGCCAGAACCACAGGGCTGGTGTTCGAGTACCTTCAAACTGAGGTGTCGAAATTTAGGCGCTACGAAAAAAATGGTTCAAATGGCTCTGAGCGCTATGGGACTTAACATCTGTGGTCATCAGTCCCCTAGAACTTAGAACTACTTAAACCTAACCTAACACACATCCATGCCCGAGGCAGGATTCGAACCTGCGACCGTAGCAGTCGCGCGGTTCCGGACTGAGCGCCTTAATCGCGAGACCACCGCGGCCGCCTAGGCGCTACGACATTTGCAATATGAGGATGTGAAATATTACGAAGCAGCATCAAGTCTTGCAGCGCACTATTACACAGTGGTGATTTTTGACAGATATGCTGCCTTATATACATTCTTCACTCTCTGATGGATGCAATCTATGAAACGAATAAGAGCACGTTAGACAATTTGGTAATACCGTCGCCATAGTTCACATCACGAATGCCGGAAAGCAGCGAAGCCACATTGGTCCCGTGACGACATGTCTGTGCTTATACACACGAATCTGAGTCGCGCTACGTTGCATATACGTCACAGCAGTGTCCTCAAAAGGAAAGTTTTATCGCCGCTTACAGTATACAATATCAGAAGCACGTAAACATGTGTTTTTAAACCGCTCATACATAACAACGTGTAGATGTGCGTAGGTACTGAAACATATATTACAAGAACTGTATCTGATAATGGTTAACACTGTGGAACACGATGTTATGATCTGACATTTTGTTGCCTTTATGCTGTATTTGACTCAGAAGGAATAGCTACTAATGAAACAAAATTAAGTTAAGTTTCCTCAAATTTTCTTACACAACGAATGTTATCTAAATTGCACTTATTCCCACAATTTTTCTGCAATAATAAGCTTACCAGCACACACAGAGGAAGGCAGACGAATACCAACGGATAACGCATTTTGTACGGAGATTATGAAGCATAAGTTGTCCCGAAGAATGATTTATTAGTTTGACAACAGTGCTGAACAATTGCGATCTACAAAGCACCTACGTTCCACCGAACATACCGTCCACCATAAATGTCGCTCCGCACTTCCTCTCTTACACCAGAGAGAAAACCAACAGAGAACGTGCTCAAATTGTCAGGAGCGAGCTGTCGGACTCAACCAACGGCTTAACATTCTGACAACTGTTGCGTAATGATATCACAGTTACCTCTTGACATTGTTGGACTGTGCATTTACACGCGTGGTGTGGCGGTAGCGTCTTGGATAATCAATGATAACGTCTTTGGTCCCAGGTTCGAAACTAGCCACGGTTTAATGTGATTAATAATCAACATTGACGGCCGGAGACTTCCGGCATAAGAAGTCACCTTCATTCTGCCAACGGCCTTGTCAAAGAGGGCGGAGGAGCGGACAGAGGCAAAACACACTCTCTTATCCTGTGGGTGGGAAACTGCACCTAAAGTCAGAACAATCAGAAACGACCAACGGCATGAGGATACAGAAGGCAACGGAAACCTCTGCACTAAAGACACATAACGTGTACCCACAGGATGTGGTGTCTGTCATTGAAAACGTGTCATGATGATCTATCCACTGGCAAAAGACTCCGGAATAGTCCCCCATTCTGATTGCCAAGAGGGACTGCCAAGGGGGAGGAGACCATGAGAAAAAGGTTGAATTAGCAACGAAAGGTAACAGTTTACGAGTCGAGTCTTGAAATGTCACGAGTTTGAACGTGGTAAGAAAGCTAGAAAATCTGAAAACGGAAATGTAAAGGCTCAATTTAGATATAGCAAGGGTCAGCGAAGTGAAACAAAGACGACAAGGATTTTTGATCAGATAAGTAACGGGTACTATCAACAGCAGCAGAAAATATTGTAACTAGCGTACGATTCTGTATGATTACGAAGGCAGGTCAGAGAGAGTATTACCGTGAACTGTTCAGAACGACAGCAAACCAACACCGACGACTATAGTTCAACTATACATGCGCAAGCTGAAGGTGAAGAGCTAGAGAAAGTATATGAGGATATTGAGAGGGTAATGCAGTATGCAAAGGGAGATGAAAATATAACAATCACTGGGACCGGAATGCATTTGGAGGGGAAGGAGTAGAAGAAAAGGTAACAGGAGAATATGGATTTGGATCAGGAAAATATACAGGAGAGAGAGTAATTGAGTTCGGTAATAAATTTCAGTTAGTAATAGCGAATACAGCGTTCAGGAATCACAAGAGAAGGAGGTATACTTGGAAAAGGCATGATGACACGGGAAGATTTCAGTTAAATTACATCCTGGTCAAACAGAGATACCGAAATCAGATACTGAATCGTAAAGCGTACCAAGATTCGATTATATACTCACATGACAATGTAGTAGTTATGTAGGGTTGGCTGAAGTTTAACATATTAGCCAGGAGGAATCAATATCAAAGAAATGGGGTGCCGAAACTAAGTAGTGACGAGATACGCTTGAAGTTCTCTAAGTCTATAGATACAACAATATGGAATAGTTCAGAAGGCAGTACAGTTGAAGAGGGATGGACATTTCAAAGAAGTGCAATCACAGACGTTGGAAAGAAAATTATAGGTACAAGGAAGGTGTAAGGTCTAGTAACCACGCGTACTCCGTTCGCTAGACAAACAATCCAACAAGTCATATCAGTGAATTTTATTACAATAAGAAATTTACAATACTTAACTTTGGCAGTTACACAGATGATCTGAAGCAAAGGGCGACATACGAAAAATCTGTATTTGCAGTGACTGCTGACCTCTAATTGACAAAAGTCTTTCTTGAACTGCTGTCGAAATCACATACCTTGACGCTGCTATCCAAGTGGCTAGTCTTGAAGCTGCTATTGAACTGGGCCGCCATCGGTCGGTCGCGGCCCTTATGTCCTCTTCACGTAGGGGCCGCTGCTTTGGAACTGTCGTCCTTGAAGGGAGGTCAGTCAGCGTGCGATTGGACGACTTCTTCTCACAGTCTTCTTTTCCTTGTCAATCCCGACTGGGGTGCCGGAGCTTGTCTTTAAGCCATAACATTCCTCTCCCCCCCCCCCCGAAAGTGACGGACCGTCGTCGTATAAGGGGCACGTCAACGGGAGGGAAAACTGGAGCGTGGACGCTCTGATGGACGGGAAGCTGTGGCTGCAGAAGCCGTCAAGCTTCCTGTCGTAGCTGCCTGCCATCCGGCCTTCGCTCTGGTGGAAACATTCCCCATAAAACGCCCAGAAGGGTGCGCGTCCAGCTCCTGAAGCTCATACAACGATGTAGAAAGTGTCGGCCGCTGCGGCGTGGACGGGTCCAGCTCCATCGGTAGTGTGGTGTCACCGCCAGACACCACACTTGCTAGGTGGTAGCCTTTAAATCGACCGCGGCCCGGTAGTATACGACGGACCCGGGTGTCGCCACTATGAATTGATTGCACACCGAGCGCCGCCACACGGCAGGTCTAGAGAGACTTCCTAGCACTCGCCCCACTTGTTCAGCCGACTTTGCTAGCGATGGTTCACTGACTTCTACGCTCTCATTTGCCGAGACGATAGTTAGCATAGCCTTCAGCTACGTTATTTGCTACGACCTAGCAAGGTGCCAGTATCCATACTGTTTCTTGTATGGTCGTCACTTTACTATAATCACAGACCACAAACCTTTGACATCGCTTTTTCATCCGACCCAGCCGGTACCTCCACGTACAGAGCAGAAATTCATTCGCTGGTCTATTTTCCTCTCGCAGTACCACTACGATATCTTGTATCGGTCCACTGCTAAGCACGGAAGGGCATTCGATTCCTCCGAACTTGCTTGCATGTTCATTGATGCGGAAACCGATGATGTGGTCGAATCGTTTCCGATTGATTTTTGTCGTGTAGCTACAGCTGTTCTTGCTCCCGTTCTGCTTTTTGTTGCTACGCAGTGGCCCTTGTCAAAGGCACGGATCGGGGACCCGTTGGTTCGCCGATTTTTTGCTCACAGGGAGAGACTTTTTGTACGACGTGGTGTTTTGCTGTTGCGTTTTGATAATGATCAGTCCAGGGTCGTGGTACCACAATCGTTACAGTCCTCGGTATTACAGCTTCTCCACCACGAACATTGGGGTATAGTGAGAACGAAACAACTTGCTCGTCAGCACTGTACTTGGTTCGGAATCGATGCCGCGATTACGAATATGTGCTCTTCTTGCATGGTATGTGCCGAACAACAATCAGCACCACCGCGAAAATTCTTTGCATCGCCAAAAGCCACTTCCCCTTGGCAACGCTTACACTTCGGTTTTGCTGGTCCATTCTGGAATGCTCGATGGTTGGTTGTGGTAGATTCATTCAGTCATTTTCCTTGTATTGTTCGGATGTCTTCCACGACGTCATCTGCCACCATCCAAGCGTTATCCGCTATCTTTTGCATTGAAGGTCTTCCACAGACAATTGTTTCCGACAAAGGCCCATGTCCTCAGAATTTCAGTCATTCTGCAAGGCCAATGGTATTCAACATCTGACGTCCGCGCCGTTTTCGCCACAGTCAAACGGTGCCGATGAACGATTGGTCAGGACTTTCAAGTCACAGATGTTGAAGTTGAAAGGTTCGCATTCCCGGAAGGACGCGTTATTGCTCTTTTTGTCCTCGTATCTCTCTCAGCCCCGAGATGGTCGCTCGCCTGCTGAGTTGCTCCACTGTCGTCATCACTGAACCTTGATGTCTTTGCTACATCCGCCGCATCAGGTTCCTGTGCAGCGGCAGAAACCTGCTTTTGCTCCAGGCGACGTTGTCTACTATCGGCACTATCGAGGTTCACGGCGTTGGCTTGAAGGGCGCATTCTTCGCTACCTCGGACGCGCTATGTATCTGGTTTTGGGGGCCTCTGGTGAGGTGCGTCGGCATCTCAATCAGCTGCGCCTCTGTCGTCGCACGGGATCTGCCGCTCGCCGTCTGCTTTCAGCGACGGTGCCGTCCCGTCAGTGCCCTGGGGACCCATCTACTGGCTCGCGTCAGCCCCTGGTGTTACCGACGCTGCCTTCCATTTTGCCCATGGGACGAGCCGCCGCAACCGCCGCTGCCGCCTGTTCCCCCGCCGGCGACGCCCGCATTGGACGCGTCGCTGCAACCGCCGGGCGACTCCCTGGGTCACGCGCTGCCGATCGCTTCCCGTGACCAGTTGTCCTCCGACATGGAACTCTTGCCCGCTCCGGACCATATGTCGTCTTCGCCCGTCGGGTGCCCCGGCCCGATGGAGGTCGACCCTACGGCCCCTCCTGTCTCCCTACGGGGCAGACACCGCATTTTGGTGTGCACCCTGGAGCAGGTTTTCAGGCGTTTCCTAGCTCCCCGTGGTCCGAATGGCAGGGTGATGGTGGCACAGCCTCGCCTGTTGTTAGGCTACCCACCTCGTCGCATACGTCAACATGCGGTCCTCCCCACGGCGGGCGGAAGCCTTATGCCACAACTGCGCCGATTTGCGGCGGAGGAATGTGGTGTCACCGCCAAACACCACACTTGCTACGTGGTAGCCTTTAAATCGGCCGCAGTCCGGTAATATACGTCGGACCCGCGTGTCGCCACTATCAATTGATTGCAGACCGAGCGCTGCCACACGGCAGGTCTAGAGAGATTTCCTAGCACTCGCCCAGTTGTACAGCCGACTTTGCCAGCGATGGTTCACTGACTTCTACGCTCTCATTTGCCGAGACGATAGTTAGCATAGCCTTCAGCTACGTCCTTTGCTACGACCTAGCAAGGCGCCAGTATCCGTACTATTGATATTGTGAATCATGTACCATAAAGAGCGACGTTTTCCGTTAATGGATTAAAGTTAAGTATTCGACCAGCTACGTCCGTCATGTTCCAGACCTCACGCCAGCCTGCGTGAGCTAAAACGCGTGCATTTCGGCCTCCTTTACTAACACGGTTGGCTCTCCTGCCATGCACAACAGGTAGAACGAGAGTAGGCAGAGGAGGTGAAGGCTCCGTCTCCATGGAGTTGTCCCGCTGTTTTGTGGTGACGACCACTGGCGCCTGCTGTGGCCACGCTGTCCTCGGGGTCCATGAATCTGGCGGCAAGAGATACAGAAGGATCACCGTGCACATGAGAGTGGCGAATTTGATTGTGTTGTCGGAGCTGCAATCGGTGTGGGCCTGAAGTCAGATACATACATGCACCAAGTCAAGAAGAATTTCGCTCACGCCCGCCCTCTGCTGCCGTTAACAATCCTGAAAAACACAACATCAGCATCCTTCGGCACCGGTTGCTTAGAAGGGTGGAGCATGTGGAGAAGATTGGCGGCTGCAGATTGGCGGCTGCAGTGACTCAGTTCCGCCAGCGATGGTCCATTTCGTGGATGAGTACGATATGAGGCGAGAAACAGTTGCAATGCTTGATCCTTGCTGTGTGTGGTGCGAGGTTTAGCCATATGCTGATTGAAGCTTCTGACGAAACATTTCGCTTGGTCGATTGACTGGATGGGACGCTGCACTAGTTAGATGCTGTATGCCATTGCGTTCACTGAATGTTTCAGATTCATTTGACGTGAACTGATAGCCGTTGTCCGACTTCAGGCAAACATTCGAGGCAAAAAATAGAGGACAACGCCTGAACTGTGTTACATGACGTTGTCAGGTTCATTGGCACACGAAAACAAAACTTGCTATAAGAGTCTGCGACAATCAAACAAATAATTTTCGAAAAAGGACCTGCAAAGTCTACATGCACACGTTGCTATGGTGATTGCGACTTAGGCCAAGTAGAGAATTTTTGTGGAGGAGCGGGCTGATTTTTCGCACCTGCCTGACACTGTGACGTCATCTGTTCCATTTGGTTGTCCATAACCTGACATGTACAGTGTCGACACGCTAACTGTTTCGTACGAACAATTCCCCAGTGTCCTTGGTAAAGTAACTGCAACACTTCTTTTTGCAAAGCTTTGAGATCAACACACGGGACTGTCCACTTTCATTCTGAACAAGAATGTCACCTGCTGTATAGCGAGGCTATGTCGACGTGTGAAGTATCGGCGCACTACATAGTTCTTGATGCTACGCAATGAGCGAGGCCAAGATGAGCGAATGTATTTTACGGAAATGTTCTGATCTGTATCAGCTCCCGTGCCCTATGCAGTTTTCCTAGTCACGGTCCGCGAGGCTCACCCCGTCGGAGGTTCGATTCCTCCCTCGGGCGTGGGTGTTCGTGTTGTCCTTAGCGTAGCTTAGTTTAATTTAGATTAAGTAGCGTGTAAGCTTAGGGACCGATGACCTCAGAAGTTTTGTCCCATAAGACATTACCACAAATTTCCATTTCGAAAATAGTAATTATCCACATACTGTAATATTATACGCAGTAGAAGACAACAGGAGCACCACTTTGAAGGTGTAATTACTGTGTCATTTGCAAACCAGATCTTTAATTTTCGTTCACATTTGTCCTCGGTTTCCTTTCCCTTACTTCCTGCTCAATGTTCAGACTGAACAACAGTAGAAACGTGCTATAGCCGTATCCCATCCCGTCCTCAACCACGTTTCCCTCTAATGTCCTTCCTCTGTTATAAGTGCAATCTGGTTGCTGTACAAGTTGTAAATATGTTTCAGTAATTTTTCCATCACTTGAGTGTACAACTTACTTTTTTATTTTACTATTGTGACTTCGAGCACAACAATGTTGGGTATAGTTACACTTTATTAAGTGAAATCACAGTCAAGACGTATTGAACTGGGTGTCCCACACTATAGGTAAGTACAAAATCAACGAAATGTATAGCAGACAAGCAGCAAAGATGTTTTCAGCCACAAATAATTGTTTTATTATGGTATTGTTTATGACTGGAAAAAGTTTGCTACTTGTCAGCTACACGTATCGTTGACTTGCTACTTATCTACACTTTGGAACACCCAGTTCAATGGATTTCGCATGTGATTTCACTTACCAAAGTGCACCTACACCCAAAATTGTTGTGCTTCATAACTGCTTGATGCTGAAATCGTGACAGAAACAGAAAATAAAGGAGTTGTGCAGTCAAAGGACGAAAATATCATTCAAACATTATAACATGACTGTGGCCTAAAAAGATGAAAAGATTATCAAGCTGTAAATAAATTTCTCATAATATCGTTTTTCAAAACGTGAGTGTTATATTATGACGTGCAAAACGGTAATAAAATCTAAGGTAATAATGTCAGTGTCCTCAAGAGATCCACAATCGAATGGTCGTTATCACTGAGCCACAAAGTCCAAACTCCAACGCCGATTTGGCCGCGACCACGAACAGCGACAACGTAAGACAGTTAAAGCCTTGTGCAGGATGCAAATCTACTTGCAGCGCCTAGTAGCGACTAGGCACCCAGTCACCTCCTGAGGAGCCGGTCTTTAGTGGCCAACACCCAAGTTCCTTCCTGAATTGACTTAATGACGCGGCGGGAGTCCCGAGGATTCCCGCTCTGTCGTGTAATTACGTTTACTTGGCGACCTCAAATTACTAAGTTAAGAGTTGAGTGTGGCCGGCTAGGCGGCGCCCATTACGCCTATTGATTAACGCGCGTGCTGAAAGCAGCCTCTGCCTCCTGCCCCTAGCACCTCCGCCGCCAGCGGCACACAGCTATGCCTCTGCGAGTCGCCTCCAGAATTCTCCTTGGACGGTAGCAGGCTGCTCTTACAGAGGGAGTGCCCCACACCACCAACTCCACCGCCCCCACCACCGCTACCACCCGAACGCTCCAGCCCTTTGACGACCCAGCAATTTGAATTCTCACGCGCAATTAACTCAGACCGTTGCGTCACACAGCCTTAGTTATCTTCCCCCCCACTGTGCGAGCCTCTTCCCGGTTACTGCCGGCTATCGTAATGTTCAGCTTAGACGATAGAGGTGATTAGTTTTCTGCGCAGAGCGTCGCAATTATTCATAGGCACTTCCAGAATGTCTACGGAGATCTGACTGTGAACAAAAGCGCAATGAGTCGTTGAGCGAGACGCCTGTCATCATTGCAACTAGGGCACGCAAACCCGGCCGACAGTACACAGATGTGACTTCGACAATGTTGGAACATATGGACACTCTCCTCAATCCTATGTCCGAAGTGCGGGACTTCAGCTGTTCGATTTCCAATAATGAAATACCAACAGCCATTATTTTGGTTTTATTTGTTAGGCAACCAGTTTCAGCAATGCATTATGCCATCTTCAGGCCTTCATATATCGAGTAACCCTCGTGTTAAAAACCAGTGCAGCTCTGTCAACTGGCCTAAGGCCATCGTATTCTAACGGAGACTGTGTTGAAAAATAGCATGAACGGGACGGTGCAGTCTGTGGGACTGTTTAGCCTTGCAGCATGTTTTGACGGGTCATACGAAGTGTAGACCGTGCGCGCATTGTCACATTTGCGCGCATTGTCACATTTAACACGCTGCAAGAATGATTCTAAGCAGGCAAAATTATCCGCTGAACTGGCGTACACTACGACGATGTAATCTCAACGATCACCTGTTATTGAGAGGTATAAAACTTTGAAGATATCTCGTAGAGGTCACCTGCAGTCAACAGCTATGACACATGTCCAGAAATTAAGGCTTGTAGCTACCGCTAAAAAAAAGTACCTGGGCAGTTTCTTTCATTAATGTATGGAACTGGTTGCGTGGTTTCGACCCAGACGATACTCAACAGTCCTCACATGATGGATTTGACGTCTAGGATAATGTGGGCATTCGTATCTCTTTTTTTGGGTCAGTTCCCCTTTTTTCCAAAATGACCCTCTATTCCGAGGGTTTTCTTTTATTTTTCTGATTCCGTTTTGCAAAAGTACTTTACGCCACCGAATGTCTCATTCGCAATTCCTGGACTAGTACATACGCTGGGGCCACTTGCACGACTTGCTCTGCAATCTTCGTTTATTCACTGTTAATCTTTTGCACTATTAGCGGTATCGGTTCATGTTGTATTTTCCATTGGTTTAGATTATAATAATTTCAGTTTACATTGTGGCAAGCAGTCCACATACGTTATTGAAGATACGTGAAAATTTTAAACCATGCAATCAGTTACCATAGTGACGAAACGAAAGAGTAATTTTAACAGCAAAAAAAAAAAAAAAAAAAAAAAAAAAAAAAAAAAAAAAAAAAAAGATAGGCCAGGTGCGAGTAGAACTCGCGTTCTGGTGGTTCCTTATTGGTCTTCCCTGGTGTCCCAAAGAAATTGAGGGGACCAGTTCCCCGAGTGATTCTCGCCGGGAAACCACAATCCTCTGTACGCTCTGCGTCCGCAGGTCGTGGTCTGGTGGATAGCGTTACTGACTCTGGATCACGGGGTCCGGGGTTCGATTCCCGCCCGGGTTGGGAATTTTCTCTGCCCGGGGCTAGGTGTTTGTGTCGTCCTCATCATTTAATCAGCAGCAGCATTCGTGATAATGGTTAGACTGGAGTGCATAAAACACTGGAATGTGAAAAAATTGTTGTTTTGTACGGGTGCTGATGACCGCGCAGTTGAGCGTCCAACAAACCAAACATCATCATCATCATCTGTAGACTCGGCGCTGGCCACACTTGGCTGCCCCGTACCCACTTTCCCAGATGTAAGGATCCCCGTCACTGCCGAAAAGGAGGCCTCCCGATGGTAACCCCCGTGCTCATAGACTGCCTAATTTGGCTGCTTTGAGGCGGCGTCTTAGTCTTCATGTTAAGCTACCTCTGGTGCTGAGAGACGACGCCACCTCTGCTGATATGACGTTACATTTTGTCCCCAAAAGTGATTTCTTTTCATCCCTTTAACCATCATCCCGCCCTCCCCCCCCCCCCCCTGTCACTTGGACGCCCTTGCTTGGTAGCCTAACAAGACCTTTACTCTTCCCACCTTTCTATTATCATTATCCTTCTTCATTTATTGGTTTTACTGCCTTTTCTTGACTCATATTTTCTTAAAGTCTTGTCTGTGCTGTATTCCTTCGGGGCCTTTACCTCTGCTTTCTAACCAATTAACGGAAGTTTAGTCTCTTTCACTCAGAACCAACCAACAAACCATCAAATTTTTTTTTTTTTTATTTTTTTTTTTGGAGCCTTTACACTTCTGGCTGGATAGATGCGGCTTGCCATTAATCCCTCTTCTGCGCCAACTTTCAATCTCAGAATAGAGCTTGAGAACTTGCAGCCTACTTCCTCAATGTACTCAAGTCACTGTCTTCCTTTGCTGTTTTTGCTCTTTACAGCTCCCGCCAGTACCACGGTGGTCATTCCTTGCTGTTTTAACAAATGTCCTATAACTCTGTCTCTTCTCCTTGTCAGTGTTTTCCACATATTCCTTTCCACGCTAATTGTGCACAGAACCTCCTCATTTCTTACCTCATCAGTCCACCTTATTCTCATATCTAAAATACTTTGTTTCTCTTCTTTTCCGGTTTTCTCATAGCCCATGTTTCACTATAATACAATGCTGTGCTCCAAACATACATTCTCAGTTATTTCTTTCTCAATTTAAGGCCTATGTTTGATACTAGTTTACTTTTCTTGGCCAGGAATTCCCTTTTTGCCAGTGCTAGTCTCCTTTGGATGTCCACCTTAGTCTGTCAGTCATTTGGCATTTTGCTACCTAGGTAGTAGAATTTCTTAACTTCTTCTACTTTGTGACCATCAATCCTGATGACAAGTTTTTCGCTGTTCTCATTTCTGCTATTTATCATAACTTTCGTCGTCCTTCGATTTATTGTCAGTCCATATTCTGTACTCATTGCACTGTTCAATCCATTCAGCAGGTCATGTAGTTCTTCTTCGCTTTTACTCAGGATATCAAAGTCATCAGTTTCGTATCACTTATATCCTTTCACCTTGAATTTTAATTCCCCTCCTAAAACTTTCCTTCATTTCCATCATTCATTCTTCGATGTACAGATTGAACAGTAGAGAGGAAGACTAGATCCCTGTCTGACACCTTTATTAATACTAGCTCTTTGCTCTTGATCATCCACTCTTATTACTTCCTCTTGGCTCTTGTAAGTATTGTGTATTACCCGTACCTCTCTATAGCTTACACCTATTTTTGTCAGAATTTCAAGCATCTTGCTGCATTTCACATTGTCGAAAGCTTTTTCCAAGTCGACTGATCCTGTGAACGTGTAAATTTTTCTGTAGTCTTACTTTCATTCTCAACCGTAATGTCAGAATTACCTCTCTGGTGCCTGAAGGAAAAATTATCGTCATCTATCACATCCTAGATTTTCTTTTCCATTCTTCTGTACATTATTCTTGTCAGAAACTTGGATGAATGAGCTGTTAAACTGATTGTGTGATAATTCTTGCACTTGTCAGCTTTTGCAGTCTTCGGAATTGTCCGGATGATAATTTTTCGAAAGTCAGATGGTATGTCGCCATGCTCACACATTCTATCCACCAAAGTGAACAGTCACTTTGTTATTATTTCTCTCAGTGATTTTAGAAGTTCTGTTGGGATCTTATCTATCCCTTCTACCTTATTTGATCATGAGTCCTTCAAAGCTCACACAAATTCTACTACTGGATCCCCTGCCCCTTCTAAATGGACTCCTGTTTATTCTTCTGTCACATCAGACCACAGACTCACAGAGGCCTTCAGTGTACTCCTTCCACTTATTCTTTCTCTCCTCTGCATTTAATTGTGGAATTACCGTTGTACTCTTAATGTTACCACCTTTGCTTTTAATTTCACCGAACGTTGTTTTGACTTTTCTATATGCTGAGTCAGTCCTTTCGACAATCATTTCGTTCCCGATTCCTTCACAATTCGGGAATCTCCCTGAACATTTTTATACATCATTTTCTCGTCGAAGAACTGAAATATTTCCTTTGTTATCCATGGTTTCTTCGCAGTTAACCTTCTTCGTACCTACATTTTTGTTTCAATCATCCGTGATAGGCATGTTTAGAGATGTCCATTCCTCTGCAACTGTACCGCTTACTGAGCTATTCCTTACTGCCGTGTCTATAGCCTTAACGATCTTCAAGCGTATTTCGTCACTCCGTAGTGTTTCTCTATCTCACTTCTTTGCATATTGGTTCTTCCTGACTAATCTGTTAAACTTGAGCCTACTCTTCATCACTACTACATTGTTATCTGAACGTGTATCTACTTCTGGGTATGCCTTTTAATCAAATTTCTGATTTCGGAATCTCTGTCTAACTATAATGTTATCTAACTGAAATCTTCCCGTATGACCCCACATCTTTTCCAAGTATACCTCCTCCTCTTATTTGATGAAATTTATTACTGATGTCAATTAGTATTTCACCTTTTACTGTAACATTTTCTTATACTCTTTCCCCTACAACTGCAATTCAGTCCCCCATCACTATTAGATTTTCGTTTCCTTTTAAGTACTGTATTACTCTTTCAGTGTCTTCATATAATCTCTCTATCTCTTCATCTTCAGCTTGCCATGGAGGTTTGTAAGTCTGTACTATCATTGTTGGTGTTGATTTACGCCGGCCGGGGTGGCCGAGCGCTTCTAGGCGCTTGAGTCTGGAACCGCGCAACCGCTATGGTCGCAGATTCGAATCCTGCCTTGGGCATGGATGTGTGTGATGTTCTTATGTTAGTTAGGTTTAAGTAGTTCTAAGTTCTAGGGGACTAATGACATCAGATGTTAAGTCCCATAGTACTCAGAGCCACTTTTTTGTTGATTTACTATGGATTCTGATAAGAATAACCCTATGAATTAACTGCTCACAGTAACAACTCTCCGCCCTACCTTCCTATTCATAACTTACCTTACTCAAATCATACCATTTTCTGCTACTGTAGATGTTACCCTGTACTCACCTGAACAGAAATCCTTGTCTTCTTTCCATTTCACTTCACTGACCGCTGCTTAGAACCTTAAAATTTTTAAACCGTCGAGAGATTATAGACCTTAATATGGGACTCAAATTTAAATTTTATAAGTCTAGATTATTTAAAGTCGGACAGGAAGAGGGGTGGACGACGGTTCAGGTTTTTTTGTTACAGATTTAGGCGTGGCCCCCCAAATGCGAAGTTTTATCACCGATAGTGGGGAAAGAGTAGAATGTAAGCTGTGCAAATTCAACTTTGCTACTGGACGTGGTGGAGGTTTGATACTGTGAATCACGTTAATAAGAAGAAACATCACATGAGTTTTTAAATATTAGGGTGATAGTCCAGCAGCGTGTGCAGAATTATTTGGGATCATTTGCGAACAAGATCTGAAGATAATCTTCTACATTCATTAAATTTTGTCAGTGTAATTTGTACCCTCATTTTTTGTTAATTGTCCTAGTTTTTATCCAAATTGCTAAAATTGATCCATTTCTTGAAAAAATTGAAATGGGTGCTCTCATCTACGTGACAATTACAACCGGTAGTACATGGCCCCCAGCATGGTAGTGTGTGAAGTAGATGAGCAGAGGAACATCGCAAGTGCATCTATGGTGTTGAGTTCTGGTTTATCGGCTACTGACCTTCTTGAAAGAGTAAGCAAGCGGCCAGGTAGCAATGCTAATTTTAGGCGTCCATTTTCACACGTATACCAAGAACGTGGATCACTCACGTATTGGGCTAGCACTATGTACGTACATTGGATGCGTCTCATTGCTATTTGAAAGCTGTGCAGGACTGGATCCTTCTGGCTTTCTGTGAGGAAAAGAGTCAAAATTTCGGCGATGGTTTCATCTTATAAGAGCATAAGGTATGATTACACGACCCCCAGTCTCGCCAACTTCTGCCAGTGGCAAGAATGAATTGAATGGAAGGGCGTGCAACATCTGCTGACATGAAACCGAATAAGCAGCCTCGAGATCATTTCAAAAGTGCACTGCATCTTCTCAGAAATCTTCCTCACACACTGTATGAGGAGGGTCGCCATCAGAGAGTTGGACAGATTTGAGCAGCGCCTCGACCATCGTGAGTACAGCAAACCATGGAGGATTCAAAATATTAGAATGCTGCCTTACATAAAAACGTATAATTTCTCTGGTGAATAAACTGTTCACTTTTGAAATGTCTACCTTTATTTTCAGTTTTGTTTTTATTTCAGAAAGTTACTGGGTCACTTTCATAAGGCTTGCTCTTTTATTCTCTGTTCCCCTTAAATGCATGCACAGATATAGGGGAGGTACGGTTTACTGACACGTTTACTTTACAGTCAGGTTAGGTTATCGGTAAAGGAGCAACGTTGCCATGAATGTTACTCTCCCTTCTCCTCAAACGTTTGTGACATCTGCGTCGACTTTACACGGGTGGTGTCGCAGAGGACGGCACGCCCAATATCATACGATGCGCTGAGTGTGGAGGAATGTGCTAGGTTGGGATGTGGGTGCGCGGGGTTCGAGGTATGACCAAATTCCTTTGTCATCAGTCGTACTACCTTGTTTCGGATGTGCGCGCTTTGAGTGTACTGCGGCCAATACAGGATCCCAAGCAGGGCTCAGGTCGCAGTCTCGTCTGTTTACAAGGTCATAACTGGTCCTAAATAAGACTACTTCTTTTCTTAAAATTCGTGGAGAAACCTTCAGCCGTCCTTTATCTTACACAATTCGCTACCAGTTGCGGCCAATGACCGTTATCAAGCATAGCTGGCATAAACGCAGGTAATTTGAGTGTACTGCGGCCAATACAGGATCCCAAGCAGGGCTCAGGTCGCAGCCTCGTCTGTTTACAAGGTCATAACTGGTCCTAAATAAGACTACTTCTTTTCTTAAAATTCGTGGAGAAACCTTCAGCCGTCCTTTATCTTACACAATTCGCTACCAGTTGCGGCCAATGACCGTTATCAAGCATAGCTGGCATAAACGCAGGTAATTTGAGTGTACTGCGGCCAATACAGGATCCCAAGCAGGGCTCAGGTCGCAGTCTCGTCTGTTTACAAGGTCATAACTGGTCCTAAATAAGACTACTTCTTTTCTTAAAATTCGTGGAGAAACCTTCAGCCGTCCTTTATCTTACACAATTCGCTACCAGTTGCGGCCAATGACCGTTATCAAGCATAGCTGGCATAAACGCAGGTAATTTGAGTGTACTGCGGCCAATACAGGATCCCAAGCAGGGCTCAGGTCGCAGCCTCGTCTGTTTACAAGGTCATAACTGGTCCTAAATAAGACTACTTCTTTTCTTAAAATTCGTGGAGAAACCTTCAGCCGTCCTTTATCTTACACAATTCGCTACCAGTTGCGGCCAATGACCGTTATCAAGCATAGCTGGCATAAACGCAGGTAATTTGAGTGTACTGCGGCCAATACAGGATCCCAAGCAGGGCTCAGGTCGCAGCCTCGTCTGTTTACAAGGTCATAACTGGTCCTAAATAAGACTACTTCTTTTCTTAAAATTCGTGGAGAAACCTTCAGCCGTCCTTTATCTTACACAATTCGCTACCAGTTGCGGCCAATGACCGTTATCAAGCATAGCTGGCATAAACGCAGGTAATTTATACAATAATTTGAACAAAAGTAATTTGCTCTGCTTAGCCTACTATAGAACGTAAATTTTTTTTGCAATAACGCGGCTGAATATCCCCACCTGCGAACATATGTAAATTACTTCTTTTATCACGCTCTCACAGAATACAGTGGTAATACACATCACCGCTACTCCATTCCAAAGCCAACACATGGTCAACGTCCAAGCTGTCTTTGGCGACTGCCGATTTATGTTCTCGATGAGCGCAACATTCCTGGCGTATGATGAGCAGCACTGCTTCTGCTCGATGGGCCACAATTCTCATTCACATTGAGTGCATAGATACAAGGCGTACGCACTCTGTGAAATTCTCTCGGTGTGCTAAACCGATATAGAAGTTCCTCATATTAATCGTGGTTCCATAGAAAGTGGTATACTTGAAGTGCAGTATACAGTTATGCTTTCCGATCTGAGACTTATAGTTAAGCTAACCCTTTGACGGGTTGTCATAATTTCCAAACGTAGCATTTTGCCTTACTTGTTTTCTGTGAATCTCACGTACATGGTGCACCGCACAGCAGTTTTTATAGAGCATTGGATTCGTCAAATGATGCAGGGTATGGAACTTCAGCAGGTGGGCTTTTATGGGTATGTTACAGTTGACAGCAGAGACTCATGCACGTGATTAATAGCATGCTGCCCGGACTAGACTAGCAATAACTACATCTATACCTTCACTGGTATCGATGGCAATGGCCTTTTGCGACCTTCCACAAGATGACAAAATGCCACGCATCAGACCTTGAAATGAAGTCTCTGAATGTCCATCTTTTTGGAGATGGTCGCGGGGCTCGGCTGTTCGATATAGGATGTCAATTCAAACACCTTTAAGCCGTTTATTTTACAAACTTGTTTTATTTGGCTACCAGTTTCAGCGTCTTACTACGCCATCTTCAGACTTCTCACTGATATGTAGGAAGATTCAACCTCGTTTCTAATCAGAGTCGGTAGATGATGGTTGAAATGGATGCTATAGCAAAAATCTACTGCCCCTATTTTGATGAGAACCGAGGTAGAATCTTCCTACGCGTCGGCCAGGGCCATTAAGATGGCGCAGTGAAACGCTGAAACTGGTAGCCAAATAAAACAAGGTTGGAAACTAGACAGGTGAGAGGTGTTTGACATCCTTGAAGTGAAGTGTCGCTGTAGAAGTATGAACCTACCATAGCAGTCGTTAGAATTTTTTTTTGCCCATGTCTGTGTTTGGTAGTCCAACATGGATGCCTAGCCTCGTCAGTAATATTCTTCGTTGGCAGGTGTCGTTGCCATTACGATATACTCTCACAAAGCTGCGCAGAACGCTAATTTCTATGAACTTTCCATCCTTTGCAATGACTTTGAGGTCTATAGGTCTCTGCACACAATCGCTACTTACAACTTTTCTTTATTTTTCATGGTATCAGTACAGCAAACTTATTAAATGTTATCAATCTTGCGTAATAAGAGGTTATAAGCAGGCATGTTGCGATGGTATAATCCCTGTGTGTTTGCGGTTTTGAAATATTCTTGTCGTATTGCTCTTGCGAGTTGGGATTCTACAACCTGTGCAGACTAACGAATCAAGATCTGCTCACTACACAAACGCTATTGACCACCCCCCTTTTATATATGTTCCCTGACGCTGGGTGTAAACACCCAAAACTCTCCATACAGCACGTGCAACAATATCAGCATGAACTAATAAAAACACATCACTGGAGGTCTGACAGGAAACAAACGAAGCTAAGTCAGGGTTATTAATTTGTTACATCCCTCCTACAATACATTCTATAATTCACACTTAAGTTCGTGGCAGAGGATTCTTCGAACCACTTTAAGACTATTTCTCTACCGTTCCACTCTTTAATAGGGTGTAGGATAAATGAACTATTAAATCTTCAAACTCTGATTCCGCCAATTTTAGTATAATAATCACTTCTCCCTATGTACGGATCGTTGGTTGATTTAGGGGAGGGGACCAAACAGCGTCTCCATCGGTCCCATCGAGTTAGGGGAGGATGAGGAAGCAAGTCGGCCGTGCCTTTGCAAAGGAACCATACCGACATTTTCCTGATACAATTTAGGGAAACCACGGAAATCCTAAACCGGGATGGCAGGACCCAGGTTTGAACCGTCGTCCAACATAATGCAATCCGAGTGTACTAACCGCTGCGCAACCTCGCTAGATCCCTATGAATGTTGGCAGCACATTCAGAGGAGGAAAATGGTTAACTGAAATTACGTGAAAAGGTCTTTCTGCACGGAAAACGCATTAGTTTTAAGAATTGACGTCCCAAATCGCTTACCATATTCGTGACTTTTGTCTCTCCCATTTCTCAATAATACTGAACAGGCAACCATTCTTTGAACTATTTAGATGTTCTACGTCAATCCTATGTGGGAAAGGTCCCATGATGCACAGCAGTACTCCAGCAATGGACCAACAAGAGTAATGTTGTTGCATCGTATAAGTGTTCTGCTAGAAAATGTAGTGTATGGTTTGTCTTCTCCACAACTTTATCAGTGCGATGGTTCCAGCTTGTTACTAATTATAATTCATATGTTTTTAGTCCAACTGACTGCCTTTAAATTTGTGTAATTTACCGCGTAATCGAAATTTAATGGATTTCTTTTCTTGCTCATGTGGATGACTACGTATTTTAGGTTATTGAGGCACAACTGCCACTTTTCGCTCTATTCAGATATCGTGTCTAAGTCATTTTGCAATTGGTTTTGATCTTCCGGTGACATTGTTGTATGTTTGTTGTATGTTAACCGGGCACCTAGAAACGACGGAGAGGCCCCGCCCCGCCGCAGCCGCAGTCCACGCTAGTGTAACCCCTATGTCTGCGTGGTAGAGTAATGGTGGTGTTCTCGTACCTGGACAACTTGTTTGCGCAGCAATCGCCGGCATAGTGTAACTGAGACGGACTAAGGGGAACAAGTCCGCATTCGCCGAGGCAGATGGAAAACCGCCTAAAAACTATCACAGACTGGCCGGCACACCGGACCTCGACACAAGTCCGCCGGGCGGATTCGTGCCGGGGACCAGGCGCTCCTTCCCGCCCGCTCCGGAAAGCCGTGCGTTACACTGCTCGGCTAACCGGCCGAGCCTCCGGTGACATTACTTGACGGTAAATGACAGAATCGTCTGCAAACAATGTCGGAAAGCTACGTAGATTAGGTACAGTAGATGCGTCAGGCAATCCTGCGACCTCGCGCGTATCATCGTACCCGACATTCTCAGTGTCGCAAGTTGGACGAGCTTCGCCTTGACGCTGTGGACGAACGTCTGGTGCAGGTGGTTGAGCTAATAGTTCCCGGAGAGCAGTAAAGTAAAACTCCGTGGTCGTGCGATGCCATTGCGAAACCTCCTTCCCCTAAGCTATTAACGTCCTCCGTAAAGCTGGCTTTGCGCACTCGATCCACCACTGCAGGACTGAATCGAAAGAATTTCGTCGATGGAGGCAGTCATGCCACGCGTCCTCCACAAAGCGTCGGCATTCTGCATCACGCAGGTGGGAGACGTTTATCTTCCAATTACCCCTCCGTCTCCATACCTGTTAACCGTACAAATATATGCCTCGTGATCTGTAGACGCTGTCGGCCATATTTCTGCGTCCACCGTCGATATTGCTAACGACCTTGAAACGTAGACCCGATCCAAAATGGCTCGCGGAGTGGCTAGTAAAAAATGTATATCCTCGTTGGTTGTGATACTTCAGGTCCCACGTATCGACTAATTCCATCCCATTGACCAGCTCCCTAAGTTCTTGGCTGCTAGTATAGTTACGATGTTGGTCCTTTCTGTCGAGGACACAATTAAAATCTCCGCCGAGTATGCAAGCATCGTATCGTTCCTGGAACAACGGTATAACCTCATGGGCGTAAAAATCTGCTCTATCCCTTCTGTTATCCGAGCCTGACGGTGCGTATATGTTGATAAAACGTGTTCCACCTATGGTCACGGCCGTACCACGGGCAGAAGGCAAATACTCTACTTCGTCTGCACGTATCCCTTGCTTTAATAGTATCGCTGTGCCGACGCCTCTCTCGTAACACGGGAAACAGTAAATGTCGTAACCGTAAAAGTCCGAGAGGGGAAGTACCCGAACTTCCTGTAATAGTACTACGTCTAAATCTGCAGCCTTTATCATGTCACTGAGCATCTTGATTTTTACCGGCGTCCCAATGCTATTGATGTTAACAGACCCTATCCGATAAACTTGTTGCATGGCTCTCAGCGTAGACAGGGCACCGTACGGTCGCTAATTCTTCCGTACACAGGCTGCTTTCGTACTAACGTCCCCCGGCGTCCCCTCATATGGTCTGCCGTTATTCCGTGCACTCTTCCGGTCTTACACCGGGAGAGTTTGTGGGAGCAGTTCCTCCGACATCGTCTGTTTCCCACGGGGGTGGCTCTTCTGACCAGTCCCCTAGCGTCCCATCCTTGTCGTGCGGTGCAGGCGCCGTAGCCTCCTCAGTAGCCTGTTGCCGTCTATCGAACTCCTTCGCTTTGTCTGGAGCATCGTCAGCGGTAGGTCGTGTCGCCGTCCCGTTGGCCACCGTTGCATTCACGCTAGGCAGTTCTCCTGTATCCATGGTCGTCTACTCTGTACTCGAAAAAGTCTCAGAATAGCCTGCTAGATCAGATTGGTCGTTCTCCACCGTGAGGCGGCGCTTCTTCCGGCGTTTTGGTGATCGCTGTTTGCGTTGCCGTGCTTCGGAATCAGAGGTCAGCATTGTCTCTGGTTGTTCGCGGGGGACGTCTGCAAGTGCCTCATCTGAAGGGGCCGCAAGCGGCACCGAAGAGAGAGCGTCCGGTGATTGCTGCAGGCGGTCCAGCGAAACATCGTCCTTCCGTGGCTCGCCACGATCTGTCTCTGTCTGTGTGTTATGGTACGCTTCTGTCTCGCGGCTCACGTCGTCGCGTAATGCGTAATGCGTAATGCGTCATGGGGAGCACAGTCGGATGTGGTGTGAGGGGTGGATCATCCCGTGGCAGCTGTAACAACCTTCGTTGAACACACTCAGAACGGACGTGTCCCTCCTTCGCACACCCAGAGCACGTCCTTGGTTGTCCGTCGTAGATGACAATCGCCCTACAACCAGCGATGTAAAAGTATGGCGGGACGTGTTTTCGGAGTTCGATCCGTATTTGTCTGCCTCCATTGAGGATCGGATACGTCTTGAAACTCGGCCATTTTTTAGCCACGTGGGATAGGACAGTTCCATAAGGACGCAGGGCGTCTGTCACAAATTCTTCAGGCACTTCGAATGGAAGCTCAAAGACGCGGATTGTTCGGAGTCCCATGCCGGCGTTTTCAACTGTTAGCGCTCCAACATTCCCGTCCGAATGACAGAAACGGAGTCCTTGTCGGTGTCGAAGTAGTAGTTCGTCACATACCGCTTCATTTATGAGCTTGACATAGACCACGCTGCTTAGTATAGATAAGTGTATTCCAACTAGAACGTCAGGTTCGATTTTCACCTCGTCCCGTAAATAAGATTCGATCTCGTAAGCCTTCGGTAGAGCATATTCGTTAACAAAACTAAATTTCAGTATCGATTTGCGGAACGACAAGGCCATGATTCTATGTGTACCGCGACACACCGCTACACACGTAACGTAAACACCTCTCGCGCAGACGTGCGGCAGGGACGTAAAGACCGTCCGAACCGCTGCGCCGCTGAAAGCTGACTGCCACTCAGCTATAAATCTCTCACTTGCCTCTCATACTATTTCTTTGGATACAAGCTACTTCTTTTTTGACCAACATAGTTAGTTGGGAAGGAGTGGAAGATGTCTCTAATGAAGGCGAAAAGAGAACTTTGATTTGCTTTTTAGTGGATATATTTTGCGTTTTCTTTGGTGGATTTGGCTGTTGCGGTGGCCAGTCTCGCTACAACGATCTTTTGGTCACTAATACCTGTATCTATTATGATGTTCCCAATTTGCTCAGGTTTATTTCTTGCTAAGAGGTCAAGTATGTTTTTCAATTACATACGCTTAGAGAGGGCTCCTGAAATAATTGTTCAAAATAATTTTCGGAGAGAGCACTTCGTACAATTTCTGACGACATTTTGTATCTGCCTCCAGGTTTGAACAAATATTTACTCCTACAAATCGAAAGTAGATTGAAGTCACCACCAACTAGAACTGTATATGTGTGTACCTGTTTGTGATGAGACTCAAGTTTTTTTTGAACTGTTCAGTGACTGTACCATCTGAGACGTGTGTCGATAAAAGGAACCAGTTACTAATTTATACCGGTTGTCAAGTATAATATCTATCCATACTTACTTGTAAGAATTATCTACTTCAATTTTGCTGGTAGATTTACTACTTCTAACAGCCAACACCTCCAGCAACTGTATTTAGTTTATCGTATCTATACACGGTTATGTCCTTTGTAAAAATTTCGGCTGAACTTTACCCCGGTTTTCATCAGCTTACGGTACCTACAACGTTGAGAGCTTCAGTGTTATTAGCGCTTGAAGTTCTGTTCTTTTCCAAAACACCTACTACAGTTTACAACTAGAGTACTGATTGTTGTTAGGTGCACCCTCTTCCTGTTTTCGCCCTCCTCCCTTTGAAACAGAAGCCCATTTTGCACTTTACCGAGACTTTGTAACCCAAAATACCGCCCAGTCCCTCCACCCAGACCCCCCCCCCTCTCTCTCGCCCCTTACCCGTTGTTGTTGACTACTGCTCGTAGTGGACACAAGACCTCTTAAGCGGGACATGAAAGCAAATGACGCCAGCACAAGTAGAAAAATCTGAAAGCTACACGGTCGCAGAGCCTTCTGACCTATGTTTCGAACCCAGTTCTGTACCAAAGGCCAACAATCGCTCCTGTCGACGATGCTACACATGATGAGGTCTAACTTTATATCGCAGCCAGAAAATCGGAATCTTATCCAAAGCTAAACACATTGTTAGTACCGACGTGAGACATAACCTGCAATTTGCTGAAAAAAAAATGGTTCAAATGGCTCTGAGCACTATGGGACTCAACATCTTAGGTCATAAGTCCCCTAGAATTTAGAACTACTTAAACCTAACTAACGTAAGGACATCACACACACATGCCCGAGGCAAGATTCGAACCTGCGACCGTAGCAGCCCCGCGGTTGCGGACTGCAGCGTCAGAACCGCACGGCCACCGCGGCCGGCTGCAATTTGCTGCACCCAGTGCTCTTCATTGCATCCATAAGCCCTCACTCCACAGCTGGAATGGCTCTTCTCGGTACATATACAGAATCCATACTGGTATCCTTTCTCTCCTTGGCAGCCATATCCCAAAAAGAGTTCCCATCTACGAGTAAACTCACTCCCTGTTTATACTTAGATCTCGGGGCTGAGAGGCTTTCTCTAAAGCATGGTGAATGGCTGCATTCAGCTCAGTGTCTTAATTGCCCAGCGATAGCGCCCGAAACCTTTTCGTCGGATGAACTGGGGAGGCCCATCGACCTGGCTGCTGGAAAATCTTTCACTGCCTGCCACGCCTTGAAACAACCCATGGGGGAGGGATCATCCTCACTGTGGCCAATATCCAGGGCGGTCACAGCATAGGACCTATCAGATTACACGAGAGACGTGCTGGACTTATTTTGCATCCCCATGTACAGACCCTCCCACATCGAAGCCCATTGGCAACAGCATCCAGATGCATGACCGGAGCCCACCCTCCCTGGAGCTCCGAGGAAAGAGTCAACTCGGACGTAAACGCAGCAATCACAGTCACTATCCATATCAAAGTCGGAGGAACTATGTAATTAACTACGTTTGAAAGAAAACGCTATGCTCTTATAATGCTGCTGCTCAAACGTGAGGTGGTGACCAGCTAACTAGTTATGCAGTTTTATCCGCATACTCACACGAAAACAAACGTCTAACGCAAAGAAAACGGCGGAAATATACACTAAACAGTAGTTAAAACGCAAAACTCTGTCTACTAGAAACACAAATAAGCGAGAAATTTAAGGTTTTAACTGAAACGCGCGTACTAAATACAAATACATCGCTCCTTGGTATTGTATGCTCGTTACAATTAACGAACGGAAGTGTGTGCTCTGAACGCTGCTGCCTGAACAGGAGCTGCTGACCAACTAACTCGTTTTGATAGCTTAGCGGGACTGCTATTACTGTCCTATGGAATTGTTATTTGCAGTAAACCGGTCAGACCACGTGTTGTTACTGGAAACGGTAAACCAATGCCAATGGGGTAAGGTAAATGATACAGAACCTATCAAAGGTGCAGCGTAATATTATAGTCATACTCAACTGTGTCCGCAGCTCGTGGTCGTGCTCTAGCGTTCTCGCTTCCCGTGCCCGGGTTCGATTCCCGACGGGGTCAGGCATTTTCTCTGCCTCGTGATGACTGGGTGTTGTGTGATGTCCTTATGTTAGTTAGGTTTAAGTAGTTCGAAGTTCTAGGGGACTGATGACCATAGATGTTGAGTCCCATTGTGCTCAGAGCCATCTGAACCATTTGAACAAACACAACTGCCATCTCGCAAGTGCAGAGGAAGAAGCGCTCATCCTCTGCTCTCGGCTGCTCAGTACAAAATGGGTTGAATATCTAGTGACCTGGTCGCACAACAAAAGTTTGTGGCAGTCAGTAAGGAGCTCATGCCTCCTTCCGCATCGTTAGCTTTCTGTGCGACTTCGAATTAACTGCGGCTTTGAAAATTTACTTAATCCTCCAAGATGATTTCGTGGGATAGTGACTATCTTTGCAAATGTCTCTTAAATTTTGGTAGTGGCTCTTATATACGACATTCACAATTTCAACGCAGGGCTGTGATTCGTTGACTCTCTTTGGGCGGACCCAAATACATTTTAGGCCCATGTGCCCATCTAGACCGTCGACTTCCACCACAGGGCGATCAATGGCTTTTTCCTTCCTTTGAGCGTCATCCACAGTGGTAGGTACAAAGAGATATTCTGGGTCTTCAAATATTCTGCCAGAGAGTACCTGCCTGTTCGCTACTTTCCATCTCTATGTATCATCGGTGTATTGCACCTAATCACAATCGCACAACGGACTAGTATCTTCCCATGCCTCCATTATTGTCTTCTTGAATTGATTCACCCGGTTCACCTGCGGAAATCTTCTGCCTTGCTAATGAATTCAGACGCAAGGACAGGACAGCTACAGCTGAATACATCGCTTATCATCTGTTATTCTTGTCGTGCGTCATTGTTATAAAGAAAGAATGAAAATCAGCGATTAATGTCGCGTTGGCGACACTGTCATTAGAGATGCAGCACATTCTATGATTGAGAAAGCATCCCTTTTGATAGGAAGCATTCCACAATTCATCTCAAGCTATTTAAGAAAACTAATTGATACAGGCAACAAGCGCTTGTATCGACCTGAAGATCCTAGAGGACGGGCTTGGGAAAACTACTGAACATTTGTTACTATGAAATCATTACAACTATTTATTAACCAACAATAAATTCTTTTCCTCAACAGCAACAAGGGCTAAAAAAGTAAATAAATAAGAGGTTAAACTTGAGCTTTCACTCCTAAGGCATTTAAAAGAGAAATGCAGAAAGTGAATTCATGAAATATTAAATATTAATAGCTTACGTTGAAATTCATGCCGAGGCACGACGTAACTTGAATATTGCAAAAAAAATGATTGAGCGGCCTCATATCAGGTCAGGGCAAAGACCCTCACAGGCAGCACAACAGGAACAAGACGTAGACCTCGTGAAGTAACCCCTTCCCTCCTTCCCGGCGACCACAAACCAAGAGAGCGCAGGTGGTGCATCACAACACATACAGAAAAGCTCTCTTCAGCAGAGATCAGGTTAAATGAAACCTAAGCCTTTGCTCCGGCTCTAAAAGAAATCCAGTAACTGATATTCAGTTAAGATTAAAGCGCCACTGAGTGTAGCTTGCCTCGTGATGTTAGTTAAAGTTGACAGGTTCGAGCGAGGTACACACTTAAAGCCGAAACTGCTACTGGCCAAGGATCAAAATTATATCTTAAGTATAGAACTAATCTTAATAATCGCAGAAACAGCCTTCGAACTAGTATCGACAACCCACGGTCTACAAATGGCCTTTTGTTACCTTAATGGTCAAATCAGAGGTTGTCACGGACCTTAGTTGTCGTCATGGAATTGTTTTTAGCAACAATTTACATATAATTTAAAGCAGACATACACTACTTAAACATCACATAAAATATTGCATTTACCTCTTCTAAAGGTTGTTGTGATATCTAAAGAGAAAAGAACTTACTGTCTGCAAGAAACAAGTTAATGCCACTAAATAAAGCGAACCTCTTTTATTAAGGCCAACATAGTGACAAAATGTGTCTTCTGATTGGGAAGGGGGCCTCTAGAGCTTAAAATTAAATCATCAGAGCAGTAAACAGTCAACACAACCAACAGCAGTTAGTGCAGCGAAGTATCTGAAGAACAAACAAATGAAGCGCACTGTAAACGTAGGAACGGTACCGGGCTCTTTGCTCCGTTAAGGAACCCATCGAAGGCAATGACTCGGTGTCAGGTGTGATGACGGTGTTGCAGTAGTCTAGTGCAGAAGCGGACATGACCGGTAGGCTTCACCGAACCACGGCAAGTTCTCCCAGAGGAAACCGGTTGCTGCACGAACAAGTATAGCCACGGCAGGACTGTGGGGGCCCAGGCAGCACGTCAACAGCTCCACCGACCTTCAGAGAGAATCCCAACCACCAAGTGTCACACTAGAAAAATGGTGCGCCGGCAATGCTGACCATTTTCTCTCCAGGAAGACCATATGTCCCCCTGGACACATCATCCACCATCACCACCGAGTTCCGAATTCCCGCGTCTCTTTCCGTACAATCCGCTTCATATCTTCCACCACAGAGAAAACCAAAGCTCCTCTAACTGCCAAAGAACGTGCTCAACTCGCCGGGCACGGGCTATCGAACTCTACAGTAGGAACGGCTCATCACATAAAACTCAAGAATGAATGGCCGAAAGAGGATTCAAACCAGCCAACTCTCGAATACGAGTGTAGTGTTTTACCACAGCGCCACCTCACTCTGTGTCATCATTGTCCATTAATTCGACAGACTGCGAACACAGATACCTGCTGTGGGAAGCAGGATACTGTTCCATCTCATTTTGGAATTGAAAGATTTTTCGGGTTTCACTAAGCTATGGACATACGATGAGTGCTATGAAAGAAAGCCACTTGTCTTGTGCAGGCCTAAGTGCTCCTTCAATAAATCGTATCGCCTTCAGTAGGAACTGATATTCATTGCAGGGCAAACGGTATCTTATCTCCGAAGCAGGTTCTTTAAAACGTCGTTATGCGGTAGTCTACTAATTCTCGTTGATCGGAGCTCTTTCACCTTATTTTAATCGTAGAAAGAAGGGCGGCGAAAGATGTTACAGTTTAGTTGTACTTAAAACCTGAGAGATAAAGGTCCAGTGCGGGGCAACTAACGTATTACTTCACGTCTCACAAATATCTCTCAATTGTAGCGAGAGTAGCCGGCCGCGGTGGTCTCGCGGTTCTAGGCGCGCAGTCCGGAACCGTGCGACTGCTACGTTCGCAGGTTCAAATCCTGCCTCGGGCATGGATGTGTGTGATGTCCTTAGGTTAGTTAGGTTTAAGTAGTTCTAAATTCTAGGGGACTAATGACCACAGCAGTTAAGTCCCATAATGCTCAGAGCCATTTGAACCATTTTTTTGTAGCGAGAGTAAGCTGAAGCGTACAGAGTGTAGACAGTCCGTGGAACACCTCCGAGTGAATGTAGGAAAATGGACACATTAGACTGGTGTACAGTACACACGCGGACATAATAGGGTGGTTTGCTAGGTGCGGATGAAAGTGTCATCTGCAGAGAATCCTCTGTTAGAGGAAGAGATGATTTTGTCCGCAGACTTTGATGATATCTTCAGCCCGGGATACGTAGAAAATTGTCCGACTACGAACCGCACCCAGTTTGGAAGAGGAGGAGCCGTAACTGCACTCGGGGTAGGGCAACATCTTGTCTGGAAACCGCGTGTGCTCGGAGCGCAGCGCCTGGCCGGACGAGCGGCCCGCGGCCAGCGCCACTGTGGCCCCGGGAGGTAATTACAGGGAACTCGGGCTGCTGGCGCGCGCCCATAAGCGTGTAATGAAGCGGGCCTTTGTTAAAGTCTGCGAAACACCTGCAGTTTCGAGCTCACATTACGGGTGCATAAAACCGGTTTATGTCCACTAACGGGAACTTCCAGTCATTTCGACTTTCATAACTTCATACCTAGCCTTCGGAACGACACTATAATTTACTATCTCCAGGTACCTCGAGTGCGATAGGACTGTCTCAACTCTGACCTGATTGCATCTTAACTAGGACGTTCTGATCTCAAGCGACATCAGTGACCCTGTTAATTAGTTGACTGAAACTGGTGGACAAAATAAAATTGAGTTTTGTCGAGCCAAGCGGAGTAACCGCGTGGTCTGGGGCGACTGGTCACGCCCCGCACGGCTGCCCCCGTCGGAGGTTCGAGTCCTCCCTCGGACATGGGCGTCTGTATTGTCCTTAGCGTAAGTTAGTTTAAGTAGTGTGTAAACTTAGGGACCGAAGACCTCAGCAGTTTGGTCCCATTAAACTTTATCACAAATTTCCTAAAATTTCAAAATTTTGTAGAACCACAGAGTCAAATGAAACAAATTTGTAATTTATTCCTGCATTTACGCTGTTGACTCCCGGATATATCGTAATAAATTTATTTGTGGCACGTTCGTTGGTGGCAGGTTAGTGGTCATTGATATAGTACTGTAACAAATTTTTGGCCTTACTGTGGAAAATTGCAGCTCAGCCGCAGCGGTCTGGAAGACATCAAGCGTGAAGGGATGCAGATGATTTATAGGTGTCTCCATGTGTTCGATAACTATCAGAGATTCCATGCAAGAGCAGTAAAATGTCTCTCATAGCATAACACTGCTTCCATCAACCTGCGTCCGTGGCGCGTTGCAAATTTCGATCCGCTGTGCACCTCTACGACGGTGTTTTTTTTTTTTTTTTTTTTCCGGAAGAGCCGATATGCTTCCATTGACTGAAGGTCGAACCCTAATGGTCCTATGCCTACTGCACTCGTAGTTGACGAAGTCGTTGAATCAACACGTGGACACGGAAGGGTGGTGCGGTCTGCTGGGGAGCTCTAGTCGAACACTGTACCATGAACAGTCTGCTCCGAAAAATCTAGTGCGTGCACTGGTATTGTACTCTTTCGGCACAGATGCCAAAGATAACCGCCTATCCTACCTTACATAGTTCACAAGCCCCAGAACTCTACGTCCTGTGATGAGTTGTGTGAAGTCAAACCATTCAGCGCCGAGTGGTAGTATCACTCTCCTTGGAGCTCTTTCCGTAGATGCTCACGACTATAGCAAGTGGAAATTCGGCTAGGTCCGCCGTTTTCGAGATACTTGCTCACAAACTCTGCGTAATAATAATCTGCCCTTTGTCAACGTCGCTTGTCGCAACAGATTTTGCCCCCATTTGCTCCCATAACTACGCTAGGGTGATCACCCTTCCGTGTCTGCCCCGCTTAAACATTTTATTTTTACTGTGTCACTTGCCTGCAACGCCACAAGGCGGCATACAACGTCTGGGTTGGAGTAAAAAGTTCGAAGAATTTGTTACATTATGATCGGCTGGCTCGCAAGGCATAAAATATTTGTCGAGTCGCTGTTAGGCGGACGAGGCTGAGCAAGCGGGTAGAGACAGTCGACCCATCGCAGGGTAGGCATCGGCACTGTGGTTCTTCCTCGTTTTTGTGGTCTGTCGTGGGTGCCAAATTCTAGTTTATTACGTTGGCGGATGACGATGTCTTCGATCCCCAGATCGTGGTCACTTTACTTTTATTTAAAGCTGGGAGGAAGAGTCACAAACTTCATTAAAATATCTTGAAACAGTAATAAGGGGCGGAACGTGGCTCGATATAGTAGTAAATAGTTCGTTTACAAGCCCTGTTATTAAGCAAGCTGAGACTAATTCAGTGAGCCGGCCGCTGTGGACGACCGGTTCTATGCGCTACAATCCGTAACCGCACGACTGCTACGGTCGCAGGTTCGAATCCTGCCTAGGGTATGGATGTGTGTGATGTCCTTAGGTTAGTTAGGTTTAATTAGTTCTACGTTCTAGGTGACTGATGACCTCCGATGTTAAGTCCCATAGTGCTCAGAGCCATTTTTTTTGACTAATTCGGTGAACAATAACTATTTGTCCTTAATTTGAATTAATTTGAAACACTCAGAATTGAAAATAAAGGTCTTGACATCTTATATTCGTCGTAATTAAGTTTCCACGTCAGATTATAAGCTAAAGGTCACAGATGTTGCTGCAATGTAGACAGTGAAATTCTTCAAATTATTGATAGTTAGTCGATCGATCTGTGTGCGATCGGAAGTTAACTTTTTCATGAAGATTGTTTAACTGCCGTTGAATTGAGACTTACTCCAAATTTATAGTAAGTGCAGTCTAGTATTTTTAAGCCAATCAGCCTCAGATGTAAAATCGTAACACTTCAATAATTACACATATTAAAATCCATAAATAACGAAGCTGAACGAGAGATTACTTTTGATTCTGTTTCATTCGTAGCTCGTACGATACGAAGCTTTCATAAAGAAAACTTTTCAGCAACAAACATAAATGTAACCGAGATTCTAACTAAGAGAGAGCTAACACAACAGTATATGTCGCTACGGTCTAAAACATATACTACTAAAAACTAAGCATTAAACAACGTAACACCTACTTGTTATACTGAAGCCTTCAGATTCCTTGAAAAATCTAAATTATTTTATTATATTAATAAACTTATAAATGTGAAACTAAAATTGACATAATAACTCATCTAAATAACTCAAGTTAAATAAAAATAAGTATTTCAATTACTATACTCCGAAAGGGTGGCTTCAATAGCTACCCTTAAACTAAATGTTGCGAATTACAGTAGCTCACTTAGTTCAACAGAGGCAAAAAAATGGAATTTGCTACGCTCTTTAAACCATATTAGCCTAACAATCCAGCTCATTGAAAATACTTGAAATTATAACCAAAGATGAACTTGCAAGTAATTAATACCCATAATTAGTTTTAAAGAAAATTAGTTTGATATTTTACTGAAGTGCTTAACATGATTTCTCGTGTATATTAATAGAAAATTATTCATTTAATTCCTCTAAGTAATTTTTCTGTCCCTGACAGAAATTCTCAATTACTAAAATCAAAAATTATTCATAATTTATTTTATAAATATTGTTTTATTGTCTTCATGATCGGCTGCTGTAGTTGTCGTCTTGAATATCTCTTGATTCCCAGATGGAATGACCTACTAGATTTGTCGATGGCGAGGTGAAAAACTTCAAACGTAGGAGTACCGTTTTCCATCGTTTGATGCCCAGATGGTTTGATTTACTAGGTTTGTGGCTGGCGAGTTGAAAAATCAGAAACCTATCACAGCCATTTCTCGTGGTTTGCCATTAAACAATATAAAGAACATATATGTTGTTGTGGTCTTTAGTCCGGCGACTGGCTTGATGCAGCCCTCCATGCTACTCTATCCTATGCAAGCTTCTTCATCTCCAAGTAACTACTGCAACCGACATCTTTCTGACTCTGCTGAGTCTATTCATCTCCTTGTCTCCCTCTACAATTTTTACCCTCCACGCTACCCTCCAATACTAAATTGGTGGTCTGTTGATGCCTCAGTACATGTCCCACCAACTGATCCCTTCTTCTAGTCAAGTTGTGGCACTAATTCCTCTTCTCCCCAATTCTATTCAGTACCTCCTCATTACGCACACGATCTACCAATCTAATCTTCAGCATTCTTCTATAGATCAACATTTCGAAAGCTTCTATTCTCTTCTTGCCTAAACTAGTTACCGTCCATGTTTCACTTCCATACATGGGTATAATCTACACAAATACTTTCGGAAAAGACTTCCTGATGCTTAAATCTATAGTTGATATTAACAAATTTATCTTCTTCAAAAACACCTTCCTTGCCATTGCAGTCTACATTTTATATCTTCCCTACTTTGACCATTGTCAGTTATTTTTGTCCTCAAATAGCAAAACCCATTTACTACTTTCAGCGTGTCATTTCCTAATATAATTCCCTCAGCATCACATGATTTAATTCGACTACATTCCATTATTCTCGTTTTGCTTTTGTTGATTTTAATCTTCTACCCTCCTTTCAAGACACTGTCAATTCCGTTCAACTGCTCTTCAAGGTCCTTTGCCGTCTGTGACAAAATTACAATTTCATCGGTAACTCTCAAACATTTTATTTTTTCTCCATGGATTTTAATTCCTACTCCAAATTTTTCTTGCTAGATATACTTCTTGCTAGATATACAGATCGAATTATATTGCTTCCCTTTCATGCCACTCGACTCTTACAAGTTCCGTCAGCCTGCTGTACAAATTGTAAACAGCCTCGCGCTTCCTGTATTTGACCCCTGTCATCTTCAGAATTTGAAAGAGAGTATTCCAATCAACATTGTCAAAACACTACTCTAAGTCTCCAAAGGCTAGAAACGTAGGTCTGCCTTTCCTTCATCTATCTTCTAAGATAAGTCGTAGCGTCAATATTGCCTCGCGTGTTACAACATTTCTACGCAATCCAAACTGATCTTCCCCGGGGTCGCCTTCAACCAGCCTTTCCATTCGTCTGTAATGAATTCGTGTTAGTATTTAGCAGCCGTGACTTATTAAACTGACAGTCCGGTAATTCTCACACCTGTCAGCGCCTGCTTTCTTTGGCAGAGTATTTATTATATTCTTCTTAAAGTCTGAGTGTATTTCGCCTGTCTTATACATCTTGCTCACCAGATGGTCGAATTTTGTCTGAGCTGGCTCTCCCAAGGTCATCACTAGTTCTAATGGAATGTTGTCTGCTCCAGGGGACTCGTTTGGACTTTTAGTTCTCTGTCAAATTCATCACGCTGTATCATGTCTCCCATTTCTTCTTCTTCTGCGTCCTCTTCCATTTCTTTTATATTGCCCGCAAGTACATCGCCCTGGTACGGATCCCCTGTTGACCCCCTGTATATCCCTTCTACCTTTGTGCTTTCCCTTCTTTGCTTAGAACTGGGTCTCCATCTGAGCTCTTGCTATTCATACAAGTGATTCTCTTTTCTCAAAAGGTCTCTTTAATTTTCCTGTAGGCACTATCTATATACGCCTCCACATCCATATATTTGTCCTCTAGCCATCTTGGCTTGCCACTTTTCACTTCCTGTCGATCTCATTATGGGGCATTTGTATTCCTTTTCGCCTGCTTCAGTTACTGCATTTTTATATTTTATCCTTTCGTCAGTTACATTCAATATCTCTTGTGTTACCCAAGGATTTCTACTAGCCCTCGTCTTTTTATCTACTTCATCCTCTGCTGCCATAACTATTTCATTCCTCAAAGCTACCCATTCTTCTTCTACTGTATTTCTTTCCCCTGTTCCTGTAAATCGTTCCCTAATGCTATCTCTCAAACTCTCTAGAACCTTCTTTCATGATTTTTAAACCAAGTGTTAGGTACGATTAAGTTACGCTCCGTGCAAAAATTATACCAGGCAGCTTCCTCTTTCATTCCATACCTCCATTCCATATTCGCCTACAACTTTTCCTTCCCTTACTTTTCCTACTATCGAATTCCAGACTCTCATGACTATTAAATTTTTGTCTATCTTCACTGTCTCAATAATTTTCTTTATCTCCTCATACATTTATTCAATGTCTTCGTCGTCTGCGGAACTAGTTGGCGTATAAACGTGTACTGCTGTGGTAGACGTGAGCTTCGTCTCTATCTTGGGTACAATAATATGTTCACTATGCTGTTCGTAGTAGCTTACCCGCTCTCCTATTTTTTTATTCTTTACTTAGCATACTCCTGCGTTACCCCTCTTTGATTTTGTATTTTTAACCCTGTATTCACCTGACCAGACGTCTTGTTCATTCTGCCACCGAACCTCACTAATTTGGACTATATTTAGCTTTAACCTATCCATTTACATTTTTAAATTTTCTAACCTATCTAGTTGATTAAAGGATCTGACATTTCACTCTCCAATCCGTAGAAAGCCATTTTTCTTTCTCCTGATAAATACTTCCTTCTGAGTAGTCCCCACCCGGATATCCGAATCGGGGACTATTTTACCTCCCGAATATTTTGCCCAAGAGGACGCCATCATAAATTAACCATACAGTAAAGCTGCATGCCCTCGGGAGAAATTACGGCTGTAGTTTCCCCATGCTTTCAGCCGTTTGCAGCACCAGCACAGCAAAGCCGTTTTGGTTAATGTTACAAGGCCAGATCATTCAATCATCACTCATCATCAATCATCACTCTTGCCCCTGCAACTACTGAAATGGCTGCTGCACCTCTTCAGAAACCATACGTTTGTCTGGCCTCTCAACAGATACCCCATCGTTGTGGTTGCACCTACGGTACGGCTATCTGTATCGCTGAAGCACGCAAACCTCTCAACCAGTGGCAAGGTCCGTGGTTCATGGCGGGGAAATAACATGTACAAGACTCTTATGACTGACGCAATGTCCCTGTAAATACAAAGTAAATGTCTCTTCGTTCTTATGTATTCCAAATGTGTACCTTACACATAATCATATGTCAGTAAACATATGTAATAACGGTATTATAAGTATTTAATGAGAGCTGAGCAGCTACTGATAATTGCTCCTGGCCTTTGGCTAAGCCACGTGATAGCCTAAGTCTTCAAAAAGGAAATTTATCCCTATTGGATTGTTGAGAGGGTGATCCATACCTTCTTTCTTTCAAATAAGACGATTTCAACTTGGTGTGATTGGGTCGGTTTACGGCACTTTTCGACCACTTTTTTTAAAAAAAAGCTACATACGCAAATTCCGCGTTAATGCACGAGTAGCTTTACATGGGCACATTGGATTAATATTAAACCTTATTACAATGTAATTACTAACTAATCGAAAGAACAACATAAAAGTTAATAATACCAATATTCTAACTGAAACGTATCTGTAGAGAATATTTAATAAATTTCAGTTCATCCTGCGTATTGCAGCGTTTTCGTTATGAACTGGCAACAAAGGACTTTAATTGTGAGAATAATGACCCACCGATTAATATTCTTAAGTTGTCACGAAATACTGCATAATAATGAAGAACTGATCATTCATTTATAAGATAATTAACGTTTTAAGTAATAATGAAGCTCTTTCAGCGTATGTTACGAATCCAGTTTTTCGATTGCGAGGATAACAACTAACCAGACGGTAAATTTAACTCACAGTGGAACATGATAAAATTGAAACATTAGCTTACGTCCAACAGACCAAAACACACATCTGACAGGTCACATTAAAAGAAGACAAACATACATATTTATTATAGACCTAAAATTAAGCCCCCTTACATTGAGATATTCATGTGAACAGCTACTACATTATTATTGACTACAAGGCCTCACTCATAGAATTTTTTCAAGTCAGATGATATAAATCCGTCACCTTCTCAGTTTCAGGGTGGTGTAATAAATAGCTACCGTCACGTGGTATATTACTTATTACGTAGGTCCAGAATAAACTTCTTACCGTTTCTTATTCTGTTTCTTCATTTAAGACGACTTCTGATGTTTTTTAACACTACCTTTTCGCCAAAGCTATATACCAAAAGTTTTCCCCAATTTAGTATCGTATGTTGCCTTTCTTTTTAGAGCAGCAGATTTTAAGTCCTCTTAGACCTGTTGGATAGTTTCTTCTTTGCTTCATACTGCTTCAGAAACTAGAGGTATGAAATTAATCGTCTCCTTCTTTTCAAGTTCATTAAGCATCACTTCCGCGGGTGTATGATTGGTAGATAAATGCGATAGGTTATTGAATACATTTTCGAATACAGATACATCGTCTTTGCACTTATTTTGTGGCCTGTGAGTATATGATCTAATAAATCGATTGACTTCTTTAAATACTCTCGAACCGTGCTAGATTCTGGATGGAATCTACTTATTATAATGTGTTTGATCTTGTCTGTCGTACAATCTCTCGATTTATTTCCAATGAAATATTAAACATTATCAGATAGGATTGCAGTAGGTTTTCCAACTGTAGGGATATAATCCCTGACTAAGGGTCTAATAGTAGATGTAGCTGTAGCAGTTTTAATAGGATATAACTTAAGATATATGTCGTATTTAACATCACCCCTAGCTGTGGAGAATAGGCCAGTTACATCACAGGATAACAGTTGAAGAGGGTTATTCGGTATCATCGGATGTAATTGTATCTTACCAATTCCATTTAAATGGTTAGCCTTTCGGCGGCCATGATGTTCGTTACCGTTCCCCTCAGGATAGGATAATAAAAATGTCACAAGATCTTAGCTGTACATTTAGGTGCTCCAAAATGATCCCAGACATAATGAGTGAACCATATTATGTGCAATAAGTAATTTTCAGGAATACATGTCCTCCATATCATAAGTTGTCATTGCTGCTGTTGTTGTTGTGGTCTTCAGTCCTGAGACTGGTTTGATGCAGCTCTCCATGCTACTCTATCCCGTGCAAGCTTCATCATCTCCCAGTACCTACTGCAACCTACATCCTTCTGAATCTGCCTAGTGTATTCATCTCTTGGTCTCCCTCTACGACTTTTACCCTCCACGCTGCCCTCCAGTACTAAATTGGTGATCCATTGATGCCTCAGAACATCTCCAACCGACCGATTCCTTCTTCTAGTCAAGTTGTGCCACAAACTCCACTTCTCCCCAATTCTATTCAATTGCACCTCATTAGTTTTGTGATCTACCCATCTAATCTTCTGAATTCTACTGTAGCACCACATTTCGAAAGCTTCTATTCTCTTCTTGTCCAAACTATTTATCGTCCATGTTTCACTTCCATGTTTCACTCCGTACAAATACTTACAGAAACGTCTTCCTGACACTTAAATCAATACTCGATGGTAACAAATTTCTCTTCTTCAGAAACGCTTTGTTTCCCATTGCCAATATACATTTTATATCCTCTGTACTTCGACCATCATCAGTTATTTTGCTCCCCAAATAGCAAAACTCCTTTACTACTTTAAGTGTCTCATTCCTAATCTAATTCCCTCAGTATTACCCGACTTAATTCGACTACATTCCATTATCCTCGTTTTGTTTTTCTTGATGTTCATCTTATACCCTCCTTTCAAGACACTGTCCATTCCATTCAACTACTAATCCAAGTCCTTTGCTGTCACTGACAGAATTACAATGTCATCGGCGAACCTCAAAGTTTTTATTCCTTCTAAATCTACTCCGAACTTTTCTTTTGTTTCCTTTACTGCTTGCTCAATATACAGATTGAATAGCATCGGGGAGAGGCTACAACCCTGTCTCACTCCCTTCTCAACCACTGCTTTCCTGTCACGTCCCTCGACTCTTATAACTACCATCTGGTTTCTGCACAAATTGTAAATAGCCTTTCGCTCTCAGTATTTTACCCTTGCTACCTTCAGAATTTGAAAGAAAATATTCCGGTCAACATTGACAAAAGCTTTCTCTAAGTCTACAAATACTAGAAACGTAGGTTTGCCTTTCCTTAATCTTTCTTTTAAGATAAGTAGTATGGTCAGTATTACCTCACGCGTTCCAAAATTTCTACGGAATCCAGACTGATCTTTCCTGAGGTCGGCTGCTTCGAGTTTTTCCATTCGTCTGTAAAGAATTCGCGTTAGTATTTTGCAGTTGTGACTTATTAAACTGATAGGTCGGTAATTTTCACATCTGTCAACACTTGTTTTCTTTGGGATTGAAATTATTATATTCTTCTTGAAGACTGAGCGAATTTCGCCTCTCTCATATATCTTGCTCACCAGATGGTACAGTTTTGTCAACACTGGCTTTCCCAAGGCTGTCAGTAGTTCTAATGGAATGTTGTCTACTCCAGGGGCCTTGTTTCGACTTAGGTCTTTCAGTGATCTGTCAAACTCTTCACCCAGTATGATACCTCCCATTTCATCTTCATCTACCTCCTCTTCCATTTCATAATATCGCCCTCAAGAACATCGCCCCTGTATAGACCCTCTATGTACTGCTTCCAACTTTCTGCTTTCCCTTCTTTGCTTTGAACTGGGTTTCCATCTGAGCTCTTGATATTCATGCAAGTGGTTCTCTTTTTTTCCAAAGGTCTCTTTAATATTCCTGTAGGCAGTATCTATCTTACCCCTCGTTAGATAAACCTCTACATCCTTGCATTTGTCCCCTAGCCATCCCTGCTTAGCCATTTTGCACTTCCTGTCCATGTCCACACGTTTATGTGGCCTCCCAACAGATAACCCTCCGTTGTGGTTGCACCTACGGTACGGCTATCTGTATCGTTGAGGCACGCAAGCCTCCCCACCAACGGCAAGGCCCATAGTTCATTGGGGGGGGGGGGGGGGGGAGCTGTCATTACTCTTATAAAACAAGATTTCATTATACAACTTGTATTTTAGCACAGCTGTTGGATCTTCATGAATGAGGTTTTTACTCTGGAGCTGAGTGTGCGCTAATATGTAAATCACTGGCACATTGAAACATTGGGCCGGACCGAGACTAGAACTCAGGCATGTGCTCTACAGTTTCTTTATTTTTTTTTTCCCGTTGTGTTTGGTCGTAGCGGACGTCACATGATATCCGTTAAAGTTCGTTGTTGATCCTTTCACACAGAGGCCAACCAGCTCTCTGACCGAACACGCTGAGCTACTGTGCCGCCATATTTTACGTCACCCCACCATCAGAGCTATCTAAGCACGACTCAGGCCCCGTCCCTTCCACACAGCTTTACTTCTGCCAGTACCTCGTCTCTTACCTACCAAACTTCAGCAAAGCTCTCCTGTGAAGAGTAGCACAGGTGGTATTGCACTTGCCTGCTAAAGGAAAAGGCTCCGACTTCCAGTCTCGGTCTGGCACACAGTTTAAATCTGCCAGGAAATTTCGTTTAGGATCTACATTTATTATTCGATCTCTTATACGTTTCCAGTACTTGCCTTTCGTTTGCAACTGTCCTAGATTTTTACACATAGACAGATATTAACATTGGAAAGGAGAATTCTTAACTATTAGTAATCTAAAAGCAGATGATTGTTCAAAAATTTCATTTAAACCATTTAGGCCCTGTGGCAGTCGCGATAGAGCGACAGCTACTACCTTATCTTTTCCATTAACGTGTGTTACACTACTGGCCATTAAAATTGCTACACCAAGCAGAAATGCAGATGATAAACGGGAATACATTGGACAAACATATTATACTAGAACTGACATGTGATTCCGTTTTTACGCCATTTGGGTGCACAGATCCTGAGAAATCAGTACCCAGAACAACCACCTCTGGCCGTAATAACATCCTTGATACGTCAGGGCATTGAGTCAAACAGAACTTGGATGGCATGCACAGGTACAGCTGCCCATGCAGCTTCAACACGATACCAAAGTTCATCGACAGTAGTGACTGGCGTATTGAGACGACCAGTTGCTCAACCGCCACTGACCAGTCGTTTTCAATTGGTGAGAGATTTGGAGAATGTGTTGGCTAGGGCAGCAGTCGAACGTTTTTTGTATCCAGAAAGACCCGTACAGGAACTGAAACATGGGGTCGTATATTATCCTGCTGAAATGTAGGGTTTCGCAGCGATCGAATGAAGGGTAGATCCACGGGTCGTAACACATCTGAAATGTAGCCCCCACTGCTCACAGTTCCGTCAATGCGAACAAGAGGAGGCCGAGACGTGTAACCAATGGCACCGCATACCATCACACCGGGTGATACGCCAGTTTGGTGATGAAGAATACACGCTTCCAATGTGCGTTTACCGCGATGTCGCCAAACACGGATGCAACCATCATGATGCTGTAAACAGAACCTGGATTCATCCGAAAAAATGGCGATTTGCTATTCGTGCACCCAGGTTCGTCGTTGAGTACACCATCGCAGTCGATCCTGTCTGTGATGCAGCGTCAAGGGTAACCGTAACCACGGTCTCCGAGCTGATAGTCCATGCTGCTGCAAACGTCGTCTAACTGTTCGTGCAGATGGTTGTTGTTTGCAAACGTCCCCATCAATTGACTCAGGGATCGAGACGTGGCTGCACGATCGGCTACAGCCATATGGATAAGATGCCTGTCATCTCGACTGCTAGTGATACGAGGCCGTTGGGATGCAGCACGGCGTCCTGTATTACCTTCATGAACCAAGCGATAACATATTCTTCTAACAGTCATTGGATCTCGACCAACGCGAGCGGCAATGTCGCGATACGATAAACCGCAATCGCGATAGGCTACAATACGACTTTTATCAAAGTCGGAAACGTGATGGTATGCATTTCTGCTCCTGACACGAGGCATCACAACAACGTTTAGGGTGTTACAAAATGCAAGGGTTAGCCAAAACGTTTTTGATCTGTTCATATACTTCTGTACAGTTGACCAGTACCAAGGAGTATTTTTCCGTAGCAAATTTAATAAATGATCGTTATTAAGTAGATGGTTTGGTAGGAATTTTGTGAAAAACCAGGCCAAACTGGAAATGATTGTACTTGCAATTTGTTTGTTTTATGTTGTATATTTCTTCAGGTAAAAAGCGAGACGTACTAAGTATTGAATCATTTCCTACGTAACGTCTATTACTTTTCCCTTCATCAGATTCTTTCAGTCACTGACTACAGTTTTAGTTGGACTAGATGGTTTCGTAGTTGCTCGTCCATTGAGATAGTTAGTTGGCTTACTAAATAAGGCAAATTTTCATGGTCTTTTATTCATATCATCTAACCTTTAGTGCGTAAATACTAGATGGTTAAAGATTTTCTTATCTCATTTTTTTCTTTCCTTATCTTTCTTTTTCTCCCCTTTTACTTCTCTCGTTATATGTTTTCTCCATTCTATCTTCTCTCTTTCCTTCCGTCTTTCCCGTTTTTCCCTCCCCTTATCTCTCTGTTTTTTCCCGTTTTTCATTCTCTACTAACTTCATTAAAATTGTGATTCTTGAGTTTCTCCCGGCGTATTTGATAATCAAAAGATCCACGGGTGTACTGCCGGTCTATAGTGTCCAACGGGCACAATATTTCGGCGATCAGACATGTCGCCATAATCAGGTAAACTGACGGACTGAGCTCCTGTGAACGCGCCGGCACGGAGATCCGTACGCTATGGCTGCTCAGGGGGAACTGGGTTCGGTCGCGGCGGCGGCCGATTTAAATACCCTCCGCCTGCGGCGCGCTCCCTCCGCCGTCCGCGCCCCGCGCCACGGTAGCGCGGTGGAACAGATTGCGACGGCGTCTGAGATGACGTCGGTGTGATGGCTCTGTCCGCCGTGGTCGTCACAACTATGCATTTGCTCGATTTACTCTTGATTAACCCAATCGCTGGTTCCCAAGCCTTGCTAAGATTATAGCCACAGTCACGGTTTATGAGGTCGTCATTGGTGCGAATTTCGATGGCCTCTCTAACAACGCTGTCCCAGTTTCTCGACGTCTGTACCAGAATCCTCGTGCGGTCATACTCCATAGCGTGATTTTCCGACAAACAATGTTCAGCGACCGCCGACTTGCTCGGATACATCAGTCGAGTGTGCCTCTGGTGTTCACGGCATCGATCCTCGACGGTACGCATCGTCTGACCAATATACGACTTGCCACATTGACACGGAATCTGGTACACGCCGGCCTTCCTCAAACCGAGGTCATCTTTGGCGCTCCCAACCAGTGCACGAGTTTTATTCGGAGGACAAAACACAGTTCCGACCCGGTGTTTCTTCAGAATGCGGGCGATTTTCCCCGAGAGTGCGCCTGTGTATGGAATAAATGCAGTGCCTACCTCCTCCCTCGTGACTTCATCTATCTCAACAGGTTGTTCCATATGGAACATCTGAGAACTGTATTTCGAAAAAATGGGTACTCAGAGTGGCAGATCCAACGTGCTCTCCGCCCAACCACTGCATCACAACCTGTTGAGATGGATGAAGTCACGAGGGAGGAGGTAGGCACTGCATTTATTCCATACACAGGCGCACTCTCGGGGAAAATCGCCCGCATTCTGAAGAAACACCTGGTCGGAACTGTGTTTTGTCCTCCGAATAAAACTCGTGCACTGGTTGGGAGCGCCAAAGATGACCTCGGTTTGAGGAAGGCCGGCGTGTACCAGATTCCGTGTCAATGTGGCAAGTCGTATATTGGTCAAACGATGCGTACCGTCGAGGATCGATGCCGTGAACACCAGAGGCACACTCGACTGATGTATCCGAGCAAGTCGGCGGTCGCTGAACATTGTTTGTCGGAAAATCACGCTATGGAGTATGACCGCACGAAGATTCTGGTACAGACGTCGAGATACTGGGACAGCGTTGTTAGAGAGGCCATCGAAATTCGCACCAATGACGACCTCATAAACCGTGACTGTGGATATAATCTTGGCAAGGCTTGGGAACCAGCGATTGGTTCAAATGGTTCAAATGGCTCTGAGCCCTATGGGACTTAACTGCTGTGGTCAACAGTCCCCTAGAACTTAGAACTACTTAAGCCAAACTAACCTAAGGACATCACACACATCCATGCCCGAGGCAGGATTCGAACCTGCGACCGCAGCAGTCGCGCGCTTCCGGACTGAGCGCCTTAACCGCTAGACTACCGTGGCCGGCAACCAGCGATTGGGTTAATCAAGAGTAAATCGAGCAAATGCATAGTTGTGACGACCACGGCGGACAGAGCCATCACACCGACGTCATCTCAGACGCCGTCGCAATCTGTTCCACCGCGCTACCGTGACGCGGGGCGCGGACGGCGGAGGGAGCGCGCCGCGGGCGGAGGGTATTTAAATCGGCCGCCGCCGCGACCGAACCCAGTTCCCCCTGAGTAATCATAGCGTACGGATCTCCGTGCCGGCGCGTTCACAGGAGCTCAGTCCATCAGTTCACCTGATGATGGCGACATGTTTGATGGCCGAAATATTGTGCCCGTTGGACACTATAGACCGGCAGTACACCCGTGGATATTTTGATTTCATTAAAATTAATGTTGCGGATCAAGGTTAGTTTGCTGAATACTGATAAAAAAAATGTCATGTGACTAAGGCCTCCCGTCGGGTAGACCGTTCGCCGGCTGCTAGTCTTTCGATTTGACGCCACTTCGACGACTTGTGTGTTGATGGGGATGAAATGTTGATTATTAGGACAACACAACACCCAGTCTCTGAGCGGAGAAAATCTCTGAAAAAAACGGGAATCGAAGCCGGGCCATTAGCATTGACAATCTGTCGCGCTGAACACTCAGCTACTGGGGGCGGACGATTAGTGATTACCTCCGAATAATCTGCGTTATCAGTTGCTTGAGGAATCACATCATCATCTTCACGATACAATTGGTAATCAACTACTTCAGAATTCGTATTGGCTTGTTCTAAACACATTTGATCATTAGTTAAATTAGGAGGCTCAGTATTATTTACAGGCATTATTAAGGATGTCGAAATTTGTTCCGTTTCTGACTCATTATTGTCAGTAATACTCCGAACTGAGCCCATTTAACTTGTCTTACCATCTATCACACTCTTATGTGTGTTAACCATGTCCTAAATAAACTCGCTATTCGCAGTTATTGGGTGAAATAAAACATCACATGTTGAAGGTACACATACTCTTCTGGCAAACGAAGTTGACACTCTGCGCGGTGTCTGAGGGGAGCGACCGTAAATGGGAAATGCTTTTACGGTCGCTCCCATCAGCCACTGCGCCGAGTATCAAATTTGTTCGCACGTGTAATACATATACTATTGCCAATTGGCAAATTACTTGCAATCTACAAAGAACACTCTCCTTTTTTACATTAACTACACTACAGGTATACTGGTCCAATACGCATCAAAATGAAAAAGCAATTAAGGCAGTGGCACAATTATCAATATTTATCTTTTTGTTGATGGTAGATCATTTGTCATGCCCTAACCGTCAGCACGTGACATGTATTAACACTCTTGTCACAGGCTTGTTTATTTCTCAAATTTTTATCAGCAAACATAGCAGCAACAAAACAGAACACATTTTAGTTATATATCACAGAAGATCCACACACAAAATATTACCACACGCGGTAAGTATTTCACTGTTAATGGCAAGTCTAACAACTTATATTTACCATTTATAGGCCTATTGTCTTCATTACGTAAGGTATCGTTTTGAAATTTCAGCAGTTGTTAATTCCTTGATAATTATGTAACCCTGATATGTCTTGCGTCCCATTAATCTTTACATCTTACTTATCTTCGTGCCCCCTTATGCGCCAATTGTGGCTCCTCCTCCTTTTTGTAGCCTTTCATCGGTGCTAAATTTTAATTTATTAAGTTGTCAGATTACGATTTCTTCGATCTCCAGGGTCGTGTTCAGTTTATTTTTATTCAGAGCTGGGAGAAAGAGTTACATGCTTCATTAAAATATCTTGAAACAGTAAAAGCGGACGTAGCGTAACTTGATATCGTCGTTAATAGTTTATTCACAAGCCCGACTATTATGCAAGCTGAGTCTAATTCGGTGAACAGTCGCTATTTGTCTTTCATTTGAATTAATTTCGAGCACTCGGAATTGAAAATAAATGTCTGGACACCTTAAATTCGTCGTAATTAAGTTTTCACCACAGATTATATGCTGAAAGTCAGAGATGTTGCAGCAGTATAGTCGGTCAAATTCTTCAAATAAATGACTGTCAGTCGATCGCTCTGTGCTGCGATCCGAAGTTAACTTCTTCATGGAAATTGTTTAGCTGCTGTTCAGTTGAGACTGACTTCATAATTATAGTAATTGCAGTCTAGAATTTTTAAACCAAGCAGCCTCAGACGTATAATCGTAACACTTCAAAAATTGCACGTATTAATATCCCTGAGCAACGAAGCTGAAACAGAGGTTACTTTTGATTCTGTTTTATTCGTAACTCGTACGAAACAAAGCTTTCACAAAGAACACTTTTCAACAACAAATAGATATGTAACCGAGATTCTATCTGAGAGGGAGCTAACACAACAGAATATATCGCTACGGTCTAAAACATATACTACTCAGCATTAAACAATTTAACACCTACATGTTATTCTGAAGCTCTAAGATTCGTTGAAAAAGCTAAACTATTTTATTATATTAATAAACGTATAAACTTCAAACAAAAATGGACACAATAAATCATCTAAATAACTCAAATTAAATAAAAATAAGTATAGTAATTACTATACTACGAAAGAGTGGCTTCAGCAGGTGACTGTTAGCACCAGACTGCCAATTTAGAAAATCGATATGAACATCTCTGGTATACAGCTAGTGGAGGCGGCACAATATGCAGACTCCACTGGCATAATGTATAGACGAAGAATTATAATATTCAAATACCAGTACGTAATATGTTCTACAGATACGCTATAAGGAAACAAGGTACGCCAAATGAATAATGTGGCGATGACAATACCTCATTGCAATTTCTTTCTAAAATTCGCACTTTAAATGTTAACGATCTTTTTAATTATTATATATTTATAAAAATTGTATCACATGAAAGAAACATGCATTCTTCATACGTCATGCGAAAGTCAACGACGTCAACACTCAAAAGTGTTGCTTCTAAAAATATCTAGAAAAATAAACAAATACAATCTGTTGACAAATATGTATGCAACTTGCATCATAACTACGATTTTTTCTCAGAAAAGCACTGGTGGAAATCAGCATGAGCACTGCAGACGATTTTCCAACAAATAGTTATGTGTAGCCCTTTATCGTTCGATCTTTAAAGGTATAGTTTAAAATTGTTCGACGGATTTCCGCGAAGTATTTGTGCATTTATTCATGTCTATCGAAATTCAGAGTGTATCAAAAAGAATCATCTGCTTAAAAAAATCGTAACTCTTATATGATTTGAGATATTATCATGAATAACATACTGTTGAAAAGAGCAAACTTTCGAATTTTACATGGCTCCCGCTAGGTAGCAGCAGCGTGCGCCCACTTCCGTCATAGTAATCATGGTGTCGGGACAACAGAAAGTGTTTTGTGTTCTACGTTTTGCGCAGTGCAGGTCGGTAATAACTGCTCACCGTGACTTTCGTACTTGATGTGGTGTGTATTCTCCTACAGCACACAGAATTAGATGATGACATGAATAATTCCGAGAAACAGGTTGTTTGTGTAAAGACAAATAGCCGGGACGTCCCGCACTGTCTGAGACAAACGACTAATGCATCCGCCACAGTTTCACAAGGAATTCGCAGAAATCCGTTCGCCGTGCAGCTCACCAATCAACAAGCCCCCGATGTTTGTCTGGCGCCTGTTGACATTTACTCGTGAAATCATGCAACATTCAGCTACTGCAAGCTATTAGTGAATGTGACGAACAACAACGTGTGGAGTTCTGTTCAAATGGTTCAAATGGCTCTGAGCACTATGGGACTTAACATCTATGGTCATCAGTCCCCTAGAACTTAGAACTACTTAAACCTAACTAACCTAAGGACAACACACAACACCCAGCCATCACGAGGCAGAGAAAATCCCTGACCCCGCCGGGAATCGAACCTGGGAACACGGGCGCTGGAGGCGAGAACGTTACAGCACGACCACGAGATGCGGGCTGGAGTTCTGTAATTTAGTTCTTGGCAAGATGGAGGATGACAGTTTTCTTCCATCCTTAGTGTTTAGTGACTAGGCAACATTCCATTTAAATGGACAGGTAAACCGTTATGATGTGAGAACATGGGGGTATGGAACAACCACATGAAGTTGTACAACATGAGAGAGACTCTCCAAATTTTAATGCGTTTTGTGCAGTTTCGTGGGAAAAGGTGTATGGTCAATTTTTCTTACCAAGAACACTGTTTCAGAAAGCACATATCTCGATATGGTTGAGAAATATCTTTTCCCACAGTTGGGGACTGATTCGAACGAGTTCATTTACCAATTGGATAGGGCACAGCCACACTGGCATTTGGAATTCCGGGAATTCTTAAATCAAAATGTTACTGAACGATACACTGGTTGCACTGGACAAATGATTCAGCCTTGCATTACTGGCCTCCAGGGTCACCAGACCTGAAGTAATTATTTTTTGTGGAGTTTTATAAAAGACTCTGTTTATGTGACTGCGTTACCAACAACAATGAATGAACTGAGTCATCGTATAGCAGCAGGTGTGGCAGCCGTATTTCAAGACATGTATGGGAACAATTTGAAAACCGCATTGATATAGGCCGTGCTTACCAAAGGGGGTGGCATCCCGCACACTTGTGAAAAGGTATGAAAATAACTTTCTGCCTTTCTCGTCCATTGAAAAACAAAATTCATTGTATATGTTTTTTAGTTTCAGAAATATAGACTTGCCAAATCGGGTGGTTCTTTTTGATACACCCTGTACCCTTACAAACTTTTGAGTAGGTCGGAAACTGACTATGAAAGTTTATGTTGGAGTATTTGTATATTACAAGTGAAATTATTGTTTGCAGTGGAATTGTGGCCATTTGTAAATATATGTATAGAATATAGTAGCAGTCACGTGACTGGACGCTTAAAAGAGTATGGAGAGCGGCGCTCATCGACTTTTGTTGGCGAGTTTTCAGTGTGGTAAGGTTGGAGAGCTAGATATGGGGGGACTAGAGTGCCGCCTAGCAAACATACCTCAAATTTGTCCAACCTTTTAGTTATTTAGCACAATAGTATTCGTATGAACTTAAAGATTTTGCTGCTACCGTTAGTGAGATTTTGCGAGTATGAAATTTAAGATTTAGCTTATGAACTTCAAGATCTTGCTACTGTTTTTCGTGAGTTAAAGCGAATCAGCACGAAGCTGCTGGTTTATAGGCTATTATTGTTCTGTTGATTTATCAGTTTACTCTCTGTATGGCCTCCATTCGGATGTTCACGTTCATATTTCTGGATTGAACATTTAGTTTGAGAGTTCAAAATGGTTCAAATGGCTCTGAGCACTATGGGACTCAACTGCTGTGGTCATTAGTCCCCTAGAACTTAGAACTACTTAAACCTAACTAACCTAAGGACATCACACACATCCATGCCCGAGGCAGGATTCGAACCTGCGACCGTAGCAGTCGCACGGTTCCGGACTGCGCGCCTAGAACCGCGAGACCACCGCGGCCGGCAGTTTGAGAGTTCATCAATTCGTTTTAGCCCATATTAGTATTACACCGAATACTGAATACTCGTTTCTTATTTAATAGATTAGTTATTGTATTTCTTCCACTTGTGGTAACTTTTCCTTACTAACAAAAGATTTCAGAAATGTTTAATTCCGTTACGATTTAGGCATGAAAGCGACGTTTCACCACCACCTCCTATTCATCTCAGCGAGCCACGCTACAGTTCTTTGTGCAATGTCGGCACCAATCTGTCAGGTCGAGCCGTTATCAATAATCCTTCTTTGTAATAGAGTTGTTATTGAATGGACTCGTTCCTGAATCTTCTCGTTCTGTAGTAACCTTCAGCAACATTTTAATTCGAGTGTTTTTAGTATTTTGGCACAGCTCCACCAGCTCTCCAACGAAGCTTCCGACACTGTGGTTACTTAGCACGTTCGCCCCAGGGGCTAGCGACAGTACGTAAATAGAGAGACCGACTGACAGTGCCCAACACTGTCTGCTACGGTGCGCCAGCCTGTAATCTCACTTGTCTCCACGTAGGCCTAAGGTGATAGAGGAAATCCACGCTAAATATAAACTGTTATTATTGGGTGGGCACCTGAACGGCTTCTAACGTCCCATCAAATATTCCATCTCGCACGTTGTGCAGCAGATTAAAACTACTTCGAAATATCTCGTTTCCAAAACCAAAATGAGTTTTCCTGTAAGATTTATCTAACACAGCATCTAATGATTTAGCTATATAACCTGCATGAACACACACACACACACACACGCACACACACACACACACACACACACACACACACACACACACACACACACACACACACACACACAATGAACGAAAAGAATATTACAGTACATTACAGTTGTTCAGTGATTAATACAGTCAAGTTCTCCTCCTGTAGCCCAGATTTAAGTTTTCGATAATTCATACTCCTGGTGATTACTACTTCGGCTAGGTCATAGATTTACGTTCCCAAGCACCAATCAAGTACCACGTCTCTGAATCGTCAGGACAATGTACTATTGAAAATTAAGTTATTGACTTTCGTTGCGTAGTATTTTGTCGTACAAGTAGATAGAAACCGGAAGAAATCATGGAAACATTTGGGACGATCAATGGCCTACGTGTCCAACTATCCGATAATTAAACAGTGTCACCAACAATTCCTTTCGAGATGAAAGAGATAGCCAATTACGATCGACACCACTTCTCTGTATGCTTTTCCCTTCAAATGAAACAATTTAAGGCGGTTAATGCGTTTTATCATGACATGTATCAGACCGATACTGCTTTGGGAAAGATTTTATTCAATTCTAACTTTTTTTCGCGACTTCTACATTAAGTGTATGATGGAGCACTTGCTGAAACACCTCAGTAACGCAAGTAAGTGGTACGTTAAGCGATAATAATAACGCCAAAACTTCCTTGTGCATGACGGATATTACAGGAGACTAATGGGAGTTAATGAATAATAGTTTTCGAATCGGCCTGTCACCATCGTTAGACCGGACGATTACGTATTTCCTTGCGAGGTCGGTTCATGTGACACCTTTACTCTGGTAAGCACCATATGGAAGTTCGCTCGAGGATGAAGCGTTACCGTGGGTGACCTCACACTCTTGATTATATGGGGCCCATTGCCCATTTTTGCTCCGTGTAGATGTGTTTTCTAAATCGTTTTGCAATTTATTTTGCTCGCCTGACCAGTTTACTAGACGATAAATGACAGCACCATCTGCAAACAACCTAAGACGGCTGCTCCGATTATCTCACAAATCGTTTACGGAACGCCCAAAATCACTTCTGATTTACTCAATCACTTTTCGATAGTTACTACGAACTGTAACCTCTCTGACAGGAAATCACAAATCCAGGTACATAACGGAGACGATATTCAGTAAGCACGCAATTTCACAACTATCCTCTTGTGTGGTACAGTGTCAAAAGCCTTCTGGGAATCTGTAAATAGCGAATCAATTTGAAATCACTTGTCGATAGCATTCATCACTTCTTGTGAGTAAACAGCTAATTGTGTTTCATAAGAACGATGTTTTCTAAATGGTTCAAATGGCTCTGAGCACTATGGGACTTAACATCGGAAGTCATCAGTCCCCTAGAACTTAGAACTACTTAAACCTAACTAACCTAAGGACATCACACACATCCATGCCCGAGGCAAGATTCGAACCTGTGACCGTAGAGGTCGCGCGGTTCCAGATTGAAGCGCCGAGAACCACTCGGCCACCACGACCGGCGATGTTTTCTAAATCCGTGTTGACTGTGTGTCAATAGACCGTTCTCTCCGAAGTAATTCATAATGTTTGATTACAATATTCTAAACATTCATGGTGGTGTCCGATTGTTCTATATCGTGTCTACCTACCACTTTCGCTCAACGACGCTCTGAGTGTGTTTTTTAGGGAATTTACTTGTTTGAACCTGCGAACTGTTGCTGGTAAGGAGACGCCAGACCACACATGACATGTAGAATTCAGAAGAGTTCAGTGAGACCAGCGATGATATAACCAAATACTAAACGATCTCAGCGTCAGCTCCACTGCACTCCCTGTAAAAGAATCTTAATACTAACTACATTTAGTGGAAGGGGTTCAAGGCTTTCCTATTTTTAGTTAGCTGGTAAAATAACGTCGAAAAAGCAGTTAAGTTTACCACTGGAAATTTTATTCTACTCACAAAACATCGTTTATGAATTGCACTATTGATAAAAGGAAATGTTTTAATACAGGATGGTAAAAACCAACTGCGTTCAACAAAAATGTAAACGAATATTCCCTGAATGGGTTTCCAAGTTCTACAATGGATCGAAGGATGACCTATGCCATATCACATCTATAATCTAGGTTTAATTTAAGTTTCACAAAAGAGAAAACTATCAAAATGGTCTACAGTGACCCTCAATTATCTTTAATAACTCATCTAACTTGTCGTAAATTACAGTGGCTGATGTGGCTTCTCAATAATTATATAACAGAGAAATCATCGCGTTTCAGATTTTTACTTCAAGTGGCAAATGTGAACACCATGAGTTTTAATTAACGATCGATACCAGTATTACGGAAAAAGGGGGTGTAACAGATGAGTCTTCTGCAGTTCTGACTGAAGCCTTATGCGCTCAAAAATGCGGCATCGCGTGCGTTCATTACCTTGTCGGTGTTTAGGCAGCGTCAGGGCGACAGCGGCCGGCGCACCAGCCATCCAGCTTGCCGTCTGGGAACTAACTCTCCTCTAACTTCTCCTTACTACAATTTACCGAAGTTAGTTTAAAAAAACTATCTGGCTATGTTTTCATCTGACCAATCAGGGTCTCAATGTTAACCTTAAGCTCCGCCTACAAAAATTCTGTCTATCCAATGAGAAACGTTATACTTTTCGTGGTGGTGCAATATTCTTAAAGTTTGCAACGTAACAGAGACGCTAAAAAGTCTCACGCTAAAACCTGCAGCTGGTGTAGTCCGTAAGATCTATACTGTTCTTCTGGAGGGCTCTATCTTTTAACATGGGCTGGGGGGTGGTCCTTGACGTACCTGAGACGCGAAAAAGTCTCACACTAAATCTTGCGGGTGGTAGTGGCCCTTTTTGTGTTATCGTAAGATCTATACTGTTTTTCTGGAGGGCTCTAGCTTTTAACATGGGCTGGGGAGTGGTCCTTTACGTAACAGAGATGTGAAAAAGCCTCACGCTAAAACTTGTGGGTTGTGTAGTCGTACAGGTAGGCTGGCGACGTGGGTGTCCAGTCTGTCCCTTATCGTAGGGCCTTCTAGCTTAACACGGTTCTGCTCTCGGCTTCTGTCCTCGTTTCTCCCCTCGGAACTGCGTCTGCCTCACGGCGGGGAGGTACGACATGCATTTAGGCATTCTTGTGTTAGTCTGTGGTATTCCATTTGCTCACTCGTTACTTGTATTACTTTGGTTAATTTAATGTCACGATTTATTCGGAGCTATATGACATATTACTGGATTTGCTTATCATGTCAGGGTTTTCATGGAAGGTGTTGGATTTGCCTGACACCTTACAATATATGTTGCAAAATCCTGTTTTATATTCGGGTTAATGACATGGGTCTGTAATATCTGCTTTTAATATACTGATGGTGGCAGCTATTCTTGATTCAAGTTTTGGAATATTTGCTTCGTTGTCTTTGGTGAAATAATTTCGCAAGGCTCTGTTTAGTAATTCTTCTTTTCATCAGTGTCATCGACAGTACTTCCAGTACTATCCCGCAGACAAGGCATCGATTGTATCTTGCATTAATGATACTTTATAAACGATCACAAGCGGTCACTCCCATAGAGATGGAACCCATGATAGCCATGGTAGATGGACTGGCTGGCAACGCCTCCAGGGTCGCCATTACCAACCCTGATATCTGTCTTCGTCTTTCCGCCTTCGTATTGGGAGAGGGGAGAGAGATAGGCGTGTCAGGACTATGTGCCGATGCCACTCCATCGGAATATCATGATAGGTGGCCTACCACTTGATTGCTGCTGCAGGCGAGCATTTGGTAAGATTCAACGGCCAGCACCAAAAGGACCCTTCGGCAAGGAGGTCACACGACGAGAACGCTCGCACACTACCTGCGTTATTGGCGGAGAATGCCACAGTACATTATGCATCGGCAAACGCATCAGGCCGCCGATAGGAATCCTGCAATCATAAGCCGCCAGCGGATTTTGGGCCACACTGGTGGCTGGCCTAGAATTAATTAATTGCAGTAACAGGAAGAAACTATTCTGTTTACAAACTTCCAGAAGAAAATTTTTTGTCATTCACGGTTACAACTTGTTTGTTTTCAGTGCAGTGATAAACCTTAACTTATCCTTTTGTGCCTCAAACATTCAGAACTGGAACTTATTAGGAAAATGTGTGTTTTTTATAGTCATGTGTTCTTGCTGTAGTGTTCCCACCATGGGGCACTTCACATTCCGTTGATGAATCTTGATTACAACGACATACTTTTGATGTTCGATAATTAATTGATCTGCGACTGACAGAAGAACCTGTTAACTGCGATGGCAAATTTGGACATGATTACTTATTTAATTTAAAACTACCTTGTAGACTGAAACTACACTCCTGGAAATTGAAATAAGAACACCGTGAATTCATTGGCCCAGGAAGGGGAAACTTTATTGACACATTCCTGGGGTCAGATACATCACATGATCACACTGACAGAACCACAGGCACATAGACACAGGCAACAGAGCATGCACAATGTCGGCACTAGTACAGTGTATATCCACCTTTCGCAGCAATGCAGGCTGCTATTCTCCCATGGAGACGATCGTAGAGATGCTGGATGTAGTCCTGTGGAACGGCTTGCCATGCCATTTCCATCTGGCGCCTCAATTGGACCGGCGTTCGTGCTGGACGTGCAGACCGCGTGAGACGACGCTTCATCCAGTCCCAAACATGCTCAATGGGGGACAGATCCGGAGATCTTGCTGGCCAGGGTAGTTGACTTACGCCTTCTAGAGCACGTTGGGTGGCACGGGATACATGCGGACGTGCATTGTCCTGTTGGAACACCAGGTTCCCTTGCCGGTCTAGGAATGGTAGAACGATGGGTTCGATGACGGTTTGGATGTACCGTGCACTATTCAGTGTCCCCTCGACGATCACCAGAAGTGTACGACCAGTGTAGGAGATCGCTCCCCACACCATGATGCCGGGTGTTGGCCCTGTGTGCCTCGGTCGTATGCAGTCCTGATTTTGGGCGCTCACCTGCACGGCGCCAAACACGCATACGACCATCATTGGCACCAAGGCAGAAGCGACTCTCATCGCTGAAGACGACACGTCTCCATTCGTCCCTCCATTCACGCCTGTCGCGACACCACTGGAGGCGGGCTACACGATGTTGGGGCGTGAGCGGAAGACGGCCTAACGGTGTGCGGGACCGTAGCCCAGCTTCATGGAGACGGTTGCGAATGGTCCTCGCCGATACCCCAGGAGCAACAGTGTCCCTAAATTGCTGGGAAGTGGCGGTGCGGTCCCCTACGGCACTGCGTAGGATCCTACGGTCTTGGCGTGCATCCGTGCGTCGCTGCGGTCCGGTCCCAGGTCGACGGGCACGTTCACCTTCCGCCGACCACTGGCGACAACATCGATGTACTTTGGAGACCTCACGCCCCACGTGTTGAGCAATTCGGGGGTACGTCCACCCGGCCTCTCGCATGCCCACTATACGCCCCCGCTCAAAGTCCGTCAACTGCACATATGGTTCACGTCCACGCTGTCGCGGCATGCTACCAGTGTTAAAGACTGCGATGGAGCTCCGTATGCCACGGCAAACTGGCTGACACTGACGGCGGCGGTGCACAAATGCTGCGCAGCTAGCGCCATTCGCCGGCCAACACCGCGGTTCCTGGTGTGCCGTGCGTGTGATCATTGCTTGTACAGCCCTATCGCAGTGTCCGGAGCAAGTATGGTAGGTCTGACACACCGGTGTCAATGTGTTCTTTTTTCCATTTCCAGGAGTGTACATAAATGCACCTGATCCTGCAAAATTTGCCTTTCGCCAAAAGCAAAGATTTCAGTTTCTATCGCCATCCTGGTACACAGTTCCTGTCAAGAAGTAATAAATCAGTGCAACTCGGCAGATGTGTGAAAATTCGCTCTATATTTCTTTAATTTGTTCACACAGGCAAAATTATACGCCTATTAGTACGTTAAGTGACAATTTTACCAGCCTGTCACCCTATTTCAATTCCCAGGTTCACAATTACATAGTGGGCATGCATGTAATATCACAAGTACGTGGCTCGGCTCAGATGCAGCACAATTCTACAGTCTGAAACGGCGCAAGAGCTACGATCGCCGGTTAGAATCCTGCCTCGGGCATGGGTGTGTGTGATGTTCTTAGGTTAGTTGGGGTTTAAGTAGTTCTGTTTGCTAGGGGACCTCAGAAGTTACGTCCCTTAGTGCTCAGATCCATTTGAACCACTTTTTTTTTTTTTTTTTTTTGCAGCAAAATTCGACAACGATTGTGCTTGCAAACCTAAACTCATGAGCATTGGTTACACAGAAAATTTTTGGAAGAAACTTAGCGATGCGCACTACTGACTTCGAGTAATAAAAGGAATCTGAAGATAAATGCTTGACTGTCAGCGGAATTAATGTGTGAAGTGGTCAGGGTCTATTGGATGCAGTCCCGAAGTGTCGTAGAACAACCTTTACGTCTGCAGAACTTCAAGAAATACACAACTAAGGCGATTTCTCCAGAATAACGCACAACTCACAGTAGAGAATATTAAATCAAAATGTAATGCTTCATTACTAATGTGACAGAGAGGACAATGAGGTTTCCTGTCAAACTCTCTAATTCTTCATCACGGTCTAAAGCTCCTCACCGTGGAAACTGTGCTGAAAATACCTGAAAAACCTTTTTGGTAATATGACTAATTGTACTATTCTGTCGAGTTTATTGTCAATTTTGGATGTGGGACAGACCATATGGGACAATAAATGGGACTTGGCAGCCAACATTGGATTTAGCTAAAAATCTATATAATTCACCATTGCCAATAAATAAGAAGAAACTGGATGATATTATGAAATTGGAAAACGTTATTCCTTCAGTTTATAAGCAGTGGTACGAACGTACTGAAAAACGTCGTGCCGATAGTGTAAAGAATGAATGAAAGGACTACCATGTACGTTTTTATTTCCTAATTAATTTGTCTATTTTGTCCCATACAGCTACATAATATTGTTTGATGCGTATTATAACACAATTTAAGTAAAACAATTCAAATCAGTGGTGTTTCAGTTCACAAATCAGTGATTCTGTGCTGGAAAAAACTCACAACTTTGATTGACTATGAGAACTAGGTAACTCCATCGAAATTTTCTGTTAATAACTTACTAAAGGTTGGAATAATATTTACTTTATTACTAAAAATGTTAAAATATATCTGTAACATTGCTGGGAATACAAAAAGTTACTAAATGGTGAAATAAAATGATTAAAATAGTTTTTCTTGATTTTCTCAGAAGCAGTGAACTGGTCTTTAATTTTCATGCCTTCAATTGGAAAAATGTCATGATGATCTCTCCATTGGCAAAAGATTCCGGAGGAGACCCCCATCCGGATCTCTGGGAGGGTCTGCGAAGGGGGAAGTGACCATGAGAAAAAGATTGATGAACCAACGAAAAGATAGTTCTATGAGTCAGGGTGTGGAAGCTCAGAAGCTTGAACATGGTAGGGAAGCTAGAAAATCTGAAAAGGGAAATGCAGAGGCTCAGTCTAGACATAGTAGGGAAAAGTGGAGTGATGTGGACAAAGGGTTTCCGGTGAGGTGAGTATGAAGGACGGCAGCGCCGTCAAGGCAGGCCACTGACTTGGTAGTATCCATCAGGCACTTCCCCTTGTATTTTGTTTCGGCGATTATCATACAATTTCATTCGCCTTTGCTGTATCTAAATCTTCCCTCATTGATATTAATCTGATGGACTTTCAGGGCTATAGTAAACCACTGATTGATCTCACAGAACTTGCATGACATGAGTAGCAGTAGTAGAATTAAATTCGGCCACAGAGACAGATTTTTGGATACTGGAGGTGGACATTGGACTAGGAGCAGCTTTAGAACTTTCCTCGAGCAGCAAGTGAGTTCGTGGAACTTTGTCGTTGCTAGTCTCTATTCATAGTCAGCGAAACTGGCCATGGGCCATGCAGGGCAGTGGTTTATGGGCTGCCATCCTGGCCGTCGGGCTTGTTCTGCTAGCGGCCAAAGGAATAGGGTGGGAACGCCGTGGCTGAATATGAAATGACACTTCTTTAGAAACTGGCGGCGCCGAGCATCCTGGTGGAAGCCTAACTGCTTTATTAGCAAGTGGACGTGGCGTGGAAGTCTGGTCTTCTTATCTCATGTGCGGGTCCAGGTAAAGCAGCGTCAGGCTGGCGCCCGGCTAATGTGTTTATTACGAGAACAGAATACCTTGTGCAACGGGATGATGAATTTCTCCAGATGTTGCGTTTCTTAGATGCCGCCACACCTCGCCAAACAGCGCCCACTAAATCGTTTTATGGACGAGATGGAGCTTGTTTTCACTAAGAAGCTTCCCTCATCTCGAGAAATGCGCTGGGAGTTTGGCTGCACGACCTCCAGGCATTGTGTGCTGTTTCTTTCTGGAAACAAAATCTGTACTGCACTGCGGTGATTGGTTGAGAAAGATCAGGTCTCCTTCCTAAGAAACGTGACTGGGCCAGAATGGGTTTATTCAAGAACATCGGGTGGAACGACTGTTTTTCGGAAGGTTTTAAGCAACGGGAGAGGCAGGGGCTTCCTTCTCGACTGTCGGAGAATACAGTCGTTAGAGCTCTTCCACTTCTACGTAGAGAGCAGTCAGCTGTAAACACGTCCAGACACATGGGCGGAACTGTATATTTTCACGCACGTTGGGTCAACTCCCTCAGTACAATGTGCCACCGAACGTAGCATCTTCGGCACACCCGCATGCAGACTACAGCATCTCGTCTTTCATCGGCTATATCGGTAATGTGGTTCAGCTCTGTCAGATTCAGAAGCTTATCGATCGTTTTCATTGCCATATTTCTTTTATAGCAGGCTTGTATTCGCAGCAGTCATCCCCAGTGTTCATTGCATTCTTAATTACATCAATGGAACGATATAGGACCGTGTGCTTGACTAGATTAGCATTTTTCCACTCACAGTAGCGAGTCTCATGTACACATAAATTCCAGTCTATTGCCAACAAACCTGAGTTCCTGTTAATGAAGTGTTATACCGTTGAAGTTTCTGTTTACATTATAACATTATGGCTTAAAAGAAGAAGTCAATGTCATTAAGCTGGCAATATTAAACTCGTTGTTATTGAAATGGTGTGTGTAGTGTTTCTGATTGTATCTCTGTGAAGTGCAATATCAGTTTCCAGACGCAGTCGACTACTCCCAGAGCGTACATAATTTTGTACACGTTAACAAGTTGCTCTTGTGGTGTAGAAGCAGCTGTCAACTCTGCCGGTCGCCTGTAAAATTCTTGGATTGTAAAAGAAAGAAAATTTCTGTAGTATCTTCGGGAATTTGGATACCGCCATTCTCATTTTGTCAGTCGATGATTGTCTGTGAGTGAAATGAGCTCGTTTTAGCAGAGAAAACTTTCTCTCTGCTTTTGACCATGTTAATAAAGCTGATTCTACAACAAGCATCGACCACCAAATGTTCGATGTCCTACACAAGCTTGTACATTACAGTTCGTCACAGAATCATTTGATCATAAATGAATACGCGAAATGACCTTTTAAATACATCAGAATGTGTTATGGCTGTTACTAAACTGCGCATTAACCTTACATATCGCTTGTGAATCTAAAAAAATCAAATTATACAATACGGCGCCTAACAATGACAGTTTCATTGCTCCCACTTCATACACACCCACTCGTTATCCGGTCTCGCAACGAAGTCCTGTCACATTCTGATTTTCTTACATTTCTTTGATCACCATGGAGCAACGATAAGTCAAGAAATAAATATTTTACTCGCACAGGCGAAACGCGCTGCCTCGCAATATATATCAACTTTAAAACAATAATAACCTGGTGGTGTTCACTTTAACCTTAGATAAAAATTTAACCGATAGGCTAATTTCATAACTACTTTAACCTTAGATAAAAATTTAACCGATAGGCTAATTTCATAACTGGATACTATCAATCACCTTTCCCTATCATTAATCCATGCTTGACTACGCTTACCATACACCACTCACCATAGGCGATTAATAGGGCCGTAGCCCTTTTACCTTTTTGGACCTCTCCACTTTGGCAAAGCCTCCACGGAAAACCGGCAGTGAGGTCAGCCAACCTGGTTTTCAAGTCCCATTTCGAATTTTGGTACTTTAACTATATTCCTTCACTGACATTTCTGAATTTAAATTAAATCTTCGTGTTCAGTTTTTTCACAATTACTTACTGCAGAGAAGGTGGGTGACTTCGGTCGATCTCACAAAGAAGCTGGGCGCTGCAGAGCTGGCTGGTCTCGAATGATGGCTCCCTCCCCCACGACTGCTACTAGGATGTGCAGTCGATTGGATAGGGTATGGGGTTGCCTCTCGTGGAGTACCAGTTGGTTTAACGGCTCATATCGGGATCAGGAATGGGATGTGGTGGTCATGAAACAGAATGCCAAGTATTAGCCTTCTGACCCCTTTCTCTGCATTTCTTTTTGACCCTGAAATTATTAGTAGACGGGCATGCTAACATGTTTCTGCAGTGGGACGATAGTTTCGGATCTAGATCTTCTTTCTTCACTTTTCACCATTCTTTCACATTTCTAACACTCCTGTTAAATGCCACTGTTCGTATATTCTATTTTTATCAACTTACACTGCAGATGTGTAGACGCGATATGAATTCTCATAACGTTCCTAATTTTGGTGTATGTTTGTACCCTATCAACCGTCATAGGTTGTCTGTGGCAATGCCCAATTACACTGCATTTATATTTCGATAACTTCACACGTGAGTTAATCAGTGATGTATTCCCTTATTTATAATGTTATATTACTTAGCTTGCTTCACTGGAAGTCCACTTTGCTCAAGTAAAACAAACATTTAACCACAAATGCGTGGTAATTCATCACTAGCATCTGAATCTTACATAACGCAGCGCAGCCACCGTTAGTTTACCCTTCACATGACATTGAAAATTTGGTTATCTAGCAAAGGTCCACCTAATTGTAGTAAAGCCAACCACAAGATGACATGCGCACGGCTGCTCTTAGCTGTCTAGTATCCCCAGAAAATTGTTCTTTATTAGCATACTGCTCCGACAAGTGCATGAAGCTTAATGTCCAGAGCTGCTTGGACTCACTTCCCATTAAAATATTTGCTTCCAGTAGTTACTAACACTATCGTTCATGAACTACAATACTCTTTATACTTAATCTAGAACATGAACACTCAAAAAACTAAAATTAATTCCCGAAATAAACACGAAATTTATTCATATGCACATAAATGGATACAATCAGCATCTGCTCTGCTTCTGTGGTTGTGCTGAAAACAAACATCAATACACTTACTTATCTAACTAACCTACCTACACCTAAAAACTATATGAAATAAAATCTCCTTAATTTATACAATTTTTACTAGAGACTGGACTACTTCTAATTTTCACTTCGCGTAGTACTTTTTAATATCATGGTCATGATGGAGTCCCTTCACCTTCCCCGTCATTCCCCATATGGGGAATCGTTATTTGAAACGTTCCAACAAATAACAAATGCCATTTATTGTTCCTCTTATTCAGTAAAGATCCCCGTGGACGAGTGCGCAATAACACTCTACCCCTACAGGAAAATTTTTAGTTTCCTTAACTTATTGTCATAATTTACCTTTCTCTTTCTGGATTTTTCGGCCATGTTTAGTAAAGCCAACTTAATCTTTTCTTCCCTAGGGAGTTATCATGAGGTACTTTTGGTAGACTGTTCACCCACTCATTCCTTTCTTCCCTTAGAAACAGCAATACCTCTTGTGTGAAACCCGTTGAGAAATGCAGTAAATTATTTATACTGTCTTCGAATTCTTGGACGTATTCTGTCTGTGTTTGACTATTCGGACAATATGTCCTGATAAATCGATTTAGCTCGTGATTAACCCTCCCAATCGGGCTCGTTTGTGGATTATATCCTGTGTTAGTATATTTGTAATTCCATTTTGATCCAATGCGTTCCTCCAGGTGTACGAGGTAAAATTACTGACATTAGCTGATATAATAGCTTGAGGTTTCCCTACTTGCGGTGTATATTCCTGCAATAATTTTCTTAAGATGGTTGTACTCGTAGCAGTTTTCATTGGTTATAACTTGACATGCTTTTTAAAGACATTCAAGAAGGCTACACTGTATCTACATCTTCCTCGCGCTCTGGGTAATGCCCCACAGACATCTGTGGATATCAGAGTTAGTCGTTTCTCCAGTTGTATAGAATGGACGAAACCTCTTTATTGGGTTTTGTTTTTTGACTTATTGCACACATACTGACTTTCTGTACTTTGTGTCGCAAATTAGGAAAGTATAAGTATGTTCGTAGCTTATTGGCACACTTAATCAGTCCCAACTGGCTCTATGCCGGATGTGTGTATTGTATCAACTTGCTTTCACGGCTATCAGGAATACACACACACGAATTATCTCTCCTTTGTATTCCTACAAAGGAATAAAACTCCATTTATCACCTTAAAATAGTTTTCAGGTGGGCATACTCTTGTTGTTGCAATTTCTGTTGGACACCACACAAGTGTATGTCCTTTTTCTACCTCTTGTTCTGTTTTTCCGAGTATATTGCTTCCCTTTACCTCATCTGTACAATTACATCTCCTTTCTTTTCTAATGAGCTTAGCACCATGCCTAGGACAGTAATTTCCAATGCTCCTTTCTTCCATGGTCAGATCAACTTCTGCCATTTCCCCATTAGCACAAAAACAGATTTTACTGAACGAGAAGTCTATTTTTAAGTATTTCTGTCTCATAGTCTCTGGTGATACTACCTGGTATTAATTTTCCAATTACTACGAACACCTAGCTTATCGCTGTATTTCCTATTCTTACATCATGCAAGGTTTGTACGAGGGTAATCCCAAAATAAAGTCTCCTATTTTTTATAAGTATATAGACCCGTTTATTTGTACAGTGGTTTAAATCAGTTTACATCTTGATCATTTAGCTATTTTTCGACATTATCACCATTTCTATCGATTCATTTTTGTAGACGCTGTGGCAGTTTTTGTATGCCCATGTCATATCAGCTCGCCGCCATGCAGTTCAGAAAGTTATGAACCTTTTCTTTCACCTTGTCATCGTAGCTGAATCGCTGGGATCACAAATAACGCTGACGGGTACTGTGACATTGAGAAAACTCAATCGGGCAATTCAGAACCGGAGAAGAGGAATGTGGAGCAAGGGCGTACACATTCTCCATGACAACGTTCGCTCACACATCGCTCGGCAAACCGTTGCTCTCCCGCAACAGTTTCAGATGAATCAGCTTACCCTCCATTCAGAGGTAGTTGCACGCAGTGACTGCTATTGACTTGTAAATAACAGATTTGAGATATCAGTCGTCCTTTTGAAATTTTATTGGCAGATATAGATTTCAGCTAGAAACTAGCCATTCTCAATGCAATATCATTTTTTGACCAGTGCACTGTGAATGAAGCCCGTCCAACAGGAATTACATACATTGATCAAAAAATGATAGAGCATTGAGAATAGCTAGTTTCTAGCTGAAATCTAGATCTGCCAATAAAATTTCAAAAGGAGGACTGATAGCTGAAATCTGTTATTTACAAGTTTCAGTGGAACATAATCACCCACCCAACCTATAGTCCTGACTTGTCGCCCAGTGACGATCACCTGTTCCCTAGGTTAAAAGAACATTTGGCCGGAAAGAGATTCAGCTCCGAAGATGAGCTGAAAGAAGAGGTTCACAACTTTCTGAACAGCATGGCGGCGAGCTGGTATGACATGGGCATACAAAAACTGCCACGGCTACTACAAAAATACATCGACAGGAATGGTTATTATGTCGAAAAATAGCTAAATGTTCAAGCTGTAAACTGATGTAAGCCACTGTAGAGATAAACAGGTCTATGTACTTATTAAAAAACAGGAGATCTTACTTTTGGGATTACCCTCGTATATGAACTGTTTGCAAGCGGGTACCTGAGGCTCCATCTTACAGTTTCATATAGGCATCGTCGGTAACTCTGTTTTGTGGGATAGCTGTTAAAATAAATTGATGGAGATCGCATTTATTGAGGCTCCGGATTACTCTGAAAGATATGTCTGTTATTTCGGCTCAAATGTCTGACCTTGGTGCTTTATTAGAAACTTGTTCCCCAAGATTTACGTCTTACGTTAACTCCTCAATGATCCTCATTCCATCGTTGTACCTAAAATAGTCTGCATGTGATTGCTTGTCTCCCATTACTATTTTATAGACCGGACCTCTGGGCGTAATCCGATCGGATTCAGTTTAAATTTCCCTGTCTTGCCAGTCCATTGTTGTCAACGGTTGCTTTGACTATGACCAGTGGCTATTCTCGCTAGGCTAGATTATATGTTGGCCTTGGCCTCGCCTCGTATATGATTTGATTACTTTGTCCTTGATTTCTACTGTCGTTACATGCAGGTTTGTACCTCCTTTCAAATCGCCTCTGTCTGTGTGTGTTGGGCTCATAATTTATTTAGCTATTCTGGTGTTCCATACGGTTCGCTCCATTGAGGTAAGAAGTATCTATAGTGATTCGATGAAAATCCATTTGCCTTAAATTCATTCTTCCATTATTACAGTTAAAACCTGTCTGCCTATTTTCCATTTGAGAGGATTTATTGTAATTAATTCTTCCACTTTTTTCCTCCTGTAGTAAATCTATTGAATTTACTGCAGACATGAGTTCTTCCGTATTATCTTCTGAAACAAGTCGCAGTTTTTCTCTAATCTCAATCGGAAGCTGAGCTTTGATGACCATTATCACACTTTTGTGATCTATTGGTTGATCCCAATATCTTGGTATATTCAAATATTTTTCGAAATATCTCCGTAAGTTCCCGTTTCGGTAAGAAAAGAGTTGTGGGTTATTTACTTCCTTCTTCAATCTCTCCTGAGCGCCTCTTGATCAATAACTGTTGAGGAATGACTTCTCAGATTCGTCATAGGTGTGATACGTGTCTATTACGTCAGTCACCCACAGACTGCCATCGCCTTGGATATAACCTGATACACATTCGATTTTCTGCCGATCAGACCGAGTTCGTTTAACACTTTGCTGAATCGTCTGATAAATACAACAGGATTTAATATCTTGTTTCCGGGAAAAAATATTTGGAACTGCTTATGCTTTAACATTTCTCTTCCATGATATATCTTGTATAACCACTCATAGGTGACATATTTCCATACATCTGTTCGTTTGGCCTTCTATCTGGGTAATGCTCGTCACCCAATAATTATACACCGAGCGCTGATTTCTATCTCGAATCTCCACTCTGGGCTGGCTTCCTTTCTTTCTCCAATTGCCGCACCCGCAGTTCTTCTCTCCCTTGAAAGCACGTTTGCAAATTCTGTGTAACGTCTCCTTTGCACCTTTGAAACTGGGTTCCTATCTGCTCGCTAACTTCCTTCAACTCTTGATCTATTTGGCGAAGCAACGGTAGGCCTTCAGTCACTATATCCTCTACGGCTTCCTTGATACCTCTATTAACAGACAATATGGGTTGTTCTTCCTTATCCAATACCCAGTAGCCTAATTGTTGCTTCAGCTAGTCCATTTTTTCTTGGAACTTTTATTCCATTCGCCCTTCACATCCTGACACTATTTCCTTTACTGTCGAGGTAAGGTTTTGTACTTCTCTTCTACCGTTTGTTGTCTCCCCGCACGTATCAAATTTCACAGTTTACTGTGTTTATTTCGATCGGACATTGTTCATGGGTTTTCTAAATACTATTTATTTTTCTCCTGATTTCCGTCTGTTCATTTGTCAAAGTACTCACATCAGCTAATAGTTTAACTAAATCTTCCCTTGTGGGCAATTCGTTCACTTCATTGGTTATATCCTTTACTTTCCCGGGTAACTTTGCCTCTTCTGTAACTAAATTCTTCACAGTGGTGGTCAGATTTGTTACTTCAGCCACTATATTTGGCTGTTCCATAACTATGGCTTCTACATTTGCATAAATATCCGCTTGCGCAGCTGACATGTTCGCTTGAGCAGCAGACGTATTCGCTTGCTCAGATAAAAGTTTCAGCTGAGTAGCAGACATGTTGGTCTGCTCTGAAGATAAATTTTCAAGTGTTGTTGAAATATCCGCCTGCGTAACAGACATGGTCATTTTAATAGCCAACATGTGAGACTGTTCAGGAGCTAAACTAGCTACGGTATTCATCAAAAGTTTCATCTGATTTAAGAGATCAGACATGGGATCTTTTGATTCTCCTTGGTCAGTATCTACCGTTTGCCCTGAGTATTGTTCACCACCACTGGGATGCACATTCCCTTCCTGTTCCTTCTACATTTTAAACTGTGATCTGGTTTTAACCATTAGAATTCAGGTGTTCACTGTTCTTTTAATTACTTTCCTCTGGGCACAATTCAGCTTTACCCATGAAAATACACTTCAGGTTCTATACTCCAGAATATCTCTCCACAGTTGTGAACACATCAACAAAAAAGCACAAATCACTATAACACATAATAACTAAATCTACATATATTCTTAACCCAATCGTTATCTACAAGGACTATACTAATGTGTGCAATGAGTTACTATGTCATTCTTGTGCTTGTCTTTACTGCAGAGTAGAACCGCATGAAGTTCATAGGTGATGGACCCATGTTGTCGTGGCTGTCTGCTGCATAGAGTGATTCCATCAGTCGTTCATGAAATTATACAACGCACAACATTTGTACATATACATAACATAAAATACACATTTATCACAACAAAAAAATGGCTCTGAGCACTATGGGACCTAACATCTGTGGTCATCAGTCCTATCACAACAAATCACAATATACAATATATACAATAAGTACATATAACTGAATTTGTTTTTGGTGATGAAATAGTTGACAGTGTCTACGTTTCACTGTTTGTAGGCCCTTTCACGTTTTAGCCATTTGTATAATATTATAGCTCAAAAGAATAAATTAATGTTCTTAAACTGGTAATAGTAAACTCGCTGCTATTGAACTGGTGTGGGCAGTGTCTCGGTGTGTATGTCTGTGAAGTACAATATCAGTTTCCAGAACGGCGTCGACTTCTCTCACAGCGTACATAATTTTGTACACGTAGACAAGTTAAACTCGTGGTGTAGAAGCAGCTGCCGACTCCGACGGTCGCGTTTAAAATTCTTGAAAATTAAGAGAAAGCAAACTTCTATAGGATCTTCTCAAATTGGCATATTGCCATTCACATTTGGCCATTAGATGCCTGGCTGCGAGTGAAATGAGTTCGTTTTATCAGAGGAAACTTTCTCTGCTTTTCACCGTGTTAGTTCGGTTTAAGTAGTTCTAAGTTCTAGGGGACTGATGACCTCAGATGTGAAGTCCGATAGTGCTCAGAGCCGTTTGAACCATTTTTTTCTTACAGTTCTTCGCTCGCCACGGAACAACAGTAAGCCAAGGAATAAATATTTTGTTCTTGCAGTCGAAATGTTCCAACTCGCGATACATATTAACTTTAAATCATTAGTCTATGTTTATATTTTAATGATTGATACATGACAGCATATATCCCTTCACCTTATGGCATTGATGCATGCATTCATGATTCCACCACAGGACAGACTTCAAGTATAGGGCTGAAAGCGGTGTAACGGGAGTAGGACTCGTTTCATAAGATGGTAGGGTAGGCAGTGTGCTACTGTAACAGTTCGCTGATAGGGTTATTCTCATCAGAATCGACAGGAAACCAACACTGACAACCATAGTTCAGCTGACGTTGCAATCTGAAGATGAAGAGATGAAGAAAGTATATAATGTTATTGATAGGCTAATACAGTGGGTAAAGTGAGATGAAAGTCTGATAGTCATGAGGGACTGGAATGCAGTTGCAGGGGAACGAGTAGAAGAAATGGCTACAGGAGAATATGGGATTGGGACAGGGAAAGACTGAGTACTGGAACAAATTTCAGCTAGTAACAGCGAATACTCTGTTGAAGAATTACAAGATTGTAAGGTATCCTTGGAAGAGTCTGGATTATACGGAGATATTTCAGTTGGATTATATCATAGTCACACAGTGATTCCGAAATCAGGTACTGGATTGTAAGGCGTATCTAGGAGCAGATAGAAAGATCATAATATAGCAGTGATGCAGACTAGACTACACAAACAAGTGGGACTCGGAAGTACTAACGAATGACGAGATACGCTTGAAGTTCTATATGGCTACAGATACAGTAATAAGGAATACTCAGTAGACAGTACAGATGATGAGGATGGGGCATCTCTATAAAGGGAAATCACAGAAGTTAGAAAGAAAAATATATGCACAAAGAAGGTAGCTACGAAGAAACGTACTTCAGTTGATCGATGGAAGAAAGAAGTTCACAAACGTTCAGGGAAATTCAGGAATACACAAATACAAGTCGCTGAGGAATGAAGTAAACCGGAGGTGTAGGGTACCGAAGACGAAATGACTGCATTAAAAATGTGAAGAAATGTTGTGAAGACAGATTCAGCATATAGGAATGTCAAAATAACCGTCGGTGAAATTAAATGCAAGGTTCGTAAAACTAGGAGTGCAACGTGAATTACACTGTTAAATGCAGAGGAATGATTGGTTACGCTGATAGAGTACTCTGAATGAGTCTATGAGGGCCCGTTATCAGAGAATCTTTTTAGACTTATAATTCTCAAGATTTATAATTATAAAATATTTCAGATCAAGGTTTCAGCTTATAGTTAAGCAAGATTTGTCTGAAGTGACAGAAGAAGAAACAGAACTCGATTTAGAAAAGACAGGGGATCCAGTATAAGAACCAGAATTTAAGAGAGCTTAGTAGGACTAACGATCAAATAAGGCAGAAGGAATAGGTGTCATAACATTCTATCAGAATTTCCAATATCTTTGTGGAGGTGGCAGCAGAACGACCATACACATTGTTGTGTAAAATGCATGAATCTAGCGACATACCATCTAACTTTCTGAAAAATATCGTGTATGCAATTCCGAAGATGGCAAGAGCTGAGAAATGCGAGAATTATGGGACAATCAGCTTAACAGCTCATTCATACAATTTCTGGACGACAGAAATATACAATGTAAACTGGTGCAAGATGTTAGAAATTATGATAAAAAGACGAGTAAACTATACGGAGGGATGAGTCGTATAGAATATGTGCAAGAGCCAAGAGGGAACAATGAGAGCTGCCAATCAAGAACGAAATGCCAGATTAAGAAGATTGTAAGACGGGGATGTAGTCTTTCGTCCATACTGTTCAATCTGTACATCGAAGAGGCAATGGTGGAAATGAAAAGAAAGGTTGAGGAATGGAATTAAAATTCAAGGTGAAAGGATGTCAATGATATGATCCGCCGATGACATTGCTATCCTGAGTGAAAGTGAGGAAGAATTACGTGATCTGCTGAATGGAATTTACAGTCGAATAAGTACAGAATGCGGACTGAGAATAAATCGAAGAAAGATTATAGGAATGAGAAGTAGCAGAAATAAGATCATCGAGGAAACATCAGGATCGATGGCCACCAAGTACATGAAGTTAAGGATCTCTGCTACATAGGCAGCAAAATAACCAATGGCGTACGAGCAAGGAGGACACCAATTTCAGACTAGCACTGGAAAAAGGGCATTCCTGGCCAAGAGAAATCTGCTAGTATCGAACATAGACCTCATTTTTAGGAAGAGGTTTGTGAGAGGGAACGTTTGGAGCACAACATTGTATGGTAGTGAAACAAGGACTGTGGGAAAACTGGAACAGAAGAGAACAGAAGCATTTGAGGTATGGTGCTACAGACGGATGTTGAAAAGTAGGTGTACTGATAACGTGAGCAATGTAGAGTTTCTGCGCAGATTCAGAGAGGAAAGGAATATGGGGAAGACAGTGGTAAGGAGGAGGGGCAGGATGGTAGGACATCTGTTAAGACATCAGGGAATGACTTCCATCGTACGAGAGGAAGCTGAAGAGAGAAGAAACTGTAGAATATGTCCACGATGTAATTTCGTTGGAATGTTGGAAGTGCTACTCTCAGATGAAGAAGCTGGCAAAGGTGTGGTAATTCTTGGCGGGCAGTATCATATCGGTCAGAAGACTGATGACACGAAAAAAACAACGAAAAAACAGTCTGCTAGTATTGAATCCAGTACCTGATGGTTATGACATAAACATGAGCAACGTGATCTGAGATAGCTGTGGATTTGAAAATTATATATCATTACTTTCTTTGGGACAGGTACTTCGCTACGGTCGCAGGTTCGAATCCTGCCTCGGGCATGGATGTGTGTGATTTCCTTAGGTTAGTTAGGTTCAAGTAGTTCTAAGTTCTAGGGGACTGATGACCACAGATGTTAAGTCCCATAGTGATCAGAGCCATTTGAACCATTTTGAACAGGTACTTCAGTGATAAACATATCTGATATGTCATTTCGGGCATGAATTGTAATTACTGTTTATTTTTCTCTGATGGTCAAATTCGACTACTACACCAATGTTACCAGGAGAGTTGGCGCAGTTGTTAGTACACTGGAATCGCATTCGGGAGCACGACGGTTCAAACTTGTGCCCTACAGTCCTGATTTAAGTTTTTCACGATTTCCCTAAATCACCTCAAGCAAATTCCGGAATAGTTCCCTTGAAAGGACACAAGAAACTTCCTTCACCTTCCTTCCCTAAGCCCATGGGGCCGATGACCTTGCTGTTTTGTGCCATCCCTCAGATCTACCATCCAACCAACCAAGATCAATGTGAAGCGGTTTTTGAGCAGCATGAGGACTATCACTAAGCTATCGAGTCACCATAATAATATGAGCAAAGATGAATCTTTTGACAAGTATTCATGCACAGCAAATATCGCTTGACAGCGGTGTATAGTCGTAAACTGTCAATCGTGGTAAATGAACAACAGTTGTATTACATGGCGGAAGTGATATGTCAACTGGTATAGTCCATAAGCCTTACATGTGGCTGGAGAACTATCAGTCCTTGTACGGTTCATTTGTGGGTCACTTGAGTACGGATGGACAAAACACAAGAAATCTTGTGGAGAAGCGCTGTGGGAACTTCGGTTATCGGCAATGTCCAAACGGATTGTATGTCGCGCTCTGGAGAAGTATGTCTAGAGTAAATGGATTAAGGACAGAAACACCTACCGTGGTTTAATAACAACACTGGGTAATCGCTGAGGAAGTTGAGACCTTGGTTCAAAAGAGTGACGATAGGAAAAATGTTCGAAGCCACACGACTATCACCATCACAACAAAATATCTCGCCGAACATCCGGGAAAAATCTGGTCCCACATCAGATCGCTTAGCGGGTCGAAGGCGTCTACCTAGCCACTCGGTGACCAGTGCGGTAGGCTCTGTGGCTTTAGGAGTCAGAAAAGGAAGATTTACAATTTTAAATTTCACGTTGAAGGTATCATCCACGCAAGAGGATCTACCAACATACAGTCGTTTGACCGTCGCACAGACTTCTTTAACGAGGACATTGTAACAAGCATCCCCGATGTGGAAAAATAACTGAAAGAGATGAAACGAAATAAGTCGCCACCTACGGATGGAATCACAATTCGGTTTTACATAGAGTCTTCAACGGATCTGGCTACTTACTAAGCATGCATATTTTTGCAAATACCTCCTCCATTCCTGACTACGAAAATTCTCTGGTGACTGTATGTAAGAAGGACAAAAGAACGGATCCTCAAAATTACCCCTAAAATCAGTTTGCTGCAGAATTCTTGTAGATTTTCTGAGTCCGAATATAAAAAATTTCATTAAACCGGCTAGCTTCATCTCATATCAGCACGGAAATGGGCACCATCGCTCGTGATAAAATCAGCATGCCCTTTTCTCACATGGTATCTTGGGAACATGAAGGGAAAGAGGCCGAGCCCATATTTCAAGTTTTCTGGAAATCGTCTGACATGGTGTCCCACTGCAGGCGCTTAAAGAGACTACGACGATACGGATTAGTTTCCAAACATTTGACTGGCTCGAAGACTTGTTAAGTAACTGAAACCAGTACATTGCCTCCGACGGTGAGTGTTCACCAGAAACTAGGATATTGTAAGGACTGCCCCAGGCAAGCGTGATGTGACATCTGTTATTATCTATATACATAAATGACGTGACGGACAGGTTGAGCAGCAATCAGCGACAGTTGGCTGCTGACGCTGTGGTGTACGAGATGTGTCGTTGATGACTGACTGTACTAGGTAACGAGATGACTTACACAAAATTTCTAGCTGGTGTGGTTGCGGTGTTTTCTGAAGGACAAAGTACGTTATCAAAGTTGGTACCTCACGACGAAATCATAAGTAAGGATAGTCGCTGCTCGACGTAGTAACCAATGAGAGTGTCGGCAAAAGACGTGCCCTCAAGAGGTTCCATACGCTGTCCCTCCGTCAGATAAATTTACGTCAGAGTGCAGCACCACCTATTCCACTCGACAATCATCAACTACTAGGAGAGCATCGTCTTGCTTCATATCCACCTGCGCAGGTTGTATTAGAAGATAGAACTGTATATAGAAGTTTATAGCCAGTTGTATGTTGAGATGAAACTATCATTCTGTGGTGTGTGAAATGATAAGTCACAATGTTCAGCGACAGTAAAGAATACGCTTACCCTTCCTTCGGACCTAGATTGTTTCCCAGTTTGGGATTGTTCAGATATTAATAAAGCTATCTAATATTCTGTGTGTGCTATAGCATCCGCTCGACCCATTCCAGAGGTAAATCTATGCTTGCCAGAGCCTACTACTGTCATGACACGAATGTCTTAAGTGTCGTTTCGTCCAGCGCTACGGTGATGAACGGCAGTTCCTATAAATCTACACAAAATTAAATTAACGTTCCCGTTATTTTCGAATACAGCGTTGTTAGTGCCCTGCTTGACACAGAGAACTTCAGAAATGTGTGGTTCATTGCAGAACGAACTCTGGTCCCATCCATTCTAGGCCGTTGCTCGAATGTTTAGGATCCCCACCAGATGGCAGTGAAGATAGACAGCAAAGAAGTTCAGAGGCAGACTGCTAGGTCTTTTATCAATAGACTGGATAAACAAGAGAGTATTACGGAGATGCTTCATGAACTCAAATCGAAATCCGTAGAGAAGACGAAGCTCTTTTTGCGAAACACTACCAAGAAAATTTAGGGAACAGGTATCTGAAATTGACTACAGAACGATATTATTGTCGCCGACGTACATTTCAGTGGTAAGGCCATGAAGATAACAGAAATTAGGACTTGTGCGGAGGCATCGAGACAGTCGTCTTTCTCCCGCTCTGTTTACGAATGTAAGAGGAAAAATAATGACCGACAGTGGTACAAGGTACCCTCCGTCAAGCACCATATCGTGGTTGTGGTGGTGGCTTGCGGAGTAAGAACGTAGACATAGATTTGAGAGAAATTTCCGCTTTCTCATTGTGTTGATCGTTGTAACTGACATGTTTTCGCATCTGTTTGGTTTAGTTTACACCTAAAGTCTTAATATTTGCCATGTTTTTTCTCTTTTTTAATGTTCAAATGTCCTCCGAAATTAACTGTTGAGTCGACTTTTTACGTAGAACTGCGCTTCCATATTGACGTTAAAGAGTCGGCCGGTAACAGCTGCAGAATGAAATCGCATATTACTCTACTTTCCGTTACCTTGTTCTCACAAAATGAAACAATCATAATATTACCGATAATGGACAAAAACTGAAGTCGTAAACCGACATACAGCCATCGCCCGACACGATCATTTAAATACAGACAAAAGTGGAAGGGAAGACTATATTACTAACCTGGTCTACAATGATGATTTTCTGAATTCTCTTACGGACATCAGTTTTACATCATGAAAACTGTAGTTCGCTAACGACTGTTTGCTGCTTTGCTGGTGGAGCTGAAAAGCAGTCTTCTGTGTGTTTACTCAAACATAAAATTACATCACGAAGACTTGTGGAGCGTACACGTGGTCCCCCACCCGAACTCCTAAACCCCCCTCCTACAACCTCTTGCGAATTGCCCTCCTTTTCTCATTGACACAAGGAGAAAATTTATTTGCTCGTTGCTTAAACAGTTTCAGTGCAAAAGGGCATATCAATTTGCGCCAAACAAAGCCTGAAATTTCTTTCAGCTGCCGCTAGAAAGTAAAAACGGCACGTAGACCTATGCGAGCTTGCGCTTTGCAGAGTTTTGTGCGTTTGTTTTCTGTGTGTTAGCATTGCTCTCGCTTCACGATCTGCAGACAGAACGTTGCTTTTGTAGTCTGTATGTTGGTCAGTGCAGGTGTTTATGTATCTCTTAAAAATCACGCAAAAGTAATGTCAATTCATTTACCGCCCTCCACGTGTATGTTCGATAATAGCTCCAGTGATAGTGCTTAAAGTAGTGAAAACGCTCAAACTGTTGTAAACAATAATGGTAGTGGTCCAGTTTACTCTATAACAGTGTCTGACAGTGGAATCAATGATTTCAAATCTGGAATTGTTTAAAAGGGATTAAAGGTTATTTGCCGTGAAGTCCAGCTGTTATCTCGGACAATAAATATTCCTACTGACCTCAGAAATTGGAACACATTACATTATTTAACAGTGTGGTGATCTAATTATAATCACAGCGGCTTCCTTGTATTTACTAAATTAGACCTGCTTGTTATAGCTTCTTTACGTAAACTTTTACATAGATCTTAAGCTAGTACTTTGTTTTCAGTGTGCTCCATATGTATCGACACATCCTCGTCAATGTACAGGTGAACACTCTGGTCCGATTCTACTACTGATCACTGAGTGTAGGCAATAACGCAGCGTCAAAAGGCGCTAGAGGTGGTACGCAAGCAGGGGAACAAGCGTGTGCGAAGATATCTCCGCAGTGGCCCGAGGCGACGTGTTGCGCGACGCCTAACAAATGCCGGGTCGGCCACCCGCAGCGCGGCGCCGCGGCCGTTACAAATGAAGCGCATTAATCGCGGCGTGTTATCTGGGCGCCGCAACTTGCATATCTCAGGGGCCGCAACGCGCTGTTTGCGAATTCCGACTCCCGCCCCTTGGCGGCCGCAATGCCCATTTCTCGGGCCGCGGTTGCTGGCGGGCCAATTAACTGGCGGCTGCGACGCCATCTCTGGGCAACCGCTATAATTCTTCATTGAGCTGCGGCGACCCAGGAAATGGACGCTGAGGCAGGATGTCCGCTCATTACGAGAGCCGCTGTAGTGTACACATTGCATCGAATAATATTAGTTGTAGTTAATTACTATGGACAATAATTGTTATGGTTTAGTCAATTTCGGGTAGGCGCAGAGGGAAACGACAAAATTTGTAATAATTGAACTGAAGAAGCCACGTAGTTCTTGCGATTGCATTTTTAGGCTCGAAGTCTGGGTTGGTGGAGGATTCCATGCTCATCTGCACTGCACAAGCCTCTCTCCGTCTCTGTGTAGATAACAGCTTTGGAACTGACGTCTTGTCTAAAATAGTGAAATCTTTTGTTGCAACACAGTAAATAAACAAACACCTTCTCCACCACAAATTTTTATTACCGTCTACCGGATTCAGTCTGCACTGCAGATAATGTTCAGTCGTAAGTTGGGGCTATAAGGAAGGCAACAGCAAAAACTATTAGAGACGTGTGAAATCCCTTTATTACTGCCATAGGCAAATAACAAATCAACAGGATCATATACTTGTCCCCTGAAAGTACAGTTTGTCAACGGTTTGTAGCACTAATGTAAAATGTAATGGCTGTGGTGTGGAAAAATGACGAGTGCACACTAATTAATGCATATCACAAAAACTAAGTTAGAGGCCACACGTAGAGGAAATCACTTAACACAAAAATGCCATTTTCTTACATATATTCAGCTACTTATATACTTTAGTATCGAATTTGTAAAATGCCGTTCACGTAACCTTCAAATGTTTTGAAACATCTCTGTGGAGTCGTGTCATAGACGCTCGTCTCACTGGATTCTGTGCATCCTGTTCTGTCCACCGCCTGATTGCGGTTTAATTTGTTAACTCTCCCAGAAAGACCGAGCAATCAAAGTAAAGCTTATTAAATGATAATATGTTTGATTTTGTGTGTGTGTGAATGTATTCCATAGGAAACCATGACCTGTATTTATTACGTATTTCCATTCACCGTACACTATGTGTGCGTAAATGTGATGGAATGAGTGTTTCTACTAGTGGTTTCGGGTTTCTTTTGTAGGGGACGCTGAGTTGGTTGTCGTCTGCTAGGAGCAGGTGATGATTGCTTCTCGTTTGGAGGGTAGCACAAGATGACCGACTTAGGATCCCAGTACCTGGACAGCACACGATGACAAACTTTGGATCCCAATAACTGGACAGGAAGTTTTACCCCTTTCTCCTCCAGGTTGGTGGCGGAAGCCTACCCCTTTGGTAGCTTCCGTTGAACCGATAGTTAGGTGAAGCTCGGTGGAGAAAGGACACTCTGCAGCTAGCGGTTGGTGAGTATAGTTCGTAGCTCCGAGTGAGCGTTTCTGCCTTGCCGAATTAATTTTATTTCGTGACGACCAAATCATTCTGCTATTGTACAATTAGAAATTTCTTGCATTTGTTCCTGGTTTAATGTCTAATTTCTGAACAGTTAACTCGTAATCAAGTTTAGCACGTGCTGAAGGTCAGCCGTTCGTGAGCGGTAGGCGCAGATTCCATGTTGTATATCTACTATACAAACCTTGCAAATCGGACAAACCTCTTCCGAAGTGCATGAGCATAATGGTGGTCTTGGGTATGTAGATATAATGATTGAATTGTTGTGTCACTTCCTTTTTGTGTGTATTTCCTTTTTTAATTGCGCTATTCTACCATTTCTTGGCGTATTATTTAGTTAAAGTTTGCATTCAGGCATCAGTCTTGTGTATTCTTAGGATGTGCATCTAATTCAGTTATGAAATAAATGTACTACGTAAAAGATAAACTCTACGTCCTTTATCTTTCTCATTGATGCCAGTTTTCAATTTCATTTTCTATTCCCTGTTGTTTTTTTAAGTTAATCTGCTTCCTTGTGATGAACAAAAATGGGAGCAAAAATCAATTTAATTAAATAATCTCGGTGATATACGACATACAATATTGTTCATCTTGTTAGTGTCTTAAAAAAATAGCATTCTTATAATTAAATTCTTAACCCTTTCGCGGCTGGAAGGCTGAGCGTCCTGCCTGCCTGGCCGGGTGACAGGGACGAGCGCACTGCGCGCCTGGCCGGCGGCGGCTGTCGCAGCCCTGTGGCCGCTGCAGGCTACGGCCGCCGCAGGCTTCCCGCGTGTTGCCGCGTGCACAGAACCACTGTTCAGCAGCGCCTTAAAAAAACACTATACTCTGTATGGTCACTTTGGTTATAGTTTCTGATAACAACGAAAGAGAGCTTCGAAAATAGCCAACACTTTCAGTTATATGTTTATTATGGGCTGAAAAATGGTTGGTTTAGAAAAATGATAGGAACTTTTTTAATAGTAATTCCAAAATCCTCTAACTAGAGATTTACACCGTCGATGTATGTGCCTAAAACATATTAAAATTCCACTATCATCACATGAATGTATTTCAAGATATATAGTTTTAAATAGAGTTGTGCGTAGCGAAAACGCCCAAATCTCGAACAATATTCTTACTACGGTCTTAAATAGATAATAATTACAGAAATTTAAAACCTAATTTTGTCATGCAATCGGACTAAAAGTTAAACAAGGAATATATCTGCATAACTCATTTTGCGATAGGCCCTTGCCTTCGTTTGTAATTAAAACCTAAAGTCGATTCTCCACAGTAAGAAATTGGATAGTAAACGCCTACCTTCTTCTAGCTCGCTGTCTTCTTTTTCAGCCCGTCACGTTCAGTACGGTTTACTTTAATGGTTTCCCATCCTCATTTTCGACGCAGGCTTTGGACTGCCGCTGGCTGAGTTAAAAACCATTTTTTTTACTTTTATCTGCTTTTTTTTTTGTCCGCAGCTCGTGGTCTCGCGGTAGCGTTCTCGCTTCCCGAGCACGGGGTCCCGGGTTCGATTCCCGGCGGGGTCAGGGATTTTTCACCTGCCTCGTGATGACTGGGTGTTTGTGTCGTCTTCATCATCATCATCAATCATCCCCATTACGGTCGGAGGAAGGCAATGGCAAACCACCTCCACTAGGACCTTGCTTAGTATGGCGGCGCGGGTCTCCCGCGTCGCTCCCCTACGCTCGGTAAACGGAGTATGGGACTCATCATCATCATCTGCTTTTTATTTTTTTATTTTTTACTTTTATCTATTTGAAACGTACAAAGTTACTAAAACGTGCTAATATTTCTTTAGCGTGTGGTAATTTTCGAAACATGGCACCATGCAGAGAGCCACATCGCACTTTTTGCATCTTATGCGTGTCATTTTTCGTTGTGAATGAGCAGTGCATACTACACAGCGTCTCTGGGGAATCTCCTTTTTCTCCGTTGCTACGAGGAACCCTGGATAATGTCCCTCTTTATTCTGCAGTCGGAAAGGGCTTTCTTCTTTGGTTGTCCGTGGGATCGCACTTTTACACGTTTGACTATGAAATCTGTCAAGCAATTGACGGATTAGCTCCAAGTGGTATTTCGCTAGTGGTATCTTCTGTTGCTTTTGTATTTCAAAAACAGTTTTTGCGTTCAGCACACACAAGTCAGTCAAATGAAAGAATACTTTCTTGTACCACTTCAGTGTCTTTCGGATGCACTGTACAGAAGATAATAGCATGTCTGTCTTATCCACTGCACCCATTGACTTATTATAGCTGACGACACAGGTGGGTTTCAATTTGTTTTGGCCTGTTCTATGTTCTTTCTTCTGTGTCTCCACAAACTCTGGCCCATTTACGGTCGAAAGCATCCACACTTCTTTCTTGTCCATCCATTTTAGTGCCATTAATGTTCCACAAGATTTGAACTGTACTTCCCCTTTTTTCAGCTTGTCTGGTAACGGTGGTAGATGTTTCCTGTTTTTTCGTACTGTTCCGACGGCGTTTGTACATTTTTTGTGGAGCCATAGAAATAATTCTGGGCTCGAGTACCAATTGTCCAAATAAATGGTATGACCTTTGTTGAGGTATGGCAATAACAAACTCACAACAACATCGCCTGATTTTCCCCAATCAGAATTTCCAGATTCTATTTCCGTGGCAGCACCAGTGTAGATAATATAATCCAGAATATAATTCGTTTCTACGTCACAAAGGACGAAAATTTTAATGCCAAAACGACTACGTTTATTTGGTATGTACTGCTTGAATCGGAGCCTTCCCTTGAAAAGTAGCAAACTTTCGTCGATCACTAGGTTTTCAAAGGGTACTACTGCCTCGCGGAATTTATTTCTTGTGTGACCTACAATGAGACGTATCTTTACAAGAATATCTTGAGACGCGGTGGAATTGTCACAGAAGTGCAATAAACGCAGAATCAATTTGTACCGGTCCCTGGCCATTATGTTAGAAAATATTGGTGTCTGAAGCAAAGAATCTGTCGACCAATATTCATTCACTTCTAACTTTTTACTTCTAGGCATAAGCAGAGAACATGCTAGGAAACAATAAAATTCTGATGGCTCTATATGCTTCCAGCGTGCTAATCTACTGGGCACTGTCGTCATTTTTTCAGTAATAAATTTATAATAATTATTGATCTGTGTACAAATGGCAGAAACAAATTCCATGGACATGAAGTACAAAAAGAAATCTAAATGACTTGCTGACTCTTCGAAGTCCACCTTTAACCCGCTAAATGTGTTCACAAAACGGTGTCGTTTCGTCACAGGATGATTCTCCGTCCAGTCATACTTTCTTTTTCCTGACGAAGTTTCACTTACTCTATCTTCTTTTCCGTCTTCAGAGGAAGAATCTTCTGTTCGTGATACCGAGGATTCAGCAATAAGTCCAGGAGCATCCAACTCTTCATCGGAAGAAAGCTCCGAAGTATCACTACAATCTTCGTCACTGCTATTCATGAGGATATCCATGATTTCCTTGTCCGATAAACTGTGTCCCGACATGGCAAAGTCTACACACGCGAACGCTGTCGTCTCACCAGAAGCGAAAAACGGACTGGCCGATTGTTAGACTCGTAAGCAGAAAGTGTGCAGGGGAGGGGAAAACTAAAGTGCTTTCTCACTTTACAAAGAAGACCAGACAATGAAAGTGTTGTCTGAAAAGTGGACAACAGCCAGCAGCCGCTCTATTGTGAACGTTTACCTGTTCCCGAGCCCGGGCGTATATGTACGCCATTAGCCGTCTGGTATTCCCGCCTGCCGGGCGTAGATGTATGCCCGTAGCCGCCTGGACTTCCCGCCGGCTGGGCATACATCTACGCCCGTAGCCGTCTGGTCTTCTAACTGCCGGGCATACATGTATGCCCGTAGCCGCGAAAGGGTTAATGTAATTGAAATGATAATTTACAGTTCAGTCTTTTCTTAATTGTTAGGAAGGGCGTGGGCTGGTGATGACCCTGTAATTTTTAAATTTATAATTGTCCTTGTGAGATGGCTTAACCATAAATTGTGCACAACAGTTACATCTCCATTATTCCTGGTACGTAAAGTATATCGAGCCTTGGCTAGAATCCGTTTACAGTTCTACATACATACTTTACATGTGGCGACTCTGCTAGGATGTACAAGACCTGCGAAATTCTGATATACAAGTTAGATTTAGCAGTTTGTTAACTATATGCAAATTTCTCCACAGCGCTTAACAACTTCTGTGTTGCTTGAGAAAAACAGCGTTGTTTGTTGTCTATTGTATTTATGTATAGCTTCTTTCTTTTTAAAATTTGTGTGACGTTTTGCTATGTTATTAGTTTTTTGTGTGTGACAAAATTGAGTATATGCCGCATTTCAAGTTGTGTTTCTGCACAGTAAAATAATCGTGTGTTTTCGTGGTCAGTGGATCCGTAAATTATTTTTTTGAGTGGAGTTTTGAATTTTAAAATTACGGATACTCGCAGCCGTGCAAAGAACAATAATCGTGATAATCAGGACGACAATAGTATCGGGCTGAAAGTAAATAATTAACCCTTGGAACACATAGAAAACGTGACGTTAAAGTCAGTTGAGCAAACAGAAGAAGTAGAAAATCGTGCAGATCCGAATTGTCAGAAATTACAGGACACGGAGAATCTAGATAGGGAACGTAATAAATCAAGTACGCGCAATAAGAATAATGAACCCACCAATAGCCAGCTTAACACTGCACTGGTGGATATGGGCGCGGTTTTGAAAAGTATGATGGGGCAATTAAATAAAATTGACGAGGTACATAAATCTAAGAAGGAAACTGAAAAGCGATTGGAGGCGCAGAGAAGCGGTTTGATGCCGTGATAGTCTAGTGAGCAGACATAGAAGCGATTGCACGTGACAGAAAAGCGATTCGAAAAACTAGAGATGAAAGTAGTAAATAATCTGTTAAGAGAAGAAATACCTATAGAAATAGGGGCAGCTATTAGCGTTGTGGGGCAGAACCTCGGCCAGCTTGAACAGTCAAGGCTTAACAAAGTGGTCGAACAACAGGTACGCATAATGATCGAGAAATTCGAGGCTTTGGAAACTCAGTGCGAAAGGCTCCGCGCAGAGCTATTGTTCAAGGTGCAGATAGCGAACCTGCAGTGTCCGGAGGCTATTCAGATCCAAGTAGACCTGAACAGCGGAGCGATTAGTGCTCTCCAACAAGAGCGGGATCGAAACAAACAAAAAATGCTTCTGAAACCCAAGACCTGAGAAATGAGCTTGGGAAGATCATAGAAATAGCAGGCAACAGTTCGTGGACAGGTGTTAGTGAGAATACCGAAGAGGTGCGGTTTCAGCGCGGACAATACCTAATCAATAGACAGCGGTAACGCGTGATTTGAATGAACGTGTGAGGAACCTCGAAACACGTATAGAACATGGACGAGAGGTGGCTGGACGAAATAAAGCACACGGAAGTGCTGAGAGAGACTGGGCATGAGGACGGATGGGGCTCTAGCGATAACGATGCCGCCGGAAGTACATGGGGTCGAACAAGGGATCCATACGAACGATCTCCGCGAAGAGAAAGGCAGCAAGCACTTTCTGTCGCTGAGAAAGTTCGACATGTTTAAAAACGCAAGTGGTGGAATCCACCTAGTCCCTTGGATACAGCAGTTTGAGTTTACGCTGCCTCCAAGGTGGCCCAGAATTCATAAAAGGGAGTTCATGTATAGTTTCCTAGCGGGGGAAACGGCCGCGCTAATGAGAACCGTAGCTCGCAGTTGTAGCACGGTGCGCGAGTTCAAACAAGCTTTTCTTTCGGCCTAGTCGGAAGCTACACAAGACAGGGTAAAGCATAAGATATTTTTGATATCCTCCCGGAGGAGCTCAGATTTCACGAGCGTGGATCGTCTATTCGATCACACGGTTCAGGCAAATCAATACTAGTATGACCCGTTCGGACCAGCAGAGCTTATCCGGATTGGCCTAACGAAACTGCCAGCGCATATGCGCCATATCATCCTTGCTACAAAGTGCAATGATGTTGTAGAAGCTCACAAAAAATTACTGCAAGAACTAGAAAATGACTCAGAGGCGTATACATATGTAGGCGAACACAGTGGTGCGGGAGCGCTATTAGGGGGCGCAGCAGAACACACAAGCAAGAAACATCGAGAGGACGCGACCGAAATCGATCATGGGTCCATGACCGAGAAAATGGGAGTAGCAATAACGAGTGGCCTAACCGTGGGAATAACTGGAGTAATGGGTTCAATAACAGCCGTCATTTTTGAAATCAGAGGGCGCATGCAAATTATGATACAAACCCTGGAAACGGTATAAATCGAGATCAGGAGGTCAGAAACCAGTTACGTAGAGGACGTAATGAGGATAGAAATGCGGATGCGCGACCACCACCTGTTATGGAAATCGGCATACGAACCCCCGACGCAATCTTCTTCGTACCGAAAATGAGCGGCAAAAACTTTGACTGCTGGACGGAGCGGAACGGAACGAAATTGCAAGTAGGACTAACATGAGTATTATGTACATGGTATTTTTTTTTTTTTTTTGTCATCAGTCTACTGACTGGTTTGATGCGGCCCGCCACAAATTCCTTTCCTGTGCTAACCTCTTCATCTCAGAGTAGCACTTGCAACCTACGTCCTCAATTATTTGCTTGACGTATTCCAATCTCTGTCTTCCTCTACAGTTTTTGCCCTCTAAAGCTCCCTCTAACTCCATGGAAGTCATTCCCTCATGTCTTAGCAGATGTCCTATCATCCTGTCCCTTCTCCTTCTCATTGTTTTCCACCTTTCCTCTCCGATTCTGCGTAGAACCTCCTCATTCCTTACCTCATCAGTCCACCTAATTTTCAACATTCGTCTGTAGCACCACATCTCAAATGCTTCCATTCTCTTCTGTTCCGGCTTTCCCACAGTCCATGTTTCACTACCATTGCTGTAGTCCAGACGTACATACTCAGAAATTTCTTCCTCAAATTAAGGACGGTATTTGATATTAGTAGACTTCTCTTGGCCAGAAATGCCTTTTTTGCCATAGCGAGTCTGCTTTTGATGTCCTCCTTGCTCCGTCCGTCATTGGTTATTTTACTGCCTAGGTAGCAGAATTACTTAACTTCATTGACTTCGTGATCATCAATCCTGATGTTAAGTTTCTCACTGTTCTCATTTCTACTACTTCTCATTACCTTCGTCTTTCTCCGATTTACTCTCAAACCATACTGTGTACTCATTAGTCTGTTCATTCCGTTCAGCAGATCATTTAATTCTTCTTCACTTTCACTCAGGATAGCAATGTCATCAGCGAATCGTATCATTGATATCCTTTCACATTGTGTTTCAATTCCACTCCTGAACCTTTCTTTTATTTCCCTCACTGCTTCCTTGATGTACAGATTGAAGAGTAGGGGCAAAAGGCTACAGCCTTGTCTTACTCCCTTCTTAATACGAGCACTTCGTTCTTGAACGTCCACTATTATTATTCCCTCTTGGTTGTTGTACATATTGTATATTGACCCGTCTCTCCATATAGCTTACCCCAACTTTTTTTGAATCTTGAACAGCTTGCAACATTTTATATTGTCGAACGCTTTTTCCAGGTCGACAAATCCTATGAACGTGTCTTGATTTTTCTTTATTCTTGCTTCCATTATTAGCCGTAACGTCAGAATTGCCTCTCTCGTGCCTTTACTTTTCCTAAAGCCAAACTGATCGTCACCTAGCGCATTCTCAATTTTCTTTTCCATTCTTCTGTATATTATTCTTGTAAGCAGCTTCGATGCATGAGCTGTTCAGCTGATTGTGCGATAATTCTCGCACTTGCCAGCTCTTGCCGTCTTCGGAATTGTGTGGATGATGCTTTTCCGAAAGTCAGATGGTATGTCGCCAGACTCATATATTCTACACACCAGCGTGAATAGTCGTTTTGTTGCCACTTCCTCTAATGATTTTAGAAATTCTGATGGAATGTTATCTATCCCTTCGGCCTTATTTGACGGTAAGTCTTCCAAAGCTCTTTTAAATTCCGATTCTAATACTGGATCCCCTATCTCTTCTAAATCGACACCTGTTTCTTCTTCTATCACATCAGGCAAATCTTCACCCTCATAGAGGCTTTCTATGTATTCTTTCCATCTATCTGCTCTCTCCTCTGCACTTAACAGTGGAATTCCCGCTGCACTCTTAATGTTACCACCGTTGCTTTTAATGTCACCAAAGGTTGTTTTCACTTTCCTGTATGCTGAGTCTGTCCTTCCGACAATCATATCTTTTTCGATGTCTTCACATTTTTCCTGCAGCCATTTCGTCTTGGCTTCCCTGCACTTCCTATTTATTTCATTCTTCAGCGACTTCTATTTCTGTATTCCTGATTTTCCCATTACATGTTTGTACTTCCTCCTTTCATCAATCAACTGAAGTATTTCTTCTGTTACCCATGGTTTCTTCGCAGCTACCTTCTTTGTCCCTATGTTTTCCTTCCCAACTTCTGTGATGGCCCTTTTTAGAGACGTCCATTCTTCTTCAACTGTATTGCCTACTGCGCTATTCCTTATTGCTGTATCTATAGCGTTAGAGAACTTCAAACGTATCTAGTCATTCCTTATAACTTCCGTATCCCACTTCTTTGCGTATTGATTCTTCCTGACTAATGTCTTGAACTTCAGCCTACTCTTCATCACTACTATATTGTGATCTGAGTCTATATCTGCTCCTGGGTACGCCAGTGTCTGATTTCGGAATCTCTGTCTGACCATGATGTAATCTAATTGAAATGTTCCCGTATCTCCCGGCCTTTTCCAAGTATACCTCCTCCTCTTGTGATTCTTGAACAGGGTATTCGCTATTACTAGCTGAAACTTGTTACAGAACTCAATTAGTCTTTCTCCTCTTTCATTCCTTGTCCCAAGCCCATATTCTCCTGTAACCGTTTCTTCTACTCCTTCCCCTACAACTGAATTCCAGTCGCCCATGACTATTACATTTTCGTCCCCCTTTACATACTGCATTACCCTTTCAATATCCTCATACAATTTCTCTATCTGTTCATCTTCAGCTTGCGACGTCGGCATGTATACCTGAACTATCGTTGTCGGTGTTGGTCTGCTGTCGATTCTGATTAGAACAACCCGGTCACTGAACTGTTCACAGTAACAGACCCTCTGCCCTACCTTCCTATTCATAACGAATCCTACACCTGTTATACCATTTTCTGCTGCTGTTGATATTACCCGATACTCATCTGACCAGAAATCCTTGTCTTCCTTCGACTTCACTTCACTGACTCCTACTATATCTAGATTGAGCCTTTCCATTTCCCTTTTCAGATTTTCTAGTTTCCCTACCACATTCAAGCTTCTGACATTCCACGCCCCGACTCGTAGAACGTTATCCTTTCGTTGATTATTCAATCTTTTTCTCATGGTAACCTCACCCTTGGCAGTCCCCTCCCGGAGATCCGAATGGAGGACTATTCCGGAATCTGTTGCCAATGAAGAGATCATCATGACACTTCTTCAACTACAGGCCACATGTTCTGCGGATACACGTTACGTGTCTTTAATGCTGTGGTTTCCATTGCTTTCTGCATCCTCATGTCGTTGATCATTGCTGATTCTTCCGCCTTTAGGGGCAATTTCCCACCCCTAGGACAAGAGAGTGCCCTGAACCTCTATCCGCTCCTCCGCTCTCTTTGACAAGGCCGTTGGCAAAATGAGGCTGACTTCTTATGCCGGAAGTCTTCGGCCGCCAATGCTGATTATTTATCAAAATTTAGGCAGTGGCGGGGATCGCACCCGGGACGGAAGACGTTTTGATTGTGAATCAAAAACGCTACTCCTAGACCACGGGTACGCCAGTACGACAATATATGGGAAGATTTACTACGAGAGGCTCCAGGTAGGGTGGTGCCAGTTATTACTCCTTATTGTCATGATCTCAATTAGAGAGTTGCAATTAAAGTGCATTTTGGGTACAGGGAGCCTGTATTCAATTATTGGTGAGGGCACATTCAGACAGTGTGAGGAGAGTGGAGATTGGCCTGTTCTTCCTGTGCGAGGAATGAGAGTAAGGGGAGTGATTTACTGGAAAAGCGTGGAGATCAAACGGCAAGCTCGGATTAATTTCAAATGTCAAGGTTATGAATTTGAGTTTTATTTTTATGTTGTTAACCTGATGCTGGTGGCGGTCATTCTGGGGACCGATTTTTTGCATACACACCATGCAATAATCAACGTTTGTGGAGGTTTTATGACAGTGGAGGTTCAAGGTAACACCGTCAGTTTAATTTTTGATGAGCGCGTGCTCCGCAATGAAAGTGAAATGAGTTGCCTGAGATTTTCCGCTTGCACTGAATCGCAACCTGAACTTGAGTTCAACGTTAACCTGGTGGATGGGTAGATTCTGATGCTTACTGAGCAGTATCAGAATGGTGTTTTTGCCAGTATTCTGAATGAGAGGATTTCCTGTCCCGATAATGCGGATGGGGTCTGGGAAGCATTGTGTCGGATAATCATAAACCACGTAAGCGTGTTTATAGAAGCACCAGGCACGATAAAGGGCTTCAATTACAGGTTCAGGGTACGTGAGCGCTAACCGTTTTTTGTGAAGCCGGACCCTACCCACTTGCGTACAAGGCGAGTGTAGAAAAGGAATTAAAAAACAAAAACATGCTAGAGCAAGGTATTCTTGAGACGACATGAAGCTCATACAATTCGCCGTTACTGATGCTGTTCACGCAGTCTCTAATCCGAGTGACCGAACGATTAAGGAAATAAACAAATTGTGGCGTTTATATTGTAGTCGCAATCATCGGTCGTGGGATACGCAACTAAGTACCTTCAAAGACCTTCTAAATGAGTTGCTCAATGCCTCGTCAAAGCTGCACCAGTCTTTGTGATAAAAAACACTGAACCACCCAGTAAGATTAAAGAGACTGTGCCTTGGCCAACAGAACCGAGGTTACGGCGCTGAGCTGTGGTACACCTCGCTCTGGAGAACATTAAAAAGGCGGCAGATGGCAGGATGAGAACATATAAAAGGAGAACTAGCGAAATAAAATTCACACTGTGGTAGAAAGTGCTCGTGAGGGCCCACAAGTTGTCGAATAAGCGGACAGGGGTGTTCAAAAAGAGCCGGTCGGTGTGGCCCAGTGGTTCTAGGCGCTTCAGTCTGGAAACGCGCGACGGCTACGGTCACAGGTTCGAATCTTGCCTCGGTCATGGATGTGTGTGATGTCCTTAGGTTTGTTAGGTTTAAGTAGTTCTAAGTTCTAGGGGACTGATGACCACAGAGAATAAGTCCCATAGCGCTCAGAGGAAATTTGAACCATTTGTGCAAAAAGTTTTTCAATCTGTTCAATGGACCTCACCGAGTGACGCGTATTCGCATCCGAATGTTGTGGAGATAGGACTACGCACCCGAAAATCAAAAGGGTTGCACCATATATCGAATGTGAAACCGTTTTTGGAGTAGAGGTATTCGAGAATGAGTTATTGTCGCTTAATGAAGATATGTTTTCTTTGAGGAGACGTAATAATGGACTTGCGTCAAGCAATCTTTATCAGTAGGACATTTGTATGTAATAATGGACTTGTGTCAAGCAATCTTTAGCAGTAGGATATTTTTATATTATTTCAGTTGTGTTGTGTCAAGAAATGACATAAAGAAGTATTGTGTACAAAATGTAACTGTATCTATATTTTGTTGTTTTGATCTGACGTATATGTTCAAGGTAGCTCTCCTGGAGGCAAATAATTCTTCAAGTACTAAGAAAAGAGGTCAGGAGACTGCTGATCATGGTGACATGAGGTATTGAATTTAGATTTATTTTTTGGTAGTATGCTAATCAGAAGTAGCTCTAAAAATATTAATGAGTTTAATGTTATTGTATGTTGTAATAAGAATGATTTTATCATACATGTGGTTTTGCGTATGTAATCCTATCAGTGAAATAATGTATGACATTTATCTATGTTCAACGTGGTGCCAGTCAATGATTTCAGTCGATATCGTGAACTAGTGTCGCCGACTCCAGAGAGAAAGAGAGACATCACACCACAAACCTGGATAGTGGTGGTATTCTGCATCGCGCATGTGGTGCACACTCCTTAAATTAGAGGACGAGTTCCATTGTGATAACAATTGCATTTGATTCTATGTGGGACGCAGTTAAATGTAGCTAACCAGTGTTGGAATGCTTTTAAACGATTTTCCTTGTGCTGTCTTTATTACTACTCCAAAAATGTGATCACAATCCCTTTTCATGGAGCTCGAATAATCTTTCTGGTACATTAAGTTAAACTCATTTAAGTAATCGTTACCTTTACAAGTGTAATTGAAGGAGTAAATACACAAGATTCTGAGACAACAGTTGCAATTTTCTGTATTATTCACAGAGTATTGATTTCTTTTGAATATTTTATATTTGTTGTATTACACAAATAAGTTTTCTTTGATGTGTCAGCACATTGCTCCCATAAAATTTACAATGAGTAATTCCCTTTCTTCTTGTGACATAGTAGAGCTTAATTAAGATCAGTGCATCTAACACTAGACACAATTTTGCATAGTGATTAGTGAATATCTGTTTAAGAAAATTGTTTGAACATAAAGATTTTATTCCTGTTCTACTTTTTTTTCATTTCTTGCCTTTGGTGCGAGTAAGCATTAAGGATTTAGTTAGAGTTCTATGTCGTTCTATTTTATTTTTCATAAGTTGGCAATTATGGTTGAAATTTTTAGTCCAATATTAATTAGATAAATGCCTTTTTTATAAAATCTTACTGGACCTGTTAAGTTTTATCCTTTAACCATGCTTTCTAAGAAACAGTGCGAGATGGTGGAGTTTGAAATGGAAATCGTTTACTGTATATTTAGTTTGTCAGTGGAGAATTGTTGAAGTGGAGCACACTGGTGAACGGCGCGGCCAGTTAACAATGGAAATCTGAGTACGGGAGATAGCAGTGCTCGAAAACACTCTCACTGAGGCGAGCTGACGAGACAACGCCGCAGCAGAAGAAAGGGTGGACAGCTACCACTACCTTCCCCTCCCTCACCACGCGCAGGCTAATGGATCTGCCAGACGAGGTCTCTGTGTCCGCAGCAGCCACTAACAGGACCAACCAGCCGAGTCGCGGGCCGCACACAAACTCTTGAAACTGGGTATAGGCAAGGTCTGGCCAGTTGTAAAACCATAGCCACGTGGATATCTGGTCCGACTAAATTTCTATACCGGTGTGGAAGAGGGCGCTGCGTTATTGAAGGACGGAGAAAATGTGGAATAGTCGATGTCCTCTGCTACCTAGGATAGTGCACAGAAGAGCCAATTACTGCCATCCTTGCGCGAGGACATCCTAACAACCACGAATAGTCGCTCAACCACGAAAACGAGCGTGACAAGAATAGTTGGAACCGCAGTTTTGCGTGGCATTCTGGGACGCTGCTGAGGTGCCGTCCCACCACCATGTCACCTAATATAGATTGTGAGCACATACTGCTAGACAATTCTGGTGGCACTACATATTGGTCGATGCTCTGTACTGCAGAGGGCGGCACAAAGAAGAGCCAGTCAGTGTCGCTCTCGCGCCAGAGTATCCACATGACCAAAACAGCATCTAGTCACGAGGATGGAAGAAAAGATTTAGGTTACTTTTTCTCTAATGGGCTGTTCCATGTCGCTGAGACGGCAGTAGCACAAGAGGTTTGTTTGACATTCTGAGTACTGAAGACGATATAACTGTCGCAAGTTGTGTCGACAAATTGCTTCATGACGTTTCTCAGAGACGACAGTAAGTGGGCGAGATCTCACTGATGTTTCTGAGTACGGAGAACAATAAAATCGTCGGCAAAATGGACAATTGGATACAGCAGTGCGAATTCGGTCGACAAGTTGCCTCCATGTCTACGTAAATGTGAAAATTTGGAAGTGTCTAAATGGATACAGCACTGTGACTGTGCAGTCCAATTTTCAGTGTGGCAGGTGATGTTTTTGTAAACGAATGTGCAAATTTTCCAGCATTTTTTTTTTGTCATGTACATTATTCTCGAAAGGTTAAATCAAAGAAAGACAGACTCGCCTTTACGAATGATTAGACGTACATTTTTACAAGATTTTTTAAAGGATCTAAATTTCAAATGATGAATTTTGTAAAGTTATATCTCTTTGAACTTTAAAATCTTAATGAGTGGATTAATCAACTAGTTAACATATTTGTGTAGATGCAAAGTATTTTTTAGATATGTAGATATAACTTTTTTAGTCGAGATACCTTGTTTCCTTTCTTGTAACATAGTATGTTATTGTTCTGGTAGCATTTAGAGGATCATTTTGTTTTTCACATGTATCATAGTGGCGTTTATATCTGATGATTTGATCCATAGCAGTTTCTCTTGTGCCATGTCAGAACTTTGTTAACATGACTCTACTGTGTCTATTACTATGATTTCTGTATGCTATGTAACATTATGTTTATGTATTGTGTATGTTTATTACTATGATTTTGTGGATACTATGTAACATTATGTCTGTGTGTCATATATTGTTAAGATGTTGTGCATAATCGTTCTGTTGTGGTACTTTGCAAACAAATGAATGCCCCTTTTACTGCCCAAATGACGTCCATTTTTCAAATTCAGCAAATTAGTACCACAAGTACATTTCACTATAAGCTTTAAATTGCATTGATAGATGTGATTGAGGATAAAATTTTTGAGTGTGCATGCCCTTTTGGATCACACAAACACATCATCTCTCTTGCGGTACTATCTATATAATGATTTTAGTATAAACTTATATTTATACTTGAGTTTTGCAATTACTAGTTGCCTGAATTTATTTGCTTTTTGTGAAATTTTCAAGGTGAAAAGCCTGTTTGGTAACGTCATAGAAATGACAATAACTTTCCCTGTACAATCTTTTTTTTATGAGGCGGAGGTTCGGTGTGATGAAATGTCTCTGTGGAGTAGTGTCATAGACGCTTCTCTCACTGGATTCTGTGCATCCTATTCTTTCTACCGCCTGATTGTGGCTTAATTTATTAAAACTCCCAGAAAGACTGAGCAATTATTTCATGACGGCCAAATCATTTTGCTATTGCATCAGTAAAATTTCTTACATTTGTGCCTAGTTTAATGTCTAATTTCTGAACAGTTAACTCGTAACCAAGTTTACCATGTGCTGACGTTTAGTCGTACGTAAGCGGCAGGCGCGGATTCCATCTTGTATATCTACTATACAAACCATACGAATCGTACAAACCTCTTTCGAAGCTAGTGCATGAACATAATGGGGATAGGTATCTCTCTAAACTGTTTCTGTCGTGGGTATGTAGATGGAATGATTGAATTGTGGTGTTACTGCCCGAAACGTCCACTTAGAAAAATTACTGAATTACTGTGCTGGTAAACCCCTTACGCTATTTGATTTTCAAACAGCTCTGAGCAAAACTGAACGTATTCAGACATTTCTCTCTTTACTTATTCTGATCATCACTAAACTGACACACAATGTTTTTAGCGCAACGCAATCTGACTTTCAATAATCCCTACAAAAGAATGGCCCTGACCAACAATAACCTATACCTTTCATGAATCACTTACCTCAAGAAAACCTTCATTACTCGAACTACTGCAATACAGCGAGCGCCAATACTGCCAGCTAAATAAAAGATTCTAACTACTGAAGGCACTAACTACTGATAGGCATAGTTAGCAAATGAAAGATTTTGATAGAGAACAAACAATGTGTTTACCTTAATGATATTTAAATGTGCCGGATATCATGAACGGATATATATATATATATATATATATATATATATATATATATATATATATATATATATATATATACGATATCCGGTATTACAAATTTACTCTTTCTGGTGGACACAAACCCAAATCATCCGCTCTCAAAACTCTGCCATCTCTCTCCACACATCCAGCACTGGTGGCGGCTCACCTGCAATTGCGCAATTCTACGCGCTGTTAACAGCCAACTGCCCAACACTACAATAGCAAATTCCAACAATGCAAACCAGCCACAGACAGCAAACAGCACAGTCAGTGATTTTCATATAGAGCGCTACATGGCGTTAACAACATAAAAACCTAAACAGCCTACTTAAACCCTTTTGTGTGTTTTCCATTTTTTAATTGTGCTATTCTACCATTTTTGGCGTATTATTTAGTTAAAGTTTTCATTCAGGCACCAGTCATGTGTAATCATAAGATGTGTATCAAATTTAGTAATGAAATAAATGTGCTACGTAAAAGATAACCTCTGTGTCCTTTATCTTTCTCATTTATGCCAGTTTTCAAATTAATTTTCTATTCCCTGTTTTTTTTTAAAGTTAATCTGCTTGCTTGTGATGAATAAAAATGGGAGAAAACAATTTAATTGAACAAGCTCATTGATATACCACATAAAATACTGTTCATCTTGTTAGTGTCTTAAAACATTGCATTCTTATAATTAAATTCTTAATTTCATTGAACTGATAATTTCCAGTTCCGTCTTCTCTTAATTGTTAGGAAGGGCGTGTTCTGGTGGTGACCCTATAATTTTTAAATTTATAATTGTCCTTGTTAGATGGCTTAACCATAAATTGCACACAAGAGTTATTCTTCCATCACTCCTGGTACGTAACGTACGTCGAGCTTTGACTAGGGTCCGTTTACAGTTCTACATACGTACTTTACAGTGTATCTCACATCTTACAACGCAGTTGTTAGAATATTGCACCACCATTCTATTTGGTAGAATTAGCTCTCAGAGATGATTTTAAAGGGTCCACAAATACTTACCACGTCCTCCAAGAATTATCCCTTTCCATCTTGAGCGAAACTTTTTAAAAATCTTTATCTAAGGTCGACCACTTTTCATACATTATGACCTGTATTGCATAATGACCCGTAAAATCAGATATAAATACTGGAAAAGTTCTCATTGTGGTAGTTTGTTCAAAAAATGTCTAGCATGATCGTGCTACTCAAAAGAGAAACATGCTTAACGACAATATGGCTTATGCTGCGTTTGTTTAGATACCTTATAAGCGTTAAATGAAACATTCGTAGTATAAAATAATACAGGAATGCCCTTAAACTAACAAAATATAGGGCAATGGTGTATGAAATGATCGGCCGGTTCTAGGCGCTTCAGTCTGGAACTACGCGACCGCTACGGTCGCAGGTTACAATCCTGCCTTGGACATGGATGTGTGTGATGTCCTTAGGTTAGTTAGGTTTAAGTAATTCTAAGTCTAGGGGACTGATGACCACAGCAGTTAAGTCCCATAGTGCTCAGAGCCATTTGAACCACTTTTTGAAATTATCGTTTGCGTTCAAATGAAACAGACAGTTGCCAAACAGAAGCCGGGAACTCGCACAATCGTTGCAATCCTGGATGACGCCGATAAGAGATGTAGCTGAGCTGCTGAAAATTAAAAACCAGAACCGCACAAGCGTGGAAAGGGTTATGTAATCTCTTGTCGTCAGTTTGGAAAGAAACATATTTCTGTGTTAATGAAATGTATTCGCAGCTGCGAATGAGGACAACCATCAGTTGTAAAAGGAAACAAAGACAACGAAAATCTGTGCAGTACCGGGTCTCGGAAGTGTATTTCCCATGTTGCGCGAGAGGTAGCCCTAACGGATTTTACGGTTTGTGCGACACTCTGAGTCAGATCAAAATTCACATATGTCGTCGTTCCTGCGTCACAACCTGTTCAAAAATGGTGCAAATGGCTCTGAGCACTGTGGGACTTAACTTCTGAGGTCATGTCCCCTAGAACATAGAACTACTTAAACCTAACTTACCTAAGCACATCACACACATCCATGCCCGAGGCATTATTCGAAACTGCGACCGTATCAGTTCACAAGCTGTGCTGTACACAAAAGCATGTATTCATGTCCTAAGCAACATTCCATCGTTCTTCTTAGCAACACGAAAACTGAGTAGCCTATTTAACTGCCGATATCGTGCAACTTCCAGTCAAAATGTCCTCCCCTGCACGGGACTTTCATAAAGTTTGTGCGAGTACATGTTGTGACGCTGAAACGACGGCGTATGGAAGTTTGGGCCTGTATGTGAGTCATACACAGACATCCAATGTGGACCGCTCGCTCAAGGCGGGAAATCCTGATTCGAGTCCCGGTCAGGCATAAATAATTTTTGTCGTCATTCCGTTATACAGCTGATGACTGTCTGTATTCGCAACTGCGAATGCATTTCGAATATTTCGTAACGCCGGCAGTCTCCGCATATCCAAATAAACATTGTATCGTTCTCCTCAATAACGGAGGCGCTGCAGTATTGTGTATAACATGAAGAAAAAACCAATTTGATCTTTCAGGTTCTCATGACAGAGCAGGTGATTTAGCGTTATCCTTCGACCACACGCACATAAGGTACGTAAGAATCCACCAACACTGTGAATGCGACGCATTGCACATTGCCGTAGCACCTGATTTCCTATGTCATCGTACAAGAACAAAAGAACGGTCTCACATAATGGAAATGCCGTGTGGCTAGGGCCTCCCGTTGGGTAGACCGCCCCTGGTGCAAGTCTTTCGAGTTGATGCCACTTCGGTGACTTGCGTGTCAATTGGGATGAAATGATGATGATAAGGACAACATAACATCCAGTCCCGGAGCGGAGAAAATCTCCGACCCAGCCGGGAATCGAACGTTGGCCGTTAGGTTTGACATTCCGTCACGCTGACCACTCAGCTACTCATATAAAGAAATCCGTTGCCCCTGGAAAGCGCAAGCCATGCTTGTCAAAACCGCGCTGACTCCAGTAACCAGCGGGCGCAGCACTTCGTCTCGGAGCGTTGGTACGACTGCTCCGTCGACGATCAGCAGTCTTACCTAACTCTGGGAAACTCTCGCAACTCTGCTACAGGGGAGCTACGTGATCCCTGGTGTGCCTGCTGTGCCTGGATGTCAACACCCCCTACCTTGGCATATATGGATACTGGGGGCACAGACTTGACGATGGTTTTGGAGCGAGCTACCGCCATGTCGTCTGGAGAAGCATCACCACACAACCGCTGTCCGCTGGTGGATTCATCCACGTCCGTTACCTTCTGCGATACCCACTGCTCATTCCAGTGCCGTCTCCGATGGTCCGAGAGTCGAACAAATAGCTTCCAAGTCAGTGACGCACTTCGCGTATGCTAAAGCCAGGCGCGGTCAGCCAAGTCGTCACTGACCGTTCCTGGGCGGCACTACACTCTACGTGCCGAACCTAAGATATAAATTAACTATTTTCAATCTGATTCGACCACATTTGCGTCTGCTCCGACAACCCGTGCCCATGATGCAAAGGAGTCAAACATCCGCCCTGACAGGCCTACTCGAACGTCGACACACATAATACACTCAGGCATCGCCTGCAGTGACACAAGGACAGGACTGGATAGGGCACAAGGATAGAAACTACTATATATACGAAAACGCCACTTGTGCCTTCCTCTCGACGTCGCATAAATTTATTATTGAAGAAAAGACTATGCCAAGTAAACAAAATAAAAAATAATAAAAAAGGGGCTTGTCGCAGCGTATTCCGTTCATAATATGCAGAGAACCAAGAAATCCAACCCTGACAATGGCCAAACACAACCAAGCACGTTGTTTATAAGTAATGGAAGGAAAATGACAACATTAATTAGGCTGCAACTCTGGAAGTTGGGAAATGCAAGACGGAACTGATACTTGAAGAATGAAAATTGGGCACTATATGAGATTTCCGAATTACAGCCCGCTGACATCAACAGATTCCACCATATTTCAGCTGACAACAATTTAGCCACCTTCAGGTGAGTTTTGTGTAAAATATTTGAGTTCACTGAGCACTACCAAGGTTTCATTTTTGCCACATATTGGTTCAAATGGCTCTGAGCACTATGGGACTTAACTTCTGAGGTCATCAGTCCCCTAGAACGTAGAACTACTTAAGCCTAACTAACCTAAGGACATCACACACATCCACGCCCGAGGCAGGATTCGAACCTGAGACTGTAGCGCCTAGAACCGCTCGGCCACTCTGGCCGGCGCCACAATATTGTCACTGATCATGTAAGCCTATATTTTGCTCTATTAAGCTACCATCTGTTACCCTGCCGAGCATCATTTTTTTTTTTTTTTGGGTGCTGCAGAATCTCATTGCACAGGTGCTGGGCTTGAACCGTGGCGGATTCTATGGGGGCGCGAGCGATCTTACTTGCGCCAATCGTACGCGCGTTCCAAAGACTCTGACCATCGTAGTATGATCGTTGCTCGGTTATGTGTTCCCTGTGGAGCGATGCAGTAGTGGGTGTGTGTGGAACATGGAGCTGTACGGGGTGTACTAGAGTAATAGGCGTCTTTGCGATTGCATCGAGTTCAAACTGTCGACCGCTGGGATATGGGAGCTCGCGTTTTTCTGCTTCGTTGACCGTTGCTGCCAGCGAGTTTGGCGGGCAAGGAGCGGCTCTCGTCGCTTGCAACTTGGCTTTGAAGTGCATAAGTCAATTGTATTGTGCTCAGTATTCCGAGATTTTACCAGCTATTATCAGGTGCCTACCTGGAGTCCTGAAGCTAGTGGCCTCCTTGGCATTTATCTCAAATTATGTGTGAAATTGTTGAGCAAGCACTGTACTTAAAGACTATTAACTCTGCCCCGTTGTGAGCTGTCCAGGAATCTGGTTCTTTTATGCCTTTCGGTGATGCCTTTTGGGGTTGAGTGTGTCACTCTGGACGCCTCTGTGGGGCCAAGTTAGTCTTTTGTAATGTTTATCTGGTAACCGTTGTCTAGGTGGAAAACCCAAGGTCTAGGGATAGTGTCCTTCGTCCCGGGTTTGAGACCTGCGACTGCTTAAATTTTGATTAATAGTCAGCATCGCAGGTTCGAACCCTGTCTCGGGCATGGATGTGTGTGATGTCCTTAGGTTAGTTAGGTTTAGGTAGATCTAAGTTCTAGGGGACTGATGACCTCAGGTGTAAAGTCCCATAGTGCTTAGAGCGATCTGAACCATTTGAAATAATCGGCACTGGGGGCTGAAGACTTCCGGCATAGGAAGTCACCCTCATTCTGCCAATGGCCTGGTCAAAGAGGGCCGAGGAGCTGTCCGACTTCAGACCCTTCTCCTGTCCTTGGTGGGCAAAACATCCCCAAGCAATCCATGACATGGTGCATCTAACCGCGCGGCCTCTCGACGAGGCTGCACTGAGTGATGGCTCGCCAGAAATTGCCATTGAACTGCAATTATTCCACACAAAAATTATGAAATGTTTACGAATTTCCGACAACAGCAATAATGAAAACGCCTGGGTCGTCACCAACAGATGTCTGATGCTTCTGACGATGAAGAAAACCAGCTAGTATCTCTCCATCTCTCGAGGCCTTTGTCAAGTATACCTGCTCAATTTGCGATTTTTGAACAGTGTATTCACTAACACAAACTCAAGCTTATTGCTGAACTCCAGTTATTTTCCCTCTAATTACTACTGCTAAGCCCATATTCTTCCCTGACACTGTCTTCAATTCCTACACCCACCATGGCATTTCATTCTGCCATAATTATTTGTTATACATACACATTTGTCCGTGCAGTCTCCTCATGTATTCCCTCTACCTCTTCACCTTCTGTTTGTCGGTGTGTATACCCGAATTTCTTGTTATTGGCGTTGGTTTACTGTCGATTCTGACGAGAATGTTCCGATCACTGCATTGTTCAAAGTAACGAACTTTTCCTTCATAAGGACACCTCCTCTCGTTATTGTTGACATCAACCTATACTCATTTGACCAGGAATCCTTATCTTGCAACCATATCACTTTCCAGATTTTGTAGTTTCCTTACTACATTCATATTTCTGGCGTTCAATGCTTCTACTTTCATTGCTTATTCAGTCTAATCATCATTGTTCCCTCCGTGTTAACAAACCCACCTAGGATCTCCAGTTGGGGGCTATCAAGGAGATTTTGCCAATAGAGAGATCAATATGAAATATTTTCAATTGCAGGCGTCATGTCTTATGGATACACAATAAGCATCTGTTACATGGTAGTTTCCTTTGCATTCTGTATTCTCATACCACTGATATCTGCTGATACTTTGGCGATTCAGGGCCAATTTACCCCAAAGGCTTGAGATGACGCGAATCTCTGTCCACTCCTCATTTTTGACGGGGGTGGAAGTCAATACTTGCGATGAAGTTTTCGCCGACATTGCTAATGATTTGTTTTTCAAAATTGAAGCAATGTAGACGGGATTGCTAGCGAAGACGCTACCTCTAGACTGTGGTGTTATTCACTACGTTCGAAAGCATTATGGTGATCTTATCCAAAATCAGTGACAAATGTTACATGAGAGTCTCTGTGTGTGGTTTAGTGTTAAAATTCCGAGAGCGTCCTTTTCTTCCGGAGTTAATACAAATACATATTCTCTGACGAATCTACCGGACCGTATGACCGTGTTCGAAGAACTTTTTCAGTTCCTGACGTTTCATCCATCTTCGGGGGAACTCCCGGCGACGTTGAGTCTTGTCGGCTTGCTCAGCTCTGTACGAAACCAAGGCCATACAGCCCGGCAGATTCATAAGCAGTATGACATCCGGTCGTGAAACCCTTCATTATAAAACTTATGCCTCGCAATGCAAATGAAGGTGAGATCCGGGCAACAACATGCACGCTGTCGTTGTTCTCGAACACTATTCTCGACTGGAAAAGAAAAGGGACGAAGCTTAATGTTGTACAAGTACCCTCCTGCGACACACGGTAAGGTGCCTTACGGATTATAGATATGAAAAAATACTCTTTTTACCTTTTTTAACTGGGTGTGAACATTTATTAAGAATTATTCGTAACGCTGTCTTTGCAGAAACTGTATTTGGGCTTTACCCAGGGCACGTGGTGTTCAGTTTAGCCAGAGAGTACGTGGATCTCTCAATCAAGTGTCCAACTGACGATCTGAGTCGGCCCATGTCTAGTCGGATAGCAGGCGTGGTTTTATTGTTTATTCTTAACTTTTGAAAGGACTTCTTTCCTCGACATATTTCCGCTTCACGTGTAGATTTTTTTTTCAAATAATTTGCCATTTATAAAATCCCATAGGCAGTTTCACCCGTCAATGAGAAAACTAGAGAAGATTCATCCGAAGAAGGCGATTATGACTAGTGCAAGGTCTGGCTGAAGGGATAGGAGAAAGTTCCTCAAGAAAATGAGTAAATGCTGCGTAATCTTTCCTAGTATACAGAATGTAGATGCCGGTACTTTTATCAAATTCATACGTTTGCGGTGAAACCCTAATCATTTGCATATCCGAGCATTCAGTAAACATACTCCCAGTTTGATGTTTCTGGCATGCTGCCTTCGTGGTGTTGCAGTCCTCGTCTCCGATAGTAGACATTCACTTAAGACTGAACAGTAATCACGATACTGTTAAAGTACTGCTGTTAAGGTACTGCAATGATTATTTATAGTGTCATTATCAGTACTAATACTACTGCATCACCACTAACATTAATGTGGAGTCCCCGTACGTCCTCCTCAATCATTGTTGTTTATATTACTATTACGGTTTACATCCGCAGAAAATTACCCACCTAGTTAATACATTTGGAACCAGAGACTCTTCACAATCACTTAGTGGCACCCGATCCCGTATCTTCACTGCTTTCTTCTTAGGCACTGCATTACACCTTAAGAAGTTCTCGTTCTTTTTTGCTTACATTGCAGCCGTTGTCTGTACCATTTTCTTCTGATCATCCTAATGGAAAGGGATATTCCGTGCTCCTAAGGTGCATTGAGCTATTCAGTGCAGACGGTCGCCGCAATCCTACACCTGAGGCGTTAGAACATGCAGAAACGACAAATGGTAGCATATACAGTCGAAATTAATATTTCGCGAGAGACTTGTGTTGAAGTTTGCTTCATGTCATAGTCTCCATCTCCTGGAGAGAGGAAACTCGTGCAGCAGTGAAATCCGGAAACAAGAAAACTCTGGTAGCCGTGAGGGGGGATGGAGGAGGTAACCACAGACCAGAGACACAATTTCTCTATGTACTGGATGTCTCTCTTAAGAGTCGTCAGGCTCTTTTCCTCTGGCGTTTCAGCGGATGATCGCAGTTTCGTTTTTGCACTGTGTAGCTGGGGTCAGTCCAAACAAATAGTGCTGATCGCTTCTTACATGGGACCCCTAATGTCAGCAGAAAGTACCGCCGTGTTTCCCGTTACAAATAAAACGACTTTTAAATATGATTTTTACGTGCCTATACGATAAGCGCTCCCAAATTTATCTCGTCTGATATTCACTCTATCGATATACAGGGTGAGTCACCTAACATTACCGCTGGATATATTTCGTAAACCACATCAAACACTGACGAATCGATTCCACAGACCAAACGTGAGGAGAGGGGCTAGTGTAATTGCTTAATACAAACCATAAAAATGCACGGAAGTATGTTTTTAACAAAAACCTACGTTTTTTTAAAAAAATGGAACCACGTTAGTTTTGTTAGCACATCTGAACATATAAACAAATACGTAATCAGTGACGTTTGTAGCATTGTAGAATGTTAATTACATCCGGAGATATTGTAACCTAAAGTTGACGCTTGAGTACCACTCCTCCGCTGTTCGATCGTGTGTATCGGAGAGCACCGAATTACGTAGGGATCCAAAAGGAACGGTGATCGACCTTAGGTACAGAAGAGACTGGAACAGCACATTACGTCCACATGCTAACACCTTTTTATTGGTCTTTTTCACTGACGTACATGTACATTACCATGAAGGGTCAAGTACACATACACACGTGGTTTCCGTTTTCAATTACGGAGTGTAATAGAGTGTGTCCCGACATGTCAGTCCAATAGATGTGGTGGCCATCATTTGCTGCACACAATTGCAATCTCTGGCGTAATGAATGTCGTACACGCCGCAGTACATCTGGTGTAATGTCGCCGCAGACTGCCACAATACGTTGTTTCATATCCTCTGGGGTTGTAGGCTTATCACGGTACACATTCTCCTTTAACGTACCGCACAGAAAGAAGTCCAGAGGTGTAAGATCAGGAGAACAGGCTGGCCAATTTATGGGTCCTCCACGTCCTATAAAACGCCCGTCGAACATCCGGTCAAGGGTCAGCCTAGTGTTAATTGCCGAATGTGCAGGTGCACCATCATGCTGATACCACATACGTCGACGCGTTTCCAGTGGGACATTTTCGAGCAACGTTGGCAGATCATTCTGTAGAAACGCGATGTATGTTGCAGCTGTTTGGGCTCCTGCAATGAAGTGAGGACCAATGAGGTGGTCGCCAATGATTCCGCACCATACATTTACAGTCCACGGTCGCTGTCGCTCTACCTGTCTGAGCCAGCGAGGATTGTCCACGGACCAGTAATGCATGTTCCGTAGATTCACTGCCCCGTGGTTTGTGAAACCCGCTTCATCGGTAAACAGGTAGAACTGCAACGCATTCTCTGTTAATGCCCATTGACAGAATTGCACTCGATGATTAAAGTCATCACCATGTAATTGCTGATGTAGCGACACATGAAACGGGTGAAAGCGGTGACGATGCAGTATGCGCATGAAACGACTTTGACTCAGTCCACCGGCTCTCGCAATGTGCCGTGTACTCATGTGTGGGTTCATGGCAACAGCAGCTAACACACCAAATGCACCGGCTTCTCCTGTGACGGGCCTGTTACGGACCCGTTTGCGTGCTACGACCATACCTGTTGCATACAGTTGGCGGTAGATGTTTTGCAATGTGAGGCACGTTGGATGCTCTCTGTCCGGGTACCGTTCTGCATACATGCTGCAGGCTTCAGCTGCATTTCGTCGACACTCGCCATTGGTGAGTATCATCTCCGCCTTTTCAGAGTTGAATACACCATGGTCACAGTTCTTACAACACTACACTATCACAGACGTCTGGTAACACGGTGTACTAGAGTTGGTCTGCGTACGGAGACGAATGCAGAATAACAATGGCAGCAAGCGCTACATGCGGACACTGCGACAGCTAGACCAAACCACAACAGTGCACTACAGCCACACTCTTAAACACGGTCGTCATCGTAAACATGTCCCTGCAGATGCTGCTCGCCGACCGTGGCCCGTGTTTGTTACAACACGCAACTGAACGTCGGAGGTTTCAAGCGTCAACTTTCGGTTACAATATCTCCGGATGTAATTAACATTTTACAATGCTACAGACGTCACTGTTTACGTATTTGTTTATATGTTCAGATGTGCTAACAAAACTAACGGGGTTCCATTTAAAAAAACGTAGGTTTGTGTTATAAAACATACTTCCGTGCATTTTTGTATGGTTTGTATTAAACAGTTACCTAGCCCCTCTCCTCACGTTTGGTCTGTGGAATCGGCTCGTCAGTATTTGATGTGGTTTACGAAATATATCCAGCGGTAACGTTAGATGTCTCACCCTGGATATTAACAGGAACAGGAAAAGAAGAATAAACAGCAATCCAGTAATCCGGTGGCACTGGATGCTTTTTCTATAACAGTCAGCACGGGACAGGGCAATGGTGCCGTTGTTGGAGTACTGGTTATTCTGTGTGCTTTACTGTACCAGTTAATACATATCGCACTAAGCTAATCTGAGATCGCTCTATCGAATGGGTATGCAAAATTCCACTTTAAAAATTATTTTGTTTGTAACGGCAAACAAACCGGGGCTTTCAGTTGACACTGGGCGTCGCGTGAAAGAAATGGTGAGCATTATTTGTTTGGACAGACCCCACTGACCCGAGGTACACAATGCAAAAACGAAACAATGCAAATACCCGTTGAAGCACCACAGCATATATGTTTGACGACTCTTAGGACAAACACCCTGGATAACTAATGAAACACTTGCTTTCCGCCGTTTGCTGTGACCGTGCGGTTCTAGGCGCTTCAGTCCGGAACCGGGCTGTTGCTACGGTCGCAGGTTCGAATCCTGCCTTGGGCTTGGATGTTTGTGATGTCCTTAGATTAGTTAGGTTTAAGTAGTTCTAAGTCTAGGGGACAGATGACCTCCGATGTTAGGTGCCATAGTGCTTAGAGCGATTTGAGCCATTTAAACTTGCTTTCCGGAATGCAGTAGGGACTGGACTGAAATTTGACTTTGGAATTCTAGCCAGTTCAAAAGAGCCTACATTGGGAACTGAAATTTGTGTCACATTACTGCAAATTCTTTCTTGACGCGTCTGACTTCAATTTCAACTTAAGAGAAAGAGCTACTATCGAATTATACTGCCAATGCGCAACACGGTATTTCTCTTCATTTTCATATATCGGGTTAGGTTTCATTACCAGCCTGAGGAAGTATTGTCGGTGTGACGCAATCGGCTTAATGAAATTTCCAGCTTCTGCCATTAACTCTTGAAGTGGGCAGTATAGAAAAGTCAAATGTCACTACCTGTGTTCTTTTAGGTACTATATATATTCACCGTAAAATTTTTTGGACAGAAATAGTTCTCATTCACTTGGATAAACTGATAATTCATTGCACACACTCACAGCAAATTAAACTTTTTACGCGACAGCTAATTCTGTAGGACGCTTGAGTTGAAGATTCGTGTAGGACAGTTAATTTACGTAGTAACCTACTTCTGGCAAGACGTGCGACGGTTCCATTCCCTTGGAATGGAGGTCACGAGAGAAAAACCTAGAAAGAGTTTTCAGGAGCTCATTCGTACCGCCATTTCGGCTTGAAGAAAAATGAGGACGTGTGTGAGTTTCTCCATATTCGCAGAGAGGGAGTTCGTGAAAGAGAAAGATAGACGGTAAGGGAGGGTCGTTACACACACACACACACACACACACACACACACACACACACGCGCACGCACACACACTCACACACACACACACACACACACGCACTTACACAGTGAGGTGAGAGAGAAAAGAGGGCGATACATAGCGTGCAGTTGAGGCACCTGTGACTAGCCTCTTGTGGAGAGGTTTTTCAATTATATATGTATGACCGCTGCCTGGCAATAAATATTCAAATTGCAGCGCGGACGACGCCGATGTTTTACGCGACAGGAATATTTCTCTGACTACCGCGAGTGCGAGTAGCTTTATTTGCCAGCTGCCGCAATGTGACGAGGCAAGCGGGGGAGTGTGTGCGGCGCGCGAACGACGGTAGCCAGCTACGGGAACGGAGACCGCCGCCGCCACCGCCAGAAAAGAATTGTTTCAATTTATTCCGAATCTCTCCCCGAACGCCAATACGGAGACATCCCGATAAATGGAAGCGTCTCCTGAGGGGCGCTGCTGCCGCCGGCGTTCGTTTCTGCCGTTCTGCTGGCAGCTGCACGCGCTCGCGTCCTCGGGGAGTGTTTACTCAGGCAGTCGCCAGATGGCGTCTCCACGGTGAGCGATGTGTGCTCACTGACAGGCCTGCCCTTCGGGAGAGACAGGGCGTGCCTTGTACAGGAGTTGGACAAATCCGTAGAAACGCCGCGACAAATGTATGCATGTGCTAGCCAAGCCTGCAGTTTATGCTGTAACACACTTACGTCACAAAAGTCATGGGACACCGTTACGCTGTGTATCCCCTACACAAGGTGTGAAAGAGCATTGGCGGTGCCGTCATTTGTACTCAGACGATTCGTGTGTAAAAGCGTATGATGGGAATTAATGGACTTTGAAAGCGGACTGGTAGTCTGAGCTGGACGCTTGGGACATTATGTTGCGGAAATCTTTAGGGAATTCAATATTCCGAGATCAACAGTATCAAGAATGTGCCGAGAATACTAGATGTGGCAATTGAATCTCAGTGTAGACAAGTGTAATGTGCTGCGAATACATAGAATGAAAGATTCTTTATCATTTAGCTACAATATAGCAGGTCAGCAACTGGAAGCAGTTAATTCCATAAATTATCCGGGAGTACGCATTAGGAGTGATTTAAAATGGAATGATCATATAAAGTTGATCGTCGGTAAAGCAGATGCCAGACTGAGATTCATTGGAAGAATCGTAAGGAAACGCAATCCGAAAACAAAGGAAGTAGATTTCGGTACACTTGTTGGCCCACTGCTTGAATACTGCTCACCAGTGTGGGATCCGTACCAGATAGGTTTGATAGAAGAGATAGAGAAAATCCAACGGAGAGCAGCGCGCTTCGTTACAGGATCATTTAGTAATCGCGAAAGCGTTACGGAGATGATAGATAAACTACAGTGGAAGACTCTGCAGGAGAGACATTCAGTAGCTCGGTACGGGCTTTTGTAGAAGTTTCGAGAACATACCTTCACCGAGGAGTCAAGCAGTATATGCTCCTTCCTACGTACATCGCGCGAAGAGACCATGAGAATAAAATCAAAGAGATTAGAGCCCACACAGAATCATACCGACAATCCTTCTTTCCACGAACAATACGAGACTGGAATAGAAGGGAGAACCGATAAAGGTACTCAAGGTACCCTCCGCTGCACACTGTCAGGTAGCTTGCGGAGTATGGGTGTAGATGTGGATTTCAGGGATTGCCTCTCACAACTGGCAACTAAGTCGCCGATAGCGCTCTCTTAACGATAGAGAGCAGCGGCGTTTGCGTAGAGTTGTCAGTGCTAACAAGCGAGCAACAGTGTGTTAAATAACGGCACAGCAAATCAATGTGGGACCTACGACGAACTTATCCATTTAGACAATACAGTGGAATGTGGCTATGGCAGCAGCGCCTCTCCTGGGCCCGTGATCGTATAGGTTGTACATTAACCGACTGGAAACTGACTCCCGATTTCAGTTGGTAAGAGCTGATGGTAGGGGTCCAAGTTGTCAACAATACACTGTGAAAGCTGGTGGTGGCAAGCTGGTGTGGCTCAATAGTGGTGTGGACAGTGTTCACACGGAACAGACTAGGTCATATGGTCAAACTGAAGAAATCGTTGCCTGTAAACCGTTTTGTTCGGCTAATTGGAGACCTTTTGCAGTCCTTCGCAGACTTAATGCCGCAAACAACAATTCCTGTCCCCAAACACCGATCGAATTTTTGTGGATTACAGTACGACATGTCACTGGGCCACAATCGTCCGCGATCGGTTTGAAAATTTGTAGACAATTCGAAGGAACGACTTAGCCCCTCAGATAGCCCGACTGTTTAGGGAAGATGGTTCAATATTTATGCAGGAGACTTCCAACGACTTTCTGAGTCTGTGTCTCGTCGTACTGCTGCACTAAGCCAGGCAAAAGGAGGAATGTATGCCATGACTTTTCTCACCTTACTGTATTTGACCACAAACGGCACCCATTACGTTGCAAGTGTTAGCCGTGGTCAGAACAGTATTCTGTGTAAGTATTGTGTACATAGTTCCGCGTAGTCAGCGCGTACACAACTTTCCCACTAGAGCGCGCCCCGCTAAGCACAACAGCGCAGGCGCAGCGCTCGTCCGTCTCCGCTGTACGAGATGGCGCTGCCATAAAGACGGACCAAATTCTGCTTCCGCCGATCCGTGTATTAATATGTAACGCAGCCAGTGAGATTGCTGCTAACGTAGAAACTTTTCTCCTAGCGGATCACACTCGCACAGTGATACATGAACGCTCGAGGTATTATAACAAATGTACAGACCTCCGATTAGTCAATCTGAGTTAGTCTGCATTAGTCTGCGTTTGTCTGCATTTGTCAGTACCAGTCTATAGTCAAGTTTCAGTCTCTGCCTAATAACAGTATCATAATCCTGCACATAGCCGTGAAGAGAAATGTATAGACAATTTGTCAAGTATCAGAGATATGTGAGAATAGGATTAACGTACCAACACCAAAGGAACTTCAGATTGTCAATTGTAAACAGCATCCAGAATTAAGTTACGTAATGGTTATCCTTTTTATTATTTTAATAAATGTGTGTGAAAATTACTCGAGTTCTGTTTAAAGTTGGTCACTGTCAATCTTCTACTCTAAGCTTGCAAGTGACATTTCTATCGTCTGACCTAACGGCAGAAGATAAACACGCCACTGTAAGACCACGAGACATATTGCTGACACTCGCCTACTTAGTTAGAGCGACAAGTCAAATAATCTGATGGTGTGTGTACCGAAGGTCTTACAGTACGCACACCACAGAAAGTATGAATCCATGATGTCGGAGCGAAGTGAATTCGATGTGGTCAAATTGTTGCTAAGTTCAGTATGTTAATGCTCTTGAGTTCGGCAGAAAAAATTTATCAAACTACCGACAAACCAGTCAGATGCATTGTTTTCATCATCGGAAAAATATTTCGAGTCTGGCTGCAAAATTTGGTAAGCTTTAATCATAGCCTATGGCGGTTGTACAAATTAAACATGCACTTAAAGTCGTTTAAGAGGGCAAAACTTACGACTTTCCATAGAACGTTCGTAAGTCACGAGATTTAAGCTGGTAGTGTTAGGTGGCAAATTTTCTAAGAAAATGTCACACAACTTGATATTTCAGAATATTTTGTGTTCTCATCTTTTGATGAAACAGACGATCGCTGACGCCAGGTAATAATTAAAATCAAAATTCAGTACCTGCAGTGACTATCCCCTTTACTGCTCTCTTTCCACTTTTGTTTTAGGTACGGTGAAGAGGCTGCATTGTTTGAAGCCTACAAGCTGGATAGCGAAAGATAATAGACCTTTCAGGAGGAGCTGGCTACCTTAAAATGTTCAGAACTGAGGTGAAGTGCAGCCTCAGGTAAACACACTGGTATTTTTGCGGCCTCATCCCACGCTTTCCATGCGGGACATGGGACAGCTTTTTTCTGTTGAAAAAAAAAAAAAAAAACAAGCACTGCAATGTCTGTAGAAACCTTTCAGCAAGATAAGGGATTTAAAGTCAGATTCACTTCCCGCAGGCTGGCGTGTGATTACCTAAGCACCAATTGCACAGAACAACGTTTGGTTAAAGTTCTGACTGTTATATTCCGTACACCACGCAGCTTCTAATACGTGTCCAGCATCTCACACTTCTATTTCGAAATTCTACCATGGAGTGGGGGAGATTTTCACTCCGCCTCCAGACACCAGAGCAATATGTCATGCCTCCGAAAGAGCAGGAGATGATTTAATATATCTCTTTGAGGTTTACTGGATGGAACTCACAATGTCTGCCACCAATGGCTGGTGAGATCCCTGCTCTGACGGAAACAACGATTTTGCAGAGCGTAGAACACTTGACTCTAGCCTACGGAAGAGCACACATCCGATTAAGAGCCTGATGAGTGATGACGAGACGCTGGGCTGCGGAAGAGCAATGACAGAGGCTGCACACTCTCTCTCTCTCTCTCTCTCTCTCTCTCTCTCTATATATATATATATATATATATATATATATATATATATATATATATATATATATATATATTTGTTTTGGTCTTCAATCCAGAGACTGAGCTTTGATGCAGCTCTTCATGCTACTCTATCCTGTGCAACCTTCTTCATCTCTGAGTATCTACTGCAACCTACATCCTTCTGAATCTGCTTAGTGAACTCGTATTCATCTCTTGGTCTCCCTCTACGAATTTTACCTTCCACGCTGCCCTCCAATACCAAATTGGTCATCCCTTGATGGCTCAGAAGATGTCGAATCAACCGTTCTCTTCTTCTAGTCAAGTTGTGATACAAATTCAATACCTCATCATTAGTTATGTAATCTACCCAACTAATCTTCAGCTTTCTTCTGTAGCACCACATTTCGAAAGCCACTATTCTCTTCTCGTCCTAACTATTTATCGTCCATGTTCCTCTTCCATACATGGCTACAATCCATACAAATACTTTCAGAAACGCCATCCTGACACTTAAATCTGTATTCGATGTTAACAAATTTCTCTTCTTCAGAAACGCTTTCCTTGCCATAACCAGTCTACATTTTATATCCTGTCTGCTTCGACCATCATCAGTTATTTTGCTCCCCAAATAGCAAAAGTCATCTACTACTTTAAGTGTCTCATTTCCTAATCTAATTCCCTCAACATCGCCCGACTTAATTCGACTACATTGCATTATCCTCGTTTTGCTTTTGTTGATGTTCATCTTATATCCTCCTTTAAAGACACAGTCAATTCCATTCAACTGCTTTTCCAGGTCCTTTCCTGTCTCTGATAGAATTATAATGTCATCGGTGAACCTCATTTTTTTTTATTTCTTGTCCATTGATTTTAGTTCCTACTCCGAATTATTGTTTTTGTTTCCTTCCCTGCTTGCTCAATATACAGAGTGAATAACATCGGGGATAGGCTACAAACCTGTCTCACTCCCTTCCCAACTACTGCTTCCCTTTCATGCCCCTCGACTCTTATAACTGCCATCTGGTTTCTGTACAAATTGTAAATAGCCTTTCGCTCCCTGTATTTTACCCTACCACCTTAAAAATTTGAAAGAGTATTCCAGACAACGATGTGAAAAGGTTTCTCTAAATCTGCAAATGCTAGAAACGTAGGTTTGCCTTTCCTTTATCATCCAAGTTAAGTTGTAGGGTTAGTTTTACCTCATGTGTTGCATTCTCCCTACGGAATTCAAACTGATCTTCTCCGATGTCGGCCTCTACCAGTTTTTCCATTCGTCTATAAAGAATTCGCGTTAGTATTTGCAGCCGTGACTTATTAATCTTATAGTTCGGTTATTTTCGCATCTGTGAACACCTGGTTTATTTGGGACTGGAATTATAATATTATTCTTGAAGTCTGAGGGTATTTCGCCTTTCTCATACATCTTGCTCATCAGATGGTTGAAGTTTGTCAGGGCTGGCTCTCCCAAGGCTGTTCTCATGGAATGTTGTCTCCTCCTGGGGCCATGTTTTGACTTAGATTTTTCAGTGCTCTGTCAAACTCTTCACGCAGTATCGTATCTCCCATTTCATCTCCATCTACATCCACTTCCATTTCCATAATATTGTATTCAGTTACATTGCCCTTGTATAGAGCCTCTGTATACTCCTTCCACTTTTCTGCTTTCTGTTGTTTGCTGAGAACTGGGTTTTCATCAGTGCTCTTGATATTAATGCAAGTGGTTTTCTTTTCTCAAAAGGTCTCTTTCATTTTCCTGTAAGCAGTATCCATCTTACCTCTAGTGAGATAGGCTTCTACATCCTTACATTTGTCCTCTAGCCATCCCTGGTTAGCCATTTTGTACTTACTGCCCATGTCATTTTTGAGAAGTTTGTATTCCTTTTCATTTCCTTGATTTATTGAATTTTATATTTTCTCCTTTCATCATTAAATTCAATATTTTTTCTGTAGCCCAAGGATTTCTGCTAGCCCTCGTCTCTTTACCTACTTGATCCTCTGCTGCCTTCACTATTTCATCCCTCGAAGTTACCCATTCTTCTTCTACTGTATTTCTTTCCCCCATTCTTGTCAATCATTCCCTAATGCTCTCCCTGAAACTCTGTACAACCTCTGGTTCAGTCAGTTTATCCAGGTCCCATCTCCTTAAATTCCCACGTCTCTCCAGTTTCTTCAGTTTTAATCTACAGTTCATAGCCAATAGATTGTAGTGAGAGTCTACATCTGCCCCTGGAAATGTCTTACAAATTAAAACCTGGTTCCTAAATCTCTGTCTTACCAGTATGTAATCTATCTGAAATCTTCCAGTATCTCCAGGCCTGTTCCATGTATACAACCTACTTTCATGATTCTTGAACCTAGTGTTAGCTATAATTAAGTTATGTCCTGTGCAAAATTCTATCAGGCGGCTTCCTCTTTCATTTCTTACCCCCATTCCATATTCACCTATTTCGTTTCCTTCTCTTCCTTTTCGTACTATCGAATTCCAGTAACCCGTGACTATTAATTTTCGTATCTCTGCCCTGCCTGAATAATTTCTTTTATCTCTTCACACATTTCATAAACCTCTTCGTCGTCTGCGGACGTTTTAGGGAGGGAGAGAGGGAGAGAGAGAGGGAGAGAGAGAGAGCTAAACTCTATCTCCAGTCGCTAACGCCACTGCCTTCTGCATTGCGTTACGAGTTTGTAAGGTGGGCCGTATTTCTAACCGCTGATTCCGTAGGGATGCGAAATTAGGTCACTCCCTTCAGGGGCTACGTATTTCAGCACCTCCCAGCCAGCCAGGTTCGTTTGAATGTATACTTTGACGATCCCTTAAGTTTTCCATTTTATTTTTGCATGTTATTCCTGTAATTTAGTCACTGGTCGTATTAATGTGTTATTTCCATAATTTTGATCACGTACCTGTGCAATACTTGAATTTACCATAACATCTACACCCATACACATACCTTGCAGCCAGCCGTGAAATATTAGAATTCACCGTTACATCTATATTCACACACATACATTGCAGCCACCATATGGTGCATGGCGGAGGGCACCCTGTACGTTTCCTTTCCTTTTCAGTCGCAAATAGAGAGAGAGAAAGAAAACAACTTTCTACATATTTTTCTTAAGATACGTAATTTCCAGTGTCTTATGCTCGAGGTTATTACGCAAAATGTGTGTTGGTTCCAGTGGGATAGTTCTGCAGTCAGCTTCAAATGCTGTTTCTTTAAAAAGTACGTCACCTTCCCTCCACAGGATTCCATTTCAGTTCCGAAGCTGTAATATTTACTTGTTGTTCGAACTTAATGGTAGCAAATCTAGCAGCCCACCTCTGTATTGCGTCGATATTTTACTTTCATCCGTACTGGTATACCCCAAACACTCGAGCAGTACTGAAGAATATCACACTGGCGCCCTACAATCTATGTCCATAATAGGCAAACACATTTTTCCATAAAACTAAAACGATCCCAGCATATAGGAAAGTCAAAAGAATCTTCGGTGAAATTAAAAGTAAGGGTGGTAACATTAAGAATGCAATGGGAATTGCACTGTTAAATGCAAAGAAGAGAGCGTATAGGTGGAAAGAGTACATTGAAGGCCTCTATGAGGAGGAAGATTTGTCTGACGCGGTAGAAGAAACAGAGACAGAGGATCCAGCTTTAGAAAAAGAATTTAAAAGAGGTTGTAGGACTTAAGATGAAGTAAGGCAGAAGGTGGAGATAACATTCCATCAGAATGTCTAAAATCAGTTCAGGAAGGAGCAACAAAATTACTAATCACTTTTGTGCTTAGAATTTATGAATGTGGTGACGTGCCATCTGTCATTCGGAGAAATATCATCCACACCCAAATGACACATTGAAGATGTGTTAGATGTCGATCATTTTGGCTATAGGAAAGGTAATGGCACCAGAGAGACAATTTTGATGTAACGCTTGATAATCAAAGCAAGACTAAAGAAATTTGTCGACCTGGAAAAAGGGTTAGACTATGTCAAGTGGACCAAGATGTTAGAAATGGTTCAAGTGGCTCTGAGCACTATGGGACTTAACATCTGTGGTCATCAGTCCCCTAGAACTTAGAACTACTTAAACCTAACTAACCTAAGGACATCACACACATCCAAGCCAGAGGCAGGATTCAAACCGGCGACCGTAGTAGTCGCGCGGTTCCGGACTGAGCGCCTAGAACCGCTGGACCACCGCGGCCGGCAACATGTTCGAAATTCTGAGAAAAATAGAAATAAGCTGTAAGGAGAAACTGGTAATATGGAATATGTACGCGGGCCAAGATGGGATAATAACAGTTAACAACCAAGAACGAAATGCTCAGATTAAAAAGGGTTGAACACAAGGATGTAGTGTTTCACACCTGCTATTCAATCTGTACATCGACGAAGCAATGATGAAAATAAAAGACAGATTCAGGAGTGGCATTAAAATTCAAGGTGCGCTGAGGACATTGTTATCCTGAATGAAAATGAAGAAGAATTGCATGATTCGCTGAAAGGAATGAATAGTCTAATGTGCATAGAATATGACCTGGGGGAAAATAGAAGCACCAGAAATGAGAACAGCGAGAAACCTAATTAAACCTAATTTCAGGGTTTATGCTCACGAAGCAGATGAAGTTAAGGAATTCTACTACCTAGGCAGAAAAATAACCGTTGAAGGAAGTAGAGCGTAGATCATCAAAATAAGACTGGAACTGGCAAAAAGGGCATTTTTTGGCCAAGAGAAGTCTACTAGTATCAAACATAGGCCTTAATTTGAGGAAGAAATTTCTGTGAATGTAAGTTGGGAGTACAGCATTAAGGTAGTGAAACACGGACTGTGGGGAAACCAGAACAAAAGAGAATCAAAGAATTAGAGATGTGGTGCTACAGACGAATGTTGAAAGTTAGGTGGACTGATAAGATAAGGAATGAGGAGGTTCTGCACAGAATCAGAGAGGAAAATGTGGAAAACACTAAAAAGGAGAAGGGACAGGATGATACTACATCTGTTAAGACATTAAGGAGTGAGTTCCGTGGTACTAGAGAGATGTAGAAGGCACAAACTGTAGAGGATGACAGAGATTGTAATACATCCATCAAATAGTTGAGCACGTAAATTCGAAATGCTACCCTGAAATGAAGAGGTTATCACAGGAGAGAAATACGTTGCGGGTCACATCCGACCAGTCAGAAAATTGATGACTCAGAAAAGAAAAACATGTCGATAATAAATGCTATTGTTATAGCGATCACTAATTATTTTATAGATTAGCTGACCCCTTTTCTATTTAATATGCCTGTGTGTGTAGTGTTGGTACCCATATTGTCATGCTTGATTGTGAAACGTCCCCATCGAACAATTACACAAGACTGTGCTTACAATGACACACAATAATTTTAGCGCAACGCAATCTGACTTTCAATAATCCCTACAAAAGAATGGCCCTGACTAACATTAACCTATACCTTACACAAAGCACTTACCTCACCAAAAATCTTCGTTACTCGAACTACTGCAATACAGCGAGCACCACTACTGCCAGCTAAATAAAAGATTCAAACTACGGAAGGCACTAACTACTGATAGGTACAGTTAGCAAATGAAAGATTTTAATAGAGAACAAACAATGTATTTACCTTAATAGTCATAATATATATAGCAGTTCATGACACCAATTCTTACAAATTTCAAAACTCCGCCATCTCTCTCCCCACGTCCACCACTGCTGGCGGCTCACCTCCAACTGCGCAACGCTACACGTTGTTAGCATCCAGCTGCCACTGCCCAACATTACAATGGCAGACAACAATGCAAACCAGCCACAGACTGCACAAGGCACGGCCAGTGATTTTCATACAGAGCGCTACGTGGTGGCGGCGTTACCAATAAAAAAACCTAGGCAGCCTACTTACATAGCCCCCATGCTCCCTACAAAAAAATTTACAAATTGTTTTGGGCAGCGGCCAATACAGATTTGAAAATTTTTTTCATAATTACAACAACAAAGAAATGAAATGCACACACTTATCGATACAATGTTGGCCAAAAGCTAAAATTGAAGTGTTTCTCTCAAAATCTGAGTAGTAAAATAATATGCACACGTAAGTAGTGGATTTCCATGCAGTCTTGTAGAAGTAGTGTTGTCCTTCCAACAGAAAGACAGTGCTGACTCTTGACATGCAGACAGGTAATAGGCCACAACAGAGCAAACCCACAGCAGAGTCAGTCGAAGTTTTGAAGAATATTGGTAGGTAGCTCAACACAGAGTAGACCCATTGTAGTCCTGGTAGAGATTACAGTATTGGTGGGCCACCAGAGATGCAGACCCACAGCAGTCCTTGTAGAAATAATGGTATTGGTGAGTCATCAAAGGTATAGAGCCACTTCAATCCTTGTAGATATAGCCACCAGCCATCTGTTGCGACTGTGTAGGTGCACAATCACCATCGAAGAGTCTTGCAGAGAATATAGCAAGTCCATCAACCACCACTTGTGCACGCTCAAAGTTTTTGGAATTATCCTTAGAACCAGTCCCTTGCTGAATTATCAACACATGAGCAAACACAAACAGTCCCTACTTCTCACATATTGTCCATATAATATGACCAACAGAAACGTGTGCAGTGAATTGAGACTTAATTTGAAGAACTGGTGTCTATACAATTATAAATTTAAAACATAAAAATACAATTACAAAGGCACAAAGTACATCATTAAAGAACATAACAATACAGATAACATTTGTAGTGATAGGGGCTTAACAAAATAATAGAAATAAACATATGCATCAGTGTTACAGAAATTATGACATAAGTAAATACATAAAAGATCAGAATCACTTTAGAAACATCAACTTCACACATGAACATTAAAACAAAACAGAACAAATAATGGCTAAACATCTTTACGAAGTAAATAACATATCATTAATGCAAATTATATTTGAGGATAACAGTATTCCTCATCATAGTGAATGTAGCTTAGTATTAGAAGAGAAAAAATTCTATGAAACAGTACACAGAGACAGGAAGAAAACAAATACGCAATGGTACACAAACACATAGTGGGATAACACAAAAGGAAAGGACAGCGTTTGTTTTCAGTGTAACTTTTTGTACTGCAGTCCAACCCAAAACTTCATTCCGTAGATCGTCCCTCTTATTTCAACATTTGCTCCAGCCAAAAAAAATCCTATCAAAGCATACTTTCTGTATTTATATGTTCACATATTTCTTACCTCATTTATTATTTTCCATCACCTTACCTCATCATTTATTTCCAAGAAAATCCTACCTAAACCTGTTGTCCCTAAACTCTACTTTTTTTGTTCCTATCCTCTTTCAAAATACTTTTTTGACCATCTATTTTCTTATAGGTTCTCAATGCATTCCTTCCAATTTATCGTAACTCATTCTCTTATATAGTCTACCCCCTCTTAAGCTAACTTAAATTTACTGAGCTCAGATGCTAAACTAAAGGACGAGGCAATACAGCAGCACAAAACAATTAATACAAACAGCAATGAATAAAAAATGGAAGTTGTCAAACCAAGCAGCAATATTAAAACTAATATAAGGCAATAAAAAATGGAAATTGTCAAAGCAAGCAGCAATATTACAACTAATATAAGGCAATGCGCAGCAAACAAGAAAAATAAATCCATAGTAAAACTGGTTTAACAGAGTAATACAAAGTCAGATTCAGTAACATTATGCCTGGCAAATAGTAGCAGCAAATGCAATTACTTATATCTAAACATGACAAAGCTGAAAAAAAATTACAGTAAAAATGTTTAATACCTATGTCATATCTTAACACTAGAGTGATGCATCACGAGAACATACGCTAGCAGATAAGTTACCAAATCGTAAAAAAAATATTTTTGCAATTCCTGTGAAGGGAAATGTCTATTTGTGCTCTCTTTTCTAAGAAAGTTCATCATAAAATGATTCTTTACTTGGTCTGTAGACAGAAAATAGTGATATTAGTACATCTGTTAAATTTTATTTTCACCAATGATGCAGTGCAGATAGAAACTGGATATTAAACAAAATGATCAATCTCTCAGCTACAAAGACAATAGATAAAATGTTTCTCATCATTTCATTTCAGTAAATATCATAAATTAAGAGTTCACAGTGTAATCATATGTTTTCAAGTTCGAGGGTGTCGTATTTACTGTGCTTTCTACAAAGGAATGTCAATAGCGAGGATAATGGCCTCTTTTTTATTCTCCACCTGTGCCTCTGACAGGCACACACTAATGGCTTTTTTCCAGGTGGGTGGCGCACAGATGGGTGCCCACGACACATTACGTGCAGGTGGCCACTTAACTTTCTTACCGAAATATTAACGACACCAGTTTCCGCTACAGTGGCAGTCTCATATAAAAAATTTCACAGGACAACAATTTGCGTTAATCTGTAGAAACAAAATCCTGTAAATATAACAGTGTCCAAAAAATTTTCGCCAGCATAGTGATACATTCATGCATATCCACACATTTCATAACTCTTAAAGTATGATTCTTGGTTTCCAACATCTTTTTTCACAAACCAGAGTCCCTAACCACTATTTATTGTTCCTTGCTTTATTACACATATACATATTCCTAGACACTTCTTCAATATTTCATCATAATAAATACGTAGCATAATCAAATTCCTCATATAGCATCAGCTTATTCATCATAAACATACCGCAACAGCATAATACACATAGTCATCGTAACAATAACATCATAACACCTCAGTCAAATTCTCAAAATCGTCGTAGCTGCCTCCAATAATTTCAAAAGCTAAAAAAATTCTCTGCTCATGTCAAAAGTGGCATCTACCTCAAACGTACTTTAAAAATCATGATCCCATACCAAATACATCATTTAAAGCTCTCATATGAAAATTTCACAAAGTACAGACAAAATACAATTTCACAAGTTTGAAGTTATCCAACGGTGTAAATACGTAAACATCTGTCACTGATGTAGTATAATAAATGTTTGTTTCTCTCAGTTAAATGATTAGATAGCTGTGTAATTTATGTGATGTATAAGCAAATACCATATTAGCTAGGGCTCCTTGTGCTTGCGATACACATGGTACATAAAGTAAGCCTGTACCCCCCTGAGGATTAATGTAATTATACCCTCAGGTGTTACAGATTACAGGAATGGAGTGAAATTATCGCGGAAAACTTTCTTTGTAATTCAAAAATCTTGAAAAATAAATGGTTCAAGTACAAAATTAATCACTCAAATGTGTGTCCTGTAGCGCTAAATGTGTGTCTACCTGTAAGATAATTCTGTGGAGGTGTCGTAGTTATCGTCCTCCGAAAGCTAAGTTCTGCAGAAGTCAATGTACTTACCTCAGGATAAACAAAAGTGAAATGCTATGTGTATAGATATCGTAGTTATTACGTACCTTATTGTGATCAAGAAAGTACTATACTGTAACGTATTTTTGTGCTACGGAAAAGGCTGTCTCATTGTAGCTATACCACAAAAGTTACTACAAAAACATGTTTTACTTTCCAGAATAATTCAGAAAAACTGTGCAGATATAAAACAGATACACTATAAAAGCAATATTGTAAATTGTCACTCATTAGTACCGTCGTGATGAAATCGTGTAGTTGTCACATAAACTAACCACTGTGTCATCTGGTATCTCACAGAAAGTACTTTAAATCCAGAATGTAACTTCAAGTAAACCAAAATGTTGCATTAAAATCTCATTAGCAGTACCAGTATATGTCCTAAGTATGTAAGCCTGACAGTCGTTACGTAATCGTGCAACTAACAAGCAAGAATGTAAAAATACAACACTGTGTCGTCTGTTCACTATAAACAATGCATTTGTAATTTTTGTTTAACAATATTCTCTAGGTTCTAGACTGGATATTTGTTGCATGTTAAGAATTTCTTAAGTCTGACAAAGCATACTAGAAATGTGAAGTGAAAAGTTTTATGGAAAAGACAAAGTTAAAAAGCAGATTATATTTCAATAAACGGTTTTACATGTGGAATGTGGTGTAAACCTTTACTCTTCCTAGTACGCAGAGTTTCACCTTCAACGCAATTATCATGTGGTATGCGTCGGATTCTGTAAGGTCCATTGTAAAGTAGAAAGAATTTGTGACTCAAGTGTTTCTTCTTATGTGACAATGAATGAGCTTTAATGAGAACTTTCTGACCAATATATAATTTCTTTGCATTTGCTTTGTCGTGTAGTTTTCTCCTTTTGTCTGCTGTAGCTAAATCAATTATGTCTTTGTGTCGAAGCTTACGTGTATTCGGAAAAGGTACAAGCTCTCTGATTCTGTTCGGTGGTTCTTCATTCTTTAGTACAAGAGTAGGTGATAACGCAGTGGAGTCGTGAGGCATTTCATTCAGCACGTTTTGAAATAAGTGTAAATATCTGTCCCAATGCTGATGCTTTCTGTGACAATAAAGTCTGCAAAACTTATTGATTTCTTTCATAATCCGTTCAGACGGGTTACAATGTGGTGAGTACAATGAAATAAAAACAGGTCTGATTTTATGATTCCGAAGCATGCGTGACCAAACAGCAGATCTGAATTGCGGTCCGTTATCTGAAATAACTTTACTAACGTGTCCAACTTCACGTAAGAAATTTTTAACAAAGGCGTTGGATACAGACAGTCCAGTGGCTTTACGTAACGGAGTGAAAGAAACAAATTTTGAATTAAGTTCAACAGCGACTATAACGTACGAAAATCCATTCGATGTTCTGACAAGCGGACCCAAGAGATCAACAGCAGCAAATTCTTTTAATTTAGAAGGAATGATAAGAAACAACGGAACACGATGTGAGATAGTAGATGGCTTCGCCTTTTGACGAAGTTTACAAATAGACAAGACTCTTCGAATTCTCTTTTCCATATTGTTAACAAGTCGTTCGAAGAATATGATAACATTTTCGTGGACCAATATGTGCGTAGCTGAAATAATGTAACAAATGAGCTTATTAACAAAATCGTCTGGAATGCAAAGTACCCATAGCTTGTCATCAACAGTGCAACGTTTGAAGAGTACGTTGTTTCTAACCAGATAATAATGCCGAATCTGAGTGTGTGGCTTTTCGTGCCATTTACTTTTCATGTCTTTCCAGATCGGATCTTTATCTTGTTCATGAGCAATGTCCTTTAAAGATGGGCTGATGAAGTTTTCAAAGGCGACTTTCTGAATGTAAAGAATACTGAAATTTTTCTCGAGGTTGCCTTCTGTGTTACGTTTCTCAAGCCCAGCCGGTGCGCGTGACAGTGCGTCCGCAACAATGTTCTCCTTGCCGGGAATGTAGACTATTGTGAAGCGGAATTCTTGCAGGAAGAATGCCCAACGTTTTAACCTGTCATGATTTAATTTTGAAGACATAAGAAATTGTAATGCACGATGATCACTGTATACTTTTACGTGCTTACCAGAAAGAAAGAAACGGAATTTGTTAAATGCCCAAACGATAGCTAAAGCTTCTAATTCAGTAACGGAATAATTTTTTTCAGGTTTTGTTAGCACTCGGCTAGCAAAAGCAATGGTTTTCTGAACAGTAGTGTTATTTTCTATGGCTTCTTGAAATAAATGGGCACCAAGACCGACTTTAGAAGAATCCATGCTAAGGCAAAAGTCTTGTGAGAGATCTGGATGAGCTAGTATTGGCGCGTTAAGTAGCGATTCTTTCAAAGAATTGAATTCCAACTGTGCTTGTTCGTCCCAGTTCCAAATAGTATTTTTTCCAGTGAGAGAACAAAGTTTTGGTGTAACTAGAATTTGCATATTCAGAAAACGACGGTAAAAATTTACGAGACATAGAAAACTACAGACTTGTTTTTATGTGGATTGAACTGGAATGGCTCTGATTGCTTCTAACTTTTCAGGATCCGGCTGAATGCCTTCAGAAGAAATAATATGTCCCAAAAACCTTACCTTTGACCTACCGAATTCAGACTTTTCCAAGTTAACTGTAATTCCAGATTCTGCAAAAATACGTAACAAACTGTTGAGGATGCGATTATGGTGTTCCCATGAGGCTTGTTCTATTAGAATATCATCCACATATAAGGTGATGTAACGTTTTAAGAAATCAGATAGTATGGAATTTAGCCCGCGAATGAACGCTGCCGAAGAAATGTTCAAACCAAAAAGAAGTTTCCGAAATTGATAACAAACGCCGAAACAAAGAAAAGCTGTGTGATTTCTAAATTCTGGATGAAGTTCGATCTTACAAAAGCTGGATCTGAAATCAATGGAAAACAACACTTTAACACCATTAAAATTTTGAAGAAGTTCTTCCATCGTCTGCGGCCTGTCTGTTTCGGGAATGATGATAGTATTGATTTGTCTCGAATCTAAGACAAGCCTGATCGATCCATTTTTTCTCTCAACAACATGTAATGGATTGTTGTATGAGCTTACTGCAGGCTCAATAATGCCCTCGTCAAGTATATATTGTATTTCTGTTCCAACACGGTCCCTATAATGCGCCGGAATTACGTATGGTCTAACACAAAATTTAGTATGCTCACGAACACAAAATTGGTATTGAAATCCCTTGATTGTTCCTATTTTGTGAGTAAAAACTGTGGAATATGCTTGTAAAATCTCAAAAAGGTCTTGACTATCAGTGTCATTACAATTCTCAATTGTTCGAATTTTATTCTGAATTAACTCATTAGTATCAAATATTTCGTCGATATCATCCCTGTCAGTACTTGCAGAGTGATTGTTAGTGTCTAGTTCCGTAGAAAATTCCGAACTGTTGTCTAATAGAAGGTAAAGCCGATTAATTTCCTTGTCATGGTTTGAGAGCCAATCTTCAAATTTCAAAGCTATTGACTTACCTTCTTTCTCTAAACTCATTTCAGCACCGTGAAAATTTAAGATTGCATTGTACTCATTCAAAAAGTCTACTCCCAATATAATTTCCGTAAACAATAATGGAACAATGAGAAAGTTCATAGAGAAGCTGTGGCTTTGACAAAAGAATTCTAAGTTTGTTGGCATACATCTACACTTTTTCCAACGATTGCACCTTGTAATTTAATCTTACGTAAAGGAAGTGTGTGGCAATCTTTCGATTTGTTGCATTTGCTAAAGGCTATTTCACTAATTACTGAAATGGGACTGCCAGAGTCTACTACTGCAGTAAATTTTACGTCATTTACTGTAATGTGAATCACAGGATATGCAATGTTGTTATGTTTTATGTCGTGTTCCTGGAGTACGATATCCCTAATGTCTTCTATTTTTACGTAATTACTAACTACGGCAGCTGCGTCGTCAGTTTCATACGTACGTTTTGTGGCTGCCAGCGGTATGAGTCATCGCCAATTGTTTCTTTGTTGGTGCGCGTCGTTATTGGGATTTGGAGACCTAACTTCTATAAATTCACCTTGTCGAGAGGTCCCTGCTCTGTTTGAATCCCGCCAGTTCCGATGCAATTCAGGCCTGTCGTTACGATCATATCGTCTGTCGTCATGTCGGTAGATACCATAGTTTCTTTCTTATCGGTCACGTGGTGGAGAATTTCTCCCTGAATCGTAACTGCGCGCTGGACCGTTGCGTCTAAAATTATTCTGTCTCCTGTGATAATAATAGTTCTGGTTGCCATATTGTCTGTTTCTATGATTGTCTGTGTAATATTCATTACTACGGAATTTGATTAAGCAAATGCGGATGAGTTCTGAGGGGCTGTATAGGTTTGACAGGTACTGATTCTTGTGCAACATGTCTTCAAAATATTTGACAAGACTGGAAAATTCAGATTGTTCGAAATGTTTCATCATTATGATACCATGTTTATGCGGTCTTGTGTGGCTTGAGACCAATATGCATAGAGGAAGGCATGATAAAATTCTCCTTCACTGTGACGATCGTGAATGACCGATCGCATTCTTACAGCTGGTTCAGTCTCTAAGTAGCCACACATAAATTCTAATCTGTGCTCTAATGACCAGTTGGGAGGAAAACAATGAGAGAATTGATGGAGCGACGCTTGTGGATGAATGTCGTTGCCAGAATTCTTAAATGTTTTGAATTTACGTGTAGTAATGAACAGCTTATAGTCAAAATCATCATGTCGGCGAGTCGCATATCGGTCATTGTTACGTCGTTTCGGCGGTTCCATCACAAAATTCTGTGTACCTTGCCAATTTCTTTCATAATCTCCGAGGTGCACTGTGTTCTTATTTTGTGGCTGTTCCGTATTTCTATGTCCCTCTTCCCGTATTGGAGCGGGAGTGTCCTCTGAAGTACGTAATTCTTGTATTGCCTGTGTCAGAAGATCTTGCACTTCCCGGATTTCTCTTTGGTGTTGCGTATTAATTTGATTCAGATTTTGTTTGAATTTCCTAATTTGTTCGCACTCTTCTGTGTCATTAAAGACTACCGGTTTTGTGTCATTCAGATTATCATCTACCTTCGTAGATAAATTATTTAGCTGATCCGAAAGTAATTTCCTCCATGTGTCTTTCTGAACCAATTTTCAGAGTATCTACTGTGTCCTTTAAGTTTTTTTGAGTTTTCGCAAGTTGTGTAACCGAATCGGTAGATGCAACTGAGTCAATTTTAGCTTTCAACGTCTCAAGATTTTCATGAACACTAGTTTGCGGTTCTTTTATGGCTGCTTCGTGATTCTGTAATGCATTTTCATGCCATGAAAAAATAGGTTGGAAATGCTCACAAATTTGTGTTTTTACGTCATTACAGACTTTTTCACATTTCGATTCGATTTTATGTAACTCAGTAGATAAATCTTCACATGTTTGTTCAAGCGTATGTTCCACTGAGTCTAACTTCTGAAGCTTTTGTTCCATTGCGTCTAACATTTGAAGCTTTTGCTGTGTTTGTCTCTGATTTTGTTCCATTGTGTCTAACATTTGAAGCTTTTGTCCCATTTGTTGCATTAATTGTAATAACAACACACTGGTGTCTGAAGCATGTTCCTCAGTGCTATTCGGCAATGCATTTGAACCGGCAATATTCGCAGTTTGAAAATCATAAAATGTGTCTTGACTTATTTGAGATAACGGTGAGGACGTAAAAGCTGAATTTGCAGTATTTGCAAGATTGTGTCCTGTCATTTCGGAATCCTGAGGCGAGCTGTTGCCGACCGATCGATCGATAATGCTTCCCTGTTCACTAATTGTTTCACTGTCTACACCATTGTTTGCAGCCACCTCCATTTCCCTATGTACAATTACCAATTTACAACGTTGAACATTAGTTAATTCCTTCCTCGGTGGCGCTAACACACTGCTTTCGTCTTCACTGGCTTTTCTCAGTTTACTTTGGAGCCTAGTATTACGTTTTTCACACGCCATTATTGTCACAATATTTCACACGATAACACAGAAAAGCACAATTTGAAGAGCAAAAATAAGAGAACACATTAACGTAGCACCGAAAATAATATCTTGTTAATTGGAAGCGCAGCTGCGAAATACTTGCTGCAAACCTAAATGCATGCCACAACTGTTTTACTGTACAAAAATGAAAAACTACAACTACAAAGGAAATTCTCTCTATAATTACGCGCTAGCAATAAACAAAAGCCACACTAATTATACAAACCACAAGAAAAAAATCAGAAGATTCCAGTGAGGTATCCTCGGCTAAGGATCGACATATGAAACGTCCCCTTCGAACAATTATACAAGACTGTGCTTAAACTGACACACAATATTTTTAGCGCAACGCAATCTGACTTTCAATAATCCCTACAAAAGAATGGCCCTGACTAACATTAGCCTATACCTTTCAAAAATCACTTACCTCACCAAAAATCTTCGTTACTCGAACTACTGCAATACAGCGAGCACCACTACTGCCAGCTAAATAAAAGATTCAGAATACGGAAGTCACTAACTACTGAGGCACAGTTAGCAAATGAAAGATTTTAATAGAGAACAAACAATGTATTTACCTTAATAGTCATAATATATATATCAGTTCATGACACCAATTCTTACAAATTTCAAAACTCCGTCGTCTCTCTCCCCACATCCACCACTGCTGGCGACTCACCTCCAACTGCGCAACGCTACGCGCTTTTAGCAACCAGCTGCCGCTGCCCAACACTACAATGGCAGACAACAATGTAAACCAGCCACAGACTGCACACGGCACAGCCAGTGAATTTTATACAGAGCGCTACGTGGTGGCGGCGTTACCAATAAAAAAATCTAAACAGCCTACTTAGAATTGGACCACCCCTTTCAGTTTTCTTTCGGTAAGTATTTTTCGTCTTGCGACATTATTGTTCCCTTTAATTAATTTGCATGATCGTATGCGCTGCTTTCCTTCTCTGTAGGTCACCAGAGATCGGACTACAGCATCATATGAGTAGGTAAAATAGCACAAACGACACCCCACACTAGGTTCTGTGTTTTGAAACTGGAAAGGACAACAATATCTGCGAAGTTTTCAGTTAAAGTGATGCTTGAAGATATAACGCGCTGCTACTTTATTTTGTCTGCCAGGATAGCTATCAGCGTTTAGGATTAAGACAGACTCGCCTTTGATATTTCATCCCGTCTCTGCCGAATCGATACTGCTGCACTGAGACGTGCATCTCAACAGTGCGGTACGTTTGGTCAGACATTCGCTGCTAATACGGTGGTGGTCGTCGTGAAGCACTGTATTTGGTAAGAACACCCTTGAGGCGCTAAGCGGTCTTGTGGCGGCGTCTAGATGGAGAGAGTGGTTGAGGAACGGAGATTACCAGGAAGCAGGCTGTCCACACACATATATACACGCACACACACATACACACTTGAGAGATAAGGAGAGGCGGAGGCGCGTTCGCTGTCCTCTGGGACGTCTTATCTGGCAGGCGGCGCGGAGCGGGAAGCAGCGCTGCCGGGAGCTGGGCTCTGGCGACATCCCGGCACTCAGATGATGACTATCAGCCGTCTGACTCCCACAATGGCTGGGAACATTTCGTCTTAGGGAAGAAAAACATAATATCCCTAACTGAGTTAGCGTAAATGTTTTCTGGGTGCAGAATATTCCTAACTGAGTTAGTGGAAATGTTGTCGCGTCCCAAGCGTGGGTTTTGCGAGGGATTGAGCGACACGGTTCGTAAACGGGAATTAGCCGGTTGACCTAATTGAGAGGGAGACTTTTGATCTGGCTAAGATGTTAAATTCCCTGGTGTGAAGGTACAAGGCTAGGATGTTGGTAGAAGTAAACTCGTATGGACGTTATAAAAGTTCTAATTTATTCATAAAGAATACAGATCACCCTAACTGCGTAGTGATTGTACCTACAGAATAGCCAAGCCCATTACAGAGACGGTGACTGACTTCCACCGTTCTGGCTGCCTGATAGAACTTTCCAGCACTTTGCTGCCCACACTAGCACCCTACGTCAGAGTCCCGCGGTCGCTGCCTAAACGCTCATCGGCGACTATCTCCAACTGTCTGCCTGCAGCCCGCCCTCAGCCCAAGTCGGCTGCTACTCGCGCTGACTACCGTCGCTGCCTAAACCCGAGAGAGAGAGAGATCCCCGGAGCGGCGTGCCTCCGAGTTTTGTTAGCTCTTCCCCTTCGACCCCGCCAGCGCTTGGCATGACGTAGCATCGAGTGCAACTTTTCCTTATTAGGGATTGTTTTAGTATTAACTTCAGTACTTTTCTTCAGAAGCTGGGTGGAGGGGTAGAGGGGCCTCTCCCTATATGGTCACGCACTGCGTCCTGAGCCCTTCATTGGCTCCTCATGACGTAGTGCGGTCCCCACCTAGGGCCCTCTTTCTTTCTCTCTCCGCTCCCAGACTTCTCCCTCTAGCCAAGAGTGTTGATACTGCAAGTTATTGTTTATTAAGGGACCTGCCCAGAGCGCCCTGTTTATCTTAATAGCTGAGTCTGCTTCCTTGCTTATCACGCGCAGCTGCCTGGCCGCTTGGACCGCCGCCTCGGCTATCTGGCTGCGTCGTTATCTTTTGTGACCCCTCTGACACGCCTGGCGTCCCCTGTTAACTCTATCTCCCCGTATGATTTCTGGTGTATCGTCTGAGAACAACTGCATTTAGACTTGGCTTTTCTGCGGTTACAACAATGTTTTCTGGGTGCAGAATCGCGCCGTGGTATAGAATGGACAAACCTTCCGTTTCGGACACGATTTGCAGCGTACATCTTCTGGATGAACTAATGGAGGAAGTGAACTACAGTAAGGACGAGGCCCCGTTATATTTCAACCCTGTGAAGGTCGTAGCTTATGAAGAGTTTAAAAAGCTCTCGATTTGATTGGTTTTCTGGGGTGAAAGAGGCGGGGTGCTTAATGTGACTGAATGTAGTGATGAAATATTTGGGAATTTGTTGTTCCTTATCAGTCCATCCTATGTGACGGATATTGGTTGTCATCGGTGGATGAGCTATTGACTACTCTGATAACTGTTTTACGCACGGAACTAACTGGATTAACATCTTTTTAATGTGGCATACCCAGCAGACTGGTCCTTAAGAAACATATGCGTACCGTCACCTATACAGGACACCAATTGGTACACACTCAGGAAGCCCAATGAAACCATGTTCGAAGGATCGGTTTAATTTAACATTCAAATACCGTAGTTCGGAAAAACTTATGGATTTAAAAATATAATTTTTAATGAGGCAAAATGAATTATTTGCTCGTTAATTTAATAATACCCACAGGAATATCGATATTAAGATGGATAATTAACACTTCCATTATGAAAAAAAATGGTTCAAATGGCTGTGAGCGCTATGGGACATAACATCAGAGGTCATCAGTCCTCTAGACGTAGAACTACTTAAACCTAAGTAACCCAAGGATATCACACACATCCATGCCCGAGGCAGGATTCGAACCGGCGACAGTAGCAGCAGCGCGGTCCCGGACTGAAGCGCCTAGAACCGCTCGGCCACAGAGTCTGGTTCTTCCGTTATGAGAGGGAAGGACTACAATGAACCAGAAATCATTTTATGTTTCCGCTCTGCTGTATCCATTTCTCTGTCGTTTGTCAATTGTGAAGGAAAGGGCGTTTTTTATCAAAATGAAAACCATTCTCTGATTTATAAGTTAAGAAAATATATCTTAACTGGCACAAAAAATTTCAACAGTACATGGCAGTTTATACCGGAATTGTTCGTCTTTAGGTCAAAAGAGGAAACAACAGAAGGTTATTCTCTAAAACACAGAGGGAACCTCATTATCAATATTTTTATGACTGGTCTGCGGCTCAACAACCCAATTAGCAGTCGATTACATGCGTGTAGAGCAGCCTTCTCACCCGGCCCAACTCCTGTCACCATCTTGGAGTACAATGCCTGAATATGATTTAAGTACAATAGGTCGAAACAGGTCATCATTTTAAATAAAATATTTATGCGACCAAGACTGATTTTAACAAATTTTAAAGAAATGGTTCAAATCGTTCTAAGCACTATGGGACTTAACATCTGAGGTCATCAGTCCTCTAGAATTAGAACTATTTAAACCTACGGACATCTCACATATCCATGCCAGAGGCAGGATTCGAACCTGCGACCGTAGCAGCAGTGCGGTTCCGGACTGAAGCGTCTAGAACCGCTATGCCACAGCGGCCGTCTTTTAAATGAAGGGAATAGTATGCACCACAGAATCGACTATATATGTAGGGAATATGATGTTGAGATTTCTAAAGTAAGCTGCAGGTAGAAGCTCAGTGAAGAACGTCTTTCATGTATTTATCATATCATGATATAGATTTGTTTGCTTGTGTATGTGTGTGTGTGTGTGTGTGTGTGTGTGTCTGTGTGTGTGTTTGTGTTTGTGCACGTGTATGTAGTGTGAATGAAAGCAGGATAACTAAATGAAGTATCTCAAAGGAAAAGATAAAGCTGAGGACATTTCAGAGGAAAAACAGAATCTATTCCATAGAAGAACGCAGAAGAAACAGAACAATGTGATGTAATGATCCGGAAGCAGAGTGAACTACAATAAGAATAATTATTTAGAAAAGTATCTGATATGAAAACACCTACTTTTTTCACAATATTTTTTACCTTTTCTATGTCTTATTTATTACTGTCTATGAGAGAGTGCGATAGCCAGTAGTAAGAAGTAACAAAATAATCGCATTAAAAAATTTTTCTGTCAGTGCTTCATTATTAGGTCCTTAGAAAGTAAAGTGGTTGTAGCCACTAGCGTTCGCTGCCATTATTAGGTCCTTAGGAAGTAAAGTGGCTGTAGGCCCTAGTGTTCGCTAGCGGTTGTCGAGACATGTGGATTTCTCGTTCGAAGGAAATCAGTCACTGCACTGCAATACAGTACATTACAATGAAGTCTATGGAGACCTATTTTTACGCCAGTGTGGTTCTGGTGATTTTACATTTGTGCGATGGTGAGCCATTTTGTTGCCAAGCGGTTACAATTTAGAATCGATGTAAAATCAGCCCAAATTTAAGTGCGCTGCTGAAGTACACAGTTTTCGCGAGAGGTTGTCTTAGTGTATTTAGTACAGCGGTCACCACGAAAATAAGCAGATCAGTGACATCTCATTGTCGTAGAGGATTGACAGTGACAATTAAAAATGGTAATAAATCTTAAAAAATACTATCACGTCTATTATTAATGTAGAATATATTCTCAGTCGCTATGACAAAAAAATTATTTAATTTTAAGGAAAACAAATTTTTACTTCGCCCCTACAAAGACAGCCTATAGTCATATGGCCTGAAAACAACACGAAGATTCTCAAAGCTTATAGATGCATGGGATGCATACACTAATGTGACGACCTTTGAAAAGCCTGAAAGGAGAGTCATTGAGGCTCTGGAAGGTGGCGACAGGGATGTGGAGTCATGCCGACCCCAGTACCATGGCAAGTTGCGCTAGGATTCTCGGTTGATGAACCATGGCGCGAACAGCCCGATCGAGCTGGTCCTAGTGATTCTCAAGTGGGTTTCAATCGGGGGACTTCGGTGGCCTGCTGCTCTTGGCACCACTCACGTACACTGTGAGCTGTGTGACACGTTGCGCTGTCCCGATGGCAGATGCCGTTCTGCCGAAGAAGTGGTGCACCCAAAGGGTAGACGACTTCTTGTTGAGCCATTGCGGCTTCCAGAAAGACGAGGTCACCCAGTAAAGTCACGAAAATGAACTGTGGATGAAGTCTGACCAACATGCATTACATTCTTTGCGCGAAAATAATAGTGCATTGAGAATGGCTAGCCTATAGCCAAAATCTAGATCTGCACAATAAAATTTAAAAAGGACGACTGATCGCTGCAATCTATAATTTACAAGTTTCCGCAGACCATAATACTTCCTTCTCCGTCCTGGACCCTTTTGCACGGTGGTTGATTTCTGTCCGATGGAGCTTAAAACGTGACTCATACGAAAAGGCCACTGAGTGGAAGACCAATTGCGGGATTGATGTGCCAGTTCCAGCCTTTATCGCCAATAAACAGCAGTCAAAGTGAGTTCATGAACCAGATCCTACTGCGGAGACCCATACGCAGCAATGTTTCGTCAACAGTCGTCGAGTTTCGTATGGGCGGTCACTTCTGAATTGTTTGCACATCTATTCGCCTACACACATTTCCGCTGCCGTCATTCACCCCTGTCATCTATGGCGTGTGGTGCACCACTGTTAGGTCGGTTTTCGATAGTGCATTTTTGCCATCAAAGGAATAGTTTAATCACAGCGACACGCGAAAAGTTAACAAACTTAGACGTTTCGGGTATGCTTCCACCCTTGAACCGAAAACGAATGATCACGACCTTTTACCGTCAGATAAATTGCTCCGTTTTCGCTCTGCGACAACGACTACATTGTGTTACGATTCTCGCCGCCACGCTATACATATTCCACACTGCAAGGGCTTCCACCTGTCGTCTGCGAGTGCTCATTGCACATTGATGCGTAGCATACGTGTTGTTCACATTAACGTGACTCAACCTTGTATTTCATCTTAAAAACATAAAAGTATTCCGAGATAAATAAAAAAATATCGAAAAGGTATAAAACGATTTCACCAGCGTAACAAAACGTGTCGCCGCTGATGAATTTGTGTTAAAGCTCGTACAAATTCACAGCGGGTCAGTTGTGAAGAGTACTACAAAATTAGTTTTGGTAACGTTTGAGACATCTTTGTTGTATCGTATCACCTATGAATGCATTTTATTTACGAGGTATTCCAAGCGTGCAAGATCGCGAATACAAGATTATTGTTTAATAGAACCAAGAACGTTCCCTAGCTCTCGAACTCTTTCCTGGCCGTCAAAGACGCTTTCTCACTGCATCCACCACCCAAAACACGCCATACTTTAAATACTTTCAAACCACTGTTTCTGTTGAATCCGGAAAAAATCCTAATCTCCAAAAATAATTAATGTAGAGTAACTTAATTTCTGAAATATATTTGTCTAAGTACCGTATTTCAAGTGATTAACATTGCAAGGTCCCAGGTCAACGTAAGCGCGAGATAATCCATTGCAGACGTGAAATGCTGGTACATTAACAATAGGTGCAACCACCAGAATATTGAAAGGAACGGTGTGTACGTGCATGCATTTACATCTGCATCATTGTCCGCAAGCCATGTAATAGTGTGTGGCGCAGGGTACGTTTGGTACCACTATCTGATACTTCCAACCCTGTCCACTCGTGAATAGCGCGTGGGAAGAATTAGTATCGATAAGTCTCTGCATAGGCTCTAATTTCTCGAATTTTCTGCTCTTGGTCCATTCGCGAGATGTATATGGGGGGAAGTCATAAGTTGTCTGACTCCTGAAAAGTACTGTCCCGAAATTTCAATAGTACATCTCTCCGTGCTGCACAATGCCTCTCTTGTAACGACTGCCAGTGGAGTTTGTTTAGCGTCTCCGTAACGGTCTCTCGCCAGCTAAACGATCCCGTGACGAAACACGCCGCTCTTCGTTGGATCTTCTCTACCTCCTCAATCAGTCCTGCCTGATAGGGATCCAAAATAGATGAATGATACTCGACAAACGGGCGAACAAGCGCATTATAAGTCCCTTCTTTCGTCGATGAGTCACATTTCCGTAAGATTTTTCCGATGAATCTCAGTCTGGTATCTACTTTTCCCACAATCTGTTTCATATGGTCATTCAACTTACGGTCGCTCTGGATAGTTACGCGTAGATATTTTACTGCATACGTTGTCTCCAGCTGTTTGTTATCAATAGTGCAGCTGTAGAGTAGTGGATTTATTTTCCTATGTATGAGCAATATCTTATATTTGCTTACGTTCAGGGTCAACTGCCAGAATCTGCCACATCAATTCTCTGCAGGTCTTTCTCCAAATTCTTACTATCTTCTGGCGTTGCTAATTGGGTATAAACAACTGCATCCTCTGCGAATAGCCTTAAAGAGCAGCCGACACTTCCTACTGTAAGTAGGCTGTTTAGGTTTTTATGTTGGCAACGCCATGTAGCGCTCTGTATGAAAATCACAGGCTGTGCTATGTGCAGTCTGAGGTCGGTCTATATTGATGCAATAGTCGCTATTGTAGTGGGCAGTTGGATGTTGACAGTGCGTAGCGTTGCGCAGTTGGAGGTGAGCCGCCAGCAGTGGTGGATGTGGGGAGAGAGATGGCGGAATTTTGAGAGCGGACGATCTGGATGTGTGTCCATCAGAAAGAGTAAATTTGTAATACTGGATATCATGGACTGATATATATATATATATGACTTTTGAACACTATCAAGGTAAATACATTGTTTGTTCTCTATCAAAATCTTTCTTTTGCTAACTATGCCTATCAGTAGTTAGTGCCTTCAGTAGTTTGAATCTTTTATTTAGCGGGCAGTAGTGGCGCTCGCTGTATTGCAGTAGTTCGAGTAACGAAGATTTTTGTGAGGTAAGTGATTTGTGAAACATATAGGTTAATTCAGTCAGGGCCATTCTCTGGTAGGGATTATTGAAAGTCAGATTGCGTTGCGCTAAAAAATATTGTGTGTCAGTTTAGTGATGATCAGAATAAATAAAGAGAGAAATGTCTGAGTACTTTCAGTTTCGCTCAGCTGTTTGAAAATCAAATAACGTAAGGGGTTTATCAGCACAGTAATTCATTAATTTTTGTAAGGGGACGTTTCGGGAAGTGACACAACAATTCAATCATTCCATCTACATACCCACGACAGAAATAGTTTTGAGAGATACCTATCCCCATTATGCTCATGCACTAGCTTCGAAAGAGGTTTGTCCGATTCGCATGGTTTGTATAGTAGATAAACAAGATGGAATATATATATATATATATATATATATATATATATATATATATATAAAACTGCAACGATCCTATCACACTTCCACTTCCCTGTAATACTCCGGCTATTACATTTACATCTGTCGATTTAGTTCCGTTTAGAGCGACGTGTTGAGTTCTATCTGCAAGAAAGTCTAGAATCCAATAGCAGGTGTCCTCCGATATACCGTACGCTCGTATTTCTTTCATTAAACGGCAATGCAGGATGTGTCAAACGCCTTACTGAAATGAAGAAATACAGCATCAACCTGAACGCCGTTGTCAAATGTGATGTGGATCTCATGGATGAACAGAGCTAGCTGAGTTTTGCAGGATCTCTGTTTGCGGAATCCATGTTGATTCTTATAGAGGATCTGTTCAGTTTCCAAGAACGTCACAATTAGTGAGCATAAAATATGTTCCATAATTCTACAACAGGCTGACGTCAACGCTATAGGTCTATAATCGAGTGGATCTGCCTTACGGCCTTGCTTAAAAACCGGAATGATCTGCGCTTTTTTCCAGTCGTGAGGTACCCTTCGTTGCTCAAGCGATCTACGATAAATTACTGCCAGAAGGGGAGTAAGTCCTTTCGCATAATCTTTATAGAGTCTTTTAGATATCTCATCTCGTCCTGAAGCCTTTGCACTACTAAGCGATTGTAGCTGCTTTCAGTTCCGCTATCTGTTTTCTAAGTATCTGCCATTTCGGCGTTCACACGACGATTGAAAGAAAGGGCAGCGTTACGATCTTCCTCGGTGAAACAACTTCGGAAGACCGAATTCAGTATTTCGTCCTTCTCTCTGTTAGCTTCCGTTTCGGTGCTGGTGTGGTCGATGAGAGAATGAACGGATGATTTTGACCCACTTACTGATTTTACGTACGACCAAAAACTCTTTGGGTTTTTACTCTGATCCGTTGACAACGTCTTATTTTCAGAATCGTTGAACACTTCTCTCATTGCTCTCCTTACGCTCAATTTTGCTTAGTTCTGATTTTGTTTGTCAGCTAAGTTTTTAGTTTGAGATGAAGTGCTCTTTGTTTACGTGGGGTTTTTTAGTACCGCTATTAAACCCTGGTCGCTCTTTCCCATCCCTTAAAACCTTACTTGGAAAATGCTTGTCTAGGGCATAAAGGGCGATGCCTTTGAATTTTCTCCATTTATTCTCCACATCTTCGTCCTCATCACCGAATATTTTATGCAGACTGCTGAGATATTCTGAAATTTGTGTCCTGTCACCCTTGCTGAGGAAATATATCTTCCTACCTTTCTTGACGTTCCGTGTAGGACCAGTCGTCATAGATGCTGTCTCAGCCTTATGATCACTGATATCCTCCTCTACGGTAATTGATCCGAAAAGTTCAGGCCCTTTTATTGCCAAGAGGTCTAAGATGTTACCCTCACGAATTGTTTCTCTAACCATCTGCTCAAGGTAATTTTCGGACAGACATCCAGAACAATATCACACGATTCCGTGCCTCTGGCACCAGTTTTGATGGTATAACACTCCCAATCTATACCTGGCAACTTTAAGTCACTCTCTATTACAACGGCGTGACAGGAAAATTACTAACGATATTCTGCAAGTCCTGTCTGAAGTTCTCTGCAACTACAGATCTTGGTCAATGAAAGCATCCAATCACAATTTTGGCCGTTTTTTTGTGACTCAATTTCATCCTGATTAATTCACATACGCGATTCGTGATAACCTCGCGAGATTTAATCAAATTATTTTACTGCAATAAACATGCAGCCACCATTGGCGACTAACCTATCCTTGGAATAAACATTCCAGTCTGAACTCAGGACCTCGTTGTCTTTGACGTCTGGCTTCAACCAGCTTTCTGTTCCCAATACTATCCGTGCATTATAACCTTCAGTGAGCGATACTAATTCTGGGACCTTTCCTTCGATACCCCTGCAGTTTACTAAAATCACATTAATCTTTTCTTTCTCTGATCTGCAAGGACCAAGTTCTCTCAGGTCGCTGTGTCTGATTTAAAAGGCAAATCGTCTTTTCTCCCAAGTAAGGGATCCTCTAACCTAAAAAGTCCCATGTGCACGCCACACTTACTCCGCTTTCTAGTAGCCGTTTCTTGCGTTTATTTCACGTCTCACCTATTAAAGGGAACTCTACAATTCTGCACCCGATAGCGGAGGTCAAGAAATTCGCGTCCGATACTGTTGCAGAGCTGCCTGAGCCTCTAGTTTAGACCTTCTAGTCTGCTCCAAACCAGAGGACCGCGATCAAGCCCGGGAACGATGCTACAAATAGCTTAGGCTGCACCCCGCGTGCGTTGCTAGAACCATTCACCAAATCAGTCAGCCACCGAAAGGAGCCGAAGGTGGCCTCAGAACCCAAGAGGCGTCATTTGTGCCGACATGTGCCACTACATGCAGCTGGTTGCACACTGTGCGCTCGGTAGCCGCCGGCAGGGCCTCCTCCACATCACGGATGAGACCTCCCGGCAAACGTACCGAATGCACACTGGAATTGTTTCCCTTCTTGCCTGCAATCTTCCTGAAGGGCTCCATCGCCCGCCTAACATCAGATCTCCCAATGACTAGCATACTCACCCTCTGCACTTGTCCGGACTGGGCAGGAAAATTGACTGCTGGCCCAACAGGAGAGGGATTCCGTGATGGCTTAGAGTTGTCATGGACACTGGGAAGCACCTCGTACCTGTTGCTAAGACGTAGGGAGCTTCTTGCACGCCCTGCTCCCTCATTCGCCTTCCGCCCAGTCACACAAGAAGCCACCACAGTCTGTGACCCACTATGGAGTGAGGACGGACCGGTCAGATGTTGCGTATCGGAAGTCGCAGCGACGTCCAAGCCACTAAGGGATTCCAAAGATGTCGCAGGTCTCGTCACTGGTTCCCCGACGTCACCGAAACTTCGATAAAAAAAAAAAATGGTTCAATTGGCTCTGAGCACTATGGGACTTAACATCTGAGGTCACCAGTCCCCTAAAACTTAGAACTACTTAAACCTAACTAACCTAAGGACATCACACACATCCATGCCCGAGGCAGACTCGAACCTGCGACCGTAGCGGTCGCTGGGTTCCAGACTGAAGAAACTTCGAGCATTAGCTAGAAGCTTGTCGACGGTAGACAACGCAGCTTCCAGCTGTTTGCGGACAGCAGCCATCTCTCCTTGTGCCCGCTCACAACAAGCACAGTCCCTAGCCATAAGTTAATGTATATCAAATAGATGTAAGGTCTCAAATGGCGCTACTGAGTTTGAAAATATACCAAAGGAGGATAAAGTAACACAAAGTTAGTGTGCAGATTTCTCACTGTACTCTGAGACCTCAATTAAACACAAATAAATTTCTCTTCATGGAAAATTTACATTCGGAAGCCGCCCTACACAAGGATATTCACAAGAGATACACAACAAGAACTACGATTAATTTTATAATCACTAGTCTACACAGAAAAATACACACGTAAAGTTCTCTTCTTTGCAGAAGCACGTGAACAAAATACTAAATTAATTTACAGTTTATCACATACGTGTTGCTGCTGCTCTGCTGTGCGTTCTCTCGTCTCAGCGGCTGCCACTACGCTGTGTATTACAGGTGAAGTACGTCAGTTTTTGGGATAGAGTTCCATGCCTATTGGCCTTGGTCGATCAATACGTGGATGATTATTGCTGTTTATGGATGACGATAGATTGGGCGTCCGTTGATGTTACACATGAGATTCTTTGGAGATAGATCTGGTGATCGAGAAAAGATCTGGTGATAGAGTGACTAAGGCCCCCGTCTACACGTTATAGGGTATGCCGAGTTATAACGGCAGTATGTGGGCGAGCGTTGGAATCCTGTTCATGAATGGCATCACAACAAGTCGAGTCACCAGAACAAATTGAATCATCAGACTGACGCAGTCATGGCTTATGGGATAACCACAAGAGTGCTTCTCCTCTCATACGAAATCGCACCCCAGACCATAACCCCAGGTATAGGTCCAGTTTGTCTAACAATCATACAGGTTGTTTGCCAGCTAGAAAATGGACTCCTTTTAACCAACACCCGGCCATCACTGGCATCGAGACGGAACCAGCTCTTTTATCAGACACTCTGCTCCTCTGGAGCTTGTGGTCTAGTGGCTAGCGTTACTACCGCTGGATCACTGGATCCTGGGTTCGATTCCCGGCCACGTTGGGGACTTTTCTCCATCGCGCGACTGCGTGTTTGTGTTGTCCTCGTTGTTTCGTCATCATTCGAGAAAGTGGAGAGATTGGTCTGTGTAAAGATTGGGAATTTGTATGGGCGCTGATAACGGTGCAGTTGAGTGCGCTCAAACCACACACCATCATCATCATCATCATCACACTCTCCTCTGTCTCCAAGTAAAGTATTGCGTACTAACATTCTGTCAGAGTCATAAAAAAATCATAAAAACTGTCGCTTGCTTCCCTTTCCTGGATACTCAGAATTCGTGCTTACATCTGGAAATACGTTCGAAGTTGTAATTAATATCGCATAAATATACTACAAGCACTTTCTGTCAAATTAGAACTTTGCCAAGATTTGCATTATTCATGGATTCTTCACTTCTGACCAGACCAGTAAAAAAACCTCCCCGCGCGGAGTGGCCGCACGGTTAGAGGTGCCATGTCAAGGATTGCGTAGTCCCTCCCGCCGGTGGTTCGAGTCCTCCCTAGGGAATAGTAGTGTGTGTTGTCCTTAGCATAAGTTAGTTTAAGTAGTGTGTAAGTCTAGGGACCGATGATCTCTGAAGTTTAGTCCCTTAGGAATTTACACACACACACACGCACACAAAGTCGCAGTATCTTTAACAAGAAAATTATAGTTTGTTTTCGAATGTCTTGTCTCTATTTACGGACACCAGCTAGTGTAGCAGTACTTGTAGGGCCCTGCTGCTGCATTACGCTCACTGAAAAACACAAGTCAAATAGTTTCGCATCCTGCAGTTATGCATTAACGTCAGCTGTTTGCGTCACATGAAAATTTGTACCAGGTAGGGACTCGAACCCTGATTTCCCGCCTTCCACGAATGGTAGCCTTAACCACTTCGGCTATCCGAGCACCGATCCAAACTTTGGATGTCACGAAGCTACAAGGCCTTTGCTCGCACAATTAGTGATTCCCACACGGGGAAACAAATGTGCCGCTCTCGATAAGCGGGAAATCCAGTGTAGGCAGCCGTCAAACGCGCGTTAATTCTGCGCTGCTTCGTTCTTTCCATAGCCCAAACGAATGCATAAATTCGTTCTAAAGGAAAGGCGGTGGAAAATAAAAAGTACTCGATTGGTAAAAGTGGATTGTATTTAGCACTAGATTGCGAGACACAGTTACAAATGCCTGCCCGCTGCGTGGCAGTCACGGCGCTGTCTGTATGTCTCAGCCAGTTCTAGCCATGCACCAAGCGTCCTGCGGCTGCTGCGCCCTTGTGGCACGTTGCACCAATACATAACATTCCGCGTACCCAATTTATATAAATCACAGAAATAGAAATAATCACATGCAGCACAAATTACACCTAACAAACAAGGAAATAAAATGATTCAAGAAATCGTGTCCGCGGCAAACAAAAGAAACCCTTCAATTACAAATTTAAAAGTTATGGGCACCAGAATCTATGTTTCCTGTGGAATAACACAGATCTTCGTCAGTGGTCGTTTATAAGTTCGGGTTGCTGTGCGCATTGAAACAACTTGTACCATACCATCAGCACCAGGGTGTGTACCAACAATTACCCCAGACCACCACACGAAGGGTGGCAAATTGTCTTCCTTCGGGAGAACCAATGCACTTGGCTGTAAATTGTCCTTTATTGATGACCATTTAGTTCTCTGTTGTAGTTGTGATAGGTAATCCTTTGACCAACGTTTCGAGATGTGCTGCTTTTAATGCTGGACGAGCTGCCATCTTGACAACCTGGATGATGGCTCTGAAAGCAAGCCTGGCTCTGGGAAAGTTGTTAAGTGTTCACCAATAAGAAAATGGCACGTAGTAAGGTATGAGAATTCATCTGGGTTGTCAGGAAGTTGTGTAATGGGTGGGGTACTCCAACCTGCTTCAGTTTGTGTTAGAAAGGTGTATAACTCTTCAAACGCCAGCACTTGGTTTCCCACGACTCTCTTAAAATGTCTCTTGATGGTTTTTTTGTCTGCTTCCCATAGACAACCAAACTGTGGGGAATTAGGTGGTATACGAGTGTATACCATTCTGCATAGTTTTAGATTTGAGTTGTGGGAAACTGACAGATGAACATAGCATGCAGTTCACTCAGCTCATTCTTTGCAGCAACAAACGTATTCCCATTGTCGCTGTACATGTTTGTGGAAACGCCTCGTCATGAAATGAGTCTTCGAAAAGCAGCAATGAAAGCTTGGGAGGACAAAGCAGTGACAAGATCGATGTGTACTGCCTTTGTTGCCATGCAAAAGAACAAGGCATTGTAGACCTTTGTCCTAGTTTTGCTCCTTTTTCCTCCATTTTTACGTATAGTGACCCTCCGCAGAAAACTCCACAATTAAGGAATGGTTTACTTTGCTCTACACGCACTAAAGGAAGTTGTCCCATGAGCGGTGTTGCAATGGTTGTCTTCAAGCGATACAAAGAAGGCACTTATGGATTATTTGTCTGATAACAGAACAACAATTAGGTCTCTAGTATGTCTCAGGCTTGCTAACAACAGCGGAGTTCAGGCATGCAACAAACGAAGATGCTCGCTCATGCCTTTTAGTTTAGTGAGATTATGCTTAGGAGGAAGAATCATGGAGTGCTTCTGACATTAAGAAACTTTTGATTGTTCAAATCCGCTGCTCACCCTCGTCCAGAAGGATGAACTGTGTTTAGTTTGCTTATCTTTGGAACTGGTCGCCCATGTTGTAGTTTTTCAATTTCATTGTGATAACCTTGCTGTTGCACCATACGAATGACTGCCTTCGATGTTATGTGAAGTTCTGCTGGTGTTAGATTTCCACAAGGCCTCTCGGAGGGTGCCACCTAACAGTGTTTATATATCTCAGCACACAAGCCATAACTCTGTACAGTTTAGACCATGAAGAATGATGTTGGGCTATTTCATTCCAGTGAAAGTAGATTCGACTAAGCAAACTTGTTGAATACCCTACTCTAGTGCGTCAAATGATTAGTCTGCGTACTTCATACAGTTAACTAGCCACACTGACGGTGGCTGATGAAGCCAGAAAGAACCTGTCCACCGTAGCTTACTATTACTATTCGGTCGTATGCTTACGTTCAAAGCAATGGCTTCGAATAGGTTGTAATTTAGAATGACTTGAAGGCGAGTCATTGCATCATTTATACTTTCTTTTAATTCGGTATTATCTTGAATTATTGTGTTTACTGGTCAACGGGTGTAAGATTACTTTTATACTGATGGGCCTGGATCTGCAACTACACATCTACCTACATGGCTACTCTGCAAATTACACTTAAGTGCCTCGCAGAGGGTTCATCGAACCACCTTCACAAGAATTCTCTATTACTCCAATCTTGAACAGTGCGCTGAAGAAGCGAACACCTATACCTTTCCGCGCGGGCTCTGATTTCCCTTGTTTTCTTATGATGATCGTTTCTTGCTAAGAGGGTCAGTTATTGGTAACAATTACGGTAGTACGAACTTATTTAGCAGATACGAATCTTCCAGCTTTAACTCTTCCAAAATGTGGCATGCTACTGAGGAGCCATCTTGTCTTGCTATAAAATTCAAGGACACTCTGTCAAGTCAATTTCATGAAATAGAATTCGTCTAAGTAAGGACCACTGATTATTAATCTATTATCAACAAATACTGGAAACTTCTTGTGATCCTGCATTACTGGACGGTATCAAACATGTGTCACTTAACTGTTATCATACTTAGTCTGATAATAATTTTAGCTTTTCGTAAATAATCTTTCCGCTAGTCAACTATTTCCTGCATACTGCACTTAGGAGCACACTAACGGAAGTACGATACATTGCACGAATAAATGTTACAAGTAATAGGTTTATACACATTTACAATAACGTCTTGCTTTTGCTAATATTCATTCATGTACTACATACTACTCTGAGGTATGCACAGCGTTTGTCTCTTTCCATTACGTTGTGCGTATGGTCCTGTGAACTATCTGACCGTTTAATACTTTTTTCCGAGTCAGATAGCGATATAAACTTACTATTGGCGCATTATACTTTTATTCTGCATGTCACTAAGAGAAATATCATACCTATCACTAACACTGAGAGTTATCGATACTTCTTTACAAACTTAAATGCATTATCTGACGAGCCCTGTGACGATATTTTTCTTGGAATGCTTCTTATTTACTGCTATCACAAGAGTGCGATTTGACGTATATCATACAGTGTTGACTTACAATAACTTCGTACATTTTACGCTTTGTATCAGGTCCTACAACTTCTATTTTGGTGTGCACTGACTAGAATATTTAGAATTTTCTGTCTTTGTGATCAATTATTTGCCAGGAGTTCCTTTTTTCAGTATTTTCAAATCAGTGTTGTCCGCCACAATTTTACTTTATCTTTACAGCATTCTCTGTCTTATGCATTTACAATGACTACCTACAAAGAATCTGTAATGCATTTAGAATATCTGTGCTTTACTTCATAATAGCCTTCTGGAGAAATACGATAAGTAAAACTGAAGAGGATACTGTAAGAAATTCATTATGATATTTCACTGAAAAAATACGGCAACCAGCCACTTTTTAATGCGTTTTTATTTACGCCAATTTGCATTTCGGGTTTGCACCCATCTTCAGCTGGCAAATTACATGGATCTTCAGTTACTACAGTAGTACAATCTCGACAGCAGTTTGGATGATGCAGCAGGCCTGTGCAAAAGCAACGATTCCAATCATTTACTTCAATTTCGCTAGTTTAAAGTCCCACACTATCAGTTGTTCATTTTACTTACATTCTCCTCTCCTTTTTTTCTTGGCTTTTCTTCTTTTTTGCAACAACACAAACACTTTTTATCGCGTATTTTATGCAGGCGCACTGCGTTATCCGCTATGTTGTCGACTGACAGTTTTTGTTCACATACAAATGGTTTATCTATGGACAGAGTTATATTTTTAGGAAAGTTTTGAGGTTCTAAGATAAGCTACTGTTTTCTAAATATTAACTTGGCTGATAGAAGTATTCTAAGTACGATGAATACAATTTTTTTGTAGTATTGAAGATAATATACTAACATAACACATTTATACAAAGCAGTAATTCATACATTTACAATATAACAAAGATAGAATTAAGATTTTAGAATTAAGATTTTTATGTTTTATATTATTACATGCATTTGTTGGGTTTATGATAGATTATGTTATATCTTGAATGTGCTTAGTAAGTGGTTTGATAAGTAGAGCGTGGAAGTTTTTTAGAAATATTCGGTTTGGGAGCTCTGTTTGGTCTTTAAGTATATCAGAAGGGGATGCATGTTTATGCGAATAAATTTCGATTTCTTCTAGGAGGTTCATTCTTTTTCCTTTGTTGGCTAAGTGGAGAACTTGTAGGTTATGGGATATGTCTGTTACTTGATGTTCTTCTTCTGCTACATGTTGGGCGAATGTGGATTTATTTAAGTTTTTTAAACGAAGAGCATCCATGTGTTCTCGAAACCGTATGCTGAAGTTTCTCCCTGTTTGGCCTATGTATGTTTTTGGACATGAGTTGCAGTTAAGTTTGTATATTCCTGATTGATTGTACGGTTTGGTATTATTTTAATGTTATGGATAGCTTTGTCCTTTATTTTGTTATTTGTATAGCAGCTGATTTTGATAACTGTTCCTCAGAACAAGTTTGCTATTTTATATGACAGCTTTCCTACAAATGACAAGCTTAAATATTTTTCATTTGGCTGTGTTGTGGTATTCTTTAATGTAGTTTTGTTATTGTATTGGTTTATGTGGGGATTTATCTTAGAGTTTAGTTCATCTATCAATTTTTGATTGTAAACATTATTGTAAGCATTTGCTTTGATGGTGTTTAGTTCTTATATTTGGATGCTCTTCGTTTAAAAAACTTAAATAAATCCACCGTATTTTTTCAGTGAAATATCATTATCCACGACCACGAAGCTCAACAGTCCTAATAAAATGGACAAATTATTAAGAAATTCATTTACGAAAACATTTGATTATTTTGCTGATTCCAATCGAAAAGCAGGTTATTTGTGATGGTTATGGTCGTTTGGTGTCTACATTGATGTAAAACTAAAAGTTAATATAAGTAAGTCTGTGATTCAAATTTTTTATAAAGTCAAGAAATATATATTTCATTTTGTGAAAAATTAAGAGTTACATTGTCTGGTGAATGAGAGAGTGTTTATTTCAGTTTTTTCGGCTGAATTGATTTTCTGAATCTCTTAATACTGATGTCTGTGCTGTAATTTGTGGAAGCATCGGCTTAAGTAAGAGGAGCAACTGAACAAGAATTCATAGATAGGAATAAACTGTTAAAAGTTGCACCATAGAAGAAATTGTGGAACTAATTTGTGAATTTTGACTCGAGAATCATTAACTGTGACATGTAACGTTTCTCTTCCACTATCTTTTCGACAGTGAAAAATAAACTCCCTGTAAACACTATCACGGCCACACATCCAAAGAGACCTACGCCAGTGACAGTGAAAATTACTGTACTACGGTTTGGGCAGCATTAACCCCTTCGTTTGTTGACAAGGGAGAGAGCAGGGTTCCACACAGAATTTGAGAAGAAACCTCAACCTCTATTTACGTACGTCTTTGCAAAATTCAGCTGCTTCCTTAGTAACACTATCCTAGTAGTTGGAAGTGTATACCAGAATTTCCGTGTTCTTACCTTCCATAGGACGGTCGATGCCAAGAGAATGTTCTGCAAGAGCCGCTTTTCTCGGCTGTTGTGAGCGTTTGTGACGCTCATGCTCAATACACAGTCCTCCGTGGTACTGATAGTCTGACAAATATATGAAGTTCCACAACTGCAAGGAATGAGATAGCCACCCGTCTTACGCACGTCCAACTCATCCTTAACAGAACCTATTAGAACCATTACCTTGGCGGTCGGAAAACACATTGCACATAATATTCCAGCACAATACGACCAGTCTAGTTAGCAATACTCTCTGCATGTTATAGAAAGGCAGGAAATCTTGGTGCATACTCGGTATTATCATCAGTCACCCGGTGCACGATTGGTCAATAACGCAGCGCACGTGTGCTCCATCTAAGACATTCATTCTTTCCTTATCATGTACTGATGGACCTAAACGTAAAACTCCACGATGAATGGTGAAATATTGCTCTGCAACCAACTCAATGCTAGGCTGCGTCACTGCCTTGCAACACAAAGTAGTCCCGCAATAGCATGAACATCAACGTGGATTTACTGTGACTCGGTATCACGACCACAATAATGTAAGCTGTAAAAGTCGGTCAACCATTACGAAAGGGCGAAGATAAACAAGAAATGACAGGCGGACAGAACGCATAAAGAGGCCTCCCACGCTTGAGGTACCTTCGTGATAAGCGTGTGTGCCAGGCCTTTGCGAATTGTCCACAGGCATATTGTGAACATTTTACCACCGGCATCAGGACTTTGGCTCGGTTACTAATATTAAATATTGAATCCTATGCTTGTAAATAAGTGGTTTCAAACCGGTCTTACTCATTATTTTTATTTTTTTATTTTATTTTTTATTATTATTATTTTTTTTTTCCTCAGTCCACTGGACGGCGCGGAACGGAACGAAATTGCAAGTAGGACTAACATGAGTATTATGTACATGGTATATTTTTTTGTATTTTTTTTTGTCATCAGTCTACTGACTGGTTTGATGCGGCCCGCCACGAATTCCTTTCCTGTGCTAACCTCTTCATCTCAGAGTAGCACTTGCAACCTACGTCCTCAATTATTTGCTTGACGTAATCCAATCTCTGTCTTGCTCTACGGTTTTTGCCCTCTATAGCTCCTTCTAGTACCATGGAAGTCATTCCCTCATGTCTTAGCAGATGTCCTATCATCCTGTCCCTTCTCCTTATCAGTGTTTCCCACATATTCCTTTCCTCTCCGATTCTGCGTAGAACCTCCTCATTCCTTACCTTATCAGTCCACCTAATTTTCAACATTCGTCTATAGCACCACATCTCAAATGCTTCGATTCTCTTCTGTTCCGGCTTTCCCACAGTCCATGTTTCACTACCGTACAATGATGTACTCCAGACGTACATCCTCAGAAATTTCTAATAGTGGAAGAAATAGCTTTAACGAACTACCAAAACTTAGGGAAACCCATCTAGTTCGCAGTATCCTGACCCCTGGATTGCTCAAAGCACTGGTGTTGCACGGTAAGGAAGAACATCCGAACTTTCCCCGCTAGATTACTCGTGTAGATCGTGAGGATGATGCCAGTTCCAAGCATAATAGAGGCAGTCCAGTCTGGGGAGGAAGTCCTCGTTCATTATCATGTAGACGCTGATACAGAACATCGACAGATGCAGGTGAACAGATAGATCATTTTTCCCGAGATCCCCGAAAGGCACCACATTCTCGACCAGTTACAGACCGCAGATATTGCGTGATTTGTCAAAGCCGTTTGACTCTGTGAGCCACAATATCCGTCTAAGTAAATTATATTATTAAGGTGTAAGAATAAATGTTGCAAAATGGTTGAAATCTTCTCTCTCCGGGGAGTAAACTTGTCAATAGGAAAGACTTCTGTATTGAGCTACGAGGCATCACGCTATTAACTAATTGTACTCCATTGTGCACCCCTTCCTTTTTCTTATATGCATCGATGACCTTTCATCCGAAATATTAACAGGAGCTAAATTTGTTTTGTTTTTAAGTGGTGGAAATCCTACAATAAATACCAAACCAAGTATAATTTTAGAAAAACCTGTTAACGAAATTTTCATCGACATTAGCAAATGGTTCACAGCCAGTTCTTTGTAACTGAACTTCAAAAAAATACGCTATATCCGGTTCAGAGCTTGTAAGAGGTCTCTCATCGTATATGCCTAAAATATGACGACATGCATGTACTCTTAGATGAGACTGACAGTGTTAAATTCTTGGGACGACAATTTGATGATAAATTCAGCTGGGTGGAGATTACTGCATAGCAGCTCAAGAGCCTAAAGCACTCTTTTTTAATGAATATGTTGCCAGATATATACGATATAACAGAAGAGTAGCATCTTTGGCTTATTTTCAATATGTAATGTGATACGGGACTCGTTTCTGGTGTAACTCATTACGCAAAGCTAAACTTTTCCAAGAACGAAAGAGTGTAATACCAGTTATTTGTGGTGTGAACACAATAACTTCCTGCAAAGTCATGGTCAAGGAGCTGGGAATACTAACAATTAAATTTTTTCCTCAACAAAATTTGATATAAATTAATGTTTTTGCCACCAGCAGCTCAATTAATGGAATCAATACCAAAAATAAAAGTAAACTGTACAAACATTTAAAGTCACCTACTGTGGTCAAGACAGGAGCACATTTATCAAAAACACATATTTTCAATAACTTTCCAGCAGCGATAAAAGTTAAACTACTAATGAAGTTCAGCTTAAGAAGAGACTAAACGATTTATTTGTGGCCACTCCTTCTACTCCATTGACAAGTTTCTTAGGAGAACCGACTGGTATGTATATATTTTTAATAGCATCAAATAATGCCTCTTCAACATAAAATGTTACTTCTGTACATATTCAGCGAACTGAAGTGAGATAAAAAAGTCTTGTAAACCTCGTATTTTCCCATTGTAGATGCTTCGAAACAATAGACTGTACCTCAGCGTACTGTGCATTTCCATGTTTTGTGACAAGATTGTTATCACGTTTTATACAAAAAAATGTTGAAGATACATTGAAATAGTTCTTTTAGTTTGTAGATATACACTGTGTACTCTTTTTCATGCCATGATCTATATCCTAGACATCTCCTCACTCCGCAACGCGGATCAAAAGTACATATAATCTAATCTAACCAAGGTAAGGCCATAGAGAGCAACTTCACAGATATGTGGTTGTCTCTATGGCCTCTTACGTAACAGATCATAGACTGTTAAAATTCATGTTGAAAACTTTAAATGCGAACATTTTAGAATAGGTTTAACCGTGACAGTTTGTTGGTGAAACTTCAACTAAAACGAAAACAACAAGGGCATATGCCAAGGAATTGTAACGGGATCTTTAGTCCACAATAAATATAAAAGATTTATCAAATAGAGTCACCAATCCTATCAAATTTTTCAGCAATGTTCTGTCATCTGCAGATTAGACTGTCGTACGGAAACGCTGGAAGTCTTCGACACAGTTCACGCCTGTTGCAAGTAATGTGCAGCTTTCTTTAAATGTTGATAAGTACAAGTTAATAGCAATAACAAAGAGAACGAATGCTATATCATCCTACTAAAGGATCTGTAGCAGACTGAGTTCTTGTCACGCCGATTTACGTAAATATTCCTTCAAGGAAGACGTACAAAATGATGGCTTTGGCCAAAGTGCTCCTGCCTACACTAGGGTCTTTTCTTTTAGTCATGTGGCTCTCAAGCAATTATGGAATATGCGATCTAAAAAGAAGACGTGTGAGAACGTACTAAATTCATTAAATAACAAATTACAAGCAGCAGGTATTTTCTGTGATTTGTCAAAGGCATTTGATTGTGTGAACCACAACATCCTTTTAAATAAATTAGAATTCTGTGGTGTCACAGGCAGTGCTGTAAAATGGTTTAAGTCTTACCTCGCTAACAAGAAACAAAGGGTGTCAGTGCAAGGGTTTAGTGGATTAAGTCATCGGTCATATCAGAATGGGAAGAAATTACACGTGGTGCCCGACAAGGATCCATCTTAGGGCCATTGCCTTTGCTTGAGTACATTAATGATCTCTCATCACTTACACTGGCAGAAGCAGAGTTCGTTTTGTTAGCATATGATACAAGTATTGCAATAAATAGTACGACGAGTGTAGTTCTAGAAAGATCTGCTAATGATATCTTCATGGATATTAATAAATGGTTTAAATCCAACTCACTAACATTAAACATCGAAAAGACTCACTATATGCAATTCAGAACCTGTAAGAGGTTTCCACCCAGCATATGCATAAAGTATGAAGAAGAGCAGATAAAGAGGTTGACAGTCTTAAATTCCTGGGATTACAACTTGATAAGAAAATTCAGTTGGAAGGAGCACACCACAGAACTGCAGTAACGATTTAACAAATTTGTATTTGCAATTCACATTTTAACAGACACAGGCGACATAAAAATGAAGAAGCTTGCATATTTTGCCTACTTTCATTCCATAAGGTCACATGGTATAATATTTTGGGGTTGTTGTTGTTGTTGTGGTCTTCAGTCCTGAGACTGGTTTGATGCAGCTCTCCATGCTACTCTATCCTGTGCAAGATTCTTCATCTTCCAGTACCTACTGCAGCTTACATCCTACTGAATCTGCTTACTGTACTCATCTCTTGGTCTCCCTCTACGATTTTTACCCTCCACGCTGCCCTCCAGTACCAAATTTGTGATCCCTTAATGGCTCAGAACATGTCCTACCAACCGATCCCATCTTCTAGTCAAGTTGTGCCACAAACTCCTCTTCTCCCCAATTCTGTTCAATACCTTCTCATTAGTTATGTGATTTACCCATCTAATCTTCAGCATTCTTCTGTAGCACCACATTTCGAAAGCTTCTATTCTCTTCTTGTATAAACTATTTATAGTCCATGCTTCACTTCCATACATTGCTACACTCCGTACAAATACTTTCAGAAACGATTTCCTGACACTTAAATCAATACTCAGAGTTAACAAATTTCTTTTCTTCAGAAACACTTTCCTTGCCATTGCCAGTCTACATTTTATATCCTCTCTACTTCGACCATCATCAGTTATTTTGCTCCCCAAATAGCAAAACTCCTTTACTACATCAAGTGTCTCATTTTATAATCTAATATCCTCAGCATCACCCGACTTAATTCGACTACATTCCATTATCCTCTCTTTGATTTTGTTGATGTTCACCTAATACCCTCCTTTCAAGATACTGTCCATTCCGTTCAACTGCTCTTCCAAGTCCTTTGCTGTCTCTAACAGAACTACAATGTCATCGGCGAACCTTAAAGTTTTTATTTCTTCTCCTTGGATTTTAATACCTACTCCGAATTTTTCTTTTGTTTCCTTTACTGCTTGCTCAATATACAGATTGAACAACATCGGGGGGAGGCTACAACCCTGTCTCACTCCCTTCTCAACCACTGCTTCCCTATCATGTCCGTCGACTCTTATAACTGCCATCTGGTTTCTGTACAAACTGTAAATAGCCATTCGCTCCCTGTATTATACCCCTGCCACCTTCAGAATTTAAAAGAGAGTATTCCAGTCAACATTATCAAACGCTTTCTCTAAGTCTACAAATGCTAAGAACGTAGGTTTGCCTTTCCTTAATCTAGCTTCTAAGATAAGTCGTAGGGTCAGTATTGCCTCACGTGTTCCTACATTTCTACGGAATCCAAACTGATCTTCCCCGAGGCCAGCTTCTACTAGTTTTTCCATTCGACTGTAAAGAATTCGTGTTAGTATTTTGCAGCTATGATTTATTAAACTCGTAGTTCGGTAATTTTCACATCTGTCCACACCTGCTTTGTTTCGGTAATTTTCACATCTGTCCACACCTGCTTTGTTTGGGATTGGAATTACTACATTCTTCTTGAAGTCTGAGGGAATTTCGCCTGTCTCATACATCTTACTCACCAGATGGTAGAGTTTTGTTAGGCCTGGCTCCCCCAAGGCTGTCAGTAGTTCTAATGGAATGTTTTCTACTCCCGGGGCCTTGTTTCGACTTAGGTCTTTCAGTGCTCTGTCAAACTCTTCACGCAGTATCATATCTCCCATTTCATCTTCATCTACCTCCTCTTCCATTTTCATAATATTGTCTTCAAGAACATCGCCCCTGCATAGACCCTCTATATACTCCTTCCACTTTTTTGCTTTCCCTTCTTTGCTTAGAACTGGGTTTCCATCTGAGCTCTTGATATTCATGCAAGTTGATCTCTTTTCTCCAAAGGTCTCTTTAATTTTCCTGTAGGCAGTATCTATCTGACCCCTCTTGAGATAAGCCTCCACATCCTTACATTTGTCCTCTAGCCATCCCTGCTTAGCCATTTTGCACTTCCTGTCGATCTCATTTTTGAGACGTTTGTATTCCTTTTTGCCTTCTTCACCCCAAAGATTTCTACTAGCCTTCGTCTTTTTACCTACTTGATCCTCTGCTGCCTTCACTATTTTATTCCTCAAAGCTACCCATTCTTCTTCTACTGTATTTCTTTACGCCATTCCTGTCAATTGTTCCCTTATGCTCTCCCTGAAACTCTGTACAACCTCTGGTTTAGTCAGTTTATCCAGGTCCCATCTCCTTAAATTCCCAACTTTTTGCAGTTTCTTCAGTTTTAATCTACAGTTCATAACCAATAGATTGTGGTCAGAGTCCACATCTGCTCCTGGATATGTCTTACAATTTAAAATCTGGTTCCTAAATCTCTGTCTTACCATCATATAATCTATCTGAAACCTTTTAGAATCTCCAGGGTTCTTCCATGTATACAACCTTCTTTCATGATTCTGGAACCAACTGTTAGCTATGATTAAGCTATGCTCTGTACAAAATTCTACCAATGCGCTTTCCTTTTTCATTTCTTAGCCACAATCCATATTCACCTACTACGTTTCCTTCTCTTCCTTTTCCTACTGTCGAATTCCAGTCACCAATGACTATTAAATTTTCGTCTCCCTTCACTACCTGAATAATTTCTTTTATCTCATCATACATTTCCTCAATTTCTTCATCATCTTCAGAGGTAGTTGGCATATAAACTTGTACTACTGTAGTAGGCGCGGGCTTCGCGTCTATCTTGGCCACAGTAATGCGTTCACTATGCTTTTTGTAGTAGCTTACCCACACTCCTATTTTCCTATTCATTATAAAGCTACTCCTGCATTACCCCTATTTGATTTTGTATTTATGATCCTGTATTCGCCTGAATAAAAGTCTTGTTCCTCCTGCCATCGAAGTTCACTAATTCCCACTATATCTAATTTCAACCTATCAATTTCACTTTTTAAATTTTCTAACCTACCTGCCCGATTAAGGGATCTGACATTCCACGTTCCGATCCTTAGAACGCCAGTTTTCTTTCTCCTAATAACGACATCCTCTTGAGTAGTCCCCGTCCGGAGATCCGAATGGGGGACTATATTACCTCCGGAATATTTTACCCAAGAGGACGCCATCATCATTTAATCATACAGTAAAGCTGCATACCCTCGGGAAAAATTACGGCCGTAGCTTCCCCTTGCTTTCAGGCGTTCGCAGTACCACAACAGCAAGGCCGTTTTGGTTAGTGTTACAAGGCCAGATCAGTCAATCATCCAGACTGTTGCCCCTGCAGCTACTGTAAAGGCTGCTGCCCCTCTTCAGGAACCACACGTTTGTCTGGCCTCTCAACAGATACCCATCCGTTGTGGTTGCACCTACAGTACAGCTATCTGTATCGTTGAGGCACGCAAGCACCCCACCAACGGCATGGCCCATAGGTGATGGGGGGGGGGGGGGGGTAACTCATCAAATCCAACAAAGGTATTCAGAGTTCAAAAGTGTGTAATACGTATTATTTGTGGAGTAAATTCACGGACGTCCTGTAGAAACCTCTTCAAAAAACTGGGTATACTAGCTACTGCCTCTCAGTATATTTACTCCTTAATGAAATTTGTCCTAAAAATGTATCTCTTCTTTCAACAAACAGCTCAGTTCAGACATACAATGCCGGGAACAAAAATGATCTACACAAGGACTTACAAGCTCTTACTTTAGTTCAAAAAGGGGTCCACTACTCAGGAACACTCATCTTCAATAATTTGCCAGCAAACATAAAAAATTTAGTTACAAATAGAGGTCAGTTTAGAAGGAGCCCGAAATACTTACTGGTAGCCAACTCCTTCTACTCCGTTGACGAATTTTTAATAGAAACAAATGATGTATTTATATACTCATACTATTAGTATTGTTATTTCAACTACTCATACTATTAGTATTGTTATTTCAGCTTTTAAAAAAATGACATGTTCCACATCCACGAGGATCTCCTCAGCATGGATCTATGGAACGAAAAACTAATCTAATCTAATCTATAATCTCGATAGTGAACGCACAATGATTTCTTGGCCAACAGATTCTCTTAATCTGAAAGCGATGGAACGAATCTGGGACGCGATCGGTCAGCAGCTCCGTGGCCACAAACCAGCGATCCATAACTTATGGGAATTACGCGACCTGCGCGCAGATATCTGATGCTACATTCCGCCGGAAACCTGCCGTAAGACTTACCAAATACAAATTACGTAGGACAGCTGCTGTTTCTGATTCCGAAGGTGGACAAACTTGCAATTAAGAAGATTGTCAGAATATTTCCGCTCCTCAGTGTACATCGTCGTAATCTATAACACAATCTTATGAGTTGCAATCATTTTATAACGTTTGAAAACTTATATCAAGTGACAGATTATTTGCGAAGCTTTGCACCAAAGTACTAAATGAGTATGTCAGTGATCTAAGCCTTCTTTAAATTCTTTCATACGTGTTCTGGTTGCTCGTACGAGCCAAATCCACCAGTAGTTTTGTGCAAAAGTTTTGACTTGTAATTCAAATATGACCACGTTGTCTTCTTTGTTTATCGGTCTCCTTTTTTTAGCAGTTGCATGGGCAACTACCGTCCTTAGCTTTTATTTAAGTTGCTAAGGACGGAAATTAACCTATACAAAACACGACCTCTCAGAAGGCTTGCAGCGTGAGAAGATATAAGAGACATTGCAGTGGTTTTGTCCAATAGAAGGACGACGACACCTACAGTCCTGGCGTAGATCGTAGAAACCATTACCTGTCGATAACATATTACTGGAAACTGGGCTGACATCTCGAATCGCAAGACGTTGTTCTCCGCTGACAGAATACTACAGACAAAGGAAACTTATATGTGTAGAGTTAGAGCCTGGAGGGGCAATGAGTGTCTTTTCCTGTTGTTCAGCGACGAGTATCACTTCCATTTGTTGTGGTCGGATCGACGCCAACGTTTCCATATATGACCTTGTGGAGGGTACAGGAATCGGCGATCGTCGATACCTTTTCTGCCCCTGGACTCATGATTTGGGTTCTATTGATCATGACAACATGGCTTATGCGGTACTTGTTGAAGGTAGGGTGCATGACCTCCAGCATTTGACAAAAATTTTACACCTTGTTATCATACTATTCATGTTGAAGATAATAAAAGGCACATTTCAGCAAGATATTGTAAGACCCCACAATGCATCTAACCTCAGAAGCGTAGTGAGGTTTGTTCACGTCTTCTGCTGGCTTACCAGGTCTCAGATTTGTCCCACAAACAGCAGGTCTGGGAATTTTACAAGACAGTAAGTTATGTGTGTACTTTTCTTACTGGTTTGATGCTCTGTGACGTCTTAACAGATATCCTCCTCATTCCATAGCTTACCAGTCCACCTAACTTCCAAAGCTGTCTTTCACCACACCACAAATGCTTCTGTTCTTTTCTATTCCAGGTTCCCTACAATCCATGTTCAACACCATACAGTGCTGTGCTCCAAACGCACATTATCAGAAATTCTTCCTTAGATTAAGGACTACATCAATATTAAGAGACTTTTGGTCAGAAATGCCCTTTTTGTCAGTGCTACTCTGCCATTAATGTCTTTGATTATTTTGCTGCTTAGGTAGTAGAAATCCTTAACTTCATCTACTTCATTAACATAATCACGATATTAAGTTTCTCCCTGTCCTCTCTTCAGCTATTTCTCAAACCGTGCACCTTTCTTCGATATATCTTAATCCATATACTGTACCTACTAGACCGTTCATTCCACTCAGTAAACCCGGTAATTATTATTCAATCTCATTGAGAATAACGTCATCGGCGAATCTTACTATTGATATCCCTTGACCTTGAATTTCAATTCTCCTCTGCAGCCTTTCTTTTGTCTCCGACATAACTTTTCCGACAAATAGTTTCAACAGTAGGGGTGAAGAAATACCTCCCCGTCTTACACCCTTTTTAATTCTAGTATTTCTTCCTTTGTCTTCAACTCTTAGTGTTCCCTCTTGGCTCTTGCACATACTGTATAACACTCGTATTCCCCTATAGCTTACCTCAACTTTTAACAACATTTTGAACATCTGGCACCCTGACATAGTAGAACGTTTTTTTCCAGGTAAACATATTCTATGTAAGTGTCTTGATTTTCCTTTAGTCTTGTTTCCACAACGTGAGAACTGTCGCTATGGTGTCTTTACCTTTCCCTAAGCCAAACTGATCGTTATCTAATTTTCAGTTTTTTTTTGCATTCTTATTTATATTAGTCTTGTGTGAAATTTGGATACATAAGGTGTTTAACTAATTGTGCTATAGTTCTCACACTTGTCATCTCTTGCAATCTACTGAATTGTGTGGATGATTTTTTCCGAAATCCCGATGGAAATTCGCCAAAAGTATATATTGAATAACAGAAGTAATTAGTTGCCTTGTTGTCAGTTCCCGGACGATTTTAGACATTCTGATGGAATGTGATCAAGCCCTTCTCCATTATTTGATGTTAGGTCTTACAAAGAACTTTTTTATGTATTCTGCATCGACTTCTGTTCTATCAAGTCATCAAACAAGTCTTCCGCAACATAGAGGCCATCACAATACTTTTTCCACATGAACGCTTTCTCTTCTCATTTAACACTCCACTTTTAATGTTACCACCCTTGCTTTTAATTTCGTCGATGATTCTTTTGACTTTTCTATATGTTGGATCAGTCCTTCCGACAGTGATTTCTTCTTCGATTTCTTCACGTTTCTCTTGCAGCCATTTCACCTCAGCTTCCCTGCACTTCCTATTCAATGCACTCCTAAATGACTTGTATTTTAGTACTCTTGAATTTCCCGGATCATTTTTTTACTTAATTCTTTCATAGATCGATTGAAGTATTTCTTCTATTAACCAATGTTTCTTCTAAGTTCCGTTGCTTGTACATATGTGGTTCTTTTCAGCTTCCGTGATTACTCTTTTTATGTCTATACCTTTTCAACTGAACTGCCTACTGAGCTGTTTCTTACCACAGTATCAATGACCTCAGAGAACTTGAACCATTTTGATCTGAATCTCTATCTGCTTCTGTGTATGCCTTGTAATCCAGTATCTTATCTCAGTATCTGTGCCTGACCATGATGTAATCTTACGTATCTCCCAGCCTTTCCAAGTGTACCTGCTCCTATTATGACTTGAACAGAATATTTGCAGCTAGCAGTTAAACTTGTTTGCTGACCCTCTCTCATTCCTCATACCAAGCTCATGTACTTCCGTAATGCTTCTTTCTGCTCCATCCCCAACAATCACATTCCAATCCCCCATGACTTTTAGAATTTCATCTCCCGTTGCATACTGATTTAACCCATTCAGCGTTCTTATGTACTTTCTCTTTCTCTTCATTTTCGACTTGCGACGTCGGCAGGGCCTGCCCATCTATTCATACTAAGTCCAACTCCAGTTATTGTATTTTATGCTGCTGTTGATATTATTAGTATGGAACTTAGCGATTCCTTCGAAACTGCAATGGAAAGAAGACAACGATTTGTGGTGTCAAAGGAGTACCACATATCCAAATATCTATATTCCACCAAGTGTGGAACAAAGAATGAGCTATGATCATTGACAAGACGAAGGTACAGAGAACATAGAGATTGGCTGTTTTAATGTCCATTAAAATACTGGGAAGTGATTGGCTGTTTTTTTTTAACGCCAAAAAACTATATTTTAGACATTCATTCATGTACGGTAAAAGGGGAAATGACTAAAAGGGGAAATGACCGCTTAAATACCTTGGTGTACTGTACTTAAGCTCACGTTAACATTATGATCCTTAAAGAGACGTGCTGAAGTGGCTTCAATATTTTACTACGTTCTTCTCTTAATACTGGTTCTTGAAATTATGTAAACTTGCTTTCACTAAGTTCTACAGATTGAATGAAATCACGTTGCCTACATGCAAAATTATTGGTGAATTATTGCAATAGTATTAGGTGCACTACACATGTCTCGTACTTTTTATCTTGGTATCTGCACAAATAGTCCAAGTGTCTTGAGTGTATTCCTTCTCATATAGCTATGTCACAAGATCGTTTCTTTCTTTAATGTGGTGCAATGAATGTGCCCCGATAATAAATTTTATGTTACCTGAAGAGTTTTAAAATTTCTAGAGCTGTTTACCTGGGAGTGCTTAGGTATCTGCATCATCTGGTCAGATGGTCCATTGGTTGAATTTGATTTAGTGGCACTGTGCAACATTTTGAACTGAGTAATTACTGAACAGTAATTAAACCTGGTGGTGTCTATTGCTATGCGCCTTTCAAAAGATTTCACTAACTGTATTTTTGCTGTCATTCGACAAGTTTCATCACTCTGTAACATTGTTCAAGGAAATGTTGTTTTGGTATTTCAGTACTGTTTTCGTATACGAGGGGTGTATTACTTAGTTTTACTTCTTTACTGCGAATTTTGATATTATTTTGTAAATTGTGAAATTAGATTTTTACTCTCCTCAGTCTGAACGTTTAAAGATATTACATTGTATTGTGCAACTGTAATGTTAAATTTACAAAATTTATTATTAGAATCTGCTGAATAATTTTTGAAATAAGTAGCATGTAAGAGTAATAATTACTGTCATTGTTAAACCTTCAAGAGATTTCAGTGAGTGTATCTTTGCTGACTGCCATTCAGCTATTTTCATCATTCAAGAATTTGTAAAGATATTCAAGGAATTTTTTTTTTATCTTAAGACGGTTTTGGCATACCAAGGGTGTATATTTGTTTTTTCTTCTGAACTTGGAATTTTGGTCTTCTTTTTTAACATGTGAAAATTGAATGTCACTCCCCTCAGTTTGAACAGTTAAGGACATTACATTGTATGGTGCAGATTAAATATGTTCAGTTTACTGAGTACTTGTAAAATTTATTTTGAGAATCAGTTGATTATAAATTTGAAGGGTAATAGACCACTCACAGCTAAGCCCAGTCCTACCATTCCCTGCAGTGGCTTAAAACTGGTGGCAGATGTTGTTATAATGTGGTGTTCTGTGTGTGGTAAACTCCTGCTCTGCGTTATCTAAGTATTGCCTCACTGTACAGAATGTGCTACTCAATGGGTACTGTTTGACTCTTTTTTAAAAATATTGTTTTAATAATCTCTTTGGTTTTCTTGCATAGTTTGTTATGCAATTTTATTCTTTGGTAGATTCAACCTAGATCTTGTTCTGTGATTACAGATACTGCTACTCCTGAATACTACTGTTATGGCCATTTTCTGTAGTTTGAAATCGGTGTTAATATTTTGTGCATTTGTTACCCAGAAAAAATACCACTGCTAAGAACTGGATGTAGTTTTAAATAGTACCTAACTAAAAGACACTGCCTGTCACACACTAATGACAGTAGCCGACCTTAGGGCCGAGTGGTTCTAGGCGCTTCAGTCCAGAACGGCGCTTCTGATATGGTCACAGGTTCGAGTCCTACCTCAGGCATGGATGTGTACGACGTCCTTAGGTTAGTTAGGTTTCAGTATTTCTAAGTCTCAGGGACTGATCACGTCAGATGTTAAGTCCCATAGTGCTTAGAGCCATTTGCACTACTTGAACTGATGACAGTACTCAAAGGGTATAATACAGTGATGACCCTTTGGCAGCAGCTTTGTGCGCTCATACCGTTTCAAATGAGAAAAAATGTTTTTTTCCTAGATCAGGAAATACACACTAATCAGCCAGAACTATCTACACAAACCCTTCCAGGTGAAAGGTAGCGTCACCAGACGAGGAGTGCTGTCAGTCAAACACAAGCACGGCGCATGTAATAGTGAGCATGCTGTCAGTTTGTAGCATGGGGAAGGAGTGCGATCCATCTGAGTTTGACCGAAGGCAGACTGCGATGTCTCAGAGGCTCGTCACGAGAATTTCGTAAACCATGACTTTTAGGGTGTCCGAGGAGTGTTGGAAAGTGCCTTCAACACGTGGCGAAACCATCTACATCTACATCTACATGACTACTCCGCAATTCACATTTAAGTGCTTGGCAAAGGGTTCATCGAACCACAATCGTACTATCTCTCTACTATTCCACTCCCGAACAGCGAGCGGGAAAAACGAACACCTAAACCTTTCTGTTCGAGCTCTGATTTCTCTTATTTTATTTTGATGATCATTCCTACCTATGTAGGTTGGGCTCAAGAAAATATTTTCGCATTCGGAAGAGAAAGTTGGTGACTGAAATTTCGTAAAAAGGTCTCGCCGCGACGAAAAACGTCTATGCTGTAATGACTTCCATCCCAACTCGTGTATCATATCTGCCACACTCTCTCCCCTATAACTTGATAATACAAAACGAGCTGCCCTTTTTTGCACCCTTTCGATGTCCTCCGTCAATCCCAACTTGTAAGGATCCCACACCGCGCAGCAATATTCTAACAGAGGACGAACGAGTGTAGCGTAAGCTGTCTCTTTAGTGGACTTGTTGCATCTTCTAAGTGTCCTGCCAATGAAACGCAATCTTTGGCTCGCCTTCCCGACAATATTATCTATGTGGTCCATCCAACTGAAGTTGTTCGTAATTTTAACACCCAGGTACTTAGTTGAATTGACAGCCTTGAGAATTCTACTATTTATCGAATAATCGAATTCCAACGGATTTCCTTAGGAACTCATGTGGATCATCTCACACTTTTCGTTATATAGCGTCAACTGCCACCTGACACACCATACAGCAATCTTTTCTAAATCGCTTTGCAACTGATACTGGTCTTCGGATGACCTTACTAGACGGTAAATTACAGCATCATCTGCGAACAGTCTAAGAGAACTGCTCAGATTGTCACCCAGGTCATTTATATAGATCAGGAACAGTAGAGGTCCCAGGACGCTTCCCTGGGGAACACCTGATATCACCAAGATGAAACCGCGTTCAGACGTCGCAGGGTTGGGTGGCCACAGCTCATTACAGATGTCAGACGTCTTAGAATGGACAGAATGCTAAAACAGGACAGGTAGCGAAGGGATCTAACATCAGACGTTACACTGGGGAGAGTACAACTGGGTCTGAATACATCGTCCACAGACGACACCTAACGATGGGCCTCCGTAGCCAACGACTCAAGCTTGTGCCAACGTTCACACCACGACATTGGCATCTACGACTGAAATGGGCACCTGACCATCGGCACTGGACGTTGGCGCATTGGCAGAGCGTTGTATGGTCTTACGAAACCTGTTACCTTCTTCTTCGTGCCGTCGTCTTCCAGGGGAACAGCTCCTTGACGTCTGTACTGAAGGAGGGAGACAAGCTGTCGGCGGATCCATTATGCTCTAGGAAGCATTCACGTGGGCATCAGGGGGACCAGAGTAGTTCGTGCAAGGCACCATGGCGGCCGGGGAGTATTGCACACTGGTTGCTGGCCACGTACACCCCTTCGTGACGATCGTGTTTCCCGACGGCAGTGGCGTTGTTAGCAACTTAATGTGCCATGCCACAGTGTGACGGAGTTATTCGAGAAACACAATTACGTGTTGGCCCCCCAAATCCCCAGATCTGACCTCGATCGAACACATCCGGTATGAACGTAGCGTCAGAGCTCAACGCTCTCTTCCCGGAATTTACGGGAATTTTCTGTGTGTGCAGATGTAGTGCCAGCTCTCTCCGGCGACCTATCAAGGTCTCATTCTTCCATGCCACAACGCGTCGCCGCTGTTATCCGTGCCAAAAATGGACATACCGGCTGTTAGTTAGGTAGCCATAATCATCTGGCTAATCAGTGCATGTTATCTGTACTGTATGTATCCTATCTGCTTGGAATAATCTGGACCTGTCATTAACTGAGCCTCTCATTCCCGATGCTCCTACGTTATTCAATCTTTTGGGCTGCAGTATGAAAAGCCTGGAGGTAAACATGGCGGTGACGTTCAGCGAGTAGCGCTGGGAAACACTAGGCTCGGCCGTGTAAGTGCAAGCAACGGAGCGCGCGGCGCGTTGTGTTATCTCCGAAAGCCGTGACGTCAGGGCACAACCTACAGGCTGCTCATCCGGGTGTGAGCGGCGGTATATAGCCGCGGTCGCTGGGGGCGCGTCTCACTGTCGCAGCCATGGCAGCCGTGTCTGCGCTGCTCAGCGCCGCGCTGGTTCTGCTCGTCGTTTGCAACAGCGCGCACGCCGGCCAGAAGTTCAACTACACCACCAGGTACATATAGGTTACGGCTCCACACAGTCACTACGTTTACGGATTCCATGAACTGACTTCCATGCTCCATTTTGATTGACCGTACATACTCTCCATTAGCGTGTTGTCTGTTTGCTTTCATCTCAGCGTCTTTTCAAACACTTGTTCAATTATTTTCTGACGATTCGCCCCACTGCTGGCTGCAATGCAGGCGGCCGACAATAGAGTGTGAACCTTTGACAACTCCAGCCACTTGTTCTCGTGAAATGACAGAAAAATCATTCAACCAATATCCGGCGAAGATGCTGATATAAGAGCTCCAAACTTAACGATCAAACACCTAAAACGATCCATACCTAAAGGCTGTAGAGCTGTACAGGTCACACCAATACTCAAAAAACGAAATAGGAACACTACCCTTAATTACGGACGCAAATGACTGACGTATATTTATAGTACGATTTTAGAAAATATATTGTGTTCGAATTACCTCGAAGAAATCGAGCTATTGATACGTAGCACGAAATCAGGAGATACCGTTCTTGTGAAACACAACTATTTCCTTATTCTTCACTAGTGCCAAATGAAATGTATCTCAAAGTGATACTTCCAAATTTCCAGGAGGCTTTTAACACCGTTTCTCGCAAGCAGATTCTGATCAAAATGCTTGACAATGGCATATCGTTTCTTTCATGCGACAGGATTCCTGATTTCCTCTCAGAAAGTTCGCAGAACTGGCGGGTATTACGGGAAGTAGTAGCTCTGTAATGACTGAGTAGAGAATCTAAACAGCCATCTTAAACTGTTTACAGATGATGCGGTCAGTTAACGCCTAGTCAAGTAATCGGATGATCAAAACAAATTTAAAATAGTCGTGACATCTGTATGTGCGAAAACTGTCAACTCTCTCTGACGAGGGAAAAGCGTAACGTCATCCACATTAGTACTGAAAGAAATCAGTTAAACTACGGTTCTTGTACATATTGTGTACTACCCGTCTTTCCCTAGAGGTTACTCTCGTTTTTCACGAAATTTAGAACATCTTACGCCATTCTACATCATCGAATGGTTTGTCCAGGACCACGAATTCTATGTGTGTCTTCATTTTTCTTCAGCCGCCCTTCCGCTATCGACCGCCACTTTAGAATTACTTCGATGTGGCTTCATCGTTCCGAAAGTCAAAATGACTTTTTTCCACTTTTGTGCATATTATTGTCAGCAGCTTGGATGCATAATGGATAACCTGAGTTTTCGATAGTTCTCACACTTATCTGACCTAACTATATCGAAGTGGTGTGGAAAATAATTTCCCGAAAGTCGGATCTCATATCGCCAGTCTGTTATATTATACATACCAATTCGAGTCGTCGCTTGATGTTCACTTCCTCTAATGATTTTAGAAAATCCGGCGGAATGTTATCAGTCGCTTCTGCTTTATTTGATCTAAAGTCTTCCAACGTTCTTCTGAGTCTGACTCTAATACTGGATGTCGTATGCCTCCGACATCGACACCAACAGCCATTTTACCTTGGCTTCGCAGCACTTCAACACATTTGAAATCTGTATAATATATATAAAGTATGTGGATGAAATTGTCATTTCTTTATTTACAGTGGAAAATTCTGTATTATTTTAAAACTACGAATTACATCTTGTGTGGACGGGTGAGCTATACTTTTTCGGTCGTGCGCCATATTGTAGTATGAAACGGAACAAGTCTTATACCAAGGAGCACACGATATTTATGTATGAAATGAAGTTCATTAATGTCTTTGGAATTTTACCATCCTGGAAAATTTAAATTTGTGTTACATTGCTGTAGTGCTTTTATAATATTTCTACTTCGTGTCACTTACTTATAACTGATGTGTAGTGTAATAACAATGTAACAAATAGCCTATTAAATACAGCAATGACAAGATTTCCAAATCTGGAAAAATCTTACGTTTCCGGAATAAATTTTGTAATTTCAGACATTGAATGGCAGCACGCATAAAGCCAATGCTATCGTCTCAAAATGGAATAAGAAAATATATTAAACTTCTTTCGTTGGGCTGGCTAGAAGTGAAATTCTAAAATGTGTTCCCGAGTAAAACTGTCTCTCGTAGTGATTCTACTAGCCTACGCTTTCCTGGGCAACAAATTATATGGTGTGCCGTAGGTCACATTCTGCAGAACGTAATGTGTCATCCTTGCCAAATTATCATTCCTGAGCCTACATCCACATCTTTACCTGGATTTAAATCCGTAACGCCTCATGGCATAAGTAAGTACATGGTTTTAGTATTTATTCATGTAACTTAATCCACAGCCACGGAGCTAAGCCACCATTGACAATTTAACAAATTGTGTTTAGTTACGTTATGTGGTTTCTTTGTGAAGTGAGAAGACAGCAATGAATTACACAGATGCCAGTAAGCAGACGTTGTTCTCACTCTCCAGAACTTAAGTCCACGCCGTAACATAACCTATCCTTTGCCATACATTAAAAAAATGTATCTACAACTTTTTAAATATAACTCACACATTATACAACAAAATATTTCTGGCTGTGCTGAAGCCGGACGTGGGATAATGTTTAAAGATGGAGACTCAGACACAATGATATCCTCAGCTTTTCAAACTATGGTATGCAATCCGACAACGATTTATAAAGACAAATGAGTGTTTTTTGAAATTAAACAGTCCATTCGTAACAGAAAGCACATGAGCTCAACTTCTGTGTAACCCGACCTTATAAAAAATACCACCTCGAGTCTGTTGTCACTCAGTGAGTGTGTTTATAACCATCGCTCACCCTCAGAATCATTGCTTTCGGATCTGCTTGGTCTTTTGAGAATATGTAAATACACAGTATATTTATGAACGCTGTCTTGTAAAGTAAAGATATGCAGGTAAGTGCTCAGGATCCGTTGATATTAGGGCGATGAATCTCTTTCATTTGTCTTCATTGTCAATACCGAAGCGAAACATTCGTAACAACATCGAACTTTTTTATACTTTTGCAGTAATTTCGACAGTCCTTAGCTCTTTTTTCAACTTCGGTCTGTATCAGTATTCTAGCACTAGTGTCTCGATTATTGTGTAGAGTGATCGATTCCAGCAACAGGTGATGCGTTACTGTTTGTGCCGATGCTTCGTGTCTTTCTGCCGCCAGTACTGAAGTTTACACTATGTCGGGTACGCTTTAAGGAAGTTGAGACTCTCACTTGATTGTTTTAAACAGCTTTTAACACAAATTTCCTTCTCCCTTTAATGGCCATGCCTTCATGTCTCGTTACTATATGAAATTTTCTGTTTAGCCTCAATCAGTCCTCGTTATTAACAAGTAAATCTTTCTATATTGTATATACGTGTGCCCACAGTAAAACAGTAACATGGAGGTAAAATTTTGCGGTCTGTCTCGTCAGATTCGAGTTTTGGTGGTACGAGCCCTGCACCGTCAATGGGATGTAACCACATGGCTTCGCTGGCTGTTATTTCCGGAGGAACTTCTCCGCCGGTCCTCTACAGGGAAACATACTGCTAGCGCTATGGCACTGACACTTCCGTTACAAGTCTTTGGCTCCGTCACTCTTCAGTAGAACGCACACACCTCCCTCTTTTCCCTTGTGACCAGGCCTTAGAAACATGTAGTACTGACTTCCATCTTTACAATCTCAGTCTCTTGAACTGAAAAAAAACTCTATGGAAAGTGACCGGTTTTGCATTATGACACTAGAATATGACTCCGCATCTTGTAGTTAGACTTGAATGCGCCACTATTTTGGCGTCATTCTATTTCTTCTTACCATACATACAATCCTCAATAATCTATGATGACTACTATAATATTTGATGACATCTGCATTGTTTTTTGGTCGACTGTCCTCGACGTTGAATGCTAACCATTTCTGTAAATATTAGCATACATGTGACCACGTTGTTGTGCCACCTGCAACAGTTTTCATCCATTCTTTTCATATCTCGCCGTTGACTGGGAGAGAGGACCAAACAGCGAGGTCATCGGTCGCATTGGGTTAGGGAAGGATGGAGAAGGAAGTCGTCCATGCCCTTTCAAAGCAACCATACCTCATTTACGTGAGACGATTTAGCTACATCATGGAAAACCTGAATCGTGATGTCCGGACGCGGGTTTGAACCGTCGTCCTTCCGAATGCGAGTACAGTGTGCCAACCAATTCGCCACTTCGCTCGATTATCTTGACGTGTGTAGCATTCCTCGGTTGGTGGCGCACTTGTCCATTAGACTTAGAATACCTTTCTGATGCACCACAATGCAAATGCATATTATTCTGGCGTAACCACAAGCGCCAGGACAAAGAAGAAGAATGCAAGACCAGAGAAGGTGGTGACAGGACGTCGGCCAATAGCGCGCTGACCACGACGTCACCACCATAGGAGCGCCATCTAGCCGAAGTAAATATAAGCGCCGCTCCTGCCAGTCTTGCCCGGACATTAGTGGACAGTATTCGCAGAGCATTACCACGGCCTAACAGAGAGTGCTTACAGAACAGTTATTAGTCACCCACAAACTGTGTGTCAAACTTGCATGAACATCATGTATAGCAGAGGACTCGGATTTATGTTGCATGTCGCCCGTCGCTTGCGACACCATTGTTATTTCAGAGTTAATTATGGTCAATCTGCTGTATTGAAATAAAACGACTAATATTATTTGCTTGAACTGTTGTACTGCATTCCGAGAACGCACCATCCCTTAAGCACCCTGTGGGCAGGACCCCACACATACAGTTACCATCCTAACTTTGAATTACTGTCCACTGAAGTTAAAAACGAAGAAACTGGCACACGTTGCCGGCCGCTGTAGCCGAGCGGTTCTAGGCGCTTCATTCCGGAACCGCGCGACTGCGACCGCCGCAGGTTCGAATCCTGCCTGGATGTGTTTGATGTCCTTAGGTTAGTTAGGTTTAAGTAGTGCTAAGTTCAATGGGGCTGATGACCTCAGATGCTAAGTCCTATAGTGCTCAGAGCCATTTGAACCATTTGGTACACACTATAGATCCGCCTAACATCATCACAGAAATGAAATTAAAAGAATTGAATAACAATAAATACAGTTATAATATGTAACTGCATAATATGTTTACCATTCGTAATCTCTGTAGAAGTTGACAGCCATACCTCATTACTAGGAACTAACCCAGCTTTCCTGCAGAACGTATCAGGGAAACAGTAACAAGTAAGAGTCTCCATTACAAAGATACCATAATTCTCTTATACGCTCTATTCATTTTACTATCAATCTCAGTTAAAAGAACCCATGGTATTCCTGTAGAGAGTAAGGATTTACCTAGATAAAAGTGTTTAACTTCTGTACGAAATGGACGTCTGATTAATGTGTAACTTATGATCACAATCCGGCACAACTAGGCACATCAGGATCACACGTGGTTCATTTTTTATGTCCCTACACTGACACATGCAACAAACATGGCCACCCTGCAATATGCCGTTCTTCTACTCATCTTAGGTGGCAGAAAGTGGCAAAATGTGGGAGTGGGTCTTTTTTCGAGCTCAGCTAATTGAGTGAAAAAAAAAAAATAGCGGTGGAGCTCTTCCTTCCAGCGTGTTCGAGGTGTGGCTCTTCTTTTCAGCTCGGGCAGGTGTGCTTCACTCATAATTATGACGCAGTCGCACATCATCGAATAAAATTGTCCCAATAATGGTGGTACCACAGGCGTGGTCTCTTCTACTTACCTCACACGGCCACTACACTTTTGGTCCCCTCCACCTACCTGGCAGCAGTAGCCAATGCGGATCTCCTGCCCTCCATCCAGCTGGCGGCTCTGCTCACTCCAAACGCGGGCACAGTCGAAAGAGATCTCTCAGTCTGTGTGCTTCGCGAGTGAATGATGCCTGATCCGTCACTGATACCCTTCTCAGCTAGTGTCGATGCCGCTGCCCCAGCAGAAAGAAAATGGTTCAAATGGCTCTGAGGACTATGGAACTTAACTTCTGAGATCATCAGTCCCCTGGAACGAAGAACTACCTAAACCTAGCTAATCTAAGGACATCACACACATCCATGCCCGAGGCAGGATTCGAACCTGCGACCCTAGCGGTCGCGCGGTTCCAGACTGTAGCGCCTAGAACCGCTCGGTCACTCCGGTCGGCGCCCCAACATAATAGCTCATAAATCAGGTACTACAAGTTCATATTAACCACTGATTCCGCCATTATAACTGAATTACTTAGACCAACTTCAATTTATTCTATAGCTTCAGTGGGCTTGAAACAAGTAGAGGAACGCTCCATATGGGAGAGAGGATGCGAGAATGAGAGGCGAATGGGTACGGGAAACGTGGAGGGAGAGGGGCTAAGGTGACCTTTAGGGGGATGGGTAGCGTGAACGTAAATAGTGACCTTGGAGGGGGCGGAATATCAGACTATCGTGATACTGACAGCGTCAGGTCACCTTGAACTGTCCTGTAAACTACCTTCAACTTCTACTCACGTTTGATGCTCGCTGTTTCCTGCAGAGTGTTCTTTTTTAGTGCTACGTCAAAGTCAACTAATATTCAGCTAGATATGCCCGTGAATGCTGTCCTCACGTCGAGTCTATTGGCAAGAAAAAAAATGGATCTAAGCACTATGGGACTTAACATCTGAGGTCATCAGTCCCCCAGACTTAGAACTACTTAAACCTAACTAACTTAAGGACATCACAAACATCCATGCCCGAGGCAGGATGCGAACCTCCGACCGTAGCAGCAGCGCAGTTCTGGAATTAATCGCCTAGAACCGCTCGGCCACAGCAGCCAACTTATTGGCAACGTTCTTGGGTGGTGTGTCGTTAGCAAATCTCTCGTGAGAGTATAAACAATATATTTGTGAAACAACACGAGCTTTTAATGTTAGTTTGTTTTCTGCCACTGGTAAATTCTTTAAATTCTGAAATTATCATTAATGATCTTACAGTCCGAATGATTCCCTTTTATCTCTTATCTATTTCTGCATAGAAATACTGCGGAAGCCATTGCATGATGAAGGGTTCTCCCTGTTGTATCCTTAGTGAGACATGGACCGTCGAAAATGTGCTGTCAGTCACTCTGTTAAGTTACATAAACAATTCCAAAAAAGTTGAAACTAGAATATTCTAACCTAACTATTGGTCTGAAGCGAGACAGAACGGCATTTCCATCATCCTTGTAGTATTTCACTAAGGGGGATGTTTTCTGTGATGCTGAGTGGCTCGAATTTCTTATGAAAATGTTATTTTAGTAGTGAAGATTTTACAGCTGCTGAAGACTATTAGTGTTTGCAGCAGATTTCCTGCTTAAAATCCTATTGACTTAGCCGTGAATTTTTATTGCTGAAGCGAAGTTGCACTCGGTAAAATCTCTAACATTAAGGATTTTTTTCCATTTTTACTTTCATTGATAGCACTTTAGAAACAAGGTAGTAGAAATCTTCATTAGACATCCTCCAAAAATTTTCGAATTTTCCCGATTACTCTGTTAGTAAGTCTGCCATAACTGTGTGCCACAATCCATACACCAAAAAATCTCAACAGCTACATCAAATACTCTTAATGTGTAAATTATACTGTATATTTAAATTTTAAAAAATACATTGTGGAAAAAATTACTTTTAACTGACTAATACTTACGCGACACCCTTCTAAGTAAGCGACACGATCAACAGTCCTCTTCTTGTTTTCTTCTTCTGTCTTAAACATAATTCCATACGACAGCACTGTGAAGTCAGCTGTACTTATGACGAGTTCAGAATTGATATCCATCTCATAGAACTACGTAATGATGAATTTTCATAGCTCCGACAGTAAATCGATGCAAGATAACGTTCGCATACTTGCATCAAAGCGCTCGCCAATCGACGAGTACTCCTCGACACCACGCCATTCGAAGAGCAATTGTTCAATAACCGCCGAGTGACGTAAGTTCGGTGCTGGGTTTAGATGAGTTAGTGAACTGCAGTAGGGTTAGGTTTCACCTGGCAGGCGTTTTTCCTGCTTTGATCTCGACTTACGCACTATTAACATCTAAAGTTGCTTCGAACTTTAGGTGTCAAATACGGCCAGCTTTACTGTCTTGGTGGTGGTCAGTGAAGAGCAAAATATTTTCTTCCCTAACTTGTTTCCATCTCAACAAGCCTGTCGTATGCGAGAAGTTTCAGTGTCCTTTATTGCACTTCTGTGGAAGTGGCAAACAAAGTGCGTGATGTGACTGACGCTACGCTTGTGTGTTGGCAGCAACCTCTTTCACCACCTGGTGCAGCCGCTGTGCGCAGAATCCTCGACCGACGACGCGTGCTACGGCTGCTTCACGCGCTACGGCATGATGGTTCAGGTAGCGTGCATAGCTTGACAGACACAAAAAATGTTCCATACTGTCAGAAGAAAAGAGATATCATATGAAATACAACCAAAACAATTTTTGGACAGGAAGTAAATCAATATAAACAGACCTTCAAGAGACAATAATTCAAACTACAAATAGTTAATTGACATTTGTGTTTTCACCAACCCTTATTTGCTTACCATATTATTTATTTTCAGTTAGCTTTCTAGACGCTGCGGAAACATTGCGGATAGAAGAAAGTTGCTACTGAAAATCTTGAACAGCTCCGTTGCTATATAAATTACAGCATAATTTACTGCTGAAATTTGTATGAAAATAAATTACAATTCCTAATTCTAATGCGTCCTGGTGTCAGCAAACGCCTTTGAATACGTCAAGTGCAAATACGAATTAATTGCTCCGCTTAGCTTCAGAGATGCCATTGGTCCCTGTCAAGCAAATGTTGCTAAACTACATACAAAAAAAAAATGTTTTGCATCACCCCCGTTCCCAGAACTCCAGAAGATTGACTTTGACTGTGGATATTTTGTCACAGACACAGTCCCTTTGACTGTTCAGAGATATCACTAAACCCACCCAAAGATGCAAACAATCACGCGTAAGCAGCGCCTGTTAGACGGAGGGGCTCCGACAGCCGATCAGTTCGAGTCATTTCACCAACAAGGAGGTACACGGCTAGTGCTGTCTGTAGTTCAACCATGCCTAGATGCTCAGTACCGCGGTTCGATCGCGTGCGCGTTGTTACATTGTGCCAGGAAGGGCTCTCAACAAGGGAAGTGTCCCAGCTTCTCGGAATGAACCAAAGCGATGTTGTTCGCACATGAAGGAGATGCGGAGAGACAGGAACTATCGATGACATGCCTCGCTTTGGCCGCCCATGGGTTACTACTGCAGTGAATGACCGCTACCTTCGGATTATGGCTCGAAGGAACTCTGACAGCAACGCCAACATGTTCAAGATTGCTTTTCGTGCAACCACAGGTCGTCGTGTTACGACTCAAACCGTGCACAAAAGGCTGCATGATGCGCAAATCCCGACGTCCATGGCGAGGTCCATCATTGCAACCGCGACACCATGCAGCGCGGTCCAGATGGGCCCAATAACATGCCGAAAGGACCGCTCAGGATTTCCATCACGTTATCTTCACCGATGAGTGTCGCACATGCCTTCAACCAGGCAATCATCGGAGACGTGTTTGGAGGCAACCCCGTCAAACTGAACGCCTTAGATACACTGCCCAAGAGCAGCAAGATGAGATTCCCCGATGCTTTGAGTTGGCATTGTATGGGCCCAACGTACGCCGCTGTTGGTCATGGAAGGCGCCGTAACAGCTGTACAAAACGTGAATGCCCTCCTCCGACCGATAGGGCAACCATATCCGCAGCATATTGGCGAAGCATTCTTCTTCATGGCTGACAATTCGCGCTCCCATCGTGCACATCTCGTGAATGATTTCCTTCAGGATAACTACATCGCTCGAATACAGTGGCCAGCATGAACCCTATCGAACACGCCTCTGACAGACGGGCTGTTTATGGACGACGTGACCCAACCACTCTTAGGGATGTACACCATATCGCCGTTGAGGAGTGGGACAATCTGGACGAACAGTGGTTTTATAAACGTGTGGATAGTGTGACACGACGAATACAAGCATGCATCAACGCAAGAGGATGTGCTACTTGCCATCAGAGGTAATGGTGTGTGCAGCAATCTGGACAACCACCTCTGTAGGTCTCGCTGTATGGTCGTAAAACATGTAATGTGTGGTTTTCATGAGCAATTCAAAGGGCGGAAGTGTTGAGGTCTATTCCAATTTTCTGTACAGGTTCCGTAACTCTCGGGACCGAGGTGATGCAAAACAGTTTTTTGATGTGTGTACATTATCTAATAACACATAACATCTAACACACTGCTTATAATAGAAATTGCCTTACCTGATCTTTCCTTTTCCTGAATTTTATTTATAAATGTAGCACTGCAACGGTACATGACTTCCATATTGTGAGAGTTAAAACTGCATTAATGAACATCGTCACAGGAACACAGTCCATCCATTGCAAGAACGGTGCGTAAATCAGCTAGTTGTCAATGTAAAAAGACAGATTAAAAGGAAAGCTCATTTCCAGCTCCTCTGCTGTCGCCATAGGTTTCTTTTATTGACGAAGCGTATCTTCTATTGCCAACTGTATCACGAATATGTGTTTAATTGTACCAAAGGACGACGCCAACCTTCCAACAGTCGGACATACAATAAACTTTGAAACTACAGACATCGGTCCAGCAGAGAAACAAATTGCGCTAAAGCTTTCTGAGCTCCCCGAACATGAAGTGCTTTCCAGCTATTCTCTTGAGTACTAACATCCTTCTTTGCTCTAGCTGAGTAAATCTTCTTTCTCTTCTTCCATTTCACGGAAATTTTCGACCATATGAACCATTTTGGCTCCAGACACTTAGTTCAGAATTTTACGTTTTCGTTTGCCTTCTTCTGAATGAGCCGAAACAGAGAAATCATATTTCCTTAAAAAGTACTTTAGTGTAAACATCTTTACTTTATCATACACTCTTGGAAATTGAAATAAGAAGACCGTGAATTCATTGTCCCAGGAAGGGGAAACTTTATTGACACATTCCTGGGGTCAGATACATCACAAGATCACACTGACAGAACCACAGGCACATAGACACAGGCCACAGAGCATGCACAATGTCGGCACTAGTACAGTGTATATCCACCTTTCGCAGCAATGCAGGCTGCTATTCTCCCATGGAGACGATCGTAGAGATGCTGGATGTAGTCCTGTGGAACGGCTTGCCATGCCATTTCCACGTGGCGCCTCAGTTGGACCAGCGTTCGTGCTGGACGTGCAGACCGCGTGAGACGACGCTTCATCCAGTTCCAAACATGCTCAATGGTGGACAGATCTGGAGATCTTGCTGGCCAGGGTAGTTGACTTACACCATCTAGAGCACGTTGAGTGGCACGGGATACATGCGGACGTGCATTGTCCTGTTGGAACAGCAAGTTCCCTTGCCGGTCTAGGAATGGTAGAACGATGGGTTCGATGACGGTTAGGATGTACCGTGCACTATTCAGTGTCGCCTCGACTCCGACGTCATCTCAGACGCCGTCGCAATCCTTTCCACCGGGCGACCGTGGCGCGGGGCGCGGACGGCGGAGTAAGCGCGCCATGGGCGGAGGGTATTTAAATCGTCCTCCGCCGCGACCGAATCCAGTTCCCTCTGAGCAGCCATAGCGTACGGATCTCCGTGCCGGCACGTTCACAGGAGCTCCGTCCGTCAGTTCACCTATTGATGGCGACATGTATGATCGCCGAAATATTGTGCCCGTTGGATACTGTAGACCGGCAGTACACCAGTGGATATTTTGATTATTAAATACGCCGGGAAAAAAATCAAGAATCACAACATAAGATAACAGTCATTTTTTATCACTCCAGAATCACTCATATGCATTCGAGATTTTTAGTACGTGCCGATCTAGAACGGTGTACCTTTTAAACCGGGGATGGCCAAGAATTCAGCTCACGACCAGTGCTTTTGCTCACATGCGATAACCATCTCACCTGGCTACACACATCCCAAACCGCCACACCAAGCTGTCTGAGCATATCGACGGGGAAGAGGGGAAACCGCGAAAGCGCCCCATTTAAGTGACAATGCTGTCGCTCTACAAACAACCTGATTTCATATCCCATATTTCTCAACAAAACAGATCACAGAAATCTTTTAGTTTCATAAATTATCTTAGGCGCGCTGAAGACGTAATGTCATTTTTAATGACTACAAACACGCAGTCAGGTTTCTGCGCAATCGAGAACCACTTACTTTCGTAACCAAAAAAGTCCTTTCACAGACATGTTTTGATTGAAACATTTTATCACGTGCAAATCTCATTATATAGACGAGGAACCTCTCCCTGGAGAAGAAAACGTAGACCTCCTCATGAGTGTTAAGGTAAGTGAGTTAATTTCATGCATCTGTGAGATGAGGGTGGCGTCTTTGATTACTAATAAAAACGTTCTCGATCCCCTGCTTAAATTTTGCTGCTTAATTTTTACTCACTGCTTAAATTTTGATTAATATTCAGCTTTGACGTCAGTAAACTTCCAACATTAGAAGTCATCTTCATTCTCCCAGAGGCCTTGTCAAAGAGGTCGAAGGAGCGGATAGAGGTTCAGAGCACTCTCTTGTCCTAGGGGTTGAAAACTGCCCCTAAAGGCGGAAGAATAATCAATGATCAACGGCATGATGACGCTGACGGCAAAGGAAGTGACTGCATTAACTACACGTAACGTGTGTCCACAGGACATGTGGCCTGTAATTGAAAAAGTGTCATGATAATCTCTCGTTTGGAAAGAGATACCAGAATATTCCCCATTCGCATCTCCGGGCGGGTCTGCCGAGAGAGAAGTGACCATGAGAAAAAGATTCAATAATCAACAAAAGGGCTGCGCGGGATTAGCCGAGCCGTCTTAGGCGCTGCAGTCGTGGGCTGTGCGGCTGGTCCCGGCGGAGGCTCGAGTCCTCCCTCGGGCATGGGTTTTTGTGTCTGCCCTTAGGATAATTTAGGTTAAGCAGTGTGTAAGCTTGGAGACTGATGACCTTAGCACTTTTGTCCCATAATATTTCAAACACATTTGAACATTCAACAAAAAGATGTACTAGTCGACGCGTGGAAGGTCAGGCGCTTGAACATGATGGGGAAACTAGAAAAACTGAAAAGGGAAATTCAAAGCCTCATTGTAGATACAGTCGGGGTCAGTGAAGTTAAATGGAAACAAGACAAATATTTCTGGTCAAATGAGTATCGGATAATATCAATAGCAGCAGAAAATGGTATAACGCGAGTGGGATTCGTTAAGAATAGTAAGGTACGGCAAAGAGTGTGTTACAGTGAACAATTCAGTTAGAGGATTATTCTTATCAGAATCGACAGCAAACCAACACCGCCAACGACAGCTCAGGTATAGATGCCGACATCTGAAGATGAAGAGATAGAGATAGTATACAAGGATATCGAAAGGCTAATACGGTATGCAGAAGTAGATGAAAATCTGCTAGCTATGGGTGTCTGGAATGCGGTTGTAGGGGAAGGAGTTGAAGAAAAGGTTACGGAAGAACATGGGCTTGGGACAAGGAATGAGAGAGGAGAAAGACTAATTGAGTTCTGTAATAAATTTTAGCTAGTAGTAGCGGATACTCAGGGTGATACGGGAAGATTTCAGCTTGAATACATCATGGTCAGGCAGAGATTACAAAATGAGATACTGGATTGTAAGGCACATCCAGGATATAGACAGATATAGATTCAGATCACAATGTAGTAGTGGTGAAGATTAGGCTGAAGTTTACGAGATTAGTGACGATGAGTCAATACGCAAGTGGGATACGAAAGTACTACGGGATGTTCTCTAAGGCTATAGATACTGTTGTATGGAATAGCTCGGCAGACAGCTCAGTTGAAGAGGGATGGACATTTCTAAAACTGCTGGTCACAAAAATTGTAAACAAAAATGTAGGTACAAAGAAAGTAACTGCGAAGAAACCATGGGAAAAAGAAGAAATACTTCAGTTGATCGATGAAAGAAGGAAGTACGAAAAGGTCCAGGGAAATTCAGGATTACATTAATATGAGCCGTTGAGGAATGAAATAAATAGGAAGTGCAGGGAGGACAAGACTGCATGGAAAATGTGAAGAAATCGAAAAATAAATGATTATCGAAAGGACAGGATAAGCATACAGAAAAGTCAAAACAACCTTCTGTGACACTCACAGCAAGGTTGGTAACATTAAATATAGAACAGGAATATCACCGTTAACGGCAGAGGAGAGGGCGATTAGGTGGAAAGAATACACTGAAGGCCTCTACGACGTCGAAGATTTGTCTGATGTGATAGAAGAAGAAATAGGAGTCGATTAAGAAATGGTAGGGGATCCTGTATTAGAATCAGAAACTAACAGAGCTTTAGAGGACTTAAGATCGAACAAGGCAGAAGGAATACATAACATTCCATCAGTAGTTCCAAAATCATTGGCGGAAATGGCAACACAGAGACTATTCACGTTTGTGTGTAGGATGCATGGGTCTGAAGACATAAAATCTGAATTTCAGGAAAATATCATATACACATTTCCGAAGACTGCAAGAACTGGGAAGTGCGAGAATTATCGCACAATCAGTTTAACAGCCATGCATCCAAGTTACTGACAAGAATAATACATAGAAAAATGGAAAAGAAAATTAAGGATGTGCTAGATGATGATCAGTTTGACTTTAGAAAAGATATTGGTGCCAGAGAAACAATTCTGATGTTGCGGTTGATAATGAAAGCAATACCAAAGATAAATTAAGACACGATCGTGTCGATGAGGAAAAAAGCATTCGAGAATGTAAAATGGTGCAAAATGTTCAAAATTCTGGGATAAATAGGGGTAAACTAAAGGGATAGACCGGTAATATACAATATGTGCAAGAGAAAAGAGACAATAATAAGAGTGGACGACCTAGAAGGAACTGCTCGGATTAAAAAGGATGTAAGACAAGGATCTAGTCTTTCGCCCCTTCTGTTCAATCTGTACATCGAAGAAGCAATGATGGAAATAAAAGGAAGGTTCAGGAATAGAACTGAAATTCAAGGTAAATGGATATCAACGACGCGATTCGCTGATGACATTGCTACCCTGAATGAAAGTGAAGAAGAGTTACATGATCTGCTGAACGGAAAGAACAGTCTAATAAGTAAAGAATATGGACAGAGTGTAAATTGAAGAAAGACAAAAGCACCGAGGCGCAGTGATAAACTTAACATCAGGATTGGTGGTCACGAGTTAGACGAAGTTAAGGAATTCTGCCACTTGCTCATCAAAATAGACAATGAGGAACGGGGCAAGGAGGGTACCAAATTCAAACTAGTACTGGCAAAATGGGCATTCCTGAGGAAGAGACGTCTACTAATATCAAACATAGGCCTTAGTTTGAGGGAGAAATTTCTGAGAGTGTTTATTTGGAGCACAATATTGTATTTTAGTGAAACACTGACTGTGGGAAGTCCATAACAAAATAGAATAGTAGCATTTGAGATGTGATGCTACAGACGAATGTTGAAAATTCGGTTACAGGTAAGTTAAGGGACGAGGAGGTTCTGCAGAATCGGAAAGGAAAGGAGTGTACAGAAAATACTGACAACAAGAAGGGACAGAATGATAGGACATTCGTTGACACATCAAGGTATAACTGCCATGGTACTGGAGGGAGCTGTAGATGGTAGATACGGCAGAGGAAGACAGAGATTGGAATACGTCCAGCAAATATTTGAGGACGTAGGCTGCAAGAGCTACTAGGAGAGGGAAAGGTTGGAACAGAAGAGGAATTCGTCGCAGACCGCATCAAACTTCTCATAAGACTGGTGACTCAAAAGAGAGAGAGAACTGATCTAATGAACGTAAATTACAGTGCTTATCAACCAGTTCCATCTGCTAAGGCGTTTTGAAGTGATGACAATAAACGCTCCCGAAAACAGTTCCAAACGAGGCGTAGCATTGTCGGTGTCTTCAGAAAGTTTGGAAAACTTTTAAGGTCCCAACGATTACTTCAGACCTCTCGTTTTCAGTGAGCCCAGGGAAATGTACACTTCTCTATGTGAGAATACGTTCCTTCTCATTTATATTTTCTTTTTAAGTACATCCCCATGAAATCGGAAATAACTTGAGTCTCAGCTTCTAACGTCTTTCAGTGGTCGTTCGCAGCCAAGCTCAATTGATGCGCCCGCGCGACCGCTACGGCGCAGGTTCGAATCCTGCCTCGGGCGACCGCAGCTCGTGGTCGTGCGGTAGTGTTCTCGCGTCCCACGCCCGGGTTCCGGGTTCTATTCCCGGCGGGGTCAGGAATTTTCTCTGCCTCGTGATGACTGGGTGTTATGTGCTGTTCTTAGGTTAGTTAGGTTTAAGCAGTTCTAAGTTCTAGGGGACTGATGAGCATACATATTAAGTCCCATAGCACTCAGAGCCATTTGAACCATTTGAGCCTGACTCGGGCATGGATGTGTGTGATGTCCTTAGGTTACTTAGGTTTAAATAGTTCTACGTCCTAGGGGACTGATGACCTCAGAAGTTAAGTCCCATTGTGCTCAGAGCCATTTTGAACCACTTCATGCGCGATGTCTTAAACGCTACATTTTTCTTCATGAATTCAGCAACGACGGGCTTAAATCGAAAACTCTTCGCTCAGTACCATCAAAAATTGTTGCAACTGACAGCTGAATAACGCGTGTGACTTCAGCAGCTGTACTATAGGTACCACCAATTTCATCACATGCTCGATGCCTCCATGTTTAACACAAAGTGTTTCTTGATGTGCAGAACAATGAATCCTGCGTCTGTTGATCGTTTTCATTTTCTGCTGTCTCATACTCAGGTAAATCTTAAATTCTTTCCGCGTGGTTTCCTAACGTCGTTTCATAACAAATCTGCGGTGCTCTCGATTATGCGACTGTACATCGCATAATTGATGTTAAGAATTCTTATCCTGACATTAATACCTATTTTTTTGTAAAAGCTTGTGACGATGGACCGCAAGACTACATTTGGTGCAAAAGGCTGGGACCTGTGGGCTTTCCTTATACTACGAACAAATAACGAATGGCAAATAGCACTGATACAACGACTCTGCCAAACTGAGGAAAACCGTGCAGACAGAGAACTGCCGCATCACAGTACTAAATGAAATGCCAATACTGCATTCCATTTTTCTTTCAATTTTCAGATCTGGGATGCTGAAGTGAATGAGGATGGACAGTCGCTTGTATTCTGCGATTTTGAAGTGTGCGTTAGGAAGTGGGACATGTTGCAGCTGGTAAGTGTGGCGAACAGTCAGTTGCATGAACGCGTAGGCAGTAGTCTGCGAACAGTTACTGTTTATGTGAAATAATTTACATTTCTGATACAGCTTTCTTCATATTTTATTATGTGTTTGCTTTTTTTTTTTTTTTTTTTTTTTTTTTTTTTTTTTTTGTCGTCGCGTGCGCCAATCAGAGCGGCGGCACCAAATCTGAAGCGGAGAAGTACGTGCAAACAACGTTCTGCATTGTTGATGAACTACGCCGACGCAAATTTGTAAGTGCTTAGCTATGTGATAAGAAATCAGTCATTTGTACTTAGAAACAAAAGATAACAGTGAATAGAACTTGAGAGTTACGTGCCAATTTTCACACTAACCAAATGTATGGAGCTATCACTACCTCCGTAGCTTACAAACGACAATTTGGCAGAACGTGATACAAATCATACGGAGATCCGGAATATTTTACCCAAGACGACGCCATCATCATTCAACCATCCAGTAAAGCTGCATGCCCTTGGGGAAAAAAACGGCTGTTGTTTCCTTTTACTTTCAGCCGATCGCAGTAGGAGCACAGCAAGGCCGTTTTGGTTAGTGTTCAAGGCCAGATCAGTCAATAATCCACACTGTTACACCTGCAACTACTTAAAAGGCTGCTGCCCCTATTCAGGAACCACACGTTTCTCTGGCCTCTCAAAAAAACAAAAAAAAACTCCGTTGTGATTGCACCTACAGTACGGTTATCTGTATCACTGAGGCACGCAAGCCTTCTAACCAATGGCAAGTTCCATGGTTCAAGAGTGGGGGGGGGGGGGGGGGGGGAATGGGAATGTTAACGATATGGGCCAGTAATTTCGTGAATTACTCCTGCTACCTTTCTTGAATATTGGTATGACCTGTGCAACTTTCCAGTGTTTGGGTACGGATCTTCCGTCGAGTGAACGGTTGTATGTGATTGTTAAGTATGGAGCTAATGCCTCACCATACTCCGAAAGGAACCTAATTGGTTTACAGTCTGGACCAGAAGCCTTCCTTTTATTAAGTGATTTAAGTTACTTCACTAATCCAAGGATATTTACGAGACGTTACTCATGTTGGCAGCTGTTCTCGATTCGAATTCTGGAACATTTACTTCGTCTTCTTTTGTGAAGGCATTTCGGAACGCTGTGTTTAGTAACTCTGCTTCGGCAGCACTGTCTTCGATAGTATCTCCATTACTATCGCGCAGACAAGTCATTGATTGTTTCTTCCTGCTAACATACTTCACATACGACCTGAATCTTTTTTGGAGTTTCTGCCAGGTTTCGAGAAAAAGTTCCGTTGTGGGAACTATTATAAGCATCTCGCATTGAAGTTCGCGCTAAAATTTCGAGCTTCTGCAAAACCTCGCCAATCTTGGGGATTTTGCGTCTGTTTAAATTTGGCATGTTTGTTTCGTTGTTTCTGAAACAGTGTTCTAAAGCGTCTTCTGTACCAAGGAGGATATGCTCCGTCGTTTGTTAAGTTATTTGATATAAATCTCACAATTGCTTCTGATACTATTTCTTTGAATTCTAGCCATGTCTGGTCTACAATTATATTATTAATTTGGAATGAGTGGAGATTGTCTCTCAGGAAAGCGCCAAGTGAATTTTTATCTACTGTTTTGAATAGGTACAGTTTTCACTAATTTTGGAGGATTGGGGGATTACAACATTCAATCTCGCTACGACAACTCTGGGTTCACTAATTCTTGAATCAGTTTTGATGTTCGTTATTATCTCAGGATTATTTGTTGCTATGAGGTCAAGTGTGTTTTCACAACCCTTTACTATTCGCGTTGGCTCATGAACTAACTGCTCGAGATAATTTTCAGACAACGGGTTTAGCACAATTTAGGATGATATTTTATGTGTACCTCCGGAATTAAACATATATTTTCGCCAACATGTCGAGGGTAAATTAAAGTCAACACCAACTATTATCGTATGAGTCGGGTACCTGTTCGAAACCAAACTCAATTCTCCTTTGAATGTCTTAGCTACTGTATCATCTGAATTGGGAGGTCGGTAAAAAGATACTATTACTACATTCCTGGAAATTGAAATAAGAACACCGTGGATTCATTGTCCCAGGAAGGGGAAACTTTATTGGCACATTCCTGGGGTCAGATACATCACATGATCACACTGACAGAACCACAGGCACATAGACACAGGCAACAGAGCATGCATGCACTAGTACAGTGGATATCCACCTTTCGCAGCAATGCAGCCTGCTATTCTCCCATGGAGACGATCGTAGAGATGCTGGATGTAGTCCTGTGGAACGGCTTGCCATGCCATTTCCACCTGGCGCCTCAGTTCGACCAGCGTTCGTGCTGGACGTGCAGACCGCGTGAGACGACGCTTCATCCAGTCCCAAACATGCTCAATGGGGGACAGATCCGGAGATCTTGCTGGCCAGGGTAGTGCGGCGGTGCACAAATGCTGCGCAGCTAGCGCCATTCGACGGCCAACACCGCGGTTCCTGATGTGTCCGCTGTGCCGTGCGTGTGATCATTGCTTGTACAGCCCTCTCGCAGTGTCCGGAGCAAGTATGGTGGGTCGGACACACCGGTGTCAATGTGTTCTTTTTTCCATTTCCAGGAGTGTATTTTGTTCCGGTTGCCAACAATGACCTCTGCCGTCACTTACTCAGAAGAAGTATCTACTTCAATTTCGCGACAAGTTAAACTATTTCAAGAAAAAGGAATAACTATCCCCTATGATAGCTATGCTGTAGGATAACTTATAGGATAACCATCCTGCTTAAGATTAGTAACGTAAAGACAAACAAAATAATTTTGATGATTCTACTCATTCTACGTAGAAAGTTCAGTAATTCAACATACACAAGGAAAAAATGCTTAAAGTCCATTATCGTAGGCCTACAACAGCAGCCTACAGTGGAAACTGTCCATTGATAGCGGCTCTAAAATAAATTAATATGCTAAAAATCCGCCTCAGTTGCGAATGTTACTGGACTTTACTGGGGTTTCAGGTAACTCTAGCCTTCTTCAGAAACCTAAAATAAACTAATACATGCCAGAATAAGTCACCGTCAAACATAGAAAACTAAAGTACCGTGGTACCATCTCAAACTACGTTACTCAGCTGAGGAACAGCCCCGGCCCCACTTCGTGGAAAGCGGTCGTTTAGCCGCGGACGCTACGTTGGAACGTAGGTGTGTCCATGAGGATAGCCGAGTATTTCTTTCGCTTCTTGTCCATCTTTCGTTGTCTTCTTCCTCCAGATTTAAGGAAAGGTCTAATGTGTTTCTGGGACACAATAGCAGGCCTAGACAGAACATTATCCAAGCCCCTGCAAGAATATTTGGACTCACTTATCTTGTGTCATTAATATAGTTCGTGGAGATCTCTAATTCTTGAATTTGGTTGTCTCCTTCTTCTACTGAGTCAGCAGTTAGAGCAGCAGGCCAGTCAGGAACTGGTCGGTTTGCTACTAAACCTGTAGCAAATCCATGGTCATTAGAAACGTCTCTACTGAAGGGAGAAATGACACAAGTCTTCAATCCTGCTTGGCTATTTGATGGCTTAAACGCAAGAGGATATCCCGAAGTCACTACTCCTAGAATGTCACATATTGTCATCATAGAACATGGGTGATTTGACATCCATGAATTACTTGCAGTATTCACGTACTTCTTCAACGTTTAGATCTAAGGGTTGCAATCGATGGGAATAGTGAGGGGCAAAGTGACAATAAAACAGTACCGTTCTCTTAAGCATAGTTCAGCCCATTAATCAACAGCTGATAACCATGATTATCAAGGAGAAGTGGACGCCGACTATGTTCAGAGTACTCTGAGTTAGCTGCAAAGTGTTTCAAAAATTCGCAGACATGTTCTTCCATCATCCATCCAGAAGGGTTACTGGCTTCACGGCAGCCCACTGGCCCATTATGAGTAAAATGTTCTTTGAAGTACACTCATGCAAAAATGAAGATTGGTGGAATGCAGTTCCTAGTAGTAGAAACAGCAGCAGTTAATTTAATTAGACTACCTCGTTCTTCAAATGTGATCGACCCCACTTGCTTTAAATCTTATCATGACACACTTGGATTTGGTTTTTGGATTGTTTCAATGCCATTCCAGCCCATGTTTCAAATATCTTTCGGCTCAAATTTGTATCGTTTCATTACAGGAGCTAGGTTATCGAAAAAGGTGCCAACGTTTATATTATTGGAACTTGAGGATCGGGCTAGGCTGTTAGCTTCAGGAGTAGTAACTGCCAAAACTGTGTCTTTTCGTGAACCCAGAAAACCAGTCAGTCCCATCTTGTCGAGTTTCAGTCGATTTTTCAGATACGTCTAGTTCATCAGAAAAGATAATTTATAGCACAATTTTCAAATTTCTTTTGGACTGAGACCGACGTACGTATCAGACGCAGCTTTTATATACTCTGCAATTTCATTTTCACGAGTAACTGTAAGCACACGTCTATTAGCTTAGTAGCCTACACGCAGTGAATGATAGATAACATCTCTTCTTAAATTCTCATCAGAAAACTTTTGACAGTAACTAGCCAACGTCCGTTAACTTCTATTGTAACCTTTGACAACAGCGCGTATAAATTTATTTTCCAATTTCACCATTCGAGTCACTTTCAGCATAGTGTCTGTGGATGTTAGACCTTCACCTACTTTTCTTTCGAAATATCTAGTGAAGAAGCAAAATGAGAGGATGTAACCAGAAAAGGAAACACTTTCGTGGAGATGGTTGTCCCACGTGACTGCCAAACCCGTTGGTTGTGTCACAAGCAAACTGAAATGTCATTTTCAAAACTGTAGCTGCTCTTCAGCTTTGTGTGTGTCATTACGATTTAGGAACACCGCAAGTAATGTATTGAATATGTATTGAATTATGCTCCACATGACTGTAGAAGGCGATCATCAGTACAACAAAAAGGTTTGTAGTTAAATAGAACGATAATAATGCACTAAAGTTTTACTCACGAACACTAGTAACAGAAAAGTATGAACAGCTCCTCACTCACTCCACACTTCAAGCAACAGATGTAGATAGTGCAGCCGCTCTCAAGAATGTAATTGCAGTATAGTGTGATATCTGGTGGCCGAGTTATTAAGTATGAGAGAAGCAACATGTGTGACTACCATACCCGGTCCCCCTACTTCTTTTTCAGTACGGCTTTCCTTTCATGTCTTCCACTTGTGTAACTGCATTTCCGTTTCTGTACTGGTTATAAACAACCTACACTCATTCTATATTTTCTCTGCTGCTCTATGGGTAGCTTCTTTGATTAGTAATCAATACATTCTTGCTCCTGGGTTGTATGTGCACCACCGCTCAAATTTTCAAAAAAATCATCAGCAGTGGTGGCCGAAAACTTCAGAAATAGGAAGTCACACTCACTCAGCTAGTGGCTGAGGAGTGGACAGATGTTCAGGGCACTGTTTTGCCCCTGGGATGGAAAACTGGTCCTAAACGGCAATGATCAATAGCATGAGGATGCAGAAGGCAGTGGGAACCACTGCATTGATGATACATGACATGTATCCACAGGACGTGTGATGTGCATCTGAAAAAGTCTCATGACGATCGCTCCATTGGCAGAAGATTCCGGACAAGTCACCCGTTCAGATCTCCGGGAGGAGGCTAGCAAGTGAATGGTGACCGCGAGAAAAATATTGAATAACCAATGAAAAGGCAACGTTCTAAGAGTTGGGACGTGCAACATCAGAAGTTGTACCGTGGTAGGGAAGTTAGAATATGTGTATAGTGAAATGCTAAAGCTCAGTCTAAATATATTGGGGAGGGGGGGGGGGGGGGGGTCAGTGAAGTGAAATGCACAGAAGATAAGATTTCTGGTCAGATGAGTAGAAGGTAATATCAACAGCAACAGAAAATGGTATAAAGAGAGCAGGATTCGTCATAAATAGGAAGGTAAGGCTGGGAGTGAATTAATCTTAACAGTTCAGTGTTACGGTTCTTTTCGTTAGAATCGCCAGCAAATAAACAACAACAGTTCAGGTACATATGGCGACGTCGCAAGCCAAAGATGAAGAGAGAGAAAAGGTATATGAGGATATTGAAAGGGTAATTCAGTAGGTAAATGGAGATAAAAGTTCAATAGGGGGATTGGAATGAGATTGTAGGGGAAGGAGTAAAAGAAGGGGTTAGGAGAATATATAGGCTTGGAAGTAGGAGCACGAGAAAAGAAGACTCACTGGGTTAATAACAAATTTCAGCTAGTAACGGCGAATACTCCGTCCAAGACTTACAAGAGGAGGTGGTGTAGTGGGAGAAGGGAGTGAGGTATGAAAAGATTTCAGGTAGACTACATCATGGTCACGCAGAGACGCCGTGTGTTGTGTGGAATCTTTTCCCTGAACTGCTTATGTTAAAAAATGTTACATTTCCAAACCGCCTGCAAATATTTTGCATTTCCGTATTGGCAATTTTAGTTTCTTTGTTTACCCATTATCATTCTCTCAAGTCATAAACATGTGCCACTAAAATACAGTAACGTTCGTTAGTCACAGCTCATACAATTTTCTTTTTAACGAGATTAAGAGGCCCGTTTTTCACTCCTTGTGACATCGTTTGATCCGGCCAGGAAGATAGAAAAGTCCTTTCTGCTCCTGCAGAAAATTTTTGCTGACTCAGTGACGTAGCGGCAATGAATTTCGCTCCTGGTTTTACTACGCCATTAAAATTCTGACTGCTTGGATGTCTGCAAACAGATCATTTTACATGTACTTGCTGTTCGGAGCGCACCGATTTTCTGCCTACTTTTGCTGTGCGCGACGACTTGTTTGGTGGTATTTATTTTTGCCGTTTTTACTAACAGAAGTCGATATTTTCTCAGGCTAACAGCTTATCAGTGGAAATATTTTGAGACCACTTTCGCATACGATATATTAAATACGACTGAAATATTCCATGTTCTACATCATACACAAAGTTGTTTTGTTTCTCAATTGGTACATTCGGACTGTTGACAACACTGGCACATTCCACAGGAGGAAGAACTTTTCGTGCACTAAATTTATGTTTCCTTCACAGTTCTCTACACCCTGTATTATCTGTTTGAACTTTACATTCCACCCAGTTCCCCTACTTCCATTCTGCGATTTTGTTGTGTTCTGTAAACTTTTTACTTCTTTAATTTTCTTAATACCAGTTTTCAGTTAACTGATAATAAACTGTAAACTTGACACACGTTCTTTGAGCTTTGTTATTTCGTCCGTTCATCTTTCACAGTTTTTCTTTTTAACATCATAACTGACAATACTTCGCGGAGCTACACATCGAATTTTTACCCTAGCCGCCATCTTGTCTCTCACATCTCACCTTTAATTTCTTGATTGCATAGAAAACATAATTAGGTAGGAACTTAGCTTCGAACATTGATCTGTCTTACGAGGACAGTGTCTCACAATGGTTTGCTGCTAACATAGTAACTCACACTTCATCACACCGTTAGCAAGGGGTCGCGCGGTGCGCTGTATGCGGTGCGCGGCACGTGACCGACTGCGGCGTCCAGAACGGCCATTCGCGTAATGTTGGTTGGGGTTCTTTGGGGGAGGAGGAGACCAGACAGCGAGGTCATCGGTCTTATCGGATTAGAAAAGGATGGGGAAGGATGTCCTTTCAAAGGAACCATCCCGGTATTTGCCTGGAGTGATTTAGGAAAATCACAGAAAATCTAAATCAAGATGGCCGGATGCGGGATTGAACCGTCGTCCTCCGGTATGCGAGTCAAGTGTGCCAAACACTGTGCCATCTCGCTGGGTCATTCGATTAAGGTCAGGTATCGTTGACGGGTATATCTCTAAAGCAAATTTTTCGGAGTAAATGAAGCCTTAGAAACGATTTGATACTGCTGATTTGACAACTACCTAAGTTGCTTAGGTAGGTTGCTTCAATTAAAATTTCATGCTTCATATATTGTGCTTTCATTTTATTTACTTAGCGGTTACACGATGCGATGATGGGTTGATCAGAGTAGTACTACTTATATTCAACTTAAATGGAAATACATATTTTTTCGTTTTATAGTTTTTCAATTTTAGCTTCATTTCGTGCTTTCTAAACTTCAGATATTATTAGTAGACACGGTACAATCGACACTTTATCCCCACGTTCACTCAAATACTTTGCAGAGATCGGTATATACACTCCTGGAAATTGAAATAAGAACACCGTGAATTCATTGTCCCAGGAAGGGGAAACTTTATTGACACAATCCTGGGGTCAGATACATCACATGATCACACTGACAGAACCACAGGCACATAGACACACGCAACAGAGCATGCACAATGTCGGCACTAGTACAGTGTATATCCACCTTTCGCAGCAATGCAGGCTGCTATTCTCCCATGGAGACGATCGTAGAGATGCTGGATGTAGTCCTGTGGAATGGCTTGCCATGCCATTTCCACCTGGCGCCTCAGTTGGACCAGCGTTCGTGCTGGACGTGCTGACAGCGTCAGACGACACTTCATCCAGTCCCAAACGTGCTCAATGGGGGACAGATCCGGAGATCTTGCTGGCCAGGGTAGTTGACTTATACCTTCTAGAGCACGATGGGTGGCACGGGATACATGCGGACGTGCATTGCCCTGTTGGAACAGCAAGTTCCCTTGCCGGTCTAGGAATGGTAGAACGATGGGTTCGATGACGGTTTGGATGTACCGTGCACTATTCAGTGTCCCCTCGACGATCACCAGAGGTGTAATGCCAGTGTAGGAGATCGCTCCCCACACCATGATGCCGGGTGTTGGCCCTGTGTGCCTCGGTCGTATGCAGTCCTGATTGTGGCGCTCACCTGCACGGCTCCAAACACGCATACGACCATCATTGGCACCAAGGCAGAAGCGACTCTCATCGCTGAAGATGACAGTCTCCATTCGTCCCTCCATTCACACCTGTCGCGACACCACTGGAGGCGGGCTGCACGACGTTGGGGCGTGAGCGGAAGACGGCCTAACGGTGTGCGGGACCGGAGCCCAGCTTCATGGAGACGGTTGCGAATGGTACTCGCCGATACCCCAGGAGCAACAGTGTCCCTAATTTGCTGGGAAGTGGCGGTGCGGTCCCCTACGGTACTGCGTAGGATCCTACGGTCTTGGCGTGCATCCGTGCGTCGCTGCGGTCCGGTCCCAGGTCGACGGGCACGTGCACCTTCCGCCGACCACTGGCGACAACATCGATATACTGTGGAGACCTCACGCCCCACGTGTTGAGCAATTCGGCGGTACGTCCACCCGGCCTCCCGCATGCCCACTATACGCCCTCGCCCGAAGTCCGACAACTGCACATACGGTTCACGTCCACGCTGTCGCGGCATGCTACCAGTGTTAAAGACTGCGATGGAGCTCCGTATGCCACGGCAAACTGGCTGACACTGACGGGGGCGGTGCACAAATGCTGCGCAGCTAGCGCCATTCGACGGCCAACACCGCGATTCCTTGTGTGTCCGCTGTGCCGTGCGTGTGATCATTGCTTGTACAGCCCTCTCGCAGTGTCCGGAGCAAGTATGGTGGGTCTGACACACCGGTGTCAATGTGTTCTTTTTTCCATTTCCAGGGGTGTAGGTTTGCGGGTCTGACATCCTGTCCTGCCATTCTGGCTTGCTAAGAAAACTCATATCCCATGTATGACAGTCGCATTTGATGCATTCAACATACAGAGCGTGTAGTTAGCCCCAGGATGAGCGAGTCAATGGATAGAATTGAAAACTAGTTTTTTGAAAGCTGGCGGAAGAAAGGACTGAGGCCGGATTTGGGAAACAACGTACATTAGGATCAGTGCTTCGGAAGCCGACTCAGTTATTGTCCGGTGTTTTGGCTTCTGGAGTCTAAGCGAAAGAGCGTTGTGTGCTTGAATTTAATCCCGACAATCGTGACAAGTTTCTGTAATTCCACGTCAGTGGGCGGCTCCTTCATCAATAGTTTTTAGGCAGGGATGTGGCAGCACCAGCGGGAGAAAAATAGTGAGCCACCACATAATCGTGCCCTCTCATATGGAGAATGCATGAGTGATGAATTCCAAATGGCGGACTTGTCCTGCAGAATAAGATTTACTTGGCTTTTCGAAGGCAGAAGAGGCTTATGGCCAGTGTACTCCATGAATGGGCGTGCCTATATATGGGGTCTGAAACGTCGAATGACTTCGTACACAGCTAACAATTGTGTGTCATAGGCACTCCTCTGTGTCTGCGACTCAGACAACTTCCGGTAAAAGAAACCAAGATTTTGTCACATAACTTCTATTTGCTGGTCAAGTGCCTCTCTAATCGACATATGACTAGTGTCTATGTAGCGTTGCTCTTGGGAGACGAAAAGAAAAAGAACTGTTATTTTATATTTTCTTTTGAAAAAATGTCGAAAAAGTGAATATTTTGGTGGGCCACTTGGCAACAGAATCAGGGAGTGATTACACTATTATAATAACATACGTTGAGCATTGAATACCTGACTAAGAAAAACATTATCATTTCTGTGCATTTTTATATTCGCGATGTAGTCATACCCGGAACAACACTAAGGGACCAGAACATTAATAGACTTTAAAAGAAATGCAACACCACACAATAAAAAAATTGGTTCAGATATAATAAAAAAAACGATAATGCTCCTTCTGCCTCATGCTGCATTCGGCCCATCAGAGCGATCGTAATTTCTGGTGATGAACTAACACAAAATAATTATCAATTGAGTGAACAAGGAGATGGAAATCATCAAGGTTAATTTACTAAAATAAGCACACTTATCTGTAACACACCTTTTTTTTAATGCTTCGTACCTTTTCATATTAAATTACAATAGATGACCATTGTGGTTAAATACTTTATACATAACAATCAAAATGTCCTCCTGATGCTGTCTGTTCGTAATCAGTTACAAGAAACCGCATGTTTTCTGATTGAAAAAAGTAACAATTAGCACATTCACTCAATATTTTCACATAAAATATGAAATACAGTTAATGTTTGTGGGGCTAAAATTACAAATATTACATCTACTGCAAAGAAGAAGGTGCAGAATAGACGGAGAGAGCCTGCAGGACGGCACCACGTAAATTTGTTTTCACTTTGACACCTGCCTGAGACATTTCTGGCGTCCAGAGGGTCTGTCTGCTTGAATTTGATCCTCTTAGAGCAGTGATGATAAGTACTCGCGTGAGTTACCTGGCGCCCTTAGATGTTTACCACGGCTAGAGAACAGAGTACTCGTTGGAAAATTTCAAAGCGTGGATCTGAGTGGATTAGGTAAACCTTCTTTTGTAACTGTGCAATCCCAGAAGAAGAAACTATGTAACCCAAGAATTCATCTTTCCTCTGCCGAAGACTGCATTTCTCTTTTTTCAGCCAACTATCAGTATTCTAAAAATCTACCAAGCGTTATTTGAAAATATTTGTCGTGATCCGCAGGCGACTCTGAGAACGTCAGCACGTCAGCCATACAAAACAGACAGACAGTTCCCGCATCACTCTACCAGTGAACAGGATACTTAAGACGGACTGACAGGCGTCAGTGTTCGAATAGTCCCAAAGGTGCGGCAACAACAGATATTGGTTTATCCTTGGGTATTGGTGAAATATGCCAGCAGGTCTTCTTGAAACCAACCACGCGGAACGTCTTCGCACCTGCTAAAGCATCAGTAAAATCCTGTATGCTACGCACTGGGTAACAGTGAGGAGCTGTACACACTTTCAGCGCCTGATAATCACCTCAGTGCCCCAAGATTCATTCTCTTTATTACCAGATGTGAGGCCGACTCCCAAGAACTTTCGGAAAGTCGGATAATATTTGCAGTTAATAAATCATTGAACACTTTCTTTTCCGTGCCATACTTGTCTACTGTTAACCTGTAGGCCTTGTAGGAGACGGCGCCCGGGAGTAGTTTGAATGTGATGTCCCAGTGTTGTGTGCGAAAGTGGAGGCGGAGGATGCCGATAAACATTTCTCTAGGGCGTGCTGATAAGCAAAAGCCCCGAAATTTTTTATTCTGTCAATATAGGTCGAAGTATTATGTGTCTCGCATATTACTCGGTTTGATTTCCAGCGTTGCTTGCCACTAGGGGACTGAGAAATGTGGCGTGTGTCAAGTAGCTACGACGGTGGACGGTGCGTGAGAGACACCATCCTGTAATCGAATTTAGAATTGGAAGAGATTGCCCACACATGGAGCATCCTCTCTTTCACTATGATATTGCCAGACTATACACGGGCTCCGCAATATAAGCAACAATCCGATGCCTTTGGTTCACTGTCACAATCACAATTTCGCCCATCCGATTTTCATTTGCTTTCAAAATCTGAGGAACATTTTTCAGGTCTACATTCTGGTAGTGATGATGCGCCACAAGCAGAGATGAGGATGATGCTCCGTCAACAAATTAATACATTTTACAGTTACCTTATTAACAAACTGGTCTCTCGGTGGGTCAAAATGGTTCAAATGGCTCTGAGCACTATGAGACTTAACTTCTGAGGTCATCAGTCCCCTAGAACGTAGAACTACTTAAACCTAAGTAACCTAGGGACATCACACACATCCATGCCCGAGGCAGGATTCGAACCTGCGACCGTAGCGGTCGTGCGGTTCCCGACTGTAGCGCCTAGAACTGATCGGCCACCACGGCCGCCGGTCTCTCGGTGGGAGAAATGTGTTCATCTCCAGGGTGAATATGTCGAGAAATAAACGTGTAGATATGAAGAATAAAGTTGTACATGTTAATAACAGACGTTTCGTTTAAAGAGCCTTAAGAGTTTTTTCATAAAAACTTCGGAGCACGCCCTCGTAGAAGGCAGCGTGCGTGCAGAAACATTTTCATTTCATCTTCGAATTTCTGCTTCAGACTCCTGCAGGTCTTTAGCTCACGCGAAAATTTAAGAACGTATTTTACAAAGGCCATGCGACTGCCGTATGTCCATAAACAGATGGCTACGGTATCACGTACACAAGGTTAAGAGGGCAGTGCTTTGGCGGAGCTGTCTCTTGCATTCATGTGATCCTTGTGGAAAGTGTTGCAAAGTGATTATCGTCGCATAAAGGGAATAGACAACATTCCATTGGAAATACTGACAGCGTTGGGAGAGCCGGGTCTAACAAAACTCTACCATCTAGTGAGCAAGATGTATGAGACAGGCGAAATACCCTCAGACTTCAAAAAGAATATAATAATTCCAATCCCAAAGAAAGCAAGTGTTCACAGATGTGAAAATTACCGAACTATCAGTTTAATAAGCCACGGCTGGAAAATACTAATAAGAATTCTTTACAGACGAATGAAAAAATAGGTAGAAGCCGACCTCGGCGAAGATCAATTTGGATTCCGTAGAAATGTTGGAACATGTGAGGCAATACCGACCCTACGACTTACCTTAGAAAATAGATTAAGGAAAGGCAACCTACGTTTCTAGCATTTGTAGATTTAGAGAAAGCTTTTAACACCGTTGACTGGAATACTCTCTTTCAAATTCCGAAGGTGGCAGGGGTAAAACACGGGGAACGAAAGGCTATTTACAATTTGTACAGATACCAGGTGGCAGTTGTAAGAGTCGAGGTGCTTGAAAGGGAAGCAGTGGTTGGGAAGGGAGTGAGGCAGGGTTGTAGCCTATTCCCGATATTATTCAATCTCTATGTCGAGAAAGCAGTGAAGGATACAAAAGAAAAATTTGGTGTAGGAATTAGAATCCATGGAGAAGAAATAAAAACTTTGAGGTTCGGCAATGACATTGTATTTCTGTCAGAGACAGCAAAGGACCTGGAAGAGCAGCAGCTGAACAGAATTGACAGTGTATTGAAAGGAGGATATGAGATGAACATCAACAAAACCAAAACAAGGATAATGGAATGTAGTAGAATTAAGTCGGGTGATGGTGCGGGAATTAGATTAGGAAATGAGACATTTAAAGTAGTAAAGGAGTTTTGCTATTTGAGGAGAAAAGTAACTGATGATGGTCGAAGTAGAGATGATATAAAATGTAGACTGGCAATGACAAGGAAAGCGTTTCTGAAGAAGAGAAATTTGTTAACATTGAGTATGGATTTAAGTGTCAGGAAGTCGTTTCTGAAATTATTTGTACGGAGTGTAGCCATGTATGGAAGTGAAACGTGGACGATAAATAATTTAGGCAAGAAGAGAATACAAGCTTTCGAAATGTGGTGTTACAGAAGAATGCTGAAGATTAGATGGGTAGATCACATGACTAATGAGTATTGAACAGAATTGGGGACAAGAGGAGTTTGTGGCACAACTTGACTAGAAGAAGGGATCAGTTGGTAGTGCATATTCTGAGACATCAAGGGATCACCTATTTAGTATTCGAGGGAAGCGTAGAGGGTAAAAATCGCAGAGGGAGACCCAGAGATGAATACGCTGAACAAATTCATAAGGATGTAGGTTGCAGTATGTACTGAGAGATGAAGAAACTTACACAGGGCAGAGTAGCATGGGGAGCTGCATCAAACAAGTCTCTGGACTGAAGACCACAATAACAACAACAGAAATTAACAGACCTTTAACGCGGTATGGTAGCTGGAGCTACATGCATGGACTACTGCATTTCGAAAATGCACAATGTCAAGAGTGTGCCGAGAATACCGAATTTCAGGCATTATCTCTCACCACGGACAAAGCTGTTGCCGAAGACATTCACTTAAAGACAGAAAGCAGAGGTGTTTGTTTAAAGTTGCCGGTGCTAACAGACAAGTAACACTGCCTGAAATATTGGCAGAAATCTAAGTGGGACGCATGACGGAAGTATCCGTTGTGACAGTGGAGCGAAATTTGGGGTTAGTAGGTTATGACAGCACAAGGCCGACGTGAGCGCCCTAGCCAACAGCACAACATCGCCTGTAGCGCTTCTCCTAGGCTTGTGACCATATGGATTAACCCTACACGGAAACCGTGGCTTGGTCAGATGAGTACCGATTTCAATTATTAAGAATGTGGCGCAGATCCCATGAAGCCATGGACCCAAATTGTGAACAAAGCACCGTGCAAGCTGGTGCTGCCTCTATGATAGTGTGGGCTGTGTTTACATAGAATACGCTGGATCCTCTGGTTACGTTGGCTACTGGGAAACTATGGAGCAATCACGGACCTCATGTTCCAAACCAACGACGGGATGTTTATGGACGACGATTCACCGTGTCACCCGGCCACAATTATTCGTGACTGGTTTGAATAACACTGCGGACAATTCGAGCGAATGACATGGCCACCCACATCGCCCGGCATGAAATTCACCGAACATTTATGGGACATAATCCAGAGGTCACGTCGTGCACAAAATACTGCACCGGCAACGCTTTCGAATTTATGGACGGCTGTAGAGGCAGCATGGCTCGATATTTTTCCTGGCGACATCCAGCGATTTGTTGAGTCCATGTCACGTTAAGTTTACAAAATTCAGAGGATTTACTAGTGGCTGCGACCACAGTTTGCCTATCTTGGTTTGCCTGCAGAAAAGTTGCTTCCGCTCAAGAATCAATAAGATAGCTTCCTGAAGCGACAGCTACATACAAGCGACTGGATCCGCCAAACGACCTGTCGTCTCGGTGTTTCTGGAATATTGACAACGTTGGTTGTGAACACTGTTCCTGTGGTTGACTTGGTGGAGGTTGTCTTTAGAGGATGACCGAGAAGTAGCAAACGTTGGCATCTCACAGCTACCGTTCGTGTGTTCAACCGGTAGCTGTTTAGGTTATCACAAGCGGAAATCCATTTTCCAGCTGGTTAACTCTTTGTGAAGCAATCGAGGGCAGTAAGACAGCAGCCGGACATGAAGTGCTTGAATAATGATGATTATAACCAACAGCTGTATCGGAATCCAGCGTCTTTTATTCAAAAGATGCTTCCAATTTCGATGCCAAAAAGGGTCATTTTCAGGACCCAAGCGTAACCTGCCATCAACACACGAACCACAATGACAAACAGAAACGTAGTCTTCAAATATAAACAGTCAACTTATTAAGTACGTATGCCAGCAGGTGCAAGCAACAAAGTCGTGTGCAGCGGGGCCTAAACCAACTTGGTTCTGTATCTTCGTATCAGTAATAAGCCACGGAACGGTGAGATGATTGATAAGTAACACGTTTTGCATAACGACGTTGGATTGTGCTACAGCTGTTGGTTTTAATCATTATTATTCAAGTACTTCTTACTCATTGTTTGAATCGAAAATGATACCAAAATCAATTGCGCAAAGGTTTTTTACTTCGCGGTGTCCGTTTCGTCTACTATTAACTGCTGTAGCCAGAGATGCTGCTGTAGTTTTGTTGAACTGCCGCCGCAGAGCGGGAAGCGTGGATTTCTTCAGTTATCGGGAGCTGATAACCTCTAGTAGTGTCATGAGCTACTGTTTCCGCAGCACCATTACGAATATGAGCGTATCCACTCAAACAGTCATTTAACAAAATATTATGCACCTCATCAGCTACATGCAAACTGTTAACACAAGTCTCAGGGGTTACTCGAAGTCATAGCAGTTTTATTAGCGAAAGGCAACTGGTTCAGATACATTTGTCCTAAGACAGCGTCTGTAACTTCAGACTGCGTCACTAGTGATCGTAGCTGACACCAAATTTCTGATGGCAATTTATCACCAGTAACAGAGCGCAGTGGCAGCCCATTATCATCCGACTTGACAGAATTATCGTCACAGCCTATTGCTTATGTTAACTGAATTAGTTAAGTATACATTAATCTACACTCCTGGAAATGGAAAAAAGAACACATTGACACCGGTGTGTCAGACCCACCATACTTGCTCCGGACACTGCGAGAGGGTTGTACAAGCAATGATCACACGCACGGCACAGCGGACACACCAGGAACCGCGGTGTTGGCCGTCGAATGGCGCTAGCTACGCAGCATTTGTGCATCATTGCCGTCAGTGTCAGCCAGTTTGCCGTGGCATACGGAGCTCCATCGCAGTCTTTAACACTGGTAGCATGCCGCGACAGCGTGGACGTGAACCGTATGTGCAGTTGACGGACTTTGAGCGAGGGCGTATAGTGGGCATGCGGGAGGCCGGGTGGACGTACCGCCGAATTGCTCAACACGTGGGGCGTGATGTCTCCACAGTACATCGATGTTGTCGCCAGTGGTCGGCGGAAGGTGCACGTGCCCGTCGATCAGGGACCGGACCGCAGCGACGCACGGATGCACGCCAAGACCGTAGGATCCTACGCAGTGCCGTAGGGGACCGCACCGCCACTTCCCAGCAAATTAGGGACACTGTTGCTCCTGGGGTTTCGGCGAGTACCATTCGCAACCGTCTCCATGAAGCTAGGCTACGGTCCCGCACACCGTTAGGCCGTCTTTCGCTCACGCCCCAACATCGTGCAGCCCGCCTCCAGTGGTGTCGCGACAGGCGTGAATGGAGGGACGAATAGAGACGTGTCGTCTTCAGCGATGAGAGTTGCTTCTGCCTTGGTGCCAATGATGGTCGTATGCGTGTTTGGCGCCGTGCAGGTGAGCGCCACAATCAGGACTGCATACGACCGAGGCACACAGGGCCAACACCCGGCATCATGGTGTGGGGAGCGATCTCCTACACTGGCATTACACCTCTGGTGATCGTCGAGGGGACACTGAATAGTGCACGGTACATCCAAACCGTCATCGAACCCATCGTTCTACCATTCCTAGACCGGCAAGGGAACTTGCTGTTCCAACAGGGCAATGCACGTCCGCATGTATCCCGTGCCACCCATCGTGCTCTAGAAGGTATAAGTCAACTACCCTGGCCAGCAAGATCTCCGGATCTGTCCCCCATTGAGCACGTTTGGGACTGGATGAAGTGTCGTCTGACGCTGTCAGCACGTCCAGCACGAACGCTGGTCCAACTGAGGCGCCAGGTGGAAATGGCATGGCAAGCCGTTCCACAGGACTACATCCAGCATCTCTACGATCGTCTCCATGGGAGAATAGCAGCCTGCATTGCTGCGAAAGGTGGATATCCACTGTACTAGTGCCGACATTGTGCATGCTCTGTTGCCTGTATCTATGTGCCTGTGGTTCTGTCAGTGTGATCATGTGATGTATCTGACCCCAGGAATGTGGCAATAAAGTTTCCCTTTCCTGGGACAATGAATTCACGGTGTTCTTATTTCAATTTCCAGGAGTGTATATACCGATCTCTGCAAAGTATTTGAGTGAACGTGGGGATAAAGTGTCGATTGTACCGTGTCTACTAATAATATCTGAGGTTTAGAAAGCACGAAATGAAGCTAAAATTGAAAAACTATAAAACGAAAAAATATGTATTTCCATTTAAGTTGAATATAAGTAGTACTACTCTGATCAACCCATCATCGCATCGTGTAACCGCTAAGTAAATAAAATGAAAGCACAATATATGAAGCATGAAATTTTAATTGAAGTAACCTACCTAAGCAACTTAGGTAGTTGTCAAATCAGCAGTATCAAATCGTTTCCTAGGCTTCATTTACTCCGAAAAATTTGCTTTAGAGATATACCCGTCAACGATACCTGACCTTAATCGAATGACCCAGCGAGATGGCACAGTGTTTGGCACACTTGACTCGCATACCGGAGGACGACGGTTCAATCCCGCATCCGGCCATCTTGATTTAGATTTTCTGTGATTTTCCTAAATCACTCCAGGCAAATACCGGGATGGTTCCTTTGAAAGGACATCCTTCCCCATCCTTTTCTAATCCGATAAGACCGATGACCTCGCTGTCTGGTCTCCTCCTCCCCCAAAGAACCCCAACCAACATTACGCGAATGGCCGTTCTGGACGCCGCAGTCGGTCACGTGCCGCGCACCGCATACAGCGCACCGCGCGACCCCTTGCTAACGGTTTGATGAAGTGTGAGTTACTATGTTAGCAGCAAACCATTGTGAGACACTGTCCTCGTAAGACAGATCAATGTTCGAAGCTAAGTTCCTACCTAATTATGTTTTCTATGCAATCAAGAAATTAAAGGTGAGATGTGAGAGACAAGATGGCGGCTAGGGTAAAAATTCGATGTGTAGCTCCGCGAAGTATTGTCAGTTATGATGTTAAAAAGAAAAACTGTGAAAGATGAACGGACGAAATAACAAAGCTCAAAAAACGTGTGTCAAGTTTACAGTTTATTATCAGTTAACTGAAAACTGGTATTAAGAAAATTAAAGAAGTAAAAAGTTTACAGAACACAACAAAATCGCAGAATGGAAGTAGGGGAACTGGGTGGAATGTAAAGTTCAAACAGATAATACAGGGTGTAGAGAACTGTGAAGGAAACATAAATTTAGTGCACGAAAAGTTCTTCCTCCTGTGGAATGTGCCAGTGTTGTCAACAGTCCGAATGTACCAATTGAGAAACAAAACAACTTTGTGTATGATGTAGAACATGGAATATTTCAGTCGTATTTAATATATCGTATGCGAAAGTGGTCTCAAAATATTTCCACTGATAAGCTGTTAGCCTGAGAAAATATCGACTTCTGTTAGTAAAAACGGCAAAAATAAATACCACCAAACAAGTCGTCGCGCACAGCAAAAGTAGGCAGAAAATCGGTGCGCTCCGAACAGCAAGTACATGTAAAATGATCTGTTTGCAGACATCCAAGCAGTCAGAATTTTAATGGCGTAGTAAAACCAGGAGCGAAATTCATTGCCGCTACGTCACTGAGTCAGCAAAAATTTTCTGCAGGAGCAGAAAGGACTTTTCTATCTTCCTGGCCGGATCAAACGATGTCACAAGGAGTGAAAAACGGGCCTCTTAATCTCGTTAAAAAGAAAATTGTATGAGCTGTGACTAACGAACGTTACTGTATTTTAGTGGCACATGTTTATGACTTGAGAGAATGATAATGGGTAAACAAAGAAACTAAAATTGCCAATACGGAAATGCAAAATATTTGCAGGCGGTTTGGAAATGTAACATTTTTTAACATAAGCAGTTCAGGGAAAAGATTCCACACAACACACGGCGTCTCTGCGTGACCATGATGTAGTCTACCTGAAATCTTTTCATACCTCACTCCCTTCTCCCACTACACCACCTCCTCTTGTAAGTCTTGGACGGAGTATTCGCCGTTACTAGCTGAAATTTGTTATTAACCCAGTGAGTCTTCTTTTCTCGTGCTCCTACTTCCAAGCCTATATATTCTCCTAACCCCTTCTTTTACTCCTTCCCCTACAATCTCATTCCAATCCCCCTATTGAACTTTTATCTCCATTTACCTACTGAATTACCCTTTCAATATCCTCATATACCTTTTCTCTCTCTTCATCTTTGGCTTGCGACGTCGCCATATGTACCTGAACTGTTGTTGTTTATTTGCTGGCGATTCTAACGAAAAGAACCGTAACACTGAACTGTTAAGATTAATTCACTCCCAGCCTTACCTTCCTATTTATGACGAATCCTGCTCTCTTTATACCATTTTCTGTTGCTGTTGATATTACCTTCTACTCATCTGACCAGAAATCTTATCTTCTGTGCATTTCACTTCACTGACCCCCCCCCCCCCCTCCCCAATATATTTAGACTGAGCTTTAGCATTTCACTATACACATATTCTAACTTCCCTACCACGGTACAACTTCTGATGTTGCACGTCCCAACTCTTAGAACGTTGCCTTTTCATTGGTTATTCAATATTTTTCTCGCGGTCACCATTCACTTGCTAGCCTCCTCCCGGAGATCTGAACGGGTGACTTGTCCGGAATCTTCTGCCAATGGAGCGATCGTCATGAGACTTTTTCAGATGCACATCACACGTCCTGTGGATACATGTCATGTATCATCAATGCAGTGGTTCCCACTGCCTTCTGCATCCTCATGCTATTGATCATTGCCGTTTAGGACCAGTTTTCCATCCCAGGGGCAAAACAGTGCCCTGAACATCTGTCCACTCCTCAGCCACTAGCTGAGTGAGTGTGACTTCCTATTTCTGAAGTTTTCGGCCACCACTGCTGATGATTTTTTTGAAAATTTGAGCGGTGGTGCACATACAACCCAGGAGCAAGAATGTATTGATTACTAATCAAAGAAGCTACCCATAGAGCAGCAGAGAAAATATAGAATGAGTGTAGGTTGTTTATAACCAGTACAGAAACGGAAATGCAGTTACACAAGTGGAAGACATGAAAGGAAAGCCGTACTGAAAAGGAAGTAGGGGGACCGGGTATGGTAGTCACACATGTTGCTTCTCTCATACTTAATAACTCGGCCACCAGATATCACACTATACTGCAATTACATTCTTGAGAGCGGCTGCACTATCTACATCTGTTGCTTGAAGTGTGGAGTGAGTGAGGAGCTGTTCATACTTTTCTGTTACTAGTGTTCGTGAGTAAAACTTTAGTCCATTATTATCGTTCTATTTAACTACAAACCTTTTTGTTGTACTGATGATCGCCTTCTACAGTCATGTGGAGCATAATTCAATACATATTCAATACATTACTTGCGGTGTTCCTAAATCGTAATGACACACACAAAGCTGAAGAGCAGCTACAGTTTTGAAAATGACATTTCAGTTTGCTTGTGACACAACCAACGGGTTTGGCAGTCACGTGGGACAACCATCTCCACGAAAGTGTTTCCTTTTCTGGTTACATCCTCTCATTTTGCTTCTTCACTAGATATTTCGAAAGAAAAGTAGGTGAAGGTCTAACATCCACAGACACTATGCTGAAAGTGACTCGAATGGTGAAATTGGAAAATAAATTTATACGCGCTGTTGTCAAAGGTTACAATAGAAGTTAACGGACGTTGGCTAGTTACTGTCAAAAGTTTTCTGATGAGAATTTAAGAAGAGATGTTATCTATCATTCACTGCGTGTAGGCTACTAAGCTAATAGACGTGTGCTTACAGTTACTCGTGAAAATGAAATTGCAGAGTATATAAAAGCTGCGTCTGATACGTACGTCGGTCTCAGTCCAAAAGAAATTTGAAAATTGTGCTATAAATTATCTTTTCTGATGAACTAGACGTATCTGAAAAATCGACTGAAACTCGACAAGATGGGACTGACTGGTTTTCTGGGTTCACGAAAAGACACAGTTTTGGCAGTTACTACTCCTGAAGCTAACAGCCTAGCCCGATCCTCAAGTTCCAATAATATAAACGTTGGCACCTTTTTCGATAACCTAGCTCCTGTAATGAAACGATACAAATTTGAGCCGAAAGATATTTGAAACATGGGCTGGAATGGCATTGAAACAATCCAAAAACCAAATCCAAGTGTGTCATGATAAGATTTAAAGCAAGTGGGGTCGATCACATTTGAAGAACGAGGTAGTCTAATTAAATTAACTGCTGCTGTTTCTACTACTAGGAACTGCATTCCACCAATCTTCATTTTTGCATGAGTGTACTTCAAAGAACATTTTACTCATAATGGGCCAGTGGGCTGCCGTGAAGCCAGTAACCCTTCTGGATGGATGATGGAAGAACATGTCTGCGAATTTTTGAAACACTTTGCAGCTAACTCAGAGTACTCTGAACATAGTCGGCGTCCACTTCTCCTTGATAATCATGGTTATCAGCTGTTGATTAATGGGCTGAACTATGCTTAAGAGAACGGTACTGTTTTATTGTCACTTTGCCCCTCACTATTCCCATCGATTGCAACCCTTAGATCTAAACGTTGAAGAAGTACGTGAATACTGCAAGTAATTCATGGATGTCAAATCACCCATGTTCTATGATGACAATATGTGACATTCTAGGAGTAGTGACTTCGGGATATCCTCTTGCGTTTAAGCCATCAAATAGCCAAGCAGGATTGAAGACTTGTGTCATTTCTCCCTTCAGTAGAGACGTTTCTAATGACCATGGATTTGCTACAGGTTTAGTAGCAAACCGACCAGTTCCTGACTGGCCTGCTGCTCTAACTGCTGACTCAGTAGAAGAAGGAGACAACCAAATTCAAGAATTAGAGATCTCCACGAACTATATTAATGACACAAGATAAGTGAGTCCAAATATTCTTGCAGGGGCTTGGATAATGTTCTGTCTAGGCCTGCTATTGTGTCCCAGAAACACATTAGACCTTTCCTTAAATCTGGAGGAAGAAGACAACGAAAGATGGACAAGAAGCGAAAGAAATACTCGGCTATCCTCATGGACACACCTACGTTCCAACGTAGCGTCCGCGGCTAAACGACCGCTTTCCACGAAGTGGGGCCGGGGCTGTTCCTCAGCTGAGTAACGTAGTTTGAGATGGTACCACGGTACTTTAGTTTTCTATGTTTGACGGTGACTTATTCTGGCATGTATTAGTTTATTTTATGTTTCTGAAGAAGGCTAGAGTTACCTGAAACCCCAGTAAAGTCCAGTAACATTCGCAACTGAGGCGGATTTTTAGCATATTAATTTATTTTAGAGCCGCTATCAATGGACAGTTTCCACTGTAGGCTGCTGTTGTAGGCCTACGATAATGGACTTTAAGCATTTTTTCCTTGTGTATGTTGAATTACTGAACTTTCTACGTAGAATGAGTAGAATCATCAAAATTATTTTGTTTGTCTTTACGTTACTAATCTTAAGCAGGATGGTTATCCTATAAGTTATCCTACAGCATAGCTATCATAGGGGATAGTTATTCCTTTTTCTTGAAATAGTTTAACTTGTCGCGAAATTGAAGTAGATACTTCTTCTGAGTAAGTGACGGCAGAGGTCATTGTTGGCAACCGGAACAAAATACACTCCTGGAAATGGAAAAAAGAACACATTGACACCGGTGTGTCCGACCCACCATACTTGCTCCGGACACTGCGAGAGGGCTGTACAAGCAATGATCACACGCACGGCACAGCGGACACACAAGGAATCGCGGTGTTGGCCGTCGAATGGCGCTAGCTGCGCAGCATTTGTGCACCGCCGCCGTCAGTGTCAGCCAGTTTGCCGTGGCATACGGAGCTCCATCGCAGTCTTTAACACTGGTAGCATGCCGCGACAGCGTGGACGTGAACCGTATGTGCAGTTGACGGACTTCGGGCGAGGGCGTATAGTGGGCATGCGGGAGGCCGGATGGACGTACCGCCGAATTGCGCAACACGTTGGGCGTGAGGTCTCCACAGTACATCGATGTTGTCGCCAGTGGTCGGCGGAAGGTGCACGTGCCCGTCGACCTGCGACCGGACCGCAGCGACGCACGGATGCACGCCAAGACCGTAGGATTCTACGCAGTGCCGTAGGGGACCGCACCGCCACTTCCCAGCAAATTAGGGACACTGTTGCTCCTGGGGTATCGGCGAGGACCAACCTCAACCGTCTCCATGAGGCTGGGCTACGGTCCCGCACACCGTTAGGCCGTCTTCCGCTCACGCCCCAACATCGTGCAGCCCGCCCCCAGTGGTGTCGCAACAGGCGTGAATGGAGGGACGAATGGAGACGTGTCGTCTTCAGCGATGAGAGTCGCTTCTGCCTTGGTGCCAATGATGGTCGTATGCGTGTTTGGCGCCGTGCAGGTGAGCGCCTCAATCAGGACTGCATACGACCGAGGCACACAGGGCCAACACCCGGCATCATGGTGTGGGGAGCGATCTCCTACACTGGCCGTACACCTCTGGTGATCCTCAAGGGGACACTGAATAGTGCACGGTACATCCAAACCGTAATCGAACCCATCGTTCTACCATTCCTAGACCGACAAGGGAACTTGCTGTTCCAACAGGACAATGCACGTCCGCATGTATCCCGTGCCACCCAACGTGCTCTAGAAAGTGTAAGTCAACTACCCTGGCCAGCAAGATCTCCGGATCTGTCCCCCATTGAGCATGTTTGGGACTGGATGAAGCGTCGTCTCATGCGGTCTGCACGTCCAGCACGAACGCTGGTCCAACTGAGGCGCCAGGTGGAAATGACATGGCAAGCCGTTCCACAGGACTACATCCAGCATCTCTACGATCGTCTCCATGGGAGAATAGCAGCCTGCATTGCTGCGAAAGGTGGATATCCACTGTACTAGTGCCGACATTGTGCATGCTCTGTTGCGTGTGTCTATGTGCCTGTGGTTCTGTCAGTGTGATCATGTGATGTATCTGACCCCAGGAATGTGTCAATAAAGTTTCCCTTTCCTGGGCCAATGAATTCACGGTGTTCTTATTTCAATTTCCAGGAGTGTATTTGATTTGCAATGAGCCAACACAGCATTTCGCACACCTCCACATAGACAGGGTACGACCCTCACGCCAGTACATTTTTGCGGCAACTCACCACTTTGCCCGCATGGCGAAAGAAGTGCCAATTGCAGATATATCGACAGAAATATTGCTCCCGGCATTTCTAACCACGTGGGTCTCGAATTTTGAATTTGCTGCCAATGCCACTGCTGGGCAAGGACATCAGTTATAGTCAAGTCTGTTCCACGAACTGGCAAACCTATGTGGCTGCAAAGACCGATAGTAACAGGATGTGGAACAATGGTACCGTTGTTTAAAATCTTCCCTAATGTGTCACGGCACATTGTGGGTAGCTGCTCTAACGCTGGTGCTACTGAGACTACATACATCCGTTAAAACTGACGCCTGAGCTTCTCCCGAAGAAGTTGCATTGCTGGAACCCGTCAGATTCCCTACAGAATTTTTCGAACGACCTGATATCGAAGCTTTTGCAGCAGAATTTGGGTAAGGGGAACCAGTCAGACTCCTTACAGAATTTTTCGAACAACATGACCGTCCTCTACAAGAGCCATCGTTATCACTGCTGCAAGTCAAGGTGTGCATCTATTCGCTTCCGCGCTAGCTGGCTTCCCTACATACGGACTCAGATATTTCTGTAAACGACTATCTATGGACGTTTTCACATGTCGTCTTATGGACAGACTCTTTCAAGCACCGTTACATGGATGAAGTCATATGGGTATCGCGAGACCCACACTTTCTACACATTTACGTTTTGTTGCCACTTCCTACATTGATATTATTAATTTGAATGGAATGTGATTCATCTCTTCTGCCTTATTCGATCTTACGCATTGCAAAGCTCTTTTAAATTTTGATTCTAATACAGGATCCACATTCTGTTCCCCTCTGACTCCTGTTTCTTCTTCTATGATGTCATGAGGCAAATCTTGCCCCTCAGAAAGGCCTTCAGTGTACTCTTTCCACGTATCTGTTCGCTCCTCTGCATATAACAGCTGAATTCCGTTGTACTGTTAATGTTACAACAATTGATTTGAATTTCACCGAATGTTGTTTTGACTTTTCTTTATGCTGAGTCAGCATTTCCGACAATCATGTTTCCTTAGATTTCTTCTCATGGTTCATCCAGCCCTTCCGCTTTAGCTTCCCTGCACTTTCTATCTCTTTCATTTATAAAATGACTTGTACTTCTCTATTTCCCTATACATCCTACTTTCTTCCATCAACTGAAGTATTTCTTCTGTTATCCATGGTTTCTTCACAATAACCATCTACGTGCGCCTGTTTTTCTTTTCAACTTCGCTGACTGTCTCTTTTAGAGAGGTCCATTCCTCTTCAAGTTAATTACCTACTGAACTGTTCCTTATCGCAGTACCTAAATCCTCAGAGAAATTCAAGCGCATCTCTTCATTCCCTAGTGTCTCCTTATCCCACTTCTTTGCGGTTCTATTCTTCCTGAATAGTCTCTTAAACTTCAGCCTACCCTTAATCACTATTACATTCTTATCTAAGTTAAATTTTTCCCGCATTTTCTAAGTATGCCTTATCCTTTAGTGATTCTCGAACAGAGTATTCGCTATTGCTATCTGAAAATAATAGCAGAACTCAACTAGTCTTTCTCCACTCTCATTTTTAGTACCTACCTCACATTGTTCCGTAATTATTTCTTCTACTCCTTCCCCTACAATCGCTTTCCAATCCCCTCAGACTTAGAATTCCGGTATTCTTCGCAAATATAGATTTGTAGATATCGAGCTATTACTAAAAATTGTCAATAAAGATTGTTTCAGTTAAAAGAGTTGCATTTTTTCTTTCTGAAGTAATTCAAGCTTTTCAGAAATGCTCATGGAACATGCACCTTTGTTTAATATTTACTGCAGAGATGTCGAACTAGGGCAGCCCTTTGTACAGGCGATCGGTCTATCACAAAGCGACGCAGCCTGTCGAGAGAAAAACATTGATTTAGTGCCGAGGTAGTAGGAGAGCCTTGCTCATAAGCTCATAATGCTCCAAATGTTCTTAGTTTGAGAGGAACCTTTGGTTGTCATGTGCAGTATCCTCACAGCACAGTGGTACGCCATCTATATTCTGCGCCCAGGTTTTTGACCTTCACAGGAATCCATCCTCGGCTTACATTTCAGTAATATAATGCCCACCCGTACGCGGCAAGAGTTTGTGCTGCTTTTATTTGAGCTTGCCAGACACTACTTCGGCCAGAAAGGTCGCCGGATTAGTCCACAACAGAAAGTTTGGAGCCTTATGGGCAGAGCCCTGCAATCATCTTGGTATTCTGACTATCTGATGCGCCAACTGGACAGAATTTAGAACGATATCCCTCAGAGAACATCCATCATCTCTTCCAGTGCTAAGCTATGTGACAGGTTGCATAAGTGTCAAAGGTAGACCAGTGTGTTATTGACTTGCTCAATGTGTGTAACCCTTTCTCTTGAATAAATTATCCAATTTTTCTGAAAATAATAATTTTCTTGCGTGTATACGTACATTAACCAATTTTCGTTCCATTCAGATAATTTCTTCGGGTTGCGTCGTTAGAATATCCTGGATTATATTATGAACGCTTTTATTAAGTGTCAGCAGTTAATCAATGGATTCAGGGTTAGCGATACAAAACATTATCATTATTAACATATACACACCAGGAAAAGTTTTGCATCACCTCGGTTCCGAGAGTTCCGCAACCTGTACAGATAAGTAGAATAGAGATCAACTTAAAAATCATTTCCACCCTTCTTATTGCTCATGAAAACCACACACTGCATGTTATGCCACCATACAGCGAGACCTTCAGAGGTGGTGATCCACATTGTTGTACACAGCGGTACCTCTAATACCCAGTAACACGTCCTCTTGCATTAATGCATGCCTGTATTCGTCGCGGAATACTATCCACAAGTTCATCAAGACACTGTTGGTTCAGATTGTCCCACTCCTCAACGGCGGTTCGGCGAAAATCCCTCAGAGTGGTTGGTGGGTCACGTCGTCCATAAACAGCCCTTTTCAATCTATCTGAGGCGTGTTTGATAGGGTTCATCTCTGGAGAACATGCTGGCCACTCAAGTCCACCGATGTCGTTTTCCTGAAGGTCGTCATTCTCACGATATGCATGATGCGGGGGCGAATTGTTGTTCATGAAGACGAATGCGTCGCCAATACGCTGCTCATATGGTTAGACTATCGGTCAGAGGATGGTATTCATAGCCGATACAGTGCCTTCTTTGACCACCAGCGACGTACGTCGGCCCCACAGAACGAAACCCCAAAATAGCAGGAAATCTACACCTTGGTGCACTCGCTGTATAGTGTGTCTAACGTGTACAGCCTGACCGGGTTGACTCCAAACATGTCTCCGCCGATTGTCTGATTTAAGGCGAGGAATGTCATCTGCAGTTCCTGTCTCTCTGTATCTCCTCCGCGTCTGAACAACATCGCTTTGGTTCACTCCGAGATGTCTGGAAAATTTGGATATTTTTGGTTAAGTCATATGTGACCAAACTGCTAAGGTCATCACACACACTACACACTACTTACACACTACTTAATCTACGTAAACTAACTTAGGCAAAAGACAACACACACACCCATGCCCGGGAGAGGAATCAAACCTCCGACAGAGGCAGCCGCGTGAACCGCGACAAGGTGCCCTAGACCGCACGTCTACCCCGCGCGGCAAGACGCCTGGACTCTTACCTTGTTGAGAGCCCTTCCTGGCACAGAGTAACAATGCAAACGCGATTGAACCGCGGTATTGACCGTCTAGGTGTTGAACTACAGACAACATAACGCTGTGTACGTTCTCCATACTTGCCAATTTTAGACTCTCACTGGAGGTCGAATATAAATGTGTATCGGCACTTATGGCTGTGGGTTCGCAGCTCATCAAGGCTTATCAATTACATGTTTGAATGGTGTTTCTTCTTGTGGACGTATCTGAAAGGAGAGACACCACACAGAATCCGCAGCTGCTATGTAAATTGAAGGAGGATGGGGAGAGGGAGGAAAGGAAAAGGAAGCAAAATGATCTCAGCTGCATTAGTACTTTAAGAGAGAAAATGTGTGCTGAATCGGAGCTCTAACCCATGATCTGCTAACTGGTCAATTATGATAACAATTATGCCACACGATCACTGCATTAATCGCAAATGCGTGGACTATCTTGGCATTCTCCTCAGCTGAACCACATTCATAACTAGCGCCAATACTTATCTTTTGTCCCTGTCCATGTCCTTAGTGCCCGCTCATTTTAGATTCCCACTGGAGGTCGAACGTAAAGTGCATCTGCACTGGTCGTGTGGTTTCATAGCGCATTGACATGTATCAGTCATATGAATGTGTGGGATTTGTCCTTTATGACGTCGCCGTTCTCGGCCGTTAAGTGAAAGCCATTGGACACTGCTTTATCCGTGGTGAGAGATAATATCTGCAATTTGATGTTTTCGGTATCTCCTGATACTGTGGAGATCGAAATATTGAATTCCCTAACGATTTCTGAAATGGAATGTCCCATGTGTCTAGCTCCAAGTACCGTCCAGCGTTCCGCGTCTGTTAAGTCCAGTCGTATGGCCGTTAACCGTTTCACATGAACCATGTGAGTGCAAATAACCGTCTCACCAATGCACTACACCTGTGTACGCTATGCTAACGCCATCTATGTATGTGCATGTTGTAAGGTGTCAGGCAAATCCAACACGTTCCATAAAAGCCCTGACGTGATAAGCAAATCCAGTAGTATGTCACATAGCTCCAAATAAATCGTGACATTAAATTAACCAAAGTAACAAGAGTAACGAGTGAGCAAATGGAATACCACAGGCTAACACAAGAATGCATAAATGCATGTCATATCTTCCCACTGTGCGACAGACGCAATTTCGAGGGGAGACACGAGAACAGAAGCCGAGAGCAGAACCGTGTTAAGCTAGAAGGCTCTAAGATAAGGGACGGACTGAACACCCACGTCGCCAGCTAACCATTAGGACGACACCACCCGCAAGTTTTAATGTGAGACTTATTCGCGTCTCTGTTACGTTGCAAACTTTAAAGACATTGCCCCACAATGAAAAGTATAGCGTTTCTCATAGGATAGACAGAATTTTTGTAGGCGGAGCTTGAGGTTAACATTGACACCCTGATTGATCAGATGAAAACACAGCCAGTTTTCTTTTAAAACCAACTTCGGTAAATGGTAGTAAGGAGAAGTTAAAAAAGAGTTGATTCCGAGATGGCGAGGTGAGCGGACCTGTGCTGCCCGCTGCCCCCCTGAAGCTGCCTAACCAACGACAAGGTAATGAACACACGCGATGCCACATAACAGCGCATAAAGCTTCACTCAGAACTGCAGAAGTCTCATCTGTTACACCCTCTTTTTGCGTAATACTAGTGTCGATCGTCAATTAAAGCTCATGGTGTTCACATTTGCCACTTGAAATAAAAATCTGAAACGCGATGATTTTTCGGTTATATAGTTATTGAGAAGCTACATCAGCCACTGTAATTTACGACAAGTTAGATAAGTAATTGAAGATAATTGAGGGTCACTGGAGACTATTTTGATAGTTTTCTCTTTTGTGAAACTTAATTTAAACCTAGATTATAGATGTGATATGGCATAGGTTATCCTTCGATCCATTGTAGAACTTGGAAACCCATTCAGGGAATATTCGTTCACCTTTTTTTTGAACGCAGTGGGTTTTTACCATCCTGTATGAAAACACTTCCTTTTATCAATAGTGCAGTTTATAAACAATGTTTTGTGAGTAGAATAAAATTTCCAATGGTAAACTTAAGTGCTTTTTCGACGTTATTTTACCAGCTAACTAAAAATAGGAAAGCCTTGAACCCCTTCCACTAAATTTAGTTAGTATTAAGATTCTTTTACAGGGAGTGCAGTGGAGCTGACGCTGAGATCATTAATTGGTTACATCATCGCTAGTCTCACTGAACTCTTCTGAATTGTACAGGTCATGTGTGGTCTGGCGTCTCCTTTCCAGCAACAGGTCCCAGGTTCAAACTAGTCAATTCCCTAAAAAACAGGCTCAGAGCGTCGTTGCGTGAAAGTGATAGGGAGACACGATATAGAACAATCAGACACCACCATTAATGTTTAGAATGTCACTACCCTGTGACTTTTGTTTCTTCAGTGTCATTTGCGTGACACATGCTTTATGTTTGCTTAGAAACACTCAGACATTTTATGGTTCATGCATTTTTCTACTCTGGAACCAGAACAAAAAACATGTCAAGACAGCGTACACCTGCCATTATTGCATAATATCCCTATAACAATTTATGAAGTCTTTACGAGGGGCAGTAATACAATTGTCTGCTGCGGTTTGTGTGACAGGTTCCGGGATGCAACATAACAAAATACTGTGCAGTCTTTTGCAGCAAATCAAAGACTATTAGTTCCTAAATTGTTAGTTGTTAATTGTAAAACCAGAGCTTTTGATAAGTGTGAGCGAAATACACATGTATGCCAGCACGGTCGAAGAGTACAAACCTTAAAAATAACATCAAACAGGGGAAATCTGTTACGTACAGCACGCAGCGCTTTGTGTTTTGTTTTCATCACATGGAAATAAATACTAAAGCTGGTTTAATATTTGTGACGGAAAATCAAACATTTATTTCCCAGAGGTAAAGAGAACGGCTTAATATGTGCTGCCACTGACCTTGTTTTGAAACAGTATTTTACATAAACAGAGGATTCTCGCATTAAATCTTTACCAGCTGAAAGCGCCAGACTTCCTCATTTTTTATTCGCGTCGCCAAAACACTGCCTGGCACAAGTTCCTCGTCGACTGTTAATCTCTGACGGCAGTGGAAGCTTTGCGTCTGCGTTACTTAAATTAATTACCGACGTAAGGACGACGAGGTGTTCTGCAAATGTGTCTTTTTGCTTTGTTAAAAAATGAGGGTATTTAATACTGTATATATAATATATAATATATAATGTAACCAAGCTTCTAGAATAGTGTTTTATCCATTCTCAGCAACTGAAGTAGCAAGTAACGAGATAATAATGCGATAGGTATAACCTTCTGAAGAAGGGCACTAAGTGCCTGAAACCGGGAAAGAAATCAAATTTCTTTTATGCAACAGGTTTCTCGTTATTCGTTACACTCTAGAATATTCTATGCTTCCGTGTACTTTTACACTCTGCATTTCCCTTTTTCGAGGGGTGTGTAATTTCTTCTTCTCACGCCCTTATGGCTTTACTATAAACCGCCTTGGCCGTCTACTCCTGTGTCTTATCACAATATATTTTCTGTTTAGATGAATCTTTCGTTAGTTATATAAAACGAATGGTTTTAGTCCTTGCAACAAAATTCCAAACGCGCTGTTAGCAGTTAGCTGCAATATTCATCCTCAGTATTGTTCCAGCAACTGGACCGCACCGGAGGTTCCAGGTTGAATGTGTTGCGCATTACATGAATAGAAGTGTATAGAGGAGCAAGAGGGAAAGGAATTACTGATTATTCGGGAGAATAAGCTGCTAAATTCTGTGGAATTTTGGTGAAATGAACGAGCGCTATGAGCAAACGCGTACGCGACTGTGAAATTGCGTTATGTAGTTCAAACGATATATGCGAATGCAAAGGAAATGAGAGCAATTCTTCATGTGAGTAAGGCATAAGTACCACAAGAGCAGGAGATAAACAGCAAGCAGCGTATAATGACCACGAGTGAAACAATATGAACGCAATATATTCTCTCTCCGTAGCTGTGCGAGGCTTGTCGTCGTAAGTGCGCTATCACATTTTATAGTTAATCGAAATAATTTACATACGTAAACAGAAAACATGGTTTCACACAAAACATTTAGGGAGTGATGTTTTCTGTTATAGTTCCCACTCGTTTCGATGTGTAAAAATTTCTGAAATATTAAACATTACAAGGGAAAGCTGCACCATATGCCAATGACGTTACATACACTGTTGTCGAGGCACGTGCAACGTGAAGTAATAACGGTCTAGCGTCAAAATATGTCCATACAGTGTCACGCCCAACTCTTTATATTGCCATATACATACACAACCTCAAATCACATACCTACTCATCAGAATCATCACCTAGTGCCACTCTAATTGCCTTTGCATTATCGTGCACATACATAACATCATGTCACACAGCTGCAAGTCAGAATTACCAGAACGTTCCTTTTGCACACAGCCAGTGTCTTTTCGGTACCGAGGAAAGCGGTGGAAATAACTGTGGCGCCAGGACTGCCTGGAGACCTCGTGGTCATATGCACATGCGCAAAAGTACCACGTGATGGATGGTGAGGAGAATTAGCATAATTTTCACTGGGGATAAGTGGAAGCTATAAACATAAATCGTCACGTCATAATAACGTGCAAGTAATACTCATATCAGAACTTCATACGTAACCGCTTACTAGCGGCAGTGTGGGGTAGGGAGCGAGGTCTATGTAGAGACACGAATTATAAAATTAATTGCACTTAGAGTCGTTAAGTGTATGTACTGTGACTGCGTTGGGTTAGTTATTCGTTTTGCGATGCTACCAGACACACTACATATTTTGTTTCAATGTATTTATTTATTTATTTAATTTATTTATTTAACCTGGCAACATTAGAGCCATCAGGCCCTCTCCTACATCTAAGCAGGCATTCTACTTATTTTACAGTAATATGTTTTAGTACGCATGTTAAACTACATCTAATACAAAAAGTGAGATAAACAATTAGAAAGGTACACCTCGAAAAATACATTATTGAAGAGAAAGGAGTGCTGGCAGCAGGGAGTATGAGGGAGACTCATAGTGAAGGGAGGAGAAGAATAGAGAGTCAGGGTGAAACATAATTAAGGAAAATATAAAGGAAAAGAAGACTGCGTGGCTAATAGAGATAGATGAAGAGGAAGACATCTCAGGAGCAATGTAGTACATCGCCAGGGAATTCGACACGATCTGCTAATAGTCAAGCGCTTTTTACTGCATGCAAATGTAAACATACATCGCTGAAATAATTTAATACAGTTGGCTAACTTAGCAAATGAATCTACCACAGTCTCGACACAGTCGCTTCTTGTGATGAAATGGGATTGTGGCGCGGGAGGGCTGACGGACGAGGGCGATATAGTGACATCAGCTAGAGTTGCAGTATTGTGCAAGAAAGAGGGCGAGTGCATAAAGCGTTCTGTGCAGGCGGAGAATAGTCTGTGATATCCCCAGTGTGCTCTGTGTTTTTCCACTCTACACGCTCCAGCAGCTGACTACCACGTTCAGGCCTCCCGATTTACGCCCCCTAATAGATAAATTTCTATGGGCGGAAACCTACTGCTTTTCCTTATTAGCGTAAAACTTGGTCTGTTGCGTCTCCCATAATGAATACTACAGTGGCTAAGCAGATTCGCCATGTACAATCTAACATCAGAATCAATGCTAAATGTCTTGCACGCACCATGATGTAACAGTTTCAGTCTGCCACACCACACCGATGCTGCTGTTCCAAATGTCACGACGCATACTACCCCTTGACACTGCTATTCTTCCTGCTATCCATCTTCTTCCCTAGTTTTTTGTTGAGATGTTCGGTTTGTGGATGTACGAGATAGAAGACTTCCGTCTTTTCTATTGGATGGAAACTCCATAAATATTTGCTGCTTGATACTTGCTCACACTGATGACGCAAAGTGTTTAAGTGACAATTACTGGAACTGACAGGGAAATGCAGAAAACAGCAACGTATGTTTGCTTCGATGTTTACATTCACTTCTCCACTGGAGTCTCATGAGAAGCTAAGGAAAGAAATGTCGATTGAGACTCTAGAAGTAGAGCTCATCAGGAAGTTACAGTAACCGAAAAAGGTAAAGCACCTAAAACTTACAGCTATCTGCTGTGGCCGAGCGGTTCTAGGCGCTTCAGTCCGGAACCGCGCTACTGCTACGGTCGCAGGTTCGAATCCTGTCTCGGATATGGATGTGTGTGATGTCCTTAGGTTAGTTAGGTTTAAGTAGTCCTAAGTCTAGGAGACTGATTACCTCAGATGTTAAGTTCCATAGTGCATTGAACCATTTTGAAAACTTACAAATGCAAATAATACGGAAATGGAAGGTGCTACTAAGGAAGGGGGGGGGGGTTCATTGCATTGATGGGTAGTCAAGGACACACATTACAAGAGAGAGAGCAGAATTCCATGTAGAATTCTAACTAAAACATTCACTTCTGTTTATACGGGTATTTGCTAATTTAAAGTCGATGGGTTCCTTAATAACAGTATCTCAATAGCTGGAAATGCATGCCAAGACAGTGTTCTATAATGGCGGATTTTCTCGGCTGTTGTAAGCATGTGAGCCGCTCATGCTTGGTACGCCATTCCTCTACAGCCCTGGTAGTCTGATCGATGTATGACATTCCACAACCGCAATGAATACTGTAGACACCCGCCTCACGCAAACCAAGATGATGCTGATCTTTGACGCTATTCGAGATCACTCTTCTCACCACACATTTTCGAAAAATCCTGATGGAAATAATTCTTGTGTAAGGCAAAAAGGCTTTTTAACCACGTCGATATTATCATCTCTCACCCGATTCAGAGTTGGTCGACAGCGCAACGCATGTCTAATTTGTCTTTCAGTATAACCATTCTGACTGAGGTTGGGCTAACTCAGCTGACAAATTCTCAGCATGCTAGATGACGTGGGCCGTGTGAACCAAGGTTAAAGTATCTCTTCACGTTGAGCCGGATGGTGACAGCTGTCAGCCGGGAGATACAAGTCAATGTGACTAGGCATCCCACAATCCTGGAAATTGAAATAAGAACACCGTGAATTCATTGGCCCAGGAAGGGGAAACTTTATTGACACATTCCTGGGGTCAGATACATCACATGATCACACTGACAGAACCACAGGCACATAGACACAGGCAACAGAGCATGCACAATGTCGGCACTAGTACAGTGGATATCCACCTTTCGCACCAATGCAGGCTGCTATTCTCCCATGGATACAATCGTAGAGATGCTGGATGTAGTCCTGTGGAACGGCTTGCCATGTCATTTCCACCTGGCGCCTCAGTTGGACCAGCGTTCGTGCTGGACGTGCAGACCGCGTGAGACGACGCTTCATCCAGTTCCAAACATGCTCAATGGTGGAGAGATCCGGAGATCTTGCTGGCCAGGGTAGTTGACTTACACCTTCTAGAGCACGTTGGGTGGCACGGGATACATGCGGACGTGCATTGTCCTGTTGGAACAGCAAGTTCCCTTGCCGGTCTAGGAATGGTAGAATGATGGGTTCGATTACGGTTTGGATGTACCGTGCACTATTCAGTGTCCCCTTGAGGATCACCAGAGGTGTACGGCCAGTGTAGGAGATCGCTCCCCACACCATGATGCCGGGTGTTGGCCCTGTGTGCCTCGGTCGTATGCAGTCCTGATTGTGGCGCTCACCTGCACGGCGCCAAACACGCATACGACCATCATTGGCACCAAGGCAGAAGCGACTCTCATCGCTGAAGACGACACGTCTCCATTCGTCCCTCCATTCACGCCTGTCGCGACACCACTGGAGGCGGGCTGCACGATGTTGGGGCGTGAGCGGAAGACGGCCTAAGGGTGTGCGGGACCGTAGCCCAGCTTCATGGAGACGGTTGCGAATGGTCCTCGCCGATACCCCAGGAGCAACAGTGTCCCTAATTTGCTGGGAAGTGGCGGTGCGGTCCCCTACGGCACTGCGTAGGATCCTACGGTTTTGGCGTGCATCCGTGCGTCGTTGCGGTCCGGTCCCAGGTCGACGGGCACGTGCACCTTCCGCCGACCACTGGCGACAACATCGATGTACTGTGGAGACCTCAAGCCCCACGTGTTGAGCAATTCGGCGATACGTCCACCCGGCCTCCCGCATACCCACTATACGCCCTCGCTCAAAGTCCGTCAACTGCACATACGGTTCACGTCCACGCTGTTGCGGCATGCTACCAGTGTTAAAGACTGCGATGGAGCTCCGTATGCCACGGCAAACTGGCTGACACTGACGGCGGCTAGCGCAGCTAGCGCCATTCGACGGCCAACACCGCGGTTCCTGATGTGTCCGCTGTGCCGTACGTGTGATCATTGCTTGTACAGCCCTCTCGCAGTGTCCGGAGCAAGTATGGTGGGTCTGACACACCGGTGTCAATGTGTTCTTTTTTCCATTTCCAGGAGTGTATAAACGGTCTGCCCCAACATATCATCCACCTTGCTCCTGACCACCACATGAAGGATTGGTAGTAACAGCCTTTTTCTACCTCCATCGTGAAACGAATTTTCGAGTCGATTGAGGTCACATGTTCTAAAAAATAGTTAAATTATGACTGTTATGAGACCAAATAACAAAGTTATAGTTTAAATATGTGTAAGGAAAACACCTGGGCTTCAAAAACACCGACTCCAAAGCATGTTTCTCGAAATAGTACATAAAAAATTGGCAGTGGTAGGCGGCAACTGGCTTCCCATCCCAACTCCATCTGTCCGATGGTTCTATTGGTCGTTGAATAAAAAGTCTCCAACTCTAGTCGACCATAATGAAACAGACAGGGGAAGCCGAGTTAAGAGAGAGATCTCATCAGAACTTCCTAGGCTGTCCGAGTCATTCATACGCATTCCCTTATCCTGCGGTAAGGAACATTTCTTTAGAAGGCAGTTAGTCTCCATCTCAACGGTTTTTATGGGGTGAACACCGAGCCTACAATACGCTGATCAGACAGTAAACACCGCATCTTTTGAACGTAATCCTATCGAAATATCGGCGGTTGTCGTTGACGTCCCTCAGCTGCTTATCCTTGAGTTATCTGAACACTGTACACGACGGGAGAAACTAAGGTCCCAGATTGTTTATCTCTCCGGATGATAACTACATCGTTGCTTGCGGACGTTGGATAAGCTTCACGGCCGTAGAGGAAGTTTGTAATGTGTGTTGTCGTTTTTGACGAGGTGTCATGAGGAGAATATTCTTCCAACATTTGCCAAACGCATGCATCATTAATTCTCCTACCGCTGACGAGGTGTCATGACGAGAATATTGTTCCAACATTTGCCAAACGTATGCATCATATTAATTCTCCTACCGCCAGTCATATCAAACGATGTGCTGACCTAGTTCTTGTTCGTGAAAGGATCCATTTCAATCGTCTACAATTCAGTTTGTTCCCGAAGACTTGTTTCGGCTTCAGTTAATGATTGCTTCAAAAGTTTCGCCTTTCTCTTGGGATGTGCTGGATGTTGCTTCATGGTCACAGTCTGGAAATTCGGGATACATTGAAATTTTTGACAGCGAACTAGTTCCGGAACGCACAGAACTTCAGCTGGGATAGTGGATATACTCTTAGTATGCACAAAGGTGACCTTTGCCTCTGAGAAGTAGCAAAGCGTTTAAGCTCCTCAGTGATACGACCAGCGTAGCGCTGCGTGAGGTAACTATGACGTGTGTCAACCAATAAGAAGCCATGCACGGTCTGTGTTAGGTCACCAGAGCAGTAGCAACAACAGTCAGTTGCACTTTACGAAGGTAGTATTCGTAATCATTGTGGTTTGGTGCATAACTGACCCACCAAGAAGTCGTTATTGCTTTCTTCATTTCTCCATGTGCGTCACCGAGAGACACTTCGTTCTCACACCACATTTACTACCGAAGCAACGATTTTTTCTGCAAATAACTAGAATCTTGATTCATCATCGCATTACACAAGCCCACGTGAGTGAATTACATACCGTTAGCTACAATATTGCATTCTGTAGTAGGCAGTTTTGCATGTAAATTTTCAGCAACCTAGGAAGCATTTATTTCGATATCTATGCACAATTCGTTCGCATAGATGAACAGTTTGGTTGTTTATTATCACACAGTAGGTGTGACCTAAGAAAGGCCGCAGAACTTGATTCTGTCGAGACTGTGAATTTTCTTATGAATACCCAACAACCTTTGAATAACATCAGGCATATTTGTACATGCCACTCATTATCTGGTGGGTCACTCAGCATGTCAAGTTCAAGCGTATTCGACTGTTTAACAGCTCTACATATCCCCCCACCCCCCCTGCACGAAAGGGTATGGTTTAGTGACGTTTACATTCCTACTTACTTGAGTCTTATCATGCCTCCGTCGCAGCCACTGAGAGATATCCTGAGTATAAAGGTCCTACTCAAGTGCTACATGTACTGGCCGAGAGTTGAGCATCCGCTTAAAGCCTGTTATTACATCGTAGTAAATGGCACCTCGTCATTCAGAGGCTGACTACATCCACCACGGATTATTCCCTTCATGCCATGTGGCTTAGCTTAGCGTATACACTTTCCTTATACTTTTCCGCTGTCCACATGCCATCTACCATGACAGTAGCCAAGTTGACGTACTCCAGTGAATTATTCTTGCAAATTTTTTTTGGATTTTGGTGGAAAATCATTATTGACGGAATGTAAACAGTGATTTTAACCCGAAATCCAAGCGGGAAGTTTACATATTGGCGCAAACTTTGAAGGGAAAAGTGATGAACTACTTGGAAGTTAGGAACTTACAAATTCAGACGTCTCTCAGTTCATGCTTTCCGACGACAAAAAGGAGTCATCAGTCAGTGAAAATAAGTGCTGAATTGTCCAGCCACGTTTCCCCTAAGTGCGCCAAATCAGGCAGCAGAGCAGCATCCCCTTGGCTATTACAACCTCAGAGAAACAATCCCGGCATACGCAATTACTTGGAACCTGGGTGGAAACCTCCTATTATGAGCCATGTTCATGGCTACCCCATATACCTGGTCTCTGCAGAGTGCGACTCTCATGTTGGCCATGCCTCCAGCCATCACATGCATTCACCAGCCAACACGAATAAGATAAAGAACTGACAGCACCGTTGCCACCCTGTAATTGCAAGATGCATCCAATATGTCCAGACACTGTACTTTCGGTCGTCCTGAATAACAGCGCTTCTTTGACTAGTTCATTTGCCAGTGTCCTTCTTTCGCGCGCTGCTCCCTTAATATCTTCTTTAAGAAATTGCCCTTGGTGGCTCAACTACCAGTGTACCATGATATCCGACGACATAATTGTTCGATTTAAGTAGTTAGCCTTCTGTAGGACACACACATTGACAATGGTCCATAGTAGACTGTGGCGGTTCGCTCCATCGTGTACCTCAACACAATGGTAGCCACTCCCTGACTTATTACTTCCGTGTATTCCGTGTTTCGGGAGACGAACATTATTTCAAGGTTGCACTTGATAACCGAAGTATCCACCTGGAATCCGTTCATTTTGCATGGCGTATGCTAGAGCCAAAATTTCGCCACCAGGCCGGCCACTGTGGCCGAGCGGTTCTAGGCGCTTCAGTCCAGACCCGGGCTGCTGCTATGGTCGCAGGTTCGAATCCTGCGTCGGGCAAGGATCTGAGTGATGTCTTTAGGTTAGTTAGGTTTACGTAGTTCTAAGTCTTCGGGACTGAAGACCTCAGATGTTAAGTCTCATAGCTTTCTGAGCCATTTGAATCATTTTGCCACCAATGGTGTAATGCAATGCTGTGCGACAGCAGCATAATGTATTCTAAGTAATGTTGGGGGGCCATACACTATGCGATCAAAAGTATCCGGACAGCTTTGTGGTGCCCTCCATCTTTAATGCTGGAATTCAGTATGGTGTTGGCCCATGCTTAGCCTTGATGACAGCTCCCACTCTCCCAGGCATACGTTCAATCAGGCGTTTAAAGGTTTCTTGTGGAATGGCAGCCCATTCTTCACGGAATTCTGCACTGAGGAGAGCTATCAACGTCGGTCGGCAAGGCCTGGCAGGAAGTCGGCGTTCCATAACATCCCAAAAGTGTATACGATTCAGGTCAGGACGCTATGCACGCCATTCCATTACAGGGGTGATATTGTCGTGCAACTACTCCGCCACAGGCCGTGCATTATGAACAGGTGTTCGATCATGTTGAAAGATGCAATCGCCATCCCCGAATTGCTCATCAACAGTGGGAAGCAAGAAGTGCTTAAAACATGTGTGGCAGCGCCGTTTGAGGCGCCACGTCACGTCACGGACTTTGCGGTCTCTCTCACCGGAGGTTCGAGTCCTCCCTCGGCCATGGGTGTCTGTGTTGTTCTTAGCTAAGTTAGTTTAAGTAGTGAGCAAGTCTAGGGACCGATGACCTCAGCTGTTTTGTCTCTAAGGAGTTCACACATTTGAATATTGGAAAACATCAGTGTAGGCCTGTGCTGTGATAGTGCCACGCAAAACAAAATGGGGTGCATGCCCCCTCCATGAAAAACACGACCACACCATAACACCACCGCCTCTAAATTTTACTGTTGGCATTACACACGTTGGCATCACCCCGGTACCCAGAACTCCTCAAGATGGACGTTGACTATGGATATTGTAACACAGACACAGTCCATTTGACTGTTCAGAGATGTCATTAAACCCGTCCAAAGATGGAAACAACCATGCATGAGCAGTTCCAGTCATTCCACCAGAAAGAGGTACACAGCTCGTGTTGTCTGTAGTTCAACCATGCCGACACGGTCATTACCGCGGTTCGATCGCGTCTGCATGTTTACTTTGTGCCAAGAAAGACACTCAACGAGGGAAGGGTCCAGGCGACTCGGAGTGAAACAAAGCTATGTTGTTCGAACGTGGAGGAGATAGAGAGAGACAGGAACGGTCGATAACATGCCGCACTCACGCCGCCGATGGCCTGCTACTAAAGTGGATGACCGCTAGCTACCGATTATGGCTCGGAGGAACCCTGACAGTAACGCCACCATGTTGAATAATGCTTTTCGTGCAGCCACAGAACGTCGTGTATCGTGTTACGATTCAGGCAATAGGCTGCCTAATGCACAATTTCACTCCCGACGTGCATGGCGAGGTCCATCTTTGCAACCACGACACCATGCAGCGCGGTACAGATGGGCCCAAAAAATGCCGAATGGACCGCTCGGGATTGGCATCACGTTCTCTTCATCGATGAGTGTCACATATTCCTTCAACCAGACAATCATCGGAGTCGTGTCTGGAGGCAATCTGGTCAGATAGAACACATTAGACACACTGCCCAGCGATTGCAGCAAGGTGGAGGTTCCCTGCTGTTTTGTGGTGGCATTGTGTGGGGCCGACGTAGGCCGCTGGTGGTCATGGAAGGCTCCATAACGGCTATACAATACGTGAATGCCATCCTCCGACTGATAGTGCAACTATATCGGCATCATATTGTCGAGGCATTCGTGCCCATGGACGACAATTTGCGCCTCCATCAACCACATTACGTGAATGACTTCCTTCAGGATAACTACATCGCTTAACTTGAGTGTCCAGCATGTTCTCCAGACATGAACTCTATCGAACATGCTTGGGATAGATTGAAACGGGCTGTTTATGGTCGACGTGACCCACCAACCAATCTGAGGCATCTTCGACGAATGGCCGTTGAGGAGTGGAACAATCTGGACCAACAGTATCTTGATGAACTTGTGGATAGTATGTCACGATGAATACAGGCATGCATCAATGCAAGAGGATGTACTAATGGGTGTTAGAGGTACTGGTGTGTACAGCAATCTGGACCACCACTTCTGAAGATCTCGCTGTATGGTGGTACAACATGCATTGTGCGGTTTTCATGAGAAATAAAAAGGTCGGAAATGATGTTTATGTTGATATCTTCTCCAGTTCTCTGTACAAGTTCCGAAACTCTCGGGACCGAGTTTATGCAAGCTTTTTTTGATGTGTTTATATGGAGTTCCACTGGATCTACCTTATTATCGTTGAGATCTCTCTCAAGTCTTTTGAGGCATCAGATAAAATTTTTAATGATAATGTTAACAATTTTCATGTTTCCATGGCAGCATACATATTTGTTGTGCTGGGCATTTGCTGTGAACATCTTAGTGGAAATGCTTAAGCTGTTTAGTTCGTTCTCCAGAAATTCGTACATCTACATCAACATACATACTTGGCAAACCAGTTATTAGGGATTCTGCCCGTACCATTCACATTGAGTCCGTGGGAATAATGAATGATTACATGCCTCTGTGCCCGCTGTAAATAATCAAATTCTGTTCTCTATCAGTACGGGATGGATATGAAGGGGCTTGTAACATATTTCTAGATTTATTTTTAAAGCAGGTTTTTGAAATTTTGTTTATATTTTCTCACGATACAATATGTCTATCTTCAATCGTCTGCCGTTCAGTTTCTTCAGCACCTCCGTTACCCTCCACCACAGATCTGGTAAAGCTGTGATTAAACGTGCGGACTGCCTCCGTATTTTTTTTTTCATTCATCAGTTTTCTGATTAATTTGATGCGGAACGCCACGAATTCCTCTCCCATGTGAACCTCTTTATCTCAAAGTAGCTCCTGCAGCGAGAGCCCTCCATTAGTTGTTGAATGTACTCTAATCTTTATCTTAGATAGCATCTTGGTCAGGCAGCGATTCCGAATTCAGATACTGAATGGCAAAGTGAACCCAGGACCAGATATAGACCCACATCACAACTGAGTTATGATGAAGAGTAGGCTGAAGTTTAAGTGACTAGTCAAGAAGAATCAATGTGCAATGATGCGGGGTACGAATGTAGTAAAGAAGGAAGAGGTACGACACAAGTACTCTAAGGCTATAGTCACTGCGATAATGAATAGCTTAGTTAGCAATTCAGCTGAAGCGGGATGGAAATCTCTAAAAACAGCAACCACAGAAGTTTGGAAGAAAAGCTTTGGTACATGGAATGTAACTGCTAAGAAACCATGTGTGACAGAAGAAGAGGACTGCATTCGGTGATCGACGAAAGAAAGAAGTACAAAAATGTTCTGAAACATTTAGGAATACAGAATTAAAAGTCACTCAGAAACGAAATAAATAGGGGTGGAGAGAGAGTAAGGCGAAACTGCTGCATGAAGAACATCGGAATGCCTGACTCAGAATATTGAAAAGTCGAAATGATTTTGAGTGAAATTAAAAGGACGCGCGGTAACATTAATATTCCACTCTAATTCCACTTTTAAATGCAGAGGAGAGAGCGGACAGGTGGAAGGACACATAGAAGGCCTTTAAGGTGGGTAGGACTTCTCTAATGGCGTGATAGAACAAGAAATAGGAGTCAATAGGGAAGCGGTTTTCGGATGAAAGATTAGAATAAGCATTTAAAAGAGCTTTGTAAGAATGAAATAAGGCAGAAGGGATAGACAATTTTCCTTAGGAATTGGAAGAAGTGACAGCAAAACTATTATTAAGTTGTAGTGCAGAATGTACGAGTCTGGAGATACGCCACCAGGCCTCAAGAAAAACGTGATCTTCAAATCAGAACACCTTCAGCTGTGTAAATTCCTGTTGTTTTTGTTTCAGCAACAGTACTACATTACGGCATATTCAGGCCCCCTGATCGACGTGCGAGAAGAATCCCGCATCCGTTCCAGACAAGGTTAGGGCGTGCATTCAGTGAATGGCACCTGTATGTTTTCAACGTAGTTGTCCTTCCGATCATCACTTGCCAGCAAATGACAATCGAAGGGATCGCAACACCTACTGGTACCAGTCACTGAAGACTGGGCCCTATTTTGACTGGACTAGAGGTGGGATTCTTCTTACACGTCGGTCAGAGTTTCTTAAGATGACTCATGTAGCACTGAAAGGGATACGTCAAATAAAATAATTACAAGAAATACAGACAGTTGAAGCTGTTTTGGTTAGACATTTTATGTTGAACAGCCGAGGTAACGCAATCCATCTGTTAAAGATGGATTTACAGTGTCATCCACACACTTCTGTGGATTGCAAGTGACAAGTGCAAGAATATTGCATGATCAGGTTAACAGCTCATGCATCCAAGTTACTAACAAGAATAATGTACCTAAGAATGGAGGAGAAAATTGACCATTTCTCTTTAGCAAAGATAAAGGCACCAGAAAGGCAATTGTGACTGCGGTTGGTAACGGACGCAAGACTGAAGAGATATCAAGAGATATCATAAGATTTGTCGACATCGAAAAAGCGTTCACAGTGTAAAATGCTGTAAGCTGTTCAAAACTCTGAGAAAAATAGGGGATAAGCATTTGGTGAAAAAACAATTTGTATATTATGTACAAAATCCTAGAAGGAACAATAAGAGTGGAAAACCAAAAACGAAATGCACGAATTGAAAAGGGTATAACATGATGTTTTTACCCCTATTGTTCAGTACATACATCGAAAAAGCCATGACGAAAGCACGAGAAAATTTCAAGAGTAGTATTAAAATTCAAGATAAAGGAATATCAGTGATGAGACTCGCTGATGCCGTTGTGTCCTCCGGGACCGTGAAGAAGTACTGGATGTGTCGAGTGGAATGAACAGGCTAATGAGTACAGAATATGGACTGAGAATAAACCGGAAAAAGAAAAGAAAGTAACGAGAAGTAGCAGAAATAGGAATATCGAGTTGCTTAGCATCAAAAATATCACGAAGAAGTAGACGAAGTTAAGGAATTCAGCTGCCTTGGAAGCAAAATAACCCATAATCGACGAAGGAAGGAGGTCTTAAAAGGAGAATAGTACGGACAAAGAGGGCGTTTCTGTACAAGAGAAGCCTACAAATTCAACCATAGTCCTTAATTTGAGGAAGAAATTTCTGAGAATGTACGTTTCTAGCACACCATTGTTTGGCAGTGAAACTTTGGCTGTGGGAGAACCGGAACGGAAGAGAATGGAAGTATTTGACTACTAGTGCTACAGATGAGTGTTAAAAATTACGTAGCCTGATAAGGAATGAGAAAGTTCTCCGCAGAGTCGGCGAGGAAAGGAATGAAAACACTGACAAGAAGCAGGGACAGGATGGCAGGCCACCGCTTAGGACATCAGAGAATAACTTCCATGGTACCAAAGGAAAAAAAATGGTTCAAATAGCTCTGAGCACCATGGGACTTACCATCTTAGAACTTAGAACTACTTAAACCTAATTAACCTAAGGACATCACACACATTCATCCCCGAGGCAAGATTCGAACCTGCGACCGTAGCATTCGCGCGGTTCCAGACTGAAACGCCTAGAACCAAAGGAAGTTGTAGAGGGATAAACTGTAGGGAAGACAGATCTGAATACGTGCTACATATAATTGAGAACGTATAATGCCATGTACTAATCTGGGATGAAAATATTGGCACAAGAGAGAAATTCATCACTAGCCTCATCAAACCAGTTGGATGACTCATAACTGAAAACAAATGGCAAATTACATTATTTATCCTCTACAGCTCCCTCTAGTACGATGGGGGTAATATTTTATGTGTCAAAACATATAATCCTTTCTTTATGCCGATGATTTCCATGTTTCCTTAGGCAAGTTTTTGGAGAACCTCATCATCCTTATCTTATCAGTCCAGCTAATTATCAACAGTCTTCTAAAGCACTGCATTTCAAATGCTTTGATTCTCTTCCGTTTCTCCCGTAGTCAATGAGTATCTGACACGCAGTGCAAAGCTTAAAACGTGTGTGCCCATAAATTTTTCCTAAATTTAGATCTACGTTTGACAGTAGTAGGTTTCTCATGACTAGGAACTTCATCTTCTCCAGGGCTAGTCTGATTTTAATGACCTCCTTGCTTCGTCCGGTATGTGTTAATTTGCTCCCCAGGTAGCAGAATTCTCTAACTTCGTCTTTTCTGTATACACCAGTTGTTGATGTATACTTCTAGATATTATCATTTCTGCTACTTCTCAATACTTTCTTCGGTGTACTCTAACTCGATATTCTGTACTCTTTGGACTTTTAGTTCAATTCAAAAGATTCTGTAATTACTTTTCATATTCACTGAGGATAGCTACGTCTTCACCGAATCTTATGCTTGATATCCTGAACTTTAATCCTACTCTTAAACATTTCAATTGTTTATATTCGATGTACTGATTGAAAGTAGGGGCTAAAGTCGTGCCTTAAAATTTTTCAATCCGGGGTATTTCGTTATGATCTTCCTATCTTATTATTCCTTCCTGGTTGTGCGACCTATTGCAAATTTCCCATCCTGTTCTATAGTTTATTCCTGCTTTCCTTAGAATTTCAAACATCGTGCAGCATTTCCCACTGTAGACTGCTTTTCCTAGTTCGACATTAAAATGAACATGTCTTAATTTCTGTTCAGTGTTGCTTTCACTAGCAGGCAAAACGTGAGGACTGCCTCTATGGTTACTTAAACTTTCTTAAAGGTAAACTGATGGTCATCTAACAGATCCAGTTTCCTTTGCTGTTCTTTCTTATATGAATTTTGTCAGTAAGCCGAATAACAAAAGTGCAGTCAAATTACTTTTTTGTGTGATTTACTTTACAGCTATCGTTCCACAGTTTTAGATTTGTAGATTTTACCTTTTAAATTTGTTTCGTTCCTAAATTCTTCGTGGCTGCTACGGTTTCGGATTGCCTTCGTAAGTAAGTACGTCGTTCGCGTGTTATAACACACTCGCAAATCGAAGATCTTGAGTCGCATTTCAAAGCGAGGGGTCTTGCCCTACAAAGACAATTGTTTTCAGGGGAACTAAGACAGTTTCCTTTACTTACTCAATTTCGCTATACCCAATTCGGAACGTGTTGTTGCTCATTGGAGATACGGATATATTTGTAAAGATGTTAATACGGTCTTCAGCGTGCTCCGTGCTCGTTACTAAATGAGTTCACAAGGGCATCAATGAAAGCGTTGCTTACGTAGGACGCTTTGGGCAGACATTCTACAGGCGCTTCGTGATGCAAGGAAATACCCCAGAAAATATTTGGTTTAGGTGATGTTCTTTCAGAATCAAGTAAGAGTGCCTATGGAGTCCTAGTTCCATTAATCAACCAACCAGTTTGGTTGAACATATAGAGTGGATTGGAAAATAAAGAAAACACACCACGTAATATCTTGTGCAAGACAACAAACTGATCATTTTTCAAGACTGAAACCAGTTTCGGCAACTCATCGTTTGGATGCTATGGAATGCCAGAATCGTCGTGGTTTGGTTGTGGGTCAGTACTGCATTATTCGTGAGAGAAGCTAACAAAAGAGCCATGTTGTTGTTGTTGTTGTGGTCTTCAGTCCTTAGACTGGTTTGATGCAGCTCTCCATGCTACTCCATCCTGAGCAAGCTCCTTCATCTCCCAGTACTCTCTCTCTCTCTCTCTCTCTCTCTCTCTCTCTCTCTCTCTCTCTCTCTCTCTCTCCAGAGACTGAGCTTTGATGCAGCTCTTCATGCTACTCTATCCTGTGCGACCTTCTTCATCTCCGAGTATCTACTGCAACCTACATCCTTCTGAATCTGCTTAGTGAACTCGTATTCATCTCTTGGTCTCACTCTACGATTTTTAACCTCGACGCTGGCCTCCAATACTAAATTGGTGATCCCTTGATGCCTCAGAACATGTCCTACCAACCGATCCCTTCTTCTGGTCATGTTGTGCTACAAACTTCTCTTCTCCCCAATCCGATTCAATACATCCTCATTAGTTATATGATCTACCCATCTAATCTTCAGCATTCTTCTGTAGCACCACATTTCGAAAGCTTCTATTCCCTTCTTGTCCAAACTATTTATCGTCCATGTTTCGCTTCCATACATGGCTACACTCCAAACAAATACTTTCAAAAATGACTTCCTGACACTTGAATCTATACTCGATGTTAATAAATTTCTCTTCTTCAGAGACACTTTCCTTGCCATTGCCAGTCTACATTTTATATCCTCTTTACTTCGACCATCATCAGTTATTTTGCTCGCCAAATAGCAAAACTCCTTTACTACTTTAAGTGTCTCATTTCCTAATCTAATTCTCTCAGCATCACCCGACTTAATTCAACTACATTCCATTATCCTCATTTTGCCTTTGTTGATCTTCATCTTATATCCTCCATTCAAGACACTATCCATTCCATTCAACTGCTCTTCCAAGTCCCGTCTCTGACAGAATTACGATGTCATCGGCGAACCTCAAAATTTTTATTTCTTCTCCATGGATCTTAGTACCTACTCCGAATTTTTCTTTTGTTTCCTTCACTGCTTGCTCAATATACAGATTGAATAACATCGGGGAGAGACTACAACCCTGAATCACTCCCTTCCCAGCCACTGCCTCCCTTTCACGGCCCTCTAGTCTAATAACTGCCATTTGGTTTCTATACAAATTGTAAATAGCCTTTCGCTCCCTGTATTTTACCCCTGCCGCCTTCAGAATTTGAAAGAGAGTATTCCAGTCAACATTGTCAAAAGCTTTCTCTAAGTCTACAAATTGTAGAATTGCCCTTCCTTAATCTAGCTTCTAAGAGACGTCGTAGGGTCAGTATTGCCTCACGTGTACCAACATTTCTACGGAATCCAAACTGATCTTTCCCGAGGTCGGCTTCTACTAGTTTTTCCATTCGTCTGTAAAGAATTCGCGTTAGTATTTTGCAGCTATGATTTATTAAACTGATAGTTCGGTAATTTTCACATCTGCAACCACCTGCTTTCTTTGGAATTGGAATTATTATATACTTCTTGAAGTCTGGCGGTATTTTGTCTGTCCCATACATCTTGCTCACCAGATGGTAGAGTTTTGTCAGGACTGTCTCTCCCAAGGCCGTCAGTAGTCTCAATGGAATGTTGTCTACTCCGGGGGCCTTGTTTCGACTCAGGTCTTTCAGTGCTCTGTCAAACTCTTCGCGCAGTATCGTATCTCCCATTTCATCGTCATCTACATCCTCTTTCATTTCCATAATATTGTCCTCAAGTACATTGCTCTTGTATAGACCCTCTATATACTCCTTCCACCTTTCTGCCTTCCCTTCTTTGCTTAGAACTGGGCTGCCATCTGAGCTCTTGATATTCATACACGTGGTTCTCTTCTCTCCAAAGGTCTCTTTAATTTTCCTGTAGGCAGTATCTATCTTACCCCTAGTGAGATAAGCCTCTACATCCTTACATTTGTCCTCTAGCCATGCCTGCTTACCCATTTTGCACTTCCTGTCGACCTCATTTTTGAGACGTCTGTATTCATTTTTGCCTGCTTCATTTACTGCATTTTTATATTTTCTCCTTTCATCAATTAAATTCAATATTTCTTCTGTTACCCAAGGATTTCTACTAGCCCTCGTCTCTTTACCTACTTGATCCTCTGCTGCTTTCGCTACTTCATCCCTTAAAGCTACCCATTCTTCTTCTACTCTATTTCTTTCCCCCATTCCTGTCAATTGCTCCCTTATGCTCTCCCTGAAACTCTGTACAACCTCTGGTTCTTTTAGTTTATCCAGGTTCCATCTTCTTAAATTCCCACATTTTTGCAGTTTCTTCAGTTTTAATCTACAGGTCAGAACCAATAGATTATGGTCAGAGTCCACATCTGCCCCTGGAAATGTCTTAATTTAAAACCTGGTTCCTAAATCTCTGTCTTACCATTATATAATCTATCTGAAACCTGTCAGTATCTCCAGGATTCTTCCATGTATACCGCCTTCTTTTATGATTCTGGAACCAAGTGTCAGCTATGATTAAGTTGTGCTCTGTGCAAAATTCTACCAGGCGGCTTCCTTTTTCATTTCATACCCCCAATCCATATTCACCTACTACGTTTCCTTCTCTCCCTTTTCCTACTACCGAATTCCGGTCACCCATGACTATTAAATTTTCGTCACCCTTCACTATCTGCATAATTTGTTTTATTTCATCATTCATTTCTTCAATTTCTTCGTCATCTACAGAGCTAGTTGGCATATAAGCTTCTACTACTGTAGTAGGTGTGGGCTTCGTATCTATCTTGGCCACAATAATGCGTTCACTATGCTGTTTGTGTTAGCTTACCCGCATTCCTGTTTTCCTATTCATTATTAAACCTACTCCGGCATTACCCCTATTTGATTTTGTGTTTATAACCCTGTAGTCACCTGACCAGAAGTCTTGTTCCTCCTGCCACCGAACTTCACTAATTCCCATTATATATAACTTTGCCCTATCCATTTCCCTTTTTAAATTTTCTAACCTACCTGCCCGATTAAGGGATCTGACATTCCACGCTCCGATCCGTAGAACGCCAGTTTTCTTTCTCCTGATAACGACATCCTCTTGAGTAGTCCCCCCAGGAGATCCGAATGGGGGACTATTTTACCTCCGGAATATTTTACCCAAGAGGACGCCATCATCATTTAATCATACAGTAAAGCTGCATGCCCACGGGAAAAATTAAGGCTGTAGTTTCCCCTTGCTTTCAGCCGTTCGCAGTACCAGCACAGCAAGGCCGTTTTGGTTATTGTTCCAAGGCCAGATCAGTCAATCATCCAGACTGTTGCCCCTTCAACTACTGAAAAGGCTGCTGCCCCTCTTCAGGAACCACACGTTTGCCTGGCTCTCAACAGGTACCCCTCTGTTGTGGTTGCACCTACGGTACGGCTATCTGTATCGCTGAGGCACACAAGCCTCCCCACCAACGGCAAGGTCCATGGTTCATAAGGGGGGGGGGGGGAAGCCATATCGCACCCTATATCAGAAAAGATATTCAATTTGTAGAGACTGACGTACATGATGAATTTCGTTTTCAGATTAAGGCCTATGTTTGATATTAGTGGATTCCTCTTGGCCAGTAATACGTTTCTTGTCTGTCTTACAGTGCTTTTTAAATCCTTGTTTCACCCGTCGTGTGCTACTCTGCTTCTGAGATAGCAAAAGTCCTTAAAGTCATCTACTTCGTGGTCAACACTTTTAATGTTAAACTTTTCGATAATTTACTCCTGATACCTCTCAGTAATAGTGTATTTCTTCCGTTTACTCTCAATCGATATTCTCGTCCCATTAGAATTTAAATGCATTTAATAGATCGTGCAATCCTTCTTCACTATCAGTGAGGGTAGAAAAGTTATCAGCAAATCTTATCATTGATATCCTTCCGACTTGAATTCTAATCTCACTATTGAACCTTTGTTTCACTTGCGTCGTTGCGTCTACCAAGCATACACGGAACAGTAGGGGCCAAACATTACATCCCTGTCTAATAATCTTTCTAATCCGAGCTCTTCCAACTTTTGCTTGCATTCGTATTGTTGTCTCTTCGTTCTTGTCCGTATTATCCTTCTTTTTCCATCGTGTACTCCTGCGTATCTCATATTTTTGAACACTTGAGCCGTTTACATTGTCGAAGGACTTTTCAGTGCCCACGAATACTGTGACTGTCTTGTTTTTCTTATGTACTGCTTTCATTGTCTGTCACACGTAAGACATGTGTGATATTTCTCATATTTATGTGGCCTTTCTGTGTTTAGCAGTGTGCGTAAAATTTTTCGAAAGGCTAGAGGAATGTGTCCGACTCATAGATTCTACACATAAACTAGATTCGATGATTGCTTACCAATGACCCCCTCACCCAACGATTTAAAAAACTAAGATGGATTGTTATGCATCGCTTCTGTCTTATTTAATCGCTTAATCTTTGTAGGTCTTTTACTCTCTGACTTTAATGCTACATCTCCTTTGTCTTCGGTATCGGGTATCACATTTTTGTCAATCAAATCATTAAAGAGTCGTCCCCCTCGTAGAAGCATTCAATGCACACTCTCCACCTACCCGCTCTATCCTCTGCGCTTAACTGTGTAATTCACGTTGCACTCTAGATCTCTTTTACGTTACACTCGTGTGAATAATCTTATTAGAAACTTTTTCACCCCTTCCGTTCAGAATGAACCCTCATCTCTAACGACTTGTGTAAAATTGATTATTGTCAGCTGAAATATGAGTGCTCTGCAAACTTATACTGTAAAATCGATTGTAAGCGCATTCATCTGTAAATGGCTTCAAAATCGCATATGTGACAGGGATATTCAGCGCCGACTCATTCCATTGCATAAGTAATAATAGACGTGAGTAGTCTTGCCCTGCTGTTCCTCCTCCGTACAAAATGAATGCAACACATCTCCACGGAAAACTTTGTATAAATTATCATGATATGTGTCCATTCTCCCGTCGCTTGTTAAGAGCTGGTGGACGGTTCCTCATCAAATGATTCCGAAATTTCCTCTTCAAACGCAGCCGTTCAATATAAATGTAGACAGTTGGTATCCATGATTGACACTTAATAGCGGGCACAAATGCAGAATATACTGTAATTATTCTTATTATATCAACAGAGAATTTCTCAGTGCTATTATAAGTATTCCGAAATGTAACAAGCACAGGATATGCACTTTACACAATGCATATGCCAGAATTTCGGAAACACATCAGCTGTGGAAAACTGTTAATTTATGGGTTTTTGTCTCTCAGTTGCTGCGAATAATGAATGTTACGGACTGCTAAGAAAACCTCATATACAACCATACAGCAGCGTTGTCACTGTCATCAACTTCCTCGTGTGCAGGTAGCATGTCAATAATCACGTTACTTGCGTACTATTGCTTGCCGTAATGCAATTAAGGGTGTTACAATACTGGTATACAACACAGTTAACCAACCATGAAGAGAACAATGGTTAATGGGCGAGGAGGGAGGGGGGAGAGGGGAGTCATAGATGCAGCATATGCACTGATACTGATGGCTAATGGGTTGGAAACCTAATTGGCCACCAAAAACACAATCCAAAGACATTATGACGCCTGTGATCTCACAGTCATACGCTCCTCAGCACCAGGTCTATTAATTTTTGCAGAGATGCCCGCTCTTAAAATAAGCATGCATAACATAGCAAGCGTTTGAATGTTTTTTTTTTATGTATCTTCTCATTCCGTAGAAATGTTGCAACACTTGAGGCAATACTGACCCTACGGCTTATCTTAGAACCTAGATTAAGGAAGGGTAAACCTACGTTTCTAGCATTCGTAGAATTAGAGAAAGCTTTCGACAATGTTGACTGGAATACTCTCTTTCAAATTCTGAAGGCGGCATGGGTAAAATACAGGGAGCGAAAGACTATTTACAATTTGTATAGAAACCAGATGGCAGTTATTACACTCGAGGGACATGAAAGTGAGGCAGTGGTTGGGAAGGGAGTGAGACAGGGTTGTAGTCTCTCCCCGAAGTTATTCAATCGGTATACTGAGCAAGCAGTGAAGGAAACAAAAGAAAAATTCGGAGTGGGTATTAAAATCCAAGGAGAAGAAATTAAAACTTTGAGGTTCGCCGATGACATTGTAATTCTGTCAGAGACAGCAAAGGACTTGGAAGAGCAGTTGACCGGAATGGATAGTGTCTTGAGAGGAGTATATAAGATGAACATCAACAAAAGCAAAACGAGGATAACGGAATATAGTCGAATTCAAATCAAATGGTTCAAATGTCTCTGAGCACTATGGGACTCAACTGCTGAAGTCAGTAGTCCCCTAGAACTTAGAACTAGTTAAACCTAACTAACCTGAAGACATCACACACTTCCATGCCCGAGGCAGGATTCGAACCTGCGACCGTAGCGGTCTCGCGGCTCCAGACTGCAGCGCTAGAACCGCACGGCCAGTTCGGCCGGCTATAGTCGAATTAAGTCTTGTGATGATGAGAGAATTAGATTAGGAATGAGACATTTAAAGTAGTAAAGCAGTTTTGCTAATTGGGGAGCAAAATAACTGATGATGGTCGAAGTAGAGAGAATATAAAGTGTAGACTGGCAATGGCAAGGAAAGCGTTTCTGAAGAAGAGAAATTTGTTAACATCGAGTATAGATTTAAGTGTCAGGAAGACATTTCTGAAAGTATTTTTATGGAGTGTAGCCATGTATGGAAGTGAATCATGGACGATAAATAGTTTGGACAAGAAGAGAATAGAAGCTTTCGAAATGTGGTGCTACAGAAGAATGCTGTAGATTAGATGGGTAGATCACATGACTAATGAGGAAGTATTGAATCGGATTGGGGAGAAGAGAAGTTTGTGGCACAACTTGACGAGAACAAGGGATCGGTTGGTAGGACATGTTCTGAGGCATCAAGGGATAACCAATTTAGTATTGGAGGCCAGCGTGGAGGTTAAAAATCGTAGAGGGAGACCAAGAGATGACTACACTAAGCAGATTCAGAAGGATGTAGGTTGCAGTAGGTACTGGGAGATGAAGAAGCTTCCACAGGATAGAGTAGCAAGGAGAGCTGCATCAAACCAGTCGCACGAGTGAAGTCCACAACAACAACATCTTCTACACTGAGGAAGGTACACTCAATGTCGGTTATAGAGCCGACGCATGAAACAGCAAGTGCTAGTTGCTTGCTTTCCCTTCCTAAAGTGAAGCGTTGTGAATAGTTATTTCAACGTCCAGAATTATTTCATACAGCTAAACTGTAAGAAGATGTCCGTTGCCAACAAGCAACAGACAAATATTACTCTTGAAACGGGTGAAATGCAGATATTTGCATTGTTATGCTTGATAAATATAGTGTTACACACAGGCAGTTTTCTTCTTAATTCGCTCGTCTGCAGGCAGGTCGTAAAGAAATACCATAGCACCGACTTCAAAGCCGAAATTCGTTCGCAGGACATGGTTTCCTTGGCGCTGAAATGCAGTTTCAAGATTTCAGAATGTATAAGTCGCAGGGTCCAGATGGAATCCCAATTCGGTTTCACAGAAGGTACTCTTCGACATTAACCCGCTACTGAACTTGCATTTATTTCTGTCCTCAGGGCCAGCGGCAAGTCCCAAGCGACATCCACCAGATTGTCTGGAACGAACTAAATACCCAGTTTTAAAACATTGTACACAATAATCCACACCGCTGTAATGGTAAGGCAGAATGCCGAAGCTACTAGACACCAAATATCAAGAGTTACATCAAAATGGTGCAACAAATCGAGTAGGGTCGGACCACACATGGGTTACTAAAAAATTATCATAACTCAGCACTCGCTAATGGTGTATGTAAGGTGAGGTACACTTGCAATACGTGAGGCAGAAGGTGCATGGCCAGTGAAAAACATGAATAGAACGCTGTCACCTTATCAGATAGCGAAATAATGGTCCAACAGCAACAGAGAAGCAGGGCGCCACTACAATCTCCCAACAAAATGTCATCGGTTGACGGCCATCATCTCAAGATACTGCCGTTAAACTGTCGTCGGTGCAACGCCTTTTCAAAAACACCTCTTCACCGGCCGGGTCACCTCCCTCCCTGGGCAGCCGCACCGTCTGGTCTGCCCCTCTCAACTAAAACACACTCGCGCTCATCCGTCGATCCGCTTACCGCTGCGACACATGGCGACCGACGCACTAGCGCCGAAAGGTTAGCATCTCTGAACAAACATCGATGGCGGCAAAGCCGGCGCGACTCAGCCGCTATCCACAAATCCTTACGTATTTAGAAAGAATCGCACGTGTGAATCTGAGTTTGCTCCTTTCTCGCTCGACATCCTGCGAACGATGGAAGAGGAGGCAGGCACGTTCTATCTTCCTCATTTTCTGGGAGGCATTACACACATCTCTCCACTACAGACTGTTAAAGAAGGTCTGAGCATAGTAAGTAGGTTGCCAAATGACATTTGCACGGATGAAGCTCACACCGAGTTTTTGAATTTACAGATTCAGAAGTTGATCACCAGGTCTCAGATTTTTCTTACTGTAACTTATTGTTTCCTGAAGGTTCGTCCAGAGAAGTTGCTTCAGAGGTGAGAAAAATAGGTAAGTCTGTTTTTTACTAATTACATGTAATTTTTCTGATGTTTTACTTGAACATTGCATAAGAGGAATCGACGAATTAATCGTTGACATTACAGCATTGAAGCTTCACTTTCGCGTGGAAATAATTGTTCCATTTGGTCCGCAAAAACAGAAATGGCACAATCGTCAGAAAATGGTGAAATGAGCAAAATCCCAGGAGGTGTTTTGGGATAAATTCCCATAGCTTCAACAATACAACGACAAGTCTTCAATGATAACACCCACAAAAAATGACATTCAACAGACTTTGCGCGTCTGCAACAATGATTTACGAGAGACTTTTTGGCACAGCATTGCAATCTGTGTTGCTAGCGTCAACACCTTATAAAGAACGACTGAAGAAGAATCTGTGAAAAAAAGAAATGCCTGCTTTTTGAAGGAACTATGTACCAAAGAATGGAAAAAGCGTGCTATGAACTGACAGAGGGCTATCGACAGAGTCAGGAGAACGAAACTGATGAAACTGCTCAACTGGAGAGACCAGAGACAAATTGTCAACTTGTACCTGGAACAATGAGTAAAGCTGGGAGTGAACTATGGAGAAACAAGCAGCGTGGAAATAGGATGAAGAGTCAGACCAATATGTTGTCTATCGCCGAGTGTGTTCAACCAGCATGGAGAATGGCTGATGATAGAGGCTGTGAAAGGATATGGAAACTTCAGGAGAGGAGGACAACTTATCAACACCATCAAGTATGCGGGTGACCTCACAAACAAGTCAAAGACAACTGCAATACACGATGAAACGGTTACTAGAAACCGGAAGGAAATATGGCATGGATATCAACATCGAGAAATCAAAAGCATTTTGGCCATCGAAACAGGAGAAACCTTTGAGGATAACTGTCGACAATCGAGATTTCGTGATTGTGATGCCACTCGTGTACTTGGGAAGCTTACTGACAAAAGATTCCACTGCACAAACGATATTCTAGAAAGAACCACCAGGGCCAAAGCTGAATTTAACAAGAAGTGCACTCGTAGACCAGCACGTTGCTCTAAATATAAATGTAAATGTCGTGTGACAAGGGCCTCTAGTCGGGTAGACCGCTCTCCGGGTGCAAGTCTTTCGATTTGACGCCACTTCGGCGACTTGCGCATCGATGTAGATGAAATGATGATGATTAGGACAACACAGCCCAGTCCCAGAGCGGAGAAAATCTACGACCCCACCGAGAATCGAATCCGAGACCTTAGGATTGACAGTCTGTCGTGCTGTTGCTCTTGGAATGAAGGAAGCAATTGGTGAAATTCTACATCTGGAGCATTGCACTGTAAGGAGTAGAGACGTGAACCATGAGGAAAATAGAGAAAACACACAAAAAGTTTTGCAAAGTGTTGCTGGCGAACAATACAGAAGATCTAATAAACAAATCGGGTGACAAAAGACGATGTACCGAGAAGAATCGGAGGGAAGGAAAGTATTCTGAACACAATTCTTCAGAGAAAAGCCAACTAGATCAGATACATACTTATGTACGAGATGCTCACATAGGACGTCATAGAAGGGAAGGACAATGGAACTACAGGACTGATCATTATCAGCACGCAACAGCTAAACACCACGTCGTACAAAAAGTCTCTCCTTGTGAGCAAAAAGTCGGCGAACCAACGGGTCCCCGATCCGTGACTTTGACAAGGGACATTGCGTAGCAACAAAACGCAGAACGGGAGCAAGGACAGGGTCGGCAGCTGTGGCTGTAGCTACACGACGAAAATCAATCGGAAACGATTCGACCACGTCAGCGGTATCCGCATCAATGAACATGCAAGCAAGTTCGGAGGAATCGAATGCCCTATCCTCAGCAACAGGCAAGCGGGACAACGCATCGGCGTTTCCGTGCTTAGCAGTGGACCGATACAAGATATCGTAGCGGTACTGCGAGAGGAAAATAGACCAGCGAATGAATTTCTGCGCTGTACGTGGAGGTACAGGCTTGGTCGGATGAAAAAGCGACGTCAAAGGTTTGTGGTCTGTGATTATGGTAAAGTGACGACCATACAAGAAATCATGAAACTTTGTAACACCAAATATGAGAGCCAATGCTTCTTTCTCGATCTGTGAATAATTTCTTTGAGCAGACGAGAGCAATTTGGACGCAAAGGCAATAGGGCGGTCGTGCGATCCATCTTTGTGCGCAAGCACAGCATCGATCACGAAATCCGATGCATCCACCATCAACAAAATGGGCTTCTGGGAATCGAATGGCGTAAGGCAAGTAATGGAAAGCAACGCCGCTTTCAACTGGCGATAGGCGCGTCCGTATTCCGTCGTCCAGACGAACGGAACACCCTTACGGCGCAAGCGATGAAGCGGAGCTGAAATGGAAGAGGCATGTAGCACATATTTATGATAATAGTTGATTTTTCCCAGCACACTCTGTAGCTGCTTCAAATTCCGCGGCGACGGCAAGTCTTGGATGGCACGAAGGTGCGTGGGACTGGGATGCATGCCTTGGGCATTGAGTACATGTCCCACATATGGCAAGCCCCGAGCAAAAAACACACATTTGTCCTTCCGCAAGCGAAGACCAATTTGTCGCAAGACCTGAAATAATGTTCTGAGATTGGCCAAAGGTTCTTCTTTCGTCTTTCCGGAGTTCACAATAACGTCCAGATAATTTGCTGCAGTAGGACCGACGCACAAACAGTTGGTAGATATTGCTGACGTAATGCAGGGGCGGATGCACACCCTAATGGCAGTCGTTTGAATTGATACAACCCAAGATGCGTGTTAACCACCAAAACGCGCTGGGATTCTTCGTCCACCGGTATTTGCAAGTACGCATCTGCTAGGTCCAACTTCGAAAAATATTTACCCGGGCACAGTTTGTCAAAAAGATCTTCTGGGCGGGGTAAAGAAAAAGTTGGAATTACTAGTTGTGGATTAACTGTTGCCTTGACGTCCACACAAAGTCTCAATTTGCCGGCAGGTTTTGGCAAAATTACTAAGGATGATGCCCAGAGAGAAGCCTGCACACGTTTAATTACACCTTGTGATTCCAAATCGTGTAATGTTTTTGCGACCTCATCACGCAATGCGTGCGGAACATTGCGCGCTCTGAAAAACTTCGGTTGCTCGTTTACTTTCAGTTCCAAATGTGCTTTATAGTTCTTAGCGCAAACCGAGGCCCGGTGCAAAAATGTCTGCAAATTCTTCACATAGACGAGAAACACTGTCTGAAGGCACCGTCTGGTCCACTGAGAGGACCTGTTTTACTATAGACAAGTTAAACAACTGAAATAAATCGAAACCAAACAAGTTCACTGCAGAAGAAGAACGAAGGAGGTAAAATGACACAAGTTTTGTTTGTCCTTTGTATGTTGCAAGAAGGCTGCACTGTCCTAACACAGGGATATCTTGACCTGAATAACTAGTTAACTTAACATTTGCGTCACGCAACGGAGGTGTGCCCAGCAGTTTGTAAGTAACTTGATTGATCAGTGAAACTGCAGCTCCGGTACCGAGCTGGAATGGTATCACTTTACCGTTAATGTTCAAGTCTACAAAAAGTTTATTGTCCTGCTGACGACAAGAGCGACTGTCTCGTGCAACGTGAACTGACACTGGTAAATAATCGCATGCGACTTGACGGGAGTTCCGGCGATGTCGACGCACACTATTTTTCGGACGAACACAGTCACTGTTAGAGAGAGCAGCACTGGGCGGAGTGGAATGAACTACATGAATTTCCATGGGCGAAGTTTCGCGAGCCTGAGTCTCCTTGGTTCGATTCCGATTCCGGCGCGAAGCAAAGGGCCTGGAACAATTTTGACCTTCCGATCTGAGCTCTTTCTGGCAAACACTCTGAACATGTCCTTTTTTATTACAATAAAGGCAAATAGCTTGACGTGACGGGAAATTCTCACGCGTATGTTTAGTAGCACACCGCGGGCATGATTTGATCACTGCATTTGCATGCCGGCGCGGCACACGTGGCTGAGAGCCTGGTGGCAGCGGCGTGGCCGGGCGCGAGGGCTGTTTACTGCTCCGTGCAGCTCGCCCGGCGAGCCGATTAACCTGACACAATGCCGGCGAAGTTTCAAATGATTCCTGAGCAAAGTCAAGCCTGTCCTGCCGATCCAATATGTCCATCACTAGTTCAAGGGAGGGATTTACTAGTTTCAAAATCTGTTCCCTTATACGAACATCAGAAACGTTCTGGGCAATTGCATCACGTACCATAGTATCTGAATAAGGGAGTCCACATTGACACTCACAAGCACAATCCCTAGTAAGGTCTTGCAAGGTTGCAACCCACTCCCGATTAGTCTGACCTGCCGTACGTTTTGTACTGAGTATTTGAAATATGCATCTAATGGAGGCAAAATTTCTTCGTAGGACAGAATTCCTACGTCGGGTCGGGGAAACAATTTCACTATCACACGGTACGTTTGTACCCCGACGGATGAAAGGAGAAAAGGCTGCCGCTCGTTACCTTGAATTCTGTAGGCGGCGAGATGGAATCCAAATTGGCGTGACCACTCCGTCCAGCTTTCCAGTGCAGCATCAAAAGGTCGAAAAGTGGGTGGAACAGCGTGTTGTGGCTGCGTTAGCGGTGGAGCGGCTGCCGCCTCATCGTGTTGCATCGCACGTTGACCCTGGACGAGCTGTCCAAGGGCATCCAGTAAGGCCTGAGTCTGCTGATTCTGTAAGCGATAAAATTCGGACAGTACATCTGGAGATTGTGGCGAAGCCATTACACAAGTAAATCAGGGCAAGATCGATAAGAACGCGGTTTTGCCTTGTCGCCAATGTTGTGGTTGGCAGGAGAGCCAACACCGTGTTACTAGAGGAGCCCGAAAGGCACGCGATTTAGCTCACGCAGGCTTGCGTGAGGTCTGGAACAGGACAAGAAAATTAGAATTTAGAAACAAAGGACGTAGCTGGTGGAATACTTAACTTTAATCCCTTAATGACGAACGTCGCTCTTAACGGTACATGATTTACAATATCAGTAGTAACTGATAATGGCGCCTTGCTAGGTCGTAGCAAATAACGTAGCTGAAGGCTATGCTAACTATCGACTCGGCAAATGACAGCGTATTATGTCAGTGAACCATCGCTAGCAAAGTCGGCTGTACAACTGGGGCGAGTGCTAGGAGGTCTCTCTCTAGACCTGCCGTGTGGCGGCGCTCGGTCTGCAATCATTGATAGTGGCGACATGCGGGTCCGACGTATACTTACGGACCGCGGCCGATTTAAAGGCTACCTCCTAGCAAATGTGGTGTCTCGCGGTGATACCATACTCCTTTCGTCAGATATATTATTTTTGTACAGTTTGCAAGACATTTCATTAGAAACAGTGTTGGGTAACTTGGCTACGATAAACAAATGTTACAAATGGTAATTAGAAGTGTGCATATTATGCAGTTATCCATTGATATTCTTGTGTATCAAAAATGTGTCAAAGAATCTTACTGGAAGCTTTACCCCATTCTGGGGTAAAACGCACATTTTTGTTTCAGTTAAATTTTAAATTTCTCTGTAATAAATAATGAGATAGAGCTGCAGTTTGAATGCGTTACAGGTAACATCCCAACTAATGACTACAATTTGAAATTGCGGGAAGATCTAGCACTCTTTGACTTCCATCTACCCTAGGAGAATGGCTAAAATACTTCTTAAATATTAAAACCCAGCAGGTAGTCGTGGACGGCAAGTGTTCATAGGAGACACAGATAATTCCTGCAGGGAATTGTAATGTGACCATTGTCTTTTTCCTGTGCACTTAAAGGATCTGAGGAAGAGGATTTGCAGCAGTCTGTCACTGTTATGCTGACTTAGACTACGGGTAAGTGTCTTCCTTGTAGCGGGACGCAGGATGACCTGGACAGAGATTCTGTTGGGTATGACTGATGACAACTTGCTCTAAATGTGAGAAAATGTAAGTTGAAATGCACATGAGTAGGAAAATAAATCACGTAATATTCTAATTCACCATTAACGGTATGTAGCCTGAGAGCGTCAAGACAATTAAATACCTAGGCGTGACGTTGCAACTTAACATGAAAGGGAATGAGCATGTAAGGTCAGTTGTAGCGAAGGCAACTGATCGAATTTGGTTTATTGAAAGAAATCTACGAAATTCATACATCTGCTCATGTTCTAAGTGGGCTGCTTCTGTGTTGACAGCGCTGTGTAGCGCTTTGGATTGGATCACTGACTGTGCTTTCTCTGTAAGAGACTATGTGGCAGGTTGGACTCGTTGTTGGAAGTTAACTGCCAGTAGTGTTGGGCACTTGGAGTTTAGTCCCCATCAGTGATGGAAGTACTGTTGGGCAGTTGGAGGTGAGTAGCCAGCAGTAATTGATGTTAAATGTGAGATGTTAGCATTGATGGATGGTTGTTGTTGTTGTGGTCTTCAGTCCTGAGACTGCTCTGATGCAGCTCTCCATGCTGCTCTATCCTGTGCAAGCTTCTTCATCTCCCAGTACATACTGCAGCCTACATCCTTATGAATCTGTTTAGTGTATTTATCTCTTGGTCTCCCTCCACGCTGCCCTACAATACTAAATTGGTGATCCCTTGATGCCTCAGAACATGTCCTACCAACCGATCCCTTCTTCTAGTCAAGTTGTGCCACAAACTCCTCTTCTCCGCAATCCTATTCAATACTTCCTCATTAGTTATGTGATCTACCCATCTAATCTTGAGCATTCTTCTGTAGCACCACATTTCAAAAGCTTCTATTCTCTTCTTGTCCAACTATTTGTCGTCCACGTCTCACTTCCATACATGGCTACACTCCATACAAATACTTTCAGAAACGACTTCCTGACACTTAAATCTATACTCGATGTTAATAAATTTCTCTTCTTCAGAAACGCTTTCCTTGCCATTGCCAGTCTACATTTTATATCCTCTCTACTTCGACCATCATCAGTTTTTTGCTCCCCAAATAGCAAAACTCCTTTACTACCTTAAGTGTCTCATTTCCTAATCTAATTCCTTCAGCATCACCCGACTTTATTCGACTACATTCCATTATCCTCGTTTTGCTTTTGTTGATGTTCATCTTATATCATCTCTTCAAGATACTATCCATTCCGTTCAACTGCTCTTCCAAGTCCTTTTCTGTCTCTGATAGAATGATGGATGGTAGAGGTCTGAAATGTTAACGTAGGCTAACGATCTGGAAGTATCCGACTTGGAGAATGAAAATTATTCATGGTTATATGTATTTGTACTGGATGTCAATGACGATTTATATTCGTCTTTGAACTGGATGTCACGTTATTAAGGCAAAAAATACATTATTTGTTTTGCAACAAAATCTTTCCTCTGCTGACCACATGCCTATTAGTATTTAGAGGCTTTAGTAGTTAGAATCTTTTATTTAGCTGGCAGTTTTGACGCTCGCTATATTGCAGTAGTTCGCGTAATGAAGATTTTTGTGAGGTAAGTGCTCAATGAAATGTATACGTTATTGTTAAGATTTCCTTTTAGTAAGGGCCATTCTTTTGAATTAATTATTTGAATTCAGGTTGCAATCTTTTTTTAAGCCATGAGACTGCGTTGCGCTAGAATATTGTGGGTCAGTATTGACATAATAAGAAAAGGTAAGGAGGAAGGAGGCTCAGTACGTTCAGTTTAACTCAGCTGTTTCAGAATCAGATAACGTAGAAGTTTCATCTTCTCAGTCATTCACTAATTTAAGTACAGATTCACAAATTTAAATAAGGAAGTTTCAATGTATGAAGCAGATGCCGTGCAAATCAGTTGCGCGAGCCATTATAGTTTGGAATTCACACAAGGCCGAATTAAAGGAAGACATCGAGACCATACATAGCCGTTCCTATTGATTCTTTACCGGTAGGTTCGATCAAAACGCACGCATTACGGAAATATTTCGTGCGCTCAAATGGGAATCCCCGGACGCAAGAAGACATTTTCACGAAAGGCTACTGAGAAAATTTAAAGAACCCGCATTTGCCTAAGTATGTAGAGCGACCACGAAGGCAGTTTGGTGAGTGACTACTGAAACGTCCCCTTAGAAAAATTTATGAATGACTGTGCTGGTAAACCACTTACGTTATTTTATTTTCAAACAGCTGAGCAAAACTGAACGTACTCAGACACTTCTCTCTTTACTGATTCTGATCATCACTAAACTGACACACAATATTTTTAGCGCAACGCAGTCTGACTTTCAATAATCCCTACAAAAGAATTGCCCTGACTAACAATAAGCTATACTTTTAATGAATCTATTACCTCACAAAAATCTTCGTTACTCGAACTACTGCAATACAGCGAGCGCCAATACTGCCAGCTAAATAAAAGATTCTAACTGCTGAAGGCACTATCTACTGATAGGCATAGTTAGCAAAAGAAAGATTTTGATAAGGTACAAACAATGTATTTACCTTAATAGTACTCAAAAGTCATTATATATATATATATATATCAGTTCATGACATCCAGTCTTACAAATTTACTGTCTCTGATGGACACACGTCCAGATCATCTGCTCTCAAAACTCCGCCATCTCTCTCCCCATATCCACCACTGCTGGCGGCTCACCTCAAACTGCGCAACGCTACGCGCTGTTCACATCCAACTTCCCAACACTACAATAGCGAATATTACAACAATGCTAACCAGATGCAGACTGCACGCAGCACAGCCAGTGATTTTCATGCAGAGCGCTACGTGGCGTCACCAATAAAAATCTAAACAGCCTACTTGGGCTACGAAGACAAGAGAAGTCATGTCGCTCACAAAACATGTAAGTAGTAGTTTTTCCGTCTCTTCATTTGCGAGTGGAACACGAAAAAGAATAGTTTGCAGTGGTTTAAGACATCTTCAGCCATGTACCATGTGGCGGCGACTTGTGGAATGCGTCTACTGATGAATATGTAGCTGCTTTCACCCCGTTATGCTGCACTGACTGCATTCAGAAAGTCGCAAGATGAGAAAAAATGTAATGCCTAAACAACCGGTGTCATGTAGAGTCCTGGGAAGAAAGGCAAATCACGCGCGATGGGAATACAGCACACCAGAGAGGACAGCAATTCCTGTTAACGGGCGGAACGGAGGGTGCTGGTTCCCAGTTGCGGCTCCTTTGTTGACTTACCGGAATTTTCATCCAGTTTGTTTGAGGTTCAAAATTCTCTCGGCCTGCGAAGGTGACACGACTAACGAAGAAGACAGGAATAGCTGGCGCGAAGCCGCCATCGCAATTGAGAAGTGCGCACGTAGCGCCGCCTCTTCCAGCCGCGAGCAGCGGCGGCGGCGGCGGCAGCTTCATTACTCGCCTCTTTCAGCGCTGGGTCGCGCCTGGCACCATTCACGGTGGCCGCGGGATCGGGTACCGTTAAATCACTCCGGAGGAGACACTTTTTCGTTTGGTCGCCCTAGCGTGGCCTGACGGAAAACTTGGCGAAAAAATAAATTCTTTCCCTCCAACATCGCGCACGCTGTGTTAAGCAAATATGTGCATTATGTATAACTTAACCGAAAAGCCAGGGAGCGGAAAGTTACCAGGGTAAATCAGGAACTGCGAGCAGGAGAGAAGGTAAGAGAGTAAAGGGGCGGTGAGGGGAGGAGGAGGGGGGGGGGGGGGGAAGAAGGGAAAAAGTGAAAAAGGAGGAGGATGTTACACGAGATGAAAGTCGTGATTTAACGCCACGGCAGCGACATTTAAATTACTTAGGCCCTCCGAGGAGTTTGTAAAAGCGTCGCCGTAAAAACTGCTGGTCTCCGATTATGAAAGCGGGGTGAGCGGACGTGCCTAACAAAAGCGACCTCGTCGCCGGGCGCCATCTTCTTCCTGCTGCGCCCTCTGCTCCGCTCGCTCCACTCCACGTCACGTCATTTCCAGCGGGCAAACAAATGCCTGCGCCCGCCACGCGCTAAGCCTGCTGGGACAATTACGGCGAGCGCGCCGCAGCCGCCCTGAATATGCGGCCGACGTTCGTTTCGTTTACAGATCAAATAAATATGATAATGACGTCTTATCTATATGCATAATTCATGGTTTCTCTCCACGAGGCTCGGATTGGCCTCTTCTCTCGCTCGAAGGAGCCTTCGAGAGATCCCGCTACGACCTATTTCGTAGAACATTTATGAAGGTCAAAAGCAGTTTGAGAGCTTGCAGGATCGGTCAGACTTTCTTGAAGTGAATTATAAATACGCTTAAAGCAATCTGTAGATCAGGAAAAACCTAAGAGTTCGTGAAACTTTGAAGTATGACAGAATAATTTCCTTCCAGAAATGGGTGAAAGATATCGAAATTTAGTTACGTATTCTGTCCCACTTGACGAATTTCCTTAAATTTCGCCCTTTTTACACATAAAACACCTTTATTGTACTTTCTATATTTAGTGCTGTTAAACCAATTGTGGCCTTCCACAGCAATATTGTTCTCAGATTTTCCAAACATTGTCCTCAACTGGAACTTCAGTGATAAATGGTTTTCTTAATGCAACTGGTTACCAACTTTCTGTCATTATGTACTGTGGTGTTTCACATGTAGCTGCACCAAGTATCGGTTAGAAACTCATGGCAGTAAGCGTGTTAAATTGTAGAATTTAGACGGAATGTATAATGACAGAATTTCATTTTAGATGAAAGAATTAACTTCATTCGGTGCGGAATTCAGCTGCTGCTTGCGTGAAATACTAAAGTCTGCCTATTTTACTTAAAATATAGCATACGTTGTAATTCTCAATTTAATGTAACCTCATTAACTTACTTATTTCTGTGACTATCAGTACCATTCACTATGCCAAATATCAGTTGACCTGTTCAGTACGAAACAATGTTGTACCTAGAGGTTCGTGTATCCTGGTACGTCTGTCTGGTTACTGATTTTAGAATAAAGTAAAGGAATAGGCACTAGAGATCACCATAAACTGTTTTCGCAAATTTCTACAGTTTTGATATTGTTAGCCATGGTATTGTGTTTGGTGCAACATTTGTAAATATTTCGAGTTCTACACATTTAGTACAGTGTATTATATAAAAGCTACTTGGAATACATAGTTAATTCTTCAGATACAGATGTTTATGATTAGCAAAGCGCTATAAATTTAGAACTACTTACATAACATGTGGACTGTTAAGCCATACGTCGAACGTGCACCATATTTTACCTTGAAACGTAATGTCTTTTACATTGGCCATGTGATACCTGCAAATGAACTGAGTTTCTTTAATACCTTAACCATTATACCTGTCTTGGAAATGGAACTTTACGTTAATTTCCAATAGCTTCTATTCAAAAGGTACATTTAATGGTAACTGGTTTTTGACAATTATCTGATTTCATTTACTGGTTGTTTGTGTGTATTGGAGTAATAATACAACAGGCAGAATATTAAATACATTACTGACAATATTGGTTTGATTGCAACACTTTTAAATTTTAATGGAATGTTTGTTCCTACGTACATGACCATGTTATATCTTCGAACACGATTTCAGAGTTGAGAAAACCATTTTTTCCAGAAGCATTTTTTGTAATATAATTGCGTAGGCTTCCGCGGCCAGAGTCAGTCAACATAAAAGTTTGCTGGGTGTGGTACCGCGTCATACTGTATAAAACTACTGTTGGAGAAAAACAACGTTTCGACCACAGTTGCAGCGTCCTTCTTCTGGGTTCTCTGGTGCGTGCCAGAAGAAAGAGGCTGCAACTGAGGTAGAAACGTTGGTTTTCTCCAGCAGTAGTTTTATACAGTATGACGCAGTACCACACCCAGAAAACTTTTATGTTGACAAATTTTTGTAATTTCAGAAAAATAACCGTAAGAAGTGAATACCATCATTTTGAAATGAAATAATAAAAATACGTTCAACTCCTATTGTAGGGGTGGCTAGAGGTAAAAGACTGAAAGTGTGTCAGTCTGGTACCGCGTGACTGCTACGGTCGCAGGTTCGAATCCTGCCTCGGGAATCGATGTGTGTGATGTCCTTAGGTTAGTTAGGTTTAAGTAGTTATAAGTTCTAGGGGACTGATGACCTGAGATGTTAAGTCCCATAGTGCTCAGAGCCATTTGAACTGAAAGCGTGCCAAGATACAATGAACTCTGCAACTTGTTAATAAATCAAAACAAGTGCTCAGGCACTGACGAAACAGTTTTGGGACGAACTGTAGTCAAATTACGCCTCTACGCTTCTAGCCACGTGTTCTGTAATCAGCTATACACTTACATCTATTCCTTTTTTGGTTTTTTAAACCAGATTACTTTTTATTTGTCTCTGTAAGCCATTTATCATGTCTTCAACATCTCGAATGATCGTGGAAATCACCATACCCGTTGTCACTAGCACATAATACATTGTTGTTGTGAGACTCGGTTTCTCTTCTTTCAGTTCGTCATGAACATTGATGTATACCATGGTATGAACTACAGCCTCTGTATGTAGTGAATTACCTTACTAAATTTGCAACGTCTTCCCTGCAATTTTTCTCGTAACTATAGAATGGAGAAATAGCACTGACGATGCCTGCTGTACGATTTAATTTGTTGTCCATATAGGTCGATTTTATCGCTGTAAGCTGCATTTAACTCCTGTTTTGGACACACACCTACTTCTATTTCTGTTTGTTCTCCATAATCAACCTCGCCCGTCAGCACTGCCACTTTTGAACTATAAAACATGTCAGTTTTTGCATTTATCCATTTACTTTCTTTCCCCTCCGCTTCGTGGATTCATCAAGTCTACAGCATCGTACAAAAAGTAAGTCTACAATCACCTTCTTTTCGTCTAATATATAAAAAATTTATATTTGTTTTAGATATCTTCAGATGAACATGTAGTTTATGATACCATGAAACCGGTAGTGATCTAAAAATAAAGGATTAAATACAGCTGAAGCAGTTTATTAAAACGCGAGATTGTTACTCATAGCTGTGGTTGGCCTGCCTACACGGTTATCTGCAGAATATTTTTTTATCGTCTTTTATGCATTCATGTAGCAGTCATCTGATTACAATGAAACGTTGCTGAGTTTCTCGTACATCCACGGAGGCTTCTGTGTGGGTAAAGGTAATGATAACATACCACACATCGGGGCGGAGGGAAAGAGTGAGTGTGGACATAGAAATTTCACTTAAGAACGTCTGGACCAATTTCAATAAATTTTTCTACATACACAGTTCATTACCTGTATAAAAATTTTCTGGTGTAAGATAACCTAACCACACGTAGGTGTGCGGTGTGGCTGAGAAGATATGGCATCCAAAAGTTCGATAATAGCCCATATTAGTATCGAATAAATAGTTTTCAAGATCGCTAGGCTTTTTGGTGTCACTCACAATGGCGTTTCACCTCTGGAAGTTGGTGAGGGGGAGAGGGTATGGGAGGAAGTGATGCAGATGTAGTGATGTATCAGCATGTCTCTGCAACGCCTGAAGAAATATCTATGAAAACTGGCATGCATAGTATTTCATACCAGGAAAAATTCAATGAGGCAGTAAGACACCCATAGCACCGGTTTGTCGAAGGTTTTGAGGTGAAATGAGATGACATAAAAGCACAAATTAGGTACACCTGCAGCAACTTCAATCGAATTTGGTGTGTACATGATTCGCATTTTGCGTAAAAATACTGTGGGAGTGACATACCACTACTACCGCTAAAAATGTGGCTGACTATGAGACGGGATGATATGCATAAACGTCTGAAAACTTTCTGGTAAGTAGTTGACCTGAAATACTGCAACTTTTGAAAGTACGCCTTCTCCGACACGTCAATGAGACCTTACGAATGAGCACTGAAGTGTGCCAATTACAATTTTGCCAACATCTTTCGGGAACTAAGGATCATGTCTCCGCCCCTCGTTGTGGCTGAGCGGTTCTAGGCTCTTCAGTCTAGAACAGAGCGACCGCTGTGGTCGCAGGTTCGAAGCCTCCATTGGGCATGGATGTGTGTGATGTCCTTAGGTTAGTTAGGTTTAAGTAGTTCTAAGTTCTAGGGGACTGATGACCTCAGATGTTAGTGTCCCATAGTGCTCAGAGCCATTTGATCATGTCTCGTGGCTCAATACCACAGATGCATTTCATGTCTTCACTCAAGTCGCTAGGTGTAAAACAGTGGTCAATTAGGTGGTTTCCAGCGACAGTCCTTATCTAAAAAAAAAAAACGATGTTCACCTACAAGCAGAATTTCAAGTTTCCGCAAAGATAAGATGGAACCTCAGTGCGACGGATGAAATTTTTGTAAAAATGTGTGTGAAAAATGTGTGTAACATATTTCACACATACACATAACGAGGGTGCAAGAGATGGGACAAATTTGAACTCCCCACCACATCGTAATCTACCGGCGATGGCGATTGGGGTTCTTGAAAGCCGTAGGCGTCTAGTAAAGTCAGAACCTCATAATGACCGAGATGTTACGGACAAGTGCGGAGCACCAATGAAGTGCCGTGATTATCGAAAGACTTTGCGCTGGGCGTTTGAGTCTTCGGGTGCCTTAGATCAACTGTTTACGATATTGTGGCCAATTATAATGCTTCGGAGAAGTCTGCGGTTCACGTCCAAGGTGTTGTCTGCAGCGAGGGTGATATCATGCCGTCACATTTCTTTGAAAAGGGACAAGCTGCCTCAAAATGAGTTTATCTGAAAGTATTGACGAGTGTTTTGGAACCGTGGATGATAACTGTGGCCTCCGGGAGACAAGATCTTTCAACAGGACTGTGCACCGGCTCATACAAGAGATTTGGTAGATAACTGCCTCTCGGACAACGTTGACATGTTCTGGTCAAAGGCGTTCTGGCCTCCGAACAGCCCGGATCTGGATCCTCTCGATCACTACGCTTGGAGTGCAGTCAAATGAGGTAACCAATAAGACTAGTCACCCAAATGTCGCATCTCTACAAAGCGCTATCGAAGCAGCGTTCACGAATATGGACAGCGCTGCGCAGCGCGAGTGCATGCGTCCATTCAGGGCAAGATTAGAGGCGGTCATTGCGGCTGAAGGGGTTACAACGAGTAATGTTACTCTTTAAACATACCACTTCTTATATGTAAAAGGATTTTCATTTCCAATTGTATTTTATTTACTTTTAAAAGAAGTTTCATTTGTCCGAATTTAAGCACCGCACCCTGTACAACATGTTTCACACAAATTTTTACACGTATCCCCTTCCAGCCCCCCTTCCCGCACACACACACGAAGATGGTGTTTCTGTACAACAAAGCTGATGGGAAAGGTCGTGATGCAGCAAAGCTGTACCAAATTACGTACCCTCACGGACGCCAACCGCACCACACAACATTTCTAGCCCTTTTTGGGCGTTTGTGTGATAATGAGTCCTTTCAGATAGATGAACGTGCAGGGAGGCGGTGGACTGTGCGTACACCAGACCTGGAGGACCGTGTTCTGCCCCTCGACAATTTCCATCCGCCTGGTCTTAGACAAACACCACCTCGGCTTGTTCCCTACATGAATACCAAACCATTCAGCTGCTTATATACGCTGCGTCAATCACACAGTGTGCAACACACAAGGAACCCACGGTTCTTTGTCAGAGGAACTTCCATTCGTCAGCAGTATCTACTGTAGCAACGATGCATTTCCGAACACATGTTCGTAGGACTTCTTGCCTCCGTTTCCAGTCGGAAATCCGTCCCTACAGCTTGTCGGTTTTGTTAATGTGTGAGTGTGTGGGGGGGGGGGGGGGCGGGGAGGAGGACGAGGGTTGTATGAAGAATATGTGACTCATGCGTACGTCGACAACACCGTGGGCAGAAGCTAGTGGATTATAAAGTGGACTGTAGGATATCAACAAAGTGTGTAGAAAATCGGATTGCCAGTACAGACAAATAGAAAATCGTAATGTGCCACCAGATTCGTTTATCTATTTCGTGATAAAATAGTGACACAAAGGAGCATCCGCTACAAAACCTACAAAATTTAGATCCAAAATTTGGAAAAGTGATATCACGAAGTAGTGACACCAGAATGCAGAGCCCAGATACTTTTTGATTAGCATAAATCACTTAAGGCTGTGCCATACACAATTAGAAACGGTTTGAATTTAAAGGACGCTGGACGAACGTAGATAAATATTTTGACACCATCTTGTTGTAATAACGTCATGGTGAACCTCATCACAATTTTTGTTTTGTTTAAAGAAATAAGAATAGAATTTCCCCAACTCGACATAGATAAGTAGAACAGAACGTAGTAAGATATAAAATTTCATGACGTTTTAGACGGAATGAGAAGCACATCAGAGAGAATGAAATAAATTAGAGAAATGGAGTTCGTGCAGAAATACATCTATTGAAATAAACCGTATTAATTTTCGCTGGTATGTTGTTCAAATAACAGGGCTGAGTAATTCAGTTTCTGACAGTTTAGTTGCTGTTATGTTATTTAACAGTAATGCTGAACCTTTTAATCATACATTTTCTAATTAATGTTCAAGACGGATAACATAACTGCGCATTTGTACGCTTTAGATTTCTCCCAACCTGTGAAAGTAACAATCACTTCCAAGAAAATATCTTCAAAATTTCAGTACAGTTATGTAATGAACGATTTTACTTTCTATCAGTCAGTTAGCGAATAATATTTTAAATTTCGTTTTAAAAGTACTTCAAATACTTTTGGTGGTTGGTACGACTGTGATTTGGAAGAAGAAGAGCTGGAAGGAGAAGAAGAAGATATATGAGACTTCAGTCTCCAGCTTTTAAAGCTACTTCAACAGCAAATATGTATGCCTAATCAGAAACCAACTTTTAAAACTAATTCAATTGTAAATATGGTGTCGCCCTGAGGTCATCGGTCCCTAAGCTTACACACTACATAATCTAACTAACACTGTGGACAACACACACACCCATGACCGAACCGTAAAAGATGCCTAGACCACGCGATTTTTACTTCTGATTGGTTTGTTGCGACCCGAGACGAATTCCTCTCCTTTGTTAACCTCTTCATCTCAGAGTAGCACTTGCAACCTACGTCCTCAATTATTTGCTTGACGTATTCCAATCTCTGTCTTCCTCTACAGTTTCTGCCCTCTACAACTCCCTCTAGTACCATGGAAGTCATTCCGTCAACATATGTCCTAGTATCCCGTCCCTTCTCCTTATCATTGTTTTCCACATATTCCTTTCCACTCCGATTCTACGCAGAAACTCCTCATTCCTTACCTTATCAGTCCACCTAATTTTCAACATTCGTCTGAAGCACCACATCTCATATCCTTCTATTGTCTTCTGTTCCGGTTTTCCGACATTCCATGATTCACTACCATACTCCAGACGTGCATTCTCAGAAATTTCTTCCTCAAATCAAGGCCGATGTTTGATATTAGTAGACTTCTCTTGGCCTTGAATTCCCTTTTTTGCCATTGCTAGTCTCTTTTTGATGTCCTCCTTGCTCTGGCCATCATTGGTTATTTTGCTGCCTAGGTATCAGAATTCCTTACTTTCATCTACTTCGTGACCATCAATCCTGATGTTAAGTTTCTCACTGTTCCGTTCTCGCTGTTCCCATTTATGCTACTTCTCATTACCTTCGTCTTACTTCTATCTACTCTCTGTCCATACTCTCTACTCGTTAGACTGATCATTCCGTTCAGCAGATCATGTAATTCTTCTTCACTTTCACCCCGGATAGCAATGTCATCGGAGAATCGTATCATTGATATCGTTTCACCTTCAATTTTAATTCCACTCTTGAACCTTCCTTTTATTTCCATCATTGCTTCCTCACTGTGTTCTTGGTTGGTCACTGTTATTATTCCCTCTTGGCTGTTGTACATATTGTATATGTCCCTTTTCTCTCTTAGCTTACCCCTACTTTTCTCAGAATTTCGAACATCTTGCACCACTTTACATCGTCGAACGCTTCTTCAAGGTCGACAAATCCTATCAACGTGTCTTGTTTTTCTTTAGTCTTGCATCCATTATTAGCCGTAACGTCAGAATTGCCTCTCTCGTGCCTTTACCTTTCCTAAAGCCAAACTGATCGTCATCTAGCGTATCCTCAATTTTCTTTTCCAATCTCCTGTATGTTATTCTTGTAAGCAAGTTGGATGGATGAGCTGTTAAGCTGATTGTGCTGTAATTCTCGCAATTGTCAGATCTTGCCGTCTAGGAATTGTATGGATGATGCTTTTCCGAAAGTCAGATGCTATGTCAACAGACTCATACGCTTTACGCACCAACGTGAATAGTCGTTTTGTTGCCACTTCCTCAGTGATTTTAGAAATTCTAATGGAATATTATCGATCCTTTCTGCCTTATTTGATCTTAAGTCATCCAAAGTCTTTTAAATTCTGAATCTAATACTGTATCCCCTATCTCTTCTTAATCGACTCCTGTATCTTCTTCTATCACATCAGACAAATGATCCTCGCCATAGAGACTTTAAATGTATTCTTTCCACCCATCCGCTCTCTCATGTAATTTTAACAGTAGCATTCCCATCTATATCTTAATGTTATCACCCTAGCTCCTAATGTCACCGAATGTTGTTTTGACTTTCCTGTTTGTTGAGTCTGTCCTTCCGATGATCATTTCTTTCTCGATGGTTTCAAATTTTTGCCTGAAGCCATTCTTCTTAGCCTCCCTGCACTTCCTATTTATTTCATTCCTCAGGGAATTATATTTCTCTATTCCCGAGTTTCCCAGAATATTACTGTAGCCGGTCGTGTGGCCGAGTTGTTCTAGGCGCTTCAAAAAAAAAAAAAAATGATTCAAATGGCACTGAGCACTATGGGACTCAACCTAGAACTTAGTACTACTTAAACCTAAATACCCTAAGGAGAGCACACACACCCATGCCGGAGGCCGGATTCGAACCTGCGACCGTAGCAGCAGCGCGGCTCCGGGCTGGAGCGCCTAGATCCGCACGACCACCGCAGCCGGCCTAGGCGCCCAGTCTGGAACCGCGCTGCTGCTACGGTCGCAGGTTCGAATCCTGCCTCATGCATGGATGTGTATGATGTCCTTAGGGTATTTAGGTTTAAGTAGTTCTAAGTTCTAGGGGACTAATAACCTCACTTGTTAAGTCCCATAGTGCTCAGAGCCAATATTATTGTACGTCCGCCTTTCATCGCCCCTATATAGCACGAAATACACTACTGGTCATTAAAATTGCTACACCAAGAAGAAATGCAGATGATAAACAGGTATTCATTGGACAAATATATTATACTAGAACTGACATGTGATTACATTTTTACGCAATTTGGGTGCATAGATCCTGAGAAATCACTACCCAGAACAACCACCTCTGGCCGTAATAACGGCCTTGATACGCCTCGGCATTGAGTGAAACAGAGCTTCGATGGCGTGTACAGTACAGCTGCCCATGCAGCGCCAACACGATGCCACAATAGTCAAGAGTAGTGACTGGAGTATTGTGACGAGCCAGTTGCTGGGCCATCATTGACCAGACGTTTTCAATTGGTCAGAGACCTGGAGAATGTGCTGGCCAGGGCAGCAATCGAAGATTTCCTGTATCCAGAAAGGCTGGTTCAAAATGGTTCAAATGGCTCTGAGAGCACTATGGGACTTAACGTCTGTGGTCATCAGTCCCCTACAACTTAGAATTACTTAAACGTAACTAACCTAAGGACATCACACAATACCGAGTCATCACGAGGCAAAGAAAATCGCTGACCGCCGGGAATCGAACCCGGGAACCCGGGCGTGAGAAGCGAGAACACGACCACACGACCACGAGGTGTTGACTCCAGAAAGGCCCGTCCAGGACCTGCAACATGTGGTGGTGCATTATCCAGCTGAAATGTAGGGTTTCGCAGGGATCGGATGAAGGGTAGATCCACGGGTCGTAACACATCTGAAAGGTAACGTCCACTGTTGAAAGTGCCTTCAGTGTGAACAAGAGGTGACCGAGACGTGTAACCAATGGCACCCCATACCATCACGCCGGGTGATACGCCAGTATGGCGATGACGAATACACGCTTCCAATGTGCGTTCACCGCGACGTCGCCAAACACGGATGTGACTATCATGATGCTGTAAACAGAACCTGTATTCATTCGAAAAAATGACGTCGTGCCGTTCGTGCACCCTAATTCGTCGTTGAGTACACCAACGCAGGCGCTCCTGTCTGTGATGCAGTGTCAAGGGTAACCACAGACATGGTCTCTGAGCTGATAGTCCGTGCTGCTCCAAAACGTCGTCGAACTGTTGGTGCAGATGGTTGTTGTCGTGCAAACGTTCCCATCTGTTGCCTCAGAGATCGAGACGTGGCTGCACGATCCGTTGCATCCATGCGGATAAGATGCCTGTCATCTCGACTGCTAGTGATACGAGGCCGTTGGGATCCAGCAAGGCGTTCCGTATTACCCTCCTGAACCCACCGATTCCATATTCTGCTAAGAGTCACTGGATCTTGACCAACGCGAGCAGCAATGTCGCGATAGGGTAAACCGCAATCGCGATAGGCTACCATCCGGCCTCTATCAAAATCGGAAACGTTATAGTACGCATTTGTCCTCCTTACACGAGGCATCACAACAACGTTTCACCAGGCAATGCTGGTCAACTGCTGTTTGTGTATGAGAAATGGGTTGGGAGCTTTACTCATGTCAGCATGTTGTAGGTGTCGCCACAGGCACCAACCTAGTGTGAATGCTCTGAAAAGCTTATCATTTGCATATCACAGCATCTTCTTCCTGTCGGTTAAATTTCGTGTCTGTAGCACGTCATTTTCGTGGTTTAGCCATTTTAATGGCCAGTAGTGTACTAATGGTTTCCAGAAATCTATGATCCAGGATAATTTTGACCAACACTTGGAATTTGTATCAAAAACTGGATTAGACTCGTAGACGGGCAGTATGTTTTAATGTTTCACAACTCCAGCGCAGCTAGGCAGGCTCAAAGAGTTGCTGTTATATTATTTACGCAGCAGGTGGTACTGCTTTAGTCGCACTGGCAGTTGCCTCTCTTGATAAAATAATTAACCAGGCGGGTGCATCGACATTTGTAACTTTGAAGTAGAAGCCACTGTATGCCGTTCCTGAAATACAACTTATTATTTCGGTTGCTGGAGCTAGACTTGGAACACAGTGTTGTTGCGCGTAGATGTTTGACGATTCTGGCTTTGTTCTTCCTTATTGGTTTCAGCCTTCAGTATTTGCACATGTGACTGCAAATTTGTCCATGGAATCAGCGTCGACCATACTTTCCACATGTCATTGGTGGTAAGACTTGCTTAGTGTATGTCACAGTACGATACAAAATTCTGTTTATTCCGTAAAGAAGTAAACTTAATCCTATAGTCAAAAGTCCGGCCACTCGCGGAAGCGTGCTCAGGTAACCGAAGTGATTAAGGCGACCACTTGCTGCAACCAAGAGATCCGGGTTTGAAAACCAGTCGGCCACGAATTTTCATTTGAATTTTCATTTGTTCTGAAATATACATCTGATGATTTCTTCACCGCAATCCGGCTGATGATCCATAACATGACTACTCCGCAATTCACACTTACGTGCTTGGCAGAGGGTTCCACTCCACTCCCGAACAGCGAGCGGGAAAAACGAACACCTAAACCTTTCTGTTCGAGCTCTGATTTCTCTTATTTTATTTTGATGATCATTCCTACTTATGTAGGTTGGTCTCAACAAAATATTTTCGCATTCGGAAGAGAATGTTGGCGACTGAAATTTCGTAAATAGATCTCGCCGCGACGTAAAACGTCTTTGCTTTAATGACTTCCATCCCAACTCGCGTATCATATCTGCCACACTCTCTCCCCTATTACGTGATAATATAAAACGAGCTGCCCTGTTTTACACCCTTTCGATGTCCTCCGTCAGTCCCACCTGGTAAGGATCCCACACCGCGCAGCAATATTCTAACAGAGGACGAACGAGTGTAGTGTAAGCTGTCTCTTTAGTGGACTTGTTGCATCTTCTAAGTGTCCTGCTAATGAAACGCAACCTTTGGCTTGCCTTCCCCACAGAAATATCCATGTGGTCTTTCCAACTGAAGTTGTTCGTAATTTTAACACTTAGTTGAATTGACAGCCTTGAGAATTGTACTATTTATCTAGTAATCGAATTCCAACGGATTTCTTTTGGAACTCATGTGGATCACCTCACACTTTTCGTTATTTAGCGTCAACTGTCACCTGCCACACCATACAGCAATCTTTTCTAAATCGCTTTGCAACTGATACTGGTCTTCAGATGACCTTACTAGACGGTAAATTACAGCATCATCTGCGAACAACCTAAGAGAACAGCTCAGATTGTCACCCAGGTCATGTATATAGATCAGAAACAGCAGAGGTCCCAGGACGCTTCCCTGGGGAACACCTGGTATCACTTCAGATCTACTCGATGATTTGCCGTCTATTACTACGAACTGCGATCTTCCTGACAGGAAATCACGAATCCCGTCGCACAACTGAGAAGATACCCCACAGGCCCGCAGCTTGATTAGAAGTAGCTTGTGAGGAACGGTGTCAAAAGCTTTCCGGAAATAAAAATACGGAATCAACTTGAGGTCCGCTGTCGATAGCGGCCATTACTTCGTGCAAATAAAGACCTAGTTGCGTTGCATAAGAACGATGTTTTCTGAAACCATGCTGATTACGTATCAATAGATCGTTCCCTTCGAGGTGATTCAATGTATGAATACAGTATATGCTCCAAAACCCTACTGCAAACCGACGTCAATGATATAGGTCTGTAGTTAGATGGATTACTCCTAATACCCTTCTTAAACACTGTTGCGACCTGCGCAATTTTCCAATCTGTAGGTACAGATCTATCGGTGAGCGAGCGGTTGTATATGATTGCTAAGTAAGGAGCTATTGTATCAGCGTAATCTGAAAGGAACCTGATCGGTATACAATCTGGACCTGAAGACTTGCCCGTATCAAGCGATTTGAGTTGCTTCGCAACCCCTAAGGTATCTACTTCTAAGAAACTCATGCTAGCAGCTGTTAGTGTTTCAAATTCTGGAACATTCCATTCGTCTTCCCTGGTGAAGGAATTTCGGAAAACTGCGTTCAATAACTCCGCTTTAGCGGCACAGTCGTCGGTAACAGTACCATCGGCACTGCGCAGCGAAGGTATTAACTGCGCCTTGCCGCTTGTGTACTTTACATACGACCAGAATTTCTTCGGATTTTCTACCAAATTTCGAGACAATGTTTCGTTGTGGAACCTATTAAAGACATCTCGCATTGACGTCCGTGCCAAATTTCGCGCGTTCTTCTGAACATCGCATGCTTTTTACGTTGCCTCTGCAACAGCGTTCGGACCTGTTTTGCGTACCACGGGGGATCAGTTCCATCTCTTACCAATTTATGAGGTATGAATCTCTCAATTGCTGTTGCTACTGTATCTTTGAATTTGTGCCACATCTCGTCTACATTTGCATAGTCAGATCGGAAGGAATGGAGATTGTCTCTTAGGAAGGCTTCTAGTGAAACTTTATCCACTTTTTTAAATAAAATTATTTTGCGTATGTTTCTAGTGGATTTGGAAGAAACGGTATTGAGCCTAGCTACAACGACCTTGTGATCACTAATCCCTGTATCAGTCATGATGCTCTCTATCAGCTCTGTATTATTTGTGGCTAAGACGTCAAGTGTGTTTTCGCAACCATTTACAATTCGCGTAGGTTCGTGGACTGACTGCTCAAAATAATTTTCGGAGAAAGCATTTAGGACAATCTCGGAAGATGTTTTCCCCACCAACTAAAACCGTATGAGTGGGGTATCTATTTGTTGCGAGACTCAAATTTTTTCTGAACTGTTCAGAAACTATGTCATCGGAGTCTGGGCGTCGGTAGAAGGAGCCAATTATTAACTTAGTTCGGATGTTAAGTATAACCTCCACCCATACTAATTCGCACGGAGTATCTACTTCGACTTCACTACAAGATAAACCACTACTGACAGACACAAACACTCCACCACCAATTCTACCTAATTTATCTTTCCTGAACACCGTCTGAGACTTCGAAAATTTCTGCAGAACTTATTTCAGGCTTTAGCCAGCTTTCTGTACTTATAACGATTTCAGCTTCTGTGCTTTCTATTAGCGCTTGAATCTCAGGGACTTTCTCAGGGACTACAACAATTAACAACTACAATTCCGACGGTTCCTTGATCCAAGCACGTCCTGTATTTGCCATGCACCCTTTGAGATTGTAGCCTACCCCGTACTTTCCCGAGGCCTTCTAACATAAAAAACCGCCCAGTCCACGCTACACAGCCTCCGCTACCCGTGTAGCCGCCAGCTGAGTGTAGTGAACTCCTGACCTATTCAGCGGAACCCGAAACCCAACCACCCTATGGCGCAAGTCAAGGAATCTGCAGTGTCTGTTCCTGTTTGTACAACACAGCCACTGCACTACAGCACACTAGTGTCAAAAGTAAATCCGACTGAGTACTTATGCGCCGGCCGCTGTGGCCGAGCGTTTCTAGGCGCGTTACTCCAGAACCGCGCTGCTGCTACGGTTGCAGGTTCGAATCCTGCCTCGGAAATGGATGAGTGTGATGTCCTTAGGTTAGTTAGGTTCAAGTAGTTATAAGTCTACCGGACTGATGACCTCAGATGTAAAGTCCCATAGTGCTCAGAGCCATTTGAAACATTTTTGAGTACTTATGCGAGGAAAAAAAAAGACAGCGTAGCTTCGATAGTATGTAAACGTACATGTAGTAGAGGATATTTTGCATACGTTATAGACGTAAAAACAGAGAGCAGTGAAAGTAATATTAAATGTGTTACCAAACAGTTTCCCAAAATATCTCACGTCTAGCAGGAGAATCACACCAGTCGCGTCGTCATAGTGCAGGGGCCGACGAGACTGCCACTGTTCTGGTTACAGTTACCATCAGAAATTAGACAAGAGAAAAAAACTGTGTAGAATAGTTGTGTTTGGTGAAATTAAAATCTAATTTGTAAGATATGCTGAGAGAATTTAGCTCGAAACTACGAGGCGATCGAAAAACTCCAGTTTACTGCGATGCTGAAGCGTATATGCAACTTATCACGACTCTGATGCGGGTATACAAGCACCAACATACAGGCTGGAGATTAGTGTGGCATTCGTGTCTTTCGGACGGACGTGGGCTATGTGCGGAAACGTGAACGACGGCAACATGTCCAAACAGCACCAACATGCTGTTATTCTTTTCTTGGCTGCCGAAGGTTAAACGCAGATAAACATCCACCTGAAATGGACATTTTTTGGTGCATAATGTCGTCCGGAAACCACCGCTGAGGAATGGTGGGCCAAGGGGTGCTTTTGCTTCGAGGTAACGCGCGTCCGAACGCCGCAAGTGTCGTAACGCAGACGCTAACTGGGAGACGTTGGAGCAGCCGCTCAACAGCCGTGATCTCCTCCCAAGCAACTATCATGTCTTTGGTTCCTTAAAAGAAGCCTTAAAGGGTCGATGGTTGCTGTCGGTCGAGGATGTGCAGCAGACGGGTATGCTCACAGGGATTTTTCCTGACTCGCGTAATAACTCTGAAGTGTACGGCCCTCGAACGGAAACTTTTTGATCAAGTTGCTTCGTTCGTTTCCTATGTCGCTGTTGTTGTATATACCATGATACTGCAAACTCGAGCAGTGGATGGATGAGACGAACCAGCAACGACAAGAACAGTTGTTAACCAGATGAAATCAATAAGAAATTCAAAGAAGAAAAATCGACATGGGTACTGTAAAAATGAAAATAAATAAAAAAATGTTATTGTCAGAGAGAATTTAAAATCGAACTCTTCACCATTACGACTGCAAAATGAAATTCACTTTTAAAAGCAGGAGACAAAGCTGAAAGATGGAAACAGTATGTGGAAGACCTCATCCATGGGGAGGCTCCTCTCCTGACGTAACAGATGAAGGATGGGTGGTGATCTGGAAGGCTTGGAGATTTAGTATTAGAGCTTGATATGTTTGGAATATGTTAAATCAGTGAAGGCAGAATGGAAGTATAACAGGTGTTTGGAATTGCTAAATTAGTTGGAGCAAGTGACAATCAGGCGAATACTCACGTTACAGCAACGATTCCGTGAGAATGTAGACACACTATCACACTTCCGGGCAATATCAACCATTTCTACTGAAGACAGCGAAAGTTGTAGTAAAATCAGTGTTATCAGTTCGACAGCTCATTTGTCCATATTGCTAACAAGAGTACTATAAATATAGATTTGTGAGATGATGATCATTTTGGCTTTTGGGTAATGGCACGAGATACGCTGCCCTGAAGTTGTCTTGTTAATTGGGGCAACATATGCGAAAAATCAAAATACGTTCATAGCATTTATAGAAAAGACATTATACAACCAGAACGTTACCGGATGTTCCAAATTCTCAGAGAAATAGGTACAAGCCATAGAGAACAAGGGTAAAAAACAATGTGTAGAAGAACGAAGCAGGAGCAGAATTGAAAGGGACTTAGGTAGAGAGGTATTCTGCAACCAGTATATCAAAGAAGCAACTAAGGCAATAAATCTCATTTAAATAGAGGGATATGAATGATAAGATTGAAAGATGATTTTTCTATCACACACGAAAGTGAGGAAGAATTACTAGAATTTTTGAAGCAACCTACTGGGCACACAATAAGGACTCACACTAAACCAAAGCAAGATGGCAGAGAAGTAGCAGGAACTAAATTAGTAAGAAACTTAGAAAAAATAGCTCGTGACGGAGCAAGAAACGGCGATGTAAGAAACAAACTTTCGTGGATCAGCAAAGTAGGAAAGACAAGGAAACGATGACTTTTTGAAAATTAATTCTGTAAAGAGACTGTACATATCCATTTGTAACAGGGTCGTACTGGTTCGCAAATAGTAGTAATCTACCCAAGGATATGAATCATGCTAAGGAAATGACTATTGACGTTGAGGCTATAAACTGAACAAACAACGACGGGTTATCGTGTTGACGCAGGAGCGGTGAAGTTGTCATGACTGCCAACTCACGGCCTGCAGGCCCCTTGTCTCTCGGGGCGCCACCGCAGTTTAACGTACTGCCTGCAGAGGGCGCTAGCACTCGGAAGTTTTCCGTCAACATTGCAGCTGTAGATAACGTTTCAAACACCGAAAGAGTTAACTGTTGCATAAAGAGACACGTCGCCTTCAACTACGAAGTAAGAGTTTGCGACTAACTAAGATTCTTGTCTTGAGTAAGAATTAGGTTTTATTGTTCAGATACGCCAGAATTGTGACATATTTGTAACTGAAGCCGGCCGCGGTGGTCTCGCGGTTCTAGGCGCGCAGTCCGGAACCGTGCCACTGCTACGGTCGCAGGTTCGAATCCTGCCTCGGGCATGGATGTGTGTGATATCCTTAGGTTAGTTAGGTTTAAGTAGTTCGAAGTTCTAGGGGACTAATGACCACAGCAGTTGAGTCCCATAGTGCTCAGAGCCATTTGAACCATTTGTAACTGAAACCATAATCATATTTTTAATTTGTTCTAGTGATCATTTTACAAGTCAAACTACGGGCTGTACGCCTGTATTCACCACAATGGATCATACTAAACCACTTGCTCGATACTGTTCATCTTAATTGGGGGATGTGTCTTTCATTCGTAATGAAAACGCCTTACATCTAGGGTTCGAACGCAACCAGTGTTGAAATCTGAAAAGAAAGTCATCAGCGGCGGCGGCCGGGGAATTCCGAAATAAGCAGTCGCACTCGTTCTGCCAAATGTTGGTGAATTTTATTGACATTGAAAATTACTTTTCAGCCGATGTCCCCTGGCCATCATACCAAACGATTATTGTGTGTCAGTAACCGTACGACAGAGACTGATACAGTTGAAATGCCTTTTGTGGGCAAGGATTTAATAGGACCTTTAGCTGTTTGGAACAAGCCTATTAAGAAACAAGCTTTCGTATGTTTCTAAACTAAATATATTATCTAAGAACTTGAACTTTTAATGATACATCAACTGTGTACAGAAATCATTGTAGGAATAGAATGGATGTTGAAACGTACACCTATTATTGAATCTAAGAAGAAAACGAAAAACTTTCTTGTTTGAAATTAAGAACTGGGATGAATTTCAGTAAAGATAATGAAAATGTGACATATTTCCTACATATTGCTATGCAATATTTATTCACTTCATGACCAGCATCTTTTACCACGTTTATGTTGGTGGTCTGTTGGGCCATGTGTGTGGAAACGAGAGGCTACGTCTGGCTGAATGTCTCTTTTAGCGACTGTGGAGCCCATCGGTAAATCGCTATGTGTCAACAACGCCACCATAGCGGGTGGCCAAACTTTGGGACACAGTCCGAGCCCCATGGCACAGTCTTTTTTGTGTTAGTGAGTGACGTAAAGAGCACAGCAGTTATTGTATGCCCTGCCACTTCCTGGAGATAAGTAATTGCTCTATGCTTCCATCATCACGACTGACGTCCCAGAACCAGTGGCGAATGTGTTTCTCTCCAAATTGATGATTCGGCCAATGAGATTGCCTCAGTTCGTCTAGCGTAGGGTGCAGGGTGCAGATGCACTGGCCAGGCGTAAATACAAGGTTTCAGCCTGGTACCAACTTCATAAAGGAAATTGTGCGATTGGGTTATGAGCAAGAATTCTGAAATGCATCGGTGAAGCGAGTTTTAATTTTGTTGACGCTGAACGAGACAGACCGAAGCTGCCGGTCATCTGTGACTGCTTGCTTCATTCTGCTGTCTTGGAGCAGAAATGAAATTTGCAATCCACGGTATCTTGATCAGTTATTTCACCAGATAGCTTTTCATATGCTGCTTTTCTAAGTTGCTGACGTAACACCACTTTCAATTTAGTTTCTTTAATTTTGTATCACCGAGTTTCACAGATAAGGACATATTAGTGCTGTTACTTCCATAAAGGCTTAGTTCCATAGGGGGGTCTCACACAGTGTTAATCTTATCCAGCTGCTTCAATTTATCAGAAGATTAGTTCATTTAGTTATTTCATTGTGAAGGTTTCTTCAATATTTGATCAATTTAACACCAAAATCGTATTCTGCTAAGGTAAGAGTTATTTTAATTAACCTCTATTTCACAAAAAGTGAAACTAGAAATTCTGTAAAGGCAAATATCTTTTTGACTCATCTTGTTCAACCTCAGAATAAATAAAAATTCGACGAAAACAAATCTTACTTCGATTACAAGGTGTTAAACTTGTCCCATAGCTTTTCTTGTTAGGTAGGGTAGAGACAACTTGTTCAGCTTTCATGTATCAGTGGTGTCTTTTGTGTACAGTGGGTAGATTTAACGTTAGGACATTATTGTTTCTTCAAATGCAGCAGGAACGGCTTGACCACCAATCCTGTAGCAGGAATGCAGAACTATAATACGCTCTCTTTCGTGACCGTCCTGCAAGGATTGGTTTTCTAAGTGAAGCACCTCTTTGGTATAAACAGATGTGGGGAACGTTGTATCACATCTTGTGTGTGGGTTGGCCCTAGCCCCCAGCTACTAAACAAGCTCACACAGCACGTTCATTTAGTGTTTTATGTAAATTCCTGGTTTATGGACTCATATTTGGGGGATTGTATTGAGTCAATAATTTGCAACGCGCAGATTTCATTTCTGGGTTTGTGTGTTGATTCATTACGTTGTGTGTGAAGACATTTCTCGTTCTTATCAGTTCATTTATTCGTGTTCAGTTTTGTTGGAAAGATTTCTTTTTTATTTAGTACACAAGAAAGAGCTAGTCAGGTACAGTCCAGAGAGGTGAGAAACATTTTAGGCCAAGAGGAATCTACTGAATAAGAATGGTATACAAGAATTTTCTGCGCAACTGTAGCGAAATTCGCGAGGCAGAATCGTTAATGGCGCAGGGCAGACACGTTTTAGAAAAAAGGGAGATATTCGCTTGTGGATGAAACAAATGATAGATCTAGCGGAAAAAATGCTGAAGAAAGAGGAAAAAGGCAGAAGAAAGGGATAAATTGGTGTAAAAAAGGAACAATATATAGTAACAGCCAGGGAACACGTCAAAGCAGAAAGGGAACTTTTCTGGAAACACATGATGGTACTGCACAGAGAAGTTGATGACAGAATTAAACCCGTTGACAAAAAGGTGAATCCGATATCAAAATCGAAGACGTCATTACTAGGCAGGACCAGCCTAACAAACTTTTAAATAAGGTAAAAGATTCCACCGTCTCTGTTACTAGGACGAGGCAGGCTTTGGATTAACGAACTGAGTCTAAGATTACAGAACCAGGGCTGTTCAGTGAAACTAATGAGTTTGTGACACGTAAACATAGTATCGATAATATAAGAAAAGGAAAAGAATGGCCATGAGACGTGGAGCCTCTTAACGAGCATTTCACTCTCATTTAAGTAAAGAGTCACCCCTCAGGAGTTGTGTAACAAAGAGCTGAGTGCTAAACTCTGAATACTTTGGTCAAACTTAACGATCGACTTTTCGTATAGAAGCGCATCAGTACAATGGCAAATGTTGTAAATATTAACTCTGCAACTTTATTTGTTTAAAAGATATAGAGAATTTAAATTATCAGTATTTTCAGTTAAGCATCAGATCATCATTTCCTCCACACAAAACACGTTGAACGATGACAGCATGACACTTTATTGAATCATTAGCTCATAGAATATTTTTTTGTAAATTTCAGTTTTAAAATATGAGGAAACACATTGGTGCAAGGCAACTGGCCGTGACAATCAAATTTAAGAAGGGAATTGTACTGGATTTATGTAAAGGAATTTAACGTTTGTTATGTAATGGATATTATTGTTACTTCATTTAGAACGTAAAAGTGGTCAAGCTTTGATTATTTAAATATTTTAAAATGTAAGTGAACTGCACTAGTCAGTTGAGCGAGGATATTCGGCACGAGGGAAACGCGGCCGGAGACGGGCAGAGGGGGGGAGTGCTAGCGGAGACGTGAAAGCGGACGGACGGTGGGTCTTTAGGTAGCTAGGAAGAGAAACGACTTAGAAAATTTCGCGCTGTGCGCTATCGCGGTTTCTGAGCGGTGAGCAGCCGCGCGCCTGGTGCGAACTCTAGCTCTTCGCGAAGATAACGAGGTGGACTGTTCGACTTGTGAATGATCGAATTGTGTCAAATGGATATGCGTACGAGTGTAATAGCAAATCTAAATATGACCACTTACACTATTTGTTAGCTTTCTGAATAAACATTATTCTAACCAAATCGCAACTGTATTGCCTACATCATTTATGGGTCGTTTATTTCGGTCCCGAAATTATTATTACTGTTGTTATATATGTTACGTTGTATGTTGATGAAACTTCGAAAATTTTCCCTGAGCCAAACAGTTTAACCGAAAGGTCACAAGTGTCTTAATTTGTGGTGTGTAATGTGGCACGTGCAGTTCAACCATTAGCCAAGTCTGAGCCAAGACATTTCGACAAAGAGGAACCGCATGTGAGCCCGACCATCTGTGGGATGTTAGCTCGAAAGCCATTCATGTGTCTACCAGAGAGCATGCTGTGCATGGACAATGGACGGCATAGTTGTGTGAATTCAGAATCAAGCGACGCCCCGTCAGTGAGACATGCCATGGGGATCAGAAGAGAATCATCTCAGTCATCGAGGTCCAACAATGGTTGGTTCAAATGGCTCTGAGCACTATGGGACTCAACTGCTGTGGTCATTAGTCCCATAGAACTTAGAACTACTTAAACCTAACTAACCTAAGGACATCACACACATCCATGCCCGAGGCAGGATTCGAACCTGCGACCGTAGCAGTCGCACGGTTCTGGACTGCGCGCCTAGAACCGCGAGACCACCGCGGCCGGCTCCAACAATGGATAAGACTTTCATGACGAGCATTTTTTCTCGTGTTCCGCAGGGTAGAATTACACACATACTCAAGAACACATTGGTTGCATCTACGAAGAAAGCTCTTGATTAGTCATATGAGTCCCGAGATTACAGAAAAGGTGTTACGTGCCCCCAGACAATTTGCCGCGTTCGATTACTTCGAAGCATAAATCATAAAAAAAACACTGGTTGGCCACATTACAAGAGAAGATGCAATTAAGTAAAGCAGAAGTCCTACCAGTGACCGCAGTATGATTCCACGTCTATTCTCAGTGTTTTGACGAGAGTTTCAAAAGGAATCAGGATCTCAGTCATCCATACAGTCCTAGATAACTAATACAAGCTTTCATCAGCAAAATACAAAGTCAGCTTAAAAGACCAGACTTTTGTGCTGGTAAGATTAACCTGGAGACGTTTAAACTGGTCTTAAGCAAACTCAATGAATACGTACGAGACGATACAAGAACGGGCTCTGATTCAGACATGATTCAGTATGGAAACTTATGAAGGAAACAATGGGCGAGTGGACACGTTCAGCAGGAAAATATCGCCGGTCAGCCAGAAGAAGAGACTAGCAAGTGATATAATCAGACAAAAGCACTCTGAGTAAAACTAAATACCATTACTGGTTAGTGTTAAAGACATGACTCTTTTAGATGTATTGACCTACCTTCTTGTTCTTACTATTTCTTGCTGCACATGTGTGTCAAATCTTATGTAGTTAGTCTTGTAGGGCGCCGGACATAGACTCACCTGCCAAGAGACGTAAGTCCGCCCATCTAAAGTCTGCTTGGTGAGTAGCATCAGCAAATCTTGATTGGATATGCATTCTTCGTTTCAGAAGCTTATATGTAAGATAACGAAGCACTGTCTCGTTCCTCTGGGAGGGCTCTTTTTGTGATGTATATCGGTTGGTTCTGGAAGTGTGGTCCGCGTCCCGTGCAATTCCCTTATAGTGAGGTAATTAAGTTTTTCCTTTTAAATAAAAAGTTCTTGTGTTTTTGCTCTTGACTTTGGTTTTAGGTATATGTAGCAGCAACCATCCTGAATTAGGTTTTCCGTGATATCCCTAAATCGTTTCAGGCAAATGCCGGGATGGTTCCTTTGAAAGGCCACGGCCGATTTCCTTCCCAATCCTTCCCTAACACGAGCTTGCGCTCCGTCTCTAATGACCTCGTTGTCGACGGGACGTTAAACACTAACCATCACCATCAGATGTAGCAGTATGTTATGAGTTTTTGAAGAATATTCACTGTGATATGAGGAGGAAATACAGTTTTTTATGGTTCTGCATGGATAGCACTCTCTGCCAAAGTGACAAGTATTTTTCGGTCTACCGACAGCTGCCCAGAACGTCCTGTGGCATTTCCGAAAATTTTGGAACTGTACTTATGCCGAGTGAGCACTGAGCGACACTGACTATATGTGTCTTCAGATGATTTGCCCTTCTCAGTGTCATTTATTTTTTGTGTGCTCACTTGCCACTGCCCAAATTGATGATTATGTGTGGAACGCTTACTTAAAAGAGCATAACGCAAATCTCACATTTATCCAGCACGTGGACAGACGTGTAGCGTGCACTAATGTAACTGATAGAGTTAAGACCTTTTGACCTTTTGGGGGAAATAAAATGTTTAGTATGGGAACGATGACAGCTTCCATTCAGGACCTGAAACATACTTTTGCTGGGCATGCATTATCAGACACACAATATGTAACCAAACAGGCTGCATAGGCACAAAATTCATTGAAGGATTCGCTTGATACAGGATAACGTCCTTTCTTCTTTCATTTCTTGCAGTGATATCAGATCTGATGAGCGGAGATATCTGCTGAAATTGAGTTAGAGACATTGAAGCAAGAAAAATGTCTTTTTCTTGTACATAGGATGTGCAGTTAACAACTGCATAGACCGGCTTAGCTTACGGAAAACCCTTAGTTATCGCAACTCCCTAAAAACGAGTAAGCCTACATTTCGTCAACACATGTCTACAAGGATGGTTCCTGCTCTTCTGAGTATCTTGCTTTCCAATCCTCATAAAATTCCTATGCCTTTTCATTCTTTTTATTGGTACAATACACAAGAATTTTTGGAAAACTCTCATCAAGGGTCGTGAAAGCATCACTTCCTTCTTCAGTTCCACCTCATGCTCCTGGAAGTACTGGAAGCGCTACAATAGTATTATGAACTGTTGGGTGCGTTGCTTTTGGTGCATTCCTCAAGATATTGCATTTCATTTCCATAATTTGGTCACTTGGTATATTAGCAATATCATCTACATCATTTTTTGCTTATATTAAACTGACAATGTCCCGTGCGCTGTAGTGCAGGCTGCATACATTGCAGGATGTTGCAACGTCGTAAGTTTGTTTAATTGGTGTGCTGGTGGAACACACTGATAAAAATTATGGTTCTTCTTTCTGCCACCAGGTGAAAATATGGCGCTGTACGCAGTCAGAACGTGAAATGTTTCCTGTTTTCAAGTTAATGTACAGGTGTTGATTTCTTTTGTGAAGTGGTCATTGGTGTAAAGGGTTGAGAACGTTAGAGTTTCCCCTACGAAACACAATGGTTATTTAGAAGATACACAGTAACTGCACAAGGTATGGAATGTCCACCAAATGACATCCCATGTTGGGCTAAAATACCGTGAATTTGTCTGTCACTTATTGGCAAGCATGAAAATGTGTGACATGTTGCCGGGAAATATTCATTCATTGTACTTTGCACAGTGCCTTGAGTGGATAGAAGTTCAAATGGCTCTGAGCACTATGGGACTTAGCATCTCAGGTCATCAGTCCCCTAGAACTTAGAACTACTTAAACCTAACTAACCTAAGGACATCACACACATCCATGCCCGAGGCAGGATTCGAACCTGCGCCCGTAGAGATCGCACGGTTCCAGACTGAAGCGTCTACAACCGCTCAGCCACCAACGACCGGCGAAATATAACACATGAGGTTTTATTTCACCGTATGTTGTCCAGGAACATCTACTGCACATAACTCATGTGACTCCGTTATGCTGTTTCTCACGCTCCTACATTCTCGGTCCCCTTTTTTGCAAGGATATGACACCGCACGGGCCTGGTCGGTGTACTGTGACATCAGCACATTATACGGATCTCCTTGTGCAACACGTGATTCCAGCTTTGCAAGAACGCAACTGTGTTCACACTACTGTTTTCATGCAAGATGGAGCGAAATCAAATCTCTTGGACATAGAACGACACCATTTCTCCTGCCAGGTGAAACATTGGCTTCGAGAAACATTCAGTAACAACCACCTCAAAAAAAAAAGAATGTTCAAATGTGTGTGAAATCTTATGAGACTTACCTGCTAAGGTCATCAGTTTCTAAACGTACACACTACTTAACCTAAATTGCCCTAACGACAAACACACACAACCATGCCTCAGGGAGAACTCGAAACTCCGCCGGGACCAGCCGCACAGTCCATGACTGCAGAACGACCGCCTCATCTCTAGGTAAATGCAAGATGTGTAGAGTTCCAGTAAAGCCAACCTAAATTAATGTGACTTCCAGTTGCAAGGATATCTGAAAGACCGTGGACATCATGAATGTATCCGAACACTTAATGATCTGGTGGATAGAATAACACGACAGATCGCTCTGATTACACCTGATATGTTGCGAGAAATTGTCGACCGTTAATGTACCGACTAATGAACATTCCTGCGATGTTTCAGTGACCTGCGATGTTTACTGCCCGCAGTGCAGTACTCAGAATGCCGGCAGTTTAATTATAACCAGCCGGTACCACTAACACATCTCCTTTTCCAATGATGTATATGGACGCGATTGACCCCCTGGTAATCTGAACGTCACTACCACGTTATGTGAAGCAGTAAGTCAGTCAGTTATGATTGCAATGCCGAAGTGCTAAACTTAGTAGCAACTGCCTATCAGAAATTTCGGATAGCTTGCTGTATTCAGTTGAGCTCCCATGCATGAAATGAGTGTTACTGCTATCCTCGAAAAATTAAGCGTTGTTTAAGTTCAACTTCAATCTGACACAGTCAGTATTAAAACTGTTGTCCATTTCACGACTTCGAACCATATTATTTAACTACGTAATTAGGTTTCACTAAATTGCATTCATAATTGGTAACTAATTCCGTTAGATAGCCATAAATCAATGTAAATAATGACATAGTTTTGTATCCTATATTTGTCAGGGCTAAATGTATCTGTGTTATAGAAACGATCAATTTTAAAAATTCCTGCATGTTTTCGGTTTATTTACTTCACAACTTTTTTCAGTCATAAGTCTTCTGATTGGTCGGATGCGCCCCGCCACGAATTCCTTTCCTGTGCCAAACTCTTCATCTGAGAGTAGCACTTGAAACCTACGTCCTCAATTATTTGCTGGATGTATTCCAATCTCTGTCTTCCCCACAGTTTTTGCCCTCTACAACTCCCTGTAGTACCTAGGAAGTCGTTCCATGATCTCTTAACAAGTGTCCTCCCACCAGATTGGCGCTTCTCCTTGTCAGTGTTTCACACTTGTTCCTTTGCCCTGTGATTCTGCGCAGAACCAGCTCATTCCTTATCTTATCAGTCCACCTAATTTTAAATATTCGTCTGTAAAGCCACATCTCAAACGCTTCGATTCTCTTCTGTTGCGGTTTCCAAACAGTCCATGTTCCGCTACCACCAAAACTGTGCACGAAACGTACATTCTCAGAAATTTCTTCCTCAATTTAAGGCGTATGTTTGATACCAGTACTCTTGGCCAGGAATGCCCTTATTGCCACTGTTAGTCTTCTTTTGCTGCCCTCTTTGCTCCGTTCGTCATTGGTTATTTTGCTGCCTAGGTAGCAGAATTCCTTAACTTCATATACTTCCTGACCATCAATCCTGATGTTATGATTCCTGCTGTTTTCGTTTCTATTACTTCTTATTGCGTTCCTCTTTGTTCAATTTACTTTCAATCCATATTCTGTACTCATCAGACCGTTAATTCCATTCAGCAGATCATGTAATTCTTCTCAATTTCACTCAAGATAGCAATGAAATCCTTTCACCTTTAATTGTAATTCCACCCCTAAAACTTTCTTTTGTTTCCGCCATTCCTTCTTCAATGTATACACTGAAAACTAGGAGCGAATTACTACCTACCTGTGTTACACTCTCTTTCATCCAAGCACTTTTTTCGTGGTTGACCAGTCTCATTATTCCCTCTTGGCTCTTGTATATATTGAATATTACCCGTCTCTTCCTATAGCTTTCTCAATGTAACTAAGAATGCACCATTTGACATTGTCGAACGCTTTTTCCAGATCGACAAATCCGACTCCTGTATGTTATTCTTGTCGACAACTTGGATACATGAGCTGTTGAGCTGATTGTACCATAATTCTTGCTCATGTCATCTCCTACAATCTTCGGAATTGTGTGCGTGATATTTTACCGAAAGTCAGATGGTATGTCGACAGACTCATACATTCTACACTCCAACGTGAATAGTAGCTTTGTTGCCACTTCCTCCAATGACTTTAGAAATTCTTATCGGATGTTATCTGTCCCTTCTGCCTCATTCGAACTTAAGTCCTCCAAAGATCTCTTAAATTCTGATTCTAATACTGGATCCCCTATATCTTCTAAAACGACTCCCGTTTTTTCTTCTATCATATCAGACAAATCTTCCTCGTCATAGAGGTCTTCAATGTGCTTTTCATCTACATCCAAGAGATTACTCTGCTATTCACAATAACGTTCCTGGCAGAGGGTTCAATGAACTACCTTCAAGCTGTCTCTCTACCATTCCACTATTGAACGGCGCACGGAAAAACCAGCACTTAAATTTTTCTGTGGGTGCCCTGATTTCTCTTATTTCATCGTGACGATCATTTCTCGTTATGTAGGTGGGTGCCAACAGAATGATTTCGCAAGCAGAGGACAAAACTGGTGATAGAAATTTCACGAGAAGGTGCCGTCGCAACGAAAAACGCTTTTGTTTCAATGATTACCGGTCTAAATCACGTATCATGTCTGTGGCACTATCTCTCCTATTTCACGATGATACAAAACGAGCTGCCCTTCTTGTAATCTTTCGATATATCCGCCAGTCTCACCTGAAGCGGATCCCACACCGCACAGCAATACTCCAGAATAGGGCGGACATGCATGGTGTAAGCAGTCTCTGTAATAGACCTGTAGCACCTTCTAAGTGCTCTGCCAATGTAGCGCAGTCATTGGCTTGCTCTGCCCTAAACATTATCTATGTGATCATTCCAGTTTAGGTTATTTGTAATTGTAATCCCTAAGTACTTAGTTGAATTTACAGTCTCCAGATTTGTGTGACGTATCGCGTAATCGAAATAAAGCAGATTTATTTTATTACTCATGTGAATAAGTTCACACTTTTGTTTATTCAGGGTGACTTCTTACGCTGGAAGGTTTTCGGCCGCCAAAGCTGATTATTAATCAGAATTTAAACGGTGGCTTGTTTCGAATACGGGACCAATTACGTTTTGACTAGTAATGAAAGACATTACCCCCAGATAATTCTACTCCACAGTTACTGGTATGTACTTTATTATCGCATAAGGCTTCCATGACGGTTGACTACTAACATACCGAAACGTGTAAGGAGGTTAGAATAAGAAGCAATCCTTCCCCCGCCACTTCCCCTCCGTCTACTAATCTTTAAGGTATTTAACTTCCATGTATTAAGCAATTTCAATGGTAATGACAATAAAAACCGTAAAAACAACGGTAACTGCCATCGAAATAATAACAACAATAATTATTCACGTAAAGAAATAGCAGTGGTAATATTCCTTTTGCTCAAGGGCAAAAGTAATGATTACAGTAATGATTACCAGAATGTCAACAGCAATAACAATAGAAATCACCTGAATCAAAGTACTAATTCACATAACAGTTGACTTATATTGCGAATGGGTGGATAAAGATATTGAGTGCAGTTTTGGGAAAAGAGAGAAACAATTTCATCTCAAAACTGATAAACTGTCAGCTGCATCGTGTAATAACGTGAGAATGATAACAAATAATGATATTTCACTTGTTGCTCATATACAGTACGTCCACTCACTCTCATAGGAACGATTCCAATCGGGAGGTTCTCCGTGTTGTTGCCAAATAAATTGTTCAGGTTCACGTTCTAATTGGGAAAAGAGCCATTGTCGCAGAATACCTATATTCAGGATGTCTGCCTAAAAAATACCGAAAGACTCATAATTTCGCGCCATTGATGTGTCGGAGAGGAAGGGAGTTTGCATCCCTCCATATGCCCGTGTTTGATGTGTAAAAACCGGAAGATTCTTTGTTTTATGTCTGTTACTTATTGTTCTGTGCTTTATTGAGTAGAAAGTTTGGTATCACAGCTTGCGTATTTTGAGATCGAAAAGTTAGAGGAGCAATGTTTCTGCATTAAATTTTATGTGTACTTAGGAAAATCGTCACAGAGTTACACCAACCGATACAGGAAGCCGACGGCGATGAAGTCTTAAACCTTACTCCGCGTTACGAATGGTTCACTTTTAAAAATGACCGTATAGAATTTAAAGATGACCCACGTTCAGGGCGCCCTTCGACGTCTCACGGTGACGCTCATGTCAGAAACGTCAAACCAATGGCGCGTGCCAATCGAAGATTGACTTTCCAAGAGATAGCAGAAGAATGTAATATTTCAGTTGGATCACTCCTTGAAATCCTGACGCAGCGACTTGGAATACATCGTATTGCCACCAAGTTGGTCCTACGGCTCATGAGTCAAGACTAGAAAGACCTTCGCCTAGCAATCTGTGAAGAGCTTTTGATACTTGCAAATAAGAACGAGATGTTCCTCAAGAGCATCATAGCTGGTGATGACACTTGAGCCTACGGTTTTTGATGGTGAGACATTGAAACGATAATGATTTTCAATGATAGACGATATCAAAGGAAATTCGCAGACGGCGCTTCCCGTGATCCAGCAAACGGCGTACCAAGACTGCTTTCGGAAGTGGAAGCAGCGTTGAGAGCGGTGTATTAGCTGTAGAATAGAGTATTTCGAAGGAGGCCATGCACAATAAGTAAAAGGTAAGCGTCGGAAAACTTTGTGTACAAAGTTCCATTATTTTTTGAACAGATTTCGTATTGGTCACACAGTAAACCAGAAATACTTAGTTAGCGGTTGTATAATGCTGAATTCTACAATACGAAGACAGGAAGCTTGAGGAAATAGTTCGAACGCTATATTGACAAAGTGATATTCTGAGATGAGTCCATATTTCCAAGTGAGGTTTTGAGAATACCAAAAGCAAAACTTCCAATTCATTTGAAAGGAAACATTGTATAGATACCGGTCCACGACCTGCATTTATTCCCAGTTTTTTTCGATTCCTCGTACGTTATCCAGGCCATAAAACAGTTTGAAAGCAGTCAACAAATGACCCATTACTTGTGGGGTATGAATAATTATAATCTCGATCAAAACGGCAATGGTAATAGGAGTATTAACTATAAAAAACTGTAATAGAAATATAAATAATAACAGCAATAATTATTCAGGGGGAATGATGACTTTAGCAGTTAAGTCCCATAGGGCTCAGAGCCAATTATTCAGGAAACGAAATAGCAATGAAAATATTCCCTTTGCTCAGTTGCAAAATAATAAGCAAAGTAATGACTAATAGAAAGCCATCAACAATAACAACGGTAATCTTGTGAATCAACCTAATAACTCACAGAATATTTGGGAGAACGGGTGGAGAAAGAAAATCAATGCAGTTTTGGCAAAAGAGAGAAACAGCTACATGAAATGAGCTCTGTGATGCCCTAGAACCTTTAGATTCTTTCCATGTAATGTTTTTGGTCAAATACATTGACAGACTTCTGAAAATTGAGATGAAATTATTGTTCCCTCCCTACAAAATCTGAAACACAATGCTTCTTTGACATGAGAGAAAAATAGCCTGAATGGAACATCTTTAGAGATTTTCTTGATGTACTGCAATACTATAATGGTCTGAATTAAAACAAAATGCACACATTTTATCTAGCGAGAGATAAATGTGAAATGATTAACTATACGCAAAGCTAAAATTAGAAACATCAACCGTCTAATATTCAATAATTAACGAAGCTGTGAAGTTCGCATGTCAGAATATTTTGGAAACTGAGATAGTGAATTTTGGTTGAACAAGACGCAACATCCACATATCATCAAGTAGGAAATCTCAGATAAATAGTTCGTCAATCCTGAAGAGATATCTGGAGACGTTTTCTGTCTTCACCCATGTTAGCGCCATCCCTTCGATGAGCAGCTGGACTGAGAAGAGAGAGATGAAATATTTAGAACAAATAAGCACTAACAAGTGAGAAATAATGCGACTTCCGTATTGTATACTGACCCAATGATTACATTGGCAGCACGACGCCTCCATACCAAATTTTACTTCGCTGAAAAAAAAAAACTAGTATTAAGAAGTATATGTGAACACTTTCTAAAAAAACAAAAACAAGAGAATTAAGTGTACATTCACTGCAACGATGAGCTAGTGAACCTGTGTGGATTTTGTCCTCATCAGGGACTTTGCACAGTACAGATTCATTGGATTCATTAAAATATTACACTGTATTATGTAGAGTATAACATCGATTGAAATTCGATGCCCCTTGTAGCTAGGAAACAACTGATTTGCGAGATGAATCGGTGAAAAAAGAGTGTTACCTGTTCAAGGACCAATTCAACGATATTATAGAGTGATTTATAGTGATTCAAGGTTTGATAGCTTTGTCTGATGACTTCAATGGGGAAGGGTGGAGATGGAGGGACGAAGTAAAGTGTAAATTTTACAATCACCACATTACAGCTGTTAAAAATTGACTTTTTTTACTGTGGAGGTTTCCATAAACAATTTATCGGAACTCTTAATTACACAGTCTGCGAAAGCAGCTGTAACCTACATCGTATGACAGTTCCTCTCTCTAAATAAGTAACACCCGAAAAACATCTCCTGCCCTAGATTTATCCATGCTTCTTTACATCACTGTAACTCTGCGTGCAGGAATTTACACAACGTTACCAGCGGTGCTCATTCATTATAAACGACGTCCTGAACTTTGCTCTCGTTTATTGAAGTTCAGCAATCCGTGAGCAGTGGCTGTTAGTGTCTCCGCAACAGAATAAATAATGCATGCATCTGCCGGAGCTTTCCGACACAAGCACTTTGTGACAACAGCACATAGCAGGTGGGCTAATTTGTCCTCTAATTGAATTCACTAATTTGCAGTTTGTAGCAATGTTAGGTTTCTTTTTGACGTAATGAACAGGAGAATATCTCCATTTAGTGAATACTTCTAGTACCCTGAAACGTGATTCTTGTAGCACTTTTAATCATCTGACGTACCTGACTAATATCTCATAATATAGAAACCAAATATGTGCCACTCTACTGGCTTCAGGACACAGAAGCCTACTGCATCTTTACTCATCTGCCTCAGGTTTTACTGCCATTCTCAGGAAAGTCTTCTTTTGTTATCTTTTAAGTTAATTTTAGATTCATTAAACAACATTTCAACAGTTGGGTTTCTTGTGGTGGAACGATCCAAGAAATTTAGTTTCTTCTTGTTTTCTATTTCCACTGTGAAGTGGATTTTTGGGTGTACTGTGTTGATGTTAACAGGATACAGGTGCTACACAGTAACATCAACACAGTACACCCACAAATCCACTTCATCATGGAAATAGAAAACAAGATGAAACTAAATTTGCCGGCCGCGGTTGTCTTGCGGTTCTAGGCGCTGCAGTCCGGAACTGCGGGACTGCTACGGTCGCAGGTTCGAATCCTGCCTCGGGCATGGATGTGTGTGATGTCCTTAGATTAGTTAGGTTTAAGTAGTTCTAAGTTCTGGGGGACTGATTGAAGCAAAGCAAGCGCTGTATCATGTATAAGATACAGAGGCGAGCGAGTGCACGGGACTTACCCTAGTTCACTGCTAGTAGCGTCACGTCATCGTAACGCGCCTGCATATAGTATTGCACCACATTTAACATAAAAGTAAAAATTAAGATTTGTGTGTAAAACTTTGTTAAAGTATAGTTCTATGTAATAATGTTTCAGGTAACAAATCTTAATGTTATAAAATTAGTAGTTTACGTAAAATTCACGTTTTGAAAGAAAAATAGGAGGCGCTAAATAATGACGCTAGGAAGCCAAAATTTGGTGAGAAGGTGCAGTAAGAAGTCATTAATGAGTGGTGCTGGTTTCCAAAACCATAAAACTAAAATTGACTCCGGAATCCGCGTTTTTCGGAAAAATCAGAGGCGCGAAATAATAGAGCTACAATATTGAAAATTGGTAGGATGCTTCAGTTCACCCTAATAATAATAATGGAAATACCACAATCAGTTACCTCTTCTAGTTTTTTAGTAATTTAGTAAAAACTACTTTTGTGAGTAAAATGTACATAAGCATTATAGATTAAGTACTTTAAATTTTAATGATAAAACAAATTCTTTAAGACCAATGATCAGATAGGACAATTAACAAAGCTACACCAAGTTTTAGTCTTGTAGCATAATTAACAGCTGATACAAGTCTTGATAAAGCTATGGTTCAGAGGTAACAATCTACCGTTAGTTCCATTGTAAAAATTCTAGAGAGTAAAGTTTTAATTTTAGCGGGCTGAGATTTTCTACGTGCTTCTGTACTGCTCAGATGTATGTATACAAAAATTGAGAAGTTTGTAAAGCTATTATTAAATGTGATATTTAAGATTATGTGCCTGAGATAGCGATCATTTGGAGGCTGCAGGCATCTGCATAGGAACGGAAAGAACAGATGCTCTCTTGGCGGTACGCGCCGGAGCTATATAAAAAGAGCGGCAGAGGCAGTAGTAAGCTCACTCCGCATTAGACCAACGCCTAGTCCACGCGAGCTTAACGTCCGATCGCGCCTCGCCTCGGGTGACGTCATAGCGGGCTGTGACATGCGCGTACTTAGCAATGTAAACGGACATTGAAAATCGCGAGGACTGTACACCGTTCTGGATCGTTTAGACTTCGGTAACAAACTGTTATTGTGCCGTCCGTGTGAAGTATAATTCCGCGTGGCAAGTGGTGACTAACTCCACTTTTAAGGCGAGCATTAATCTTTTTTTTTAACATTATTGCGAACTATTAATAGAGCACCGTTAGTTAGAGTAATGAACTATTCGGGAGGAACTTGCTGTAGAAGTCGCCTCTGAACTATTAAACGATTGGCTGAATTAACAATATTTAATGTCTTTAGCATTTTCAGAAGTTTCGAGTAATTTGTGTGAGCCTTTAAGATAATAAAATCTTGTTTGGAACTTTAAATTTTATTGAAGCAGCCCTAATCCCGTGAAGAACTATGGATATTTTTCGTTTATCTGGGCTGTACAGGAATGTGGCCGTGCAGACTGGGAACTAAGGTCAGTAAGTTTCCCTTCGCTTTCTGACTGGCCACCAAATTAGTTGCAGGCTCGCGTGATTTAAGGTGGCAATGTTCAACTTTCATTCAACATTAAACAACGACTTCTTCGCCGTCCCACATATGTTGCATCGGCAGTAGTCTGTTACGTGAAATGAACATTCAAACAACTCATTCGACAACTTCTTCGCCGCCCCACATATGGTGCTTATCGGCCGGGAAAACTGAATTAAAAGCAAATAAAAGTGCTCGATGTGTGAAAGCGATTGGTATAAATTAACGAACTCGGTAGGCAATAACAGGACACTGAATTGAACTAGTGTGGGAACAGTGTTACCAGTAAAGGCGGGTGTAGTGTATAAACAATAAGTGTCTACCGCTGTACGTTGGTTAGTGACGATGGTGAAGGAAGACGGTGCGTCATCGCGGAGCTGCGCTGATCTGCGAGACAGCTGCCGGCTGCGCCGAGCGGTCAACGGTGCCTTGCTGCCCCCCCCCCCTGGAGCTATTGCAGTAGGCGATTCCTGTGGCGGTACTCGACGCTACAGCTGCTGCTGCTGCCTTCAATACGTCGCGACGCGTCGCATCACGATTGCTGGTACACCGCGACGACATCATTCGTCGAAATCAAGCATTTAAGTTAAGTCAAAGACTTTTAAAATATTTATTAACTGCTGCTAACAAACTAAAAGATATGGAAAGTAGTGTACATTTCAGAAGGGAACCGGTCTCTGACCAAGAATCCTCAGGATCAGGAATTGAGTTTAATGAGGATGGTTCCATTAATCCCTCAAATATTGAACTAGAACGTAATTTGTCACCAGTAAATTATGACTTTAATTTAAATGAGAGTGCAGGGATGCAATCAATAAGTGAAATAGAAGTCAAAAGGGAGCCAGTAGAGTTGCTAACTTTGTCAGGTAGTGAAACTGAGCTCAATATATCTCCAGCTCAGTCAAGTCAAGAGATACAAAGTATCAAGGTAGAAGCTCCGGATTGGATGCAAATACTGTTTGCCAAACTCGAATCAAACCAAAATAAAATTGAGGCTAAATTTGAGGATAGTAATAAAGAACTAAAAGAAGAACTGCAATCAAAATGGAATAGTTTGAATTATAAGATAGATGCTATTCATCATGACGTTCAAGTAAAAGTAGGGCAACAGTTAACTAAAATGCATAGTACTTTCAAATGTGAAATAGATCAAATTCAAAAAAATTATCAAGAGGCAGATGAACTTTTGGAAGTGAGGTTGTCCGAAAGATTGAGCAACGAGTCCAAACTTTGCTCTGACAAAGTTAAAGAGGTACAAATTAAAGTAGATACTTGTCAGAAAAACATTGAGAAAGTAAAAGAAACCTGTACCGAAATTCGTGGTGCAGTGGAACAAAGATGTTCTGCCAGGATAGAAGCAGTAGAGTCACAAGTAGAGGAATTAAATACTAACATTGCTAACCTAGAAAATAGAGTAACCTCTGTTAATTCTAGTCATTCTACTGTACAGCATGTGACTTCAGTTAACGCCGCTTTTATAGGGTGTCGACAGTTTTTGCGCTTTGATCCTGATAAGTACATTCACCCTCTTGAATTTTGGAATGACTTTGAGGATGTTCTCCCCAACACTTGGTCAGAAAGAGAAAAAATTTCATTTATAAGAAGTAATTTGTCAGGTGATGCTTTGCGATGGTCAGCGGATGTAATGATCAAATGTAAAACTTTATCTGAATTTAAGTCTGCATTTCTCAACGAATACTGGTCACATAACAAACAAAATGATGTGTTAAGGGAATTCTGGAGTGGTAAGAAGTTTTTCCCAGGGCGTGAATCAGTAAAGGATTTCGCTAGGAAGTGGGTTTCAAGACTGTCACATTTGACAGAAAAGATGAAGCCAGATATGATCATTATGGGTTTAGAAGGTAAGCTGCCGTGGTACTGGCAGAAGAGGATCATTTCCGCCCCTAGAGATAATATAGACAAATTTATTGAATATCTGGAAAGAGTGGAAAGAGTAGCTGCTGCTGAGGAGCAGGTGCAGCAGAATAACAAATCTTCTAACAATCACGTACAAAATAATGGAAACGTGAACGTTAGAAATATGGAAGTTAGGCACACCAAAACAAACTATCGAAACCAAAGCCGTGGCAGAGGAAGAGGGGGTAGATACTCACCACGCTTTCGTAACAACTACTATGACGAAAGTGGAGAAGTAAATACTATGCCATTAAGACAAGAAGGGAGTCATGATGCTACTATATCTAGTGGTGTCACAGATGAACACAACAGGCCGCGTGTGGGAAACTAAATCCCGTCTATGAGGAAACTGGCGCTCACCAGGCGGTAACAGTAACACAGCCAGTAACGGAAACACAGACAATCAGCCAACATACACAGACAGACAACATGGATGACGAAATAAATACAGATAATACCAGTGATGTGTTAAGCCACTCTCACAAAATAGTGGATAGTATTTTGGATACACTAGAAAAATGGGTCAAGGAAGAACAGGAACTCAAGGTAGATAATGGGGAAGAAATAGATAATGGGTTTGAGTCAGATGGGAGTAATGATGAAGTAAAAGCTTACATCTTCGATGAAAATGGCAATCTAAAAGCTGAAGTAGAAGTAGCAGAAGTAGAATCAGTACTGCAAAACTTTAGAGAGGAGGGAATGATGAATGAAGGGGGTAGAAATAGTAACGAGGTGAAAGAATCTAGTAGCTGTGTAAACGTGCCACAAATGGTTGAAGGTGACGACATTCTTATGAACAGCAATATTGCGCAGGGACGCAGTTGCTCAGAGGTAGAGGATAGTTTGGCTGATGTGCAGCAAACAAAAGTAGAAAAAGTCGTCAGATGCTTCGATTTAAAGTTAGTGGACAGATTAGAGAAAGCAGCTAAGATTATAGAGCATGATGAGCCCCAGGATGTAAATGTAAATGTAATTGCAACTGATCAGAATTACTTTAGCTGGAACAACATAGAACGAGATTTATTAGATGAGGTGTGTGAGCAACCTGTTCAATGTAAAATAACTCACCCTGTTATCAAAGTAAACAAATCAGGAGTCACTGTGCGTTGTCTGCTTGACAGTGGCAGTGAAGCAAGTGCTTTATCACAAACATTTTTTGACACCATATCCAATAAAGAGAAGTTAACAGTTATGAAAGTAAGTGGCTTAAAGATTATAGGTGCTACTGGAAAAGTCTCTAGACCAGTTCAACACGAAGCTTTGATACCCATTGGTATAAATGACGTAGTAATAGATCATCCTTGTTTGATTGTGCTAGGCTTAAGTGTTGATATGTTGATTGGTACTGATTTCTTATCAAAGTACCAGGGAAAGATCAATTTTGATCAGAACAACTTAATTTTAACTTTACCTGACTCTAAAGTGATAAGAGAGTCTTTTATAGGAAGTCATATAGGCGGTAGTAATGAAACTTGGGAACTGCCTATTAGAGTAATAAAGAATAAAGGATACTTGCAGGAAAATTTGGTTTTCAGTGAGAATGAGGAAAGTGCTAAGGTTGAAGAGAGACACATCCTAAAGGAATTTAAAATTAACAGTAATTAATTACTGTATGGAGTCTGCCACTCTTTGGCGGATACACGGTTTGGCGTACCGTGCAGTCCCAGCTGGGTGAAACTTTATTTCCTTTTCAAGTTTCATTCCCTTCTTCTGGTCTATCATAACAGGTAAGAATCACATATGTCTTCATGTTGTATATATGCTATTAGGTTTTAAGTATTCTTAGTAAGGATCTACCTAGTGAATGGCAAAACAAAAGTCTGAGTACCAATAAGAGGCAAACATGGCTAAAATAAATAAATTAAAATATTTCATGTAATTGTAAAGGGTTAGAAACTACAACTAAGAGAGACACTTTGCAGTATACGAAGTATGGTATGAATATGAATAATCCATGAGATTATGCAGAAGGTAGTATGTTGCTAGAAATAAGGTTGTCTGAAGGAAAAACAGCGTAAGAAGGTAATGCTCATAGAGGCAAGCAATGGCGTTTTAGAATTAAATAAATGGAGATGTGTGGAAGTGGTGTGAGGATCGCACCAAATATATAGAAACAGGACGTCAATCGTCAATTGGCTGACAAAAGGAAAAGGGAGAAAGAAGTGGAGAAATGAAGTATTTTGAATCTGGAAGAAAAGGGAGAAAATGAATGAGGTGAAGAAGTGAAGTAAGTAAATTGAAGTAAATGATGTAGGATTAAAGAATAATTCCCTCACGTCTCGTGAAATGGTGAAAAACGCTAAATCTTGCTTGAGGCAAATAAATAGTTAAACAGACAACAGAAACAAACAAATATTGGAAAATGCAGAAATTTGGAATCGGTATACTGAAAATAACTAATTTCTTTAGTAATTCATACAATAAAGCAAAGTGCTGGTCAGCAAATGACTACTTTGATGAACTAATCCATACGATAATTAAGCCAGAGTACATTAAAACTAAAAGGTTACTCAATTTTCTAAGTTGAAGCAAGATCTTAATATATTAATTTGCTAAAAGAATTTTCACTATTTAGGAACCTAAAAGATTATTTATGAAAGAAGAAAGTAGGAGCTATTGTATCAGATACGACTTAGTGCTAAATGTCTTTCTGACAACTTAACAATTAGTAAAATAGTGCCAGAATATAAACTATAAAATGTACTTTGTCTTACCTTAGATATAAGTTGAAAACAGAAACTTAGACTGTATTGTCTGTTTCTCAGGGACATGCAGGCTGCATGAATGACTGACAACAAGCGGTAGGGAGATTGGAAGTAGAGACGCAAACCACAGTGAATACAATTTCCTCCCACAATTTTGTCAATCAGTGAAATTAAATGAGTGTTACAATAGGACACCCACCGCAGTGCCGAGTATTATAGTAAAAGAAAAATGTGAGTGCGTTGCAGTGATAAAAGTCGTGTGTATTTTCTTTTTCAGGAAGAGACTGATTTTAAAGAAAAAAAATAACTATTTTGTAACCATTGAAAAATTTATATTTCCATGTAAATGTATGTAAATAATTTGTGAATGTCTTCTGTACTACGTTTTCTATGTGTATATGAGTATGGTTATTTTGTGTATGTAGTAATAAGGAATTTCCTAAGAAGAAGCAACTTAAGTTGAAAGAGGTATACTAAAGTAATCCATCGCTTGTTTGTTCTTTTAGAAATTTAATTTTGTTCAAAAATAGATTTTCACGAAAATTAAAAAGGGGGTGATGAAGCAAAGCAAGCGCTGTATCATGTATAAGATACAGAGGCGAGCGAGTGCACGGGACTTACCCTAGTTCACTGCTAGTAGCGTCACGTCATCGTAACGCTCCTGCATATAGTATTGCACCACATTTAACATAAAAGTAAAAATTAAGATTTGTGTGTAAAACTTTGTTAAAGTATAGTTCTATGTAATAATGTTTCAGGTAACAAATCTTAATGTTATAAAATTAGTAGTTTACGTAAAATTCACGTTTTGAAAGAAAAATAGGAGGCGCTAAATAATGACGCTAGGAAGCCAAAATTTCGTGAGAAGGTGCAGTAAGAAGTCATTAATGAGTGGTGCTGGTTTCCAAAACCATAAAACTAAAATTGACTCCGGAATCCGCGTTTTTCGGAAAAATCAGAGGCGCGAAATAATAGAGCTACAATATTGAAAATTGGTAGGATGCTTCAGTTCACCCTAATAATAATAATGGAAATACCACAATCAGTTACCTCTTCTAGTTTTTTAGTAATTTAGTAAAAACTACTTTTGTGAGTAAAATGTACATAAGCATTATAGATTAAGTACTTTAAATTTTAATGATAAAACAAATTCTTTAAGACCAATGATCAGATAGGACAATTAACAAAGCTACACCAAGTTTTAGTCTTGTAGCATAATTAACAGCTGATACAAGTCTTGATAAAGCTATGGTTCAGAGGTAACAATCTACCGTTAGTTCCATTGTAAAAATTCTAGAGAGTAAAGTTTTAATTTTAGCGGGCTGAGATTTTCTACGTGCTTCTGTACTGCTCAGATGTATGTATACAAAAATTGAGAAGTTTGTAAAGCTATTATTAAATGTGATATTTAAGATTATGTGCCTGAGATAGCGATCATTTGGAGGCTGCAGGCATCTGCATAGGAACGGAAAGAACAGATGCTCTCTTGGCGGTACGCGCCGGAGCTATATAAAAAGAGCGGCAGAGGCAGTAGTAAGCTCACTCCACATTAGACCAACGCCTAGTCCACGTGAGCTTAACGTCCGATCGCGCCTCGCCTCGGGTGACGTCATAGCGGGCTGTGACATGCGCGTACTTAGCAATGTAAACGGACATTGAAAATCGCGAGGACTGTACACCGTCCTGGATCGTTTAGACTTCGGTAACAAACTGTTATTGTGCCGTCCGTGTGAAGTATAATTCCGCGTGGCAAGTGGTGACTAACTCCACTTTTAAGGCGAGCATTAATTTTTTTTTTAACATTATTGCGAACTATTAATAGAGCACCGTTAGTTAGAGTAATGAACTATTCGGGAGGAACTTGCTGTAGAAGTCGCCTCTGAACTATTAAACGATTGGCTGAATTAACAATATTTAATGTCTTTAGCATTTTCAGAAGTTTCGAGTAATTTGTGTGAGCCTTTAAGATAATAAAATCTTGTTTGGAACTTTAAATTTTATTGAAGCAGCCCTAATCCCGTGAAGAACTATGGATATTTTTCGTTTATCTGGGCTGTACAGGAATGTGGCCGTGCAGACTGGGAACTAAGGTCAGTAAGTTTCCCTTCGCTTTCTGACTGGCCACCAAATTAGTTGCCAGGCTCGCGTGATTTAAGGTGGCAATGTTCAACTTTCATTCAACATTAAACAACGACTTCTTCGCCGTCCCACATATGTTGCATCGGCAATAGTCTGTTACGTGAAATGAACATTCAAACAACTCATTCGACAACTTCTTCGCCGCCCCACATGATGACCTAAGATGTTAAGTCCCATAGTGCTCAGAGCCATTTGAACCATTTTTGAAACTAAATTTCTTGGATCTTACAATCACAAAAAACAACCACCAACATGAATTCTCCATCTACAGGAAACCCAAATCCACAAGCACTGTCATCCACAGCCTATCCAACCAACCGACAGTGCATAAATACGCCAGTTTCACACACATGCTCATAGGATAAACGGAACACCTCTTAAACCAGAAACCTACACACTGGAACTAAATATAATCAAGCAAACTGCTGTTGAATATGATTACAAAACAGACGTAAACAAACTCAACAACAAGGTAAAACGGAAACATGCAGTACACACAGACAACACAGCAGACCACACCACTTCAGATAAAAGAGAGAGATAGTACACACTAATATACAGTAACAAAATATCACATAGAATAAGAAAAACCTTGAAAAAGCAAGCGATCCCAATAACATTCAGAACAAACAATACAGTTCAGAAAAGACTAAGATCAGTCAGAAAAACTTCAGAAAAAATTCAGCAACGCTGGAATGTATGACCTCACTTGCAACCCCTGTCAGGCGCAATACATAGGACAAACAAGCAGATACTTCCGAAAGAGGTACACAGAGCACATGAGAGCTCTAAAGAGTGACAGCACACATTCAACTTTTGCAGAACATCTAATGAAAAAAACCATAGCCCCACTAATATCGAAAACGATCTACACTTTCTGAGAAACAACAACAGTCTACACCGACAACTAACAATAGAAGAAAATTGCTACATACAAAAGGTTATAGTCGAAGGGAAAAATGTAATAAACGATAACACAACACTTTGCAGAAACACACTCTGTTCTTCTCGGAGAAAACTGACCAAGGACACAGAACAGAAAGCACACACACGCAAACGAACCGCTTCCCCATCACACACAGAGACATAAATAATGAATAGAAGTCGTCGTAATTCACGCTACAGTTTTTCATAGCCTTGGCGTAATATTCTGGATCCGAAAAAAGTGCAAAAGTTTTGTTTTTCTGTGTATAAAAGAAGCTACACACCATCCAACGAACGTGAGTACACGAATAGCTAAGTAACAGCTCAGTGCACACGAAGTTCACCTTTTAGTTTGTTGTTTACTAACAGCCGTTAACATGACTGCAGATTACATGATGTTCGCTAAGTAAAAAAACGGCAACAGAAATAAAGCGCACAGAAAATATGTCGCAGACAGCGACAATAATTGCTTAAAACATGCTGTAACATACAATAAATAAGTTAGTATGAAAGTATTCATAGAAAACTATACTTCAAAAACCGGATAGTAAAAATGTAATGATGTGCTACTGTGTTTGTACAACCATGCTATTTTCTGCATGTTTTAGAGTAAAAAACCCCACTGATGATGGTGATATTTGTCGCCGAGACTAGTTTGGAAGAATATTGAAATAAACGAATAACAAGGCGTTTCGCATCAAGACAGACTCAATTTTCTGATATTATTGAATTTATATATGTGGCACAACGGACGTCCAAGGGACACCTGCTGTTATCCACTCTATGCCTATGGTAGCAGCCTCTAAACGGTCGCTTACTCAGACGCCTAATATTGTGTAACACTCTTCTCTATTAATTTAGAATCTTCATAATTTTTGTATGCCTATAGTTACGTTAGTTGAAATCACAGAAAAATTTTTGCTCGCCAGCATTTAAACTTTCCCGTCTAGAATTTTCAGTACGTAACTCACACTAGAACCTGACCTCTGAACTACAACTTAAGAGACGTTGTATTTATTATTATTTACATCCAGGCCTGGAAACTTGTTATAGTTCTCTTGTTTAATAGCTTTCATCACGTCCTGTAACCAAAACTTTCTAGCATTACTATCACGGATACTACAAATAAGGATGTTTTAGTTTGAAATTAAGTTTTCTACAAATTACCCGAAAACTTTTAGAGGTAGCTCAGTGGGGTTACATAATTAATGATTTTATGTTGAACTGAAGCTTCATACAAATTTTCATAATTCTGAGTCTAATATACAGCTTCCTCCACGTTTCTTAAAAATGTGGAGTCTGACCAATATATTTGTTTAATCCCTTTGAGACTTGTACCAGTTAATTTTAACATACATCTGCACTTTATGAACAATTTGTGGGTTTCTAGCTTTATTATTCAGCGCCACTTTTTTTTTTAACGACGTATTTATGGGGAAACATTTACGTGACACTTCACACATTAATGTACTCAAACATATGCTAACCAAGTTTATAAAAGCAGCGTTAACTTTTAAGTCCATTCTCAAATAATGGTGCAATACTTGTGTAGTACACATTGATGCGTTGTGGTGATGTGGCGTTACTAGCAGAGAACTGAGGTAAATCCTGGTACACTCGCTCGCCTGATACAGCTCTTGTTTCGCCATTTGTGTGACACGTGACGTCACTAGTCTACAAAAATAAGTTTTTGGTCTTTCCTTGTTAAGGAGCTAGATATTATCCACATCAGTGATATTTTGCAGAGCTCTAATTAACTACTATAATGAAGCTTCCTGGCTGATTAACACTGTGTGCCGGACCGAGACTCGAACTCGGGACCCTTGCGTTTCGCGAGCAAGTCCCGAGTTCGAGTCTCGGTCCGGCAAACATTTTAAACCTCCCAGGAAGTTTCATATCAGCGCACACTCCGCTGCAGAGTGAAAATCTCATTCTGGTAACTACTGTAATGTTTATACATTGACTCCTCGGGATTTCCGAATGAATACCTTACAGAAATACTTTTGCAGGTCTGATGACGAAACAAGTGTTGTTCAGCACACAATATTTCATCTAGGTGACTGCTGGAGTCTGGTGAACTGCAGTTACAAGTAGCTGCTATCTGTCTGGGTTCTGTGGGATCCAGATCTCGCTTCAATGATTCCTGACAAGTGTTCTCAATGAGTATCTCAACTGTAACATGTCACTTGTGACGTCGATTTCTTAACTTTAAATCAGATAAGAATACAGAGAAATATTTGGGTCAACCTGTCATTATTCATACATAGAATGTGGCCAATAAATTTTAAATCGTCCATTCTGTAACCTGAAGTTAATTAAAAAGTATTTTATATTATTAATTTTTTGATAATAGTAGTTTGTGGTACCATAGCTTAGCGGACACAAAAGGGAAAATAATGAAGTGGAATGTTAGGACTTTGTGTTGGCACTATTCCTCTGCAGAAGAATAAAGGCACATTCGCATATCAGTTACGCCGCAGAACAACATACGTAATATTTCTCAGACATACCGGCTTTATGTTCCCAAGCCTTACTTAAATAAATATTAAGAAACTGAGAGATAAAAATATAAAGAAATGAAAGTTAAACTAAGAAGAACGGAGAAAAGGACTGTGTGGAATGATGCTGATATGAGGATGCCTTACAAAACATATAACAGACTGTTGAATCTAAATGTTTAATGAAGAGCGAAATACATCCACATTATTTAAACTTATAAAACTTCATTACACTTCCAGTTAATAATTTACGTATTTTGTTTCTTTCTGATAGCAAGTAAGTACTGATGAAGCTAACAATGTTCAGTTAAAATAAAGAATTTCCATTTGCCAATTGTTTTAAGCAATTTAAACTAACAATTTCTCCTACAAAAATTTTAGACAACAAAGTATACATGATTTCATTTGATGAATAGTTATGAAATATGAAAATATCTTTGGCGAATCTCAAGATAAGCAAAGAGTATTATAAATTGAAAATAATATGTAAATCATGTAAAAAAGATCGCATATTTGTACTAGAGAAGTCGCATTTGTAAATAGATACGTTGTTAACAGTTGTAGACAAAAATGTTAGATAACTATTCACAAAAAGTTCGTTATAAAATTTTCACAGTATGATACAGTTAAAAGTACTCACATTTCAAATGAAGAAAGAATTGTAGTAACTATTGAAAGAGGTCACAGCTGTGACCACGTGACTTAGCCTTAGTGGGTGTCAGAGTGTCTTAGTTGCTGTTTTGAAGGCAGTGCTATGAAGACTGTTGTGGATCATTTGAGAAATTGAAATGAAGTTTTATAATGATCTGAGACAGAGTGGTGTTGGTACATTTTGGAGACTGTAAATGTGCTGCTTCTCTGTAAAAAGAAAGGTAAAATTACTGTAACAGTAGTAGCACTGTTGTACATAAAAAGTGCTGAAGTTCAACATTTGAAAATCGTATTTAATACAGCAACAGGAATGTTTTAAAATAGTATAGGGGAAAGACTGAGAAACACTGATTTTGAAACAAAAAATAAAGTTGTAGAAAATATTAAGCAAATTTAAAGATAATTCGGTAAAAGGGTAAAGCAATTTGGGGTAAGGTGAAACTAACTGAACAAGGAAAACAAAAACAAAATAAAAGTGAATATAATCAAAGTAAATTTTTTAAAACATTCATTTACCTTGGTATCATGTGACAGTCCACATGTCGTGCTCACACCTGAGATGGACATGGACCATCATCTGTCACTGAGTGAGATCCCCTGTGAACAAAATTATATCAGACTGATTTATCGCTGAATGTCGAGTATCCCATGGAGATAGATTATTACTAGACTATTATTTCTTTTTTGAATGATTAAGGTAGGTATAAACAATGACAATGCAGTATATGTCTGCCGACTTTAGTACACACAATCACAATTCTTACGATTCATATCTCTATATCTTAAATGTAATTCTGATTAAGACGTTCACTGTCGAAATCAGCCAAAACTAACGGCATTTCGTGTAAGGTAAAATTGAATGTACCAGCAGAATAGTAGTTGTTAGTTACTTACATCTTCCATACATCATTGAAACGATTCTTCTATTGAAATGATGAGGAACAAGTCTGTTTACAGAATATGTGTACTAGTTAACATCACAAATCAGAAATGCTTGTTCTTGCTCACTGAACTCTTTTCTGTGCTACTGACAGCTTCAGCAGTGGGTAGTAAAGGTAATATTTCCTGTAGTGTTGTGGGTATGGACATCACTTTTCTTCTCAAATTGTCATCAATTATTTATGATGAATTACATTAGCAAAGGTATGTGTTGTGATGGTACAATGAAAGTGGCTAAATGTTTAATGAAGTACCTGTAGATCAATACGTCAAATTATTCTTATCGCTCGCTTTTGTGCAATCAGTATTTTCACCCTGATTGGTGAGGCACCACGTATATTCATTCTGAAAGACATTATTCAGCGGAAATACGCAAATTGTAGCTGAAATTGATTCGTTTATTTCCAAAACAAGTAATCATGTCACGAATAAAAGCAGCAGAACTTCACTGAAAGGCTCAGTGATATGCTTCTTCTAGTTGAAATTGTCATCAACTTACCTGTATACACCCATACATTTGAAGCATTCTACACCATTTACTGGCTTTTATTCAAATGTGCCACGTCTTGCTGTTAGTGTGTCCATGTCTGTGCAGAACTGAGTGTAATGTGTCTTCTCAACATTTAGAGAGAGTCAGTTTTCAGAAAGTCGTTTAATAATTACTTGAAAATCATCAATGCCAATCTCATCTGTGGTTTTCTCTCTTACGAGATTTATTTAAAGGCTAGTATCGGCCACAAAATGTACAAGTTCTGCTTCTGAACGTTAAGCACAAGTTCCTTGTCACATATATGATTTAGGAGTAGACCCAAAATCACAGATTGAACTCCCTTTGTAATTTGTCTATAGTCGTTAAGCTTTTCTAGTCTGCTGACATTGTTTGAATTATTCAGCACAACAGTTTTCATTTTTTCCTAAGTAATATGCAAACCAGTCGTGTTAACTGCCACTGATCTGCAAAAACTTGAGTCTTTCTAAGAGTGTAACAGGACCTACACTATTAAATGCCTTGAAAAGATCGTAAAAAATATCAGCTGGAGATATTTCATTATTTAATGCTTGTAATATTTGATGAGTGAAATATAAACAGCACTCTCACTTCCGCAACCCTTCTGGCGTCCAACCTGTTATAAGCTACGTAAACTGTTCCTGGTTAAGTGAGGGATTACTCTTGAGTAAATTGCTTTTTCGAATATTGTGGAAAAAGATGTCTGGAAGGAAATTGGACAATACTTAATGAAGCATCTTTTGTCACCCTTCCTATGAAATGGTTTAATAATGAGAGACTACATTTGAAAAAGCTTGTCATATTATATAATACTATTTCTCATATTAAAATGGTTGTTTCTTAGGTACCTATGATTGGAAAATGTACTGTACGTTTGAAAACCTAGTCCGATGTAAGCGAGAGCCTGATGAGTTAAATAAATAAAAAAAATTATTTGCCAATTTTATTGCAAAATCTAATTTTTGGCAATTTTATTACATAATGAAAGTGCTGTCATACTTATTGAGCCTATTAATGAACTAAAATTGAACCATTTCTGAATTTTATTTGTTCCAGTTGTTAGGATATAGAATTTTGGAAACTACTCTCATATACATTTTGGGCCTAACGTCCAGTCATTAGCAAAGTCTGCTTCACCCTAGAATAGACAAACTGTTTTATCATTGTCACTTCTGTGGTGAATCTAAGAGACTCATAGGTAGTACTTCACTAAGACGCCAATGAAAATATGAACAAATTCTATTCCAGTAAGGTTTTCTTAATTTTAATACTAATAGTTAACGTCATAATTTAATAAAACGTTTGTTGATCTTTCAAAAATTCATTTAAGATAAACCTTGGATATAGTGATCCTGTATATCTCTTATAATTTTTTGTATTACGTTGGTAGGCTTTATTCCACCAACAATTTTGTTCTTGTATGTTGTTCACACAGAGAACAATAAGTGTTCTCTGTGTAAGCAAGTTTAAAATAAATGCTCTTCACTACGGAAGCATATTGCTCACCACATATGTTTCTTCTGCAGTTATTACAATCTTTGGCATCTTTTCTTTTTTAGGCTTGCATATGTTTGCGTATTTTATTTTACTATTCCAGTGGAATGTTGAGGTTCATGTTCAATACTTTCCATGCAATGAAAAACATATTTCTGAAGTCCAAACTTTGGCCTTCTTTTGATATGTGGTTGAACCAAATTACCAGCAAGTTCAGTGAGAAAAATCTGATGCAAAGATCCCATTTTTTCGACTTGTTTAACCTTATTTGTCGAGGTTTTATTCAAAAATACCACATGTGCTGCAGTCCACATACGTGAACTGAGGTAATGATTAGTGCCAGGGGCTATCTTCTTTTGTCGTCTTGCAGGAGTTCACTCAATCTTTTGTACTGCAGAAAGCAGCGCTACGATTTTACCCTTTTTTTGAAAGAATGGCAGTGGAATGCGATCCTGAGTGAAACTAAATTCTATAACATGGCATTTCTTCGGCAAAACTTCTCCAAGAATATTTTTTATTTTATTTTGCTGAAGTGTTCCTTCCAGTGTTAGCCCCTACTGCAGTAGAAGATCTGCCACGTCCATGAATGTGAAAAAATTACCCATTCGTGATATTTCAGTAAGTACCAAAATAGTCTATTGCAAGGTGAGTGACATCACCGTAATCAAGATCTTTGCCGACTTCTTTTCCTTCTTTTCTGCGTTATAGTAGACCTTTTTTAGATTCTCACGTCGAAAAAAATTTTTATCTTACTTATCACGTTTTGAACTTAGTTACTGCCTGCATGCAATCCGTGCATGGAGTGGAATTAACTGTTCGTCGATCGTCAAGTTTTCATTTGGTACGTAATACATCTGAAGACCATGATTTATGTCCTTGCAAATCTTACTGAATGTAGCAAATTTATTTTTCTGCCTTAGAGAGTTCCTTGTAGGATTGTCATCGAAATACAGACACAATAACAAGTCTTGAGATCTCTAATGTCCCACTGCGGCTCCAAATATTGGTAGACTGTACGTCCTGCTCCACATTACTATTAAATGGGACAAACTGTTGTTTAGGTAACTAACTGTTGAGTCCAGAGCTTCTGATTCTGCACTATCACTCCATCTTTCTCAAAATAATTTTCCTTTGTACGTGTTGCTCCACATTTCTATTAAACTGAACAAACTGCTGTGTAGGTGACTAACTCTAGAGTCCAGAGCTTCTGTTTCTGCACTATCACATGACTCCATCCTTCTCAAAATCCTTTTGCTTATTCATCCTTTCAGCTTCGTAGTTACTAAACTGTACAGTTTTTCCTATAACACCTGAAAAAATGCCTGGCTCAATGGTGTCTGTCGCTGTTAAAGCAGTAAACTCTATCAAGTTGTGTTCTTGCTGTACTATGTTTCCTTATTGTTGTTTCTTAAAGTGGAATTTCATTCTGCACAAATCCATTTTGTACAAAAAATACTCTTTCAGTACTGTCAGTATTATTGATATCATCTTCATCCTCTATGTTCGACATATTCACTAAGAAATGCACATCCCTTATTTCACTGACACCACGTACATGATCGTCTTCTCCATCTTTATGTTCGGCATTTGGAATGTAGTCTGACACATCGTCACTGAAATCGCTGAGATCATTGGATTTTTCCGATACTTGAAGTATTTCTTCATCTGTCAATTTTCCTTTAGAAGTGTTGTAAAATAACAGCTGATATGTTTTGTAGCTGCCATGCAGCATTATTTCAAAAATGTAGAGCCAACAATTAACTTTATGGAGCAAAGATGAACGATTTCTTTCCTTGTGTGCACTCCCCGCATTTGAATATTTTGTATTGTGCTGCAGTTCAGATACTGAGAATAGCCGTGAGTTTCCAAATTGCTGATATTCCTGCGAGAATTTACACGAATTTGTACTATTTTTCGGTACTGAATGCTGGACAGAACTTTGTAACTTTCTATAAGTTATGCGCAGTCGAGGATTGCATTTTGCTTTTTAGCGAAATTTGAATATATCGAGCTTCAGCAACGAGCATGTAACAACAATATTAACGCCGTGAATGCATTGTGTGTGTCTTTTGAAGCGGGTGGTTTCCTATAGTCAGTTTATGGACTCAGTTACTAAGCACAGTAGGTATTACAATTTTGTAATAATGGGAAACTATGCACTAGAAATATGAGGATTATTTTTCTTTAGATTAGGTGCATTAATATTAGCGCAAATAATTTCATGTCAGCAACATTGATTTGTTGTAGTTTGGTTCCGGGTTCCGACGGATATTGCCTGTCTGTGGCGCTCACCCCCCCCCCCCCCCCCCCCTCCCCGTCTACCCCCAGACAAAGACTAGTCTAAAGTGAGGTTGCACATAAAGTTCAATTCTTGGAGGACCTATCTCTGTGTTAAATTTTAAGTTGGTAAATATTTTCATTTGCGTATCCAGAACACACAAATGTATTGAAATCTGTGATTATGGGCGGGCAATGTGAATATTTTTACATGTACCACTTAATTTTCGTTTTCTCTAGTGTGGTACATATTACTAAACAATGGGAATTATAGTTCATATGTACATCTGTATTTCAGTTGCATGGCTTTTTAAAGCAGTGAACATGGAAACGAATTTCTCAGCGCTGTATCTACATTATAACAAAAAATTTGACTTGTTTTAAGCAGCTATAGGTGACGCGTGGGCCCACAGTAAGAACTAAATGGGAGTACATATTCTCTATAATATTTTCTGAGATGAAAACAAGGTTCATATTATTGAATGTCTTGAAAACATCTAGAAATTAATGTTGGGTTATTGAGCAGTATTCTAGGGAGCTGCGAAAAAAGAAGTAGAAGCTTGATAAGAGTCAAAGGCTGGAAAATAAGCATAAACTATATCTCGCCATGACAATAACAAATTTACAGAAAATGATTTGGCGTTGGAAATCAGTGATGCGAAAGGGATAGAACATATAAGATGTCCACTGGGACTGATATCTACCTACTCCCATGTTACAAAAATTACCATGTGTGAGTGAATATGTGTCTCTTAAACTATTCGAATCCTCTGACGTTAATACGGTAGCCACGTGGATATTTTGGAAACTTTCAAGACCTTACTTTTGGGATGAAATTTACTTAAAATATTATGAGTGCTGACTGTCGAAAACCAAAATGTTTTATGTACCTTCCACTACCATTTTCCACCAGCTTTCTTAATGTTGTACACAATGTATCTCTCAGAACGGATGTTGAGTTCTACTTCCTTTGGAAGAGCGAAAGAGAAAGAACGAAATACACAGGTTAAAAATAGTGAAAGAGAGGGGTGCAGCCGTTTGCCCCTGCGGTTGAATCCAGACATCGAAGAAGCGACGACTAAAATGAAAGAAAAAGTACTTCCAGGAACAGATTTCAAATTCAAGGTGAAAAGATATCACGGATTCCATACTCTGATGAAACTGATAGAGAGTACCCATGAAGAGGAATTGAAAGAGCGTTGAATGGAATGGTCAAATGAGCACTGAATATGAACTGAGAGTAAATCGAGGTGACATGAAAGTAATAAAGGATAGCAGAAATAAACTTAGCGATAAATTTTTGAAAATTATGAGCACAATGTAGGTGAAGTGAAGCAGCTAATGTATGTGGCAAGCAAAACATGACGGACGGAGCTAGGAGACGATAAAAAACAGAGTAATACATGCGAAGAGGACGTTTCTGGCCTGAAAACGTACGCTAGTATCAAGAATAGACCTATTTTTCAGGGAGAAATATCTGAGAATGGGCGTTTGAAGCATAGCATTACATTAGACTGAATTATGAAATATGAGAAAACCAGAGAGGAAGAGAATCGATGGTTTTGGGATCGTAATAACAGAAGAATGTTGAAAATTAGAGCACCTGCTATGGAATGTCAAGGTTCTCCGCAGAATCGTCGAAGAAAGTAAGATATGGAAATAACTGACATGAAAAAGGAACAGGATGAGACGACATGTATTAAGAGATGAGGGAGTAGCATCCATGGTACTAACTTACAGAGGGTCAAAATTGTGGGAGAAGAAATACGCTGGAATACTCGCAATTAATACTGAGTTCTGGTGCGAAGAGACTGGTAAAAGAGAGAATTTTGGGCTAGCCGAATTAAACCAGTGCAGATTCGAAAGAAAATCGTTTGTTAGTCTTTCTGAAAACAAGAACTTCTCCTTTGACGCCAGCGTCAGGTACACGTCGCAGGCGAGGTCAGGGAGACGCAGCACTTACATGAGGTCGAGAGCAGCGGAGTGCGTGTTAGTTACAGGCGGGTGGCTGGCAGCGAGTAGCCGCACAGTGTCGTGCATTCTCGGGTGGGCCGCGGCTCCTTGCACCGCGGGCGGGGAGTCACATTCCATTCCTGGCAGGGTCGCCAGCGACGTGCCTCGCCTGGCCAGCCGGCCGGGTCTGTCGTGTCCGCCCTGGGCACAGCTCCCTGCTGTGCGGGCCACAGTTTGCCAGCGGCCTCTCCCAAGTCGCCGGGCCTCTGTGTAATGTGAGGACGGTGCCGCGCGCGCCCCAGGGGGCAGAAAGCAGAGCGCCGCGCCCCACCACAGCGCACCGCAACAGCCCACACACCACAGCACACCACGCCACCAGAGCACACCACGCCAAGTCACCACACCAGTCGAGGCGACTCGGCTTACATGCGTCAGCAGTTGCAAGTGCTGCGGCTGCGTTACTTCTTCACTCCTGGCCATTGTTCGCTTGCCAGCAACGTTTCCCATACCCAGCTTCTTGCATACAGTGACAAGCAGACAACTCAGCAGATTATTTTTTTTAACGTGTACTTCAGAGCTCATATGTGGATAAACTTAAGCACGCCAATCTAAGTCTCAAAAAATTTTTAGAACATCGACTTTGAAATTTGTGAGGGTCTTTAATACCGCGAGTCAAGTAGTCAAGTTTATTTTTGACAGCCAGGGTTCGATCCCTCGCCACAGAAGATTTTTAAACGAAGGTAGACGTGCCAAAGCATTTCTGTGAATTGTAAAATAAATAACGGTGCAAATTTAAACTATCTTCATTAACAATCTATTATAAATTATTGGTAATGAGGAATTTATATATCAAATCAATATATGTAATCTCTACATAAACTACGTTGTTCAGTGTTATTACCAAAAATCTGGAAAAGTTTTTGACAAAGTTCCTTAAAATTTTTCCCGTGTTCACATGGACAAAGAATACACACACACTTATATAATGCTCTAATAAACACTTGGGCAGATATAGCTAATATCTTTTTAACAACGGGGAAACATTGTTCTGTGCCGATTTAATTCAAACCTCTACACGATACCCTAATATACGTTCGGGCGGCCATGGACTACACATTTAGTGTGTAAATATACACGGAAAAGTGTTCTTGAGTGTTAGGTTTCATTAATATTTTTTCATATTTATCGTATTTTGCTACACAAAGAAATCTATGCTACTCTGTAATTGTTGTTACCAAAAATCACGAAAAAACCTTGATCAGTTTGATTCCAATATTTACGTGATGCTCTAATAGACGATTACAGGGACATAAGCTATATTTTTTAAAAATTAATATGGTATTCAAATATATGAATAATATAAAAAGGGGGAACACTGCATATCGAAAAGTTCTTCCCTAATTGTCTGAAATATTTACATAGTACTCTAATAAATATTCAGACAGTCATACAATAAATATTTTTAAACAACAATGCGTGCGTTACTTATTAAAGCAGAATGAGCGGAAGAAAATGCTTTGCTGTAAAATTAGGAGATAGAGCAGCACAAGAGGTTTCTCATATACCATATACCCATGACAACAAAATATTTATATACTCGTTTTAAGTAATTTCAGCTACCAACGACGAATTCATTGGTTGAAAGAATAAACAAGGCTTATGATCAGAGAGAGGGGAGAGACGAGTGGGACCGAAAGCCGGTGGAAATTGAAGAATGTAGGGGGAAAGGAGTAGGTGGATAGAGAGAGGCAGGAGGAAGAAGTGAGGAGTGATGGGGGAGGGGTTGGGCAAAGAGAGGTGAGAGGAGGTGATGGACGGAGGGAGATGCAGGGATATGAACAGAGGGGAGAAAAGGAGATTGCCAGAGAGAGAGAGAGAGAGAGAGAGATGAGGGAGAACTAAATTAGGACGTGTATCCAATTCCCATACACATATAGCAAATTTGAAGCATTGAGAGCTTTGATAGAGATAAGAAGTGTCTTGTTTATAAAAAATACAAATACATACTTCTTGATTAGAACATATTTGGTGAATTTTATATTTAAATGATATAGCAATTCCAAATGGACAGGGAAGAAACAAGACTGTAGTGAGACTTGAAGAAGCTATCCAGTGATTACCGCTCTCGACCACTATTAGCTTTTTACCATCTTCATGTATTTTACGCTTGACGGAAATGCTCGTGGAACATGCACCTGAGTTTCAAAATTCATATATCGAACCAATGATCTCTTCATGGCAAACAAGCACCACAGGGGCACACTCTTTGTCGAAAGAATGGAGTTTACTTTATGGTCTAAAAGACGATGGAAAAAAGTCAAAGCCGATTTTCTGGAGAAATTTGAGAGCTGCAGCTTAGGAAGGGTGATACTTCAGTTTCGAACTTCACACCCAAAGAATATAAAAATTGCAACAATTCATTTGACGGCCAAAAACCTAATTCCATCCTCCACCGTGAGGTTAAATGCCGCCTAGTGGCGATGTGAGCACGAGAGGCGATGAGGGAAGTATATAAGCATAGAAAACACGTAATGGTAGATATTGTATTGACGATATGGATTGCATATGGAAAATACATTCATATAAGCCACTTTCTGAAAGGGCAGATAGCTACACATGGCGCCTGGCAAGATATTTCTCGGAAACGGTGAAGCTGTTTGGCTGTCAACTTTCAGCTGTCGTGGAACGTACGGAAAGTAGTAAGACGAGGGCGAAACTACGAGTACATCCACGCTTCATCAAAGAACTTAGTCGCAGGGATATCCGCTCTGTAAATCAGTATAGGTGGCGATCAATGGTAGATCTGTGGACAGTCTGTAATGCTGATGCAGGCACATGTGTTTCGGGGCACACGACCCCTGCCCCCCACTCCGTGTTCAAATGTTGACCCATCTGTATCTTTAATAACAGTGCATTGGTTGCAGGCTCATTGAGCACGGACTGTGTGCAATGGAAAGGTTTCGCGCGGTTGCATGCATCACGTTTCTTGTTACAGCGGGTCGACGGTTGTCTTCGGATACAACTTCATCCAGAGAACATCTGTTCCAGAAATGCAGCACACTACGGATGCAATTGGTTTGTGGTCAGCACTGTGCTATGAGAGGCATTTATCTGGGCTTCCATGAGGCTTGGGTAGTAATCAAAGATGCCGTTACAGCAGTGCACTGTATGTGCATTATTAGGGACCAGTGGTCATATCTTCATGATTGAGGTCGATGGCACTTTCTACCAGTACACCTAACCGTGCCAAAAGACCAGATTGTTATCTAATGATATCAGGAGCTTAATTGGTGAACTTTCGTTGGCGTCTAACTTTTACTTATGTTTAAATACTTCTTCACCCTCCATTCCCATTCGCCAGTTTTCATGATCGTGGTAGTTTTTCTCTTTCAGGTCTCTCTTCCTGATTAAACCAATTCCAGGATTGCTTTTGGATATCGTCCTTGCTCCATTCGCCGTGTATGGCCATAACATTTTAGAGCCCTGTTCTCAATTCCTCACATGACTGGTTGTTCTGTACCCATTATCTCCCTAATTTCATTTCTTCTCCGCTCTGTTCTACATATAATGGCTACACTACTTGTTCTATCCGTCTCTACAGTCCACATCTGCTTCACAGCGTCCAGAGGAATGGACAATCGATGTTAGGTACTTAAAATGCTTCACAGCTTTAATAGCTCCTTGCAACAGTATTACAGGGTGTTTCACAATTACTCTTACAGGTTGCCAGGGTTTGTAGAAGGAACTTAGTACGTAAAATTTTGATGAGAAACACACGCTCGGATATGTACCGCTTGAATATAAAATAAATTTGAAGATCGGAACACTTTCAAATTTCTCGCTTCTCAGTAACCACGTAACTGTGACACTGAACTCTGATGTGCGTGTCCTAAAAGAACCCATGGCATGGGCAATGTTTCGAGGACTCGTCGTCGGCTTCTCTTTTGTGTAACGAAGACACCCTCTTCAAAGCCATAAGTGCAGCACGTCCCAGGAGCAGCGAAGTCACCCTTCGCACATAGCAGAAGTACCCGCGGTCTAGAAAAAGAAAAAAAAAGGAGGGAGGGGGGTTAGCGTCTTTGGGTCATCATTCGGAGTAACTTAGGTTCCGGTTTCGAATCCCAAAGCCCTTTAAATTTTGATTAATAATCAGCATTGGAGCCCGAACGCTTCCGGCATATGGAATCACCCCTCATTTTACCAACGGCTTTGTCAAAGAGGGCGGAGGAGCGGGCAGAGGTTCAGCGCTTGGTCTTGTCCCAGGAGCGGGAAACAGCCCCTAAAGGCGAGAGAATCAGCAATAATTAACGACATGAGGATGCCGAAGGCAATGGAAACCACTACATTAAAGACATGTAACATGCATCCACAGAACATATGGCTTGTAATTGAACAAATGTCATGATGAACCCTCCATTGGCAAAAGATTCCGGAATAGTCCCCTATTCGGATATCCGGGAGGTGACTAAAAAGAGGGAATTACCACGAGAAAAAGAATAATCAACGGAAGGATAATGTTCCACGAATCGGGACGTGGAATGTCAGAAGCTTCAACGTGGTATTGAAGCTAGAACATCTGAAAAACTCAATCTAGATATAGTAGGGGTCAGTGAAGTGGAAAAAAGACAAGGATTTCTGGTCATATGAGTATAGGGTAATACCAGCAGTAGCAGGAAATGGTATAACGGGAGTAGGCTTCGTTACGAATAGGAAGGTAGGGCAGAGAGTGTCTAACTGCGAACAGTTCAGTGATGGGGTTGTTCTTACCAGAATCGGTAGCAAACCAACACCGACAACGATAGTTCAGGTATACAAGCAGACGTCACATGTTGAAGATGAAGAAATAGAGATAGCGTATGGGTATACTGAAAGGGTAATACAGTACGTAAAGGGATATGAAAATCTAATAGTCATGGGAATGCAGTTGTATGGGAACGGGTAGAAGAAAAGGTTGCAGGAGAATATGGGCATGGGACAAGGAGGAGAAACGCTAATTGAGTTCTGTACCAAGTTTCAGTTAGTAATAGCGAATACTGTGTTCAAGAATCACAAGAGGAGGAACTATACCTGGAAAAGGCCGGGTGATACAGGATGATTTCAGTTGGATTACATCATGGTCAGACAGAGATTCCGAAATCAGATAAGGGATTGTAAGGCGTACCCAGGAGCAGGTATAGACTCAGATCACAATATAGTACTGATGAACTTAGAATGAAGTTTAAGACCTTAGTCAGGAAGAATCAATACGCAAAGAAATGTAAAACGGATGTACTGAGGAATGACGATATACTGTTGATTTTCTCTAAGGCTATAGATACAGCAATAAGGAATAGCTCAGTAGGTAGTCCAGTTGAAGTGGAATGGATATCCCTAAAAAGGACCATCACAGAAGTTGGGAAGGGAAACATAGGTAAAAAGAAGGTAACTGCGAAGAAACCATGGATAACAGAAGAAAATTTGGAAATTTGTGTTAAGATTTAATGGCACCGAACTGCTGAGGTCATCGGTCCCTAAGCTTAACCATTACTTGATCTAACTTACGCTAAGAACAACGGAGACACACATCCCCGAGGGAGGACTCGAACCTCCGGCTGGGTGAGACGCGCGAACCGTGCAAAACGCCCTACACCTCGCCGCTACCCCGCGCGGCAACAGAAGAAATACTTCAATTGGTCGATGGAAGGAGTAAGTACAAAAATGTTCCTGAAAACTCAGGAACAGAGAAATATAAGTCACTGAGGAATGAAATAAATAGGAAGCGCAGGGAAGCTAAGACGAAATGGCTACAGGAATAATGTGAATACACCGAAAAAGAAATGACTGTTGGAAGGACAGACTCAGCAAACACGAAAATGAAAACAACCTTATGGTGATAACATTAAGAGTGCAACGGGAATTTCACTCTTAGATGCAGAGGAGAGAGCGGATAGGTGGAGAAAGAAGAAGAAGCAGGAATCGATTTGGAAGAGATAGGGGATCCAGGATTACAATCAGAATCTAAAGGAGCATTGGAGGACTTAAGATTAAATAAGGTAGGAAGGATGGATAACATTCCATCAGAATCTCTAAAATCCTTGGGGGAAGTGGAAACGAAACGACTATTCACGTTGGTGCGTAGAGTCTATGAGTCTGGCAACATAACATCTGACTTTCGGAAAAAATATCACCCACACATTATGCATAGCATGTTAGAACCGCTGGGCCACTCCGGCCGGAATCTGAATTTCAGAAAAGCATCATCCACACAGTTCCAAAGACGACAAGAGCTGACAAGTGCGACGATTACCGCACAATCAGCTTAACAGCTCATGCATCCAAGTTGCTGACAAGAATAATATACAGAAGAATGAAAAAGAAAACCGAGGAGGCGCTTGATGACTCTCAGATACGTTCATAGCATTTGTAGACCTGGATAGAGCATCTGACAATGTAAAATGGTGCTAGATGTTCGAAAATCTGAAAAGGGTAGAGGTAAGCTGTAGGAGGAAGTAAGCGTGGTGTGCGTACTGTAAGACCTTCGGTACACACACCACTTGACTTGTCGCTCTAATGAAGTAGGCGAGTGCCAGCAATATGTCTCGTGGTCTTATCTACCGTTAGGTCAGACGATAGAAATGCCACTTGCACGCTTAGAGTAGCAGATTGACGGTGACCAACTTTAAACAGAACTTGATTAATATTCACACACATTTATTAAAAGAATACAAATCACAGACATAACGTAACTTGATTCTGGATGCTGTTTACTATTGACAATCTGAAGCTCCTTTGGTCTTGGTACGTTAATCTTATTCTAACATATCTCCGATACTTGGCAGTGTCTATACATTTCTCTTCATGGCTATGCACAGGAATATGATAATCTTATTATGCGCAGACAGAAACATGACTACAGACTAATGCAGATTGACTAATCGGAGGTCTGTACACTCGTTATAGCCGGTGGTCTCGCGGTTCTAGGCGCTCAGTCAGGAACCTCGCGACTGCTACTGTCGCAGGTTCGAATCCTGCCTCGGGCATGGATGTGTGTGATGTCCTTAGGTTAGTTAGGGTTAAGCAGTTCTACGTTCTAGGGGACTGATGACCACAGATGTTAAGTCCCATACTGCTCAGAGCCATTGGAACCATTTGAGCCACTCGTTATAATACCTCGAGCGTTCAGGAATCACTGCGCGAGTGTGATCCACGAGGACAAAAGGTTCTACGTTAGCAGCAATCTCATTGGTTGCGTTACATGTTAATACGCGGATCGGCGGAAGCAGAATTTGGTCCGTCTTTATGGCAGCGCCATCTCGTAGAGCGGAGACGGACGAGCGCTGCGCCTGTGCTGGTGTGCTTAGCGGGGCGCGCTCTAGTGGGAAAGTTGTGTACGCGCTGATTACGAGGGACTATGTACACAACAGTGAGATTCAAGATCGGAATTAAAATTCAGGGTGAAAGGATATCAATCATATGATTCGCTGATGACATTGATAACCTAAGTGAAATTGATTTACATGCTCTGTGAAACAGAATGAACAGTCTAATGAGTACAGAGTAAGGATTGAGTGTAAATCGAAGAAAGACGAAGGTGATGAGAAGTAGTAGAAAACAGAACAGCGAGAAACTTAACATCAGGATTAATGGTCACGAAGTAGATGAAGTTAAGGAATTCTCCTACCTTGGCAGTAAAATAATCAATGACGGACGAAGCAAGGAATACATCAAAAGCAGACTAGCAATGGCAAAAAGGGCATTCCTGACCAATAGAAGAGTACTAAAATCAAATATCGGCCTTAATTTAAGGAAGAAGTTTCTGAGAATGCACGTCTGGAATACAGCATTGTATGATAGTGAAACATGGACTGTGGGAGAACCGAAACAGGAGAGAATCGAAGCATTTGAGATGTGGCGCTACAGACGAATGTTGAAAATTCCGTGGACTGATAAGGTACGGAATGCGGAGGTTCTGCGCAGAGTCGGAGTGAAAAGGAATTTGTGGAAAACACCGATTAGGAGAAGGGACAGGATGATCGGATATCTGTGTAGACATGAGGGAATTATTTCCATAGTACTAGAGAGAGCAGAAGAGGGCAAAAAATGTAGAGGAAGACAGAGATTGGAATACATCCAGCAAATAATTGAGGACGTAGGTTGCAAGTGCTACTCTGAGTTGAAGAGGTTAGCACAGGAGAGGAATTCGTGGCAGGGCGCATGAAACCAGTCAGAAGACTGATGACGAAAAAAAAACAAAAACAAAAAATGGACAAGATCCGTGGAGCCGTTGTTATAGTCTGACGAAAATTGTAAATGGTGATGTAGTAACAACAATAACTGGCGACGGCTTTCTCTTCTGAGTTAGTGTGTGCCACGAAGCGGGAGTTTTGAAAGTGATCCAGTCTCTAAACTTATTTTGGATCCCAACGGTACGTTCTGTATCTACTATGTATCCTCTACGACCTTAGATGCCTGTAATAGAAATTGTGATAATATATATATATATAGCGGGTGGTCCATTGATCGTGACCAGGCCAAATATCTCACGAAATAAGTGTCAAACGGAAACACTACAAAGAACGAATCTTGTCTAGCTTAAAGGGGAAACCAGATGGCACTATGGTTGGCCCGGTAGATGGCGCTGTCGTAGTTCAAACGGGTATCAACTGCGTTTTTTTTAAAATAGGTATCCCACATTTTTATTACATATTCGTGTAGTACGTAGAGAAATAGGAATGTTTTTGTGGGACCAATTTTTTCGCTTTGTGATAGATGGCGCTGTAATTATCACAAACATATGGCTCACAATTTTAGACGAACAGTTGGTAACAGTTAGGTTTCTTAAATTAAAATGCAGAACGTAGGTACGTTTGAACTTTTTATTTCGGTTGTTCCAATGTGATACATGTACCTTTGGTAACTTATCATTTCTGAGAACGCATGCTGTTACAGCTTGATTACCTGTAAATACCACATTAATACAATAAATGCTCAAAATTTTGTCCGACAGTCTCAATGCAATTGGCAATACGTGTAAAGACACTCCCCTCAACATTGAGTAGATCGCCTTCTGAAATGTTCACAAATGCATTGACAATGCGCTGACGCATGTTGTCCGGCGTTGTCGGTGGATCACGATAGCAAATATCCTTCAATATTCCCCACAGAATGAAATCTGGGGACGTCAGATCCGGTGAACGTGCGGGCCACGGTAAGGTGCTTCGACGACCAATCCACCTGTCATGGAATATCCTATTAAAAACCGCTTCAACCGCACGCGAGCTATGTGCCGGACATCCATCATGTTGGAAGTACATCGCCATTCTGTCGCGCAGTTAAACATCTTGTAGTAACATCGGTAGAACATTACGTAGGAAATCAGCATACAATGCACCATTTAGATTGCCATCGATAAAATGGGGGCCAATTATCCTTCCTCTCATAATGCCGCACCAAACATTAACCCGCCAAGGTCGCTGATGTTCCACTTGTCGCAGCCATCGTGGATTTACCGTTGCCCAATAGTGCATATTATGACGGTTTACGTGACCACTGTTAGTGAATGACGCTTAGTAGCTAAATAGAACGCATGCAAAAAGCTGTCATCGTCCCGTAATTTCCCTTGTGCCCAGTGGTAGAACTGTACACGACGTTCAAAGTTGTCGCCATGCAATTCATGGTGTATACAAATATGGTACGGGTGCAAACGTTGTTGATGTAGCATTCTCAACACAGATGTTTTTGAGATTCCCGATTCTCGTGTAATTTGTCTGCTACTGATGTGCGGATTAGCCGCGACAGCAGCTCAAACACCTATTTGGGCATCATCATTTGTTGAAGGTCGTAGTTGACATTTGACATGTGGCTGAACACTTCCTGTTTCCTTAAGTGACATAACTATCCGACGAACGGTCCGGACACTTGGATGATATCGTCCAGGATACTGAGCAGCATAAATAGCGTACGCCCGTTGGGCATTTTATCACAATAGCCATACATCAACATCATATCGACCTTATCCGCAATTGGTAAACGGGCCATTTTAACACAGGTAATGTATCACGAAGCAAACACCGTCCGCACTGGCAGAATGTTACGTGACACCACGTACTTATACGTTTGTAACTATTACAGCGCCATCTATCACAAAGCGAAACAAAGTGGTCCAACCAAAACATTTGTATTTATTTACGTACTAAACGAATTTAATAAAAAATTAGGGTTCCTATTTTAAAAAAAACGCAGTTGATATCCATTCGACCTATGGTAGCGCCATCTAGCGGGCCAACCGTAGCATCTGGTTTCCCACTTCAAGCAAGGCGAGTTTCGATCTTTGTAGTTTTTCCGTTTGATGCCTATTTCGTGAGATATTTGGCCCGGCTACTATCATTGGACCACCCTGTATATAGATACATATCCGATCAAAAAGTCAGTATAAATTTGAAAAATTAATTAACCTCCAAAACCCAGGCGAACATTGTAGAGAAAACCACCCCTTCCTTCCGCCTCCTCGATTTCTACCTAACCATCAATGACCGTCCTATCGCCCTCATCCCCACCCTCAAGTACCTTCGCGTCACCCTCGACCGTCTCCTCTCCTGGACCCCACGATCTCCAGACAGTCCAAGCCGACTCCGTCTCCTCAAGCTCCTTTGCGGCCGTATGTGGGGTCTGGACCCATCCACCATACTCCACACCTATAAATCCCTCATCTGCCCTATCCTCTGTTACGCCCATCCGGCCTGGATCTCCGCCCCCTCTACCTTTTATAAATCGCTTCAGATCCTTGAACGCCATGCTCTCCACCTCGCATATCGCATCCGTCTCTCCTCCCCCACATGGATCCTGTACGACCCAATTCCGTTCCCCCACCTCCTCCTTTTCCTCGAACAGATATGGATCATCTACACCTCCCGTAAACTCGATCCTCCTCACCCGCTTGTCTCACCCATCCTTTCCCACCCCCACCTGCTGCTGCACCTGTATTCCCTCCTTACCCTCTCCCAAGGTGGCTTCCGCCAGCTCCCCCTCCCTAATGATGCCCTCCTCCCCTCCATCCACCCCTCCTATCAACTTTGATCCTCCCCTCCCACTTCTTGTGTTTTTTCCTTTGGGCATCCTCCCCCCCTTCTCTTCCCATCCTCCCCCCCATCCCCCCCTCCTCCATCCCTCTTCCCCCGGGCTTCGCATCGTTCCTCCCCCCTATCTACCCTGCCCTTGGCATCTCTGCTCTCCCATCTACCTCTCCCATCCCCACTCCTTCTCTCTTGACAGGTCCCCAGACTTGTACGCGCTCAGTGGAGATGATCGCTATCAGTGCCTCGTGTGTTTGCCTTCGTTTTGTGTTTATTGTGCTTTCGCTGTCACACCACCACTGTTCACCTGTGCCGTCACAGTAGTCCGTGTTTTGTGCTCCGTGTCAACAGGTTTTAGTGTTTTTTCTTGTCCAGCGTGAACGGCTTCGTGGATATTGTTTTTCGTGTCTACAATTTTAGCCAACCATTTTTATTGTATTATCTGTACCTCCTTTATGTCATATGTATTGTACCTCTCGCGGCTGAAGAGCAGCGTACTTTGCTGCTGACAGCCCACCTTTGTACAACGTGATTAAAATAACAATAAAGAAAAAAACAAAAAAGAGAATCAGATGCGCCAGCAGTCGCAACAAGCTGACGTTACCTGAAAAGGTGCTTTTAGTGAAGCTGTATTATCAGAATGGGGAATGTGCTAGTTCAGCATTACGACCCTATCCCCATAGGAAGGGGATTCTAACAGGTAAAGGTTCGTTGATAAATGCAGCAGTGGCGAGAATGATTTCGAAGTTCGAAGCCACGTGATGTTTAGACGATAGACCGCGTAGTGGCCGACCGAGCGCAAGGCGTAATGCTGCTGAGACAGTTTAGGAAGAAATGGAGACTGTTGCGGGTTCGTCTATGCACAGAGAAGTCAGCGCTCGTACAGTCGCACATAGCACCGGCAATGCATACACTATTGTTTGGTTGGCACTTAGGCGTACCCTCCGACGCTATCTGTACAAAATACATCGGCATCATGAACTGTTACCTGGCGATTTAGTGAAGCGGAGGGGATTTGCGGTGAGGGCGTTTCAAAAGATGGCGCAAGATGACGATTGGTTGAGTAACGTGTTGTGGAGCGACGAAGCTCATTTCACGCTCCAAGGGTCTGTCAACGCCCACAACTGCAGAATTTGGGCTAACGAAAATCCTAGAACTGTCGTGGAAAGCCTGCCGGTGTGGCCGAGCGGTTCTAGGCGCTTCAGTCTGGAACCACGCGAACGCTACGGTCGCAGGTTCGAATCCTGCCTCGAGCATGGATGTGTATGACGCCCTGAAGTTAGTTAGGTTTAGGTAGTTCTAAGTTCTAGGAGACTGATGACCTAAGATGTTAAGTCCCATAGTTCTCAGAGCCATTTTTTGTCGTAGAAACTTCAGTGCAACACGAGAAAATCAAGGTATGGGTTGGATTTACCACATCTACCGTTATCAGGCCTTTTTTCTTAGAGGAAATGCGTGATTCTGGTTTTGTAACAGCTACCGTGACGGGCGAGAGGTACGCCGATATGTTACAGAATCGCATCATCCCCAGCCTGGCTGATAAACACCTGCTGGAACGTACGATGTTTATGCAGGATGGCACTCTACCCCATATTGCTAGGCGCGTGAAAGATCTCTTCCGCTCGTCGTTTGGTGATGATCGTGTGCTCATCCGCCACTTTCGTCATGCTTGGCCTCCCAGGTCGCCAGACCGTGCGATAATTGGCTTTGGGTTTACCTGAGGTCGCAAGTGTATCGTATTCGACCGACATCTCTAGGGATGCTGAAAGACAACATCCGACACCAGTGCCTCACCGTAACTCCGGACATGCTTTACAGTGCTGTTCACAACATTATTCTGCGACTACAGCTATTGCTCAGGATTGATGGTGGACGTATTGAGCATTTCCTGTAAAGATCATCATCTTTGCTTTGTATTGCTTTGTTATGTTAATTATTGCTATTCTGATCTGATGAAGCGCCATCTTTCGGACATTTTTTGAACTTTTTCTATGAGTGTCAATTTGTACCTCTCTATCTACATTATTCCGTTAATTATTCAGTTTTTAGCTGTGTATACTAAGTTTTTCATCACACACACACACACACACACACACACACACACACATATATATATATATATATATATATATATATATATATATATATATATCCTTTCCGTGTCCTTACATGGCTAGACACTTTGTTTTACTCACATTTATTCTAATCCCGCTTCGTTCAAATGCTTCCATTAACTTCTTTATAGTGTAGTTTGACATCCTCTCTGCTTTGTGCTGTCAGTGCTTGATATTCGGCAAATAGTAATGAGTATGGTATCAAACTGGAAAGAAATTCCGATATCTCCTCATGACTTTTTCCACTGTTCCAGTTTACACTGCATATTTATTTTAAACAGGGTCGGTGACAAACTGCATCTCTGTCTAAATCCTTTTCTTGTCTGAAATATCTCTTCAACTTTCTCCCTACTCAAATTGCTGCTCGCGACTGGTGATGTATTCTCCGAATTATGGTTATTTGTTGGGCTTCTCTGCCTAAATACTCCATTGCTTCCTATACTGCTTTGATCGGTACTGTATCATTTGCCTCTTTTAAATCCACAAATATCAGATTATGGGGCAGCGAGTATATAATCCAACTGGTCTTTACTTCGTTAATGTTGTTATGCAAAGAGATTTACACTCTCTATGCGTGCTTTAGACATATCTACGGCGTTTACAAGAGCCTGGAAACCATTTTTGCGGTAAGCCACAAAGCGATGCAGAACCTACTGACCATAATTTCCAGTCTGCAAGTAAAATTTACTCATTATGATCACTGAAAGAAAAAGTTACTACTTTCTGTTTACTCTATAGGATCAGGATCAATGACTATAAATATAAGTTTTGATTTTTAGCTGATTGATATATCCAGAAAAAGTTTACATGCACAAAATATAATAATATACATAATAATAATCTTCCTATCGGGGAAAGCACTATTAACACTTCAGAGGCGACCTCTACGGAAGTTCGAAGTAAAATGGTGTATCATCCTGACTTATAATCACCAAAGTTAACTGCTCACAACAGAAGTGAAAAATAATCTCGCCACCTGCGACGTGGTTTTATTAACATTGCATGTGGCATACAGACAGTTACTTCAGTGAAATCCAAGCGATCGAGGACGGTGTACAACAGTCCTCGTGACTTCCTACGTTACCGATAATGATTTTGGTAGCTACCTGGCAGTGACGTCATCCAAGGCACAGAGCGCACAGGCGTTTGGCTGAGGTGGGAAGATTCATATCTCGGCTCTAAATGTCTCTTCTCACTGCCTCTCTGGGTGCATTTATGTTGTATATGGGTGCAGCAGACCTCCAAACGGAACATCTTCTATCAACCACTCTACACACAGGTACCAGCATCTAAATGGCCTCTTTCTCAGACACATATTAATTAATATCTCTATTTTTAATAATTTATAAACTTCTTAATTTTCATGTAAATAGAGTAAAATTTTTAGCTCGACTGCATTTAAACGTTGCCAGCTACAATTTTTTTAATAGAACTGATAGTAAAGCATGACCTCTGAACTACCTTTTTAAGATTCCTTATAATGATTGTTATTTACAGTAAAGTCTTGAAACTTGGTACACCTGTGTTATTTCATCAATGTAATTGGGTGTTGTAATAACAAATGCAAATGATATTTAATATGTTATGAGTAACTATGTCTTTCTTACAAATTTGGCTTTTACTAAATAAAACTTGTTGAGGTAGCTTAGTGGAGTCACAGAAATAAGGCTCTTAGATCAAACTGAGGCTACATATGAATTTTCAACTTTCTGACTGTAATGTTTAGCGCTTTTAATTTCTCGTAAAAACGCTGATTCTGACCAGAATTTTTCTCTGACCAAGTTGTAAATTATGACATACATTTGCACATTCTGAACAGATTTTACATTTCTGGCTTCTTTATTTAGCACAACTTATTTTTTTAAATAATATGTTTTGCGAAACATCTTCATTTGATCAGTCTAAGACCTTACTTGTTAACATTAATATACTGAATCATTCAGTGACAAAATTTGGAAAAGGTAGTTTAACTTTTAATCTCAGTTTTAGATTATAGTTCAATCCTTTGTATGCTATGAACACGCGCATTATGATTATTTGGCGTTAGTAGTAGTGAATTAGGTTAAGTCCTAGCACACTCGCTCCGCTCTATGCCTCTGTTCTGAATTTCATGCTTACGAACAACGATGCCGCATAGCACAGTAGTGTTTGGGTTACCGTTGCTATAGTGTGTAGTCCTAAAGTAGACAAAATAGCAGGGCACGACTTTTTCAACAGTCGGGAAATTATTGCTCATCGGGCATTTCAAATTTGTGAGGTCTACAACAAAGGCGCAATTCCTGACGTTTAGAATACGTCTTCTCACTTATTTGTCTAAAGCTAAAACTCTGACCCATGCAAGATGTTCCAACTGTAGAACCAATCTTTGCTTCAATTACTTGTCTAAAGCTAAAACTGTGATTCATTCAAGAACGTCCAACTGTAGAACCATTCTTTGCCTCTCACGTCTCTCAATCAGTCTCATTCCGCAATATGTTTTCAGTATAACACTTAAAGAATCTACTGAGAGATGCCATAATAGTTATTCCCTCATAAGTATTTGTGTTCTTCTTGTTTCCTTTGTTATTGATAGCATATATGTATGATACATGATACACACCATCCTCTCAGTGTTTCGTCCCACTCCGCAGTCTGATTGAACAATTTAATATGAGTCTTACCATTTGAGGGATCCATATTTCCTCAGTTCCATCACAACTCCTCCCAGTCCACTTGTCTTTGCTTTTCTTGTCTTTTCCAGCATCTCTTCTACTTTTTCCTCTAGTATAGGTTCTGTATTACCCAATATACTAATTTTGTTGTGTATATCTGTCATGTGGTCTTTTCTTGTTTCTACCAGAAGTTCGCCAATGTGCTTATTGCACAGTCCAACAGGTTTAGGTTGTACTGTGGGTGACAGGTTGCTAGCCGTTTTCATCTTCCTTGTCATTCTTCATGCAGACTTATATACAAGGGAATGCTCTATTCCTTCCACATACTTTATCCCATTCCTCTTCCTTGTTAATGTCTTAGCCCTCTTTTACATACCTTGTACCTATTCCAAACCTGTTCACTGCCAGAGCTTAACGATATGTTACATAGTTTCTTCTTTTCCTCAGACACCTCCGACAACTTTATGATCATCCAATGACCTTTGTTCTCACCTTTGCCTTCCAAAAGCCTCCTCTGCTGCTTCCTCCATTGGATCCATTTAATCCTTGCTAATAAAAACTTTAGCAATTGCTTCTTGTAGCAGATGTAGCCTATATTCTGGATCCTCTATAGCTACACTTCCCGGATCCTCCTTTTTCCCCTCTTGATTTATCTTGGTATTAACTGGAAACGAAATTTTTTAAGTAACTATAAAATGTTCATAGCCACACTGTCTCTCTTTCTACCCTTACATCTTGCACCTTACTTAGCCGCTGCCTCCTTGATGTTGCATGGTCAATAATTGATTTTAAGTTCCTTGACGGATTGGCCCAGGTGTGTCTTTGTCTTCGCAACAAAATTCGCCTGATCTGAATAGAACTGAACACATGCTGTACACGACCCAATTGGACGCCATCTCAGCGCCCACAAGCCAGCGGCTCGTAATATATGTAAACAGTTGGTAGGGATTTGGTGCCACTTATGCCTGGAAACCTTCCATTATCTTTTTGAATCCATCACACATAGAGCGTCTGGTGTATCGTATTCCGAATTCGGACAAACACGATATCAAGTGATCATAGTGCTTTGTCTCGTCCGTTTATCTACGTTAGGGAACACTTTACGTTCAGTACCGAGCGAGGTGGCATAGTGGTAAGCGTCTGGGCTGACTTTCGACAGGACGGCTCTTCAAATCCACGTCTGACTGCTCGGGCTGCCTGCGTTTTCATTTAATGTATCTTCAGTGATGGTTCCTTTAGGAAGGATACCTCCGACGTCTTTCCGCAATACACATTTGTGCTGTGGCCGAGTGGTTCTAGGTTTCAGTTTGGAACCGCGCTGCTGCTACGGTCGCATTTTCTAATCCTACCATGGACATGGATTCGTGTGATGTCCTTCGGTTGGTCAGGTTTAAGTAGTTCTAAGTCTAGGGGTGTGATGACATCAGATGTTAAGTCCCATAGTGCTTAGAGCCATTTGAACCATTTTGGATAGATGTTTGTGCCCATCGGTAGTGACCTTGTCGGTAATGACAAATATCACAGCATCTATGACTAGAATTGTTGAAAGGAATTTTGATGATTTGTGGAGCAAAAATAAATTAGATTTACATCTTCCTTCCTTCTTTTGCTATGAGTACGACTGTATGGATTTTATTGTACTTTTCCACTAGCCTTGGACTTGTCGGTAATGACAAGTATCACAGCATCTATGACTAGAATTGTTGAAAGGATTTGTGGAGCAAAAATAAATTAGATTTACATCTTCCTTCCTTCTTTTGCTATGAGTACGACTGTATGGATTTTATTGTACTTTTCCACTAGCCTTGGACTTGTCGGTAATGACAAGTACCACAGCATCTAAGACTAGAATTGTTGAAAGTAATTTTGATGATTTGTGGAGCAAAAATAAATTAGATTTACATCTTCCTTCCTTCTTTTGCTATGAGTACGACTGTATGGATTTTATTGTACTTTATTCCACTAAGCTTGGACTGACGATGACCCACAGAGGAAATGTAGCTTTCCATTCAGACCAGTTATAACAGCACTGAAATGCCTAAGGAAATTCATAGAAATACGTCATTTTTAAGAAAAAATTAATTTTGATGTATTGTGAGCTTATTGGAGATTGACATGGTATTGACCTTAAATGCTAACGTCAGCACTTCCAGAATGAGATATTTACTCTGCACCAGGATGTGCGCTGTTTTGAAATCTGTCAAGAATTTTGCATAATGTGGATGTGCCTTGGGGGAACTTTCGATTCTCTACGACCAACTCTAGGTAAAACAGGTACGAGGATTCTGGTTTTTGCGGAAAAAGATGGAAGTGTAACGCAGAAAATTAGCTGCATAGGAGCAGGATTTTAGCGAGTGAGATGACGCTGTGGTAACTCACTGGAGCCGTATGCGTAAGAACGGCGTTTCAAATTATTTTTAAATCAACTCTCTAAATTGCTTAAGGTAAATGGCGGAGCGATTTCTTTCAAAAGGTGATGGGCGAGAGCTTATCCTGTGTGAAGTTATTAAATTTGTCGCAAACGAAACTTTTAAATTCAATTTCCCTTTTGTCTTTTGGAAATGGATGTTTTGAAGGACAGGATTACCGAGTGGAAAAGACTTTGAGCAACGGGGGCGATACATGGGGAGTTGTTAGGGTGAAATAGTGAATCACAGATAGGATGTGGACAGTTAATTACTGCACTCGCCAATAAAGACAGATGATTAACCAGTGCGAATGTACATGAAGTTACTAGAAGTAGCTCACTTCCACAAAAGACACTCGCAGTATTCAAAAGAGTTCACCGAAGGAAATATCCCGATAAAATATTCGTTAATTATTCACATAACCTCTTCATCAAGTACACATGTAAAAATATTGCCAATACGTCTTCTTCTTTTTCGATCAGTCCAGTAACATCACTCATGCGTGTAACACAGATTATAGTATTTCTTATACTGGTCTTGGCAACGAGTTTATTTTTCCAGTTGTGATAAGTGAAATTCTTTCTGCCAGTAATCACCCAAATTATGCTTTTAGTATAATCTATCCTTAGCAATCATGGTGCCTATTGAAAACCTCAAGCAATGAGTAGGATATCGTGTGTGACTTCACTTTTTCATTCACACATGCTTATATAACGTTTCACATTGGCGAAAACATATTCCATGCGTTACTTAATTCAGAAGCTATGCTGAACCACATTTGAAAATTGTAATTTGACTTCACATGGTGTTTCGATGTAAACACATGAAAAGTCATGTACTTGGCAGATATTGAGCCGCAGGTGTACGTTAGTGTATGTAAAGTTTTATAACAATGAGAAAAGTTATTGAGTGGTGTGAGTAATGAAATTATTTGGCACTGTTTAGTCGTAGTACTCAAAATGCAGTTTACATACTGACCATAAATATTTTTTTACTTATGTGTTTAACACTATCAGATTTATCTGCTTCATCACGGTTTCGCCGTGCTCGGTATTTTATATCATAGCTTACTTAAATAATGTCAATAAAATTGAAAATAACAGCAATAATTGTAGTACTAAAACGAAAACAAACAAAACTTTTTTTATCGAGCCTAAGAATTACTGCCGCGATTGCAATAATAACAACAATAATAGTAGCACTAATAACAATAATAACAATAAAACGAACACAAGATAAATATTTACAGAGGCTATTTACCTGCGGCAAAGTAAAAGAGAGACTTTTCACACAACATCTCAATTTGAATGAAAGCCAACAGTTATAAATAATCTTATAGAAATCGTTCAAGACATGAAATAGCACCGAAGCAGCAGGTGAAGATGGAAGTGCCACATAAATATGGACACTGTTTGGCGGAAATCTATTGCAGAAGGTAAAACAAATAACGCAAATTATTTGTTCAACAGTATAAAGGTGAAGCTATCGCTTACATATGACAGAAGATGAAACTGCCGCCATGATTGCTTCCAGAGTGCTTCTTAATAGACTACAGAACCAGGTACACGACAAGATTTGCGTACATCAAATTTGATTTCGGAACGAGCGGTCATTTCTAAAACAGATACTGAGTCTTAAGTTTACAATCCAAGGCAGAATACCAAGATGCAGGCCCTATGTTGCTTCATTTGTTGGCCTAGAAAAGGCATACGACTCTGCTGACTGTTTTAATATTGTGTGAATGATACTACAAAGAAATCAGTTCCGCAAACACTAATAAACACGAAACCTTAATTTTTTAGGAGAGATATCTGAAACTTCCCAGTGCGAGCAAGGTTAGTGAAAGAGATGTTCTACCCCCTATTTTGTTCAGTTTCGCCCTTCGAAAGTTGATCTGAGAATGGGAAGTGGATCCCAAAAAGTTTGAAAAAAGTGACCAGCTGCAACTTGAATACAAAAGCATGAATTTTAGATTTCAGTGTTTAGCTTTTCCTGACGACCTTGCAATACTGTCCTAAGACATGTTGATGGTACCAAGAGAAATCAACATTTTGAAAATAATTCAGAAAGATCTGAATTCCCTACTGTAAAACATAACATAATAATTGAAAATAACAGCAATAATTGTAGTACTAAAACGAAAACAAACAAAACTTTTTTATGTAGCCTAAAAATTACTGCCGCCCAATTTTATTACCACAGATTATGGGCAAATTAAAGTAAAAAAAGTTAAATGTCATAGTGAGGTATTGCAAACCGGCTGTGACGGAAAGGCTAATAAATTCCTAGCAAGGGTCTTTCAGTTGACGAGCCAAGTTACAATACTAAGTTATCCAAATAAAAGAATGTTCACACATAGTCAAATGTCTAGATTTCACTAAGACAACAGAAATAGAAAACGTGGAAAGAAAGACAGGAGATTCCTTAGAATAATAACGTGGCCAATGCAACACAATGGTAAATACGGAAACAGGAGTAATGGAAATCTCTAAAAGAAAACTGCAAAACTAAATCTAACTATAAAAACAGTGAATATGATCGAATAAATGAAAATAGCATGTGCAAGAGATTTTCTGAACCGAACAACTGGAAAAAATGTTCTGTGGTGAAAGTGGAATGAGAAATGATCTCAAAGAAATGAAGAAATCAAGAACAGGGATGCGTTTCGAAAGACGTTTTAAGACTGCCATCTTTAGATAAAACTAAAATGGAAGCTGGCTGTGTGAACAGTAGTTGGGGGACAACAATACTCTGATCGGAAAACAGGAAGTTACACCAGAAGAAGCTATTTAAGTGACCTATACAGAACAAAAATCGAGTAGAAACAGTGGTGATAAGTAAGGCTTACACTAGAAGATACAAAGACTTTTGGTAGTACAGTAGCCTAATATGACGACTCTACTAGTTCTAAGAAAGTGGTATGGAGTACACTGTCCAAGCCAAGGACTCTGAGACACGAGAGCGGACTTATTGTTACTGGATAAGGAGTCCATACAAAAAAACAAGTGCTGTCACTGTCATATACTTCAGAATAGTTTGCAGAGTATAGCTATAGAAGCAGGTGTAGATGAGTTTGTGGATTTAGAAACTATCTAGTTTTCTAAACTGAAGATATATTTCTCTTTTATACTGCAGAAGGCATCGTGCCAGCTTGGAGAAAGCAGCTGTGTGAAGCTGCTTTGTAGTGAAGCAGCGAATGATTCTGGTGTTTTATTCAATGCTCAGATCCAGAGGGGAGACATGAGGGGTTGTGCACATTAATCAATCGGCGAAACAGGCAAAGCTTATGGCAATGTCTGTGCGTGTCTGCAAGTCGGCACGATAGATATGAATAAGAAGATAAAATATAATCAAAATGAATGTCACAACATATCGTACGCAGACACTCGTCACTAGCTACTAGCGCTGTAAGTTTTTAGGATAACGTGTCATGAAGAAGTGGAGCTTTTTATACACTGCCGGAAGAATTAGTACACCTGGAAAGATGACAACGATTTTGATCTGATTACCAAGTTGCCATCTCGGAGATAGTACAGGGTGACACTTACTGAACTATTACAAAGAGACGCAAATTACACTCCTGGAAATTGAAATAAGAACACCGTGAATTCATTGTCCCAGGAAGGGGAAACTTTATTGACACATTCCTGGGGTCAGATACATCACATGATCACACTGACAGAACCACAGGCACATAGACACAGGCAACAGAGCATGCACAATGTCGGCATTAGTACAGTGTATATCCACCTTTCGCAGCAATGCAGGCTGCTATTCTCTCATGGAGACGATCGTAGAGATGCTGGATGTAGTCCTGTGGAACGGCTTGCCTGCCATTTCCACCTGGCGCCTCAGTTGGACCGGCGTTCGTGCTGGACGTGCAGACCGCGTGAGACGACGCTTCATCCAGTCCCAAACATGCTCAATGGGGGACAGATCCGGAGATCTTGCTGGCCAGGGTAGTTGACTTACACCTTCTAGAGCACGTTGGGTGGCACGGGATACATGCGGACGTGCATTGTCCAGTGTAGGAGATCACTCCCCACACCATGATGCCGGGTGTTGGCCCTGTGTGCCTCGGTCGTATGCAGTCCTGATTGTGGCGTTCACCTGCACGGCGCCAAACACGCATACGACCATCATTGGCACCAAGGAAGAAGTGACTGTCATCGCTGAAGACGACACGTCTCCATTCGTCCCTCCATTCACGTATGTCGCGACACCACTGGAGGCGGGCTGCACGATGTTGGGGCGTGAGCGGAAGACGGCCTAACGGTGTGCGGGACCGTAGCCCAGCTTCATGGACACGGTTGCGAATGGTCCTCGCCGATACCCCAGGAGCAACAGTGTCCCTAATTTGCTGGGAAGAGGCGGTGCGGTCCCCTACGGCACTGCGTAGGATCCTACGGTCTTGGCGTGCATCAGTGCGTCGCTGCGGTCCGGTCCCAGGTCGACGGGCACGTGAACCTTCCGCCGACCACTGGCGACAACATCGATGTACTGTGGAGACCTCACGCCCCACGTGTTGAGCAATTCGGCGGTACGTCCACCCGGCCTCCCGCATGCCCACTATACGCCCTCGCTCAAAGTCCGTCAACTGCACATACGGTTCACGTCCACGCTGTCGCGGCATGCTACCAGTGTTAAAGACTGCGATGGAGCTCCGTATGCCACGGCAAACTGGCTGACACTGACGGCGGCGGTGAACAAATGCTGCGCAGCTAGCGCCATTCGACGGCCAACACCGCGGTTCCTGGTGTGTCCGCTGTGCCGTGCGTGTGATCATTGCTTGTACAGCCCTCTCGCAGTGTCCGGAGCAAGTATGGTGGGTCTGACACACCGGTGTCAATGTGTTCTTTTTTCCATTTCCAGGAGTGTAGTTACCAAATACGGTGTGCAGACACTTTATTCAATATGTAAATATCGCTAAGATATCCGGATTTAGGTTATCACTTGTTCCATATGCCTGGAATCATTGGCGATGATGTGGCGCAGACCAACTGTGAAATTCGGAATTGGCTGAAGTGTTTGAACATCGCTGCTGTCGGTGACCTCTGGAATGGCTGTTTCTAGTTCAGCAATGATTTTGGGGTTATTGCTGTACCCCCTGTCTTTCATACAGCACCACATAAAGGAGCCGCATGTTTTCAGATCCATAAAATATGGTGGCCAATCGAGGGTCACACTAGTGACCTCTGAGCGCCCCAGAGCCACAGTGCGGTACCCGAAGTGCTCCTGCTTCGGTGGGATCGAGCTCAGTCTTGCATGAACCGCATCTTGTCGAAATCAGGGTCGTTTTGGATAATGGGGATGAAACCTTCACGTATCGTTCGGTAGTCATTATTCCGTAAAGCAATATCGCACCGATTAACTCCGTTACTGGAAATTCCACGCCTCACAGTCACCCGCTGAGGGCGAAGAGACTTCTCGATCACGAAATTAACATTCTCAGTCCCCCAAATGAAAAAATTTTGGTTATTGACGAACCCATGCAAATACGAATAAAAGTGGGCTTCGACGCTAAATCAAAACATGCATGCGCATACTAATTCCTATAACGTCCTACGGCCAACCGTGCTGTTTGAACATCCTAACTCACACCGTTAAGAAGTTATGACGAATTTATTTCATATGGATAAATAATTGTCACCCTGTAGACGGGTTGGTAATGGTTTCAACGCCGTCCGCCAACAGTGTCGTGGTGGCGTAGCTGCTAAAGCACCGCGCTCTGTCTACGATTCTTTAATGGGAAATACTCACAGACAGAAGGCACAGTGTGGTGTAAACGAGTGCAGCATGCAATGAGCCATACCGCGGTGACGCACATGCTTCGTACAGCCAACTAAGCGAATTTGAAAGGAGTCACTTCCGAGTGGCGGGATGGCCCTTTTGGAGAACTGCCACAAAAGTTGGACGTCCGACGTCGGTTGTGTCATGGTGCTGGCCTCACTGATTACTTGAACATTCTGACACCTGTAGTCGAGATTCTGGACGTCTATGTAACACCGACATCCACCAGGATTGTCATATTTCATGGCAGATTTCACAGCTACCACAAGACAGATAAGAGGGCTTGTGAGCTCAGACGTGTCAACACGAGCGTACCCTCCAGAAGCACCAAAGATGAAAGAAAAAGTGGTTGAAATGGCTCTAAGCACTATGTGCCCTACGATCTGAGGTCATCAGTCCCCTAGACTTAGAACTATATAAACCTAACTAACCTAACTCATCCATGCCCGAGGCGACCGTAGCAGCAGCGCGGTTCCAGACTGAAGCGCCTAGAACCGCTCGGCCACAGCGGGCGGCCAAGGTGAACGACATTGTAAATTATCGCACCCCAGACCAAAAGGCCTGGGGTGAGGCCACTGTGTCTTGAACGAATTCACTCTCGAGACAACGTTCGTACGCGCAAACGACCATTACTTGCGTGCAGGCACAATCTGCTGTCATCACTGTAAACCACAAGCCATTCGTCATCCAAGCAATCCTCAGACAGCACCAGTCACCGATGCTGTGGCGCGAGTAGAATACTATCTGGAGATATACGTGCCCATGGTCTCATTGCTAATAACCTGTTTGCAACAGCTCGTGTTGACACGTCTGAGCTGTACGATCGACTGGGTGTCAGAGCCAACGCCTGCACTGCCACCCAGGGACGCTACACCAAGTGCTAGTACGAGTACTTTCAGCATACCTGGTACCTCAGAACGGCTTGTGTTATTGATCTATAAAAGTACTCATTTCATGTATTTCATATGCACTGTTGCTACATTAAATCTCGAGTGAATTGTAAACCTCTGAAAGGGTACATTAATTTTTTTCGGGCTGTGTACTTTTATACGGTGTGTAGAGGTATTGGTGTTTCATGGCAGTTTACAGCCATGTATTCAGCCTAACGTAGGTTTTTATATATGTTATACCTCTCTGAGGGAATTTATTTTTGTCGTTGTCGGGATGATAGATCGTAATAAATCCTGAAAATCCAGAAATTTCGAGTTAAGGAGACAATATTGATCTCAGTGTTTCGCGAATGGAGGAATTAAATGACATTGCTATATTTCAGTGCCTGCTTGGGTAAAGTATATAGGTCTGCGGTTTATGAGCTGTTTTACCAAATTTTTTGACCGAGACGTTGATTTTCTTTTCAATTCTGAGCTGCAGACAGTTGACGATCCTAATTACGCCATTGCTTAAATTAACCTTTTGGTGTACTAATTTCACTGCAGCGGACAGCTGTTAATGGTCGTTTCTTTGATGTTTTCAGTCAGTCCTGAGGCTGCAAATGCATGCACGTTACAACAGCAGGGAGCGCCCACGGCAGTGAATTACGTACTTTTCAGCCTCAAGGAATAATTTAAACGCCAAATAAATGACAGTTAATAACTGTCCATTATAGTGGACACTATGCGTGGCAGAGTTGATAGCAATAAACTGTCTACGCTTAAATGCGACTGAAATATTATTGACGTCCTGTCAACACGCAGATGACATTTTACTCTATCCTCATCAAACAGAGAGAGATTATGGTGATTACCCAAAAAGCAACCGAACAATATTTTGTTTTCGACACAGAGCCGTGCCGAGATAATCCAGCACCACTGGCGGAACCATCAAAGCCCCATGAAGAATTAATGTTTTGCAATTTTTTTCCTACGTCTTACTGTATTTCACAAATACGGCACATTGATTTTAGTAATACGTGTCATTAAGAACAGATTTTTTTTGCTCCTAATCCAGTATTGATCATGCATAAATCATTGATTGGAAATAAAAGGCAAACTGCTGTAATTTCCTTACTTTAATTGAATAAACTTATTTACTATGTCATTGAATTCATGTTCAGTAACCGTGTTGCTATCAATCGACAAGATAAATAAATTCGACAGTCTGCTTCATCTCAAAAAATTTTTGTATATCTTCCATTTGCTAAACAGGCACTGACAAGATGCTAAGGACTGATGGAATTATCGTTTGGATAAGCACTTCGTAATCCCTACTTTAAAAAAAGCATTACGAAATAGCCTAATACGGATCTGTGTGGCTGTTCTTCAAAATTCCTTTCAGCTTGAATTTAAAAGCTGCTATTTCGTTAATCAGATCAGCTATGTGGTATATACTTGCTACCACAATCTGCTGTATACTTTTCAGAGTAAGATACAGAGCTTTACTTAAAGCGTTACTGACAAGAAAGTAAAGTGAGACGAGATGGTGTGTTATATATGAAGCCCGTTTCCCAGTTTACTTGTTATTCAATGAATGTCTTTGAAACAATCTAGCTTTAACAGTTTCTCTCCACTCCCCAATTGTCAAAAAGCGACAAAAATCGGAAACCATCGGTCAGATAGCATTTTTGTATCAGCACCCGCTCGCCAGTCCGTTATTCTATAACATAACAGAGAAAAAGCACTCAAAACTTCAGTGTTGGCATGATGTAGCTGTGTAGGACCGTTTTTACGACCCCTCTGTAGCTACACCGTTGACGAAGATCTATCTCGCCATGGGTCTGTAGGTTACTGGTCGGGTAAGCTAATAGTCACTAACATCCTACTTTAAAGAAGGAACGAAAACATTTAGTTGGTATCCGAGAAGCGTAGAACAGTGATGGTCAAAGCTCAGACCCATGGCAACGCATATAAATACGTATCATGTAACGAAAGTCAACGAAGGGCGAAGTCGCATCACGGTATCACTGAGATACTGTTTTCATGAATGACGCTTCTACGCTGTTGCTAAGAAATTACATACAACAAAATATACAGAAATATCTACACTTAATATTTCCATTATTGATCTTTAGAAACTATTTGAACAAGGCTCTCAGCCACAACGGAATTCGCTTTAGTTTCGACTTTGAATGTGCTATAGTACTAGCATTTGAAGTATAACACACACAGAGAGAAATGTTCGTATAGTGCAGTCTTACATAACTGAAAAAAGGTAACTTCTTTTCACAAAGTGAATAAATGACAGGATGTATAAATTTACAGACCGTTGTCAATGATGAGTGTTCCATGTTCCTGTAGCGTGTTCAAATGGCCCTGAACACTACGGCACTTAACTCCTGTTGTCATCAGTCCCCTAGAACGTGGAACTACCTGAACCTAACTAACCTAAGGACTTCACATACATCAATGCCCGAGGCAGGATTCGAACCTGCGACCGTAGCTGTCGCGTGGCTCCACACTGTAGCTCCTAGAACCGCTCGGCCATTCCGGCCGGCTGAGCGTGTCAGGTCGCTAATGACATTAATTATGGAAATGCAATTTTTGTCAAAGAATCAGTCCGAGATTAGGCAGTAGACCGATGTGAAACAGCGATCGCTTTGGTCACACACAAAACCCTGAAAACAGTATCAGGAAGCCGAAAGATTACATCGATTAGATATTCTAAATTCGTTCAACGCTGTGTCACATTGTTAACTGTCCTTCAAGAAAGCGTAACTGCATTTCTAATTTTCTCAACACAAATCCATTTGTTAGGTCAATCCTGCAGCAGTGAATGTTCTACAGCGAAGTTATATTACATTGAGAAACGAAATTAATGGTTCTCTTTTTGGTACTCCCACAATTGATACCGACTGCGACGCGGAAGTTCGAAATCTGGCTCAAAGGTGCCTGAGAATTTCCCCTGTAAGGGTGCAAAAGCGCCCTGCCACTTCACCTTCGAGCGCGGTGTCGACACGTGCGAGAAAAACGCCACAGCTCAGAAGTTCATATGAGCTGTTATGTGGATTAATGATGTCACATTGTAACTCAATTATTCTATCAGTCATCTATTTTAGAAAAGTTTTTTGCCTTTAAGCTTTTTTATAATACACACTGAAGACACAAAGAAACCGGTATAGGCATGCGTATTCAAATACAGAGATACGTGAACAGGTAGAATACGGTGCTAAGGTCGGCAACGCCTATGTAAGACAGCAAGTGTCTGGTGCAGTTCTTAGATTGGTTAGTGCTGCAACAACGGCAGGTTATCAAGAAGAAAGTTTGTTTGAACGCACTGTTACAGTCGGCGCACGGCGAAGGGACATAGCATCTCCGAGGTAGCGATGGAGTGGGGATTTTCCCGTACGACTATTTCACGAGTGTACCGTAGATGTCAGGTATCGGGTAAAACATCAAATCTCCGACATCGCTAAGACCGGATAAAGGTTCTGCAAGAACAGGACTGAAGAGAATCGTTCAACTTGACGGAAGTACAACCCTTCCGCAAATTGGTGCAGATTTCAGTGCTGGGCCATCAACTAGTGTTAGCGTCCAAAACATTCAACGAAACATCATCGATATGGGCTTTTGGAGCCGAAGGCCTACTCGTGTACCCATAATGATTGCACAACACAAAGCTTTATGTCCTCACCTGAGCCAGTCAACACCGACATTGTACTCTTGATAACTGGAGACATGTTACCTGGTCGGTCGAGTCTCGTTTCAAATTGTATCGAGTGGATGGATGTGTACAGGTGTGGATACAACGTCATGAATCCATGAAACTGCATGTCAGCAGGGAACTGTTGAAGCTGGCGGTGGCTCCGTAATAGAGTGGTTCGTGTGCAGTTGGAGTGATATGGGACCCTAATACGTCTAGATACCACTCCGCAGGTGAGATGTACGTAAGCAACTTCTCCGACCCCTTCATCCATTCATGTGCATTGTGCATTCCGACTGACTTGGGCAATTCCAGCAGGACAATGCGACATCTCATACGTCCAGAACTGCTACAAAGGGATTTTAAACACTACCGCTGGCCACCAAAGACCCCAGACATGAATATTACTGAGCATATCTGTGATGTCTTGCAACGTGCTTTCTAGAAGATATCTCCACCCCATTATACTGTTACGGATTTATGGGCAGCCCTGCAGGATTCATGGTGTCAGTTGCTTCCTACACTACCTCAGACATTAGTCGAGTCCATGCCAGGTCGTGTTTTGGCAGTTCTGGGAACTCGCGGGGATCTATACGATATTACGCAGGTGTACCAATGTCTTTGGCTCTTCAGTGTAGCTGTGACATGCAAAGACTATACGGAAAGCGTGGTACATGTGTTATTAGAGTGCTTTGCTAATGTATATCTGTAACTTACGTAAAGAAATATGTGAAATGTATAATTTACTAAATAATACTGTGTCATGGATTAATATCATGAAAATATTTATGTAACTTTACATATTTCTCCAAATTGTTAGTTGTATAATAAGGTACAAGATTACGGACATTGAATAGGATATGTGTTATGTAAGAGATGGGGTGCTTTTGTACCGCATGGAAGCTACTGTGAGAAGTGTAAAAGGTGGCTTGGGTTTTGGTGCACTGCCTGTTTATCGAGCGGGAATGAGAGGACACAGTCTGTAGGCAGCGGTGAAAGAGGCAACCCTCGGACGGAGCAGGCAATGCCTTGCCTGGAAATTGTTCCACAATAGCCTCAGATGACGGCTGCTGAATTGTTACGGCTTTCGTAGAAGTTGTCGGGTTATTGTAAGGACGTTAAACGACACCCAGAGGAATTTATTCGTCCATACTTCAAGATACTTGTACGCCATACCAAGGGTTGCGTAGTCGCCTTTACTATTAGCCACTCATAACGATTATACCCAACAAGCTACGAACTCTATAATCAAAATTGTAGAAGGTTGAATCATTAAGTCAAAATTAACTTTTTTGAACACTTATTATACTAACTACAAAATTAGGATCACCCTGTTACTTTATTCCTGATCATTCACCTATATAGTGTCATTCCCTGCTGTTTGATTATTCTGAGTGAAATGTTACTAAAACATTTCAAGTGCTTTATTCAAAATCTACAAGCACAAATTTCCTTCTCTGAGTAAATATATGAAAGTAAATGTCGTGGACTAACTTTTAAAGTGCAGGTTAAAGTACTGTATGTTTTTCGTAACAGAAGTACTGAAGTGTAATTTTACTTAATTACTGAAGTAGATATTTTCAGACAAATTTAATGATTTTAATATATTTATCTCTTTGTACAAAAGTTACAAGGGTAATGTGAAAGTGAGGAAAAAAGTTCTGTTAAAAAGACAAAGTTGTCATGCATAAACACTGTGGTGCTTAAGTTTTGAGAAGAGTAAAGATAAAATTCTTCCAGTTATAAATGAAATGCAGTAAAGTAAAGTGAGTTATAAAAGGAAAATTGGCTCTGTGGCTCGGTAACTCTGAAGTATGGTTGCATAAAAATAGTGAATGACAGTATAGAGTGACCAGACCGTACTTTGGCTTTTAACAGATCATCTTTTAAGAGACTGGTATAAACAAAATATCTAAATAAATTTAAATTTGTGTATTATGGCATTAGAGTATTTAATATTTAATTTGTAGGTTATACAAAATGCAAACATAGAAATAATCCCTATCCAAATTCTTTTAGCACATAGTGATGATTGATAATTCGTGGCCGGGTTTAGTATTTAAAAGTTTCCTGTGTATGTCTCAGAGCCACATCCTGGAAAGTTATATTTAACTGTCAAGCTATGTTAGGCATCAGCAGGAAAGTAGGCCAAATATACTTCTTCAGCTTTTCTGGAACTTCAGAGATTCTTTGCCTAAACAGTGTGGCGGCCGTAAATCCAGTAGACGAACCACATAACTTGGTACAAAAAAGTCCTAGATTCAGTATTATTCCATTTACCTGGATTTCTTTCCAACAGCTAGGAAACTCCCAGGTAAAGGTACTAATGTCTAATTTCCATATCCGTTAGTCATACATCACGATTAAATCCTGTAAAAGGGGTAACATTATACTTCTGTGGAAAATTTGCACCCTTATGATGTGTATACCATATGCACACTTCCTCGCATAATAGTGTTGTACGTGGCTTTTTGACACGACTGTTTGTTCTGTTAAGTTACCGTGTTATAATATTGGCAGCAAATTTCACCACAATTGTGCCAAACGCTGTCGTGTACGTGTCACACGATGAGAGGGTCGTCACAGTCCCTCTTAGCCAACTTCCCTCCTTGATTTGACCTCCCTGCAACGGACGTCAGAATCGTGACACCCAGCATGGAGGTCAAGCAGTGTTCTTCAGGGTTGCTAAAGAAAACATTTCAGACACACCACCGCTCAGAGTGGAAACGAAGAGGCCTCAGGGGGTGACTTAAAGGGTGTCAATGAAAACAGCCTTTTCTTCGCAACTGGAAACGACAGTTCGGCAAAAGGAAGATTTCTTGGCAACTTCATACTGCTGACACCCTTGGACGTTCGAAACCCTCTCTGATAACAATGTGGCGTTGCAACCCCATTGAAAGTGATCGTTCACATTTGGAGTACAAGCGACCGCAATTTTTTCTCTTGTGCACAGGTTGAAACCACTAGGGACCGTTCAGAACCTTTCGACGAAATTTGAACGTGATCTGAAGCAGTACAGCATACTTATTCTTTTCAACCATCGTGTTTTGCGCTCTCCTGTGGTGTGCTGACGTGGGAGTGCAACATTAACACGTGTGTGAATAAAAAGACTACGGTTCCCTCTATGACCCAACAGTTCGGCACCAGCGGGTGAGGGTTAGGCTATTCCTCTTGTCACTCCCTGGATGCGGTTTGCATTGCCGCGTATCACGCCACAGAAGGGCGGAAAACAGGATGGCAGTAAAAGCGTAAGTACCCTTCACTGCTTCGGATCACGTTCAAATTTCGTTGAATGTTTTAGGACCGTTCCTAGTGGATCCAGCTTGTACACGAGAGCACAAAACGCGGTCACGCTGCGTTCCAAAGGGATGCGATCACGTAAAAGTAGGACGCAGTGCCGTAGCGTCCTTAGAGAAGGTTTGACACGTCCATAGGTGTCAGCAGTGTCAAAGGTTGTGAAGAATATTTTCCCGTTGCTTATCACACTACGAAATGCCGTTTTCGGCTAAGAAATGTATGGGAATCAACGCCTCAAGGAAAGGGGTGGTTTCATTGTCGACCTTTAAGTCACCTCCTAAAGCCTTTTCAGATCGATTCTGAGCGGCGGTATGTTTGAAATGGTTTCCACGGTCACCCATAAGAAAACTGCTTGATTTCAACACTGGGTGTCGTGGTACCGACCTCCATCGCAGACACATCAAGAAAAGGGACGAAACGTGGATAAGAGGGCCGTGATAACCTTCTCGTCGTGTGACATGTGCAGGTACCGTTGGGCAGATTTGTGCTGAAATTTGGTGTCAATGCGACAACATTAATCCATATTGCAGCTCCCATGAACTTCCGAGCTGTGGCGTTTTCTTCACGCTGTTTGAAGCATCGCCGAGCCTGCCACGCTTTTGCACTATTACAGAGAAACGTTGTAGGCGCTTTCGACCTAAATTTCAAATTTATGTGTGGAAATGGGTGCGAATTACGTGGTTTAGAAAAAATTATCCCTTAACTTTGTAGCGCGTAGTACTTAGAGGAATATGCTCGTTGCATATTTGTACAGTATGAAGAACTAGGGAGTATTTGTATTTCATGTGATGACAACGGCCTTTAATTATAGATGAAAGCAAGATAATCTGTGTAATAAGTAGTATCAGATTACAGCTTTAATCCTAGTCACGTAAATACGTAAAAAAATATGAGTAGTAGGTCGACGTGCAACCAGCAATAGGAAAGGCGATTAGATTTGTCGGTAGCTTTCTGGAAAAGTGCAGTTCATCCTCTCAGAAAATTATTTCCTTGGACAATTGTACAAGCGCTTCCAGCGTACTACATTGTTCGAGGTCATGATCAAGGGTGCAATGCATGTAATGATTTCGAAGGAGTGTTTCTAGGATCACAGTAGGTTAGTATAATTGTAATGTAATAGAGGCTCCCATAAAACTGAAATGGGAGGTACTGGAAGATTTTTGTTGGGGCATAACCATCTATTGAAATTTAGAGGGTCAGTATTTGGGATAGGCTGTGCAACCATGTTACTGCCTTCAGTCCAATTCAGATTAGATTATACTGAGGCCTAAAAGTATTTAGTTTTTCCAGTATCTTACACTTTGCAATATAGTGGCTAATTACAACTCTGTGCCAGACAGTGACTTGAGCCTGCTACTTTGTCTCCATTTGACATGTAAGTTTCAAAACAGCGTTCACTCCGCTACAAAATAAATGATTTACTCTCCTAAAAGTCGCTATGTTGTGGATAAGTCATTTGTATGTGATATCCTTAACGGCAAGAGTGTTAGGCTCGCCGGATATGCAAGAGAGATTGTGTCAAGTTTGAAAAGTAGGAGAAAGTTTCTAACAAAATTAAAAATATGCCGTTGGGTCATGAACCGTTCTTCAGTAGGTCGGTAAGAGCAACGTTCTGGGCTAGGGTACCGCTAAGGAAATCATTTTTGGTTTCACACGAAGTTACGTTCAGTTCTCCGTCACCATTGTGAATAGGCTTTTATATATGGCGGAGTTCCACTTTCTTCCGTTACAGTCATTTATTAATGGAGGGGGTTATATTTCTTTTGTTTATAATTTGCTTTTACTTTCTTTGATCCCCAAAGCTACTGAATTAGTTGCACTCATAACAAGAAGTCTGGATAGATCTTCCATTGTCTGCATATCAATGAGGTTACGAAAGGAGTCCAGAGTAAGCTCTATGTGGCTAGCGAGGTCTTGTACGAGGTGTGGAGAAACTTACTGAACGAAAAACTGTAGGATCTGCATGGACTGGGCCTCTTACAGCATCATGACGCTTACCTCCTGTGATCCTAAGCGATCCTGTGCTCCTTTCTGCGCCTAAAGTGTTGAAGACTGATGGTCTAGCTAACGTGCCAAATCCCAGCGCGAGATTCGCCACATTCCCAGAACTTACTGCGGTTCTTTGATAAAGAGTAAGGTGGAAATCTTACACTAGAAGGATTAGTCGAGCCTGTAACTGCGTATTTCACAGATGGAGAGAGTACATTGATGACCACTATGAGGGAAAAGGCTTTTCTGATGACGTCACAGAAGAGTCGATATAGAAGAAACAGTGGATCATGTATGATAATCATAACTTAAAAGGGCTTTGGAGAAGATTGAATAACGCAGAAGGGAAAGACAAAATTCCATCGTAATTACTAAAATCATTGGGATAAGAGGCAAGAGAACGTCTTTTCACGTTGGTGTGTAGAATGTATGAGACTGGCGATATACGCCTGACTTTCTGGAAAACATCATCCACACAATTCCGAAGATTCCAAAAGCAAAATTATCACACAATCAGATTAACAACGTCCAAGTTGTTGACTATAAAAATAGGAAGAAAATTGAGTATTTGTTAGCTGGTCGTCGGTTTGGCTTTAAGAAAGGTAAAGGGAGCAGTGGGGTGTTTCTAACTTTGCAGTCGGTAGTGGCAGCAAGACTAAAGAAAAATTAAGATGCATTCATAGTATTTGTCGGTATGGAAAAAGTCTCTGACAATTCCAAATGATGAAACATGTACGATATTCTGAGAAAAACAGGATAAGCAGTAAGGAAAGAAGGGTAATATACACTATGTACAAGAAGAGGGGCCACAAGAGTGGAAAGCCAGGAACGAAGTACTCCCATTGAAAAAGACAGGGATTCAGTTTTTCGCCTCTAATGTTCAACCTTTACGTCGAAGAGGCAATGAAAGGAACAAAACAAAAGTTTAAAAGTGGTTTAAAATTGAAGGTGAAATGGTGTCAGTTTTAAGATTCGCTGTCGACCTTGTCATCATTAGTGAAAGTGAAGAAGAATTACAGGATCTGTTGAATGGAATGAACAGTCTAATGACAAAAGAATATGGATTGACAGCACATCGAAGAAATAAGTGAGAGGCAGAAGATATGAAAACAGCGAAGAACTTAACATCAGACTGGTGTTCACGAAGTAGATGGAGATAAGGAATTATGCTACCTAGGTAGCAAAACAACCCGTGACGGGTGGAGCGAGGAGGACGTAAAAATCAGACTAGCACTAACCAAATGGCATTCCTGGCCAAGAGAAGCTACTTCTATCAAACTTACAATGTAATATGAGGAAGAAAATGGCTCGAATGCCTCTAAACACTCATTGATCTCGTGACGTTCATTGATGATACATGGTTTAATCATATTTCACAAATCAGTGCCTCAATTTTGGCCTATTAGGAGATATTGTAACAGATACTTTCTTTGTCATCTAGAAGAAATACAAGAGCTATGAATTGCCGACGACGACGGGATGAGAAAAGAAATTGACTGTGAAGTTTTCAGGTGAACCATCACGGTATCTTGCTTATTTGAATCATGATAACAGCTGAATACTCAAATGTGGCCGGACGAAAGCAGCTTAAACTACTACTCTCTCGAATGCGGATCTAGAGACTGACTTGGTGAACTGCTTAGCACAGCGGACTCGCATTCGTGAGGACCACGGTTCAAATCCCCGCAAAGCCATCTATATTCAAGATTTCCATGATTGCACTAAGCCGCTCCAGATATGTTCCGGGTTGAAAAGAGAGTGGTCGATTTCCTTCCATGTGGTCGTCTCTAATGAGCGCATTGTCGACGGGACGTGAAACCAATCTTTCTTCTTTCCTTAAGACATCTTATTAACTAGGAGCACAATATAATAATATGAATTAGTAAGTATGTTCATATCTTGAGGTAACACAAAGAAATTGTTTCAGCTTGTAACCTCCCCACAAAAAATAATATGAATAGTATTCACATTTAGTGTAACCTCCCAACAGAAAAATTTTATAATAATCTCCCAACAGTAATACATATAATTATATAATACTGGCTCCATAATGTGCGTAACTTAAATGAGTATACCAAATTAATTTGTTAACAAGTTCGTCAGGAATACACAATAACCAGTTGTTGCTGTCAGGGTGAGAGCGGCGAAATGGCTCTGAGCACTACGGGACTTAACAGCTGTGGTCATCAGTCCCCTAGAACTCAGAACTACTTAAACCTAACTAACCTAAGGACATCACACACATCCATACCCGAGGCAGGATTAGAACCTGCGACCGTAGCAGTCACACGGTTCCGGACTGCGCACCTAGAACCGCTAGACCACCGCGGCCAGCGAGAGCGGCGAAACAGAATGTTCTTGCGCACAGTATAATGGTTTCTAATGGTAAGATTATTCCTATCTTGCCAAAGGTGTTTAATTTCTTTCCACACGTTGTCTTTGCTCTGCTCTTGTGTTATGTCTCATAAAGACGACGAAATGAAATTTTCAAATGCTACTTGTTGAATATACATGACGCTAAAATTTTATTGGCAGAAGTTGGTTGCGATGTCTTGCTGATTGTTTATGAGAGAAGGGAATAGTGCGTCTGCTACAATATTTTGTGTACCGGGAGTATGAACAATTGTAAAAATAAATTCGTGTAAATAAAGTTTCCATCTGCTTAAAATGTGTAAATTTATCTGAAAGTAAAAACTGTATATATCTATGATCTGTGTAAACGGTAGTAGGTCTTCCATAAAGAAAATGCCTAAATCTCGTAAATGCCCATACAACACATAATGTTTCAAGTTCTGTAACAGAATAATTGCGCTCAGCAGGTGACAGAACGCGACTTGCAAAGGCGATGTTTTTAATTACTGTAGTGCCATTTTCTTCAATTTCCTGAAAAATGTGTACGCCTAAAGCGGTGTTAGAACTGTCGGTGTCAATGGAAAAATTTCTAGTAGGGTCTGGGTGTGATAAATGTGGTGCATTCAACAAGGCATGTTTCAGATTAACAAACTCAGACTGTGCTTGGCTATCCCAGGTCCAAATAGAGCTTTTACCGTCAGTTGGCATAATCTAGGGGTGTCTAAAGAAGAGTAATGAGTAGATTTGCGGAAAAAATTAATTAATCCCGAAAAGCTGATTAGTAGTTTTTTGTCGTTGGAACAGTAATGTCACGTAAAGCTTGAAGTTTTTACGAGTCAGGCGGAATGCCTTCTGCTGAAATTACTCGTCCAAGGAATTTTATAGAAATTTGGCCAAAGGGAAATTTGCTAAGACTAACTGTAAGTCCTTGTGCACGAAAAGTTTGCAACAGTTGTTCAAGAATTAGATTATGTTCAGACCAGTTAGCTTCTGCAATAAGAATGTCGTCTACATACGTTGTGATTCTGTCTTTTAATTCTGTCGGAAGTATAGTATTCAAACCGCGAATAAATGCTGCTGAAGAAATTGTTAAACCTAACGGTAATTTGCAAAATTGATAACAGTCACCAAACCAGAGAAATGCTGTGTACTTTCTGCAGTTCGGATGTAGCTGAGTTTGCCAAAATCCCGATTTCAAATCTAAAACGCAGTACCATGACATTTCTGTAAAAGTTCTTCTAGTGTCTGTGGAAGATCTGTTTCATTAATAATAATGTCGTTGACGTGACGCGAATCAAATACGAGGCGAAGTGATCCATCCTTTTTCTTAACAATATGGAGCGGGTTTATGTACGGACTAACTGCCGGTTCAATAATTACTTGGTCAAGCATAGCTTGTAATTCTTTCTTAAGTTGTTCTCTGTGAATATATGGAATGGGATAATGTTTGGCTTTAAACGTGTCGTGCTGTTTAACTTGAAATTCACACATGAAGGCGGGCATAGTACCAGGCACGTTGTCAAAAACTGGAGCTTGCTGTAAAATAATATTGCGTAGTTGAGTACGTTCGTCGTTTGTATTTGCACTGCTTTGTTTTACTTTATCAGATATCATTTGCATAACGTCATAGTCGGCTTCGTCTGGTGTATTATAGTTGTGTACGTACGTACCTGTGAACAATGTGGACTGAGTGTCTATGTCACGCGATGTACAAATGACTTCTGTCCGAATAATTGCCTGTTCATCTGCAGATAAAGCTTGCTGAAATTCTAATGCCAGTTGTACTTTTTCATCCTTTAACGTTAAACAGGAATTTTGAAAGTGAATGATTCCCTCATGTTGTACCAGGAAATTCGCACCTAAAATAACGTCTGTTGTCAATAAGGGAACAATCCAAAAATTTTAGTGAAACGTATGACCTGCAATACAAAATGATAAGTGTGTCTGTAACTTTACATCTACTCCTTTACTCGATACTGCTCCTTTTACTTTAGTTCTGCCTAATGGTAACGTAGGATAAATATTCTCTTTGTTACATTCATTGAAGGTTTCTTCATTTATGACTAACATAGGTGATCCACAATCGATTACTGCTGAAAATTTGGATGATCCAATCTTTACTTCAATGACAGGGTGGGAAATGGATTTTTGAATAACTGGTTTTTCATGCAAAAGAGTGTCTCGGATGTCGTCAAAAGTAATAACATTTTCGTGAACAAGGTTCTCTGTGTCAAAAGTGTGTCTACTGCTACCAAAATGTGTTTCCTGTTGCTGATAATTGTGACGATACTGATAAATTCTGGTGGTTGTCATTCCTGGAGCGTCTATCATCTTTGCTATTAAAATACCGTGGCTGGCCGTAATTACTGTATGCTTGTTGGCCTTGGTTATGATGTGAAACATTTTTGTTTATGAAAGAATAGTCTGATTGCTGAACTTCCAAAAGCTGTAGCAGATCTCTAAATGCCGAAATATTTTCTTTCTGCTGTCCTGTTGAAGTGATGCTCTTAACGATCGTGGTAATTTAGAAATACATAACTGGATAAGTGCTGATTCACTGTATGGCTCACTTAAGTATTGGTTTTGTTGTACCATGTGTTCAAAAAATTGCTTGACAGTGGGAAAATTTGAGTTCTCATAATTCGGTAAGCTAATTAATTGATCCTTGATTCCACGCTGTGTAGTTTTCGACCAATACGCTGACAGAAAAGTATTCTGAAATTTTTCTACCGAGTAGCATTGTCTCGCGATTGGTCTCATACGACTTGCCGGTTCGCCTTCCAAAAAACTGCAAACAAATTCAAGTTTGTGTGTTACAGGCCAAGTTGGTGGAAAAGCACACCTAAATTGTCATTCTTAAATACCTTAAATTATCTCACGTATTGAAAATGCTTATAATCAAAATTATCGTCTCTGTATGTCTGAACCGGTTCAGGATTGTGTGATAATCTGTTTGTCTATGACTGTTCGGAATCTAAGTCACGTACTCTCTGTAAATTACCTAAATTATACTGGCTTTAGGAGTGTGAGAAATGTTCGGAATGTGGCGTATGCTGTGCCGTGTTAGAGGCTGAAACATTTTTCATCTCTGTCACTTCTTGCTGTAAAGACGACACTTTTCTACGCTATATATCATTGGACGAACACATCTCACTGATTTTCTGCTGTAAATTTTGGAATTCGGGTGTTTGATTGAACGAAATTGGTGACGTATCGTCTGATTTAGTGTCACTGTTATTTTCGATAACCTCAATACGACTAGCCAATTCACCAAATTTTTCAGTCAATGCTTTAACCTGACCATCATTTTTAGTGTCACAAGCATTAATTTGTTTTTGGATTTTACGTGTGGTTTTGTTTAATTTCTTAAAGTCTGCTTTAATAGCATCGGGATCCTGTATTAATTCCAGCTGTTGAAGTCTGCTGGTTATTGTCTGAATGTCTACTGTGTGAGTGTCTGCTTTTGTTTTAAGAGTGGAGATTTCATCATGCAATTCAGTGTTCAACTGTTTGACAGTATTAATTTCGTCTGATACTGTCGCAATGTTGGTGCCTACGTATGTTATTGCTTTCGTAAATAACTTACTCTTGGCTTCCTGTCTCTGTGCCGTAATTGTTTCCATGACTTGTTTCTTTACTTTATTCTGTTCCTGTATAAATTTACGGTAACGCGTTTCATTGTTTTGTAGGTGGTGATTAAAATGTTCGTCAATTTGGCTGTTTTGTTGTTCGAATTTCTTGTCTACTTTCGCATACAGTGTGCTTGAAAGTTCTGCTGACATTAATTTAAATACGTCGCGTAACTGTGTTGCGTTTTCTGAACATTGTTTAGCAACTGCACTAATTTCATCTCTAAGTAATTTTGTTGTGGCTGCATGTGTATTACATTTTTCTTGTGCAACGGATCTAATTTCTTCACTACTATTCCTAGCACTAGCCTTAATTTCCTCACGTAACTGTTTTTTTGTTTCGTTACATTGCTCGGCAACGGCTGTAATCTGTTCAGTAAGCTGTTCAGAAGAGGTGTCAAGTTTTTCATTAATCTGTTTGAGATTTTCATTAAGTTGTTTGTTCGATTCACTGAGTTGTTGTTTGAGATTTTCATTAAACTGTTGTTTGAGACTTTCATTAAGCTGTTGTTTGAGATTTTTATTAAGTTGTTGTTTGAGATTTTCATTATTTTCATTAATTTGTTGTTTGAGATTTTCATTAAGTTGTAGCAATAATGCCATAACTCGATCCATGCCAGAATTAGCTGCCGTATTCTCTGTGGTTTGTGATGTTGTATGTGTAACGTTTCGTGTACCGGTAACCATTTGGCCATTGTCTGATTCGTAAAAAGGTTTGTCAATCGGATGTGCACTGTTGGTCACTACATCGGAATCAAATAAACTTGACGTGTTTTATGAATATTGTTCACCTTCGTTAGAATCATTTATCTGTTCACTGTGTAAATTTTGCAAATCAGGTGTGTTAAAGTGGGCAGCGTTCATTTTAACGGAAAGTGCCGCGTCATCAGTTGTCGTTAAATTAAATGTGGACATAACTGAATTTGTTAGTTCATCATTTGGAATAAAATCATTACTGGTGTTGGGCACGCACTGATTATCTGTAATTAGAGGATTATCACTATTACACTGAGTGTCGCTAGTATTATCGGTCAAATTATTCGAGTCGGCTTTTTCACTCATTGCACATCGCGATGTAATGTTATCAGTTTTTCGCGGCATTTTCACAAATCAAAGATAAGCACAAAATCAAACAAAGACAAAGCATAAATGGAACAAATACAATTACAACAAAGAGCAATAAATTGCCGATGATCTGTGAAACAAAGAGTGACAAGTTAGTAAATACGTTGCGCCAGATGCAAACTACATTTAACATTAAGTATGTAAGAGCAGATATATAACTGACTACTACTCAGAAATTCACAAAGAAATACGATCCTCGCCGGTTGTCGACAAGTGTAACCTCCCCACAAGAAATAATATGAATAGTATTCACATTTAGTGTAACCTCTCAACAGAAATTTTTTTATAATAATCACCCAACAGTAAAACATATAATTATATAATTCACATCCAGTGTAACTGCCCAACAGATAAATTCCGTAACCTACCAATTATACAATGTGACTAACCTCTCAATTAAATTGTGGTTCACTTATAACCTTTCAGTAATTGTCTGTGAATTTAAACTGGTAAAGTTTGGACGTCAGCAGTGCTGCGTCATGGCCTTGAAAGATCATTCTGAATAAATTGAAAATTCTTACCTCAATAAGGTCGCCGGATAACGCATATTTATCTGCTCCTATAAGAAATTATTCTGGCACAGCCGAGCGCAATGCTGGCTGATAGATTTGTCATGTATAAAAAGAAACAACTGATTTTTCTTTTCAATAATCGAGATGACCAAGGATTGGAGAAATTAGTGAATTCTTTAAATTGAAATGAATAATTGTCAAAAGTTTCTTTTTATGAGAAAGATTATTATTAAGAGATTTTTTTTAAACAACTACATGGGACTTGATTTAACAATACTACATATGCTCGAGACTGCTTTTACCTTAGACTACAACGCGCAGGTACCGCCATCGCTCCCTCACGACCGGCCCAGCCAACTCCACACACACGACTGCTAGCTAGCAACTACCAACTCCTACTGCTACACAGTTCCTACTGCATACAACACTGCTCTTTGGTCTGAGATTTTCTTATAGCTTACATATCGCAGGTAGCGCGTGAACAATCCATCGAAATTACATCTGCTCCAGCGCGCTAGCAACAAATTCTTTAATCATGGACCTCTTACAAGGTATTACACTATGGAGCACAGATCAGTATTTTCAGATTTCCCGCTACCGTGCTAGGGATAAAATCTACTAAGTGGTAGAAAGTTGGAGACAGTAGCATGACATGAGACATAAAAGAATGGATTAATGCCAAAACAAATCTTCAGCCTATAATTGCCACAATGAGCTATTTCCATCTTGCCATGTTATATTCTTCACAGGGAGCTGACTACACGATTTAAAAAAAATATAACGATCATTGAAGTTATTCCATGAAGTTTACCGTTAACTTCGGAAGTAAGTGGAAACTACCAACAATGTTCAAAGTGACAGCTTACTTGTTAACTACTATGGAAATTAATGCTCAGCGACTAATCGCTAGGATGTTACCACGTCTGCGAGTATCGTTCCGAGAAGCCACTGTAATGAGCACGGGATTGGCGTGGCGTAAAGGCTTTGGTAGGGTGGTAACGGTCATAACAGCAGTACCGTGCTCCATACTCAAATAATCCTGGCTATCAAATTACAGCTAAGACAGCAAACTCGTTCACCACACACACACACACACACACACACACACACACACACACACACACACATATACATACACACTATAGAACATGCTGTTAAACGATGAATTTCTGTTGAACACGTTCGGCACTCAAATTTCATTGCGGGCAATAACGCGCTTCGTTGACATCAGACAAAAATAAAACAAGAAAGAGAATTCTAGAGTTAATATTTGTATTTTGAGACATATCAAAAGTGTGAGCGGATGAGAGGGAAACCTTACACCGCAAGCAGGCTTCTGTGAAAACATTTGCGCTATAAACAGAGAAATTTAAATACGTATCTTGAAGGATATTATTGTAAAAATTCGTCTTCTCAAATTACTTTGAAGAACGAGAAAAATCTTATAGTTAAGCAAATAGGGAAAAAAGGATGAACAATGACATGAGAAACACCAGCTCTCATCCTAGCTAATGGTCTCAGTTCAGCAGTGAAGGGATTCCATAATTTTCTTCAGGTTTATTATATCCTTTTGAAGCCACAAGCTGATGATTAGAACACATTGAGATCAAGCTTAAGTGACGTTACACAGCTATATTTTAATCGTTGTACCAAAGAGCTAAGACATTTTGGAATAAGGCGCGTCGTCTGGACTCCACTTTCTTTCAGTTTATTATTTAGTGAAGAAGATTTATTAGGGCATATCCGATGGGTTTGGAAGGCTCTATGGCCAATGTTATTTTGTTAAAGAGGATTGACGACAGTGATCGTCATGCTGAATTCAGGACAGGAATGGAGGATTTAGAGGTCTTGGAACCGAGTGCATGTTTTGTCGGTCGATCACAGATGCTGTTGGGTGCTTTATTGGTGCCAATTTATTTAAACAGGAGCGGTGTGGAAACACTTGTATCAGCCAAGCCAGGGCAAGCTTTCACACAACGGAAGGCAAGGTGGAGGACATGGTTTGAGCTGCAGGACATCCACTGGCCACAGGCAGAGGAGAACGCTTGGCTCCCTTGTCCCAGGGGCACAACTTTTTACGACTGCTTTCGCCGACTCACGACAGACCGGCGCCCGGGCAGTTGATCTTGGCAGAGCGGAGTGCATTCCTCCATCTGCGTACCTATCATAACCCCCCCCAAGCCACCTAATGGTGTGCCACTATCTGATGCCTCCAACCCTGCTCTACTCGCGAATAGTGCATGGGAAGAATAATTGTTGGGAAGCCTCTGTACTGGCTCTAATTTCTCGACTTTTCTCCTCGGGGTCAATACGCCAGATGTATGTGGAGATAACTAATATGTTGTCCGACTCCTCCTAAAAAGTGCTGTCCCGAAATTTCAATAGTAAATCTCTCCGTGACGCACAAAACCTCTCGTGTAGCGTCTGCCAGTGAAGTTTGTTTAGCAGCTCCGTAACGCTCTCTCCCAAGCTAAATCCGTGACAAAACGCGCCGCTCTTCATTTGATAGATCTCTATCAGCCGTATCTGATAGGTATCCCAGAGAGACGAAGAATCGGGAGAGCAAGCGCCTTATAAGTCACTTCTTTCGTTAATGAGCTATATGTCCTTAAGATTCTTCCGATGAATCTGAGTTTAGTGTCTGCTTCTCCCACTATCTGTTTAATGTGGTCATTGCACTTAAGGTCACTCGATAGTTACGTCTAGATATTTTACGCCAGACGCTGCCTCCTGCTGTTTTTCATCAGTAGTGTGGCTGTACAGTAGTGGATTTCTTTTCCTATGTATGTGCAGTATATTACAGGTATTTACATTCAAGGTCAACTGTCAGAGCCTGCACCGTTCATCAGTTCTCTGCACTTCCTTCCGCAAGTTCTTACTACCTTCTGTCGTTGCTACTCTGATGCAGATAACTGCATCATCTGCGGATAGACTTAATGATCATCCGACGCTCTCTACTAGATCATTTATACGTATTGTAAACAGCAACGGTCCTATCACACTTCCTCGCTCTACTCCGGATATTACCTTTACATCTGTCGATGTAGTTCCGTTAAGAGTGACATGTTGGGTTCTATCTGCAAGGAAGTCTTGAATCAAATCGCAAGTCTGCTCCTATACTCCGTAAGCTCGTACTTCTTCTTTTATTAAACGGCAATGTGCGGGGCGATGTCAAATGCCTTACTGAAATGAAGGAATACGGCATCAACCTGAGCGCCGCTGTCCACTGCGCTGTGGATCTCATAGAGGAACAGAGCGAACCGAGTTTCGCTGGGTCTCAGTTTCCGGAATCCACGTTAATTTTTATAGAGATGTTCATTTTCCAAAAACGTCATAACTCTTTAGAATGAAACATATTCCACAACTCTACAACACATTGACGTCATCGATATAGGTCTATAATTGTGTGGATTTGTCTTATGGCCTTTTTCAAAAACGGGAATGATCTGCGCTTTCTCTCAGGCGTTAGGTACCTTTCGTTGCTCAACGATCTACAGTAAATTACTGCTAGATGGGGAGAAAGTTCTTTTGCATAATCGTTATAGAATCTTATAGGTATCTAATCTGGACCTGACACCTTTCCACTACCAAGCGATTGTAGCTGCTTTTCATTTCCGTGATATCTCAATAACTGCCATTTCCACGTTCGAACGACGATTGGGACAGTGTTACGATCCTCCGCGGTGAAACAACTTCGGAAGACCGAATTCAGTATTTCGGCCTTCTCTCTGCTATCTTCCGTTTTGGTGCCGGTATCGTCGTTGAGAGAAAGAATAAATGATTTAGACCCACTTACTGATTTTACATACGACCAAAATCTCTCAGGGTTTTTACTCAGGTCGGTTTACCAAGTCTTAAATTCAAAATCGTTTTACGCTTCTCTCATTACTTTTCTTACGCTCATTTTCGCTTCCTTCATATTTTGCTGTCATCTAGGCTTTCACTTCTATTGAATCTGAGATAAAGTGCTCTTTCTTTACGTAGCGCTTTTCTAAAACGGCTGTTAAACTATTGTGAATGTTTCCTATCCCTTAAAACCTTATTCGGAACATACTTGTCTACAGCATATTGAACGATGCCTTTGAAATGTTTCCATTTGTTCTCCACGTCTTCGTCCTCATCACCGAATATTCGATGCTGACTACTGATATATTCTGAAACTTGTATCCTGTTTCCGTTACTGAGAAAATATATCTTCCTACCTTTCTTAACATTCCTAGTAGGACCCGTCGTCATAGGTGCCGTCACAGCCTTATAATCACTGATACCTTCCTCCACGTCAACTGATTCGATAAGATCAGGTCTGCTTGCCGCCTTACCAACAATTCAAAATTGTTAAGACTTTCGTGGCCACTTGTTGACAAACTGCTTATTTGCTTCTGTCTCGGGTTCTTCGGCCGACGTTCGTGTGATGATTTTGCTGACGTTTCGCCAGCACGAGTGGCTGGCATTGTCAAAGCTTCACCCTCCATTGCCGGAGGTGAACTGGAGCCGGGCTCGCGGCCGCAGACTATATGTACCTTGCGCGCCAACGTCCGAGGGCTTCTCCGCGGTCATTTCCGCGGTCATTTCCGGTGCGTTTCTCCTCTTGCTACCTGCTACGGTCGTTCTCTGCAGTACGGGAAGCCAGGATCCGTTTACCTTAAGGCTTTCTTCTTTCTTGTTGAAGCTGTTCCCGTGTATTTCTACACAAACACGAGAACAGCTTCAACAAGAAAGAAGAAAGCCTTAAGGTAAACGGATCCTGGCTTCCCGTACTGCAGAGAACGACCGTAGCAGGTAGCAAGAGGAGAAACGCACCGGAAATGACCACGGAAATGACCGCGGAGAAGCCCTCGGACGTTGGCGCGCAAGGTACATATAGTCTGCGGCCGCGAGCCCGGCTCCAGTTCACCTCCGGCAATGGAGGGTGAAGCTTTGACAATGCCAGCCACTCGTGCTGGCGAAACGTCAGCAAAATCATCACACGAACGTCGGCCGAAGAACCCGGGACAGAAGCAAATAAGCAGTTTGTTACCAACAATTAATTTTATATGATCGTTCCACTTCAAATCATTCCGCGCGCATACTCCCAGATATTTTACAGAACTAACTGCTACCAGTGTTTGTTCCGCTATCATATAATCATACAATTAAGGATCCTTCTTTCTATGTATTCCCAATACATTACATTTGTCTATGTTAAGGGTCGGGGCGTGGAATGTCAGAAGCTTGAACGTAGTAGGGAAACTAGAAAATCTGAAAAGGGAAATGCAAAGGCTCAATCTAGATATAGTAGGGGTCAGTGAAGTGAAGTGGAAGGAAGACAAGGATTTCTGGTCAGATGAGTATCGGGTAATATCAACAGCAGCAGAAAATGGTATAACAGGTGTAGGATTCGTTATGAATAGGAAGGTGGGGCAGAGGGTGTGCTACTGTGAACAGTTCAGTGACCGAGTTGTTCTAATCAGAATCGATAGCAGACCAACACCGACAACGATAATTCAGGTATACATGCCGAAGTCGCAAACTGAAGATGGACAGATAGAGAAAGTGTATGAGGATACTGAAAGAGTAATGCAGTATGTAAAGGGTGACGAAAATCTAATAGTCATGGGCGACTGGAATGCAGTTGTAGGGGAAGGAGTAGACGAAAACGTTACAGGAAAATATAGGCTTGGGACAAGGAATGAAAGAGGAGAAAGACTAATTGAGTTCTGTAACAAGTTTCAGCTAGTAATAGCGAATAACCTGTTCAAGAATCACAAGAGGAGGAGGTATACTTGGAAAAGGCCGAGAGATACGGGAAGATTTCAATTAGATTACATCATGGTCAGACAGAGATTCCGAAATCAGATACTGGATTGTAAGGCGTACCCAGGAGCAGATATAGACTCAGATCACAATATAGTAGTGATGAAGAGTAGGCTGAAGTTCAAGACATTAGTCAGGAAGAATCAATACGCTAAGAAGTGGGATACGGAAGTTCTAAGGAATGACGAGATACGTTTGAAGTTCTCTAACGTTATAGATACAGCAATAAGGAATAGCGCAGTAGGCAGCACAGTTGAAGAGGAATGGACATCTCTAAAAAGGGCCATCACAGAAGTTGGGAAGGAAAACATAGGTACAAAGGAGGTAGCTGCGAAGGAACCATGGGTAACAGAAGAAATACTTCAGTTGATTGATGAAAGGAGGAAGTACAAACATGTTCCGGGAAAATGAGGAATACAGAAATACAAGTCGCTGAGGAATGAAATAAATAGGAAGTGCAGGGAAGCTAAGACGAGATGGCTGCAGGAAAAATGTGAAGACATCGACAAAGATATGATTGTCGGAAGGACAGACTCAACATACAGGAAAGTCAAAACAACCTTTGGTGACATTAAAAGCAACGGTGGTAACATTAAGAGTGCAACTGGAATTCCACTGTTAAATGCAAAGGAGAGAGCAGATAGGTGGAAAGAATACATTGAAAGTCTCTATGAGGGTGAAGATTTGTCTGATGTGATAGAAGAAGAAACAGGAGTCGATTTAGAAGAGATTGGGGATCCAGCATTAGAATCGGAATTGAAAAGAGCTTTGGAGGACTTACGGTCAAATAAGGCAGAAGGGATAGATAACATTCCATCAGAATTTCTAAAATCATTAGGGAAGGGGCAACAAAACGACTATTCACGTTGGTGTGTAGAATATATGAGTCTGGCGACATACCATCTGACTTTCGGAAAAGCATCATCCACACAATTCCGAAGACGGCAAGAGCTGACAAGTGCGAGAATTATCGCACAATCAGCTTAACAGCTCATGCATCGAAGCTGCTTACAAGAATAATATACAGAAGAATGGAAAAGAAAATTGAGAATGCGCTAGGTGACGATCAGTTTGGCTTTAGGAAAAGTAAAGGCACGAGAGAGGCAATTCTGACGTTACGGCTAATAATGGAAGCAAGGCTAAAGAAAAATCAAGACACGTTCATAGGATTTGTCAACCTGGAATAAGCGTTCGACAATTTAAAATGGTGCAAGCTGTTCGAGGTTCTGAAAAAAGTAGGGGTAAGCTATAGGGAGAGACGGGTCATATACAATATGTACAACAAACCAACAGGGAATAATAAGAGTGGACGATCAAGAACTAAGTGCTCGTATTAAGAGGGGAGTAAGACAAGGCGGTAGCCTTTCGCCCCTACTCTTCAATCTGTACATCGAGGAAGCAATGATGGAAATAAAAGAAAGGTTCAGGAGTGGAATTAAAATACAAGGTGAAAGGATATCAATGATACGATTCGCTGATGACATTGCTATCCTGAGTGAAAGTCAAGAAGAATTAAATGATCTGCTGACCGGAATGAACAGTCTAATGAGTACACAGTATGGTTTCAGAGTAAATAGGAGAAAGACGTAGGTAATGAGAAGTAGTAGAAATGAGAACAGCGAGAAACTTAACATCAGGATTGATGGTCACGAGTCAATGAAGTTAAGGAATTCTGCTACCTAGGCAGTAAAATAACCAATGTCGGACGGAGCAAGGAGGACATCAAAAGCAGACTCGCTATGGCAAAAAAGGCATTTCTGGCCAAGAGAAGTCTACTAATATCAAATACCGGCCTTAATTTGAAGAAGAAATTTCTGAGGATGTACGTCTGGAGTGCAGCATTATATGGTAGTGAAACATGGACTGTGGGAAAACCGGAACAGAAGAGAATCGAAGCATGTGAGATGTGGTGCTATAGACGAATGTTGAAAATTAGGTGGACTGATAAGGTAAGGAATGAGGAGGTTCTACGCAGAATCAGAGAGGAAAGGAATATGTGGAAAACACTGATAAGGAGAAGGGACAGGATGATAGGACATCTGCAAAGACATGAGGGAATGAATTCCATGGTACTAGAGGGAGGTGTAGAGGGCAAAAACTGTAGAGGAAGACAGAGATTGGAAAACGTCAAGCAAATAATTGAGGACGTAGGTTGCAAGTACTACTCTGAGATGAAGAGGTTAGCACAGGAAAGGAATTCGTGGCGGGCCGCATCAAACCAGTCAGTAGACTGATGACCAAAAAAAAAAGGGTCAGTTGACACTCCCTGCACCGAGTGCCTATCCGCTGCAGATCTTCCTGCATTTCGCTACAATTTTCTAATGCTGCAACGTCTCTGTGTACTACAGCATCATCCACGAAAAGCCGCATGGAACTTCCGACACTATCAACTAGGTCATTTATATATATTGTGAAAAGCAATGGTCCCATAACAGTTTCCTGTGGCACGCCAGAGGTTACTTTAACGTCTGTAGACGTCTCTCCATTGATAACAACATGCTGTGTTCTATTTGCTAAAAACTCTTCAATCCAGCCACACAGCTGGTCTGATATTCCGTAGGCTCTTACTTTGTTTATCAGGCGACAGTGCGGAACTCTATGGAACGCCTTCCGGAGGTCAAGGAAAATAGCACCTGCCTGGGAGCCTGTATCTAATATTTTCTGTGTCTCATGAACAAATAAAGCCAGTTGGGTCTCACACGATCGCTGTTTCCGGAATCCATGTTGATTCCTACAGAGTAGATCTTGCGTTTCGAGAAATGACACGATACGAGAGCAAAAAACATGCTGTAAAATTCTACAACAGAGATATAGGCCTATAGTTTCGCGCATCTGCTCGACGACCGTTCTTGAAAACTGGCCTATCTGTTCCTCTGTTCCTCTAGAGACTTGCAGTACACGGCTGTTACAAGGGGGCAAGTTCTATCGCGTACTCTGTGTAGAATCGAATTGGTATCCCGTCAGGTCCAGTGGACTTTCCTCTGTTCAGTGATTTCAGTTGCTTTTCTATTCCTTGGACACTTATTTCGATGTTAGCCATTTTTTCGTTCGAGCGAGAATTTTGAGAAGGAACTGCAGTGCTGTCTTCCTTTGTGAAACAGCTTTGAAAAAAGGTGTTTAGTATCTCAGATTTACGCGTGTCATCCTCTGTTTCAATGCCATCATCATCCCTGAGTGTCTGGATATCCTGTTTCGATCCACTTACTAATTTAACGTAAGACCAGAACTTCCTAGGATTTTCTGTCAAGTTTGTACACAGAATTTTACTTTCTAATTCACTGAACGCTTCACGCATAGCCCTCCATACGCTAATATTGACATCGTTTAGCTTCTGTTTGCCTGAGTGGTTTTGGTTGCGTGCTGTTTCCTAACTTTATTGTTGTACCACGGTGTGTTTTTCCCGTCCCTCACAGTTTTACTCGGCACGTACCTGTCTAAAACGCATTTTACGATTGCCTTGAACTTTTTCCATAAACACTCAACATTGTCAGTGCCGGAACAGAAATTTTCGTTTTGATCTGTTAGGTAGTTTGAAATCTGCCTTCTATTACTCTTGTTAAACAGATAAACCTTCCTCCCTTTTTTTATATTTCTATTAACTTCCATATTCAGGGATGCTGCAACGGCCTTATGATAACTGATTCCCTGTTCTGCACATACAGAGTCGAAAAGTTCGGGTCTGTTTGTTATCAGTAGGTCCAAGATGTTATCTCCACGAGTCGGTTCTCTGTTTAATTGCTCGAGGTAATTTTCGGATAGCGTCCCTACCACCCATCCTAAACATCTGTGTGTCCCAGTCTATATTTGGTAAATTGAAATCTCCACCTAAGACTATAACATGGTGAGAAAATTTATGTGAAATGTATTCCAAATTTTCTCTCAGTTGTTCTGCCACTAATTCTGCTGAGTCTGGAGGTCGGTAAAAGGAGCCAATTATTAACCGAGCTCGGTTGTTGAGTATAACCTCCACCCATAATAATTCACAGGAACTATCCACTTCTACTTCACTACAGGATAAACTACTACTAACAGCGACGAACACGCCACCACCGGTTGCATGCAATCTATCCTTTCTAAACACCGTCTGTTCCTTTGTAAAAATTTCGGCAGAATTTATCTCTGGCTTCAGCCAGCTTTCTGTACCTATAACGATTTCAGCTTCGGTGCTTTCTACCAGCGCTTGAAGTTCCGGTACTTTACCAATGCAGCTTCGACAGTTTACAATTACAATACAGATTGCTGCTTGGTCGCCGCATGTCCTGACTTTGCCCCGCACCCTTTGAGGCTGTTTCCTTTCTGTACTTGCCCGAGGCCATCTAACCTAAAAAACCGCCCAGTCCACGCCACACAACCCCTGCTACCCGTGTAGCCCCTTGCTGCGTGTAGTGGACTCATGACCTATCCAGCGGAACCCGAAACCCCACCACCCTATGGCGCAAGTCGAGGAATCTGCAGCCCACACGGTCGCAGAAGCGTGTCAGCCTCTGATTCAGACTCTCCACTAGGCTCTGTACCAAAGGTCCGCAGTCAGTCCTGTCGACGATGCTGCAGATGGTGAGTTCTGCTTTCATCCCGCTAGCGAGACTGGCAGTCTTCACCAAATCAGATAGCCGCCGGAAGCCAGAGAGGATTTCCTCCGATCCATAGCGACACACATCATTGGTGCCGACATGAGCGACCACCTGCAGATGGGTGCACCCTGTACCCTTCATGGCATCCGGAAGGACCCTTTCCACATCTGGAATGACTCCCCTCGGTATGCACACGGAGTGCACATTGGTTTTCTTCCCCTCTCTTGCTGCCATATCCCTAAGGGGCCCCATTACACGCCTGACGTTGGAGCTCCCAACTACCAGTAAGCCCACCCTCTGCGACCGCCCGGATCTTGCAGACTGAGGGGCAACCTTTTGAACAGGACAAGCAGCCATGTCCGGCCGAAGATCAGTACCATCCTGAGACAGAGCCTGAAACCGGAGAGGCCTTCCGTTCAGCCCTCCGGAATGTCTTTCGCTCCCTGCCACATCTTGAGACAACCTCCCACTCTACCATAGGTGAGGGATCAGCCTCAATGCGGGCAGTATCCCGGGCAACCACAGTCGTAATCCAATCGAGGGATATGTGGGACGAGCTGGCCATCCCGACAAACCCCCATCCGGACCCCCACAGTGATGCCCATTGGCCACAGACTCCAGCTGTGTGACCGAAGTCAACACTGCCTGAAGCTGGGAGCGAAGGGATGCCAACTCAGCCTGCAGCCGAACAGAGCAGTTACAGTCCCTATCGATGCTAAAAACTGTTGCCAAAGAACGTTGGAACTAATCTACAGAGAGCACAAAGAAATCGACACAAAATTTAAACGGTTATTAAAATACAAGCTTGCCTAGTAAATGCAGTAATGCTGCTGCTTGCGCACTACTGACACACTGCTCGGCGGCGGAAGGAGACTGCGCGATTTTACGCTATTCAGGTACTAAAACGCGATGCTACAACTCTCAAATACTACAATACGCCCGAAATTTATGAATTAAAAAATACAAGTACCAAAAACACGCAAAGAAATTAAGAATTCAAATATGTAACAAATAAGTGTGCTAGGAGTATACGACTTTCTGCTGGCAGCTGCTTATCCAACGGCGGCAGGGAGCACACTGCAATACTATCTGTGCATTACAACCTTCAGTAAGTGATACAAACTCTCGAACCTTTCCTTGGATGATCCTGCAGTATACTAAAATCATATCAATGTCTTCTACCTCTCATCTGCGAGGAGAAAGTTTTTCTGAGGTCACTGTAGATGATTTAACAATCAGACTGTGTTTGATTCTAAGGGAGGGGTTCTCTAACGTAAAAAACAGCCCCATGTGCACGCCACACGTATTCCGCTACCCAGGTAGCCGCTTCCTGCGTGAAGTGCACGTGTGACTTGGAAAGTCTACAATTCTGCACCCGGTAGCAGAGGTCGAGAAATTCGCATCCGATGCCGTCACCGAGTCATCTGAGCCGCTGGTATAGACGCTCCACTCTGCTCCAAACCAGAGGACAGCCATCAACCCTGGGTATGCCACAAATAGACAGCTTAGCCTGCACCCCGCGTGCGTTGCTTTTGGCCTTCACCGAATCAGCCAGCCGCCCAAAGGAGCCGAGGATGGCCTCAGAACCCAAGCGGCAGGCGTCTTTCGTGCCGACATGTGCTACTACATGCAGCGGGTTGCACCCAGTGCGCTCGATAGCCTCCGTTTCTGCACGTGTCCTCACTTTGTTTCCGGTGGACCTTCGTGCGAGGTCAGTATCTGTTACGCTTGTGAAAACATTTCGAATCAGCGGCCGAAACGAGCCGGCACTGCAGGACGCGTGGTACTATGTTCCTGGGATAGACGTTACGTTTTTTCGGGGTCACGTAGGCACATAAAGTGTGTTGATCCCGCATGTGCTACATAGCTGAGTTTTGATGGGGACATCGATTGTGATTGCAAGAAGTGTACAAGTAGAGGCCTGTTCGATGCCATAAGATGAGCTGGCACTGGTAGAATGGATTTGTCCAACTTCTGGAGGGAGGCTATATGGTAGACAGAAATATATGTATTTGGTACATAGGAATACATCCGTTTTCGATTTTTTATTTAGGTTTTTGGTGTGTATCCCACGTGCTCGTTTTGCGAGCTCGAGTGGAGTCTGAGAAAGTGCGATTCATGTAGAGGTTGTGAAGGCGAATGGAGTCTCAGAGAGTAGATTTTTGCAGTGAACAAGGAAGAAGAGCGATTAATTTAGACTTACACACGAAGGTGGATCCGGACAAGAGGAGGAGCCGGAAGTCTACTGTTCGAGCCGATGGAAAGACATACGGTGAGCATTTCACAGCGTTGACATTAGGTCGCTTTAAGATGTACGTACAACAACCAGTTGGGAATAAATACATAGGGCGACAAAGAACGAAATGCTGGGATTAAACAAGGTAAAATGTGTGAAAAGGGCCTCCCGTCGGGTAGACCGTTGGCCGGGTGCAAGTCTTTCGATTTGACGCCACTTCAGCGACTTGAGTGTCGATGGGGGTGAAAAGATGTTGATTAGGACAACACAACACCCAGTCCCTGAGTAGAGAAAATCTCCGACCCAGCCGGGAATCGAGCCCGGGCCCTTAGGATTGACGTTCTGTCACGCTTACCACTCATCTACCGGGGGCGGCATAAAAGTGTTGTAAGACAGAGATGTAGTTATTCCAAGTGTAGTCGTTAGTTTATAAGTAGCGGTCCATTGTTAAACTGCAGTCGATAATGTTCAAAAAACAAAGTGTAGTATCTGTGATTAGTAACGAAACCGTGCTCGATCCCGGGTTCGAAACCCCCCGTCTTCAAAATTTGATTAATAATCATAATTAATACTCAGTACTTACGCCATAAGAGGTCACCGTCATTCTGCGAACGGCCTTGTCAGAAAGGGCGGAGGCGCGGACAAAAGTTCAGGTGATTCATGTCCTTGGAATGGGAAACAGCCCTTAAGGGCGGAAGCATCAGCGATGATCAACGGGATGAGGATGCAGAAGGTAATGGAAATCGCCGCATCAAAGACACTTAACATGTATCCACAGGACCTGTGGCCTGTAACTGAAAAAGTGTCATGATGATCTTTCCATTGGCAAAAGATTCCGGAATAGTCCCCGATTTGGGTCTTCTGGAAGGGACTGCCAAGGATGGAGTGACCATGAGAAGTGAATAACCAACGATAGGACAACTCTCTACGAGTCGGGATGAGGAATGTCAGTAATTTATACGTGTTAGGGAAGCTATAAAATCTAGGAACGGAAATGCAAAGACTCAGTGGAGATATAGTATGGATCAGTGAAGTGAAATGGAAAGGAGACAAGGGTTTCTGGTCAGATGAGTAGCAGCAGCAGAAGAAAAAAACGGGAGTAGGATCCTTTATGAATAGGAAGGTAGGGCAGAGAGTGTGTTCCTGTCAACAGTTTAGTGATAGGGTTATACTTATCAGAATAGACTGTAACCAACACCGACAACGACAGTTCAGGTATACATATCGAAGTCGCAAACTGAAAATGAAGCGCTAGGTAAAGTATATGAGGATACTGAAAGGGTAATAGAGTTCATAAAGGAAGATGAAAATCTAATAGTCATGGGGGGCTGGAATGCAGTTGTAGGGGAGGGAGTAGAAAAAAGGTTAAACGAGGATATGAGCTTGGGCAAGAAATGAGAGAGGGGGAAGACTAATTTAGTTTTGTAAACTTCAGCTCGCCATAACGAATATTCCGTTCAAGAAACACAATAGGAGGAGGTATACTCGCAGAAGACCGCTCATACGGAAAGACTTCAGTTACATTGCATCATGGACAGAGATTCCGAAATCAGATATTGGATTGTAAGGCATGCTCAGTAGCAGATACAAACTCAGATCACAATGAAGTAGTGTTAAAGGCCGCACGAGAATAGGCGAGCGGCCTAAGGCGCTGCAGTCGTGGACTGTGCGGCTGGTCCCGGCGGAGGATCGAGTCCTCCCTCGGACATGGGAGTGTGTGTTTGTCCTTAGGGTAATTCAGGTTAAGTAGTGTGTAAGCTTAGGGACTTATGACATTAGCAGTTAAGTCCCATACAATTTCACACACATTTGAACATTAGTTTTAAAAAGTAGGCTGAAGTTTAAGAGATTAGTCAGGAAGAATCATACACAAGAAAGTGGGATATGGAAGAACACATGAATGACTAGATACTCTTGAAGTTCTCTAAGACTATAGATACAGAAATAAGGAATAACCCAGTAGTTAGTAAAGTTGTAGAGGAACGGGCATCTCTAAAAAGACCAGTCACCAAAGTTGGAAAAAAATATAGGACAAAAGGAATGTAACTGCCAAGGAATCACATGTATTAAAAGTAATACTTAAAATAATCGATGAAAGTAGGTATGAAAAATGCTCAGGGAAATTCGGGAATTCAGAAATACAAATCTCTGAGGAACTAAGTAAATAGGAAGTGCAGGGAAGCTAAGACGAAATGGCTGCATGAGAAATGTGAAGAAATCTAAAAAGAAAAGGTTCCCGAATGGACGGGTTCAGCATGTAGCAAAGTGGTAACAACCTTCAGTGAAATTAAAACCAAGGGTGGTAACATTGAGATTGCGACGGGAATTCAACTGTAAAATTCGGAGGAGAGACTGGACAGTTGAAAAGAGTACACTGAAGGCCTCTATGAGAAGGAACACTTGCGTGACGTGGTAGAAGAAGAAACAGGAGTCGATTTTGAAGAGACAGAGGATCAAGTATTAGAATCAGAATTCAAGAGAGCTTTGGAGAACTTACGAGCAAATAAGGCTGAAGGGATCGATAACAGTCTATTAGAATTTCTAATATCACAGGGGGAAGTGGCAACGAAATGAGTATTCCCGTTGGTGTTCGGAAAAGTATCGTCCACAGAAATCCAAAAACTGGAAGAGTTTACAAGTGCGAGAATTGCGAGAATTATGGCACAATAAGCTTAACTGCTCCTGCATTCAAGTTGCCCTCAAGAGTAATACACAGAAGAAAGGAAAAGAAAATTGACTATGGGCTAGTTGACGATCAGTTTGACTTTAGAAAGGTGCAGGCACTAGGGAGGCAATTATGACGTTGCGTTTGATTATGTAAGCAGAACTAAAGAAACATCAAGACGCGTTCATTGGATTTTCGACCCGTAAAAACCGTTCTACTGTGTAAAATGATGCAAGATGTACCGAAATTCTGGGAAAAATAGGGAGAAGCTATACGCAGAGAGGGGTAATATACAGTATGTACAAGTGCCAGGGAGGAATAATAAAATTGGACGACCAAGAACGAAGTGCGCAGGTTAAAAATGGTGTAAGACAGGATGTAGTCTTTCACCCTCACTGTTCAATCTGTACATCGAAGATTCAATGATGGAAATAAAAGAAGGTTTCAGGAGTTGAATTAAAATTCAAGTGAAAGGATATCAATGATATGATTCGCTGATGGCATTGTTATCCTAAGTGAAAGTGAAGAAGAATTACATGATCTGCTGAATGGAATATACAACCTAATGAGTACAGAATATGGACTGAGATTAAATCGAAGAAAGATTTTAGAAACGAGAAGTAACAGAAATGAGAGCGGCAAGAAACTTAACATCAGGGGTGATGTTCACAAAGTAGATGATGTTAAGGAATTCTGCTACTTAGGCAGTAAAATTAACAATGACAGACGGAGCAAGGAGAACATCAAAAGCAGATTAGCAATGGGAAAAAAGGCTTTCCTGGCCATTAGAGGTCTACTATTATCAAACATAGGCTTTAATTTCAGGAAAAAGTTTCTAAGAATGTACTTCTGGAGTACAGCATTGTATGGAATGGACGGGATGAAGGAAATCTGTTAAGACATCAGGGAAAGACTTCCATAGTAGTAGAGGGCAAAAACTGAACAGGAAGACAGGGTTTGGTATACATGCAGCAAATAGTTGAGGACATAGGTTGCAACTGCTGCTCCGAGACGAAGAGGTTTGCACACGAGGGGAATTCGTGGTGGACCGCTCAATCCAATCAGAAGACTGATGTCCCGAAAAAAAGGTCTCTTGAAGTCCCTTAACATGTATGCTTATTACTTCTGCTTCCTCACTAGCTTCTTCTTTTTCTCCTTCTTCCTGCCACTGATTTTCACAGAAGTTTGCGTAGTAACTGGTGATAGTACTACAGTATGTTTTGAGAATTGATTGCAACGACGATGGGGAAAGAACAAATTGATGCAGGATGGCTCTGTTCATTTATTCATACAGCTTTGTCTGTGCTCATAGAATTTAAAATCAGCCGTTATGTAAATAATCCTTGCTTTTATTAATTTGAATCATCCACATGTCATGGGAGACGCGATACATTCAGAGTCGTTTATTTTTATTGTTCCGTATTGGGCTAAATAAACGTGAACTGATACTGTAAAAAATATTTATTTTTGCAATTTTGTGCTGTACTGGTAGCAGTATCCCTCACTCAGAGAAATTCCCTAAGTTTTCTATTTTTTTTTTTTTTTTTTTTTTGTTTTCAGGATACAGTACAGGGGTAAGTCACTTGCGATCGTTATAACATGTGTTAGAGTTGGCAATAAGTTTCAGAAAGAACCAACGAGGTCACTAGGACAACGATAAATATAGTGCTGTGAATGACATGTGCGTGTTGTTAGTTAGAAAACAAGCAATGTAAATTCGAGGATGGAATGACAACAACGTTATGAAAAGGCTAGATTGCTGCTCACAATATAGAGGAGACGTTGAGTCACATACAAGCACAACGAAAAGACTCCTACAAACTTCAGATCAAGGACAGAAGGCATTTTTCTGAAGTAGAAAACTAAAACTTATAGCATAGCAGTGCTTTCGTTATACCAATCTGCGACTCAACGTCTCCTCTGTGTGGTGGGTAGCAATCAACCCTTTTCACAATATTGTTCTTGTTACAAACAGCATTTTGCCCACCTTCGTAGAGTGCGAAAGAGAAAATCCTTGTGGTGGGGCTGTCCACACAAGATTTTTGGATGTCCGAAGTATGTTTCCTACCGACAGAAAACGAATCGTATGGTGCACATCCAGGTCAACGATATCAACTAAGTCACCTATGTGGCTTGTCACAAATACCATTAGCAGAGACGTGGAACGAAACTTGAAGTAATCACGGGAAATACATATGATCGAATGGCAATGAAGAGTGTATTATAAGTTCGCTGAAAGAATTATACAACAAATCTGTAAGTTTAACTAGCTGCAGCGCTAATATATATTGTCTTCGCGATTAGAAGCATATTCCCCGGTCGTAAACGATGTTAGTATCTACCTCACATGAATCTTCTATAACAATTCAGACAGATATCGTATTCAGTGAGAACTTTCCTATTAACCACACCGACATAAATAAAATATCTTCTTTTGCGCGAGATACCAGTTCGTTAGGCCTAATACAGAATTTATGGAAGGCAAAAGTGACAACAGAGGAATGGTTCTTCGGAAGTCTAAAGAAGTATTCTGGAAATATTTTAGCGATTTTGATTTCCTCTCAGTAGACGTGAAGTTTTTAGTGTATCATGGACTATATCTTCTGAAAAAAGCTTAATATAGCTATTTCTTGAAAGATAATTTTAGTTTCCCTGGAAGCAAATGGCAAAATGCGATTGTCGTGGCGCAAAGCCTCCAGCTTATTTACGATGTTACAAAAATTACCCTGACAATTGGTTGCTCCATTGTGCTTATTTTTAACTGCCGTGCGACGAATAAATTCAAATTAAGCCGCAGCAGCGGAGGTGGTCGGAGGCCTTCTCCGGGGCGGAAGTTCGGCCATTGTCCGCCGCGGAGCCCGGCGCTGCCGTCTTCCGGTCGCCAGAGTTAAGAGGACAGCTGCAAAAAGGCCGGCTCCAGTACTTGCGGCCGCTAAGAATTTTCTGAAAGACTCCAAAATATGTGCACCATTAATCCGTCAAAAACAAACAAAATCTTATAATCGTTTAATAATCCTTTGATCTAAACAACTTTTAGCCTATTGGCGCTATTTATGTTATTTAGCTTACTGCCGTACCGCACTCATAGCTTATTTCAGAAAATTAATAATCGTACATATTTCATAATTCTGATTATACTCAGGCTAGTATATTGTGTAGTTTTTTGGTCTCATCTCTAAATTGCACAGCTGTCCAAAATTAATGTGGAACGATTTACAACATAATGATGAAACATAAGGTCTACTTTGTATGTGAGGTGAAAAGTGATTTGACAATTACGACATGTAATACGAAATATTATTCATGTGCTTGATAATGACAAGTCCTTGAAGTTGGCTATTCGCACTACTTAAATAAATATAGGCTATATTACAGCCTACTACGGGTCAAGTTTTCTTATTTTAAAGTTAAAAACGCCCCTTCCGTTACATGTTTTCTGTTCATTTGCCCCTCCTCTGCGACTGTTAACTACCAATCCTGTGTCTTTCATCCTGCAGTCGTGATGCTAGGCTCCGCCCGCCCTCAACTTCCATATGTAGTTTACACGACCGACGTATCTCCTGCCTCATCCTACCCATCTTAACAGCTAAAGTGACGGCAAAAGTACCTCTGCAGTACCCCCTTCATCTAGGAACCTTGTCGGTCCGTCCAGATTGTTCTAATCAGTTTACGTTCTGGTAATTCTTTGAGTAGTTCCTTAATTAATGCGAAATCCGTTAATGTCTCAAGTCGCTGAAGTAAATCGTCTTCTATGTACCGCAAATTCACGAAAGGATTATATGACAACCCAACAGGAGCTTCCCTGTAGTGACATCTACGTATTCGAAACGGAACAACCTATTTCTTTTTATCGAAGATGTACTTGCATTAGGTACAGTTGATTAGTAGCATATGGAAATCTCTACCGACCCCGGATCTGAATCTGTATTCCCTGCTTAGCATAAGAACCAGTTTAACCACTTAGGCTATCCGCGTACGCCTCATGGTCTGAAACAAACTTCCATATGTCACCGCTTGTCCACATTCTGCACTTGCACGCTTGCAGTGAACGAAGCAGTTTGACTCATGAATAGTGAGGAAGCGTTTGTCAGACGCTTCCGCAGACACGCTGTGGAGCAATTATAGCGCGAGTGTAGACGCACCTAATTCGTTACCCCGCAAGTACTGAGAGCACGGAAGGAGTGAGCAGGCGGAGGAATCTGTAGTTCTAACCATTGCCTGTCCCATAATTATCCGAGGCTCTCTAGACGATTGGTGGTTCTCAACCACTAGGAGCAGCAACATCGGTAGCTCAGCGTTGTCGTCGGTTACATTCCTCGTCGTCCGCACTGCTACAGCATCGTAAGTCTGTTAACTAATATTGTACAGACAATATCCAGTGGCGTTTCTTTCACTGGATTTAATAATTTTCTTCAATAGTAACCCGCAATAGTTAAAAACTTGTAGGGCAACTTAGTTGTCACTGTCCTCTGACTTCATTACCAAGCAGAGTCCCTTTCCTTTCCATGGAATCCCCGAGTGTCGTAAAAATATGATTTACTATATACTATCCGTTTTGTTTGTTTGCGAATCACTAGTTTCAGTCTACATTCTGCTGCCTCACTAACTGTTCATTCTTTTATTGTACAATAGAGGTCTAACTAATTTGCAGTTTTCAGTATCAACTTCACTTACTTAAAGTAACGTAAAATTTAACTGGCAAAACTAGTAACTGAAGATACAGCACGAATTAAGAGTGCGGAATTACTTGTATTCCGTATTCAGCTTAGCGAATGACTTCTGCTGGCTTGGTACGTATTTTATTGTCCTTATGTTAAAAATAAAGTAGGCTCAATTCAATCTTTCAATAGTTAAAAGCAAATTTTCTTGCATTTTTCCAAATTTTGCATTACGTTACTCTGAGGCTACTGAAAGTTGTTTTTTACGTAACAAATTTTCAGCACAGACAGACATTTATTGAATCAGCAGCTTCATTTAACTTTGCTTTAAAATTATAGTACTTCAGAATAAGCAACTGCAAACCAAGTGCTTCCTGATTTATTTACTTTTTTGTAAGGTGTTGCGTTTTGGAAAAGCGTGACAGTCTTCTGTTGCCATGACAGTGATTATTTTATTAATTTTCTTTGCCATTACCGTTCTTAGAATTCTGGATATTCATTGACCTAGAGGGCTGGTGACTGTTTAATTATTTCTTTTTCGCAGATCATTATTTTTGGATTGAATATTATGTGGTACCCCTTCCCTCTATGTGGTTCGTCAGCGATTGCACTATATTCCATCAACTTCAAAATTATCATCAGTATTTAGATTAGGTTTAGTATAGATTCTTCCTTCAGAATTGTCTGTTGTACACTTTCCTCCTACTAAATGGTAATATTTTTCTTCGGTAACGCTAGCCTTGCTCATGGTAAAATTTCATTAGGCATACGTGATAACGGTCGTTTATATCGCAGTCCAACAGGCCGATTAGGAAGGGGGAGGGAACATATTCAGAAATGCATCTTCGGCAGAGGGGCTGGATGGAGTGACCGAGCGGTTCTAGGCGCTACAGCCTGGAACAACGCGACCGCTACGGTCGCAGGTTCGAATCCTGCCTCGAGCATGGATGTGTGTGATGTCCTTAGGTTAGTTAGGTTTAAGTAGTTCTAAATTCCAGGCGACTGATGACCTCAGAAGTTAAGTCCCACAGTGCTCAGAGCCATTTGAGCCACTTCAGCAGAGGACCTTACCGGCCCCTCTAAAGGAAGTTTCAGGCGCTCTCTGTGGCTGACAAACGTTCTATTCGAAATGCAGGCGCTTGCCCTATTTCAGTGGATGCCTCACGGCCTCCAAAACTGGCGCGGTCTTAGAGGGTTGGATTAGTGGTACTTGGTAGGTTCAATGTTAGGCGCTTCATATGGATACGCCTGCCAAACACGGAAAATAATCTAATGTGCAGTCTGTGCGCATACCTGGAAGAGCCTTTCCAGTTGTCAAACTGAATCTTCCTGATGCCAAGAGGAGTACAGAGTACATTCAACTCCAGGAGGAGGCTGACTTGACACTAACTGTGTTGTCGCTTTCAATTAAAGAGATTCGCTTTGGTTTTGGGCACCTAGTTGAGATGGTAAAGACTGTCAGTCTTGCTGCGAGATGAAGGCGGAGCTCAACATTTGTACCATCGTCAACAGGAGCGACTGAAGACCTTCGGTACAGAGTCGAGTGTACGGCTTCAGAGACTCAGACGGTTCTGTGACCGTGTAGGCTGCAGATTCCTCGACTTGCGCCACGGAGTAGCGGGTTCCCGGCTCCCGTTAATTGCTTACAGGCTAAACGGGCGAGCGGGAGCTCCGTGGAGAAATTAGAAGAAGAGCACTAGTCTAAAACTGTGCAGGGAAAATATGGACGAAGGTGTACCTAGCAACAGTCGGGACTGTAGTTGTAAGCTATCGTAGATGTGTTTGAACAGAACCATAGGTAGAAGCGTTAATAAAAACCACAGAAGGTTAAAACAGTTATACGTACGGGAAACTGAAGCTGAAGGAGTCTTTATCGCTTTCTGAAGATTTTACCTTGTAGTGAAATTGAAATATATAGTTTATGTGAATTAGTATGGGTAGAGGTTATATTTGACAACCGAAATACATTGATACATGTACTTGGATACTCTGCAAACCACATTTAAGTGCCTGGCATTGGCTTCATCGAACCACCTTCACAATTCTTCATTATTCCAATCTCGTGTAGCACGCGGCAAGAGTGAACACCTATACCTTTCTGTACGAGCTCAGACCTCCCATACTTTATCGTGGTGATCGCTCCTCCCTATGTAGGTCGGTGTCAACAAAATATTTTCGCATTCGGAGGAGAAAGTTGGTGATTTTAATGTCGTGAGAAGATTCCGTCCCACCGAAAAACGCCTTTCTTTTAATGATGTCCAGCCCAAATCCTGTATCATTTCTGTGACACTCTCTCATATATTTCGCGATTATACAAAAAGTTCTCCCTTTCTTTGAACCTTTTCGATGTACTCCGCCAGTCCTATCTGGTAAGGATCCCACACCGCGCAGCAGTATTCTAAAAGAGGACGGAAAAGCGTAGTGTAGGCAGTCCTTAGTAGGTCTGTTATATTTTCTAAGTGTCCTGCCAATAAAACGCAGTCTTTGGTTAGCCTTTCCCACATATTCTATGAGTTCCTTCCAATTTAAGTTGTTCGTAATTGTAATACCTCGGTATTTACTTGAATTTACGGCTTTTAGATTAAACTGATTTATCGTATAACTAGAGTTTAGCGAGTTCCTTTCGGCACTCATGTGGATGACCTCACACTTTTCGTTATTTAAGGTCAACTGCCACTTTTCGCACCATTCTGATACCTTTTCTAAATCTTTTGCACTTTGTTTTGATCTTCTTATGACTTTGTTGGTCGATAAACGACAGCGTCATGTGCAAACAACCGAAGACAGCGGTTCAGATTGTCTTTCTGAACACTGTTAGATCGTTTGAAAAAATTTCGGCTGAACTTATTTCCGGCTTTAGCCAGCTCTCTGTACCTACAACTATTTGAATTTCAGTGCTTTCTGTTAGGGCTCGGAGCTCTGGTTCTTTCCCAACACAGCTACGACAGTTTACAACTAAAGTACCAAACGTTTCTACGGCTACCTTACTGTGCTTTACCTGCCCACTTTTAGACGGACGCCACTTGTGTCGTTCCCTGAGCCCTCTAACCTAAAAACCCGCCCTGTCCCGTCCACACAGACCCCGCTACCCGTGCAGCCGCCTCCTTTGTGTGGTGGACTCCTGACCTATTAAGTGGAACCTAGAAATCCACCACCCGATTGCAAAAGTCAAGTCGGCTCTGCACCAGAGGACCACAGTCGGTTTTATCGACGATACTGCAGATGCTCCGCCTTAATCTCGGAAGTAAGACTGGCAGTCTTTACCATTTCCGCTATCCGGCCAAAATCAGACAGAATCTGTTCCGATCCAAAACGACGCACGTCATTGGTACCGACATGAGACACCACCTGCAGTTGGCTGCGCCCTGTACTCTTCATGGCATCCGGAAGCACCCTTTCCACATTCAGAATGACTCCCCTCGGAATGCACACGGAGAGCACACTGGCTTCCTTCCCTTTCTTGGCAGCCATGTTCCTAAGTGGCCCCATTATGCGCCTAACATTGGAGCTCCCAACTATCTGCAAAGCCACCCTCTGTGAATGCCCAGACCTTGCGGGCCGAGAAGCTCCCTCTCGAATAGGATGGACGATTGCATCCGGCTCAGAGACATCGTCAGCCAAAGATAACACCCGAAACCTCTTCGTCAAACAAACCGGGGAGCCCCTACAATTGGCCCATTGGAAAGTTTTTCGCTGCCTGCCAGACTTTGGAATGATCTCCCACCCGAACATGGGTGAAACGTGGGACGTGCTCGACGTCCGTCGAATCCCTGCGTCCGGATCCCCCATAGCGACGCCCCTTAGCAGCAGCCTCAAGCTGTGTGGCAGAAGCCAATGCAGCCTGGAACTGTGAGCAAAGAGTTGCCAACTCAGTTAGCGTCTGAACACAACAATCACAGTTCCTATCCATTGCTGCAGTCGCTCCTGTTTTAAGCTCGTAAAAATATGCAACAAACGAATGTACTCGCCTTATTAGCAGTGGGAAATCGAAATGCTCTCTCACTGACGGTCTAACTGACACCGGGCTTTTCTAACCAAACGAAGAAAAGCCTGTACGATATGTGGGTCGATACAATGGTCGAGTCGATACAACAGTCGATAGCAACAGCGGTACTGTACACTACACTATTATTGAAGTGAAAGTTTTTGCCTAGTAAGCACTCGAACAATGAAGAAATTACAAAAATAAACTAGTAACTTCACAGATAACTGAAAATAAGCCGCTCCTGTTTAAAGCTCGTAAAAATATGTAACAAGCGAATTGTGTACTCGCCTTATTAGTAGCAGGAACTAGGAACTTCTGTTATATGTTACTGTTCGTATATCCTATTTTTGTCGAATTACACTGTGAATGTCTCAACACGATATGAATTTCCATAATGTTCCTAATTATGGTGCGTTGGTTGTACCCTATCAACAGTCACAGATTGTCCGTGGGCACGCACAAGTGCACTGCACTTATATTTCGATAACTTCATAAGTAATTTAATCAGTCATATATTCCCTTATTTATAATGTCATATTACTTAGCTTGATTCTCTGGAAGCCCGTTTTGCTCAAGTAATACAAACATTTAATCACTGATATATGATTATTCCCACCAGTATCAGAAACTTACACAATTCAGCTCAGCCACCATTAGTTTACCTTTTACATGACACTGAAATTTTGGTCATATAGCAAAGGTGCACCCAATTGTAGTAAAACCAGTCACAACATGACATGCACGCCCCTACTTTTTGTTGTCTAGTAGCACAGAAAATTATTCTACCTTGGCATACTTCTCAGACAAGTGCGTGAAGCTCAACATCCAGAGCTACTTGGACTTATTTCTCGTCAAAATATTTGCTTCCAGTAATTACTGACACTGTCGCCTATGAACTACATTACTCTTCATACTTAATCTACAATATGAACAGATACAAAATTAAAATTCATTCTATAAATAAACACAAAAGTTATTCATATACACATAAATGTATACAATCAACATGAGCTCTCCTTCTGTGGTTCTGCTGAAAACGAATGCCAATATAATTACTTATCTAACTATACATACTACACCTAAAAACACAATGAAATAAAATCTACTTAACGAGTACAATCTTTACTAGAGACTGGAATAATTCTAATTTTCAATTTGCATAGTACTTTTTAGTATCATGGTGAGGATAGAGTCCCTTTACCTTTCCTGTCACTGGGTAGGCCAATAGATATGCCACAGGATGTGGAGTCCTTCTTATTTCAAACGGTACGACAAATAACAATTGCCATTTCTTGTTACATTTTTTTCAATAAAGATGCCTGTGGATGAGTGCGCAACAACACTCTATCCCCCACAGCTAAAGTTTGTACTTTCCTTAACTTGTTGTCATATTTTACCTTTCTCTTTGTGTCCTTTTCAGCTATATTCACCAAAGCAAGCTTAATCTTTTCTTCCATGTGGCACCTTAGGTAGAACGTTCACCCACTCATCCCTTTCATCCTTTTGAAACATCAGTTCATCTGGTGTGAACTCTTGCACGTAGTCTCCCTATCGTTTTTCACTATTCGGCCAAAATGTCCTCATAAATCCATTTAGTTCGCGAGAAACCCTCGCAGTCGGACTCTCTTGTGGATTACATCATGATGTTAGTAATTGTTTGATTCCATTTTGCTCTAGTGCGTTCCTCCAGATATATCAAGTAAAATTACTGCTATTATCTGATCTAATAGCTTGTGGTTTCCGTACTTGCGGTATATATCCCAGCAATAACTAACTTTCTTAAGATTGTTTTGCTCCTTGTGGTTTTTATTGAATGTAGCTTCACATGTTTTGTAAATACTTGCAAAAAGCCTACAATGTATCTACATCCTCCTCGCGCTCTGGGTAATGCTCCGCAGATATCTGTGGATAGCAAACCTAGTTTTATCCCTGGCAATATAGAATGGAAGGAACCCTGCTGTCTTTATTATTACATTTTGGTTTTTGACATATTGCACACATTCTAATGACCGTCTGTACTTTCCATCGCAAATTAGGAAAGCAGCAGTATTTTCGTAGATTATTGGCCCGATACCAGTTGTGCATTTTGTATCAACTTGACTTCATGGCTTTCAGGAATACGTCCACGCCAATTAGTAAAACTCCATTTAGCACGTAAAAATAGTCTTTGAGGTTGTCATACTCAGGTTGTTCCAATTTCTGTAGGACACCACACCAGCGTATATCCTTTTTCTGTAACTTCTATATCCGCTGGCCTAGTTCCAAATAATGCCTTCTCGCCATTGGTCCTTTCATTAAAATAATAGTAAATTCTTCTCTACGCTCATCTAACTGTTCTTCCTGATCTAATCATTGTGGTTTCATAGATAGGTCGTCTGCAGTTTGATTGTTCTTTCCTTTAATATATCGTATGCGAAATCTCTATTGTAATAATATCGGCGTGGGCACTTTGCACAATAGCAAGAAGCTCAGGGCCTCCCTATCACAGTAGTATTGTTTGTGCCCCATTTAAATAATAATGAAACTTCTTGAAATCCAAAACTATAGCTGATGCTTCCAGCGCAGTCGTGATAAATGCCTTTTCACAACTCGACAATACCTACAAAAGCTGTTGTGGAGAACGTGGGTTGCCCGTTAATTGTCTTAATTTGGAAAAGAGAAGATCCTAATCCAGCATTTGAAGAATCTGTCATCAAGCAAAAGTCTAAGTACAATTTCGCATTTACCAGAACGTATTTGATTTTCTCAAATGCATACTGACAGTTATTTGTCCGTTGCCAAGGAACATTCTTTCTTAACAAGTTAACTAACGGCTCTGCATTCATGACTTGGTCCTCTATGAACTATCGAAAAAAATGAGGCTAAACCCAAAAACGCCTCAAGTTGTTTCTTATCCATAGGTGTAGGAAAATTCTTAATAGCGCTTATCTTGGCACTGTCCTGCAAAATTCGTTTGTCATCAATTAAATGATCCAAAAATTTTACCTTCTTCATCCGGAAGTGATACTTTTGCGTGTTTGCTGTTATTCCATATCTCCTGAAAGTTTCCAATAATCTCTCTAATAAGCAGATGTGCTGTTCCCCGTTGCAGCAGCGGTTACGATGTCATAGACGAACAGGGTGGGCTGACTTCTTAGTTCTGATCCTGACACAATATCTTATGTCATTATAAGAACTCGTGCACTCACATTCAGAACGAAAGGCAATACTTTAAACTGATAACTTCTTCCGGTATATATGAAGGCTGTATATTGTGTCGATTGTTCATCCAATTTGATCTGCGAACAGGAAGTCCATAGGTCAATACTGGTAAAGTACTTGGCTCCATGAAACTTCTGAGTGCGTTCGTCTGCATTTTCTGGATGAGTTCTCACTGGTACAATAATTATAAAAATGGTTCAAATGGCTCTGAGCACTATGGGACTCAACTGCTGAGGTCATTAGTCCCCGAGAACTTAGACCTAGTTAAACCTAAATAAGGACATCACACACACCCATGCCCAAGGCAGGATTCGAACCTGCGACCGTAGCGGTCACGCGGTTCCAGACTGCAGCGCCTAGAACCGCACGGCAACTTCGGCTAGCACAATAATTACACTCCTGGAAATTTAAATAAGAACACCGTGAATTAATTGGCCCAGGAAGGGGAAACTTTATTGACACATTCCTGGGGTCAGATACATCACATGATCACACTGACAGAACCACAGGCACATAGACACAGGCAACAGAGAATGCACAATGTCGGCACTAGTACAGTGTATATCCACCTTTCGCAGCAATGCAGGCTGCTATTCTCCCATGGAGACGATTGCAGAGATGCTGGATGTAGTCCTGTGGAACGGCTTGCCATGCCATTTCCACCTGGCGCCTCAGTTGGACCAGCGTTCGTGCTGGACGTGCAGACCGCGTGAGACGACGCTTCATCCAGTCCCAAACATGCTCAATGGGGGACAGATCCGGAGATCTTGCTGGCTAGGGTAGTTGACTTACACATTCTAGAGCACGTTGGGTGGCACGGGATACATGCGGACGTGCATTGTCGTGTTGGAACAACAAGTTCCCTTGCCGGTCTAGGAATGGTAGAACGATGGGTTCGATGACGGTTTGGATGTACCGTGCACTATTCAGTGTCCTCTCGACGATCACCAGAGGTGTACGGCCAGTGTGGGAGATCGCTCCCCACACCATGATTCCGGGTGTTGGCCCTGTGTGCCTCGGTCGTATGCAGTCCTGATTGTGGCGCTCACCTGCACGGCGCCAAACACGCATACGACCATCATTGCCACCAAGGCAGAAGCGACTCTCATCGCTGAAGACGACACGTCTCCATTCGTCCCTCCATTCACGCCTGTCGCGACACCACTGGAGGCGGGCTGCACGATGTTGGGGCGTGAGCGGAAGACGGCCTAACGGTGTGCGGGACCGTAGCCCAGCTTCATGGAGACGGTTGCGAATGGTCCTCGCCGATACCCCAGGAGCAACAGTGTCCCTAATTTGCTGGGAAGTGGCGGTGCGGTCCCCTACGGCACTGCGTAGGATCCTACGGTCTTGGCGTGCATCCGTGCGTCGCTGCGGTCCGGTCCCAGGTCGACGGGCACGTGCACCTGCCGCCGACCACTGGCGACAACATCGATGTACTGTGGAGACCTCACGCCCCACGTGTTGAGCAATTCGGCGGTACGTCCACCCGGCCTCCCGCATGCCCACTATACGCCCTCGCTCAAAGTCCGTCAACTGCACATACTGTTCACTTCCACGCTGTCGCGGCATGCTATCAGTGTTAAAGACTGCGATGGAGCTCCGTATGCCACGGCAAACTGGCTGACACTGACGGCGGCGGTGCACAAATGCTGCGCAGCTAGCGCCATTCGACGGCCAACACCGCGGTTCCTGGTGTGTCCGCTGTGCCGTGCGTGTGATCATTGCTTGTACAGCCCTCTCGCAGTGTCCGGAGCAAGTATGGTGGGTGTGACACACCGGTGTCAATGTGTTATTTTTTCCATTTCCAGGAGTGTATATTGACGATTCTTGCATCCAACACCAATCTTACTTTTCCCCCTGGTTTAGATCCCTCTAACAGCGGACTGAAACATGGACTGACCGGTGGTTCCATCAGGTCGCAGTTCATCTTGCTGTTTATCTCATCACTTACTGATATCTTCAATCTCCACGGAACTGGATATGATTTATTACAATACGTAATAAGAGGAAACACCCTCCAAACGGCACATATCCCTTAATAATTCCTGGCCTTTCTTCAAAAACTGGGATGCATTTTTCCTAAAGATCTACCAATTGATCATTTTCTTCGTTCTCGAACCCATCAGCTTCCTTTGCCTTTTCTTCCGCTTGTTCTGCTATCCTGAGCATCTTGCTTTCCTTTACCTCTTCTGTATGTTTACATCTCCTTTCTTTTGTAATGAGCTTAATACGATGACGAGGATAGTAATTGCCCTTGCTCCTTTCTTCCATGATCAGATCAACTTATGCCATTTCCCCGATTATCACAAAAACTGACACTACCGGAGGAAAAGTCTAATTTTAAGTCCTTCTCCCTCATAGTCTCTAATCTGATGATAGAACCTTTCACTAATTTTTGAATTACTAGGAACACGCATCTTGTCCCTGTATTTCCTATTCTTACATCTAGCAAAGTTTGTATCTGTACTGGTTGCGAGTGGGTACTCAAAGCTCCAATGATCTTATAGTTTCGTATCGGTAACGTTCGTATTCTGTCTTCTGGGATAGCCGTTTAATTAAATCGTTGGAGATCGCGTTTATCGAAGCTCCGGTATCCGAGATTACTCTGATAGGTATGTTTAATATTTCGGCACTGATCGCTGATACTGGCACTTTACTAGACATTTGTTCACCAGGACTTACATCTTCTGTTAACTCTTCAATGATCTTCATTCCAGCGTTGTACCTGAAAAAATTTACAGGTGACTATTTCCCCGCATTACTCTTTTATCGACCGAATCTCTGGCGTAATTCGGTCGAATTGACTAAAAACTGCCCGGTCTAGCCGGTCCATTGTTGTCATCGGTTGCTTCGACTATGACCAGTGGTTGTTCTCGCCAGGGTTGATTATCTGTTGGCCTTGGCCTCGCCTCGCATGTGATTTGATTACTTTGTACTTGTTTTCTACTGTCATGACATACAGGTTTGTACCTCCTTTCAAGTCGCCTCTGTCTGTTTCTGTTCGGCTCATAATTTCTTCCATTATTCTGCTGTTCCGTAAAGTTTGCTCCATTGTTGAAACCATTATTCATAATAGTTCGATGAAAATTATCCATTTGTCTTCCATTTATTCATACGTTATTACTATCATAACATGTCTGCCTATTTTCCATTTGATAAGGTTTATGACTGAATCTACTGCAGATATCAATTCTTCTAGATTATCTTCTAAAACATGCAGCAGTATTTCCCTGATCTCCGTGGGAAGCTGAGCTTTGATGACCATCATCACACTTTTGTGATCTATTGATGGATCCCAATATCTTGGTTTATTCAAATATTTTTCGAAGTATCTCCTTAAGTTCCGGTTCCGGTAAGAGAAGGGTTGTGGGTTATGCACTTTCTTCTTCAAGCTCTCCTGAATGCCTCTTGACCAATATCATATATTGAGGATTGCCTTTTCACTTGTCTACTACGGCAGTGACCCACAGAATAACCATCACTTTGGGTATAACCTGCTACATATTCGATTTTCTGTTGCTCAGACTAAGTGCGTGCTAAGAATCTCTGAATCAGAAAGGGCGTGCTCAATTCTACTTTTGCCCAATAACTGAAATGATACTTTGTTTTGCAGGTGACGTTTTATGTCTGATGTTTTTGTGCTTTCCCGTTATTGTACAAATGCTCTCATTGCGTCATTCCTTTTCACCACATATATAGCAATATAATATGTTATTAACTGCATTCACAGTCAGCCAAGCATACTTTTCGTTCCAGGCTGTCTGAAAATTGCGGTTTTGTTTGGCTTCACTTAAAACTACACTTTTTTTCGTCCATTGATGTAGAAAAAAGGCGTTTTTAATAAACATTCTATAAGGTGTACAGTTGCTGGCTCACTCATGTTGGCGACACAACGAAAAAATCACCCAAGAATGACTATTAACACAAACCCCGCCACTGTTCACTTCCGTATTAAAAGCCAGCATAGAAGCGGCAGAGACTAGTTTCGATACCTGCTAGCAAGTGCAGCGCACTGGCCTTCGTGGAAGACGGGAAGTGGAGGGGAGCCGAGAACGCACAGGCGCACACAGCCAGGTAAGGGAAGGGAGGCAGAGACTGAGAGCACTCGAGTATCAAGCAGGCAGCTACACCAATACTCAGTCGAGTCTCAAGCAGGCAGATACACCAATACTCAGGTTACGGCGCGGGGTACAAAACTGATGCCTTCGCACATTTAGTGCTCTTAGTAGAAAGTTGTTTACATTTTTATTATGAATTACTATTGCATCCTTTTTAAGCATGAATACGGGGGGACTATGTCTCAAAGTCTCTCCTCACGCTATGCCACTGACATTAACGAACACTCCTTTAGTATGGCCTGGGTAATATACGCACCGTTTTCAGCCTAAGCTTGTTTTTAATGCATGTCATTGTTAACGACGTCATATCTCTTGAACTATATGTAGGTACAGTCTTTACATGATCCAGTCACATTAATTTGGCCAGCGCCTACGTTCGAAGTCAGCGTGCATCAATGCTATTATGGCAGAACGCGGGAAACCACTGCAGTCGTAATGAGGAAACGGAGTGATTCGTCTGACGTCCAAAAGGATATGATGATTAGCTATCGGTCCTAGAATAGAATAATTTCCCTAATTACTAAGCTCGTAAATTGTTCGTGTGCCGCCATGGTTAAAACATACCACGCTTGACAAAATGTCATTTTCTAAAACTGGCACCAAAGCAGCTGTGGTGCACAAACGGACCATAAATGACAGGAATGGACGACGGCTGCGGAAAAGGATACGGGCGAACAGACTTGAACAGCTGACACCCCTTGATGAACTAGGGGGCTACCAACAGTGTCTGCTCAACGACCGTTGTTCGAACGTTATTGCCTACAGACCTTCTCAGCAGGCACAGCGGTTGAATGGTGACGAAGGCTGGAATTTGCACATCGTTATCAGAACTGGACGTCCCCGAGTGGCGACAGGTGGCCTTTTCAGATGACTCACTTTTTCTGCTCCATCAGACGGAACCTGTCGGCGTGTACTGTGTGAAACATCTGAAAACAAACACCCTGCAACAATAGTCGTAAGAGTTTAAGCCGGAGCATGAAGCATTGTGATCTGGGTAAAGATCTTGTAGAATTCCTTGGATGGTCTCGTCATTCTAGAAGGCACAATTGGTCATTACAAGTATACATGTTTTCTAGGGGACTATGTCTGTCCTTACATGCAGTTCGTTTTTCCTAGATACGATGGCATCTACCAACAGGATATAGCGTCGTGTTACACGGCTAGCAGTGCAGGGAGTGTTTCGAACACGCCAGGATGAGTTTACCAAACTCCCCTGGCCACCCAGTCGAGGATCTGTGGGACCTTCTCAGTCGGGCTGAACGAACTACTTAAACCTATCTAACCTAAGGACATGACACACATCCATGCCCGAGGCAGGATTCGAACCTGAGACCGTAGCGGCCGCGCAGTTCCAGACTGTAGCGCCCAGAACCGCTCGGCCACTGCCGAGAAACTGAGGCAGCTGCCCACGGCAGTGGAGTCGGCATGCCCCCCCCCCCCCCCAATTCCTGTCCCTTTAAGAACCTCACCCAGTTCCTACACGTTTCACAGCGATCCAGGCTGCAAAAATTGGTTTTGCAGGATTTTTACAGGTGGTCCCATTAATTGGAAAATGTCTATATGTGGTGGCAAGTTTGGATGGGAGTTCAGCAGTTTTACGTATGAACGACGTCGAGCGGCTACTACAATACGTATAAAGAACATTAGTTCACTTTAGTGCAGCTGTTTAATACAAAACACTGAACGTGGATGAAATACAAGTCCACATGACTGACTATATATAAATTTTACTGCCACTTTGAATAGATATTACTTTGAATAGCAATGAATAACAGTCACGTTACTTTAGTGTACAGTTCTGAGTAATAATGCTAGTTCTCTGACGGATCTGAGCTAAGATGATGCTGTTATCATTGTCGGCCGTAAAGGAGTTGGGTGAGCGGCTCTGCGCTCTGTCGTGAATAGACTTCCAGCATAGTCGGCGTATCAACCCTCTTGAAGGAATGTCTTTGTCGATTTCCCTTATTCGTCGCTGCTTCTGGCGGCGGCTGTCTTTAGTTCCTGAAACCGCTGTGAGATACTAACCTTACTACGGAACTTCACTCTTCGGACGACACTACAGATTCAGTAGCATGTGCGGATACTGTTTGCAAAATGTGTTGCGAGTAGACTTAGTAATAAAGAAATAATAAATGACCACTTCATGCCTGATATTGCAGTTTTATTGTTTGAATAACGAAAATTCAGTAATCGATAAACTTTTTTTCCTTTCATTATTTTGTGAAGGGTGTAGGCGCCGAAAGGTTTCATAAAAGCTTGTAATTATACGTAAGTTTGTTGCAAGTCTTTAAGTGCTCTCATACTCAAATAGTGGATGAATGTGGAATGAGCATTTGCACGGGGCGAATTACGATGCCTGAAGACGTGTATACAGTTCCAAATTAATACTGTTAACATAAGGTTACACTATTTCATGAGTAGATTCTGAGAGCATTTCAAGTTTTTAAATTCAGTCAACAAATTTATGAGTCCAGCTTAGTACCCAGCGTTGCCCGACTGTATACGAGAATTTATCCCAGTCCTCTATTGCTCCCTGTCTAGTTTCTCCTCTCTTTGTCCATCTACTCCTATCCCGCCCCTCCTTTCGACTTCTCCATCACCTACTCTCTATCTGTGCCTTCTCCCTCTCCCTGCCAACCTGCTTTTCCCTCTCTCTTATTCCATCTGCTCTAGCACCTTCCATCCATCTGTTCCTTCCCCCTCTATCACATTCTACCCCTTTAAGTCTACCTCCTTTCTCCTCTATCTCTTCCTTACTCCCTCTAAGTCCATTTCATCTTCCCGCTTCCTTCACTCCAACTATCACTTCCTACTCAGTAGGAGCTTGCTGTTTCTGCCAAGTGGTTAGGGGCAGCTCTTTGCCCGCCGTATTGTCACCGTACGCACCTGTCACATATGTTTAACACATTTCACTCACATTTTTACACATATTTGACCTGTATCTCAAGCGAATTTCGTCCTGCGTGTTTTGTTCTCTCGGCCTAAGTGTCTTACAACGATATAACTTTGCAGGTACATCCAGTAGCATATTTGGTTACTGCGTGAAATTGTGTTGCAAATAGAGTTAGTAGCACAGAAGTAATAAATTAAAACGTCATGAATTATGCTGCAGTTTTACTGCGTGAACAGCGAAAATGTAATACGCGAAAAATTTCTTTTTGCTTTCACAATTTTTCGAGAGTATGTCGACGAGATAAAGTGCCGCAAATGTTTAAAACTATATGCAAAGGTTGTTGCAGGTTGTTATGTGCTCCCATTCTCAAATGCTGGTTTATATACCCTGGCTACTTGCTCACGGTGAACTACTATAACTTTTCGCCCCAACCTACAGCTTTGAGAGGGAGGCGGCACTTCAATCCACAGTGGTTGTCTGCGGAGAATAAATGATATTTGTTCCGAGTTCGGTTAAAATCGATCCAGTGGTTTAGGCGATGTGCAGCATACGAGGCGGTACACCAACAAAATCGGAATTATTTTTTAAAATCAATATATATTTTCAAATGGTTTACAGAACAACCTAATACCCTTCGAAATATTCTCCATTGCAACAAATCGATTTACCCCACCGGTGCTTCCACCATTCGAAACATTTTTTTGTAGTCATCTTCAGATATGACAGATAGCTCCTCCCTCGTTTTGTTCTTGACTTCTTCAGTGCTGTGAAACCGATGACCTTTCATGCCCCTTTTAATCCGCGCTAATAATAAAAAGGTTAGGCGAGTAATTTGAGTCAGGCGACGGAACCATGTCATTTTTAGCCTAAAAGTGTCTAACAGAGATGGCTGTGTGTGCAGGTGCGTTGTCGTGTTGAAAACACCGGTCTCCTGTCTGCTACAAATCGTCTCTTTTTTGACGAAGGCTGTTGCTCCAAGATAACCCACTAATTTCTGGCATTTGATTGTCTCATAGAATAAGATCTCGACCATTTTCAATATTTTCGCCGATTTGGGCATTTGATGGACGTCGAGAGCGAGGTTTGCCGTCTGTCGACATGCTGCCATTTTTAAATCGAACCAACCACTCATTCAACTGAGTTTTCCCCGTAGCATCATCTGGTAAGCTGTTTTCAACGTTAAAAGAGTTGCAGCAGCATTTTTACCGATTAGACAACTAAATTTCACAGCTGCGCGTTGTTCACTTAAACTTGCCGTAACATAAAACAAAACAAATACGAAGCAGTGCTGGCAGTGACAACCACTGCAGGCAAACAGAACAAGCTAGGTCGACAACACAGGTGGCACTGCATTTGCAATGAAATTAGCTATATAGGAATAGCGGCAGATATGCGTTCTATATAAGGTACGCCCACAGCAATGTTATTCCGGTTTTTTCTGGGCACCCTCTCGTACACACATCCATTTCTACTATAGATTGAAACTGAAAGTTTTCTTTCCCCTGGAAGTCATGAACAGGCAACGTGCAACTGAGATTGTGCACCACGAACCATGAACCAGGTTAGCAGTTTAGAAGTACATACAGCGTACATACAGCATCATGGCATCTGCTAGCCACCACCGTAGCCTGTATAGAGTATAGTCACCTACAGTACTGTGGCAACACTCAGCCACATGGACTCCATTACCATCTCTCCTTTGAGTCTGAAATCACAAGTCACTGCCAAAACAATCTCCATCTCTCATTAGTAGAACTAACGTGTTAAGACATGATTAGTGTCCATTACATAGGTAAGTAAATAAAAAAATTGGCTCCTAGCAGACTTGAAGACAATCAGTTGATAAAGTGTAGACACATTCCTTCTATTCTGCACTGGAGCTACTCGCAGTACTTGAGAGCAGCTCTCTGTAATGCGTTATGTATTCGTTCGACCCCTCACAGTGCATGCAGGTTTACTGTATGGTTAAATGATGATGGCGTCCTCTTGGGTAAAATATTCCAGAGGTAAAATAGTCCCCCATTCGGATCTCCGGGCGGGGACTACTCAAGAGGATGTCGTTATCAGGAGAAAGAAACTTGCGTTCTACGGATCGGAGCGTGGAATGTCAGATCCCTTAATCGGGCAGGTAGGTTAGAAAATTTAAAAAGGGAAATGGATAGGTTAAAGTTAGATATAGTGGGAATTAGTGAAGTTCGGTGGCAAGAGGAACAAGACTTCTGGTCAGGTGAATACAGGGTTATAAATACAAAATCAAATAGTGGTAATGCAGGAGTAGGTTTAATAATGAATAAAAAAATAGGAGTGCGGGTAAGCTACTATAAACAGCATAGTGAACGTATTATAGTGGCCAAGATAGACACGAAGCCCATGCCTACTAGAGTAGTACAAGTTTATATGCCAACTAGCTCTGCATATGATGAAGAAATTGAAGAATGTATGATGAGATAAAAGAAATTATTCATGTAGTGAATGGAGACGAAAACTTAATAGTCATGGATGACTGGAATTCGACAGCAGGAAAAGGGAGGGAATGAAACATAGAAGGTGAATATGGATTAGGGCTAAGAAATGAAAGAGGAAACCGTCTGTTAGAATTTTGCACAGAGCACAACTTAATCATAGCTAACACTTGGTTCAAGAATAATAAAAGAAGGTTGTATACATGGAAGAATCCCGGAGATACTAAAAGGTATCAGATAAATTATACAAGGGTAAGACAGAGATTTAGGAATCAGGTTTTAAATTGTAGGACATTTCCAGGGCAGATGTGGACTCTGACCACAATCTATTCGTTATGAACTGTAGATGAAAACTGAAGAAATTGAAAAAAGGTGGGAATTTAAGGAGATGGGACCTGGATAAACTGACTAAACCAGAGGTTGTACAGAGTTTCAGGGAGAGCACAAGGGAAGAATTGACAGGAATGGGGAAAAGAAATACAGTAGAAGACGAATGGGTAGCTTTGAGGAATGAAATAATGAAGGCAGCAGAGGATCAAGTACTTAAAAAGTAGAAATCCTTGGCTAACAAAAGAGATACTGAATTTAATTGATGAAAGGAGACAATACAAAAATGCAGTAAGTGAAGCAGACAAAAAGGAATACTAACGTCTCAAAAACGAGATCGACAGGAAGTGCAAAATTGATAAGCATGGATGGCTAGAGGAGAAATGTAAGGATGTAGAGGCTTATCTCACTAGGGATAAGACAGATACTGCCTACAGGAAAATAAAGAGACCTTTGGAGAAAAGAGAGCCACTTGTATGAATATCAAGAGCTCAGATGGAAACCCGGTTGTAAGCAAAGAGGGAAAAGCAGAAAGGTAGAAGGAGTATATAGAGGGTCTATACAAGGGCGATGTATTTGCGGACAATATTATGGAAATGGAAGAGGATGTAGATGAAGATGAAATGGGAGATACGATACAGCGTTAAGAGTTTGACAGAGCATTGAAAAACCTGAGTCGAAACAAGGCCCCGGGAGTAGACAACATTCCATTAGAACTACTGACGGCCTTGGGAGAGCCAGTCCTGACAAAACTCTTCCATCTGGTGAGCAATATGTAGGAGACAGGCGAAATCCCCTCAGACTTTAAGAAGAATATAATAATTCCAATCCCAAAGAAAGCAGGTGTTGACAGATGTGAAAATTACCGAACTATCTGTTTAATAAGTCACTGCTGCAAAATACTAACACGAATTATTTACAGACGAATGGAAAAACTGATAGAAGCCGACCTCGGTGAAGATCATTTGGATTCCGTAGAAATGTTGGAACACGTGAGGCAATACTGACATTACGACTTATCTTAGAAAAGTGATTAAGAAAAGGCAAACCTACGTTTCTAACATTTGTAGACTTAGAGAAAGCTTTTGACAACGTTGACTAGAATACTCTCTTTCAAATTCTAAAGGTGGCAGGGGCTAAATACAGGGAGCGAAAGGCTATTTACAATTTGTACAGAAACCAGATGGCAGTTATAAGAGTCGAGGGGTATGAAAGGGAAGCAGTGATTGGGAAGGGAGTGAGACAGGGTTGTAGCCTCTCCCCGATGTTATTCAATCTTTATATTGAGCAAGCAATAAAGGAAACAAAAGAAAAATTCGGAGTAGGTATTAAAATCCATGGAGAAGAAATTAAAACTTCGAGGTTCGCCGATGACATCGTAATTCCGTCAGAGACAGTAAAGGACTTGGAAGAGCAGTTGAAAGGAATGGACAGCGTCTTGAAAGGAGGATATAAGATGAACATCAACAAAAGCAAAACAAGGATAATGGAATATAGTCGAATTAAGTCGGGTGATGCTGAGGGAATTAGATTAGGAAATGAGACACTTGAAGTAGTAAAGGAGTTTTGCTATTTGGGGAGCAAAATAACTGATGATGGTCGAAGTAGAGACGATATAAAATGTAGACTGGCAATGGCAAGGAAAGCGTTTCTGAAGGAGACAAATTTGTTAACATCGAGTATAGATTTAAGTGTCAGGAAGTCGTTTCTGAAAGTATTTGTATGGAGTGTAGCCATGTATGGAAGTGAAACATGGACAATAAATAGTTTGGACAAGAAGAGAATAGAAGCTTTCGAAATGTGGTGCTACAGAAGAATGTTGAAGATTAGGTGGGTAGATCACGTACCTAATGAGGAGGTATAGAATAGGATTGGGGAGAGGAGAAGTTTGTTCAAATGGTTCAAATGGCTCTGAGCACTATGGGACTCAACTGCTGTGGTCATCAGTCCCCTAGAACTTAGAACTACTTAAACCTAACTAACCTAATGACATCACACACATCAATGCCCGAGGCAGGATTCGAACCTGCGACCGTAGCAGTAGCACGGTTCCGGACTGCGCGCCTAGAACCGCGAGACCACCGCGGCCGGCGAGAAGTTTGTGGCACAACTTGACTATAAGAAGGGATCGGCTGGTAGGACATGTCCTGAGGCATTAAGCGATCACAAATTTAGCATTGGAGGGCAGCGTGGAGGTTAAAAACCCTAGAAGAACCAAGAGATGAATACACTAAGCAGATTCAGAAGGATGTTGGTTGCAGTAGGTACTGGGAGATGAAGGAGCTTTCACAGGATAGATTAGCATGGAGAGTTGCATCAAACCAGTCTCAGGACTGAAGACCATAACAACAACAAACCTCACAATGTTTCTTCATTAATTATTTAGATATTTTGTCTACAAATTTTCTGATAGAATAATGAAAGCTATGTAGTGATTCGGTCCACGAACAAACAGCTTTGTTCCACACGGTCCGAGAGAATCAGACACAGAAACATGTTACTTTAGGGATAAGCCGCCTCTGTTAATGACGTATTTGCAGTACCTTGAGCAAGTTTCTTACAATATGTCTCTTGTGTTGGCGAACATCTAGCTGAGAGAGAGAGAGAGAGAAGGGGGAGGGGTGGGTTGTTGAAGACGGCGTACTGTCGGAAGCGGCGCACAGCGGAGCCCATTCCCGACGCACGCCCCATGGCTCGCCGGGCCTGTGGTCGGGCGGCGCCGCCGTGTGTTGGCGCGCAGCGAGCCCCGCCCAGCCTCCAGCCGCGGGCGGCGTGAGGACCATCTGCCGGCCCGCGAGGACATAAATAACATATAAAGCGCGCCAGCCGCCCAGCTGCGGCCGGCAAAAACTTGCGGCGCGCAACTTCTTCAAACTTTTACATTTCCGTTAAGTTATTAAAATTCGCACTCACCAAGTGTTTCACTTCTTTTTTACCCCTACTTTTATTCTCTCCCTTTTTCCCATTTTTTTTCTTTTGTCCGTGAGGAATGAAATCTTATTTCGCAGCTGTGAAAGAAGTGTCGAGATCCCCGCTTTTAAAACTGCAACCTCGTGCTTAAGAGAGAAAAATTAACTCTCTTCGGCGAATTTTTTTTACAAAACTTCTTCTTGCATCAGAAGAGAAATGATTAGTAAACTAATCATGGTCATAATTAAATACCTTAAATACCGCATTGTCTGCATGGATACGTCTTGTGTTTCTGCAAACAAGCTGATTTGGCATCTCATTTTATAAAATGGCTGTGAGCACTGTGCGACTTAACTTCTCAGGTCATCAGTCGCCTAGAACGTGGAACTAATTAAACGTAACTAACCTAAGGACATCACACACATCCATTCCCGAGGCAGGATTCGAACCTGCGACCGTTGCGGTCACTCGGTTCCAGACTATAGCGCCTAGAACCGCATGGCCACTACGGCCTGTTCAAAAATGGGTCAAATGGCTGTGAGCACTACGGGACTCAACATCTGAGGTCATCAGTTCCCTAGAACTTAGAACTACTTAAACATAACTAACCTAAGGACATCACACACATCCATGCCCGAGGCAGGACTCGAACCTGCGGCCGTAGCAGTCACGCGGTTCCGGACGGAAGTGCCTAGAACCGCATGGCCACCGCGGCCGGCCACACCGGCCGGCCCTCATCTTATATTTAATGACCACACTATCCTACAAGGCTGAGAGAATCTTTCGTTTGTCCTTTCTGGCGCCATTCGAAAACGATTTTTGAATGTGAAATGTGTTCAGTAACCTTTCTCAGCCCGCTGGAGTGGCCGAGCGCTTCTAGGCGCTACAGTCTGGCACCGCGTGACCGCTACGGTCGCAGGTTCGAAACCTGCCTCGTACATGAATGTGTGTGATGTCCTTAGGTTAGTTAGGTTTAAGTAGTTCTATGTTTTAGGGAACTGATGACCTCAGAAGTTAAATCCCATCATTTTTGAATCTTTCTTTGTACAGTTTGTTCCGAAGCTATTCGTTCAAATGAATACAGGAGGTAGAGGACATCAAAACAAATATACAACGGACATACGATCTCTAAAGTCAACTTATAATGTTATAGGACGTTTTGCTTGTGCTGCTAACGTAAGTCGTTAAAACCGTGCGGAAGACATCGGGTAGGAAATTATGTGATGTGTTGTGCGGGAAAACTATTTGACACAGGGAAGAAACGTCACACTGAAGTGGGTTCGTATAAAGGTACTAATGATCACAACATCTGTAACAATATCCTTAATAGCCCATATTTATTTACATTCATAGGCAAGTGTTAACTCCTACACCATTCGTTTACACTCCTCAGTTGTTTCGCGGAATAAACGCTGACATTCATATTTCCGCATTTCCCATGATTGGGCACAGGTGAACCCACGAGGTATTCGACCTCGTGCTCATCATCAGTGATTCGGTGTTAATAGGTGAGACGGCATTCTCATTGATAGGTTAATTGGACAGTATATTGTTCCATGTGAGCGAATGGAGATTTCGCATCTTCGTGGAAAATATGTTGACAGAACTGCTGGAATATGCACCTTTGAATGTACTTAGCGCCGTGGGGTGCCAGCCCACTTCAGCGTTTCTCATTACTGCGAATAGTCATCTGGGAATTGATGGATCTGTCGAGGTGGCCCTGTGGCCTGGCCACCCAGCTCACGTGACATCACGTGTCTGAATTTCTAACTCTGGACGCATACGAAACAGCTGGTGAATGAAACCGTTGTCAAGACAGAATCGTCGTTAGAACTGACGTCGCGGCTGGTAGCATTGCGCACATGCCACGAATCTTCGAACAGACACGACATTTAAAGATTCCGCAATGTACTGCAAGCATACATACCTAAGATCGTACATTCTTGTGAATACCACTGATGTAATTAGCATGCTAAGCTACCTTCTATGTAAATAGTCCCTAGCACCAGAAATTGCTGTCAGGGACTCTATGTACCCTAACTAAATACATCTGTTCTGACGTTCTCTAACTTTTCTGTTAATTTCAATGAACAGTTTGGTTTATAAATTGTATACAGAATATAGGTGGCATTACTTGTGCCTACTTCGCACGGTACCGCAGAAATCCTGATCACTTACCTCTAGCATTAGCTACTTCATGCCGATTTCATGTTTGTTGCTTGCTGCCTTCAAGGTACTTCAATTCCACTGACAAGCAATATATTTCAGCCGAAATAAATACTGTCTTTTTTCTATCTGTCACAAACTGTAATCGTCATCGAAACGAAAAATGCACAGATATTTAAATCTGTGGGCTATGTCATTCTGGTTCCGTACCGCATTCACAAATATGCGTATATAACTGTCTGAATACTACATCTTGATTTCTCACAAGAGCAGTAACGTGAGGACAGGTGTATTATTAGTAAGGTGACTGCATGACGAAGATTATGCACGCGGAAGATGGTTCAAATGGCTCTGAGGTCATCAGTCCCCTAGAACTTAGAACTACTTAAACCTTACTAACCTAAGGACATCACACACATCCATGCCCGAGGCAGGATTCGAACCTGCCACCGTAGCGGTCGCGCGGTTCCAGACAGTAGCGCCTAGAACCTCTCGGACACCCCGGCCGGCCACGCGGAAGACTTCAGTTATTTTAAAAATTCTTTTTTTTCAAGTAAAAGTTGAAAAATGAAGCTGTACCTGAGTTTTACTGTGCACTTTTTTCAAACTACAGGAGGCCAACTAGGTGATCGAAAGCCACTGAGTAAAAGATTAGAGACTCATTGATCCCTCAGGTGTCGTTGGGAAATTTGTGATCGAGACAGGCGTTTCGACTCGTCAAGGCTTTAATATTTTGAAAAATGTGTTTGGATTGTTGCCAAAGAGTAATCACTTCGTCTTGCTTTCCACGGATCATTTATGAAGGTAGGTATCTCATGGTTGTTACTGTTTCCAGTCATTTATTGCTAATGACGTAATCGAACATGATATATGCACTTAACATTATACAATGTTTAGGGTATAAGTACAAATACCTCTATTGAAGACTGAAGGAAGTGTACTGAACAACACTGCATCATTATTTACTTCATTTGCAGACTGATAATTACAGATATTGAGAGTAGCATGTTTTTAAGTCGGTTAGTGCTGACAAGGCCGATGGCAGAACCAACACATTAATACTTCCTTCCTTCTGGGCCTAAGATCAGGTACTGAAGTGACTGAAAAACGGAAAGTCTGTACTGACTGACATAGTCCAATTTGTGGAGCAGTTACGACCGAGTAGAAGACATCGGGTAGTAAATTATGTGATGTATGTGCGGGAAAACTGTTAGAGTCAGGGAAGAAACAACGCACTGAAGTTGGTTCGTATAAAGGTACGAATGATCACAACATCTGTAACTATATTCCTAATAACCCATTATTATTTACCTTCAGAGGCTAGTGGCAAACTCTACACCATTCGTTGACACTCTGCAGGTGTTTCTGTGTTTCTAGTATTTCAGGCTTGTACTATATTGCTCTTTCAGCTTCAATCACTGTCCTTTCTTATGACCATTTATTGATACGAAGTGTTTCAGCAGCACACTCCAATCACCAGGTGTCAAGATGTTATTTCACATCAATTGTTATACCACAGATTCGAAGGAAAACCGTGAATGAAGCAAAACATGTATTATTTCAAGAATCTCTTACCACAGTCACAGACCTCTACCAATTTCCATGCAACATGTACAGATTTCAGTTTTTCCTGTAACTGCATCGATGTTATTGAAGTGGTGGCGCATTCATTTTGGCGATTTCCTGAAGGTACCGCTGTTCTCATTTTCTTATTTTTGTCAGTCTGCTTTCTTGAGGATACTGAGCCAGTAGAAGACAGTTGCTGCTTCGCTGGGACGTGATAGCAGCCAGAATTCACGTTGTGACGGTGTTCTGCCTCATGCCCGTTACCCCTTCAGCAGTAAATAGCGTGCGCTGTGTGCACTATGTTTGCATGTGGCGCTGAGGTTGCAGTTGGCCTGCCAAGTGAAGCGTGATCTCGCCTTGCGGTTAGCCCGCCACCGCCACCGCCACCTGGGCCCGGGACGTGAGATATCGGCGCTACGTGCTTTCAGAAGCGCAAGCCTTAGCCCCGTTCTAGTCTACGAGGCACGATGGCACTCGCTACTCGCTGCAGACAGCCCTGTCTGCGTGCATACCGCCTCTGACTTCCACCGTGGGAAAACACAATATTAAAATTCTCCGGCGAGACCAGAGGGGGGATTCACTGTGTGTACATAACACCGCTGCACTTCTGCCGCAAGTTATTTCTGGATATGAGATTCGGAAGAATCCACCTGGGGGCAGAGGAACGGGGAATGCAAATGGTGTTCGAGATGGGGGATATCCTGCGAGCATAGTTTTCGGCATCAAATATCACTTAAATGGAAGTTTTATTTCGAACAATCGATGTTTTATGAAACAGGTGACTGAGGCTATTCTTTAATACTAAAATGTAAGAAAACTACGTAATGCTGAAGCAGAATAACAGTGAGATCACGGAGGAGACAGTCTCCGCAGAGTCTGCTTTCGCTGGCCTCTACCACCGCTACAATTAGAAGCATCTGTAATCTTTCATTCCTGCTCTGTGGCTCTTGGTTCAGTCGTAAAGTGCTGAGTTATAAGCCTAAAGATCTCCCGTCCGAAGCACCATCAATCCCAGGGATTTTTACCTGTCACTTATTACTTCTATCAAGTCTGGTAATGTTGCGAAAAATGTGGAGTTGCTCAGTGGTTTGGAAACCACGTTAAACTGAACGTGCCCCCTATAGCTGGCTGGATATGTCAGTCCAAAGACCGGCGGGAGACAATGATGTACCACTATCAGCAAGACGACGCCTACTACAGCAATACGATAGCTCCTACACTTGGCCGTGGATTAATTTTAATATTTTGGAAGACGAATGGAAACTAGAAACCATAAAAAAATCTTCAGTTCCGACTCCAAATACCTGCATGATACTTCTGTTCTTGAAAGGAAACCACCTGACGCAGTATGTTGTTTTTCTTGCCCGGGGACCTTCGAAGGAGCCCCCCGCGACTTGCCACCGGGTATGGGCGCTCTTGCACTAAACCACTGTGGTGTTCAAAACAATTTTCAGATTAATAATTGTTTTACTTTTTTACTTATTTATGATCTAGTCGATGAAGTATATTATTTCAACTGCTAAATAACTTACGCGGAGGAAGTAGATCGGGTAAAACGCTGACTGCCATTAGGAGAAACAGAGAGTCCACAAATGAGAAATTTGTTAAAATTGAACATAATTTAAGTATTACGAAGTATTTTCTGGAGCTATTTGCTGGAAGGTAGCCTTATGCGGGAAGGTAATGTTTATGATAAACAGTTCAGTCAAGAACAGAACAGAAGCTTTCGAAATGTGGCGCTATAGAACAATTTTGCCGAAGATTAGATGTGTGGATGTACTGAATCCAATTGGACACAAAATAAATTAAGGGCGCAACCTTACTGAAAGAAGAAATCAGCATGTGAAGGAAATTCTCATTCTGTAATAAAGAGATGTGGGGGGATTACAGCGGGAGACCCTGCCATCATTTTGTAATAAAGGGATGTTGGGGGATTGTAGGGAGACCCTTCCAACAGTAAATTCAAACGAATGAACGTCATAGAAGTTGCGCAGAAATGAAGAGTCTTGGCACTGCTCAGACAACAACTGACTCACAACTCCGTAGTCTCTCTGTTTGTCGCTCTCCGTCTCTCTCTTCCTCTCCCTCTCTCTCTCTCTCTCTCTCCCTCTGTCTCTCTCCCACCCTCTGCTGATCGTATCAATAACTGCTGACTACTTTGTGCTCGCTTCGGATAACGGCTAGGAATACGTATCGCTCTTTTCTTCCAGATACACTAGAACACAGAAAGATACGACAAACTAGCTCACATCTGGACGCCGTGTACGTTTAGCAGCAACTATCTGGAATGATTTCAAGTGACGGAAGAATTTACTGGTGAGAAGAAGTCGGAACTCCACAACTTGTTACCTTGAGTAAATGAAACTGAACCTCGGATAATTTCTCAGAAAATAGCATGAATTTGAGGGAGAAAGAGTCGAGAGTGGACGTCTAAATTCTCCGACGTTAATATGCTGTCATACTATCACCTTACTTCACTACAGGAGCCGTAGTCACGGTAATCGACAAACCAAAACGTACCACATCAGGAGCTCTGCAGCGTTAACGAATTACGTACCACGTCTGCAGAAATCTTAGACTAAAACTGGACTTTGCATCAGTCCCTATTATGAAACCTGTAACAGAAAACCAACTTATTTGCACTGATATTAGCATTATCAGTATGCGCACTAATATGACATTATAATTACAATCCGACTCAAGGCCATAGAAGCCCCACTTATTATGTCGGGAAAGTCTCAAGTAGCACTGCGGAGAAGAGGAGCAAACCTAGGATTTCCGATACTTAACCAGACCGTTGAGGTTGTAGAAGCTTTGGTAATTTAAGGCAGTCTACTATAAAAAAACAATTCAGTACAAGCCTCGACACAAATTACAGATGAGACTCTCTTGCTGTTCTCCTTAAGCAACTTCAGTACCTTCACTGCGGAAATTAGTTTTTAGTTAACTTTCAGGAAAATATTGTAACGTTGGCAAAGTACCGTGACAATAAAATTTGTGCACGCAACAACTGGTATCAGAAAATCTCAACGTTTTGCTCGCATATCGTTTCATGCCCTTGAAACTGACTTCATCTCTAGCTATCCGTTAACTTCATTTCAGTACATTTAATTCATTTTAAATACTGAGACGCTAAATATTAGGCCTCAAAATAAAATCATTGCACTTCATTCATTACTTTCACTTGAGTACATTTAATTACTTTCAAACTTTCAAAAACAAGACACGAAAATCACTAACCTGTGATACAAAATCGTAGAAAATTTAACATATTTTCTTAGTTTTAAGAGTCAACCATTGTTTTGCAGTAAATTCAGCAACTGTCAGAAGTATAACGTCTTGCGGGTAAGAGAAAATCATGTCTATTATAGCTTCCAAACTCAGAATGTGTATATCTACGGAATGAACATGAACTAGACCGAAAAAATGTTGGACGTTATGAAGAGAGATTTTTTCACGAGACTGGTAAAAGTAACCCGCGTACTCTGGCGTTTCCTTACCGACTAGTGGCTTCCCCTCATCTTGCTTCATATCTGTATTTTCCAGTGCAAATTTTGACGATATATGCTGTGTGTCTTCTTTGTAAACAAACTTGTTCCACTCACTCACAGTGCTTGCTGTTGACCAGAGCGATCCCCACTTTACTCTCCGCTCTCAAGCTTACCTGCACTTCTGTCTCGTTCTGTCTCTGGTTGTTTTCCCGGCGGAGTTAATTGTTCGTTAGCAGTGATACACAGTATTATGGATAGGTTTACTGACGGAGAGTTGTCTGATATGCTCCTCCTGCAGAGGAACAGCAGCGTACGACGACAACCATATCACGGTACTTTTGTATCCGACGGTTGTTCCGTTACTTTCTGTTCTGTGTCATATGTTTTAGTGGTTGATTATTACAGACTTTTCTCACTGTTGCGGGGGTATTTTCACAGAAACAAAGATCTCTGGGGGTAATAAACCGAATAAATCACATTTACATAAGCACTCTGTAACGAGCGACTGGAAAACTTGGACACCGTTTGTCAGAACACGTAGAGTGTATTCATAATCAGATGAGGAAATTTTGTCAGTGGAGTTCGTTTCCATACAGTACTCTGTTCATATTTTTGCCCATTTCCCCAAGTTCCTATTCCAGTCACGTTTATCGCGTAGATAGCCGGCCGTTGTGGCCGGGCGGTTCTAGGCGCTACAGTCTGGAACCGCGCGACCGCGATTAGGTTTAAGTAGTTTCAAGTTCTAGGGGACTGAAGACCTCAGAAGTTAAGTCCCATAGTGCTCAGAGCCATTTGTACAATTTTTTTTACCACGTAGATAAGGTTAAACCGTATGCTTCTTTTCCAAGTTAATATACAGTGTGAAAATTACTTAAGCCGACAAACTCAGAGATTGCACATGACACTAAAACATATATTTTCCTCTAATGTCGCAATTACCTGCTAGCATTTTTTAATCCGATAGAGAGTGTAATCGCTCTTAGCAAGAACGTGAGAAATTTCTTTCATGAGCAACTGACAATTTCACTTACAGCATGTGCACAGCCTGGAACCAGATAATTATCCACTCAGAGCACTGTTTTCGCAGTGGTACCTGGAGCAGAGTCCCATGCATTTTACACTTCCGTCCTTTGTGCTGTCTACAGATGAAGCAACTTTCGAGCGTGGTGAGGCCTCCAACATCCACAAACTTCCATGTTTCAAGTGAGGTTATTCCACATATCACATTTTTTCGCGTCCATCAAGTACCGTTCTACGGGAATGCGTGGGCGGATGTTGTTGGTTACTGTTTAATTGGATGATATCACCTACTTAGCCTACTAATTGAGAAACATTTTTACAATTTCCTCAACAGAGCATTGCCAGAGTGGCTGGATGTCACGCGACTCGCTACAAGACAGCGCATATGATTCTAGCATGACGGAGCGCGGGATAATCTCAGTCGTCCTGTGCGTCGACAGTATCCAGAAAAGTGGATTGGCAATGGTTGTTCAGTACTACGGCCTAATATATCTCTTGGTTTGACAACTCTGGACTTTTATACCTGAGGACAAATGTGCAGCACTGTTTACAAAACACTTGTTGGATCAGAAATGGATGTGGTATCCCGTATAGCAACAGCAAGAGTAGGAATTAAGGACACGCCCAGAGTTTGTTAACTTGATTAATATTCATCCAGATAAAACTCCATTTACCGACTTAAAAAATCCTCACAAGGAAATATGGCATTAGAGGAAAAAATTTGTTTTGGTATCCTGTGCAACCTTTCAAAATTTGTCGTTTTATATAATTTACGCCTGATAAATTATTGTTTTTAACCAAATATATTTCGCTCTATAAAAAGTAAAAGTTAATTGCATAACGACCGAAATGTCATTGCTAGCTATGTAGTGTTTCCTGGCAGCCCGATTACGGCGCCTTTCTCACTCTTTCATACCTTAACAAACCATTCAGTAACAACTGGTCACGCTGTCATCTTGTGCCTTATGACGTCATTCAGATACAGTGGACGGCACGGAGTCAACGATAGAGATACATTTTTGCTTCACACGCCCTTCTATCTCCTGTGTAAAGGTTTGAAAGCGACACGGAAGTCACGTAATGGAGGGCAAAAAGCTGATTTTCTGTCGTTATTAAGTATACGAAGTGTAGCCGACACGTCCGGTTTTTCTCGTTTGTAACTCAAATCAAGCATTCATTTAAACAACTGAATGACTTCTTGTGTAAACATTACTAAAATTAACCGAATTTCATCGAAATTTGCAATATTAATGGGATGGCCAATGTTTGTCTGTTTGGCCAGGTGATAGGGTAAGACACACTTCGAAACCTTTCATTGATAATTTTTGAATTTTACAAGCGACAGAATTACAGGCTATCAATGAATTTCTGTGTTGGTCCCATAGCAGCTCCTACAGTTCACCAGTTCATCAAGAGTACAATATAGAATATCGGCTTAACAGGAAACATTTTGTTTCCCGACGATTCCGAAACATAACGTGCAACTAATTTTTACAACCCATTTGTAAGGAATTACATCAGGTTCTATCCGTAATGTCCAATTTTTAAACACAATATGTATTTATGACGCTCAGTGTTCAAGTAGACTGTAACAATTTATATTCCAAAGTATGGTGCTGGGTCAGAGAAAAAACATGACCTGTGTCCATAAGTTAAATAAACATGGCCTAATTAAGCTCCCAAAACATGCCCATGAAACAGTGTGGGGGCAGTTTAGATCGAACAAGTAGTACTCCTTCCGATCTTATCATGTAAGCCTAGAAAAGTTGTGGAATGATTTCAAGGAGATAGTATCGATAGCAGTTCACAGATACATGCTACATAAATTAATAAGTAATGGTATTCATGCTCCGAGGTACACAAAACGGGTCAGATCGCTGTTGCAGAAGCAGAGAAAAAGCACGCTACATTTCAAAGAGCGCCAAATCCCCAAGACTGGCAAAGTTTTTCAGAAGTTCGAAATATAGCGCGTACTATAAAGCGAGATGCTTTCAATAATTTTCACAATGAAACTCTGTCTCGAAATCTGGCACAAAAACCCAAAGAGATACTGGTCATACTAAAACACACCAGTAGCAAGACGCAATTAGTACATTCACTGCGCAATAACAACGGTGAAGTCACAGATGACAGTGCCACTAAAGCAAAGTTATTAAACATGATTTTCCAAAACTCTTTCACCAAAGATGACGAAGTAAATATTCCTGAATTCCAATCAAAAACAACTGCCAGGATGAGAAACATAGAAGTAGATATCCTCGGTGTTGCAAAGCAGCTAAAATCATTTAATAAAACCAAGGCCTCCGGTCCAGATCGTATAGCAGTCAGGTTCCTCTCAGAGTATTCTGATACAATAGCTCCATATTTAGCAATTATATACAACTGCTTGCTCACAGAAAGATCCGTACCTAAAGACTGTAAAACTACTCAAATCACACCAATACCCAAAAAGGGAAGTAGGAGTAATCCGCTGAACACTATCCCATATCACTAACGACGATTTGCAGTAGGGTTTTGGAACATATGCTCTATTCGAACATTATGAAATACATCGAAGAAAACGGTCTACTGACACGGAATCAGCACGGAGTCAGAAAATATCGTTCTTACGAAACACAACTCGCTCTTTATACTCATGAAGTAATGAGCGCTATCGACAGGGGATGTCAAATTGATTCCATATTTTTGACTTCCAGAAGACTTTTGACACTGTTCTTCACAATCGTCTTCTAACTAAACTGCGTACCTATGGAATATCGCCTCAGTTCTGCGACTGGATTCGTGATTTCTTGCCGGAAAGGCCACAGTTCATAGTAATAGACGGAAAGTCATCGAATAAAACGGAAGTAATTTCCGGCGTTCCACAAGGAATGTTATAGGCCCTCTACTGTTCCTGATCGATATTAACGACATAGGAGACAGTCTGAGTAGCCATCTTAGGCTGTTTGCAGATGATGCAGTCATTTACCGCCTTGTAATGTCATCAGATGACCAAAATGAATTGGAAAATGATTTACGTAAGATATCTGTATGGTGCGAAAAGTGGCAGTTGACCCTGAATAAAGAAAACTGTGAAGTTATTCACATGAGTACTAAAAGAAATCCGGCTAAAAGAAACCTACGCTATAATTCACACAAATCTGAAGGCTGTAAATTCAACTAAGTACTTAGGGATTTCAATTACAAATATGCTCCAAGTCCCTCTCGCGACTCTCGCGTCCAGCTCTTTCCGTGTCCTGTGCGACTGTTCCTCGCGCCTCACCGTTCCGAACTACCTCGTGTCCTCCCCGCAGACGATGCTAGTCCCCACTTCCATACAGTCTCTTCACGTGTTCTTTTTGCAACGATCGCTGTGATTGGCTAGAGCTCTCCTGCCCTGTCTTCAACCAAACGCACACTCACAAACATAATGAAACATATTCGAAATACTGGATTTACATTTAAATACTTGAAATTAAATAAATATTCCTACGGCTGGACCATAAACACGCTCTGACACACACTATGAAATACATGAACAATTAAATAAACATATATCAAAAGAAAAGAAGCAAAAGGAAGGCGAGGAGCCTAATGCCTCTGTGCTTTCTAACACACAGTAAACATTTAACCAATTTCTTCATGAATAGTATGTATCGGTTATAAACAAAGACATAGATGAATAAATATATTTATAAGCATGCTGCTGCCTTTTCTTCGTGTAACTGTGGAGTACTTATGGTCTGACGCCATCGATAGTAATCGGCCACTTCGATCTACAATTACTCAAGTATTATTCTTGTTACATGCCTATATTCATACTAATTTAGGTTTACACTAATATCTTTCTAAAGACATGTCGAGCGAAAAAATCGGATGAAGCGTTTATATTTTGGAAATTCGTTGCTCCATGTTACTTGTATAATTTCCAGTCAGATCTAAACATTAAACTAATAAAGATATTGAAAATCTAATTACACCATCAGAATCGGCGTGCAAATCATGGTAATGTACATGTTTCTTTTTGAGATATGATGATTCATCTGGTTACTATAAATTTCTATACAACGTGCGAAGTGTCTGCCATTGAAGTTACACAAGTCCACCATCTTTGGCACACCCAGCGTGTCTCCATCATCAACACAATGTCAGAATGAAATTCCCATCACTTGGCTGGACCATGCGCTAGGGCTGCCTCTCTCGTCTAGCTAATGTTGGCCACCACGTGTTTGTTGCCGTGCTCCGGCTCGGCGAACGGAAAGTGCGGCCGCACCAACGTAGAATATTTTCAGGGCGCCACAATTCGCCCGTTACCTCACAAGTCCAAGATAGAATTGACAATGGCATTGTAATTCTGTCCGAGACAGCAAGGGACCTGAATGAACAGTTCAATGTAATGGATACTGCCTTGAAAGGATAGGTTAAAAATGGGCACATACTAAGCCAAAGGACGCCTAATGGAATGTAGTCTAAATAAATCAGACATGTTGTTGTGGTCTTTAGTCCTGGGACTGGTTTGATGCAGCTCTCCATGCTACTCTATCCTGTGCAAGCTTCTTCATCTTCCACTACCTACTGCAGCCTACATCGTTCTGAATCTCCTTAGTGTATTCGTCTCTTGGTCTCCCTCTACGATTTTTACCCTCCACGCTGCCCTCCAGTACTAAATTGGTGATCCCCTGATGTCTCAGAACATGTCCTAGCAACCGATCCCTTCTTCTAGTCAAGTTGTGCCACAAACTCCTTTTCTCCCCAATTCTATTCAATACCTCCTCATTAGTTATGTGATCTACCCATCTAATCTTCAGCATTCTTCTGTAGCACCGCATTTCGAAAGCTTCTATTCTCTTTCTTTCTAAACTATTTATCGTCCATGTTTCACTTCCATACATGGCTACACTCCATACAAATACTTCAGAAACGACTTTCTGACACTTAAATCAATACTCGATGTTAACAAATTTCTCTTCTTCAGAAACACTTTCCTTGCCATTGCCAGTCTACATTTTATACCCTCTCTACTTCACCGAGGTTTGCTCCCCAAATAACAAAACTAATTTACTACTTTAAGCGTCTCCATTCCTAATATAATTCCCGGACCATCACCCGATTTAATTCGACTACATTCCATTATCCTCGTTTTGCTTTTGTTTATGTTCATCTTATACCCTCCTTTTAAGACACTGTCTATTCCCTTCAACTGCTCTTCCAAGACCTTTGCTGTCTCTGACAGAATTACAATGTCATTGGCGAACCTCAAAGTGTTTTATTTCTTCTCCGTGAAGGTTGAGTAGCATCGGGGAGACGCTACAACACTATCTCACTCCCTTCCCAACCACTACCTCTCTTTCATGCCCCTCGACTCTTATAACTGCTATCTGCTTTCTGTACAAATTGTAAATAGCCTTTCGCTCCCTGTAGTTTACCCTTGCCACCTTCATAATTTGAAAGAGAGTATTCCAGTCAACATTGTCAAAAGATTTCTTTATGTCTACAAACGTTAGAAACGTAGATTTGCCTTTCCTTAATGTTTCTTCTGAGATATCGTAAGGTCAGTATCGCCTCACGTGTTCCAACATTTCTACGGAATCTAAACTGATCTTCCCCGAGGTTGGTTTCTTCCAATTTTTCCATTCGTCTGTAAAGAATTCGCGTTAGTATTTTGCAGCTGTGACTTGTTAAACTGATAGTTCGGTAATTTTTACATCATTCAACAACTGCTTTCTTTGGGATTGGAATTATTATACACGTTGTTACAAAAAGGTACGGCTAAACTTTCAGGAAAAATTCCTCACACACAAAGAAAGAAAATATGTTACGTGGACATGTGTCCGGAAACGCTTACTTTCCATATTAGAGCTCATTTTATTACTTCTCTTCAAATCACATTAATCATGGAATGGCAACACAATGTTCAAAATGTCCTCCGTTAGCGAGGATACACGCATCCACCCTCCGTCACATGGAATCCCTGATGCGCTGATGCAGCCCTGGAGAACGGCGTATTGTATCAAAGCCGTTCACAATACGAGCACGAAGAGTCTCTACATCATGATAACGTGCTCCATTGAGCGTAGGTGGAAGAACACGGGCTCCAATCAAGACATCACCAACAATGCCTGCCCAAACGTTCACACAAAATCTGTGTTGATGACGTGGTTGTACAATTGCGTGCGGATTCCCGTCAGCCAACACATGTTGATTGTGAAAATTTACAATTTGATCACGTTGGAATGAAGCCTCATCCGTAAAGAGAACATTTGCACTGAAATGAGGAATGACACATTGTTGGATGAAAATTCGCAGAACTGTATCCGTGGAGGCCAATCAGCTGCTGATAGTACCTGCACACGTTCTAAATGGTACGGAAACAACTAGTGTTCCCGTAGCACTCTCCATACAGCGACGTGGTCAACGTTACTTTGTACAGCAGCAACTTCTCTGACGCTGACCTTAGGGTTATTGTCAACTGCTCGAAGAATTGTCTCGTCCATTGCAGATGTTCTCGTCGATCTAGGTCTTCCCCAGTCGCGAGCCATAGGCTGGAATGTTCCGTGCTCCCTAAGACGCCGATCAATTGCTTCGAACGTATTCCTGTCGGGACACCTTCGTTCTGGAAATCTGTCTCGATACAAACGTACCACGCTACGGCTTTTGCCAGTACTAATCCATACATCAAATGGGCAACTGCCAACTCCGCATTTGTAAACATTGCACAGACTGCAAAACCACGTTCGTGATAAACACTAACCTGTTGATGCTACGTACTGACGTGCTTGATACTAGTACTGTAGAGCAATGAGTCGCATGTAAACACAAGCACCGAAGACAACAATACCTTCCTTCAATTGGGCCAATTGGCAGTGAGTCGAGGAAGTACAGTACATACTGACGAAACTAAAATAAGCTTTAACATGGAAATTAAGCGTTTCCGGATACATGTCCACATAACATGTTTATTTATTTGTGTGTGAGGAATGTTTCCTGAAAGTTTGGCCGTACCTTTTTGAAACACCCTATATTCTTCTTGAAGTCTGAGGGTTTTGTCAGCACTTGCTCTCCCAAGGCTGTCAGTAGTCCTAATGGAATGTTGTCTACTCCTGGGGCCTTGTTTCGACTTAGGTCTTTCAGTGCTCTGTCAAACTCCTTATGCAGTATCATATCATATCTCCCATTTCATTTTCATCTACCTCCTCTTCCATTTCCATAATATTGTCCTCAAGAACATCGCCCCCGTATAGACCTTCCATATACTCCTGCTTTCCCTTCTTTGCTTAGAACAGGGTTTCCATCTGAACTCTTGATATTCATGGAAGTGGTTATCTTTTCTCCAAAGGTCTCTTTAATTTTCCTGTAGGCAGTACCTATCCTTCTGCTTTAATCTACAGTTCATAACCAATATATTGTCGTCAGAGTCCACATCTGCCCTTGGAAAAGCCTTAAAATTTATAATCTGGTTCCTGAATCTCTGTCTTACCATTACATAATCTATCTGAAACCTTCTAGTATCTCCAGGCTTCTTCCATGTATACAACATTCTTTCATGATTCTTGAATCAATTGTTAGCTATGATTAAGTTTTGCTCTGTGCAAAATTCTACCAGACGGGTTCCTCTTTCATTTCTTAGCCCCAATCCATATTCACCTACTTCGTTTCCTTCTCTTCCTTTTCCTGCTGTCGAATTCCAGTCACCCATGACTATTAAATTTTTGTCTCCCTTCACTACCTGAATGATTTCTTTTATCTGATCACACCTTTCATCAGTTTCTTCATCATCTGCAGAGCTAGTTGAAATCAGACAAATAGATGGAAATAGTTTTGGAAATGGAGCACTAAAAGTAACAGAGGCGGTTTGCTACTTCGACAATAAAATAGCTGAAGGTTTAAGTAGAGAGGATATAAAACTTAGACTGGCACTGTCATAAAACCACCCCCGTGAGAGAAAAATGTATTATTATCGATTATAAATCTAAGTGATATGAAGTATTTATCTGTATTGTACTCACGTTCAGCAGTGAAACGTGGACAATAAATAGGTAGAACGAGAAGAAGAGAAGTTTTTGATAAGGGGTGGTACAAAAAAATGGTAAAAATGGAATTGGTAGATCGTGTGGCTTATGAGGAAGTTCTAATCAGATTGTTTATAGGACATCTTCTGAAATGTCAAGGAGTAATCACTTTTGTGTTCGATGGAAGAGTGAGGAATGAAAAAATTATAGGGAGATGAAGAGGTGAATAGAGTAAGCAGGTTCAAATAAATTCAGGTTGCAGCAGTTATTCGGAGATGAAAGGACTTGCACGGGAAAGAGTAGTGTGGACAGCTAAATCAAACCAATCTTCGGACTGAAAAACACATCAACAACGACATCAAGCGTTTATGGTTTACTATCGTTTGATCAATTACAGTCACCAAACCACTAACAATATAACAAGCATGATATATTAAAAAACTCTGATTAAAGAGACGACTCTTTAAGTGACTTAGATATTAACATTTTGCTGTCTGAAAATGTTAGCAATTCATCGAGTTTCATAATAGAGAACGAATTAGCCTTACGACATATGCAAGATGTTTGATTTAACGTGTAATAACTTAATATATCTAAAAACACACATAGTATGAAGCAATGTTCCAGGATAATATCTAATATTCCCGAAGGGAAGTACACTCTATTTTTAACTGCACAACCGAACTCCACGCTTAAAAATACCTAGGTCTTATCTGAAACAAGTTTTTCCGATTCGTTGTAGATAGCGGTGTAATTGTCGCGAGAGTTACAGAGGATGGACGGAAGACCTCACGGTAACCATTCACCGAGATGGCGAAACTCGAGGAAACTCACCGAAATCAAGCATGCTGATGGTGTGCGGACGGATGTATGCATGGACTGAAATGAACCCAGAATGGAACAGAGAACTGTGTTACGTTAAATGCAGCTAATTTTCCAGTCCTTTAAATGACTAAATGTAAAATGTTTACTGTGTTCTCAAAACGGCAAAACTAAAATAAATTTTGAACACTATCACCTTTGTACCACAAAAAGTTAACGTTTTCATCTAAAATTTAATTTAGAATCGATTGATTCGGTTCTTAATTGCAGAAACTCGAAAAATTGAATTCTGTCGAATCCAGCACCATATACCACGAATGGAGAGAAATGTCTTTGTCAGCCCAAGGTATTTTTGGCGTGGAATCCGAATCTACATAAAAAAGGGATTCCCTTTTTAAATTATGAATTTGAGCCCCTCCTCCCACCCGAAACAGTTTTTTCCTAAGATGCGTTTTTTCGAGATATTTTTGCTCAGAAATAAATAATCTCAACAGAAAACTATTCACATATCCTTTCAACGATATCTCTCTTTACCTTCTGTCTCAATTTCTAAGTCTTTGAAGATGCCTTCATAAATTTTTGTTGTCTTCGAGCAACTTTACCTAGGGAACAGACCGCCATTTTCCTTTAAATACATTTCGATACGACCAAAACCTGTGCGAGATTTTACCATTGTAATAAATAAACTTGTGTTGAAAATACCGCTATTAATCTAAGATAAATTGAACAGTACTCCAAGGGTCGCTCAGTAATGGTTGCGGCCACAAGTCACTACTCTAATGTTCGTTTCAGTGACGGCATATGCGTTCTATAAGTGTTAAGTCATGGTCCTGTAGTTGCTAATAGTATACGTCATTTTTGTCATCTCTCTTCTGACTCGTTTTTCGCTGCCCTCCACAAATTCCTGTCCTGTGCCAACCATTTCATCTCAGAGTAGCAATTGCAACACAAGCCCTCAATTACTTGTTGGATGTATTCCACTGTCTTCCTCTACAGTTCTGATACTGTGCATCTACCTCTGGTACCATGGAAGTTATTCTCTGATGTCTTAAAAGATGTCCTATCATCCTGTCCCTTCTTCTTGTTAGTGTTTTCCGTATGTTTCTTTCTACACCGATTCTGTGGATAACGTCCTCATTTATTATCTTATAAGGTCACCAAAGTTTCAACATTCTCCTCTAGCATCACATCTCATATCCTTCGGTTCTCTTCTCTTCCGATTTTTCCACAGTCCATATCTCACTACCATTCAATGCTGTGCACCAAACGTAGATTCTCAGAAATTTCTTCCTCGAATTAAGGCCTATGTTTGATACTAGTAGACTTCTCTTGGCCTGGAATGCTCTCTTTGGCAGTGCTAGTTTGCTTTTCATAGCCGTCTTGTATCTTCTGTCGTGGGTTATTTCCTGATCTACTTCGTGATCACTATTCCTAATATTAAGTTTTTTGCTATTCTCATTTCTGCTACTTTTAATTAGTGTCGTCTTTCTTCGTAAGATAACCGAAGTACACTTCATAGGATAACCGAAATACACTGCTAGGGAACACTAAATGATACATAACAAAATAGGTATAGTTGAAATATTCTCACTTTAATCTTCATTGACCACTGACAGTGCTCAATACGGTTAGGGAGGATTTCGTTCTGTTAGAGAGAGTAATGAACATTCCGTTACAAAATCCGGATGACCTTTATTCTTATGCACATGTAAAACGTAACGCAGATTTCCACTGTTGCTGTTGGATGACTTCTTCAGCGATCCAAGGGCGCTAGAACAGAACCTGTGATTGCGGAAGGTGCCGCCTTGGCGATAGTATGCTGTGGCAAGGGGTACGCTGTTAGCGAACAAGCGCGGCGGCTGCTGCAGTTGCTGTGCTTGCACAGTGTTTGCCGGTGCTGCTGCCCCCGCTTACCGTAAAATACGGCGTCGTGTAGCAATTAGCGGCGCACGGAGCCTGCGTCCATCTCGGCTGCGCCGTCGCTGCTGCCCTAATAACTATACGCGTGCGTTCTCCGCACTTGTCGGCTAAATCTATCTCGCTTGTAACCGAGCTCTGTAATTTGCGCTGTGGCACTCCGATGACTGCCGGTGTTTGTTGCTAATGAAATTTGTTGCTCTCTGTTGTCAGACGATTGCGCGGTCCAGTAATTTAACGAGCTCCCACAGTCGCGTGTAAACCAGTATACCGCCAGTTAAGCCACAGGGGCTGGACAACATGATATTAACCCATCCACTTAATGTAGTGTACATCAACCTTGCGCATTTAAAGTGCAGCAAATGTTCCTGAAAATTGAAGAATATAAATTCTGAACTACGGTCAATGTTAATTTTTATAACTCCTCTCAAAAATACTCATTGATTCCCGTGAAGAAGGGAAAATGATCCAAACTAATTATCAATTAGTGTCACTAATGAGATTGCAACATTCAGATTCGTTTCTGGAAATATAGGAAAACGTGTCCATTCAACTTCATGTTCATCGGAATAATACCGAATCACGTAAAACATAATACCTCTTTTATTAAGTGTCTGGCTAAAAGTGTCGGAACAAATTGTTCAGCGAATGATAGTGCAAAGAGGGACACTTAATATTATTACATTATAACTTTTCAATGTACACCGCAGCAAACGTGAGACGATTTACAACGACTTGGAAAGCTTCATGTTATAAGCTATTGGGGACTGGAAGGATGAAACTATCATTGCATCAGTTGTTGTTATAGCTAATCTGGAAATTGAGCTTCAGTACAAGAAATTTGTGATAGCTTTCTCCAAGGGGACTTTAAAGTTTTTGTGTAGAATTTTCAAATTATTGAAAGATTTATTACCATGCAGTACTTATTCCAACGCACAGATACCGGATACGCATCTCAAACAATATTCGATATTTGTGATCAGTGAGTCTTAAAAAGTTTAGGCTGTAAGTATACAGTCCCGAAATTTCTATTGACGCAGTTTTCACGATACAAATACCGATTCCATTTCATTTAGTATTGTAACGATTTAGAAAATGTAATTTGTGCCACACAGAATCCATGATAATCGATATTATAGCTCCTAACACTTGACATTGTTTGCTAAGAATCATCTCTTCCAGAGTGAGTGAGTAGTACCATAAAAGACCTGTGGACTTGATAAATAATCACAAAAAGAGCGATGTGGCATGGATCTCAATTACCGTAATGCGATCAGTCTCCACTAACACTGTCTCCCTTACAGAGGAACTTCCTGTCCGGCCCAAGATTTCATAACTGAAACGAGTCTCATACCGTCGATTTCAGCGTGCTGATTCGTAAGTAGCGTTGCTGAAATGGGGTTTTAGAACTGCAAAGACGATAATACATTATGCAGCATAAGGACTTTTAAGTATGTCTTCGAAATGCATAATTTTTGAACAGTTGTCAGTTTTGGTATTACTAACGATTGCGAGTAAAGAATCAAACAGCAAAACTTACGTCACGATTTTTCTGTATTTCTGTTTCAAAAATAGTAGGGCTGACGGACTTTCAATTGTCTCTCAAGTTAATAAAGAGACATCGAAAAATTCCTATATTCCATCAACGCTGCTCCGCGTCGACACGCTGCACGTTTCTACTGTGCAGAATTCACGGAAAAGCTGCCTGGAAGACAGCGCGGGTTATACCTTTCACTGAAACCATTGTGGCTTACAATAACAGAAAGATATGCGGCTGTGTCACTTCAGAAATTTAGCAAAAGAATATAGTATGAATACTTAGGATAACAATCTAGGTCCGTTAAATGTATGTGAAGACGTAATAAGCTTGCTCTTGCTGTGTACCACAGCTGATAGTAACGTTAATGATTAAAGAAATACACAGTCGTTGTTTTATTACATACTTGTTGAGTTATGACACATCTTCAGGCTGCCGAGGTGTGCTAAGGCCATAACATAAATCAAGCGGTAGGGAAAATAACCAGGTAAGTCAGTCTTTATGAAAGTCGATAAAAGGCGATTTTAATGTTTGAACTATGACTACATCAGTATATAACAATCTACAATATTTTTTTTATTACATAAATCGTGGTTGTATCGACTGTGGAAAAAAGCGTTATTAGCATCTGGAGCGTTCCAGAATGTATCAAGCTCCCAAAATGCAGTTAAACATCACTTTTTAAGTAGAAAGAAACAAGTAATTCGAGCGAAACAGACATAATATTTCCATAATACTCTGAGTTAAATAAATTTCTGGTAGTGATAATATAGCGATGGTACTTGTATCATGTACGGGTAGCTGACTAAAGAATTCCACAGCTCAAGGACGAGGAAACGTAAAGAGGCTTTCCACGTATTTTTAAATTAGGTCCGCAGTTTGAGCAACGCTGTCATCTGCTGCAGAGGTAGAAACTCGCTGCCTCCTGCCGGCTTCACTCGGTAACCGCCGTGTGAGCATCTGGCGGAGTACGTACACAGCTGGAAAAGCTGCTCACTTGAGAGAAGCCGAGCCGTATGCTTCGCATGCTGTTCTGATTTAGGGACAACTCGGGACGCCACCCAGCCATTGTCTGGACGAGCACATGTAAATGTCTAAACGATGTGTCTCACCTGGTGATAGGAGGCAGCGAGTTTCTAGCTCTACAGCAGACCATGGCGCCGCCCAAACTATGACCAGTGGCTGGACTAATGTTTATAAAAAATGGATGTTCTCAAGAGTGGTGTTACTGCAGCCACCTACAACGTCATCTGGTCGCCCTCGCCATCATACCAAGCCAGGACGCCCCTTTTGAGAGACGAACGCCTCCCGACAAACACGAAGACGGCTTTCACTGCAACCTAGCGCACTACAGACAAAGCTGTTTGAGATGTGGCTCATTCCAGAACTTTTTTCAGCCTTTTATCAAGCGTGGGATGCTGCGATCTCTAGCACCACGGTCTCTGGGCGTGCGTCACTGTACCCAGTATCGTGATTCATGTTCAATTTGTCAGCAGCTCACGATCTTGCGGTTTGTGTAGCTGATATCACTGGATGCCATGTTCGATTGGCGGAAGGGTCGAGGATTCTTTCCTCCAGGCTCCAGGGACTATGTGTGTGTGTGTGTGTGTGTGTGTGTGTGTGTGTGTGTGTGTGTGTGTGTTTGTGTGTGTGTTTGGGTGGGAAGGGGGGCGGCATGTGTCCTCATAGTCCTCTGGAGCATTTCTACAAGCTGTAGAAAACGCGTCCAAAATATTTTTACTGAGCAGCCGAACTTGCACAAAGCGGGACTCCCGGCGTCAAACGCTACGCGCACTTCCTTTTTTACATGTTTTGATGGCTACTTTTATGCGTTGAGATGCTGTCAAGTTAACTGTTTTTGAGTATACAGTTGCTTACAACAATTTCGCGATCGTGTATTCGGATGGGATTGAGGCTAAATTTCCAATTAAAAACAGTATTTTTCGAAATAAGAATGATCACCCATGGTTTATTTACTTTAGTAAAATGCGATCGGTTATTAAATAACCACTCAACGAAGACGATATGGTTCTCCAAAATTCACTGTTTATCCAAGGAAACGTCCACAGGAGTTTCGCTTGATGTTTAGTTGAGACGTACAGGGTGTTTCAAAAATGACCGGTATATTTGAAACGGCAATACAAACTAAACGAGCAGCGATAGAAATACACCGTTTGTTGCAATATGCTTGGCTCAACAGTACATTTTCAGGCAGACAAACTTTCGAAATTACTGTAGTTACAATTGTCAACAACAGATGGCGCTGCGGTCTGGGAAACTCTATAGTACGATATTTTCCACATATCCATCATGCGTAGCAATAATATGGCGTAGTCTCTGAATGAAATTACCCGAAACCTTTGACAACGTGTCTGGCGGAATGGCTTCACATGCAGATGAGATGTACTGCTTCAACTGTTCAATTATTTCTGGATTCTGGCGGTACACCTGGTCTTACAAGTGTCCCCACAGAAAGAAGTTACAGGGGTTCATGTCTGCCGAATAGGGAGGCCAATCCACGCCGCCTCCTGTATGTTTCGGATAGCCCAAAGCAATCACACGATCATCGAAATATTCATTCAGGAAATTAAAGACGTCGGCCGTGCGATGTGGTCGGGCACCATCTTGCATAAACCACGATGTGTTCGCAGTGTCGTCTAAGGCAGTTTGTACCGCCACAAATTCACGAAGAATGTCCAGATAGCGTGATGCAGTAATCGTTTCGGATCTGAAAAATGGGCCAATGATTCCTTTGGAAGAAATGGCGGCCTAGACCAGTACTGTTTGAGGATGCAGGGACGATGGGACTGCAACATGGGGCTTTTCGGTTTCCCATATGCGCCAGTTCTGTTTATTGACGAAGCCGTCCAGGTAAAAATAAGCTTCTTCAGTAAACCAAATGCTGCCCACATGCATATCGCCGTCATCAATCCTGTGCGCTATATCGTTAGCGAATGTCTCTCGTGCAGCAATGGTAACGGCGCTGAGGGGTTGCCGCGTTTGAATTTTGTATGGATAGAAGTGTAAACTCTGGCGCATGAGAGGATACGTGGACGTTGGCGTCATTTGGACCGCAGCTGCAACGCGGCGAACGGAAACCCGAGGCCGCTGTTGGATCACCTGCTGCACTAGCTGCGCGTTGCCCTCTGTGGTTGCCGTAACGCGGTCGCCCTACCTTTCCAACACGTTCATCCGTCACGTTTCCAGTCCGTTGAAATTTTTCAAACAGATCCTTTATTGTATCGCTTTTCGGTCCTTTGGTTACATTAAACCTCTGTTGAAAACTTCGTCTTGTTGCAACAACACTGTGTTCTAGGCGGTGGAATTCCAACACCAGAAAAATCCTCTGTTCTATGGAATAGACCATATTGTCCACAGCACACTTGCACGTTGTGAACAGCACACGCTTACAGCAGAAAGACGACGTACAGAATGGCGCACCCACAGACTGCGTTATCTTTCACATCATTTGCAGCGCCATCTGTTGTTGAAAATTGTAACTACTGTAATTTCGAAAGTTTGTCCTCCTGAAAATGTACTGTTGTCCCAAGCATATTGCAACAAACGGTGTATTTCTATCGCTGCTCGTTTAGTTTTTATTGCCGTTTCAAATATACCGGTCATTTTTGAAACACCCTGTATCTTACAGTAAATCAGTTCATTCTGTTTCTGTTAGGATATAACTACGAAACCACTGGTAGTCAAGAACTTTCTTCTCACACCTTGCTCACAGATAGTTAAATTTTGACGTCTTCGTTTCTGAAATTTCCTTATCACCAACAATATCGCTACTTCCTGTGAATACGCACTATTACTCGACTTGGCCGTGAACCTTTCAACTAAATACTACTCCTTGATTATGTACTGTTTGCTCTCCAAGAGCTTGTACATATAAAATAACCGTCCTTATACACTTTCAATCGCCTACAATCGAAAGATTTACACAGCGTCTCCAGCACAGTTCTGCAGCTGATCTCTAATCTCTTTCAACTGTCTCTATGCACAATATTGAAACCACGCAAAATCTACATGTACAAAATTTTATAAATGTACAACTTTCGTATATCACGTAACGTAAACAACTTTGGTGTAACGTAAGTATGACATGTAACGAACAAATTCACAAAAAAATTCCACCGCGTTTCCCCTTGCGATTATAGAATTACTTGCAAGGCTGATTCAGTTTCGCTGATTTTCTTGCATACCTCTCCATATTCGGTCTATCTTTTTCTGGAATTTAAGCTTGTGTGACTTTAACATCTCAGATGCAACTGGTAGTAAGTACGGATAGAAGGAGTGGTTGTCCTTAGAGAAGGAGGACTCTCAATTTCGCAGGCGGTGTAGAGTATTTCCCTCGGAAGAGCAATTCCAAGTATCCTACCGGCAGGTAGTGGATCGCCACAGATAGGTCGGATACGCGGCGCGCCTGAAGTGATGCACGCGGCCGCGGCGGTAATCGGGGAATTTGTCGGGGGCTGGCGTACGTGCCGCTGCCACACCTGGCCAGCCCCCGCTCCCTTCCCCCCAGCACACCACGTTACAGCGAAGGATGTCTCGCGTTAGATGCTAGCCGAGACGTTCCATCTGTGTCCATTTCCGAGTGCTAGAATAAACTGCCTGCAGTGGTCGAACTTAGCAGAGGTATCCACACAGCATGAGAACACATACGTGAAACCATTTCCTTAGTTTACAACGAGACATTCCCTCTTTTTGACACTGACAAAAGTATCTTTCTTCCTGTTTTTCTTTTCTAACTTACATCCTGTTGCAAAGTAATCGCTGTTTTGGAAAACCTATTTTATTCGAGATTTTTTCCGGAAGTCCTACATGTTACCATAGTTATCAGTAAACATAATGTGCGGAAGTCGAACGAGCCAGCTGTCTGTGAGTCGTTTAAACTCTGTGTGTTACCGTGTTCTAACTATTTGTGTATTTTCTGAGGCTGAGAGACGGGACTAGCCCAACGTCAGCCAAAACGGACGTGGAAAACAGAGTAAAAGCCACAGGTTAAACAATATAAGAGACCAGAATGAGATTTTCACTCTGCAGCGGAGTGTGCGCCGATATGAAACTTCCTGGCAGCTCAGTTGGTAGAGCACTTGCCCGCGAAAGGCAAAGGTCCCGAGTTCGAGTCTTGGTCGGGCACACAGTTTTAATCTGCCAGGAAGTTTCATATCAGCGCACACTCCGCTGCAGAGTGAAAATCTAATTCTGGAAACATCCCCCAGGCTGTGGCTAAGCCATGTCTCCGCAGTATCCTTTCTTTCAGGAGTGCTAGTTCTGCAAGGTTCGCAGAAGAGCTTCTGTAAAGTTTGGAAGGTAGGAGACGGATACTGCCAGAAGTAAAGCTGTGAGTACCGGGCGTGAGTCGTGCTTCGGTAGCTCAGTTGGTAGAGCACTTGCCCGCGAAAGGCAGAGGTCCCGAGTTCGAGTCTCGGTCGGGCACACAGTTTTAATCTGCCAGGAAGTTTCATATCAGCGCACACTCCGCTGCAGAGTGAAAATCTAATTCTGGAAACATCCCCCAGGCTGTGGCTAAGCCATGTCTCCGCAGTATCCTTTCTTTCAGGAGTGCTAGTTCTGCAAGGTTCGCAGAAGAGCTTCTGTAAAGTTTGGAAGGTAGGAGACGGATACTGGCAGAAGTAAAGCTGTGAGTACCGCGAATGAGTTATGCTTCGGTAGCTTAGTTGGTAGAGCACTTGCCCGCGAAAGGCAGAGGTCCCGAGTTCGAGTCTCGGTCGGGCACATAGTTTTAATCTGCCAGGAAGTTTCAATATAAGAGACAACTGCCCCTACCTTCGTCGTTTTATGAAATTAATTTTATGTGATCATTCCACTTCAAATCGTTCCGCACGCATACTCCTAGATATTTTACAGAAGTAACTGCTACCAGTGTCTGTACCGCTATCATATAATCATACTATAAAGGATCCTTCTTTCTAAGAGAGGTAAAAGAGCAGACCGCATTATTACAATAGAATGTCAAAGAAATTGCCGAAAAATTGGAACGCTACACTTACGATAAGAAGCATAGAAGAAACACACAAGTAAAATAGCCGAACAAAAAGATGAACTTCGGATAAAACTGAAAAAATTGTCGGCCAACAATGATCGAGATTTATATGACACGTTGCCTTTGCATTTCGTAGACACAGCTGAATACTAGCATTTCAAACACTTTAAGGAACGTTAGATAAGAATCAATAAACAACAAAAGAATGACATAGCAACCGGACAGTCACAACGTTCGGGTATTGAAGAAAGACTGGAACAATAACAGCAGACAAGAATTTATACCTATTAACACAAGTCCACACTACGGAAACCTAGACGACAGTAGTGGGAGATTACCAACGCGAATTATTTCACATGTCAAGACATGACAGAGAACACGGCGCTTACCGCAACCGCCAAAGCGCTGTGCCAGGTCGCTAAGACACATTTGATTATAAACACTTGTTCACTGTACGAAAGTTCAGAGGTTCCCGAAATTTTACTAACGTCAGTCAGAATGCGATTGACTGTAAGAGATTGTGAATCGGAAGAGGACCTCTACCAGAACAGAATAGGATAGAATCACACGCGGTTTAATCATGTTGCACAACTTCGAACAATCGGAGTTCTCAGGTCCAGTACAATACGAGTATTTCGAGGATATTATAGGGCGGAACGAATATTTGTACCATCCACTCAGCCCAAATGAGTTAATTAGAACTAGCCGCATGAAATTACCTACCCATTTACGTCAAATAATATTGGAAAGCAGGAGTAAGAACGATTTAGAAGAATTTTTGAGCCTTTTGCATGAGTTGGTAGTAGAAAGTGATCATGATCCAACAGGAACATCAGCTGATCATAAGTGTGATAAATACTTTTGGCCATACTCACGACATGATAGTAGGAACAACAGTACATCATATAATAAATTTCATGGTAAAAACAATCAACGACGCCGTCATAGGCACTATCCATACGACACGCAAGTCTTGCATCAAAACAGTTACAAAAACAGGTGCAATTTCAAAAGCCACGATTCGAATTCTTATTCCAGACATAAACACCGTTTTGTAAGCAGTCATAAATATAATAACAATCACAAGAATAACAACGGACATTTATGTAATCAGTTATGTAAGCAGTCAGATCAAACAACACCTGGCATAACCAAGGAAATTAGAACAAATATCAGGGTAACAGAGAGCAAAGCTAGTCTATATGGCAGAACTCTGGTACATCGTCATCACAACGGAATGTAGAGATAGTCGTTGTTAAATTACCGGCACCAGCCAAAAGAATATTAGAGAAATTTTGCTCCAGGAAAATGAAGTCCAGGCAATGCAAACTCTACACATTGTAATCAACATATTCATTTATAATAATAATTTTACCTCAGTTTTGGACTCGGGCCGGACGGGGTGGCCGAGTGGTTCTAGGCGCTACGGTCTGGAACCGCGTGACCGCTATGGTCGCAGGTTCAAATCCTGCCTCGGGCATGGATGTGTGATGTCCTTAGGTTAGTTAGGTTTAAGTAGTTTTTTTTTTTTTTTTTTTTTTTGCTCGGGTAGCGTAATATTAGTTCCCAGCGAGTCAGGTTATAACAAATTTACAAATACAATGCTTTGCCTGACACTACCTCTCAGGTAAATTAGAGTAGAAGGTGCGATTTCGGGCAAATTGTTGATGTTAAACTTGAGACCTTTCAGGAATTTACCCGTCACGGGCATAGTTCTGCTACGAACTTTCTAATTGTGCCACTGCTCTCTACTTAAATAATTTTAGGTGCTAATTTCTTTAATCACTACAAATCAGTAATGAAATTTAATGTTGCAGAAATTGATCTAACAATTCTGGACCAACATTTCGCTTTAAAATCTGAATATTGGTTAAGTTTACAAGTAGAAGACATCAACCGCCTATGTTTCCTGTGTAATGATTCTGCTGACAGTAATACAGTTTATTATTGCACAAACAACGACAATTACTGTCAGGCAATCAATTTAGGTAGACTAATGGAGCTAAAGAATTTTTATGAACATGACAGGTAAGAACTCAGCGAAATTTTACTTGAACATACTGTAGTGTTTACACATAGGCCCGACACCATTAGGGGATTTCAGTACCAGTTTTAAGTTAGCGAGAAAAATAAATTCAGTGTAAGACCTTAAGTAGTACCAGTCCATTACCGAGAAAAGATGAAGGCTGAGATACAATTGATGTTAGAAAACGGTGATACTGAGCGAGCTGTCAGCTCCTCAACAATCCATTGCACGTTGTTGAGAAAAGATTTGTGTAAGTCGATCTTGGAGTTTCGTCAGGTCAATACCGTAATTGTTCTGGAAACAGACAGACCCCGACACTTGACGAACTATTACAAGATTTCTGTGGGATAGAAGTATGTCATCTTTAGACTTTTTTGTCAAATAGATACTGACAGCAGGAAGCACACAGCCTTTTTTATGCTTTGAGTCTTGTTACCAGTTCAGCAAACTGCTTTTTTGTTTATATATTTCATTAGCTGCATTGTCCGCCCCGGTAGCTGAGTGGTCAGCGCGACAGACTGTCAATCCCAAGGGCCCGGGTTCGATTCCCGGCTGGGTCGGAGATTTTCTCCACTCCGGGCCTGGGTGGTGTGTTGTTCTAATCATCATCATTTCATCCCCATCGAAACGCAAGTCGCCGAAGTGGCGTCAAATCGAAAGACTTGCACCAGGCGAACGGTCTACCCGACGGGAGGCTCTCGTCACACGACATTTCATTAGCTGCATTTATTTGTGAACTAAACCGTATTCTTCTATACAATTTAAAGACACATATCACCACCTACTTCGTTGATATTCTGATAGCAGAACCAACTTGGTCAACTCATAACAAAATCAAAAAATTCGTTGGACATTTTTAAAGTTATGTGTCGGACAGTAAACATAGAAAAATCACATACTGGTAAGATGAGTCTAAAGCTTTTAGGCCATTTCACCAGAAGGTACTGCATCTGATCCTGAAGAACTATAAGTAATCAGGGCTATCCCACCACCTACTACTGAACAACAATGCAGAAGAATTTTAGGACAGCACATTTTTGAAACTGAAAGTTTTGACTACATCAACATCATGTCCTTCGACAGCCAAAAACACCATTTGGCACTGGAATGACCAAGCACAACTAGAGTTCGTTACGCTGAAAGAGGTACTGCTCACTACAACTATTTTAGCTTATTCTTATCTCTGAAAAGACGTTTGCTTATCTACAGATCTTTCCAAAATAGAACCTGAGCTCATCTTTCCAAGAGCACATTGAGAATGGAATTATTGTCCAAAAGAGTACTGTATATGCCAGTACGGTATTAAGTAAATGAAAAAGTAATTACTCACTTACAGAATTAGAGGCCTTAACCATTCCCAAGCGCATACGAGATTTAGATACTATTTACTTGGCAAACGTAGAAAAGTTTATTCAGTCTACAAAGCCTTAAAGTTTTTAATGAGCTCCAAGTTAAACTATGAAAGACAACTTTGTTGGCCAATGACCTTACAGGAATGTAAGTTCACTATTTGTTACATTACACGAAAAGGAACATCATTGGTAATGCTTTATAAGTATCCCAATTTGCTTAGCTGATAGTAACAAAGCTACAAAAAGTGGCTTTCGAAAACTTGATCTCAGATTCGTTACTCGACATAGCAGAAGAAGGAAATAAAGGTCCTATCTGGTATGATATTAAAGAACAATGGGAAAGGAGGGAAATACAGCTGTCAGATAGTTTCATTTAGTCAGAAACGGTATTCTCTTGAAACATAATGCTGTAAATGGCACGCTTTCGGTGGTGTGTATGCTAGAAGAATCTGTCAAGAAGTTGATGGGGTACACGCACTTAAGTTACGTGCGTTTAGGATCATAGAAGTATTTTCACATATACGGACCACGTGCTATTTCAACAACATGGAGAAAAAGAATGCGGAAATACTTGCATAGTGTAAACTCTGTCACCATCTCACATTGTGCCACACTGTTTCCAGTCATATCATCCAAGCTAAAAGAATTAGGAGCCGTACATTTACTAGGACCACTACTTGGATCCGGAAACGGTTTTCATTATGCTTTCGTCGCAGTGGAGTTGACGCCTAAATATGTGTCTCTCAGTCTTTTGCGTAAGGCTACCATAAAACAGTCGTCAGCACAACGAACTCGAATTAGGGAGGACGGCTGTTCGCCTCCAGGCATCCAGATGGACGTTTCCCGAGTTTCCCTAAATTTCTTGAGGTGAATACTGGGATGGTTCCTTTGGAATGGCACGACCGATATCCTTCCGCACTCTTACCAAAAAAAAGGTCATATATTGGTCTGTCTCTAAAGACCTCGTTATAGACGGGACGTTAAACTCTAATCTTCCTTTTTATTACAGCTTTAAAAGATGTAGTTTTACCATTGCGTAATGTTCACTCTGTGCTCAGTACTGCATGTTCGTTTCACATGTTTTAAGCAAAGGATGAACACATGGGATATTAGGTGTGGTCCCCGAAAAGACGTTAGCATTGGTGAAGCATGCATATGATGAAGGTACGAGAGAGAGAGAGAGAGAGAGAGAGAGAGAGGATAGAATGTGTTTAAGGACTGGCTTTCTGACAAGAAAGAATGAAGTTCCCTTGCAGCCGGCGGCAACTTGCACCGAGCGTAGAAGATTCGCGAAAGAGGTGTTTACGAAATATAATATGCCGCGGTGTACTCACCACGGCTGGATCCCGCAAGCGCGAAACTAGGTTGGTCGGGCCTCATTTGCTGAGAAATGCGGAGGCGGCGGCAACGGCTGTGTGTGCGCTTTGTTCTGGCAGCGACGTGCCGACAGCCTGCGAGCTGCAGCCACCTGGGAGCCCACGCTGAATACTCTTACTCCCAACCCTCTCTCGCCTCGGGACGCATTACTCGGTTCGCCTTCCATTTCTCCAGCTCCGGCTTGTCTATCCCTTCTCTCCTTCCTGAGAACAATATGAGAGAGGTAATTATCGGCACACTGCACACTTTCTTTCTTGAGGAACCTCCATACTTAAAACAAAAAGTTTGTGACTAGACATAGATTTCCTTACAAGACACGTGTTACAGCCATCTCCTGATTATGCCCGTTACTGCGAACACGTGACTCCACAGACAATCAATAACAGCAGATCCTCCTATATACACATGTGTTTACCGGAAACTACTATTAACAGTATTTACAATTAAGCTACTCATCACATTTGAATCTTCAGTACGTTACCTGCGCAGTACTTGTCGAAAAGTGGCAAGCTGTTTACAAAATTACGCTTAAAAACAAATAGTGTTTCCGTATCACTTGCTTTCAGTTCACTTGCTTCAAAGTAATGTCAGTTTTTTTGTACGTTGCTGATTTTCATTCCATTTTTTCTTAACAGTGTTTGTCGTTTTCCAGATCTGAAATTTATCTTGCATCCTCTAATAACAGATCAATGCATTTCACTGCCTGTGTGGGTGATGATGTGTTCCTTGATCGTGTCCTCTTTGCTCTCTTACACCACGGAACACGCTTTGTTCGCTATATCTTTGTCACTAAGCAGCCGAAACTCCCGTTTCATACGCATCGTTATTCCACTTTCCGCTGATCTACACCTCTCCAATCAGTAATGTGTATTGCAGACGAAAATATGCGGTCTGGTTACCTACATCTATATCCACATCTGTACTAATACACCTTAAGACAAATGAAATGACGCCCAATGAAACAGATATTACTCATAAATTCCTGTTTTTACAGATACTAACGGAAAATGTAAAATTGTAAACTTTGTCGACCGTGCACAAAAGTGTGACGCTGCAGCGCAATATCGCCACACAGCTGGCAGCGATATTAAACAGGGGACACATCGATACCAGAGCAGAAAGGGTTTGCGAATTTCATTCCGTGTACTCAGTTCGACCTTAACAATGCCTGGTAGATAGGCGTGTGAACAATATACACAGATATCATCATTTGAGAGAGGATGTTTAGTTGGGCTCAAAGGATTCGGTTGGAGTTATCGGCGAATCACTCGACATTTGAATAGGACTAATACCACTGTTCGACGATGTTTGCAGGAATATGTGAACCAAGGCCGAAAACAAGGTCAAGAAGGAAATGGCCGATCTAGAGAGAAGGCATAACTTGGGGATGGAGCTACCGTCAGACAGGCATTCAGAGGCGTGGATTCATGATCGTCAACGACCCAACGTGCAACTGGTGCTTCAGTGACCACAAGGACGGATCACAGAAATGGGCTGAGCTCACTGGCCGGCCGTTGTGGCCGAGCGGTTCTAGGCGCTTCAGTTTGAAACCGCGCGACCGCTACAGTCGCAGGTTCGTATCCTGCCTCGGGCATAGATGTGTGTGATGTCCTTAGGTTAGTTGGGTTTAAGTAGTTCTAAGTGTAGGGGACTGATGACCTCAGATGTTAAGTCCCATAGTGCTCAGAGCCATTTGAACCATTTTGAGTTGAGCTCACAGTGTCCCTTGAGCCGACGAGCTGTACTGCAATTACGTGAGCAAATTCGGCCCTGAACCGCACTAACTGCAGCAGAATTGTCTGATGACCACCGAAGACATGTTGAGACGCCCCAGACAGCGGTTGGATTCCAATTTGCCTGCTGCCCACCGACAATCAAGAGTGAGAGCCTGGGGTGCCTCTTTTCGTAGCAAGACTCCTTTGGTTGTCATTCGCGGCACCCTTACAGCGCTGCGGGGTCCTTCATGACAAGCCATCCTGGACTCATATTTCAACAAGATAATACCCGATGTCACACGACGAGAGTTTCTACTACTTTTTTTAATGCTTCCCAAACCCTACCGTGGCCAGCAAAGTCGCCGAATGCCTCTCAAACTGAGAACTTTTGGAGCATTATGAGCAGGGCCCTCTAACCAGCTCGAGATTTTGACGATATATCCCACCAATTGGATAGAATTTGGCAGGGTATCCACCAGGAGGACAAATAAAAATTCTGTCAAGCTACATCAAGCCTAATAACTGCTTCGATAGTAGTGGACCAACTACTTATTGACTTACTTAATTTCTGAAGCTCGAATAAATCATCCAGTATTTATGAAATTGTAATCATTTGTTTGTCTTCACATATAGGTCACATTTACAGATTTCCGTCCCATTCAAATAATTCCTTCGTGGTACGTCGTTCTTTATGACTTAGAATGTAATAAAACTGTAAACCTATCTGGCTGTACACCAGAAAGCCAATAGAAGATGAAATTAGTTTTTTACTCAGTCACAGATGTAATTTTGAAGGTTTGCATCGGTCATGGAATTAAGAGCCGTAATTTTATCTTTACGAATACAAACAATGAATTAATTTCGGTAAGATATTTGTGTTTACTTATTTTACTTTGTGTATTAAAAACTCACAGACATTTCTTTGCTCCTATTGATAAGTTTTATTTTTATTCTTTGCTACAAAAAATGAATTTGTTAAGTTTGCCTTATGATTTGTGTGCCTATTCAGTACAACTTAATTTCTTTTTTGTTTAGTTATAAGTTTCTTAAAAAACGGTAGAATCTTCCTAAATACACTAGAGGGGCTAAGAGATTGAGGGCTAAGCGGTGCCAAGAACCAAATAAAAATCTTGAGGCGAGACCTGCTGCAGCTCGAGAACATCAGGCTGTAACTTGCTTTTTGTGAACTAACTGAAAATGAGTCGCAACACGACTGTGATCGAGAGCCTCATGCAGTGACCCGTTCACTCACAGTGGCTTAATGCTGCTTCTTACCAAGGCAACATCACAGAAGCACCACTGGTGCAAGCAATCGAGCTTTTATACCCTGAAATCTACATGTTCCTAATGATTTACCATTCCCATTTAAACATGTACACTTCCCTGTGAGCATATGTTCTTCCATGCCCCTAAATGAAGCACAAGGCCAGACGCTGCGTTGGCTGGTTCTATATGGCTCTCTTCCTAAATGTCCCCGATCATACAACATCAAATGTGGCACAATAAGAAGTTCTATGAGTTAAAAATAAATTTCTCATGCACTAAATCTCAAGGACAGTGCGAGCTAACATCCCAAACACGTTCGGCCTCCTTCGAAATGTTTTGGCTCAAAATCGTCTAGGGTTTGAATAGAACGTGTCACATTACAAGCACTATATTATACAATTGTGACCCTTTGGTTAAATTCTCTGGCTGATGGCAGGTTTGAGAAATACAAAGTTAATATAACATATAATAACAGTATTAATAATATCGAGAAATAAATTAACGACCCACAAATGACGTAGGCCACACAATTGCGACTTGATTACAATAATGTTTACTCAGAAAGAAAACAAATAGTGAAAGTGGTCGTATTTAGAATTACTGTTACACTCGAGTGCATAACGTTTTGACACAGTGCGATCATTAACAATTTCACCGCGAATTACAACTTCTATACTCCACCTCGTTAACTATGCCAAAAGTTAAGAGGTCACACCATGCGCGCGGCTGCTTACCGCTCAATAACTAACTCCCGCGATACCACACTACGCAAAATTCTCTAAGTCGTTTCACTTCCTAGTTGCCGAAAGACAGACCGTCCGCTTTCGCGTCCTCTGCCAGTCCCCGGCCGCCTTTCCCGCGCGCCTAATATCCTCGCTCGACTGACTAGCGCAGTTCCCTTTCTTGAAGCCGTCCATCTGATTGGCTACAGTTTATTATACATAACTTTACATTTTAACATATTTAAACAATCAAAGTTTGACCACTTTCTCGATCAAAATAAAGTAACAATAATATACATTACAGAATAAACTTACATTTTTTACACAAAACCGATACAATATCCTTCTTAACCTTGAATGTCACGGCCAGTATTCTTGCACCAATGAGCTTTCTGATAAATACATAATGAACAAAAGTAATATTACAACAAATATTCTATTACTTAATGATTCAATAAGATGTCATGCTGCCATCGTTCAAAGTGTTTTGTGTGGAGATAATGGTCATCTGATGTTTAACTGAAAATACCGATAATTTAAGTTTACCGTATCCTTTAAACATATAAAGTTACAAAAAAAAATGGTTCAAATGGCTCTGAGCACTATAGCTTCTGAGGTCATCAGTCCCCTAGAACTTAGAACTACTTAAACCTAACTAACCTAAGGACATCATACACATCCATGCCCGAGGCAGGATTCGAACATGTGACCGTAGCGGTCAAACGGTTCCAGACCGTAGCACCTAGAACCGCTCGGTCACCCAGACCTTGACTACTTAGAGTATATGACGCATCGTGATTTTTTCTTGAAAAGTCTTGATAAAATCTGGAGTGGTGGTTTGAGCAGAAAAAGTACATTGAAGAAGTTTTTGTTGCGCAATTCTTTCAACTCCAGCACTAGCTTACTCTTGTCACAGTACATCATTACTCAAAAATTTTCCCAAGCCGCCAGAACAAATCTGAATTCCAGTATTTGTCGTACATATGTCCACGCTTACCTCTTACCGTTGGTACTAGAAAGTATGTCGTTTCTCCCATGCTTATTAAATTCTTGATTTCTTTGTGAAATAACTTTAATCGTGTTCTTATCTTGATTTTTCCTCTTTATTCCTTCCTATAGATAAAACGTGTAAACATAATGGTTGTCGGATTCAGTGTCATTCTCACATTCCTATAACAACTGCCGATTAACTCTCGGTTGCCAGTTCGTTTCCAGTGTACTGTCAGAACAAACAAAATTTCATTTTGCTCTATAGACTTTTCCTCTCACACAGGTGCAAGTTAGTATTGTTGCGTGCCAATTTGTCAACTGTCTTCCAAGTATAATACACATTCCTAACACGTCGCAGTTTACTTTGGCTGATTGTCTGTTGAAGCAAAGTGCTAAACAGAGTAAAAGAAACGAAAAATTAGTAAGACTGCATTGGAAATTTCTTAATTTGGAAGTTCGAGATAAATATTATATCTTTGTTGCTGAAATATAAGATGCTCATTTTCATTTTGTATTTTCACGGACGTATCACGACTGACTCTAAAGTGGATGAAGAGTTTCATACCAATTACGTCTTCTCTTCTACTCTTCTTCTTCTTTTTCTCTTTTAGCCTTTTCTCTTTTAGCCTTTTCCCGTTCCGTGTCGGCTATGTTGTATTGAGTTTGACAAGAGGTGTTAGTGTTAAGAGGTGGTGATACCTTAGTACCGATACTTTCTCGTAAGCAAGCTGTGGTGCTTGAACTTGGAGTTTCCTCGGTACGCCACTTGAGGATGTCCTCTTCCACAAGTGCCACGTTTTAGGATCGTGCACAAGCTTCCCACGGGGGAGGTCGAACGTAAGTAGTGCGTGGCACACTGAGAGTCTTCTAACAGCCGCGAGCGCTTGGTTGTTGCCGAAGGTAGCGACGAGCGCCAACTTGGGAGAGCGGTACGTTTTGCTGTTTGGAGAGTAGGTGGCAACATATAAAGTTGTAGGTTCCTTCGTGGCGGTTCCATTGCTAGTTTGGAGAGTTTCCATGCGGAATTCCGCCACGTAAATATTCACTGAGATGTACGTGCTGCGCGACCCTTGTGGCAGTTGTTATCACCATATAACGGAAGTTAATCTTGAGCTCCTATCTGTTCTACGACTTATTTTGCAGTGAACACGTGGTGTGTCGTGGGGCGATCACTCTGTTTTTAAAACAATTGAAAAGCCACGATCGCTTCAATATAGTTTACTAGATGACAGGTTTCAGCACTCTGAAGGTGCCATCATCGGATCTGTGAAAGTATAACATAATAGGTTTGAGGGAGGGCTTACATGAGTTAACTATATACATTGCAATTATTACAGAACCACATACCTGAAACGTGGATTAACATTTATAAAACCGTATGGACATCATGACGCATGCGGTAGACCATCTGATAAAAATCATTGTCACAACCAATAACAAATAATAAAAAACTCCTCTCATGGTCGTTCTTTCCGTAAAATATAAAACTGAAGTCTCCAGATGAAACTACCACTGCTCGCCTAACACCGGTCGGCATCAGCACTGCACGATTCCGCGCAGGCTTACCTGCTGTGATTCTGGCGGTTCACAACCGGCCACCAGGTAGCGCTGTCCAAGCAGCGCCCACGCATTCCCACGGTATAACCACTCATTCTACGACTTAGTTGCGCCAAGGTTACCGAACTTAGGACTGACCTGCATCACTGTTGACAGGGATCGTGGGAAATCGGTTGACCCGTGATATTTAAGTGTTATTTTATTTAAATTCCAAAAAAAAAGTGTTAGCAGTAGTTCTTGTGTGTTTGCGTTGTCTAAATTTATTGGTAACACTTGCGCCGCCTCAGAGGTATCTTTATGTAAAAGGCTTTCGTGTTAATCTGCCTGAGCTGACGATCAATTTAACCCTTAACTAAATTTGTGTTGTAATTTATCACCCACGCGTTATTCATTTGTATAAATTTCCGTTCCTATTGCAACGTTACCACTCCGCTTCTCTGCAATCGTAGTACTTGCAGTGATTTTACATTGTGTAGGTGCTTGATAACCAGAGACCATTATTACCGAAGGTACGTACCGTTAGGGGTAGTAATCTACCACAAAGTTATAAACGTTACTTTTATCACTTGTCATCACAAATTGTCTTTAGTTGTTTTAAACAGAATGGGGCGACGTTTGAACGATGAACAAATTTTGGAGTTATTCTTAGCTGGCAGAGACTACTGACTCGTTGGATACACGATATTCCTTCCAAAAGGCAGCCAAGTTTAGTGAAACAAAAACATCCGTTCCTGATACTGATGGTGAAATAGAGGAGGATGAAGAGGAAGAAGAAGAAGAAGAGAATATTCGCTAACAAAACGCAGACATTCTGGTTATTTTTACTGAAAAAGGATCGTTGTAAATGAGAGAAGCAGGGGATGCATCGATTTTTTATAAAACGACTTGGCATGACAATGATGAAAGCAAATATCGAAGAAAGAAAGACAAATTTCAAAAATTTTACTATGGTCTTGCAGACTGCAGTTGACACATACTTGTGAAAAATTTTTAAATTGATCGAAGAATCATCAGTGCAAGTCAGAAGAGGACAGAAGTAGCCAAAAAAGTCAAAGGTTTCACAATGTCCAGGCATAAAAAAACATGTTATAAAAAAACATGTTATAAATTTTAAAAATGCTTGTGCAAAATGCATTCCATTAGCCAAAAACCTATGTCTGAATTGTGATGAACTAAAATAAGTGCTTATTTCATTTTTTCGTACACAGTACCTATTGTCGTTATGTTTACTGTAAGTTATTATTTTTTAGTTATGTTGATTGGTCAGTGTTTGATCTCTGGATGTTGTTGAAGGAGATTTTCATTATTTTTCAAGTTCAAAAACTCTGTTTAAGATGCCGATGTTAATGCAAGAGCCTTAATTTTTTGTAAGGTCATGTTTCTTTTCTTAATAAGGATTTATTTTTCATAAATAGAAACCTTTTTTATTTGTGCATAACAACAGTTTAGGGAAACACAGAAGTGAGTTTGTTTCATATGGTTTAGGTTTTGAGGTCGAAAACTACCCCACTACGTTACGAACGGCAGTGCAAATAGAGAGTGTAGTTAAGAGTGGACTGTGTGCGTCTCGGCCAAAGCGGTAGCGTAGTTAACTATGCACAGCAACACGGTTTTGGATAAATGCATTTATGTTATCACACCGTTGTGGAGGTCCAAAATTGACACATTCTCCTACATATTATGTACTTGTTTTAGATGGTATGGTGTAGTGGTAATATTCTCGTTTTTTTTCTGTTTTAGAGTTCTGAAGCTTTAATGTCATATTTTACCTTTAAATCTGCTGGGACGGCCGGTGGGGACTTGTGTTGGATGAAGAAATGTCTCAGCATTAACCTTGACGTGCTTTGCCGATTTCTTACCCTTTGTTTTGAGTAATATACCAGTTGTTATTGCAATTCTGTTACTCTTGCACATTCTTTTCATTACTACCTGTAAACGATGTGATTAATAGCGACTTCTGATGCAACTACTGGTGTTTTTAAACAATTTTCACGTTAAATTGTATATTTTAACCACTGGGGATTTTAAATAAATTTGGATGTTGAGTTGACGATTTAATTATTGGCGCTTTTAAATATTCGTTTCGGTGGTAAACTACCATCTTTTCATTGGCGCCTTTTTCATTTTTATAAATTTCGTGTATTTCGCACACTTTAATATTCACTCCTCAAACGGATAGTTAAATGCCGTCTGGTACGAGCTTGTTCTTTATATAAACTGTTCCTGTTAAAACTAAGTAAGTCAAGAGAGCTACAGAAGTTCAATAAAGTTTCCTGGTGAGAGTTGGCTTATTCGTTTGCTGCTCCCAGTTCCAAGCATCCTTAAATCGTTTCAGGGGGTGGGACGCCCTTCGAACGCCACCACTCCCCTCGGAGTGGGATATATGTAATCAAAACGTCTGAGTTTAGGGTAAGCTGGTGGTCAAGCGCAGCTTTTATCTGATGCGCAATGTGTGGAATAAGTCTGGTATTCACATAGTTCATGGATGCCCAGACTTTTTCTCTGACAAAAGTTTTAGAATCCTGGTAATTTGGCGGAGCCCTTTCCTTACTTGGAAGGCTGGTAAAAGTTTAAAAAAATGAGAAAAGCGTTTTTTATTCAGTGATTGTTTCAACTTTAAATCATAATCAATACCAAAGAAAGCATAATAAAGTTAGAAAAATAATTGTTATCGCCAAAATATCAGACACAAACGTCCCAGTGTTCCGCAGGATACAGTTCGGGACATCCTGACTTAGTCGGATGCGGGAAACCGCCTAAAAACTACATCGAGACTGTGTGGATCACCGTCCCTCGCCTTAATACACTTGATGGATTCGATCCTGGGCAGGCTTGTCTCCCAATGTCTCAGAAGGGTTGCGACTATGGATAACTACCAATTTTTCTTGGTAGGCAGCAGAAATTGAGTGCCGCCTAGTGAACACTTATAAGGTACTTGAGTGGAAGTAGGTATCACGTTTCGTAATCCTTCATGAAAGGTACTAGCCGTTCTGGGACACGTTTGATATAAATTAGACATGCTAATTGTTGTGTTGGCAGAAGATTCAACATCGTGTTACTACTGGAGGCCGAAATGCACGCGTTTTAGCTCACGCAGGCTGGTGTGAGGAGGGAAGGACTATACAGACGTGAGGTCTGGAACATGACAAGGGTTTAGAATTCAGAAAGCGGATATAATTAGTTTGATACTTAGCTTTAATCCATTAATGATGAACGTCGTTCTTGACGGTGCATGATTCACAATATTAACTGTTCAGAATAGATTCATAGTAACTGTTTATGGCGCCTTGCTAGGTCTTAGCAAATGACGTAGGTGAAGGCTATGCTAAACTGTCGTCTCTGCAAATGAGAGCGTATGTAGGCAGTGAAGCATCGCTAGCAAAGTCGGCTGTACAACTGGGGCGAGTGCTAGGTAGTCTCTCTAGACCTGCCGTGTGGCGGCGCTCTGTCTCCAATCACTGATAGTGGCGACACGCGGGACCGCGGCCAATTTAAAGGCTACCATCTAGCAAGTGTGGTGTCTGGCGGTGACACCACAATCAAACCACTCCTCCAACTCCACTTATCCTATTGTTTTGCTGAGTGGTTCATGACCTCCTAAGAGGTCTCTTCCAGACTGGACCAGTGATCCAGGGGTAGCGTCAAGCATCTTTGATTAGTAATCAAAGCGTCCTAGGTGCAGGGTTTGATACGCACCAGCGCTGGACTGGACTGCAGTTGTGGGAGAAGGCGTAGAGGAGGTTACAGAAGAACATGGGCTATGAGCAGGAATGCGAGGGGAGAGACTAATTGAGTTCTGTAACAGATTTCAGCTAGTAATAGGAAATACGCTGTTCAAGAATCATCATTGTCAGACAGAGTTTCCGAAATGAGATACTGGATTGTAAAGTGGGTCCAGGAGCAGTTACAGAATTATTTAATAATGTAGTAGTGTTAACATTAAGAGTTCGACTGGAAGTCAACTGTTAAATGTAGAGAAGAGAGCGGGAAATTTGACTGATGTGGTAGAAAAAGAAACATGAGTTTGTTTAAAAGCGAGAAATTAAGAGAGCTTTCGAGAATTTAAGAGCAAATAAGGCAGAAGTGGTAGATAACATACCATCAGGATTTCTAAAATCATTTGGGAAAGTGGCAACAAAACGACTGTTCAAGTTGATGTGTGGAATGTGTGAATTGGCTACACACCAGTTGACCTTCGGAGAGATATCTTCCACGCAATTCCGAAGACTTCGAGAGCTGACAGGTGTGAGACGTATCGCATAATCATCTCAACAGCCTCTTCATCCAAGTTGATGACAATAATAATATACAGAAGAATGAAAAAGAAAATTGAGGATGTGTTACGTGATCGTCAGTTTGACTTGATGAAGAATAAAGGCACCGCAGAGGCAATTCTGACGTTGCAGTTGATAATTGACGCAAGACCAATGAGAAGTTAAGACATGTTCATAGGATCTGTTGACCTGGAAAATGCGTTCGACAATATAAAATAATGCAAGTTGCCGAAAATCTGCCAATAATAGGGTTAAGTCATAGGGAGAGGTGGGTAATATACAATATATACAAGAGCCAAGTGGTGATAATAAGAGTAGACTAACAGGAACGAAGTGCTTGGATTAAGAAGATGATTCTGCAACCTAGTCAGCAAAAAAACCCATCATAGACACAGAAAGGAGAACATCAGAAACAGGCTAGCATTGGCACAAAGGGTATTCTCGTCCAATAGAAGTCTACTAGTATCAGACATAGGCCCTCATTTGAGGAAGAAATTCCTGACAATGTACGTTTAGAGCACAGCGTTGTGTGGTAGTGAAACATGGACTGCGTGAAGACCAGAACAAGAATCGAACCACTTGAGTTGCTACAGACAAATGTTGAAAATTATATGGACTGGTTAGATATAGAATTAAGAGGTTCTGCAAAAAATCGGAGTAAAAGGAATACATTTACAAGGAAAAGGAACAGGATGACAGGACTCTGTTAAGACATTGAGGAATGACTTCCATGGTATTAGAGGGAACCGTATAGGACAAAAACTGAAGAAGAAGACAGAGACTGGAACACATCCAGCAAAGAATTGAGGATGTAGGTTGCAAGTGCCACTCGGTATGACGAGTTTGCACAGGGGAGGAATTTGTGGCAAGCCACGTGAAACCAGTAAGAAGACTGATGACTCAATGGGCGTAATCTGTCCTCCTGAGAAACTCGCCAATCCTCTGCCTCTCCCCTCCATCCTCCTCCCTGCTCCTCTGGTAAAGGGGCATTTGTTCAGTTCTGTGCTGCATTTCCCTCTCCTGGGAATCGCCCCAGCCATCCCCTCCCCACTTCACTTTCCCTGCCCTCCCCCATCCGGAAACCGCTGAAAAAAAAGTCTGTGCTGCCGATAATGGATCTCACAACACAAAATTCAAATCAGAATCAAAACTGTAGTGAAGAATATTCCTTATTGTAAATCAGTTATACACCACTGCAACCAGTCACTTTTTTCAATAATAATGCTTTGTTACATGAACCGGTTTTCGAACCCTTTCAGGTTCATCTTCAGATGGTTTCGGTAGGATCAGGGAAGTTACATCATTACTGGTAGTAGCATAATGCTGGGTGCTGGCTTGCGACAGCATAGGCGGCTTTTTTCGTATCTGTCTGCCTCCATTCTGATGTCCAGAACACTTTCACACGAACTATATTAGTTTACGTATACTAATATAGTTCGTGTGAAAGTATAAGAATATAATGCAGTAGAAAACATGAATCTTCTAACCACTCTGAAAAAATATATGGCACTAGGAAACTAACACATTTACTGCACTTCACCGGGACGGTAGCGACAACATGTGTTCATCACATAGTGTGTAGAAAACTGGTGCTCAGGCCCACAGACAACTATCAAGAGATTCCAGTGCTCCCAACGACATCGGTGGGAAATACTGACTGGTGATCACATCAGAAAGAGTGGCGTGATCCATCCATATGTGTATAGAGAAGCATACATGAGGGACCGTATATGCGGAGACACCACAATGTTTCCACAAAACATATCTGGCGAAGAAGCATTCCAGTGTCACATACTTGTGACTGAGAAGCACCTGACATCCACCGACTGCTGGGTAGCTGTGCTTGCACGGGCCAGGAGAGACTGGACCTACATCAACCACGACGGCACTAGTCTGCACACATACAACCATATCAGATGCTCAGAGGTCAGAGAAATAGTCACCAGACTGCCTAGCAGACAATTGATTAGTTTACATGGGGGAATAATTATGCAGTGCAAAATTCGCCATACCGAATCTTCTACACAACACACATGACCGTCTGATGCACTACTCTACCATCCAGGGGGAGCAGCAGCCGGGACGTGCCAGTGGAGAACAGTCAACGTGTCGAAGCATTCTTTCTAAGTAACAGGCCAACATGATCTAAGCCGTGGCTTCCAGTTGAATGAAGCTCTGGGTTCACTCATGCTGCACGCTGCAAGACAAACTGGCATGACTTGTACATATAGTTATAACTACAATTCCACCCCTGAGGCACCAACATAGACTCACAGTAGTTCAAAAAATCCACTTTACGTAATTCTAGACAGGGATGTTGTCGATACACCTCGAATTTCACATACAAAATGCTGATTCATTCCTTTTATGTGTGCTATTTTCGAAGACTGAAGTGTTCGGTACATACACGCGTCTTCATATCGCTGAAGTATCATTACTTGTTGTGACAATGTTGTACACACTTCGGTATAGGCTACATTTCCTCTAACAAGGGGAACGTTTCGCTTTAGTTGGCTACTAAAACAATGTAATGTGCAGATAGTAAAGTGCATCACCCTGGTAATTCCGAGAAAATCGCAAGATAAATTTTATGCGTCCGTTATGTAACGGATGTATCTATGCGTAGATGTTTGATGTCAGAGGTCATAGTGGGCGAGCGGCAGTCGCCCTTGTTTGCGACTTCTCTGTTGTGCTGCTTGTGAGCGAGAGCGCATTTGTTTACTTGCGCCTAGCGGCTTGTATCAGAGTCCGACTTTATCAGGCGTCACGGCGTTTTCTTACTGCCAAGCCAAAATGGCTCTACACACTGAGGTAATCAGTCCCCTAGACTACTTAAACCTAATTAACCTATGAACATCACACACATTCATGCCCGAGGCAGGATTCGAACCTGCGACCGTAGCAGCAGCGCGGTTCCGGACTGAAGCGCCTAGAGCCGCTCGGTCCCAGCGGCCGGCACCGCCAAGCCACAATTAAAATAACTTTTCCTTTGGATCACGAACGATCAGAGGCATATGAAATAGAGCGTTTTATGCCGGATTAAATGCGTCTACCACAGCAAGATTTGGTGGGAGGCTCACTTTTGGATCCTCAGGACTACTGTGTACGTAAAGCAGGCGAAAGGCGAGCTGTGCGCCGACGTTATGCGGCACCTCGATAACGCTCTGAAGCTCCGATATTCTGACGGAAATATAGGGACGGTGGTGGTATTGGCCTCCGGATGTTGCCCTTTTCGAACTCCCGTTTGAGGTTACGCCAGACGTTTTCGTGGCTGGCTTTAAACTTTACGGCAACGTCAATCACGTTACTGAACATGGAAGGCGTCCAAAACATACCGTGTCTTCACTGGTGTCCGACAGATAAAAATTGGACTACAGAAATACGTGCCTTTCTACTTGGTTGTTGCCAGCTGCAGTGTTGTCGTCATGTACGATGGCCAGCCACACCTACGGCCTCCACTGTGTTAACTTTATCTTACGTATTTGCGATGGTGCTGCTTTCTGTACCCCCTTTGCGTCAGTCGGTACCGGCGTGAACTTCTATCGACAATGCAGTGAATGTTTCGCCTGTCTCTCCTACACTCCTTCCAGAGCCAGTACAAACGAATGATAACAATCTGTCTCGAACCCAAAGTTGTTGATCATGGAGCTGTACCGATCTCCACTTTTCGTCCATCTGGCCACATGTTGGACGATAGCCGTCTGCCATCTGACATGGAACAGCATGTTAAAAGACAACACGCACCGAGGAAACGAAGAGACAACGCCACACTGCTTATGATGACTGCGTCAATCTGACGTGTGCACAGGGTGACGACCCTGCTACTGATGGTGTGCTGTCCTCTGATGCCCTGATGCCTCTGATACCTGACGAGGCAATCTCCTTCCCGAGTCAGCGTTCACCTCCAGACGCCGATTTTCCCCTGCCTATGTCTGATGTGGATGCCTTCCTGCCTGTTGCGCAACACTGATAGTGTTCATCGATCCCCATTTTTCAGTGAGGTAAAGGTTGCTAAAGTCTGGCACATTGCATTCTCTGACCATGTTGCATAACCTGCGCCAGCAATCTCTGTTGACAAAGGGTGTGCCATGGGCATAAATCATGGAAATTGAACGCTTACTATCTACGCTGTGATTCCTACCAGTCTGACCTATCTTGGTCAGTTCTCTGTGCAAAGCCCATTCTCCGCAAGACCTTGATGGGTTTTAGAAGGGACGTTGCGGCATGGTGGTTATGAACTCAGGAATTATATTTAATTGTTCTCCAGGAATGTACTATAATTTCAAGTAGCGCAAGGGATGGTGAATTGTGTTGAGGCACAGCTCTCAGCCCTGTCTCGCACCACCTTGAAGAAGCTATGCTCAGAGCATGCACACATGGCAGGTTAATGCAGCAGCATCCATCTATGTATCACGTCATAGCAGAATGAGGCCACCATCGGAGGATTTTGATTAATGTTCTTATGACCATCGATGGGTGGCGTTTGGATACCCAAAGTGTTATAGGGTCTGTCCTCCACACACATTACATCATACTACATTCTGAACAACATCATCGCCCTGCCATCATTCCAGCAATCTCCTGACTCTCCTTTGACTCTGTTCCCGTGAATGCAACAATGGATTTACTTGCTAATGTCACAAAGTTCTTGATCCTATCCAGGTTAGTTCTACGAACAGGTCGCTTGGCTCTGACGGCCTCCCAGTGGAGTTTTATTGGACATTTCATCCCGTTCTCGCGCTAGTGTGGACTGATATTTGCCAGGACCTTGTGTCACCTTCTGTGCCAGTTCCAGACGGTTTCCTCAATGGTTTCCTCATTCCGTCTCACAAGCATTGGGGTATCTCAGGGATATGTGATTACCAGCGACACAATGATCTTTACCCAGGTGTTGGCTGTGTGGCTTAAACGGATGGCTCAATATGTAGATTCCCCGATTAAACTTCCTTGGCAGATGCTAATGACATCCGAGCTGCCTATTTGTCACTATCGGGACATAATCGCTCTTGCTCACGATTGTTGTATGCGTGGACTTTTGGCAGCTCTTGACTTCAGCCATGCCCCCTACCTGGAAAGGTTGTTCCGTAATATAGGAAACCCTTATACTACCGTCGACGTGGTAGTACGTTTCGTGCGTGGAGCTATGCCTCGTTTACTCCACAACGGCCATCTCTCTCGTCCCATTTCGATCTGTTGATCAATACATCAAGGCTGCCCGCTCTCTGCACTGTTGTATGCTTCTGCCATGGAACTGTTGCTCTGTGCCCTCCATCAACACCTATCTGGGATGTCTCTTGGTGGCCATGTATTCAGCTTCACAGCTTATGCAGACGATGTCGTCATTGTTCCTCCTAGCAGTGCCGAGGTCACGGAGTCATTAGAATGGGTTATCACCTACTGTGAACATGCTGGAAGCCACCTTAATGTCCATTAACCGAGCGGCATGGCTATAGGTGGGGGCTTCCTGCGGACAGCGCTGTTCCTTTGCATGTCGCTGATACTATACAATGCCTATGACTCGATTTCTCAAGTGATTTGCAGCACTTCATTGCTGGCGTCTATTTTCGCAACTACGAGCTGGGCTCTTAGATACCATTTATGGGCATTCGATTTTCTGCAACTGATACAATATGTAAATGCATATTTGGAGTGTTGTATTCCCCACGTGGCACAGACACTTTCTTTCCCACCATACACGGCCCACCATACACAGATTGCTGTTCAACGTAAGGCACGAGACCCTCATCCTCTCATAGCGCCGAGACGGTTTAGGTCTGTGTCATGTGCCTGACGGAGCGATTGCCCACTTCTAAGGTTCTCACGTGGCGTTGTGGCGCCATTGCACTATAAACCTTAGCATTCTATTTCTGGAGGCCTTTGCATCACACTCTCTCAGAACCATCCTGCTTTTGAACATCCCGCTGCCCTTCTTTTAATACTGCCATATTTTCCTCAAACTGAGCGACATTCATACTGCGATAATGCCAGTGCACTTGATATCCGCGAAGGCGACCTATAGCTTTCTTCAGCAGCACAGGTCACCGAATTTGGTTGAGGCAAACATTCCCACGTCGACTGGCGTGCTGTTTGGCAATCTGTGTGTGCTCCTGATCATGACACCGATGTCAAGTCTGCATGGTACCTTACTGTCAAAGGGTAGCAATATGCCAGTCACGCCTTCATGGGATTCATCTCGTAGACATCCTGTTGTCTACCGTCTGTGAAGTTTTGAACACAGACGAGCAAAAGGTGTTTGCTTACTGGTGTGACAGATGTTGTCCCTAATTACCCATATGACTATTCATCTGATACCTACTCAATTGGTCCTATTTCTGGGTGCAGGATACGTTCCACAAGCAAAGACAAACACTGTGAAGTGTATTTGTGCACACGCAGTTCACTACTTGTTTGTTATAGCGAGAAAAGTATCCTAGATTTCTGGCAATTTCTTAATGAACGCCATTGTGCAGTTTTTCGCAATCCAAAGTAAAGTGTCTTCCTTACCCCACCCCAGAGCTGTGGTGTTCCTGTCATGTAATGTTAATCCGCACCTCTTCCACATGAGAACCGATATATTCTCTGGTCTTCGGAATGTTCTTTTCGGAATAACTATACATCAATAGTCTCAATGAGTCTGACGTAGACTACTAACCTCATGGGTAACGGAGATGTAGTAAAGGAAATATGACTCATCACTTCTGTTAAGTGCACGAATTTTCAGTAGCAGCTTCTTTTCTTTAGTGGCATTCTAAGAAACATGTATAGTAACCCGCTCATCCACTGACAACGCGTTTCTCACAGTAGACGTAAGTTTTAGAAACCCAAGGACACAACCCAACTGATGGTGGAAAGCTGTCATACACGAAACCGATGAATACGCTACAACAAGCAACGCGTTAGCAATATGAGTAATCTCGTTTTCTTTTTTCCCATATTTCTCTTGATTACTTCGTAAGTCCTTACGATTTCTATGCTATCACTATTTGTTTGCTCCGTTTGAATTTGCTCGCCGCGTAAGTGGTATAGACACTTCCGACGTCACTGATGTTATTTACTTTTTCCGTGTGGCAAACTGGTTTCTTCTCACGTTTTGTTTCACATGGAGCGCAGCGGCGCGGCAGTTTGTCACACTAGGAGAGCCGCGGGCGGAATTCCGATGTAGCCATCCCGACTTGGATCTTCCACTCTTTCTCTCAGTCCTTAAAGTCTACTATCTCAGATTATTGTACATGTGTAGCACCAACAAAACTTTCTTTGGAACTCACATATTCACTTACGACGGGAATATTTTTGTTTCATTGTTACAAGTAATTATCAATATTATTGTTACTATTATTCTTAGTAATTTTTGTATGAATACTATTATCGAAACATTTCGTTGTTAAATTCAGCAGGTTCTTTATTTTACACCGTCTGTACATTAATTATAAAACTATTATATTCGTGATTAATAGGAATACAGTGTTAATTTACAACTGTTAATCGAGTGCATATCTTCTTTATTAAACCTACTGTGCTCACCGTAGGCTCATGGCAGAAATGGACAGTACTTACGATATTTCCTGGTAGCTTTCTCAACCACCGACCTCGCAGAACATTGTTTTCAATGAAAGATGCTCCGTATCTAAATACAAGTTTATGACGCAAAAACGTCTAAAGATAGCTATGTTATTACAAGTAGACACTGTTAAAAACTGTCTACAACCCCGGTTAATGTACTGTATGATGTGAAATAAATGTTTTAAGTTGTGCTTTCTTCTTTAAATGCATTATTATGCTTTACTAAAAAAAATAACATTTGACTAGAACTTTAACAGTATTACCGCGCATTACCCTTCTTCTGGTTGACTGTTTCAGTGGATTATGAGGACAGAGTGAAACTAAATATCGGACCAGTGTTCCGCCACTTTTTATTTTGTTCTAGTTGTTGAGCAAAATAAAGAGTCTTCGTTCATACTACCGATGAATACATGTAAAACAGAGTGAATCTGGACCTTTAATGTGCCAAAACCGCCCTGGTTCCTTTATGAGTAACTTTGGTTCATTCATGTCTAGACGCTAGCCAGTCCCCGTATGTTGCAGATCCATATATTGCATGAATACTCCTCTCTAAGCTTTACAAATATAAATTTCCAGCTAATGGGGCATAGACAACGAATCAAATTCAACATAGCATCTTTTTGAAACATGTTAATTTGAAGATCATTACTTTTTTATTTAATACAAATTTGTCTCGTATCTAAAATTCATCGTCTTGTTACACGTTCTTCGAGACAAATTAAAGCCACGTACTTGTATATTCTTGATCTGCTCACAGTGAATTTCAAGAATCTGGCAATTGTTTTGTTTCCCACAGTAAGCTTTTCAAACAAATTACGTGGTCCTCAGTCTTTCTTCTGCCTCGCTGAAGCACACTGCCAACCCATCTGGCTGGTTCTGATGAACAAACCCACTGCGCACCTGCCAGCCACTTGGTCGCATTTAACCAGCAGCTGCACCTGCTCTGCTTTCGTATGGATCAAGCGCAGACGCAGGCGCATAAGAATACATTCAGCTTTTAATGCCCTTACATGTCCTTCCATTCGCACTTCCGTGTGGATCATGATGTACTTTAAGTCAAACATCATTGTCGATTATGCCCAAGCCGGTCAAATTATATAATCGCTCAACGAAACGATATCAAGTGTCTATATGAAATTAAAACAGCCCTACGCTGGAAATTGATTTTTCTCCTCAACAATTTCTGGAAATTTCTTCTTCTGTTTTTTTCCCCCTCATAAGTCTCCTACTGCTTTCATGTGACTTGCCAAAAATTCATTATTTGTGCCAGTGTCTTCATTTCAGAGTAGCAGTTGCACCTAACTACAGTCAGTTATTTGTTGGATGTGTTTAAATCTCTGTCTTGCGCCACAGCTTTTACAGTCTACAGCTCCCCCTAACACGATGGAGTTTATTCCTTCACTCACGTCCAACCCTCATCTCCCTAATTGGCTCTGAGCACTATGGGACTTAAGTTCTGAGGTCATAGTCCCCTAGAACTTAGAACTACTTAAACCTAACAAACCTAAGAACATCATACACACCCATGCCCAAGGCAGGATTCAAACCTGCGTCTGTAGCGGTCGCGCGGTTCCAGACTGTAGCGCCTAGAACCGCTCGGCCACCCCGGCCGGCATCTCCCTAATTCTTGTGTGTCTTTTCCATGTATTCGTTTCCTCTCATATTCTGCGGTGAGCTCCTCATTCATAACATCAATTCACCCAATTTTCAACTTTCTTTGTAGCCCTTCATCTCAAACGCTTTGAAGCTGTTCCCCCGTTCCCACTATCAATGCTACGCATATAAGGTTGCAGCATAAACGCAATCTCTGATGGCAGGTTGAGAACTTCGTAACGTTATTTGTAACGGGAACTGTAGGGAACCAAAGGAAAATTAGATTCTCAATATTTACAGTGAACAGGTCAAGAATGTACAAATATGTGTATTTTACTGATCTCGCAAAACATGCAAAATATGACGAAAGCTAAGAAAGAGAAAACGTTGAAGTAAGAAAATTATTACCAGTCATGAAATAAACATGGCCGAAAACTTCTTCGGTTTACATTATACCACTTTTTTTTTCTTGACTTAAAAATTTCGCAGATTGAAGCATTTGAAAGAGCCTGAAAAGTCTGGACATTTTGTTATTTTTCTTATGAATTCGAATCGGTGTCTGAACTGGATACGACGTGTGCTGAAAATTGTAAAGCATAGAGAGGTACAGTTTATGCAGTACATGGGTATGCAACACACAAGGACTGGTCTGTGGCTAATGATGATGTACGATACGTTAGATGTTGAGTCCTGGATTCCAATTGCACATCAAAAAGGACTTTATGGACGAGTATTTCTCATTAAGAGTTCAGTGTTCTTATACCTTCTCTCCTCGACGCACACTGTTTATGAAATCGACGCCACTAATAATTACTTAGGTATACAAAGCGACGCCGCAAGCAGAAGTGAGAATCGAGAAGGTATAAGGGCATATTGAACCTGTAATTCAGTATATAAACGGAGATGTTAATCAAATAATAGTTGGAGATTTTAACACGATAGTAGAAGATGGAATGGTAGAAGATGGTAAGTAAGTGTATGGATTGGTAGTAGGCATGAGAGAGGAACACGATTAAACGAGTTCTGCAATAAAATTTAGCTACTAATAGCGAAAACACTGTTAGTAATTCATTAGACGGTGTGGTACATTTCTAAAATGACTGAAGGTACAAATGATTCCAATTGAATTACATCCTGGTCTGACAGAGATACCAAGTCCGTTATGTGGTTTTAAGGAATTCCCAGGAACAGATATAGATTTGGATCACAATTTTACAATGACTAAGAGTAAGGTGAAGTTTAAGGGACTGACAGTAGATATTAAATGCTGAGGAATTATGAGGGCGTCTGAAGTTCTCTAAGGCTGAAGATGCATCATTGTTCTTATCCAGAAAATAGTAGCACTGATATCTCCGTTCTTTTTTTTTCAGCATCTAAATATTCATGGTGGTGTCTGTTTGTTCTATATCGTGTCTCCCTACCACTTTAGCGCAACGACGCTCTGAGCGTGTTTTTTAGGGAATTAACTAGTTTGAACCTGGGACCTGTTGCTGGTAAGGAGACGCCAGACCACACATGACATGTAGAATTCAGAAGAGTTCAGTGAGACTAGCGGTGATATAACCAAATACTAAATGATCTCAGCGTCAGCTTCACTGCACTCCCTGTAAAAGAATCTTAATACTAACTAAATTTAGTGGAAAGGGTTCAAGGCTTTCCTATTTTTAGTTAGCAGGTAAAATAACGTCGAAAAAGCAGTTAAGTTTACCATTGGAAATTTTATTCTACTCACAAAACATCGTTTATAAGTTGCACTATTGATAAAAGAAAATGTTTCAATACAGGATGGTAAAAACCAACTGCGTTCAACAAAAATGTGAACGAATATTCCCTGAATGGGTTTCCAAGTTCTACAATCGATCGAAGGATGACCTATGCCATATCACATCTATAATCTAGGTTTAATTTAAGTTTCACAAAAGAGAAAACTATCAAAATGGTCTGCAGTGACCCTCGATTATCTTTAATTACTTATCTAACTTGTCGTAAATTAAGTGGCTGATGTGGCTTCTCAATAACTATATAAAAGAAAAATCATCGCGTTTCAGATCTGGTCTTCAAGTGGCAAATGTGAACACCATGAGTTTTAATTAACGATCGACACTAGTATTACGCAAAAAAGGGGGTGTAACAGATGAGACTTCTGCAGTTCTGAGTGAAGCCTTATGCGCTCAAAAATGCGGCATCGCGTGCATTCATTACCTTGTCGGTGTTTAAGCAGCGTCAGGGCGGCAGCGGCCGGCGCAGCAGCCATCCAGCTCGTCGTCTCGGAACCAACTCTCCTCTAACTTCTCCTTACTACAATTTCACCGAAGTTAGTTTAAAAAACTATCTGGCTATGTTTTCATCTGACCAGTCAGGGTCTCAATGTTAACCTTAAGGTCCGCCTACAAACATTCTGTCTATCCAATGAGAACATTATACTTTTCGTGGTGGGGCAATGTTTTTAAAGTTTGCAACGTAACAGAGACGCTAAAAAGTCTCACGCTAAAACGTGCGGGTGGTGTGGTCCTTTTAGCGTTATCGTAAGATCTATACTGTTCTTCTACAGGGCTCTATCTTTTAACATGGGCTGGGGGGTGGTCCTTGACGTACCTGAGACGCGAAAAAGTCTCACGCTAAAACGTGCGGGTTGTGAGCCCTAGTGATTAGCTGGAGACGTGGGTGTCCATCCCTTATCGTAGGGCCTTCTAGCTTAACACAGTTCTGCTCTCGGCTTCTGTCCTCGTTTCTTCCCTCGGAACTGCGTCTGCCTCATGGTGGGATGGTATGACATGCATTTAGGCATTCTTGTGTTAGTCTGTGGCATTCCATTTGCTCACTCGTTGCTTGTATTACTTTGGTTAATTTAATGTCACGATTTATTCGGAGCTATGTGACATACTAGTAGATTTGCTTATTATGTCAGGGTTTTCATGGAAGGTGTTGGATTTGCCTGACACCTTACAAGCATTCTGGTTTGGTCTACGCAGACTGCCATGAATTAGTTCCTGCGCCATCTTCTTCATCTTAGAGTAGTATTTGCATCCAACTGCCTGTCTTGGTTATTGGACATATTTCAATCTGTGTCTCGACCTACATATTCTAAGCCCTACAGTCCCCTGTAGTGCCAGGGGGATTTCCTGATGTCTTAATAAATGTATTACCATTCTGTTTTTTCCTTGTCTGTGTTCCCCACATGTTCCTTTTATTGTCTAATCTCCACAGAATCTCATTTCTTACTAGCCTATCTAGTTTACAAATTCATCCTGTAGCATCCCATCTTAGTCTCCGAGTTTCTACGTTCTTTTTTTTGCACAGTCTACGTTTCATTTCCATGCAATGCTGTGCCCCAAAAGTATATTGTTAGAAGTTTTTTTCCTCAAATTAAGGCTGCAGTTGATGCTAGCAGAACTCCTTTGACCAGGAATGCCCTCTTTCCCTGTGCTAGTCCGCTTTTCATGTCCCACTTGCTTCGTGCATTATGTGTTATTTTGATAGTCTCTGACACCTTCCCTGTGGCCTCGCAAAGCCTGCACTCTAAAAGGTATCAGCCAAAGAGCCTTCTGACTAAAGGCTAACTTGCATTTTACCTGCATTATCTAAGGCTTTAGAATACATTGTTCATAACCAACTTACCAGTTAACATTAAGAAACTTTCTGGATAAATACTGAGCTTGTTTCCCGAAATATCGCAGCACAATGACTGTTCTGATAAAGTGACTGATTAACTGGGATAAGCTACGGTCAAACATGAAGCAACTATTACTTGTTACTTGCCTTTTGGATTTCAGCAAATTTTTCGATACTGTCGACTGTGATATTGTACATGTCAAACTCAAAAGTCAAAACTTTTCTTCATGTGCTGTACTATGTTTACACTAGTATCTTACATACTGGCAACAGTGTAACAGTGTGTAATGACTGAAACAAAGAGGTCACAATGGAAGAATCTGGCATTAGGAGTACCATGAAATTTCCCGTTGCATGATAATGAGTGTTGAATATTATCCCAAATAGCAAATATCATTTATATGATGATGACCGTAAGTTATGCCCAAGTGGAAGCGCAATAAACCTTCGCAGAGCTATTCAGATGGTAAATTCTGATTTACTTGCTTTATCAGACAGGCCAGCATTGGTTTCAAACCTAATCCATCTAAAACGCCAGCAATCTTAATCGAGAAAGAAAGTTAATGCTCCTCAGTAGAGAGAATCTCTTCTACCCTTAATCCTAAACAGCACAGACATCACTTTTCGTAAATAGTAATGGACCATCATCTAGACTGAACTGAGCACACAACTGAAATCCGTAACAAGGTGTCAGTGTCACTTCACTCATTACAGAAATATAAAAAAGTATTTCCTCTCGAGCTTTGTAGAATCACTAATACTCACCTTCGTTCGTTATGGTGATCCTATTCTACAAGGTGTTCCTTATGAGACCTCAAGTCTGATGAATGCTTGTGTGTGATAGATTTGTGACGTGCGCTATTTCGACTCAATCAGTCCTACCTATGAACAGTTATCAGGGCTTTGTGCTGAAAAGCATGGAAATCATCATACACTGTGTTTGTTGCAACGACTTCTCAATCATTGAACTCCTTCCTATTTGTCGTCTACCCTTACGCTACTATCTGAACAACGCAGCAAGTATACACGTTCTGAACAAAGTAAAATAATCTCTGCAACACTACAGAAACCTGACTTTGGAACAATCTTTCCTAAAATGCTAGAGAAATTGAAATCCTTTCAAACTTCAAAAGACAGATAATGGTTCACCTTCTATTAAAAAAGCTATCTCTTCACTCTTATGAACCCTCCCTCCCGCACCACTTTCCCCTCCATCTTCTCTACAGAGTTTTTTTTATTGAAATTCTCTTTTGCCCTAACAGCCTTTGCAACTTTCATTACAACCCTCACCTCTTTCATTATCCCTTTTACTTCTTCTAATACCAAAGTAGGCTTCAAAAATTTCAAACTAACCAACGTCATTGTTAATGCCTCTATTATTTCATTATTAGTACTTGTGTCATTACTATTAGTATTGCATATTATTAATTTTTGTTAATAATGTAAAATATTGTTATCTAGTTTCTTAGACAAAAACTAATTAATGACATTCTTAATTCCTCCGTTGTTTTATCATCTTTATTAGTGTTACTACTATTATTCTTATTACGGCTAATTATTGTTTTTATTAATATTGCCAAATTATTATTGTGATTCCTAAGTAATTTTTATTTTTGTATGAGTTATTCCTTGTAAGATGAAAGAGACAGTCGGAAGGCCCTAATCTGACGAGGCTAAATAAGCAACATATAACTAAATAGTAAATAAACTTTATCTGCTTCATGGTGACGAATTACGATGTTAAGTTTGTCGTCATTCTTATTGCTACTATGCCTTATTACGTCCATTTTTCTTCGCTTTATTCTCAATCTGTATTCTCTAGCCATCAGACTATTCAATCTGTTCAACAATATTTCCTGTAATTTTTCTTCTCTTTCAATGAGAATAGCAATTTAATGAAGGAAACAGGAAGTCACCTCGTAGAATTATGCAGAGTATAGCTGAATACTTGTTAACACTGGGCTTAATAATTATAAAACAAGGTTGTGTACGTTGAATGGACTTGGAGACGGAATGTTTCAAACTATTTAATGATAAGGCTGAGATTTGGGAATCAGATTTTAAGCTGCAAGACACTTTGGCAGAAGGAAGAAATACAGTAGGAGAAGAGCAGATAGTTTTGAGAGATGAAATAGTGAAGGTAGCAGAGGATCGAACAGATAAAAGGCAAGAACTAGGGTAAATTCTTGGATGTCACCGAAGATACTGAATTTATTCGGCGGCAGAGGAGGACACAAAAATGCGACAAATAAAGCAGGTAAACACCAACGTCTAAAAATGAGATTAAAAGAAGATGCAAAATGGTTAATCTGAAATGGATAGAGGCCAAATGTAAGGACATAAAACATATACCATCAGGGGAGGATACATTCCGCCTATAGGACTTTTGGGAAAAGAAAAGGTGCTGTGCAAATGTCAAGAGCTCAGATAGAAAAGCAGTACTAAGCGATGAAGGAAAAGCTGAAAGGTGTAAGGAGTATGTAGAGAAGATCTACAAGGGAAAAAACTTGAAGGCAGTATTAAATAAAGGGAAGAGGTTGTATGAGGAGATGGGAGACGTTATACTGAGAGAGAATCTGATAGAATACTGAAAGACCGAAGCCGAAGAAACGTCTCTGTCGTAGATGTAGTTCCCTCAGAACTTACAGCATCCATTGGGAAGTTAGGCATGACCAAACAATTCCACCTGGTGTCCAAATCCAAAGAAAGCAGTTGCTGGTAGTTGTGAATGTTGTCGAACAATCAGTTTCATTAGTCATTGTTATAAAACACTAAGAACAATAGAAAAACTGGTAGACGCCGACCTTGGGAAAGATCAGTTTGGATTCTGGAGAGATGTTGGAAGAGACGAGGCAATACAGACCCAAAGACATCTCTCAGAAGGTTGGTTGCAGAAAAGCAAATCTACGATTATAGCGTTTGTAGACTAAGACAATACTTATGACAAAGTAGAGTGTGAAACAGCATTTGAAATTCTGAAATTAGCAAGGAAAAAATACACTGAGAAAAAGACTATTTACAACGTGCACAGAAATCAGATGGCACTTACAAGTATCGAGGTGCTTGGAAGGAAAGGAGTGTTTGAGAAGTAAGTGAGGATGGATTTTAGCATATCCCTTATGTTATTCAAACTGAAAACTGAGAAAGAAGAAAGCAATGCAATGAAAAATTAGGAGAAGGAATTGAAGTTGGTGTAGAAAAAAATAAAGACTTTGAGCTTTGACGATAGCACTGTAATCCTATCTGATACAGCAAAGGGCTTGAAAGAGTAGATTACGGAGCATAGCATGAGCATCGCAAAATAAAAACAAGGTAGTGAAATGTAGTCAGATTGGGCGATAATGAGCGAAATGTAATAAATAACATGAAACTAAATGTAGTAGACGAGTTTTGTTTTTGAGACAGAAAAATAACTGATGATGGCCCAAGTAGAGAGAATATGTAAAATGCACACTGGCAATGGTAAGAGAATAATTTCTTCAGAAGAGAAAATTGCTAAGTGTCAAAAAGACTTATCAAATGATATTTCTCTACATTACGACCGAGTATGGAAGTGAAACATGGACGATAAGTAGTTCGCACTACTTTCGAAATGTGGTGTTTGTTGCAGATCAGATGGGTAGCTCATGTGACTAATGAAAAGGTACTGAATGAATTTGGGGGAAAAAAGAAATTTGTACCACAACTTGACTAAATGAAGTAATAAGTGAATAGGACATATTCTGAGACATCAAAGGCTCAGGAATTTAGTTTTAGATTGACGTTTCTGGAGTAAAAATTGTAGACCAAGAGATGAATACGGTAAGCAAGCTCAGATGGGTCTAGGGTGAAGTAGTCTTTCATAGATGAAGAGGCTTGCACAATGTGGAGAAGCATTGAGGGCTGTATTACTGTACCACACAACAGCATGAACGACAGCAGCAGCACTTTCATCAGCTAATTTTATCATCGAGATCCTTTCATTCTGAAATTTAATCCCACTTTTGAACCTTTCTTTTAATTCCGTCATTGCTTCTTCCAAATAAAACTGTGCACTAGGGACGGAAGATTCCATCCCTGTGTTATGCCTTCTTAATCCGAGGTGAAAGCTTTCATCCCTGCATTATCTCTTCTTAATGCGAGTACTTCTTCCTGATCTTCAAATCGTATTGTTCCTTCGTGTTTCTTATACACATTGTATATCACCCATCTCTCCTACTTTTGTCAGAATTTCTAATACCTTCCTCAGTTTTAAATTATCTGACGCTTTTCTACGTCGACAAATCCCACGAACGTGTCTTGAGTTTTCTTCCACAATCAGGTTCAACGTCAACACTGCCTTCCTTATCTCTTACCATTTCCTAACTCGAAACTGATTTTCATCCAACAAATCATCAGCTTTATTTTCCATTCTATTTCATTCATTACCTTTGCTAAAGCAAGGCTAATAGCAAGCTACGTCATCTTCCATCCTTACATTACTCTTGTTAACAACTGGGTTACGCAAGCGTTAAACTGATTGTGCGATATTTCCGTACTTACCTACTGCTACTTCAAGTCCGAAAGTGTGGTAGTATGTCTCCAGTCTCATAGATTCTACATACCAACTTAAACAGTCGTAAGGCAGCACTGCCCGCAATGATTTTAGAAATTCAATTTCTTCAGCCTTGTCTGATCTGAGTTCTCTTAATTTCTAATTCTAATAGTAAATCCCATGTCTAAGAAATCGATTCACCTCCGTAGAGACTGTAAGTAGGCTGTTTAGGTTTTCTTATTGGTAATGCCGCTTAGCGCTCGGTATGAAAAATCACTGGCTGTGCTGTGCGCAGTCTGTGTTAAGTTTGCATTGTTGTCTGCCATTGTAGTGTTGGGCAGCGGCAGCTGGATGCTAACAGCGCGTAGCGTTGCGCAGTTAGAGGTGAGCCGCCAACAGTGGTGAACGTGAGGAGAGAGATGGTGGAGTTTTGAAATTTGTAAGAATTGATGTCATGAACTGATATATATATATATATATATATATATATATATATATATATATATATATATATATATATAATGACTATTAAGGTAAATACATTGTTTGTTCTCTATTAAAATCTTTCATTTTCTAACTGTGCCTATCAGTAGTTAGTGACTTCCGTAGTTTAAATCTTTTAGTTAGCTGGCAGTAGTGGCGCTTGCTGTATTGCAGTAGTTCAAGTAACGAAGATTTTTGTGAGGTAAATGATTTGTGGAACATATAGGTTAATGTTAGTCAGGGCCATTCTCTTGTAGGGATTATTGAAAGTCAGATTGCGTTGCGCTAAAAACTATTGTGTGTCAGTTTAAGCACAGTCGTGTACAATTGTTCAAAGAGGACGTTTCACATAGACCAGTCTTGTATAATTTTTCTAAGGGGACGTTTCATATGTCGACCCTTAGCCTAGGATACCTCACTGGTATCTTCTGATTTTTTTTCCTTGTAGTTTGTGTAATTAGTGTAGCTTTTGTTTATTGCTAGTGCGTAATCATAGAGAGAATTTCCTTTGTAGTTGCAGTCTTTCATTGTTGTACAGCAAAATAGTTTTGGCATGCATGTAGTTTTGCACAAAGTATTTCGCAGCTGCGCTTGCAATTAACTAGATATTATTTTCAGTGATATGTTAATGTGTTCTCTTATTTTTGCTTTTCAAATTGTTCTTTTTTGTGTTGTCGTGTGAAATATTGTGACAATAATGGCGTGTGAAAAACGTAATACTAGGCTCCAAAGTAAACTGAGAAATGACAGTGAAGACGAAAGCAGTGTGTTAGCGCCACCATCTAATGAATTAACTAATGTTCAAAGTAGTAATTTGGTAATTGTGCATAAAGAAATGGAGCGGGTTGCAAATAATGGTGTAGGCAGTGAAACAATTAGTGAACAGGAAAGCGTTAGCGATCGATCGGTCGGCAACAGCTCGCCTCAGGATTCCGAAATGACAGGACACAATCTTGCAAATACTGTAGATTCAGGTTTTGCGTCCTCACCGTTTTCTCAAATAAGTCAAGACACATTTTCTGTTTTTCAAACTGCGAATATTACCGGTGCAAATGCATTGCCGAATAGCACTAAGGAACATGTTTCAGACACCAGTGCATTGTTATTACAATTAATGCAACAAATGGGACAAAAGCTTCAAAAGTTAGACACAATGGAACAAAATCTTCAAAAGTTAGACACAATGGAACAAAATCTTCAAAAGTTGGACACAATGGAACAACACCAGAGACAAACACAGCAAAAGTTAGACACAATGGAACAACAACAGAGACAAACACAGCAACAGTTAGACACAATGGAACAAAATCAGAGACAAACACAGCAAAAGCTTCAAAAGTTAGACGCCACACTTGAACAAACACGTGAAGATTTAACTACTGAGTTACATAACATTGAATCGAAATGCCAAAAAATTTGTAATGACGTAAAAACACAAATTTGTGAGCATTTTCAACCTATTTTTTCGCGGCATGAAAACTCATTACAGAATCACGAAGCAGCCATAAAAGAATTGCAAACTGTTGTTCGTGAAAATCACGACACCTTGCAAGCTAAAATTGACTCAGTTGCATCCACCGATTCGGTTACGCAACTTGCAAGAACTCAGGAAAACTTAAAGGACACAGTAGATCCGATTTCAACACAAATGGACACTCTGAAACTTGGTTCAGAAAAACACACTGAGGAAATGTATTTACTATCGGAGAAAGTAGCCGAACTTTCGGATCAGTTCACTAATTTACCTACGAAGGTAGATGATAATTTGAATGACACAAAACCGGTAGTCTTTAATGACACAGAAGAGTGCGAACAAATTAGGAAATTCAAACAAAGTCTGAATCAAATTAGGACGCAACACCAAAGAGAAATCCGGGAAGTACAAGATCAGCTGACACAGGTAATACAACAATTACGTATTTCAGAGGACACTCGCGCTCCAATACGGAAAGAGGGACATAGAAATACGGAACAGCCACAAAATAATAACACAGGGCACTTCGGAAATTATGAAGGAAATTGGCAAAGTACACCGAATTTTGAGATGGAACCGCCGACACGACGTAACAATGAGCGATATGCTACCCGCCGAGACGATGATTTTGACTATAAGCTGTTCATTACTACACGTAAATTCAAAACATTTAAGAATTCTGGCAACGACATTCATCCACAAGCGTGGCTCCATCAATTTTCTCATTGTTTTCCTCCCAACTGGTCACTAGAACACAGATTAGAATTTATGTGTGGCTAGTTAGAGAATGAACCAGCTGTAAGAATGCGACCGGTCATTCACGATTGCCACAGTGAAGGAGAATTTTACCATGCCTTCCTCTCAGCATATTGGTCCCAAGCCACACAAGACCGAGTAAAACATGGCATCATCATGATGAAACATTTCGAACAATCTGAATTTTCCAGTCTTGTGAAATATTTTGAAGACATGTTGCACAAGAATCAGTACCTTTCAAACCCATACAGCCCGTCAGAACTCATCCGAATTTGCTTAATCAAATTGCCTGAACATTTACGGCATATTATTTTGGCAGGCCGTTGCAGAGACGACATTGAAGCTTTTCAGGGACTCTTACAAGAATTAGAAATTGACACTGACAATCGCGGAACGCGAAAACAGGAACACAACAATTACAGGTCACATCCGTCGCAATTCCGCGATGAAAGAAATAATAACTGGACACGACAAGGCTATTCTCACAATACAAATCGTGACCAAAACAGACACCACCCGTATGACAACCGTTGGCAGAGTAGTAATAATTACAGGGAAAGGTCACCTCTCCGCGGTAATGACTATCACAGACACTACCATAGAAACAGACAATATGGGAACCAGAACTATTATTATCACGGGAGACAGAATAACTTCAGACACAACAGTCCACCGTGCAGTGATAATTCCGGGAGAAATTCTCCACCACTTAACCGACAAGAAAGAAATTACAGAAATTACCGACATGACGACAGACGATATGTTCGTAACGACAGACCTGAATTGCAGCAGAACTGGCGAGCTTCAAACAGGGTAGGGCCCTTTCGGCAAGGTGAATTTTTAGAAGTTAGGTCCCCTAATCCCATTAACGGCGCGCGCCAACAAAGAGACAGACAATGACTCACACCACAGGCAGCCGCGTGCGCCGGCTGGCTCAGAGAAAAATAACGTAGACGCTAACATTCAGAAAAAATTTTAGCATTCCGTGCCGACGTATACAACATGATAATTATTTGGAAGCTGAAACTCTGCGCACTAGAAAGGGTAAATGATCGCACCGCATTTCACATGTAAAACCGTTTATTGAAATATAATCTGCTTTTTAACTTTGTCTTTGCCATAAAACATTTCACATCACGTCACTAGTATACTTTGTCACACTAAGAATCTGTTAACATGCAACAATGTTTTGAAGTTAACTATCCAGTCTAGAACTTAGAGAACTTATTTAGACAGTATTTACGAGTGCATTGTTATAGTGAACAGACGTCACAGTGTTATTGTGTGTGTACATTCTTGCTTGTTAGTTGCACGATTACGTAACGACTATAAGGCTTACATACTTAGAACATTTACCAGTACTGCTAATGAGATTTTAATGCAACATTTTGGTTTACTTTAAAATACATTCTGGATTTAAAGTACTTTCTGTGAGATACCAGATGATACAGTGGTTAGTTTATGTGACAGCTACACGATTTTATCACGACGCTACTAATGACTGACAATTTACAATGTTGCTTTTGCAGTTTATCTGTTTTATATCTGCACAGTTTTTCTGAATTTTTCTGGAAAGTAAAACATGTTTTAGTAGTAACGTTTGTGGTATAGCTACAATGAGACAGCCTTTTCTGTAGCACAACAATACGTACAGTACAGTACTTACTTCATCACGGCAATAAGCGTAATAACTAAGATATCTATACGCAAAGCATTTTAATTTCGTTCGTTTATCATGAGGTACGTACATTGACTTTTGCAGAACTTAGCTTTCGGAGGACAATAACTACGACACTTCCACAGAGATTGTCTTACAGCAAGACGCACATTTAGCGCTACAGGACACGCATGAAACTATTTATTTTTCAACATATTTGAATTACAAAGAAAGATTTCCGTGATACATTTCATTCCATTGCTATAATCTGTAACACCTGAGGATATAATTACATTATTCCTCAGGGGGGTACACGCTTACGTTGTGTACCATGTGTTTGGCAAGCACAAGGAGCCCTAGCTAATATGGTATTTGTTTATACAACTTTACACATCGGTACCATATTTCTCTAACACATAAATTACACAGCTATCTGATAATTTAACTGAGAGAGACAAACATTTACTTTACTACATCAGTGACAGATGTTTACGTATTTACGCCGTTGGATAACTTCACACTTACGAAGTTGTATTTTGTCTGTACTATGTGAACAGTTCATATTTTTTCGGAACCATTGTGATACTATGAGAGCTTTGAATGACATATTTGGTATGGGATCACGATTTTTAAAGTACGTTTGAGGCAGATGACACTTTTGACATGAGCAGAGAATTTTTTTTTTAGGTTTTGAAATTATTGGAGGAAGTTACGGAGATTTTGAGAACTTGACTGTGGTGTTATGATGTTATTATTACGATGACGATGTGAATTATGCTGCTGAGGTATGTTTAAGCTGATGCTATATGAGTTATTTAGTTATGCTACGTATCTGTTATGATGAAATATTCAAGAAGTGTCGACGATATATATGTGTAATAAGGTAAGAAATAATGAGTAGTGCTTAGGGACTCTGATTTGTGAAAAATGATGTTGGAAACCGAGAATCGTACTTTAAGAGTTATGAAATGAGTGTATATGCGTGAATGTATCACTATGCTGGCGAAAATGTTTTGGACACTATTATATTTAAAGGGTTTTGTTTCTACAGATTTGTAACGCAAATTCTCAACCTGTGAAAATATTTTTATATGTGACTGTCACTGTAGCGGAAACTGACGTCGTAAATTTTTCAGTAAGAAAGGTAAGTGACCACCTGCACGTAATGCGTCGTGGGCAACCAGCTGCGCGACAGGCGCCTGGAAAAAAAAGCCATTAGTGTGTGCCTGTCAGAGGCTCAAGTGGAGAAAAAAAAAGAAAAAAGGGGGCCATTATCCTCCCTATTGACATTCCTTTGTAGAAAGCATCGTAAATACGACACCCTCAAACTTGAAAACATGATTACACTGTAGAGTTCTTAATTTATGATATTTACTGAAATGAAATGATGAGAAACGTTTCATGTATATTGTCTTGCTAGCTGGAAGATTGTTTACTGCATTATGAAATGCCTTATGGCTAGCGAACGACGTTTCACGCCTTGCTTCGCCTATTTTGTTTAATATCTAGTTTCTAGCTGCCCTGCAGCATTGGTTAAAGTAAAATTTTATAGATGTACTAATACAAATATTTTATGCCTACAGACCCAGTAAAGAATAACTTCGTGATATACTTCCAAAAAAATGAGGGAGCACAAAAAGACATTGCCCTTCACAGAAACTGCATACATAATTTTCTTTTCAAGTAATTGGTAATTTATTTCATTGAATAAGTTGTGGTGCACCACTTTAATTGCATAGACATTAAGATGTGAATAGACATTGTCCTTATCTGCATTGTTGTCTTTAGTGTAACATTTTTTCTGCTTGAGCTGCTGCTGTTTGCCATGCATAGTGCTACTGAATGTCACTTTGTATTACTAGGTTAATCCAATTTTATTACTGATTTATTTTTCTTGTTTGCTGCGCATTGCCTTATATTAGTTGTAATATTGCTGCCTTTTTTGCCAATTTCCATTTTTTAACATTGCTGTTTGTGTAAATTGTTTTGTGCTGCTGCATTGCCTCATCCCTTAGTTTAGCATCTGAGCTCAGTAGGTTTAAGTTAGCTTAAGAGGGGGTAACCTATATAAGAGAATGAGTTGCGATGGATTTGAAGAAATGCACTGAGAGGTTATATGAGAAAAGTACAGAAAGCAGGTATAGATAGGACTTTTTGGAAATAATGAAGAACGAAGGGAGATCTCCGAGAAGTAAAGAAAGTTTTGTTTGCAAAATACTGTAGTAAAACAAACCCAGCCCTTTCCTTTCGTATTATGTACCCTTGTGTATTTGTCTTTTTCCTGTCTTTATGTGTTTAGCTAATAAGATTTATGTTGTAGAATTTTTCAAATACTATGTTATTTTCTTTGTAAATGTGTTCAGACATTATTTATTGTGTTTTGTTTTAATGCTCATGTGTGAAGTTGATGTTTCAAAAGTTATTCTGATCTTTTATGTATGTACTTATGTCGTAATTTTGTAACACTGATGTATTTGCTATTTCGATTCTTTTGTAAAGCCTGTACTACTGCTAATGTTATCTGTATTGTTATGTTCTTTAATGATGTATTTTGTACCTTTGTTATTGTATTCTTATGTTATAAAATTGTAATTGACACCAGTTCATCAAATTAAGTAACTTGTAAATTACATTTCACTGCACACGTTTCTGTTGGTCGTAGTATATGGACAATATGTGAGAAGTAGGGACTGATAGTGTTTGCACGTGTGTTAATGATTCAGTAAGGGACTGGATAACAGCATTGCTGGTTGTAAGAACATTTCAAAAACATTTTTTGTGAGTGCACAAGTGGTGGTTATGGACTTGCTATATTATCCGCAAGACTCTTCAATGGTGATTATGCACCTGCACAGTCAAACAGATGGCTGCTGGCCATCTCTACAAGGACTACAGTGGGTCTACACCTTTGATGACCCACCAATACCATCATTTCTACAAGGACTGCAATGGGTCTGCACCTCTGGTGGCCCACCAATACCGTAATCTCTACCAGGACTACAAGGGGTCTACTCTGTGATGACCTACCTACCAATATTCTTCAAAACTTCGACTGACTCTGCTGTGGGTTTGCTCTGTTGTGGCCCATTACCTGTCTGCATGTCAAGAGTCAGCACAGTCTTTCCGTTGGAAGGACAACACTACTTCTTCAAGACTGCTTAGAAATCCACTACTTCCAAGTGCAATTTCTTTTATTGCTCAGACTCTGAGAAAAACACAGCAATTTTACTGTGATGAACGATCAGGACTGTCTTTATGGACTGTGAGAAAATTTTAGCTTTTGACCAACATTGTATCAATAAGTGTGTGCATTTGATATCTTTGTTATTGTAATCATGAAAAAAAATTTTTAAAAACTGTATTGGCCACTGCCCAAAACAATTTGTAAATTTTTTTGTGGGGAGCATGGGGGCTATGTAAGTAGGCTGTTTAGGTTTTCTGATTGGTAACGCCGCTTAGCGCTCGGTATGAAAAATCACTGGCTGTGGTGTGCGCAGTCTGTGTTAAGTTTGCATTGTTGTCTGCCATTGTAGTGTTGGCAGCGGCAGCTGGATGCTAACAGCGCGTAGCGTTGCGCAGTTAGAGGTGAGCCGCCAACAGTGGTGGACGTAAGGAGAGAGATGGTGGAGTTTTGAAATTTGTAAGAATTGATGTCATGAACTGATATATATATATATAATGACTATTAAGGTAAATACATTGTTTGTTCTCTATTAAAATCTTTCATTTTCTAACTGTGCCTATCAGTAGTTAGTGACTTCCGTAGTTTGAATCTTTTAGTTAGATGGCAGTAGTGGCGCTTGCTGTATTGCAGTAGTTCGAGTAACGAAGATTTTTGTGAGGTAAATGATTTGTGAAACATATAGGTTAATGTTAGTCAGGGCCATTCTCTTGTAGGGATTATTGAAAGTCAGATTGCGTTGCGCTAAAAACTATTGTGTGTCAGTTTAAGCACAGTCGTGTACAATTGTTCAAAGAGGACGTTTCACATAGACCAGTCTTGTATAATTTTTCTAAGGGGACGTTTCATAAGACGTACAGTGCAGTCGTTCTATCAGTTCCCTCCTCTGAGTTTCGCAGTGGAATTCCTGTTTGCAATCTTTATGCCCTATCTTTGCTTTTAATTTCACCGAATTTTGTCTTGACCTTTCTATACGCCGAATCCGTATGACAACTGGTTGTTTTTCGATTTCTTCACAATTTTCCTTCAGTCATACCGCTTTGACTTCCCTGAAAATCCTCCTCATATCGTTCCTAAATTACTTACACTGCTGTATCTCTCTCATATGTTGAATATGTTGTAATTCCTTCATTCACCGTTCAATAGAAATATTTCTCACGGTACTCTCGTTTCTTCGCAGTCATCTTCTGGGTACCTATATTTGTCTGTCCAGATTCTGTAATATCCTTATGGGGTGTTTAGTTCTCTTCAACTGAACCATCTACTGTGGTATTCATTACGAAGCTCCTCATTCCTCACCCCTATTACCCGACTTCGAGTTTCCCACACTCATCCTACTCCTCATCTTTATTAAATAACGATGCAAATCTATACCTACTCCTGAGCGTTCTTTACAAATTATGGTTTCTGAATCTGTGTATGACCAAGATGTAATCCAACTGGAATCTTCCCGTATCTCCAGTCATTTTCCAAGTATATCACCAGCTTCTGTGAATTTTCAACTGCAGATCCGCTATTACTAGCTGAAATTAAACGCCGTACTCAGTTAATCTTTGCCGGGCGCGGTGGTCTCGCGGTTCTAGGCGCGCAGTCCGGAAACGTGCGACTGCTACGGTCGCAGGTTCGAATCCTGCCTCGGGCATGGATGTGTGTGATGTCCTTAGGTTAGTTAGGTTTAAGTAGTTCTAAGTTCTAGGGGACTAATGACCACAGCAGTTGAGTCCCATAGCACTCAGAGCCAGCCAGTTAATCTTTCTCCTCTTCCATTCATACCCCCAAGTCGAAATACTTCAGTAACTCTTTCCTCTATTAAATCTCCACAGTTACGATATTACCATTTCTGTTTGCATACTGAATCACCTGTTCAGTATGCCCATATACTTTCGGTATCTCCATTTTCTGCTTGTGAAGTCGGCACCATTTGTTGTTGACTTTAGTTTGCTGCCGATTCTGATGAGAAAAACCTGATTACTGAAGAATAAAGATTTTTCGGCTTCCCCACAGTGTCAAGTAGTAAAAATAACACGTGCTTTCAGCCCGGTACTTCTTGACCGTTGTCAAGTGGTATGATCTCTCAAGCTCCTTCGCGCGTTTTCCACAATGTGTACTGTTTGTTCGATGTAAGGCTGGACTCACCCGCTAGATATCTTGTAGACCCCAGGTGTTCTGAGACCTGCTACGTCGTTAACTGGTCTCAGTAATAGACGGATTTTTGTCGGAGGCCTGAAGATCGATTCGATCTTGTGACGTTTCAGCAGGCGGCTTGTCTTTCTGGCGTGGAGTTAATAAACGGCAAAAAACCAAAATTCCTTTCCAGCTCCTCGTCGGTGGTCTTGTAGTGAATCTTGCATGAAATCACTTCATTTATTTGATGGACGTTATAGCCGTTTTCCTGATGACGTTTCGTAGGTGGCTCAGCTCATGGAGCAGGTTATCAACGTCTGGTACCATTCTTGCACGATGCACCAATGTTTGTAAAAACATGTGCTTCTCAGCCGGGTGATGATATCTGGGCCTTGTATAGACGCTGTGGACAAGGCATCCATCTCGTTTGCGGCGGACAAGAACGTCGAGGGAGGGCAATACATCGTCGTTTTCTACCTCCGTGGTAAACTGGATGTTACTATAATTGGCGTTGAGCTATTCCAAGAAGTCAGGTTGCTGAAGTCTGTGGGGCCAAACGACGAACGATTCGTCAACGTATAAGCTTCTTCTTCAGTCAAGTCTCTGAAGAAACTGGTATCACAGTTGTGCAGCATGAGCACATTGAAATTTTTGCACTATGCGCGAATAAAAGTACTCGGGCAGGTCTAACAGAGAGTTCTTTTTAGTATTTTGGGTAGTCTTTTTTCATCAGCTTGTAGTTTTTCTTTCGAAAATAGGTTATATTTATAGCTGATAGACAAGTCTTCGGATACCTTTTCTCGAGAAGCCGTAGAATGGCTGTTTCACTTGAATGTGGTGATTCTTACAATCCTCTTACATTTCTCGAGGAAAAATAAGTTTCCTTACTACTTTGGTGTCCATAGATTCGTCTGGGTATTTGTTGTCTGTAAAGTAGAATTCCAATATTGTTTGAGAAACACCGAAGATACTAGATACTTTATGTGGTGTCACAGCCAGACACCACACTTTCTCGGTGGTAGCCTTAAAATCGGCTGCGGTCCGTTAGTATACGTCGGACCCCACACGGCAGGTCTAGAGAGACTTCCTAGCACTCGCCCAGTTGTACAGCCGACTTTGCTAGCGATGGTTCACTGACTTCTACGCTCTCATTTGCCAAGACGATAGTTAGCATAGCCTTCAGCTACGTAATTTGCTACGACCTAGCAAGGCGCCAGTATCCATACTATTGATATTGTGAATCATGTACCATAAAGAGCGACGTTCGTCATTAATGGATTAAAGTTAAGTAATTCCACCAGTTACGTCCGTTTTTCTCAATTCTAATTCCCTTGCCATGTTCCAGACCTCACGCCAGCCTGCGTGAGCTAAAACGCGTGCATTTCGGCCTCCTTTACTAACACGGTTGGCTCCCCTGCCAACCACAACATTCGCGACGAGGCAAAACCGCGTTCGTTTCGATATTGCCCTGATTTACTTGTGTAATGGCTTCTCCACAATCTCCAGATGTACTGTCCGAATTTTATCGCTTACAGAATCAGCAGACGCAGGCCTTACCAAATGCCCACGGACAGCTCGTCCAGGGTCAACGTGCGATGCAAAACGATGCCGCTTCACCGCTAACGCAGCCACAACACGCTATTGCACCAACTTTTCGACCTTTTGATGCTGCATTGGAAAGCTGGTCGGAGTGGTCACGCCAATTTGGATTCCATCTCGCCGTCTACAGAATTCAAGTTAACGAGCGGCAGTCATTTCTGTTGTATTCCGTCGGCGTGAATACGTACCGTGTGATAGTCAAATTATTTCCCCGACGCGATGTAGCAACTCTGTCTTACGAAGAAATTTTGTCTGCCTTAGATGCATATTTCAAAGAATCAATCAATGTAGTTGCCAAACGGTATACCTTCTTTCGTACAAAACGTACGGCAGGTCTAATCGCGAGTGGGTTGCAACCTTGCTAGGCCTTACTAGGGATTGTGCTTTTGAGTGTCAATGTGGACTCCCTTATTCAGACACTATTGTACGTGATGCAATTGCACAGAACGTTTCTGATGTTCGTATAAGGGAACAGATTTTCAAACTAGTAAATCTCTCCCTTAAACAAGTGATGGACATGTTGGATCGGCAGGACACACTTGATTTCGCTCAGGAATCATTTGAAACTTCGCCAGCAGTGTGTCAGGTTAACCGGCCCGAAGGGCGAGCTGCACGGAACATTAAACAGTCCTCGCGCCCGGCCGCGCCGCTGCCGCCAGGCTATCAGCCACGTGTGCCGCACCGGCAAGCAATTGCAGTGATCAAATCATGCCCGCGGTGTGTTACTAAACATTCGCGTGGGACTTGCCCGTCACGCCAAGCTATTTGCTTTTATTGTAATAAAAAAGGACATGTTCAGAGTGTTTGCCAGAAAAAGCTCAGATCGGAAGCTCAAAACCGTTCCAGGCCCTTTGCTTCGCGCCGGAACTGGAATCGAACCAAGGATACTCAGGCTTGCGAAACTTCGCCCATGAAAATTCATTTAGTTCATTCCACTCCGTGCAGTGCCACTATATCTCTCACAGTGACTGTGTTCGTCCCAAAAATAGTGTGCGTCGACATCGCCGGAACTCCCGTCAACTCACAAGTGATATGTGCCAATGTCAGTTCACGTTGCATGAGAGAGTCCCTCTTGTCGTCAGCAGGACAATAAACTTTTTGTAGACTTGGACATTAACGGCAAAGTGATACCATTCCAGCTCGATACAGGAGCTGCAGTTTTACTGATCAATCACGACACTTACAAACTGCTGGGCACACCTCCGTTGCGTGCCGCAAATGTTCAGTTAACAAGCTATTCAGGACAGCGTATCCCTGTGTTAGGACAGTGCAGCCTTCTTGTAACATACAAAGGACAAACAAAACTTGTGTCATTTTACGTCCTTCAGTGAACTTGTTTGGTTTCGATTTATTTCAGTTGTTTAACTTGTCTATAGTAAATCAGGTCCTATCAGTGAACCAGACGGTGCCTTCAGACAGTGTTTCTCGTCTATGTGAAGAATTTGCAGAAATTTTTGCACCGGGCCTCGGGCGCGCTAAGAACTATAATGCACATTTGGAACTGAAAGTAAACACGCAACCGAAATTTTTTAGAGCGCGCAATGTTCCCCACGCATTGCGTGAGGAGGTCGCAAACACATTACACGACTTGGAATCACAAGGTGTGATTGAACGTGTGCAGGCTTCTCTCTGGGCATCACCCTTAGTAATTTTGCCAAAACCTTCCGGGAAGTTGAGACTTTGTGTGGACTTCAAGGCAACAGTGAATCCACAACTAGTGATTGCAACTTTACCCCGCCTGGAAGATCTTTTTGACAAACTGTGCCCGGGTAAATATTTTTCGAAGTTGGACCTCGCAGATGCGTACTTGCAAATACTGGTGGACGAAGAATCCCAGCGCGTTTTGGTGGTTAACACGCATCTTGGTTTGTATAGATTCAAACGACTGCCATTCGGGTGTGCATCCGCCCCTGCTTTGTTTCAGCAATATCTACAAACTGTTTGTGCGTCGGTCCCTACTGCAGCAAATTATCTGGACGATATTGTGATCTCTGGAAAGACGGAAGAAGAACATTTGGCCAATCTCAGAATATTATTTCAGGTCTTGCGACAAAATGGTCTTCGCTTACGGAAGGACAAATGTGTGTTTTTTGCTCGGGACTTGCCATGCTTGGGACATGTACTCAGTGCCCAAGGCATACATCCCAGTCCCACGCACATTCGTGCCATACAAGACTTACAGTCGCCGCAGAATTTGAAGCAGGTACAGAGTGTCTAAACATTCATGGTGGTGTCTGATTGTTCTATTTCGTGTCTCCCTACCACTTTCGCGCAACGACGCTCTGAGCGTGTTTTTTAGGGAATTAACTAGTTTGAACCTGGGACCTGTTGTTGGTAAGGAGACGCCAGACCACAAATGATATGTAGAATTCAGAAGAGTTCAGTGAGACTAACGATGATATAACCAAATACTAAATGATCTCAGCGTCAGCTCCACTGCACTACCTGTAAAAGAATTTTAATACTAACTAAATTTAGTGGAAAGGGTTCAAGGCTTTCCTATTTTTAGTTAGCTGGTAAAATAACGTCGAAAAAGCAGTTAAGTTTACCACTGATAATTTTATTCTACTCACAAAACATCGTTTATAAATTGCAATATAGGTAAAAGGAAATGTTTCAATACAGGATGGTAAAAACCAACTGCGTTCAACAAAAATGTGAACGAATATTCCCTGAGTGGTTTTCCAAGTTCTACAATGGATCGAAGGATGACCTATGCCATATCACATCTATAATCTACACTCCTGGAAATGGAAAGAAGAACACATTGACACCGGTGTGTCAGACCCACCATACTTGCTCCGGACACTGCGAGAGGGCTGTACAAGCAATGATCACACGCACGGCACAGCGGACACACCAGGAACCGTGGTGTTGGCCGTCGAATGGCGCTAGCTGCGCAGCATTTGTGCACCGCCGCCGTCAGTGTCAGCCAGTTTGCCGTGGCATACGGAGCTCCATCGCAGTCTTTAACACTGGTAGCATGCCGCGACAGCGTGGACGTGAACCGTATGTGCAGTTGACGGTCTCTGAGCGAGGGCGTATACTGGGCATGCGGGAGGCCTGGTGAACGTACCGCCGAATTGCTCAACACGTGGGGCGTGAGGTCTCCACAGTACATCGATCTTGTCGCCAGTGGTCGGCGGAAGGTGCACGTGCCCGTCGACCTGGGACCGGACCGCAGCGACGCACGGATGCACGCCAAGACCGCAGGATCTTACGCAGTGCCGTAGAGGACCGCACCGCCACTTCCCAGCAAATTAGGGACACTGTTGCTCCCGGGGTTTTGGCGAGGACCATTCGCAACCGTCTCCATGAAGCTGGGCTACGGTCCCGCACACCGTTAGGCCGTCTTCCGCTCACGCCCCAACATCGTGCAGCCCGCCACCAGTGGTGTCGCGACAGGCGTGAATGGAGGGACGAATGGAGACGTGTCGTCTTCAGCGTTGAGAGTCGCTTCTGCCTTGGTGCCAATGATGGTCGTATGCGTGTTTGGCGCCGTGCAGGTGAGCGCCACAATCAGGACTGCATACGACCGAGGCACACAGGGCCAACACCCGGAATCATGGTGTGGGGAGCGATCTCCTACACTGGCCGTACACCTCTGGTGATCGTCGAGGGGACACTGAATAGTGCACGGTACATCCAAACCGTCATCGAACCCATCGTTCTACCATTCCCAGACCAGCAAGGGAACTTGCTGTTCCAATAGGACAATGCACGTCCGCATGTATCCCGTGCCACCCAACGTGCTCTAGAAGGTGTAAGTCAACTACCCTGGCCAGCAAGATCTCCGGATCTGTCCCCCATTGAGCATGTTTGGGACTGGATGAGGCGTCGTCTCACGCGGTCTGCACGTCCAGCACGAACGCTGGTCCAGCTGAGGCGCCAGGTGGAAATGGCATGGCAAGCCGTTCCACAGGACTACATCCAGCATCTCTGCGATCGTTTCCATGGGAGAATAGCAGCCTGCATTGCTGCGAAAGGTGGATATACACTGTACTAGTGCCGACATTGTGCATGCTCTGTTGCCTGTGTCTATGTGCCTGTGGTTCTGTCAGTGTGATCATGTGATGTATCTGACCCCAGGAATGTGTCAATAAAGTTTCCCCTTCCTGGGACAATGAATTCACGGTGTTCTTATTTCAATTTCCAGGAGTGTATGTTTAAATTAAGTTTCACAAAAGAGAAAACTATCAAAATGGTCTACAGTGACCCTCAATTATCTTTAATTACTAATCTAACCTGTCGTAAATTACAGTGGCTGTTGTGGCTTCTCAATAACTATAAAAATAGAAAAATCATCGCGTTTCAGATCTTAACTTCAAGTGGCAAATGTGAACACCATGAGTTTTAATTTACGATCGACACTAGTATTACGCAAAAAAGGGGTGTAACAGATGAGTCTTCTGCAGTTCTGAGTGAAGCCTTATGCGTTCAAAAATGCGGCATCGCTTGCGTTCATTACCTTGTCGGTGTTTAGGCAGCGTCAGGGCGACAGCGGCCGGCGCACCAGCCATCCAGCTCGCCGTCTCGGAACTAACTCTCTTAACTTCTCGTTACTACAAATTACCGAAGTTGGTTTAAAAAAACAATCTGGCTGTGTTTTCATCTGACCAATCAGGGTCTCAATGTTAACCTAAAGCTCCGCCTACAAAAATTCTGTCTATCCAATGAGAAACGTTATACTTTTCGTGGAGGGGAAATGTTTTTAAAGTTTGCAACGTAACAGAGACGCTAAAAAGTCTCACGCTAAAACGTGCCGGTGGTGTGGTCTATTTAGCGTTATCGTAAGGTCTATACTGTTCTTCTGGAGGGCTCTAGCTTTTAACATGGGCTGGGGGGGGGGGGGGGGTCCTTGAGGTAACAGAGACGCAAAAAAGCCTCACGCTAAAACGTGCGGGTGGTAGACTTAGCGGTGGGCTAGCGACGTTGTTGTCCACTCCGTCCGTTATCGTACGGCCTTCTAGCTTAACACGGTTCTGCTCTCGCCTTCTGTCCTCGTTTCTCCCCTCGGAACTGCGTCTGCCTCACGGTGGGAAGGTACGAATTGCATTTAGTCGGTGGTGGTGGTGGTGGAGGTGGTTAGTGTTTAACGTCCCGTCGACAACGAGGTCATTAGAGACGGAGCGCAAGCTCGGGTTAGGGAAGGATTGGGAAGGAAATCGGCCGTGCCCTTTCATAGGAACCATCCCGGCATTTGCCTGAAACGATTTAGGGAAATCACGGAAAACCTAAATCAGGATGGCCGGAGACGGGATTGAACCGTCGTCCTCCCGAATGCGAGTCCAGTGTGCTAACCACTGCTCCACCTCGCTCGGTGCATTTAGGCATTCTTGTGTTAGTCTGTGGCATTCCATTTGCTCACTCGTTACACGTATTACTTTGGTTAATTTAATGTCACGATTTATTCGGAGCTATGTGACATACTACTGGATTTGCTTATCATGTCAGGGTTTTCATATAAGGTGTTTGATTTGCCTGACACCTTACAAGTGTGCTGGGAAAAATCAACTATTATCGTAAATATATTCCACATGCCTCTTCCATTTCAGCTCCGTTTCATCGCTTACGCCGTAAGGTGTTCCGTTCGACTGGACGACTGAATGCGAACGCGCCTTTCGCCAGTTGAAATCGGCGTTGCTTTCCAATACTTGTCTTACGCCATTCGATCCCCGGAAGCCCCTTTTGTTGATGGTGGATGCATCTGATTAAGAAGATCGGTGCTGTGCTTGCTCACAAAGATGGATCTCTCGATCGCCCTATGTCTTTGCGTCCAAATTGCTCTCGTCTGCGCAAAGAAATTTTTCACAGATCGAGAAAGAAGCATTGGCTCTCGTATATGGTGTTACAAAGTTCCATGATTTCTTGTATGGTCGTCACTTTTTTTTAAAAAAAAAACCCTATTGACCAATTATTATAATGATACAATTTAACCTACTACCTAAATACATTAGTAGGTCCTATTTTTAACTATAACAATTTCTAACTGCAGCTATTATATTAAACACTACAGGTATCTACGATGATTCTTTACCACTATGGGGTTAGTCTACTATGCTATACTACATTGTTATTTTGGTGTTGCCTTAACTCACTTTACCATAATCAAAGATCACAAACCATTGACATCGCTTTTTCATCCGACCAAGCCTGTACCTCCACGTACAGCGCAGAAATTCATTCACTGGTCTATTTTCCTCTCGCAGTACCGCTACGATATATTGTATCGGTCCACTGCTAAGCACGGAAACGCCGATGCGTTGTCCCGCTTGTCTGTTGCTGAGGATAGGGCATTCGATTCCTGCGAACTTTCTTGCATGTTCATTGATGCAGAAACCGATGACGTGGTCGAATCGTTTCTGATTGATTTTCGTCGTGTAACTGCAGCCACAGCTGCCGACCCTGTCCTTGCTCCCGTTCTGCGTTTTGTTGCTACGCAATGGCCCTTGTCAAAGTCACGTATCGGGGACCCACTGGTTCGCCGATTTTTTGCTTACAAGGAGAGACTTTTGTGTCCGACGTGGTGTTTTGCTGTTCTGATAATGATCAGTCCAGGGTCGTGGTACCACGTTCGTTACAGTCCTCTGTCGTAAAGCTTCTCCACTAAGGACATTGGGGTATAGTGAGAACGAAACAACTTGCTCGTCACCACTGTAATTGGTTCGGAATCGATACCGCGATTACGAATATGTGCTCTTCTTGCATGGTGTGTGCCGAACAACAATCAGCATCACCGCGGAAATTCTTTCCATGGCCAAAAGCCACTTCCCCTTGGCAACGCTTACACATCGATTTTGCTGGTCCTTTCTGGAATGCTCGATGGTTGGTTGTGGTAGATTCATTCAGTAATTTTCCTTTTGTTGTCCGGATGTCTTCCACGACGTCATCTGCCACCATCCAAGCGTTATCTGCTATCTTTTGCATTGAAGGTCTTCCACAGACTATTGTTTCCGACAATGGCCCACAATTCATGTCCGCAGAATTTCAGTCATTCTGCAAGGCCAATGGTATTTAACATCTGACGTCCACGCCGTTTTCGCCACAGTCAAACGGTGCAGCTGAACGATTGGTCAGGACTTTCAAGTCACAGATGTTGAAGTTGAAAGAGTCGCATTCTCGGGAGGACGCGTTATTGCTCTTTTTGTTCTCGTATTGCTCTCAGCCCCGAGATGGTCGCTCGCCGGCTGAGATGCTCCACGGTCGTCATAATCGAACCTTGATGTCTTTGCTACTTCCGCCGCATCAGGTTCCTGTGCAGCGGCAGACACCTGCTTTTGCTCCAGGCGACGTTGTCTACTATCGCCACTACCGAGGTTCACGGCGTTGGATCGAAGGGCGCATTCTTCGCTGCCTCGGACGCGCTACGTATCTGGTTTTGGGGGCCTCTGGTGAGGTGCGTTGGCATCTCAATCAGCTGCGCCTCTGTTGTCGCACGGAATCTGCCGCTCGCCGTCTGCTTTCAGCGACGGTGCCGTCCGGTCAGCGCCCCGGGGACCCATCTACTGGCTCGCCTCAGCCTCAGGTGTTACCGACGCTGCCTTCCATTTTGCCCAATGGCGACGCGCCGCCGCCACCGCCGCCGCCGCCGCCTGTACTCTCGCCGGCGACGCCCGGAGTAGACGCATCGCTCCAACCACCGGATTCCTCCTTGGGTCACGCGCCGACGATCGCTTCCCGTGACCAGTTGTCATCCGACGTGGAACTCTTGCCCGCTCCGGGCCATATGTCGTCTTCTCCCGTTGGGTGCCCCGGCCCGATGGAGATCGACCCTTCGGCCCTCCTGTCTCTCTACGGGCACATACACCGCATGATGGCGTGACCCCTGGAGCAGGTTTTCAGGCGTTTCCTAGCTCCCCGCGGTCCGAATGGCAGGGTGCGGGTGGCACAGCCTCGCCTGTTGTTAGGCTACCCACCTCGTCGCATACGTCAACATCCGGTCCTCCCCACGGCGGGCGAAAGCCTTATGCCACAACTGCGCCGATTTGCGGGGGAGGAATGTGGTGTCACCGCCAGACACCACACTTGGTAGGTGGCAGCTTTTAAATCGGCTGCGGTCCGTTAGTATACGTCGGACCCGTGTGTCGCCACTATCAGTGACTGCAGACTAAGCGCCGCCACACGGCAGGTCTAGAGAGACTTCCTAGCACTCGCCCAGTTGTACAGCCGACTTTGCTAGCGAAGGTTCACTGACTTCTACCATCTCATTTGCCTAGACGATAGTTAGCATAGCCTTCAGCTACGTTATTTGCTACGACCTAGCAAGGCGCCAGTATCCATACTATTGATATTGGAAATCATGTACCATAAAGAGTGACGTTCGTCATTAATGGATTAAAGTTAAGTAATTCCACCAGCTACGTCCGTTATTCTCAATTCTAAGTCCCTTGCCATGTTCCAGACCTCACGCCAGCCTGCGTGAGCTAAAACGCGTGCATTTCGGCCTCCTTTACTAACACGGTTGGCTCCCCTGCCAACCACAACACTTTATACCTCATGCTCATAGCATGATGGCACCACCTACTTGACAGAAATACGTCACTTCCCCAAATTAACCACCCCTCCCCAGATAGTTGACTTTCAAATTACTTTTTTACTTTATTGCATATCAGGCCTACCACTGGGAGCCGATAAAAACGACTGCATTCAAAAATATAGACTGAAGCAAAAACCACAGATCAACATATAATTAATCTATAGTAATGAAATGTCGGAAATATTTTTGTACAAGTAACATATTTAAGTAATTAATGGTGGGAGACCACGAAAACGCGAGATAAGCTATTGGAAATGTAAAATTCCTGCTACAACTATGATCGATGTAAACCCAGGAGGTTGAATGCAAGTATGCAAATGTGCATGCATTGGGTTGTAGAAATGCCGTATATTAGTTTGTGTGACGGATTTTCATGCCTGTGGCACTTGGTCGGGCAATACAGAGACGAATCGAATAATGATGGTTGTAGCTGATGCTGGAGTAGTCGTCCGAATGACCTCTTATATGTGCTCTATCGGAGACAGATCTGGTGATCGAACGGCCAAGATAACCTGTCATGTAAATCACGTTCGTTAGAACAGCGGAATGTGAGCGAGAGTTATCCAGATGTAAAATACTCCTGGAATGCGTTCATGAATGGCATCACAACAAGTCGATTGACGTAGAGATTTGTAGTCAGGGTGTGTGGGATAACCACGAAAGTGTTGCTGCTGCCATACTAAATCGCACCCCATAATCCCAGATGTAGCCCAGTGTGTACATAGCATTGCAGGTTGGTTGCACACCCTCTGTGGGCCTCCTTCTAACCAACACACGCCCGTCACTGGCACCGATTGAGAATCAGCTTTCATCGGAAAACACAATGGATACCTACCCTGTCCTCCAATGAGCTCTCACTTCACACCACTCAAGTCACAAATGGTTGCGATTTTGGGCCAGTAGAATGCACGGCACAAGACGTCTGGTTAGGAGTTGTCCTTGAGATAACCGAATTGTAACAGTTCATGGTGTCACAGTGGTGCCAACTGCTGTTCAGAGTGCTGCTGCAGATGTAGTACGATGCGCCAGAGCCACACGCCAAAGACGATGGTGTTCCCTGTCGCTAGCACCATGAGGGCGTCCGGAGCCCAGTCTTCTTGCGGTCGTATATTGTCGTGACCGTCGGTAGACATATATAGTAGCTGCATTCCTGCCAAGTCTTTTTACAGGCTCGCAGAAGCAGCACCCAGCTTTCAGCAGTCCTGTTGGGGACTCTCATTCAAACTCAGTGGTGGGTTGATAATCGTGTCTTTGTCGTCTTACAGGCCTTCTTTACTAACAACAACACACCGCGTCTAATTTCAAAAGCGACTAACGCTCATGACCGTTACAGCGATTGTTTACAGTAAACCTCATTTTCATCCCTACAGTAGCGGTAGTAACGTCACACATAAGCGACCTGCACTAAATTAGAAGATAAATCATCTGTCAGGTGTAGAACATGCAACAAGTTTTCGATTGTGTCGCACAACTCCTTGTAGGCGTTGCGATTTTTTTTCCGTCAGTATAGGTAGTAGACAGTTGAAACGTTTTAGGTTTAATAGTTGTACTTTGTGGCCAAAAGAATTCTTTTGAAAATTTTATTAATGTTGTATAATATAGCATCAAGGCGCCAAAAATGGAGGCCTTAGTTTCTGTGGACCCCTGAACCAAGCCAGATAGGGCGCGGTGAGGGATGGGTGGGTCGCGGGGGGCGAGGGAGGCACTGAGACAAAATATGACTTCTCCGTCTTGAGCGTGTGAGGCCGCCACGTGAGTCCAGTGGGCCGCGGTGTATAGCGAGGGGAAGTGACTTTGCTGTCGACACGAGAGCAACAGGAGTCAACCCACGATATCAGTCTGGCTGGTGCGAGCTGCGACGCCGTGTTACGGGAGATCGGCGCGCCTTGCTGCGTCCGTTGAAACGGCTGGCAGCGGACGGTTCGGGAGAGCGATTAGGGGGTGCTGCGCCAGGTCTTCTCGAGGAATCGCGGTTTATTAGAAGTTAAGTGATTGGTGATATGTTGTTTGATTTACTCTTGTTAAATTCTACTTGTTTTCTTGGTGAGGTCACCAGCCGTTTTGCTTTGCGGTCGTCCCACCATTCTTCTCCATTTGTCCACCCGCGGGAAGGCGGTTGTTTGTAAATTGGGTGGTCCGTTTTTCCCTTGTGGAGTAGGAGCGAGTTAGAGCAATCTCTGGTTCGGGTTGTTCGGTAATCTCCCTATCAATCTATCGTATGTTAGTACCTGCCTTTTCATGTTTGTCCGATTTGGTGTGTTAACGAATTTATTGCTTGGAGTGTAACAACTTAATACCTGAAATATGTTTTGATCTTTGGAAATTTTGATATTATTGCCTGTAATATTGGGAGGTGGTATCTGTGTGCTGTAGAGCATTTCAAATATTGTTTGGCCACCCTTGTAGAATTTCATATAAGATACCATTTCATGGGCTTTTATTTAAATGATCATTTTAGTATATAAAGTGGCCACCCTTTCACTGTAAGACTTTTCTTATAAGTTAAAATCAAGTTGCACCTTCGGTGGCATGGTTTTGTACCATTTCCATCCCTCCTACGGGGGGTGCATAGTTTCTGTGCTTGTGTAAATTGTTAAAACTCTTAGTTTAAAGTTTTCTGGTGTGCTGCAGATTTGCACCAGTGTAGTCTTTCAGAGGCTGTTGTGAGCGGTCGTAACTACGGCCGTGTCAAAAGGGAGCGGCAAGGTTGTCTGCCGGAAAGCTCATACAGTCAAAATTTGTTTCTTTCTGCCTCTGAATTAATTTTAACTTTGATATTTAGAGGGTGCTTCCTGATGATAATTTTAAATCTGTCGCTTTTAAAAAATGCTTTAGGCACAATATTCCCATTTGTTAAAAGGAAATTGGTTATTATTTCATCAGTTACTCCCTGGCAACTACTTCCGTGCTTACATAGTGTGATTAAATGTGTTAATGTTCTTGATGAATCGCTAGCAAATAAAATAAATTCTTAAGAACATTCTTTGAAAATAAATCACGGTTCAGAGTTGATACGATTCTTGTTGGTATGCTGAGGCTTTACCACTAGTCAAAATATAAACTTAAAGTTTCAATAGGCAGAAAAGTGGAATCTACAATCAGAAGAATGAAGTCCTATCACAAGAATCGAAACCCGTATGATCCATCGCAAAATATTATTTTTATTTTGTGTTTAGGCTGATTTTATTCTGTAGATGATAACAAAAGTTGCTTGATAATGTGTGATCTAATTATATACTTTCTTAAATGTGTGCTATGCTTCAGAATAGCTGCACAGCTGAAACTTCATAGCAAACAAAGTAATACAGTACTATGGAAATGGAAAGCAGCTGATAAAAAAGTTATTTATTTAAAGAATTTTTATACATTGGTTTCCATTACCTTCGGTATTCTCATGATGATGATCATTGCTCTTTCTCCGCTATTTAGGTGTATTTTTCCACCCCAAACTAAAGAGGTTGCCCTGAAACTCCAGTCAATCCTCCGCCTTCTTTCACAAGGCAGTTGGTAAAAAGGGGTTGATTCTGTATACCATTATTCCTCGTCCACCATGCGTATTGTTTTTTTTTATTTTGAATATAACCATTGGCCAAGTTTGCACCCGAGATCTAGGACGTTTGGGTTACTTGTCTAAGGTGTTACCCCTTACCAAGGGTCAAAATCTAACAAGATCTTTTCACATAGTACTTCACTACAATTATTTCCGTATACTGTAAAGAGTATGAAAATGCTATTAATGTCCTCTATTAGATTATTAATATAAAACATGAAGACCAGTGAACCGTGGCTCCTGCTCTTCAAATGAAGGCATGGAATTCGTCAGAGGAAACGCACCACATTTTTATCTGAGAGGGAAAGCGCTTCATTGCAGTAAGTCCTCGATGTAGCAGCAAATTTAAGAATGCAGACTCCAACCCAAATACGACAAGGACATTGTTATTAACACTGATGAAACAGGTATTACACAGAAAAGTACCCGATTTATTGATATCAATTACAGTATTATTCGTACAGACCACACTATGTTAATTTGTAAATGTTTGTTGTAGAGTGCCAATATCAATCAGCTTATTACGCATCTCGCCGAATGCGGAACAGAGGTACTTCTTGTGCAGCGAAAGGGCATGCACAAATGACACATACATAAACTTCACAATATGCTGAGACCTTATCTGGAAAATTACTACCACCGGTCTTGGTTTGCTTACAAGAGACGACTGGCTCATTTGGATCAAAGGCGCAAAAATCAGCTGATGAGTACACACACAAATACAAAGACGTTAATGGTGACATTTTAAAAGTCGTCAAAGTCCGGCAAACTCACAACAGTCGTATGCAGGAAATATCTAATTGACGTCTTGAAGCCATACATACCCCTCTATTCATGGGGAGGGCAAAGGAACCGAGCTTTGTATGACAAAGTTTTTCAAGATAGTGTGGTTTCGCCAAAGTCCAGTATTAAAGCAATTCCTCTAATATGTTCTCCGTTGGTGCAGCCCTACGACGTTTATTTTTACAGGCAGGTGAGAAACCTTATAAAGCGACTACAAAATTGCTCATACGTAACTGAATACAATAGACAGATTGCTTCAAGAGAAGACTGGAAAAAATTCAATCAGTCGTACACTAGCAATTGTCTGCACCAATATTCAGTGATATGGTCGGACATGAGTGGTACGATGCAGAGTTATATGATGACAGAGAACCGTTTATGAGCAGAAGCCACTTTTTTTGCTGTAAATATATTTTAAAAAGTATGGTCATGCCAAAACTCGCCGCTCATAACGTGTGCTGTATGCCACAAAAATTGTTGTTTCGCGTGCCAGTGTCATTCTGATTCGTGCAGTACTCCGTAGATTCAGAAATGTACGTGCAAAATGTCAATGAAAGACCGTACCGATTTGATTCGAGACGGTCTTTTGTTTTCAGTCTCCTTACAAAAATATTTTTTTCTGTTTTTCAGGACAAATATTATATAAACAATAAATGAATCATTAAATATTGATAATTTAGACTGTCATAATAAACCTGTTGTTAGAGTTATGTGGAAAAAAAGGACCAGCTACGATATTCGGCCCATGCACAATAGTATGTACACAGGGTGTTACAAAAAGGTAGGGCCAAACTTTCAGGAAACATTCCTCACACACAAATAAAGAAAAGATGTTATGTGGACATATGTCTGGAAACGCTTACTTTCCATATTAGAGCTCATTTTAGTTTCGTCAGTATGTACTGTACTTCCTCAATTCACCGCCAGTTGGCCCAATTGAAGGAAGGTAATGTTGACTTCTGTGCTTCTGTTGACATGCGACTCATTTCTCTACAGTACTAGTATCAAGCTCGTCAGTATGTAGCATCAACAGGTTAGTGTTCATCACGAACGTGGTTTTGCAGTCTGTGCAATGTTTACAAATGCGGAGTTGGCCAATGCCCATTAGATGTACGGATTAGCACGGGGAATATCCATGGGGCGGTACGTTTGTATCGAGACAGATTTCCAGAACGAAGGTGTATCGACAGGAAAACGCCCGAAGCAATTGATCGGCGTCTTAGGGAGCACGGAATATTCCACCCTATGACTCGCGACTGGGGAAGACCTAGAATGACGAGGACACCTGCTATGGACGAGGTAATTCTTCGTGCGGTTGATGATAACCCTAATGTCAGCGTCAGAGAAGATGCTGCTGTACAAGGTATCGTTGACCACGTCACTGTATGGAGAGTGCTACGGGAGAACCAGTTGTTTCCGTACCATGTACAGCGTGTGCAGGCACTATCAGCAGCTGATTAGCCTCCACGGGTACACTTCTGCGAATGGTTCATCCAACAATGTGTCAAACCTCATTTCAGTGCAAATGTTCTCTTTACGGATAGGCTTCATTCCAACGTGATCAAATTGTAAATTTTGACAGTCAACTTGCGTGGGCTGATAGGAATGCGCACGCAATTGTGCAATCACGTCATCAACACAGATTTTCTGTGAACGCTTGGGCAGGCATTGTCGGTGATGTCTCGATTGAGCCCCATGTTCTTCCGCCTACGCTCAATGGAGCACGTTATCATGATTTCATACGGGGTACTCTACCTGTGCTGCTAGAACCTACGCCTTTACAAGTACGACACAACATGTGGTTCATGCTCGATGGAGCTCCTGCACATTTCAGTCGAAGTGTTCGTATGCTTCTCAACAACAGATTCGGTGACCGATGGATTAGTAGAGGCGGACCAATTCCATGGCCTCCACGCTCTCCTGACCTCAACGCTCTTGACTTTCATTTATGGCGGCATTTGAAAGCTCTTGTCTACGCAACCCCGGTACCAAATGTAGAGACTCTTCGTGTTCGTATTGTTGACGGCTGTGATACAATAGGCCATTCTCCAGGGCTGCATAAGCGCATCAGGAATTCCATGCGACGGAGGGTGGATGCATGTATCCTCGCTAACGGAGGACATTTTGAACATTTCCTGTAACAAAGTGTTTGAAGTCACGTTGGTACGTTCTGTTGCTGTGTGTTTCCATTCCACGATTAACGTGATTTGAAGAGAAGTAATAAAATGAGCACTAAGATGGAAAATAAGCGTTTCCGGACACATCTCCACATAACATATTTTCTTTATTTGTGTGAGAGGAATGTTTCCTGAAAGTTTGGCCGTACCTTTTTGTAACACCTCGTATATGCATAAAACATTTAAACTCGATTTTCTAGAAAAAGATTGAGAGTTGCACCTTCCTCTTTACATACGTTGACAGAGTCCCGCACGGCGGTCCGTCGCGTCGCACTGCACGCGAGTTCACCTCTTCAGTTGATGTGGCCGCACTGCCGGCCCGCAACACTGGGCTTTTCAGTCCGCCGCAGCCCACCGGACTGGGTGGTCTTGGCCGCCTAGCAGATATACATCCCGCGCTGCGTACTGAGCTCTAACACTCTATGCGTGTTGTTACCTCGTCTCAACCGGGGAATTTCTCTACATACCGTGAAAAGCGTTTAATCCGAAACTGATGGGCCAAGATATTTTTCTTTGCTAACAGAAATTCGCTTTGCACTATGCATGAGAAATAAATACGCGACGAAGTATCAAAAGTAATAATGGAATGTTATATACTGCTAAAATATCCACATGCACTCATAATACATCTCGTTAGATGCGTTTGTTTACTCTTTGAATATCTTCATTTCCAGCACAATGACGGACTGTATTCACATAGATTTCTCCCCCATTACACACGTGAATTAGTTTTCGACACATCCAGAAACGAATTTGAAAACGACTGCGATAATGACATGTGCTGACACTGGCAGTACATGCACCTGCCCGAAAGCAGCAATGTCTAAAAAAATAAACAAAAATAAGATCAAAACTTGTTGGTGCGAATGCATGAAGTACGTACTGAGTATCAAATTTTACTAAGAAGCTGACTATTGTCATGTCAAACATTTTGTTGCGTGCTAAAGAAAAGTGGAGTATGTCATTATGCCGGGTCCACTGTACTTCATCATGTCAACCGATTATTTAAAGTAAGCGTTTTCTTACTAAGCGATTGTGACTGCACTAAAATCAAAACATGATGGCATGCGGTGCAATAAGTCTGCCAGTATAATGTCTACAATGCAATAATGATTCACAGAGAAAGGTATTCGTTATTTTCGCTGCAATAACTAAATACTAATTTGGGAGCAGTTTGCATAAATGAAAACTACAAGACGAACAGCTACAATAATCGGCGATAGATTTACACAGAACAATAAAACGTGGGTGTGAAAAACTATTACAACATACTCCTTCATTCATTTCCTCTGGTATTGGAGCTGCTATAAAGAAAGAGAACAGCATCAACAGTGTCCAGATCCAGAAATTACCGTCTTGAACTTAGACTGAAACTTACAGAACTAAAATTTCTCTCTGATGCGAAGTTAGATGACTGTACACACAAAATGTTTTTGGCTGTCTTCTGGAGAGCCGGAAACATTTTTCCATTTTCATTCAAGTCATAAGCTACATTCGCGAACATGTGGAATTCTGGTTTAAGTACCTATCTAACTAATCTGTGGGAGTCGGACTACCGTCAAATATCTGCCCACAAAGCAAACTACTGTACTTTTTTCGTGATAGTATAGCAAAGACTTTTAATATAACATTTGGCAAATCATCAGAATGTAAAAGTCCTACTGGAAAAAAACCAGATGGTCCCTTCTAAAAAAATATTTCATTTATTTTCCAGCATTTGAGGACTTGGTCACAATTGCTGTCAGTTTCGACCTGGACAGTCTGATTAACAGTTCAAATATATTTTGCTATTATTTAAGTGAGGATATACCTGAGGTGATTGTCTTTTCTGCGGCCGAATTTAGTTTTATTTGGTAGACGGTGCTTCACGAGAGAGCCTCCTTTTGCTAACGGTCAGTCGAAATTATCGATGAAATCGCTACTGAATTGTATGCTTTACCTTTCCGATAACGTCACGCCTTTGAGATTCAGACATCATTTTCAGATGGCAAAATGGTGCCCACACGAAGGGATCTAGCTCGAGATAATTTTTCATGTGGATTCGCAATATTTGTTTTAGAGGCTTCTCCGTCCTGAATTTCTCTCCTTACGTGTTTCAGGAACTTCATTTAGCGCAGTGTAGGTGATTTGTTTCCGTTTCCAGTTCTTTTGAGGTCTCGTTGAAGGGATGTACGAAAAATCCCTGCTTTATATGCTAATGAATGCCAGTTTAATATAAAAACACAACAGCATAAACACCGTTAGAACAGAAATCAGTTCGGCTATCAACGTGATCTCAAATCTTCTATTCGCTCTGTTTCTCATTACTCCGGGAGATTTTTACACAATATCGAATAATCCCCTTTGGCCAGTTAAAGATAAGTCAGTCGTGTGTTCCACCGAATATCGTTCGACTGCTCGAGCATTCTCTCTAGACTATAAACAAGGCCACTTTGCTTTGGAAGTTCCTTCGCTGCAGTACGAACAAAATGAAACTGCGGAAATTGGATGACATGTACCACACATTAAACGCATTTCTTAGCACTTTGTCCAGCATGTGACAGGCACAATTTAGTTTAGAATATTCGCGAAGAGCAGTGATAGTGTTAGCACCTTGATCTATGGTAAAAGGTACGTCATTGAGAGAAATCGCCTAAAAAATTCAATTGTTTTAGACCCATCTAGAAACCGGGTCTAAACAAGAAGCATGATTAGAGGTCACAATTAACAAAAAGAGGAACTTTCAACTAATGAATCCTCTTTGAGCTACTTATCCCCATATTCTTCTTGCGGAGCATTCACCTCCGTTCACGTAATAAATTACTCCAGGCATAATTTCCTTTTTAAGATTTTTCACTTTTTCTGTGGTGTACCCTGAGACAGTTGCGAGGTAAGGCACAATAGATTTTACGGATATTTTCCGCATGTCGCTGCAGTGTTGACTAATCTCTGAGACAAATCGAAAAATTATTCATCTCCAATAGTTTCATAAGAACTGAAATCTCGTGAACACATAGGCAGGTATTTAACAATAATCGTGCCCTGAGCAGATTTGGGGAAGGTGCTTTTGGTCAACAGACGCCATTTGTTTATTGGACATACACGAATAGCGTGAAATACACGAAATACCAGATGACCCCTAAGCTTGCAAGTGAAGTTCATTGCATTCCATACAACAAGTGTAGTTAACGCTGTTGCCATCACTATCTGCTACAGGCTTAAACACTGACCAAATTAGGCATTTGGGATTTAGATCGGGCTCTATGTTCCTGTCCTCGCCAGTCATTAGTTTTTCTGTTATTTCCTGTTTTCTTGACATACTTACCTTTCTTTAAGAGGCCCTTACAATTTCCGAACTCATCTACTATAAAGTGAGGAAAAATGAAAGCATCTTATACCATCACTTCTGTTTCACACTTAATAAGACAAAGTACCTTTGCAACACATTAAATTTGGACTATTGTGAACGATTACCTAGAATTTATCAACGTTTCGCCCCTCATTTATTTGTGTCCATCGCAATACGATTGCAACTAATTGTGTTGGAGCACCTGTGTTACAAAGCATCTATTCTAGAAGTATGAATATATCACATTGCCGTACAACTGCCGGCATCCTGAATGTAAAAGTAAGAAACACCTTAAATCGTGTACATGAAAAAGACCTAGGCTATTAGCGTCATTAGGTAGGCCAATAAATTGGCCGACATGACGAAAGGCAGCAACGAACTAAGCAGCAATATGTTGAAAAATACAGGAGGCCATTTTGTCTACGAGTGCTTCTGAAAAGTTGCATGATACTTTGGATTAAACTCTAAAGCGGGACTCCACGATTTCATACCTAATGAGTTTGTTTGTGGGTAAGAGCAGAAAAATCGCAATCCGGTGAGAGAGAAAGATATTCTCTGCCTGATAACGATCTGGATTTCACCTGAAATAATATGACTAGGACCATATATGGGAGGAAAACAGCCTCAGAAAAAAGATAACGAAAATATAGAAAAGAGAGGGAACGTGTTTTTGTGTTGTGCGCATCGATGCAACTATTTTGGTTTTAATGATCAGTCTTCTGAATAGTGTGACGCGGTCCGCAAAAAATTCTTCTCCTGTACCAATTTCTTCATCTCAAGGAAACACTTGCAACCCACGTCCTCAACTATTTACTGAATGTATATTCCAGTCTCTGTCATCGTCTACAGTTGTTTCCCTCTGCAGCTCCCTCCAGTACCACGGAAGTCATTCCCTCATGTCTTAAAAGATATCTTGTCATATTGTCCCCTCACCGTGTCAATGTCTTCCACACGTTCCTTTCCTCTCAGATTCTGCACAGGGAACCTCCTCAGTCCTTATCCTGTAGTACCATATCTCAAATGCTTCGATTCTCTTCTGTCCCGGTTTCCCCACAGTACATGTGACACCATCATACAACGCTGTTATCCAAATGAACGTTTTCATAAATTTATTCCTCAAAGGAAGGCCGATGTTTGGTACAACTAGACAGAGGTTCTTGGTCTTGAGTGTCCGTTTTGACAGTGCTAATCTCCTTTTTATGCCCTCCTCTCTCCGTCCGTCAATGGTTAATTTGCTGCCTAGGTAGCAGAATTCCTTAACTTTATCTACATCGTGATCACCAATTACAATGTAAAGTTTCTCGCTTTTACCATTTCCGATACTTCTCCTTACTTCCGTTTTTCTCTCCATCCACATTCTGTACTCATTTGACAGTCATTCCATTAGGTAGATCACGTAATTCTTCTCCACTTTCACTCAGATAGCAATGTCTTCAGCGAATCGTATCATTGATAAACTTCCACCTTGAATTTTAATTCCACTCCTGAACCTTTCTTTTATGTTCGTCATTGCTTCTTCAATGCACAGATTGAACAGTAGGGGTGAAAGACTGCATACCTGTCTTGCACTCTTTTCAGTCCGAGCACTTCATTCATGGTCACTCTTATTATTCCCTCTTGGCTCTTGTACATATTGTATATCACCCGTCCCTCCCTATCACTTAACTCTTTTTTTTCAGAATTTCGTACATCTTGCACTATTTTACATCATCGAACTAATTTTCCAGGTCAATAAATCCTATGAACGTGTCTTGATTTTTCGTTAGTCTTGCGTCCATTATCAACCGCAACGTCTGAATTGCCTCTCAGGTGTTTTTCGGTTTCTAAATATTAACTGATAGTCATCTAACACATCCTTAATCTTCTTTTCCATTTTTCTGTATTTTATTCTTTAGGCAACTTGGATCCATGAGCTGTTAAGCTGATTGTGTGATAATTCTCGCACCTGTGATTTCTTTCAGTCTTCGGAATTGTGAGGATGATATTTTTCCGAAAGTCAGATGATATGTCATCAGACTCGTACATTCTACATACCAAAGTGAATAATCTTTTTGTTGCCACTTCCCCAATTATTTTAGAAATTCTGATGGAATGTTATCTATCCCTTCTGCCTTATTTGATCTTAAGTCCTCTAAAGATCTCTTAAATTCTGATTCTAATTCTGGATCCTCTATCGCTTCTAAATCGACTCTTAATTCTTCTTCTATTATATCAGACAAATCCTCTAACTCAGAGGCCACCAATGTACTCTTTCCAACTATCCACTATCCGCTCTCTCCTATGCATTTGGTAGTGGCATTCCGTTGCACTCCTACTGCCATTGATTTTAATTTCACCGAAGGTTGTTTTGATTTGCTGTATGCTGAGTCAGTCCTTCCGAAAATAATTTATTTTTCGTTTCTTCATGTGTTTCATGCAGCCATTTCGACTTAGCTTCTCTGCACTTCCTATTTATTTTGTTCGTCAGCGACTTATATTTCTGTATTCTTGAATTTCGTCCAACATTTTTGTACTTCCTTCTTTCATCGATCACCTGAAGTATTTCTACACTTACCTATGGTTTCTTCGTAGTTACCTTCTTTGTACCTATGTTTTCCTTCCCATCTTCCGTGATTGCCCTTTTCAGCAATGTCCATTCTTCTTCAACTGTACTTTCTACTGAGCTATTGCATATTTCTGTACCTAGAGCCTTAGAGAACTTCAAGCATATCTCGTTATCCCTTAGTACTTCTATATCCCACTTTGCGTATTGATTCTTCCTGACTAATCTCTTAAACTTCAGTCTACTCTTCATAACTACTACATTGTGATCTGAGACTATATCTGCTCCTGGGTACGCCTTACAATCCAATATATCATTTCGGCATCTCTGTCTGACCATGACGTCAACTAAATGAAATCTTCCCGTATCACCCGGCCTTTTCCAAGTATACCATCTCGTCTTGTGATTCTGGAATAGAGTATTCGCTAGGACGAGCTAAACGCCATTTCATAATTCAATCAGCCTTTCTTCTCTCTCATTCCTTGATCCAAGCGCATATTCTCCTGTAAACCTTTTCTGCTACTCTATACCCTTTAACAGCATTGCACTCACCCATGACTATTACATTTTTATCTCCCTTTACGTCGTGTGTTACCTCTTCAATATCCTTAGATGCTTTCCTTAGCTCTTCATCTTCACCTTGCGACTTCGGCAAGTGTATCAGAACTATCGATGTCGATGTTTGTTTGGTGTCGATTCTGATAAGAGGAACCATCTCACTGAAGTGTTCACAGTAACAAACTCTCTGTTCTACCTTCGTATTCATAACGAATAATATTCCTGTTATACCACTTTCTGCTGCTGTTAATATTACCCCATACACATAAGACCTGAAATCAATGTCTTTTTTTCCATTTCACCTCACTGACCCCCACTATATCTAGATTGAACGTTTTCATTTCCCTTTTCACATTCTGTAACCTCCCTACCACGTTCAGGCTTCTGATATTCCACGCTCCGACTCGTAGAACGTTATCGTACCGTTTGTTGTTAAATCTTTATCTAGTGGTCAGCTATCCCTCGGCAGGCCCGCTCTCGGAGATTCGAATGGGGAACTGTTTCGGAATCTCTTATCATTGGAGGGGTTACCATGACACTTTTACAATTACAGGTCACATGTTCAGTGGATACAATTTTTGTGTCTTTAATGCTTTTCATGCAGTGGTTTCCATTACCTTCCGCATCCTCATGCCGTTGATCATTGCTGATTCTTCCATCTTTATGGGCAGTTTCCCACCCGAAGGACAAGAGAGTGCTCTAAACCTCTGTCCGCTCCTCCGCTCTCTTCGGCAAGACCATTGGCAGAATGAGGGTGACTTGTTAAGGCGGAAGTCTTAGGTCGCCATTGCTGATTATTAATCAATATTTTAGCGGTGAATAATACCAGTTAATTTATAATTAAATGGCTACAGATACATCAAATAAAATTACTTATAGTTCTGGGCTATAGCAGGAAGGAATATAAGTACACACACAACCGGGTATGTTTGTCGAAGTTTTGACGCAAAGTAGTTGATAAAAATAGTTTCCTTTAATAAATACCGACACAGATTTCATTTAGGCACCCTCAAGTCACAAATAAAGCCAAATTATTACCTTGACTGTTCGTCTCCAATCGTGAATATCTCAGCGTATTTTCCTGGCCGAACATATTTCCCTCTATAGTTTGAAACAAGAATTCTTAGGCGAAAATCGATCAAATTTCTTTTAACAATAACCGTGGGCAGCTTCACCATCTAATTGTAGCCACATTATCTTTATTTCACATTCCATGAACTATTTTTTACTTTTTTTTTCTTTTGCCGTAATGCGTACAACATTGAAAAAATTGGAAAAGTCCTATGTGCAAATGGAGCCAAATCTTTCCGTTTCGCCATCACCAGAAAATAGTTGCAAGTGCACGACGACAAACACCAGTAATGGGGAAGTAGACTACAGTTATCTTTTCTTTCCTTTTTTTCAATTTAGAGATACTAAATACGTCACATTATGACTTCTTACAATCTACTTCGTCATATTCCAACTTCAGACACTACAAATACTATACACAGTTTCAGAAAGCGTGGTACTCTAAAATTAATAAAAAATCTAGTAAATAACTCTAAAATTAATAAAAAATCTAGTAAATAACTATAAGAAAAACTAAACTGAGCCTCGCGACGTGGCTAAGTGGTGTAGATGATGCAGTTATGACTTCGAGTTGCCTGTGATGACTGAAACGTTCTTCCCAACATAGCTCTAAACATACGTGGGACGACACACACGACATTTAGGTTTGAATAAATTGTTAGAGTAAGATTTAATTTGTAAAATAGTATTACATAAACTAACGATAAAATAAAGTATGTGTTCGAAATGATGGGAATAAAAGGTAAAATACTCTGCAGGGCAGCCTGGCCTGCGCGGTGACGTCATCGACTCGCTTCGTCTGACAGTCTGTTGCGCAGTGCGGGGCTGTGCATGGTCAGCCCGTGCGACGGGTTGATTTGAAAGGCTGAGAGGGCCGGCCTGTCGCACTCCAACCACAGACAAGTTGCCCAGCCCGCCCCGTATGGTGCCGTTCCGGGTTTGTTTCGTCCGAACTGCTGAAGCCCAGTGCGACGCCCGCCCTTGAGTCGGGCTGCCTTGCAGGACTCTGTAAGTTGAAGCCCTAACCATGCACTACACACTCTGTCAACGTGAATCAAATCGGTTAAGTACGAACGGTCCCCCTGTCAGCCAGAAAGAGTGAAGCATTCAGCCATAAATATCTCTGATCATCTACTCACTAATATAAAGAATTTAATGAATTATAAAGTTAACTACAGATGCAAACTAAATCGTGGTGGTGGTGGTGGTCGTGGTAAGCACTTATGGGACCAAACTGCTGAGGTCTTCGGTCCCTAGTCTTACACATTACTTAATCTAGCTTAAACTAACTTACGCTAAGGACAACACATACAAGGATACTCAAGGGAGGAGTCGAACCTCCGACAGGAGAAACCGCGTAAACTGTGGCAAGGCGCCACAGTTAACTGTAATCATAGTTAACTTCAGTCATTTTATTCATGGAAAAATCCCTACGAAATCATTTAAATGATGAGCTTGTTGCCATATTTCATAGTTCATAGGCGAAGTACTGATGCTAAACTGTGTTCGCATTGACCCTGTGTCCATAATCATTTTGTATAAATGGAGACGATGTCTAAACTACTTACGACGCCTTTAGCACAATTGTTTTATTAATGTCCATTGCAAGATGTAATTTTAAATATTTTACTTCTGATGAAGGTATATTTATATATACCGAAACCTTGGTCAAGAATTTTAATAAATATTTATCCTGCAACTGCTTTGGCTGTCATCATTTATCGTGAATTACTTCTCTATTATACTTCCCGCGTTCCTCAGGTCCTACTCGGCGAACAACAACTATCAATATGAGACCGAACTGTCTTAAACGACCTCTGGGTCCGAGTCGACGTGGAAAGGTACCTGAAAACGGTCCTTCTCAGTATCGTCAAGTCCGTAAGGATGGGTCTTCAGTTTTTAGTCATAGGCTTGTTATTGTCTTGTTTATTCCTGTATTTATCTGGTGCAGAAATAGATTTTCTCAGGGGTCTTCATCGTGAAATATAATGCTACATTACACTGAGGAAAATGAAGTCCCGTCTCTTCTCCACAAATAGTCGGTGGCGCCTTGACATGGATATATACAGGAGGACAGGAAGACAGTTTCCGGTTGCAAATTGTACTGTAGAACATCGTTCATCTGTTACACAGCGGATACAGCCTTAATGCACTTCACGAAGTCCCTTCCCTCTGCGAACTGATGCATATCTGTGTGGAATGTACGTCGAGTATGTTTACAAACTCGCCGCGGATTTAATGCCTGTTCCAAGATACAATTTCCTTTGGAGGGTGTGTAGCGGAATCGTAGTGAGGCTAGGGGTGGAGAAGTTAGCTAACATAACAGGGGGAATATCACGCCCCGCACAGACCGGCGCGTGAAGTTGCCCTCGCTACCCTCGCAGTCTGAGGCATTACGGAGTTACGCCTGCGTACCGCATACTGAGCAGCACGGCCTAGCACGCCCCTCTCCGTGGGCCCACTCGTATTTCACTGCAGGCTCCCCTTTGTACAGCACGCTCAGCCAATACGTGGACCAGGCAGGTTCCACCTCCCATGGTGCGTCGCCAGAGAGTAAGCCTTCCACAGCGGTTTCCGTCACCTACAACAGTGATTCCCCAGTACCTAGCAGCTAGACAAGCTGCTCTGCTGGGGCCAGCTGCCGGAAAGTGGAGTATTATTAGAAGTTTACATCAGGCTGTTCTCTGTCACAGCAAAACAGTGCAAGGAACTGCGAAAGAAAAAGTGTAGTACAACTACAAGAGAAGTACGGAATGTAAGTTTGCCAGGCCGAAAAAATGTGCTAGATTAAGCATTGCGCAATGCTTCTATGCAGTTGTGATTTCCTTAAACAAGAAGCACTTCCAGCTGCTATGAACATCGAACTCGTGGCGATAGAGAAATCTTTCTCTGTATTTCTCCCACTAACGTTAAATAAGCGTTGGTTTTAATGAACAGAGTAGTTAGAGAAGACATAAAGCTAACAAATTACCACAGCTCCAACGCCAAATTACCACAGCTCCAACGCTTAGAAACAAATACAAAGTATTTTATTATAAGAAAATTTATCTGCTCTACCATATCAATGTCTTCTATCCGTAATACTCTACATTTGTGCACAACCGGTATTTAAAGGTCAAGGAATCAAAAGACTGCACAGGAAAAAGTCCCTAAAGAGACAATGACGCATAATAGATCATTTTTACCATGAAATGCATAATGGTCATAGGGTCATATATGGGATATTGAAAAACAGCTAAATAATTTTCTGAAATAATGTACGTTGACACGTTCATTAATTCAAGAGACGTGTTTCCTAAATATGGTGTAAAAATGGTATAAAAGGGAATTTCAATTAACAGTTTCAAAAGCAATGGAATGGAACTGCAAAGTTATTTGATAATAAAATGACACGGACACTGTCGATCTATCCACACTGCAGTAATTCAATACAACAAGGCGCAGCGAGGGCATTATATAGATCTCTGCCAAGGGCTGTTCCACTCCACTGCGGTCTAATAACTTCAACGGTACTCTACATTTGAACTTCGGTGACGAATGAGGGACTGTACGACAAGGGTTGGGTTGTTTCAGGGAGAAGACCAGACAGCGAAGTCATCGGTCTCAATGGATTAGGGAAGGACGGGGAATGAAGATGGCTGTGCCCTTTCAGAGAAACCATCCCGGCATTTGTACGACAAGAAGGCCACTTCTACTTTAGGAAAATGATTTTCTAAGCGCTGCATGTGTTAACGTAGGCTGAGATGATATAAGCTATGGGATATCGATATGCATTTATACAGATTGTGTTAGTATAGAGCACAAAAGGACAGTGCTTTGCCGAAGCTGTCATTTGTACTCTTGTGATTCATGTGATAAGATTTCCGACGTGATTATGGTCGCACAACGGGAATTAAACTATTATGAACACCGAAGGTAGTTTGAACTAGACTCAGGGGACATTCTATTTCGGAAATCGTTAGGCATTTCAATATTCCTGGATTCACAGCGTCAAGGGTTTTCCGAGGAAACCTAATTTCAGGAAGTCGAGGAGTCAGTGCTGAGAGACAAGCAACAATGAGTTAAATAGCCACAGAAATCAATGTGGGAGTCCAACTAAGGAAAGCGCTGTGAAATTAGACGTTAATGACCTTTGGCGGCAGACTACCTACGTCAGTGCCTTTACTAACAGCACGACATCGCCTGCAGCGCCTCTCCTCGGCTCGTTACCATCACGGCTGGACCCTAGATAGCTGGAAAGCAGTGGTCTTGTCACATGAGCTCCGGTTTCAGTTGGCACAGAGCCCAAGGAGCTATAAATCCAAACTGTCAACAAGGCGCTGTAAAAGCTGGTGGTGGTTCCTTAATGGTATGAGCCGTGTTTACGTGGAATGGACTGGGTCCTCTGCTCCAACGGAAGCGATCACTGACTGGAAATGGTTTTGCTCAGCTACTTGGAGACAATTTGCTGCCCTTCATGGACTTCATGTTCCCAAATAACGATGTCATGTCACTGGACCACAATTGTTTGTGACTGGTTTGAAAAACATTCTGGGCAATTCGAGGGCACGATTTGGTGACCGAGAACGTCCATCGTGAATCCCATAGAACATTTGTGGTCAGTTTATCCACAGCCTCCTGCATCGGCAACATTTTCACATTTATGGACGGCTGTAGAAGCAGCATGGCTCAATATTTCTGTAGAGGACTTGCAACGACTGCGCCGGACAGAAGGAGGTCCAACACGATATTAAGAGCTATCCCATGGGTTTTTATCACCTCAGTATATATTGTTTCATGCAAGTTTTTAGGGTTTTTTTCTCATAATTTTCGACTTTTGAATCGGCTCCGGATGCCTATTTCGGAAGTTCCAGAGCAGCCAGTTGTCTGTTCGAGATTACTTTGAGACAACGCACTGCGTGTTATATCAGTTGGCTTACCGCTTGCGTTGGGTGTGGGTGGCATCCTCGTAGCTCAGGTAGAGAGAGATCACACAAGAGTTAGGTCACGCGTACAGTTGAGCTGTTATTAAAGGCGAGAGCCACTGTACTTGCAAGTTTAGAGGCCACCAAACAGTGAGATTCAATTACTTTCATGATGTTTGGTAGCATGAGAAACTAGACGACATTACAAAGGAGAACATGAGTAGAGAAAATAGCCAACGTAATGTAGTAATGAAAGAAGTAAGTGATGTAAGTCTAGCACTTATGAACTAACGAACTTCCTGATTAAATCTTACGTAGTTTCATCCAATATAAAAACAAGTATCCGAGGAAACGAAACGAGTTTCACAGTAATGGACTACATCGAACGATTTCAACAGTAAAAGGCTTGATCTAAGATTTCTAGTTCCATAAGAATGTCAGTGAAGGCAATAATGGCAGAAGCATACTTTTATTGAATTCACGCAATAAACATCAACCATAATATGTCGAATAATAGCTCTTGTGAACGTTGTTCGAGAATGAACAAGTTTCCTGTTTTTTTAAAAAAATCATACAAAACTGTAGGAATATGGTTAACGTAATATATTTAATAAATGTAATACATGCAGTTACTAATTTTATAGCATAACGTAATTAATATATTTAATGTAACTTGGAATAGATGTCGCCTTTCACATTGCGCTAATCCCAGTTATCTGTGAGTGAGTCTTGATTGTACCCTTACCTGCAAAGAACATTGCACGAGTACTAATATCAAGATATAAGCATGGAAGAACATAATACGAAAGCTGAAATATGGTTGATAGGGAGCATGACCCACAACCTTCCTTACAACTGTTTTGTCTGTGTGGTTTATCGCTGTGAAGTATGTGCACCACGTCTGGCGAAAGTCTACTCCTGTAAAACAAATAGATATAGCCCTGATAGTGACAGGAGGAGGAAATAGCTAAGAGTGAAAAGATCATTTCCGTACCGTATTTTGGGATAATATCAGAGAAACTGGCGAAAAGTTCTGATATACACAATGTCCGGCTGTCGTTCAAACCAAAAAAACTTTATCATATATAGTTTAAGGCGTGGGTTGGGATAAGAATAAATAAATTACGACAGTGTGCATCATGTGAATCTAAGTGTATAAGACAGACAGGCAGAACGAACTCGATAAGGAGCAAAGAGCAAACAGTCGCCTTTAGACGTTGAGATTATGGTAAATAGTGGTAGCAAAACACGTATATGTGAAAGATCACGCGCTGAAAGATATTGAAGGATATTCAGAGATGACGCACGTCAAAAATAAAGGAGGGAAGCTTGACCTTCTTGAAGAACTAGAAATAGCCATCCAACGCGATGATTTCGATAATGTACTCAATATGGCAACGGAAGAAACGGTGGCACTTCTTCAGCTGATTTATAGATTTCTTGAGGCTAACAGTAATGAGTTACATATGACCAGTTTGCATAGGAGACTATCAATATTTTGTTTTGTCTTGCCCATTGTAAGATCTTAGGAATATTGTGGGATGGTTAATGGCTCAGTTCACTCAGATGTAGCCGTTTACTTGTTTGCAGATCTGGCCATTACACGAACAGGTAACTGTTTAACCTTGCAACTAATGTGACTGGTGTTACCGTTGCTGTAAAGGAACGGTCAAAGGGCGGTAATTTAGAGAGGCGAAACAGAGAATTAGCTGTTGCCCATTTTAAAGTAAGACAAGGACTTTCTGTCCGAATGTATTTGTTTTTATTTTATGACAGTTTTGTGCTTTCTTAAGCGAGTTATATGAGGTATTAAGACAGGTAGGCACACGATGGCTGACATACGCCTGACACACTTAGCTCAGAACTACATTCCTAACGACAGTGTATTGTGCGCTTCGTAACTGTAACGAACATGAGTTCTTCGCCTCACTCAGTAAATTACCTTACGGAAATAGCCCCAACAAAAGTAAGGAGATTAACATCTGCATGGCATGAAAACTACAGCAGAGCATCGCAGACGTGCTATGTTTGGACGTATTTTTCAGGTACTCAGACTGAAATCAAGAAACAGATTTTTGCGATCATCCAAAGCAACTCCATTATCACCTAATAAGAGCCGAGGGAACTGTGGCGGAACTTGTCTCCAATACGCTTAAGTAACAACCGAGAAGTGGAATTTTCTAGTATCTTCGAACTTGGAAAGTCCTGGATCACCAAACGACGGGCCTCTGCTGGTGCAAAGAAATTTGAAGAAATGTGACTACATCATTACTGGTGAACGCTGAGAATGTGGCGGACTTCTAGATCCTTTTTTGTCTTCAGTCTTCTGACTGGTTTGATGCGGCCGCCGCAAATTCCTCTTGTGTGCCAACCTCTTCATCTCGGATTATCATTTGCAACACATGTCCCCAATTATTTGCTGACTGTATTCCTGTGCAGATTTTTCCCTGTACAGCTCCCTGTTCATTCCGTTCAGCGAATCATTTAATTCTTCTTCACTTTCACTCAGAATAGCAATGTCCTCAGCGAATCGTATCACTGACATCCTTTCAGCTTGAATTTTAATTACACTCCTGAATCTTTCTTTTATTTCCATCATTGGCTTCTCGAGCTACTGATTGAACAGTAGGGATGAAAGGCTATATCCTTGTCTAGCACCCTTTTTAATGAGAGCGTTTCGTTCTTGGTCGTCCACTCTTATCATTCCCTCTTGGTTGTTGTACATATTGCACAGTATCCGTACCCGTATTTTTTCAGAATTTCGAACATCTTCAACATTTTACATTTTCGGACGCTTTTTCCATGTCAACAATTCCTAAGGACGTGTCTTGATATTTCTTTAGTCTTGCTCCCATTATTAACCGCAACGTCAGAATTGCCTTCTCGTGCCTTTACCTTTCCTAAAGCCCAACTGATCGTTGTCTAGCGCGTCCTCAGTTTTCTCTTCCATTCTTCTGTGTATTATTCTTGTAATCAACTTAGATGCATGAGCTGTTAATTCTCGCACTTGTCAGCTCTTGCCGTCTTCGGACTTGTGTGGATGATGCTTTTCAGAAATTCAGATGGTATTCTTTCCACCTATCCACACTCTCCTCTGCTTTTAACAGTGGAATTCCCGTTGCACTCTCAATGTTACCACCCTTGCTTTTAATGTCACCGAAGGTTGTTTTGACTTTCCTGTATGCTGAGTGTGTCCTTCCGACAATCGTTTCTTTTTCCATTTCTTCGCATTTTACCTGCAGCCATATCGTCTTAGCTTCCCGGCACTTCCTATTTATTTCATTCCTCAGCGACTTGTATTACTGCATTCCTGAGTTTCGCGGAACATTTTTGTACTTCCTCCACTCATCTATCAATTAAAGTATTTCTTCTGTTACCCAAGATTTCTTCGCAGTTACCTTCTTTGTACCCATATTTTCATTCCAAAGTTCTGTGACGCCCCTTTTTAGAGATGTACATTCCTCTTCAACTGTACCGCCTACTGAAATATTTCTTAATGCGATATATATAGCCTTAGAGAACGTGAACTGTTTCTAGTCATTCCTTATTATTTATGTATCCCACTTCTTTGCGTATTGATTCTTCCTGTCTAATCTCTCAAACTTCAGCCTACTCTTCATCACTACTATACTGTGATCTGAGTCTATATCTGCTCCTGGGTACTCCTTACAATCCAGTATCTGATTTCGGAATCTCTGTCCGACTATGATGTGAACTAACTGAAATCTTCCCGTATCAGCCGGCCTTTTCCAAGTATACCTCCTTCTCTTGTTATTCTTGAACAGAGTATTCGCTATTACTAACTGAAACTTGTCACAAAACTCAATTAGTCTTTCTCTTCTCTCATTCCTTGTTCCACGCCCATATTCTCCTGTAACATTTTTTCTACTCCTTCCGCTACAACTGCATTCCAGTCTCCCATGACTATTAGATTTTCATCCCGCTTTACATACTCTATTACCCTTTCAGTGTCCTCATACACTTTCTCTATCTCTTCATCTTCAGCTTGCGACGTCTGCATGTATACCTGAACTATCGTTGTCGGTGTTGGTTTGCTGTCGATTATGATAAGAACAATCCTGTCACTGAACTTTTCACAGTAACACACTCTCGGCCCTACCTTGCTATTCATAACGAATTCTACTCCCGTTTTATTATTTTCTGTTTTATTTTCTGTTGCCGTTGGTATTACCTTATACTCATCTGACCAGAAATCCTTGTCTTCTTTCCACTTCACTTCACTGAGCCCTACTAGATCTAGATTCCACCATTGCATTTCCCTTTTTAGATTTTACAGTTTCCCTGTCACGTTCGAGATTCTGACATTCCACTCCCCCACTCGTAGAACGTTATCCTTTCATTGATTATTCAATCTTTTTCTCATGGTAACCTCCCCTTGGCAGTAACCTTCCGGAGATTCGAATGGATGAATATTCCGAAATCTTTTGCCAATGGAGAGATCAACATGACACTTCTTCAATTACAGGCCACATGTCCTGTGGATACACGTTACGTGCCTTTCATGCAGTGGTTTCCATTGCCTTCTATATCCCCATGCCGTTGATCATTGTTGATTCTTCAGTCTTTAGGTGCTTTTTCCCGCTCCTACGACAAAAGGGTGCTGTGAATCTCTGTCGGCTCCTCCGCCCTCTATGACAGGGCTGTTTACAGAATGATGGTGACTTCTTATGCCGGAAGTCTTCGACCGCCAGCGCTGATTGTTAATAAAAATTTAGGCAGCTGTGGGATTCGAACCCGAGACGGAAGCTTTTTGATTAAGAATCAAAAACGCTACCTCTTTTTTTTTTTACTATCGAAACGCGGAAATAAAATGAGATACTGTCAGATGCGAACAAGTGACTATACGTCTAGAATACACGAGGACCATCAACCTTTTTTCCACTTACTTAAGGCAATCAATTAAAATAAAATAAAATAAATCATTTCGACAAAAACAAAAGTGTTAAATGAGAAAAACGTATGAGAAGAATATGTCGTTAATTTTAACGTGCCCACATATTCTTCCCTCCGTCACTTCTACATCGTGGGACTTTAAATCCAAACAAGAGTGCCTCCAAAAAAAGGGGGGGGGGGGGATGTCCACTCATCCAACTCCTTGTCAATGAAAAACAAGATATAGCATATTAGAAAATAGCTCACGACTAAGGGGCATCCTGTGGCCATAATTGGGAAAAGACACACGGATCTGTGGCATATCCACTCACCATCTCGCAGTGGACATAATGTCCAACAAGCCACATGATGGCATTGTTCTTCGATCGGGGAAAGAGGGCTGAATCGGGACGCACGAGAATCCCCCATGAGATAGCCGCCTCCGACTTCCTGAGGAGAAATGCCAGTTGTTGGCGAAGCCATCTCCAATGGCCGTGACCGCAGGAGATCAACCGATGATATAATGTATCAGTTTCATGGCTATTATTGCAACGATGCGTCACATTGAGGCCAATACGAAAAAGTTACATGTTGGTAGGTACAATATCATGAACATCTTGATATCACGAGGACGCCACTTCCATCGGGATATTCGGGAGGCTAACGTTAGACCAAACAATCTTCCAATTCGTTTCTGTAGATAGGGCATCCACAGAGAGAATACTAAGAGGAACTGACCAGCGGATTAATAGCATTTTTAGGGACAGATTCACTTGGGAAAGAATATTTATTCCTAAATAACTGACCTAATGAAAAATTCCTCAACGTGCTTTAGTTTATAACTAATCCTACCAATATTTACTCGAGGTGTTAAACTCGCCGGTTGGATACAGTCATGAAGGCGAGCTGTAAGTGACTGAGGAGTGGAGGGGGTGGGGGGGCTTGACAGGTTAAAACGGTGCGTCGGAAGAATAAGGCAGAAACCTTAACCTGAATGTCAGGGAAGCTCATACCTCTTAGCAGACGGGGACACGCCATGGCCCCATAACGCACGCGAAATATAGAGTTGCGCCAGATAAACCTGCCCGTTACATTTTGCAACTTGCGGTGCATCATCGCCTGAAGTGAAAAGATTTGTGCAATAAAATACGCCTTACTTAACACATACGTTTCCATGGCCCGGACTTTATGGAGAAGTGAGTGGGAGCGACGCTCGTGTTCAATTATTGCTCTCTGAATCTTATCCGTGACAGAGTTCCAATTTATTGTAGCCATCTTTTGCGGACAACTGTCAATTATAACACCCAACGATCGATATCGGGTGACCTTCAAAGACCATGGAATTTAAACAGCGCAAAATCCTCACAAACTGAGTAAGCGACATACCTCATCATTAACCCGGTCTCCCGTAAGACGACAAAAGGCATCTAAAACTTCCTTCAGCAGTCGTATATCATCATGGGTACGGAGAAGGACCATAACGTCATCCGCATATGCACGAACTGTAAACCTTTCTCCCAACCTCTAGACCACGGGTGCGAGTTCTAGGTCATCATCACTTGCTAATGTTAAGGAAATGGGATGAACCGTGCATTTTCGATAACTTGATTACGACAATTAACAAGGATACTCACGCTGCTATTTTCTGGACTAATTTTGTAATCTGAGCATCCGAAAACCTTGGTGGACATTATCTTTCAACATATTATGGTATTATTTAATTTACTTTTAATGTGTTACCTCGTTTATGTTAACTAAGGTATTGTGAATACTGCAAATTATTATTTTTTGTAATAATATTACTGTGTCCATTGTGTGATGTTTTGGACGAGAGTAAATAAATGGGATTATAACATGTAAAGATACGGCTTTCATAGACATTGGCATCTGCTTTGATGGAAAAAAGGTGTCCTTAACCTTGAAATATAAGACAAAAAAGAGAATTATCTAGGCATCAGAGAACACCACCATCTTCACATCGGCTGATGACTGGAATTTTACAAGGCCATAAAACATTAATGGCAGTAATCGATATAGTGCATGTCATCTTCTCCGTTCAGTTCTTCATTTACAGGAAATAATCATGAATGATAGAAACAAGGGTATGAAGGTATAAATGTACATTTACATGGTTAATAGTCTTCCTGTTCACTATGATCCGGCCATATTAGCCTCCACAGAAAATAACTCAAAGAGATCAAATCATCTTACTGTAATAGACAAATATCAGAAACAGAATACAAAGTGGCACGGATATCGTCACGCAAAACTATTTTAATGCAGCATTTCACAAGCGACATATAGGGTGACAATTATTGATGTGAAAAGATATATAAATTAGTTACAAACTACGGCGTGCACACACTTTATTTAATATGTAGGCCTTACTATAGATATTCGGCTTTATGTTTAACAAGTACGAATTACCTGTCATCATTGGCAATGTTGTGGCGCAAACGAATAGCGAAATTCTGCATGACCCGCTAAACTGTCGGAATATCGATGCTGTCGATGACCTCTTGAATGGCTCATTTCAGCTCGGAAATGGTTTAGGGGTTATCGCTGTGCACATTTTCTTTAATATACCCCCTCAAGAAGGAATCACATGTGTTTAGATCCGGAAAATATGGCGGCCAATGGAGGCCCATGCCTGTGGCCTCTGGGTACCCTAGATCCAGGATGCGGTCCGCAAAGTGTTCCTCCACGACATCAAACGCTCTCCTGCTTCGATGGAATGAAAGACGTCTTTTCGATATCATGGTCACTTTGGATAATTGGGATGAAACCATCTTCCAAAACCTTCACGTACCGTTCGATAGTCACCCTGTCATCCGTGAGTGGACATTGCACACAACACAGTCACCCGGTGTAGGTGAAGAGTCTTCTCGATAGCGAAATTCGGATTCTCAGTCCTCCAAACGCGCCAAATTTTTTTACTGACGAACCCATCAAAATGAAAGTGGGCTACGTCGCTAATCCAAACCATGTCCATGTGCATACTGATTCCCATGCTGCCGGGCTGCCAACATTGCTGTTTGGACGTCCTAACTCGAACCGTTCAGAAACCGATTTTATTTCACGTAGTTCAATAATTGTCACCCTGTACTTGAAACATCTGAAGTCAGACGTGTCACGACTGCTGCAACGACATCAAAAAGGCTAATGAAAATGTATAGATTACCAGCAAGCATACCGATTGAATACACACTGGCCTTCTTTGCCTATCTGCCTGCTATTTCCTTCATGGGCTCCTTTCACCGCCTGTCGTTTGACCTACCAGTCCCCAGCATACACACTCTTCGCACTTGTATGGACTACGTAGGAAAATCTGCCATTGGCCTAACAGACGTGGCATCCCATGCTGGCTCAGACGTGTTATCAATACTTTGTAGTACGCAGGCAGCCAGCCCCGACTTTCTACCGAGAGATACGCGAACGAAGGCATACCGACTATATATTGCACATCGAAAGACGCACTAATAATGGAGTTCACAGGCGCTTACTGTGCCACCAGATATTTAGCTGCTGTACCGACGTCGCTGCACCTTAACACTAGAACCTTGAAGCCTGTAGACCGAGGCCAAAGCAGCCTCCAGCTAGTATTTGAGCAAATGCCAAATCACCTTAATTTCGCGCAAAAAAACCACAGTCCCCTACCCATTTCTAACAGCTACACAAGAAAATAAAACAACCTTTGTTGTCCTTTACGACGCTGAAGGTCGTCCCACAAAGTAACGTTACAAGAATTAAAACCGCATGGTGCTGTGTCAGTACTAATTCACACGACTGCACAGCACTGAAAAGTTTAGTAGAACGCATGTGTTACCAGCATGTGGAGCTATTGTGTTTTCAGACAGTAAACACTTCCAGGTGACGGATAAAGCGACAGTGGCAGCAATTTCAGACAGTGTATGCTCAGACACAAACTTCTGACGCGAAGAGCAAACATTCTGCAACGAAGTTCCGCATAGTTGCATCGTCTTGTTCAGTTGATGGAGAAAGGTGAAAAGTCATCGGCGGCGACGATGTGGAACAACTTGAAGTGAGCCGTAGTTTTCAATTAGCTGCGCCACCCCGAGTAAAACCACTTTCAAGAACAGCCCAAACTTTAAATTACGTTAAAATTTGAAGCGGTTAGGGAACCAGATTTTTTTTTAAAATCAAATAGATTGTGATCACTCAAACATTGGCTTATAAATTATGTGATGTTTTGTTTATTTTGTTTCTACGTGTTCTCATTACTCACACTGTTCTTCAAGACCTATATGCTTCGATGATTAGTCATCATTAGATACTATAAAACTCCACAAAATAAAAATCAATAACCGTTATGATCATCAGCCAAGATAAACTGAGACCGCTCATACCAGGTTGAAATCACCTTACCGTTAGGCCAACGGTATCCTCTACACAGCAAAGAAGTGCTAATAACGAAATTCAGTTCTTTGGGTAGAGATATCCTTTTAAATATATATTTTGTTAAGCCAATTTTGAGCGTCGTACATGACTTGCTCGCAAGAACTGAGGCATTGCTGTTTGTCTCGTGGAACTTCAGCCATTTTTTCCCTTGTCCACTTTATAAAAACGTTTTCACTTCTCAGAATCGCTCAAATTTAAATAAATTTTATGTCCAGTGCCATTAATGTAATTTTTCAAATATGAATTTATACCCGCACACTTTATTTTTGCTTTCGGTTCTGGAGAAACATACTCTCTTTAGTAATCGGACGTCATGCTTGCACTTCACAGGTGCCCCAATTTTTTCTTCTGCGAAACCGTATGATTGCCCCTTTCCCTGTGAATCTCTTTTCATTTCACCAAAACACACAGTGTAATGTTACTCAAAATCTCTTATATTGTTTCCATTCCATTTCATCTACATCTACATCTTCATCCATACTCCGCAAGCCACCTGACGGTGTGTGGCGGAGGGTACCTTGAGTACCTCTATCGGTTCTCCCTTCTATTCCATTCTCGTATTGTTCGTGGAGAGAATGATAGTCGGTATGCCTCTGTGTGGGCTCTAGTCTCTCTGTTTTTATCCTCAAGCACTCTTTGCGAGATTTACGCAGGAGAGAGCAATATACTGCTTGACTCCTCGCTGGAGGTATGTTCTCGAAACTTCAAGAAAAGCCCGTACCGAGCTACTGAGCGTCTCTCCGGCAGAGTCTTCCACTGGAGTTCATCTATCATCTCCGTAACGTTTTCGCGTTTACTAAATGAACCTGTAACGAAGCGCGCTGCTCTCCGTTGGATCTTCTCTATCTCTTCTATCAACCCTATCTGGTACGGATCCCACACTGGTGACCAGTATTCAAGTAGTGGGCGAACAGGTGTACTGTAACCTACTTTGTTTTCGGATTGCATTTCCTTAGGATTCTTCAAATGAATCTCAGTCTGGCATCTGCTTTACCGACGATCAACTTTATATGATCATTCCATTTTAAATCACTCATAATGCGTACTCCCAGGTAATTTATGGAATTAACTGCTTCCAATTGCTGACCTGCTATTTTGTAGCTATATGATAAGGGATAAGAAATCATTTCGCTCCAAGACTTACGAAGATTTCGTGTTAATCCTGATTCAGTTAATGTCCACACTGAATCAGTTCGCTTTGATCCTGCTGGCATTGAGCCCTGAATATTTCGTTATCTTTTGGTTTTCAGTCCTCTTCTTTACCCACACTGGTAACAGATTTAACATGAAGACTTATAAAAAATGATTTCTTAAATTCTAATGTCTCCACATCCAGTATTAACTACTCTACTTCTTTGGCATACCCAACCTACGACAAGTGTCAACTTTATGTTTTACACTTTCTCCTATAATGTGTGTTTTCCTTTATCATCTGTTAACTTTGACCCTTGTTATCTTATTTTGAATCGTCTTCTGGTGGTGGTGATGGTGGTTAGTGTTTAATGACCCGTCGTCATTAGACACGGAGCGCAAGCTCGGGTTAGTGAAGGATTGGGAAGGAAATCGGCCGTGCCCTTTCGAACGATCCATCCCGGCATTTGCCTGAAACGGTTTAGGGAAATCACGGAAAACCTAAATCAGGATGGCCGGAGACGGGATTGAACCGTCGTCCTCCCGAATGCGAGTCCAGTGTGCTAACCACTGCGCCACCTCGCTCGGTGAATCGTCTTCTTCCTCTCCCCATCTTGATGACAAATTTCGAGTCTAACATTTCTTTCAAAGTCCATGTCACTTGTTTCCTCGTCGCCAGCTCTCAGTAGGACTTAACCTACATTTAATTGGCCTATTTCAGTGAGGTTACAGTACAGGGTCTGAGACCGGTTAGCTTCTTTTGGACGTGAATGGAAAGTATTACATAGAGGTCATATGGAAAACAGGCTGTAGAAGTTTCATTGTGACAGAAAGAGAAAAGTCGGAGAAGGGGAATTAATTATAATTAACACATAAATTTTAAAGTGAGGTGTCCATAACCATTCATCTCTGTAGAACAGGCGCTATTTATCATTCTCAGTCAACGTTAATCGTTTCGGTAAATAATTTGTATGTCCCTTCCTGTGAAGAGTTATTGAAGGTTCATTTCATTATAATGTAACAAATCTGTCGATGTGTCAATATGTTACTCTAAAGCTTGCCAGAATCCGTTACAACCTGGTGCCCTGTGAAAGCTCTGTTGACCATAGCACACTTTTCAGAATTTTTATACAAATGCTGGAATCAGCAGGGTTATACTTATTTTGCAACGATCGGACCATTGTTATCACACGTCCTTGCTTTCTTGGTAAAACGTAAAACTGACTGCTACGCTCTAGATTGACATTTACCTATCTTACACCGGAACGAAAAGACAGCAGATTGTCCCCGACCATGTATTTCAATCTCACGTATACGTTACATGCCAGTGAAACCTCTGCATCGTTTCGATCCATTTTGTCGCCTCATCAGCCAGTTTGTACAATTGAACGCGGTAATAAAGACAATCCTGAGAGTTGCTGCCCTCAGCATCTACATAGATTTTATGTCACAACGTTTGGAACATTCCTGATATCATATGCTCTTTTGGGCACTCGATAGCAATATGACGCATCATCTGTTTACTTATGATCCAGAAAGCGTTTAAAAACCTACACGTCCACCAACATCGCTTCTTTGCACGGGCTGTAACAAAATACACTCCTGGAAATGGAAAAAAGAACACATTGACACCGGTGTGTCAGACCCACCACACCTGCTCCGGACACTGCGAGAGGGCTGTACAAGCAATGATCACACGCACGGCATAGCGGACACACCAGGAACCGCAGTGTTGGCCGTCGAATGGCGCTAGCTGCGCTGCATTTGTGCACCGCCGGCGTCAGTGTCTGCCAGTTTGCCGTGGCATACGGAGCTCCATCGCAGTCTTTAACACTGGTAGCATGCCGCGACAGCGTGGACGTGAACCGTATGTGCAGTTGACGGACTTTGAGCGAGGGCGTATAGTGGGCATCCGGGAGGCCGGGTAGACTTACCGCCGAATTGCTCAACACGTGGGGCGTGAGGTCTCCACAGTACATCGATGTTGTCGCCAGTGGTCGGCGGAAGGTGCACGTGCCCGTCGACCTGGGACCGGACCGCAGCGACGCACGGATGCACGCCAAGACCGTAGGATCCTACGCAGTGCCGTAGGGGACCGCACCGCCACTTCCCAGCAAATTAGGGACACTGTTGCTCCTGGGGTATCGGCGAGGACCATTCGCAACCGTCTCTATGATGCTGGGCGACGGTCCCGCTTACCGTTAGGCCATCTTTCGCTCACGCCCCAACATCGTGCAGCCCGCCTCCAGTGGTGTCGCGACAGGCATGAATGGAGGGACGAATGGAGACGTGTCGTCTTCACCGATGAGAGCCGCTTCTGCCTTGGTGCCAATGATGGTCGTATGCGTGTTTGGCGCCGTGCAGGTGAGAGCCACAATCAGGACTGCATACGACCGAGGCACACAGGGCCAACACCCGGCATCATGGTGTGGGGAGCGATCTCCTACACTGGCCGTACACCTCTGGTGATCGTCGAGGGGACACTGAATAGTGCACGGTACATCCAAACCGTCATCGAACCCATCGTTCTACCATTCCTAGACCGGCAAGGGAACTTGCTGTTCCAATAGGACAATGCACGTCCGCACGTATCCCGTGCCACCCAACGTGCTCTAGAAGGTGTAAGTCAACTACCCTGGCCAGCAAGATCTCCGGATCTGTCCCCCATTGAGCATGTTTGGGACTGGATGAAGCATCGTCTCACGCGGTCTGCACGTCCAGCACGAACGCTGGTCCAACTGAGGCGCCAGGTGGAAATGGCATGGCAAGCCGTTCCACAGGACTACATTCAGCATCTCTACGATCGTTTCCATTGGAGAATAGCAGCCTGCATTGCTGCGAAAGGTGGATATACACTGTACTAGTGCCGACATTGTGCATGATCTGTTGCCTGTGTCTATGTGCCTGTGGTTCTGTCAGTGTGATCATGTGATGTATCTGACCCCAGGAATGTGTCAATAAAGTTTCCCCTTCCTGGGACAATGAATTCACGGTGTTCTTATTTCAATTTCCAGGAGTGTATTATCCATATGCGTTTCCCATTGCTTTGTGACACGAATACCATCATCTCCTATGTATGACTGGACGCAGTAAGGAAATCAGCTGGGGCCCAACGAGTTTCAAACGAGTTTCACTCTGCTTGGGTTTCACGACTTGCCACTGTAAGTGAATGCTAAGTATCCAAACAGAAATCAGTTGAATTCCCGAAAGCGTTAGAGAACCAGAAATAAGAATTATAACACTTACTTCTGCACTGGTTGTAGTGAAGACTCATATGATAGGGACAAAATTCTCTACATTATAATTTTTGTCAAGCAATATTCTGATTGGATTCAGGAGCTTAGAGAGTACGAGCCTCAACAGTATTTTGGGATTTATAATCGGCACGCGATTTGTTAACATACGAAATTAAAGTAAGAAATTAAAGGATAATATTTTGTTGCATTTCAAGCCTTCGACTTGCCTAGACGTCAAAGGACAATGGGATGTAACTCTTCTTTCCTTAACAAAGTTGGTATTCAACTTTTTCCTTGATAATTATCATTTGGCCCATCCGTTTTTGGTTGAGGTGAAAACACCCAACAAGCTCCCTGCCGCCGTTGGATCAGCAGCTGCAGCAGCAAGTCGTATACCCCTAGCTTACTTATTTGTTACATAGTTTAATTCTTAATTTCTTTGTGTGTTTTTGGGTACTTGCATTGTTTAATTCATAAATTTCGGGCCTAATATAGTATTTGAGAGTCGTAGCATCGCGCGTTAGTGTTTACTTCGTAGATTCTTACTTAAATTGCGTGGAGTTTCGTATAGGAGGTGTAATTTCGAGTTTTAGCTACTGTGTAATCGTAAATTCAGGCAGATTCTAGCGCCGTCGTTAGGCATTTGTACAGGTTAGTTAATACATTCTTTGCGTGTTTCCCTTGAGTTATCTAGGCACGGACTCGTGTTACAGTAACTGTTGTTCAACATCGATTAGAATGGACAGGGACTGTGGTTGCTGTGTTCGGATGAGGGCTGAGTTTGCATCCCTTCGCTTACAGCTGCAGGCGGCGCTGACTTAGGTCGTGCAGCTTGAGGCTGTTGCCAATGGGCAACACTCTGGGGAGCCGGACTTGGGTATCACGGGGATGTCAACCTCGTCCCGTCTGTCCCCAGATCGGTCTGCCGCTGTGGTTGCCCCGGGTTTTGCCCGCAGTGGGGCTGAGCCCTGGTCTATGGTTGATTGGGAGATCGTTCCAAGGCGGGGCAGGCAGCGAAAACCGTCCCCGGAAGCTGATCAGAAAGCCTCCCCGGTGCGTCTGACATACAGGTTTCTGGCACTGTCTCTGGCTGAGCCAGATGCAGCTGCCTGCCCTGTTTCAGAGGATGATTCTCAGCCTTCAAGGTCCGGGCAATCACAGATGGTGGGCTTATCGGTAGTTGGGAGCTCCAATGTTAGGCGCGTAATGGGGCCCCTTAGGGATATGGCGGCTAAGGAGGGGAAGAAATCCAGTGTGCACTCCGTGTGCATTCCGGGAGGAGTCATTCCTGATGTGGGATGGGTCCTTACGGATGCCACGATGAGCACAGGGTGCAGCCAGCTGCAGGTGGTGGCACATGTCGGCACTAATGACGTGTTTCGCTTTGGATCTGAGGAAATTCGCTCTGGATTCCAGCGCCTATCTGATTTGGTGAAGGCTGCCGGTCTTGCTTACAAGATGACGGCAGAACTCAACATCTGCAGCATCGTTTACAGGACCGACTGCGGACCTTTGGTGCAGGGCCGGGTGGAGTGTCTGAATCAGAGGCTCAGACGGTTTTGCGACCGTATTGGCTGCAGATTCCTTGACTTGCGTCATAGGGTGGGGGGTTTCGGGTTCCGCTGAATACGTCAGGAGTTCACTACACTCAGCTGGCGGCTACACGGGTAGCGGAGGCTGTGTGGCGTGGACTGGACAGTTTTTTAGATTAGAAGGCCGTGGGAAAGTACGGGGTAGGCTGCAATCTCAAAGGGTGCATGGCAAATAAAGGACGTGCTTGGATCAAGGAGCAGCCGGAATTGTAGTTGTAAATTGTTGTAGTTGTGCTGGGAAAGTCCCTGAGCTTCAAGCGCTAGTAGAAAGCACATAAGCTGAAATCGTTATAGGTACAGAAAGCTGGCTAAAGCCTGAAATAAGTTCTGAAGAAATTTTTACGAAGTCTCAGACGGTGTTCAGAAAAGATAGATTAGGCAGAATTGGTGGTGGAGTGTTTGTGTCTGTCAGTAGTGGTTTATCTTGTTGTGAAGTCGAAGTACGTACTCCGTGCGAATTGGTATGGGTGGAGGTTATACTTAAAAGCCGAACTAAGTTTATAATTGGCTCCTTCTACCGACCCCCAGACTCCGATGATATAGTTGCTGAACAGTTCAGAGAAAATTTGAGTACGCAACAAATAAATACCCCACTCATACGGTTATAGTTGGTGGGAACATCAACCTTCCCTCGATATGTTGGCAAAAATGCTTGTTCAAAACCGGTGGTAAGCGGAAAACATCTTCCGAGATTGTCCCAAATGCTTTCTCCGAAAATTATTTCAAGCAGTTAGTCCACGAACCCACGCGAATTGTAAATGGTTGCGAAAACACACTTGACCTCTTAGCCACAAACAATCCAGAGCCGATAGAGAGCATCATGACTGATACAGGGATTAGTGATCACAAGGTGGTTGTAGCTAGACTCAATACCGTTTCTTCCAAATCCACCAGAAACAAATGAAAAATAATTGTGTTTAAAAAAAAAACTGGATAAAGAGTCACTAGAAGCCTTCCTAAGAGACAATCTCCATTCCTTCCGAATTGACTATGCAAGTGTAGACAAGATGTGGCTGAAATTCAAAGATACAGTAGCAACCGCAATTGAGAGATTCATACCTCATAAATTGGTAAGAGATGGAACTGATCCCCCGTGGTACACAAAACAGGTCCGAACGCTGTTGCAGAGGCAACGGAAAAAGCATGCGAAGTCCAGAAGAACGCGAAATCCCGAAGATTGGCTAAAATTTACAGACGCGCGAAATTTGGCACGGACTTCAATGCGAGATACCTTTAATAGGTCCCACAACGAAACATTGTCTCAAAATTTGCTAGAAAATCCGAAGAAATTCTGGTCGTATGTAAAGTACACAAGCGGCAAGACGCTGCGCAGTGCCGATGGTACTGTTACCGACGACTGTGCAGCTAAAGCGGAGTTATTGAACGCAGTTTTCCGAAATTCCTTCACCAGGGAAGACGAATGGAATATTCCAGAATTTGAAACACGAACAGCTACTGGCATGAGTTTCTTAGAAGTAGGTACGTTAGGGGCTGCGAAGCAACTCAAATCGCTTGATATGGGCAAGTCTTCAGGTCCACATTGTATACCGATTAGGTTCCTTTCAGATTACGCTGATACAATAGCTCCCTACTTAGCAATCATATACAACCGCTCGCTCACCGATAGATCTGTACCTACAGATTGGAAAATTGCGCAGGTCGCACCAGTGTTTAAGAAAGGTAGTATGAGTAATCCATCTAATGACAGACCTATATCATTGACGTCGGTTTGCAGTAGAGTTTTGGAGCATATACTGTAATCAAACATTATGAATCACCTAGAAGGGAACGATCTATTGATACGTAATCAGCATGGTTTCAGAAAACATCGTTCTTGTGCAACGAAGCTAGCTCTTTATTCGCAGGAAGTAATGGCCTCTATCGACAGTGGATCTCAAGTTGATTCCGTATTTCTAGATTTCCGGAAAGCTTTTGACACCGCTCCTCACAAGCGACTTCTAAACAATCTGCGGGCCTATGGGGTAACGACTCAATTGTGCGACTGGATTCGTGAATTCCTGTCAGGAAGGTCGCAGTCCGTAGTAATAGACGGCAAATCATCGAGTAAAACTGAAGTGATATCAGGTGTTCCACAGGGAAGCGTCCTGGGACCTCTGCTGTTCCTGGTCTATATAAATGACCTGGGTGACAATCTGAGCAGATCTCTTAGGTTGTTCGCAGATGACGCTGTAATTTACCGTCTAGTAAGGTCATCCGAAGACCAGTATCAGTTGCAAAGCGATTTATAAAAGATTGCTGTATGGTGTGGCAGGTGGCAGTTGACGCCAAATAACGAGAAGTGTAAGGTGATCCACATGAGTTCCAAAAGAAATCCGTTGGAATTCGATTACTCGATAAATAGTACAATTCTCAAGGCTGTCAATTCAACTAAGTACCTGGGTCTTAAAATTACGAACAACTTCAGTTGGAAAGACCACATAGATAATACTGTGGGGAAGGCGAGCCAAAGGTTGCATTTCATTGGCAGGACACTTAGAAGATGCAACAAGTCCACTAAAGGGACAGCTTACACTACACTCGATCGTCCTCTGTTAGAATATTGTTGCGCTGTGTGGGATCCTTAGCAGGTGGGATTGACGGAGGACATCGAAAGGGTGCAAGAAAGGGCAGCTCGTTTTTCATTATCACGTAATAGGGGAGAGAGTGTGGCAGATATGATACGCGAATTGGTATGGAAGTCATTACAGCAAAGACTTTTTTCGTCGCAGCGATATCTATTTACGAAATTTCAGTCACCAACTTTCTCTTCCGAATGCAAAAATATTTTGTTGAGTCCAATCTACATAGGTAGGAATGATCATCAAAATAAAATAAGAGAAATCAGAGCTCGAACAGAAAGGTTTCGGTGTTCCTTTTTCCCGCGCGCTGTTCGGGAGTCGAATGGTAGAAAGATAGTATGATTGTGGTTCGATGAACCCTCTGCCAAGCACTTAAATGTGAATTGCAGAGTAGTCATGTAGATGTAGATGTATTGATACAAGTGGAGTGAAAATCAATTTTAGTTTCTAAGCAGATACTCACTGCTGGTAATTTCAGTTTGATATTTAAAAAAAGGCAAATAAACGAAAAATGCTTTCATCTATGTACTTACTCGGTATTCCACAAGTGAATGTATTTTTGAATCAATTCTGATACTTCGTAATTAAGAAAAATTTACATCATGTAACTGAATCTATCTCTTAATATATTTCTTGGTTGTGACGTTTTTCATAAAAAGATATGACACCATGACTGTACTGCGTAGGCTAATAGTTTTCTTACATTCAAAGATTTTCCCCATTGTTCATAAAATTTTATGCTTTACGTGTGTTTTCTTTTCATGTGCATCTATGTCAAACTAATATGCTTATCATTCAGCATGATAATCGTGTTAGGGAAATAAATTACAGGTCTCGAGACACACACTAGAGTAGAGCATAAATTTTAAAATAATAATTGTAGATCTCGAGAAATAGACTAGATAGAACATACGAGGAAGTGTTGAATAGGATTGGGGAGAAGTTAGTGACACAACTTGACTAGAAGAAGGGATCGGTTGGTAGGACATCAAGGCATCAAGGGATCACCAATTTAGTATTGGAGGGCAGCGTGGAGGGTAAAAATCGTAGAGGGAGACCAAGAGATGAATACACTAAGCCGATTCAGAAGGATGTAGGTTGCAGTAGGTACTGGGTGATGAAGAAGGTTGCACAGGATAGAGTAGCATGGAGAGCTGCATCAAACCAGTCTCAGGACTGAAGACCACAACAACAACAGAACATACGAGTACGTTAGAGCACCTCGTATTCTGACCAAAGTGGGGTAATACTGCATCTGAGGAGAAACAAATTATGAACGCAATTTCCACGATAGTAAAACAAAGAGGTTAACTACAAGTCGTGTTAATAGCACTTCGTTTATAATTTTCAGGCATAATAGGTTTTGGTCGAGAAATGTTTTGTTGGTATTTCTATGTGAACTACTGTCTTTTAAACTGCTGCTTTCAAATCGTAATGCAGAGACACTTTACCGCCCTATCACATATATCTCTCTGACGTGGAGCAACACTGTTAGTCACACATGAATTTAGATTTTGTGCGTAATGGTGAATTTGATCATAAAATTAGCAGATAATATCTTAAGGTTAAACTAATACGTGATTCTTGATGTGAGATTATGTGTGAGCAAATGTGATTTATAAAACAAGTCTTTAGGCATCGAGAGAGTTTTCTCAACACTATGCCGTGTAGAGGACACTATTCCACTGCTTTGATGTGAGAAGCAAATACGTTTATTTGACGGAATTCTACACACTACAGCATTGTTATGCCTGCTTGTAAATACTTTTGATCCCATGGAATTACAATTTCCTCGAGACATATTAGTCTCAGCTTTGTTTTCGATAATGATAGAATGTGAATCCCCCATGAACCACGGACCATGCCGTTGGTGGAGAGGTTTGCGTGCCTCAGCGATACAGATAGCCGTACCATAGGTGCAACCACAACGAAGGGGTATCTGTTGAAAGGCCAGACAAACGTGCGGTTTCTGAAGAGGGGCAGCAGCCTTTTCAGTAGTAGCGGGGTTTACAGTCTGACTGATATGGCCTTGTAACATTAACCAAAATGGCCTTGCTGAGCTGCTACTGCGAACGGTTGAAAGAAAGGGGAAACTACAGCCGTAATTTTTCCCGAGGGCATGCAGCTTTGCTGTATGGTTAAATTATGATGGTATCCTTTTGGGTTAAATATTCGGGAGGTAAAATAGTCCCCCATTCGGATCTCCAGGCGGAGACTACTCAGGAGAACGTCGTTATCAGGAGAAAGAACACTGGCCTTCCAAGGATAGGAGCGTGGAATGTCGGATCCCTTAATTGGGAAGGTAGGTTAGAAAATTTAAAAAGGGCTCGTTAGATACAGTGGGAACTACTGAAGTTCTGTGGGAGGGGGAATAAGACTTCTGGTCAGTTAAATACAGGGTGTTAAATACAAAATCGAATAGGGGTAACGCATGACTAGATTTAATAATGAATAAAAAAATAGGAGCGCGGGTAAGCTACTACGAACAGAACAGTGAACGCCGTATTGTAGGCAAGATAGATACACAGCCCATGCCTACCACAGAAGTACAAGCTTAAAGGCGAGCTAGCTCCGCAGATAATGAAGCGATTAAAGAAATCTATGATGCGATAACGAAACTATTTAGATAGTGAAAGGAGATGAACATTTAATAGTCATGAATGACTGGAATTCGATAGTAGGAAAAGGAAGAGAAGTAAACGTAGTTGGTGAATATGGAATGGGGGTAAGGAATGGTAGAATTTTGCACAGAGCATAACTTAATTGTAGCTAACATTTGGTTTAAGAATCAAGACAGATGGAAGAGACCTGGAGACACTGGAAGATTTCAGATAGAGATTTAGGATCCAGGTTTTAAATTTTAAGACATATCCTGGTGGACTCTGACCAAAATTTATTGGTTATGAACTGTAGATTAAAACTTAAGAAACTACTTATAGGTGGCATTTTAAGGAGATGAGATAAACTGAAAGAACCAGAGGTTGTAAGGAATTTCAGAGAGCGTTAGGGAACTATTGACAAGAAAGGAAGAAAGAAATACAATAGAAGAAGAATGGGTCACTTTGAGAGATGAAATAGTGAAGGCAGCAGAGGATCAAGTAGGTAAAAAGACGAGGGCTAGTAGATATCCTTGGATATTTTTATTTAATTGACGCAAAGAGGAAATACAAAAATGTAGTAAATGAAGCAGGCGCAAAGAAATAGAAAGTCTTAGAAACGAGATCGACAAGAAGGGCAAAATGGCTAAGCAGGGATGGCTAAAGGACAAATGTAAGGATATAGAGGCATATACCAGTAAGGGTAAGATAGATACAGCATACAGGAAAAATAAAGAGATCTTTCGAGAAAAGAGAACTATCTGTATGAATATCAAGGGCTCAGATAGAAAACCGTTCCAAGCAAAGAAGGGGAAGCAGAGAGGTGGAAGGAGTAAACAGCGGGCCTATACAAGGGCGATGCACTTGAGGGTAATATTATGGAAATGGAAGAGAATGTAGATGAATAAGAGATGGGATATTTGATACTGCGTGAAGAATTTGTCAGGGCAGTGATAGACTTAAGTCGAAACAAGGCCCAGGGAGTAAACAACAATCCATTAGAACTCCTGAAAACCTTGAGAGAGAAAACCATGACAAAATTATACCATCTGGTGAGCAAGATGTATGAGAGAGGCAAAATACCCTCAGAGTTCAAAAAGAACGTAAGAATTTCAATCCTAAAGAAAGCAGGTGTTGACAGATGTGAAAATTTATTAAACTCAGGGCTGCAAAATACTGGCATGAATTATGTATGGACGAATGGAAAAACTGGAAGAAGCCGACTTCGGTGAAGATCAGTTTGGATTCCGTCGTAATGTTGGAACGCGCGAGGCAATACTGACAGTACGACTTATCTTAGAAGACAGTGTAAGAAAAGGCAAACTTACATTTCTAGCATTGTTAGACTTAGAGAAATCTTTTGACAACGTTGACTAGAATATTCTCTATCATACTCTGAAGGTGCCAGGGGTCAAATACAATCATCGAAAGGCTATTTAGAATTTGTACAGAAACCAGATGGCAGTTATAATAGTAGGAAGGCATGAAAGGAAAGCAGTGGTTGGGAAGGGAGTGAGACAGGGTGGTAGCCTAGCCCCGATGTTATTCAATCTGTATATGGAGCAATCAGTGAAGGAAAAAAAATCGAAGTGTGAATTTACATCCGTGAGGAAGAAATAAAAACTTTGAGGTTTTCCGGTGGCACTGTAATTCTGTCAGACAGCAAAGGACTTGGAAGAGCAGTTGAACGGAATGGACTGTGGCTTGAAAGAAGGATATTAGATTAGCGTAACGAAAAACAAAACGATGATAACGGAAGGTAGTCGAATTAAATCATGTATAGCTGAGGTAATTATGTTATGAAATCGGACACTTAAAGTAGTAGGTGAGCTTTGCTATTGGGGGAGGAAATAACTCATGATGTTTGAAGTAAAGAGGATATAAAATGTAGACTGGCAATGGCGAGGAAAGCCCTTCTGGAGAAGACAAATTTGTTAACGCCTAGTTTAGATTTAAGTGTCTGGAAGTACTTTTTGAAAGTATTTGTAAGGAGTGTAGCGGTGTATAGAAGTGAAACATAGACGATAAATAGATTACACAATAAGAGAATAGAAGCTTTCGAAACGTGGTGCTACAGAAGAATCCTGCAGAATAGTTGGGTAGATCACGTAACTAATGAGGAGGTACTGAATGGAATTGGGGACAACAGGAATTTGTGGCACAACTTGACTAGAAGAAGGGATCGGTTGGTAGGACACGTTCTGAGACATCAATGGATCATCAGTTTAGTATTGTGGGTAATCTGGAGGGAGACCAAGGAATGAGTACACTAAGCAGATTCAGAAGGGTGTAGGTTGCAGTAGTTTCTCAGAGAGTAAGAACCTTGCACAGGATAGTATAGCATGGAGAGCTGCATCAAATCTGTCTCTGGACTGATGACTATAGCAGCAACAACATAATGTGAAGAAATGGATTAAAACCTGTGCCATGCCTGGGACATAAATCCAGGAGTCCAGTTTAGTAGGCAGAGGTGCTAACCAGTACATCACTGTAGCAGTATGGCCATCACAACTGCACACACTACTCTAGTCCAATGCCGTTCTCAATACAAATTTCAGTTCACACCTTCAGCCCATTTTTCCTTTTTTAAGTCGTCGGTGTTGCTGACGCTCTCCAGTATTGGAATAGAATCCCAGCTTTGGATCCTGCCTGTATCTCAGGCGTAGGTATTAATGTGAAGGAATTTTAATTTCCTAATTTCATTGAGAAATATGAGTATCAGCATTATGTTCGATAATAAGAGAAGCAGAATAAATAAATTAAAACTTGTGTTATGGCCGAGACAAGAGCTCGAGTCTCGTGCTTACGAGGCAGACGTGCTAATCATTACACCACCATAGCATCATGCTCAAAAGAGCTGCAAGGACTGCACTATTTCAAGGGGCCTAAGTTCGGGCCGTGACACCAGTTTTCGTTGATTTCTTCGACTTCTACCGTTGTCGAAGATAAAGTGGAGACTGATATGTGTCGAGGAAATTGTAATTCCATCACACCAATAGATCGCCTACGCATGAGGTACAGGCTGCATTTCCCCATTACGTACAAAGCTGGGAGTGCTATTCCAGTACTGAAAAGCCTCAGAAATACTGACACTTTAAGAAGGGGAATATGAGTTGAAGGTGTCAACTGAAGTTTGTGTTGGTGAGGGCATTTGACTAGGCTTGTCTGTGCAACTGTGTACAGCATACGGCTGTCTTGGTGTAATGGTTAGCACATCTGCCTCGCTAGCTCTAGACACTGGTTCAAGTCTCAGCTAGAGCACAACTTAATTTCTTTAGCTTGTATCGTCATCTAAACACTTTGCTGTATTTCCTAAGCGATGATGAGATCTTTTTTCTTTTTTTTTTTTTTTTACTTCTACCACATACATCTGTTTTATTTTTCGTAATCTTCGTCATCAGTGAGAACCTTTTCATTGCCATCTTACAGGTCTGTGGAACAAATCACGTGTGTAACCTAATTTAACTTTTAAGAATCAAAACGTTCCTGTTTGAGGGCGTTGCTACAGCTTATAAGCAACGTAGCGCGACTCTGATGTGGTTACATAAGGACCTACGCGTAGGCAAGGATTAGTGTGCCAATCGTTTAATTCCAACGCACGCGCAGTAAATGCAGAAAAGCGAATATGGCATTATTTCCAAACGCGTCCGAACGGTACCAACATTCTTTTCTTGGCTTCCGAAGGAAAAACGCTAGTAGCCGTCCATTGGAGAATGAAGAATGTGTAAGTGGCAGCATGTCTGTCGAAAACCACTGTTGCGGGAACGTTCACCAAGAGGTGCCGCTGCTTCGTGGTACCGCACCTCCTCAACCCAGAAGTTACGCAGACTAGTGGGAGACACTCTAACCCTGTAATCCTGATCCCTCCCCATGTGGATATCACTCATTCGGTCACTTAATCGTCAATGCTACACGAAGTACACCTGTAATGCAGATGGGGAATATGATTCGACAATTTTCCTCCAGGTAGTGTCACAGGCTTGTCCATAACAGAAGTTTCACATGACTGGTAGCCAGTCTTGATCCTGTCTTGGTTGCTTGGATTCGTATGGTTATATTTTACTTGCAGTCTATTTGGTGTAGCCGAGTCGTTTGATTATTTCCACTATTTTCTATCACATGATAAATATGTTCTAAATGAAACTCAACTGTTAAACTCTCACATATTTTTTGGTAACATTACCTGTTGCTTAATGTTGTGGTTGGCAGGAGAGCCAACTATGTTCCTAAAGGAGGCCTAAATGCGCGCGTCTCAGCTCACGCAGGCTGGCCTGAGGTCTGGAACATGACAAGGGAATTATAATTGAGAAAAACGGACGTAGCTGGTGGAATACTTAACTTTAATCCATTAATGGAGAACGTCGCTCATTATGGTACATGATTCACAATATCAAAAGTACGGATACTGGCGCCTTGCTAGGTCGTAGCAAATAACGTAGCTGAAGGCTATGCTAACTATCGTCTCGGCAAATGAGAGCGTAGAAGTCAGTGAACCATCGCTAGCAAAGTCGGCTGTACAACTGGGGCGAGTGCTAGGAAGTCTCTCTAGACCTGCCGTGTGGCGGCGCTCGGTCTGCAATCACTGATAGTGGCGACACGCGGGTCCGACGTATACTAACGGACCGCGGCCGATTTAAAGGCTACCACCTACCAAGTGTGGTGTCTGGCGGTGACACCACACTTAATATTAACTTTTAAATTTTCACGTTTCTCTGTATTCTTATTTCGGACGTAAAAATAAGTTCGAAACAGATTTTCGAAGTGACGAAGGGAGTGGACATAGCAGAAATCTATAAGATCTTTTTGAGCTCAAATTTTTAAGAAGTGTTTAGGGAAGCAGCCTACTCACAGTTCAGAGTACTCAGACTGAACATGTGGATGAGAGGTCGGTAGCATCTAAGGATACAGCAGAAATATTAGATCACTCACAGTATTTGATAGATGCCATGTTAGAGACGCTTTCTAAGTGGGAAGAGAAAGAGAAGGAGCAGCAGTGTAACGGTAAGGAAGAGCTACAAAAGACTGAATTGTCAGGTGAAGAAGCAGAAGAAATTCATGCTTATATTTACGATGAGGATGATGTGTTCTTATCTAAAGTGCATGTGCAAGATGTTGAAACTGTACTAATAGATTTAGGACAGTAGGTAAGTGACAATGTAGAGGATAGCCTGTTGTGGGTCGATGAACCCAGTAGCTGTGACCAGTCGTCACTTGACAAGGAACCCGACGATAATGGTGAAAGTGGTTTAGCTGTAAATAGTGTTATGCCCGGTCTGGAGACGCAGATTCGCTCAGACTACAGTAATTTGGGTCATGTTCAGTAAACTAAATGTAATGAAGTCGTGCGGTGTTTCGATTTGAAATTAATTGACCGACTGGAAAAGGCAGCTGAAAATGTAATTCAGGAAACCCCTACACACTTTGACCTAAATGTAATGAAGACAGATGTCGATCACTTTAGTTCGAGACAAATCAAAAAGGAACTATTGGATGAGTTTGAGGAACCACCTGTACAAACTAGAATAAGCCACTCAATAATAATAGTGAATATGTTGGTTATCAATGTATGTTATCTCTTAGACAGTGGAAGTGACGTGAGCGCGATATCTGTCCTTCTTTGATGCATTACCTGGTAAAGACAAGCTTACGGTAATGAGGGTATCAGGACTAAGATTAATTGGTGCTACTGGCAAGGTGTCAAAAACGGAAAAAGAAGCTTTGCTGCCCTTTAATATTAATGATAATTTAATTGATCATCCATGCTTAATTGTAAACAATCTCAGTATTGAGGTTTTAATTGGCATAGATTTCTTGTCGAAATATCAGAGTGTTGTTGAATTTGAAAGATGCCAGTTAAAAATGGTCTTGCCGATAACCGGAGTACTTACGGTACCTTTTATTGATAAACATGTAGTAACTAATGATGAAACTTGGGAGTTGCCTATTAGAGTTCTGAAAAATATAAGATACTGGGACGAAGGTGTTAATCTTAGTAAATACCAAGGACCTTTCAGGATCATAGGAAAACCACATGCCAATGCATATAGGCTAGAGTACCCTAAGAGTAAAAAGATATTAGGTCTGATAAACGTGATTGACCTAAAGAAGTTCATGGGTAGTGAATGAATTCTGTAGGGAGAAGGTTGTTCTGTAACCTCTACACAGTGTGGCAGCTGTGCAGTCCCAGCTGTGTGAGATCTTCTTTCCATTTCAGGTCTCACTCATGCTTCATCTTTCCTATAAAAAAAAAAAAAATTCGACCCCTTCTTCCCAATACGAAAATTCTCTGAAACTAATGATTTCTGTAGGGAGGAGGTTGTTCTGTAACCTCTACACAGTTTGGCAGCTGTGCAGTCCCAGTTGTATGAGATCTTCTTTCCATTTCAGGTCTCACTCATTCTTCATCTTTCCTATCTCCAAAAATTTCGACCTCTTCTTTCCAATACGAAAATTTTCTGAAACTAATGTATTCTGTAGGGAGAAGGTTGTTCGGTAACCTCTACACAGTGTGGCAGCTGTGCAGTCCCAGCTGTGTGAGATCTTCTTTCCTTTTCAAATCTCACTCATTCTTCATCTTTCCTATCTACAAAAAATTAGACTCCTTCTTTGCAATACAAAAAGTTTTCTGTCATAGCTTTCAGGCCATGAGATCTGTAACCATTCTATCCACCGATTAGTGAAGAAATTCCTAATGTGACAAACCTAACAGTGACATAAACAACGGAGAAGTATGATGTAATTAAGATACAAATGTATTTCAGTAACAAGTATGTATAGAACCCTGGTAATGTTGTAAGTACCAAGTGTTGTTTTATTGGAAATGGTCCACCAACAATAATTCAAAAAGATATACAAATTCGTGTACAAGCAATATCTGAAGTGGCAGTGAAACCTACTGTATGCTGTAGAGCTAACTAATAAATAATACAAGAGATTGCTTAGTGTTATGAAAAGTATGCAGATAAGTTGTAAGAATGAACTCACCTTGTGTAGCAAGGAATGGCAGTGTAATAGAATTGAACAGTGTTTGTGGTTGAGACGTGAAGGACACGTCCCTGAAGTATTTATAAGGTTGGAGCTGCCCCTTATTTTGGTGTAGTGTGTGACAGGACACACCTACACGAATAGAGGTTATGAGTTGGAGGCATGAATGCGACCTTAGGTACCCTTATGTTAGATGAGACAGAGCAGCTCATGGTGTCCTATAGGTTTAAGGAATTTAGCATTACGCTCGTCCATAATTACTTAATGCACTTTAGTGGTAGGTCGAGAGAGACTACCTGCGGTTTCAGCGTCCGATCGAGCGGAAATGGATTGCCACGTGAGCAAACTGATCAGCTGCAATACACTATAGATATGAAATACATGTGCTATCCTATGCTTTAAATGTTAATAGAGTGAGTGTTAAATAAGTACATACACTACCAACATAGTTGAGTAACGTAATGGCAGATCGTGAAACATTATTTATAGCTTAGCATAAATACACTTCGATGAAGTAAGCACATAATTGCAGATGTGGAACTGACATAGCAGCAGACGACCAATATGTGGATTTAGTAGTCAACTAAACGTAGTGTGTTTTAAACACTCAAAACTGTACTATTACCACAAGTTACTCACATGTACAAAGAAACTGAGAATACAACTACTAATCAAATATACTATCTCTAAGAATAAGGTAATCGAAGATGAGTCAGCTAAGTAAATAAAATACAGATTTGTCAGGAATGTACCGAGCATTGGTTCAGTGTTCCGGCCCAGAAATAATAAACTGAAATGAAATAGGATTTATGATTGTATGCCTTAGGCATAAATTTTCTCTAGTAAGTGACTAACGGCGTTTTGAGCCATTTGTTTATCGATTTAATGACAGTTAAGTAACCGTTAGATTAAAATGAAAAAGTTCTGTTAACTATGTTCCAGTAACATATTGAAAGATAAAATGTATATATATATATATATATATATATATATATATATATATATATATATCCGCATTTCATTGTGACCCACCCTTAGATATTAAGTAAACAGAGTCTGAGGCACTCTTTTTGTTTGTTCTACAGGACAAACCAGATAATGGCAGCCTGGTAGCCGCGTGAAAGCGTGGAGTGACTTGGACACAAATCGCAGTGACCCCTCCCCTTTCCCTATGTAATTGAGAGTGAACGTGAAGGAAGCACACCATAGTAACTTTGCCTCCTCTACCCTTGTGAATGGAAGTGTAGAACGCCAGCCAAAGCGGCTACAACCACGTGTGTAAAAATGAAATTTTCACGATTTGTGCAATTTTCTTTCAGATTTAGAAAAGACTGCTAAGATATAATTATCTGTTTATGTATCATGAATAACTGTGTTATTTTCTTTGAATTTGTGTATGTAAAAATGTAAAAGATTTTTATAGTTTTACATATTTTATGTGTTTGTCTAAGACAATATATATGCCAAAGTGTTTCATTGATTTTACTTAAATTTTAAGTGATAATGTTGCTTAAGAGGCAGTGAATATACCAGCAATTTAAATAATTGAAGTAGGTAAAAAGGTTTTCTTTTAATATTTCTATATGTTTACATTTAAATTCAATTTTTTCATAGGGAGTTAAGCTGTACTATTGCTTCCCTTTTTGTAATCATTTTTATATTTTCATTAAAAAAAATTAAGTAGAGGGTGATGTATGGAAGCACCCTACTCACGCGGTATAAAACTCACATCAGTCTTTCCATTGTGTGCCAGCCAGTCCGCAGTAACTAGCTCTGACGTCATAGATGTTGCGCAATACTTTAAAAATCAAGTAAATAACCTGAAACGTTTCCAGCATGTTATGAGTAATACTAAATCAGTATGTTTTGAATATCAGTTCAATAACTTAAACCACTTTCGAAATTTGGACGTTTTTCTGTAAAAATCATTGGCGCAACATAAAAGAGCTAGAAACTTAAAAAATTATATTTAGATTACTTTTGCATAATAATTTAATAGAAACAGTATTCTGGATCTCATAAATTAAAATTTTAGTTGAAATTCATGATTTTCTGGTTTTTGTCTTAAAAATTAAGGAAGCAAGATAGATTAAGTAGGCGAATAAATAAAGCTAGGATGTTTAAATTTAAGTAGAATGGAGATTCGCTATAATCATAAAGATGTGAGAAGTTTCAACAGAACAACTATAAAACTATAGCGATAGCGTATCTCCAAAGGGCAAGTTCAGAGCTCGTCTACTGCGTGTAGTGTAATTAAATTAATTCTCTCGCCCAAAATATTGGACTTAGCAACGTCAGACTTTCATTATGATTACTTACCTGTGTGTTGATTGCACATTTAAATTGAGAGCTTCATCGGCCATCGGCAAAGGAAGCAATGATTTATTCGATAACGTAAACGCGTCGGTATCATTGCTATAAACAGCCTCGGATGCCGTAATAAGTTACTCGGGATACGCCTAACCATGAAATCATTTTCGAGTGAAGTGTTAATTCTGGGGTGACTTTAATGATCTATCTTCAGTTTGCGTATGTCGTATCTACACGTGCCGCCGCGGGACAGACATTCCACCATTATTTAGCGTGGCATTTGATGAACATTATCATCAAATTATGGCGAGCATTCACTTAAACATTTAATTGAAACAGTTATAGTTGCATCAGCGCATTAGACTCTGAACTGCTCTGGTAGTTGGATTGTGTGGCTTCTTCTTGGTCTGTGACTTTCAGAATATAGTGAACCTTTTAGAGTGAATCTTTTTTATTATGAATCCCAGACAATCTCCTAATTCCTCAGAGCTATAAGCTGTAGATATAAGTGTATTTCTCAGTTGAAGTGGGCACTAGGAATTCTAATTACAGGCCTCACGTTTTGCTAATCACTTTCTGGTTGCCAATATTGTAGTTAGAGAGCCAGTGTTGAGAACGGCAAACAACAGCATTAATTAAATCATAGGGACATTTCAATAATAATTATTTCCACCCACCGCCCCACATATGGTGCATGTGCCGGGAAATGCGTCTTTTCTACATTCCACATCCATTATTTCTAACAATTAATTCCATACGCCGCCTCACAAGTGGATTATGAGCCAGATGAAGAAACTGCAACTATCCCCAGTTTTAGAAAGGATACTGAAGCACACACGAACCACTTAATACGTCAACTTCATTTCACCTTCATAGTACGTCGTCTCGAACTTCCTATTCTAGCGAGGAAGAGATTCACCATTTACACAAGGATTACCCACACATCTCACTTGAGAATGGACCACATGTTTCAAACGAGGATAAACTATTAGTTGGGACTGTACCTTTCACAGTTTTTGACAAGGATTGCTTCAAATGGAGATGGAGAAAGGAAAACTTTATAGAACACCGATGAAAAATTTGATCATTTATTTACCAGGAAACAAGAAAGAGGCAAAGGATGTAAAATCGGCTTTAGAAGTATGGAAATTGTGTTTTACTGAAGAAAATTTGAACACAATTACACAGTTTACAAGCAAAGAGTTAGCTGTATTGCGGCTGGAATAGAGAAACGACCGACACTTGCAGGATGTAAATGTTGAAAATGCTACCTTCAGACCATCGTTCGCTCGGAGAGAAACGCTACCGAAATTGTAGCCTTAAATGGTTGATGTATAATGCAGACGTTATGGAAGTCTGTACAGTATTCTCTAAGGAATTATTCGATAAGGAATCGGGGATACCAATATTTCGGTCAACGATGTCTGAGGCTCGCTTTCGATTTTTACTAAATCGTCTGTGGTCTGGCGATTACGAAACTGCAAATGGGACGAAACAAAACGATAAGTTGGAGCCTACCATGAAGTGATTAAGAGATCTTTTTTAAAATGAAAGAATTATATGCTCCCCCAGAGCATATCACAATCAATGAGCAGCTAGTAGGATTCAGGGCCCACTATTCATTCCAGATGTATATTCCATCGAAGCCGGACAAGTACAGCATGAATATCTTGATGTGCTGTGATTCCAAAACGTATTATGCTCCAGATGCTGAAATGTATACAGGTAAAGCTCAAGACCAGAGAACATTCCAGCAGCTCAACAGTACTATGAAAAGTTGAACGCTTCTTTCCTTGGGACGTATAGAAATGTAACCACCGATAACTGGTTTACGGCAGTGAAGCCAGTACAAGACTTACTAGAAAAAAATAACGGTGATTGGAACCTTCAGGAAAAATAAAAAAGTGATTCCACCAACATTTCTGGAAGCAAAAACCAGTCAGAAGAACTCTCGTATGTTTGCATTTAGTTATCACCATAGTCTTCTGTTTTACGGTTCGTGAAAGAAGAAAAAGATCATCATGCACCAGAAAAGAGATGACCCAAACTAAAATAAGACAGTGCCAAATACTATAGAATTTTACAACCAGAACAAAGCAGTCGTTGATACTTTGGGCCACCTGTGTCATACATTTTCTGCATTACGAAAAGCTAGATGTTGGTCATTATATTTTTTCTAGAGCTTCCTAGATATCATTGGAGTCAACGGTATGATCCTTTTGAGAGCTCTGACCATCGGAGAAGGAAGTGATCAACGACAGGCTTTCGTATTTGAAAAACTTTCGCATGCTCTTTGTAAGACCGAAAATGATCAGCCGACTGATTTTCCTACTTCGTCTCGCCAGCTCCGTGAGACCAAATGTAGTGCGCCAAAATTGGACAATGAAATTCGAGCACCTCTCAGAACACAACCATCAGCAGGAAGATGCGACTTATGCTCTGCATCTCAAGATAGAATCTCCAGGGTAACAGCACCACGTGTAACAAGCTCATCCGTTTGATGCATCAACAGATGTGTCCTGTCTGTGGGCGGATCTATTCCTTATTTACATCGACTATTGTCCTTTACATAATAAGCAATGTATTTTAAGTTATATGTGCTAATTTAAAATATATCCTTATTAAAAACAAAAGAATATTTTTTTCCTAGGGTACTACTTCTGTAGTATAAAAATAGGTAGCATTCCAGAGTTAAAAAGGCCTTGAGATGTCGACGATTCGTGTCGGACGAGAAAATGCAGCAGGCAGGTACAGACTTTTTAACGCAGCAGGATACGGTGTTCTATCAAAGGAGTATTTTTTACTTGGTGGGCCTGTGGGAGATTTACCTCAGAGGACGAGGTGATTTCGCCTGATTTTCATACCGACTTTGGAGTGTACAACCTTCGAATGGAAACGTTTTGATCGGCCCCTCCCCCCCCCCCCCCCCCCCTCCCAATAACGTAATAACGTAAGCGTGCGAATACAGCGCACAACCACGGAGACGACAATATGGTACTGAAAGACCAACAACAAATTTAATGCTTAGTACCTTCAGGATTAGAAACCATCCGACACTAGATACAGTCAGAGCAGGGCATAGCTGGATCATCACCTTCAAGCAGAGTTCTTCAGGGGCCATGGGTAAGGAATGTTATAGCAAATGGACGAACGTTGTCATCGTGAATACTTCATACACAGAGCAGTCTTACGATTTTTGGTGGTGTAGTGAGTTGTCCGACTTTTCTTTCACGTCAGCGCGCCTTTCTCCCACGTATACTGTCTGACTACACAACACTCTTGTAGCAAGAAGTTTCGTATTCTGTTGCTGTTGTTCTTGATCATGGTAATGGAAGGTGCGATTTGAACTCAGTCTTACTGATATAACTGCCCGAACGTATAGATATTTAAATCCAACGAAAATCATGTTGCATACATTCGAAGTGAAATTAGGCCTTGAATTTCAGTAGTCGTGTAATGCGTTAACTGACTAATACTAGCTCAGTTTGGCAAGCACGGAACAAGAAACTAGCGTGGTCTCTTTGAAGGAACTATACCAAAATGTCGATGAAGTTATTTAAGCGAACTGCAGGAAACCTAAGTTATAATTGAGGAATTCTGGGCTGGATTTTAAATTTCAGTCCAGAGGCAATCTTTCAATGACTCCGCAACTTCCCTCAGATACCCTTCACACTGTAGCCCTAGTGCCCCTTTACCATACTTAAGAAACAATTTTCATGGACCATTTCGTAGACTTGAATACTTGAATTCAAATTATTATTTTCAGGTGATACTGCAATGTCGCAAAGTAATGGACCTAAGTGGTGATTTGTTAAGTGCTTCTGTTAACAGAAGCCACGAACCCCCTTGAAGATGTCCTCCGCAGATGGGGACGAAACGTTGGGTTACAATGCGAAATCCATCAGACCACGGCATAATAGCCCGGAAAAGAATTCTATTAATCAATTCCTATGTTGTAACATACTTCTCCATTTACTTGTTGTTTTCGTTTCTGTGAGACGTCTGTGTGGTATCTCGCCTGCTCTCACTATTCATCACTGCTTGGAGTCAGACTAACATTTGAATATATGGTCCTGCTTAGGAATGTTAGACTACGTTGTTATTTGAATCATTGGGGTACATTTTGAGTGGGGCCAGCTCATCTGTTTTTCTCAATTGTTTCATCCATAAGCAGTTAGAGTTGCTCACTGTATCTGCACTTTTTGTGTGTTTCAAGATATTTTTGTACGTGTTTTAGAATTAGCCGTTGCTTACAATATCACGGGTGTATGTGAATGCGTTTAGACTAATGGCCGACGTCAGCGTTTGAATGCTCTCTTCCGACATTTTGGTAGGGAGCAAGTTGATTGTAACTGATCAAGTCACCTGATTTTCTTGTTGATTATTATATGCTCATGTACCAAAAGTAATTGTATACCTCCTAAGATCGTGTCGCACTCCCTTTTACTCGGCGTAGTGGTGGACTCAGTAAGTCACTGGAATTCCCATGTACAAATATTGAGCCAATGTGCGTCGATAGCTGTCCAAAATCGCGAAAGTGTCGATAGGGCATCCACAGATAGAATACTAAGAGGAACTGGCCAGCGGATTAATAGCATTTTTAGGGACAGATTCACTTGGGAAAAAATATTTATTCCTAAATAACTGACTTAATGAAAAATTCCTCAACGTGCTTTAGTTTATAACTAATCCTACCAATATTTACTGGAGGTGTTAAACTCGTCGGTTGGATACAGTCATGAAAGCGAGCTGTAAGTGACTGAGGAGTGGGGGGGGGGGGGGGGGGCGTTGACAGGTTAAAACGGTGCGTCGGAAGAATAAGGCAGAAACCTTAACCTGAATGTCAGGGAAGCTCATACCTCTTAGCAGACGGGGACACGCCATGACCCCATAACGCACGCGAAATATAGAGTTGCGCCAGATAAACCTGCCCGTTACATTTTGAAACTTGCGGTACATCATCGGCTGAAGTGAAAAGATTTGTGCAATAAAATACGCCTTACTTAACACATACGTTTCCATGGCCCGGACTTTATGGAGAAGTGAGTGGGAGCGACGCTCGTGTTCAATTATTGCTCTCTGAATCTTATCCGTGACAGACTTCCAATTTATTGTAGCCATCTTTAGCGGACAACTGTCAATTATAACACCCAACGATTGATATCGGGTGACCTTCAACGACCATGGAATTTAAACAGCGCAAAATCCTCACAAACTGAGTAAGCGACATATCTCATCATTAACCCGGTCTCCCGTAAGACGACAAAAGGCATCAAAAACTTCCTTCAGCAGTCGTATATCATCATGGGTACGGAGAATGACCATAACGTCATCAGCATATGCACGAACTGTAAACCTTTCTCCCAACCTCTAGACCACGGGTGCGAGTTCTAGGTCATCATCACTTGCTAATGTTAAGGAAATGGGATGAACCGTGCATTTTCGATAACTTGATTACAGCAAATAACAAGGATACTCACGCTGCTATTTTCTGGACTAATTCTGTAATCTGAGCATCCGAAAACCTTGGTGGACATTATCTTTCAACATAATATGGTATTATTTAATTTACTTTTAATGTGTTACCTCGTTTATGTTAACTAAGGTATTGTGAATACTGCAAATTATTATTTTTTGTAATAATATTACTGTGTCCATTGTGCGATGTTTTGGATGAGAGTAAATAAATGGGATTATAACATGTGAAGATACGGCTTTCATAGACATTGGCATCTGCTTTGATGGAAAAAAGGTGTCCTTAACCTTGAAATACAAGACAAAAAAGAGAATTATCTAGGCATCAGAGAACACCACCATCTTCACATCGGTTGATGACTGGAATTTTACAAGGCCATAAAACATTAATGGCAGTAATCGATATAGTGCATGTCATCTTCTCCGTTCAGTTCTTCATTTACAGGAAATAATCATGAATGATAGAAACAAGGGTATGAAGGTATAAATGTACATTTACATGGTTAATAATCTTCCTGTTCACTATGATCCGGCCATATTAGCCTCCACAGAAAATAACTCAAAGAGATCAAATCATCTTACTGTAATAGACAAATATCAGAAACAGAATACAAAGTGGCACGGATATCGTCACGCAAAACTATTTTAATGCAGCATTTCACAAGCGACATATAGGGTGACAATTATTGATGTGAAAAGATATATAAATTAGTTACAAACTACGGCGTGCACACACTTTATTTAATATGTAAGCCTTACTATAGATATTCGGCTTTATGTTTAACAAGTACGAATTACCTGTCATCATTGGCAATGACGTGGCGCAAACGAATAGCGAAATTCTGCATGAACCGCTAAACTGTCGGAATATCGATGCTGTCGATGACCTCCTGAATGGCTCGTTTCAGCTCGGAAATGGTTTAGGGGTTATCGCTGTGCACATTTTCTTTAATATACCCCCTCATGAAGGAATCACATGTGTTTAGATCCGGAAAATATGGCGGCCAATGGAGGCCCATGCCTGTGGCCTCTGGGTACCCTAGATCCAGGATGCGGTCCGCAAAGTGTTCCTCCACGACATCAAACGCTCTCCTGCTTCGATGGAATGAAAGACGTCTTTTCGATATCATGGTCACTTTGGATAATTGGGATGAAACCATCTTCCAAAACCTTCACGTACCGTTCGATAGTCACCCTGTCATCCGTGAGTGGACATTGCACACAACACAGTCACCCGGTGTAGGTGAAGAGTCTTCTCGATAGCGAAATTCGGATTCTCAGTCCTCCAAACGCGCCAAATTTTTTTACTGACGAACCCATCAAAATGAAAGTGGGCTACGTCGCTAATCCAAACCATGTCCATGTGCATACTGATTCCCATGCTGCCGGGCTGCCAACATTGCTGTTTGGACGTCCTAACTCGAACCGTTCAGAAACCGATTTTATTTCACGTAGTTCAATAATTGTCACCCTGTACTTGAAACATCTGAAGTCAGACGTGTCACGACTGCTGCAACGACATCAAAAAGGCTAATGAAAATGTATAGATTAAATAGAAGAATATTACGTTGATAATTTTCAAGTTAGTTCGTCTATGTGCAACTGAATAAAACAAATTTCATCATGTCATGGTCGTCCCGCTCATGCTTATTTAAAGATATCATCAGTGGCAAGGTATATACTTTCATGAGTGCTTAAAGCTGCTGTTCGGCTTCCAGTCTTCCAAATTATCCCTAGCACAGCACTGAGAACGTGTTCTGAGTGAAACTTCCCAGCAAGCATACCGATTGAATACACACTGGCCTTCTTTGCCTATCTGCCTGCTATTTCCTTCATGGGCTCCTTTCACCGCCTGTCGTTTGACCTACCAGTCCCCAGCATACATACTCTTCGCACTTGTATGGACTACGCAGGAAAATCTGCCATTGGCCTAACAGACGTGGCATCCCATGCTGGCTCAGACGTGTTATCAATACTTCGTAGCACGCAGGCAGCCAGCCCCGACTTTCTACCGAGAGATACGCGAAAGAAGGAATACAGACTATATATTGCACATCGAAAGACGCACTAATAATGGAGGTCACAGGCGCTTACTGTGCCACCAGATATTTAGCTGCTGTACCGACGTCGCTGCACCTTAACCCTAGAACCTTGAAGCCTGTAGACCGAGGCCAAAGCAGCCTCCAGCTAGTATTTGAGCAAATGCCAAATCACCTTAATTTCGCGCAAAAAAACCACAGTCCCCTACCCATTTCTAACAGCTACACAAGAAAATAAAACAACCTTTGTTGTCCTTTACGACGCTGAAGGTCGTCCCACAAAGTAACGTTACAAGAATTAAAACCGCATGGTGCTGTGACAGTACTAATTCACACGACTGCACAGCACTGAAAAGTTTAGTAGAACGCATGTGTTACCAGCATGTGGAGCTATTGTGTTTTCAGACAGTAAACACTTCCAGGTGACGGATAAAGCGACAGTGGCAGCAATTTCAGACAGTGTATGCTCAGACACAAACTTCTGACGCGAAGAGCAAACATTCTGCAACGAAGTTCCGCATAGTTGCATCGTCTTGTTCAGTTGATGGAGAAAGGTGAAAAGTCATCGGCGGCGACGATGTGGAACAACTTGAAGTGAGCCGTAGTTTTCAATTAGCTGCGCCACCCCGAGTAAAACCACTTTCAAGAACAGCCCAAACTTTAAATTACGTTAAACTTTGAAGCGGTTAGGGAACCAGAATTTTTTTTTAAATCAAATAGATTGTGATCACTCAAACATTGGCTTATAAATTATGTGATGTTTTGTTTATTTTGTTTCTACGTGTTCTCATTATTCACACTGTTCTACAAGACCTATATGCTTCGATGATTAGTCATCATTAAATACTATAGAACTCCACAAAATAAAAATCAATAACCGTTATGATCATCATCCAAGATAAACTGAGACCGCTCATACCAGGTTGAAATCACCTTACCGTTAGGCCAACGGTATACTCTACACAGCAAAGAAGTGCTAATAATGAAATTCAGTTCTTTGGGTAGAGATATCCTTTTAAATATATATTTTGTTAAGCCAATTTTGAGCGTCGTACATGACTTGCTCGCAAGAACTGAGGCATTGCTGTTTGTCTCGTGGAACTTCAGCCATTTTTTCCCTTGTCCACTTTATAAAAACGTTTTCACTTCTCAGAATCGCTCAAATTTAAATAAATTTTATGTCCAGTGCCATTAATGTAATTTTTCAAATATGAATTTATACCCGCACACTTTATTTTTGCTTTCGGTTCTGGAGAAACATACTCTCTTTAGTAATCGGACGTCATGCTTGCACTTCACAGGTGCCCCAATTTTTTCTTCTGCGAAACCGTATGATTGCCCCTTTCCCTGTGAATCTCTTTTCATTTCACCAAAACACACAGTGTAATGTTACTCAAAATCTCTTATATTGTTTCCATTCCATTTCATCTACATCTACATCTTCATCCATACTTCGCAAGCCACCTGACGGTGTGTGGCGGAGGGTACCTTGAGTACCTCTATCGGTTCTCCCTTCTATTCCATTCTCGTATTGTTCGTGGAAAGAATGATTGTCGGTATGCCTCTGTGTGGGCTCTAGTCTCTCTGATTTTATCCTCAAGCTCTCTTTGCGAGATTTACGCAGGAGAGAGCAATATACTGCTTGACTCCTCGCTGGAGGTATGTTCTCGAAACTTCAAGAAAAGCCCGTACCGAGCGTCTCTCTGGCAGAGTCTTCCACTGGAGTTCATCTATCATCTCCGTAACGTTTTCGCGATTACTAAATGAACCTATAACGAAGCGCGCTGCTCTCCGTTGGATCTTCTCTATCTCTTCTATCAACCCTATCTGGTACGGATCCCACACTGGTGACCAGTATTCAAGTAGTGGGCGAACAGGTGTACTGTAACCTACTTTGTTTTCGGATTGCATTTCCTTAGGATTCTTCCAATGAATCTCAGTCTGGCATCTGCTTTACCGACGATCAACTTTATATGACCATTCCATTTTAAATCACTCAACTATGCGTACTCCCAGATAAATTATGGAATTAACTGCTTCCAGTTGCTGACCTGCTATTTTGTCGTTATATGATAAGGGAAAAGAAATCATTTCGCTCCAAGACTTACGAAGATTTCGTGTTAATCCTGATTCAGTTAATGTCTACACTGAATCAGTTCGCTTTGTTCCTGCTGGCATTGAGCCCTGAATATTTGGTATCTTTTGGTTTTCAGTCCTCTTCTTTACCCACACTGGTAACAGATTTAACATGAAGACTTATAAAAAATGATTTCTTAAATTCCAATGTCTCCACATCCAGTATTAACTACTCTACTTCTTTGGCATATCCAACCTACGACAGGTGTCAACTTTATGTTTTACACTTTCTCATATAATGTGTGTTTTCCTTTATCATCTGTTAACTTTGACCCTTGTTATCTTATTTTGAATCGTCTTCTGGTGGTGGTGGTGGTGGTTAGTGTTTAATGTCCCGTCGACAACGAGGTCATTAGAGACGGAGCGCAAGCTCGGGTTAGGGAGGGATTGGGAAGGAAATCGGCCGTGTCCTTTCAAACGATCCATCCCGGCATTTGCCTGAAACGGTTTAGGGAAATCACGGAAAACCTAAATCAGGATGGCCGGAGACGGAATTGAACCGTCGTCCTCCCGAATGCGAGTCCAGTGTGCTAACCACTGCGCCACCTCGCTCGGTGAATCGTCTTCTTCCTCTCCCCATCTTGATGACAAATTTCGAGTCTAACATTTCTTTCAAAGTCCATGTCACTTGTTTCCTCGTCGCCAGCTCTCAGTAGGACTTAACCTACATTTAATTGGCCTATTTCAGTGAGGTTACAGTACAAGGTCTGAGACCCGTTCGCTTCTTTTGGACGTGAATGGAAAGTATTACATAGAGGTCATATGGAAAACAGGCTGTAGAAGTTTCATTGTGACAGAAAGAGAAAAGTCGGAGAAGGGGAATTAATTATAATTAACACATAAATTTTAAAGTGAGGTCTCTATATCCATTCATCTCTGTAGAACAGGCGCTATTTATCATTCTCAGTCAACGTTAATCGTTTCGGTAAATAATTTGTATGTCCCTTCCTGTGAAGAGTTATTGAAGGTTCATTTCATTATAATGTAACAAATCTGTCGATGTGTCAATATGTTACTCTAAAGCTTGCCAGAATCCGTTGCAACCTGGTGCCCTGTGAAAGCTCTGTTGACCATAGCACACTTTTCAGAATTTTAATACAAATGCTGGAATCAGCAGGGTTATACTTATTTTGCAACGATCGGACCATTGTTATCACACGTCCTTGCTTTCTTGGTAAAACGTAAAACTGACTGCTACGCTCTAGATTGACATTTACCTATCTTACACCGGAACGAAAAGACAGCAGACGGTCCCCGACCATGTATTTCAATCTCACGTATACAGTACATGCCAGTGAAACCTCTGCATCGTTTCGATCCATTTTGTCGCCTCATCAGCCAGTTTGTACAATTGAAAGCGGTAATAAAGACAAACCTGAGAGTTGCTGCCCTCAGCATGTACATAGATTTTATGTCATAACGTTTGGAACATTCCTGATATCATCTGCTCTTTTGGGCACTCGATAGCAATATGATGCAGCATCTGTTTACTTATGATCCAGAAAGTGTTTAAAAACCTACACGTCCACCAACATCGCTTCTTTGCACGGGCTGTAACAAAATATTATCCATATGCGTTTCCCATTGCTTTGTGTCACGAATACCATCATCTCCTATGTAGGACTGGACGCAGTATGGAAATCAGCTGGGGCCCAACGAGTTTCAAACGAGTTTCACTCTGCTTGGGTTTCACGACTTGCCACTGTAAGTGAATGCTAAGTAGCCAAACAGAAATCAGTTGAATTCCCGAAAGCTTTAGAGAACCAGAAATAAGAATTATAACACTTACTTCTGCACTGGTTGTAGTGAAGACTCATATGATAGGGACAAAATTCTCTACATGATAATTTTTGTCAAGCAATATTCTGATTGGATTCAGGAGCTTAGAGAGCACGAGCCTCAACAGTATTTTGGGATTTATAATCGGCACGCGATTTGTTAACATACGAAATTAAAGTAAGAAATTAAAGGATAATATTTTGTTGCATTTCAAGCCTTCGACTTGCCTAGACGTCAAAGGACAATGGGATTTAACTCTTCTTTCCTTAACAAAGTTAGGATCCAACTTTTTCCTTGATAATTATCATTTGGCCTATCCGTTTTTGATTGAGGTGAAAACACCTAACAAGCTCCCTGCCGCCGTTGGATCAGCAGCTGCAGCAGCAAGTTAGGATTCAACTTTTTCCTTGATAATTATCAATTGGCCTATCCGTTTTTGATTGAGGTGAAAACACCTAAGAAGCTCCCTGCCGCCGTTGGATCAGCAGCTGCAGCAGCAAGTCGTATACCTATAGCTTACTTATATGTTACATAGTTTAATTCTTAATTTCTTTGTGTGCTTTTGGGTACTTGCATTGTTTAATTCATAAATTTCGGGCCTAATATAGTATTTGAGAGTCGTAGCATCGCGCCTTAGTGTTTACTTCGTAGATTCTTACTTAAATTGCGTGGAGTTTTGTATAGGAGGTGTAATTTCGAGTTTTAGCTACTGTAATCGTAAATTCAGGCAGATTCTAGCGCAGTCGTTAGGCATTTGTAGAGGTTAGTTCATACATTCTTTGCGTGTTTCCCTTGAGTTATCTAGGCACGGACTCGTGTTACAGTAACTGTTGTTCAACATCGATTAGAATGGACAGGGACTGCGATTGCTGTGTTCGGATGAGGGCTGAGTTTGCATCCCTTCGCTTACAGCTGCAATCGGCGCTGACTAAGGTCGCGCAGTTTCAGGCTGTTGCCAATGGGCACCGCTCTGGGGAGCCGGACTTGGGTATCACGGGGATGTCAACCTCGTCCCGTCTGTCCCCAGATCGGTCTGCCGCTGTGGTTGCCCCGGTTTTTGCCCGCAGTGGGGCTGAGCCGTGGTCTGTGGTTAATTGGGAGATCGTTCCAAGGCGGGGCAGGCAGCGAAAACCGTCCCCGGAAGCTGATCAGAAAGCCTCCCCGGTGCGTCTGACATACAGGTTTCTGGCACTGTCTCTGGCTGAGCCAGATGCAGCTGCCTGCCCTGTTTCAGAGGATGATTCTCAGCCTTCAAGGTCCGGGCAATCACAGAGGGTGGGCTTATCGGTAGTTGGGAGCTCCAATGTTAGGCGCATAATGAGACCCCTTAGAGGTATGGCGGCTAAGGAGGGGAAGAAATCCAGTGTGCACTCCGTGTGCATTCCGGGTAGAGTCATTCCTGATGTGGGATGGGTCCTTACGGATGCCACGAAGAGCACACGGTGCAGCCAGCTGCAGGTGGTGGCACATGTCGGCACTAATGACGTGTGTCGCTTTGGATCTGAGGAAATTCGCTCTGGATTCCAGCGCCTATCCGATTTGGTGAAGTCTGCCGGTCTTGCTTACGAGATGACGGCAGAACTCAACATCTGCAGCATCGTTTACAGGACCGACTGCGGACCTTTGATGCAGGGCCGGGTGGAGGGTCTGAATCAGAGGCTCAGACGGTTTTGCGACCGTGTTGGCTGCAGATTCCTTGACTTGCGTCATAGGGTGGGGGGTTTCGGGTTCCGCTGAATACGTCAGGAGTTCACTACACTCAGCTGGCGGCTACACGGGTAGCGGAGGCTGTGTGGCGTGGACTGGACAGTTTTTTAGATTAGAAGGCCTTGGGAAAGTACGGGGTAGGCTGCAATCTCAAAGGGTGCATGGAAAATAAAGGACGTGCTTGGATCAAGGAGCAGCCGGAATTGTAGTTGTAAATTGTTGTAGTTGTGCTGGGAAAGTCCCTGAGCTTCAAGCGCTAGTAGAAAGCACATAAGCTGAAATCGTTATAGGTACAGAAAGGTGGCTAAAGCCTGAAATAAGTTCTGAAGAAATTTTTACGAAGTCTCAGACGGTGTTCAGGAAAGATAGATTAGGCAGAATTGGTGGTGGTGTGTTTGTGTCTGTCAGTAGTGGTTTATCTTGTAGTGAATTCGAAGTACATACTCCGTGCGAATTGGTATGGGTGGAGGTTATACTTAACAGCCGAACTAAGTTTATATTTGGCTTCTTCTACCGACCCCCAGACTCCGATGATATAGTTGCTGAACAGTTCAGAGAAAATTTGAGTTCGCAACAAATAAATACCCCACTCATACGGTTATAGTTGGTGGGAACATCAACCTTCCCTCGATATGTTGGCAAAAATACTTGTTCAAAACCGGTGGTAAGCGGAAAACATCTTCCGAGATTGTCCCAAATGCTTTCTCCGAAAATTATTTCAAGCAGTTAGTCCACGAACCCACGCGAATTGTAAATGGTTGCGAAAACACACTTGACCTCTTAGCCACAAACAATCCAGAGCCGATAGAGAGCATCATGACTGATACAGGGATTAGTGATCACAAGGTCGTTGTAGCTAGGCTCAATACCGTTTCTTCCAAATCCACCAGAAACAAATGAAAAATAATTGTATTTAAAAATAGCGGATAAAGAGTCACTAGAAGCCTTCCTAAGAGACAATCTCCATTCCTTCCGAATTGACTATGCAAATGTAGACAAGATGTGGCTGAAATTCAAAGATACAGTAGCAACCGCAATTGAGAGATTCATACCTCATAAATTGGTAAGAGATGGAACTGATCCCCCGTGGTACACAAAACAGGTCCGAACGCTGTTGCAGAGGAAAAAGCATGCGAAGTTCAGAAGAACGCGAAATCCCGAAGATTGGCTAAAATTTACAGACGCGCGAAATTTGGCTCGGACTTCAATGCGAGATACCTTTAATAGGTCCCACAACGAAACATTGTCTCAAAATTTGCTAGAAAATCCGAAGAAATTCTGGTCGTATGTGAAGTACACAAGCGGCAAGACGCTGCGCAGTGCCGATGGTACTGTTACCGACGACTGTGCAGCTAAAGCGGAGTTATTGAACGCAGTTTTCCGAAATTCCTTCACCAGGGAAGACGAATGGAATATTCCAGAATTTGAAACACGAACAGCTGCTAGCATGAGTTTCTTAGAAGTAGATACGTTAGGGGTTGCGAAGCAACTCAGATCGCTTGATACGGGCATGTCTTCAGGTCCACATTGTATACCGATTAGGTTCCTTTCAGATTACGCTGATACAATAGCTCCCTACTTAGCAATCATATACAACCGCTCGCTCACCAATAGATCTGTACCTACAGATTGGAAAATTGTTCAGGTCGCACCAGTGTTTAAGAAGGGTAGTAGGAGTAATCCATCTAATTACAGACCTATATCATTGACGTCGGTTTGCAGTAGGGTTGTGGAGCATATACTGTAACCAAACATTATGAATCACCTAGAAGGGAACGATCTATTGATACGTAATCAGCATGGTTTCAGAAAACATCGTTCTTGTGCAACACAGCTAGCTCTTTATTCGCAGGAAGTAATGGCCTCTATCGACAGTGGATCTCAAGTTGATTCCGTATTTCTAGATTACCGGAAAGCTTTTGACACCGCTCGTCACAAGCGACTTCTAAACAATCTGCGGGCCTATGGGGTATCGGCTCAATTGTGCGACTGGATTCGTGAATTCCTGTCAGGAAGGTCGCAGTCCGTAGCAATAGACGGCAAATCATCGAGTAAAACTGAAGTGATATCAGGTGTTCCCCAGGGAAGCGTCCTGGGACCTCTGCTGTTCCTGATCTATATAAATGACCTGGGTGACAATCTGAGCAGATCTCTTAGGTTGTTCGCAGATGATGCTGTAATGTACCGTCTAGTAAGGTCATCCGAAGACCAGTATCAGTTGCATAGCGATTTATAAAAGATTGCTGTATGGTGTGGCAGGTGGCAGTTGACGCTACATAACGAAAAGTGTAAGGTGATCCACATGAGTTCCAAAAGAAATCAGTTGGAATTCGATTACTCGATAAATAGTACAATTCTCAAGGCTGTCAATTCAACTAAGTACCTGGGTCTTAAAATTACGAAGAACTTCAGTTGGAAAGACCACATAGATAATACTGTGGGGAAGGCGAGCCAAAGGTTGCATTACATTGGCAGGACACTTAGAAGATGCAACAAGTCCACTAAAGGGACAGCTTACAATACACTCGTTCGTCCTCTGTTAGAGTATTGCTGCGCTGTGTGGGATCCTTAGCAGGTGGGATTGACGGAGGACATCGAAAGGGTGCAAAAAAGGGCAGCTCGTTTTTCATTATCACGTAATAGGGGAGAGAGTGTGTCACATATGATACACGAATTGGTATGGAAGTCATTACAGCAAAGACGTTTTTCGTCGCGGCGATATCTATTTACGAAATTTCAGTCACCAACTTTGTCTTCCGAATGCGAAAATATTTTGTTGAGTCCAATCTACATAGGTAGGAATGACCATCAAAATAAAATAAGAGAAATCAGAGCTCGAACAGAAAGGTTTCGGTGTTCGTTTTCCCCGCGCGCTGTTCGGGAGTGGAATGGTAGAAAGATAGTATGATTGTGGTTCGATGAACCCTCTGCCAAGCACTTAAATGTGAATTGCAGAGTAGTCATGTAGATGTAGATGTATTGATACAAGTAGAGTGAAAATCAATTTTAGTTTCCAAGCAGATACTCACTGCTGGTAATTTCAGTTTGATATTAAAAAAAAGGCAAATAAACGAAAAATGCTTTCATCTATGTACTTACTCGGTATTCCACAAGAGAACGTATTTTTGAATCAATTTTGATACTTCGTAATTAAGAAAAATTTACATCATATAACTGATTCTATCTCTTAATATATTTCTTGGTTGTGACGTTTTTCATAAAAAGATATGACACCATGACTGTACTGCGTAGGCTAATAGTTTTCTTACATTCAAAGATTTTCCCCATTGTTCATAAAATTTTATGCTTTACGTGTGTTTTCTTTTCATGTGCATCTATGTCAAACTAATATGCTTATCATTCAGCATGATAATCGTGTTAGGGAAATAAATTACAGGTCTCGAGAAACACACTAGAGTAGAGTATAAATTTTAAAATAATAATTGTAGATCTCGAGAAATAGACTAGATAGAACATACGAGGAAGTGTTGAATAGGATAGGGGAGAAGAGAAGTTAGTGACACAACTTGACTAGAAGAAGGGATCGGTTGGTAGGACATGTTCTGAGGCATCAAGGGATCACCAATTTAGTATTGGAGGGCAGCGTGGAGGGTAAAAATCGTAGAGGGAGACCAAGAGATGAATACACTAAGCCGATTCAGAAGGATGTAGGTTGCAGTAGGTACTGGGTGATGAAGAAGGTTGCACAGGATAGAGTAGCATGGAGAGCTGCATCAAACCAGTCTCAGGACTGAAGACCACAACAACAACAGAACATACGAGTACGTTACAGCACCTCGTATTCTGACCAAAGTGGGGTAATACTGCATCTGAGGAGAAACAAATCATGAACGCAATTTCCACGATAGTAAAACAAAGAGGTTAATTACAAGTCGTGTTAATAGCACTTCGTTTATAATTTTCAGGCATAATAGGTTTTGGTCGAGAAATGTTTTGTTGGTATTTCTATGTGAACTACTGTCTTTTAAACTGCTGCTTTCAAATCGTAATGCAGCGGCACTTTACCGCCCTATCACATCTATCTCTCTGACGTGGAGCAACACCGTTAGTCACACATGAATTTCGATTTTGTGCGTAATGGTGAATTTGATCATAAAATTAGGTTAAACTAATACGTGATTCGTGATGTGAGATTATGTGTGAGCAAATGTGATTTCTAAAACAAGTCTTTAGGCTTCGAGAGAGTTTTCTCAACACTATGTCGTGTAGAAGACACTGTTCCACAGCTTTGATGTGAGAAGCAAATACGTTTATTTAACGGAATTCTACACACTACAGCATTGTTATGCCTGCTTGTAAATACTTTTGATCCCATGGAATTACAATTTCCTCGAGACATATGAGTCTCAGCTTTGTTTTCGATAATGATAGAATGTGAATCCCCCATGAACCACGGACCTTGCCGTTGGTGGAGAGGTTTGCGTGCCTCAGCGATACAGATAGCCGTAGCATAGGTGCAACCACAACGAAGGGGTATCTGTTGAAAGGCCAGACAAACGTGTGATTTCTGAAGAGCGGCAGCAGTCTTTTCAGTAGTTGCAGGGGCAACAGTCTGACTGATATGGCCTTGTAACATTAACCAAACTGGCCTTGCTGTGCTGCTACTGCGAACGGCTGAAAGAAAGGGGAAACTACAGCCGTAATTTTTCCCGAGGGCATGCAGCTTTGCTGTATGGTTAAATTATGATGGTATCCTTTTGGGTTAAATATTCGGGAGGTAAAATAGTCCCCCATTCGGATCTCCAAGCGGAGGCTACTCAGGAGAACGTCGTTGTCAGGAGAAAGAACACTGGCCTTCCAAGGATAGGAGCGTGGAATGTCGGATCCCTTAATCGGGAAGGTAGGTTAGAAAATTTAAAAAGGGAAAGTTTGATATAGTGGGAACTACTGAAGTTCTGTGGGAGGGGGAATAAGACTTCTGGTCAGTTAAATACAGGGTGTTAAATACAAAATCGAATAGGGGTAACGCATGACTAGATTTAATAATGAATAAAAAAATAGGAGCGCGGGTAAGCTACTACGAACAGAACAGTGAACGCCGTATTGTAGGCAAGATAGATACACAGCCCATGCCTACCACAGAAGTACAAGCTTAAAGGCGAGCTAGCTCCGCAGATGATGAAGAGATTAAAGAAATCTATGATGCGATAACGAAACTATTTAGATAGTGAAAGGAGATGAACACTTAATAGTCATGAGTGACTGGAATTCTATAGTAGGAAAAGGAAGAGAAGTAAACGTAGTTGGTGAATATGGAATGGGGGTAAGGAATGGTAGAATTTTGCACAGAGCATAACTTAATTGTAGCTAACATTTGGTTTAAGAATCAAGACAGATGGAAGAGACCTGGAGACGCTGGAAGATTTCAGATAGAGATTTAGGATCCAGGTTCTAAATTTTAAGACATATCCAGGTGGACTCTGACCACAATTTATTGGTTATGAACTGTAGATTAAAACTTAAGAAACTGCTTATAGGTGGCATTTTAAGGAGATGAGATAAACTGAAAGAACCAGAGGTTGTAAGGAATTTCAGAGAGCGTTAGGGAACTATTGACAAGAAAGGAAGAAAGAAATACAATAGAAGAAGAATGGGTCACTTTGAGAGATGAAATAGTGAAGGCAGCAGAGGATCAAGTAGGTAAAAAGACGAGGGCTAGTAGATATCCTTGGATATTTTTATTTAATTGACGCAAAGAGGAAATACAAAAATGTAGTAAATGAAGCAGGAGCAAAGAAATACAAAGTCTTAGAAACGAGATCGACAGGAAGGGCAAAATGGCTAAGCAGGGATGGCTAAAGGATAAATGTAAGGATATAGAGGCATATACCAGTAAGGGTAAGATAGATACAGCATACAGGAAAATTAAAGAGACCTTTCGAGAAAAGAGAACTATCTGTATGAATATCAAGGGCTCAGATGGAAAACCGTTCCCAGCAAAGAACGGAAAGCAGAGAGGTGGAAGGAGTAAACAGAGGGCCTATACAAGGGCGATGCACTTGAGGGTAATATTATGGAAATGGAAGAGAATATAGATGAATAAGAGATGGAATATTTGATACTGCGTGAAGAATTTGTCAGGGCAGTGATAGACTTAAGTCGAAACAAGGCCCAGGGAGTAAACAACAATCCATTAGAACTCCTGAAAACCTTGAGAGAGAAAACCATGACAAAATTATACCATCTGGTGAGCAAGATGTATGAGAGAGGCAAAATACCCTCAGAGTTCAAAAAGAACGTAAGAATTTCAATCCTAAAGAAAGCAGTTGTTGACAGATGTGAAAATTTATTAAACTCAGGGCTGCAAAATACTGGCATGAATTATGTATGGACGAATGGAAAAACTGGAAGAAGCCGACTTCGGTGAAGATCAGTTTGGATTCCGTCGTAATGTTGGAACGCGCGAGGCAATACTGACAGTACGACTTATCTTAGAAGACAGTGTAAGAAAAGGCAAACTTTAGCATTGTTAGACTTAGAGAAATCTTTTGACAATGTTGACTAGAATATTCTCTTTCATACTCTGAAGGTGCCAGGGGTCAAATACAATCATCGAAAGGCTATTTAGAATTTGTACAGAAACCAGATGGCAGTTATAATAGTAGGAAGGCATGAAAGGAAAGCAGTGGTTGGGAAGGGAGTGAGACAGGGTGGTAGCCTAGCCCCGATGTTATTCAATCTGTATATGGAGCAATCAGTGAAGGAAAAAAAATCGAAGTGTGAATTTACATCCGTGAGGAAGAAATAAAAACTTTGAAGTTTTCCGGTGGCACTGTAATTCTGTCAGACAGCAAAGGACTTGGAAGAGCAGTTGAACGGAATGGACTGTGGCTTGAAAGAAGGATATTAGATGAGCGTAAAGAAAAACAAAACGATTATAATGGAAGGTAGTCGAATTAAATCATGTATATCTGAGGTAATTATGTTATGAAATCGGACACTTAAAGTAGTAGGTGAGCTTTGCTATTGGGGGAGGAAATAACTCATGATGTTTGAAGTAAAGACGATATAAAATGTAGACTGGCAATGGCGAGGAAAGCGCTTCTGGAGAAGACAAATTTGTTAACGCCTAGTTTAGATTTAAGTGTCTGGAAGTACTTTTTGAAAGTATTTGTAAGGAATGTAGCGGTGTATAGTAGGGAAACATAGACGATAAATAGATTACACAATAAGAAAATAGAAGCTTTCGAAACGTGGTGCTACAGAAGAATCCTGAAGAATAGGTGGGTAGATCACGTAACTAATGAGGAGGTACTGAACGGAATTGGGGACAACAGGAATTTGTGGCACAACTTGACTAGAAGAAGGGATCGGTTGGTAGGACACGTTCTGAGACATCAATGGATCATCAGTTTAGTATTGTGGGTAATCTGGAGGGAGACCAAGGAATGAGTACACTAAGCAGATTCAGAAGGGTGTAGGTTGCAGTAGTTACTCAGAGAGTAAGAACCTTGCACAGGATAGTGTAGCATGGAGAGCTGCATCAAATCAGTCTCTGGACTGATGACTATAGCAGCAACAACATAATGTGAAGAAATGGATTAAAACCTGTGCCATGCCTGGGACATAAATCCAGGAGTCCAGTTTAGTAGGCAGAGGTGCTAACCAGTACATCACTGTAGCAGTATGGCCATCACAACTGCACACACTACTCTAGTCCAATGCCGTTCTCAATACAAATTTCAGTTCACACCTTCAGCCCATTTTTCCTTTTTTAAGTCGTCGGTGTTGCTGACGCTCTCCAGTATTGGAATAGAATCCCAGCTTTGGATCCTGCCTGTATCTCAGGCGTAGGTATTAATGTGAAGGAATTTTAATTTCCTAATTTCATTGAGAAATATGAGTATCAGCATTATGTTCGATAATAAGAGAAGCAGAATAAATAAATTAAAACTTGTGTTATGGCCGAGACAAGAGCTCGAGTCTCGTGCTTACGAGGCAGACATGCTAATCATTACACCACCATAGCATCATGCTCAAAAGAGCTGCAAGGACTGCACTATTTCAAGGGGCCTAAGTTCGGGCCGTGACACCAGTTTTCGTTGATTTCTTCGACTTCTACCGTTGTCGAAGATAAAGTGAAGACTGATATGTGTCGAGGAAATTGTAATTCCATCTCACCAATAGATCGCCTACGCCTGAGGTACAGGCAGCATTTCCCCATTACGTACAAAGCTGGGAGTGCTATTCCAGTACTGAAAAGCCTCAGAAATACTGACACTTTAAGAAGGGGAATATGAGTTGAAGGTGTCAACTGAAGTTTGTGTTGGTGAGGGCATTTGACTAGGCTTGTCTGTGCAACTGTGTACAGCATACGGCTGTCTTGGTGTAATGGTTAGCACATCTGCCTCGTTAGCTCGAGACACTGGTTCAAGTCTCAGCTAGAGCACAACTTAATTTCTTCAGCTTGTATCGTCATCTAAACACTTTGCTGTATTTGCTAAGCGATGATGAGATCTTGTTTTCTTTTTTTTTTTTTTTTACTTCTACCACATACATTAGGGTCTCTTTATTCAGAATCTGTGAATCGACTCTTCAGTGAATGCATCTCTACTGTTCTGCAAAATAAGTACTATCTATTTTATTTTTCGTAATCTTCCTCATCAGTGAGAACCTTTTCATTGCCATCTTACAGGTCTGTGGAACAAATCACGTGTGTAACCTAATTTAACTTTTAAGAATCAAAACGTTCCTGTTTGAGGGCGTTGCTACAGCTTATAAGCAACGTAGCGCGACTCTGATGTGGTTACATAAGGACCTACGCGTAGGCAAGGATTAGTGTGCCAATCGTTTAATTCCAACGCACGCGCAGTAAATGCAGAAAAGCGAATATGGCATTATTTCCAAACGCGTCCGAACGGTACCAACATTCTTTTCTTGGCTTCCGAAGGAAAAACGCTAGTAGCCGTCCATTGGAGAATGAAGAATGTGTAAGTGGCAGCATGTCTGTCGAAAACCACTGTTGCGGGAACGTTCACCAAGAGGTGCCGCTGCTTCGTGGTACCGCACCTCCTCAACCCAGAAGTTACGCAGACTACTGGGAGACACTCTAACCCTGTAATCCTGAACCCTCCCCATGTGGATATCACTCATTCGGTCACTTAACCATCAATGCTACACGAAGTACACCTGTAGTGCAGGTGGGGAATATGATTCGGCCATTTTCCTCCAGGTAGTCTCACAGGCTTGTCCATAACAGAAGTTTCACATGACTGGTAGCCAGTCTTGATCCTGTCTTGGTTGCTTGGATTCGTATAGTTATATTTTACTTGCAATCTGTTTGGTGTAGCTGAATCGTTTGATTATTTCCACTATTTTCTATCACATGATAAATATGTTCTAAATGAAACTCAACTGTTAAACTCTCACATATTTTTTGGTAACATTACCTGTTGCTTAATGTTGTGGTTGGCAGGAGAGCCAACTGTGTTCCTAAAGGAGGCCGAAATGCAAGCGTTTCAGCTCACGCAGGCTGGCGTGAGGTCTGGAACATGACAAGGGAATTATAATTGAGAAAAACGGACGTAGCTGGTGGCATACTTAACTTTAATCCATTAATGGAGAACGTCGCTCATTATGGTACATGATTCACAATATCAAAAGTACGGATACTGGCGCCTTGCTAGGTCGTAACAAATAACGTAGCTGAAGGGTATGCTAACTGTCGTCTCGGCAAATGAGAGCGTAGAAGTCAGTGAACCATCGCTAGCAAAGTCGGCTGTACAACTGGGGCGGGTGCTAGGAAGTCTCTCTAGACCTGCCGTGTGGCGGCAATCACTGATAGTGGCGACACGCGGGTCCGACGTATACTAACGGAGCGCGGCCGATTTAAAGGCTACCACCTAGCAAGTGTGGTGTCTAGCGGTGACACCACACTTAATATTAACTTTTTAATTTTCACGTTTCTCTCTATTCTTATTTCGGACGTAAAAATAAGTTCGAAACAGATTTTCGAAGTGACGTAGGAAGTGGACATAGCAGAAATCTATAAGACCTTTTTGAGCTCAAATTTTTAAGAAGTGTTTAGGGAAGCAGCCTACTCACAGATCAGAGTACTCAGACTGAACATGTGGATGAGAGGTCTAAGGATACAGCAGAAATATTAGATCACTCACAGTATTTGATAGATGCCGTGTTAGAGACGCTTTCTAGGTGGTAAGAGAAAGAGAAGGAGCAGCAGTGTAACGGTAGGGAAGAGCTACAAAATACTGAATTGTCAGGTGAAGAAGGAGAAGTAATTCATGCTTATATTTACGATGAGGATGATGTACTCTTATCTAAAGTGCCTGTGCAAGATGTTGATACTGTACTAATAGATTTAGGACAGGAGGTAAGTGAGAATGTAGAGGATAGCCTGTTGTGGGTCGATGAACCCAGTAGCTGTGACCAGTCGTCACTTGACAAGGAACCCGACGATAATGGTGAAAGTGGTTTAGCTGTAACTAGTGCTATGCCCGATCTGGAGACGCAGAGTCGCTCAGACTACAGTAAATTGGGTCATGTTCAGCAAACTAAATGTAATGAAGTCGTGCGGTGTTTCGATTTGAAATTAATTGACCGACTGGAAAAGGCAGCTGAAAATGTAATTCAGGAAACCCCTACACACTTTGACCTAAATGTAATGAAGACAGATGTCGATCACTTTAGTTGGAGACAAATCGAAAAGGAACTATTGGATGAGTTTGAGGAACCACCCGTACAAACTAGAATAAGCCACCCTATAATAATAGTGAATATGTTGGTTATCAATGTATGTTGTCTCTTAGACAGTGGAAGTGAGGTGAGTGCGATATCTGTCCTTCTTTGATGCATTACCTGATAAAGACAGGCTTACGGTAATGAGGGTATCAGGACTAATTGGTGCTACTGGCAAGGTGTCAAAAACGGAAAAAGAAGCTTTGCTGCCCTTTAACATTAATGATAATTTAATTGATCATCCATGCTTAATTGTAAACAATCTCAGTATTGGGGTTTTAATTGGCATAGATTTCTTGTAGAAATATCAGAGTGTTGTTGACTTTGAAAGAAGCCAGTTAAAAATGGTCTTGCCGATAACCGGAGTACTTAGGGTACCTTTTATTGATACACATGTAGTAACTAAAGATGAAACTTGTGAGTTGCCTATTAGAGTTCTGAAAAATTTAAGATACTGGGACGAAGGTGTTAATCTTAGTAAATACCAAGGACCTTTCAGGATCATAGGAAAACCACATGCCAATGCATATAGGCTATTGTACCCTAGGAGTAAAAAGATATTAGGTCTCATAAACGTGATTGACCTAAAGAAGTTCATTTTATTTATTTATTTATTTATTTATCCTGGCAAGATTAGGGCCATCAGGCCCTCTCTTACATCTAACCAGGCATTCTACTTATTTTACAGTCATATGTTTTAGTAGGCATGTTAAACTACATCTAATACAAAAAGTGAGATAAACAATTAGAAAGGTACATCTCGAAAAATACATTATTCAAGAGAAAGATTTTATATAGGAGTGCTGGCAGCAGGGAGTACGAGGGAGACTCATGGTGAAGGGAGGAGAAGAATAGAGAGACATGATGAAACATGATTAAGGAAAATATAAAGGAAAAGAAGACTGCGTGGCTAATAGAGATAGATGAAGTGGAAGGCATCTCAGGAGCAAGATAGGAGACGCTAGCTTTGCTATTTGACAGATGAGAGGATTGGCCTTGCACATTAATTTTGTGGAGAATTTTATGCGGATGATAGTAGGGAATGCTTCAACTTCTTCTTAAAAGCAACAGTAGATTGAATTGTCCTCAAGGTAAGGGGTAGTTTGTTCCAGAGGCGGACAGCGGCAACTGAGAAGGAGTTTGCAAAAGTTTTTGTTTTGTGTGTGGGCACAGTTAGGATACCAGATGAGAGGGACCTCGTGTTTCGATTATGATGGCATGACAGGTTTTTAATCTCTGAACCTAGGTACTGGGGTGCTTGCGCGACGAGGAGTCGGTGAAGTAGACATATAGTGTGGTAGTCACGCAGTTTGTCCGGCCTCAGCCACCCTAGATCGGAGTATGAAGCACTAACATTATCATATCGGCGAATGTTGCAGGTGTAACGCACACAGGCATTCATGGTTAGCTCTAGCCGTCTTTTGTTTTCGCTACTCATGCCTTGTTGAATCACATCACAATAGTGGAGGTTCGGTAGAACGAGTGCTTGCACGAGCTGGCGTTTCAAGTCCTGTGGGAATATGTTCCGAAACTTTTGAGAGCATAGAGAGAAGTAGACGTCTTTCGGCACACTGCCACTGTATTCTCCACCCAGTTGAGATGCTCGTCCAAAGTTACACCCAAGTTCTTCACTGTTTTCTGATATGGTATTGGAGTACCTTCGAGCAGAATAGGAGGTAGCCGTTCGCGGAAATCTGAAAAGAAGTTCATGGGTAGTGAATGAATTCTGTTGGGAGAAGGTTGTTCTGTAACCTCTACACAGTGTGGCAGCTGTGCAGTCCCAGCTGTGTGAGATCTTCTTTCCACTTCAGGTCTCACTCATGCTTCATCTTCCCTACACACAAAAAAATCGACCCCTTCTTCTTTCATTGTGACCCACCCTTAGATATTAAGTAAACAGAGTCTGAGGCACTCTTTTTGTTTGTTCTACAGGACAAACCAGATAATGGCAGCCTGGTAGCCGCGTGAAAGCGTGGAGTGACTTGGACACAAATCGCAGTGACCCCTCCCCTTTCCCTATGTAATTGAGAGTGAACGTGAAGGAAGCACACCATAGCTTAGCATAAATACACTTCGATGAAGTAAGCACATAATTGCAGATGTGGAACTGACATAGCAGCAGACGACCAATATGTGGATTTAGTAGTCAACTAAACGTAGTGTGTTTTAAACACTCAAAACTGTACTATTACCACAAGTTACTCACATGTACAAAGAAACTGAGAATACAACTACTAATCAAATATACTATCTCTAAGAATAAGGTAATCGAAGATGAGTCAGCTAAGTAAATAAAATACAGATTTGTCAGGAATGTACCGAGCATTGGTTCAGTGTTCCGGCCCAGAAATAATAAACTGAAATGAAATAGGATTTATGATTGTATGCCTTAGGCATAAATTTTCTCTAGTAAGTGACTAACGGCGTTTTGAGCCATTTGTTTATCGATTTAATGACAGTTAAGTAACCGTTAGATTAAAATGAAAAAGTTCTGTTAACTATGTTCCAGTAACATATTGAAAGATAAAATGTATATATATATATATATATATATATATATATATATATATATATATATATCCGCATTTCATTGTGACCCACCCTTAGATATTAAGTAAACAGAGTCTGAGGCACTCTTTTTGTTTGTTCTACAGGACAAACCAGATAATGGCAGCCTGGTAGCCGCGTGAAAGCGTGGAGTGACTTGGACACAAATCGCAGTGACCCCTCCCCTTTCCCTATGTAATTGAGAGTGAACGTGAAGGAAGCACACCATAGTAACTTTGCCTCCTCTACCCTTGTGAATGGAAGTGTAGAACGCCAGCCAAAGCGGCTACAACCACGTGTGTAAAAATGAAATTTTCACGATTTGTGCAATTTTCTTTCAGATTTAGAAAAGACTGCTAAGATATAATTATCTGTTTATGTATCATGAATAACTGTGTTATTTTCTTTGAATTTGTGTATGTAAAAATGTAAAAGATTTTTATAGTTTTACATATTTTATGTGTTTGTCTAAGACAATATATATGCCAAAGTGTTTCATTGATTTTACTTAAATTTTAAGTGATAATGTTGCTTAAGAGGCAGTGAATATACCAGCAATTTAAATAATTGAAGTAGGTAAAAAGGTTTTCTTTTAATATTTCTATATGTTTACATTTAAATTCAATTTTTTCATAGGGAGTTAAGCTGTACTATTGCTTCCCTTTTTGTAATCATTTTTATATTTTCATTAAAAAAAATTAAGTAGAGGGTGATGTATGGAAGCACCCTACTCACGCGGTATAAAACTCACATCAGTCTTTCCATTGTGTGCCAGCCAGTCCGCAGTAACTAGCTCTGACGTCATAGATGTTGCGCAATACTTTAAAAATCAAGTAAATAACCTGAAACGTTTCCAGCATGTTATGAGTAATACTAAATCAGTATGTTTTGAATATCAGTTCAATAACTTAAACCACTTTCGAAATTTGGACGTTTTTCTGTAAAAATCATTGGCGCAACATAAAAGAGCTAGAAACTTAAAAAATTATATTTAGATTACTTTTGCATAATAATTTAATAGAAACAGTATTCTGGATCTCATAAATTAAAATTTTAGTTGAAATTCATGATTTTCTGGTTTTTGTCTTAAAAATTAAGGAAGCAAGATAGATTAAGTAGGCGAATAAATAAAGCTAGGATGTTTAAATTTAAGTAGAATGGAGATTCGCTATAATCATAAAGATGTGAGAAGTTTCAACAGAACAACTATAAAACTATAGCGATAGCGTATCTCCAAAGGGCAAGTTCAGAGCTCGTCTACTGCGTGTAGTATAATTAAATTAATTCTCTTGCCCAAAATATTGGACTTAGCAACGTCAGACTTTTATTATGATTACTTACCTGTATGCTGATTGCACATTTAAATTGAGAGCTTCATCGGTCATCAGCAAAGGAAGCAATGATTTATTCGATAACGTAAAGTGGTGCATTACTTGCCCAGCGGCTAGTCGGGACAGCGAATTTAATCAGGCGTTCCCTTAGCCGTCGTACCGCGGCTTTATATATAAAAACGCTGCGCGAGAAAGAAAGGCCCCAGTTCTCTCCAGCCGCTCATCAGAGCACCACCTGTGCCAGGAGTCGCGTCGCGTCGGTATCATTGCTACAAACAGCGTCGGTAACAAGTTACTCGGGATACGCCTAACGAAGAAATCATTTTCGAGCGAAGTGTTAATTCTGGGGTGACTTTAATGATCTATCTTCAGTTTGCGTATGTCGTATCTACACGTGCCGCCGCGGGACAGACATTCCACCATTATTTAGCGTGGCATTTGATGAACATTATCATCAAATTATGGCGAGCATTCACTTAAACATTTAACTGAAACAGTTATAGTTGCATCTGCGCATTAGATTCTGAACTTCTCTGGGAGTTGGATTGTGTGACTTCTTTTTGGTCTGTGACTTTCAGAATATAGTGAACCTTTTAGAGTGAATCTTTTTTATTATGAAACCCAGACAATCTCCTAATTCCTCAGAGGTATAAGCTGTAGATATAAGTGTATTTCTCAGTTGAAGTGGGCACTAGGAATTCTAATTACAGGCTTCACGTTTTGCTAATCACTTTCTGGTTGCCAATATTGTAGTTAGAGAGCCAGTGTTGAGAACGGCAAACAACAGCATTAATTAAATCATAGGGACATTTCAATAATAATTATTTCCACCCACCGCCCCACATATGGTGCATGTGCCGGGAAATGCGTCTTTTCTACATTCCACATCCATTATTTCTAACAATTAATTTCATACGCCGCCTCACAAGTGGATTATGAGCCAGATGAAGAAACTGCAACTATCCCCAGTTTTAGAAAGGATACTGAAGCACACACGAACCACTTAATACGTCAACTTCATTTCACCTTCATAGTACGTCGTCTCGAACTTCGTATTCTAGCGAGGAAGAGATTCACCATTTACACAAGGATTACCCACACATCTCAATTGAGAATGGGCCACATGTTTCAAACGAGGATAAACTATTAGTTGGGACTGTACCTTTCACAGTTTTTCTCAAGGATTGCTACAAATGGAGAAGGAAAAAGGAAAACTTTATAGAACACCGTTGAAAAATTTGATCATTTATTTACCAGGAAACAAGAAAGAGGCAAAGGATGTAAAATCGGCTTTGGAAGTATGGAAATTGTGTTTTACTGAAGAAAATTTGAACACAATTACACAGTTTACAAGCAAAGAGTTAGCTGTATTGCGGCTGGAATAGAGAAACGACCGACACTTGCAGGATGTAAATGTTGAAAATGCTACCTTCAGACCATCGTTCGCTCGGAGAGAAACGCTACCGAAATTGTAGCCTTAATTGGTTTATGTATAATGCAAACGTTATGGAAGTCTGTGCAGTATTCTCTAAGGAATTATTCGATAAGGAATCGGGGATACCAATATTTCGGTCAACGATGTCTGAGGCTCGCTTTCGATTTTTACTAAATCGTCTGTGGTCTGGCGATTACGAAACTGCAAATGGGACGAAACAAAACGATAAGTTGGAGCCTACCATGAAGTGATTAAGAGATCTTTTTTAAAATGAAAGAATTATGTGCTCCCCCAGAGCATATCACAATCAATGAGCAGCTAGTAGGATTCAGGGCCCACTATTCATTCCAGATGTATATTCCATCGAAGCCGGACAAGTACAGCATGAATATCTTGATGTGCTGTGATTCCAAAACGTATTATGCTCCAGATGCTGAAATATATACAGGTAAAGCTCAAGACCAGAGAACATTCCAGCAGCTCAACAGTACTATGAAAAGTTGAACGCTTCTTTCCTTGGGACGTATAGAAATGTAACTACCGATAACTGGTTTACGGCAGTGAAGCCAGTACAAGACTTACTAGAAAAAATAACGGTGATTGGAACCTTCAGGAAAAATAAAAAAGTGATTCCACCAACATTTCTGGAAGCAAAAACCAGTCAGAAGAACTCTCGTATGTTTGCATTTAGTGATCACCATAGTCTCCTGTTTTACGGTTCGTGAAAGAAGAAAAAGATCATCATGCACCAGAAAAGAGATGACCCAAACTAAAATAAGATAGTGCCAAATACTATAGAATTTTACAACCAGAACAAAGCAGTCGTTGATACTTTGGGCCACCTGTGTCATACATTTTCTGCATTACGAAAAGCTAGATGTTGGTCATTATATTTTTTTCTACAACTTCCTAGATATCATTGGAGTCAACGGTATGATCCTTTTGAGAGCTCTGCTCCATCGGAGAAGGAAGTGATCAACGACAGGCTTTCGTATTTGAAAAACTTTCGCATGCTCTTTGTAAGACCGAAAATGATCAGCCGACTGATTTTCCTACTTCGTCTCGCCAGCTCCGTGAGACCAAATGTAGTGCGCCAAAATTGGACAATGAAATTCGAGCACCTCTCAGAACACAACCATCAGCAGGAAGATGCGACTTATGCTCTGCATCTCAAGATAGAATCTCCAGGGTTAACAGCACCATGTGTAACAAGCTCATCCGTTTGATGCATCAAAAGATGTGTCCTGTCTGTGGGCGGATCTATTCCTTATTTGCATCGACTATTGTCCTTTATATAATAAGCAATGTATTATAAGTTATATGTACTAATTTAAAATATATCGTTATTAAAAACAAAAGAATATTTTTTCCTAGGGTACTACTTTGTAGTATAAAAATGGGTAGCTTTCCAGAGTTAAAAAAGGCCTTGAGATGTCGGACGAGAAAATGCAGCAGGCAGGTACAGGCTTTTTAACGCAGCAGGATACGGTGTTCTATCAAAGGAGTATCTTTTACTTGGTGGGCCTGTGGGAGATCTACCTTAGAGGACGAGGTGACTTCGCCTGATTTTCATACCGACTTTGGAGTGTACAACCTTCGAATGGAAACGTTTTGATCGCCCCCCCCCCCCAACCATAACGTAATAACGTAAGCGTGCGAATTCAGCGCACAACCACGGAGACGACAATATGGTACTGAAAGACCAACAACAAATTTAATGCTTAGTACCTTCAGGATTAGAAACCATCCGACACTAGATACAGTCCGAGCAGCGCATAACTGGATCATCACCTTCGAGCAGAGTTCTTCAGGGGCCATGAGTAAGGAATGTTATAGCAAATGGACGAACGTTGTCATCGTGAATACTTCATACACAGAGCAATCTTTAGATTTTTGGTGGTGTAGTGTGTTGCCCGACTTTCCTTTCACGTCAGCGCGCCTTTCTCCCACGTATCCTGTCTGACTACACAACACTCTTGTAGCAAGAAGTTTCGTATTCTGTTGCTGTTGTTCTTCATCATGGTAATGGAAGGTGCGATTTGAACTCAGTCTTATTGATATAACTGCCCGAACGTATAGATATTTAAATCCAACGAAAATCATGTTGCGTACATTCGGAGTGAAATTAGGCATTGAATTTCAGTAGTCGTGTAATGCGTTAACTGACTAATACTAGCTCAGTTTGGCAACCACGGAACAAGAAACTAGCGGGGTCTCTTTGAAGAAACTATACCAAAATTTCGATGAAGTTATTTAAGCGAACTGCAGGAAACCTAAGTTATAATTGAGGAATTCTGGGCTGGATTTTAAATTTCAGCCCAGAGGCAATCTTTTAATGACTCCGCTACTTCCCTCAGATACCCTTCACACTGTAGCCCTAGTGCCCCTTTACCATACTTAAGAAACAATTTTCATGGACCATTTCGTAGACTTGAATAATTGAATTCAAATTATTATTTTCAGGTGATACTGCAATATCGCAAAGTAATGGATCTAAGTGGTGATTTGTTAAGTGCAAGAACATAGACAACGAAAAAAACCGTTGTCATAGGCAGTTTGAAACAATTTCTATAAAATTTTTCAGCTCTGAATTACTGGTTAGTGGCTTACCTCATCACAAGGTATCGACTGTTTACTGGCTGAGATTTTATGAAATTATTCATTTTAATGACGTCGTCACGATGCCTTTTACAGAAGGATAGTTTTTTGCAGCAAGTGTCTTCTTAACTGTGTAAAATCCTACGGAATCTTCTGCTTTCCAGATGGTAAAGTGTGTGTTAGGTGAAAAATCAGCAATAGGAATAGCCTAAAATCTCCTTTCGGATGACTCACTAGTCCATGTCATCAGAGAATTAGAATGAATGAACTTATATTTATTTTCATATCATTCACGGGTGAATTCAACGATGTAACTGGACTCTCAGTATTGTAGTACTTAGTTACCAGCAGTGAGCCACAGAGCGATGATCGATGGCTCGGGTCATGCTCCCAGGTTCTACAGATTTTACTCCCAAGTCAGCCAGTAGGGGGTGCGCATGTCGCGCGCCGAGGTCTCTTTATCATGACTGCAGACAGCAGAGGTGGTCAGCCACAACTATCGACTTGGGCATATTTGCCTGAAGAGCGCTGGACAATGCACACGCTGCCTGGCTACGTGCTGGAGGAGTCATCCGAAGAAAGGAAAGAGGAGGAAATCATAAGCCGTGAGATGATCGTTACAACACATACACGAGTCTGCTACCACCAGTGGGCCGTCTGCGAAAAGGCTATACCGGCTGAGCGCATTTGCGAATAGATTTAAGACCTCCGTTCTTCGACTGCGTTCTGCGAACTGGAATGAAATGAAAACGCCCAGGCATATCTTTTAGCGGAAATGCTGTGTTGTCTTCGCCTGCGGCTCCAAGTGCCGTACAGTTAGCACTGTGATAATTTGAAATGTTCAGAAATTCAGTGCTTTCATCTGCTGCAACGCTCGGCCTCTCCTGCCGTACATTTACTAGAATATGTCTTTCTTATTCTCTCCATTGAATCGGCTCTTTTTTAATGCTGAGACACCGCTGGCTGTATCAGCAGCACAGCTTTGTCTCCTTGGGTATAGGTATTAATAAAGAGTTCCACTCTTATTTACAGTAATTAATTAGTTTTAAAGGGGCTACGTTATGTTATTTATGTTAACCGGGGACCTAGAAACGACGGAGAGGCTCCGTCCCCGCCGCAGCCGCAGTGGTCCTCAACCCCACGAGGGCTACCGCAGTCCACTTCACCCCTCCGCCGCCCCACACCGAACCCAGGGTTATCGTGCGGTTCGGCCCCTGTTGCCCCCCCCCCCCCCCCCCCCCCAGGGAACGTCTCACACCAGACTAGTGTAACCCCTATGTTTGCGTGGTAGAGTAATGGTAGTGTACGCGTACGTGGAGAACTTGTTTGTGCAGCAAACGCCGCTGAGGTAGAATAAGGGGATCCAGCCCGCATTCGCCGAGGTAGATGGAAAACCGCCTAAAAACTATCCACAGATTGGCCGGCTCGCCGGACCTCGACACAAATCCACCGGGCGGATTCGTTTCCGGTGACCGGCGCTCCTTCCCACCCGGAAAGCCGTGCGTTAGACTGCACGGCCAACCGGGCGGGCTTATTTAAGCCATTACTGGGCGACAAGTTTTAAATGGATCGTCTCACGTAATTTTTCTGCTAACAAGACTACCTCCCCATTGCACCCCCTCCTCAGATTTAGTGGTAAGAGGGCCCAATGGACTGCCCGTCAAAAACTGAACACAGATGAAGCATGAAAAGAGGACGAAATGTACTGGACTGTGAAAAAGAAAGCAAAATAGAAATAGTGAACTGTCTAAGAACAAGAATTGCAGCATAGAGCAGCCGGGAACAGAAATGCCGTCGTGCTTAAGTGGTTACGGTGTTGAAACCTTCCTTGTGACGACTTTTTCTTATTTCTTTTCTTTTCGTTGTTAGCTTTATGCAGATCTGCGTTTGTGTCGTGGCGTAACGTCCCTTTAGCAACAGCGAGGTGTCAGGTAAGTGGCTTTCGAATGGGAACCGCAAACGTTAGATGACAAGGCGATACATCAACCGAGTTCTCCACCGGTAAACACGTCCGGTGTCTCATTCATGGCATTAGTGACAGTATTTGTAAGTATGTCATATGTCAAGAATCTCTTATCGAGGCACCTAATTTGTATGTCTGGTAAGGGAGTGACATATGTCTTCTTGCCAGATATAGGTGTTCGAATGAAAGTGGAGTTTGATACATAAGCTGCAACAAACTAACACGCCAGTTTCACAATTACTTAGTTTGTCTGTGCTCTGTCAAAACATTTGTCTTTAAAGTTTTTGAAGTTGTGTTCCGTTTTGCAAGTCTTGACTTTTGAATTCCTATGTTGTAAAATGTAAACTTTCACGGCCGGAACTGTCATGATTAATAGAATTCTTTTCCGGGCTATTATGCCGTGGTCTGATGGATTTCGCATTGTAACCCAACGTTTCGTCCCCATCTGCGGAGGACATCTTCAAGGGGGTTCGTGGCTTCTGTTAACAGAAGCCATGAACCCCCTTGAAGATGTCCTCCGCAGATGGGGACGAAACGTTGGGTTACAATGCGAAATCCATCAGACCACGGCATAATAGCCCGGAAAAGAATTCTATTAATCAATTCCTATGTTGTAACATACTTCTCCATTTACTTGTTGTTTTCGTTTCTGTGAGACGTCTGTGTGGTATCTCGCCTGCTCTCACTATTCATCACTGCTTGGAGTCAGACTAACATTTGAATATATGGTCCTGCTTAGGAATGTTAGACTACGTTGTTATTTGAATCATTGGGGTACATTTTGAGTGGGGCCAGCTCATCTGTTTTTCTCAATTGTTTCATCCCTAAGCAGTTAGAGTTGCTCACTGTATCTACACTTTTTGTGTGTTTCAAGATATTTTTGTACGTGTTTTAGAATTAGCCGTTGCGTACAATATCACGGGTGTATGTGAATGAGTTTAGACTAATGGCCGACGTCAGCGTTTGAATGCTCTCTTCTGACATTTTGGTAGGGAGCAGGTTGATTGTAACTGATCAAGTCACCTGATTTTCTTGTTGATTATTATATGCTCATGTACCAAAAGTCATTGTATACCTCCTAAGATCGTGTTGCACTCCCTTTTGCTCGGCGTAGTGGTGGACTCAGTAAGTCACTGGAATTCCCATGTAGAAATATTGAGCCAATGTGCCTCGATAGCTGTCCAAAATCACGAAAGTGTCGCCGGTGCAGCAGTTTGTGCACGTGCAGCAATTTATTCCATAAATGTTCTGTAGGATTCATATACAGCGATGTGGGTGGGCAAATCATTCACTCAAATTATCCAAAATGTTCTTCGCACCAATTGCGGACAATTGTGGTCGTTGACATGTCTGAGAACTTGAAGTCCATGAATGCCTGGAAATGGCCTCCACCTAATCGAACATAAACGTTTCCAGTTAATGAATGGTTCAGTTCGACCAGAGGATCCTGTCCATTCCATGTAAACACGGCACACACCATCATGGAGCCATCATCAGCTTGCACAACGCCTTGTTGACAACTTGTGTTCGTGCCTTTCGTATTGTTGTCTGGTGCCAGAATGTGGCGTTGTAAAACTCGTTGAAAACTGTTCAAATGATTTATTCGTTTCCATTACAGTGCTTCGTTCACCTCTGTCCACTTCACAGGCCCCGCAATGCTGAGGCCAAGGCCCCAGGGACCTGTGCAACGCAACGCTGTGTTTGTGCCGGCTTTGTTCGCCAGCTGCAGAGTTTCGATTACGTCAGGATGGCTGCGCCAGCTGCTGACTCAGCGACAACTGTCCTTGTTGTCTCCGCGCTGCTCCGCCAGGAGTAGTAGGCTGGACCCACAGCTGCTTCTTCTTCGGCTGGAGTAGCTGGGAATGCAGCGGCAATGACCGCCGGCGATCCGGCGTCCGAATCTGTGTCCCCTCGCTTCGGAAGTCTCCGGCGCGTGTCGGGAGACAAGACGACTGCCCACAGTGGCGATCAGAAAGCGGCCCGCCCTGGCTGGCAGCTGACCCCGCGTCGGCCTCAGAGGGTCGAACCAATGATCCGCCATGAATTGGGATGCTGTCACTCCATCTGTTGCTGCGTGTAGCCTGGCGGAGTGACATGCCCCGCCGTCCAGGAGACGTACCACACTTGAATGACTCTCGTTAGAAAACACCTATTTATACTCTGCTGCGTGCCTCTGTTTAGCTAACGCACCGTTTCGTGTCACGACAGCACCATACCCCGGTTGTGCCAGAGGGCCCCTTCTGCCTATAGCTTGCGCCATACTCTTTTCAGTGGTTCAACGGCCCTGTGGCCTCCATTCGACTTCACAACCGCTGGTCAGTATAACTCATTGCAATCCAGCCCGCACCTCGCTGTAACACGTGCTCAGAGTATCGTACAAAACTAAACTGCCCTATTCTACAGGATGGTGTCACTACAGTATGGTTAGCACCACACTCGAACTATCATCAGCTTTTAGTAACTGAACAGGTCACGGTTTACCAGTGTCTAGGGTCCAAGCGATATGGTTACAAGAAAAGGTGCCGCAGGTGACGTCATGCTGTTAGGAAAGGCACTATTGTCGGTCGTCTGCTGCCATAGCCCATTAATGCCCAATTTTGTCGTACTGATGTAATGGATATACGTTCGTCGTACGTCTGACATTGATTTCTGTGGTTGGTTATTCATGCAGTTTTGCTCATCTATTAGTAGTGACAACACTACGCAAATGCCGCTGCTTTCAGTCTTTAAATGAAGACCAACGGCCACTGTATTGTCTGTGGTGGGAGGTAGTGCCTCAAATTTGTTTCTCTCAGCACACTCTTAACACTGTGAATTTTGGAATATTGAATTCCCTAACAATTTCCGAAATGGAATGTCCCATGTGTCTAGCTCCAACAACTACTCGTCGTTCAAAGTATGTCAGTTCCCCTTGTGTGACCATAATCAATCAGGACCTTTTTCGCATGAATCACCTGAGTAGAAATATTGGCTTCGCCACTGCCTTCGTATAGCGTACACGATGGTCTCACCATTTTTCTATGTGCGCAACGCTGTCCGATGACTTTGGTCACCTGAGTGTGGTTCTTTACATGATTTAGTAACTTATAGTAGTATTTTCGGCCTTAATCAAGTGCATTTTGTTATGTATGATGCTCGGTTACCCATTACCCATTCCTTCCTCTCCATAAGCCTATCGGCTGGTCACGTATGAAGCAGGAAAACTGATTAGAGGAGAATCGTCTTCTTTGTAAATCTCCACCCATACGCAGTTGGGAATTTTGTTCGTTCGAGAGGCTCCATGATGGCCCCAGATCCACTACTACTGTTGTCAAAATGATCGCTGGGGGAGGTAAGAAGCAGTTGGGGCGACGGACTCGCCATCCCTCCCGCTCTTAGTGCCACTGTTGAAAGAAAGGATGCACTCTACCTTCAGTCAGCCAATAGTCGAGTCATAGGCCTACGCCAAGAGCTTACCTTAGAACAGTCCTTGAATTTCTTTACTCTCTAAAGATCTAATTCAATATGGAGAGTTTACGAGTACCCCAGTAATTTTAATTAAATTATCACTGGTTATTCTACAGCATTTGGTAACCACGGATTTGGTATGAGCGTAACAGTAATTTTATTGTCAGCCGACAGGTGGCAATTCTTCCACATTCTTGCTTTCCCTCACACAGTTGTCAGCAGATATTATTCTGACTCACGATTATATTCATGCACTTACACGTGTTTTGATTGAGTTACTTATGATACATCACAACTAAATTTTACGTTTGTATTTATTACATACACCATTAGAAAAGTAACATTACCTAAAATCATAACAATTTCACCATTTGATTTCTTTTATTTCATTTGATGTGTCTACTGCAAATATGGATCCATAATCATTTTCAAGCAATTTTTCGCTGTTTATTTGACTGACTACCACAGGATCGAACTAAATCGCCAGAAAATTACAATAGTAGTCAAGAGGAAGTAAAAAAATAGTCAAATAGAGAAACTGTTATCATTTAAATACTTCTGCACTAGTTCTTGGTGAGTTTTGTTTTATGAATCTAAGTCCGCAGTTAAAGGCATTTTGCAGTGCCCAAAGTTTCGTCCGCCAATACTGGAGTCATAACCAGAGGCTGTGAAGACCTAGTCAGCAGTATCAAACCTAAATAAACTTAGCAAGCCGAACTTCTTATACTTAGCCACGCAATGATCGGGTAATTACGGCACTGCCCAAGACGTGTATAATAGAGCTTCTAGTTCGGTTTATTTAACACAAAGGCTACAAATGGTCTAATTTCAGTCCTCCTCCTTTTCTAATAAACTTATTTTTGTGCTTCTGAATTGATATGACTCCCTGTCCTGTTATTTGATCTTGGTATAACGCTTATGTGCTAAATGCTCCATGTTTTTCTGGGAGCAATAGTCCCTGCGTCTCATAAGCCGTAGTTACTATGCACATTCTGCCAACTGATGGGCCAAAAATTTGGCTTATTGTGTCAAGAGTAATAGGCGCGGCAATTTACAGATAACCTTCAAGTGGAATAACAATTATTGTTGCTGCAATTTATAACGTAAAACTGGAGTCATCATCAGAGGCAAGAGGATTTTTTAAAAGTATATTGCATTTTGATATGTTAATTTTCTGGTTATGTTGTACAGTGAAGATGGTTGAGGATTGTCGACATGGTGTAAAAGAAAGGAAGTTCTGTGCAAGCACCGAGGATGCTAATGGACGTCCTCAGTGCTGAAGCTGGCCGCTAGATAAAGCACAGACGGCAGTTATCTAAATTCTTACTAATGCTAAATATGCTAAAAAAGGTTGTTATGTCTATTGCTCATGTTCCAGGTAAGAATGGTTTTTAGGGCTCAATCCAGGTTTCAATCGGGAGTCGATTAAATGGATGGGGAGGCTGAATGGTTACGGGGAATTGGAGTGAGTTGAGTGCTGTCTGCTGTGATGTAGGTCAGTTTCAGCTAAAAGAATTTTCCAGGTAAAATTTCAGCGCCTTGTCAAAAATCGTGATCGACAATCTCTATCGTATTACGCGGTAATCAAGATAAGAGAATCATAGGTTGAGGAAATTACAGTAATAATTAGTCGATCTATGAATAAATAATGTCTAGAACAGTTCATGTGACTATTTAAGTGGAGTGTTCGACCAGTACTATTACCGATCGTTCTAAAGTGTTACGTAGCTATCAGGGGGCTATCCATTGACACAGTTAAGTTCCTTTCTCTGAGTTTTCGATGAATAGCTGGTATGCAAATTAAATGCTGAGAAAATCCCAGTTTCAAAAAGTGACAGAAAAATTCAGACTACTACAACTGCTTACCTAATTACACTAAAGTTCACTCAACCTAAAATTGGTAAAATTACCCTATTTTGTTTTGGTCCTGAGAAACTGTATTTTTTATTTACTAATTTTTTGCTTCGATTAGCTCTATTCTTTCTCTAATATATGCATTTAGGCTTCAATTACAGAACCAAGAACACCAAAGGGAATGAAATAATCAGTTTTTCGGGGATGTAACAAAGAGAGTTGTTAGTAAATAACGAGAAAATTGGAGAGTTACCTCAGACTTGGTAGGAGTGGGATAAAATCAGTCGATTATTACTGCTTTATGGTGACAAAAGAAATATTTATTCGATAACTATCAGTTGTTCGTAATGTTCATTCATTAATATTTGAAACTAATTATTTAGTTAGTATTGAACTATGGTAGGCCTACTGTACGTAGAAAACATGACCATTGGCGAGGAAACGCACTTAGCCCACATGATACGTGCTGCACACTGTTATTTAACAGTGATAACGGTGTGTATAAGACCCGCAGTGGTAGTACTTACATAAGCTATAATGAGGTTATTTTGCTCACAAAAAACAAGCAATTGTCAGTAAAATAATATACTGGTCAAGTGTTGGGTGTTGATGCGTACAGACACTTTTATGTATTGTTCGAAACGTTAGACAGAAATAGGTCAGCGCCACAGAACTCTTTGAGACAGTGCAGTGGATGTTGCATACTAGCGCTATGGCAAGAGGTGGGCGGTGGTTTTTTTTTCAATGCTCAGACAGACACCTTGCTTGATGGTTTAAATATCATTATGTCAATACAATATCTCCATGCACTGTGCTGATGTGATCTGCATCTATTTTTACTAATGGGAGGAAAACTTTCTCTTGTTCACTAGAAGCTGTAGATCACTTATTACGTATTACATCTGTCTCCTTGTCAGAGTAGCCATTCTTCTGAAAGTGGTTGTTAAATGATTGAGCTCATCTGCCGAGCACAGTGATTCCTTAACACCAGTTCACCAATGTTTCGATCACTATTCTTTTCTGTTTTGGATATTGAATGAAATTTTTAAGTGGGTGTCTGACTGGCGTGGGGGCTCCGTAGACTTACCAGCAAATCCCAAAAAGAAATTTAACATTTTCTTTCTCTTTCATAGTACACTGTATATATTGGAATTAGTGTCGCCCACGACATTTAGAAATTCTGAGAGTTCGTCCTTCCCAGGAGGCCATATAATGAACGTATCACCAACGTACCGAAAACTACGAAATTATTTTCTCTTCGCTGCCTGAAATGATACGTCTTCAATTTTTTGTCCCACTAGAAATTCACTATCACTACACGGACATGGTTCCCCATAGCCACGTCATCAGGTTGCTCATGAAATTTGTTGCCCCACCGAAAGCAAATTGTCGTGAGTTAATGATTGGAGAGACACGCCGTACCATTTATGTAAATACGTCAAAACTACAGCAGCATCTCATTAACAGGAACCATAGTAGACAGAGATACTATTCTACATGACTATGAGAGTAAAAATATTGAAATTATCGAGAAAAGTAGTACTGTTAACCCTAATTACAAAACGTTTACCGTCCCTACCAAAACAACGAGAGATGCTGTACTGAGTAAGACAGGTAACAAGTAATGACAATGCAAAGTGGGGGACTAAATAATGACCCGAGATGAAAATTCTTACAAAGTAGTCGACGAGTGCGTATGCGGCAATGAGGCAGGAAATGACGACGACATAGCCCTGCAAGGCGGCAGGCTGCGCTAGAAGCGCGGCGAGCAGTGGCGCTCCGGCTGATTGGATTCCCTATTAGGCGGCGGCAATCAGCGCCTTGGGGCACCTGCGACCTGACCGCAGCCACCACCCCGGCTGCCCGCGTCCGCAGCTGCTCTTCCAGCACTCCCGCCAGCGCATTCCCCGCCTCTGAAATTACGCCTTCTCATTTAGATTACAGTGCTGACTGTTCCCGCACAAAAACGCACTTTTCTACATCATTAATTTAACCATATTAACAATTGGTAAATATAGGTAAGAAGCTATGAGGTCAAATCTCAACAGACAATTCAGACGTAAAAGTAACTCTTAGCGCTCCCCAGCAGTGTGTAATATGAGTACTACTTTTCGCAATGTACACTGCTGAGAAAACAAAATTATAGGCTACCAATTCATTCAAGATTTATTTTTTCCAACAGTGCGTACGGAGTACATGAAATGATTACATTTACAGCTCAGTAGCACAAGTTGCTCTGAGGTGCCAGCCGGCCGGCGTGACCGAGCGGTTCTAGGCGCTACAGTCTGGAACCATGCGACCGCTACGGTCGCAGGTTCGAATCCTGCCTCGGGCATGGATGTGCGATGTCCTTATGTTAGTTAGGTTTAAGTAGTTCTAAGTTCTAGGGGATTGATGACATCAGAAGTTAAGTCCCATAGTGCTCAGAGCCATTTGAACCATTTGAATCTGAGGTGCCAGGTATCGACCTATGGTGCAACATCCCATCTATTCACGTAGTTCCGTAGGACTTGTTGGTGGTTTAGTCGCACGAATAATCTCTCGTGCTGTTATAACCCACGCATGCTCCATTGGAGACAAGTCCGGAAATCGTACTGGCCACGGAAGTTGCTAACATCTGGCAGCGCACGTCGAGTTTCATGGGCTGTGTCAGGCAGAGCATTACCAAGTACATCTCCTTCCTGTAGCAAGAACGGAAAAAGAAAGGTTCTAACAACGTTCTGCACATACCGAGCGCTGGTTACCATCCCGTCCAGAAATACGAAAGGTGAACGAGAGTTGCCAATTATCACAAAGAAGATGATGTTTTGTTTGTGGAGCGCTCAACTGCGTGGTTACTTTACACAGTCCAATGTCACCACTTCCACGAATAATGATGAAATGTCGAGGACAACACAAACACCCATATCCTGAGCAGAGAAAATCCCCAACCCCTTCCGAAATCGAACCCGTGACCCGTGTCCAGGTGCAGCAACGTGAGCTTCAAAATGGTTCAAATGGCTCTGAGCACTATGGGACTCAACTGCTGAGGTCATAAGTCCCCTAGAACTCAGAACTACTTAAACCTAACTAACCTAAGGACAACACACACATCCATGCCCGAAGCAGGATTCGAACCTGCGACTTAGCGGTCGCGCGGTTCCAGACTGCAGCGCCAGAACCGCTCGGCCACCAGCGGCCGGCTGCAACGTGAGCCACGAGACCACGAGCTGCCGACACCTGGGGTGGGCCTAGTGTGCACTCTACGGGACAGCACTCACCATGTCTACGTCGTACGCGCAAACGAGCTTCGCTTGCAAGCTGGCAAAATTTGCTTTTATGTCTGAAGACCAAGGCTTGGCATTCCATCTTCCAAGCAGACTCTTATCGGTACCAGTCGAACCGAGAACGTTGTGCTGTCGCATGAGTGGAAGAAGGTCTAGAGGTGTGTGTGCCCAATGTCTCATTGCTAATAACTGCTCCACAAGAGTTCGTTTCGACACGTCTAGACTCACAAGCTCTAGTGTCTTTGCTGTCATTATGACGATTTGGACGGGCATCAGTGCAGTTTGGATATCCACAATTTCGTCCATGGTTGTGAGAATCACAATTCGACCCCTTTCAAACTCGCTCATTTACTGTAGGCAGAACGAGTGCGTCTCCGTGGCATGGTTTCTTGCTTGGCCCATGCGTCTGGCCACACTGCGCCTCCTGGCGTTGAGCATTGGCTACCCTTTAGTGACCAGTGGGAACTATAGTTCCCACTTATTTGTTTTCGCTGTAAGTTCAGAGGTAATCCGTATTCCGCCTCATAACTTGTGCTGCCAACTCTGTTAGAGTGGGCTAACTATGTATAGATTGTCAACGGTAAGGCGAAAGCTGTTGTGTTTCTACCTTGTGAGTCAATCAATGCAGAAGCGCAGTTCCCGCGTGAAACGAGCCACCGTTTCGACCGCTACAGCGTTTTTTGGATAGTGTGCTTTCCTTTTGCGTGTGAAGTGACTCGTGTTGTATTTATCTACTTTTATATTTATGAGGGAGATAGTATTCGTGTGTATTTGCTGTATTTGACTGAAAATTACATAAGTATTACAAGGTACTTTAGTGGAAGCAGAAGTGAAATATTCTGCCCGTTGGCTGTGGCAGAGTATAATAAAATAATCGGAGGAGTGGATAGATTTGATCAGCTGCGTGAACGGTATGCTGTAGGGCGTCGTTCATGGAAGTGGTAGCACAAACTGTTTTTCTTTCTTGTGGATTTGGCAGCTGTCAATTCCTACGTTATGTGGAACCTACAGAAGACAGAAGTAGACTAGCTAACATTTAGATTGCACTTGGCAAGGCAGCTTATATCTGGCTTCTCAAGTCGTAAGAGAAGAGGAACGCCTGTTCATTTTCAAACACCAAAAAGAGGTGTGTCTGGAGTACCAGATGAAGTTTGTCTGGAGAAAGTTGGAACTCATTTCCCTACAAAAGGTACAACAAACAGAAGATGCGGCCAATGCAGCAACAAGAACAAAGAAAGGAGAACAAAAATAATGTGTAGCAACTGTCATGTACCTTTGTGTGTAGCACCATGTTTCTCTAAATTCCATAGTACATCACATAGTGAACTCAAAGGACAGTATGAGCTAATACAAATATAAATGTAATGTTTAACATGTTTTTGTACAAAAAATAAAGGAAATACATTTTTTTAAATTAGCAAGTGAAGTTACTCCAGAGTTCGGTGGGAGCAACAGTTCCCACTAATTATTTTATGCTCGTAGGCTAAACTCTCACTTTCACAATTTAAACTATGATTTTATGAACGGCTTCTTAGCCCAATAAAGTGTTCATAAAAAGTCTGCAACTTCCGCAAATAATTTGGTCACTAAAGCGTTAAATTGTAGGCAAGCCACTACAGTATCTGTTGGCGGCCGACGGTGAAACCTTAATTAATGGCTCTGAGCACTATGGGACTTAACATCTATGGTCATCGGTCCCCTATAACTTAGAACTACTTAAACCTAACTAACCTAAGGACATCACACAACACCCAGTCATCACGAGGCAGAGAAAATCCCTGACCCCGCCGGGAATCGAACCCGGGCGCGGGAAGCGAGAACGCAACCGCACGACCACGAGCAGCGGACGAAACCTTAATTAGTACATCTACTATCCACCAGGTGACACATGCCGTCGTGTTTCCAGGTGTACCAATTATTCTCCGGCAATGGATATAAATGACCTAGCAGATAATGTCGGAAGCTCCATGAGTCTTTTCTGGGATGATGGGGGTTGTATACAGGGAAGTCGCGACGGTATACGACTGTTTCAAAAGGCACGAAAACCGGAATTGGATCGATGTTTGATGCAGCGAGTGGATATTGACGCTCAACTTAAACAAATGTAACGTACTGCGAATACAGCTACATAATCTTTATTGGATGATTATAAAACTGCAGCAGAATCACGGGAAGCAGTCAGTTCCATAAAATATCCAGGAGTATGTGGACACAGCGACCTGGCGTGAAACGATCGCTAGACGTCAGATACCAGACTGAGATTAATTGGAAGAACTCACAGGAAATGTAGTCCATCAATAAAGGAAGTACCTTACAATAGTCCCTTTTGACCAATACATAAATATTGCTGGTCATTACAGGATCCAAACTAGAGATGACTAATATAGGAAACAGAAGATACAAAGAGGAGCAGCACGTTTCATTTCAGACTCATTCAGCAAGAGCGAAAGGATCGAGGAAATGCTCAGCCCACTCCAGCTGAAAGCACTGCAACAGTGTCTTTCTGCATCACGGTATGGTTTAGGGTTACTGTTCCAAGATCATATCTTCCTAGGAGAGTCAACCAACGTATTACCTCCTCGTATGTAAGAAGGCTTACCAGGAATCGTTCTTCCCGCGAAATACACGCGACTGGAGCGGAAAAGGGGAAAGGTGACACAGGTACACATACCGCAACGTTTCATGCTAAGTATAGATATAGATAAAGAGGCAGAATGCCTCACAGCCTTTACGGCATTAGGGATTGCAAACATAAATCGATGAAGCATTTAACATAAGCAATTAAGACACAGCAAACCGAGATCTTAAAAGAATATTGCCAACAGATCGCTGTCAAGTTCATCTTCAAATTTTCGTGACTGAAAGAAAGATTTATTAAACTTCAAACGATTCATAGTTGTAACACTGTTTCTCCACTGGATATTTCTATTGAGCTGACAGGGTGAAGCTACAGTACTCGCTGCAGGCTTTTAAAACAACGGTACTTTCTGCAGCAGACACGAAACTTGCTACGGATAAAGCCGATGGCGGACTTACGGAATGAAAAAGACGACATAAAAATATTCAAATCCATTTCCTTTCTGACATATTTGGGGAGTCTGACTTACATAAAATAAATTCGTAGGATTCATGCCAATCACAAACAGAAACTGATTTTTCGCCCTCCATTGAAGACTGCAACCATTTTAAGTTCCATCAAAAATTTCACCTTTGGACCGTCTGTAAAAGATGCATAAACACCAGAGGTACATCCTACGTTTACGGCCCAATAAATATGCTGTAGCGGAGCACCGCGTTCTTACCTGCCAGCGTCAGCCATGCGTTTTTGGGACTGGTGGTCGAGGTAGACAGTAGAAACACGTTTGAAAAGGAATTAAATTTATAAATTAATTTGTGTATGCCGGCGCCGCTATACACAGCGCGATATTTCGCTTTAGGCTACGTAATTTCTGAAGATGCTCGCGTTGGTCTAGTGAAAGACGTAAAACAAAGAAAAAGTTACTTGTGACTTATGGCGACACAACAACTTAAATTTTAATTAATTAACGGAGATTGCTGTTTCAACGTGCTCAAAGCATGGAATCCGGCACTTTCTTTAATAAACTCTCAATGGCATCGCTACAATGCAGCAACTAACATCCATCCATTTACAGCGTGGACCGACGAGTTGCGTACAGAATCACTTTATGCGCAGTTATCTGTAGCCGAAATTAAACTATGGCTCTTCTGTGTTTGTGATCGCATGTCGGGTGTTATGGGTCTAAACAAGGGAGGAGAGAGTGTTGCAAACTCAGTTTGTCGCCTCACATGGGAGATGGTCGAAACATATACGGTTGAAATATCAGATGAAGAAATAGGGTTTCAGCGACTGAAACCCCCAAATTATAGTGTGTTACCACTGTAACGATTACAGCATTTTTCCCAATTTTATAAGTACTTGCGCGAGTGCACCTTCTGATTAACAGAACAAATATTGGCCCTGGAAGTTTGGCACCGGAAGTGAAGTGCACTGTTCTGGGTTAGGTGAAGAATAGTTTAGATGATCCATCAGTTTAAGTGGACGTGGGATTGCGGGTGGTCAAAAACTTGTAGAAATCACGCGACCAGTTTTGACTCTACATTAGTGTTATCTGTGCAGTCTTGATGCTGTTATCCAACCTCCTGTGCATTAGGACAGATATCGTATACATCCACGAGTCTCATGGAGTGCATACATTGCGTAAATAGAAATCCAGAAAAATAGTGAATAATCATATCCTAATGTACCAACAGTTGGATATTGCGATGTCCCTCTTCGGTTCAATTTATTTTACCCTATTAGGATGTAACAGTTGCGTTATTAACTGTGTGTGACGATCTGTCTCCTAAATTACGGAAGACAGTCGCGTGCAGTAGATGCTCAGCTATTTAATTGCTGATCACTCTCTTTTGTCTGTGAAAGTTTGCGATCTAGTGCACTAACTAGTTTAAATGATAGTAGACAGGTGATAACAGCAAATGATCGTAGAGGAAACCTATTAATTTTAATGTTAACTGCATCTGAGGTGACGATTGCACATGTCGTTAGTTCTACATGGAACACTTTAATTCAAAGGAATACCTAATATTAATGTGCCTATAGTCACACATATGCAGTTATGTCAAATAGCACAACACTTTTCTCCAGAATTAACTCGCTAACTTTTAGCGAGTAATCTGATAAGCACTGAAGACACTTACATACAGTCGTGCTAAAGTATTTGACGTTAATATTATAAAAATATTTTAGACAAATTATGAAAACGTTTAAATTACTTTCTAGTTCGTAATCAGATATACCTAACTTTAACTAACACAAGCTCAGTTATCGTCACGGGCCACTCTATTCGACTTTCAAAGCACGCAAACCACCACAACTTTTTGACAAAGATAAACAGAAGTTTCCCTTTACCTTGTGGTGTCTTCTTCTCAACAGTAACAACGATGCACAGCACCCATTACGAAATTTAGAGGGTTAATATTTTATGTTTAAAATGTCAGTGTAAATCAGCGGATCATTTTGTATTCTAATAAATAGCAACTTTTATTACCGTAATAATCATTGGGTTAGAACACTGAATATATATATATATATTCATTTTTAAATACCTAAATAAACACTCAAGATACGCATTGCCTTTATAAATAGAAAGTATAGTATTTCTCAGCTTGCAGTTCAAATTACCTCATGGTATTTCCAAGTTTTGGTAATAAAGTTTCCGTGTTGCAAGTCCACTTTAAGCTGTAAACAAAATAAGAATGTTATCTGTTGTTGCGCAGACCAAATAAAACTGTTGCATTTCACGTGATGACGAGCTATGTCCAAGCCTCTTGAACAAATCCTACTGACATCTGAAGTGCCAGCTTACCATTTGGGGCTCTGAATGTTGCAGGATCTTCAGTTGTACCAATAGCGAGCAATCTGCATCTTGCAGTTTGCAGAGCTCCATGATCCACATTACAACTGGACTTTCACTCCACAATAGGCCACATACAATCTCTTCATCAGTTCAGTTGCACTTTTTATCATTCAGCAGTCATCCGAGGCTAATTTTACCAGTGCTCGATTTTCATCACGCGAACACCATACATCTGCACTGTACTCACAATACTCCTGACTACTTCGCTATCTTTTGTTCGAGAACCATCTCTACTCAAAAAGGGCAGGCCGCTGAGATTAACATGTGGGAATTCCGTTAACAATTATTACTTACTTCTAAAGCCATGAGTGTTTGTAAAACACAATACATACTTTTACAGTCTTTTTGATAGTGTAAATCTTTTAACGAAGTAAACAGAAGATAATCTATTTATTTATTTCTTAATAGAGTTTAGTAAATGTGTACTTAGGTCGTTTGCCATTTCCACCACCAGGTGGAAACACGTTAAGGTGATTCGTAACCCACCCGTAAAGCCAGATTTCGTCACTGCAACCGGAAGGTGACATGTGCGTCTACATTAGGCGTGTCACACAGCGGCCTTTTCACTGCCAGCGGACCACTGCTTCAGTGGTGCCGACTGCTTTTTCCAAAATCATAACATATAGAGACGAACAATTTAACTGACCGAAATTTAGTAATTCTGTTAATAAAGATGTTGTTTAGTGTTGCAATGATCCGCTACGGTTGCAGGTTCGAATCCTGCCTCGGTCATGGATGTGTGTGATGTCCTTAGGTTAGTTAGTTCTAGGGGACTTATGACCGCAGATGTTACGTCCCATAGGCCTCAGAGCCCTTTGAACCATTTTTTAGTTGTAATGATACCTGTATCGTAACAATATTTCCATTCAGCTTGAACAGGGACCTTAATATGATGCTACTGTAGCATCGAAAATGTTTTATAAAGTGTATGGCTGTTGTCCTCGCAGTCTTTCGCGACGGCATACGAGAATAAAACTGTCTCGGTTTTCCAGCCGCGTCAAATCAAATGAAATGCTCTAGCTTTCGATGGCCATCTCAGCCATCGCGTCAGGAGTTCACTGACTGCCGGGGCTGTTACGGCCTCTCGCTTATATAGGCATGATGACATCATCAGGAGCCATTCACATCGATCCAATGTGGCGCGCGCGCGTAAGTCAACCCGATCAGCTCGTGGCAGCACCGGTGACGTCAGGTGGCGCCAGGGGGAGGCGCCACGTTTGAAACTGCCGCTCCCGCGTCGTGCATCTGTCTCTACTTTCTTTCGATGTCCAGCGCCCGTCCCCATGCCCTGCTGAGTGTGTATCCCTGGCCTCTGTTGAAATTGGTTCTGTTTAGGCGAACCTCGGCCGCTTCCTTTATAACGGAGTCCCAATATGTAGAAGCATGAGGCAGCACTTTCGTATTTTCAAAGTGTATCTTATGTCCGTTTTCTAGGCAATGCTCCGCTATGTCCGACTTGTCAAGCTGCCTTTGTTTTATATGGCGCTTGTGCTCAGTACAACGCTCCAGTGGCGGGGAGGGCTCCATTTCAATCCTCAGCCCATCGGTGCTGCAGCTGGAATTCCACAAAGACGGTCCTGCCTGGATGACGGCGGAGCGGTAGAGACCTCAAGACACTGTGACGGGCCGGCAGTTGTGGCCGAGTGGTTCTAGGCACTTCAGTCTGGAACCGCGGTACCGCTATGGTCGCAGGTTCGAATCCTGCCTCGGGCATGGGTGTGTGTGATGTCCTTAGGTTAGTTAGGTTTAAGTATTTCTAAGTTGTAGGGGACTGATGACCTTAGCAGTTAAGTGCCATAGTACGCAGAGCCATTTGAACCAACACTGACGCCGGCTGATGAAACGCCGGGTGGACAAGCTATCTGGCCACATGGTCAGTGTTTATACGCACCAAATATATGCTGCTGTCGAAAATGTAACGTACGTCATCTGTTGTGTCCCTGGTTTAGGTCTACAGCCTGCCAGGCAGCGGGTACCGGGATGTAATCCCATGCTGGCCTTCTGCTGCAAGTGTCCCTTTATTTTATCGACCCACCTTACCTATTCTTTACAGATTTTACAGACTCAGACCAGTTGTACTGCAGTTACATTACCACAGGGTGGAAGCTACAGTAACAATTCATCCCAACGACACGTGGCGGTTACTTTTGTGTAACCAGTTTTAGTTACATTAATGTTGTGGTAGGATCTGTAAACGAGTATACTTATTAATTTCTATAGAACATTTGAATATTTGAGAAAGTACAATTACTTTGATTCTTCACTAAATATGATAAACTGGAGGTAAAACCGCAACACCAAAAAAATAATTAATATAGAGTAACGAAATTGTCTGTGCAACGTATTTAAGTGATTAAGACTTCAATGTCGCAAGATAATGTAAGCGCAAAATAAGCCACTACCAATGTGAGTGTTCAGATGAGTGTGAATTTCTAAGGGACCAAACTGCTGAGGTCATCGGTCCCTAGACGTACATACTACTTAAACTAATTTAAACTAAATTATGCTAAGGACAATACATACACCCATGCCTGAGGGAGAACTCAAACTTCCGGCGCGAGTGGCTGTACAATCCGTAACATGGCGCTTCAAACCGCGCGGCTGCCAATGTGAAACGATGGTACTTTAATAACCGGTCTAACGGCCAGACTGTTGGATGCAAGTATGCAAACGTGCATGCAGTGTATTGTACAGGTGCCGGATGACAGTTTGGGATGGAGTTCCATGCCTGTTGCACTTGGTCGGTCAATAGAGGGACGGTTAATGCTGTTTGTGGATGACTCTGGAGTTACCGTCAGATGATTTCCCGTATGTGCTCCACTGGAGACGTATCTGTTGATCGAGCAGGCCAAGGCTACATATCGACACTCTGTAGAGCATGTTTGCTTACAAAAACAGTGTAGGGGAGCGTTATCCTGTTGAAAAAGGCCGCCAAGATTGCGGTTGTTAAATGGCTTCATGACAGGTCAAATCACCAGACTGAGATAGTTTTGCAGGCGGGGTGTGTGGGAAAATCGTGAGAGTGCTCCTTCTGTCACACCATGTCGCATCCAGACAACAGTTCCAGTGGCAGGTCCAGAGTGTCTGGCACTCAGAGAGGTTAGTTGCAGTCCCTCAACTGGCCTCTTTCTAATCAACATATGGCCGTCACTGGCACGCAAGCAGAACCAGCTTTTATCAGAAAACAAAACAGAGCTCCACCCTGCTCCCAATGAGCTCTCGCTAAACAGCCCTGAAGACACAAATGACGATAATTTTGGGTCAGTGGAATGCACGATACAGGGCGTCTGGCTCGGTAGTGCCACGTGACCGTCCCGAGTCCGGTCTTCTTGCAACTGTACATTCTCAGAAAGAAATCATTTAGGGCTCTCATAACCCCAAATTGGACTCGATCCGCAGCGTCCGTTTTGTAAGGCATCTTCACTGTTCAAAAGATCTGGAAAACAGCTAGAGTATCGTTTATTAATCGTAAGCACACATTGTGTGTAGGACACAGGTTGTGTCAAAAGATAGTCACAGTATGTCAGGCATGGCATCTTCTACCACATGCGCCAGTCATTGGTGTGAAGAGCGTTCTAATCAGATGGAAACTGGTAATTGAATCATTTCAGCTAATCTCATCTCTCTTTAACAACAGCCAGCAGTAATGCCTACTCCTTCGAGTTAGCTTTACCGCATAACGAATAACTTTTATTTTATTTTCATTTATATTTATACCGCTTTAGGAACCGTAGTTGACAGTTTATACACTATGCACTAGTAGGAAAGAGGAGGTTTCATATGTACACTGACCAAAGAAAAAGAGTTGTTCGACGGAAACGAAAGATGGTAGATGTGTTTCTACAGCTGAAAGATGATGTCGATTCAACTTCCGCGCCAGTCACGCAAGAGTGACGCTATCAATGCCACTACGAGGTTGTAAATCAGTTTTGCATTAAAAACACAATATAACGGATGTGAGAGTTAGCTACCTTTAAGACTGGATGTGGTGACTTGATGTTAGTCACGAATATCTTTAAGGAGACAAAGACCACGGCTTTAACACCTCTCCGAGATTAAACAAGGTCGTATAATAGGGCTAGGAGAAGATGAGTGTTGCTTCTGCGGTGTTGCACAAAGACTTTGCAGTAATGTAGCCACTGTACATGATTGTTGGCACCGGTCCTAATTACAAATGAAGTTCGAAATGGTATTAAGGAAGGATTATTAAGTTCAAACACTACTGATTACTAACACTGTTGCGTTGGCTGAAGCGCAGAACGGACAAACACGCCGTTAAAAAGCCAATACACCACGAAGATGACGTGCTCCATATGCAAAATTTAACCGACGGGAAGAAGATGCTGTGATATGCAAATGAGCGTTCACACAAGGTTGGCACCGGTGGCGACACCTACAACGTGATGACATGAGGGAAGTTTCCAACCGATTTCTCATACACAAACAGCAGTTGACTGGCGTTACCTGGTGAAACGTTGTTGTGATGCCTCGTTTAAGGAGGAGAAATGCGTACCATCACGTTTCCGACTTTGATAAAGGTCGGATTCTAGCCTATGGCGATTGCGATTTATCCAGGTTCTGTTTACAGCATCATGGTGGTCGCATCCGTGTTTGGCGATATAGCGGTGAACGCGTATTGGAAGCGTGTATTCGTCACCGCCATACTGGCTTATCACCCGGCGAGATGGTATGGGGTGCCATTGTTTACACGCCTCGGTCACCTCTTGTTCGCATTGACGGCACTTTGAACAGTGGACGTTAAATTTCAGATGTGTTACGACCCGTGCCTCTACCCTTCATTCGATCCCTGCGAAACCCTACATTTCAGCAGGATATTGACGAACTCATGTTACAGGTCCTGTACGGGCCTTTCTGGACACAGAAAATGTTCGACTGCTGCCCTGGCCAGCACATTCTCGAGATCCCACACCAATTGAAAACGTCTGGTCAATGGTGGCCGAGCAACTGGCTCGTCACAATACGCCAGTCGCTACTCTTGATGAACTATGGTATCGTGTTGAAGCTGCATGGGCAGCTGTACCTGTACACGCGATCCAAGCTCTGTTTGACTCAATGCCCAGTCGTATCAAGGCCGTTATTACGGCCAGGGTGGTTCTTCTGGGTACTGATTTCTCAGGATCTATGCACCCAAACTGCGTGAAAATGTGTTCACATGTCAGTTCTAGTATAATATATTTGTCCATGAATACCCGTTTAACATCTGCAATTCTTCTTGGTGTAGCAATTTTAATGGCCAGTAGTGTAGAAGCAGACGGTCCAGTGTCTTTGGATTCCGTTTCATGTATGGAGGTTTATGTCTTTTCAATACTATTTTAACCATCCAGTATGTCAAAGTAATTGGGACACATTTTTGTGTGACAGGGTTAGTGCGGTGTAAATAGAGCAAAGTCATAATAGAACGGAATTTTCGCATTCGCATAAATCGTGCACTACGACAAATCCAGCATGTGTAACAGAGATGGGAGGGACCAACGCAATTGACGGCATGCTCTAACAGGCGCACACGCATATCAAAAGCTCCTACATTCTATAGCCCTTCCAGAACTTTGCAGTGATCCGTTGTCTTTGAAGGAGTCGGCAATGCGGTTAAGCCTCTACTGCTCTGTTCCGCTTTGATCCTCCGCCGTCGTTTGGCGTCCCATTCAGGAAGCAATAAACTGAATGCAGTGTTGGTGAGACACCACTGCAAAGCCATAGAGCACAATGCATGCTACCATCAATAAACGCACGGCGTCTATGACGAAAATTGTTGTAATTGTTGAAGTCCGAAGCTCATAAACTGAATCTCTGCAGCCATTCATTCCAATTTTGTGTTTATGGAGATACCTTACGCTATTTTGTGGTAGTACAACAATCTTACCAGTGAGATTTGATAAGAAACTTATCAGTTAGCGTGTCTGCTGCAAGTCAACGCTACTGTCACAAGTGTATGGCCCTACATATTTTGAAGTTTGAATCCTAAGCGGCATTTGTGTCTTTTAATTTTGTTTGTATAAGAAACCTGGTTTCTGAGAGTAGCAGAAATAAGAAAGTAATGTGTTTATTAGTTTTAACAGAAAAAGGGAACTCTAGATATATTGCAGGTGGAATCAAATGTGGCACCAACAACAATTAACAACATCATTTCGGAGTGTGTGAAAAATCGTCCTTCAGAAAAGATAAGTATTCATATTTAAAATATCAGATACTTTAAAAAGTTTTATTGTGTAGCATACAAAAATATGACTCACCAGTTTCACTTTAGCATAAGTGCAAAATTTCAAATGATTATTGTTTGATACTATAAAAAAATTCAGGTTAAATTATTACATGAGGTGTGCAGTTTAGTGCCAATGACATTGCATCATCGACAGAGCGGCTGCTCAGTGGATGTGATAGATCAGTTGGTCATGTGACGGCTGTCAGGCAGACTATACTGGCTGTCGATGTGGCAGGAGAGTACTACACACTGCTCAACACACAACACCGGGGGCTACGAATGAGTCAGAATCAAATTAAGTGACACATCCAAATTGGCGGAAGACTAGCGTTCAGACAGGTTGAGAGGTGGCTATAAAGTTAATACTTAGCATGAACTATGGTACTGGCGACAGATACATAGATACATCGCTTCTGCGACTACATTAGCACTGATATGTTCAAATAGAGGGACTTCTACTATCGATCATCTCGAAGGAAGAATGAATTTATGGTTTGGGCCGTACGCGATTGTAACTTCCATTTATCCTGTAATCTTCGCCAGGGAAATGACACCAGCCGGACGGCATTTCAGGTAAACCCTTTGTAAACGAGCCACTCTCGCTGATCTTTCTGGAGGTGGAATGCTGTCTCATTATACCTGCAGCTGGTGATCGGTGACTGCGTCGCATGTACTGCAGTTTCGCAGCAATATATTCAGTAGTATTGGGCGCATGGTGAAACGGCCTTCGGACTACTTCTTCTGTGAGCAGAGGAGAATCTTTGCCCTTGTCTCTTCTCTGCAAGCATATGTTGGAAAGTTATTTTGTGTTTGATGTCGGCATAACCTCTGTACAAATACTGATTATTTCTTTCGAATGAAGTTCACAATTACTGAAGTACGTTTTGTGGTTCGTTGATAAATACGAGTCACAAGCTTGTACTAAAATATACGTAAGACTGATCGATAAATAAAGTCTTCTGCTGACCAGACTTTCTTGCTTCTCATCTTCTTTACTTTCGCCGATTGAAGAAGGTATTCATTGCGAAGAAGCGAGCAGTAAGAATAATATGTGTTGTTCACCGACGGTCTTCAAGTTTCCGGCTTTCAAAATGGATATAGAATGATGGTGTGAGACCCTCAATTACGTCCCCTCCGACTCAGAGCTGAAATATTAAAAGTTTTGGCTGATTTCGTTGTCTAGGGGCTGGGATTCGTAGTTGCCGCATTAAAGGGCAAATACTGCTGAGTCTACAGTATACGATAAGAATCTACACATGAATCGAACTGTCGAAGGTTTCTATCACTCAGCATTTGCGAATTAGGAATGTAACATATAAATTTATAAATGAGAGATTGCAATTAAACAAAATCTGCAGATATTATCTTAACGACTTTAAATGATTAGTAGGGTAGTAGAAGTACTTTTGAGATTGTGGTATATTTCTGCAAAACACTTATTGGTGTCGATGGTCCAGCAATTAATTAAAATATAAGTTGAATAATAGGGAAAGAATAGATTCCTACTTCACGAAATTAGTTATGAACAATAATATAGCTCGCGAGATATTCACTTCTGGACGCATGCAACGTCTTCACTGCAGAAGCCACGGAAATCACACAAGAGCACAGGTCGGCACTCCGAAATATTTCTATCCTCCAGGACCACGCGCAAACTGCTCCACTGTCCAAGTCTTTCCGCCCACTGCCCGTCTGTAGCGCCGTCACGTCCAGAACCTCCCGTGTCCTGTGCCGTACCCTCCAGAACCCTCCCGTGTCCTCTCCGGAAATGATGCTCCTCCCCAACCTCTATACGTCTCTCTTAGTAACGAGCGCTATGATTGGCTAGAGAGCTCCCTCCATGTCTTCAAGCCAACGTGCACTCACAAACGTATTGAAACACATACTAAATACTGGATTTACACTTAAATACACTGAAATTAAATATATCTACCTACGGCTGGACGATAAAACCGCACAGAGCGAGGTGGCGCAGTAGTAAGACACTGGACTCGCATTCGGGAGGACGACGGTTCAATCCCGCGTCCGACCATCCTGATTTAGGTTTTCCGTGATTTCCCTAAATAACTGCAGGCAAATGCCGGGATGGTTCCTCTGAAAGGGCACGGCCGACTTCCTTCCCCATCCTTCCGTACACCGATGAGACCGATGACCACGCTGTCTGGTCTCCTTCCCCAACCAACCAACCAACCATAAATACGCTCTAACACACATTATTAAATGCATAAACAAATGAAATGAACATATATCAAAGGAATAGCAACAAAAGGTGGGCCAGTAGGCGAATGTCTTTGTGCTTTCTAAAACACAGTAAATATTTAACCAATTCCTTTATGAATAGTATATATCGGATATAAACAAATGCCGGCCAGTGTGGCCGAGCGGTTCTAGGCGCTTCAGTCTGGAACCGCGCGACCGCTACGGTCGCAGGTTCGAATCCTGCCCAGGGCATGGATGTGTGTGATGGCCTTAGGTTACTTAGGATTAAGTAGTTCTAAGTTTTAGGGGCTGATGACCTCAGATGTTAAGTTCCATAGTGCTCAGAACCATTTGAACCATAAACAAAGACATAGATGCACAAACATATTTATAAGCATGCTGCTACCGTTTCTTAGTGTAACTGTGGAGTACTTATGGCCTGAGGCGATCGATAGTAATTGGCCATTTTGACCCCCAATAACTCATGCAATATTTAAGTTACATGCCTATAATTCATAAAAAAATTTAGGTTCACACTAATAGCTTTCTAAAGACACGTAGGTCGACGAAATCGGATGAACCGTTTAGATTTTGGATATTCGTTGCTGGGTGTTACTTGTATTATTTATCGTCAGATACTAAAGTTTAAACTAATAAGTATATTGAAAATCTGATTACACCATCAGAATCGTCGTGCAAAAAAATGGTAATGTGTATGTTTCTTTTTGAGGTATCGCTATTCATCTGGCTACTATTAAATTCTATACGAACTGTGAAATTTCTGCCATTAAGGTTTCATAAAGTCCGTCATCTTTGGCACTCCCAGCGTGTCTCCTTCATCGACACAGAGTCACAAAGGAATTACCAGCCACGTGGCTGGACCATGTGCTGGGGCTCCCCTCTCGTCCGGCTAACGTTCGACACCACGTGTTTGTTGCCAGGCCCTGGCTGGCCGAGCAGACCATGCGGCGACGCCAACTCCGATCTTAGAATATTTTCAGGGCGTTACAATTCGCCCGATACCTCACAAAGTAGATGCCTCTTCAAGGAGTTTGGTATTTTAACTGCACCATCATAGCACATATATTCGCTAACAAATGTCGTTACAAATAATCCATCGCAATTTGACAAGAATAGTGATGTCTACATTTATCGTGTTGGAGGAAGAAATTATATTTATGCCCATTATTGAAGGTGCCAGTGGCTAAAAAAATAAAGAAACAACAACATAAATTTTGATCACTAGCCCAAAACATAAAATGTCTGATAGGTAAGAAAGCAAGTTTTAAATCTAACCTAAAGTCGTTTCTCCTGGACAACTTCTTCTATTCCACGAACGGATTTCTATTTAAAATCTGGTAGCCTGAAGAAAAAGAAAAAAATAATAAAAGAAAAAGCAGTCCTTAATTTAGCTACATCAGTAGAACTAAAATCTGTTTTGTCTATTAACATTAACACTAAACGTGTATACATATCTTCTGAACTGACTCGTTCCACATCATTTTGTTAGAAGAATCTTTAATACAATGTATGGAACGTGTAATTAACTACCTAACTAACTACGCTATTTTGGCGTTTGTTCCGTCTCTGTTATTTTCAGATACTTCAAGTAACATAAGTAAGAAATAAATTGGTCCCTATAGACTTGATAATTTTTATTTCAATTCACGGAGATGTGAAATTTGTTGGCAAACAGTTTGTTCAACCTGAGTACAACTTGTCGCATTTCTCCTCCATTGTCCGCAAGGAAATAGTCACATTAAACGAAATAATATCACGCTATGTCCATTTTTTGATGAAAGGAAGTTATTGTGCACTACATGCGCAAAAAAGGAATGGCTGCAGTAGAATAAACTATCATTAAGAGCTGCATGAGACCAATTTTAACACAGAAGAAAACACAAAGAATAGCTACAGCAAAAATTATTCGCTTCTCAAGATAAACGATATGTTCCGTATTTGTCAAATAAGATCGTAAAAAAGAATCTGTTCATTCTTCTATTCCTAGGCAAGCCTAGTGCTAACTACATTTGGTATTAGTATGTAACTAGTTGACAAGATCCATAAAATGAAACCTATTAATTTAACCAGTCTTTGGTTATCGTACCCCACAACATTTTATGTGTGTTCCTTCCAGTTTAAGTTGCTAACTGTAAATCCTAGGTATTTAGTTGAATTTACGGCCTTTAGATTTGACTGATTTATCGTGTAACCGAAGTTTAACGAATTCCTTTTAGCATTTATGTGGATGACATCATAATTTTCGTTATTTAGGGTCAACTGCCTACTTTCGCACCATTCACATATCTTTTCTAAATCGTTTTGAAATTTGTTTGCCACCCGCTGTGGTCGAGCGGTTCTAGGCGCCACAATCCGGAATCACGCGGCTGCAACGGTCGCAGGTTCTAATCCTGCGTCGGGCATGGATGTGTGTGATGTCCTTAGGTTACTTAGGTTTAAGTACTTCTAAGTCTAGGGGACTGATGACTCAGTCCCACAGTGCTTAGAGCCATTTGATTTTTTGAAATTTGTTTTCGTCTTCTGATGACTTTATTAGTCGATCAACGACAGCGTCGTCTACAAACAACTTAAGATGGCTTCTCATGCTGTCTCCCAAATCGTTAATATGGATAAGGAATAGCAAAGGGCCTATAACACTGCCTTGAGGAACGCCAGAAATCACTTCTGTTTTACTCAATGACTTTCCGTCAACTACCACGAACTGTAAACTCTCTGACAGCAAATCACAGGTCCAGTCACATAACTGAGACGATATTCCATAAGAACACAGTTTCACTATAAGCCGCTTGTGTGGTACAGTGCCAAAAGCTTTCCGGAAATCCAGAAATGCGGAATCCATCTGAAATCCCTTGTCAGTAGCACTCATTACGTCATGCGAGTAAAGAGCTAGTAATGTCTCAAAAGAACGATGTTTTCTAAATCCATGTCGACTGTGTGTCAATAGACCGATTTCTTCGAGGTAATTCATAATGTTCAGACACAATATATGTTCCAAAATCCTGCTGCATATTGACGTTAACGATATGGTCCTGTAATTGAGTCGTTTACTCCTACTACCTTTCTTGAATATTGGTGTGACCTGTGCAACTTTCCAGTATTTGTGTCAAATATTTGTTAACTTTCTTCCCATGACCTTTCCCCGTGGGATAATAAATACATTAATTTGACGTCATTTTGCACAGTGGTTCTGCTTCGAGAAAATTTTGACACAGTTTACGTACACCCTGTATGTGTCGATGATTTCAAAGAGTTCGGCCGTTCAGCACTCGATGGCAATGGAACAGCGACGGAGGACTTTAATTCAAAATAATTTGAGCGAAATATTTGTGAATTTTGTACACATACCTTCGTCTTGAAATAGTCTATAGATTAGTGGAAACCGTATCAAAATTCCTACACGTTATTTCCGAGATTGCCCGAACATACAGGTAGAAACTGCGGTGGGTGACTTTAGTTTATATATAATGGACATTCAAATACATAATAACTTTCCACAGAAACTCCTGCAGCCTAGTCGAAACAACCTTGGTAACATGTGTTGCCAAGGCTGTTGCCAAACACGTTCCGAGTACGCTTCAAAAGTTTGACTGGGAAATTCCTACCCCTTAGACACCTTCGATACAGTCCCGATTCCTATATTTTGGGAGCCTTAATGGTAAACATTCGTGGCCGTTGATTTGCTTCGGACGAACAGGTGTACACCTGGGTACAATTATGGTTTCGTAGGCAACCGCAAACATTGTTCAATGAAGCCATCATCTGTTTTGTCTAATAGTGGGATGCGTGTAATAATATTTATGGCTATTAATTTGGAAAAATGGAGAGCTTACCTACGTTTTTGCCATGTGCGTCATATTCATTTGACAGCCCGTTACACGTATAGACAGAAGATAGGTGGAATACGGTTGATAAGCAACGCAAGTAAACTCGGGTGAAATATTTTGTTGCATGCTCATTGGCTTGGCTCTTGAGCACTATGGGACTTAACATCTTAGGTCATCAGTCCCCTAGAACTTAGAACTACTTAAACCTAATTAACCTAAGGACATCACACACATCCATGCCCGAAGCAGGAGTCGAACCTGCGACCGTAGCACTCCCGCGGTTCACTGAAGCGCCTAGAACCGCACGTCCACCGCTGCCGGCAGCATGCTCATTCCTATTGTTGGTTACAGCTTTGTCAGTGCATCACCAGCTTACATCAAGTATAGGAAGGTATCTGAAATGCCTTGAAGAAACACTTCCAAGAACACAACAGATTTCTTTAGAACGCTCTTTCCTATACATACCTCACAATGAACGCAAATAGGTGTGCATATTTGTCAACGCGGTACTTTCATATGATCAAAACGCCGTTGGTTTTTTTTTGTGATGTTGATATTAAAGTCTCGATCCAAAATATTGTCCTGAGTGGGTACACTGGAGTACACGCTGTGAATCTATGCGTGTATTGGTCAGTCACAGAGAAAGTTTGACAGTCGTTGTCTCAGCTTACGGGTTATGTCTTTCGTGAAAATGTTTGTTGATGTTCGGTGACAATATGAATGAAATGAGGCTGTATTATCATGTGTTACCGATTAAAAGCTGACTTCTCATGCCGAAAACTTTTGTTAATACTTTAACTGGTAGTGTCTGTATAGGAATGTTACATGAAGCATATCGACGAATGTGTGACAAGTCACCAAAAGCGCAATGTTTACAGATACTACAGCACACGCCATGTGAATTTAATTTTTTCAGTGGTCTTAATTAACTTTTCACAAAAGAAAGTGACAATATATATTCCTGCTCTCGGTGGTTCATAGCGAACCTATTGAAAGGGAGTTTTGTAGTACTTGAAATACATCGTATCTGCAATAACACATTCGTATAAACATTTTATTTTCTGTTTATTATTTGTTTCTAGGGTACTAAAGAAGAAGTTTCATGATTTCCTATTGATCTATTACACATGCTCCAAGAAATTTAATAGGAGAAACGAAGGAATCGCTATACTGTGATTATACCTTTAACAACTGTGGTACTCTAAATCCTATATTATTGCAAAAAACTAAATATTCGAGTATGAGTGGAACGACATATCTTAACTTTTTATGTGAAATTCTCAAATGAATACAAAAGCTCTTAAAACTTGGAACACAGAACGCGTGGTCATTGATGGACACATGTTTAGAGAGGTAGTAGCGCTTTCCACCACAAATTTATAAGTTGACGAAGTTGAAAACAGTTGTTATTTTTCCGTCATCTGACATACTTAGTAGTACAACCAGACTTCTGATTCACATACCTCAACTTTTTCTTTCAGATTGTAAAACACCTTTTTTTTACAGTAAAATTCCTGAACAGAAAAAGGATAGATCCATGTTCTAAATGGAATCCGTAGTTTCCATGTATACGTTTTACAGCAAGCAGGGTAAGTTAAAAATATGAGAGTATTTCTGCGACGTCAGGGAGTTTCTGGCGGAAAGTGAAGTCTAGTAAAGTTGGAAACTAACCCTCGTTAAAACTGTACCCAACACAGAATAGTTAGTTCTGTGCTTCTCTGGTTTTTTACTTCAGTCATATGCCCAACTCCCAATACTTAGATGTAGTTACAGCTCTAAAAAAATATTGAGGCAACATCGAAGAGAGGATACAAAACAATAGCACACTCATCCATACTTTTAAACCACTCACACTAGATAACTACAGATTACTACGTAAATGATTATTGTATTACAATGCAGGTTATTTCCTCATATTGCAGTTGTCTCCTATATGACTGTTCAGTATAACTGATGAACACTGCAGTTTATTCATTAAGAGTCACGGTCTTAAAGTATCTATCAACGCTCTTATGTTCCGCATAGTCCATAAAATTTGCTTAAGTATTCGTACCGCTGAGTAGAATCGTTGCTACTTTTTTTCCTTCACAAGCCCCACTGCGTATCACATGCTTAATTTGAAGCGGTGTATAACCGGTAGTTAACGACAGCAGTTTGAAATCACAGTGCAATAAACGCAATTTCAGCAGCGAGCGCTCACACTCCAACAAGATAACGGCAATTGCCGCAGCCTACATAACACAGTGATACTGTTACGCTGCTGTCCCAGACTGCGATTTGATAAGTAATGACAAGCATGTCCGGCATCAAATAAACAAACATTCACTGCGTTTCGCGCAATTGCGATTCACGTTACCATCTTTCACGGTATAGTTTAGTATCTGATTATCTTCGGTTACACTTGAAAAGATTTCCGGTTATGAACAGTTCATCTGAAGAGCGTTCAATTGCGGATGCAAGTGTGCAATTCGATTCGTAGATAGCAGTAAAATAATAAAATTGTAATTTAACAACCGACACATTGTCAAATGGAAGCCTCTGGCATTGTGACGAGACTCTTAACCCATGTCAGCAATAATTTATTGTCATGTTTTATGCCTTTTTCATGATGTACAGTGCACACATAACTAAAGCCTATATATAGATATCCTGACGAAACAGTTCGTAGGTTACCTATCACATCAGAAGATGGTAATTATATCCTGAAGTAGCTAAGATGAATATTTGTTCTTTTTTTTTTTTGTTTTTTTGGATCATCAGCATTCTGACTGGTTTCAAACGGCCAGTCACGAATTCCTCTCCTGTAACAACCTCTCATCCCATGGCTCAGGGTAGAAGCACTTGCAACTTACGGCCTCAGTTATCTGCTGGATGTATTCCAATCTGTCTTTCTCTGCAATTTTTACTCTCTACAGCTCCCTCTGGTATCAAGGACGTAATTCCGTGATGTCTCAACACACGTCCTACCATCATGTCTTCATTTTCTTTCCTCGCATATTCTGCAGACAAACTCCTCATTGCACCATTTATCAGACAACATTTTCAACACATTCTGTAGCACCACATCTCATCTGCTTCGTACGTCTTCTTTTCCGGCTTCCCCACAATCCATGTTTCACTACCATACAACGCTGTGCTCCAAAAGTACTATCTCATAAATTTCTCCCTCAAATTAAGCCCTACGTTTGATACTAGTACACTTCTTTTGGTCAGAAATGTCCTGATTGCCAGTGCTAGTCTGCTTCTGATCTCCTCCTTGCTCTGTCCGTCATGGGTTATTTTGCCACCGAGACAGCAGAATTCCTTCACTTCATTTATTTCCTGGTCACCAATCCTGATATTAAGTTTCTCACTGTTCTCGTTTCTACAGCTTCTCAGTACTTTAGTCTTTATTTGATTTACTCTCATCCAAATTTTGTAATCATTGGACTGTTCATTTCATTCAGGAGATCCTTTAATTCTTCTTCAATTTTACTGAGAATATGAATGCCACCAGCTAATCTTATAATTGATGTTCTTTCACCTTGAATTTTAACTCCACTCATGAACTTTCCTTTTATTTCCATCATTGCTTCTTCTGTGTATATGTTGAACAGTAGGAGCGAAACACTACATCCCTGTCTTGCACACTTTTCAATCCGGGCACTTCGTCCTTGGTCTTCCAGTCCTATTTTTCGCTCTTGGCTCTTACACACTTTGTATATTACACGTCCTCCCATATAGCTTACTCCAATTTTTCTCAGAATTTCAAATATCTTATACTGTTTGACATTATCGATCGCTTTTCCCAGGTCGACAGATCTTTTGAATGTGTCTAGAATTAAGTTTTCACTCTACAGCGGAGTGTGCGCTGATATGAAACTTCCTGGCAGATTAAAGCTGTGTGCCGGACCTGGATTCGAAATCGGGACCTTTGTCTTTCGCGGGAAAAGATCCAGAGTTCGAGTCTCGGTCTGGCACACAATTTTAATCTGCCAGGAAGTTTCTTATGAATATGTCTTGATTTCTCTTTGGTCTTGCTTCCAGTCACAACTGTCAGAACCTTTCCTGAAACCAAACTGATCGTCACCTAACACACCATCAATTTCCTTTACCATTCCACTGTACATTATTCTTGTGAGCAACATCGATACATGAGATGTTACGCTGATTGTGCGATAATTCTCCCACTCGTCAGCTCTAGCAATCTTCGGAAATGTATGAAAGATGTTTTTATGAAGGTCAGATGAAAAATCGCCAGACTCATACATTCTAACAACAACGTGAATTGTCGTTTTGTTGTACCTTCCCTCAACGATTTTAGAAATTCTGATGGAATGTTATCCACCCTTCCACCATATTTGATCTCAAGTCTCACAAAGATCTTTTAAATTCTGATTCCAATACTTGATTCCCTAACATTTCTATATCGCCTCCTGTGTATTCTTCTATCACATCATCAGACAAATCTTCCCCCTCATAGAGGCCTTCAGTGTACTCGTTCCACCTGTCTGCTCTCTCCGCTGCATTTAGAAATATCCATTGAATTGTTAATGTTGGCACCTTACTTTTAATTTGACTGAATGTTGTTTTGACTTTTCTACACACGGAGTCAGTCCTTCCAACAATCATTAATTTTTCGATTTCTTCACACTTTTCATGCAGCCATTCAGCCTTAGCTACCCTGCATTTCCCATTTATTTAATTCCTAAGTTATTTGTATTTCTGTATCTCCCATGGCTATTAGATTTTCATCTTGCTTTACGTACCGAATTAGCTGTTCAATATCCTCGTATACTATCTTCGGCTTACGAAGTCGGCATATACACCTGACCTATCGCTGTCGGAGTTGGTTTGTTGTCGAATTTGATGGGAACAACCATACCATCCTATTCATATCGAAGCCTTTTCCCGTTACTGTATTTTCTGCTGCTGATGAGATTAACCGATACTCGTTTGACCAGAAATCCTAGTCTTATATCCATTTCACTTCACTGCCCCCACTATACCTAGATTGAACCTTAGGATTTTCCTTTTCCGATTTTTTATCTTCTCTACTACGTTCACAATTTTGACATTCAACGTCACGACTCGTAGGATGTTATCTTTTCTCTGGTTATCCAGTCGTTTTTCCGTGGTCACCTCCACTTTGGCAGTTCCATCCCGGAGAGACCGCATGAAGGCCTGTTCCGGAATATTTTGCCTATGGAGAGATAATCATGACACTATTTTAATAATAGGCCAAATGTGCCGTGGATGTATCTTTAATGCAGTGGTTTCCGTTGTCTCCTGCATACTTAAGCCGTTGACCATCGCTGATTCTTCCGACTTTAGGGACAGTTTCAAAACCCAAAGGCAAGAAATGGTTGTCTGCTCTTCCACCCTCTATTGACATATTACTGTATTAAATTTGGCTGCAAATAAATATTTGTCAGATTTACAAAATATGCAGCTACCAGCAAATTTCAATAGGTACTTCTTATTTCAAGAAAGCCCCACATCCCATCCATAACAAACCAAAGCGATTATGGCAAAATTTTGAAGTTAATGCTGAGAATCAAAGGGACTGAAAATTTGTAAGGACAGCAGTGGAATGAAGTATGAAACAAAAATCACATAGCTTTAAGAAGACAGTCGAAGCCAGATACCGAATTAAGATATACAAAAATTAGCCGCTTGCGAGATTGTGAATCGACTAGGAACATCTCTTCAAATTTACAAATATTTCTGTTTTCATGCGAATATCCACTTTTTTTCTGTGAGCTGTTTTCGTATTTCACGTGACTTTTATGTATTTTTTCCTACCTTTATAGCACTAAAGATGATATTGATTACAGAAAAAGAAATTTTTTTGACCTACATTGGTTTCTAGGATAAAAACTGGAATTTCACATACTACCACAAAAATTGTCACCATAATTTGCTACTACAAAGGCAACCAGGCACTGTAAGTGGAGAGAAAACGAACCTACATTATGATGCAGCTCGTAGCAGCAGACAGTTTGCATCAAAATGACACATGAAGTTACTGTACGAATGAACAATACAGAGATCTACAGAGTTTGGACTTGATGTGGTTTTAGATGGCCATATGATCGGGTATTTCGTTTCAGAGGAATTACAAGAGTCTCCGCTGATCACAGCTACTGCTAAAAATGTACAGACACAGTTTCTTATGAAGTTAAGAAATTAAACACTACAAACCATCCATTCGTAATTCGCATTGTATGAGTAAACCCTTAGCCGCCTTTGCTACCGACAGCTCAAAAGTGATGTCATAAAAAATCGGTCTATGGCGTTGGAATTGTTTTCATGGTGGCATATTTGTTTTGATGGTAGTTTTCACAAGAAATAATGTGAAGTATAGCTTGCAGCAATGGAACTAACGCAATAATTAGTCTGAGGAACACTGAAAGTTTCTATAGTGAGTTTATTCATAGTACTTGATTTGACAGACAGGCTTTGGTGGTCTCCCCTCTGAAGGAATTTATGAAGCGAAACTTGGAGGTCGATAAAGGAATATGTTAGGGAAAGCGAACGCAGCTCTTCTTTGAAAATCGACACTACGTTATTGGAGAACAAATGATCCAGTGAGAAAGAATAAATTTTAACAACGCCGCGTGTGTACCAATCAGAGAACGTAATTTCTACGCGGAGGAAAGTCTAGGAATCCGTTGATATCTGTAGTAAATGTTCCAACAACGTCAGGGATGACTGTTACGGTCTTCCGTGACTCTCTGGTGTGGAATTAACCAGAAGTTCAGTGCTTTCGAGGAGTACAGAAAACTCTCAAGAAATCGTCTCTGCAGTACTATAAGTACACTCCTGGAAATGGAAAAAAGAACACATTGACACCGGTGTGTCAGACCCACCATACTTGCTCCGGACACTGCGAGAGGGCTGTACAAGCAATGATCACACGCACTGCACAGCGGACACACCAGGAACCGCGGTGTTGGCCGTCGAATGGCGCTAGCTGCGCAGCATTTGTGCACCGCCGCCGTCAGTGTCAGCCAGTTTGCCGTGGCATACGGAGCTCCATCGCAGTCTTTAACACAGATAGCATGCCGCGACAGCGTGGACGTGAACCGTATGTGCAGTTGACGGACTTTGAGCGAGGGCGTATAGTGGGCATGCGGGAGGCCGGGTGGACGTACCGCCGAATTGCTCAACACGTGGGGCGTGAGGACTCCACAGTACATCGATGTTGTCGCCAGTGGTCGGCGAAAGGTGCACGTGCCAGTCGAACTGGGACCGGACCGCAGCGACGCACGGATGCACGCCAAGACCGTAGGATCCTACGCAGTGCCGTAGGGGACCGCACCGCCACTTCCAAGCAAATTAGGGACACTGTTGCTCCTGGGGTATCGGCGAGGACCATTCGCAACCGTCTCCATGAAGCTGAACTACGGTCCCGCACACCGTTAGGCCGTCTTTCGCTCACGCCCCAACATCGTGCAGCCCGCCTCCAGTGGTGTCGCGACAGGCGTGAATGGAGGGACGAATGGAGACATGTCGTCTTCAGCGATGAGAGTCGCTTCTGCCTTGGTGCCAATGATGGTCGTATGCGTGTTTAGCGCCGTGCAGGTGAGCGCCACAATCAGGACTGCATACGACCGAGGCACACAGGGCCAACACCTGGCATCATGGTGTGGGGAGCGATCTCCTACACTGGCCGTACACCTCTGGTGATCGTCGAGGGGACACTGAATAGTGCACTGTACATCCAAACCGTCATCGAACCCATCGTTCTACCATTCCTAGACCGGCAAGGAAACTTGCTGTTCCAACAGGACAATGCACGTCCACATGTATCCCGTGCCACCCAACGTGCTCTAGAAGGTGTAAGTCAACTACCCTGGCCAGCAAGATCTCCGGATCTGTCCCCCATTGAGCATGTTTGGGACTGGATGAAGCGTCGTCTCACGCGGTCTGCACGTCCAGCACGAACGCTGGTCCAACTGAGGCGCCAGGTGGAAATGACATGGCAAGCCGTTCCACAGGACTACATCCAGCATCTCTACGATCGTCTCCATGGGAGAATCGCAGCCTGCATTGCTGCGAAAGGTGGATATACACTGTACTAGTGCCGACATTGTGCATGCTCTGTTGCCTGTGTCTATGTGCCTGTGGTTCTGTCAGTGTGATCATGTGATGTATCTGACCCCAGGAATGTGTCAATAAAGTTTCCCCTTCCTGGGACAATGAATTCACGGTGTTCTTATTTCAATTTCCAGGAGTGTATTTTATTCTTTTTCCTTGCAACTGTGGAAGGCATGAGGAAAGACTTCTGCTTGCTCTATTTAGTGTAAGCTTGTCTTTGACGTATGTGGCTGAACGATCTGTAATGGACTACAGATTCCTCATTTAATATTGGTTGTTGAAATTGTGGAAATAGTCTTTCGCAAGGTAGTTAACCTCTATTTGAAACACGTGCCAATTCTGTGCTTTTCAGTGCACCCCTGACGCTCGACCGTGGGACAGACAGACCTCTTATGGTTTGTGATTTCATTCTGTGTACAGGTTTAATGTCGCTCTTTATTCCCTGAGCAGTAGTCGAGGGTTAGTCGCATGACCACCGTGTCCGGTTAACTCACAGTAAAATATCTCTGGCAAACTATCGGCTGTAAGCTAATACGAAAAACCCTTCAACAAAGTAACCAGCACAAAAGTCCACAACACACTCAGTCTACTAACCAGCTGAACACTGGGTCTACCCTTCTCTACTTTTTGTCATATCTGCAAAGCCTTGATCTGACGCATCCTAGAATATGCAGCTATCTGTGTATATCTTCCCTCCAGATCAGTGAACAGCTTGCACACTTTGTTTCTGTTATCGCATCCACAACCCTACTCTACAGAATTCCTTTGCTATGTTGTCAAAGCCTCGTTCTTCGTCATCCTCACTGAGAATATCGATGTACATCTCCTATTCATCCCACCGATGTGACTTCAATAACTCTACCGAGAGAAGCGGTACCGGTACTGTGGTAAGACATACGATTAGAAAACAAGTTAACGGATTCAGATTAACACTTGATCATCCAGATTTAGATTGTCCGTGATTTTCTTGAGTCGCCGTTCGAAAAGTCGTAGCCAATGTCCTTTCCAATCGTGTTCCAGTTCGAGACTGTGCTAGTTTCTCTAACCGACATTTTCGTTGCCGAGAAGTGAAGCCTTATCTCCTGCTTCTCAACAACCCTGTCATTTCCTCCAATAAAAACATCCCCCAGCTACATCAATACATGTTCAACACAACATCAATAGCTTTCCTAATGCAGAATACTACGTCCATCCTAAAGCTTGTTCTTCTGATCTAATGTAACACTTCTTTCTAGACTTCCTCCTAGTAGCCCCTTTTCCAAATTCCATGCCTCCAACTACTCAATATTCCGCACTAAACACTATTTAAACTTCCAAGGTCCAACTTATTTTCACCCAGGATAGGTCACTTTCACTCTCGTCAGTGTTCAGTGACTTGCTTTTCAAGAGAGCACTCCTGAAGACAATCGGTATGTCGAATTGTCCAACAAATGAAACTGATAGCGTCTCATTAACCATAAGATTTTCATTACCAAATGAAACATTATCCGTCAGATTTTTAGTGAGATGGGCGTTCGGAGACTGGTTAAATGCCTGCTGAGCACTGATCGCTTGAGTGTGTTGGGCTACAGTGCTATTAGCTAAATGGATACGTTTTCATCTGTTAGCAATTATTTTCAGTGGACAGTAAAACGAAAATAGTACAGAACGTGCTTGCTGTACACGTGAAATATTAACCGTGTTGACACGTTTTATGTATTTGACGTAGTCATGGCAAGCATCCCTATGATAGAAAATCATTCAGTTGCTCATAGTATTAGTGTTAGCTAGTATTAGTTCTGTCATGTTCCGTAGATCATTTTCCCGATTATTTTATCGATATGATGTGGAACAACTCAGATTACAAGATATATATATACACACACATGAATAGCGCAAATACTAATATTACTGAAATTTTTATTTCTACACAGGCAACTACATTTAGAGTTACAATAACTTCTTTTACCATTTCTGAAACAGAAATTCGTCCATGGTGTAGAAAGAGTTGTCCAAAAGAAATGATTGTAAGCTAGATTGAAAACTTGATCTGCTACCTGCCAGACACTTTACGTCGTTGGGAAAATGATCAAAGATTTTTGTTGCCGAATAATGTACTTCTTTTAGAGCAACTGACAGTTTCAATAACGGATAGGAAATGTCATTTTTCCTTCTAGTGTTGTACGTATGAACATCACTGTTCTTCGCGCATTGAGATGGATTATTTGTAACGAATTTCATTAGCGAATATATGTACTCTGATGGTTCAGTTAAAATACCTAACTCCTTCAAAAGGTGCCTGCATGACGTCCTTGGCTGAACACCACTAATTATTCTCACTGCTCTCTTTTGAATAATCAGTACTTTATGTCTAAGTGGTGGGTTACCCCAGAAAACTATTCCATAAGACATTATTGAGTGCAAATATGCAAAGTACGTTAGGAGGCTGATCTGTTTATTACCAAGAATAGCGATTATACGAAGAGCGAAAGAAGCTGAACTTAGTTGTTTGCGAAGCTCAGTAATATGCTTCTTCCAGTTCAAGTTGTGATTAATGTGAACACCCAGAAATTTGGAGAACTCTATCCTGTAAACTAAGACCTGGTCATGTTGTTGTTGTCGTCTTCAGTCCTGAGACTGGTTTGATGCAGCTCTCCATGCTACTCTATCCTGTGCAAGCTGCTTCATCTCCCAGTACCTACTGCAACCTACATCCTTCTGAATCTGCTTAGTGTACTCATCTCTCGGTCTCCCTCTACGATTTTTACCCTCCACGCTGCCCTCCAATGCTAAATTTGTGATCCCTTGATGCCTCCAAACATGTCCTACCAACCGATACCTTCTTCTAGTCAAATTGTGCCACAAACTTCTCTTCTCCCCAATCCTATTCAATACCTCCTCATTAGTTACGTGATCTATCCACCTTATCTTCATTATTCTTCTGTAGCACCACATTTCGAAAGCTTCTACTCTCTTCTTGTCCAAACTAGTTATCGTCCATGTTTCACTTCCATACATGGCTACACTCCAAACAAATACTTTCAGAAACGACTTCCTGAAACATAAATCTATATTCATGTTAACAAATTTCTCTTCTTCAGAAACGCTTTCCTGGCCATTGCCAGTCTACATTTTATATCCTCTCTACTTCGACCATCATCAGTTATTTTACTTCCTAAATAGAAAACTCCTTTACTACTTTAAGTGTCTCATTTCCTAATCTAATTCCCTCAGCATCACATTTAATTTGACTACATTCCATTATCCTCGTTTTGCTTTTGTTAATGTTCATCTTATATCCTCCTTTCAAGACACTGTCCATTCCGTTCAACTACTCTTCCAAGTCCTTTGCCGTCTCTGACAGAATTACAATGTCATCGGCGAACCTCAAAGTTTTTACTTCGTCTCCATGAATTTTAATACCTACTCCAAATTTTTCTTTTGTTTCCTTTACTGCTTGCTCAATATACAGATTGAATAACATCGGGGAGAGGCTACAACCCTGTCTCACTCCTTTCCCAACCACTGCTTCCCTTTCATGCCCCCCGACTCTTATGACTGCCATCTGGTTTCTGTACAAATTGTAAATAGCCTTTCGCTCCCTGTATTTTACCCCTGCCACCTCTAGAATTTGAAAAAGAGTATTCCAGTCAACATTGTCAAAAGCTTTCTCTAAGTCTACAAATGCTAGAAACGTAGGTTTGCCTTTTCTTAATCTTTCTTCTAAAATAAGTCGTAAGGTCAGTATTGCCTCTCGTGTTCCAACATTGCGAATGAATCCAAACTGATCCTCCCCGAGGTCCGCATCTACCAGTTTTTCCATTCGTCTGTAAAGAATTCGCGTTAGTATTTTGCAGCTGTGACTTATTAAACTGATAGTTCGGTAATTTTCACATCTGTCAGCACCTGCTTTCTTTGGGATTGGAATTATTATATTCTTCTTGAAGTCTGAGGGTATTTCGCCTGTCTCATACATCTTGCTCACCAGCTGGTAGAGTTTTGTCATGACTGGCTCTCCCAAGGCCGTCAGTAGTTCTAATGGAATGTTGTCTACTCCGGGGGCCTTGTTTCGACTCAGGTCTTTCAGTGCTCTGTCAAACTCTTCACGCAGTATCGTATCTCCCATTTCGTCTTCATCTACATCCTCTTCAATTTCCATAATATTGTCCTCAAGTACATCGCCCTTGTATAAACCTTCTATATACTCCTTCCACCTTTCTGCCTTCCCTTCTTTGCTTAGAACTGAGTTGCCATCTGAGCTCTTGATATTCATACACGTGGTTCTCTTCTCTCCAAAGGTCTCTTTAATTTTCCTGTAGGCAGTATCTATCTTACCCCTAGTGAGATAAGCTTCTACATCCTTACATTTGTCCTCTAGCCATCCCTGTTTAGCCATTTTGCACTTCCTGTCGATCTCATTTTTGAGACTTTTGTATTCCTTTTTGCCTGCTTCATTTACTGCATTTTTATATTTTCTCCTTTCATCAATTAAATTCAATATTTCTTCTGTTACCCAAGGATTTCTAGCAGCCCTCGTCTTTTTACCTACTTTATCCTCTGCTGCCTTCACTACTTCATCCCTCAGAGCTACCCATTCTTCTTCTACTGTATTTCTTTCCCCTATTCCTGTCAATTGTTCCCTTATGCTCTCCCTGAAACTCTGTACAACCTCTGGTTCTTTCAGTTTATCTCCTTAATTTCCCACATTTTTGCAGTTTCTTCAGTTTTAATCTACAGGTCATAACCAATAGATTGTGGTCAGAGTCCACATCTGCCCCTGGAAATGTCTTACAACTTAAAACCTGGTTCCTAAATCTCTGTTTTACCATTATATAATCTATCTGATACCTTTTAGTATCTCCAGGCTTCTTTCATGATTCTTGAACCAAGTGTTAGCTATGATTAAGTTTTGCTCTGAGCAAAATTCTACCAGGCGGGTTCCTCTTTCAATTCTTAGCCCCAATCCATATTCACCTACTATGTTTCCTTCTCTCCCTTTTCCTACACTCGAATTCCAGTCACCCATTACTATTAAATTTTCGTCTCCCTTCACTATCTGAATAATTTCTTTTATTTCATCTTACATTTCTTCAATTCCTTCGTCATCTGCAGAGCTAGTTGGCGTATAAACTTGTACTACTGTAGTAGGGGTGGGCTTCGTATCTATCTTGGCCACAATAATGCGTTCACTATGCTGTTTGTAGTAGCTTACCCGCATTCCTATTTTCCTATTCATTATTAAACCTACCCCTGCATTACCCCTATTTGATTTTGTGTTTATAACCCTGTAGTCACCTGACCAGAAGTCTTGTTCCTCCTGCCACCGAACTTCACTAATTCCCACTATATCTAACTTTAACCTATCCATTTCCCTTTTTAAATTTTCTAACCTACCTGCCCGATTAAGGGATCTGACATTCCACGCTCCGATCCGTAGAATGCCAGTTTTCTTTCTCCTGATAACGACATCCTCCTGAGTAGTCCCCGCCCGGAGATCCGAATGGGGGACTATTTTACCTCCGGAATATTTTACCCAAGAGGATTCCATCATCATTTAATCATACAGTGAAGCTGCATGTCCTCGGGAAAAATTACGGCTGTAGTTTCCCCTTGCTTTTAGCCGTTCGCAGTACCAGCACAACAAGGCCGTTTTGGTTAATGTTGCAAGGCCAGATCAGTCAATCATCCAGACTGTTGCCCCTGCAACTACTGAAAAGGCTGCTGCCCCTCTTCAGGAACCACACGTTTGTCTGGCCTCTCAACAGATACCCCTCCGTTGTGGTTGCACCTACGGTGCGGCCATCTGTATCGCTGAGGCACGCAAGCCTCCCCACCAACGGCAAGGTCCATGGTTCATGGGGGGGGGGGGGGGGGGGGGGACCTGGTCATATGCTACACCAATTGTCGGTATGACGCTATTCGGTGTACAGAACTGGATATAGTCAGTTTTTTTCAAAATTCAGGGAGAGTCCATTTTCTGAGAACCATTTAATAATTCTTTGAAAGGCATCTTTAATAATATCCTCAGCTGCTTTTTCTGGAATGGGATTCATTATAACACTCGTGTCATCTGCAAAAAGTACTAGTTCCGCTTGCAGAACGTTAAGTGGGAGGACATTCACATGAATAAGGAAGAGCAGAGGACCTAACATTTAATCCTGTGGGACTCCCTTTGTGATAACATTGTTGATTACCTGGGCTACGTCCGGCGAACTTAAGTAAGGTATTAATTGAATGACACTGGCTTACTGTCCAAAATAAATATCAGGATATTGCTATTTTGTCGAAAACTGACATTTTGAACCCATGGCTGTATACAGAATATACGTTGACTCTGACACAGAAGATTACAGTAGTCAGCTATTTTTTTAAACGCTATTTACTTATTTAAACGGCGCCGTTACCCGTTTCGAACCAACAGTTTCATCGTTGGACGGCTAGTTAAGGTTTTGCAATAGATTTTAAGTCATCACTTGTTGTTGGGTATACAGGTATATATGTCTCTAAGCATTTGCGAATGCCGAAAACAGAACCACCATGTATAGATCTCCAATAGATACTTCGGGAATTCCTTGAAGTTTCCGAATCTACATCTACATCCATACTCCGCAAGCCACCTGACGGTGTGTGGCGGAGGGTATCCTGAGTACCTCTCTCGGTTCTCCCTTCTATTCCAGTCTCGTATTGTTCGTGGAAAGAAGGATTGTCGGTATGCTTCTGTGTGGGCTCTAATATCTCTGATTTTATCCTCATAGTCTCTTCGCGAGATATACGTATAAGGGAGCAATATACAGCTTGACTCTTCGGTGAAGGTATGTTCTCGAAACATAAACAAAAGCCCGTACCAAGCTACTGAGCGTCTCTCCTGCAGAGTCTTCCACTGGAGTTTATCTATCATCTCCGTAACGCTTTCGCGATTACTAAATGATCCTGTAACGAAGCGCGCTGCTCTTCGTTGGATGTTGCCCGTCCTCGCCGTTCCAGACTGTAGCGCCTTTAACCGCTTGGCCACCCCGACCGGCGCGCATTTACATACTAGTTCCGCATCACGATATAGTATAGAATGCTCGGAGCATTTCTGTCCTAAAATCTTAGAAGACTAGAGCGTATATGTATTGATAGGGGTCTCTGTCTCTGTCTCTCTCTCTCTCTCTCTCTCTCTCTCTCTCTCTCTCTCTCTCTCTACCTCTCTCTATCTGTGTGTGTGTGTGTGTGTGTGTGTGTGTGTGTGTGTGTGTGTGTGTCTGTGTGTGTGTGTGTGTGTGTTTAGAAAAGACATAGATTACCTCTAAAGCACGGTGCAATTTCTGTTTCTTGGTCCGATCGGTCATGAAATGCAAACCACAATGAAAATAAAAAAGGTTGGATTCGCAATATTTATATTCACCTTCCAGTTACGTCTCTACATAGTCCCAACTTCGAGTTAGACAGCTGGCATAATATTGTACTAACTTTCCAATAAAATCGTCATAGAAGGATGCCGCCTGTGCTCTCTGCCAGTTCTCTGCACTGGTTGGCAGCTCGTTGTCTATGCAAACATTCTGTTCTCGTAGCCAGCGGTTTATGTGAGCAAAGAGATGAAAATCAGAGGAAGCCAAGTTTTGCTGTATGTTGAGTGATCAAACCACTTCCCAACGAAAACGCTACAGGAAAATCTTTATTTCCGTTGCAGTGTGCGGCCGACCATTGTCAGGAACAAGGAAATTGCGCTCACGCATGAACAAAACATTGAATGAAATGAGATATAACCTCTGAATATGAAGACACGAAATTACATCGCGCACCTCACTCTTGAAAGGAGAATGTACTGTACTAGTCATACGTATGAGGTCTCTATACGCTGAGAACGGAAAAGTGCGACATGACGCTACCGACGGACATAGTAGACACTGCGCAGTAGCTCTGCATAAAGCTTCATTGGACTTTTCACTGTGGTTTTAAATTTCACAACCGATGGAACTCGAGAAATAAATAGCTATTGTAGTTATAATTAGCCCTGACACTCACGATATGCGCAGTGTATAATTTAATGATCCGGAAAGAAGTTGGAAATGTAATCTGACTCGTGATTTGAACATTAAATAATTACACTACACATAAACTTTCTTAAACTTAGCGTAATTCAAATAAATGGGCCTGTATGTCTTAAGTTTCCGTATTATACAATGAAAATACTAGTTCGCAATAAAGGTGGACTGTACTGAACATGTGTTAGCATTCTTTTTATAGCATCTAGCTGAGCAGTGGGGCAGTCTCCATATTTGCGAAAGGTAAGTTTACTATGCAACGTCATTAGTTAATCACAAAGTGAAACTTTAAGGCATGATTCTCCTTTACACGCGACAAGTACGTAGATAAGAATTGCTTATTATTAATATTGTTTAGTGCCATTCCAACAGCTGAGTGCTTATTCATTAGTGTATTTGTGAGTCTTCAAGTTAGCTCATGTAGTGTAAAAGATGGTGGCCAAGCAGCATGGTACAATCATGTTGCAGAAATACAAGAAAAGTAGCAAGGATAGTTTTCAATTGAAGCGAGAGATATGAATAAAGAACTAGTATATTGTGAGTAAATACAAACAGGCCCGCCCGGTTAGCCGTGCAGTCTAACACACAGCTATCTCGATTGGGAAGGAGCGCCTGGTTGTCGGCACGAATCCACCCGGCAAAACTCTGTCGAGGTCTGGTGAGCTGGCCAGTCTGTGGAGAGTTTTTAGGCGGTTTTCCATCTGCCTCGGCGAATGCGGGCTGGTTCCCCTTAGTCCGCCTCATCTACACTATGTCGGCGATTGCTGCTCTGATGCTCTGCATACGCCTACACCACCATTATTCTGCCAAGCAAACAGAGGGGTTACACTCGTCTGGTGTAAGACGTTCCCTGCGGGGGGGGGGGGGGGGGGGGAGGGGATGAGGGAGGGTCCACCGGGGGCCCGAACTGCACAATAACCCTGAAAGAGTGGTTCGGTGTGGGGCGGCGGAGGAGTGAAGTGGACTGTGGTCGCCGTCGTGGGGTTGTGGGCCACTGTGGCTGTGGCGGAGATGGAACCTCTCCGTTTTTTTAGGCCCCTAGGTAACATACAGTACAAATACAGATAGACAAGAAATACCTGTTTATGAATGTACTAGCAGAAGAGCCGCTAATGTGTCATTCGGGTGCGTCCGACCGCCGTATCATCCTCTGTCAATGACGTAGGTCGATGTAGCATTAGTGGGCGTGGGGTAGCACATAGCTCGCTTGCCCATTGTTGAGTTTCTTGACCTGGGACCAATTGCATTTCACTCTAGTAGCTCCTGAATTGAAACCATTAGGCTTACAGAGTCCCATTCCAGTTACTCCAACAAAGAAAAATCCTTGGTAGTACCAGGAATCGAATGTAGGTTCTCCGCTTAGCAAACCAAACACACGCTGACCACTGAGTTATGGAGATGCACCGCTGAGAGGGTAAGTCGTTAAATTTACATCACGAAGCAAAATATTGCATGTGAGATGGAATAAATTCCGAACTTATACATCACCAACCTTTGAGCTCCTATGTCATTCCACGGGGCACGTGACCTTATAACTGCTACCGGAAACCTTTCAATAAATAAAACCGAACCAACGTTGAAAAGAAAACTGAATTTCAACACAGGAAATCAACTGTACTGATCTCACATGATTTATGAGAGAGTTCCGTGGACGTGGGCTAGACGAAGGCAACTTCCTCCAAACATCAGGTCACAGAGTATGCTCGACTAAAACCCAGTAAATTCAAAACCAGTTACAGAACAAACAGCTTATTCACTTTAAACAGGAACGAGCATATGACTAGGAACCTATGAATGAATTTTGTGCATTGAAAGGAAACCAACTGAAGACTTGAAGTTGTAGCAGTAGCCAACCAAGGAAGGCTACAAAGCTTCAATAGATTAAAGAAATCTGGTTAAAGCACATTCTCCTTGAATACAGCAGATGTAATGATTGTGACCTAAGAAAAAAAGATGTATAGTGAAGAAATGAAAGTGATGCATAAACACGCACCTTTAAAAGCATCCATCTTGCTTTCGTTAAAAAATTAAAATCACAATACTTGGTTGTTTATCAAGAATTTCTTCTTCTAGGATTTCTAACATGCTACATGATAAGGTTCGCGTGAATTCTAGGGTCAACAAAAAGAAAAATATGTGGCGAACTATCCTTGAGCGATTATCCGCACCCCAGTCAGTATGTAGACAGATAGTATGTACACAGATAGGAATTCCAAATTGAAATTAAAGCGCATATATCAGCTGAAAATGTATACATTCACCCCAACGTGCTTGCATTCTAGACAGTAGATTATGTGCATCAAGAGCAATATTTTCTTTGAAAGGACCATCGTTCTTGAGAAAATGTATCCACATACTCCGATTGATATTGCAGTATTCAGTTTCAGTGATGTTCTGTTTCAAATACTACCGCTTCGTGTTATAAGTAGAAAAAAAAGAAAACTAGGCAGAAGTGTTACTAATCTACCAGATTAGGCACTTCCTTAAAGCAGATTAGGCACTCCATTAAAAATAGACAAATTCATATTTTCTTTCCCTCTTCTTTGCTTTTGGAAGATGTAGAAAATTCAACTGCTCTTGACAAATGAAAATAATTTTAGGTTCAGCTGTATATATTCACAGAGTTATGTCAAATGGGATGCCTGATCATGACACTTATTAGCTTCAGACTCGGTCACATAATATCTGAACGTCGTTAAGTACTTAAGAAAACTTATTACTTTTATCAGAGCGAATATTTTTGGTCATTAGATCACCAGGAGTGCTTAACCGTAAAGAAAAGAAGTCACTTCGTCTATTTTCAGTGGAGTAACTCTCAAGTTTATAAGTAGCCGTAAGGCTTACCGAAGCACTTACCGAAGCATTTACGACTGCTCATGGAAGAACTTATCGACCGACAATAACTGGCGGAAGGAATTATAGAAAATAGTCCCTAGTGAGTACCAGTGGTCCTCGTCCCAAAAAAAGTCGGCAGATGAAATCAAGATATTTTAACATGCAACCTACCACCGACGCCTATCCGATACCTAATATCACAGCGCTGCTAAACGATTTAGGCAGATGCTAGTACTTATCTACAATGAATTAGCAGAGTGGGTATCATAGATAGCAGCAGTACCGGAAGACAGACCTTAAACAGCTTTTGTGGTCCCATGGAGACATTTTCAGTATTACCCAATGCCATTCGGGCTTATAAATTTTCCAGCTACATTTCAAAGATTGCTAAATGGAGTTATGTGTGTTCTGAAGCCTAGGAATTGTGTGGTATATCTCTATGATGCCAGATTTTTCGGAAGATATGGATGAACACTTGAAATGGCTGGAGGAAGTATGCGACAGACTAAGAACAAAGCTTCTCATGCTACCTATTGACACATGTAATTCTGCACAGACTCTAGTCAAGGTCATCCCACTATTGATGGCTTCTAATTACTGTGTTGCTCTAAATATAGAGAAGAATTAATACACTGCATGTTTCTGAAGCTTAGCTGAATGACAAAACAAAAAATTATAAAAAGGGAATACAAATTATGGCGGCTGCACAATTCTTTTGGAATTCTTAATGAAACTGATGTTAAGGTCACCCCTCGGTCAGGAGGTGATTGGTCACCGCGGTTGCACAGTGACATTAACAAACGTCGGCAACCGAGCTCATGTCTGGTAAGCGTTCCAGACTTTCTGTAATACTATTCAATTAACGTGATTGCTTCAATGAATATTGTCTTCTCTGGCGTGCAGCAAATGGACCCAGCTGCTCGCTTAGGCGTCGGCGACGACTGAAAGACAGTGGACACAGCTCACGTAGCTTACGGCAGGTCATTCCACTGCCTGACAGTAACGTAGAGCAGTGTGCGGCAGCGGAAGCTAATGAAGCAGCTCGATGGCGTGCCTCTATGGATACGAAGGGCCTCACGGCTGTAGAAGACGGACGGACGCTTAGATCCGTACTCATATCATCTTCCGAATGTCGCAAAGACAGACGTCGAAGGTTCCCTCAACATATGCAGCCTATGGCAAGGAAGACAGAACGTGTAGTCTTGTAGGTGGCACCCAGGCGCCCATCCAGTAAGCATAAGACGGCACCTTGCACTCAGTCAGTTTGACCCTACACCAGAGGAAGGCTCAGTAGGTCCATATTTTCTAATAGTCATGGCTGTGACCTGTCGGTACTAGCAGAAACCACAACCGTCAGGCATCAGTCTCCTGGTCGAATTCAAGCGGGCAGCAAGCAGAGTACCACGTTTAGCCAGTAGAGTTAACCTGTAAGTAGCGAGGATGTCATTCCGTCGGGATCGGTGATAACCAGACAGTGAGGACGAGATGTCTGAAACAGGGATAATTAAAACCAGACGCCACGTCACTGTAGGAGGTTAGGTGGTTATCTACCACGTTTAACCAGAGGTGTCAGCACTGCGGTCCACATACTGCTGCCGAAATCACCGACGCGTTTCCTGCCTATGCGTTTCTGATCACTGCTAGAACGCCTTGGAGCATCGGAAGTTCGAAGTTGCATGTTATTACTCTATATTCGATAGTTTTCTAAACTACATCATATGCAGAACGACATCAGCCTACACAATTTCCACTCTGCTCGCTATTTAGCATTGAGTAACGATCGTTGCCCTGCTTTTGAGTACTGGAGCTTTTTGTATGGTAGAGATTTCGATTGTGACACATTGACTGAGTCGTACTTGGTTCTTTGTGGTGTCGAGAAATAGCTTTGAAAATTTGAGCACTTTGGAACATCGTTTCTGTACAACGGTCCTCCCTTCTTCAAATAGCTTGCCCCAGATTCTGAGTTGTCGTCGCTCTATAACTAGTTCAAATATGTTGGTTATATCTACAAAGGTTTATATTTAGCAATTATTGTTTAACAACACACCAGAATGGGTTTTACTGATCATTACCACTCCATTCCTTAAAATCTAGGCCGGCCGGAGTGGCCGAGCGGTTCTAGGCTCTTCAGTGTGGAACCGCGCGACCGCTACGGTCGCTGGTTCGAATCCTGCCTCGGGCATGGATGTGTGTGATGTCCTTAGGTTAGCTAGGTTTAAGTAGTTTTAAGTTCTAGGGGACTGATGACCTCAGAAGCTAAGTCCCATAGTGCTCAGAGCTATTTGAACAAATTTTTTTTGAATCTAGTTTAAATCTGTAAGTACTATAATCAGATGACAAGTATTACAAGTGAGTCTAGATATTGTTTACAAATGTCGTCAAGCCATTTTATGGGGATCTGATTTGATGACTGGTCTGAGAGTCTGGCAGCTTAACGCCTCGAGCGTAAATAGTGCATCACTTTGCTATAAGAAACACGGCTGTGCTACTAGTTTAAATATAGTAATAACATACCGAAGACGCTGTTCTCGAAAATGTTGAATATGCCTCAACACCAATTCCGTACAAATACGTTCTTTTTCTTATCTGATTAACTCATCAATCGAGTGTAGTAGTTCTGGATCCAAGGTGTTGATAAGAAAGATTAGATTCTGTGTAGGTAGAGTACTCAAACTTTGATCTGGATAGTACAACATTGGTGTTGACAAGTAGTGCCATTGGACAAGATGGCATTGTTCTGTGGTTCCACCCTTTCCATGACTCTATTTTCGCCATCCACGTTCGCTATTAAAGGTTTTGGCAAACAGAGTAAATCCAGTGGGTTCCTATTTTCAGAAAATGTGGTTTAGGTTCCACTACTTCCACGTGACATTGTGTGGCATCGTATATATCTCTGAACAATCCTACTATCCTAAATGCACAAACATTTACAATCCGTGTTTTATACCCCTACGTAACATTTATTGTAGGTGATCCACATCGGATGACTAGACACTGAGGAGGACATGTCTCAAACAGGGGTATTTAAAGGCAGACATCACGTCGTTGTAGCAGATTAATACTTCTTCGGTCCCTAGCTGCACCCATTTACTCAAGGTGTCCCAGTTCATCAGGTACAGATGAATAAGCACTGATAATGTGCGTTAGGATCTACTACCTGAAATCTGATCTCTATAAGTAAACTCGCCTTATCTGTTGTAACCTCGTCGGTCACTGTGTTACAAAATAGTGATATATTCCTTTGTCCCATTTCCACTAAATGCTGAATTTCTGTTTCAAAACTTCTCCACGCTACATGTAATCCTTTGACGAATTGTTGAGGCATTGTCGATGCCGAATTTACTGTACCTGTTCATGTACTGAGTGATATATGGTTACTTACGTACACACAATTTGAAGTCTTGCACCATTAACACTGTCTACAAGTATCCATAACAGTCTGGTATTACCCATCTTCTAAAGTACTCAATCGTTTCTGAATGCCTCCCAGGTTATTGTCGGCTATTGGTAGCGTATTGTGTCCACATTACAGATTTCTTTAGCTACCGCCCGTATCACTCTAGTATAGTTCAGTAGACTGCGTTTCAGGATCGTTAGGTGAGTGGTACCTAAATCTAAAACTAACAGAACAGTGGTGCTCAGAAGTGTTCCAAGGGTCGCCTGAGGAAGTAGCTGAAGAAGTAGGTGAGGTGAGAGAGGCAGCCAAAAGTGCGGTTAAATAATCGGATGGCAACCCACCCCATGGACGCCTGAAGGACCGACCAACAACCTAACCAATTCCCTTCCGCCGGACCAACGGTACGACAACGGAAAGTATCAGCCGAGGACGATGATACTAGCAGCACGGCACAATAATCACACTTAAGAAAAAATAAGAACAAACAAGTAAAAGACTGTCGAACTATACACCGTTCCGGACAGCATCAACACGGCGAGGAGGAACACACTGTCGGAAAACTTCGCTAGCGACTGGGGCAGGTTACTGGTGCGTTAACGGCCACAAGGCAGAAAATACCGCTGGTTGACTTCACTGGTAACCTATTTAATAGTTAAAGACCATACAGGACGATGGCTGTAGAATTTCGCCGAATCCAACACATCAACGTTGCCGCCAGCCGTAACGGCCCAGGCGGCTACAACCGGCAATGAACGAAGAGATGTCACAGCAGCTGAGGTTTCATAAGAGCTTAACTAATCACTCAACTTCAGTGTCCAGGTTAGGTGGGCAACGAACGTTGTAGCTCAAGCAGCTAGTGCCTCACAATCTGACCGCATGTGCATGACTCCAGTGGTCCCGGCCTGACCTCACGCCACAGCAACTTCCGCGCTGCTCTGTCCCAACCGGCTGACTGACACACAAACCACCACACGGAAATATAGCGGTCACACCAAAGATGGTGCAGCAGTACTAGTATCGATAAGCCCTGCTGATGCCACTGTTGGACGCAAGTCAGCAAGTCGTCATGGTAGTAACTCTGGGAGAAACAAGACGCCACTCGATTGCGACAAAATGCCAAAAACGGCATGAACGCGAGCTGGCCACGGCTCAAACATATCCCAGAACAGGACCAACTGGCTGCCACAGTCAGCGCGTGCGTCTCCCCTGGAGGCTACGCCACTTATTAATATATATGTTTCAGCATCGGTTGATATGTGGTGCCTCACAACAGCTCATACTTCTGTTCCGTAATTTTAGTTATTTCATGTACTCCATATACACTGTTACAACAACAAATTTTGAGAGATCTGAAACCTCTAAAAGGGTTATTAACTTTTTGCTGATACTCTGTATGATAACTGTGACCACTGTGTGGTAGTCATTTATCTCCGCCCATCGTATAATATACATTCCTGAAAGGCAAAATTGTTTGTCAGTAACGCCAACTATCTTGATACTAGCGACGACACATATTCCAAATACTGACGTTATTTAAAACTGTAAAAGTGGACAAGTTTACAATTAACGCGCAGCCTCTTGACACAGAGAAACTGTTTTTACACCATGGAGAAACATAAGATGGGGGAAAGAAATACAGTAGAAGGAGAATGGGTGGCTTTGAGGGATGAAATAATGAAGGCAGCAGACGATCAAGTAGGTAAAAAGACGAGGGCTGCTAGAAATCTTTGAGTAACAGAGGAAATATTGAATTTAATTGATGAAAGGAGAAAATATAAAAATGCAGTAAATGAAGCAGGCAAAAAGGGATACAAACGTCTCAAAAACGAGATCGACAGGAAGTGCAAAACTGCTAAGTAGGCATGGCTAGAGGACAAATGTAAGGATGTAGAGGCTTATCTCACTAGGGGTAAGATACATACTGTCTACAGGAAAATTAAAGAGATCTTTGAAGAAAGGAGAACCACTTACATGAAGCTCAAGAGCTCATATTGAAAGCCAGTTCCAAGCAAAGAAGGGAAAGCAGAAAGGTGGAAGGAGTGTAAAGAGGCTCTATACAAGGGCGATGTACTTGAGGATAATATTATGGAAATGGAAGAGGATGTAGATGAAGATGAAATGGGAGATATGACACTGTGTGAAGAGTTTGACAGAGAACTGAAAGGTCTAAGTCAAAACAAGGTCCCAGGAATAGACAACATTCCATTAGAACTGCTGACAGCCTTGGGAGAGCCAGTCATGACAAAACTCTACCATCTAGTGAGCAGGATGTATGAGATATATACCCTCAGACTTCAAGACGAATATAATAATTCCAATCCCAAAGAAGACACGTGTTGACAGATGTGAAAATTACCGAACTAACAGTTTAATAAGTCACAGCTGCAAAATACTAACGCGAATTCATTACAGACGAATGGAAAAGACTGGTCGACCACGGGGATCATCAGTTTCGGTCCTTAGAAATGTTGGAACACGTGAGGCAATAGTGACCTTACGCCTTATCTTAGAAGTAAGATTAAGGAAAGGCAAACCTACGTTTCTAGCATTTGTGGACTTTTGACAAAGTTGACTGGAATAATCTCTTTCAAATTCTGAAGGTGTCAGAGATAAAATACAGAGAGCGAAAGGCTATTTACAATTTGTACAGGAACCAAATGGCAGTAATAAAGGTCGAGGGGCATGAAAGGGAAGCAGTCATTGGGAAGGTGGTGAGACAGTGTTGTAGCCTCTCCTCGATGTTATTCAATCTGTATTTTGAGCAAGCAGTAAAGGAAACGAAAGAAAAATTATGAGTAGGTATTAAAATCCATGGAGAAGAAATAAAAATTTTGAGGTTCGCCGATGACATTGTAATTCTGTCAAAGACAGCAAAGGACTTAGAAGAGCAGTTGAACGGAATGGACAGTGTCTTGAACGGAGGATATAAGATGAACATCAACAAATGAAAAACGAGGATAATGGAATGTAGTCTAATTAAGTCGGGTGATGCTGAGAGAATTAAATTAGGAAATGAGACACTTAAAGTAGTAAAGGAGTTTTGCTATTTGGGGAGCAAAATAACTGATGATGGTCGAAGTAGAGGGGATATAAAATGTAGACTGGTAATGGCAAGGAAAGCGTTTCTGAAGAGGAGAAATTTGTTAACATCGAGTATAGATTTAAGTGTCAGGAAGTCGTTTCTGAAAGTATTTATGTGGAGTGTAGCCATGTATGGAAGTGAACAATGGACGGTAAATAGTTTGGACAAGAAGAGAATAGAAGCTTTCGAAATGTGGTGCTACAGAAGAATGCTGAAGATTAGATGGGTAGATCACATAACCAATGAGGAGGTATTGAATAGAATAGGGGAGAAGAGGAGTTTGTGGCACAACTTGATAAGAAGATGCGACTGGTTGGTAGGGCATGTTCTGAGGCATCAAGGGATCACAAATTTAGTATTGGAGGTCAGCGTGGAGGGTAAAAATCGTAGAGGTAGACAAAGAGATGAAAACACTCAGCACATTCATAAGGATGTAGGTTGCAGTAAGTACTGGGAGATGAAGAAGCGTCCACAGGATAGAGTAGCATGGAGAGCTGCATCAAACCAGTCTCAGGACTGAAGGCCACAACAACAACAACTAACAACAGAAACAAAATTAAACGAGGATTACATTCTCACCTCAAATATCGTTTACACCGAGATAATGTAATAGTCTGTAATGAATTTTGTTCAAAATAATGTGCAATGAAATGTAGAGGCAAGGATGTACTATAAATTCATTATTAATCTTTCAAGTCGTTGATTTCATTTGTACAGCTGTTTTCTCTTAATTCCCACAACCACCCTTATCCCAACGACTACAGTTATTCCTAATACTGTCATTAATTTTAAATATAAATGTCTGAAAGTTTTACAAGGTTCTCCTGGTTGTATAATAGCAAAAAACTAAGCCTAATCATATTACGTGTCTCTATATCAAGAATGTGCCAGTCAGTTATAAGTTGTTTGTGATCTTCAACTTGATTTTCATCTAGAAAGTAATCAGCCATGTGGATACCTAGAATTCAATTACATCCTTATCTATGTTAATATTTCAGGTTATGGAATCTATCCTACGTCACAGTACACAGGTTTTCGTGTATGATATTGCTGTCAGTTATTGCGGCGTGACATTTCTTGCTACATTTAACATAACTGTCATATAATGTACAAATAGAATTGACAGACAGACCAAAGTGTCTATGTTACAAGCTTTTTTATTTTTGATATCATATTTATATGCAAGATTCACATGAATTTATATGTTCAAGTTTACACAAGTAGTTCGAGTAAAATACATACGAAGTGTAAAATTACAAAAATGTATACAAAATAGATAAAACCTTATGTTAATTGTATGAACTGTATGCGTTGCTGCAAAATCTGTGCCTGTTGTGTAATGAGAGTGTCACTTCGAACTTGGATCCAATGGTAATCCACTATTTCCCTGTCAAAACAGTCATTTTTTCATGCAGAGGACACTGATAATCCAAACACTGTTACAAGTCTCTATATACATTTCATTCCGTAACTTTGTTCATTAACAGGATAACTGCCGCACGCTTAGCCAGGCTAGGCCTGTAACACGGCGTTCTGCACGGCAAGAATTTATAAATGACATACACCTGCACGCCACTTAATGTGTCAATTGAGTTACCAGGGTGTTCAGTCGTATCTCAACTTGTTCTTTGATGTTCACTAATCTACATCTTTCAATCTTCTGTCATCCTGTCCCTTCTCCTTGTCAGTGTTGTCGATGTATTCGTTTCCTCGACGATTATGCCGGCTACCTCTTCATTCCTTACCTTGGCAGTCCACCTAATTTTCAACATTCTGCCGCAGCGCCACACCTCAAATGCTTCAGTTCTCCTCTGTTCCTGTTTCTCCACAGTCCGCGTTTCACTACTATATAATGATGTGCTCCAAATGTACATTCTCAGAAATTTCTTTTTTACATTAAGGTTCAAATGGTTCAAATGGCTCTGAGCACTATGGGACTTAACATCTTAGGTCATCAGTCCCCTAGAACTTAGAACTACTTAAACCTAACTAACCTAAGTACATCACACAACACCCAGCCATCACGAGGCAGAGATAATCCCTGACCCCGCCGGGAATAGAACCCGGGAACCCGGGCGTGGGAAGCGAGAACGCTACCGCACGACCACGAGATGCGGGTTTACATTAAGGCTTATGTCTGGTACAAGCGAACTTCTCTTGCACAAGGAATGTCCTTTTTTCCAGTTCTAGTCTGCTTCTGCTTTTTTATATCCTCGTTGCTTCGTCCGTCTCGGGGTATATTGCTGCCTAGATATCAGAATTCTTTCACTTCGCCTACTCTGTGACCCCCAATTTTGATGTTAAGTTTCCCGCTGTTCTCTTTTCTGCAACTTCTCATTACGTTTTCCTTAGTTCGATTTACTCTCAGTCCCTACTTGTATCCTGCTTATTCCTTTCAACGGATCCTGTAATTCTTCTTCACTTTAATTGAGGATAGTAATGTCATCAGTGAATCTTATCATTAATAGCATTTCGCCCTGAATATTAATCCCTCCCGTAAACCTATCTCTCCTTTCCGTCATCACTTCTTCTATTTGAAGACTGGACAGTAGGTTGGCAGTAGGGGCAAAAGATTACATCGCGATCCTACACCCTTTTTAATCGAACACTTCGTCCTTGGTCTTAAAGTCTTACTGTACGCTCTTGTTTGTTGTACATTTTGTACATTATACGTCTTTTCCTAACTTACCCCTACTATTTTCAGAATTTTGAACATTTTGGTTCAATTTATATTGTCGAGCGCTTTTTCCAAGCCAACAAATTCTATGAACGTGTCTTCATCTTTCATCAGTCTTTCTTATCAACTGCTACGTTAGAACTGCCGCTCTGCTGCCTTTACATTTCCTGAAGCCAAATTGATCACTGTCCAACAGACCCTTAATATTCTAATTAATTATTCTATTTATTATTATAGTCAGCAGTTTGGATGAAATTCTCTGTTAGAGGTGAAACGGCCATGTGAGTGCGTCAGAACAGTTCGCGCTTAGTGTCGCTACGAGGTTTAGCAGGGTGAGGTATGTAAGAGGCGAGAACGGCGTCGATGCTAGGTGACCACTGAAGGATACTAAAGTGCCACGTAATTGTCTGAGATAGTGTTATCAGCATCTGGTAGAATTTGAAATATGCCTCATTGTGAGTTTCCTTTTTGTCGGCTGATCTAACGGTGTAACATCCTCTTTTGTGGGGCATTCGGATGCGTCAGTAACTCGATGTTGGAGCGCATAGGAACGTGAAGGGGGGCACACCCGTCGTCAAGATTCCGTTGGCCCCCTTCTCTTCTGCGCTTTCCATGGATTCCGTGCGATAGTCTGTCTCACCCCGCTTCTTTGGTCCAATACCAACAGCTGCCGGCATAGGGAATCAGCATTCCATACATAGGTTGTCGTCAACACCACGCACAAAACGTGGAGTGGAGCTGTGACCGTGGTACATGGACTGATGATGAATGACGTCCAGTTGTGATCAGGGATAAATCTTGATTCTGAACTACCCAGGATGACCATCATCGGCGTATAAGGCGAGGACCTTGCGAAAGATCGCTTTCTTGCAATATTTGAAGAGGCACAATAGTTTTCGTTCAAAATGGCTCTGAGCACTATGGGACTTAACTGCTGAGGTCAACAGTCCACTACAACTTAGAACTAATTAAACCTACCTAACCTAAGGACACCACACACATCCATGCCCAAGGTAGGATTCGACCTGCGACCGTAGCGGTCGCGCGGTTCCAGACTGTAGCGCCTAGAACCGCTAGGCCACCACTGCCGGCACAACAGTTTTACTCCTGCCGTAGTGGTGTGGGGAACCATAGGTTTGATTTCAGTTATGATTGATTAGTGACTGAGAAAACTGTGACGTCATGATATTAAGGCAAGGACATGAAACACCTTCATGTGTTACCATACATGCGATCATATCATGCTGTCACTTTTAACTGGACGATGGTTGTCCAAACATAGCACATGTCTCTATGAAACATATGCATGATGTTAAGGTATTCTCGTTGCCAGCAGCTTCTGCCACAGATAGAACATGCGTGGGACCAAATCGGTCATCAACTCCGTAAGATTGCTAGCATAAACGATATCAAGGACCAGTTACAACAGCGGCGAGCCAGCTTGGCTAAGAAGAGGGTACAACGGCTTTATTACACCCTTCCTAATCGAATCAGTGCATGCATAAAAGCCACTTTACTTTTTGTGTCTATCATTATAGATTGGGGTGAGCGCACAATCGTTTTTTAGGGCCAGTGAAGTAATTTTTCATCCGTTTGCGGCCGTATGACAAGGCATATTATCAAGCTGTGCTGTATCATCTACCAGGTACGAGCTTAAAGTGATTTTCGAGGATGAATTCGTTACGACACAGTAAAGATTGTGTTCTGCTTGCATTACCTGTCTCCAAGAACGTATCACTCTGATTTTAAAGGCTATAATGTTCTCCTCATTGACTTGGAGAGCCTCATATTTGAGACGTTTTCTGCCGGAGACTCCGTTATCCAGTGCAAAACGTGACTCAGTGGTTCAGCTACCATTCGCCACTGTGAAAAAACAAAATTCCAATTCTATGTAGTAAATTTAATTCTCTCCTACCGCTAAACCGCCATTCGCGACTCCGTACATACCACAAAACTGATCTTGATGCATCGTATACTCGACGTTCGTCTCGGACATGGATAACGTTTTACAGCTTCCGCAACGATTGTTCACTACGGTGCGACTGATACCCTTTCAGCAGCGAGCTGATTCTTTATATTTGCAGTGCGGTAGACGATGGTCGATAGTCATACTACGTACCCGAAGTCATGAGCTACGCATCTGGACATCACAATAATGCGACCTGTTAGTGTATTCCATCTTATATTATACCACCGTAGATCTAAGAGAGAAGAGTTTTTAGCATCGTTACCTATGACTGAAAGAAGCTAACTCCAAACTATTCTGTACAGCAACTGCTACAAATTCGCGTCATTGTAACGACAATACGAGTGCTACAGAAGCATCTGAGACGAGCTTTCTCTATGGTTTGGAGTGCACTCTTTCTCCTCTCCCTACCTCTCTTGCTTACGTTTACCAAGACCTCTTAGACGTTCTCGTGACTTTCTATAGCCTCCTTTAATTCGATGCTTGGAAATGCCTCCTCTAGACTGGAACGCTCTTCTTCTGATAAGTTCTCGTATTTTCTCCGCAGAGATCGTCAGCTATGCTAAAAAGATCAATAGCGATTACATTTAATTCTTACCTTCTTCTTCGCTGCGTCGGAAGAGTTACAGCTCAAAGAGACAAGTGTTTTCGTAGAAGATATTTTCCACTTGGTTCTAATTTACTCTATTTTCCCTCATTACCTTCGAATCTAAAACCGTATTCTAACCACACCACGGATACGATTAACTTTCAGAGCATTAAAATATACAAGGGCTATTGTGAATTTTAAATTGTATCGTTGCGAATAGATTATTCATAATGCAATAATTGACCACGACTTACACAACAAAACTGGACCAGTTACTTATTTTTTTATGCGTAGAACAACGTGTTTAGAGAACGTATTCTCATTTTCAAGTGCATTTGTGCATTTTTAGATGAATATGTTTGGTGATGTTTGGATATGTGATTTTCTGCCTCTCTTGCGTCTTTTTGAAGTTAGACTGCAATCCGAAAATCGGACAATATGAATTCTTGACTATTTTTAAATGCTAATGTTAGAAATGGTATTTTTGTTTGACTACTTACATGTACTGTGCCTCCTCCATAATACAGACTATCAAAGACACGCAAAACATCACTTACATTGTTTATTTGCAAAGCATGGTACAGAGATTCAACGACACTGTGGATTCATAAAGATATAGTTCACAGAGTTGTCACAGAGTTACATATGATAGAGTTGGAAGTTAAAAAACGTATTTTTACCACGATTGCCTAAAAAATTATCGATTATTTCCTTGTTTTTCATTTTTCATAATGAAGAATGTACGTATTTACGAAAATTGTTACAGTTATCGTACGCAGGAGTAACATTTCTCCTGCGTATGATAATTGCAACAATATTCATGAATATGTACACTGTGTCATTAGGAAAAGAAACAAAGAAAATGATAGTTAATTTTGTAATCAGTAGTGTTAAAAACATTTTTATAATTTACAATCTTATGTCTATGTGTTAAGTAATCCAATAACACACTAATAGCTCTTTTTGAAACCGTAGTGTCGTAACTTCTGCATGACGTGATTTGTAAACAAACAATGTAAGTGATGATTTGCGTGTGTGTGTTATTCTGTACAATGGAGGTGGCACAATACCTGTAAGTAGTAGAAAAATACCATTTCTAACATCTGCGCTTAGAAACATTCAGAGATTGATTTTGTCCGATTTTCCGATTGCAGTCTAACATTTTGGACACAAGAGAGGTAGAAACCCATACATGCAAACACCACCAAACATATTTATTTAACAAATGCGCAAATGGATTTGAAAATGAGAAATTCTCGAAACACGTTGTGCTATCATGAGAAAACAAATAACTTGTGCAGTGTTCGCTTCATAAATCACGAATGGCACAGTTTCAGGCTTTCCTGAAGTATCCAATATGATCAGCACCTTTCATTGTTCAATATTTCAGAAAACTGAGAATGTATAAAAGAAGAAGATGGCTACGTAAGAGACAATCTGTCATCCTAGTTACATTACCAGAGCCCTCAGGTGGAGGGCTACTGACTAGAAACTCCATCTGGTTACTCTCTGGAAAAGACATATCTCTCCTCTGTAAATATTTCTCCTTTGTCTAGAAACTGTGCGAGCTATATCTTTCAATTTTCGCAAAATGACAGATTGGTTAAACAGCTCATAAGCACTAAAGACAGATACCTAAATACATAATACCATCAAGATGATTTCTGGCGTTAACAAATGGCACCTACCGAGTGGCTGCCAGTACTAAGCCACATTTCTCCTCTTCAACTACGTCACATAAATGCTCTCAGCCTGCCGTTGGGTCCGAGCGCTTCTAGGCGCTTCAGTCTGGAACCGCGCTGCAGCTACGGTCGCAGGTTCGAATCCTGCCTTGGGCATAGATGTGTGTGATGTCCTTAGGTCAGTCGGCTTGAAGTAGTTATAAGTCCAGGGAACTGATGACCTCAGATGTTAAGTCCAATAAGTGCTTAGAGCCATGTCAACCATTTGAAATGCTCTCACGAACGAGTACAAAAGATAATGGATAACAGAAAACCTACCAGTCCATCAATGATGCAATTCCTGAGGGACTCCGCTGTATAGGACCACCCTCAATAACAGCAAGGTCGCTGTGGAAGATGAGTTGAACATTACTGTCGCTTGGACTCCAGAACTGGCGGGAGAAAAGAATAATAATGTGCCATGTGTGACCAAAGAACCCCCGGGATTTGAGATATCGTATGAAACATGGACACTGATAAACAGAATTAGAGCCCAGCGCGGCAGACGTACATATTTTTGTACACCATCCTCAATTCGTGATTGCGAAGAGCATAGACCACCAGACATACCACAGAAGAGTGCTCAATAAGATCATACGATTGCCGATCAGAGGGCTTCCTGCTGGTGATTCCAAAGTTGATAGAATACAGAAATACTCTAGATGTCTATTTATATGATTTTGTATTGTAAATAATAGATATTCCTGCCCTTGCGTTGCTGTGGCACAGTGTAATTTAATGCAAAAGAAAGAAAAGAGAAAGCACACGTTTGTATTTAGGTATTTTATATAAGTCCTAATTTCCTTCTGCCTCCTGTGTCTATGCACCTCCTTCTGACCCACTGTCCATCTCCTCCTGCTTCACTGTCTCTCTCTGTCAATTATCTCCTGCACCACCTCTCATCAACTCCTCCTACCCCTCTCTCTCTCCTTTCTCTCCTCCTCTCTCTGTTCACCACCTCTTTCCCCTTGCTCTACCCATCTTTTCTTCCCCCTTCCCTCACCACCTCCCCCGCGTCTCTCTCTCCTCCTCTGTCTGTTCATCAACTCTTCCTCTACCCGTCTTTTCCTCCCCCTTTTATCGCCACCTCCTCCCTCCCCTCTCTATCCTCATCTCTCTCTGTCCATCACCTCTTCCACCTTTCTCTACCCATCGTTTCCTCCCCGTTCTCGAGCCATCTCCTCCTAACTCTTTTCTCTTCCCTTGTCAATCACCTCCTTTCCCCTTAGAATGTCCATCCTGTCCCCTCACTGTCTCATGTCCTCTTGCCCCCCCCCCCCCCTCCAACCGCTTCTCTCTTCCCATCTCCTTTTTTCCACTTTCTGCGTTCATTTCATCCCATTTTCTGTCCATAATTCCTCTATCCTCGAGCCTTGTTTGTTATTATTGGAGTCTTTAGTAATATTATAATCATAAACCAAGTAGCCATAAATTCAACTTACCTGTGTGTGTGTGCGTATCAGTGTGTGTCCAAGCCGGCCTTAGTGGAAGAGCGGTTCTGGGCGCTACAGTCTGGAACCGCGCGACCGCTACGGTCGCAGTTCGAGTCCTGCCTCGGGCATGGATGTGTGTGATGTCCTTAGGTTGGTTAGGGTTAAGTAGTTCTAAATTCTAGCCGACTTATGACCTCAGGAGTCCCATAGTGCTCAGAGCCATTTTTTGTGTGTCCAAACATTTACTAAGTTAACGTGTAAATATTTGAAATAAATCGGTCGGGTACTCTTTGCGATTTTTGACAGCAACTTTTCCGCTTTAAATATCACATATTCACTTATTTACATGCATAGAAACTAGCACGTATTCTACTGCAACGTTGTGTCAAAATTTCAAAGAAATCGTCGAGGAATTTTAGGGGAAATACGATTTTGAAGAAACGAGCATTTACGTTTCTATTCACAAAGAAATTAATATTAGTCTGTTCAAGATCTTAGATCTCCAAAGGTTCTTCACCGAATGCTCTGAAAATTTGGGACAAATGTGTGTCTACATACCTACGAGAGCACCATATATTTAGCAGAGTGCAGAGTTGCATCAAAAACGTCACAGCAGATATTCAAAGTGGCGTCCATGGGATTGCAGATGACAGAGATAATAGCGGTCGCAACATAGGACACACATAATCTTACTTTGGCTTACACCACGTTGGCGGACCACTTGACTGAAGCTTGCTGCTTCAGGATAGAGCTCTATCCTCCAAATCTACTGCACGTACAATCCACCGACTCCTTGTACGTTCGTTTGTGTGAGAAGACCCGTGATCACACAAACACCCAAAAGAGCTTGAAGTGTTGTGTGATGTGTCTGGAGTCTTTGCGGTTACTTGTTTTGGTACACCCATGCTGAATCTCGACCGTCTCCATCTGCTTGGCAATACACAGCCCCCATCGTAGCTTATTCCCGACATATATACCGAACCACTCTGCTGTTTACAGTACACTGCACACAGGGAACAAACGGTACGTGACTGGAGGAACTGTCATACGTCGGCTTCTTGTACCGTATCAACGAAACCTTTCCAGACACATTTTCGTAGACCTTTTTTTTCTCCATTTCCAGTTAGGAATGAGGTCCTGCAGTCAGTCTATTTTATTAATGCCGCTCCCGTAGGTATATAACAAAAACCCTCGTATTTCAGTTCCACGTCTTGTCGAAGTTTCAAAGAATTCGGTGAAGAACCTTCTTAGATACATGTTTTTAAACAAACGAACGCTCAGATTTTTCAAGACAGAAAGGAACTGACGGCATTAGCTGTTAGTGGGCATTGATTGATTACCATATCTGTGCGATGTCGGAGTTATGAGGTTAATGAGTAATGTATGGCCTAATTTGAGTATTTGGACTTGTTGGAAGGCAGGCTAGGATAGTCCTTGCAGTAGCGGTGCACACTGTGTCAAGATGGCTTAATGGTCAGCACATCTGCGTATTAAGCACGAGACTTGGGATCAAATACCAGTCCATCACCAATTCCCATCTGCACCAGCGACATAACTAACGTCTAATTCTTTTGTGTCTTGATTCAAAGTGGAGTGGCTGAACACAAAAAAAAGTATGTCTGTGAGAACAAACACCAAAAATATACATAGTTTGGTTTAAATGGCTCTGAGCACTATGGGACCTAACATCTGAGGTCATCAGTCCCCTTGTTGTGTACATAGTTCCGCGTAGTCAGCGCGTACACAACTTTCCCAGTAGAGAGCGCTCCGCTAAGCACAACAATGCAGGCACAGGCACAGCGCTCGTCCATCTCCGCACTACGAGATGGCGCTGCCATAGAGACGGACCAAATTTTTCTTCTGCCGATTCGCTTATTAATATGTAACGCAGCCAATGAGATTGCTGCTAACATAGAACCTTTTCTCCTCGTGGATCACAGTCGCACATTGGTACAGGAATGCGGAAGGTATTATAACAAGTGTACAGACCACTGATTAGACAGTCTACATTTGTGTGCACCATTCTGTACCAGTCTGCATTAGTCTGTACCAGTCTGTACCACTCTATAGTCAAGTTTCAGTTTGGGCCTAATAATATTACCATATTCCAGTACATAGCCATGAAGATAAATGTATAGAAACTTTTGTCAAGTATCAGAGATATATGTGAGAATAAGATTAATTTAACAATACCAAAGGAACTTCCGATTGTCAATTGTAAATAGCATCCAGAACCAAGTTAACTAATTTTTATGCTTGTTATTATTTTAATAATTGTGTGTGAAAATTAATCAAGTTCTGTTTAAAGTTAGTCACCGTCAATCTGCTACTCTAAGCGTGCAAGTGGCATTTCTATCGTCCGACCTAATGGCAGAAGATAAACACTCCACGATAAGACCACGAGACATATTGCTGTCACTCGCCTACTTCGTTAGAGTGACAGGTCAAATAATCTCATAGTGTGTGTACTGAAGGTCTTACAGTGCGCACACCACACTCCTAAAACGTAGAACTACTTAAACCTAACTAACCTAAGGACATTACACACATCCATGCCCAAGGCAGGATTCGAACCTGCGACCGTAGCGGTCGCGCGGTTCCAGACTGAAGCGCCTAGAACCGCTCGGCCACTCATGCCGGCGTACGACTGTGATGGGGTTATCCTAACGCATTACGTTCCTCCACGGCAGACCGTCAATGCACAGTATTACTGTTCGTTTTTGGAACAGCACCTGTGAGCAGTTTTGCGAAAGAAGTGGAGACACTTCCTGAGCAACCAACCATCATTCTGCACGGCAATGCGCGGGAGCATACAGCGCAAACTGCGTCTGCTCTGTTCGCTCGATGGGACTGGGAAGTACTATACCATCCACCAGACTCACCGGACTTAAGTCCTTGTGACTTTGATTTGATTCCGAAGTTGAACGAAACACTTTGTGGCATTCGCCTCAGAACTGTTCCAGAGATTCGACAGGCAGTAGGCTGCTCCATTTGCTCCATCACCAGAACAACATCTGTTAACAGTATACTACGCCTTCCACTTCGCTGGCAACGGGTTCTACGCAACGCTGGTGACTACTTTGAAGGACAATAACAGGCGCAAACATGTAACACTTTTGTATCGGTTGTGAATCAATAGTTGCCACTATTTATTATTTCCAGCCACCGTATTGAGATTTTTATTTGTGTAAATTGTTGTTGTTGTTGTTGTGGTCTTCAGTCCTGAGAATGGTATGATGCAGCTCTCCATGCACTCTAACCTGTAGAAGCTTCTTCATCTCCCTGGACTTATTACAAGCGACATCCTTCTGAATCTGCTTAATGTATTCATCTCGTGTCTCTCTACACGATTTTTACCCTCCAAGTTGCCCTCCAATGCTAAATTTGTGATCCCTTGATGCATCAGAACATGCCCTACGAACCGGTCCCTTCTTCTTGTCAAGTTGTGCCACAATCTCCTCTTCTCCCCTAATCTATTGAATACCTCCTCATTAGTTACGTGATCTACCCATTTAATCTTCAGCATTCGTCTGTAGCACCACATTTCGAAAGCTTCTATTCTCTTCCTGTGCAAACTATTTATCGTCCATGTTTCATTTCCATACATGGCTATACTCCATACAAATACTTTCAGAAACGACTTCCTGACACTTAAATCTATACTCGATGTTAACAAATTTCTCTTCTTCAGAAACGCTTTCCTTGCCATTGCCAGTCTACATTTTATATCTTCTCTACTTCATCATCAGTTATTTTGCTCCCCAAATACCAAATCTCCTTTACTACTTAATTTCCTAATCTAATTCCCTCAGCATCATCCGACTTAATTCGACTACGTTCCATTATCCTCGTTTTGCTTTTGTTGATGTTCATCTTATATACTCCTTTCAAGACACTGTCCGTTCCTTTCAACTGCTCTTCCAAGTCCTTTGCTGTCTCTGGCAGAATTACAAAGTCATCGGCGAACCTCTAAGTTTTTATTTCTTCTCCATAGTTTTTAATACCTACTCCGAATTTTTTTTTTGTTTCCTTTACTGCTTGCTCAATATACAGATTGAATAACATAGGGGAGAGGCTACAACCCTGTCTCACTCCCTTTCATGCCTCTCGACTCTTATAACTGCCATCTGGTTCCTGCACTTTACCCTGTATTTTAAACCTGCCACGTTTAGAATTTGAAAGAGAGTATTCCAATCAACATTTTCAAAAGCTTTCTCTAAGTCTACAAATGCTAGAAACGTAGGTTTGCCTTTCCTTAATCTAGCTTCTCAGATACGTCGTAGAGTCAGTATTGCCTCACATGTTCCAACATTTCTACGGAATCCAAACTGGTCTCCCCCAGGGTCAGTTTCTACCAGTTTTTCCATCCGTCTGTAAGGAATTCGCGTTAGTACTTTGCAGCTGTGACTTATTAAACTGATAGTTCGCTAATTTTCGCATCTGCCAACACCTGCTTTCTTTGGGATTGGAATTATTATATTCTTCTTGAAGTCTGAGGGTATTTCACCTGTGTCATACATCTTGCTCACCAGACGGTAGAGTTTTGTCACGACTTGCTCTCCCAAGGCCGTCAGTAGTTCTAATGGAATGTTGTCTATTCCTGGGGCCTTGTTTCGACTCAGGTCTTTCAGTGCTCTGTCGAACTATTCACGCAGTATCGTATCTCCCATTTCATCTTCATCTACATCCTCTTCCATTTCCATAATATTGTCGTCAAGTACATTGCCCTTGTATAGACGCTCTAAATACTCCTTCCACCTTTCTGCTTTCCCTTCTTTGCTTAGAACTGACTTTCAATCTGAGCTCTTGATATTCATACAAGTGGTTCTCTTTCCTCCAAAAGGGCTCTTTAATTTTCCTGTAGGCAGTATCTATCTTACCCCTCATGAGATAAGCCTCTAGATTCCTATATTTGTCCTCTAGCCATGCCTGCTTAGCAGTTTTGCACTTCCTGTCGATCTCATTTTTGAGACGTTTGTAATCCTTTTTACCTGCTTCACTTACTAAATTTTTTGTATTTTCTCCTTTAATCAAATAAATTCACTATCTCATCTGTCACCCAAGGGTTTCTACCAGCCCTCGTCTTTGTACCTACTTGATCCTCTGCTACCTTCACTACTTCATCCCTCAAAGCTACCCATTCTTCTTCTACTGTATTACTTTCCCCCATTCGTGAGAAATGTTCCCTTATGCTCTCCCTGAAACTCTGTACAACCTCTGGTTTAGTCACTTTTTACAGGTCCCATCTCCATAAATTCCCACCTTTTTGCAGTTTCTTCAGTTTTGTAAATTACGCTCTACAATCTGCAGATTTGTGTGTGATCCGTTCGCTATGAAGACCTCGTACCTGTAACACAACAGACACAAAATATTAAAGCGATCGGTGAAGCTTTTGGTACAGCGACGCATCGCTCGCTGGGGACGGGTCGACTGGCCCAGCCTGCCGTTTGCTGCTCTCCGCCCGCAGGCTGGTTCGTTTCGCCGCCTCATTTGCCGTGACGAGCGTCGGCTACGCTGCCGCTCAACATTTCCCTCTGCCAGCGGCATGTATGGCGAGCTCTCACAGCGACCTATTTCGCTTCCGCTGCAGCGATTCATATCGACTCCCCGGACAGGGCCGTGGTTCGCTGGCCGCTCTTCGTGACCGACAGCGCGCGGAGAATTGCCATCCGCACACCTGAGCCGCTGTAGCCGTGAGCGTAGCTATGCCTCGGTCACATAGCCACGTCACCATTACTGATTCAGTTCCAGTTCCTTACATAAACACAGGCCGCTACCCACACTGAAGTAAAAATTAAATATGGAATATGGCTCGTATGGACCTGGCCTGATATTTGCAGCGACACACACAGTTGTTACGGTTACTAGAAGCCGCACCACACCACAAGTTGGGAAACGGGGCCAAATTTCTCCTAGTTTACTGTCGAGTTGAGATTTTCACAAATGTTTTATTCGTATCTTACAGAAACTAGCAGTACGACAATAAACAGCCTTTTAAACACGCCGCAAACGGCAATCAAATAATTTATAGCAAAACAACAATTTAAAAAAATATTAAAAAACTACACAGAAGCTAGCAGTACGGCAATATTTCTCTGCCTCGTGATGACTGGGTGTTGTGTGATGTCCTTAGGTTTGTTAGGTTTAAGTAGTTCTAAGTTCTAGGGCATTGATGACCATAGTTGTTAAGTCCCATAGTGCTCAGAGCCAAGTACGGCAATAAACAACCTTTTAAAACACGGCGCTAACGGCAGTCAAGTAATTTATAGCAATACAACAGTTTTAAAAAATTTAAAAAACACACACACACACACACAGAACCTAGCAGTACAGCAGTAAACTACCTTTTAAAACACGCCGCTAACGCCAATCAAAGTAATTTATAACAATACCACAATTTTTTAAAAAAATTAAACAACATTAGTAAACAGGCTACTAAAGTAATTTCAGAACTTTTTTAATAAGGTTCGGTGAGGTAGCGACGCTGCCAACACCGCCATTAAAAAAATTAAACAAATCTCAGCAAACACACGATTAATGGCAATAAAAGGAATTTACAAACTTGGAGGAATTTAAAAAAAATTTAAACAAAAATGTCCTGGAATATCGTTAGAACATGACTGATATGACGGACCCATGTAAGGCGTTACAAATCACCCGCTTAGGCTTATTCAAACATTATGAATCACCTCGAAGAGAACGATCTATTGACACGTAATCAGCATGGCTTCAGAAAACATCGCTCTTGTGCAACGCAGCTAGCTCTTTATTCGCACGAAGTAATGGCCGCTATCGACAGGGGATCTCAAGTTGATTCCGTACTTCTAGATTTCCGGAAAGCTTTTGACACCGTTCCTCACAAGCGACTTCTAATCAAGCTGCGGAGCTATGGGGTATCGTCTCAGTTGTGCGACTGGATTCGTGATTTCCTGTCAGGAAGGTACAGTTCGTAGTAATAGACGGCAAATCATCGAGTAAAACTGAAGTGATATCAGGTGTTCCCCAGGGAAGCGTCCTGGGACCTCTACTGTTTCTGATCTATATAAATGACCTGGGTGACAATCTGAGCAGTTCTCTTAGGTTGTTCGCAGATGATGCTGTAATTTACCGTCTAGTAAGGTCATCCGAAGACCAGTATCAGCTGCAAAGCGATTTAGAAAAGATTGCTGTATGGTGTGTCAGGTGGCAGTTGACGCTAAATAACGAAAAGTGTGAGATGATCCACATGAGTTCCAAAAGAAATCCGTTGGAATTCGATTACTCGATAAATAGTACAATTCTCAAGGCTGTCAATTCAACTAAGTACCTGGGTGTTAAAATTACGAACAACTTCAGTTGGAAGGACCACATAGATAATATTGTCGGGAAGGCGAGCCAAAGGTTGCGTTTCATTGGCAGGACACTTAGAAGATGCAACAAGTCCACTAAAGAGACAGCTTACACTACACTCGTTCGTCCTCTGTTAGAATATTGCTGCGCGGTGTGGGATCCTTACCAGGTGGGATTGACGGAGGACATCGAGAGGGTGCAAAGAAGGGCAGCTCGTTTTGTATTATCGCGTTATAGAGGAGAGAGTGTGGCAGATATGATACACGAGTTGGGATGGAAGTCATTACAGCATAGACGTTTTTCGTCGCGGCGAGAGCTTTTTACGAAATTTCAGTCACCAACTTTCTCTTCCGAATGCGAAAATATTTTGTTGAGCCCAACCTACATAGGTAGGAATGATCATCAAAATAAAATAAGAGAAATCAGAGCTCGAACAGAAAGGTTTAGGTGTTCGTTTTTCCCGCTCGCTGTTCGGGAGTGGAATAGTAGAGAGATAGTATGATTGTGGTTCGATGAACCCTCTGCCAAGCACTTAAATGTGAATTGCAGAGTAGTCATGTAGATGTAGATGTAGATGTAGGGATGCTCAGGCTAGACAGAATACTGAGCAATTTAAATACGCCCGTAAACGTAATTGTCACTCTCAGGCTGGTCAGCGCACCGACTTTTAGCCAGCGAAAACTTGTTGTAAGATGACTTAACTTGCTGACAGAATTAGAGCCAACCTCGTGCAAGGAAACATTGCACCACACAGTCCTGAATGAACGACCACAATGTGAAACGACAAGATGTATGAATTTACTCATAATCCACGACAGAATAGCGAAACAATTAAACTGCCAAAACCACACCTCCCATCGGACAGTAACGAGAGGAGGAGGAAAGATCACTGTCTTCAATTACACCGGTGGCAGGGACAGGAAACCCGGTCGCCGGATGCCACAAGGCAGAAGAAAAGCTGGTTACACAGAATTATTACTTAATGATTAAACCTTCCACGAACTTAACTTGCAATTATGCTCGAACAGGCAGTACACGATCTCCGATTGCAATGACCCACACATCCGACAGCGCACGCGTCGCCAGCGGGCCCAACACGCCACGGTCATGCGACAACACGCTCTATCACCGGAGTTCACGTCTTCTCTGGAACGTTGACGGATAGTGACCGCTCCTTCATGTTAGGTGTCGCCTTTTAAACTCCAGTGTTGAAACGGAGGATTTAAAGAAGCTTGTTAACGTCTCACCAAAGCGAAATGAACAGCAACTACTAGTGGGGCGATTCTGTATACAACCAACATGCGGGGAGCTCTTCCGTCAACTCGACCCGCTCGTTGCACACAACTGACATACATCACGTGGCGACTCGGTACAACCGATCACGCCTACTTCACGCTGGAGAGCCACACTGCCCTCCCGTGTTCACCACACTCTCTGCTCGCAACCCCCTACTTCCACGCCACCATACAAGGTTACAACCGGTCTAAGATCTCACTTCCTCCATAGCAGTTTCCCGGAAGCAAAAACGCAGATATCGATAGCAGAGGGAAAAGACAACCAAGCAGCCACTTAATGACAGACAACATATCGAATAAACATGTCAGGGGAAGAAAAGGAAAACCAATGCAGTCTAAACACAAGGTGCAGCACGTATCGATACACGGCTTATGCAGAAACTGATTGGTTGCTGCGAATACGTAACCATCATCGCTAATGAAGGAAGTACACCCGCAGATACAGTGAGATTCAACGACTCCTACCGATGCGCCATAGTGCAACCCGCCTATACGAGGAACTACATCCAGACAGTAAATAGCCACTTAACTACATCTACATCTAGCAGAAAAAGGAGCCACTATGAATATATGAGAAGAAACAGAAATACACACACACAAACAGCACCCCGGACTTAATCCTTAATGAACAAACAGAGTTAGCTAACACCTCTTTCCTGAAAAATTTCCAAAAATTATTTTCCAACCTCCAAAGCAAATAATATTAGTATGCCTATCTGCAGATCAAGCAGCAAATTTATATGTTACCGTAATTCTCGTTATGTTAAATGTAATTATAAAATGTACTATTTTACATACACAGTACTAAAAAAATCAATGTAACAGTATCAACTCAAAAAAAAAAGAAAATCAATGTCTCTGTACTAGTGTAAAAGGCATTTCAGTTGCGTGAGTGAATATATGATCCTCTCCAAACATAGTACATCTTCAAATGTTACAATATATCATAGTATCTTTGATACTCATATATTTGTAAGCTCTTTGTATGTATCAAAACATGTAGTGCGAGGTAGAAATCTTCCCAGTGACAAATCTAAAGCGTTCAGTGAAAAAAAAATTACGTGTGGAACAATAAGAGTGCAGTGGGACTGTAATCACATCTGTTGGACGACTGTTATGAAAACAAATACTCTAAACCGACGTTTAGTCACATGCAACGAAAATATGTAACGTAACCATCTGTGTGTGGCGCGCTTATAATTATGTATTATTTATATTTTAGGACAACGAATGTGTAAAAACACACCACATGTCACAAGGAAAGCGTGTAAACCGTCTGAAGATAAATCTGAATGATTCAAAACCGGTGACGATACTCTTTGAATAAAGGAACTGAAAGTAAATTTGTGGCTGGGAGCTGTCCCAACACCATCAATATGTGAATGACTTTGTTTCACTCATTATCAGTTGTTTGTGCTTTGTGTTCTTTGACACAGTGTATCCCATTAAGAAAAATCTCTCAGTGCACAAGATTAACGTTAGCCCAGCTTTGCACTAAATCCTGCTTCGCTCAACCACTAAGGCAGCTGGCCAATGTCAATCAGATATTCCTCAAACGTTTTACTATAAATAACTACATCGTCAAGATAGTTACACATGCATTGCATTTTAAATCTCCCAACAGTGAAAGTGAAAGGTAAGGAAACCGCCACTGTGGAGGCCAATAGAAAAATGACTCTTTTATATTCAAATGATTTCCAGTAAGTACTGAAAGCAGTGAGGGGTTTGGATTGGTCAGCCAATAAAATCTCAAGATATGTCTCTTTCAGATCCAGAATAGTAAAATATTCTGCACCAGAAAACCACAAAAAATAACTGAGAAGATCTGCGAAAGGCACTGATACTTGAATGACCTTCTCCTTGAGTGCCCTGTTAGCTGCCACCAGATAACACTCTTCTTTGTAAGGCTTTGGGCCGAGAAACTGGATGACGTTATGAGGTAATGGGCGAGTTCTGGGGCACTGAAGATATTCTAAGTTGAGAGTAGGCGAGGCCGCAGGGGCGGTTCAGCAAGCTGGGGTTCATCAGCAGTCACGTGGTGCCGAACATTAGCCGGAGCAAGAGGGCTGGTCCCAGAGTGTGGTCCAGGCCGACCACGTGGCTGGGAATTCCATGTTGATGCTGTGTCGAGGATTGTGCTTTCTGTCGATGAAGGAGATTTCTGTGCCAGGAGTGCCAAAGATGGCGGACTTTGTGAAACCATACTGCCAGACGTTTCACATTTAATGTAGAAATTAATAATAGCCAGAGGAATCATGATACCTCACAAAGAAACATGTACGTTACCGTTATTTGCAGGACGATTCTGATGGTGTAATCTGATTTTAAATATGATTATTAGTTTAATGTTTACTAAACCGACTGGAAATTATACAAGTAACACTCAGCAACGGATTTCAAAAATCGAAACAGTTCATCTGATTTTGTAGATCGACGCGTCTTTCGGATGCTATTAGTGTAAACCTAAATTGGTATGAATTATAGGTAAGTAAATTGAATAGTGCAGGAGTTATTGGAGGTCAAAGTGGCCCATTACTATTGACCGCGTCAGGCCATGAGTACCCCACAGTTACACTAAGAAACAGTAGCAGCATTCTTATAAATACACTCCTGAAAATGGAAAAAAAGAACACATTGACACCGGTGTGTCAGACCCACCATACTTGCTCCGGACACTGCGAGAGGGCTGTACAAGCAATGATCACACGCACGGCACAGCGGACACAACAGGAACCACGGTGTTGGCCGTCGAATGGCGCTAGCTGCGCAGCATTTGTGCACCGCCGCCGTCAGTGTCAGCCAGTTTGCCGTGCCATACGGAGCTCCATCGCAGTCTTTAACACTGGTAGCATGCCGCGACAGCGTGGACGTGAACCGTATGTGCAGTTGACGGACTTTGAGCGAGGGCGTATAGTGGGCATTCGGGAGGCCGGGTGGACGTACCGCCGAATTGCTCAACACGTGGGGCGTGAGGTCTCCACAGTACATCGATGTTGTCGCCAGTGGTCGGCGGAAGGTGCACGTGCCCGTCGACCTGGGATCGGACAGCAGCGACGCACGGATGCACGCCAAGACAGTAGGATCCTACGCAGTGCCGTAGGGGACCGCACCGCCACTTCCCAGCAAATTAGGGACACTGTTGCTCCTGGGGTATCGGCGAGGACCATTCGCAACCGTCTCCATGAAGCTGGACTACGGTCCCGCACACCGTTAGGCCGTCTTCCGCTCACTCCCCAACATCGTGCAGCCCGCCTCCAGTGGTGTCGCGACAGGCGTGAATGGAGGGACGAATGGAGACGTGTCGTCTTCAGCGATGAGAGTCGCTTCTGCCTTGGTGCCAATGATGGTCGTATGCGTGTTTGGCGCCGTGCAGGTGAGCGCCACAATCAGGACTGCATGCGACCGAGGCACACAGGGCCAACACCCGGCATCATGGTGTGGGGAGCGATCTCCTACACTTGCCGTACACCTCTGGTGATCGTCGAGGGGACACTGAATAGTGCACGGTACATCCAAACCGTCATCGAACCCATCGTTCTACCATTCCTAGACCGGCAATGGAACTTATTGTTCCAACAGGACAATGCACGTCCGCATGTTTCCCGTGCTACCCAACGTGCTCTAGAAGGTGTAAGTCAACCACCCTGGCCAGCAAGATCTCCGGATCTGTCCCCCATTGAGCATGTTTGGGACTGGATGAAGCGTCGCCTCACGCGGTCTGCACGTCCAGCACGAACGCTCGTCCAACTGAGGCGCCAGGTGGAAATGGCATGGCAAGCCGTTCCACAGGACTACATCCAGCATCTCTACGATCGTCTCCATGGCAGAATAGCAGCCTGCATTGCTGAGAAAGGTGGATATACACTGTACTAGTGCCGACATTGTGCATGCGCTGTTGCCTGTGTCTATGTGCCTGTGGTTCTGTCAGTGTGGTCATGTGATGTATCTGACCCCAGGAATGTGTCAATAAAGTTTCCCCTTCCTGGGGCAATGAATTCACGGTGTTCTTATTTCAATTTCCAGGAGTGTATATTTATTCGCTATGTCTTTCAAGAAATTGGTCAAACATATACTGTGTTTAGAAGACAAAGAGGCATTAGGCTTCTGGGCTACTTTTGTTTCTGTTCCTTTGATATATGTTTATTTAATATGTTTATGTATGTAATAATGTGTGTTAGAGCGTGTTTATGGTCTAGCCCTAGGAATATTTATTTATTTTCCAGTTATTTAAGTGTATATACAGTATTTTGCCTGTGTTTCAATATGTTTGTCAGTGTGCATTGGCTTGGAGACATGGCGGGAGTGCTCTAGCCAACACAGCGCTCGTTGCCACGGTAGGCGACTACCGAAGTCAATGGAGAGGCTGAGATGGAAGTGGGGGAGGAGCATCGGGTCGGATAGGACAAAGAGGAGTGCTGGAAGGAAAGGCGCGACGGACGTTCTTAGGAAATACTTGGTTAGTGTTGAGCAGTTTGCCCGTGGTAGCGGGAGATAGAAATATGTCGTAGTGTCTACTTGTGCACTCGTGAGTTTCCTTGGCTTCTGCAGTGAAGACGCAGTATGCGCTTAGAAGGGAATGTCTCTCGAGCTACGTTGTTGCTCATAACTAATCACGAGAAGTAGGAATCTATTGTTTCTCTGTTATTCAACTTATATTTTACTTAATTGTCGACACCAATAAGTGTTTTGCAATAATAAACGGCATTCTTAAAGTTACTTCTGCTATCGTACTCATAATTTCAAGTCGTTAAGGATAGTACCTCCAGAATTTATTTAACTGCAATCTTTCATTTATAAATTTATATGTTACATTCTAAATTCGCAATTGTCGAGTGACAGGAACCTTCGACCACTCGATTCATGTGTATATTTATATTGTATACTGCAGACAGCATTATTTGTCTTGTAATGCAGCAACTACGTATCCCAGCCCCTAGACAATGAAATCAGCCAAAACTTTTAATATTTCAACTCTGAGTCTGAGGGTATGTAGTTGAGGGCCACCATCATTTTTTTTATTTGAAAGACTGCAACGTGTATGTCCCTAGTTATCCCTGCCGATACACAATTTTTCGCTGCTCTCTCATTTTAGGTGGGATGAACTATAGGTTATAGGGTGTAAACTAGGGTATAGTCACTCACAACCACTCTGTGAGGAGTTTGAGATATTGCCCCAAGAGCCCAACACATCTAACAAACTCCTAATCTGCTCTTGTGTCAGATGTGAGGTATGAAACACTAATTGCTTAGCTCATTTGTGATGCATATAACACTGACTGATTAGGCAATATGGAACAAACACCATGCTTGCTCCCATACTCACAAGGTGAACTTCTCCCCCTGCCTGAACCTAAATATGAAGACTTTATTTACATAATTCAACACACATCCTGTTTGCCCCAAATATCATACCCCAGTAGAACATCTATAGCAAGTCCAGGCTTGAGAATGAAATCTACGGGCCCTGAAAACTGGACAATTCCTAGCAATACTGCGCCCTACGCGTCACTGAAAACGGCATCCCATTTACCACCTGACACTTCACATCCGCATTTTTTAACGAGACAATTTACTAAAATTGCCAGATAAACTGTTTCGACATGTCTAATCAACGAGGCATTGCAACCAGAGTCTAATAGAACTGACACCGGTTTATGGTTGATGGTCACACATACAAATGATAATTTGCAATGTTCAACACCTTTCGCTTTGTGCCACCACTTTAGAAGCCCATAGAAATTCATACACAAACATGCACTAACGAGGTGTCACTTCTTCCCCCCCCCCCCCCCCCCCAGCCTCCCACCCTTAACGAGCAACACTGGGATATCACGAACTAAGTGCCCCATTTTGTTACACCTCAAACATGCTCTCACTTTATCCTTATTGGCTTCTGTCCCGTTAGCCTTAACTGTGAATACTCCTTCAGCAGAAGACCCTCTTCTCCCACACTCTCTATGCTTGCGACCAACCATTGAAATTCCAAAAATATTCGCATTTTACTGAAGAAGAATAACTGGGACTGGTCTTCCACTTTCACTCCCTCCAATGTGTTTTCAATTGCCTTACAGTCCAGAATATTCAGACACAAGGTTCTCACCACCATCTACAATCCACTCTGCTGAACTTGTGGTTTAGTGTTTCTCTGCAATTAATAAATGTGTCTCCCATCGAGATCGTAAAGGCATCTAGGCGATACGATCTGTTCCAACAATTCACTCAGGTTCTGCCTTGCCACAAGCACCTCCGAAATCCGACTACCAAATTAATCCCATTCCAACAGATGTGATACTTTAACTTGGTCTTACAGGCACACTAACAACCAAAACACTTGGTTTACTTGTTCAGTACTGTCAATTGATAATCTGTTGATACTCTGGACCAGAGGGCAGATAGTGTATGCCAATTTTTTTTTTTTTTTTTCTTGTCACCTCCACAAGTTCAGAACCGCACACTCAGCCACAGCCAAGCTGAGGCGACCGGTCTGTGGTTGGGTTTGGAGCAGTAAATGCTGGCACATGTTAAATAACATTTTATTTAACATAAGTTTTCTGAGTATCAAAGCGTCTCATAATGTAAAAAGCTGTACTGGAAAATCCAACATTTCGGTCACGGCTACGGTGACCTTCTTCTGGGTCGACTGATGTGCCTTAGCTGTGAGGTGTAGCAGAAAGGTTTGTTTCTCCAGCAGTTTATTCATTATGACTTGGCACGGTACGGTATTAACAAATCTTTTATGTCGACTCACTCTGGCCATGGAAGCCTATGCGATTGTATTAAAATGTTATTTAATTTGAACAAGAGCCAAATTTTATTTCCCCTTAGGTGTTAACAACACCAAAGTTTTTAAGTTAAACAGTCTACTAGTCTCAGTATAAAATGGTTCAAATGGCTCTGAGCACTATGGGACTTAACATATATGGTCATCAGTCCCCTAGAACTTAGAACTACTTAAACCTAACCAACCTAAGGACATCACGAGGCAGAGAGGCAGAGAAAATCCCTGACCCCGCCCGGAATCAAACCAGGGAACCCGGGCGATTCTCAGTATAATAAAACTTCATGGATTAACCCAGAGATCAATGTCATCATAAAAAAGGCCAAGTATTTACATACAGGCATTATATAGCTACCAATGTTTTCATCCATGTAAGAGCAAAAAAGAAAAAGCATAATTTAAACACACATTACACACGTTGAAATAAATTTTCTTTACTTTTAATTACTCGCCAGTTACATGAAAACAGAGAATGTAATAAGGTTTACACTGAAAGTTGTTTCCCCAGTAACAGGCAACTTCAGCATACTATATCTTAACCTTCAATATTTATTCCAACAATCACTCAAGGATTACATTAGAATTGAATAAATAGCAATATGTCCTAGTATGTGATGGACAGACTTTTGCTATTTACATTGTTCCATGCAGTTCCATGCGCTTCTAGTATGGTAAGACATGAACCCAGTCTTTCAGTTCTCGAAGCATGAAATAGGGCTGCATCGTCTCCCCAGTCCCATCAAAGAATAGTGACCAAACGAACTGAAAGGTTCTGGGGAGCGTACATAAGATCCAATCTTAAATGCAGACGGCAGTTGTTACATATCAGTACTGAAAAATTTAATTTACGAGTTCTATACACGTAAACAGAAATGGCGCAAACCAAAACACTTTCCGCAATAACATTAAGAATTACCTATTACCAGCAACTTTTAGCAGTTCACACTTGTTAATAATTACACTTTTATTGACGTTGAATAAACGGCTCAAAACCATACTTCTGCAAGAGTTGATTAAACAACAACACTGAGTTGAACAAAATAATCAGCACTGCTAAGACAGGCACACAGGTTCGTATTCCCACTGAAAAGGGGAACGTAGCCATATCCGAGAAAAGCAAACAACACCACCCCAAGGTAAATTTCGGTACTGAATCAAAAAGAAATGAACTCACTCTGATAATTATAACAATAATCGTCCCCGTAGCCTGTCTTAAACCTGAAAAACACATAATAGGCAATTTCAGGAAGCTTACATTATTGCTAATGGCACGTGACATGTTTACTTAACCAAATGGCGTGACAGATGATAATCGAGGAGCACTTCACATATATGACAGACTAACCGGTAAGGAACGTTATAACTACATACACAAAGTGGTAAACAACTGTGCCGATTTGTCACACAAGACACGTCCATGCTGCTGAATCTTAAAAGCGTCCACTATTATAGACACTGATAAACCGGAACTTTATGACCTCTGCCCAACGCGACGTTAAGATGCTACTTGATGGCATTGCGGGTACGTGACGAGTATCTCGAAAACGTTGAAGATGATCGAATGTCCACGTGCTATTGTCCTGTGCATCTGTGCAAAGAGGTAGAAAGACAATGAAACTATCAGTAGACGCTAAATGAATGGATGATGATGACTCTTCACAGAACTTAAGATTGGAGACTTGTCTGCTCTGCAAAGTAGGATAGATGGTGATCTGTGGCGTCTCTGCAGAAAGAGCAAAATGACGGTGCACACACAAGTGTTTGGAACTCACCTTTCATCGTATGTTGTTGAAGACGGAGTTCCGCAGCAGATCACCCTACGTGTTCTCATGTCGACTCAACGAGCTCGTCAGTTACGATTGCACTGGGCACGGAACCATCGAGATTCGACCATCGATCAATGGAAACCTGTCGGCTCTTCGGGTGAATCACATTTTTGTTACAGTGCGTCGATGGTCGTCTCCACAAATGCCGTTATCGAGATAAACGACGGCTCGAAAAGTGTCCATAACGCAAACGCTCTCCGAGTCGCAACAAGGGGGGCTAACAGTCCATGACGACGCTTGATTTTGTAAGGTTAGCAATGGACGCCGTCTTAGTGTTCTCCAAAGAGTAGTGTGTGAAGTGCCGTTGCGACGTGCGACTCCACGAACGGCGATGTCACGATGCGGAGATGAACCCGCTGAAGAACTGTCCGACAAGCAGCAGCCCTTGTGTCTGTTCGGCCACTATGGGGCATATCGTCTAAACAGCCGATGGCTTCAGGCCTCGTGACCTTTTATTCACAGTGACGCTTGTTCAAATACTCTGCGTGAGGCTGCAGTAGCAGAGTCTCCATTCTGATAGCAAAACTCCTCTAACACTGCCTTTCCTGGTGAAGTCGAAATTCGAAATACCGCGATTGCTGGCACATCTGACTCTCTCCACCACTACAACTCATTTTATACCCCACTTCCACGCGGCTTCACTGACGTGTTGCTCTCCAGTGCCATCTTTTGGCCAGTTTTTGCACTCTCTTCTTTGGTTTCAATAAGATCCCATGTCATTTGAGGCACGTGTTTCTAGTTTTACCTCTCTAGCTACATTATTCTTGGGAGTCATCCATTCTCAAATGTTAAAGGACTTTTGGGTCACCCCATATGTTTATAGGCTGCAGGAACATGACTACGATCTGCTGCAGGGCCAGTGAGTCAGAGCACCTTTCAGCTCAGTCTACCAGGCTAGCATGTCTCGTGATTCGCTTATCATATCCATTTAATATTTTTACTTGTTTATGTCTATTCCTGAGTTAACGATTAGCGTGTGGAGTCGTACCAGGTTTGATTCATAGTTTCACAGCGTCAAGAAACAATGGAGATTGTGGCAGTTGCTACTCAGCATTACTGACAACAGATAACATGAATTAGTCAATTAATTTGTCGTTGAATGCAATGATATCTGTAACTTTTATATTGTTGATAATTTTTCAGTCATTTGACGTTTGTTTTACAAAAACAGTAGTCTGTGCTTCTGTTGAATGTAATGTATGATTTTCTTGGGTAGGTAGTGCTACACTGTTCGTTATTCCATACGAATAACGTGTAAAATCTTTAATTATGGTGCTAGGATTTTTGCACTTCTCCCCGTTTACATTTTTCAAATGAAATAATCGGACTGGCTCATAAAATCAGAACCACAATGTAAGCTAAAAGTGATTGAATTTCATTAATACAGGCCGATGCAATTCATGTTTCTGGTGTTAGAGTTTGATGTACAGTACTATGTAGTTTTCGACTTTATATCACAGTAAAGAGAATACCGCAGAATTTTTTTCCGCTTCACATTATTGTTTGCATCATTCGTACTGTTTAGCGATGAACAGGTTTTATTACTTTTTTGCACAGCCAGTGGATAACATAGAACGAATGATTGAAATGCTGTGTACGCGCAATCCCTTTGTGCAAACGGGCAGGCGCGCGACAGATTAAGCCGTACTCTGAAACAACAGGCGGTATTTTAGTATTTGTCACCGCTGTCGCTATGACAGAAAAGTTGCATTCGTTTTGTTTGTGATAATTATAAACAGCTGAATTTATGGGAATTCCTAACAATATTTGAACAGGGAATAGAGAGGTCTTTGTTTTTTTTTTCGTTCGACCACCCCCTTCCCCCCCCCCCCCCCCCCCCCCCCCCGCCCAAACGACCAAAAACGCAGAGCTCACAAATCAAGATTTGCATTTAGCACAATGCGTGATCTGTGTAAAGCAGGTGACGCGGCAAAGCTTCTGCTGCGACACATGTAAAACCCCATAAATCAAACGCGATCCGGCGGGCACAGAATGCGCGCGCGCGTTTGAGCAGCAGCTCGTGACACGGCCAGCCAGCGTTAGCGGCGTCCGTCCGGCCGTTGGATTCATTTATGCGGGCGGCTCGCATTGCGTTTCGCTCTGTCTGATGCCGGCGCGGCCACATAATTGAAATTTATTACCAGCCGCTAGCAGCCGCCGCTGTCCGGCGCACGCGCGCTCGCAGAGGTCACGTGCCGCGGCTTTGCGCACACACGTACACACGCAGGGGACAGGGTGCTGGTCGCGTCCTGCCTATACTCACACTCGATGAGCAGCAGCGTCAAACCAGAGCTCTATAAACCTAACAATACATTGACACCATATCTGGGAGTAGCACTCTTACAATTACGAATTGGGACCAGAATTATATTGCGATTACATACACTACTGGCCATTAAAATTGCTACACCACCAAGGTGACGGGCTACCGACAGGAAGAAGATGCTGTGATATGTAAATGATCAGCTTTACAGAGCATTCACACAAGGTTGGTGCTTGTGGTGAGACCTACAACGTACTGACAATAGGAAAGTTTCCAACCGAAAAATGGTTCAAATGGTTCTGAGCACTATGGGACTTAACTTCATCAGTCGCCTAGAACTTAGAACTATTTAAACCTAACTAACCTAAGGACATCACACACATCCACGCCCGAGGCAGGATTCGAACCTGAGAGCGTAGCGGTCGCGCGGTTCCAGACTGTAGCGTCTAGAAGCGCTCGGCCGCTCCGGCTGGCTTTCCAACCTATTTCTCTTACACAAACAGCAGTTGACCAGCGTTTCCTGGTGAAAAGCTGTTGTGATGCCTCGTGTAAGGAGGAGAAATGCGTACCATCACATTTCCGACTTTGATAAAGGTCGGATTGTAGCCTATGGCGATTGCGGTTTATCGTATCGCGACATTGCTGCTCGCGTTGGTCGAGATCCAATTACTGTTAGCAGAATATGGAACCGGTGGGTTCAGGATGGTAATACGGAACGCCGTGCTGGATCCAAACGGCGTCGTATCATTAGCCGTCGAGATGACAGGCATCTTATCTGCATGGTAGTAACGGATCGTGCAGCCACGTCTAGATCCCTGAGTCAACAGATGTGGACGTTTGCAAGACAACAACCAACTGCACGAACAGTTCGACGACGTTTACAGCAGCATGGACAATCAGCTCTGAGACCATGACTGCGGTTACCCTTGACGCTGCATCGCAGACAGGAGTGCCTCCGATGGTGTACTCAACGACGAACCTGGGTGCACGAATGGGAAAACGTCATTTTTTTCGGATGAACCCAGGTTCTCTTTACAGCAATATGATGGTCGCATCCGTGTTTGGTGACATCGCGGTGAACGCACATTGGAAGCGTGTATTCGTCATCGTCATACTGGGGTATCACCCGGTGTGATGGTATGGGGTGCCATTGGTTACACGTCTCGGTCACCTGTATTCGCAATGGCGGCACTTTAAAAAGTGGACGTTACATTTCAGATGTGTCACGACCGGTGGTTTTACCCTTCATTCGACCTTTGCGAAACCCTACATTTCAGAAGGTTAATACACGACCGCATGTTGCAGGTCCTGTACGGGCCTTTCTGGATACAGAAAATGTTTGACAGCTGCCCTGGCCAGCATATTCTCCAAATCTCTCACCAATTGAAAACGTCTGGTCAATGGTGGCCGAGCAGCTGGCTCGTCACAATAAGCCAGTCACTACTCTTGATGAACTGTGATATCGTGTTGAAGCTGCATGGGCAGCTGTACGTGTACGCGCCATCCAAGCTCTGTTTTACTCAATGCCCAGGCGTATCAAGGCCGTTATTATGGCCAGAGGTGGTTGTTCTGTTTACTGATTTCTCAGTATCTATGCACCAAAATGCGTGAAAATGTAATCACATGTAAGTTCTAGTATATTTGTCCAATGTATATCCGTTTATCATCTGCATTTCTTCTTGGTGTAGCAATTTTAATGGCCAGTAGTGTATAACGGGAAGTTATGGGAAAAATAGAAGAATGTTCAAAGTCAATATTGGTCTAAAGTCCAGCATAAACTTGTACGCAGGCGGGCAAATTACTGAATTGAGCGAACTGCAGTGATTGTGACCCCTCTTACCAGGGGCGCTCAATAAGTAACGCATCACATTTCTTTCGCTGGCCAATTTATCATGAAAAAACGCGGAATCTGTTGTGCGACATAGTAGTGTGACACCGTTAGGTGGCGGCGCTATACGTAATCCAAAAAAAGTCGTCCGTTATGAAGGTACGTTCCAAGCGAAGAGCTGTCATTGAGTTTCTTTTCGTGGAAAAACCGTAATATCGTAGATGTTCACATGCTTGCATATTGTCGACGAAGATGTGGCAGTGAAAAAACTCATGATAGGTCTGTCGTCGTCGCAAAGAGGTCGCCCAAACCCTTCGGAACTCCCGTGTGCCGGTTGGCCGCACAGCTATGACACTTGCAATATCGTAACGTGCGGAGACTCTCATCGCGGGTGATCGACGCATCACACACCTCGCCGGTCAACTGGTCGTACTGGTTGGTAGTGCTGACACATTCGTCCACCTGTTGGGGTACTCAAAGATGTGTGCCCTCTGTGTTACTCGCCACCTAACAGAAGATCAGAAAGAGCAACCGAGGACTATCTGCGCGGCATTAATTGCGCATTACGAGACATAGTATTAACTTTTCGTCGAACATCGTCACATGCGATGAAACATGGGTGCATCACTTCGAACCGGAACTAAAACGGAAGTCCATGCAGTGGCGTCACACCAACTCTCCTCTGAAGAAAAGAAAAAGCCACACCCCCCAGCCTGTACGGTCATGGCGACATTCTTCTGGAGTTATTCTCTTTGATGTCCTTCATAAAATGATTACCATTGAAGTGTATTGTTCTACCCTCAGGTAATTGAAGAAGTGACTTCAGCATGTTCGTCCCTACAAAAAAGCAAACAAATTTCCTCTTCTCCCTGACAACGCAATGCCTCATACAAGTTTGCAGGTCGCGCGGAGTGGCCGCGTGGTTCGAGGCACCATGTCACGGATTGCGCGGCCTCTTCTACCTGAGGTTCGAGTACTCCCTCGGGCATGGGTGTGTGTGTTGCTCTTAGCATAAGTTAGTTTAAGTAGTGTGTAAGCCTAGGGACCGATGAACTCAGTAGTTTGGTCCCTTTGGAATTTATACACTCTCTCATACACATACTCTCTCTCTCTCTCTCTCTCTCTCTCTCTCTCTCTCTCTCTCTCTCACACACCCACACACACACACACACACACACACACACACACACACACACACACACACACACACAGAGACACACACACGTCTCCGCACGCGAGAGGTGTTTCACGAAACTTCATTGGACTGCTGTCCCTCATCCACCCTATAGCCTGGATTTCGCAGCGTTCGACTTCCATCTTCTTGTTCCAATGAAGGATGCTCTCCGCGGGAAACTGGACGTTGGCTCCGATGTCGGCCAATATGCTGATGTCGTGTGGGTGTACAGTCTTTTCGAGTATGGTGGCGTAGCTTCGTCGTACTGAACGGAGATTACGCTAAGATTAAGGGTTTCGTAGCTAAAAGGGTGAGCCATAATATGTTGCACTAGAATTCTAATCAAAATCAATCTAATTTCAGATAAAATGCATTACAATACTTATTGAATGCTCCTCGTGCATAGGACAGACAGGATAATTGTCTAAACACACATTAAAGAGCACACACATTCTCGAAATAAACGAGCGTTTGGTACACACACACATTGCTGAAAATAAACACTGCTCATGAATCATAGAACAGAAAATGAATTGGCTATATACAGCTTGCAAAGTAAGTTTGATTGATGTACTAGAGGGAATTGAAATGTTTTACAACAAATAGGGCATTTCAGAAGTGATTTTTACAATAAGATCTCGAGTTTATTCAGAGTCAGTATTTTAACACTTTTCAGGAGCTGCTCCAATGATCAGATAGTATGATGTTTTGTTGTGACCCCCTCACCCTCTGTCTTTTTCTGAAACGAACACTCTTCTTTACGTTTGGTTTTTTGAGAGTCTGGTAGCGTCTGTGAAACAGCCTGGCCTTGTTATGAATTTCTCTTTCTTAGCGTTTTGGTATTGGCCCAGGGCCGGCCGGAGTGGCCGAGCGGTTCTAGGCGCTCCAGTCTGGAACCGCGCTACCGCTACGGTCGCAGGTTCGAATCGTGCCTCGGGTATGGATGTGTGTGATGTCCTTAGGATAGTTAAGTTTAAATAGTTCTAAGTTCTAGGGGACTGATGACCTCCGATGTTAAGACCCACAGTGCTCAGAGCCATTTGAACCATTTATTGGCCCAGGTGACGAAATGAGTGTTCGTCCCAGGCACGACGCTCAACACAACAGCTGCTGGCGCTGCTTCAGCAGGTTTCGTCTCATCCCCGTATTTTGTGCATGCGGTGCCTGCTGGACTGCTATGTAGGAGGAAATAAAGTGAACAGTATGTGGAGAACATTAACCAGAGAGCTTTGGGAGAACGATGAATGGTGACGAACCTCCTGATTCCATCCCCACATGAACCAATCACGTGTCTAGGCACTAGCGGTGTAGTATGCTGTCCCGCAGGTATTCCATTCCGTGTCGCATGATGGCGTATTCATCAGTATACCACCCCTGGGAAGTTATATTTGAGAACCGACTGATAGTCTTCATTTGAGCACTCTTTTGGCACCGTTCTGCTGTCCAGCCCCTACTGCGAGCGGCTCCGCCATCGAATTTTATGTGAGTAGGCGAGCCGTGAGCAGAAGTCCTCGGTGACAATGCCGTAAATGGTATGACGCTAGTTGTGATGTCACTGATCCGTTTCCACGAATTAGGAAAGAGATATGAAAAACTGTTATTCTAGGTCCTGGGTATGTGTTTAGATGAACCAACGTCCATCTAAGGACATCCCCAGGACATGGAATAACTTTTTTTTTAAGAAAATTAAAGTTTTTTCACAATTATTACCGCCTGTAAGATGTAATCTTGGTTCACATGTAATGTCTTTGACTGTTAATTCACTGAACAGCCAACGAAACTGATTTTCCTGCAAAATATCCTGCTCGCAGAAGTGCCGCATACGACGTGGCATGGATTCGACTAATGTCTGAAGTACTGCTGGAAGGAATTGACACTATGAATCCTGTAGGGCTCTCCATCAGTTCGCAAGAGTGCAAGTGAATGGAAATCTCTTCTGAGCAGCTCGTTGCAAGACCTCTCAGGTATGGTCAATAATGTTAATATCTGGGGAGTTTGGTGGGCAGCGGAAATGTTTAAACTCAGAAGAGTGTTTGTTACTGAAGCCACTCTGTAGCAATTCTGGATGTGCGGGGTGTCGCATTGTCCAGCTGGAATTGACCATGTCCGTCCAAATTGGACATGAATGGATGCAGATGGAGCAGTAACCTATCTAACAACTGCGCGAGACACTTTTTATCTTATATAGGCATTTTCCGACCGCAGCGCCGTATTCCCATTTTTTACGTATATCTGTATTTCAACACGCACGCCTAGACCAGTGCCTTTGGCGTTTCAGTGTAAAAACAAGAGGGTACCCTGAAATTGTCCCAATCACTGCTCATATACTGAAAAAAAATGTTGTGAGCTACTCCTGTCTAAGACTGCCTTATCAAAGATAACGCAAGAGCGGACAGAGGTTCTGGGCATCCGATACTAAAAGGCGGAAAAGTCAATTACGATCAATGACATGATGCAAAAACCAATAGGTAAAACTTCACTTAAGACACATAATGTTTCTTACACAGAGTATGCGAAGGAACTTGCCCCCTTCTTGCAGCGGTGTACCGTAGACCTCTAGAAGAGCGTAGCGTTCCAAAGGATTGGAAAAGGGCACAGATCATTCCCGTTTTCAAGAAGGGACGTCGAACAGATGTGCAGAACTATAGACCTATATCTTTAACGTCGATCAGTTGTAGAATTTGGGAACACGTATTATGTCCGAGTATAATGAATTTTCTGGAGACTAGAAATCTACTCTGTAGGAATTAGCATGGGTTTCGAAACAGTCGGTCGTGTGAAACCGAGCTCGCGCTATTCGTCCACGAGACTCAGAGGGCCATAGACAAAGGTTCACAGATACATGCCGTGTTTCTTGACTTCCGCAATTGTGTGATTGGATTGAAGAGTTCCTGGATAACAGAACGCCGCATGTCATTCTCAATGGAGAGAAGTCTCCCGAAGTAAGAGTGATTCCAGGTGTGCCGCAGGGGAGTGTCATAGGACCGTTGCTATTCAAAATATACATAAAAGACCTTGTGGGTGACATAGGAAGTTCACTGACCCTTTTTGCAGATGATGCTGTGGTGTATTCGAGGGGCTGTAAGAATGGAAAATTTTACTGAAATGCAGGAGGATCTGCAGCGAATTGACGCATGATGAAGGGAATGGCAATTCAATCTCAATATAGAAAAGTGTAATGTGCTGCGAATACATAGAAAGATAGATCCCTTATCATTTAGCTACAAAATAGCAGGTCAGCAACTGCAAGCAGTTAATTCCATAAATTATCTGGGAGTACGCATTAGGAGTGATTTAAAATGGAATGATCATATAAAGTTGATCGTCGGTAAAGCAGATGTCAGACTGAGATTCATTGGAATAATCCTAAGGAAACGCAATCCGAAAACAAAGGAAGTAGGTTACAGTACGCTTGTTCGCCCACTGCTTAAATACGACTCAACAATGTAGGATCCGTACCAGATAGAGTTGACAGAAGAGGTAGAGATGATCCAACGGACAGCAGCGCGCTTCATTACAGGATCATTTAGTAATCGTGAAAGCGTTACGGAGATGATAGATAAACTCCAGTGGAAGACTCTGCAGGAGAGACGCTCAGTAGCTCGGTACGGGCTTTTGTTAAAGTTTCGAGAACATACCTTCACCGAAGAGTCAAGCAGTATATTGCTCCCTCCTACGTATATCTCGCGAAGAGACCATGAGGATAAAATCAGAGAGATTAGAGCCCACACAGAAGCATACTGATAATCCTTCTTTCCACGAACAATACGAGACTGGAATAGAAGGGAGAACCGATAGAAGTACTCAGGGTATCCTCCGCCACTCACCGTCAGGTGGCTTGCGGAGTATGGATGTAGATGTAAAATGTATACACGCAGCATGTGCTCCCTGGCATTTAATAAGAATCTCAATGATTATTCCAGTGGCAAAAATATCGGAGTAGTATCCTATTCGCATCTCCAGGAGAGGGCTGCGAAGGGGATTGTTACTATGAGAAAAATACTGAACAGCCAATGAACTGCTAACATCCTACGAATCGGAGCGTGAAATGTTAGAACTGAAATGTGGTAGGAATGTTAGAAAATCTGAAAAGTCAAATGCAAGGCTCAACCTTGACATACCCGTGGTAAGTGAAATGGAAAGAAGATTAATATTTCTGGTCGCGTGAACACTGAATAATCTCAACAACAACGAAACACGATGTGTCGGGTGTATGGTTCCTCATGAATAGGTATATAATGCAGAGTCAGTTACTTTGAAAGTAAATTTACAGAAATTTATTTATTGCCATTAAGGTCGACACCAAACTAGAGCTAGCATTAATAGTTTAGATACACATGCGGACGGCACAAGCAGAAGACAAAGAGACAGACAAAGTATATGGGGACACTGAATACGTTATTCATTATGTAAACACCAGTAAATTACGTAATATTTTCGAACCTGATAATGACTGTTTGCTCGATATGGAGCTGCGTTACTGCACCACGAAAAATTCGACTACTTGTGTTATTATGTTTTTCATTCTCTACAGCCAGTATTAACTTAGCAGTACAAAGTGACTGAAAGAAGTTGCAGATGGCAATGTTGTGGTGCAGTTAGGAGACGTGCTTTTCACAATTCCAGTATTTGTCCATCGCAGTAGATATGGCTGCAATAGAAGTTATTTCGAAAGTGCACCACAGTGAGTATTTCACGCTTGCAAAAGTAGCGAATGCTCTCTGGAATATTTCAAGAAACTATATCAGACATTGAGGAGGATAGATTGTAGCAGAGAGAGACACAGCACTCGGTCGAAATGGGACAGTATAAGATTCTCACAGCCGTCACAGTGCCTTTCGGACAGATCAAAAGGAAGAGTGAAGCGAAGGACACACTCGCAGAGAAGGGGTATTTATGTTATTGAGCGCTCCCTGCAATGCAGCTGCTGGAGAATACTGGTTTTTCTCGGGGGGCAACCTAGTTAAGTAAAGATACTTGTGGAAAAGAGTACGTCCACGACTTATTACCCTGTTACTAGAGGGTAACATTCTATATCACCTTGTTACAACACTGTGCTGCCGAAACCAATCGATAAAAGGGATTTAAATGGGACAGAAAATTGTATCTCAGTTCTAATCAAGTAATTAAGCGAAAATCTATTTAGGGGATTTAGTTGATGAATAATTATATGATTAATTTATTGCACCAGCGATTGCGATTGGAACGGGGACGAGTGGGGAGGTAGGTGACTGGTGCGGTTTGGGCGCAGGGGGGAGGGGGGGGGGGGGAGGGAGGGAACGCAGATGATGAATTCCCAGCTGAACGAACGAAGCGAAACAAACTCATTGCCTTTCATGCAGCTGGGAACTTCGTTTCAGGTAAATAATTCACGTGTTTAACTCACACATTGGACACACTAGAAGAAATAAGAGATTTGAAATTTCTGCACTAACCTTTCGCTAACGTATCGTATTTAGGCAGAGCAGCGTGATAAGGGCTGCCTGAATATTCCACCCAAACACGTCTACAAATAAGGGAGATGCGGATCAAAGCACACAGTTGAAAGATATCTACATAATCTTATACTGTATCGTTTTACACATAAATATATTTAAGCTCCTGTGGACATTAAAGCATTTTTGGTGTTCTGTACCTCAATTGGTAAAATCGGAAGCCTTAAGCGATCGTTTCTTCGTCTGTCCTCTTTCTCAGGAACCAGTAAAGGTATCATGTTGAAATTTAGGTCACATACTGAGGTCTAAGGTCCTTTGATGGCACAAAAAATTGAAGCGTGTATGTCAATGCAATAAAGAGATATGATCATTTATGTCACATATTTTAATACTCATAAATTCACTCATCAAAACCTTCAAAGTACTTCCTGTTGGCCTAGAATCACGGAATTCGGCAAAAAGAGTGGTTGAAAATCACACCAAAAGGAAAAAAATCCGAAAACTATAAATTTGTAATTACATCACACGAAAAGGATTTTTTTTTGTCATTTCTTATCTGACTGTGTGTCTTTCGTCCGTCTATTAAGATCCCTTTCTCTTAGAAACGGGTATACGTCTGAAGTTGAAATTTCATTGAGATACTAAAGCCTACGTTTCCTCGGCGATATAAAATGTGACCGTTATGAGTCAATGCAGCCACAAACTGCGGCCATTTAGGTCACATGTTTTGACACTCGCAAACTCATTCTTTAAAACGTATAGGGTGGGTATGGCCTAGAGTGTTGACACAAGAAATAATGTTCCACGGTGCAAGGAAAGGACAAAAGTTCGGAAACTATTGATGTGTAATTATATCGTACAATAAATTATTTCTATTGTCATTTGTTATCCTATTTCAAACTTGAAATTATATGACGCTTTTCGGAATTTATTGGTCATCAGATATCCAGGAGTGATGTCCACGAATGTTTGTTTGACATACAACTTGAAACGCCATATCCACGTGTAGTAATCGCTTCTGATATCTGATGATGCATGAATTCCGAAACACGTCGTTTGAGCAAAAACGACATTCCTGGCTCGATGTTTGACCTTTATCATTGCGACCCAGTCAGCCTGAGTGCAGGACTGCTGATTATTTTTAGTAATGGTCGCCTGCCTCCTGCATGATTTTATGTCACATTTATTTAAAAGAAATTAAAACAATTTCGAAAATCATGCAATCGCAAGGTCTGATATCTAACCAGTATCATTTTAGGTAACAGGCAAAAATGTTCGATACTCTTGATTACCAGGAGTTTGTACGGTACCCTCAGTGTGCGGCTCCTAATCGAACCTGGCGATTTTTTTTCTGACCAGTAAGGCAGATGTACAGGTGGATCAAGTGGATAAGGGCATGCATTATATCGGTCAAGAGATTTATTTGCCGGTGATGCGGAGAGGATTTCTCATCTCATGTCAGACATGCGCATGTGTGCTTCCACTGTCGTGCCATTGACTCGTAGACTCTCTGTGGAAGTTCCTGGCTGGGTTTCCTCTGCTGGACCAAAATCTCTAGTCGTGTTATAAACTTCGATGCTCTGAACTTCAGTTTCGTCAACTGTTGTTACAGTATATGGAGAAAAATCCTCCGCTGTAGTAATATTGAGAATGTATGGACATATTTCTGTTACTTCAAATACTTTGGCGAACTGTTAGCTCGGAATATACCGCAACATGCCAGACAGCTGCTACCTCATGGACAAGAGAGTAATACCATGTACACTTAACAAACAAACAAAAAATGGTTCAGATGTGTCTGAGCACTATGGGACTCAACACCTGAGGTCATCAGTCCCCTAGAACTTAGAACTATTTAAACCTAACCAACCTAAAGACATCACACACGTCCATGCCCGAGGCAGGATTCGAACCTGCGACCGTAGCAGTCACGCCGTTCAGGACTGAAGTACCTAGAACCGCAAGGCCACCGCGGCCGGCTGTAGACTTAACAGCTAACGCTATAAGTTACACTACAGTGGCTGTTTGGTTAAAACCTCTTAAACTATGATATGCGTACCTGACTTTCGATATTAACAAAAACGCGTCATTCCTGAATACCAAGAGTGGAAAGAGGCCTGGCGTTATTCCATTATGGACTCTGAGAAAGTTACTTTCCACCAAGTTCACCCTACACAGAAAAATCTTTCATTACATACTCTTAGAGGATGTGTACTCTTTACAGAAAGCCACTTGCATGTTTCTGCTGCAACCGGTCTTACCGTACATCATCCAACTGTTAACAGATATCAGACAGAGAGAGTGGAAAATATTTTACCACGTTCCCCGATGAAACGCCTGCTTGCTAAATTCGGTATTTACATACAGTTCAAATACAATACTTGTATATTTAATTTTATTCGACTATAACGCATTTCTGACACAGTGTACAAGTAAGTAATGGAATACAGCAAAAGAATAATACAACTATAGCAGTTTTTGAAGCTCATATTTTTTGGATGTTTCGGTTCATCATGTCCTTGCATCAGTGTAAAATTTAACTTGTTGTCCCGTTCCATATTTTACTCAATCAATTCCGGTACAGGAGTATTGATGGCGTGGGCGTTTTTACTCTGCAGAAATAAATCTGAGGGCAACAAGCAGGAGAGAATGGACCAAGTGGTGTTTGTTTATTTATTTATTGATTTTTTGGTTTCATGTGTGCCACGTAACCCTGCATCCTTTCCCTTATGCAACCTGGACTGTATGAGTGAAATATTATTTTCTAATTTTTTATACGTTTGCTTTGTGTACTTGCTTTCTCACCACGTGGTCCGTTGGAGCAACCGCCACATTGGTAAAGTTCACATTCAGTCTGAAAATGAATAGTAGACGGGTGAATAGCAATACGGTAGTGTTTAGTGTGACCGTATTTTTCGCATTTCTGTTGGCTACCGCAATTTGACGACGTGTCTGAAATAGTATTGATGTGATAGTTGATGTGTCTTTCCCCCCCCCCCCCCCCCAATAACCATTTGGTTCGCCTACAATGAAGTGCGTTACATAAAATAAATACACGGTTTAAACTCTTGTATCTAGGAAAGGTTAAGATTTTAATGCCCATTGATCGGATAAAGACCTGCAAAATTTTCCCGCCATATGATAGTAAATGTTCTTGCCTAAAGCACAGTAACGTGGCATTGTATGTGGAAGCAAGATTGAACCAAAGTTGGCTGTCATAGTCGAGTGCACTACTTGGTACCCACTCTTCAGCTTCCGTCTTAATGAAAATTGAAATATTTAAGCAGATACTCTTCCGCCCTGACTGAATTCGCTTGTAGTGTCTTTTCTGAACTTGGTGTACGTGACCTATAGCAATTAAATGTAATATGCATGGGTTTAGGTATAACTGTATGCCTGCGTAAAATTACATTGAAACCAAGTGCATAATTACATGGCGAAAGTGATTCATTTTAACTAGAGAGACCTAATGTGATACACGGCTTGTTGTTAAAATGCCATCGCTATTCAATTAATATCGAATAATCTATACCCTCGACTGATTATTTCCTCCCTTCAACATAAAGAATAGGTGAAAGTCAGTACCACAGTCGAACGCTGGTTTATGGAAGTAAATGAAGGATATATGCTGCCTAATAAGCACTGCATAGATGCCTTCTGTAGTCATTCTAAAAAAAATATTGCGTTATCCGGTACGTTCAAATTTTTACCGGTTGGTTAAACCCTCCCACTAGAAATTATTAATACCCGGCAATAACTCGCAGGGGCCTGTAATGTCGTGGAACATACAAATTTGTTACACCATTACTACGGATGGTAGCTTGCAGGAACTGTAGGACATGACAAGCGACGGTAATCATCCTATCATGAGTTTTAACAGTAACTATACCACCGCAAGTAGGAGGCTATTTTGCAAATGGAGTAATTTCTTTTGGACATGTGTACAATAATGCTACATTCATATTTACTGAAGCTGCTGCAGCTCATGATTATGATGATGTGTTTCGGACACCGACAGCAAGATTTTTAGGTGCCACATTAAAATTTTATGTGACCAGTGTGCATAAAACAGAAGGCACTGAATTGGAAACCGTCAGCTACTATTAAAAAAAAATTCTTGTGGTCATCAGTTTCCTGACTGGTTTGATGCGGCTCCCCACGAATTCCTCATCTGTGCCAACGTCTTCATCTTAGAGTATCACTTGCAACCCTTGTCATTATTTGGTGGATTTATTCAAATCTCTGTCTTCCTCTACGGTTTTTGCCCTCTAAAGTTCCCTCTAGTACCATGGAAGTAATTCCCTCGTGTCTTAACAAATGTCCTACCGTCCTGCCCCTTCTCCTGTGTTTTCCACATATACCTTTCCTCTCTGATTCTGCGCAGAACCTCCTCAATCCTACCTTAACAGTCCACCTAATTTTCAACTTTCGTCTGTAGCACCACATCTCTAATGCTTCGATTCTCTTTTGTTCTGGTTTTCCCACAGACCATGTTTCACTACCATACAATGGTGTACTCCAGACGTACGTACTGAGAAATTTCTTCCTTAAGTTATGACCCATGTTTGATACTAGTAGAATTCTCTTGCTCATTAATGCTCTTTTTGCCATTGTTAGTCTGATTTTGACGCTCTCCATCCTCTGTCCGTCATGGGTTATTTTACTGCCAAGGTTGCAGAATTCCTTAACTTGATCTACTTCGTGACCATCAATCCTGATATTAAGTTTCTCGCTGATCTTATTTCTACTACTTCGCATTGCGTTTGTCTTTCTTCGATTTATTCTCAATCTGAGCACTTCATTCTTGGTAGCCCACTATTATTATTCCCTCTCGCCTGTTGTACATATTGTATATTACCTGTCTCTCTCTATAGCTTACTCCTATTTTTATCAGAATTTCGAACATCTTGCACCATTTTGCATTGTCGAAGGCTTTTCCCAGGTCGACAAATCCTATGAATATGTCTTGCTTCCATTGTCAACCGCCAAGTCAGAATTGCCTCTCTCGTGTCTTTACCGTTTCTAAACCCAAACTGATAGTTATCTAGCACATCCTCAATTTTCTTTTCCATTCTTCTGTATATTATTCTTGGCAGCAACTTGGATGCATCAGCTGTAAGTTGATTGTGCGATAATTCTCGCACTTTTCAGCTCTTGCAGTCTTCGTAATTGTGTAGATGATATTTTTCCGAAAATCGGATGGTATGTCGCGAGACTCACATATTCTACACACCAACGTGAATAGTCGTTTTGTTGCAAATTCCCCCAATGACTTTAAAAGTTCTGATGGAATGTTATCTGTCCCTTCTGCCTTATTTGATCTTATGTCCCCCATAGCTCTTTCAATTTCTGATTCTAATACTGGGTCCCCTATCTGTTCCAAATCGAATCCTATTTCCTCTTCTGTCACACGATACTAATCTTCCCCCTCGTAGAGGCTTTCAATGTATTCTTTCCACCTATAAGCTCTCTCTTCTGCATTTAGCAGTGGAATTTCCGTTGTGCTGTTAATGTTACCACACTTGCTTTTAATGTCACCCCAGTTTGTTTTGACTTTCCTGTATGCTGAGTCTGTCCTTTCGAGAATCATTTCCTTTTCGATTTATTCACATTTTTCATGCAGCCGTTAGCTTAACTGAATTTCCTGTTTACTTCATTCCTTAGCGACTTGTATTTCTGTATTCATCAGTTTCCCGGAACATTTTTGTACTTCCTCCTTTCATCGATCAAATGAAGTATTTCTTCTGTTACCCATGGTTTCTTCGAACTTACTTTCTTTGTACCTATGTTTTTCTTTCCAAATTCCGTGATTGCTCGTTTTAGGGAAGTCCATTCCTCTTCAACTGTAGTGCCTACTGGGTTATTGCTTAGTGGTGTATTTAAAGCCTTAGAGAACCTCAAGCGTATCTCGTCATTCTTTAGTACTCCTGTATCCCACTTCTTTGCGTATTGGTTCTTCTGGACTAATGTCTGAAACTTCAGCCTACTCTTCATCACCATTATATTTTGATGTGAGTCTATATCTGCTACTGCGTACCTCTTTCTCTTCTGATTCTTCAACAGAGCGTTCGCTATTACTAACTGAAACTTGTTACAGAAGTCAATCATTCTTTCTCCTCTCTGATTCCTTGTCCCAAGCCCATATTCTCCTGTAATATTTTCCTCTGCTCTTTGCCCTACAACAGCATTCCTATCTTCCATGCCAAATAGATTTTCATCTCCCTTTTCGTGCCGTATTACCCCTTCCATATCGTCGTATACTTTCTCTATATCTTCAGCTTGCGACGTCGGCATATACACCTGAACTATCGTTTGCGGTGTTGGTTTGCTGTTGGTTCTGATAGGATCAACCCTGTCACTGAACTGTTCACAGGAACACACTCTCTGCCCTACCTTCCTATTCATAACGAATCCTACCCCCGTTATACCATTTTCTGCTGCTGTTGTTGTTACTTGTTGGTTTGCTATCGATTCTGATAAGAAGACTCCTATCACTCATCTGTTCACAGTGATACACTCTCTCCCTACCTTCCTATTTATAACGACACCTATTCCCGTTATACCATTTTCTGCTGCTGTCGATATTACCCTATACTCATCTGTCCATAAATCTTTTTCTTTTTTACACTTCACTTCACTGCCGCTATCATATCTAGATTAAGCCTTTGCATTTCCCTTTTCATATTTTCTAGTTTTCCTACCACGATCAAGCTTCTGGCATTCTACGCCCCTACTCATAGTACGTTATCTTTCCTTCGATTATTCAATTTCTTTCTCATGGTAACCTCCTCCTTGCAGTCCCTTCCCGGAGATCCTAACGGGGGACTATCCCGGAATCTTTTTCCAATGGAGAGATCATCATGACACTTCTTCATCTAATATTATTAGAGAAAAGTTAAATAATTAGATTTTTTAGAAATTTGTCCTCCCAGTTTTGAGTAAACAGTTTTACATTTATGTCTGACACCCGTAATCCATAAATATTAGAAAGATGGATATATCTATATTTGCAAACGGGTATCTGTGTTACACATCTGCTCGTAAACCACTGCACCGATTTCAACCAAGCGTGGCGCTCGTGTCCCTTACTGCCGGGTAACAATCGCTGTGAGGATAAGAACCACCTAGCCGTCATAGTAGAAGAAATATGACATCATAAACAATGAGTTGCCTGAAAAGCTGCCGCGTCTTACATTACGTTTAAATGTATTACTTGTTTGCTACCAACTCCACTCGCAATAAATTTCTCACACAATATCCACATACGCCGCTAAATGCACCTACACAGTTTATCTTGGCTCGGCCTATAGTTCGGGAGATATGGTGTTATAAACACGGACATGCATGTAAGACTGCCGCATTGAGCATGATGTTTAAATTTATTACTTTTTTGCTGTGAGATCTATCGGCAATATGTTTTGTAGACGTTACTCACATACGCCGTTGAAAATATCTACACGAAAATATCATTGCACGACACATAGTCAAGAGAGGAGACGTCATGAACACTAAGGTACCTGAAAAAATCTTGCATCATGCGTCATGTTTTAACCTATTTATTCTTGAATGAGATTTTCACTCTGCAGCGGAGTGTGCGCTGATATGAAACTTCCTGGCAGATTAAAACTGTGTGCCCGACCGCGACTAGAAACTCGGGACCTTTGCCTGTCGCGGGCAGGTGATTTACCATCATCCCGAGTTCGAGTGTCGGTCGGGCACACAGTTTTAATCTGCCAGGAAGTTTCATATCAGCACACACTCCGCTGCAGAGTGAAAATCTCATTCTGGAAACATCCCCCAGGCTGTGGCTAAGCCATGTCTCCGCAATACCCTTTCTTTCAGGAGTGCTAGTTCTGCAGGGTTCGCAGGAGAGCTTCTGTAAAGTTTGGAAGGTAGGAGACGAGGTACTGGCAGAAGTAAAGCTGTGAGTACCGGGCGTGAGTCGTGCTTGGGTAGCTCAGTAGGTAGAGCACTTGCCCGCGAAAGACAAAGAAAGGTTCCGAGTTCGAGTCTCGGTCTGGCACACATTTTTAATCTGCCAGGTAGTTTAATATTTATTCTTCACTAGTAAGACACCCCCACACTCGAATCAACTTAACACTTGGCAGCGCTTTTGACAGCTTTCAACTGTGAAACACGAACAGCTGCGTATAGAGCTAAGAAGAGCTATGTTCCCATAAAGACGTTTACAAAATCGCGTTGCATCCGCACGAAGCAGCTGCGCCCAGTATACAGAAAGTGCACGGAATTATCCCACGCCGAGTCTACGGCAGGAGGACATATAAAGTTTAGTTTCTAATACGAAATAGTCAAAATTAATACTCGGCCAGTGCTGCGTTTGTCAGCTACTGTTTAATAAATGAGCCGAGAACTGTTATTGTATTACAAGTGATCAGCCAATTTGTTCCAGTTCTTTTCAGCTCGATATAAATAATGTTGAAGAATACGATGTCGCCTGTAGCACATTCCTATGTTGTTCTTGTTGTGTTCTTCAGTCCTGAGACTGGTTTGATGCAGCTCACCGTGCTACTCTATCCTGAGCAAACATCTTCATATCCCAGTACCTACTGCAGCCTACGTACTTCTGAAACTGCTTAGTGTATTCATCTCTTGGTCTCCCTCTACGATTTTTACCCTCCACGCTGCCCTCCAATACTAAATTGGTGATCACTTCTTCTAGTCAAGTTGTGCCACAAGCTCCTCTTCTCCCCAATTCTATTCAATACATCCTGATTAGTTATGTGATCTACCCATCTAATCTTCAGCATTCTTCTGTAGCACCACATTTCGAAAGCTTCCATTATCTTCTTGTCTAAACAATTTATTGTCCACGTTTCACTTCCATACGTGTCTACACTCCATAAAAATACTTTCAGGAAAGACTTCCAGACATTTAAATCTATACGCGATGGTAACGAAGTTTTCTTCTTCAGAAACGGTTTCCTTGCCATTGCCAGTCTACATTTTATATCCTCTCTACTTCGACCATCATCAGTTATTTTGCTCCAAAAATAGCACAACTCCTTTACTACTTTAAGTGTCTCATTTCCTAATCTAATTCCCTCAGCATCACCCGACTTAATTTGACTACATTCCATTATCCTCGTTTTGCTTTTGTTGATGTTCATCTTATACCTTCCTTTCAAGATACTGTCCATTCCATTCAACTGTTCTTCCAAAGTCCTTTGCTGTCTCTGGCAGAATTACAATGTCATCGGCGAACCTCAAAGTTTTTATTTCTTCTCCATGGATTTTAATTCCTACTCCGAACTTTTCTTTTGGTTCCTTTATTGCTTGCTAAATATACAGATTGTATAACATCGGGGATAGGCTACAAGCCTGTTTCACTCCCTTCCCAACCACTGCTTCCCTTTCATACCCCTCGACTCTTATAACTGCCATCTGCTTTCTGTACAAATTGTAAATAGCCTTTCGCTCCCTGTATTTTACCCCTGCCACCTTTAGAATTTGAAAGAGAGTATTCCAATCAACATTGTCAAAAGCTTTCTCTAAATCTACAAATGCTAGAAACGAAGGTTAGCCTTTCATTAATCTTTCTTCTAAGATAAGTCGTAAGGTCAGTATTGCTTCACGTGTTCCAACATCTCTACGGTATCCAAACTGATCTCCTAATGACTACTGTCGCTGGCAGTACGTTGAAATAAAACTCCGTGTTGAGAGCGATAACCTGGAACCCTCACATTAGGCTGTTAATGATTGACGGTGAGAGTTCGCGTTTAGCACTTTATGCCTTTGCGCGTAACGAACCCGTTGGCAGCTCCCGAGATTTAGTGCCGCGCAAAGCAGAGGTGCGCGCTCCGCAAGCGCCGCCGAGGCAGTATATTCTCATCTGCGCGTCTGTCATTCAGTGGCCACCAGCCGGCTGCCGGCCGCCGCCACCGCCGTAAATACCACTCAGCGATCCACCTGGCCCTGCAGTCAGTAAATCACGTCCTGCTGATTATTATTAAGCACGCCGCACGCGCTCTGTGCTAGCGCGCTGTCCGGCTCCACGGTACAGGTCGCGAGAGGATGTGCTGCTACTGGAAACGGGGCTGGGGGCGTGCGAAGCGTGAGCGTGCCGAAACCTATCTCGGTGCGTTCTGAAAATCTGTCATCTCCCATCCCATTCATAACGAATAATGGTGGAGCTGGACGTGTAAAAACTGGCCCACTCTCTCCGTAATGCCGTATACGAGCTGCTGTTGACCTCGCAAGCCACAGTGGTGAGAATCATAAATAACTGTGTAATGCCTGGAAATGAAAGGAAAGGCGAGGGCAGAACATCGATTTGGTGCTTATATCTGAATGCTCTGGAACCATCAGGTAGAAGTAAAGAGTAAAGTCATGCTTCAAGACTGGTAGGGGGACTCGGGGAAGAACTGGATAGCGGGGCACAATGAGAAATTGCTCTTTTCTAGACTACACAGTGCTGCAACCTGTTGTATGGGCATGTAACTATTTCTCCGAATGGATGGGAAGTTAGGGCAGCCAATTTTATTTAGTTTGAAGTGCGAGATCTAATTGAATTGTTCTCCGTCACGTTACCGCTTGCGTTGTTCTAACGTTTGGTGAATTTCAACGCCAGGTAAGCTGTTAATTGTTAACTGTATACCCTAAAATGACACATTCCCTCAAAGTTCATGGCGTTCTGCCCCGTCATATTTTGATGCAAGTAGAAAGAAAATTGTATTATTTTTTCTTTCCTCCTTGCTGTACCAAATAATACTAACGTACATGAAAAAGACAGATAGAGAGCAATGAGACGTAAAGGCGATGTAAATTGCAGTTTCAGCCGTTTCATCTTCCCAAATTGGATTTTTAAAAGCATCTAAGCAGTTCAGCGTACCGAAATCAACATTTGAAAGATATGTGTCTAAAGCTATGAATAATCCTGACTACATAATTGACAAATCAGATTGGAAATTTAAAAAGGTGTTCACTGCAGAACAAGAACATGGGCTGGTAACATATCTCAAGTCAATGGAAAGCAGACTTTTTGGTCAAACATTGAAAGATCTCAGATCACTATCCTATCAACTAGCCAAAAGAAATGTCTTACCACATAGATTTGACAAACACACCTATCTAACTGGACAAGACTGGGTTAAAGGATTTATTATGAGGCATTGTTGTGTACATAGTTCCACGTAGTCAGCGCGTACACAACTTTCCCACTAGAGCGCGCCCCGCTAAGCACAACAGCGCAGGCGCAGCGCTCGTCCGTCTCCGCACTACGAAATGGCGCTGCCATACAGACGGACAAAATTCTGCTTCCACCGATCCACGTATTGATATGTCTCGCAGCCAGTGAAATTGCTGCTAACGTAGAACCTTTTCTCTTCACGGATCACACTCACACATTGATACCTGAACGCTCGAGGTATTATAACGAGTGTACAGGCCTCTGATTAGTCACTCAGCATTTGTCTGCATTAGTATGTACCAGTCTGCATTAGTCTGAATTTGTCTGTACCAGTCTATAGTAAAGTTTCAGTAGGTGCCTAATAAGATTACCATATTCCTGTACATAGCCTTGAAGATAAATGAATAGACACTTTGTCAAGTATCAGAGATATGTGAGAATAAGATTAACATACCAAGACAAAAGGAACTTCAGATTGTCCATTCTAAACAGCATCCAGAATCAAGTTATGTAACATCTATGCCTTTTTTATTATTTTAATAAAGGTGTCTGAAAATTAATCAAGTTCTGTTTAAAGTTGGTCACTGTCAATCTGCTACTCTAAGCGTGCAAGTGGCATTTCTATCGTCTGACCTAACGGCAGAAGATAAACACGCACGATAAGACCACGAGACATATTGCTGACACTCGCCTACTTCATTAGAGCCACAAGTCAAATAATCTGATGGTGTGTGTACCGAAGGTCTTACAGTACACACACCACAGGCATCTTACACTGTCTATTCGCAAGCCAGAAAATACCTTTGGTGCTCGAGCAATGGGATTCAACAAAGCAGCAGTTTCACAGTTTAACTCTCCCAAACGGCTATGTTCGCCGAACAACTCAGCTTTCCAGATATCACCCGAGGCTGTCATTCCAATCCCACTAATCTGTCAAAATACTCGGCGGACGACAAGACGAAAAGGAAAAACCGTCGCATTAACAGATTATCCTTATAACAAGGGACTGCAGAAAGCTGTCACACGTAAAGTAGGCGTACAGAAAAGAGGAGGGTGCACAAATATGAACAATGTCAGGACAGAAATGTCAGGTGCAATGCAACTTAATGCAAAAATATCAAACTGTACACAAAGAAAACAACCCAAAACAGAGGACATCAAAGACCTTAAGAAAAAAAAGGAAGAAGATGATGGAGACGATAGAATCAGAGAGAGAGAGAGAGAGAGAGAGAGAAGATGCTGAATGTCTCTACTGTGGGGACTTTAACTCCGTTTCTAATGAGGGCTGGGTCGCATGACAGAGGTGTTTCAAGTGGGCACAGAATCCAGGGAAGATGAAGAGGAAATACTGATTTGTGACTGTCGTCGAGAGGACTTGTAGGTAGTGGTTTGGTGGTTATTAAGCATTGAACATTTTTCAGAATGACATTAAAATATTCTCCTATTTTGAAGAATGACTTTTCAAATGTTTAAATTACACATTCCTTAGTCTGAATTGCCTTTTATACAACATTTTCTCACAGTTTAATACGATATTCGTAATTCAAATTCAACGTTTATGTAATAATTTAAGAAAAAATTAGCTTATCCAATTCTGCCACGTGGGTGTGGCGGAACGGGAAATATGAAAGACTTTCTTTGAAAAATTGTAAAAAATGCAAAATGTATTGTTTTATGTAATTTTAAATTAAGGTACATTAGGCTACACTACAAGATGTTTTTTTATAACTTTAAGAAGTGTTTCCTTGTGTTCCCTTATTTTATGCACATTGTTAAACATTAAGTATCCCATTCCACCCCGAGATTCCTTACATGTAAGTGCATATTACACTTTCGCTACAAATATGAGGAAGATGAGAAGTTAGAGGACATTTAGACACCTATCTTAAGAAATTACTTAGCTGGGAACAAAACGTTGTTGCTGTGGTCTTCAGTCCGAAGGTGGTGTGACGGAAACTACTGCATCTCACGGCTATCTGAACCAGATTACTTTCTTGAATAGCCTTGGTCTCCTACTGTTTTTAACCTCTACAGCCTCTTCATTACCAAGTTTACTAGTAATTCCAGAATGAGATTTTCACTCTGCAGCGGAGTGTGCGCTGATATGAAACTTCCTGGCAGATTAAAACTGTGTGCCCGACCGAGACTCGAACGCAGGACCTTTACCTGTCGCGGGCAGGTGATATACCATCATCCCGAGTTCGAGTCTCGGTCGGGCACACAGTTTTAATCTGCCAGGAAGTTTCATATCAGCACACACTCCGCTGCAGAGTGAAAATCTCATTCTGGAAACATCCCCCAGGCTGTGGCTAAGCCATGTCTCCGCAATATCCTTTCATTCAGCAGTGCTAGTTCTGCAAGGTTCGCAGGAGAGCTTCTATGAAGTTTGGAAGGTAGGAAACGAGGTACTGTCAGAAGTACAGCTGTGAGTAGCGGGCTTGAGACGTGCTTCGGTAGCTCAGATGGTAGAGCACTTGCCCGCGAAAGGCAAAGGTCTTGAGCTCGAGTCTCGGTCGGGCAAAAAATTTTTAATCTGCCAGGAAGTTTCGTTTACTAGTCATTGATGCATCCTTTTGGTTGAATCGTGTCATAATTTCCTTTGCTTCTCCATTTTAAAAAAAATGGTTCAAATGGCTCTGAGCACTATGGGACTTAGCTTCTGAGGTCATCCGTCCCCTAGAAATTAGAACTGCTTGAACCTAACTAACCTAAGGACGTCACACACAGCCATGCCCGAGGCAGGACTCGAACCTGCGACCGTAGCTGTAGCGCGGTTCCAGACTGTAGCGCCTAGACCCGCTCGGCCACCCACGCCGGCTTTCTCAATTCTTTTCAGTAACTTTTCACATGTGATTGCAACTACCTATCTAATTTTCAGCATTGTTTTTAGCACAAAACTTCGAAAGCTTCTATTCTCTTATTCTCTCCTAGTATGTACAGTTCACTGCACTGTTTTCAATTTAGTACAAGGCTACACTCCAGGATCTTCACACGCATCCAGTCTTCGTCAATAAAACCGACGCTCCACGAAGGAACTGTCCGAATGTGATGAGCCGGCAGATATCGTGTACAAGTATGGGCAAAGAAATAATTACAATTTCATGAAATTGGATGGTTTATTCAAGAGAAAAGCTTCACAAATTGAATAAGTGAGTAATGTGTTCGACCCTCTCTGGCCCTTACGCAAGCTGTTATTGCGGGATGGTAGTGGTTGACCGAGCTGTTGCATGCCTCCTGAGGGATATCGTGTCAATATCTGTCAAATTAGCTCGCTAGATCGTATAAATCCCGTTGATGTTGCAGGACCCATTGTAATGAGCTCCAAATCTTGTCAACTGGGGAGAGCCCCGGTGAACTTGCTGGCGAAGATATGGTTTGGCGAGCACTTAAGACAATTCGTAGACACTATTGCTATGTGCGGGTTGATAGTATCTTGATGAAATATAAGCCCAGGGTAGCCTTCCAAGAAAGGCGAAGAAATGGGACGCAGAAAATATTCGACTTACAGCTGTGCAATAGGGGTGCCACAGATGATAATCAAACACGTCATGCTATGAAAAGATATGGCATCCCAGGCCACTATTCCTGGTTGGTGGACTGTAAGGCTGGCGGCAGTCAGGTTGGTGTCCCACTGCTCTCAGGGTCTTTGTATCCTAGCCCTTCCTGACCGGCCTGTAGGATTGTGATGTAAGAGAGCATGATCGCATATGCCGAATCAAATTTTACAGTCAGTAAGGCTATCGTTACTGAAGGTAAATAACGCCGTTTAGTTGGAGGAAAGTGTACAGCACACTCTTCTGAAGAAAGAAACTATTCTAAAACGTAAGTAGGCTGTTTAGGTTATTATGTTGGTAACACCATGTAGCGCTCTATATGAAAATCACTGGCTGTGCTGTGTGCAGTCTGTGGCTGGTGGGCATTGTTGAAATAGTCGCTATTGTAGTGTTGGGCAGTTGGCTGTTAACAGCGCGTAGCGTTGCGCAGTAAGAGGTGAGACGCCAGCAGTGATGGATGTGAGGAGAGAGATGGCGGAGTTTTGAGAGCGGATGATCTGGACGTGTGTCAACCAGAGACAGTAAATTTTTAAGACTGGATGTCATGAACTGCTATATATATTATGACTTTTGAACACTATTAAGGTAAATACATTGTTTGTTCTCTATTAAAATCTTTCATTTGCTAACTATGCCTATCAGTAGTTAGTGTCTTCAGTGTTTTGAATCTTTTATTTATAGCTGGCAGTAGTGGCGCTCGCTGTATTGCAATAGTTCGAGTAACGAAGATTTTTGTGAGGTAAGTGATTTGTGAAAGGTATAGGTTAATGTTAGTCAGGGCAATTCTTTTGTAGGGATTATTTAAAGTCAGATTGCGTTGCACTAAAAATATTGTGTGTCAGTTAAGTGTTGATCAGAATAGGTAAAGAGCGAAATGTCTGAGTACGTTCGTTTCTACTCAGCTATTTGAAAATCAAATAATGTAAGAGGTTTATCAGCACAGTAATTCATTAATATTTCTAAAGGGACGTTCCATATGTCGACCCTTAAACGAGGATACCTCACTGAAATCTTCTGAATTTTTCTTGTAGTTTGTGTAATTAGTGTAGCTATTGTTTATTGCTAGCGCGTAATTATAGAGAGAATTTCCTTTGTAGTTGTAGTTTTTCATTGTTGTATAGTGAAACAGTTGTGGCATGCATGTAGATACGCACCAAGTACTTCGCAGCTGCGCTTGCAACTAACGATATATTATTTTGAATGCTATGTTAATGTGTTTTCTTATTTTTCTCTTCAAATTGTGCTTTTCTGTATTGTCGTGTGAAATATTGTGGCAATAATGGCGTGTCAAAAACGTAATACTTGGCTCCAAAGTAAACTGAGAAATGACAGTCAAGACGAAAGCCGTGTGTTAGGGCCAGCTTGTAATGAATTAACTAAAGTTCAAACTAGTAATTTGGTAATTGTGCATATGAAAATGGAGCGGGCTGCAAATAATGGTGTAGACAGTGAAACAATTAGTGAACAGGGAAGCATTATCGGTCGATCGGTCGGCAACAGCCCGCCTCAGGAATCCGAAATGACAGGACACAATCTCGCAAATACTGTAGATTCAGGTTTTGAGTCCTCACTGTATTCTCAAATAAGGCAAGACTTATTTTTTGCTTGTCAGATTGTGAATGTTGACGGTGCAAATTCACTGCCGAAAAGCGCTGTGGAACATGTTGCATACACCAGTGCATTGTTATTACAATTAATACAACAAAGCTTCAAAAGTTAGACACAATGGAACGTCTCCTTAGAAATATTAATGAATTACTGTGCTGATAAACCTCTTACATTATTTGATTTTCAAATAGCTCGATTGACCCTTTTCCTGAGTCTTTCACAGAAATCTTTGTAAAATACTTGGTTGACAGTTTGTCCTCGAGGAACGAATTCTTTATCCACGATACCCTTCCTGCAAAGAAAGCAAATCAGTCTTGTTTTGATCTTTGATTTGCTCACTAGAGCTTCTCGCGCTCGAGGAGATGTCTCAGTGCGCCACTCCTCACTTCGCGGGCTTGTCTTGGGATCGTACACACAAATCCAGGATTTATCACCTGTGATCACGCGACTGAACCATTCGTAGTCATTGGCAATCCTTTCAAGAACATTGACGCACCTGTTTCTTCTAACGTTCGTCTCCTCAGCTGTGAGGTTTCTCGGCATCGTTTTAGCGCAGAAATTTCGCTTATGCAGAACTTCGGTCAAAATTCTGTGAACAGTGTAAGTATAACAGGTCACCCCACATCCTTATTGTTAAACGTCGGTCTGATCTCACAAGAGCCCGCACAGGTTCGACGGTTTCGTGGAAGGTTTCTCTGAGCGGGGGGTATCTTCACGTGTTGTCAGACTTCAAAAAATTATTACTGCAGCGGACTCGTGTTTCGGTAACTGTTGTTAAACATCGATTAGAATGGACAGGGACTGCGATTGCTGTGTTCGGATGAAGGCTGACTTGGCATCCCTTCGCTCACAGCTGCAATCGGTGTTGACTTCGGTCGCGCAGCTTGAGGCTGTTGCCAATGGGCACCGCTGTGGGGAGCCCGACTCGGGTATCACGGGGATGTCAACCTCGTCCCGTCTGTCCCCAGATCGGTCTGCCGCTGTGGTTGCCCCGGTTGCTGCCCGCAGTGGGGCTGAGCCCTCGCCTGTAGTTAATTGGGAGGTCGTTCCAAGGCGTGGCAGGCAGCGAAAGGCGTCCCCGGAGGCTGATCAGAAAGCCTCCCCGGTGCGTCTGACAAACCGGTTTCAGGCACTGTCTCTGGCTGAGCCAGATGCAGCTGCCTGCCCTGTTTCAGAGGATCATTCTCAGCCTTCAAGGTCCGGGCAATCGCAGAGGGTGGGCTTACTGGTAGTTGGGAGCTCGAATGTTAGGCGCGTAATGGGGCCCCTTAGGGATACGGCGGCTAAGGAGGGGAAGAAATCCAGTGTGCACTCCGTGTGCATTCCGGGAGGAGTCATTCCTGATGTGGAAAGGGTCCTTCCGGATGCCATGAAGAGCACAGGGTGCAGCCAGCTGCAGGTGGTGGCACATGTCGGCACTAATGACGTGTGTCGCTTTGGATCTGAGGAAATTCTCTCTGGATTCCAGCGGCTATCTGATTTGGTGAAGGCTGCCGGTCTTGATTACGAGATGAAGGCAGAGCTCACCATCTGCAGCATCGTTGACAGAACCGACTGCGGACCTTTGGTGCAGAGCCAGGTGGAGGGTCTGAATCAGAGGCTCAGACGGTTTTGCGACCGTATTGGCTGCAGATTCCTTGACTTGCGCCATAGGGTGGTGGGGTTTCGGGTTCCGCTGAATAGGTCAAGAGTTCACTACACTCAGCTGGCGGCTACACGGGTAGCGGAGGCTGTGTGGCGTGGACTGGGCGGTTTTTTAGGTTAGAAGGCCTCGGGAAAGTGCGGGATGGGCTGCAATGTCAAAGGGTGCTTGGCAATTACAGGACGTGCTTGGATCAAGGAACAGTTGGAATTATAGTTGTAAATTGTTGTAGTTGCGCTGGAAAAGTCCCTGAGCTTCAAGCGCTAATAGAAAGCACAGAAGCTGATATCGTTATAGGTACAGAAAGCTGGCTAAAGCCTGAAATAAGTTCTGCAGAAATTTTTACGAAGTCATAGACGGTGTTCAGGAAAGATACATTAGGCAGAATTGGTGGTGGAGTGTTTGTGTCTGTCAGTAGTGGTTTATCTTGTAGTGAAGTCGAAGTAGATACTCCGTGCGAATTTCTTATAGGAGCAGATATATATGCGTTATCCGGCGACCTTATTGTGGTAACAGTTTCAATTTATTCAGAATGATCTTTCAGGGCCATGATGCAGCACTGCTGACGTCCAAATTTTCCAGTTTAAATTCACAGTCAATTATTGAAAGGTTATAAGTGAGACACATTTTATTCAGAGATTAGTCATGCATTATTGTTGCTAATTTACGCTAAATGTGAATGATATATAATTGTTTTTACTGTTGGGAGGTTATTATATTTTATCTGTTGGGAGGTTACACTATCTCGCGTGAGCAATCCGTTGAAATTACATCTGCTCGAGTGCGCTAGCAACAAATTCCTCAATAATCGACCTCTTACAAATATTTCCCATGGATCTGTCTCAACTATTCAGTGGTCACAGTCGTCAATTCTCCAAGTTTAACACAGTACTTGATGGCATGATGTTGGTCAAATTTCCCATTTTCCACTTCGAAACACACACAAAAACACAACTTCACCGATGGCGCTCTCAAAACTCACGTTATGGTTGTTCGGAAAGGAAACTCTGAGGAGCTGGGAGGGATGAACATGCCGGTCTATGTCAGTAGAATAACACAGCGTTGCCAGATCGCTACCCATGTTGTACTTGTTCGTATGAAAGAACAGACACTGATGATGTTCCACAGCTGTACGAAATAATCCGACATTAATTCGCTAAATGCGTAGTCCCTGACATCAGCTGGATAAGCGTATGCACACTACCGAACAGTGGAATATGAAAATTTGCGCCAAAACCGGATGCCGAGCTATGCGTGAGGAGCGACGTCGGTGTCGGAGGGCAAGGCCACTTGGTCGGTGGGTCCAGTCTGTTGGGGACGGAACGCCGTGGGCTCGAAGTTCCAGTGTGGAGGGCCGGTGTTGTCCTGATTGCGGTCACCGTGTGGCCACTCAGGAGCTGAGAAGTGATTTCTTCGTTCTGCCCTTGGATTCCGACGAAGAATTACACTACTGGCCATTAATATTGCTACACCAATAAGATGACGTGCTACAGAGCGAAATTTAAACGACTGGAAGAAGATGCTGTGATATGCAAATGATTAGCTTTTTAGAGCATTCACACAAGGTTGGCACTGGTGGAGACACCTACAACGTGCTGACATGAGGAAAGTTTCCAACCGATTTCCCATACACAAACAGCAGTTGACCGGCATTGCCTTGTGAGACGTTGTTGTGATGCCTCGTGTAAGGAGGGGAAATGCGTACCGTCACGTTTCCGACTTTGATAAAGGTCGGATTGTAGCCTATCGCGATTACGGTTTATCGTATCGGAACATTGCTGCTCGCGTTGGTCAAGATCCAATGACTGTTTGCAGAAAATGGAATCGGTGGGTTCAGGAGGGTAAGACGGAACGCCGTGCTGGATCCAACGGCGTCGTATCACTAGCAGTAGAGATGACAGACATCTTATCAGCATGGTTGTAATAGATCGTGCAGCCACGTCTAGATCCCTGAGTCCACAGATGGGAACGTTCGCAAGAGAACAACCATCTGCACGAACAGTTCGACGACCTTTGCAGCAGCATGGACTATCAGCTCGGAGACCATGGCACAGACAGGAGCGCCTGCGATGGTGTACTCAACATGAACCTGGGTGCACGAACGCCAAAACGTCATTTTTTCGGATGAATCCAGGTTCTGTTTACAGCATAGTGGTGGTCGTATCCGTGTTTGACGACATCGTAGTGAACGCACATTGGAAGCGAGTATTCGTCTTCGCGATACTGGCGTATCACCTTGCGTGATGGAATGGGGTGTCATTGGTTACACGTGTCGGTCACCTTTTGCTTGCATTGATGACACTTTTAACAGTGGACGTTACATTTCAGATGTGTTACGACCCGTGGCTCTACCCTTCATTCGATCCCAGTGAAACCCTACATTTCAGAAGGATAATGCACGACCGCATGTTGCAAGTCCTGTACGGGCCTTTCTGGATACAGAAAATGTCCGACGGCTGCCCTGGCCGGCACATTCTCCAGATCTCTCACCAATTGAAAACGTCTGGTCAATGGTGACCGAGCAACTGGCTCGTCACAATACGCCAGTCACTACTCTTGATGAACTGTGGTATCGTGTTGAAGCTACATGGGCAGCTGTACCTGTACATGGCATCCAAGCTCTGACTCAATGCACAGGCGTATCAAGGCCGTTATTACGGCCAGAGGTGGTTACTGATTTCTCAGGAGCTATGCACTCACACAGCGTGAAAATGTAATCACATGTCAATTCTAGTATAATATATTTTTTCAATGAATACCCGTGTAGCATCTGCATTTCTTCTTGGTGTAGCAATTTTAATGGCCAGTAGTGTACCTTCGAGTTTGGTGTATGAGGTGAACATAAGAATTCCAAAAAGGTGCGCGTTGGTAGCACATATATCAGACTCAAGAGTGGTGTAAGCTTTGCTTCGGTATAGCAGTCTCCAGTTAGAGCGCTGTTTGGGAAGAGAGAGCTGATATCAGCATTGTCATCTATTTAGCTGCTTTAAAGAAAATGACAGTTTTGGATCGAAGATGGATCCAAGTGAGGGACCGAATCATTGCTTGTCTTATTAATAACCCTGACCCGGCCGCCATCGTGTTAAACTCTTTTATCTACAGTAATAACAATTAATATGACGCTCTGTTAGTGTCCATGAGTGAACTTTGGAGGTACTTTTCAGTGTTTGCAGTAAGGGAACGATTGACGGTGAACCTTTTCAGTCGGACGCTTATGAATCGTTTTAACTGCAGTTCACTTTTTATGGGATTTTACCGTTCTACTTGTGGTGGTGAATCGCCGATAGCATTTTCATAATTTAGTTTGCGGCTTCATTCTGTGGTTTGGTGTGGCCCTCTCAAACATCCCAAATATTTTCTTATTTCCTTTGCTGAGGTTGCCTTGCTACAGTTGTTGATTTGCCTCTTGTCTACTGCTGTTTGGTGCGATGCGGTATATTCGAAGTGTTTAGTAGTACCGCATCTACTCCCTCGCCCGTGTTAAGATTTGCAAGCCGGACCTACATCGACTTATAATCCTAGTATACAAATTGAGTAAGTTGGTTGCTCCCTGTTAATGTTTTGAGCATCGTGCCAAATTTTTCCCGTGCAGCATGTGGTCCTAAAAGACAGCATGGTGCACAACAGTTCATGTCTACGACCAAATCAAAAGATATGTATTGTATATATTTTTAACGCATATAACCACAGAGAATAAGGGTTGATTTGTGTTTTTTATTTATTTTGATAGGAAAAATATACGCTTCCGTTTACGTTTAATTAAAACATCTATGCTTAATTATTTGTCATAATTCTTTGGGTGTAGTATGTATCACATGTAGGGAGGTTTATGGTGTAAAGTGTTTAAAGGAAGGAAAATATTTTGTGATTCCGTGCGTATCGTAGATACTACGGGGTTTAAGTGTACGCTGATAATAATTAGATTTTACTGCATTTAAGCTGTTGTTTTAATTAAAACTTTGTGATCAATATTTTATTGCCTTTAGAGATCAGTGGTGATATCTAGGAAAATTTTGGTATTACCATGTGGCGTTATAATCTTTTATTTAACCTTGCATTATGCAATTTGTATTTTTTCCTTTGTTTAAAATGGGATTTTGAAATTTAAGCGATGTAAAATGATTCTGAGAGTTACTCATTGATCTGTTATTATTGAAGACTCTGTTAGTTAAATAATCCTTCCGCAACTTTAATTAAGAAACTATATTAAGGATCTTGTTCTTCATTATAACGAATGTTCAGCTACTATTTTAAAATCAAGTTAGTAAAGCTGTAAAATTTTAGAGGTAAAAAAACTTTTATTAGAGAAACGGTGCCTACCCGTTCTTCCCACAACATCCAAGTATTCAAGGTACTGGCCTTCGAGCGTTATCTACCCCGGTATCTATCTCAATTAGCGCCTGCGTGGCCATGTCACCAGATTTTACGCTTAACACGTGCCTTAACCACTTCGGCTATTTCTCCATGAAACAGGACTTGCCGATGAATTGATTCTCTTTTAATTGATACACAGATTACTTATTTTTTACCAAGTATTTCAATACTGGATGAACGAAAGTTGAAATTAGAAGTCTCCAGAATACCAGTTACATGATGCTGGCCCCTATTTCGACTGTACATGAGGTTGGATTCCTCCTGCACGTCGATCATGTGGCCTGAAACTGGCTTAGTGGAACGCCGAAACTGGTCACATAAACAAATTACATTCAAAATATAGACGGCAGAAGGTGGTTTTAATTTTAGATTGTGTTTCAAAATTAAATCACATTAAAGAAGCATTTGTGTCAAATTATTTCGAACTCAAATGAAGTCATGCTCTGCTGTTTACAAAAAGGCTGTGTAATATTTAGAGCTGTATACAGGATACAATGGCAGCAATGAAACGTGCGCCACCTCATTTGTTCAGTCGAGGCGCGTGATGTGTCTGCTAAAAGCTAATTGTAGAAAATGTGCAGGTAATCATCCGTATTTCCATTCGACAAATAAGTGAAGAAATAGCCGCAAAGCAATTAGGAACGAATCTGCTGCAGAAATTCGTAAATTTCGAAAATACCAGCGTACAGTCCAAGCTGTGGAAGTTTTGTGTTAATCTCGTCAGCACTTTCAAGCTTCAAGCCGTCACAAAAACAAATGCTCCCTCAAGGCAGCAGGTGATGTTTCCCAGGAGCACCGTGGCGGCGTACTTCGCCACGATTCGAACAGCCAGTTCTCAGAAGCTTCCCCGCGTGTTTTATACTTGCAAATGCATTATGGAAAACGTTCGAAGACCTTTTACAGAGATACGAGACAAACCTTGAAAGAAATCTCTACGTGCAGGCTGTGGGATAACATATCTGGAATACCTAGAATTATGCAGAATGCGTCGTCATCGTTCATCGTCATTTTTGATGCTCTAATTACATACGACTTTGCAGACTTAAATTATGAGTTCTTGGCTCCACCTGATTATTTAAAGTATAATTCATTTTCCTCTTCAGACACGTTCCGGCACATTTGTGGGTCAGGACTAATTGAGGTCCTATACTGTAGAAGATGACCATGTTTTCTGTAGTTCACTCTTTTGCCTTGTGAGTGATAATCACTATAAACACTTACAGTGTTTTTGCTTGTGTTTGAAAGAGGGAAACACGATTATCGTCACGTCGTAGGAAGACTCAAGAACCGATTCAGATGTCCGAGTCTTCAGTGAACTACAACACTTACCACTGAATAAACGTTTATTACGGACACCAACGTAAGGACGCAAGATAACTGAACATCAGATCCGCCTGCTTACCTGGATTGTAACGTGCTCGCCTCCCATGCCAGCGGGCCCGGGTTCGATTCCAAGCCGGGCTGGAGATTTTCTCCATTCGGGGACTGGGTGTTGTGTTGTCCTCATCATTTCATCCTTGTCACCGGCGCGCAAGCCGCCCAACGTGGCGTCGTCTAAAATAAGACTTGCACTTGGCAGCCGAACTTCCCCGAATGGGGGCCTCCCGACCAAAGATGCCATACGCTCGTTTCCATTTTTACTGAACAACAGGACGGAGCGTGATCTTCTTTATAGTGAATATTCGAGAATGTACAAACGAGAATCTACAAGCGTCATAAACATAAGAAAACCTGGTGAACTTTCCTGAGTTAAGAAATTATAAATAACTGCTGATGCTGGGTTTGATCTAACCCGCAGCACGCCAGGAAAAGCTGCTGACCGCTACGCCACACAACATGAACCATATGTGCTGGCATCGTTTCCTCTCCTGGGGAAATAGTGACACGCCGTTCACACACATAAAAGGAAACCAGGACCAAATGTATCTTTTGATATAATAATAATAATAATAATAATAAAGGAAGGCTCCAGGTGTTCTTTTACCACTTACAGATAACCAACAGCATCAGACACAATGACACATTCTACATCACAGATAGGGTCGCCGGATTTCAGTTTATGACCAAACCGATACTGAAGAACAGAGGAGAAGGATCAGGATAAATAACCACAACACATACCTCATTCGAAGGAGGAGAGGAATTCAGAAAGCATTTCAAAGCGGGAAAGGAATTCAGAAAGACACTGCAGAGAAGATACACGTGTTTAGCGACTAGACATGTCACAACCGACTCTCTGCTAAACCTCTTAAAACCTCTTAAAAGAAAACAAACAAAAAAGATGTACTTTCTCTCCCTCTCTCTGTCACACGCACACACACACACACACACACACACACACACACACACACACACACACACACAAGTCAAAGATATCGCAGATAGACATTAGATTGTTGGCAACATCATTCAGCAGTTGTCAACAACATCCAAACCAGCTATGAAGTATATGAGTCTTCTTCAACGTCCTGTACTTATAAAAAAATCGAATGAAAGCAGAAGAACAGCCCTTAAACTAGAACGCATGTGGAACAGGATCTAAAAACGTCGTAAGTAGAAATTTGAACCGATTTTTCATTAGAAAATCAGAAAGTGCCAGAAGTGCTTCAAACCACAAGGTACAAATTCTAATAGGAGAAAGATAGTTGAATATACACACAGATGTTCAAAGAACAGGTCACTGAAGATGGCTTTAAAAATAAATTTGAAACGCAAATGGCGCAAACAATTCCGTTTCACTCGGTAGTATGTCGAAGGGGCAAACAGAAATTATCAACGTAGTATTACCCGCAACTGAGGACGTCAGGATAACAGAGTTAAACTCACAACCTTAGTTTTTTCTACAATAATCTGTTACGGGTAAAGACGTTATCCTTCTCGACAAATTCTACCAATACAAGACCCTTGTCATTTATTTTATGACGTACGATGTTTCTCACAAAAGAGTCGTTCTATAGTTTTTGTTACACTTTTGAATAAATATTCCCTATTGTCATCTTGTAATCGGTTTATGCTACTTCCTTTTTTCAAAGCTAGGCCCAACAACGAATTATTTTTATTTGATATATTTATTTTCAAGCCTTTACAGTTTTAAATTTCTTTAGTGTGTGTAATATTGATTTTAACTTTAGTGCTTGTAGAGAATTACACATGTTATTTCTTCGTTCAGTGTTTCTCTGTAGTATAAATTTTTCTGAACGAATTGTTAAGATATTACCATAACACACACAGAGCTGGAAACTAGAATCAAACTAGTGCAAAGACTGTATGCAAAAAATATTAATCATTGATGTGATGTCGATCGTAACTTCAAACTCAGCCTCATTCTATTTCGCAAGTCGAAGTGATCACTGCAGACAACGATGAAGGAAACTGAATTTCAGAAGATATAACTAGTTCACTAGAAGTTGAATACAGGAAGAAAAACGAAATCGCTCTTAAACTAAATAATTTTTCCTCGTTATATTATTGAGAATAAGACTGCTTAACTTACACACTGAGTTGGACTAGATATTCTGTCGGGTGTACTGCACATACTGTATTAATTATACTTTTTCCTGACTACTAATTTTATTTCCAGATTTCGGCATCAGATTATAATTCTAGTTCGAGTGAAACGGCTGGAACGCGTTTAAATTTAAATTAATTAATTTTAGATAATGAAAGCAACTCCAGTGATCCTTTCAATTTAACGTTTGTTTATATAAATATTTCACCGATTCGTCTACCAATTTTTAAATAACTGATTTACTTGAATTTACCCTTGATTTTAACGCACCGGTGCGCTTCTGCTTCGTCAGGCAGACACAGAAATTTCCCGCTTAATAAAAGGCAAACAACGCCAAGAATAACTGAATATTTTTAACATTTGTCGGGTACAAATTTATTTTCAAACGGTCACGCATTCGCCCTCCTGTTACGGGTCTGCATACTGCTGCGATGCTGACGTCATAGTCATTAGTGATGTAAAATCATGATTACATCACTTAATTGAGTTAAAAACATAATCAGCCAGAGCGAACTTGACAGCACGTGAGGAGAGAGGCATGTAGCAACGAAGGTGTATTTCAGTCGTTGTTCATCCTATTTATTTAGCATTTCTGAAGTACATTCTGAACACTAAGGTTCGACTGAATGCACAGAAGTTACAACGTCTATGTTAATTCTAGATGAAAAATAATTACCTTCCCTTATGACACAGTAAGCCTGAAATATTGTAGTTAACCGTAATCTTCTTATCATCTCCAACAATGGAATACAAATGATCGGTACCTAAAACAGTCCCTGTTGCATGTTCGACGTCATTCCAGTATATATCGCACCTCAGGGTGTCTTCGCCTGATTCCAGGTATTTCACGCTGAGTCTCATGTGCGGTGCTTACCTATATCTACATTTAAATGTAATGTAAATGTAATGTAAAACACCAAACATTAAATCGCAACTGCACGAACGCGACTTGCAACGAATATCATAGTGACAAAGTGTACAAAACGTTTAGATATACAAATTCTATTTTTTTGCGCAATCACATGCATTAGGTAGGAGTAAAATCATTTCTAGATTCGGGCTATAATGAATGATTACGAAACGAGTTTCTCATTCAGAAATCTGATCCGAATATCTGCGCCTTGTGAGAACATTGTGTTGTGCCTCGTGTTAGAAAGAGAAATTAACACCTCGGAGCATTTAGGGTATAAGAAACCATACACTTATGCCATTATTTGAAGTTTTACTGGCAGATATGCAATTGATGTATGTTCATGAATAATATATAATAAAAAAGGACAAAGCTTCAAGATTTATTCCTCATACTTCCTTTGGTTCTTTGATAGGTTACACACTTTAAATAGTAATGTCAGGATGTATAATCATCCTTCAAAGAAAAAAGTGCGCAAAGCAGCTTCTTCCTCTTGATCTACGAAAATTTCTTGTCCACTTAACAAATGTGTCGTTTATGTAGCAGAATAACAGCAAATTGCGGAAACCAATGAGTACACGCACGAAATTATGTCACTGCGATCACACCGGCTCATCCAATAGCAACATCAACTAATACGAACGCTAATGTTTCTCTCTAAATAACTCTAGAAGGCAGCACCAGTCAAGAGACAGGAAGCAAGACTGAAGTGTGTTGTACTCCTTTTTCTTTTTTTTTTTTTGTCATCAGTCTACTGACTGGTTTGATGCGGCCCGCCACGTATTCCTTTCCTGTGCTAACCTCTTCATCTCAGAGTAGCACTTGCAACCTACGTCCTCAATTATTTGCTTAACGTATTCCAATCTCTGTCTTCCTCTACAGTTTTTGCCCTCTACAGTTCCCTCTAGTACCATGGAAGTCATTCCCTCATGTCTTAGACTGTTCCGGCTTTCCCACAGTCCATGTTTCACTACCATACAATGCTATGCTCCAGACGCACATCCTCAGAAATTTCTTCCTCAAATTAAGGCCGGTATTTGATATTAGTAGACTTCTCTTGGCCAGAAATGCCTTTTTTGCCATAGCGAGTCTGCTTTTGATGTCCTCCTTGCTCCGTCCCTCATTGGTTATTTTACTGCCTAGGTAGCAGAATTCCTTAACTTCACTGACTTCGTGACCATCAATCCTGATGTTATGTTTCTCGCTGTTCTCATTTCTACTACTTCTCATTACCTTCGTCTTTCTCCGATTTACTCACAAACCATACTGTGTACTCATTAAACTGTTCATTCCGTTCATCAGATCATTTAATTCTTCTTCACTTTCACTCAGGATAGCAATGTCATTAGCAAGTCGTATCATTGATATCCTTTTACCTTCTATTTTAATTCCACTCCTGAACCTTTCTTTTATTTCCATCATTGCTTCCTCGATGTACAGATTGAAGAGTAGGGGCGAAAGGCTACGGCCTTGTCTTACACCCTTCTTTATACGAGCACATCGTTCTTGATCGTCCACTCTTATTATTCCCTCTTGGTTGTTGTACATATTGTATATGACCCGTCTCTCCCTATAGCTTACCCCTACTTTTTTCAGAATCTCGAACAGCTTGCATCATTTTATATTGTCGAACGCTTTTTCCAGATCGACAAATCCTATGAACGTGTCTTGATTTTTCTTTACCCTTGCTTCCATTATTAGCCGTAACGTCAGAATTGCCTCTCTCGTGCCTTTACTTTTCCTAAAGCCAAACTGATCGTCACCTAGCGCATTCTCAATTTTCTTTTCCATTCTTCTGTATATTATTCTTGTAAGCAGCTTCGATGCATGAGCTGTTAAGCTGATTGTGCGATAATTCTCGCACTTGTCAGCTCTTCCCGTCTTCGGAATTGTGTGGATGATGCTTTTCCGAAAGTCAGATGGTATGTCGCCAGACTCATATATTCTACACACCAACGTGAATAGTAGTTTTGTTGCCACTTCCCCTAATGATTTTAGAAATTCTGATGGAATGTTATCTATCCCTTCTGCCTTATTTGACCGTAAGTCCTCCAAAGCTCTTTTAAATTCCGATTCTAATACTGGATCCCCTATCTCTTCTAAATGGACTCCTCTTTCTTCTTCTATTACATCAGACAAATTTTCACCCACATAGAGGCTTTCAATGTACTCTTTCCACCTATCTGCTCTCTCCTCTGGATTTAACAGTGGAATTACCGTCGCACTCTTAATGTTACCACCGTTGCTTTTAATGTCACCAAAGGTTGTTTTGACTTTCCTGTATGCTGAGTCTGTCCTTCCGACAATCATATCTTTTTCGATGTCTTCACATTTTTCCTGCAGCCATTTCGTCTTAGCTTCCCTGCACTTCCTATTTATTTCATTCCTCAGCGACTTGTATTTCTGTACTCACGCGAAAAAAAAGTCCAGTTTCGAGCGACACGTGGCTCGCGCGTTGAGAAAATCGCAGCCCGACCTACACTAAGGCGCCGTCCTTCTAACACAAAGTTGTGGCCCAAGCTACGATTGGGGTCTGTCCATAGCGCTTGCAGTACGTGTTTGAATCCGACTATAGTTGGATTACGACTTGTTGAGACTGCAATTTATTACCCCGCGAAGTTGCTGTTCCAGGTGCCCAGGATCCTATGATATGGCGCTCTGGTGAGGAATAACATGAGTGTCACACAGACCTCATGCACAATGTGAATGGCCCCAAGCAGTGATCGAGAGGACGTTCGCTGTTCTGTAGCCGGTGCAGGAAACGGTTTTGGCCGGCCGTGCGGTTCTAGGCTCTTCAGTCCGGAACCCCGCGACTTCTACGGTCGCTGGTTCGAATCCTGCCTCGGGCATGGATGTGTGTGATGTCCTTAGGTTAAATAGGTTTAAGTAGTACTAAGTTCTAGGGGACTGATGACCTCAGATGTTAAGTCCCATAGTGCTCAGAGCCATTTGAACCAGTTTTGAAACGGTTTTGTTTGTAGAAAGACAAGAAGGAGTCCACACGGACAGTGTCACGAATTCTGGGGCAACTATTACAGTCAGCACACTGTTGAAGCTTTTCTAAATGAGGCAACAGAGGCGTGCCGACAGAGGCGCTCCCAATGACAGCGCTGGACATAAGAGTGCAACGTAGTTGTTTTTACAGGCGATTCGCAGTTCTGCGTATAGCAACACTATGGATATAGTATCGTGTAGCGTCTGTGGAGTCCGAACGTTGCCAGACTGAATTCATCATACGGTTCCACCAACTGCCTTGACGGAATGACGAAATGGGGTACCGTTGGGCCTTCATCATCTCCGGTTCAAACAGCTTGTAAATTAAACAACAGGCATCACATTTTCAGCGTGTTAGCTGTACAAGGTCTTCGAGATGTACGTGCATTTATCATTCAGAAAAAAACCCATAATCACGTGTTTCTAGGAGGCTGATCGAGAGATGCCCTGTGCAGGTGTAGCACTTACTGAAAACAACTGTTCATGGATTACTGAGGCTAAAACGCCACCACGAGAAATCAGTCGATACATAAAAACTGTAGAAACAACTGTACAGTGCTTGGCTAAGTGTACCACTTACTGCTACTAGCTATTTCCTTTCCTGTTCCACTCGCTAATACGGAGAAGGAAAATCGACTGTCTTTAAGCCTCCATATGAGAAACTTAAAATGGGGATTGATACAAAGTCAGTTCGTAGTAAAAATATTTCTGTTACTGATATACGCCTGGAAATGGAAAAAAGAACACATTGACACCCGTGTGTCAGACCCACCATACTTGCTCCGGACACTGCGAGAGGGCTGTATAAGCAATGATCACACGCACAGCACAGCGGACACACCAGGAACCGCGGTGTTGGCCGTCAAATGGCGCTAGCTGCGCAGCATTTGTGCACCGCCGCCGTCAGTGTCAGCCAGTTTGCCGAGGCATACAGAGCTCCATCGCAGTCTTTAACACTGGTAGCATGCCGCGACAGCGTGGACGTGAACCGTTTGTGCAGTTGACGGACTTTGAGCGAGGGTGTATAGTGGGCATGCGGGAGGCCGGGTGGACGTACCGCCGAATTGCTCAACACGTGGGGCGTGAGGTCTCCACAGTACATCGATGTAGTCGCCAGTGGTCGGCGGAAGGTGCACGTGCCCGTCGATCTGGGACCGGACTGCAGCGACGCACGGATGCACGCCAAGACTGTAGGATCCTACGCAGTGCCGTAGGGGACCGCACTGCCACTTCCCAGCAAATTAGGGACACTGTTGCTCTTGGGGTATCGGCGAGGACCATTCGCAACCGTCTCCATGAAGCTGGGCTACGGTCCCGCACACCGTTAGGCCGTCTTCCGCTCACGCCCCAACATCGTGCAGCCCGCCTCCAGTGGTGTCGCGACAGGCGTGAATGGAGGGACGAATGGAGACGTGTCGTCTTCAGCGATGAGAGTCGCTTCTGCCTTGGTGCCAATGATGGTCGTATGCGTGTTTGGCGCCGTGCAGGTGAGCGCCACAATCAGGACTGCATGCGACCGAGGCACACAGGGCCAACACCCGGCATCATGGTGTGGGGAGCGATCTCCTACACTTGCCGTACACATCTGGTGATCGTCGAGGGGACACTGAATAGTGCACGGTACATTCAAACCGTCATCGAACCCATCGTTCTACCATTCCTAGACCGGCAAGGGAACTTACTGTTCCAACAGGACAATGCACGTCCGCATGTATCCCGTGCCACCCAACGTGCTCTAGAAGGTGGCCAGCAAGATCTCCGGATCTGTCCCCCATTGAGCATGTTTGGGACTGGATGAAGCGTCGTCTCACGCGGTCTGTACGTCCAGCACGAACGCTGGTCCAACTGAGGCGCCAGGTGGAAATGGCATGGCAAGCCGTTCCACAGGACTACATCCAGCATCTCTATGATCGTCTGCATGGGAGAATAGCAGCCTGCATTGCTGCGAAAGGTGGATATACACTGTACTAGTGCCGACATTGTGCATGCTGTCTATGTGCCTGTGTCTATGTGCCTGTGGTTCTGTCAGTGTGATCATGTGATGTATCTGACCCCAGGAATGTGTCAATAAAGTTTCCCCTTCCTGGGACAATGAATTCACAGTGTTCTTATTTCAATTTCCAGGAGTGTATATATATATATATATATATATATATATATATATATATATATATATATATATATATATAGTTATGAAACGTACCCTTAGAAAAATTATACACGACTGTGCTTAAACTGACAGACAATATTTTTAGCGCAACGCAATCTGAATTTCAAAAATCCCTACGAAAGAATCGCCTTGACTAACATTAACCTATACATTTCACAAATCACTTACCTCACAAAAATCTTGGTTACTCGAACTACTGTAATACAGCGAGCACCACTACTGCCAGCTAAATAAAAGATTCAAACTACGGAAGGCATAGTTAGCGAATGAAAGATTTTGATAGAGAGCAAACAATGTATTTACCTTAGTAGTCATAATATATATATCAGTTCATGACATCCAGTCTTACAAATTTCAAAACTCCGCCATCTCTCTCCCCACATCCACCACTGCTGGCGGCTCACCTACAACTGCGCAACGCTACGCACTGTTAGCATACAGCTGCCGCTGCCCAACACTACAATGGTAGACAACAATGCAAACCAGCCACAGACTGCACACGGCACAGTCAGTGATTTTCATACAGAGCGATACGTGGCAACGGCGTTACCAATAAAAAAAACCTAAGCAGCCTACTTACATAGTATTTAATAATCATTTTCGGAGTATTGCTGCTGAAATAAATAAAACTTTAGTTACTACAAGGAATCATGTAACTCACAAACAAGGGGGAGATTGAGTCAATTAAATCGCTGAAGACTAAGGACTCTCACGGGTATGATGGTGTGCCTAGCACAATATTAAAGTACTGTGCTGGACATGTTAGCCCTGTACTTAGCCATATTTGTAAATGTTCCTTTAGGAATGGTCAGTTTCATGAACGAATAAAGTACTCAGTAGTAAAGCCGCTATATAAAAAGGGAGAAAGGGGTAATGGACATAATTTTAGAGCTATTTCTATGCCATCAGTGTTTACTAAGGTTATTGAAAAGGCTGTGTATATAAGGATAATTGATCATTTTAAGTCACATAATTTGCTATAAAATGCACAGTTCGGCTTAAAAAGTCATTTAACGACTGAAAATGCTGTATTCTCATTTCTCTGTGACGTACCAGATGGGTTAAACAAAAGGTTCCGAACGCTAGGTGTATTTTGATTTAACTAAGGCATTTTATTGTATTGCTCACAAAACATTGCTCCAGAAGTTGGACCATTACGGAATACGGGGAGTAGCTCACAACTGTTTCACCTCTTACTTTAACAACTCTCAGAAAAAGGTCATTATTAACGTTGTTGAGAATGGCTGTGATATGTGATCTGAGTTGGGTACGGTCAAATGGGGGTGGCACAGGGATCAGTGTTGGGCCACTCCTGTTCCGTATTTATGTAAATGGTATGCCCTCTAGTATTACGGGTAATTGTAAAATATTTCTGTTTTGTAGTAAAGGATGTTGTGTGCAACACTGGCTCGGTTTCAAATAGTGCAGTTCATGACGTGAGTTGGTGGCTTATAGAAAATAAACTAACGGTAAATCACAGAAAGATACAGTTTTACACTTCAACAAAATCCGACGTTTTAATTTCACAGAATGGGTATATGATTAGTGGAACTGAACAGTTAAAACTTCTATATGTTCAGGGAGATAGCAAACTGTCGAGGACAGCCCAAGTACAGGACCGTGTTCAAAGACAATGCCGCCATTTTTACTATTCGAATGTTATATGAAGTAAGTGATAGTTCGACACGAAAATTAGTCTACTCTGCTTATTTTCATTCGCTTATGTCGTATGGTATTATATTCTGGGGTAACTCTTCCCATTCTAAAAGGATAATTTTGGCTCAGGAAAAAATGGTTCAAATGGTTCTAAGCACTATGGGACTTAACATCTTAGGTCATCAGTCCCCTAGAACTTAGAACTACCTAAATTTAACTAACGTAAGGACATCACACAACACCCAGCCATCACGAGGCACAGAAAATCCCTGACCCCGCCGGTAATCTAACCCGGGAACCCGGGCTTGGGAAGCGAGAACGCTACCACACGACAACGAGATGCGTGCTTGGCTCAGAAACGGGCGGTCCGGGGAATAAGTGGTGTAAGTTCGCTAATCTCTTGTCGACCTCTGTTGTGTTTTGACATTGTCCACCCATTACGTATATTCTTTACCGACGTTCCCTGTCAACAATATCAACTTATTCTCCAGAATAAGCAGCTTTCAGTCAGTTAATGTTCGGCAGAAATCCAACTTGTATTTGGCTCGGACTTCCTTAACTCTTGCGCAGAAAGGTGTGCAGTATACTTCTGCATCCAATTTCAATAATCTCTCAGAAGAATTCAAAAATTTTAGCAATAATACACGCACTTTCAAATAAAAACTGAAGTTTTTCCTCATTAGTCACTGATTCTATTCTGTTGAGCAGTTAGTTGAAAACTTAAGGTGATTCTTATGTGATATTGTTGATTACGTTTATTTAAACATACGGCTTAATTTTTTTGGGTTCATAAACACTTTATTTTTATCTGTTATTACCTTAATGTTGTAGTTTCATGTACCGACACGTTCGATGACTTTGGAGATTTGCTCCTCAATTTGGTTCTACGGAACTTGACGTGTAAATAAAATAAAAAAATATGAACACGAAGTAGTTGAGGTTAAGCAATTTTGCTACCTAGGTGTAAAACGTCCGCGACGTATGGAACAAGGAGAATATAAAAAGCAGACCAGGACTGGCAAAAGGGGCATTCCTGGTCAAGAGAAGTCTATTAGTATAGACATAAGTCGTAATTTGAGGAAGTAATTCCTAGGAATGTACATCTGGAGCATAGCATTGTACATCAGAGAATCTAAGCACTTGAAAGGTGGTGCTACAGAAGAATGCTGAAAATTAGGTAAACTGATAAAGTAAGCAATGAGGAAATTTTCCGCACAATCGGTGAGGAAAGGAATATACTGACAAGAAGAATCGACAAGATAATAGGACATCTGTTCAGAAATCAGGGAATAACCTGAAAGAGCTGTAGAAGCTAAAAACTGTAGAGCAAGACACAGATTGGGATACATTCAGAATATAACTGAGGAGGTGTTAGTATGAGATGGAAAGGTTGGCACAGGCGAGGAATTCGTGGCAGGCCGCTTCAAACGAACCAAAAGACTGATGAATAGCGAAAAAAAGCCCTAATTTGTCCTATCTGTCTATCTTATCTTCGCAGTCGGAACTAGTACTGTCGATGTACAATCGGCCCCAAATGCTAGTTCTCTTGTTTGATTCTCGTTCGATCTGCCAGATACATGTTACAGATAACAGATAAGATTAATATAAATCACAATAAACGTTTGGAACTTAAAATGTGGAAACAAATTATATCAGTTATTACATTACAATTGTGTCAGGAAAACCACATTATTACATTAAATGGAACAAAAATTACATAAATTGAAAACACTTAATTACACAGCAACATTAAGATTATGGAGCCATTTCCTGGCATTGTCCGTTAACTTGTGGAGCGACATCAGAGAGCCGTCTCTGAAACCATGAATGTTACAAACCAGAATATGGTCCATTGTTTGTACCTCGCCACAGTCGCAACACGGATCGTCTGTATAGCCCCATTTGATTGTTTGCTGTCTGCATCGTCCAACTCCCGTGCGAAACCTGTTTACGGCTGACCAGTGTTTCCTGTTCAGATTGAAGCCTTCAAGCCTTTCGGTTGGGTAGTGGATTAGGTGATGGTTTTCCACGACGCCTCTTCTCAGACCTTGCCATGCATCCTTCCGTTCAGCATCGAGACTCTCTGTGCCCATTGCTCTGCTCCAGACGATAGGTTTCCTGGACTTGAGTCTCGTGGGTTCTCCCATGTCGGCATTTATGGGTAGCCTTGGGTTTGCTTCAACTTTTTCTACTCTGTCCTGGATTGCTTTCTCTCTACGTATGGAAACAGGAGTGATGTTTGCCAGCACTGGAAGCCACTCGACGGGGGTTGGCCTGAGAGTGCCGGTGAGGGTTCTCGGAGTGGCATTTAGTTGTACATCCACTTATTTTTTGCCTGCAGGCTGCTGCTCCAGACTGGGGCACAGTATTCTGCAGCGCTTTACACCAGTGCCCGTGCAGCAGTTCGTAGAGTGGCAGCATCACAACCCCAAGTGGTGCCTGCCAGTCTGTTGAGCAGGTTATTTCTCGCCTTTAGCTTTTGGGCAGTATCAATTAGGTGTTGTTTGAAAGTCATGCTGCGATCTAGCTTAATACCGAGATATTTTGGGAAATTTTCGTGGCTGACAGCATTACCATGTATAACCAGGCGCAGTTCCCTTCTCGCTTCCTTGTTGTTTAGATGCATGACTGTGCCAGTTCTCTGATTTGCCACAATAGCGCCTCGAGAAATGAGCATCGACTCCGCTCCAGGGTTCCTTATTTTAATTCACGAACGATCTCCGTAATAACTGCGTAATACACCTGGCAGCACGCTTCTGAATTGCTTCGATGCCTTCATTTAATACTGGTGAGTATACAAAACAGTCGAGCAGTACTTAAGAGAGGGTCGCACTAGCGTCGTAAAACCGTTTCCTTTATATATTAATTGTACTTTACGCCTGGATATTTAATCGATATGACTGTGTCTAGCAGCACACTACTAGAGCTGCATTCAAACGTTATAGGATAGTTTTCTCCATTCATCCGCATTAACAACTTTTTTCTACATTTCGAGAAAGCTGCCATTCATCGTGCGAAGTTGAAACTCAATCGAAGTTATCTTGCACCAGCCTACATCACTCAACGACGACACGTTCGCCTGCACCACAGAGCGACAAGCAAACAGCCGTAAACTGCTGCCCAACATGCACGTCACACGGTTCATGTATACAGACAATAACAGCTATCTTGATCACACTTCCCTGCGGCACTCCTGGCAATACCCTTGTCTACATTACTAGTTGTCTCCTGCGAGAGTGAATGCAAATAACAGATGTACATTATTGCTGTATAGTGTTAATACTAGTCCATTTTCAGACTTCATTTTTAGATTCCTATGATTGTTGTTGTTGTGATCTTTAGTCCTGAGGCTGGTTTGATGTAGCTCTCCATGCTACTGTATCCTGTGCAAGCTTCTTCATCTCCCAGTACCTACTGCAAACTACATCCTTCTCAATCTGTTTAGTGTATTCATCTCTTGGTCTCCCTTTACAATTTTTACCCTCTACGCTGACCTCCAATACTAAATTGGTGATCCTTTGACGTCTCAGAACATGTCCTACCAACCGATTCCCTCTTCTAGCCAACATGTGCCACAAACTTATCTTCTCCCCAATTCTATTCAGTGCCTCCTCATTAGTTATGTGATCTACGTATCTAATCTTCAGCATTATTCTGTAGCACCACATTTCGAAAGCTTCTATACTCTACTTGTCCAAACTAGTTATCGTCCATGTTTCACTTCCATACATGGCTACGCTCCATACAAATACTTTCAGAAACGACTTCCTGACATTTAAATCAATACTCGATGTTAACAAATCTCTCTTTTTCAGAAACGCTTTCCTTGTCATAGCCAGTCTACATTTTATATCCTCTCTACTTCGACCATCATCAGTCATTTTGCTCCCCAAATAGAAAAACTCCTTTACTACTTTAAGTGTCTCATTTCCTAATCTAATTCCCTCAGCATCACCCGACTTAATTCGACTACATTCCATTATTCTCGTTTTGCTTTTGTTGATGTTCATCTTATACCCTGCTTTCATGACACTGTCCATTCCGTTCAACTGCTCTTCAAAGTCCTTTGCTGTCTCTGACAGAATTACAATGTCATCGGCTAACCTCAAAGTTTTTATTTCTTCTCCATGGATTTTTGTGGTGTCACCGCCAGACACCACACTTGTTAGGTGGTAGCCTTTAAATCGGCCTCGGTCCGGTAGTATACGTCGGACCCGCGTGTCGCCACTATCGGTGATTGCAGACCGAGCGCCGCCACACGACAGGTCTAGAGAGACTTCCTAACACTCGCCCCAGTTGTACAGCCGACTTTGCCAGCGATGGTTCACTGACTTGTACGCTCTCATTTGCCGAGACGATAGTTAGCATAGCCTTCAGCTACGTTATTTGCTACGACCTAGCAAGGCGCCAGTATCCGTACTATTGATATTGTGAATCATGTACCATAAAGAGCGACGTTCTCCATTAATGGATTGAAGTTAAGTATTCCACCAGCTACGTCCGTTTTTCTCAATTCTAATTCTCTTGTCATGTTCCAGACCTCAGGCCAGCCTGCGTGAGCTCAAACGAGTGCATTTCGACCTCCTTTAGTAACACGGTTGGCTCTCCTGTCAACCACAACAATTTTAATACCTACTCCGAATTCTTCTTTTGTTCCCTTCACTACTTGCTCAGTATACAGATTGAATAACATCGGGGAGAGGCTGCAACCCTGTCTCACTCCCTTCCCATCCCAACCACTGCTTCCCTTTCATGCCGCTCGACTCTTATAACTGCCATCTGGTTTCTGTACAAATTGTAAATAGCCTTACGCTCCCTGTATTTTACCCTGTCACCTTCAGAATTTGAAAGATAGTATTCCAGTCAACATTGTCAAAAGCTTTATCTAACTCTACAAATGCTAGAAACGTAGGTTTGCCTTTTCTTAATCTAGCTTCTATGATAAGTCGTAGGGTTAGTATTGCCTCCCGTGTTCCAATATTTCTACGGAATACAAAACTGATCTTCCCCGAGGTCAGCTTCTACCAGTTTTTCCATTCGTCTGTAGAGAATACGCGTTAGTATTTTGCATCCGTGACTTAACGAAACGGAATGCTATTGAAAGGTTGCTCTTCAACACTACACCGTACATACGAGTTAAGAATCTGCTCGTATTTGCTTATGTGGCGGTCAGAGTGAAGATGTCGGAGTAAGTCTGATTTTTTTTAGTTACTGGAAGCGCTACAAGAATTTTAAATTTTGAAGATTGTAATTATTTTATTTGGTTAGATATTTTGGTTATTATGCTCAACATTCAAACTATTCTTCGTTAAGTAATGGTGTATTTAAATGAGCTTCTATTGCCTTAAGTGTTTCTTGATTAACAGTTGATTTTAATTGTGCAGATATTTAATCGTTTAGGTGTTGTTTAAAATATTGCACTGTGATGTTAACAGAGCAAAAATTTATTGATTAAGATTTGTCACGCAACCCAAGGAGATACGCGATAGGTGGGGTTCAACAAAGGTAAGAAGGAAACAGTGGGAATAGATGTGACAGTCAAAGATCGATGGCCTGAATATTACAAGGATCTATCGTGCCAGCAGAGAAAATAATAACGTCAGACAGAAGAAGAAAAAGGTGGTGAACCTGAGGATACTGATCTCATTATAGTGTAAGTACTGTAGGAATCCCTAAAAGAAATGAAAAATGGAAAAGCAACTGAAAAGGCTAAAATAAGTACAGAGATGTTAACATATGGATGCATAGAAGTCTGTTACACACATTCAAACAATGCTGGACAGAAGTAAAATACCTCAGTCATAGCTACCAGTAAAATTGTTATCTCGGGTGAAGATAGGTGACCAAAGAGACTGCAAAAATATAAAGCTATAAATCCTCTCAATTCAAGGTAAAAGTTATACGTAAGGATAATAAATAATAGAAAGAAAAAATTGGGAATTCAGATTAGTAAGAAGCATACTCGATTTAGAAAAGGAAGATCAATTACAGGCAATGCGTTTCTCCCTAGTAGAAGTGGGATCCTGGGTACGAATCCCGGTCCGGTATATGTTCTAGCATCATATTCCCTATTTCCGATTAATTTTACGTTGTATATATTGGCCTTGCCATAATAATGTACTGAAGTGTGCAACGGATTAGAAGGACGACGATGAGTCCAATAAGGACCTGTAACGAAGTGAAGTGTTAAGAAGAACTTTGATAAGTGATTGCTTTATTGTTCTTCAGTAATAATCTGATGGCCTGGAACATTTTAGTGTACTATGTATCAACAGTTTTTCTAAGTGGATGTGCACAAACTGGCTCGAAGTGTGAACAGAGATCAGATTAGTTTCTGAATAAATGCAGAAGGTATAAAACTGTCGTTAATACTAGTATGGGCAAGCATAGCAGTTGTAACTTCTCCATTAAGGCATAGTTCTGCCTGTGACTGGAGTAGCAAAACTAAATAAGAAATTTGTAATGGACACTTCAAGATATGAGTAACCCCAATCGTATTTTTACATTGCGTGGTGGTCTCCATAATGAGATTTCTCGGGAGGAAGTAACATGTTGTCTGATTCTTGGCGCCACATCTGTTCATAGTGTTGTGGTATCAGACGCCAAATGTGGCGTATTGACAACAAATGAGTGCCCAGAGTTACCGTATTAAAACTCGGCAACATCTTTCCAAATAATTTATTTGTTTCCATTACAATGCTCCATTCACATTGGTCTGTGTCACAGGGTCCCACAATGTCGAGTCAACGACCGCCCGCGATCCATAGTCCAGACCTGCGGCCCTCGCCTTGGAAGTCTCCGACGTGTGTCGGGAGCCGAAACGACTGCCTGCAGTAGCGAGATGAAGAGTGGCCCGCCGTGACTGGCTGCGGACCCCGCATCGGCCACAGAGGGTCGAACCAACAACCTGCCGCGGATTGGAATGCTGGCGCCCTATCTGCTATGCGTGTAGCTGGTGGAGCGACACGCCCCGGTGTCCAGGAGAGCTGTCACACTTGACTGAATCTCTTTAGAAAACAGCAACTATTTATACCTGGCTGCGCGCCTCTGTTTCACTAAAGCACTGCTTGGCGTCACATACGCGTAACACTTAGGTTGACCAGTGGCCCCCTTCTGCCTGAGACTTGCACCGTGAAAACTGCCTCCTCCGGCAGTTCTACGCCCCTGTGGCATCTATTTGCTCTCGCAACTGCTGGTGTGCCGCGGAGATTAGCCGAGCGGTCTGGGCGCTGCAGTCATGGATTGAGCGGCTGATCCTGGCAAAGGTTCGAGTCCTCCTTCAGGCACGTATTTGTGTGTTCGTCCTTAGGATAGTTTAAGTTAAGTAGTGCGTAAGTTTAGGGACTGATGACCTAAGCAGTTAAGTCCCATAAGATTTCACACACAACTGATGGTATGTGTAACTTACTGCAATCCGGCCCGCACCTGGCTGTCACTCGTGCTCCGAATATCACACAAAACTAACTTTCCCTATCCTAAACGGTGGTGCTGCTACATTATTCCCGTCTTCGGAAAGACAAGGTCCCTGGGTCGTCCTTGAACTAACTTGTTTGGATTGGCACTTATGACATACTTACTTACTATTAGAAAACTTAAATGTGGTCTAGTGCCCCTTAAAACCATGACACGAAACAAAGCGTAAAACTTCCTTACTGGACGACCACTGCCCGATCAACGCCTTACTTACTCGTCTCACGCCCTCTTTATCCAATCCACTGGGACTCGGACTACCCGTGGTTCCATTTTGGAATTAGCTCTCTGCCTGTCAGAAAGAAAGCAACACATAACAACGTTAAGGCTGCGATGACACTTGGCACAGAGGTTATCAAAATGATCTTTATTTGCTGTCGCCTTTCCCTATACTGATCAACATGTCGAACAACCAGGTCGGCTGATATCTGTCCCTTCAGCTCTAAAATGAACTGGTTTATGGATCCCAACAGACCTGGCTTCAGACTTTGATTTAACAAAGTCAGATTCTGCCTTGGTAAAACTCTAAAGTGGTTTCTGGCCAGTACAGCTGTGGCTGCATAACATTCAATTGCGTGACTCCTGCAATTGACGCTGGCAGGTGGAAGGTGTTACACTTAGTTGCATTGATTAAAATTCCGCTCCCCTCGAGCTCTACACGTTTTGCTTTCCTTAAACACTCCTTGCTCAAAACAACTTGCTACTATTACCAAATTCTCATAGGTGGAGAAGATCCAATCCATTCCGACCCGTTGCAAGCTCAATTTTGTCTCCATGATGTACCTCGGACAGTCTATTCCTTTCCCCCTGGTTAAAAATAACTAAACGGTTCATGTGTCCCAAATTTGTAGCTTCACAGATTTTTCTCCAGCATTCACTATTTTTGATCCAAACTCAACACCGATGGTGTTACTACTTTCATCCTTACATTTACATTATATGGACTTGTGCAATAAACACCACTTTCCTGATCGAGCACTGTCGATAACTGAAAATTTAAACAAGAAATCGTACGACTCTGACTTCGTTAAACACATATTTATTACGGCTTTGCCGCAAAATTTATTCCGTCGCATTTATTTCTCCAGAACTGCGTTTGATTCCTCCTCCAATAACACTCCGCATACGTCAGACGCTACGCTTCCCTTTTCAGTGACCTGAGGACAGGGATCGCCATCACCCTTCCCCCGTCTTTAAAAGGACTGCTGCCGCTAGCAGGTTCACAATACTCTAAAACACATATAAAATACAATGCCTAATTACTGTACGCAAACCCAATGATGTATGACATGAAAACAAAAGAAAAAAACGACAAATACTCTAATACTTTCTAGATCGCAAAGCATACGGTACTTCATGCTGCACTCTGTCTTCCTGGTTTTCTCTGCGCTTAGCACCTCTCATCACTCTCTCTTTCTTCCTTTTTCCTTCCTGTGACACGCGTGGAATCACATCCGGGCAATCCTTAAATGGCCGTAACCGCCCAATGGGTAATATTGTCGTTCTAGTTGCCGGCTGAGGCTTAAAATTAACGGGAGATATGGTTTCAATACCTTGTTATGCCCTTGATAACTCGTGAGGAACTTCGTCTTTTTCCCTTTTTGCATGTAGGCGCTGGACAGCACTACCCATTGCCCCACTTTATTTGCGGTAAACTTCCTTTCCGCTTTACTGTGTCTTCCTGTCTTTCCAAAGCCTTTGTATTCGCCTTTTGTACCCGTTCCAAAATATCCCGAAATGTTCGCAAATTTGCGTACAGATGTACCAGTCTTTCCTTTCTGTAGCTTCGATTAAATCAATCGGTGGCGGCATTTTTCGCCCATACACTATGTCATATGGGCACAAACTGGTATTTGTATGGACTTTTGCATTATATGCGCATACAATATGCCTCAAATACTCGTTCTACTGACGGTTATGAGAATCCACATAAAAACTCAGCATCTTCCCGATCGTTCTGTGTAACTATTCTGTCCTTCCGTTCACCTGTGGATGCAACTCGCTCGTCCTCAACGTCTTTACGTTCAACAGTTTACGTAGTTTCTTCATTAAATCCGACTTGAAGTTGGTCCCTCGGTCAGTAATTATTGTCTCTGGCACACCAAACTTCAAAATCCAGTTATTTACTAATGCTTGTGCGACCATTGATGCCTGTTGATTTGGTATAGCCACCATCGCCACATACCTCGAAAAATGGTCTATTATTGTCAGAACGAATCTTTTCCCCGATGGTGTTCGCCTAAAAGATCCTAAGACATCAATACCCAGAAAAGAAAATGGACATGTCGCTTCTGGCAAACGTTGAAGCTGTATCTGTTTCCGACTCAAATCTGCTCTCTGTGCACATGGTATACAATTCTTGACATACTGATCCACATCTCCTTTCCTACCTCTCCACCAATGCCTCTCCGTCACTCTCCTATTCGTCGCTCTACACCCTCCATGAACAGATAACACGCGATCATGTGCTTCCTTTAAAACCTCATCCCTCAACTTCGCTGGCACTACTAGCCTTGTCCCTACCTTCGTTTTCCTGCACAGAAGACCGTCGTACACACTAAACTGTGGCTGCGTCCGATACAACTTACAATCGTTGTACGTGTCCCGTAATTCTTGCCATACCGCCAGGTCATAATGTATGACTTCTACTTTTGCCACCTTTCTACTCAGTGCATCCGCATTACAGTGCTTCTTCCCAGGCTTGTGCACCACCTCGTAGTCGAATACACTAAGCCTCAAAGCCTATCGAGCGAGTCTAGTGGACGGATCCTTCACCCCCAACAACCATTTCAGCGAAGCATGATATGTCACTACCCGAAATCTTCTCCAATATAAATAACATTTAGAATATATGATTCCATAGGTTACGCTAAGCATCTCCCTCTCTGTTGTTGTGTAATTCCTCTCTGCTGCATCAAACTGCCTAGACACGTAGGCTGCAGGATGTTCTTTTCCCACCAATTTCCTGACTAAGGACACACCCTAACGCTTGATTTGATGCATCGTATGCTAGTATAAATTCCTTTTCAAAATCTGGAAACACAAGAGCCGGACTTGATGTTAACACTTCTTTCAGTTTGTCAAACGCTTTCTGATACTCTTCTGCCCACACAAATTTCACACCCTTCCGTACCAATCGTCTCAACGGTCGTGCTAAATCTGCAAAACCCTTCACGAACTTTCGGTAGAAATTACAAATTCCGATCAATGACTGAACTTCCTTAACTGTTTTCGGTTCCCGAAAATCCCTTACAGCCTGTACCAACCTCGGATCTGTTCGCACTCGTCGTTAATAATAATATGACCCAAATATTTTACTTCTTCTAATGCGAAATGACACTTCTCCAAGCTCAACGTCAAACGAGCTGCTCTTAACCTCATAATGACTTCCGTTAACCGCTGTCTATGTTGGTCCATACTACTTGAAAACACTGCAATGTCATCCAAATAGACAAGACACTGCCGTGGTTTCAAACCCCTGAAGACCCTGTCTAGCAACCTCTGATACGTTGCCGGAGCGTTTTTCAAACCGAATGGTATTCTAATGTACTGGTAATGGCATCCAGGTATAGAGAAAACAGTTTTGTACGTTCCTCTGGAGCCACCTCTAACTGATGATAACCACTTGTCAAATACATCGAAAAAAAGTAATGGCACTGTCCAAATTGATTCAGAGTCTCCGATATGTTTGGAATGGGGTACACGTGCGTTACTCTCTTATTATAGAGGTATCGGTAGTCAGAACAGAACTTGAATTTCTTAGTTCCATCCGTAGATTTTTCAGGCACAACGACAATGCCCGCTCCCCAGCAACTATTACTATGCTCTGGAATACTGTCCGCAAGCTGCTGATCAATGAAATCCCCCACATTCGACTGAAAATACCTCGGTATTCTGTGTGGTTTACGGTATACAGGGGATTGATTCCCTGTTGGTACCTTATGTTGAAATAAATCCTTAAATTTCCACAATAATTCTTCCATATGCTCTCTTTCTCCTTCTTTCAAACGCTTAATTTTGTCACACAATGCAGTTGTATCGGCAGTTAATGGTTGATTGCTTCGCCTACCTCTCGAACACCAGTCTTCTTCATCTGCCGCATCCAAATTTGTTACTAAAACTCCTTTCCTCAAATTTGTGTCTACAGCGCTAAAAAATTATCCTTGTTCACGGGAACTACTCGCCCGTCGTTTCCCTCCTGTACGCATACAACACTACGTTTCACAAAACAACTCAGTGAACCCAAATCTTCATTATCCTCCAATGGTTCAATAACACATAATGTACCCACAGGTAGATTCGCCTCCACACGTACCCAAAGCGGCTTCCCAGTGCCACTAGGCACACACTCATGTGAATTAAGCCTTAATGCTAATATACGCGGTTCAATTGGTTTGTTCATTATGTTGAACGCTCGTCGCGACAGCTCTGCATTGACAACAGTTTCCCCTAGCGGAAATAACATTCCACCAAGATCCACAGTTCGTTATCCAAGGTCAATTTTGGCATGATTTTGATACAAGAAATCTACTCCTAGGATCATGTCGTAGCCCTCGCTTTCCCATGGTACAAACTTCGTGCATGCATTAAATCCCACTTTCCCTATGCGAAAGCCAACTGTCACCGACCCCAAAGGCATAACCTCCTTATCCTCCACTCCACGCAATCTATAACGTGGTGGGTCTAACTTCCTCTGTCCCATTATATTCTTAGTAGCCACTGACACTTGCACCCCTGTGCCCAACAAGATCTTAAACGTTTTAGTTTCTACGGTCCTACCACTGAAAATTCCACCTCTGCATACGTATTCGTAGCATTGAAATTAAATGGGAGCTCCCTTAGGTGGGTCTTGGGCCCCCCCGCCGTTTAACGATTGTCCACCTCTCCTATCTGCACTTCTTCATCCTCTATGCTGCTGATTTCCACCCCTTCCTCTATTCCTCGTTGACTGGGTACATTGCCTCTGCACATGTCCCGTACGTCCACATTTATAACATTTTATACCCGCTGCTAATACTGTTTGCCTCTCGTGTATCCCTGTTGCCACGTCTATTTCTTCACATTGAATTGCTAGCTGAATGGACGAATACAAATCTTTCTGATTCCCTTTTTGTGACATATGCGCCGGAAACCCTCTCAAAAATGCATCAGGTGCCCTTTGCTCGGCCTCCTGCAACACAACACTATTCGCTTCATCGCTCTAACCCAGTTCGTAAGCATACTCATTTCTTTCGATTATCCTGTCAGCAAATTTCTCCATCATCTCCCCCTGTCTCTTTGTCATTGTACTTAACCCTCCATAAAGTACCGAGCGCTGTTCTGTTTCTTGTCCTTTGTAAAAGCCCTGCCTTTAACTGCTTAAACTGTCCTGCCTTCCTTAAGACCTCAGAACACCTTACATATGTTTTCGCTTCACCTGTTGATCTAATCTTGGCTATATGTAACAACTGCTCATCCGAACAACCATTCATCACCGCTGACGTATGCAAGTCCTCCACAAACGAACGCATATCCTCAGAAGCCATGCCACAAACCGGAATTATCAAATCACGGCAGCTCGATCAATCTCCCGCATCCTAGGCAACAACGACTGATCAGATGCGGTTTCCCACTCACTTCTAAATGTCAATTCATTTCAGAACTGCATATTGTCCGCTATCAATTGTGCTACCTTTTCCATCAAAAGTTGCACCGCTTCTGGTTGCGACACCCCTTGCGTCCTTGACTCTGCCATTGTGTTGCTTTCCTTCTCAGTTAGTCATTTTGTTTCGTGATTAATTACAAGAACAATCTGACTCCCTACAGCTCCATATCGTCATAATCATTATCATGATAAACCAATACAAAAGTAATCAAATGCTACAAAACAATGTTATTCCCTAAACATACTAACACTTACTCTGAAAACAAAATATACTATGCCCACGTAAAACATCTGCAATGTGGCTTTTGACACTTCATACTCAAAACACAAACAAAAAGGAAAGAAAACGTCCAACATCCAAAAGAACAATTTTGACAGCACTCACCACATCTTGCGGTTGTACTGCAGGCGGTGGTCTCGAACGTCGTACTTCTCAGATGACGTCTGCTATTCTGACACCAAATGCTGTTGTATCAAATGCCAAATGTGATATATTGACACGAAATGTAGTTGATGGGTGCCGCGAATTGCCGTTTCAAAACTCGCCGAGAACTTTCCAAATGACATATTTCTTTCGATCTCAATGCTTCGTTCACCTCGGTCTCCGTCACAGGGTCCTGTAACGCTGAGGCCACCGCCCCAGCGACCCAGTGCAAAGCTCTGTGTCGAGCCGGCTTTGTACGCCAGCTTACATCAGGATGGCGGCACCAGCAGGCGACTCAGCGGTCACCATCCCTGTTGACTCCACGCTGCTCTGCCGGCCCCACTGCTGCTTCTTACTCGCTAGTGTAGCTGAGTATGTGGTGGCAATGACCGCCCGCGATCTGGCGTCTGGATCTGTGGACCTCGCCTCGGAAGTCTCCGGTGTGTGTCGGGAGCCGAGACGACAGCCCGCGGTAATGAGCTGATGAGTGGCCCACCCTGGCTGGCTGCAGGCCCCGTGTCAGTCTCAGAGGGTCGAACCAACGACCTGCCATGGACTGGAATGCTAGCATCCCATCTCCTCTGTGTGTAGCCAGTGGTGCGATACATCCCTCCGTCCATGAGAGCTGTAACACTTCAGTGAACCTCGTTAGAAAACGCCACCTATTTATGCTCAGCTGTGCACCTCTGGTTCACTAATGCACTGCTTCAGGTCACGTATGCATAACACTTAGGTTGACCAGTGGCCCCCTTCTTCCTGCTACTTGAGCCATGCGAACTGCTGTGTGTGCCTTCTCCGGCAGTTCTATGCCCCTGTGGCCTCTATTTGGTTTCGCAACTGCTGGTATGCGTAACTTAACTGCAATCCAGCCCGCACCTGGCAGTAACTCGTGCTCCAAATATCGCACAAAACTAACTTTCCATACCCTAAACGGTGGTGCCACTACGATGGAATTCGAACAGTGATGTATAATACCTGTCTTGTAGCATCTGCAGCTGCAGTTTTGGGAGAATCCCCGTAGCGAATTGAAGCTTGTTAAGCAAAATCAGGACAAGCGAACCTGTGACAAGATGCAGTTCTGTAGTTTGGATCTTTTCTTTGGTTTCTGTTATTCTTATCTGGCTCTTATCCCAGTCTGCTTAGCAACACTGAAATACCCCCTTTTTTTTGGTCATCATTCTACTGAGTGGTTTGATGCGGCCCGCCACGAATTCCTTTCCTGTGCTAACCTCTTCATCTCAGAGTAGCACTTGCAACCTACGTCCTCAATTTTTTGCTTGACGTATTCCAATCTCTGTCTTCCTCTACGGTTTTTGACCTCTACAGCTCCCTCTAGTACCACGGAAGTCATTCCCTCATGTCTTAGCAGATGTCCTATCATCTTGTCCCTTCTCCTTATCAGTGTTTTCCACGATTCTGCGTAGAACCTCCTCATTCCTTACCTTATCAGTCCACCTAATTTTCAACATTCGTCTATAGCACCACATCTCAAATGCTTCGATTCTCTTCTGTTCCGGTTTTCCCACAGTCCTTTTTTTCACTACCATACAATGCTGTACTCCAGACGTACATCCTCAGAAATTTCTTCTTCAAATTAAGATGGTATAAGTCAGTTATTTCATGGATGAGTTACATGTGGTCGGAATTCTTCCTTCGATCCCAGGCTGCCTTCCGCTATTAGTTCAATTAGTTGTATGTATTGAGAGTGAAATTTTCACTCGGCAGTGGAGTGAGCACTGATGTGAAATTTCGTGACAGATTAAAACTGTGAGCTGGACCGAGACTGGAATCAGGGACCTATGACTTTCGCTGCCAAGTTCTCTACCGATTGAGCTATCCAAACACGACTCAGGACCAATCCTTAGAATTTTAGTTGCGCCAGCACAATCCCTAATACCTTGCTGACTTAGTTTTATGTAGTCATTCCATCACATGTTGATCCCAACAAATACTCTTACAAGGAGACGGCACGACCGTGGGGTCGGGGATTAATCCGAAATTTTGTGTGGTGGAAGAGGACCCCTAACACCTCACGTGGTTAAAGTATTAGGACATACTACCCGGAAAATCCCGAGAAAAATCTACCCAAAGTTTCTTAAGTGCCATATGAGTATAAAATGTTAGCGCATTGCCGAGCCGCCTATGCCCTAGATGTTCCAGTCTGCCTTAGGAGGTGGCACGGCACGGACCAGCTGTCCCGGCCGCGGGCGCGCGTGGACGAGGAAGTGTTTACACCGCCGGTACTCCCGCGTGTTGTTGTCTGACTCGATCGCCATGGCACACAATTTTCGAAAGACTACGCTCCAATTTACGTTCGACAACGAATTTTCCAGACCCAAAGCTTTCGAAATAGAGCGTTTTTTGAGGGAAGAAGTTCGTATACCTGCTGCAGACATAATTGGAATACACCTCTCCATTGTAAGCAGAACAATGTACGTAAAGATGACCGATGAAGCTGCGTGTGAAAGAACTCTTTCCGCTGCTCAAAGAGGATTTAAATTCCGACACTCTGATGGCCATATTAGCGATGTAACAGTAGATCCTTCAGGATTGGGTGTGAGGGTCATTCGGATCTTTGAATTGCCGTTTGAGGTGCCAGAATCGATGGTTACTGAATCGCTGCGACCATATGGAACGGTACTTAGTCATACGCCTGAACGCTGGGCTAGTTTTAGCACCTATCCTGTGCAAAATGGCGTGCGACAGGTGCGGATCGTTCTTACTAAACATATCCCTTCTTATTTATACATTGGCGGATGTCGAGCTATTGTGATCTACGATGGCCAGCCACGCACCTGTTCTGGCTGTGGTGGAGAAGGACATATCCGCTCGGAATGTATACAACGCCGCGTCGTGCAACTGCCACATGGAGAAGCGTCAGAACGAGAAGTTCCCAAGCAGCTGCCGATGACGTACCTGTCGGTGGCCCGCCGGGAGGTGTTGCCAAGTTCAGAGCGTGACAAGGACGGGATTATGCAAGAGCAGATCGAGTTACGGGAGCATGGAGGTGACTCGGAGAATGTCTCTACACCCACGTCACGTCAGTTGAAGGAGGTACCTTCCGAAAACTCACATGTAGCACGCGGCGTGGAAGTAGAGGTCGAGACAGTGGCGCCGGCAACGGACCAACGAACGATCGACGAACACAGTGAGGCAGCAGAGGGCAGGGTACGCAAACAGCGATCGCCGAAGCGTCGCAAAAAGCGTCGCCATAGTTCGGGTGACATGTCCCCCACTAGCCTAGGGGAGACGGAAGGTATCCTAGCCGAATAACTGTCTGACACAGAACACGTGCCTTTAGAGGACGCTGACAGGATTCCGTCAGTTGGTGACCGGATGTCCTGCCTTTCAGATGGTTCCTCTTAATTGACACCCACTGAACCAGCGCTGCCGACGAAGGAGTCAGGGACACCAATGTCCCGGCAGACACGTCGAAATACATCAGAGGACGTTTCTCGGATGGATGACCACTGCAACTGATGCAGGAAACCTGCAATGCTGCTTTTCCCGACGTGCACGGATACAACACTCACCTAGCGCCGACTCCAGATGGAGGACGTGGCACAGCGATACTAGTCCGGAAAGGGATTCCGATGTGTGACCTCGATTACCTTCCTTCGGCTCGGGGTTTGGCTATGACCGTGAACGGCATTCGTATCGTTAACATCTATGCACCCTCCGGATCTGACAGTCGAGAGGCGCGTGCACGATTCTACTCGGAGGAGATTGCCCCCCTATTCCATGGGAGGTATGATCACATCTTGGTAGGGGGGGATTTTAACTGTGTACTCACACCTAAGGATCAGACTCCTAATTTCAGCTCCTGCCAAGCATTGAACATCATCTGCCGGGACATGGCCCTTATGGAAACGTGGGAAAAGATCCATGGGCAGCAAGAGGGCTACACGTATTTTACTAGCCACTCGGCGAGCAGGCTGGATCGGATTTATGTTTCTGACGGATTAAGAGATCAGGTGTTACCTGCTGAATGTTGGCCCACAGCGTTTACGGATGACCTTGCATATTTATGCACGTTAACCCTCCCACGGCAGCGGGTCTGGCGGAGTCGTAGTTCATGGAAACCTAATTCTTCCTTATTGGTGGATCTCTAATGTCGCCAGCGGATCGAAGAAACATGGCAGACTTGCACTCGACGTCTGCCGCTGCATTGTACGGTTCTTTCGTGGTGGCTGAAGTGTGCAAAACCGGCGATACGAAGAGCTCTCATAACATATGGCGAGGAAAAAGCGAAATGGCTCCGAGATACACTTGATTATTCTACATGGTGCTCCGCAACCTGTCCTCCAGGGCCCCATCGCTCGAGCGTCAAGCGGAAGTCCATCGCATTCAGGCCTGCATTTTATCGATCACGAGACGTCGACTGGAGGGACTTTCGATCCGTGCTCGGTGCTTGGACAACGTCGATGGCGAACGTATTGGCATGCATCATGTGTCCGAGAGACATGCGCGTAACCTCCGATCCCTAATCACAGTCCTCCATGATGACAATGGTCGGCCCTTGACGTCACAACAGGACATTGCTGCTGAGTTTCTGGAGCATTACCGCCTCCTTTTCACTGGGACGCCTACGGACAATCGGACAGGAGAAGAAATTTTGCGACACATGCAAACGGAGGTGGATGGTCCAGATGACATCCGGAGCGCACTCGCGAAGGGTGCGGTGCATAAATGCCCTGGGCCAGATGGGTTGACACTCGAATTTTACCGCGCATTTGCGGATTTAATGATGTGCCAGTTGGTATTGATGTATAATAAGTTATTGAGCCCTGACACGGACGTTCCGCCGCAGTTCATGGCGGGACTGCTTATACCAATACCGAAATCGACAGCGAGTGTCAGCGCCCATCAATTTAGACCGCTCACGATGCTCAATACTGATTATAAGATCTTTGCGCGAATGTTGGCGGCAAGGCTCAAGACTGTAATATCCAAGACAATACCACCAAACCAGGCTTGTCTAGGGGTTCGGAGCAACATACATTCTATCCTCGGCGAATACCGTGACGTAATTTCCCTGACGGAAGATTGTCGCATGCGAGCGGCGTTCGTATCGGTGGATTTTGATCGTGCCGTTGACAGGATCAACCATGATTTCCTTGACTCAACCATGCGACGCATGGCGATACCACAGGACTTTATTACCGTCCTCATGCGCCTCCTTCGACGGCGCTTCTTCGACGGTGAGAGTCAATGGCAGGGAGGTAGGAACGATTCCTGTTTGCAGATCAGTTAGGCAAGGATGTCCCTTGTCGATGATACTGTTTACAAAAGCGCTCGAACCATTGATGCAGACACTTAGACGGACTCTAACAGGCGACCGACTCCATGTGAGCTCCTTCAAGTGTCGTGCATATGCCGACTTGATGGTCGGAGAACGAAGTAAGTCAGGTGGTTACCCTTCTTACTACGTATGGAGTAGCTGCGGGAAGCAGGGTTAACATGAATAAAACCAAGATCATGCACATCGGTAGAGGGCTGGACGCTCTGCACTGTCCATTTACGACGGTGGACATCTTGTGATGCTTAGGTGTATTGTTCACCCGATCGCTACGGCAATCAGCGGCGGCGAGCTATCGACGTCTCCTCCAGAACGTCCGACTGCACATACGCAACAATTCACTCCGAACGCACGACCTGATCCAAAGGGTGGACTACACTAATGTTCACCTGGCCTCGCGACTGCCGCACCTGGCACAGGTACTGCCAACGCCACATGGTATTGCTGACAGATTAATGGCGGCCTTTGGATATTATGTCAGCCAAGGAATGTTGTTTAAGGTCAAATACGAGACTTTAACTCTCCCACACCATTCTGGAGGACTGGAGGACTTAACCTCACGGATGTGCGGAACAAGGCTCCAGCTCTATACGTGCACGCGACGCTACGCACTTGGAACCAACGGCCACACGTCATCACGTCGGCCATCCTGGATGTGCTCCTTCCCACGTCCTTTGAACCACCGATGGCGGTAGGCACAATCTCGCCCTCTTTTTCTCACGTCACGCGATTTTTTGTTGATTTTAGTTATGTTCAGTTACAGATACCTTCTACAAGAATCCCCACTACCCGTGAGATATGTCGATATTTGCGGCGTCATCATGGCAGCAATGTTGTCGAACTTAAACACCCAACCCGAAACTGGCGACAGATTTGGCGAGCTGTCCATACTCCTCTCCTCACCACATCAGCGCGATCGTCATGGTATACACTAATCAACCGCAAGACAGTCAACCGCCAACGATTGTACGACATTCGCATGGTAGATTCCCCGCTCTGCCTTATATGTGGCATGCGGGACACCGACGAACATTCCCTGCAGTGCGGTGAGGCAACGGATGTTTGGCGGCTGACGCAACGCATCATGGCCCTCCTCCGACGCACCGACGAATCCACGATCACGACGGACGCTTTATTTTTCCCTGGCGCTGTATTTTTCCCCTCACAAAAAACTTCGGCAATCCGATGGATTGGAGGACACGCATCGCGCTACGTACTCTCGCGGACCATGATATCGGGCATGGACTATTGGCATTATCTACTAGAACAACACGAAATCATCCGACGCCACTCTAAACATAAAACGCATTTTGCGAACTTTCTAGGCAGCATGTTTCATAACCCCCAGAAGTGGTGGGGAGTCCCAGGTTTACGTTGTTTCGAGGGATAGGATGTACTCCCAGTGAAGTGACGAGGATGTTACTTCAGCCCTATATTCCTGTCCCTTCTTTTTTATATATGATTTTTCATTTGGAACATTAAAATTAAATGAATAAAAAAAAAGATGTTTAGGGCTGAGACTCTTACCCCAGAGGTCTGGGTTTCGATTCCTCCTCTGGCACTTTTTTTCTTCTGTTTCATTATCTTTTGTTGTTCCGCCAATTATTCAAAAAGTTTCCTAAACCTACATTATCTTTAACAAATTAGTTACATTACTGAATAAAAATTATTGTATTTGTACCCATTTTTTGTTCCATTTTTCACTGTAAAGTATATGAGGAAAAAACATTGAGTTTTTAATCAGAATAACAAACTTGATTGGGAAACATTCAATTTTTATACATATAATAATTATAAACAAGAACCGCAGTGGTAATTATCGTAAAAATAAACAAAGTAATAATTTTTGGGACATCTTGCGCAACATATAAAAGCGGATCTTTTACAATCACAGAGCGTTTGCAATAATTCTGTACAAAAACATGCCCCATTATCATTTACGAAAATGTGTTGAGTTTCTGATAATTTTGAAGCAAACCAGAAATATTGAATCATGTCTCGGAATATTGGTGACGATAATTGATAGTAAATTATAGAACGAATTTTTATACAATCTTCCCAGGAATTAATTTACGATTCTCCTGTAACAATGCGCTGCAATTTTGCAAGCAACAGAAGAAAAAAAATATATGCCAGATCTCTGGCGTAAATATCCGAGCGCTAACCATGTAGGCCAAACGGCGGCTCGGTACTTGACTAACATTTTATACTCATACGGCACCTAAGATACTTTGGACCGATTTTTCTCGGGATTTTCCGAGTAGGGCTTCCTAATACTTTAACCACGTGAGATGTTAGGGGTCGTCTTTCAGCACACAAACTTTCGTACAAATCCCCTACCCCACGGCTGTGCCGTCTCCTTGTTAGATATTTTACTATCCTTCGGTGTTATGCTTACATCAGGTTATTTGGCACCATTAATAAAGAAATGTCAAGTAACTGGTTAAAAATCCAAATGTTATACGGATGCGAATAATGTTTTTAAAAAGTATATATTGATAAATAGGTCTATTTATTCGTCCTATGGGTCCTGAAGCTACAAAACGAGTTCCGTATGAGATGAAATGGCACGTCGGAATGTTGCTACGGCGAGCCATCAACTGCATCATATGCGGCAAGATTCTGGTAGAGGTGTGAGACGGAGTCGGCACGTGTGATGCGTCCTTGCTGTGCAGCCGTCGTGTCGGCGGGGTGTGGCGGAGAGGATCCATCCCCCGGGGTGGAGGCTGGCTGCCTCGGGCGTCGCGGGCCTCTTAGCGTGGACGGCTCCCCGAGGCGCAGTTGGCGCCAGCAATCTCTGCCGGGACGGCCGCTCCGCCAGATAGCGGTGCCCGCGGTCCGCTCCACACCGCACTGCCCGCCCGCACGCCATTATGGCAGCCGCGCGATGCCGCTCCCTAATTGAGTTACTGCACGTCGTAAACTGCTGGCGATTTGCACTGATATGCAGGCAGCCGATAATAGCCCTCAGACGTTTACGCTGAAGACTCGTGAGGATTCTGTTCAATATTGCGTGTCAAGGAGGAATCAAACCGCCACAATCAGTAGTAACTGACAACAAGGTTAATGGCGAATGTCGCAAGCATTATATATTTAGGGTTAACACTAAAAATGTCACACGTCCATGGGAAAGGCCAAAAATCTTATTATCACTTAGAAAAAAGTTACGTATACAATTTTTTGTTTGTTTGGAGGTGAGCGATCCTGGGGTAAACTGACGAGCCGTATATGGTGACTTATCACTTAGGTAATCATCCTATATAGGAACAGCATAGGATACTACAGAAGATTCACAAGATAAGACACTAAAAACTTGCACAGGGAAACCGGTGCCGCTACTTCAGTATGACTGAGAAACAGGTGTTGGACGAAATATTAAACATCGCGAGAACTGCAAGCCTGAATACAGGGTGTTACAAAAAGGTACGGCCAAACTTTCAGGAAACATTCCTCACACACAAATAAAGAAAAGATGTTATGTTGACATGTGTCCGGAAACGCTTAATTTCCATGTTAGAGCTCGTTTTAGTTTCGTCAGTATGTACTGTACTTCCTCGATTCACCACCAGCTGGCCCAATTGAAGGAAGGTAATGTTGGCTTCGGTGCTTGTGTTGATATGCGACTCATTGCTCTACAGTACTAGCATCAAGCACATCAGTACGTAGCATCAAGAGGTTAGTGTTCCTCACGAACGTGGTTTTGCAGTCAGTGTAATGTTTGCAAATGCGGAGTTGGCAGGTGCCCATTTGATGTATGGATTAGCACGGGGCAATAGCAGTGGCGCGGTACGCTTGTATCGAGGGAGATTCCCAGAACGAAGGTGTCCCGACAGGAGGACGTTCAAAGCAATTGATCAGCGTCTTAGGGAGCACGGAACATTGCAGCCTATGACGCGGGACTGGGGAAGACCTAGAACGACGAGGACACCTGCAATGGACGAGGCAATTCTTCGTGCAGTTGACGATAACCCTAATGTCAACGCCAGAGATAACGTTGACCACGTCACTGTATGGAGAGTGCTACGGGAGAACCAGTTGTTTCCGTGCCACGTACAGCGTGTGCAGGCGCTATCAGCAGCTGATTGGCCTCCAAGGGTACACTTCTGCGAATGGTTCATCCAACATTGTGTCAAACCTCATTTCAGTGCAAATGTTCTCTTTACGGATGAGGCTTCATTCCAACGTGATCAAATTGTAAATTTTCACAATCAACTTGCTTGGGCTGACGAGAATGCGTACGCAATTGTGCAATCACGTCATCAACACAGATTTTCTGTGAACGTTTGGGCAGGCATTGTTGGTTGATATCTTGACTAGGCCCAATGTTCTTCCACCTACGCTCAATGGAGGACGTTATCATGATTTCAAACGGGATACTCTACCTGTGCTGCTAGAACATGTGCATTTACAAGTACGACACAACATGTGGTTCATGCACGATAGAGCTCCTGCACAATTCAGTCGAAGTGTTCGTACGCTTCTCAACAATAGATTCGGTGACCGATGGATTGGTGCAGGCGGACCAATTTCATGGCCTCCACGCTCTCCTGACCTCAACCCTCTTGACTTTCATTTGTGGGGGCATTCGAAAGCTCTTGTCCCGGTACCAAATGTAGAGACTCTTCGTGCTCGTATTGTGGACGACTGTGCTACAATGCGCTATTCTCCAGGGCTGCATCAGCGCATCAGGGATTCCATGCGATGGAGGGTGGATGCATGTATCCTCGCTAACGGAGGACATTTCGAACATTTCCTGTAACAAAGTGTTTGATGTCACGCTGGTACGTTCTGTTACTGTGTGTTTCCATTCCATGATTAATGTGATTTGAAGAGAAGTAATAAAATGAGCTCTAACATGGAAAGTAAGCGTTTCCCTACACATGTCCACATAACATTTGTTATTTCTTTGTGTGTGAGGAATGTTTTCTGAAAGTTTAGCAGTACCTTTTTGTAACACCCAGTATAAGCGCAGATGCTAGCCACGCCTGTAGGTGGCACTGTTGTATATGACCATTGGAGCTCCTGTGCACCCTCAACTACGTTGCAACTGTCAGTCGTCGTCAGAATAGTGCTCTATGTCGTTGTGAATGCAGTGTCGGAGGTACGTGAATTCGTACGTGGGCAAATTCTTGCAGCTCCTATGGTCGGTTCATCCGTAACCAAGGTAGCCGAAGTCCTTGGTGTTTCAAGAAGCACAGCATCGAAGATTTGTACCGCATACAGGTTGCGGTGTTGTCTAGTATGTAGAGCGACGCAAGAATATTATCGACCACCGCAGAGACGCTGCAGAGCAAAGCGGTGTTACGAGGTGCCAATGAGATGCTAGGAAGAAATCGTGCTTCCAGTAGTTCCGAGACCCAACCGCTAGTCCTCTTCCTTGAGTAAAGCGTCACCAGTGGCCAGGAATGCAGTTTTGTTCGAGGTCGGATCCTGCCCATTCCCAGGAGTGACGTGCGTTGTACTGCCTACTCGCTGTGATACAGCGCGTGTCAACCGTCGTCAAGTGAAGAGACTTGCATATCCTGTGAATTGCGCCCACACGCCAACGCCACCAGAACTGTGTCAACAAGTGTCTACTAACTTATGTTTTCTAGTGGTTAGTGAAGACACAGTATAGTAGCAGAATGAATGTCCGCGCCCTTGACATGTCGTAAATCACACGTGTCCTCTGGGTGGTGCTAAGGAAAATTAACTTCAAAGCACATATATAAAATCAAGAAGCAGAAGCACCCACATTATCTCGGAGATGTTCTGGCTAAAATGAGTTTGTCACAAGACATGGTCTCCTACGGTTCTTCTCAGGACCCCCCAGCGATAAACGTTTGACCTGTTACCAAATGCCCGCTATGAACCTCGGAAATTTTACTAGCCACCATACTCAGTGGAATGCAAGGAAATTGATGAAATTGGTGAATCCGTTGTAAATTGGACCGAAGACAATAGCTTACATTTGGTGATTGATGCAAAGGATAGAGGAACGTTCATATCAGCAGCTTGGAGGCACGAGTGTAATAGCGATATACGTTTTGTAACAAATAACGAAAATAAATTACCCTTCCAAAGTTTGCTGTTCGTATTTCAAGACTTCCCACACAGTCAACACCATCCAACCGTAACTGAAATAGAAAAAAAAATCCCACTCCTTCCATCCTTCCCCAACTTACATGGAACTTCTAAAATCAAAGTGGGACATTTTTGCTATAAATCTGGTAAAATGTCGTGGTTGGATCCCACTAAGACAAAAGAACTATGAGAGGCATGTCGGAGCTATTATAAGTGCGGCAAAGAAGGAAATTCCTAGGGACTACCGAAAGCAATATATTCCAGGTTGGAATGAGACTACATAGAAACCGGAAACAGCAGATAACCAACTTCATCATATCAGTACAGCAGACGAGTTAGGTGGACAGAGATTGTTGAGTCACACAGTTTTCAAACCTCAAATGGAAAAGTATGGTCATTACTAACGAAGTTTGATGGAAAAAAGTAAGGAACAACACTCATATATTAGTTAATAAGATTTCATAACATTTACTGTCCACATGAAGAGAACCAAGCGATAAAACCCATATAGGATACACCAGACGCAAACTTACATTGCTCAAAAAGAAAACGAATGAACAATCCGACTTCTCTACACATGAAAGCTATTCTGCACTTAAAATTCTAAAACCCGGAAAGGTACAGGGAAGGGATGAAACCTTCCCCGAATTTCTTCCGATTGGTGGGCACTACGCAAAATGATGGGGGGCGGATTTCTTCTCTGACTTAATGATATTTGAATCAGTCCCACAAAAAATGAAGAAATCAAAAATCATAGCAATACTCAAATATGGCAGGACACCAGACTAGCCTATCACCAAATTGCACTACTGATCACTACCTATAAGTTCCTTGAAAGAATCCTATAAAATGAGATTAGTCCAGTAATCTTTCAGAACATTTCTATTGAGCTAACTGAATTCCCACCAGGACGGAGCTGCACTGATCAAGTCTTATTTCTAACAATATTTGTTAAAGCAGGGTAGCAAAAGAAGCAGAAAATATCAGTTGCTTTCGAGGATCTAAGTGCTGCATGTGACAGTTTGTAGGCGTGGAGTGCTTTATAAATTGTTGCTACTTGCCCCATGTAAACGGACACCAAAACTAATTGACAACATGTCAACTGGAAGGACACTTATTGTAACTACAAGAAGACACTAGCTGCCCTAAAATATTCAATAATGGGCTACTACAGGGATCTGTCCTTTCACCTCTATTGTTTAGTTTACAAATGTATCTGATATATTGTGATGAGTTGGAAAGTGCCAGTGACGTGAACAACGACTGGTCTCAAACTAAGGAGACAGTAAACAGAGCAGCCTCTAAAATACTGAATAAATGGAAAAAGTCCGATAAAGTGTCGCTCAACCAAGAGGTTAGAAAATCTGAGAGACCACGATCTCAGAGATAAGTACACCAAAATATGAAAGGAAACAGCTAATATACTGAGGCAGGAGAAACGGAAGTATCACAAGGAACTAATAAAAGAGGGAGAAGAGTACTGTCTTCCTCACAGGACAACATAAAGTAAAGAAAGTAACACAAAAATATAAAAAGAGTAAAACACTTATTAAAGACACCCAAGGAAAAATCCTCAGAAGTGATGCTGAAGTAGAATAGCGTCGGGAAGGCTACTTCGCTAATTTACTAAACTGCAAAGGCCGCACTGAACCTCTTTTATGTGACGTGCCAGACACAGGAGAAATCAAAGTACAGCCACCCAGAGAAGAATAAATTTAGGGAATTGAAACATGAGACTTAGGGAAGGCAGTCTTTGGTGTGGATGGGGCCTTGCAATAAGAAACAATTATCAAATTTGACTATTCCCGACACAATGTCTAAACAAAAAATATTCTTAAACAAGTTGCACTCACGGCTAAAGGACTTATTGAATAGAAATTCCAATTATTTAACGGCTGAAGGCCTGGATAACAATTCTTAAGAACAGTTAAACTTCCCGAAGAGACACTAAAATATTTTTTAAGTAACACAATCATTACAATGTGATCAAGCCAAGAGAGAATTGGGCCTCAGACAGTCCTCCAAGGACCGGCCTGAGAAAAGTTGTAACCTACGAGACAGTCAGCAAAGAGTTGTATTCACTTAACCGGATGGCAGCTCAAACCAATGGCAGTTTTAACGCAGACCAACACACTTGCAAAATCTACCTATCGTCTGGTAACCAACACAACGAAGGAATAACCCAGGCAAGGCGGAACCGGCAGACAGCATTGCGTCTTCAGAATCCGGTGTTTACAACATCCAGAAGAAGAAGGAACCACTACGACCAACGTAGTCCAAAAGAACAAAATATCCGAACCACAATCAAGTAGGCTGTCGAACTACACGCCTTACCAGACAGAAGCTGCAAGGCGTACAAAAGTGCATTGCGGCGAAAATACGCTAACCTCCAGGGCAGGTAACTGGGGCATTAGCGGCCACTAGGGAGAAAAATACCGCTGGTTGAACTTCATGAATTCAGTGATTAATAATAAGAAATGGAGGAAGGCTAATTAACTGCACCAACTCCAAACACTCCACTCGTTGCTCTTCATCTCAGTGACCATGCGAGCAGTAACCCAAGAACAAACAGATTGATCTCAAAATAGTGGAGGTTTCACTATTGGGCTAATGTTCACTCATCTCAAACGTCTTGGGTCTGGTGGAAAACAAGGTTTTTACCCTCACAACTACAGCCCAACGATCTGGAAATGCCTGCATGCCACCAACGGTCCCACCATGTCCTCGCGCTGCTGAACCTCCCTCCAGCTCCCTCCCATCCGGACTCTAGACACATCCAACCCAGGAAACAATTGACATCCTTCCAAAGACAGTACCACGGTATTAGATATCGATAAAAACTGCTGCTGCCTCTCGCGGACGGACAACGCTAGCAAACTAAGTGGCGCCAGTAAACACAAGAAGAAAACGAGACGCCACTATCCCTATTACACGATGCCAACGTCCCAACGGCACCAAAGCGAGCCACAAACGACTCAGGAATAATTAAAAATGATAAAGCTTCAGGTAAAGATGAAATTATGGGTGAACTAATAAAGAATGGAAGGCCAGAAAGGGTAAAAAAATTGAGAATTGATAAGGAAAAATGTGGGAACATAAGAAAGTGCTCGATGGGTGTCAGCACTCGGTTTGATACACTCAGAAGCACAGTGACGTGCACCTGTCTGACTTAACAGCGCACACATAAGGAAGATCGACATACAGCTTAACGAGGCCATGCGCATTGTTAGTGGATCGAAACGATCTACTGCCATATACTAGCCGGCCGCGGTGGTCTCGCGGTTCTAGGCGCGCAGTCCGGAACCGTGCGACTGCTACGGTCGCAGGTTCGAATCCTGCCCCGGGCATGGATGTGTGTGATGTCCTTAGGTTAGTTAGGTTTAAGTATTTCTAAGTTCTAGGGGACTAATGACCACAGCAGTTGAGTCCCGTAGTGCTCAGAGCCATTTGAACCATTTTTTTTGCCATATACTGGCTACCTATCTTGAGCCACTTTCCACCTACTGATATCATACGGAAAGAGCACACTACTGCATGAATACCAGGAGACTGCTAATAACACTGAACTTCCAATCTACATTTACATCTACATCCATACTCCGCAAGCCACCTGACGGTGTGTGGCGGAGTACCTCTATCGGTTCTCCCTTCTATTCCAGTCTCGTATTGTTCGTGGAAAGAAGGATTGTCGGTATGCTTCTGTGTGGGCTCTAATCTCTCTGATTTTATCCTCATGGTCTCTTCGCGAGATATACGTAGGAGGGAGCAATATACTGCATGACTCTTCGGTGAAGGTATGTTCTCGAAACTTTAACAAAAGCCCGTACCGAGCTACTGAGCGTCTCTCCTGCAGAGTCTTCCACTGGAGTTTATCTATCATCTCCGTAACGCTTTCGCGATTCCTAAATGATCCTGTAACGAAGCGCGCTGCTCTCCGTTGGATCATCTCTACCTCTTCTGTCAACTCTATCTGGTACGCATCCCACACTGCTGAGCGGTATTCAAGCAGTGGCGAACAAACGTACTGTAACCTACTTCCTTTGTTTCCGGATTGCATTGCCTTAGGATTCTTCCAATGAATCTCAGTCTGGCATCTGCTTTATCAACGATCAATTTTATATGATCATACCATTTTAAATCACTCCTAATGCGTACTCCGAGATAATTTATGGAATTAACTGCTTCGAGTTGCTGACCTGCTATTTTGTAGCTAAATGATAAGGGATCTATCTTTCTATGTATTCGCAGCACATTATACTTGTCTACATTGAGATTCAATTGCCATTCCGTGCACCATGCATCAATTCGCTGCAGATCCTCCTGCATTTCAGTGCAAATCTCCATTGCTACAAACTCTCGATACACCACTGCATCATCTGCAAAAAGCCTTAGTGAACTTCCGATGTCATCCACAAGGTCATTTAAGTATATTTTGAATAACAACGGTCCTATGACACTCCCCTGCGGCACACCTGAAATCACTCTTACTTCGGAAGACTTCTCTCCATTGAGAATGACATGCTGCGTTCTGTTTTCTAGGAACTCTTCTATCCAATCACACAATTGGTCTGATAGTGCATATGCTCTTACTTTGTTCATTAAACGACTGTGGGGAACTGTATCGAACGCCTTGCGGAAGTCAAGAAACACGGCATCTACCTGTGAACCCGTGTCTAATGGATGCCCTGTGGAGAAAAAAGACGACGATCAAGACAGTCCACTTACATTACAAAAATTTGGTCTTTGAGCATTATGGGACTTAGCTTATGAGGTCATCAGTCCCCTAGAACTTAGAACTACTTAAATCTAACTAATCTAAGGACATCACACACATCCATGCCAGAGGCAGGATTTGAACCTGCGACCGTAGCGGTCGCGCTGTTCCAGAATGTAGTGCCTAGAACCGCTCGCCACTTCGGCCGGCACTTACATCACAGCCAGGACTCTCATGAAAACTGAATTCAGTACCATCGATGAATGGAAACGCTACCAGCAACAAAACTGTTCCCCATGCAGCCTGAAACTGCTTTGAATTCAGAAGAAACTCGCTTGATTAGAGCAGTTTCGAGCTATTTGGGCCGGGCGGGTGGCAGAGCTGTTCTAGGTGACCACTACGGTCGCAGGTTCGAATCCTGCCTGGGGCATGGATGTTTGTGATGTCCTTAGGTTAGTTAGGCTTAAGTAGTTCTAAGTTCTAGGGGACTGATGACTTTAGAATTTAAGTCCCATAGTGCTCAGAGCCATTTGAGTTATTTGTAATATCTTGTACCGCATCCAGACGGGCGATATTTGATGTGCAAACACTCTCTAATAGTGGGACAAATATTCATACCATCGTGTGACTGTGGTATGGAACGACATGCAGTTGCTCATTTTGTATCGATATATCCGGAACGTGCCTACAAGGGTCCTTGCGAAGATTTCCTCACACGACGAGTTTTGTTATAAAATGCGTATAAAAGAATGACATCTGTATATAGCTTGTAAGTAGGATGTTTAGGTTTTTTTAATTGGTAACGCCGCCGCCACGTAGCGCTCTGTATGAAAATCATTGGCTGTGCCGTGTGCAGTCTGTGGCTGGTTGGCATTGTTGTAATACTCGCCATTGTAGTGTTGGGCAGCGGCAGCTGGATGCTAACAGCGCGTAGCGTTACGCAGTTGGAGGTGAGCCGCCAGCAGTGGTGGACGTGGGGAGAGAGATGGCGGAGTTTTGAAATTTGTAAGAATTGGTGTCATGAATTGCTATATATATTATGACTAGTGAGGTAAATACATTGTTTGTTCTCTATTAAAATCTTTCATTTGCTAACTATGCCTATCAGTAGTTAGTGCCTTCAGTAGTTGGAATCTTTTATTTAGCTGGCGGTAGTGGCGCTCGCTGTATTGCAGTAGCTTGAGTAACGAAGATTTTTGTGAGGTAAGTGATTTGTGAAACGTATAGGTTAATGCTAGTCAGGGCCATTCTTTCGTAGGGATTTTTGGAAGTCAGATTGCGCTGCGCTAAAGATATTGTGTGTCAGTTTAAGCACAGTCTTGTATAAATTTTACAAAGGGGACGTTTCATATGTCGACCCTTAGCCAAGGATACCTCACTGGAATCTTCTGATTTTTTCTTGTAGTTTGTGTAATTAATGTAGATTTTTTTATTGCTAGCGCGTAATCATAGAGAGAATTTCCTTTGTAGTTGTAGTCTTTCATTGTTGTACTGTACAACAGTTGTGGCATGCATGTAGTGTTGCACCAAGTATTTCGCAGCTGCGCTTGCAATTAACTAGATATTATTTTCAGTGCTATGTTAATGTGTTTTCTTATTTTGCTCTTCAAATTGTGCTTTTCTGTGTTGTCGTGTGAAATATTGTGACTATAATGGCGTGTGAAAAACGTAATACTAGGCTCCAAAGTAAACTAAGAAATGACAGTGAAGACGAAAGCAGTGTGTTAGCGCCACCATGTAATGAATTAACTAATGTTCAAAGTAGTAATTTGGTAATTGTACATAGGGAAATGGAGTGGGCTGCAAACAATGGTTTAGACAGTGAAACAATTAGTGAACAGGGAAGCACTATCGATCGATCGGTTGGCAACCGCTCGCCTCAGGAGTCCGAAATGACAGGACACATTCTTGCAAATACTGTAGATTCAGGTTTTGCGTCCTCACTGGTTTCTCAAATAAGTCAAGACACATTTTCTGTTTTTCAAACTGTGAATATTGCCGGTTCAAATACATTTCCGAATAGCACTAAGGAACATGTTTCAGACACCAGTGCACTGTTATTACAGTTAATGCAACAAATGGGACAAAAGCTTCAAAAGTTAGACACAATGGAACAAAATCAGAGACAAACACAGCAACAGTTGGACACAATGGAACATAATCTTCAAAAGTTAGACACAATGGAACAAAATCAGAGGCAAACACAGCAAAAGCTTCAAAAGTTAGACACAATGGAACAAAATCAGAGATAAACACAGCAAAAGCTTCAAAAGTTAGACACAATGGAACAAAATCTTCGGAAGTTAGACACCACACTTGAACAAACATGTGAAGATTTAACTACTGAGTTACATAACATTGAATCGAAATGTCAAAAAATCTGTAATGACGTAAAAACACAAATTTGTGAGCATTTTCAACCTATTTTTTCGCGGCATGAAAACACATTACAGAATCACGAAGCAGCCATAAAAGAATTGCAAACTGTTGTTTGTGAAAATCACGACACCTTGCAAGCTAAAATGGACTCAGTTGCATCCACCGATTCGGTTACGCAACTTGCAAGAACTCAGGAAAACTTAAAGGACACAGTAGATTCGATTTCAACACAAATGAACTCTCTGAAACTTGGTTCAGAAAAACACACTGAGGAAATGTGTTCACTATCGGAGAAAGTAGCCGAACTTTCGGATCAGTTCACTAATTTATCTATGAAGGTAGATGATAATCTGAATGACACAAAACCGGTAGTCTTTAATGACACAGAAGAGTGCGAACAAATCAGGAAATTCAAACAAAGTCTGAATCAAATTAGTACGCAACACCAAAGAGAAATCCGGGAAGTACAATATCAGCTGACACAGGTAATACAACAAATACGTATTTCAGAGGACACTAGCGCTCCAATACGGGAAGAGGGCCATAGAAATACGGAACAGCCACAAAATAATAACACAGGGCACTTCGGAAATTATGAAAGAAATTTGCATGGTACACCGAATTTTGAGATGGAACCGCCGAAACGACGTAACAATGACCGACATGCGACTCGCCGACATGATGATTTTGACTACACGTAAATTCAAAACATTTAAGAATTCTGGCAACGACATTCATCCACAAGCGTGGCTTCATCAATTCTCTCATTGTTTTCCTCCCAACTGGTCATTAGAACACAGATTAGAATTTATGTGTGACTACTTGGAGAATGAACCAGCTGTAAGAATGCGATCGATCATTCACGATTGTCATAGTGAAGGAGAATTTTATCATGCTTTCCTCTCAGCATATTGGTCTCAAGCTACACAAGACCGAGTAAAACATAGCATAATGATGACGAAACACTTTGAACAATCTGAATTTTCCAGTCTTGTCAAATATTTTGAAGATATGTTGCACAAGAACCAATATCTTTCAAACCCATATAGCCCTTAAGAACTCATCCGCATTTGCATAATGAAATTGCCTGAACATTTAAGGAATATTATTTTGGCAGGGCGTTGCAAAGACGACATTGAAGCTTTTCAGGGACTGTTACAAGAACTGGAAATTGACACTGACAATCGTGGAACGCGAAAACAGGAGCACAACAATTACAGGTCACACCTGTCACAATTCCGCGATGACAGAAATAATACACGACAAGGCTATTCGTACAACGTAAATCGCGACCAAAACAGACACCACCCGTATGACAACCATTGGCAGAGTAGTAATTATTACAGGGAAAGATCACCTCTCTGCAGTAATGACTATCACAGAGACAATCAGAGAAATAGACAATATGGAAACCAAAATAATTATTATCACGGGAGACAGAATAACTTTAGATGCAACGGTCCAGCGCGCAGTTACGATTCAGGGAGAAATTCTCCACCACGTGACCGACAAGAAAGAAACTATGGAATCTACCGACATGACGACAGACGATATGATCATAACGACAGACCTAGATTGCATCAGAACTGGCGGGATTCAAACGGGCGGGGCCCTCTCGGCAAGGTGAATTTGTAGATGTTAGGTCTCCTAATCCCAATAACGACGCACGCCAACAAAGAGGCAGACAATGACTCGCACTGCAGGCAGCCACGTGCGCCGGCAGGCTTAGCGAGAAATAACATAGACTCTAACCTTGAGAAAAGTTCCAGTATTCTTTACCGACGTATACCGCATTATAATTGCGTTCAAGTTGAAACTTTGAGTACTATAAAGGGTAAAAGATTGCACCACATTTCACATGTAAAACCGTCTATTGGAAGATAATCTGCTTTTTAACTTTGTATTTGCCATAAAATTTTTCACTTTACGCTACTAGTACAATTTGTCAGACTTAGAATCTGTTAACATGGAAGCATGTTTAAAGTTCAATATCCAGTCAAGAATCAAGAGAACTTATTTAAACAGAAATTACGAATGCATTGTTATAGTGAACAGACGTCATAGTGTTATTATGTATGTACATTCTTGCTTGTTAGTTGCACGATTACGTATAGACTATAAGGCTTACATACTTAGAACATATACTGTTAATGAAGTTTTAATGCAACATTTTGGTTTAGTTGAAAAGACATTCTTTATTTGAAGTACTTTCTGTGAGATTTAAGATGACTTAGCATTTGGTTTCTTTGATAGCTACACGATTATATCACGACGCTACTAACGTGTGACACAATTTACATTGTGCTTTTGCGGTGTATCTGTTTTATATCTGCACAGTTTTTCTGAATTCTTCTGGAAAGGAAAACATTTTTTAGTAGTAACTTTGTGGTATAGCTACAATAGCCTTTTCTGTAGCACAACAATACGTTACAGCACAGTACTTTCTTCACCACGGCAATAAGCGTAATAACTAAGATATCTATACGCAAAGCAATTCACTTCGTTTATTACAAGGGAAGTACATTGACTTCAGCAGAACTTTGCTTACAGAGGACGATAACTACGACAGTTCCACAGAATTATCTTACAGAAAAACGCACATTTAGCACTACAGGGCACGCATTTGAGTGATTAATTTGGTACTTAAACCATTTATTTATCAATATTGTTGAATTCAAAAGAAAGTTTTTTTGTGATACATTTCATTCCATTGCTGTAATCTGTAACACCTGAGGGTATAATTACATTAATCCTCAGGGGGGTACACGCTTACTTTGTGTATCATGTGTTTGGCAAGCACAAGGAGCCCTAGCTAATATGGTATTTGCTTATACAACTTTACACATCGGTACCATATTTCTCTAACACATAAATTACACAGATATCTGTTCATGTAACTGAGAGACAAACATTTTTTTTTATTACGTCAGTGACACATGTTAACGCAATTACACAGTTGGATAATTTCACGCTTATGAAATTGTATTTTGTCTGTACTTTGTGAAATGTTCATATTTTTTCAAAACCATTGTGATACTATGAGAGGTTTGAATGATGGTATTTGGTATGGGATCATGATTTTTAAAGTACGTTTGAGGTAGATGACACTTTTGACATAAGCAGAGAATTTTTTTTAGGTTTTGAAATTATTGCAGAAAGCTATGACGTTTTTGAGATTTGACTGAGGTGTTATGATGTTATTATTACGACGACGATGTGAATTATGCTGCTGAAGTATGTTTAAGCTGATGCTATATGAGTTATTTGGTTATGCTACGTATCTGTTATGATGACATATTGAAGAAGTGTCGACGAATATACATATGTGTAATAAGGTAAGGAATAATGATTAGTGGTTAGGGACTCTGGTTTGTGAAAAAGGATGTTGGAAACCAAGAATCGTACTTTAAGGGTTATGAAATGTGTGTATATGCGTGAATGTATCACTATGGTGGCGAAATTTTTTGGACACTATTTATAGGATTTTATTTTCTACACATTTGTAACGCAAACTCTCAACCTGTGAAAATATTTTTATATGAGACTGCCACTGTAGCGGAAACTGGTGTCGTAAATATTTCGGTAAGACAGTTAAGTGACCACCTGCACGTATAATGCGTCGTGGGCACCCAGCTGCGCGACAACCACCTGACAAAAAGAAAGCCAGTAGTGTGCGCCTTTCAGAGACACAGATAAAAAAAATCCTTCCTATTGACATTCATTCCTTTGTAGAAAGCATCGCAAATACGACACGCTCAAACTTGAAAACATATGATTATACTGTGGAGCTCTTAGTTTATGATATTTACTAAAATGCCTAATGAAACGATGAGAAACATTACACGGCTATTGCCTTGCTAGTTGAGAGAAATGCCATATAGATTGCTTTATATGTTTATTTACTCATTTTGTTTAATATCTAGTTTCTATCTGCACTGCAGCATTGGTTAAAATACAATTTAATAGATGTACTAATATAGTTGTTTTATGCCTACAGATCCAGTAAATAATAACTATATGATGTACTTAAAAAAAACGAAGTAGCACAAAAAGACATTTCCCTTCACAGAAATTGCATACAGAATTGTCTTTTCAAGTACATGGTAATATTTTTTTACAATAAATTTTTGTGGTGCACCACTTTAATTGCATAGACATTAAGATGTGAATAGACGTTGTCCTTATCTGCATTGTTGTCTTTAGTGTAACATTTTTTCTGATTGAGCTTTGTCATGTTTAGGTATAAGTTATAGCATTTGCTGCAGCTGTTTGCCATTCATAGTGCTACTGAATGTCACTTTGTATTACTAGGTTAAGCCAATTTTATTACTGATTTATTTTTCTTGTTTGCTGCGCATTGCCTTATATTAGTTGTAATATTGCTGCCTTTTTTGCCAATTTCCATTTTTTAACATTGCTGTTTGTGTAAATTGTTTTGTGCTGCTGCATCGCCTCATCCCTTAGTTAAGCATCTGAGCTCAGTAGATTTAAGTTAGCTTAAGAGGGGGTAGCCTATATAAGAGAATGAGTTGCGATGGATTGGAAGAAATGCATTGAAAAGTTATACGAAAAAAGTACAGAAATCAGGTATAGATAGGACTTTTTGGAAATAATGAAGAACGAAGGGAGATCTCCGAGAAGTAAAGAAAGTTCTGTTTGCAAAATACTGCAGTAAAACAAACCCTGTCCTTTCCTTGTGTTATCCCACTATGTGTTTGTGTACCCTTGTGTATTTATGTTCTTCCTGTCTTTATATGTTGCAGAATTTTTCTAATACTAAGCTACATTCACTATGATGAGGAATACTGTTATCCTCAAATATAATTTGCGTTAATAACGTGTTATTTACTTCGTAAAGATGTTTACAGATTATTTATTCTGTTTTGTTCTAATGCTCATGTGTGAGGTTGATGTTTCAAAAGTTACTCTGATCTTTTATGTATGTACTTATGTCGTAATTTTTGTAACACTGATGTATTTGCTATTTCGATTCTTTTGTAAAGCCTGTACTACTGCAAATGTTATCTGTATTGATATGTTCTTTAAAGATGTATTTTGTACCTTTGTTATTGCATTCGTATGTTATAAAATTGTAACTGACACCAATTCATCAAATTAAGTAACTTGTAAATTACATTTCACTGCACACATTTCTGTTGGTCATAGTATATGGACAATATGTGAGAAGTAGGGACTGATAGTGTTTGCACATGTGTTAATAACTCGGTAAGGGACTGGATAACAGCATTGCTGGTTCTAAGGACATTTCAAAAACAATTTTTCTGAGTGCACAAGTGGTGGTTATGGACTTGCTACATTATCCGCAAGACTCTTCAATGGTGATTGTGCGCCTGCAGAGTCAAACAGATAGCTGCTGGCCATCTCTACAACGACTACAGTGGGTCTACACCTTTGATAACCCACCAATACCATTATTTCTACAAGGACTGCAATGTGTCTGCATCTCTAGTAGCCCACCAATACCGTAATCTCTACCAGGACTACAGTGAGTCTGCTCTGAGATGACCTACCTACCAATATTCTTCAAAACTTCGACTGACTCTGCTGTGGGTTTGCTCTGTTGTGGCCCATTACCTGTCTGCATGTCAAGAGTCAGCACTGTCTTACCGTTGGAGGGACAACACTACTTCTTCAAGACTGCATGGAAATTCACTACTTCCGTGTGCATTTTCTTTTACTACTCAGACTTTGAGAAAAACACTGCAAATTTACCTTGATGAATGATCAGGACTGTCTTTATGGACTGTGAGAAAATTTTAGCTTCTGACCAACATTGTATCAATAAGTGTGTGCATTGGATATCTTTATTATAGTAATTATGAAAAAATTTATCAAATCATTATTGGCCACTGCCCAAAACAATTTGTAAATTTTTTTGTGGGGAGCATGGGGGATATGTAAGTAGGATGTTTAGGTTTTTTTTAATTGGTAACGCCGCCCCCACGTAGCGCTCTGTATGAAAATCATTGGCTGTGCCATGTGCAGTCTGTGGCTGGTTGGCATTGTTGTAATACTCGCCATTGTAGTGTTGGGCAGCGGCAGCTGGATGCTAACAGCGCGTAGCGTTGCGCAGTTGGAGGTGAGCCGCCAGCAGTGGTGGACGTGGGGAGAGAGATGGCGGAGTTTTGAAATTTGTAAGAACTGGTGTCATCAACTGCTATATACACTCCTGGAAATTGCAATAAGAACACTGTGAATTCATTGTCCCAGGAAGGGGAAACTTTATTGACACATTCCTGGGATCAGATACATCACATGATCACACTGACAGAACCACAGGCACATAGACACAGGCAACAGAGCATGCACAATGTCGGCACTAGTACAGTGTATATCCACCTTTCGCAGCAATGCAGGCTGCTATTCTCCCATGGAGACGATCGTAGAGATGCTGCATGTAGTCCTGTGGAACGGCTTGCCATGCCATTTCCACCTGGCGCCTCAGTTGGACCAGCGTTCGTGCTGGACATGCAGACCGCGTGAGACGACGCTTCATCCAGTCCCAAACATGCTCAATTGCGGACAGATCCGGAGATCTTGATGGCCAGGGTAGTTGATTTATACTTTCTAGAGCACGTTGGGTGGCACGGGATACATGCGGAGGTGTATTGTCCTGTTGGAACAGCAAGTTCCCTTGCCGGTCTAGGAATGATAGAACAATGGGTTCATGACGGTTTGGATGTACCGTGCACTATTCAGTGTCCCCTCGACGATCACCAGAGGTGTACAGCCAGTGTAGGAGATCGCTCCCCACACCATGATGCCGGGTGTTGGCCCTGTGTGCCTCTGTCGTATGCAGTCCTGATTGTGGCGCTCACCTGCACGGCTCCAAACACACATACGACCATCATTGGCACCAAGGCAGAAGCGACTCTCATCGCTGAAGACGACACGTCTCCATTCGTCCCTCCATTCACGCCTGTCGCTTCACCACTGGAGGCGGGCTGCACGATGTTGGGGCGTGAGCGGAAGACGGCCTAACGGTGTGCGGGACCGTAGCCCAGCTTCATGGAGACGGTTGCGAATGGTCCTCGCCGATACCCCAGGAGCAACAGTGTCCCTAATTTGCTGGGAAGTGGCGGTGCGGTCCCCTACGGCACTGCGTAGGATCCTACGGTCTTGGAGTGCATCCGTGCGTCGCTGCGGTCCGGTCCCAGGTCGACGGGCACGTGCACCTTCCGCCGACCACTGGCGACAACATCGATGTACTGTGGAGACCATACGCCCCACGTGTTGAGCAATTCGGAGGTACGTCCACCCGGCCTCCCGCATGCCCACTATACGCCCTCGCTCAACTGCACATACGGTTCAAGTCCACGCTGTCGCGGCATGCTACCAGTGTTAAAGACTGCGATGGAGCTCCGTATGCCACGGCAAACTGACACTGACGGTGGCGGTGCACAAATGCTGCGCAGCTAGCGCCATTCGACGGCCAACACCGCGGTTCCTGGTGTGTCCGCTGTGCCGTGCGTGTGATCATTGCTTGTACAGCCCTCTCGCAGTGTCCGGAGCAAGTATGGTGGGTCTGACACACGGGTGTCAATGTGTTCTTTTTTCCATTTCCAGGAGTGTATATTATGACTAGTGAGGTAAATACATTGTTTGTTCTCTATTAAAATCTTTCATTTGCTAACTATGCCTATCAGTAGTTAGTGCCTTCAGTAGTTTGAATCTTTTATTTAGCTGGCAGTAGTGGCGCTCGCTGTATTGCAGTAGCTTGAGTAACGAAGATTTTTGTGAGGTAAGTGATTTGTGAAAGTATAGGTTAATGCTAGTCAGGGCCATTCTTTCGTAGGGATTTTTGGAAGTCAGATTGCGTTGCGCTAAAGATATTGTGTGTCAGTTTAAGCACAGTCTTGAATAATTTTTCTAAGGGGACGTTTCAAGCTGTTATTATTTGTTATTTTGTGCTGGAGAGCTGTGCTTAAAACATGACGTGTATTAATTTTGTAATCTTCGTATATGTATTGCCATACGATAAATAGAATAACACGGTACAGCCACTCTGAACTTGTATCAATTCTCCACTCAATAATAGTTCATTTACTGTGTTCTGAACCGCAAGTCAAACTGTGCAGTTTTATTATCTACAGCCCAGCCTGGGTAGCGAAGGTAAGTTCTGTTGTAATTAATCAAATATTACTTATTCAAAGTTTTCTAATTAACTTTATTATAACAGGCCACTTCCATGTCCAAGAAGTCGGACACAACACAAGGAAAGGGGGAAAACATTAACATTTAAGAGACAACGAAAGCGGAAGAGTGAGTTGAGTGTTATTGACAGACAGTCACTGAACAACATTGCGACGACAAATAAGAGGACGGAAGCTGCAAATGTCACTGCAGAGCTGAATGTCTCACTCAGACCGCCCAGTCCCAGACTGGCGATCTTTAACTCGTGGGTATAGGGGAGAACGTAAGTTGGAGCCCAGAATTTTTTAGTTAACGATGTATGTTGACGACAGTGGCAGTGGGAGAAACATTATTAATGAGACTGGTCTTACTGGCAGTGGTACAGTCTGTCTACACCTACGTCTACATCTACACGATTATTCTGCAATTCACAATCAAGTGCCTGGCAAACCGTTCATCGATCAGCTTCAAGCTTCTGCTCTACTGTTTCATTCCCGAACAGCACGAAAAAGGACACACTGGGAGAGAGCCTATATGTCAGTGAGATCGAGATGCTGAGTGTGAAGATTTGGCTACAAAGAGAGACTGGGTGAAAGAATTTAAAATGTCCTGTGTTAAAAGAGCGCAAATATGTTGGCACGCAAACGTTTTTGGTGAAGAAGGCTAAATGAAGAATGAGGTAGCTGGTTTCCCATTTTGCCATATGAGTCTTTCACAGAGGATAATTTTCGTCTTTTTCATGCAACGACAGCAGCATTTTTCCGTTGGTAAAATATTGTTCAGGAAAAACATGGAAGTATTTAATTAATTAATCAATGCCGGCTATCGATGACCAGAACTGCGTAAGATAAAAATACAACCTGGGCTGCGGAGCTTTTTATTTTCAAATTTATATGGCACGTTTCGCCTGTGGTAGGCATCTTCAGATCATAGATCATAGATCTGAAGATGCCAATCACCAGCGAAACGGGTCATTAATGTTTGAAAATAAAAAACTCCGCAACCAAGGCTGCATTTTTGTATGAAACTTTACACTGGTTGCTGTATCCGCCGGAATGATAGAATGTAAGAAATTATTAAAACTGTATTCTGTTTTTATTAGTACTGTCATCTTATCACATCAGTACTGAGACAAAGTGTCACTTTTATTTTAGCTGTGAAAATTTGGAAAATAATAGTGATTTTTATTAATATAAAAATTTGTACAACTAGGTACAACGTAACAAGACACTGTAACTTAATCTGCACAAAGAAAACAAAACCACCTCGAAAAAATTAGTTTATTAGAATGGTTAACCATTAACGTCATCAACTACCCCAGTCCCTCTACACTTCGGCAGTCCTAGTACGCAATGAGATTACTGTGCCACCGCAACGTAGCATACCGCTAGAAGTTCTAAAACAAATTACGGAATCCATTTCGCTAATTGGCTACGCCATATGGTTTTGGGCCCTCTAGCTGCGTGCTAGGGTGCTGTGGCGCAGGTCTTTCAATATGTACCATGGCTGCCAATATGTACTATCAAATAAACAAAAAATTATTTATGTTTTGACTTTTCGAGGTAGTAAGTACAACTTTATGTCTGTCTTTGTACTCCACGCTTCAATGTTTCATTTCCTGAAGCTAACATTTCTATCATCTCGCTCTCAGGATTATAATGGTCTTCTAATAGGCAACCCAGCAGCAATTTTAATGAATTGGACTGGACCATTTAACCATTAACTAAATCAATACAAATGATTGCGCCAAAAATTAACGACGTAATTTGCGTTCAACATATTGGAATTTGTTTGATTGTACTGAACACACATCGATAGGCGCGTAGCTGTAGTATCAGATTTGCTGTCATAACGTTTAATGCCCTGCGAGACGTCGTACATTGAAGACCAGCATGGATTTAACTTTGGTTAGTTCATCAGCCAACGTTGCATTTGGTTGCATTTGGTGTTACTAACATGAAGCTTGCAGTAGCCTGAATCTTCTTGGTGTTGCTCCGTTCGTCAGTCAAACTGTTTCTCCCAATGAAACGCAAACACGTGCACAAAAAAAAGCTTAAAGCATCGTTGCACAGCAAGCCTTTTCCAAGGTGCAACAATTGTTCGACACAGACAGTGAAAGAACCAAGTCCGACTCGGACCGTGTGCCCCAGTCGTAATCTAAAGAACGCGAAGAGTGTCAATATTGCAAAAGCAGGGCAATACTCTTAACTCACTGCCACACAGCCAGCAGAGCCGTAGCACGGAGCGCAAGAGATGCAGTGTGACAGCACCCAGAGCGTCTTTCTGCAAGCTCTACAATGCAGAGTTATTACGTGCAACATCCGAGCTTCGCTGCTACAGGGCTTTCTAGTGCTGATGAGAAATTCAGAGGCAGGGAAAACCGTCGTTAACTGAGACACCACAGACAGCATTGCAGACACGTCTGGTTTTACACGAGGTCAAAAGGCGGCCAAATCTGCTACAAAGACCTGATGTCTAATATTAAATACCTGTTAGAGAAATCTTGTCCTCAGTGTCTGGTCATTTCGTATGCATTACCGATCCCGACGGAATTACAGCCTCGGTAGTAACAGATTAGCTCTGTTGACGAACCGTGACGTGCTGCTTGTTGCCTGTCCAGCTACTAGATGCAGACTGCCTACGATCATTGGATTTAACCACGCTGCCTCTAACGGCGCATCACAGCCGGGTCTGATAGAAAATGTCAACCTACAGGGCCATCCTCTGGTAAATGGCAAAACCGACTGACTGCAAGCTGCCATCTTCTGCTTTCTGGGTGTACGTGTTATACATCCCTGGCTGTACGGCAACCGTCGTCCAGAAGACGCGCGTGTATCGATTTTCGGCAGATCTGAGGCCCATCGTATTAACAGAGCCGCCCACTGTCCCGCGCTACCACACCCCCACCCCGTCACTGTTGGGCGGTGTGCCTGATCTGCTGATAGCTATGTGAGGCACCAGAATGCAGTGTCTAGCGTTCCTCGCCGACGCCTGAGCGAGCAGCCGGGTCCGTTTCCTGCACGTCAGAGAAGACAATATTCATTGTAGCAACCACGTTAATACACACGTCAAGAAAAGTTTAGTATCAACCCGTTTCCCAGAACTCCTGAAGACAGACCTTGAATTTGGATATTGTACCACAGACACAGACCCTTTGACTGTCCAGACATGTCACTAAACCCGCACAAAGCTGTAAAGAACCATGCACGACCAGCGCCTATTAGACGGAAGCGTTCCGACAGCCGATAAGTTCCAGTCATTCCACTAGGAAGGAGGTACACAGCTCGTGTTGTCTGTAGCACAACCATGCCTAGACGGTCAATACCGCGGTTCGATCGCGTCCGCATTGTTACTTTGTGCCAGGAAGGTCTCTCAACAAGGAAAGGGTACAGGCGTTCTGGAGACAAAAAAAAAAAAAAAAAAAAAAAAAAAAAAAAAAAAAAAAAAATGGTGCAAATGGCTCTGAGTACTATGGGACTTAATATCTATGGTCATCAGTCCCCTAGAACTTAGAACTACTTAAACCTAACTAACCTAAGGACAGCACACAACACCTAGTCATCACGAGGCAGAGAAAATCCCTGACCCCGTCGGGAATCTAACGCCGGGAACCCGGGCGTGGGAATCCCTGACCCCGTCGGGAATCGAACCCCGGGAACCCGGGCGTGGGAAGCGAGAACGCTACCACACGGCCACGAGCCGCGGACTTCTGGAGACAACCAAAGAGATGTTGTTCGAACACGGAGAACATACAGGGAGACAGGAACTGTCGATGATAAGCGTCGCTCAGACTACCCATGGTCTACTATTACAGCGGATGACCACTACATACGGATTATGGCTCGGAGGAGCCCTGACAGCAACGCCACCATGTGGAATAACGCTTTACGCGCAACCACAAAATGTCGTGTTACGATTCAGGTTGTGCACAATAGGCTACTCTTCTCCCGACGTCCACGGCGAGGTCCATCTTTGCAACCACGACGCCATGATGTGCCGTAGAGATGGCCCAACAACATGCCGAATGGACGGCTCAGGATTGGCGTCACGTTCTCTTCATCGTTGAGTGTCGCATATGCCTTTAACCATACTACCGTCGGAAACGTGTTTGGAGGCAACCCGACCAGGCTGAACGTCTTAGACACACTGTCCAGCGAGTGCAGCAAGGTAGAGGTCCCCAACTGTTTTGGGGTGTCATATGTGTAGCCCACGTACGCCGCTGGTGGTCATGGATGGTGGCGTAACGGCTGTAAGATACTTCAATGCCATCTTCCAACCGATAGTGCAACCATATGGGCAACATATTGGCGAGGCATTCGTCGTCATGGGCGACAATTCGCGCCCCCATCGCGTACATTTTGTGAATGACTTCCTTCAGGATATCACTCGACTAGAGTGGCCGGCATGTTCTCCAGACGTGAACACTGTCGAACATGCCTGGGATGGATTGAAAGGCCGGCCGGCCGGTGTGGCAGTGCGGTTCTAGGCGCTTCAGTCCGGAATCGTGCTGCTGCTACGGTCGCAGGTTCGAATCCTGCCTCGGGCATGGATGAGTGTGATGTCCTTAGTTAGGTTTAAGTAGTTCTAAGTCTAGGAGACTGATGACCTTAGATGTTAAGCCCCAGTAGTGCTTAGAGCCTTTTAGATTAAAGGGGCTGTTTATTGATGACATGACCCACCAACCACCCTGAGGTATATACGCCAAATCTCCATCGAGTAGTGGGATAATCTGGAATAGTGGATAGCATGGCACAATATATACATCAATGCCACGATGAATGCATCAGTGCAAGAGGACGGTCTACTGGGTATTAGAGGTACCGGTGTGTACAGCAATCTGGACCACCACCTCTGAAGGTGTCTCTGTATGGTGGTACAACATGAAATGTGTGGCTTTCATGAGCTATAATAATGATGATGATTATGATGTTTGGTTTTTGGGGCACTCAACTTAGCGGTCATCAGCATCCGTACAAAGTCCCAAAATTTACACAGTAAAATTGTTGTACACAGTCCAATATAGCCACATGAGAAGGGCGGAAATGATTTTTATGTTGATTTCTATTCCAATGCTTTGTACAGTTTCCGGAACTCTCTGAATTAACGTGGTGAAAAACTTTTTTTCATGTATGTAAAATGCTACTACAGGTACCTCTGTTTCACTGATGCCTCTAAGTGTGAGACCGAAACACCCACCAGCTCTCAGAGCTTGGCCTCCGACACTTGTAACATCACTTTTCGATTCCCGAAGTGCAGTAACTTTCTGACCCAAGACCATTACAGCTGATGTTGAGAAGTGTGCCTCTCAACACTTGCAATCTTCTCTACTTACAGACTGATCTTGATGTTACGTCGACATAGCTGCAATCATATTCAATCGTCTTGCAGTCTGTGTTTCATAACGAATTTTTTCCTGGTATTGCCTTATAGCTGCTTTGTTTGTTTCATGATATAGTTTGTTGGACATGGGAGGTTGCAGAGTTTTCAGTCTGAAAATTACTCTGCACAACTGTGGAGAAACGTCATGTCAGGTTTGCTATTTCTAATCTTTCTGGGCACGACTTGTCGTGCTCCAAGGCTGTGCCAGTCAGATGTTTTCCTGGCCGACTTCGCGGTTATTTGGCATGGGATTCAAATGAATGTAGATAGGCTAAGTACGACATAATAATTAGAGTTACTCCTTTTGCAATGTGTATCTTCTAACTTGCATCTGGTTTCGCTTACTTCTATTGTACATTTCTTTGGTTAAGTATCATTGTTTTAGTTTAAGGATTTGTTTAATGTACAGGGATCATTAACTATGACTACTATTACCCAACGTTGCATACCAACACGGTGTAATGCTCCAGTATATAAGAAACCATATCACATACCGAAGCATTTACAACTGCTCATAGAAGAATTTGTTTTTGAAGAAGGGAAGGGAATAGTTGGGCATCCCTTTCCACTAAGTGGCACAACAGCATGGACATCCCCAAGGAATTATTGTATTCATGATGGTGCTGCATGTCATCAGAGTAGTGGGAAATGCAACACACGGCACACACTGAAACATATTTTATTGGCTTTTGGCTCTGTGTTTGAATGAAAGGCAGGGTGCGACAACCAAGACATGGTTTGAAGTGCGACTTGTGAATGAACGGTTGTGCTGCACGTTTCCAGTTGTTTTTATTTAAGTTATTTTCTTACAAATATAAATGCAATATAAACTATTGACTCTTAAATATACGCCCTTTTCGTAACATTTAATCTTGAGCTGCATGCCATTCCCTAAATATTAGTTGCATAAGATGTTTAAATCCATCAGTTATTACGTTCCATAAAAGTTGCGGAACGGGGCGGGGCAGAATGAGATAGGGTCCCGTTCTGCCCAGTCATTAGATTTCAAGACATACATTTCTTTTTCTCCGCTGCCTTGCCAGGTGATGTGAACTTACATTGTAACGATTTATATGCGGGAGTGGGGTATTATATAAATGGAAATGCCAGTTTCAGCCGCTTCCTCTTCTGAAACGGGAGATTAAAGTGCCGAAATCAATGTTGGAAAGATACTTTCTTCAAGCTATGAACAATCAGAACTAATGAGTTGACAAACCAGAAGGGAGATTTAAAAATGTATTCAGTGCAGAACAAGACAGCGACCTGGCAGAAAACATGCAGTCAGTGGAGTTGAGGCACTTTGGTCCCATGATGGAACAGCTCATCTCAGATCATTAGCCTGCCAGTTAGGAGAAAAAAATGGCTTACCACACAGATTTCACCAAGTACCTTGTAAATCTGGTGGGATTGGGCAATACGATTTATTATTAGGCATCCTATTTTCTCTATTTGAATACCTGTAGTGCAAAAAATGTTCAAATGTATGTGATATCTTATGGGACTTAACTGCTAAGGTCATCAGTCCCTATGCTTACAAACTACTTAACCCTAATTGTCCTAAGAACAAACACACACACCCATGTCCGAGAGAGGACTCGAAGCTCCGCCAAGACCAGCCGCACAGTCCATGACTGCAGCGCCCTAGACCGCTCGGCTATTCCCACGCGGACATGCAGTGCATGAGGGATGTGTTTCAATGAAGCAATAGTGACAGTATTGGTGACTTTGCGTAAAGCATGAAAAGCAGTTGTACATTTTTCAAAATGACACTAGATTTTTCTGTCGTTGTTGTTTTTCGAAGGTTCTGTATTCCTTAATCCAAATTGTTCATTAAACGACTTTATGTCTTAGTATTAAGATATTCTTAATAATTTCAAGGGTTATGCACACAAAAAATTTCGCAAAAAGTTGTCTTACCCCTTTCTGTCCAGTGGTGGGGCAGCACAGGAAATATGCAAGACTCTTTGAAAAAATGCAAAAGACAAATGACATACAATTAATGATTGTCAAGTAAGGTAATTTGGGTAATACTAAAAAGTGATTTGTTATAGCTTTAAGAAGTGTTTCCTTGCGCTACTTCATTTTACAAAAATGGTTAAACATTAAGTTCCCTTTTCGCCTCGTATTCCCCTACTAAATTCCGTTTCAGGGAAGGACTGCACAACGACTGTTTCAAAAACTTGTAAAACAATTTCAACTTGAATTAAATGAGTGATTTTTCATAGATAATCCCTATTTTTTTTATTTTTCATGGCCATAGTTATAACGCAATGGCTCACGCTGTGTATATGAAGTTACTGCACTGTACTGAGACTGTTAGAAACTTCCGTTACGTAACAGCGGCGTAAAAAAAAAAGAATGGGACTAGTTTGGGGCACCACAGGTAGAAAAAAGGAGCAATTACGCTCCACGAGGCTCCAGCGCTGGTGGAGGCGGGGCTGACGGAGAGAGAGGGCACGCCACGATGAGCGATGCTGCGTAATCACTAATCCTCTTCCAGGCGCGTGCACCTGACAAAGCGCTGTTCCCGCTACAACAAAAACGAGAGCCAGCGGCTCGAAGAGGGGGCGGGCGACCAGCCCCTGACCTGTGCAGTACAAAAAGAGCCGGCGGCCGAGCAGCCACCTGCCGGGGGACCAGCTGCCGCCGCGGACTCGCCACTCCGGTGGGACTGCGGCGGCCTGTGAGCTGCGAGACAGCGCGGGATGCTCTTTTAATTTTTATCTGTAGCGTGTAGAGCCGCACATCAGCGCCGCGGGCCTACTCGTAGCTGAGTCCAGAGGGCGCGCGTGGCGAGTGCATTATTTATAGGCGGCACGGCACGGCCGCTATTTGTTTTGATGAAAGCAGCGTGGGCCTGCGTGGCCATTTATCGCAGTTAGGCGCGCAATGGCCGGCTGCCGGCGGCCTGGCTACTCCAGGGGCTTCCCCGCGCACGGTCGACCACCCCGCGCTCGTTACTCAGCTCGCAATGGGCGCGCCGCCGCGCGCCATCGCTCAGCCGACACTCCCACGTGGGGGCGCAGTCGCCCACCGTGTCGGTACAGGTACCAGGCATGTTCCAGTAGGATCATCTCGTTGCTTCTCCAGCTCCGAGGAATATTTGACGAAGCAATGGTGGCACGCCTGCGTGAAGGTCCCATGAAAGAATATCTCCATCCTAAAATCACACTTGTGTACGCACGTAACGCAGGGCCACTTCTACAATTAGGGAGACTAGGCGACGCCGTAGGGCGCTAAAATTATAGGAGCGGCAAAGGGTGTAAAAAGCGATTTCAAATCAACAGCAAAGAAACTGACGAAATGAGGAAAAGAAATGAAAAAGAAGAACTGACAGGTGTCTTCAAAAGCAGATACTTAATATGTCTTCAGTTACCTTGACGAAATTACATACATTACCCCTACCTACCCTAAAACTAAAGCAGCCGATAGTGAGAGCAAAACGAAAACAATTTTTTTTTAATTAAGGTTTAACAACCACCATGAGTGACTCCATGAGGTGTAAGCAGTCGCTTGTCCCTACTTTAGGGTCACCGACTCCAGGGTAGGGAAAGAGCCAGTACCTTTAGAAAAATACAACTTACATGCCTCATTGATATTCGAACCCAAAGCCATCTCGGACGAATGACCACAACCAGTCGCTTGGACCACTGCGTCGCCAGAGCGGGTAACAATGTAGAACTCTTAACAGTAAACGCAACCAATGCGGAGTAGGAGATTAGAGCATTAGTGGTTATTAGAGACAGAGAAAAAACTCGGATTACAAAAGGACTGTGCAGGAAATCGGGCGTACCCTTTCGAAGGAACCATCCTGGCGTTTGCCTTAAGTGATATATGGGATTCACGGAAAACCTAAATCAAGCTGGTAAGACGCGGCTTTGAACCATCGTCCTCCCGAACGCGAGTCCAGTGTGCTAATCACTGCGCTACACCGCAGATGTGGTGTCACTTTTCATTTCTCGCCTAGGACCTCAAAACACTTAGCAACGTTCCTGACCACACATACTCTGCTACCCTAATAGTCGCTTTCTGGGTGTAGCTGAAGGCTTCACAGGAAAGGCGCTCCGTGAGCAGTTGGTGAGCAATAGATATACGAGCAGTGAGTACTGTAACTCTGCCCTCCAGCGTCACATCTCATAGGTTATGTCGATCCGTGTGGAGACTTCTGTGAACTAGAACATCGCTCATTAGGGAAATGCTATGAGAAATCTACGAACTCTTCATATTCTCTGCAGCACTGCAGACGAGGGCGTTTACGCATTCGATGCGCTACAAATCCTCACTTATTTCTCAACATGACTGATGCTGTCCCTCTGTAGGCACGCAAACCCTTATATAGTTCAAAATGGTTCAAATAGCTCTGAACGCTATGGGATGTAACATCAGAGGTAATCAGTCCCCTAGAACTTAGAACTACTTAAACCTAACGAACCTAAGGACATCACACACATCTATGCCCGAGGCAGGACTCGAACTTGCGACCGTAGCGGTCGCTCGGTTCCAGACTTAAGAACCTAGAACCGCTCGGCCACACCGGCCGGCCCTTATAAATTCGGTAAATTTAGACAAAATTGTCTTTGTAGAGCAGCGATCCGGCGCTGACTTTCATTGAAACGACAGTCGAGATCACAATAACATTTCTTTATTAAAACGGTTTCAGCTGATGTTAAAGCCATCCTTATATCTTTTAGACCCTCTATGGCTGGTGCTGGCTGCTCGATACACTATGAGATCTTGGTATCACTTGAAGGACCAGGCAACTACCAGCACCAATCAAAGAGAGCCTACTAAATCTGAGGTCGCTTTAACATAATCCGAAACCGGTAATAATAAACAAATGTTACTGCCATCTTGGCTATTGTTGTAATCCAAATCTTATAAAGTATTACAAAACGATTTAGAAAAGATATCTGTACGATGTAAAAGTGGCAGCTGACACTAAATGATGAAAAGTGTGCAATCATGCACATTATTACTAAAAGCGACCCGCTAAATTTCGGTTGCACGACAAATGACACAAATCTAAAAGCTGTAAATTCAACTAAATAGTTTTAGATAACGAATATTACAATCTAAAACGATCATGTATATAATGTGGTGAAAGCAAACCAAATACTTCGATTTATTGGCACAACACTTAGAAAGTGCAACACGTGTAGTAAGGAGACTGCCTACACTACCATTGTTCATCCTCTTCTGGAGCATTGCCGTTTGGTATGGGATCCGAGTCGGATAGGATCGACTGAGGACATCGAAAAATTCCAAAGAAGGCTAGCTCGTTTTTTTCCTATCACGAAATGGGGGAGGAAATGTAACTGATATGATGCTTATAATAGGGAGGCAGTCATTAAAACAAAGGGGTTTTTCGTTGAGTCAGCATCTTGTCATGAAGTTTCAATCACTACCTTTCTCATTAGAGCGTGAAACTTTTTTTCGGCGTCCACCTACATGGGCAGGAATGATCTTCATAATATAATAAGGGAAATCAGAGCTTGTACAGAATGATTTAAGTGTTCGTTTTTCCTGTGCCTTGTTCGAGAGTGGAACAGTAGAGAAACAAAATTGGTTTGACGAATCGTTTGCCACGCACCTTATTGTGAATTGCAGATTAATCATGCAGATGTACATGTAGATGTCGAACCTAACAAATTTCATGTCAAATCTACATTTTATGATTTTTCTTCAACGCTGCTAAGAACGTCAGTCACGTGCCTGTGATATACACACTTTCATAGAGCGCTAAAGAATATAGAACAAACTCCTTACAAACATTTTGGAAGCTGGCGCTGAATGTTGTCTGAAACCACAAAATGTGTGGAAAGCGTAGCTGCCAACTATGATAAAATCATCGCACGAAACTGTTTTGTTTCCAGCTGCAACTACCGAGTATTAACCACACTTTTATTAAATCACCATCATCGAAAGGCTGCAAGGTTTTTTCTAAAAGTAAAGAGGATTGTGAATCGATGGTCTAGGGGTAGCCGGCAAGGTAGTTCAGCGTGTTCAGTCACAGAGATAACGGGTCTCTGTTATAAAAAAAACTGATTGAAGGGATCAGCAACGAACTTCAACGGACGTCATGAGACCTCCAATACAAATACAACAAACAATAACGAACTAAATGCAAAAAAATGAAAACCAAGGAAAAAAAAGGAAGTAGTGCCTTCGTTTGCTAATCAAAACATCCTTCGTCCTGGGATGGAAACACACCACTGCTAAAATTTTTATTAATAATCTGCATTGGCGGCCGAAGACTTCCGGCACCATCATTCTGCCAACGGCCTTGTCAAAGAGGGCGGACAGACGTTCAGGCACTCACTTGTCCTTGGGGTGGAAAACTGCCTCTAAAGGCGGAAGACCCTTTATATTGCTCACGAAAACCACACATTGCATGTTGTACCACCAAACACCTAAATCTTCAGAGGTGATGGTCCATCTTTCTGTCCACACCGATATCTCTAATACCCATAACAGGTCCTCTTGCATTGATGCATGCCTGTATTTGTCATGGCATACTATCTAAAGCACTGTTGGTCTAGATTGTCCCACTACTCAACGGCAACTCGGCGTAGATCCCTCACAGTGGTTGATGGGTTGTGTCATCCTTGAACAGCATTTTTCAGTCTATTCCAAGTATGTTCGGTAGTGTTCACGTCTGGAGAACAGGCTGGCCACTCTAATCGAGCGATGAAGTTATCCCGAAGGGAGACATTCACGAGATGTGCACGGCGGGGGCGGGAATTGTCGTCCATGAAGACGAACGCCTCGTCAATATGCTGCCGAATGGTTACACTATCGGTCGGAGGATGACATTCACGTATCGTACAGCCATTACGGCGCATTCCATGACCACCAGCGGCGTACGTCGTCCCTACATAACGCCACCTTTCTGCAATCACTAGACAGTGTGTCTAAGGTGTTTAGCCTGACCGGGTTGCCTCCAAACATGTCTCCGACGATTATCTGCTTGAAAGCATATGCTACACCATCGGTGAATAAGAACGTGACCCCAACCATGAGCGGGGCATTCGACATGTTGTTGGGCCCATGCGTACCGCGCTGCATGGTGTCGTGGTTGTGAAGCTGAACCTCGCCATGGACGTCAGGAATGAAGTTGCGCATCCGGCAGCCTATTGCGCACAGTTTGAGTCGTAACACGACGTCCTGTGACTGCACGAAAAGCATTATTCAACATGTTGTCGTTGCTGTTAGGGTTCCTCGGAACCATAATCCGTAGGTAGAGGTCTTCCATAATAGTAGTAGCCCTTGGGCGGCCTGAGTGAGTCATGTCATCGACAGTTACTGTCTCTCTGTAACTCCTCCACGTCCGAACAACGTCGGTTTGGTTCACTCCGAGACGCCTGGACACTTACGTCCACCACACACCGTCAGGTGGCTTGCGAAGTATAGATGTAGATGTAGAGAGCTATTCCTGGCACAAAGTAACAACGCGAACGCTATCGAACCGCGGTATTGACCGTCTAGGCATGCTTGAACTACAGACAACACGAGCCGTGTTCCTTCTTCCTGGTGGAATGACTGGAACTGATCGGCTATCGGACCCCCTCCGCGTCTAAGAGGCGCTGCTCATGCATAGTTGTTTGCGTCTTTCGGCGGGTTTAGTGACATCTCTGAACAGTCATAGGGACTCTGTCTGAGACCCAATAACCACAGTCAACGTCTAGAGTTCTGGGAACGAGGGTAACGCTAAGATTTTTTTGATGTGCGTAGTATCAAACAGACGCCTTAAGCTGACGAAGAAATTTTTGAGAATGTACTTTCGGAGCGCAGCATTGTACCGTAATGAAACATGGAGTGTGGGAAAACCGGAAAAGAAGAGAATCGAAGCATTTGAGATGTGGTACTACAGACCAACTATGAAAATTATATGAACTGATAAGGTAAAGAATGCGGAGGATATGCGCAGAGTCGGGGAGGAAAGGGATACATGGAAATTACTGAGGACGAGAAGGGACTCGATGGCAGGTCATCTGTTAAGACATCAGGGAATGTCTTCCAAGGTACTAGAGGGATCTGTAGAAGGAGAAAACTTTAGAGGAAGACAGAGATTGAATTACATCCAACAAATAACTGAGGACGTATTCTGCATGTGCTACTCTGAGATGAAGAGGTTGGCACTGGAGAGGAATTCGTGGCAGGCCGCATCAAAGCAATCAGAAGACCGATGACTCAAAACACAAAGAAATGCGTTTTTGTAGCTGAAGCGAACAGCACACCCATTTAGTTTTTTTCCCCTCCTGTCCAGAGAGTTTATCTCTAAGTTTTAAAGCTTCCTGTACGCCCTCAGCTTCTTAACTTTTTCCGTTTGCGTGTTCTTTGACGTGGTAAGTATCTTTCGAAATTGAAATTCTTGTAAGTATTCGTTTTCTGATGACAAACAAAAATTTTGTAGCTGCATCTCCTTGTCCAAGAAATGAAGACATTGCAGGTGTTATACAGCGCTCTCTCGCTGCTATTTCATGGCACCACTGTCAAAACTGACTCTCCGTATTTAACAGTTGGCGCATTTCCTGTGTTGTAGCGACCATAATGTGTACGCATTTCCCTCACTCAGGACCTGAGCAGGCGCGAGTGCTCACGTTCATAATCAGATACCTGTTAAGCCCTGCTGTAGCTAGAAAATTGTAGTGGAATGCAGGAGTATTATATCTCACAAAAAAAAGGAGAGCCGGCCTCTTTTAGGAGTGTGCAGTCGACGTCACAAATACAGCTGCTACCAAGAGTTTACTAAAATTGTTAAAGTCAAGTGGAACGTGAACACTCACGAAAAGGTTTGATCCAACACTGTCTTTAATTCTGTTGATTACAAGAAATGGAGATAATGAAAAGCGGGGGCTATTTCTTTTCAAGCTCCGATAAGTCACATAAAAATCAGTGAAAATCCGAGGAAGATTTGTGCAGACGTGTTGCGATGCGTATCAAGTACGCCCGTCCATCGCATCATCTTGCACTCGTCATTTCTGAGCTATTAGTGAGAAGTGAGCACGCCTGGAACAACAGTCTCCCGCCTACTGTGAGGTGCACGGTGTCATTTGCTATCTTCATGGTGAGGGGTCCAGGGAAGAGGAAACTCACCGACGAATGAGAAATGGGTACGGTGAAACTTTAATGAGTGACGGCAAAGTGCGGAAATGGTTTACGACCTTTGAAAAAGGCCTTACGAATGTTGACGGCGCAATCGTTCAGCAGCGAAACCGAGCGTCAACCGATGATGTTACTCACACAGTCGATAAGGCGTTTTCTGAAAATCATCGATTCACAGTTCCTGTTTTGAGTGATTCTTTTCCCGAATGTTCAAGGTCAGTTCTTCCTACCATCTTGAGTCAGAGACTTGAGTATCGCGAAATCTCTACGAGATGCAATAATCCAAACAGTGCATGAATTTTCATTCCCCGAGTAAACCAAAGAAGTGCAAACGAATCTACTCTATCAGAAAGCCTTTCACATGACACATTCCAAGATAGTTTTCATTAAATCTCCCACGAAGCAGAGAGAGTCCTTTTTAAATTGCCTGTATTAGTTATCAAAACAAAAATATTTCTTCTATAACAGTTCAAGAGAGACACGAACCACTAATCGTAATAAGCAAGTATTACTTCAAAAAGAAATACAGCCCGGTCTAAGACAATGATGGACAATGTTACATATAGATCGCTGATGTTAAAAGAAAATTCAATACTACCACCATAATAAAGCTCTCTCTATTATTTCTTAAAACTTATCAATATTTCTTCTATAACACTCGTAGTACAAATTACATGCCGCACTACTTTTGATACTTAACTGTTCTATAATATCACAGAAAACACATACGGCTCAAATATTGGTACCACTGATACAACCTAAGGATTAACTCGCATTTGTCAACGAGTAACACTCGATTATTTTACGACACTTTCAAGAAACCAAACATTGTATTACCAGTATGTAAAAATTTTTTGGATAACATTAGGAAACATATGTGGCAGAACTGTATATCTAAATTGTAGGTTAAACTTCACTTGACGATGTTAATAATGTGAGCTTCGTATTACACTTCAAAGAAATTGAATATTATCTGTCATTTATCGAATCAAGCTTGGCTTGTGTATTATATGAAAGAGCACCTGTAGGGAAAAATTTCAAATTTTGTGCAACGTTAAGTAGGAACTAGCCCAAACGAAATTATAAAAATCTGTCTTACACATCACCAGTTACAGATAAGCAATAAACATAATTGTAGTAAAATGCCCTATATATCACCTGAGACCTAAGCACATACGGTCAGACATCTGTGTGTGTGTGTGTGTGTGTGTGTGTGTGTGTATGAGAGAGAGAGAGAGAGAGAGAGAGAGACAGTGCGCGTGTAAATGAAGACAGTGCTATTTTTTGCAAAATTCGTCTTACTATTTTCCAAATTCGTTGTTTCTGTCATTTTAGTGCAATATTTTATGCCAGATTCGGTGCTAATTTTTTGCCGATCATTTTATAACACTAATACTGGCATTCACGTGAATGTTCTACACTGTTTCCCAACAACAGAACTTCTGACCTGTCACAAGGAAGCCAAGTATAGCACAACTGCAGGCTAATAAATACCAATTATGGTTTAAATCTCACTGTATAGTGTTACCCTCTGGAAGGAATTTTGAATCTGACCGTGTGTTACCTAAGAGACAGAGGGAATCGAACATGAGACGCGGTAGTAGTTGGTAGTAACAGAAAGACTACATTTTTTAAAGAAATATCAGTAACAGAATTCTTGTAAACGAAATAAAATACGGTCGCCAGGCTAATTAGGCATAATATTGTGAAAACGTTATTTTCAATGGATTTGGATCTACTCTTGCAAAAGTTACTTTCATAGATTCGTTCTCAGAGAAGTGCAATGAACGCCTACGATAACGAGACATCACTACACAGTGGGTAGCAGTAGCATTCACGAAAACAAACTTTATCCCTGCTGACTACAATCACTACTTCAGTCTTCAAATAATTTAGCACAAAAAATGTTCTCCAAGACTAAAACGAGACTAAGTAGCATCTGACCAGAGTTCATTTTAGATTTACACACTTACATATATCACAAATGCAATAAAATTCACATTACTCACATTTCATATGCATTTCACTTCGTCATTGGTTCAAATGGCTCTGAGCACTATGGGACTTAACATCTATGGTCATCAGTCCCCTAGAACTTAGAACTACTTAAACCTAACTAACCTAAGGACATCACACACATCCATGCTCGAGGCAGGATTCGAACCTGCGACCGTAGCAGTCGCGCGGTTCCGGACTGAGCGCCTGAACCGCCAGACCACCGTGGCCGGCACTTCGTCATTGTTTCAGGTTCATTCACAGAAACCTACTCTCAGTTTGACTTATTCTGTTATTAAATATTACACAGGAATCCTACAAAATTACCATTCTTTTATCCACAAATAAGCACAGTTTACAGAAAATCCTGGCATTATAGCAAATTCTGAACTATAACCCCACTTAAGATCATTTAGTCCTCAAAGCTTGAAAACAATATAGACTATCAATATTTTTATCTGGATTGGTAAGTAAGTTGAAATTAAATCAAATATTCTAAGGGTTCCAAATTTTTCTGTCTCCTTCATCACTTGTGAAGCAAGTGGTTTTAACCAATCACACTTACATTCATTAGTACTAACCATTTGGCACTTTCCTATTGAAATATTACATACTAAATTAAAAACTTTTCATCTGATAAATATTATGTGCTCCTTATATTACTCGTGAAGCGAGTAGTTTTCACTGACAATCTTAACGTTCCTACACAGTGAACAATAACACTTGTAAATTAGAAGCTATTCAAAGTAAATTGGAGCTTTTTATAAATTCAACGTCAAATAAAATAGTTTTACATCAATCTTTCACAAACAGGGTACTCGGACTTAAATACTTTGAGGAAAGGACCCTGCTTGGTTGATTGAAGGAAAAAATTTCATGCTTCCAATACCAGTTTTTGTAACACTTGGATTATTATTGCAAAATTAAACACACACAAACACACTGGTTCATAATGATATACAGTTCTAACCTCCTGAAGTCGTAGGAGCAGTGGCGCAACAGCGGTGGCCAGCACGTGGCTGCTACCTGGTCTCTCATCTGCCGGATTATTGCTCTATTTCATTTCTTCTTGGTGACATAAATATTAATTTTAGAGGCATTCCCAATGCAAGAGCACCCTTTTGTAGGAGTAACCACATCCGAGGCCGTCCCATCGTAGATGAAGATACCGAACTCCTCACTCGGCACCTGCGGCGTTGACTCCACATCTGCTGGCCACTGACTGCCCATCATGCTCTCTCGCTTCGCTCTCAGCCTGACCGCCATTTTCACCTTTTCTTTGCGCGCCAAACCACTTCCGTAGCGGACAGGAATCACTACGTCTTTTATATTATACAATAAAAAGTCACTAAGGAAGAATCAGTTTTTACGTTGCAGTTTCTCATACATATTTAATAAAATTCCATTATTAAAGTATACTATTACGTTAAACAATATATACATCATAAAGTACCACCCCTCTCCAATGATACAAAGAACTTAACTAGAACCGGTTAAACACTTCTTAAATAAAGAAGCACTTTACTGATTGCTCACAATCGATTGTGCAAGTTATTTCTGTTTAGCCAGATGCGGTGTCACTTATTTTGCCACATTCCTTGTTCAGGATTTTTCAGATTCGGTGTTACTGAGTTTCGTGTCTTGTCAGATTGGTGTTACCTGTTTTGCGAGATTCGCTGGTTTTCTGCCAAATCTTGTGTTAATTTATTACGAAATACCCTTTTTCTTTGTAAAATTCGGTGTTTTTGTAACAATTTTGCTTATATTTTCTGCGTAATTTCGTCTTATTTTTTTGCCAGTTTAGTTATTTCTTTCCAATTTCTGTGCCACTTTTTATGTCACATCCTAGTTCGTTATAAGAGAAATAACTGTTTTTTTAAAATATGTACGTAGGGAAAAGATGTCGAAATGCATTTTCAGCATTCAGTAACTAACAGTAACGTTTCTTCTACGAGAAAAAGATAAATTTTGTGATATACCAAAGAAGTCCCCGGTATCGCAATATTTGGTAAGAATCGACGATATCGCGTTATTTCCCTGAAAATTGCCAATTTCACGTTATTTTTCGCTGATCGTTTTCGCGAAATTTACCTGTCGCTACCCATACTTCACCACATTCACATAAGATACAGTAGCAAATTTCGCTTGCTGTTAGAAACATCTAAGCATACACCCGGTAGATGTCGTTGCAAGTACACATCTTGGCACAAATGACAGTGTCCCAGGCAATGTGTGGGGCAACTTATTATTTTGTTTTTGATGCTTATTTGGAACTGAATATGAAATTGGGCTGTTTTTTACCATTTTAATGATCTGTAACACAATATAAAATTATGCAATTTGTTAAAATTTCTTTTGGGGGCTGCTTGGGATATATAACGCAGGTGTTAGAGTCCTATGTGAGATCCAGTAACTGACAGCCACTGTCAGCTTACGCTTTACACACTGTGTGCGCCTGGTACTAGAATGCTTTATGAGCACCAATTATCATTATTAGTGTTAGCCTAAGCATACATTTTTTTTTTTGTACTACACAAATTGCATTATTGAGTTATTAAGGATGCCTGGTTAAGTGAAAGAGAGGTCCTGAAGGCTTTAATCTTGCTATGTTAAATACATACATGTATCGACAAATAAATAACTATAAACATCAGAATAACAAATAGTATCAATTTCTTTATTTTCGCCTATGATCACAAAATTGTTAGGTCCCTAGACTACCGGGTTTGGTGAGCCATTACCATCTTCAGATTGCAGCAAAACCGAATAAAACAGACAAATAACTATCGGATCTTATACATCTTAAAACAACGCCATACGCCATAATGAAAAGCATTACTGACGTGACAAACCAGCGCTTTGAATATGACGAGGCACACTTATTTTAAGAAAATGTCATAATATAATGAATCAGTAGTCTACAAAAAAAAAAACACAAAATCAGCTTAACAACGTGAGACGTGTTTCAAATATGGTATATACTAGGCCACAGCATCGCTAGAGTTATCTTGTTATTGGGGCTATTGTTCCAACAAACTGCCACACAGTAGCCTCCAAACTGTTTGAGTCGTAAGCTCGTTTTTTTGATGATGCGACTGTGGCTTCATTACACGAGGACATGTTTTTAAAACAGATGTGCCTCATCACATTCAAAGCGTTTGTTTTCCACAAGTTTTCATTATGGCCTATTCTGGTATTTTAACATGTAGATAACACAATAGTTATTTGTGTTTTTCCCCTTTTTTGCTGCAGATCTGTAGACAGCCGTTGCAGACCGAAACCAGTTTTGTAAGAATCTAACAGTTTTGTTATCACAGACAGAAATAGTGAAATATGTTCTACACTTTCCGGATCACTGTTCTACTCACAACCACGTCTCAGCACCTGAGAATAACGACTGGTTTGGTAGCTATTTGTTTACAGGATGGCTGTCTTAACAACAGTCTATCACAGAGCGAGTTGGCCACATCCTCTATTCACCGTTCTCGTACTGCTCTGCAGACGATTATTCTGAACGATACCGCGACAGTTAGGACTCATATTCGTCGTGTGTCTCCATTTTGTGTGGAAATACTATTATTTTATGAAACAATGTCAGAGCTATCGCTGAAACTGAGTGGTTAGCTCGTGCAGAGAGAACTCAGTACAGCTATTTGGCTACAGTAGAGCGGATAACAGCGAACATTGTCTCCTTCAGTGCGACAGTGCCAGTCACTTTGCTATTCTCATCGTAATTTAAAAGGGTATGACTGCTGTTCGTAGTACTGGGGAGTACTAAAGCCTCGAGGCTGGGTCTTCAAGCTGCCGCGCGACGGTGGCAGATAAAAGCGCGCCGCCTGTCTGGGGGCGGCGCCGCGCCGGACGGGCAGAATTTACGGCGCCGGAGTCTCGCATTGTTGTGCCGGCATTCACCGCAAGACAGCGCTGAGCGGCCGCACAATGGCGCCGAACTTGATTGCTCGCGTCGCGCCGGGCTGGGGTGGGGGCTGGGCTCGGCGGTGCGCCGTGGCCCAGTTACGGCCCTGCGGGTGCCGCCTCCTGCCGCTTCAAACACCAGTCGTGGCCCAAGTGGCACTGAGCTCCTCTCTAAGTGCCCGACACCTCGAAATACCCTCAGGATCACAAGAAATACGGCAGGACCTACCTAAGACTTGCTGTGGGGCAAAAACAAGAGCTCGTCCCGCAATGACATAAATATTCCGGAATGTGCTGTGGGTCGATACCACGTTGGATATCCTAAATACTTGAGATACTGAAACGAGGTTTTCAGCACTGGTCTGACACGTTTCATTGAAATTAACTTTGAATTTCTAATTTGCATTCCAATGATTGGAAAAGATAGAGCGTTAACATGAACCGTGTTGAAGTTATCTGGCAACGTAGCTGATAAGTACGAGCGGCAATTGAAAAGTCCGTGCAAAAATAAAAACTACTTGAGTGTTTGGGGAAACCTTTTTTATTTTTCCACATAGTTTCTTTTTAGACTTGTACACTTGTTCCAACGCTGTTCTGATTTATTGATCCCTTCCGAATAATAGGAATAGTCAAAATTTGCTAAATAGCTATTAGTTGCTGCAATCACCTCCTCGTTTGAATAAAATCTTTGTCCCACCAGCCATTTCTTCAAATTGGGGAACAAATAGTAGCCCGAGGGAGCCAAGTCTGGAGAACAGGGGGGATGTGAAACGAGTTGGAATCCTATTTCCAATAATTTTGCGACCACACCTGCTGAGGTGTGTGCTGGTGCATTGCCGTGATGGAAAAGGACTTTTTTGTGGTCCAATCGTCGGGGTTTTTCTTGCAGCTCGGTTTTCAAACGGTCCAATAACGATAAATAATATGTACCTGTAATAGTTTTACCCTTTTCCATATAGTCGATGAGGATTATCCCTTGCGAATCCCAAAAGACACTCGCCGTAACCTTTCTGGCCGAAGGAATGGTCTTCGCCTTTTTTGGTGCCGATTCTCCTTTGATAACCCTTTGTTCATCCACAGTGACGAAACAACGCTTAAAGTCCTGCGGATAATTGCTGAACAGCTACGAACCATCCTTGCAACAGCTCATACGATTCCGTTTTTGGTCAAGCGTGAGCAATCGCGGAACCCATCTTCCGAATAGCTTCCTCATGTCCAAATATTTATGCAAAATATTATGTACCCATTCATTCGAGATGCGCACAGCACTAGCAATCTCACGCACCTTAATTCTTCTGTCATCCATCACCATATGATCAATGATTTCTGGAGCCGTAACCTCCACAGGGCGTCCAGAACGTTCAGCATCACTTGTGCCCATATGGCCACTCCGAAAATTTTCAAACTACTTATAAACTGTTCTAAACGAAGGTGCAGAGTCAAGCTCTGCAATGTTTATCAAGCTTCTCTTTGGTCTCCTAAGGCGTGTTGCCTTTCATAAAGCAATATTTAATCACCCCACGAAATTCTTTTTCGGCCTTTTTTGACAATCACTCCACTTTCTTGATTCACACAAATTCCAAACGCAAAGAAATAGACCAATATTTCTGAAACTTGGTGTGCGTTCTTTCCAAAGATGCTAGTAACTAAACATGACCTCGATACGCGCCGGTGATGTCATCTCTCGGACTTTGCACGCTTCTCTTATGTAACGTAGGGTGTCTCAGGATAAATAGCACATTTTTAGGATTGGGCGTACCAGCTTATTCGAATGAAACAGTCCACATAATGCACTGAGATGACAATAGCCTTGAGATAGGTTACGCACATATACAGATGGCAGTAGTGTCGTCTACACAAGGTATAAAAAACAATGCATTGGCGGAGCTGTCATTTTTACTCAACTGATTCACGTGAAAATATTTCCGACGTCATCACGTCGGCACGACGCGAATTAACAGACTCTGAACGCGGAATGATGGAGTCAGCCGCATGCTCATTCCCTTTCGCAAATCGTTAGAGAATTCGATATTCCGAGACGCAGAGTGCCAACGGTGTGCCGAGAGCACAAAATTTCAGGCATTTTCCTCTCCTGGACTCGTGACCATGTGTGTTTGATGCTAGACGACTGGAAAACGGAGATCTCTTCAGATGAGATGGTGGTGTTCCGAGTGTGGCGTGCTGCGCACACCAGTCGAAGCCATGGATCCAGCTAATCGACATGGTACTTTTCAAGCTGGTGCTGGGTCCATAATGCTGTAAACTGTTTTTGTATCGTATGGACTGCGTCCTCTGGATGTTTGGCTACTTGCAGGCCATTTGCAGCTGTAGCGGGTTGGTGTTTAGGAACACTAGATATTGAGCGTCAGTGACACAGGGGAATAAAGGTGTTTATTTTCTCAGTGATGGCAGGAAGGAAGGGAACTTTGTGGAATGGACTCTTTCCTTGGCTCAGAGAGTGAGGTGTGAATGAAACATTGGTTGTTCCACTAAAGGTCATTTATTGAGATACTAGACCCTTTAAACAAACAGAGTGATCAAGGTGTTTTAACTCCGACTGCGAGCGGCTGAGTCGTAGCTTACAGATTCCGGTGACAATTGCTACGTCTATGGCTCGTGTTGCAGGGGCCTCGTGGCGGTTTACTTTTCCATTCAGTACAGTTCCCATGACGTGCGGCCAAATTTGGCGTTAATGGGCTATGGCAGCAGGCAAACGACGTTGAGTGCTTTGCTATCATCACGACATCACCAGCGGCGTCTCTCCTGGAGCTCGTGAGCCACAGAAGACTGCAAAACTGTGGCTGATCAGTTGGTAAAAGCTGAGGGTAGAGTCCGAGTCTGGGGCAGACCCCACGAAGCCATGGACCCAAGATGTCAACAGGGCACAGTACAAACCGATGAAGGCTCTATAATGATGTGGTTGCATTTTCATGGAACTGACTGTGTCCTGTTGTCCCACAGAAATTATCATTGATTGGAAATGATTATATTTGGCTACCTGGAGAAAATTTTCCATTTCACAGGCTCCATTTTTCCCAAACAACGATGGAACTTTTCTGGATGGTAATGCGCCATGTTACCAGACCAAAATTGTTCGTGACTGGCTTGACGAGCATTCTGGAGATTTCACGTGGATGACTTGGCCACCCATATCGTCCGACATGAATCCTATAGAACATTTATGGGACATAAATGACAGACATAAATGACACGACAACATCGTGCATCGGTAACTCTTTCGCAGTTATGGACGACTATAGAGGCTGAAAGACTTAATATTTCTGCACAGGAATTCCAACGATCGAGTCGATGCCACATTAAGTTGCCGCATCATGCCAAACAAAAGATCGGACACAATTTTAGGAGGCATCGCATGATTTTCGTCTCCTCGGATTATAATAATAATACTGGCATTATGCATAGTAATGAAAATGGAAATGTCAGCCTTAATAAAAGCGTGTGGAGTAATCCCCTCATTACAATGGTTTAAATGGCTCTGAGCACTATGGGACTTAACATCGATGGTCATCAGTCCCCTAGAACTTAAAACTACTTAAACGTAACTAACCTAAGGACATCACACAACACCCAGCCATCACGAGGCAGAGGAAATCCCTGACCCCGCCGGGAATCGAACCCGGGAACCCGGGCGTGGGAAGCGAGAACGCTAACGCACGACCACGAGATGCGGGCGCCCCTCATTACATTCTTGTATAGTGTTAACAACGGCATCCAACAGAAGTAGTACGGTAACAGCGTTTCTGGTACATTTTGCTAATGTGGGTTGAATACATTCTGAAGCAGGTACACATTCAGTGGAAGACTTAACTGATTCATGACCCAATCCATGTCCCCCAAAACTTATTGTTCTGCTAAGTGGTTTAAGACCCCCTGAAGGTTGATTTATAGTCCTCTTTAGATAATCCATCCTCCTGAGGCATCCACCACCCCTCCACTCCTCCTTAATTAAATCGAAAAACGGATTGCCCCTCTTAGTCTGGTAAATCCCAGAGTCTCCTCTCACGTCCACCAATCCCTCATCCCTCCTCATCTGGAAATTTGTGGGAAATGGACTCAGTCTGTGATGCAGAGAAAGAACCTCACAACCCGAAACTGAAGTCAATGTATGTTACATAGCAGATCGTATACTATTTACTTAAGGAATTCAATATGTTTATTTAGTGGGAAAAATTCACTAATTACATAACTAAATTGCTGCACACTGGAGGCGTCATCTTGTTGGAAAATTTTCATATGTGTGCTCACCTTGAGATAGAGGGATCGACTGATCTAGTGCACAGTGAGGCCAATAGAGGACATCCCATCCCTTACCCCTCACCAACTCCCTCCACACCCCTTCCATAAAAAATTGGTGGGGTAAGACTCAGGCTCATCTGGAGAGGAAGGATCTCATGATATGAAATTCAAATCCATATCAATAACATATCGATGCATATCCTTTATTTAGTTAGTTTGCAGCAGACAGTGTCCCCCACTTGGGTAGAGCTCACATCTGCATCCCCATTCCCGCTTCTGATTACATAATAATTGTAAGCACTGATGAATGGAATAAAGTGTGGTACAGCAGCTGAAATTTGAGGTTTTCCACGTGTGTGTCTGTCCTCCATGGATGTCATTCAAAACCATCCTAGGTCCTATTTACAGAACATGATGCTAAATACCGCCGACCACAGATCTGATGTTGGTCTCCTTTGATCTCGCAGTGTTAAACAAAGCATCAAATGGTCAGGAAATTCCATATTCACTTCCTATCTCTGTCTCTCTCAACAGGGTACTTCCTGTGTGTGTGTGTGTGTGTGTGTGTGTGTGTGTGTGTGGTGTGTGTGTGAACCAGTGCATCAAAACACAGAGACAGAGGACTTCATGTCAGAATACAGCCTTCCAATTGGGTAATGCTGGGTACAAAGGGAGGGCTGATGCAATTTTGTATCAGAAACATAGTTAAACAGTGTCTTTGCACTACTGTACGAAACTAAATGTTTAACAATTTATAAGAATCAGACAGATCAGTTAAAACATATTCCTCCACTTCATGATGATCCTTCTTCATAGTAAAACATATTTTCAGTATTTGAGTATCACACGCGAATATTACACAAAATTTCTGCCACAAATAGATCGTAGCACTAAATATATTTGAGGCCTCGCGGGCAACAAAATTTGACAATACAAGCGCCCACATCAACTTATCGTTTCCACCAAATGTATCTGGTGAAAAAATGCTACCAGTCACACAAACTAGTAATTGCATAGGGTCATTGTCAGCAGTCCGTTACACCATATCACAGCACAGTGCTGCATGTATTAACTGCATCGACAGTCTCCTGATATTCACACACCAGCTGTACCGGATACTCAGGGACTAGAAAGAGTACCACCAAGCAGTCAACCAATAATCGTCCAGCAGAAACGCCCATGATATTGAATTTTCTCACACAAAACACATGTCCGCTTCTGTCGCTGCTCACCCAGCACACGGGTCACTTTGCTAGCACCCATTGAAGGAGGAAAGAGCAGATATGTTGGTGTATTCTTTTTACTGAACCTTGTGTCACAGGCTAAGCTAGTCCATGATTTCCAAATGCTGAATTCTTCATGACTCAGAGTAGACCTGAGTAAGTGTTCGAATGTGGATCCACTATATGTTACATCTGCAAAGGTGTCTAGAGATATCCACAATGCGTTACATGCAGGATGGGGCTCAAATGTGAATCCACTATGTGTTGTCTGGATATCTGCTCTATGTCTGAAGGTAGGAGGACTGAGGTTAATGGCAGAATTTATGACAAACACAGAGATATATACAAAATAGTGCAAATGGACTGCAAATGTAGAATATGTGGTTGGATACATTCAGATACAGTGCTATACTATACTGTCCAACAAATGCGTTATTCTGTCTTATACATAAGAAAGATAATGATAGAGGACTGTCTCCCTCCATCCATCGGACGTCTAGTGCAAAAATGACGCGATTGGGGTGATCATGCATCTTTAGAGTATAAAAGCGGATGTGATAGGTGCAGCAGGATGCTTTGAACAGTTGTTATTACTGGAGAATCTAGACAATGTTGTTACAAATATTGGCAATATAAATTGTATCCAAGATATTATGCTCTTTAGCAGGATGAATCTAAAATACTGTAGATCGCTTCGCTATTTGCTGGGCTGTATCACTGTCGAAAATAATGTACAAGTGGTTGGAAACAAGACTTCACGTTTGTTAATATGTGTGAAGTCTCTATATGCATGAGAGTAGATCTATCAGTGGTTGCAGTTACAATTCTTTTCTTGATCATCTTATCCAAAATGCATGTATGTGAATCATCAGAAAGAGGGGAAGTCAGGATTTTCTAGTCGGATGGTGTATAAGACGATGAAATATCCTCGTAGAATATCAAACAACACGTGGTTATGTCAGCAATACGGCCATACACATATGGAAAATTGTGGAAAAAAATACCAAAAACGAAATAAAATCGGTAAAATTCGATCAAAACTTGGTATATTGATAAAAAATTTATGCGGAATATGAAAATGGTGGGAAATACGATGAAATATGTAAAATCGTGAAAACCTGGCAGAATTACAGAAACTGGCAGAGAATACGTAAAATTAGAGAAAAAATACCATGAAATGAGTACTGACCGAAATCAATAAAATTGCATGTTCGGGAGGAGAGTGGACTGATGCTACATATACACACCTTATTAGTGGAAAGAGGACACATTCTAAAGACTTGGTGTCAGGGCGAAATGGCCATATTATCCCACATATGAGTAATACAGGCTGACATTGGACTGTGACTTCAATGTGCAACATTTGTCATTTACGAATTCCTAACCAGGAGCTATATTTATTATATCACCTGTGAGCTTTAACAGTTCAATTTATTGTGTTTCTGCTTGTAAATTTAATATCTAATAGCCACAGTCGTCGCGTTTTTGTTTATGTCGGAAATTAAACCGATTTTGTGACATATTAAAAGTTCCTAGTCAGGGGCAAATTATTTAGTTTCACCTGAGTGCTTCGGTAGATAGGTTTTTGAATATCTACGTATTACTAGACAGAGTTCGTGCGTTTTCGTCAGCGTCTACAGTAGAGCTGCGTAGCGCGAGTCGGTAGATGTTTGTTTGCTTGCTTTGAAAACTAGTGTGACAGGTTGAGGGTGTTAGTCAGCCAGTCAGTCAGGCAGCAGTAGCAGACCGAGACAGACGCAGAAACAGGGAAGTAAACTGCTTTTGTCATTCACGAGTTCCTAACCAGGAGCGACTTCTGTTATGTCATCTGCGTGCTTTAATCCGTTTCTTGTGTTTCTGCGTGTAAATTTGATATCTGATAGCCACAGTTGTTGCGTTTTTGTTTGGGTAGGAAAATAAACCGATTTTGTGACATACCAAAAGTTTCCTAGTCAATGGAAAATTATTTAGTTTCACCTGAGTAGATAGATTTTTGAATATCTGCGTATTACTAGACACAGTTCCTACGTTTTCGTTCGGGTCTACAGTAGAATTGCGCAGCACGTGCCGATAGTCGGTTTAACTGCATAGTTAAGATTTCCACGGCCTTCCGTATGGACAGGGACTGCGACTGCTGTGTGAGGATGCGAGACGAGTTGGTGACACTTCGCTCTCAGCTTCAGGGTGTGATATCTTCGGTTACACAGCTTGACGCTGCAGTGGATGGGCACCACCGTTGTGGGTCGACCGTGGAGATCCAACGGACGTCCAGCACGTCACAGTCCTCCGATCGGTCCTCACCAGAGGCCAACCCAGTTACTGCTGGCACTGAGGCTGGACCCTCACCTGTGGTCGAGTTGGAGGTTGCCCCGGTGCGAAGCAGGAGGCGAAAGACTTCCCAGGCGGCCGCACTTAAGGCCTCCCCAGTTTGTCTGACAAACAGGTTCCAGGTGATGTCTTTGACTGACACTGTCGCTGAGCCAAATGCTGTCGCGTGTTCTATTTCAGAGGAAGCCACTCAACCTGCAACATCTGGGCCATCACAGAGGGTGGGATCATTGGTAGATGGAAGCTCCAACGTTAGGCACGTTATGTGGCCCCTTAGGGACTTCGCGGACAAGGAGGGTAAGAAATCCAATGTGCACTCTGTGTGCATACCGGGTGGAGTCATTCCAGATGTGGAAAGGGTCCTCCCGAATGCTATGAAGAGCGCAGAGTGCAGCCAACTGCAGGTGGTGGCTCACGTCGGTACCAATGATGTGTGTCACTTTGGATCAGAAGAGATTCTCTCTGGTTTCGAGCGGCTAACAGAAGTGGTAAAGGCTGCCAGTCTTGCTCGCAAGATGAAAGCAGAGCTGGCCATTTGCAGCATAGTCGACAAGACCGATTTCGGATCTCTGGTGCACAGCCGAGTGGAGGTTGTGAATCACAGGCTCAGACAGTTCTGCAGATTCCTCTGCAGGTTCTGCAGATTCCTCTAATTGCGCCAAAGGGTGGTTGGGTTTCGGGTTCCGCTGAATAGGTCAGGTGTCCACTATTCGCAGGAGGCGGCTACACGGGTAGCAGCGGCTGTGTGACGTGGGCTGGGCGGTTTTTTTAGGTTGGAGGGTCTTGGGAAAACACAAAAAGGGCTTCAGTTCAAAGGGTGTAGGCTGAACACAGGAAAAATGTAGATACAGGTACCAATGGTATAACAGTTGTAAATTGTCGTAGCTGTGTTGGGAATGTACCAGAGCTCCAAGTGCTAATAGAAAACACTGATGTTCAAATCGTTATAGGCACTGAAAGCTAGCTAAGCCGGATATAATCTCAACCGAAATTTTTGCGAAGGACCTAACGGCGTTCCGAAAGGATAGGCTAAACACGGTTGGCGGTGGCTTGTTTGTTGCTGTCTGTAGTAGTTTAACTTGTCGCGAAATTGAAGCAGATACTTATTGTGAGTTAGTATGGGCAGAGGTCATTGTGGGCAACCAGAATAAAATAATAATTGGATCCTTTTACCGACCTCTCAAATCAGATGATACAGTTGCTGAAAGGTTCAAAGAAAACTTGAGTCTGATTTCAAACACGTAACCGACTTACACGATAATACTTGGCGGTGATTTTAATTTACCCTCGATATGTTGGCGAAAATACATGTTTAATTCCGGAGGTACGCATAAAATATAATCCGAAATTGTGCTAAACGCATTCTCTGATAATTATTTCGAGCAGTTAGTTCATGAGCCTACGAAAAAAAAAATTTTTTTTTTTGGTCATCAGTCTACTGACTGGTTTGATGCGGCCCGCCACGAATTCCTTTCCTGTGCTAACCTCTTTATCTCAGAGTAGCACTTGCAACCTACGTCCTCAATTTTTTGCTTGACGTATTCCAATCTCTGTCTTCCTCTACAGTTTTTGCCCTCTACAGCTCCCTCTAGTACTATGAAAGTCATTTCCTCATGTCTTAGCAGATGTCCTATCATTCTGTCCCTTCTCCTTATCAGTGTTTTCCACATATTCCTTTCCTCTCCGATTCTAGGTAGAACCTCCTCATTCCTTACCTTATCAGTCCACCTAATTTTCAACATTCGTCTATAGCACCACATATCAAATGCTTCGAATCTCTTCTGTTCCGGTTTTCCCACAGTCCATGTTTCACTACCATACAATGCTGAACTCCAGACGTACATCCTCAGAAATTTCTTCCTCAAATTAAGGCCGGTATTTGATATTAGTAGCTGGCCGCGGTGGTCTTGCGGTTCTAGGCGCGCAGTCCGGAACCGTCCGACTGCTACGGTCGCAGGTTCGAATCCTGCCTAGGGCATGGATGTGTGTGATGTCTTTAGGTTAGTTAGGTTTAAGTAGTTCTAAGTTATAGGGGACTAATGACCACAGCAGTTGAGTCCCATAGTGCTCAGAGCCATTTGAACCATTTTTTTTTATATTAGTAGACTTCTCTTGGCCAGAAATGCCTTTTTTGCCATAGCGAGTCTGCTTTTGATGTCTTCCTTGCTCCGCCCGTCATTGGTTATTTTACTGCCTAGGTAGCAGAATTCCTTAACTTCATTGACTCCGTGGCCATCAATCCTGATGTTACGTTTCTCGCTGTTCTCATTTCTACTACTTCTCATTACATTCGTCTTTCTCCGATTTACTCTCAAACGATACTGTGTACTCATTAGACTGTTCATTCCATTCAGCAGATCATTTAATTCTTCTTCACTTTCACTCAGGATAGCAATGTCATTAGCAAGTCGTATCATTGATATCCTTTTACCTTGTATTTTAATTCCACTCCTGAACCTTTCTTTTATTTCCATCATCGCTTCCTCGATGTACAGATTGAAGAGTAGGGGCGAAAGGCTACAGCCTTGTCTTACACCCTTCTTTATTCGAGCACATCGTTCTTGATCGTCCACTCTTATTATTCCCTCTTGGTTGTTGTACATATTGTTTATGACCCGTCTCTCCCTATAGCTTACCCCTACTTTTTTCAGAATCTCGAACTGCTTGCATCATTTTATATTGTCGAACGCTTTTTCCAGATCGACAAATCCTATGAACGTGTCTTGATTTTTCTTTAGCCTTGCTTCCATTATTAGCCGTAACGTCAGAATTGCCTCTCTCGTGCCTTTACTTTTCCTAAAGCCAAACTGATCGTCACCTAGCGCATTCTCAATTTTCTTTTCCTTTCTTCTGTATATTATTCTTGTAAGCAGCTTCGATGCATGAGCTGTTAAGCTGATTGTGCGATAATTCTCGCACTTGTCAGCTCTTGCCGTCTTCGGAATTGTGTGGATGATGCTTTTCCGAAAGTCAGATGGTATGTCGCCAGACTCATATATTCTACACACCAACGTGAATAGTAGTTTTGTTGCCACTTCCTCTAATGATTTTAGAAATTCTGATGGAATGTTATCTATCCCTTCTGCCTTATTTGACCGTAAGTCCTCCAAAGCTCTTTTAAATTCCGATTCTAATACTGGATCCCCTATCTCTTCTAAATCGACTCCTCTTTCTTCTTCTATTACATCAGACAAATTTTCACCCACATAGAGGCTTTCAATGTATTCTTTCCACCTATCTGCTCTCTCCTCTGCATTTAACAGTGGAATTACCGTCGCACTCTTAATGTTACCACCGTTGCTTTTAATGTCACCAAAGGTTGTTTTGACTTTCCTGTATGCTGAGTCTGTCCTTCCGACAATCATATCTTTTTCGATGTCTTCACATTTTTCCTGCAGCCATTTCGTCTTAGCTTCCCTGCACTTCCTATTTATTTCATTCCTCAGCGACTTGTATTTCTGTATTCCTGATGTTCCCGGAACATGTTTGTACTTCCTCCTTTCATCAATCAACTGAAGTATTTCTTCTGTTACCCATGGTTACTTCGCAGTTACCTTCTTTGTACCTATGTTTTCCTTCCCAACTTCTGTGATAGCCCTTTTTAGAGATGTCCATTCCTCTTCAACTGTACTGCCTACTGCGCTATTCCTTATTGCTGTATCTATAGAGTTAGAGAACTTCAAACGTATCTCGTCATTCCTTAGAACTTCCGTATCCCACTTCTATGCGTATTGATTCTTCCTGACTAATGTCTTGAACTACAGCCTACTCTTCATCACTACTACATTGTGATCTGTTTCTATATCTGCTCCTGGGTACGCCTTACAATCCAGTATCTGATTTCGGAATCTCTGTCTGACCATGATGTAATCTAATTGAAAACTTCCCGTATCTCCCGGCCTTTTCCAAGTATACCTCCTCCTCTTGAGATTCTTGAACAAGGTATTCGCTATTACTAGCTGAAACGTGTTACAGAACTCAATTAGTGTTTCTCCTCTTTCATTCCTTGTCCCAAGCCCATATTCTCCTGTAACCTTTTCTTCTACTCCTGCCCCTACAACTCCATTCCAGTCGCCCATGACTATTAGATTTTCGTCCCCCTTTACATACTGCATTACCGTTTCAATATCCCCATACACTTTCTCTATTTGTTCATCTTCAGCTTGCGACGTCGGCATGTATACCTGAACTATCGTTGTCGGTGTTGGTCTGCTGTCGATTCTGATTAGAACAACCCGGTCACTGATCTGTTCACAGTAACACACACTCTGCCCTACCTTCCTATTCATAACGAATTCTACACCTGTTATACCATTTTCGGCTGCAATTGATATTACCCGATACTCATCTGACCAGATATCCTTGTCTTCCTTCCACTTCACTTCACTGACCCCTACTATATCTAGATTGAGCCTTCGATGAACCCTCTGCCAGACACTTAAATGTGATTTGCAGAATATCCATGTAGATGCAGATGTAGGAAGGTTGCTAGTGGCTGTGGCCAACTGTGATAAGGCTGTTAAATATCCTCTGGCTACTGATCGTGTAGTTTATCTCCTCATAAGGTGCTTCTGTTACTTTTTATGCATTTTCAGCTGCCAATGACCATTTTACAGGACTATTTGAACCTATCACAATTTATGAACGGTAATTGGGCTTGAACTTAATAAACCGCAGGCGTCATACACCTTCGGAAACCTATGTAGTGTTTGTTTTACAAAGGACCGATATTTTTTGTGTGTAGGGTGGTTATTTTATGACCTTACAGTCTGCGTCCATAGTTTATCGGAGAGATACTTGCAAGTAGAATGTGTACCATGCGCTGCAAATATATTTCTTACATTGGAATATTAACAGCGTTTCATTCCACACGGCTACACGGCTACACGGCTAATAAGTCGGAAACCGCACAGATCTAGCATTACGGCATCTTTAATTACAAATCTGTGTAGCCCTTGGAATGTGTTTATGTGCCCCTATAATTTCTCTCTTTCTATTACTTTCCTGGCACTGGCACCAAACACTGACCAATACTTCTGAATTTTTAGCAAAAGTGATTTACGTAAAATAATGCAGACTCATTTCCTAAGTCACTAACAGATATTGGTGAGGAACTGCAAATCCTGTGTGTGTATATTTGTTTGGTAGTTGTTCCCTTTACAGAGCTAGTGCAGCATCGTATGTAATTTCATACGCCAAACATCGCCCTATGCATGTGTTTATTTCCTCATGAGATACATTACTTTCCATTGCTGACGGTCATTTTATAGCACTGATGCGAGCATAGCGTTAAGTTCTGAACTATAATCGGGTGTGAGTGTGCTATATAACTCCAGATAGCTGTATTTTGATCATAAAGAATGTGTTTTTCTTTGTTGTGCTAGGAACTAGCTTTATCATCTTCAAATTTGTCACCATAGTGAGTCATATAGGAAACATTCAGGTTAGATGTCTGTCAGATATTGGACTTATAATTAGAGTACTTACAGCTTTGCACTCTGCATGATTAACACATCAGAAATGATATGGCTTCAACATTATAATAAGGTTTAAGTCCAGAAACGTTAGGTTCAGGTGCACATATTTTTATGTTCAACGATCATTTCTCTCTTGTCAGTACCTTCTTGGTACTGATCTCAGACACCAAAACAATAATTCACAATTGGTAGCACAGTTGATTTACACGAAATGCTTCAAACCTCATCCACATGGAGGTCCATCATGCATCCTTCATGAGACATGGAATGCAGCAGGTATAGTACCCTCCTACTTCTTGTCAGCAGCAAATTAAATCGACGACAGTGTTGCAGGGAAGACTGGTCAAAGACAGCCCCTGACTTTATGCTATGAATGCCAATATTCTCTGTGACTTCCTTAAAAACTACACAATACGATCAAAGTGCTAGAAACATGTAGACGATCTAACAGCGTCGGTATAGGGCGCTTCTGGTATACTTTGGTGCACATGTCCGACAATTAACCAAAAATGGACGTATTGCACAGTTATCTACATTCACAATCAAGTGTATGGTACTCACAAAGTAGTGGAGGGGTGGTTTAGCGAAGCTACAGACATTGGGGGGCATGCTGCCATATTATTGATTGGCAATGAAATGACGGAAAAAGTGGTAAAATTTCTAAAACTGATCAGACTATCAACTATGGTGCTTATTACAGTACATCGTCCGACATCTACGGAGTCTTTTCCGTCCCATCCATCCACGGGTACTCTGTTGATTAGCACTTAATGATTGACTGGCAACACTTGTTGCAGATGGAGAGAGGGGGTGGGAGCAACACCTTCAGGGGATGTAGAGCACCGAAATAGGTGTCGCGTACATGGCTGCAAAGTGAGGAATCAATGCCCTTGGTGTCTTCGAAATGGAACATCGAGACATCAACTGACCTGTCATTGTGGAAGCTTAGATTACATGTAGAGATCAGCACCTTTAGACAGCTGTTTGCAAATGCTCCAAATTTTCGCAAATTCTTACAGTTTCCATATTTTGCAATGCCTTTCACATTTTTGTCAATAAGCAACAACACCTTTGTCTTCTATTTCAACCATTCTGTCTCTTGCGGGAGAGCATACTTTACGCCATGCAGTGTCCAGCTTTCTGTGAGAGCCAATGGATCGAAGCATGTGAACGTCGGCTTAGCACGTGACACAAACTTCGAATTTATGGTAGATAAATAAAATGAACTGCTGTTTACGGAGCTGCTTCGATGTGTTACAAACAGCTTGTCAAACAAGAACACAAAACCCCTTTACTTGTGACCGGCAGTTGATTAGGTTTTCCACCAAGTACAGGGACTAAATATTACACAGGTCTCTGGAAACGACTTCGGTGACTGGTCGCCTGCTTCAGTAGGCGAACAAATGTACGTTAATTGAGATTTGTGGTAGTCGTCAACATGCAAACAATATTTATTTCCCAATATATTGCAACAGAAAGAAACGATAAAATCTTATTGAGTTCTTCCACAGGTGACTTTAGCGAAGATATTATAGTTCTTTACGAGGAGAGAGAGAAAGAAAGAGAGAGAGAGAAAGAGAGGAGGGAGGTAGAGAGGGAGGGAGGTAGAGAGAGAGAAAGAGAGAGAGAGAGAGAGAGAGAGAGAGAGAGAGAGAGAGAATGTGTTGTGAACGAAGCCACCGAGACACTGTCGTATTTATAGTGTGGTAAAATAGGACACAATAAAGGATATTAGGACCTGTACAGAACGATATTTATAGACCGTAATTCGTTATCGATGAATTGTAGGTGTTATGATTCTGAATTTTGTTCTACAGTATGTGTAGACTCTGCATGGTCGTGAATTTCCTCCTGTAGGCTATAGTGCTATTTTTCTCGTTGTGACAGTTCTCTGCCTGTCAGCCTTCTAACGGGACAGAGCTATGGGAACGTGATGGGATTTCACGAGAATTAGCACGGATCTGTGACTTAGCGGGGGACATATCTTAGTCGTAGAAAAGATGTGTATTAATATGCTATATATTCAAGACTGGAAGATCCGTGAGTATATGGTAGTTAAGCGATACTCCGACGAAGGGGGAGGTGTGAGCTCTACACTGCTTCTTGAAAGTGTGATGGGCATCCGGCCGCTGTGGCCGAGCGGTTCTAGGTGCTTCAGTTCGGAACCGTGCGACTGCTACGGTTGCAGGTTCAAATCATGCCTCGGGCATGGATGTGTGTGATATCCTTAGGTTAGTTAGGTTTAAGTAGTTCTAAGTTCTAGGGGACTGATGACCTCAGATGTTAAGTCCCATAGTGCTCAGCGTCATTTGAATAATTTTTGTTGTGGTCAAACATATTACAACCTCTCACGATTGTCTCGAAAAGTGACTGCAATACGAAAATTAGGAGTTAATATGGAAATTTTTAGCGAGAGGCAATCAGCAAAAGGTTCGTTCTTTTGCTTTGTTGATAAATAAAAGGCCACCTTCCTCCGTGAGTTTTGTGTGCCTATAAGTGGATGGACGACATCTTAATATGTAGACTAAATTTAGTTTTATCTATATGCTAAACTCTCAAACCATCGTACACTGTATGGCGGAGGGTACCTTGTGCCGCTATTAGTTATTCCCTTTCCTATTCCACTCGCAAATAGAGGGAAAGATGTACTATATGCCACCTTATGAGCACTAATTTCTGTTGTCATGCCTCCGCAGTCCTCATGCGAAATGTATGTTGGCGCTGGCAGAATCCTTCTGTCGTCAGCTTCAAATGTCACTACTCTCCAGGCATACGCGCTACAGTCTGGAACCGCGCGCCCGCTACGTTCGCAGGTTCGAATCCTGCCTCGGGCATGGATGTGTATGATGTCCTTAGGTTAGTTAGGTTTAAGTAGTTCTACGTTCTAGGGAACTGATGACCTCAGAAGTTAAGTCCCATAGTGCTCAGAGCCATTTGAACCATTTCTTCAGGCATTCACATGTGAGTTACCTGGCGAGTGTAAACCGACTGGTAAAAAGAAAAAATACTCGCCACGAAAAGTGACATCTTAAATTTAATTAAGTAACCTACCTATTTTGTATCAATGATGTACCGCCTGGCAGGTGGAAGCGAGGAATAGGGTACCACGGCTATGATTCGGAAGTTGAAGCGTTAATCATGCGTATTTTTTCTTTGCGCCGATAACTTTTAACGAAATTTTTCAGTATCTCCCTACACAGGTAGAGATCACCATCATAATAAAATGGGATTGTATTACCAAATTTATAAAGTGATATGTAGTATAAACCTCATATTTATAACTTCTCTGTGCGGAGACTTCGTACGTGGTGATGCATTCTGTCTTTAAGAGAGTTCGAAAGTGAAGAAGCATCCTATGACTATGGTAGATCTTACCACTGTAGTCTTGTGATGCAGGGCGTAGCGGATGTTAAGCTGATTAGAACAGATTTTTTTTCTAATAATACTTATAGGAAATATTGCATATGTCATACTTTTACAGGATTTTCATAACAAGTAAAAACAGTTTAATGATGTGAAGAAGTTTGTATGCCCCAGTTGCTTCTGTCTTCGGAAATAACTCGTATAAGTGGGATAAATCTACATTTTTCGAGAGAAATTCGAGGTACAATATATGGTCAACAACATCTTCAACAACATCCCTATCTTGGATAGAGGAAAGTGAGTTTTTTAAACTCAGTGGTTTGTATGTCACGATGAAATTCGTTAAAGCTTCAACATACATCCAGGCCACTGATAGTTGACTCGTAGTGTGCCGCTGCTGGCGACAGAGGTGGTCATTTGCACCTGGTAACCAGAAGTCTCGTATTACCTAAGCCTACAGCAGGTGGCTAGGTACAAAGAATGCACCGATCGTCTCCTCTTGCCTGCGGCAGCGGCAGATAGCAAAGTGACCAGTGTGCTGGGTGAGCAGTGACAGAAGGGAACGTGTGTGTTACTTGTGAAGATTCAATATGACAGGTGGTTGCGCTGGACGATTATTCTCTCCCCCTCCCCTCCCCCCCTCCATGTAATTTGATCGATTGACTGTTTGGTGATACCCTCTCCGGTCTCAGGTCCCTGAGCATCTGGGGTGACAGGCATATGAATACCGGGTGGTTGGTGTTTCACTGTCAGTGCAGCCGACGCGCTCAGCACAGTTCTTTCTCCATGGCGGATGACGCATTCTTCACAATCATGAGTTTGTGTTCCGACTAAAGTGTTGAGAAGATAGTAATATACAAGACAAAAACTATTTTGAGGTAAGACTTAAACCCTGATATGTGGACTAAAAGGAGAAAGGGGTACTGTAATGACAAGAAGTTAAAGCGATTGATAAGAAGTTAAAGCGGAAGCGATTATGGAGAAACTGCAGATATAACGACGAGTGTTGTCAGATAATGAGTAATGTGCTAGGTGGAACTTGTTGACAAGTTTGTAGCTCGCCGACACGTATACAAAGAATTCAGAAATCATGAAGGCGTCTCAAGAAAAGAAGACAGAGGACGTACACTCCTGTAAATTGAAATAAGAACACCGTGAAATCATTGTACCAGGAAGGGGAAACTTTATTGACACATTCCTGGGGTCAGATACATCACATGATCACACTGACAGAACCACAGGCACATAGACACAGGCAACAGAGCATGCACAATGTCGGCACTAGTACAGTGTATATCCACCTTTCGCAGCAATGCAGGCTGCTATTCTCCCATGGAGACAATCGTAGAGATGTTGGATGTAGTCCTGTGGAACGGCTTGCCATGCCATTTCCACCTGGCGCCTCAGTTGGACCAGCGTTCGTGCTGGACGTGCAGACCGCGTGAGACGACGCTTCATCCAGTCCCAAACATGCTCAATGGGGGACAGATCCGGAGATCTTGCTGGCCAGGGTAGTTGACTTACACCTTCTAGAGCACGTTGGGTGGCACGGGATACATGCGGACGTGCATTGTCCTGTTGGAACAGCAAGTTCCCTTGCCGGTCTAGGAATGGTAGAACGATGGGTTCGATTACGGTTTGGACGTACCGTACACTATTCAGTGTCCCCTCGACGATCACCAGAGGTGTACGGCCAGTGTACGAGATCGCTCCCCTCACCATGAAGCCGGGTGTTGGCCCTGTGTGCCTTGGTCGTATGCAGTCCTGATTGTGGCGCTCACCTGCACGGCGCCAAACACGCATACGACCATCATTGGCACCAAGGCAGAAGCGACTCTCATCGCTGAAGACGACACGTCTCCATTCGTCCCTCCATTCACGCCTGTCGCGACACCACTGGAGGCGGGCTGCACGATGTTGGGGCGTGAGCGGAAGACGGACCGTAGCCCAGCTTCATGGAGACGGTTGCGAATGGTCCTCGCCGATACCCCAGGAGCAACAGTGTCCCTAATTTGCTGGGAAGTGGCGGTGCGGTCCCCTACGGCACTGCGTAGGATCCTACGGTCTTGGCGTGCATCCGTGCGTCGCTGCGGTCCGGTCCCAGGTCGACGGGCACGTGCACCTTCCGCCGACCACTGGCGACAACATCGATGTACTGTGGAGACCTCACGCCCCACGTGTTGAGCAATTCGGCGGTACGTCCACCAGACCTCCCGCATGCCCACTATACGCCCTCGCTCAAAGTCCGTCAACTGCACATTCGGTTCACATCCACGCTGTCGTGGCATGCTACCAGTATTAAAGACTGCGATGGAGCTCCGTATGCCACGGCAAACTGGCTGACACTGACGGCGGCGGTGCACAAATGCTGCGCAGCTAGCGCCATTCGACGGCCAACACCGCGGTTCCTGGTGTGTCCGCTGTGCCGTGCGTGTGATCATTGCTTGTACAGCCCTCTCGCAGTGTCCGGAGCAAGTATGGTGGGTCTGACACACCGGTGTCAATGTGTTCTTTTTTCTATTTCCAGGAATGTGTTAACGTGTGGAGAAGTAGAATTAATTTTCTGTTTAGGATTTCAAGACAAGAAGCAGCAGAAAAGAGAAATCAAAAGTAAGGCGAATGGCAGGCGTGACACTGTTTCGAAAAAATGAGTGACTGACTTGAATCAGTCTAGCAGAAGCTGAATGAACTGTGTTCGCGGAGCATAAAGTTATGTGAACACTATTGTTCGGATTGTGGGTAGTAATATGTACTGTGGCTGAGAACTGTTTACCGCAAAGTGTTAATTTTGTATGATTATTCATCAGTAAAATGCTGTTTTGAACATTTTAAGTTAGTTTTAGGGTTCAGCCCGCGTGTGTGAAAAAGTTTAAATAAAGTGCACTTCACGCATCAGAAACTTTGCTACAAAACAGTTTCCGTTTGATAAATACACCATATCTAACTCCCATATACTCTTTTTCCCTAGAGAGAGTTTTAGTCGTAGAATTGATTTCTGGAGCCACAATTTTAGCAGAAGTATTGATTTTTGGATTTATAAAAAGCTTACAGCTGGAGCGGTCACCATCTTGTCGCCATCTTATAACAGCAGCAACAAGTGATCGAGATATATCACGTCAGCCAGCTTGTTCTACCGACAGCTACAACGACCAAAGGCTGGAGAGTCGCAGATTTACATGGTAAACAAAATCTTCGGCAATGGCTGTTAAAATATCTTAATTAAAGAGCCACGACCGGTTTCGCATCACTAGAGATACATCTTCCGTGGGTCTATACAAGAAATTAAAACAGTAAAGAATTAAAATGGCTTTAAAAATTGATGTGTCGTACCATAAAGAGCCATATATCAATGCTACGCGCCATATCTCACTGTTCATTGTCGAGACGGAAGCAACAGTGCGCTAAAAGCGGTTGTCCATGATTAAACTGACTAGGATCACATCGCTGCTGTAAGTGATAGAAAGCCGAATAAAACAATAAAAATTTCTGACCCCCGTGTACTTACGGGAACTGACCGAAAACAACACATTAGCATGTCTTAACTTTGACAGAGAAGCGTAATAGAACCGTGATAGTTTACTGTGCCGTAGACATCACAGAGGTGCGTACGGCGCCAGTGTAAACGGTACTGATGGGTCGGTATTATGAGCCGTGCGTACAGGGTGGTACTAGCACGAGGCTCGGACCGAACTGGTGCTATCTGTGTCGAGAGAGGTGGTGGTGGCTTTATGTGTTACATGAGTATTAGGAATATCTTTTCTAAAATATTCGTTCTTAGAAGCGGCTAAAAACTTTAATACAAGTTAATGCACCACTGAAGAAACCTAGCTAATAACATGAACATCTTTTAATGATACATTGCATTATTTTTTTTTTTTTTTTTTTTAGAACCAGCAAGCTTATAGCGTATCCATACTACCTCAGGCCAGATAAAGATGTGTCATTTTTAAAGAATCCGATTAAGTTGATTAAAAATAAAACTGAATTAAAACAAGTCTTATGAAAACCGAAGTCACAACAATGAGTAACAGTGTTGTGTAGGGATGCAACAGCTACGTGAGCTATTATCTACATAGGTAATCAAAACTGGATAACTGACTTTCATCCTGCGGCTCGGTCTGCACATTACTAGCAGTTTCGCTTAACTTTTTTAGTGGCCTATAAATTTCAATCCCCTCTAAAGTGTTCAGTGTAGCAGCCTTATTTCCGGCTTATCTTCAGAGTGCAGCACCTTTATATTCAAAACAACAACAGTAAAACTTCTGAACAATAACATAATATGAGAACGGTCTTGATGAGGAATCGTAAATTACAAAAGTTAAACTAAGTGGCATTACGAAAACAGTGGGAAAGAAAAAGAAACAAGATTTAGCTTATCTGTCACTGTGTACACAGCAATAGTGAATTCTCTGGCTGCTCTCTGACATACATTTGCTGCGTATACTTATGCTTGTACATAACTAGTTACACTTAGGTTGCTTGTAAAGTTGAAGAATAAGAACAGATTAAACTTTTTAATATCGTCTTAGGGACCTATAGTCGTAATTCACTTTAAAATAACGAAAACATTGTGAAATCCCTGGGATAGCAGGATACATACGAAACCCAAACGATCTCACTGCTTATAACCCAGACAAAGATAGTTCCAATTTTTAATTTAAGCTGGAAAACTTGGCTGAAGGCCATATAAAAACTAGAAAATATTTCATACGGCTTAAGGTCTAGACAAAAATTTCAAGTTTTGATTTGAAAGGGCTGAAGACTTGAAACCCATTTACGGCTTAAGGCCTAGGCACAAGGAATTTTCAATTTTAATTTTGAAAGTTTTAAACTCGGCTGAAGGTCACATACCAAACAAGAATCAATTTTTTTACGGCTTAAGGCCTAAGAAGAAAAGCTTAGTTTTTGAATTATCTGTAAAAGTAATTTGTTAGGTGCAAATCCTCAGAATGACGTATGACACCCATCTTGTGTTGGTCTAGAAATTCATGCAGCCTCCAGCTGATTGCGTTATCGTCCTTCCTATGCGTGAGTAAGAGGCGAATTTTTGTCTGATCTTCCGCAAGTTCATCGTGGTGAGCCCCTCTTCATTCAGGTGATAGTGAATTTGAAAGAGCTGGCAAGTTACGCGCTGAGACCTCATATCGCCTACATCAGTGTTCTATTGCTGTCGTACGTACCCCAGTGCTTTCTCCCCACTACCAGAATGTGGATTCATTTCTGCTGCATCACACTTCACTTGCGATAACGCAGTTTGAGAATCTACTTCTGTTGCATGGGACTGCGATCCACGAACTCTTTTCCCACTGTGTTGCCTTTCTTCTACTCGCAGTTCTGTACTTTGGTATCTGTCTAGTAACTCTGCCTAGTAATTCGATCCATAACTTCTTCTCTTAAGTATCAAAATATTCAAGGGTAATATTTCGCTCTTTCTGTCACCTAAAAAGAATAGGTCTTCCGCACTACAAGACTTAGGCAATATTTACGTTCCGAATCCACATTGAAACGTGGGACTTAGGGAAAGCAGGAAAAGGTGTGAACGGGGCCTGATCAGTTAACGTTGGTTGCACAGTAAACTCATACACTTTATTTAAGGAAATAATTTTTTTGAAACAATAATTTGAAAAAAATTAACTCCACATAATTCACTTCTTTAAAGTTAATACCGCCATTAGACTTTTTTATGTGCAGTGTTACATTTACACGATCATGATTTCGGCTTCAAAGTGTCATTATCAAGTACATTAATGTTATACAGTGCCTAATATGGCATACTGTCGTATTTAAAATACACTATTAGACACTTTTTTCACCAGAAATATTGGCCCTTAGACAATGTGTCTAATAGTGTATTTTAAATACGACAATATCCCATCTTAGACACTGTATAATATTAAAACACTTGATACTGGCATTTTGAAGCCGAAATCATGATCGTGTAAACGTAACAGGGAAATAAAAACCAGTCTAATGGTGGTACTAACTTTAAAAGAGATGTATTATGACTGTGGCCCCACATTATGAAAAAACCACATAGTTAACTCTATCTCTTTCACGGTCGTCCTAAACCTCTTCTTCCTGATGGATTGTACTTGTCCACGACTGTAATTTCGTCTTCATTCATCCGCTTGAGATGCTGTCTCCATTCATCCCTGCAGTCTTCAGTCTTCTCATTTAAATTACAGATTCCCAATTCTGCATCAATGTTGTCATTTTCATATGGTTTATCCTTGATCAACCTTTCAAAGTTCTTAAAATGCTATTTCTCCTGACTGTACCTTCCAGTTCCAGGACTCGCTGCCATAAAGTACCCAGCCAATGCCATAGTTTTATACAGTTTCATTTTCCTGATTTGTCTAGCTACATCCTTTTTAAGTTCTGTTTACAGTCCCACATATATGTTGTTGAAATTTGTTAGTTTCTTTGCCTAAATAACTGAAACTGGAGATTTGCTTAGGTACCTTCTTTTCGATAACAATCTTAGATGTAACTTGGAATGTTCTGTAGTCAGCATTAAGTTTTGTTTTAGTTGCAGATATTTTTACATTGAAATATTTTCTTCCTAACTCTTATGACAACATTTACAGTGTTGTAAGTCTATCTCTGTATTTTGCAATATAATTTCATCATCAACATATAACATAGCAACTGGATGGTAGTTTCTCCTCGTACCGGTGATTTTCCTCACAAGACCGCTATATAAAATTCAGTTAAGGTTTGGATGAATTAAAATATTCATTCACCTACACAAAAGTTTTAATTATTTCTTAGTTAATAAGAATATGAGGTAAATGTAAATGTCATGTGGCTAAGGACTCCCGTCGGGTGGACTGTTCGCCTGGTGCAAATCTCTCGAGTTGACGGCACTTCGGCGATTTACATGTCGAGGGGGTTGAAATGGTGATGATAATGACAATACAACACACTGTCACTAAGCGGAGAAAATCTCCGACCCAGCCGGAAATCGAACCCGGGCCGTTAGGTATGACATTCCGTCGCGCTGACCACTCAGCTACCAGGACGGACAGAATGTGAGGTGAAACGGAAGGCTTGCGGGGTAGCATAATCTCACAATCCTTTTCCAAACCAGCCAGTGACTGGTTGTAAGAGACAGTTGTGCATACTCACTAACGTGCACAGCTTGTCAAAGACCATTCGGTCCGTTAAATTATAAGCAGATGCATCATTTCTCCTATCACAGTGAAGTTACAATAATACAAGAGCTATTGTATGCGAATCCTTTCCTAAACAGCGAAAAAATTATTCGAAAATGCACTCAACGTGCTCGAAATGGATACATGCACCGTCCACCTCGTTATCGCGAATACAATGAAAATGACGCTCTTACGCTTACCGTTCTCGCCACTGGATTCCGAAATTAGTAGTCGTACAATTGAGAGACAAACTGGAATACCGAAATCTACTGTTTGGAGGATTTTGTAGGCACATAAATATCACGCGTACCACATCACACTGACACAGGCATTAACGCCGAAAGGTACGCAAATATACGCGCATTTCTGTCAATGGTCCTTGGAAATAATAAGAGGTGACAATGAGTTTTTTTAGATACGTTATGTTCACCGATGAAGCCACATTCAAAAACAACAGTGAATTAAATCGTCATGATTGTCATTATTGGTCCTCTGTCAATCAACACTGGCACAGACCCGTTGACAATCATCACAAATCGTCGTTAATGGTCTGGTGTGGAATTTTAAATACTTAATTGATAGGACCGTATTTTTTTGACCGAAATGTTACTGGGGAATCTTATTTACAACTTCTCCGCGATGATTTGTTGGAGCTATGGAATATGTTGATTTAGAAACTAGGCAATTAATGTGGTTCCAGCAGGACGGAGCAGCTCCACATTATGCTAAAAATGTGCAGAACGTTTTAAATTTACGGTACACTGGCCAGTGATTGGACTCGGCGGACCAATTCAGTGGCCTCCACGTTCACCAGACCTGATTTTTTCTTGTGGGTTTATTCAAAAAATTTTGTTTATGAAAGACAGCCCATAACCAGAAACGACATGGAGCAACACATTCGAAGAGCGTGTGCACCAAGACCACGGGATGTGCCGCTCAAAACTGTGGACAATTTCGCAGACGATTGACTTTATGCACTGAATCAAATGGGGTTCATTTCGAGCAACTTTTTCGTGACTAACTTCATTAATTAAACACCCCAAATTGTGAGACGTAAGGGGGCACACACTAATGAAGCACCCCAACATGTGAGAGGCAAGGAGACTCAAACTAATGAAGCACCTCATGGGAACATCATTCTACTACGTCCATGTCGTTGTTCCTGGGTAACTCTAAAAGTAGGATATAGTACATTTCGTACAAAAATAGCTTAATTTGGAGTTACGAAAGAATTGGTGCGCATTTTTTATCGATTTGGCGCGTCTTTCTCGGATCATTCTAAAGAAATCAGATTTCTTCTCCAATGTTACTTTTTTTCTCAATTTCAGCGCCATCTGTCAGTGGTTTAAAACATGTTTCAGACGCAACGGGTGTTTCCATTTAAGATTTATAAGTTGCCCCCCACCCCACCCATGGGGGCGGGGGCTGGAGGTCACGTGTAGTATCATTTGATGTCCCCTTTGAGCTTACGAATTTATCTTATCCACTATTTTTACCCGATACATAGTTTTCGAGATAATCTCATCCGAAACTGCAGATAGACCACCCTGTATATCACCACATAATAGCCTTGGGAACCGGAAGCGATTGTGATTTTCATTAAGAAAAAAATGGTTCAAATGGCTCTGAGCACTGTGGGACTGAACTGCTGTGGTCATCAGTCCCCTAGAACTTAGAACTCCTTAAACCTAACTAACCTAAGGACATCACACACATCCATGCCCGAGGCAGGATTCGAACCTGCGACCGTAGCAGTCGCACGGTTCCGGACTGCGCGCCTAAAATTTCATTAAGAAGGAAAGGGTAACTGTAACGGACATTTTCTTCAAAATCCTTGTATGTGTCTCATTTCAACATGTGGTAACACGTGTTAAGGTAAAAGAGGAAGATAGCATCTCGCAGGGAACATTCCATCTAATCGCTCATTCTTTCCTCCCCACGGAAGTGATTTGTTAGGGAAGAATACAGGCGATAATTCTTGTCAAATGAGTATTTCCTATTGGTTCAGGCGGTTCTCTGCGCCAATAAAGGTGCACAATAGGCGAGGAACACTTTTGTATGCGGCAATCGAAAATACTATTGATAGCTCAGCCAGAACTGCTGTACGTTCAGGGAATTGTGATTTTAAAGGGAAAGCAGATTAATGTTATCAAATGTCACTGTTCGCTATACATCCAACGTTATACCCAACCCATAATTCACAGCAGGTCAGCAAACGATCGCGCCGTGACATTTGTGTCAAAAGAGATAAATATGTCTACTATCAGTGTCACAATACTCGTATTTCCGGGCTGGTGTATTGGCACCGTGCCGGCGACGCGACAGCAATATGCGAGCGTGGTACGGCTGATGCGTCATGTCCCTTCCTTTTCAGCTCAAATAAAACGATGAATTACTTGGCTGAAATTCACAAAACATGTGCTGAAACTCGTCACATCACGTTTTTCCAGAGGAAGCTGCGTACACCGTACTTTGTCTCAGAACTGTATATCAACGTAAAGCAGTGAGAAATGTTTTAAATTCCGACACTGTTATCGATTTACTGTCTCACGGCCAGAAGGAGAGTCAGTGAAATTTTCGATGATCTACATTAAAAAGTCTGGTTTCGATCCCTATTACATTAGATCTTTGTCAGTATCCTGTGGTATGTTGTAGCAACTTGTACTCATTAATGCTTCTCCACCACTCACTTCGTCTTCGTAGTCCACGTGAAGACTGGGTTTCAGTACTGTGGTAGCTTTCCTTTTTTCCACAGAATACGCGTCAGCAATAGCTTCACCAGCCAGCGGTTGTTCTACGCTGATGAAACGGGACAGCTTGTTGACATGTCCGTTACAGAGGACAAGTGGCATCAACTGTACGGTAAAAAAAAATGTAGTACGGCGACGGCGGAAAAACACGACTCTGCAAAAAGCACAAAAACTATTGAAAGTTCGAAACTGTTTGGACAGACACTAGAACAAAAGATGCTGCAGGACAAGCTAAATCTCTGACAACGGGAACCGCTTCTATTATTGTTAACTCCCATTATGCTAATGCTATCGTCAATGATTGTCAGCGAATTCCAGACCATGGTTAGGAAACGGGATACAGAGACGGTTTAATATTCAGTCAACGACTAGATCGTTAGCGGAGGAGAACAACTGGTTTGAGTATGTAGGAAGGGGGATGAAACCAGTCGTGTCATTTTCAAAGGAACCACACAAGCATTTTCCATAGTATGTTTGGCAAATTAAGCGAGACGTGTATATAAATGTCAGGAAGGGGATTTGAGCTCATTTCCTCCCAGATGTGAGCCTAGTGTGCTGACAACTGAGCAACCTCGCTTGGGTAATGCGGATGCTAGAATACTGAACGAAAAGAAGCGCTGGTAGGTTCCAGGCTTCACCAACAGATGTGTAAAAGCAGTGCAAAGTGCCATCAAGTTTTCGTGTAATATTTATAAACTTGTTATCGGCTGAATTGTTAGTTTTTCATACGATTTCAGTAAAGAGAGCTGCTACTAGTAGGGAGACAAAACCGGTATCAGTGCATTTTGTTAGTGCGGGATTCTGGAGCAAACTTGATTGATCAATATCCCTCTCCCATCGTCTTAACCTATTGTTCTGTTAATTGATTTATGACCCTCAGAGGGTTGCTTTATGACCCACTGATGTTATTGGTCCTTCTGAGAAACCCGCCAAACCTCCCCCTGACCCCCCTCCTCCTTCTCCTCCTCTATCCCTCTAGGAAATCCCATCACTAATACAAGCACACCTTTCATATCAAGTTAAGTGACTAATTAATTAAATATATAAATTAATTAATCCCTCCTTTTCTGGGGAATCCCTCAGCACCCTCTCTCCCCGCTCCCCGTTACCACCGCCACCTGGAAACTGTCTGTAAAATTGAGTCGCTATTCAGCGGGACGTCGACGCACACACAGTCGCTGAGATGTGCAGCCGCGAGGAGGACGTACCTGCGCTTGCTAGCGACGCGAAGGGTGTGGCAGATCGCCGTCCGGCCGCGCTTGCGCCGTCGGCGGCCCCATCTGGCCCCCCACTTAATGACGACCAGTGCTATGGCCATGGATTTGGTGGACACAGCTCCGGAAACTTTGAAGACAGCACTGTCTGTTCCGCTCCCCGATTCTGAAGATGAGAACTCCACCGCCCCTCAGCCACACGGACGAAGCGGGAAACAGAAGAGGAGGGCAACAGCCGCGACGTCCGCTGTTCGCAGCTCGCCGATCGAGAAGAGGGCCAAGCAAGATTTCGCCCCTGACGCTGATGGTTTTGTCCCGCCCCTGCGCACTGCAAGACGCATGCAGTCATCGACGACGCTTCCAACTGCCGTGGCCAACTCATTCGACGCGCTCGCTGACTCGCCGGACCAGTTGCCGCGCGATCCTGCGCCAAAGAAAGACTCCCATCTCCCGCCGGTGGTCCTCCAGTTTCGGCCGCCCTATGGGGAACTGCAGAAGTTGTTGCGCAGCTGGACAACGGCCGTGTATACTGTGAAGCCTGCCGGACGAGACCTGTACAGGGTCGTACTCCGAACTGCTGACGACTATCGCCGGGTTACTCAGGAGGCGTCTGAGCGTGGTATCCCGTTCTATACCCACGCTTCCGCACCTGACGAAGTCTTGAAGATTGTCATCCGGGACCTCCCATTCAACATGGAAGCCGATCACCTGCATCGCGAACTCGCTGACCTGGGCTTCTACATACGGGCAGTCGTGAAGATGAAGTCGCCTAAATCGCGCGATGATATGCCGCTCTTCCTGGTCGTCTGCTCCGACACCGTGGAGAACCGCAATCTATACCAATTGACGCGGGTCGCCGACGTTCCGGTTCAGACCGAAGATCTTCGCTCCAGGAGAGGCCCTGTGCAGTGCTTTCGCTGCCAGGGGATCAATCACGTCGAGCGCCACTGCTCTATGCCGGACAGATGTGTTAAATGCGCCGGCGCCCACTGAGAAGCCGACTTGTGCACTCTGTGGCGGTGCTCACGTGGCCAGCTATCGTGGGTGTGAGGTGTGGAAGCGTGCCATCGCTCGCCAACGTGGCCAAACACCAGCGCCACATCCGAAGAAGCCAGCAACGAGACGGCCCGGCGTCTCTTTCGCGGCGGCAACGTCAGGGGCGCCCTCCGCCGTCCCGGCTGCGTCGGCTGCTCCTGCTCCTGCCGCGTCCGATGCCGTGCCGATACCTGAGGCTCCTGCGCCTCCACCACAGCTGCTAGTGGCGGACCCGGGTACTGCCTCTCCCGGGCCGTCGGCCAGACCGCGCCCCGCCAATCGCCTGCGCGGGGGTCAGCGCCCCGTGGGTACCCAGCGCTCAGCACCGTCAGTCGAGCAGCCCCAGGTGGACTCTCCAAGCGAGTCAGCCACGCCTCCCCCTTCCAGCGACGGGGCCGCGCCGGCTGCCTCCACCGCTGACCTGGCCAACCTCGTCGCGCAGCTCTCTGCCTTGGTGACCAGTGCTACGAAATTTGTAACTAGACTGTTTACGTTTTTTTATTGGTAACGCCGCCGCTACGTAGCGCTCTGTATAAAATCACTGGCTGTGCCGTGTGCAGTCTGTGGCTGGTTTGCATTGTTGTCTGCCATTGTAGTGTTGAGCAGCGGCAGCTGGATGCTAACAGCGCGTAGCGTTGCGCAGTTGGAGGTGAGCCGCCAGCAGTGGTGGACGTGGGGAGAGAGATGGCGGAGTTTTAAAATTTGTAAGAATTGGTGTCACGAACTGATTTATATATTATGACTATTAAGGTAAATACATTGTCTGTTCTGTATTAAAATCTTTCATTTGCTAACTATGCCTGTCAGTAGTTAGTGCCTTCAGTAGTTTGAATATTTTATTTAGCTGGCAGTAGTGGTGCTCACTGTATTGCAGTAGCTCGAGTAACGAAGATTTTTGTGAGGTAAGTGATTTGTGAAAGGTATAGGTTAATGTTAGTCAGGGCCGTTCTTTTGTAGGGATTTTTGATAGTCAGATTGCGTTGCGCCAAAAATTATTGTGTGTCAGTTTAAGCACAGTCGTGTATAAATTGTTCAAAGGGGACGTTTCAAATTGATTGAAGCCCTGTCGCAGCAACTCACCGCTGCAGTGCCGCTGGCCTCTCCGGCCCCGACCGCTGTCAACACTCACCAGCTGCACCATGGGCAGCGTTAGAGGGCTCACGGTCGTCGCGTGGATTGCCAACGGCGTCCGCACTCAAGCTGGTGAACTTCGCCAATTTCTTCGAGATGAAGCCGTCGACGTCTGCCTTATCAACGAAACCCACCTGAAGCCTGGGGTCGACGTCAGGGCGGCCAACTACTCCAGCTATCGCACCGATCGGCTGACGGCGGGTGGTGGGACAGCCGTTTACGTCCGCAATGGTATTCGTCATCACGTGATACAACTTCCACCACTGGCAACCCTGGTGGCCACTGGTGTCGTCGTTCACACCTCGGCGGGCGCCATCACGTTCGTCGCTGCCTATCGGCCGCCGTCTCGTCCACTGGATCCTGCTGACATCGATGCTCTGCTCTCCTTGAGGGGGCAGGTGTTCGGCGCCGGGGACTTCAATAGTAAACATGTCTCCTGGAACTCCAGGATCACCAATGCCCCTGGCCGCTGCCTGCCGCAGAACGCCACCATGCGCTTGTGGTGGGGCCGTACGATTTGACAATCTTCCCTGCCCGTGGCCTCCCGGATATCATCGACATCGCAGTCATCAAGGGCATCCCTCATCAGATCACCGCCACGACGAGGACGGCTCTGTCTTCTGATCATGTCCCAGTGGTTTTCGATATCGGCTTAGACGCCCTGCAACAGCCCAGGCGAGGCATCTCACTTGCTGGCATCGACTGGGGCAGGTTTCAAACAGCCGTGACGGACTCACTAGCCGCCGCGCCGCCCCCTGCAGCAGCTGGTGCGGACGCAGCACTTCTGCACTTTGCGGCAACCACGATCGACGCTGCCAACATAGCAACGCCGTCCCGACCTCGAACTCCGCCTGACTACTCCCGCCAGCTGCCGCCGGACATCCTTGCGGCCATCACTGAGAAGAACCGGGTCTACCGGGAGTGGCAGCGGACAAGAAATGCTGACACCAAGCGCCTCCTCAACAGGATGCGGCGGGATATCCGGGTCGCCATTGACAACCATCGCAATCGCGACTGGAATAACAAGGTCGCCACCCTCTGTCTTGACGACGGCACGGCCTGGCAGACGACGAAGCGTTTCCTACGCCGCACGCAACGTATCCCTCCACTGCTGGTCAATGGTCAGGCTGTCTGCGAACCAGCTGCGAAGGCTGATGCCCTCGCAGACGTCTTTGAGGCTGCGTTTACGCCGATCGAAGACCCGACCGACGCTGTCCACGACGACCTGGTTGCTGACTGGCTCCCACGCTACTTGGAGGCACGCGACGACGATGACGTCATTGAAGAGACGACGGCGGAGGAGGTGTCGTCCATCCTGCGTGCCCTGAACCCCAGGAAAGCTGCGGGCCCAGACGAGGTTTCCAACGCCCTACTCCAGAAGTTGCCGCCGGTGGCTGTCACTCATCTCGCCGCCGTCTTTAATGTAATCCTCCGGTCCTGCAGTTTTCCGCAGTCCTGGAAACATGCAGAGATCGTGGCGATTCCGAAGATGGGGAAGGATCTGCGTCAGCCCGCGAACTACAGACCTATTAGTTTACTGCCGGCCGTCTCCAAGGTCTTTGAAATGGTGTACATCAGGCGGCTGCAGCGCCACGTTGACGAGGAAGGCCTCCTGCCCGAAGAGCAGTTCGGCTTTCGCAGGGGCCACTCGGCAGTTCACCAACTCCTACGGCTAGTGGAAGATGCGTTCGTCGCCCTCGAGCAGCGTGAGTTCTTCGGCGCGGTGTTTCTGGACGTGTCGCATGCTTTCGACAGTGTGTGGCACCGCGGCCTCTTGTTCAAACTTTTTGAACTTGGGGTCCCGACGTCGCACGTCCGTCTCATCCATTCCTATCTTGCCGATAGGACCTTCCATGTGCGGGCCGCGCATGGCTTGTCCTCCGTCCGTCGCATCAACGCCGGTGTGCCACAGGGCTCGGTCTTGGGACCACTCCTGTATTCGCTGTACACTTCTGATGCGCCGAAGATCGACCGTGTGCGGCTCGCCCTGTACGCGGATGACACGGCTCTATATACGAGGAGCCTCAATGCCGTCGTCTGCAGCTCGCCGTTGACACCCTGGCAGCCTGGGCCGTCAAGTGGCGTCTACAATTCAATGGGGCCAAGACACAGTTCCTGATCGTCACCAGGCGACTCGTTCCTGCGGGTCTGCAACCGCTCACCGTCGGTGGCAGCCCTGTCCCGGGGCGTCCCACGGCGCATTACCTCGGCGTCACCATCGACCGCCGGCTCACGTGGGTTCCGCACATCCGCGAAGTGAAGGCCAAAGTGCGGAACCGGCTTCGCGTCCTGTACCCCGGTGCTGAACCCCGGCTCCCGACTACCACCGCGGCTGGGCATCACTCTCTACAAGGCGCTGCTCCGCCCTGTAATCCAATACGCCGCCGTCGTCTGGGGGAACGCCACCGACACGAACCTGAAGAAGCTGGAGACACTGCAGAATCGCATCCTTCGGCTGGACTTGCACCTGCCTTACGATTTCCCCACCGCTCATCTTCACGACATCGCGGAAGTCCCTCTGCTCCGTGACCTCTTCCAGGCGGCCGCCCGCACCTTTTATGAACGTGCTGGCCGGTCACACAACACCCAAATCCGGACGCTGGGCCGCAAACAGCCGCGCAGCGTCAACACCCGCTGGCCACACCTGCTCGCTGCATAGCTAGCACTGCAGAACTGTGCTGATGAGACACCCAAGAAGACATTCTACATGTGACGACGCATTACATCGGCATGCATGGGAGGCAAAGCACTAACTGCTGCGAACTCCATCACACATCGGAGGAAAAGTTATCTCCGTGCAGATCCACGCGAGGCTATTCGGCGGGAAATGAATTGTAGTGTCTGGAATGTTGATTCATCGATATGTGGTAGAATGTGTGATATATTGTTTATTCAAACAGTTTATTGGATAGTGTATAGAATATAGTTTACTCATCAGTTTAAAGAATTTGGTGCGTAATCGATTGCAGTGCATTGAATATTGTTTAAACAATTTCTGGTAGACAAGGCATTGTGTAGAATATTATTTGTTTAAACAAAGTGAGATATAAGACCGTGCTCTTAATATAGGAATTTGTAGATAAATACCGGACGCTCACAAGTCAGAGAGAGACAGTAAAAAAAATGGTTGAAATAGCTCTGAGCACTATGGGACTTAACATCAGAGGTCATTAGGCCCCTAGACTTAGAACTACTTAAACCTAACTAACCTAAGGACATCACACACATCCATGCCCGAGGCAGGATTCTAACCTGCGACCATAGCAGCAGCGCGATTCCGGACTGATGCGCGTATAACCGTTCGGCCACTCTGGCCAGCGAGAGACAGTCACCACGCAGTCAACCGATCAATCTACATGGAGGGATTAAACACCCATCATACAGAATTTTCTCACACAACACACACACACACACACACACACACACACACATCTACTTCTGTCACTGCTCTACTATCAAACTGGCTAGTTCATTATTCAGCTATCCAGAGTGGGCTGCGAATCCTGCCACCAGTAGTTGTCCCTGCAGCTGTGTGCATGAGTGGACTAACTGGCCAACCACAGCTTTTCTTTGTATGCATCACTCACTACAGCTTGAAGCTAGAATTGTCAATTCGTTCCAGTTATTGTCTATCTCCGCACACCACATGATGTTCTAGGAAACTAGCCAAGTATTTACCACAGTAATTACAATTAAGATGACATTCAACAATGATCAAAGTATCACAAACACATTCTTTGGATGTCTGTGGCTCTGAAAGTATCAATATCTATACACTTTTTATGACTGGTCATAATTCTTCACATTAAATGTTTCATATACCTTACAGCTATCCATTCCTTTAAGTCCACATTAGATCCATACCTCTCTTATGACAGACAGTCTATCACACACCCTCTGAGAAGGACAACACTTCACCAATAACTGTATGCCAGTGTTATGCATCTAACATAAAAAGCAGTCTCTGTTCTACAAGTACACACAAGTGTCGTTGATGCTATCCATAATAAAAATTAGACGAGCTTTTTGGATCGAGGTATGCTACTGCTTCCGAACAAAGTGGTTCAAAAAAATGGCTCTAAGCACTATGGGACTTAACATCTATGATCATGAGTCCCCTAGAACTTAGAACTACTTAAACCTAACTAACATAAGGACACCCAGTCATCACGAGGAAGAGAAAATCCCTGACCCCGCCGGGAATCGAACGCGGAAACCCGGGCGCGGACAGCGAGAACGCTACCGCACGAAAACAAAGTGGTCTTCCACACAAATAGCATGGCATTGAATACAGATGGCGATAGCTGTCTTGTGTATTAACAGACTGGTAGTCCAGGTACACTTTGCCAGTGGCGTAAGCTAGAAATAAAATTGCACTTCTCACTGAATTTAGAAAGTGACTCTGCTGGCATTATGCTAATATTTGCAACTCTCTCATCCTGCTGCTAGATATTTTTCACACTTATAAATAGTATTCGTGATGAATTATGTCTCTATGCTATGCAGACAGTGTAATAGAGGAACTGAGATATGTATTGATGGAGTTATAGGCGGGGGAGGATGATGGTTTATTGAGAATGATCACATTCAGTAGGTGGTATGCTATGTCAGGAATCATTTAAAAAATACAACGATAGATTGAAATTGTAAGAAAAGTACAAAATTCATATGACCAAAGCACTGGCGTTTGTGATCTTTATTGTTATACTTTCAGGTACAAATTCTGTCTGCGAGTTGAAAGTAAGTCTCTCCACTCAGCCACACACTTCGGTTGAATCCTATGGACATGTTGTTTAATGATTACATCCACTGCTGCATCATATTTTTGGCACTCTCATATGTCAAAACGAATCACATTTTTGGAACCTATCTACTATGGACTACTGCAGCATGGTTTCAGACAATCTCTCTGCATCTTACAACTGCTCCTCAGTCTCTGGCTGGTCCTCCCGGCAGTTTTGTAGGAACTGAGCAGAAGTTGGAATGCACTTTGTCTGCCACATTCTGCATCCCATGCAGAAACACGACGAGCTGAGTTAATGTGAAAGGGCTATGTTTCGTCCACTCACTGGGAATGGGAATATGTTGTTGTACCTCCGCCAGTTACGTACAGTGTGTAAGTATAGCACCAAACAAAGCTTTCTCCTACATCATGAGGTAGTATAAAAGATAGTACAGCAGTTATGATGGTGTTTTTATCAGTAAAGTTAGGAAGACTCCATATTGTATGGGAACTGGAAGAAGGACAAAGATTTTGCTACTGCATTTCAGTGAATTTCTGAACTGCATAGAGGCACTGCAATTTGAAGAACGTATGCATCAGTCAGGGTGAATTCTTGTCTGTTGCCCAAACATTCTCTCTCTCTCCTCATTATTTTGTACCATCCAAGAAATAAAAACTACAAACTATAAAAACATCACTAACATCACCCAGTAGAGAAATCGGTAAGTTATTACCACATCTCTGTCTCTGACATACCAAAAACAAACACCATCTGTGAGCTGACATCGAGCATATGTGGCCGTCCTAACAAATTTAATTAAAATTACAGGTATTTGTCCACTGGCATAGGTATCCAGTGGTAAAAGTCGCTTGCACAGACCAGTGCAATGTACAATAAAAGTATCATATCCCACAGACTATGAATCACAGGATTCCTGCGTTGTTCTTTCATAAGCAGTTTTTCAGCTGTAACACATCCAAGCAGTGTATGACTACAGCTTGGTACACAGCCATACATTTTGTTTTTCCACCACTACTTTGAAGTCTGCATCAGATTATAATCTGACATTAACATGATTCGATACATTGGCTCTCACAGACAGGTGGAGATTGCGTGATTTTTTCTTATAAACAAAAATCTGAAGAACATCATAAGACATGGAAACTGGAAGGATTTGCTGCATTGGACAGGATTTCCAAACAGCTATCTGGAGGTGATGATCCCTACCTTTAATTTCATCTTCCACATTATTTTCAAAGTGACCCAGACCATTGCTTTCTCATATTGTTGGTGTATGTTGCACACAGGCATATGATCGCTATTTTGGTACCCTAGGTGGTCGTTATCCTGACCTCCAAATCTTTGGACTCTGCGTTTTTATGACTTACAGTTCATAACTACATGTGGAACAATGGGATATTCTGCAGGTCTTAAACCCATAGAGCATGAATAGGATGCACCAACAGTCATCAATCCCACTAGTGAAGAGGTGGAATGATTTCCACACAAACAGGTGAGCACATAAGTAACAAAATGCCTCCACCTTTTTTGTCATATTCTCATCATTTTTATGTATTTTCCATCAATTGTAATTTTGCCACGTTTTCCGTGATATCAAAACATTTTACACCATCACTCAATGTCCAAACCATCACTCTTGACAAATTGTCACATCAACGCCAATGACAATGCAGCTTGGTTCTCAGTCTCTGTATTATTGTTAAGCCACCCCCTCCATAACCTTTGAACGGTCAAATACGTATGGGCATATTGTGAACCCTGTTACATGATCTACATCGCATGACATAAATACTCTTTCTTAGTGTAGAAAATAGCCATCAGAAGAGACGAGGTGCTGAAAACTACGTTTCTTAGCCGAAACACTTTATAAATTCGGTAAGATTTTATTACGATGTGCTATCTCCCAATATGTGGATGGAGTTACAAAGTATTCTTGCATTCATGGATCAATAGCAAATGGATGATCTCTCTGTGCATCCTGTAACTGTTCCTCTGTCTTTCACCAAACCTCCTTGCAGCATTGTCTCTGATTTAGTTGGGAACTGGCCATAAATTGGAAAGCACTATACCCGCTACATTAAATGACCTTTGAAGGAAAAGAACGAGATGAGTTCCACGTAATCAATACAGTGAGATATAGACTAGTTTGCCATTCTGCAAGGACTGCTCTGTCCCAGTCTTCCTCACGTCACCTGTATTATTACACATGTTCTCTCTAGATGTTTGCATGCTGAAGAGTTTGTCATTCTTTGTTGGTGTATAGTATATAGGAACCTGATTCATTTGAGTGTTTCATGTGTTGAAACAGATGATTAAGCAGCAGAAGAAGAAGATGAAGAAGAAACGTTTGAGTCATGCATGATTGACCTCCAAACAGAAGGAGTTTGAAACATTGTACGTAAATTACTTGTGTTATGAGTCAGATAGAATAGTTGTAGTATCCATACACCATGCCAGGAAGGTCCTGGGAAGAGAGAAAGGATCGTAAAATGTAAACACAAACACATAGCCGTGGTGTCTGGTATATGAAATTAACTCACCATGCTGCATTAACTACATGATCAGACAAACTCTCTTCCACACACTAAATTTGTCTAGAAAATGTATGCACATGGTTTCCAATACCTCACGAACCCCTAACTTAGAATCACTGCAGCTATGAAACTGATACTCGATATACTCGATTTATGTCCAAGTTATGACTGTGAAATGGAGTATTTCGCCTACATCTTCGTTCTTCTAGAGAAGGATTCTGCAGTAGGTTTTCCATCATTCTAGTGAACATGATCAATCACACGTGTGTTACTGTGGTACTGTCGTATGAAGAGGTTCAATGTTAACGTTTGCTGGTACATAGCACAGTACGTCACACACAGATCGCAATTTGTACTACGCAACTGATGCACCCTGATAACGCAACGGAAAAAAATGGTTAATTGCGTGTAAAGTGGCCTGTCACAGCATCTCCGTCCCTCTAGAATGCCTCGATAGTCTACCATTAAATCATACCTCATTACAACCCCTCTCAACCAATCACTCCATCTACTTTCTATCATCCTTTAAAAGAGATCCATGTCAGTTTAGAGGCTGGTGGTTCTCTTTTCCAGAAAAGCATCAAAGACACCATTCAACTTGCGTAGATCGCTATTACTTCAATAAACACATACCAGAATGATGTTAAAAGCCATGCAGCAACTGTCCTCTAAGGCATTTGTTAGCTAACACCGTATGGTTGTGATTGGTAGAGAGTACATAGAAGCACATTGTAAATGCTGCTTGTAGGGTTTAAAATACCTAAACAGACTTGCACAGTGTCAAACACGTGATCAATTCTGTAGTTATGCATTGCAGCACCTCAGATGGTAATATAACGCTCTTTACTAAAGCACAATTTATAAACGTCCATAAGGTGCACACCAATAACTTTGTGGTCATGTCTGAGCTTGTGATCCAACATATATAAATTTATTACTCCCATTAGGTGGTCATCCAAGTTAAACATTCTCTTCTAGCCGTCTTATCACTCTCGATGAAAAACAGCTGTTTCCCTCGTTCACAGTGCTTCCATATCATCTTTTCTCATATTCCTCTTGCTGCCACACACTCGTTCCCATGTGTAAGAATTTCCTGCACCAGTCAGTAGACACGAAAGTGCTTTTTCATTCCCCCTCAGTTTCTCCGAATTTTGGTGTATTTTCCCGCAGTTCAACGGTATTTTCCATCAATTTTGAACCGAGCGAGTTATTGGAGTGATTAGCACCCTGGACTCGCATTTGGAAGGATGACAGTTCAAACTCGTGTCTGGCCATCCTGTCATAGATTTTCCGCCACTTCCCTAAATCACTTCAGGCAAATACTGGGATGGTTTCTTTGAAAGGGCAAGTCCAACTTCCTTTCCCATCCTTCCTTAATCTGATGAGACTGAAACTTTCAGGTACCTCCAACATAACGAAATTCTTACAAAGTGACCTAACTCTGCAAGTATCCAGCTATTGGAGGCACAGGGAACAAAATCCAGTAGAGGTTGGAAACGAAGCAGTTGCAGAATCGAATCCCACTAAATGTACAGTCCTGGTATCCGCCAATAGAATGCAGGGAAAAACTGCACACAGGCACAAAGGGGATAGACTTAAATTGAAAGAACAATATGTTCATGGGAATGTGAAGGTGTCATAAATGATGAATCAAGTTTGCCCCTGTATGTATGCAACCTGCACTAACAAATGCACTGATACTATCTGTGCCCCCTACCATTCTATCTGCTGATATCTAATGGAAAGCGCCAAGTACTCGTTAAAACATTTGGTAATAATTTAATTAACTAATTCACCGAAAAAGAATCTCTAATTATAAAGAACCATTGATTATCAGAAGCAGAGTCATCCTGCCACTGCCTGTGTAGAACCCTTCCACTATTAGCGAACAAGAAAGAAGGTACAACTACAGAAATAACTTATATGTACGAAGAGTAGTTTCACTAATAAATCGCAGCATGTTTTTTAATCAGAGTGTGAAAACTACTCTAAACTGCCTGTTTCGCTTAAATAGTAACTTGTAATAGACATTTTAAAAAGTGCCATAACAGCGAATGTCTTTAATAACAGTTATATAAAGTCATTGGAAACGAGAAAGTTTGGTTCAATCAGCACAGTTTTGTAGTGCGCTATATCCTAACCCTCTATCCAGGTATTCTAAAAGTAAACCACACGTTAACCTGGAATTCGAATTACAATGCAGTTTGAGTTTCTCGCAGAAGAAAACCGGTGCCAGATGCAAACTTTTCCTACATTTCAAACAGAAACACTAAGGCCAAAACTGGGAACCATACAAGCTTGCATTAGTACTATGACATGTAATTCCCAACCACAAAGGCACTCAGATGACAGTTAACAAGGTTAATGAACTACTTACATAACACAGAGTGTTATTTCTAAATACAAAAGCACGCTATTGAGAAGGGAAATGCATACCTTATCCTGCAGAAAAACTGTGCAACTTGACACATTTGGTTGGGATATTTGATGTTAAACTTCGTGATGAATGATTAGCTCTTATTATTTCGTTGACCTCAACACTGAAAATGAGTTTGGCTCGCTGACAACGCAGTTTTCATGACGTCTGAATGAAAATTTCTGAAGGACATGAAGGACAATGAACCAGTGCCAGCGTGGCACTCATCACAGACATGCGTGCATTCGTTCTGTGATCAGATTGCAGTATATTTTACACGGCTTGACAAAAGACTGATGGATTCACAAGGGAAGAGAGAGGAACAAAAATACTTCACGGTTTGAGGAGGTATTTTGCATTATTTAATTTCAATGCCGAATGAAATTTATAAAAAAAACATTTGCCAGTGTAACGAGGCACCCCCTTCGGCCTGGATACCTATACCGTTTGAGCTCGGAATGGTAATACTTTCTTCCGTTTTTTGTTTAATTTATTAGTTTCCACGACAAAGGTAACATAGAGCGTTGTACCCTATCCTGTGGCAAGCTGCCCACCAGTATTGTGAATAGTTCTTGATATCCTCTGTACGACTTATCTTAGAAAATAGATTAAGGAAAGGCAAACCTACGTTTCTAGCATTTGTAGACTTAGAGAAAGCTTTTGACAATGTTGACTGGAATACTCTCTTTCAAATTATAAAGGTGGCAGGGGTAAAATACAGGGAGCGAAAAGGAACCAGATGTCAGTTATGAGAGTTGAGGGGCATGAAAGGGAAGCAGTGGGTGGGAAGGGAGTGAGACAGGGTTGCATCCTCTCCCCGACGTTATTCAATCTGTATATTGAGCAAGCAGTAAAGGAAACAAAAGAAAAATTTGGAGTAGGTATTAATATCCATGGAGAAGAAATAAAAACTTTGAGGTTCGCCAATGACATTGTAATTCTGTCAGAGACAGCAAACGACTTGGAATAGCAGTTGAATGGAATGGACAGTGTCTTGAAAGAATGATATAAGATGAACATCAACAAAAGCAAATGAGTATAATGGAATGTAGTAGAATTAAGTCGGGCGACGCTGAGGGAATTAGATTAGGAAATGAGGCACTTAAAGTAGTAAAGGAGTGTTGCTATTTGGGGAGCAAAATAACTGATGATGGTCGAAGTAGAGAAGATATAAAATATAGACTGGCAATGACAAGGAAAGCGTATCTGAAGAAGAGAAATTTGTTAACATCGAGTATAGGTTTAAGTGTCACGAAGTCATTTCTGAAAGTATTTGTATGGAGTGTAGCCATGTATGGAAGTGAAACATGGACGATAAGTAGTTTGGACAAGAAGAGAATATAAGCTTTCGAAATGTGGTGCTACAGAAGAATGCTGACGATTAGATAGGTAGATCACATAACTAATGAGGAGGCATTGAATATAATTGGGGAGAAGAGGAGTTTGTGGCAAAACTTGACAAAAAGAAGGGACCGGTTGGTAGGACATGTTCTGAGGCATCAAGGGATCACCAATTTAGCATTGCAGGGCAGCGTGGAGGTTAAAAATCGTAGAGAGAGACCAAGAGATGAATACACTAAGTAGATTCAGAAGGATGTAGGTTGCAGTAAGTACTGGGAGATGAAGAAGCTTGCACAGGGTAGAGTAGCATGGAGAGCTGCATCAAACGAGTCTCAGGACTGAAGACCACAACAACAACAACAACAACATCCTCTGTACTGGTAATGAGGGGTAGCTGACCTCTTAGGTGCTTCCACAAGTGATCTATTGGGGACACCATTATGCAGTTGTGTTGGCAAGCACTGCCCCTATGAAAAATGGTACCATGATCCTGCAGGATGAGGGGTAGCACGTGAGGATGCTGGATGTCTGTGAGGTATTGAGTGATGTCAGATCTCCCTTAGCCACTAACTGTAACCTGTATACTGGTACTGAGATGGAGTCGACTTCCGTTCTCCTCCCGTTGGGGATAACCATATGCAGACAACACCTGCACGGGCAAGCATTGTCCCGTTGCGCCAGAGTTCCCTCTGTCACTAACCGTATCCTGAAGGCTCTCCACACCATGATTTCAAGAGTAATACCGCTGTGTTTCTCTAAAATATTGAAAGAAGGGGACCTCTCCATATTCGCCGACTTAGGTTTTCTATGGCCTACTAGAGCGCCACGATTCTTAGCTAAACACAGTCGACGCCATCGGTCAGCAGTACATGGTCCCCGGCCCCGATATAAATCCCAAAAAAAGCCAGAAGCGCAAACATGGGACGCTAATTGCACAGTCCGACTGCTGCTAATTTCCAACAAGTACTGAGTGATGACACATAATGTGACAGGAAGTTAGACGAGGTTACGAAGTGCTTGGTGCACAATATGGCGATCCTCCCCCTTGATGATCAGACCTAATCGATCTGAACCGTGGTGAGGAGTATGTCTGTCCTCATGTTCTCACGCAGTCCAACATCGGGTCACTGTCACATCCGACAGCACCAGAAATCTCGATATTGCACAATTAGACAAGCCGACCAAATGAAGGCCTACAATTAGGCTCCTATCGAATGCATTTAAGTGCTGATAACGGTGTCTCACACCAGTACTTGTCCTTTCCGTGTCCTTACCGGTGATCAATCAACTGCTCACGCACTTGTCTACCTTACGAAGCCTGGTAACATCTCTAAACACAAACAACACCAGCTTCGCCTGGTGGTCGTTCTATTTGTCAAAGATAATTGCATCTATAACTGTTTCCATACTCGTACGTGCACGAAGTTTTATTGACAATGAGTGCTCTACCCTTTTTTGGCAGGCAGTCTGTTAGCAACTACTTTCAGAATTTATTTGTCTAGGTACCACATTTAAGAGGTTAACATTGCAAGATTACATGTTAAGCCATTGGATATGTAAAATGATGGTACATTAATAGGTGCCAGTATATTGAATGCAAGCATGCAAACGTGCATGCCATTTATTTTACAATCACCGGATGCCAGTTTGTGAGAAGGAGTTGAATGCACGTTGCACTTTGAAGTTCAATACAGGAACGGTTAATACTTGTGAATGATGCTAGAGTTGTCGTCCAATGATATCCCATATTTGCTCCATTCGAGACAGATGTGGTGATCGCATGGCCCAAGGCAACAAGTCAACCCTCTGTAGAGCAAGTTCGGTTAAAACAGCGGTATGTGGGTGTTGGAAAGCATCCTCTGAACGCTGCTCATGAACGGCAGCACAGCAGGCCGAATCGCCAGTCTTCAGTCAGAGTGCTTGGGATAACAACGAGAGTGTTCTTGTTGGTCTAGAACTGCGCGACCGCTACGGTCTCAGGTTCGAATCCTGCCTCGGGCATGGATGTGTGTGATGTCCTTAGGTTAGTTAGCTTTACGTAGTTCTACGTTCTAGGGGACTGATGACCTCCGATGTTAAGTCCCATAGTACTCAGAGCCATTTTTTTTTATGTTCTTGTTGTCGTACGAAATCGCACCCCAAACCATATATCCAGCTGTAGGTTCAGTATGTCTAGCGCGCAGATAGGTTGGTTGCAGGCCGTCACTGGCACCGAGGAGAACCAGCTTCCATCAAAAAATACAAACCTACCCTCCAATGAGCCTTCGCTAGACACTACTGAAGTCGCAAATGGTTCAAATGGCTCTGATCACTATGCGACTTAACTGCTGAGGTCATCAGTCGCCTAGAACTTAGAACTAATTAAACCTAACTAACCTAAGGACATGACACACATCCATGCCCGAGGCAGGAATCGAACCTGCAGCCGTAGCGGTCACGCGGTTCCGAACAGAAGCGCCTGAAGTCGCAAATGGCGGTGGTTCGGGGTCAGTAGAATGCAAGCTAAGGGTCGTCCGGCTCGGAGCAGTGCTTGAAGTAACCGATTTGTAGCAGTTAGTTGTCTCATTTTGATGCCAACTCCTGCAGATCCAGTACATACGGTAGAGTCAACCTCTGAACTTGTTGGTCTTCCCTCTCGGTAGTGCCTCGTGGCCGTAAGGGCTCCAAACGACCACGTGGCACTACCGAGAGGGAGAGCATTCCAATGACCATTCCTGCCAGCAGTAATCTTGTACAGTGGCTGCATTCTTTCCAAGTCTTTGTGTAGTATCGCAGTAGGAGCGTCCAGTTCCTCGTACCCCTAGTACACTACGCAATTCAAACTCAATGGCATCTTTGACGCCTTAAATACATTCTTTACTAACATCAACTCGCCACATTATAGCTTAAAGGTAAATAACACTCACGATCGTTACAGCGCGTATTTAAAGCAAACTCGTTTTGCATTCTCATTGTGGCACTATTAGCGCCATACGTAATCGACTGGTGTTAACTCTGAATGAGTAGCATCTATCAGATGCAAAAGCATGCCTACCAACTTTCGTTTATGTCGCACAGCTCCTCGGTGTTGCTACTTATTTTCATCAGTATATATAGATCATAGAACTCCACTATCAGTACAATGTTAGGCTTTTTAAAGGGGACGTGTACGTTTTTTTCTACAGAAATGAAAGCTAGAGATACAATGGTTCTGGCAATTTAGGTTTCACTCTAGTAAAAAACTTCATACATTCTGAAATATTTTACTTTAAAAGTTGGCAGCGGCGGCGCGGTTACGAAGTAATGCGCAGGTGCACTGCCCTGCAGCCTACACCAAACAGACCACTATCACACGCACATTCTACCTACATTATTGTCTACTAGTGTTTCCTTCTCTAGTCTGGTGTACTGTTGTCGCTATCAAATAGGAAAATACACCGAAACTCATTCCACGTACATTTCGGACAGTGCTTTCCCTATTTTGGTGTGGCTTGTGATATTTGCGGTCGTCTCATCAGTATACCGGTTTTCAATAATAAGGAAAAATATGTGTTATGTTAATTTACTGCTAATGTCCCAGAAACGCAACCACAGTTGCGGCAGTGTAGGGTGAACTATACCATATCGACGGCATCGTTCACGTTCTACAGTTTCCAATATCCGCACAAGTGTCATGGAAACGGACACATACGCACCCAGAATGCGTCGACGTACAAACACAGCAGCTAACTATAACAAAATTGCTGCTATAGCGCACAACCCTGAGGTAAGTGTACGACGGACTGCACACGGTTCTGGAATGAGCTGTAATATTGTGTGGGGAATTGTGCAGAGGCATATGTTCGTTCAGAGAAAGCATTTTAAACATGAGCTGTTTAACTTAATGCACGTATCGTTAACCGGTTTCGGTCATAGATCATCGTCACTGGGTGTAAGGTAAAAGAGATCAGTTGTAAACGTATCCCACTTTACTTTTAAGCTGTTACCTCATCTGGATTGTCACAATGAACCCACACAAACAACTATCATAGCCCATCCTAGAAATATAACATTGCATCGGTATCATATCGCACTCCACCAGGAACTGAACTGTAAGGGAAATACTTTGGATGCTGCATTGAATTCTGACCTTTAGTACTTCAGCGTTTCGAGGCTCATCTTTGATTTCTTACGTGATACTACGTTTTCGGATGAAGCTTCGTTCACAAATCAGGATCGTGTGAATCTGCGGAATATGGACCATGCAAAGCCCCCGTCAACGATAGTGAGGTGTCGGTGTTCGGTGCGACATCACTGGTACCAGTGCTGTAGGCCCCTATTTTTATCAGGGAACGTTAAGCGAATGCCTATATGGATACTTTCTGGACACTCTACCGCTTCTCGTGAAGGAACTGGAAACTGGTCTATCAATATGGTTCCAGCATGGTGGATGCCCCACACACTACGCGTGTGTTTCCAGGGAAGTTGTGGAGGCAGTGTTTCCAAATAGGTGGATAGGACGAGGAGGCCTTGTGAGCTGCTCATCTCGCTCCCCTGACGTGACGCAATTAGACTTCTTTCTCTGGGGCGCAGTGGAAGAGCATGTGTACCACAAATTTCCGCTACCAGAGAATACGCAACAACGTATTACCGCTTCGTGTGCCGCAAAATCTGGGGAAATACGAGTACTACAGCCTGTGTACCTCTCACTTGTTCACCGTCTCCACAAATGTAGTTATGCAAATATAGGGACTTCGAGCATCTGTTGAAGTGACACACCTTCATCAGCCGTGACGTTACTAATTATTCGTGCATCCGTCTTCCTTGCTGGACGTCATGAAAAAACTTGAAGTTTTTGTTGGCTATACAGGGTGTTACAAAAAGGTACGGCCAAACTTTCAGGAAACATTCCTCACACACAAAGAAAATAAATATGTTATGTGGACATGTGTCCGGAAACGCTCACTTTCCATGTTAGAGCTCATTTTATTACTTCTCTTCAAATCGCATTAATCATGGAAAGGAAACACACAGAAACAGAGCGTACCAGCGTGACTTCAAACACTTTCTTACAGGAAATGTTCAGAATGTCCTCCGTTAACGAGGATACATGCATCCACCCTCCGTCGCATGGAATCCTTGATGCGCTGATGCAGCCCTGGAGAATGGCGTATTGTATCACAGCCGTCCAAAATACCAACACGAAGAGTCTCTACATTTGGTACCGGGGTTGCGTAGGCAAGAGCTTTCAAATTCCCCCATGTATGAAAGTCAAGAGGGTTGAGGAAAGGAGAGCGTGGAGGCCATGGAATTGGTCCGCATCTACCAGTCCTTCGGTCACCGAATCTGTCGTTGAGAAGCGTACGAACACTTCGACTGAATTGTGCATGAGCTCCATCGTGCATGAACTACATGTTGTGTCGTACTTGTAAATGCACATGTTCTAGCAGCACAGGTAGAGTATCCCGTATGAAATCATGATAACGTGCTCCATTGAGCGTAGGTGGAAGAACATGGGGCCCAATCAAGACATCACCAACAATGCCTGCTCAAACGTTCACAGAAAATCTGTGTTGATGACGTGGTTGCACAATTGCGTGCGGCTTCTCGTCAGCCCACACATGTTGATTGTGAAAATTTACAATTTGATCACGTTAAAATGAAGCCTCATCCGTGAAGAGAACATTTGCGCTGAAATGAGGATTGACACATTGTTGGATGAACCATTCGCAGAAGTGTACACGTGGAGGCCAATCAGCTACTGATAGTGTCTGCACGCGCTGTACATGGTACAGAAACAACTGGTTCTCCAGTAGCACTCTCCACACAGTAACGTGGTCAACGTTATCTTGTACAGCAGCAACTTCTCTGACGCTGACAGTAGGGTTATCGTCAACTGCACGAAGAATTGCCTCGTCCATTGCAGGTGTCCTCGTCGTTCTAGGTCTTCCCAGTCGCGCGTCATAGGCTGGAATGTTCCGTGCTCCCTAAGACGCTGATCAATTGCTTTGAACGTCCTCCTGTCGGGACACCTTCGTTCTGGGAATCTGCCTCGATACAAGCGTACCGCGTCACGGCTATTGCCCGTGGTAATCCATACATCAAATGGGCATCTGCCAACTCCGCATTTGTAAACATTGCACAGACTGCAAAACGACGTTCGTGATGAACACTAACCTGTTGATGCTACGTACTGACGTGCTTGATGTTAATACTGTAGGGCAATGAGTCGCATGTCAACACAATCATCGAAGTCAACATTACCTTTCTTCAATTGGGCCAACTGGCGGTGAGTCGAGGAAGTACAGTACATACTGACGAAACTAAAATGAGCTCTAACGTGGAAGTTAAGCATTTCCGGACACATGTCCACATATCTTGAAGCAAAGCAAGCGCTGTATCATGTATAAGATACAGAGGCGAGCGAGTGCACGGGACTTACCCTAGTTCACTGCTAGTAGCGTCACGTCATCGTAACGCGCCTGCATATAGTATTGCACCACATTTAACATAAAAGTAAAAATTAAGATTTGTGTGTAAAACTTTGTTAAAGTATAGTTCTATGTAATAATGTTTCAGGTAACAAATCTTAATGTTATAAAATTAGTAGTTTACGTAAAATTCACGTTTTGAAAGAAAAATAGGAGGCGCTAAATAATGACGCTAGGAAGCCAAAATTTGGTGAGAAGGTGCAGTAAGAAGTCATTAATGAGTGGTGCTGGTTTCCAAAACCATAAAACTAAAATTGACTCCAGAATCCGCGTTTTTCGGAAAAATCAGAGGCGCGAAATAATAGAGCTACAATATTGAAAATTGGTAGGATGCTTCAGTTCACCCTAATAATAATAATGGAAATACCACAATCAGTTACCTCTTCTAGTTTTTTAGTAATTTAGTAAAAACTACTTTTGTGAGTAAAATGTACATAAGCATTATAGATTAAGTACTTTAAATTTTAATGATAAAACAAATTCTTTAAGACCAATGATCAGATAGGACAATTAACAAAGCTACACCAAGTTTTAGTCTTGTAGCATAATTAACAGCTGATACAAGTATTGATAAAGCTATGGTTCAGAGGTAACAATCTACCGTTAGTTCCATTGTAAAAATTCTAGAGAGTAAAGTTTTAATTTTAGCGGGCTGAGATTTTCTACGTGCTTCTGTACTGCTCAGATGTATGTATACAAAAATTGAGAAGTTTGTAAAGCTATTATTAAATGTGATATTTAAGATTATGTGCCTGAGATAGCGATCATTTGGAGGCTGCAGGCACCTGCATAGGAACGGAAAGAACAGATGCTCTCTTGGCGGTACGCGCCGGAGCTATATAAAAAGAGCGGCAGAGGCAGTAGTAAGCTCACTCCGCATTAGACCAACGCCTAGTCCACGCGAGCTTAACGTCCGATTGCGCCTCGCCTCGGGTGACGTCATAGCGGGCTGTGACATGCGCGTACTTAGCAATGTAAACGGACATTGAAAATCGCGAGGACTGTACACCGTCCTGGATCGTTTAGACTTCGGTAACAAACTGTTATTGTGCCGTCCGTGTGAAGTATAATTCCGCGTGGCAAGTGGTGACTAACTCCACTTTTAAGGCGAGCATTAATCTTTTTTTTTAACATTATTGCGAACTATTAATAGAGCACCGTTAGTTAGAGTAATGAACTATTCGGGAGGAACTTGCTGTAGAAGTCGCCTCTGAACTATTAAACGATTGGCTGAATTAACAATATTTAATGTCTTTAGCATTTTCAGAAGTTTCGAGTAATTTGTGTGAGCCTTTAAGATAATAAAATCTTGTTTGGAACTTTAAATTTTATTGAAGCAGCCCTAATCCCGTGAAGAACTATGGATATTTTTCGTTTACAGGAATGTGGCCGTGCAGACTGGGAACTAAGGTCAGTAAGTTTCCCTTCGTTTTCTGACTGGCCACCAAATTAGTTGCCAGGCTCGCGTGATTTAAGGTGGCAATGTTCAACTTTCATTCAACATTAAACAACGACTTCTTCGCCGTCCCACATATGTTGCATCGGCAATAGTCTGTTACGTGAAATGAACATTCAAACAACTCATTCGACAACTTCTTCGCCGCCCCACAATCTTTTCTTTATTTGTGTGTGAGGAATGTTTCCTGAAAGTTTGGCCGTACCTTTTTGTAACACCCTGTATATCATTAAGCATTGTGTTCAGGGCACCAGAACCAAGTCTTATCACTAAACTGTACCTCTTGTTTTCATTACTCTAGCAAAAACATACATATGATACTTTTTTAAAAAATCTTTGTGTTGAAATGGTTTTCGTCGATTTTCATTGGTTCTGCATTCCTGCCCATTCTGTGTGGCCCTGACGTAAGTGCATCCCTAAATTTTTTTGCGATTTTGAGATGGCAGAGTTAGGTAGGCGCACCGACAAAGTTTAGGAATAGGTTCTTCACACCAAAACAAGAAAAATATATCTAGTAAACAAGGGACGTAAAACGCATACATTAAGAGCTATCAGCTCAGGCTCAATAGAAGAGTGTTTTCTGTTTCACACTAAGAAGTGCTGATAGTTGTGTTTACTAGACATTATTCTCTTGTTTTGGTCTATACTTCATCCTTCTAATATACATAAGCATAGTCCTTTCTGTAGAAGAGACCTATTTCATAGTATCGAATATGAGCAAGAGCTCATATCTCTTAACGTATGCATTCTACAGTCCATGTTTACTAGAATTTTTTTTTACTTTTTTCAGTATAAGGAACCCTTCACTAAAGCTTGTAGGTATATTTTGGGACACCTTGTCATTATTAACTTTTGTGAAAATTTCAACATACAAAAATAAAGGTACAATGTGATTATGACGGAGATTGCTCCAAGTGACAGTGTATTCTTATTCAGACTGTCCCCTCAGCTAGTGAAGTAACTCTTCCCTAAGCCTCATCAGGCACAAAGGTCACATTACCATTATGGGCGTGGATCCCAAGCGACTGGAGAAAAGCGCTAGTGACTCCTGTGTATAAGAAGGGCAAAAGAACGGTCCCGCAAAATTACAGAACAATGTCCCTCATATCGGTTTGCTGCAGAATCCTCGAACATATTCTCAGTTGGTATGTAATAAATTTTCCTGAGACCGACAGTGTCAAATGGTGCAAGATGTTCGAAAATCTGAGGAAAATAGGAGTAATCTATAGGGAAAGACAGGTACAAGACCCAAGAAGGAATAATAAGATTATAAGAAAGAAGTCATTCAGATTAAAAGGGCTGTAAGACAGGAATAAAAGAAAGGTTCAAGAGTGGAATTCAAATTCAAGGTGAACGACTTTCAACAAAACTTGCTAAAGACACGTTATCATCGGTAAAAGTAAAAACAATTGCAGGATCCACTGAAAGGAATAAACAGTCTAATGAGTAGAGAGTACTGATTGATAATGAATCTAAAAGAAGACAAAAGTAATGAGAAGTACCATAAATGAAAGTCGAGACAAACGTAACGTCAGGATTGATAGTCACGAATTAGTTGAAGTTAGGGAATTCTACCAACCAGTCAACAAAATAACCAATGACAGACGGAGCAAGGAGGACATCAAAAGCACACTAGCACTGTTAAAAACGGAAGTGTACACGTTGTAAGTAGGCTGTTTAGGTTTTCTTATTGGTAACGCCACGTAGCGCTCTGTATGAAAATCACTGGCTGTGCCGTGTGCAGTCTGTGCCTGGTTTGCATTGTTGTCTGTCATTGTAGTGTTGGGGAGCGACACCTGGATGCTAACAGCGCGTAGCGTTGCGCAGTTGGAGGTGAGCCGCCAGCGGTGGTGGATGTGGGGAGAGAGATGGCGGAGTTTTGAAATTTGTAAGAATGGATGTCATGAACTGCTATATATATTATAAATATTAAGGGAATACATTGTTTGTTCTCTATCAAAATCTTTCATTTGCTAACTATGCCTATCAGTAGTTAGTGCCTTCAGTAGTTTGAATCTTTTATTTAGCTGGCAGTAGTGGCGCTCGCTGTATTGCAGTAGTTCGAGTAACGAAGATTTTTGGTGAGGTAAGTGATTTGTGAAAGGTATAGGTTAATGTTAGTCAGGGCCATTCTTTCATAGGATTTGTTAAAAGTCAGATTGCGTTGCGCTAAAAATATTGTGTGTCAGTTTAAGCACAGTCATGTATAATTGTTCTAAGGGGACGTTTCAACGTGTCCAATGTAGACCGTAATTTGAGGAACAAAGTTCTGTGAATGTGCGTTTGGTTCACAACATTGTATAGTAGTGAAACATGATGTGTGGGAAACCGAAACAAAAGAGAATAAAAGCATTTGAAATGTGTGCTACAGATGATTGTTGAAAATTAGGTCGACTGATACGTTCAGGAATTTGGAGGTTATGAGCAGAATCGAAAGGAATATGTGGAAATCACTGATAAGGAGAACGGACAGGATGAAAGGACATCTGTTAAGACATCACGGTATAACTTCCATTGTACTGGATGGAGCTGTAGAGAGTAAAAACTGTAGAGGAAGACAGGGATTGAAATATATCCACCAAATAACTGAAGACAGATGTTGCAAGTGCTACTCTGAGATGAAGAGGCTAAAGAGGTTGGCACAGGAGAGAAATTCGTGATGGGCCGCATCAAAGCTTTCAGAAAAGCGATGAAAAAAAGAAACAGTTGTCCTCGACGGCGAGTGCCCATCAGAGACAAGGATATCATTGGAGTGTCCCAGGGGAAGTGTGTCATGACCGCTATTATTCTCTGTTTACGTAAATGACAAGCCGGACAGGATGGGCGGCAATCTACGGTTGTTTGCTGATAATGCTGTGGTGTACGGTAAGGTTTCAAAGTCGACTGACGTGAGTGTAGAAGGAAACAAGATGACTTACACAAAATTTCTAGTTGGTGTGATGAATGGCAGCTAGGCCTAACTGCAGAAAAATGCAAGTTAATGCGGAAGTGTAGGACAAACAAACCCGTAATGTTCGATTTCGGTGTCCTGCTTGACACAGTCACGTTGTTTAAGCATTTGGGTGTAACATTGCGAGGCGATATGAAATGGAACGAGCATGTAAGGCCTGTGTTAAAAAATGTGACTGGTCGATTTAGGTTTATTTGAAGAACTGTATGAAAGTGTGGTTCGTCAATAAAGGAGACCACATATAGAGCGCTAGTGCGATCCATTCTTGAGTACTACACAAGTAGTTTGGATCCGTAGTAGGACAGTTTAAAGGAAGTCATCGAAACAATTCGAAGCGGTCTGCTAGATTTGTTATTGGAAGATTAGCATAACACGCCAATGCTATTTAGATGCTTCGGGAACTCAAATGGGAATCCCTATAGGATAAGGGACGTTCTCTTCAAAGAACAATATTGAGAAAATTTAGAGAACCATCATTTGTAGCTGGCTGCAGAACGGTTCCGTAGACTCCAACATACATTGCCCCTAAGGATCACGAAGCTAAGAGGGCTCGTACAGATATATATAAACAGTCATTTGTCCCTCGTTCTTTTTGCTAGTGTAACACCAAAGGAAATGACTAGTAGTGGTACAAGGTACCCTACACCACGTACTGTGAGGTGTATTTGTGTTCTGAATTCCATTCAGATGAAGAAATTAAGTTTCTTGTATTGTTTACTGCTGCACCCGTAGCTATGCAATAAAGCCTAATTATGAAGTTCAGTATTTAATTATCATCGTTCCTAATTATTAACCTAAGAAGTCTGCATATGTATTCGTCACCTTTTTCATGAATATCATTGTGAGTCCCTCCAGCTTATAGTTGAGCTTTATAACTAGAGATTCAGCTTCTGTAACATATAATAACATTGAGAGCGGACTGCCTTGACTCACTCATCTTTGAATTTCAATGTCTCCAGTACAGTGTCCAATAACGAGGATTCGAGCAATCATTCCTGTGAGGATATTCCGCAGCAAATTTAGAAACTGATCACTAAATACTATTTTTTCAGAATTGTGGAAAAGTAACAGTGACTGACTCGATTGAATGAGTTTGCGAATTAAATAAAGGCTTACGATCATTTAGCTCCCGAAAACTGACACAACAACTCTGTATTCATGAAATCTTTTTAGAATACTGCGACTAAATAAGGCTGTCTGGTCGTTTGTGATCACGTTTTTTGTTATCCTGATCATTCGGGCTTCGATTGTTCGTGCAGCCGTTTTGTAGTCAGAGTTCAGTAAACATATTGATCTCGGTTTGCTAACGTCTGTTGTTCCCTTTGAATTCCGGTGGTACGGAGGTACCGTTGATGATTTCGATAATGAAGTTGGTCAGCTGTTATCCCATTCCACTACCTTTCACAAAATTCCACTCGTAAGCCATCGGGACCAGATGCCTTTTTCATTGGATATGGTTTTAGTAGATTAAAACTGAAGAAACTGCAAAAAGGGGGGAATTTAAGGAGATGGGACCTGGATAAACTGAAGAAACCAGAGGTTGTACAGAGTTTCAGGGAGAGCATAAGGGAAAAATTGACAGAAATGGGGGAAAGAAATACAGTAGAAGAAGAATGGGTAGCTTTGAGGAATGAAGTAGTGAAGGCAGCAGAGGATCAAGTAGGTACAAAGACGAGGGCTGTTATAAATCGTTGGGTAACAGAAGAAATATTGAATTTAATTGATGAAATGAGAAAATATAAAAATTCAGTAAATGAAGCTGGCAAAAAGGAATACAAACGTCTCAAAAATGAGATCGACAGGAAGTGCAAAATGGCTAAGCAGGGATGGCTAGAGGACAAATGTAAGGATGTAGAGGCTTATCTCACTAGGGGTAAGATAGATACTGCCTACAGGAAAATTAAAGAGACCTTTGGAGAAAAGAGAGCCACTTGTACGAATATCAAGAGCTCAGATCGAAACCCAGTTCTAAGCAAGGAAGGGAAAGCAGAAAGGTGGAAGGAGTATATAGAGGGTCTATACAAGGGCGATGTACTTGAGGACAATATTATGGAAATGGAAGAGAATGTAGATGAAGATGAAATGGGAGATACGAAACTGCGTGAAGAGTTTGACTGAGCACTGTAAGACATGAGTCGAAACATGGCCCCGGGAATAGACAACATTCCATTAGAACTACCGACGGCCTTGGGAGAGCCAGTCCTGACAAAACTGTACCATCTGGTGAACAAGATGTTTGAAACAGGCGAAATACCCTCAGACTTCAAGAAGAATATAATAATTCCAATCCCAAAGAAAGCAGGTGTTGACAGATGTGAAAATTACCGAACAATTAGTTTAATAAGCCACAGCTGCAAAATACTAACGCGAATTCTGTACAGACGAATGGAAAAACTAGTAGAAGCCGACCTTGGGGAAGATCAGTTTGGATTCCATAGAAATACTGGAACACGTGAGGCAATCCTGACCTTACGACTTATCTTAGAAGAAGATTAAGGAAAGGCAAACCTACGTTCCTAGCATTTGTAGACTTAGAGAAAGCTTTTGACAATGTTGACTGGAATACTCTCTTTCAAATTCTAAAGGTGGCAGGGGTAAAATACAGGGAATGAAAGGTTATTTACAATTTGTACAGAAACCAGATGACATGAAAGGGGAACAGTGGTTGGGAAGGGAGTAAGACAGGGTTGTAGCCTCTCCCCGATGTTATTCAATCTGTATATTGAGCAAGCAGAAAAGGAAACAAAAGAAAAATTCTGAGTAGGTATTAAAATCCATGGAGAAGAAATAAAAACTTTGAGGTTCGCCGATGACATTGTAATTTTGTCAGAGACAGCAAAGGACTTGGAAGAGCAATTGAACGGAATGGAGAGTGTCTTGAAAGGAGTATATAAGATGAACATCAACAAAAGCGAAACGAGAATAATGGAATGTAGTCGAATTAAGACGGGTGATGCTGAGGGAATTACATTGGGAAATGAGACTCTTAAAGTAGTAAAGGGGTTTTGCTATTGGGAGAGCAAAATAACTGCTGATGGTCGAAGTAGAGAGGATATAAAATGTAGACTGGCAATGGCAAGGAAAGCGTTTCTGAAGAAGAGAAATTTGTTAACATCGAGTATAGATTTAAGTGTCAGGAAGTCATTTCTGAAAGTATTTGTATGGAGTGTAGCCATGTATGGAAGTGAAACATGGACGATAAATAGTTTGGACAGGAAGAGAATAGAAGCTTTCGAAATGTGGTGCTACTGAAGAATGCTGAAGATTAGATGGGTAGATCACATAACTAACGAGGAAGTATTGAATAGGATTGGGGAGAAGAGAAGTTTATGGCACAACTTGACCAGAAGAAGGGATCGGTTGGTAGGACATGTTTTGGGGCATCAAGGGATCACCAATTTAGTATTGGAGGGCAGCGTGGAGGGTAAAAATCGTAGAGGGAGGCCAAGAGATGAATACACTAAGCAGATTCAGAAGGATGTAGGTTGCAGTAGGTACTGGGAGATGAAGAAGCTTGCACAGGATAGAGTAGCATGGAGAGCTGCATCAAACCAGTCTCAGGACTGAAGACAACAACAACAACATGGTTTTACAATGTCTAACAGCTCTTCTCTAGAAAAAGTTGTCACTATCTTCGTATTATCTTCCACTGTTACAAAAGCATTTGTTCCTTCTAGAACCGCATCTGCCAACCGTTGCTCATAAGGCGTCGCAGTGTATAGTTCCATATAAAACCGATGGATTTCCTTGACTATGTATTTTAGTTCTGTGAGTATTTCGTCATATTGCGATGTAGGTTTAACTATCAGGCCCTCGAACTTCTTCATTCTTAACTTAGTTAAAATTGCTTTCGTTTTCTTTATACCTGCGAAATGGTCAACATATAAAACTGGCTTACTATATAGGTCTTGTAAGCAGCAATAATAAAATTCTGTTCCATTGTTAGCGTAGCTTTGCTTTTGCTTGTGAGATCAGTGTCCGTCTGAGATTTTTATTCGAATTGTTGTGACATCTTCACTATGATCTCATGCACAAGTCTCCTATATTTGTGGGTTTAATGTTTCATCGTTGAGAATACTAACATTTAATTTTCAAAATCCACGCCCCCACTTTGTTTTTTGCGCCACAGCAGTAGTAGGGAGATGGTGTTCTCGGCGCAATATTGATATCAAATTGATAAACAAATTAATTAAATTGATCAATTAATTCCTCTCTGACCACGCCTATCTCAACCCTTGACCAAGCCCATTTCCACCCCCAGCCTTAACGTGGGCCCCAGCCCAACCCTCCACAACCATCCCCCAACGTAAACTATTGGCTGGAATTTCGAATTTTTGCGCGAATTTCGAACTGTGGCAGGACTTCTTTGTCTAACCCCAACCCCCCACCTGGAAATTTGTGGGACTCAAACCTGGTCCCGTGGACAGAAAGCCCAAGGGCACCCCCTAACACAATTATACCACCAGAGGAGTTTGGAATTGGCGGAAAACACTGGTCCTACTGGATGGAAAGTCCATGTGCACCTCTAACACATGGAAACTGTCCAAAAGCAAGAGAGGAAGGTTAAATTAGTGTACCTATTTATTTTGGTCAGGGAAATGAAGTAAATATAGCTTATAATTACGTAATTAGTCATAAGTATTGTCTCTTCTTACACAAGGATGGCCTACAATGGCGATACAGATAAAAAACTGACGACACCATAAAATTGGTGCTATCCTACTGGGAAAATATTTCGCAGTACTACTCAAAACTAGTGGCAGACACACTCAAACTCTACTCTTCACCTACAAGCTGGCAATTAAAAGGCAGGGGTGTGGGGTACTACTATTATTCCTTCTTGCTGAGAATGTGCTCAACTGAGATGCTGGTGTTGGACAGAAAAGTTATGTAAGTGTCAGATGCCTGCTCAAAAACCATCCAACAGCCCAGGTAACCAAAGATAATACATGCTACCACAACTGATGGAAAAAAATTATCACAGTTCTAATTATACTTTAAAATTATCATGAAGAAACCAGTAGTCATAATGAATGGGTCATAATGCAACATATCTATCGGGAAAAATCATCGTCCTAAAAGACTGCAGAGGAGGCGGTGCATTCTCATCAAAAGGCGTCCACAAAATGTCGAACATCGAGGCCCTCTTACCCCACTCAGGCCCCTCCCTCCCACCATCCATCCTCCTGCGGGGGAGGGAGGGGCATCGACACAGCCTTTTTTAAACAGCCAGGTGCTCTGCCGAGCACCTCAGAGTTTTTCTGTGGCCAACAGCCATCCCCTTGTGGTTGCTGGCTGCACTCGGTCTTCCGCCATACCTCTGCAGATGCTGACCACCTCGAGGCTATGCTCCCTTTGCCAACACAATAGAATGTAAAGTCAACTAAATAATAGAAGCTAAAAGGATGGCCACCCTGATTGCAACTTGTTTGTCTAAAGTACGGCAAAGTAGCACCATCCTCACATGCTCCCAGGGTTTCCAACACGCCTGTGATTCTCCAATGAACAGTTTTATTTAATGTCAACGAAACTCTTTCTTGCGACATATTTCTCAGAAAGACCTGACCCCTCTGGGACAACAACGAAATTCTGGAGAATGCTCCAGATTTCTTTTTCAAATGGCAAAGCGATTTGGTGTGTTTCTGCGGCCCCACTGTCACTCCTCTGTGGCCCTCCACTATCCTCCTTGGTCACTCGCGGCACACAGCCTGCCTTGAGGCGGCTGCCCTTAGCTAACACAACAGGGAAATTTAGCAGTGCCGCCACAACCCTCGTCGAAGTGTGGAAGTGCCCAGCGACCACCCCCAGTAGACAAGCCCCTCGCTCCCAACAGCCTGCCATTCTGCGATGGAGAACAATTGTATTTAACGTCAATGCAACTCTTTCTTACGATCTTTTGAACGTATTTCTCAGAAAGACTGGACCCCTCTGGAACAACAACGGAATTCCGGAGAACGCTCCAGATGGCTTTTTCAGACGTTGGCTGCATGGGAAATGGGAAACCTTACGCCTAAAGTGACCGCAGCCCCACACCACAGTGTCTTCAGTACAAAGTACCCCGGCGCGCACACTGCTGGGCGGTCAGCATTATCGACGCCAGCATATAATAGAGAGTGACACTGGCATCCCCAAGAACAAAACTGTGATGGATGAGGGCTATCCCAACTGCGGTCTGTTAGTCTAAAGGGACAGCTGCGACCTCTTAGGGAACTCAGCCACCACACCATTCTGAGCACTGGACGGTAACATTTGTATTTGGCATCAACGCAATTCCTATAATAAAGCAACTATAAAAAAAAACGGAAAACACAATCGTAATGACAATAAATGTCCTCTTTGTACGAAAATAGGCACAGTCTATTTTCTTCCAATTTTACAAAGAGAATCTGTATAGCTTTCAGCTTCAATTACAGGATACAATTCACATTTCACTATTTTTCGACATCCAGCGAAGAAAACCGCCGTCAATTACAAATGATCAGCAGAGACATGCCCTCCCTGCGTAAAATTGGGAAGAAACGTCCACTATTTTGATATGAAAACGCCGGTCACTGCACAACGTGCTCGTTATTTCAAAAACGTCTTTGTAGTGAAGAAAAAGCCAGAATTTAAACTCCGAAGTAAAAACATCCATTTTAAGTAACTTCTTTCAGCTTGATGGACAAATTATACGATCTGAGAGCACCTCTCGCGTTCAAATCTATGTCTGCAAATAAACTGTCATGCATGTGTTTATTACAAACATTTCAGACACGTGAAATAACATTAGAGAATACAAACTTTCATGCCATTAGCTCACATGTCGGAAAAGAAACACAGTCATTTTACGTTCGACAGCAACAGGCTATAATTCAAGAGGACATAGCTGTTGTGTACACCACGGCAGGTCTCGTTTCACCATTGCAATGCTATGTCATACAAGCGTTTACGAAACTTATCGTGAGAGTATGTCTTGTAATGGAATAATAAGATTTTATCACGTATTTGTTCAATTACATCGAAACCAATTACCTGTCTTTGCTTACATTTGGCATATTTGATGCATAAGTCACGTCTACCAAGAAGTCTGTAAAGTTTCTGTCATACAGAAGCAGATTCTTGCGTTCTAGTTTTGCAAGCAGTTTGATCATCACAACATGTTTCACACAATCTACTCACAAGCCGGGAAAAAGACCACTATAATTTCTAGATTCCACAACGAACAGTAATTCAAGTGGTGTCTAGTTTATATATACAAGTTATGAAGTATGAAATAACGTCTATTTTTTAAACACAAAATCGTGATGATAATAAACAAACAGTAATCAGTCTACGAGACTAGAGACAGCAAATTCCTATTAGTTTTATGAGCAAAACCGGTGTAGTTTTGAGAGAACTACGTGCATCCAAACTTTAACCAGTTATAGCACTCTTTGCAATAGAACCTTATATAAGACTTTGTCGTGTCTCTCTCCCGATATATCGAAAAACAATTACCGTCCGTGTGTTGTCGTTGAGGATATTACGTATACCGTATCGCTCCAGAGAAGCGAAATTCTTTCCCAACACGTTAACACCAGTTGTATGGTATCATCAGTTTTTGAGCTGTTTAGGTTTTAGGCCACCTATGTGTAGCGCTAGCAATACAGCCAACCTCCCTTTCCTACATCTGGACTGTTTCCATGTATTGCGGGTGCACATGGGCTTTCCTTCCAGTAGAACAAGCCTTCGAGTCCCGGAAAGGGTAACATAATTTTTAAATTTTCGCCAATTCAAAGCGCCTCTGGTGGTATAATTGTGTAAGAGTGCTGCACTTAAGCTTTCTATCCAAGGAGGACCAGGGTTTGAGTCCCCGAAAGGGCACTGCCAATTTGTATTTCCCTCCAATTCCCTTTTACAAGTGAGAAAAACACGTGACGACATCCAGGGATGAGTTTGGATATGGTCAGGGTGGTGGAATTAATTGATCAATTCAATTAATTTGCATATGTATTTGATATCAAAACTGCACCAAGAACCCCACCTCCCTACTACTCACAGTGATCTGAAAAAGTAGCAGGCATTGTTTCCACAGCGAATTAGTCCTTCCAATGTATTGTTCTTACCAGTTATGCTTGCTGCTTGGTTGTAAATCAAAATAACTTTGACAATTGTGTGGTTTTTTTTATTTCCAAGGCGTCCTACGGGTGTAAGGTTTTGACCAATCAGAGAGTTCTTACAGGAAATTACTGTTAGGCATTTGATCCTACCTTGCTAAAAACATTCCCAATCTCCTACAATTATTAGGTTTTCTCGGACATTTTGTAGTAACTATACCAATTCAGTTTTTAAAAAAAATTGCTCTCTCTCTGTCTTGGAATTATTGGTGGAGGAGACATAAGCATTCACTAAAGTTATATCGAAATTTTGACACATCGTACCTCTTCCTGACTCTAAAAATTACAGATTTTGCTTAGATATACTACCTCTAGCCAAAATTGCAGTAGCAAAGTGATATTCGACAACCACATTTAAAATTGTGTTAAAACTTGGTATGCTAAGAACTAGGATCAATACCCCGTGCAAGACAACTATATTGATGTCAGAATTATAAGCAAAATCCTTTAGAGAAGATATTTTATGCGCACTTTGAATTCTCTTCATAATTAATATCACTATGCTGTACGTTTGTTCCATCTCTTCGAATATATTTACACACGTAGACATAGTCAGTATTCACTATTATACTGCATGTATCTCAAGAAAGGCACAAGCAATCGAGTTTCTACGTTTACCGTAAAGATTCAGATTTGATTCCATTTAGGTTGTCGTCAACTTTCACATCATCAATCAGTATTGCTGATGATTCGGTGTGTTTTGCTGCCTGTTGTTCCCTCCATTGCAGTAACCAGTCTGTTCTATCTGAGTTTTTAACTGAATTTTGACCTTCAGATATTCTCCTTCGCGTAGTGCGACCGCTACTTGCTGGGCCTTCAACGCATTTTGTACTTCTACTTTGACTGATAGCTGGGTTGTTCCCTTCGTTTTTCTTGTCGATTCGAGTGTTGGGACCAACAATGGTGTACTTTGTCTTTCAACTGTAGTTGACGTAATTTGTCTCTTGTTTAGGGAGCTTCTATTTCACCTGCTAGATGAGCTATTCGCATTTTCTTATTCTTACGAGATGTTAAGCAACACACTTCAGGCACATTATTGTCCTTTTCTGCGGTGGGTACGTCACCTGGCATTGGTTTCGATTGGGAAACTTCTCCGATTTCGGTACTCTGTGTGTTTCTCATTCGCTGCGGGCTAACATCACTGCACTGTGTCGAGACTACGCGTGCATTTCTAAAGTTGGTATCACTGAGGCATTCTATCTTTCCGCTTCCTGAATATTGCCTGCGGTCGCGCAGCACCGCGGGCCGCGGCTGCATACGTCAGAGGCATGTATACAGCGCAGGTCGTGCGCTCGACAGCATCTCTGGACGGTAGCTGGACCACGGGCAGCCGCGAGCGCTCCGCACACACATCGTCAGTGGGGTTGCAAATTGCGCACGTCCTAAGCTGTCCGTCATAGACGACCAACGCACGGTGGACAGAAACAGTTATGAATGACGGGATTTGTTTCAACAAGCTCGACGAGCTCCACTGAGAACAGGCAAGGGAAACCCATTGCTCCATCTCTCTTCATAAACAGAAATTAAACTCCCATAATCATTGAAAACTCGACTGATGCACATATTAGGTTCTCAAATGGGAGTTCGAATACACGTACGGTGCGCAAACCGAGGCCACCATACTTTATGTGAACCTCACTTACACTTCTGTTTCCGTGTGAGTATTCATAGAACCATCTGTCTCTTCACTAACACGATTACAGTTTCTTGAATCGTTAAGTTTCAAATAAGCAATAATAGCCAACAGCGAAAGGTGTATCCCAATAATTTCAGTCGACGGAATTTTCACCTTCTCAATAACAAACGTTTGAAACTCAAATGCACTATGCTTCACACAATCTTGATCAAATGTAAACTTTAAAGTCTCACGTCTTTAAATCAAGGACGACTTCAAACAGACATCACAATCAGTATAAACTGCAACAACTATGATACAATGTCGACAATAGCAAAGAAGTTGAATAACCGTGAAGAAGCGAAATACTCAACAACCAACACAGCAAATTTGCCTTGCTTTCAGCAGAGCGCAGCTCTACGTAAACACATCCGCTCGTCACGAAGCCTAAAGCCCTACTGCCTCGGCCACCTTGAGATGGTTCCAGCCCCACCGAAATACTCAACCTGTCACACGCTGGTAGCGTCCACTGTCCATTCTCCTACTTGCTCGCACCGTGTCTTTTATTCCCACAAGAGACTCGGATCCTGCTATACATCCGCACTCCCTACATGCGCCTACAGATGTGCTATATACAAGGTGAACATTAATAAAACAGGCAAACTGCTGGGATGGAAGCCTGGCTGGAAATGGAAAAGAAGGGCACTATGAACGCGTGTCCGAAAATGAGTCGTTGCCACGGTAGATGTCGCCGACGAATGGAAGTTACTCTAATCGCAGGCTATGTGTTCCCTGTGTGTTGCAGGCTGTGTTTCTGATGTAGCGTACCATAAGCAGCAGATTGGTCCGGTATTCATGTCCTGAATAAATCGAGATTTTATATACAGCCAAGTAGATGGAAAGGATCGAGAGGGAGCACAGCTATACCAAAACAAGTATCCTAACAGACACCAAACACATAACACAACATTTGAAGTCCTTTTGAGTGTTTGTGTGGTGAAAAGTCCTTTCAGACAGATGAGCGTTCCCGGAGGCGGCGGACTGTTCGTTCACCTGATCTAGAGGACCTTGTTTTACGGGATATTGAGACCGACCCCGGTACAAACTCCTGGATTGTGCCCCGCCAACATGGTGTAAGCCAAAGCGCGATTATGTGTATCCTGCATGACAACCGCTACTATCGCTGCTACAAGTGCGAAGGTTCTCAGCAGCTGATTTCGCGCTGTGGGAAGGACTTTGTAGATGGTTTTTGCACCAGATCAACACAATTATGGGTCTTCTGTCATCAGTCCTCTTTACCGTTTGTAGAAGTTTTTACCAAAAGTGACATCATCAGTGTACATGATAGTCATCTGTGGGCTACAGGCAGCCTTCGCTGAATGGTTGAGGCATCGCATCAGCGTCGGATCAGCATCAGTGTAGGGGGAGCACTGGTTGTTATTCCACAATGGGGGAACGTACCTGGACTTACAACAGATTACTCTGTCTAGGCTGCATTAGAACGTGCCTTTGCAGTACGACGTTATGTGGTTTCCGTACAACGGAGCACAACCCCACTTGTGCATTACAGTTCGCCGACACCTGGACAGTATCTTTTCCGGGCATTGGACAGTACAGGCCTGCTCGTCACCAGACCTTAACCACTTAATTTGCATGCCAGGGGCGCCTGAAAAGTGTTGTGTATGCGGAACCAGTTTCTAATGTGCAGACCCTTCGGCAGCGTGTTCACGACGCCTGTGATGTTATTTGAAGAGAGGCCGGAAAATGCGAAAGAGTGGTGCAATCGCGATGCGACGTGTGAACGCGTGCATTGCATCCCAAGGAGGCCACTTTTAACATCTGCTGTGACGTGGATGTGATACAGCTCTGTACTGTGTTTCGGGACGATTTTATGTCGTTGCACACACACCGTCCATTTCCAGACACACGTTCATAGGTTCTTTTTTCCTCCTTTTCCATTAAGGAATCCGTCCCTGCAGTTTGTCGGTTTTATTAATGTTCATCCTGTGTACGTGTGTGGTGTTCGCTCTTTCTGGCATGTACAGATGCACAGCAGATCCCAAGCCTCTTGCAAGAATACAGGACTCGTTGTGAATGGAAATTGGTTGCTATTAGGACGTGACAAATTAAGAATCTGTGTCAGGCAACTCTGTATTTCCTGCTGCATGCCCAAGAGGACGCACTACGCGAAAGGTGGCACCTTAATCATTCCTTAGTTACCATTGGTAATAAAGTGAGCCTAATTGTACCTAATAACTTCATCAATCGTGTCGTAATAACAAATGTGGAAGAATCTTAAATGACAAATCACCGGCGTCTATAAATCTTGTTATTTATTTCCAAACTTGGTACCACAAAATGGTTCAAATGGCTCCGAGCACTATGGGACTTAACATCTGAGGTCATCAGTCCCCTAGAACTTAGAACTACTTAAACCTAACCAACCTAAGGACATTACACTAATCCATGCCCGAGGCAGGATTCGAACCTGCGACCGTAGCGGTCTCGCGGTTCCAGACAGAAGCGCCTAGAACCGCTCGGCCACACCGGCCGGCAAACTTGGTACCACATTGGACTTGCAAAATAGAGACAATGTTAAACTACTTTAGTCGCTTACGTAAGGACGAAAGAGGGACGAATTAATTAAATCAGCTCGGGGATTTAGCGCGGAAACCTCTTCACAAGTTCAGCATAAGAACGTAGTTTAGAATGAATCTTCTAATATGCAGTCACCTAGAGAATCCAGAGAGACAGAAATCAGCAAGAGCAGAAGACCAATCGTCCCACACTACAATAAATCCCAGGGAGCCTCGGATTATTCACTTGCGACAATAAATATTGGTTTAAGATAAATTCGCGAGCCAAAATTTTCTCCAGGTAAGGAGGTTATAGTCAAAGTTGGAATGGCCGATGATCTCGTAGGGTCCAAAACCGTGGTATGAAAAACCGTAAGCCGTGATCAGCATTAAATTTAGGAGAAACGGAAAGAACACTTCACCCCCATCTAACTGCATCTGAGAATCGCGGACGTAGAAATGAGTATACAGCCCAACGCAACGACTTGACTTCATGGCTTTATGTTCCACGCAAAATGACTAAACCCCACACGTAAAAGCAAAAACATGTAAAGTGAATAACTCTCTACTCCTGATTTTTGTAATAACAGCAGTTTCCAATGCGACCTAATTTAACACGTTAACTCCACGTTCCATCACAATGTGTCTATTCATCGGATGCTAGGTCTGAGGTCTTTACGAAAATTCACAAGCCTCTCCCCGGACCCTGCGTCCATAGTTCTTTACGGAGGGGTGGAAACTGACCAACCCCGGCGCTTGTTAAAAAGCGTGGACCCCTAAGCCAACGGAAGGGCTGGAAAATCGCTGGCGGCCATTGCCCTTAGGTTCTTTCTGAACGGTGGAAGTTTCCAGAAAGTTCTATAAAGTTCTGCACCACGTTCTACAGGGCCAGTCAAACAGCTCAATTTTGAAAGTGGTAGGAAGTCTCGTTCCTGGAGCCAAAGAGCTCTCCCAAAACTCCCAGAGAGAAAAATAATGGGGCTGTCTCAGACATGAAGTTATATCTACGTGTTCCTATCTCATGCTCATGACTTAAAAACTTGGTGACAATACTCAGTAAATGCCTGAAGATGGACGTGAAATCGAAAACCAGTTAACACAATAAAAGTAATACTCTAGAACAAGACTAGTGCTTTCCATTTATTACTTCAGTGGGAAGTGGCATGTAGAAAGGAATGAGGTTGCTGATACCATTAACTAAATGGAAAATAAAATAAATTCAAATTGTGAGACGCGCAAATGGACAAAACATATGAACTGTCTTCTCATGCCCAGGATGTTAAGCAGATATTCTAGATAAATATGAATCTGGCCCTGTAATGCAGCTAATATTAGGTGCAACTAGAAATGCTGCTGTCACGTAAGTAGAATTAATAAATTAATAAAAGTGGAAGTTTGGGATCTATTCTCTAAAGACAAAACATCTATTGCCTTTTACGTTCTACATGTGATTTATCATTGTGCTTTAAGGGGTCAAGTGATACACAACTTCCAACACTCAATGAGAAAATATTTAACTCTAGGCCATATGGAATTGACAATTATTAAATTCGTTATCTCTACAAATGAAAATTTTTATCACAGGCAAGAATGATTAAAAATCTTCATAAGCTAACTTATATATACGATGGCGTAGATGATGAATGCACTGAGTTGGTGGAGAATAATTTTACTTTTTAAACCAATGAAAAACTCTCATGTACTCAATGTGAGGGTAGGTTAGTATCTTAGCTCTTGATATTCAATGGTCAAATAGTACGCAAGCTGGAGTGAGCAAAATCTCAACTCAACATTTACTGTGGTCTAATGCGCGATGGTAATCTACCAAGCGGGATCTTCAACGGCGTTATCTCCGTGCTGGATCTGAAACGCTAATTCCCTACTCTGGCCTTGACTGAATTCACTGTCTCAACTTTCCTGCATTCCGTATAACGTTAATGTTTCCCTGGTCCAAATATGGCAGTTGCACACTTGCTAAGGGTTGGAGTGACATGCATAATTTCTTTGCCCTCAAAAATTCCTGTAGGAATAATTAACTACCTCTTTGCTATCTGTAATCACGATACGTGAAGCATATCGTCCACACTTCACAGAAGCAAAGCTCTCGACGCCCTCGCAATTTTCCCCACACTTGTGCGGTCTGCTGTGAGATGAGAGAGATTTCTAGAAATTTTAATTCCCAAAATCCTTTCATATGATGGAGATCTCCCCAATGTGTCGCGTCTGCGTCGCCCAGTGCGGCTCAAGCCAATCGCCGTCTCGTTGAAGGTGAATTTTATTTTTCTTGCTGGGTCGCCGCCTAGCCCTGTTAAAGCCATCCATCCAGCCACTTATTCTCGGTCCCGGCCTTATTTACGTTAAACGGAATATTGTATTGTTCTGGCCTTATCCCTTTCTGCAGTGAAGCTCACCGTTCTCTTGATGAGAGGGGTTTTCCAATGCCATTAACCACCTGCTCGGTTCGTCTCCAAAATTCGTTTCACTTTAAGTTACTTATGCTCGCCCCTGTCCTCATATTGGTAGATATTATTTTGTTACTTTTCGGTGCATGAGATTACCTCAGTTTCTTTGTTGATACAATATAATTATTATTATCTGAGGATGTCATACTGCATCGTACTGTCGTTATGGATCAAGCTCATGTAAGGTCCGTAAAATAAGGATGCCTTACAAAATGTCCAGCAAAAACTTCTTCTACAAGCATCGACGTATAACAAACAAAAATATATGTCAGAAATACTGAATAAAAGGGTGGTCTGTCAAGAAAAGGTAACATTTTTAAGGAGGTACGGAAACAAAGAACCCGGTTTAAGCAGAGATTACGAGGGGCATTCGGTAAGTAATGAAACACATTTTTTTTCTCGGCCGATATTTGTTGAGAAAATGCAGGATGCGTTCCGGGATATCATGGAATGTTCCTGCTTCAGTTCCTATAGTTGCATGTAGTCCTGATAGGTGGCGGCACTATATGTAACTCCTCCCGTCCAGGCCATGAAGGCTCAAGGTACCGACCGGCCGCCGGGTCACACTCAGATCATAGGAATTACTGGATGCGGATATGGAGGGGCGTGTAGTCAGCACACCGCTCTCCCAGACGTATGTCAGTTTCTGAGACTGCAGCCACTACTTCTTAATCAAGTAGCCCCTCAGTTTACCTCACAAGGGCTGTGTGTACCCCGTTTGCCAACAGCGCTCTGCAGACCAGATGGTCACCCATCCAAGTCTTAGCCCAGACCGACAGCGCTTAACTTGATTGGAACCGTTGTTGCCACTGCGGCAAGGCCGTTGACGGCGCTATACGTATCCTTGAAAATTGTGTGTGTTGCAAGCAGAAAGTGGTCACTGAGTTTCTTTTGGCGCAAAACAAAAGCATTGCAGATATACATAGTCAATGGCACGGTGTCTACAGAGACCTTGCAGTGAACAAAAGCAAGGAGATTCGTTGCGTGAGGCATGTGTCATCATTGCAACAAAGTCACCCAAGCCTGCTCGATCTCACACAATTTTGGAAAGGTCTAACAGTCTCATTCGAGGTGACTGACGGATCACAGTGAAACATCTCGCTGCACAACTGGGCGTCTCTGTTGGTTGTGCTGATGCTCTTGCCCACCCGTTGGGGTACTCAAAGTCTTGTGGCCACTATGTTCCTATCCGCGTAACAGAAGACTATAAAGAGCAACGAAAGATTGATTATGTGCGCGCAATTGCTTGCATACCATGACGGTGTTCGTGACAGTTTTTTTTTCGAATGTCGCCAGAGGCAATGAAACATGGGTTTATCACTTCCAACCGAACTCAAATTGATAATCGTTAGTGTGGCGGCCAGATCACCTCTCCTCCAAAGAAGAAGTTCATAGCTGCACCCTCAGTCAGTAAACTCTTAGCAAGGATCCTCTGGTACTCTAAAGAGGTTACTGCGTGTGACGTTCTCTCTGTTGTTGCAACTACCCCTTCTGAAGTGCATTGTGGTACCGTCAGGAAATTGAAGAAACGGCTTCGGCGTGTTCGTCGCCGTAATAATGGAAACGAATTACTCTTTCTCCATGACAACGCAAGGCCTTACGCAAATCTTAGCAACCGAGAGAATCTGACAAGACTTCACTCTAGTGTTATTCCTCAGCCAGCCTACAACCCTGATCTCGTCCCTTCAGATTTCAAAAAAATGGTTCAAATGACTCTGAGCACTTAACTTCTGAGGTCATAAGTCCCCTAGAACTTAGAACTACTTAAACCTAACTAACCTAAGGACATCATACACATCCATGCCCGAGGCAGGATTCGAACCTGCGACCAAAGCGGTCGCTCTGTTCCAGACTGTAGTGCCTAGAACCGCTCGGCCTTCCGGCCGGCCCTTCCGATTTCGATCCGTTTGCCCTAGAGACGGATGCACTCCGAAGGAAGCAGTGCTTCGTTGGCTTCGAGATCTACTAGTGGCGCGGTACAAGAAATCATACAAGCCGTTCCAGAAAGGTTTCGTAAGACCATCGCATTGATAGTAGATAAAATTGGAAACCAGAGGTTTGTAACGATAGGAGTGGAAAATAATATAGTGCATTGGAATTCTGAATAAAACCAACTTTCTTTCAAAAAAATGTTTTGTGTTACTTATTAAAAAACACTCGTAGTAACTTTAAAGGATCACAGTGGGAGATGGTGTGCAGACGAGTGCATTTTCAGGTGTGGCCAGTTTTCTGACACATAGAAGTACTTTATAATGAAACTTCACATGACTTCGAGGATTTGGAGGCGATGGAAACATTGCAGTGGAGTGGAAACACAGGCGATGTTGAATGAGAAAGGACTGGTCGTATTAAGGGTTTATGTGTGAACTGCTATCATCAGTGTTTTATAACATTTCGTACGTCTCTCTCTCCGTCTCTCTGTCTCTCTCTCTCTCCCCCTTTCTGTGTGTGGGTATGTGTGTGCTTCATAAGTATGGGGCCCCTCCACACCTATACCAACGTGGTGACCAAACCAAAGGTTCTACTGTCACCTCTGTATAACATGTTAGTTTTTTAATCAGGAGTCACAGGATGCGGGCTTTGATGTTATCCATGTGTCTGGGTAATATTACTCATTAACATGGTGCATCAAGAAATAAAAAGTGGACGAAAGCGATCGAAGGGTAGCTGTTGTAAGGGCAGAGGAAAAAAAGTGGCAAGGCAAGCTCCAAGGGAAAAAAACTCTGCGACAGTAGGATGGGTAGTAAGGGCAGTAGCGGCTTGCTATCTGCGACAGTGCATGCAAGGTGTGGTTACGTTAGTGCGAGGTATCGTGCATCGTTACCTTTGTCGTAGCTGGAGCTCGTTGTGGGGCTTGTTGCAGTTGCAGCGTCCCTGCAACAGTTCAAGGTCGTTGTACATTAGTGGGCGATCGGTCAAGATCGACTCACAGTGTAGGGGGGGAGGGGGGGAGGTTGGTTTGCGTGCTGTGTCCAGTACGCTTTCCCTGCGGTTACCTGTTTTTCGGCTGGTCGAACATCTGGGGTTACCAGTAGTAGCTGTGTTGCAGAGGCTCGCCAGTACTGCCGTGTTAGCGTGCTATGGACCATAGATGTTAAGTTCGTAGCCAGTAGTTTCTTTGGCCTGTTATGCTTCCATCTATGGTTATGGTCGTAGTTACCCAGAGAAAGGATAAACGGGTTACGCGAGTGTCTCATGTTATTGTACAGTCGTGTGGAGAGTTTTTGGAATACCTGCAAGATAGTATCTAGCCGGTATTCCCGGTGAAGGTGCGCGATGCGGTGTGTGTGTGCGTGTGTGTGTGAGTCTGTACGCTTCACGTCTCCCGCCAGTGCTGTGAACAAAGCTCCCTTATAGCGAACGGTAGTGAGAAACTGCGACACTGCCGTCGAGGGCACGTGTCTGGGCGCGCGGCGCCACCTGCTGGGAATCTGGCTCAGACGCTGCAATCACCCCGGTAGCAGCGGCAGCAGCAGCGGCAGCTCGGGGCCGCAGCAGGCACTCACGGGTCCTCAGCGTAATCCCATTATCGCAGCGACTGCGTCGTGCCCGTGTCACCCTAATGAGGTTCTCTATGACGGCGGTGCCGGCAAGACGCCCCGGAAGGACACGGCACGCCGCGCCGGGCCGCCATCACTGCGCTCCTGTCTTGCGTAAGCGCGCCACGCTAACGTCAAACTTTGATTGGCAACCACACCGTCATTGCTTTGATGATTGCCATGTTACTACATATTTGTGTCGCATTACATTTAGACTGAGATACATGTGTGAAACGATGATACATCAGATGTCCTTAATGTGAGATTAAATCTTGCTGAGGTACGGAGTACTAATTTGCTGATGTGACTTTCTCTGTGCGACATTACTCTGTGAGATAGAATAAGTAACTTCCTGCAGAATATTAAATGACACCTTCACCATTTCCTGATTCATAAGCGGAGACGTGATTTAATGCTCCATATTTATACAAAACTCTTGATAGCTGATGTTCAGAGAAATTCGTAACAGATGCAGCAACAGGTAACAAGCAAAGATTAAACTTAATCCATTATTCATTCACTAAGGATGAAAGACTCTCATGGGATTGATAAAATATGAAGTACGATTGTTGAATCAGTGTACTCAGTCAACTATGCAATGCATTTTCAGGTGAGGTCAGTTTCCTGAAGTACTCTATAGCGACACTTGTACGCTATAACAAGGGGGAAATACATATGCAGCTACCAGTACTCTCGATCGTGTTTGAAACAAATGATGCGTACGAGACTGTCTACAGTATCATATCCCCTACTACACTGATTCCCTGGTGAGCGGTTTGCGATATAGCTATCGTACAGTTTGGGAATTGGGGACTTTAAGGCCAGCAAAAAAATGGTTCAAATGGCTCTGAGCACTATGGAACTACTGAGGTCATCAGTCGCCTAGAACTTAGAAGTACTTAAACCTAAATAACACAAGGACATCTATCATTTGTTCAAAACTAATAATTCGTGACGTAAATTTCTTATATGGAATTGCGGGGATACAGCAGTCAGTCGCACACCCACTGAATTTTTTTTCTTACTCATCCAGATATCAGCTATAAAGAGCAATCTTATGTGCATTTGTGCGGGTTGTATTCCAACAAACTTCTAGCAGGTCATGTCACAATATGAATTTACTAGTTAACAGGAGATGGAATCAAGTTGGTAAATTTCCTATACGAACGACATCTGAACAGAAACGCATGTCAGAGGCTTTGGCTATGGTGCAGTGTATAAAGTAGTAGCCAATAATAACAGTGTATGACAGTACGTGCGCATATATTTATTTACTTGGTGGACGCGAAATTCTGCTTCAAAACGTTTAGTGCCTATTCAAAATCGAGGAGTTTGTGTATCGTGCAAATGATCTAAGGAATATGGAATTATCTATTTAATAATTTGATAGTCCGTGACTCAAATCCCAGCAGAGCTATATTTCTTCTGGCTGGAAACTGGAATTAGCTCAACTCAGCCAACTAAGTAACTATGAGGATTTTAACTAATAATAGGGTGCAGTCTTGCCACCTCTAATGTTGCCTTTTAACGAAGCATTAGGCAGTAATTATGGACTCTAAAATGTATACCTTAAGAGCTGTGAGCAATTGCTCATCTTCGATATCGTGATACACATCGGTTCTACTGAAAAACTGCTCAAAACTTTGAAGGTATGCATTTTAGAATCAGTGTTTACTGGACTTTTCCCAAAATATGGGAGATAAATAACTCGCTATAAAAGAGACGTGTAATATTTCAGTGAGGTTAGGTTCACCAGCTATAAAGTAGTTTATAAAATGCATTTTAAGCGTAATCTGTTTATTGTCCCATCAGTCGTCTACCGCTTTCGGTTATTAATCATCGTCCTGGATTATGCTTACAGCCGAAACCCGCAGATGACTAATCGGACAACAAGCAGCTGATAGTTAACATGCATTTTACGAAAGAACAGATGGTTCCACAGTATCGAAGACAGTAAGGCTCATGGCTCTCAAGGTATAGCATTTTAGACCCCTGGTTTAATAGCCTTCTTCTCTTGTCTTGGTATAAGTCGCTAAAGAGAATTTAATTACAACCTGTAGAGCAGGCTGGCCCAGAGTGCCAAACTTCACAAGGGCCGTGAGTGTGGGCCAAGGCTACGTCAATGTTGCCTCTGCTCGTTCCTCCCCGGAAGTATTCAGTACAGAATGACACTTCATTTAGTGTTGCATTGCGGCAATTTTCGAACGGCGCAGCTACCCTCGTCTCGGGGCAATCGTGGTGTCAGCACTATTTACCCTTCACTATTTCTTCGAGGTATGTACAGTTCAAATGGCTCTGAGCACTATGAGACTTAACTTCTGAGGTCATAAGTCCCCTAAAACTAAGAACTACGTAAACCTAACTAACATAAGGACATCACACACATCCATGCCCGTTGCAGGATTCGAACCTGTGACCGTAGCGGTCACGCGGTTCCAGACTGTAGCGCCTAGAACTGCTCGGCCACTTCGGCCAGCTGGACGTTCACAGATCCAGTGGATGTTTGCACAAGAAAATGCGATCTAGCGATCTATCGTCACAAAATTTTAAAAATAATTGGCAATATCAGAAGGAATGGTTGACGATTGTAGTTATACACTGAAGAGCCAAAGAAACTAGTACACCTGCTAATATTGTGTAGGGCACCTGAGCCTGCAGAAGTGCCGCAGCATGATGTGGCATGGACTTGACCAATGTCTGAAGTAGTGCCGGAGGGAACTGACAACATGAATCCTGCATGGCTGTCCGTAAATCCGGAAGAGTATGATGGGATGGAGATCTCTTCTGAACAGCACGTTGCAAGGCATCACAGATATGCTCAATAAATTTCATTTCTGGAGAGTTTGGTGGCCAGAGGAAGTGTTTGAACTCAGAAGCAATTCTGGACGTCTCGGGGGCCGCATTGTCCTGCTGTAATTGCCCAAGTTCGTCGGAATGCACAGTGGTCATGAATGGATACAGGTGATCAGACAGGATGCTTACGTTCGTGTCATATGTCAGACTTGTATCTAACGTACCAGAGGTCCTATGTCACTACTACTGCACACGCCCCACACCAGTACAGAGCCTCCGAACACTCGCCTACTGACATGCAGGGTCAGTGGATTCATAGGGTTGTCTCCATACCCGTACACGTCCATCCGCTCAATCCAATTTGAGACGGGAATCGTCCGACCTGTTAACATGTTTCCAGTCGTCAACAGTCCAGTGTCGGTGTTGACGGGCCCAGGCCAGGGGTAAAACTTTGTGTCATGTAGTCATCAAGGTAACACGAGTGGACCTTCGGCTGCGATGGCCCATAACGATGATGTTTCGTTGAATGGTTCCCAGGCTGACTCTTGTTAATGGTCCAGTATTGAAATTTGCAGCAATTTGCGGACGGGTTGCACTTTTGTCACGGTGAACGATTCTCTTCAGTCATCATTGGTCGCCTTTTTACAGGATCTTTTTCCGACCGGTGCGATGTGGGAAATTTGATGTTTTACCTGATTCCTGATATTCATGGTACACACGTGGAATGATCGTAGGGAAAATCCCCACTTCATCGCTACCTCGGAGATGCTGAGTCCCATCGCTCGTGCGCCAGCTATAACACCACGTTCTAAGTCACTTAAATCTTGATAACCTGCTACTGTAACAGCATTAACCGATCTAATAACTGCGCCAGATATTGTTGTCTCATTTAGGCGTTGCCGACCGCAGCGCCGTGTTCTGCCTGTTTACATATCTCTGTATTTGAATAGACAGCTCCCAGACACTATGGACTACCTAAAATCCACAAAGAGGGTGTACCACTATGACCCACTGTGAACAATAATGGGGCAGCCACCTACCCAGCTGCAACATATCTCAAGAAAATGTTGGCACCATATGTGGGGAAGTGTGCACACCACATCCGCAACTCACGGGACTTTGTGGAACGTCTTAAAAACCTACGTTTCACAGATGCAGATTTAATGGCCACTTTTGACGTGGTGTCCCTGTTAATCAGAGTGCCCCTTAAGAACACGCTTGACTTAATCAGTGAGAAGTGTGATGGAGCTGTGCTGGATCTGTTTAAGCATATTCTAACATCGACTTACTTCATATGTGGAGGTCAATTCTATGAACAGACTGAAGGGGTGGCGATGGGTAGCCCCTTGTCACCAGTAGTGACCAACCTGTTTATGGAGAAGTTCGAGGACGAGGCTCTTACATCTGCCACTTACCAGCCAACCTGCTTCCTGAGATACGTTGATGAAACATTTGTCATTTGGCCCCACGGTGGCGAAAAACTGGAAGACATCCTGGACCACCTGAACTCATGGAATCCGAATATTAAATTCACCATGAAGCTAGAAAAGGACGGTCAGCTTCCGTTTCTGGATGTCCTGGTGAAGAAGAAGGCGGATGGTACCTTCAGCCACAGTGTGTACCGAAAGCCAACACACACAGACTTATACCTACAGGCCGACAGCTGCCACCACCCAGCACAGAAGACCGGGGTGTTTAGGACACACCGTACACCGAGTCAAGACACTGTCTGACTCTGACAGCCTGGCAGGGGAACTTGAACATCTTCAAAAAGTGTTTGCTAACAACGGATTCTCATCCAGGGACATCAGCAGAGCTCTACATCCCGCCAGACGTCAGGATACACCGGAGAACGAGCAAGAAGAAGAAATCAAGAAGCTGGCATTTTTACCGTATGCCGGGCCTGTTTCTGCCAAGATCAGCAGAATACTAATGAAACATGACATCAAGAGTGTCATCTACCCACCTAGCAAAATCAGGGCTTTACTTGGAACAGTCAAAGATGACCTGGGCTTAAGGAAGCCTGGCATTTACAGTATTCCATGTGAATTCGGTATGTCCTACATTGGCCGAACGACTAGAACGGTGGAAATCAGATGTAAGGAACACCAGCGACATACCAGGCTAAGGTAGGCCACAAAATCAGCAATAGCAGAACACTGCCCACAGTTGGAACATTCCATGGATTATGAGAACACCAAGGTCATGGTCCAGACCCCCAGGTTCTGGGATAGTGTCATCACTGAATCTATAGTGATAAAGATGGCACAAAACCTGATTAACCGGGAAGCAGGATACCAGCTAAGCACTGAATGGACCCTGGCATTTAAACTGCTGAAGCAATACCGGAGAAAATATGTTTCCAACACCAACAACGAGCCTCAGACATCCGGACACTGCGGGCATGAACCAAGAAGGGAACACCAGGAAGCCTCAGCCGCAGTCGGAGACGGGCAGAGCGGGAGCGGACGGAATAGGGAACGTCCAGAGCGGCATTTCAGCGCCACTCGCGGGTGCGGACCGAGAAGGGAACACCAGGAGGCCACGACCGCAGTTGGAGACGGCCAGAGCGGGCGCGGACGGAATAGAGAACACCTAGAGCGGCAAGATAGCGCGACCCGCGGGCGCGGACCGACTAGGGAACGGCAAACAGAACACCAGGCACGGGGCAGGCATGAATATGCGACCCGGTCCAGCAAGCAGACAGTCTCAGGGAACACCTGATGAAGACGTCAAGTAATGACGTCGAAATATCGTGTTTGGAAGACGCTGATATTCGGCAGAAAATCCGATTTCCACGACACGATTTTGTAGTTATTGGAGTACGCAGCCCTTCATGTATCAGTAAAGAGATTTTTTCTACCTAAACTCTGTATTCGTTACCTCTTTGACTGCACCATAGAAAGAGCAGTAACAGATTTGTGCATTGGAACTCACATTACAAGTAGAGGGAACTTTATAATATTTCCGGGTATAATAATACAGGATACATTTATGTAGGATATCGATCCTCACTCTTTGGCAAGCACGTATGCAAAGAAATAGTCGAATAAATACGTTCAGAAGCTACTGCAATGATACTGATGTACTACAGTACATTTATCATATACTAGTCACATACAGCGTAAACTATGGAACAGAAATGCGAAGAGGCACAACACAAGCAAGCCATTACAACCTTATACTGTTGCAGAAAAACGTTATTACAATGATTTGTGATGAATATCAAAACACTCATTATTTTTTTTCCTCTAAGCGGGAGTACTAACTATTGTTGTTGTTGTTGTTGTTGTTGTTGTTGTTGAGGTCTTAAGCCCTGAGACTGGTTTGATGCAGCTCTCCATGCTATTCTATCCTGTGCAAGCTTCTTCATCTCCCAGTACCTACTGCAGCCTACCTCCTTCTGAATCTGCTTAGTGTACTCATCTCTCGGTCTCCCTCTACGATTTTTACCCTCCACGCTGTCCTCCGATCCTAAATTGGTGATCCCTACAGGTCTCAGAACATGTCCTACCAACCGATCCCTTCTTCTAGTCAAGTTGTGCCACAAGCTCCTCTTCTCCCCAATTATATTCGATACCTCCTCATTAGTTATGTGATCTACCCATCTAATCTTCAGCATTCTTCTGTAGCACCACATTTCAAAAGCTTCTATTCTCTTCTTGTCCAAACTATTTATCATCCATGTTTCACTTCCATACATGGCTACACTCCATACAAATACTTTCAGAAACGACTTCCTGACACTTAAATCTATACTCGATGTTAACAAATTTCTCTTCTTCAGAAACGCTTTCCTTGCCATTGCCAGTCTACATTTTATATCCTCTCTAGTTCGACCATCATCAGTTATTTTACTTCGTAAATAGCAAAACTCCTTTACTACTTTAAGTGTCTCATTTCCTAATCTAATTCCCTCAGCATCACCTGATTTAATTTGACTACATTCCATTATCCTCGTTTTGCTTTTGTTGATGTTCATCTTATACCCTCCTTTCAAGACACTGTCCATTCCGTTCAACTCCTCTTCCAGGTCCTTTGCTGTCTCTGACAGAATTACAATGTCATCGGTGAACGTCAAAGTTTTTATTTCTTCTCCATGAATTTCAATACCTACTCCGAATTTTTCTTTTGTTTCCTTTACTGCTTGCTCAATATACAGATTGAATAACATCGGGGATAGGCTACAACCCTGCCTCACTCCCTTCCCAACCCCTGCTTCCGTTTCATACCCATCGACTCTAATAACTGCCATCTGCTCTCTGTACAAATTGTAAATAGCCTTTCACTCCCTGTATTTTACCCCTGCCACCTTCAGAATTTTAAAGAGACTATTCCAAACAACGTTGTCAAAAGCTTTCTTTAAGTCTACAAATGCTAGAAACTTAGGTTTATCTTTCCTTAATCTTTCTTCTAAGATAAGTCGTAGGGTCAGTACTGCCTCACGTGATCCAACATTTCTATGGAATCCAAACTGATCTTTCCCGAAGTCGGCTTCTATCAGTTCTTCAATTCGTCTGTAAAGAATTCGCGTTAGTATTTTGCACCTGTGACTTATTAAACTGATAGTTTGGTAATTTTCACATCTGTCAAGACCTGCTTTCTTTGGGATTGGAATTATTATATTCTTCTTGAAGTCTGAGGGTATTTCGCCTGTCTCATATATCTTGCTCACCAGATAGTAGCGTTTTGTCAGGACTGGCTCTCCCTAGGCGGTCAGTAGGTCTAATGGAATGTTGTCTACCCCGGGGGCCTTGTTTCGACTCAGGTGCTTCAGTGCTGTGTCAAACTCTTCACACAGTATCATACCTCCCATTTCATCTTCATCTACATCCTCTTCCATTTCCATAATATTGTCCTCTAGTACATCGGCCTTGTTTAGACCTTCTATATACTCCTTCCAGCTTTCTGCTTTCCCTTCTTTGCTTAGAACTGAGTTTCCATCAAAGCTCTTGATATTCATGCAAGTGGTTCTCCTTTCTCTAAAGGTCTCTTTAGTTTTCGTGTAGGCAGTATCTATCTTACCCCTAGTGAGATAAGCCTCTACATCCTTACATTTGTCCTCTAGCCATCCCTCTTAGCCATTTCTAGAATTTAAGTCCCACTTTCATGTAGGTTTCTGGTGTATATTGCCATTTATTGGAGATGGCGTTTATGTACGAGCTCCTGCATTGTTCAGGTACTTCTATTATAAAATTTAAATGGCGAATTTCGAAACAAATTTTCTATTACCAACCTAAAGGACGGCTATTAATTACAAATCCCACGTTTATATGTTATAGTAATGATACTGTAACAGAACAATGCAGCACCTCATACAGGAAACATAACAAATAAATATCATAATACACTTAAAACGCACTTAAAAGCTGGAATCAAATCCCGAAAAGCGACGTATCCGAGATATATGAAAATGGAACTGCAGTCTGCAACAGAACAAAGTAATACACCTCGCACAGTAACATAACACCAGACATCATATACGGACAGTATGGAATGGAAGAAGATGAATCAACTTCTTTTCACCTTGATACGACCACGAAACTCGACAGAAGTCGACAAGTCAGGAGGCTAACTCGTATACGTCATTTGGACGTCAGCTGAGAGGACACGGGCATGTGCGTAACGCTACCCGTCGAACTCGTTACGATTTTCGGTCGACAGAGATCGAATTATCTTATCTCCCACACAATGCTCTCACAACTACAAAGAACATTGGTCTGACCATAACTGACCCTTTGACGAATGGGTGACACTACATAGGTGCCGTTTGTGGTCAAAGACAACGGTGAAAATTGTCGGCTTGGCTAGAGTTTATGTGTACTTTCAGGTAGGCAGTTCTCGTGGAGTTTCCACATTTTCTGTTTCTGCAGCCTCTATTCTTTCATCACTTATGTGTGTTCGAGGCGAATTATTCAGTGTTTGAAGATTACATTTCAGTAAAACGTTTCAGTCACTTCACGGTTACTAGGTAATTATCCGAAAGTGTGAAGTCAAACACATGTTGCTGAATATGAATATTGCTTATACTATTACACACATAACCAGCCAATACAGTACGCGCTATATCTTTAACACTGTGCAGCTTATTCGCACATTAACATGATGTGTGTCTCTTTTTGCATGCTGTTTACACTTCTATTATCTGAGAGGGTGTACGATATTAGGCAGTGTTATCCTAATCAATCTATCCTTTTTACCGTACTTACCCCATCCCTAGGCTATCCCGTCGTTAAACTGCAGGTAGTGACTTTTCTATTACTCCACTATCTCTTTTGGTACGTAATTTGTAAGTGTAAAAGCATGTTGTCATTAAAACATAATGCAGAACTAAATCCCTAGTAGCTACTGCACGTGATTGCTGTCGTTACCATCGGATGCTTCACGAACCAGTTAAAGTCGTAACTAATTAGGAATGGATGATATAAAGAAAACGGAGATGTACCATCGTAGGTTGCTGCCTATCGCCCACGTTACTCAGTCAGTGTTTAGGGCAAACAGTACAATCAATCAAGGAGAAATTAGGGAAAGGAATTGAAATTCAGAGCGAGAAAATCTGAAAGAAAGCTATGTCGGAGATTTATTTTTGACAGAAAATTCACTGGTAGAGGGGTTGGACGACATGAAAAGATGTCCGTTAGTAAACGTAATAACACGATAATAGAGTTTATTCGAAGAAAGCGACGCTAGAGAAACTGAGTTAGGAAATGGGACTCCAAAGTGGCCCCTGGAAGAACGACATTACTGTAACATAATGTTGTGCAGAGTTACTGAAGTCTCTTTAGATCAAGGTTTCCCAAACTGTATTCCACTAAATTTTCGTGTACCGCGAAAAGTGAATGAGTGCTCCGAGATAAACCGTCATTAACATGGCAATTTGTTTTCTTTCTTTCTCATTTTCTTAAAAATTTTATTGTAATTTGTGAATTACAAGCTCTGAATTAAAATTGAAGTACTTGCTAAATAAAATAAACCAGGCCTCCCATCAAAGAACCAGAATTCTCAAACTGTTCCTGTCAGACGAAAAGTTTGGGAACCCCTGCTCTAGACTGATGGGTAAGAATATTGTGTAGTATTTAATCTGGCCGAAATCTTGGACGGTGAAGACGCCGTTGTTGTGATAAATGCTCTACCTTGTTTCAAGAAGAAGGAGAAATAAAGAGCTTCAATCAAAAATTGGAATAAGGAGCTTGAGAAATTCGTTCATGAAAGCCTTTTGAAAGAAGTTACGTTCAACACTATTAATGGTTATAACAAATTTTTACGCATTTGTAGTCGTACACCGGTTCGAATCCCACCGCTCCTTAAATTTTAATTAATAAACAGCATTGGCGACCGAATACTTCCGGCATAAGGAGTCATCCCTCATTCTGCCAACGGCCTTCTCAAAGAGGGCGGAGGAGCGGACAGTGGTTCAGGGCACCCTTTTGTCCTAGGGGGGAAACTGCCCGTAAAGGCGGAAACATCAGCTATGATCAACGGCCTGAGGATGCAAATGGCAATGAAAATCACTGCATTAAAGACACGAAACGTGTATCCACAGGACATGTGGACTGGATTTGAAGAAGTTTTATCATGATCTGTCCATTAGCTAAAGGTTCCGGAATAGTCTCCCATTCGGATCTCCAGGAGGGGACTGCCAAGGCGGAGGTTACCATGAGAAAAAGATTGAGTAATCAACGGAAGGACAACGTTGTACTAGTCGGGGCGTGGAATGTCAGAAGCTCGAACGGGGTAGGGAAACTTGAAAATCTGAAAAGGGAAATGCAAAGGCTCAATATAGATATAGTTGGGATTAGTGAAGTGGAAAGAAGGCAAGGGTATCTGGGCAGATGAGTATAGGATAATATCAACAGTAGCATGGTATGACGGGAGTAGGATTCGTTGTGAACAGGAAGGTAGGACAGAGAGTGTGTTTCTATGAACTGTTTAGTCATAGGGTTGTTCTTATCAGAATCGTCAGCAAACCAATATTGACAACTATAGTTCAGGTATACATGCCGACGTCGCAAACTGAAGATGAAGATATAGAGAAAGTGTATGACAATATTGAAAGGGTAACACAGTATGTAAACGGATATGAAAATCTAATAGTCACGGGAGACTGGAATGCAGTTCTAGGGGAAGGAGTTGAAGGAAAGGTTACAGGAGAATATGGGCTTGAGAGAAGGACTGATAGAGGAGAAAGACTTATTGAGCTCTGTAACAAGTTGCAGACAGTGTTAGGGAATACTCTTTTCAAGAATCACAAGAGGAGGAGGTATACTTTCAAAAGGCCGGATGATACGGAAAGTTTTCAGTTAGATTACATCATGGTAATCAAACACTGGTCTGAAAGGCGTACCAAGGAACAGACATAGACTCAGATCATAACACAGTAGCGATGAAGAGTAGCCTGAAGTTTAAGACATTATTGAGGAAGAATCAATACGCAAAGAAGTGGGATACGGGATACGGAAGTACTAAGGAATGACGAGATACGTTTGAAGTTCTCTAATCCTATAGTTACGGCAATAAGGAATATCTCAGCAAGCAGTATAGTAGCAAAGGAATGGACATCTCTAAAAAGGGCCATCACAGAATTTGGGAAGGAAAACATAGGGACAAAGATGGTAATTGCGAAGGAACCATGGGTAACAGAAGATGTACTTCAATTGATCGATGGAAGGAAGTACAAAATTGTCCCTGGAGATTTGGAGGACTTAAGATAAAATAAGGTACGAGGGATATATAACATTCAATAAGAATTTCTAAAATCATTGGGGGAAGTGGCAACAAAACGACTTTTCACGTTGGTGTGTAGAATGTATGAGTCTGGTGACATACCATATGATTTTCGGAAAAGCATCATCCACACAATACCGAAGACGGCAGGAGCTGTCAACTGCAAGAATTACCGCACAGTCAGCTTAATAACTCATTCATCCAAGGTGCTTACAGGAATAATACACAGAAGAATGGAAAAGAAAATTGAGGATGCGCTAGATGACGACCAGTTTCGGTTTAGGAAAGATAAAGGCACGAGAGAGGCAATTCTGACGTTGCAGTAAGCTATAGGGAGAGACGGGTCCGATTCAATATGTATAACAGCCAAGAGAGAATAATAAGAGTGGACGGTCAAGAGCAAAATTCTTGTATAAAAAAGGTGTAAGACAAGGATATAGCCTTTACTAAGGAATTAATTTTTTCAAATATCTTTCGTCTTAGCAGTAGCGTACCGCTCTATGTTTAATAACCAACAACTCACAAAGATTGTTCTCAATTTTCGTGTATTTATATTGACCTGCCGTAACATCCCATAATGCAGCCCAATGACTTGTACATTTCGATGTACTCTTAATATGAATGAGCTTTCTTCTTGTTTTGACCTCATTTTAGTAAATACTAGACGACGTTGAGCACAAAAGGCTCAGAGGTTATACATCAATGAAGCAAGTGTGCGACTGGAAGCGATATTACCAACATTTCCGACACACGGCAGCATATTTCTGAAGTAAAGCCATATGCTTTCTGTGTCGTGCCCGTTTCTAGTATCGATAGCATCTAAGCTAGGTGGGAGAGGACGCTTCGAAGCAAAAATGCACTTGTAAACTGCACCGGACGGGATATAAGGCCGTCCTCGACTACTTATTGGGTGGCTAGCTGGCTGCAGAGACAGATGGAGGTCTTTGTTGAATGAGGAGGTGTGTCTGCTCCGCACTGGCCGAATGTTGCTGGAAGGTGGCGGCCTTATCTATGGAACCTTATCGGCGCATCGGAACTTGAGTGTCATCTACCCGACCGCTCTTGGAAGCCATCCTGCTTGGGGAATTGTTGCCTACCCGTATTGTGGGGATCTTTTGGTAACTGGTATTACTTTTTTGTGTGTTTTAAAATCCTGTTTCCCTCCACGGCTACTTGGTACTTGTGTTCTTACTCCGGTCTGATGTTGTGAGATAAAGGCATTCACTGATGTTTTGATCCGGTTGTGGAGGACGTGCTTGAATGTGAGGATTTGTTACTGAGCAACGTGGCTATCTTGCGGTGTGTGCAAGATGGTCTTTCTGTTATATAATTTCGTAGATTACCTGCTCACGTCTTTTGGATAAGTTTACCAGTCTCTTAAAGGGTTTAGTATTTCACTAGGCACCTGCTGTTTGGATTATCCATAATTTCCTTGCCTGACATATTACCTAGTGTCTTGCTCTTTAAGATATAATGTTTATTTTGCTATTGATTTCACCGATTACTAAACTTATTTTGTTCATTGGTTATAATCTTGAATACCGTTTAGCCCTGCCTACATTTGTATTTACTTCTTTATTATCAGGGACTTTACTGTAAGTAGTCAAACAGATCTGGTTAAAAATTCGTCAAAGGAGATATATTTTGATAAGACAGCTGGCCAGCTGATTACATTAGATCCATATTACTTCTCATTCACGGGTTTTCTGAACGAGCCCTCTGGCTGTTTTATCAGTTGTTTATTTTGTCATGTTGCTCATGGGCCTCACACGCTCTGCGTATTTGACTGCAGTTGTAGGACCTGCTTACGTGGCAGCCGGCTGTTAATGAAATACGTGACTTCCCTTCAAAATATTGTTATAGTTCCTTGTAAAAAAATGTTTTGGTATTTGATTCTGACTATAATTTTAGTTTACTGTTAATGTTCTTATCTGTGATCGTTCTTCGTATTCTCATTGCAACCACTTTACTGTGAGAATCCGCTGGTGCAGTTGCTAAGAATAATTTTGGATTTGCCTTAAACCGTTACCTTTTCATCTGTGCTGTACTGTATTGTACTACACCCACCTGTAACAAAAAGATTTTTGGCTTGATGAAACATTCCTTTACGTGAACCTTAAGTCAATTTCGCAATGCTAACTTTGTGTTCTCGTTAACAGTCACTGTTGATTAGTTGTGATTTAACTGTAATTGATTGTAACTCATTTGTACTGCAACTGTGGAAAGTTTTTGTCATTTGCCCTTGAATGGTATTTCTTATTTCTCTTGACGTGTTAGTTTTCAACACTGCTTGTTTTCAAACATTGAAATTTTTCGTCTCTGTCGTTTAATTATTGGTGTATTTCACAAAATTGTAAAAATTTGTTTCTTTTAAATGTGCTCTAGTTAAAGTGAACATTATTCTGTAGTGCCACTATCTTTCCATTCCCTAACTACCTTCCTACTTCAGCAGTCTCAAATGTTCTTTATTTAAATATATTGAAGAACCTAATACACGTTCGATATTATTGCATATCCGTAATACTGAGAAATAATTTACACTATTATGATTTCTGTTTGATTAGCAAAATAACTAAAATGTCTTAAGGGGAAGGGAATATAAATTGCTGAATTGTAAAAAATAACTATCGAGAGAAATATGTTACAATCCAGTACAAATAAAGTATTACGAATTCGTTATGAAGGTATTTTTCTATAATGTAGCAATATAATTAATGGCAAAGATTAAATAATTAACAGAATTTTAAGGGGTAACATGAAAAAAGAAGCTGTTAGAACTTTTCCTGCTCTGCGAATGAATGGTTGTTTGGTACTGCAGATATGTGAGTGAAACTTGCAGAGGGAGATCTAAGCTCAATACAGTAGACAGGTTATTCTCAAACGGAAAGACTTGTGCAGGCAATAGCACATCAAGCTTGTGAGGTTCTCGTTACTCTCGCTTTGTCATGATACACACATCAAAAAAAGTTTTGCGTCACCTCGTTTCCGAGAGTTCCGGAACCTGTGCAGAAAATTGGAAGAGATATCAACATAAAAATAAATTCCGCCCTTTTTATTGCTCATGAAAACTACACATTGCTTGTTCTACAACCAGACAGCGAGTCCTACAGAGTTGGTGATCCAGACTGTTGTACACACCGCTATCTCTAATACCCAGTAGCACGTCCTCTTGCACAAGTTGATCAAGGTTGGTCCAGATTGTCCTACTGCTCAACGACGATTCGGCCTAGATATCTCAGAGTGTTTGGTGGGTCACGTCGTCCCTGAATAGCCGTTTTCAATCTATCCCATGCATGTTCGATAGGGCTCATGTCTGCAGAAATGCTGGCCACTCTAGCCGAGCGATGTCGTTATCCTTAAGGAAGTCATTCACAAGATGTGCACGATAGGTGCACAAATTGTCATTCTTGAAGACGAATGCCTCGCCAATATGCTGCCGATATGGTTGCACTATTGGTCGGAGGATAGCATTCACGTATCATACTGCCGCTACAGCGCCTTCTATGACCACCAGCGGCGTACGTCGGCTCCATATAATGTCACCCCGAAACAGAAGGAAACCTGTACCTTGCTGCCCTCACTGTATAGTGTGTTTGAGGCGTTCAGCCAAACCGGATTGCCTCCAAACACGTCTCCGACGATTGTCTGGTTGAAGGCATAACCGACAATCGGTGAACAGAACATGATGCCAATCCTGAGCGGCATGTTTCTGGGCCCATCTGTGCCGTGGTGCATGGTGTCGTGGTTGCAGAAATGGACCTCGCCATGGACGTCGGGAGTGAGAAATGGTTCAAATGGCTCTGAGTACTATTGGGACTTAACATGTGAGGTCATCAGTCCCCTACAACTTAGAACTACTTAAACATAACTAACCTAGGGACATCACACACATCCATGCCCGAGGCAGGATTCGAACCTGCGACCGCAGCAGTCACGCGGTTCCGGACTGAGCGCCTTAATCGCGAGACCACCGCGGCCGGCTCGTGAGTGAAGTTGCGCATCATGCAGCCTATTGCGCACAGTTTAAGTCGTAACACGACGTCCTGTGGCTGCACGAAAAGCATTATTCAACATCGTGGCTTTGCTGTCAGAGTTCCTCTGAGCCATAATCCTTAGGTACTGGCTATCCATGCAGTAGTAGCCCTTTGGCGGCCTGAGCGAGGCACGTCATCAACAGTTCCTCTCTGTCTATCCTCCATGTCCGAACAAAATCGCTTTGGTTCACTCCGAGACACCTGGACACTTCGCTTGTTGAAAGCCCTTCCTGGCACAAAGGAACAATGCGGTCGCGATTGAACCACGGTATTGACCGCCTAGGCATGGTTGAACTACAGACAACACTACATCTACATCTACATCACTACTCTGCAATTCACATTTAAGTGCTTGGCAGAGGGTTCATCGAACCACAATCATACTATCTCTCTACTATTCCACTCCCGAACAGCGAGCGGGAGAAACGAACACCTAAACCTTTCTGTTCGAGCTCTGATTTCTCTTATTTTATTTTGATGATCATTCCTACCTATGTAGGTTGGGCTCAACAAAATATTTTCGCATTCGGAAGAGAAAGTTGGTGACTGAAATTTCGTAAAAAGGTCTCGCCGCGACGAAAAAAGTCTATGCTGTAATGACTTCCATCCCAACTCGTGTACCATATCTGCCACACTCTCTCCCCTATAACGCGATAATACAAAACGAGCTGCCCTTTTTTGCACCCTTTCGATGTCCTCCGTCAATCCCACCTGGTAAGGATCCCACACCGCGCAGCAATATTCTAACAGAGGACGAACGAGTGTAGTGTAAGCTGTCTCTTTAGTGGACTTGTTGCATCTTCTAAGTGCCCTGCCAATGAAACGCAACCTTTGGCTCGCCTTCCCGACAATATTATCTATGTGGTCCTTCCAACTGAAGTTGTTCGTAATTTTAACACCCAGGTACTTAGTTGAATTGACAGCCTTGAGAATGTTACTATTTATCGAGTAATCGAATTCCAACGGATTTCTTTTGGAACTCATGTGGATCATCTCACACTTTTCGTTATTTAGTGTCAACTGCCACCTGACACACCATACAGCAATCTTTTCTAAATCGCTTTGCAGCCGATACTGGTCTTCGGATGACCTTACTAGACGGTAAATTACAGCATCATCTGCGAACAGTCTAAGAGAACTGCTCAGATTGTCACCCAGGTCATTTATATAGATCAGGAACAGTAGAGGTCCCAGGACGCTTCCCTGGGGAACACCTGATATCGCTTCAGTTTTACTCGATGATTTGCCGTCTGTTACTACGAATTGCGACCTTCCTGACAGGAAATCACGAATCCAGTCGCACAACTGAGACGATACCCCATAGCTCCGCTACCCACTAGCCATGTACTTCCTTACTGGTGTAATGACTGAAACTGAACGGCTGTCGGACTACCTCCATCAAATAGGCGCTGTTCATGAATGGTTGTTTACACCTTTGGGCAGGTTTAGTGACATCTCTGAACAGTCAAAGAGACTGTGTCTGTGACACAATATCGACAGTCAACACCTATCTTCGGGAGTTCTGGGAACTGGAGGGATGCAAAACCTTTTTGGTGTGTACTATTGACGAATAATTCTGAATAATTTTGAATGAATATTGTCTGAAGTTAGCCGTTGTCATGGGCTTTGTCTTAATAATGATCTGACAACCATTGTTGGTCACCAGTCAGCCTGTGAAAAGGTGCTGGCATCGAAGGTCATTGAGCGCTTGGCTCTGGTTTCTGTAGTTTTGGGTTTTGTTATGTGATTGCGAGGCCCTTTGATAGATATGTAGTCCTGTAACTTCGGTTAACAGCCATTTCACTGTAAATTTGTGCACTGTGTTTTCATTGTGTTGTTGCAGATGAAACAAAGTGAATAAATAAATTGTGGAATTCACAGTGTCTTCCGAAAATCAAACTAATCTCATTTCATGATAAACTTTCATTGAAATCTGGACATCATAATGACAGAAAATAGTAACCTAGTACTCACAGGAATAGATAAACCCTACCCACGATTCGTGCAATAGTCGTAAATAGATTGACGTGTCATACGCCTTGTCCCGACGCAGGTTCAAGTTAACAATTTAGATTTGGTGACAAATTTATAAGTGAGGCTTCTCACCAAATAACCCACTAGCAGATGAACATCAGTCAGAACGTCTGTTACCATAATTCTGTCCCATTACACACTGACTTCCTACTGTCAGGCGACAAACCACCTGTCTGCACTGCCTGAGGTGCCTAATTCAGTGACAAGTGCAAACGTTTCCACTTACTCTGTAGTCTACTGAATCAATAGCTACTTTGCCCAACTCTCAAATCAGTGGCCACAGGGCATAATTATTATTTCACTGACCGCTTAGCCCTATTTACAGGAGCCAAGTACGATTCATCTACTAGCTCCCAGCAAATGAAATGCTCTGCACTGCTATTTAAGACAAACAGTATGTCTCTGTTCATTACTGTTCAGTGAAACATACCAATGAAACTTGTAAGCTTATCTATCAGTTACAGCTGGGCCAACAAGGTTACAAGTGTGTGGGGCGGCGGGTGGAAATTATTGGTTATTAAAATGTTCCTATGATTTATTTAATGCTGTTGTTTGCCGTTCTCAACACTGGCTCTCTAACTACATTATTGGCAACCAGAAAGTGATTAACAAAGTTAACAGAACATTCTTAATTTTATTCTCTTGGTTACTTAACTGTCATTAAATCGATAAACAAATGGCTCAAAACGCCGTTAGTCACGTACTAGAGAAAGTTTTTGCTCAAGGCATACAATCATAAATCCTTTTTAATTTCTATTTATTGTTTCTGGGCCGGAGCACTGAACCAATGCTCGGTTCATTCCTGACAAATCTGTATTTTATTTACTTAACTGACTCATCTTCCATTACCTTATTCCTAGAGATAGTATATTTGATAAGTAGTTGTCTTTTCAGCTTCTTTGTACATGTGAGTAACTTGTGGTAATAGTACAGTTCTGAGTGTTCAAAACACACTACATTTAGTTGACTACTAAATCCACTTATTGGTCATCTGCTGCTATGTCAGTTCCACATCTGCAATTATGTACTTCATCGAAGTGTATTTATGCTGAGCTATAAATTATGTTTCACATCTGCCATTACGTTACTCAACTATGTTGGTAGTGTATGTACTTATTTAACACTCACTCTATTAACATTTAAAGCATAGGATAGCACATGTATTTCATATCTATAGTGTATTGCAGCTGATCAGTTTGCTCACGTGGCAATCCATTTCCACTCGATCGGACGCTGAAACCGCAGGTAGTCTCTCTCGACCTACCACTAAAGTGCGTTAAGTAATTATGGACGAGCGTAATGCTAACTTCCTTAAACTTATAGGACACCATGAGCTACTCTGTCTCATCTAACATAAGGGTACCTATGGTCGCATTCACGCCTCCAACTCATAGCCTCAATACGTGTAGGTGTGTCCTGTCACACACTACACCAAAATAAGGGCCAGCTCCAACCTTATAAATACTTCAGGGACGTGTCCTTCACGTCTCAACCACAAACACTGTTCAATTCTATTACACTGCCATTCCTTGCTACACAAGGTGAGTTCATTTTTACAACTTATTTGCATACTTTTCATAACACTAAGCAATCTCTTGTATTATTTATTAGTTAGCTCTACAGCATACAATAGGTTTCACTGCCACTTCAGATATTGCTTGTACACGAATTTGTATATCTTTTTGAATTATTGTTGGTAGACCATTTCCAATAAAACAACACTTGGTACTTACAACATTACCAGGGTTCTATACATACTTGTTACTCAAATACATTTGTATCTTAATTACATCATACTTCTCTGTTGTTTATGTCACTGTTAGGTTTGTCACATTAGGAATTTCTTCACTAATCGGTGGATAGAATGGTTACAGACCTCATGGCCTGAAAGCTATGACAGAAAACTTTTTGTATTGCAAAGAAGGAGTCGAAACTTTGGTGGATAGGAAAGATGAAGAATGAGTGAGACCTGAAGTGGAAAGAAGATCTCACACAGCTGGGACTGCACAGCTGCCACACTGTGTAGAGGTTACAGAAAAACCTCCTCCCTACAAAATTCATTAGTTTCAGAAATTTTTCTTATTGGAAAGAAGGGGTCGAAATTTTAGGTGGATAGAAAAGATGAAGAATGAGTGAGACCTGAAATGGAAAGAAGATCTCACACAGCTGGGACTGCACAGCTGCCACACTGTGTAGAGGTTACAGAACAACCTTCTCCCTACAGAATTCATTAGTTTCAGAAAATTTTCGTATTGAAAAGAAGAGGTCGAAATTTTTGTAAATAGGAAAGATGAAGAATGAGTGAGACCTGAAAAGGAAATAAGATCTCACACAGCTAGGACTGCACAGCTGCCACACTGTGTAGAGGTTACAGAACAACCTCCTCCCTACAGAATTCATTAGCTTAATGCCGGTTTGATAGTCATACCGGAAGATTTTAGTATCTGAGACTAAGAGCCGAAATTTTCGTGGATAGGAAAGATGAAGAATGAGTGAGATCTGAAAAGGAAAGAAGATCTCACACAGTTGTGACTGCACAGCTGCCACACTGTGTGGAGGTTACAGAATAACGTCCTCCCTACAGAATTCATTCACCTATGAACTTCTTTAGGTCGATCACGTTCCTGAGACCTAATATCTTTTTACTCTTAGGATACTCTAGCCTATATGCATTGGCATGAGGTTTTCCTATGATACTGAAAGGTCCTTGGTATGTACTAAGATTAACACCTTTGTCCCAATATCTCCTATTTTTCAGAACTCGTATAGTCAGCTCCCAATTTTCATCATTAGTTACTACATGTTTATCAATAAAAGGTACTGTAATTACTCCGGTTATCGGTAAGACCATTTTTAACTGGCTTCTTTCAAAGTCAACAACACTGTGATATTTTGACAAGAAATCTATGCCAATTAAAACCTCAATACTGAGAGTATTTACAATTAAGCATGGATGATCAATTAAATTATCATTAATATCAAAGGGTAGCAAAGCTTCTTGCTTTACCGTTTTTGATACCTTGTCAGTAGCACCAATTATTCTTAGTCCTGATACCCTCATTACTGTAAGCTTGTCTTGACCAGGGAATGCATCAAAGAAGGACTGAGATATCGCACTCACCTCACTTTCACTGTCTAAGAGACAACGTACATTGATACCCAACATAATCACTATTATTATAGGGTGGCTTATTCTAGTTTGTACAGGTGGTTCCTCAAACTCATCCGGTAGTTCCTTTTGGATCTGTCTCTAACTAAAGTGATCGACAACTGCCTTCATTACATTTAGGTGAAAGTGTGTAGGGGTTTCCTGAATTACATTTTCAGCTGCCTTTTCCAGTCGGTCTATTAATTTCAAATCAAACTCCGCACGACTTCATTACATTTAGCTTGCTGAACATGACCCAAATTACTGTAGTCTGAGCGATTCTGCGTCTCCAGACCGGGCATAACACTAGTTACAGCTAAACCACTTCCATTATTATCGTCGGGTTCCTTCTCAAGTGACAACTGGTCACAGATACTGGGGTCATTGACCCCCAACAGGCTATCCTTTACATTCTCACTTACCTCCTGTCCTAAATCTATTAGACCAGTATCAACAGCTTGCACAGATACTTTAGATAAGAGCACATCATCCTCATCGTAAATATAAGCATGAATTTCTTCTGCTTCTTCACCTGACAATTCAGTATTTTGTAGCTCTTCCCTACCGTTACACTGCTGCTCCTTCTCTTTCCTTCCCACTTAGAAAGCGTCTCTAACATGGTATCTATCAAATACTGTGAGTAATCTAATATTTCTGCTGTATCCTTAGATGCTACCGACCCCTCATCCACATGTTCCGTCTGAGTATTCTGATCTGTCTTACCAATTACTGTAATTACTGGCTGAGGAAAAGTGACCGCCTGGTGAGCGCCAGTGTTCTCATAGACGGGAACTAGTATTCCTGCCTCGGCCTACTACTGTTTCCTTTATTTCCATTATAGTTAACTGGCACAGCATTGCTTTCCGCACTGTTGCTCACCTGCATAATTTTGTTCGGAACAAAATTACTATCATTTGGATGCTATTGTTGGTTCTGATAATTATTTCTCCAATTCCTACCTCTCTTAGGATGGCGAACACCTAGTGTTCTGATGTTTACATTGCCATTCTGCTCGTTCTTAAAATTACTACTATTGTTATTACCATTTCTGTTATTACGTGCTTGCTCCTCATTGGTAGCCACACGCTCTACACGTTCCAAATATTCAATGAAACGATCCAGATTTTCTCTAGGGGCTGATATAATTCTAGTTTCCCAATACCATGGCAGTTTGGCTTCAAGACCTAGTATTATCATTTCAGGCTTTAGCTTTTCGGCCAAATGTGACAAACGTGAGATCCATGACTTGCCTACATTGAAGCGTTTCCCACTCCAAAATTCTTTCAACACTTCATTTTGCTTATTACTAGACCAATACTCATTAATGAAAGCTGTTTTAAATTCCGCTAATGTTTTACACTTCAACATCACATCAGCTGACAAAGCGTGGCGTCACCTGCTAAATGGCTTCCAATAAATGAGATTTTCTCTTGGTGGAACCACATCCTCAAAATCGTTCCAGGAATCTAGCGGGTGGATATTTTCATCTGGATCGAACCGCAAGGACTGCCGACATCCGATAAAAGCGGCGTTTGCAGCTACAACTTGTTGCTTACTACCATTACCAGAAGTTACTGAAGGAACTTTACTCTCAATGTTAGCAATGTTAGTACTAATATTTTCTACTCTCGTTTCAACATTATCTACTCTTTGCACAATATGAGTAGTATCAGTTTTGATTGCGTCTACTTCTACTTGACATATGTTTACCTTTATATTAACATCTTTAAACCTATCTGAGCACAGTTCAGATTCCGCCTCGATCTTTTCTATTAACTTGTGCTCCAGCTTCGCATCTTCCATTTGGAAGTCTTTGCGAACCTCAGCAACTTCGGATTTTATTGTTGTATACATCTCACATAACTGTTGAGCAACCTTTTTCTTAATATCCTCATGGTTGAAATCAATTTTATAATTTAAACTATCCAGTCCTCTTTCAACTTATTGCAGCCAGTCTTGAAGAAAGTTTCTAATTCAGCCTTATTGGATTCTAATTTATTGTCCGTTGCCTCAAACCGTTTATTAAAATTGGTTTGGCTGGCCACAATCCTGTTATTTACCTCAATTATATCAGATTTTAACTCAGCTGTCACTCTAGCATTACTGGCAGCTATTGCTTGTAATATTACCTTTAAATCCATAACTCCAGTGTCTTTGGGTTGCTCACTAGCTGGCTTTTTATCACACTCAGGCGACGAAAAACTAGCTCCAACACTACAATCATTAAAGCTAAATGAAACTTCCGATTGATCAGTCAGATCTAACTTCTCCTTCTTAAACTCTACCATCTCTGATGACTAATTTTAATTCATCAGAAAAACTATCATCCAATAAATTAACAATTTCTGATTTCTGCTTTACTACAGGGGTCTCTATTATTGAATCATTGCCCCTTTTCACACTATTGTTAGAAGACAATACTTCATATTTCACTTTAACATTACTATTTTCATGCATATTTACACTTAAAATGTTGTCTGGATTTACAGTTCCCTCAACAGACATGGGTTCTGATTTAAGTTTAACCTCTGTGTCTCTTTGCGGTTCCATCGCCGACAGTCTTTTAGTGCAGGTTAGTAAAAGTTTTAACAGCTTTTCACTTAACTTAGTTCCTTCTGCACGACGTATGGCGTTGCCGGCGCGGCGTACCAGGATTACTGATGCGACACGGTGCGTTGAACTGCAGACGGCACCTCGACGGCTGCTGTGTGTTGCGCGGCCCCCAACTGCAGGCGTGGCTCCGGTTGTGCCGGCGAACGACTGCGGTGAGGCGAAACGGGCTTCTCGCGATGCCGGCTGCGCCGCTAGACTCAGAGGCAGCTCCGTCAATCCAGATGCGTTGTTAATCCAGTTGCCTCGTCCACATACACACGTAACACTATCACTGTTGAATTACTCAGTTGCGTGTCGCATTTCACTCCCGAATCCGAATATTTAAAAATCACTTTCACTTTTACTCAATTTCTTCCCAGCCGATTTTTTGTTAGAAATAAATGAATGTGGAATGTCTTTCCCACCGAGATGCACCATATGTGGGGCGGCGGGTGGAAATTTATATGACTGAATGTGGAATGTCATGTAGAAAAGATGCATTTCCCGGCCGATGCACCATATGTGGGGCGGCGGGTGGAAATTTATATGATTGAATGTGAAATGCCTTTCCCGGCACATGCACCATATGTGGGGCAGCGGGTGGAATTATTTGTTATTGAAATGTTCCTATGATTTATTTAATGCTGTTGTTTGCCGTTCTCAACACTGGCTCTCTAACTACAATATTGGCAACCAGAAAGTGATTAACGAAACGTGAGGTCTGTAATTAGAATTTCTAGCGCCCACTTCATCTGAGAAATACACTTATAGCTAGAGCTTATAGCTCTGAGGAATTAGGAGATTGTCTGGAATCCATAATCAAAAACGATTCTTTCTAAAATGTTCACTATATTCTGAAAGTCACAGACCAAAAAGAATCCACACAATTCAACTACCAGAGCAGTTCAGAGTCTAATGCGCTGATGCAACTATAACTGTTCCAATTAACTGTTTAAGTGAATGCTCGCCATAATTTGATGATAATGTTCATCAAATGCCACGCTAAATAATGATAGAATGTCTGTCCCGCGGCGGCACGTGAAAATACAACATACTCAAACTAAAGATAGATCATTAAAGCCATCCCAGAATTAACACTTCATTCGACAATGATTTCATGGTTACGCGTATCCCGAGTAACTTATTACGGCATCCGAGGCTGTTTATAGCAACGATACCGACGCGAAGCGACTCCCGGCACAGGTGGTGCGCTGATCAGCGTCTGGAGTGAACTGGGGCCATTTTTCCTTGTTTTTTTTTTTTTTTTTTTTTTTAAGCACGTTTCATTCCCTCCCGGAAGGGGAAGGCGGGCCTTACTAGAGCTTTCCTGTGTGCTCTTTTTCGGCCGAGGGTGTACATGGACATCATTTTGTGGTTTTTATTTAGTTCGTGTTCAATTGTGCTAGGGGGGGGGGGATACTTATATCTCCCAGTTGGGAATTTATTTGCAGGAGGTTCGGGGGACAGTTCCGGTATTCACCTTAGCGGCCAAGGAAAACCTGCAAAACCCGGCCAGAACTGTTTGTGTTTCGGCTTCTCTTCTTATCTTCCGTTCAGCCAATTTTCTTGTTGGCGTTCACGGCGGGCGAGAGCGGCTTCGCGTCTTGCGGCGCGAGCCGTTTCTTGCCTCCTTTCCTTCTCTTCTCTCTCTTGTCTTCGTTTTTCTTCTCGTTCCTCCTCCTTTCTTCTCCTGAGTTCCCGGCTTTCCAGGAAACTCATCTGATGCTCGTCGCGCTCTGACTTGTCCGGTATTGCCCTGTCCATTTTGTCGCTGTCTATCAGATATCCCTCGTAGGTTGCGAATTCGATGGTTTGGACTTGGACGTCAAAGCATGCCGCGGGAGCCTCTCTGGCGGTCGCCACAGCTTGCGTAGCCCGGTTCGTGGTTAACTTCTTCGGCGGCCGTGGCGTCTGGGTAGTCTGGTCGCACTTTGGCCGCGCTTCCTTCTCGGTGTGTCCGCCGTCGCTTGGCTGCTCTGCTTCGATACCTGTCCGACGGGCCCCCTGCGTCTCCATTTGTGTCCGTGGGAGAAGGGCCTCCTTCAGGCTCAGGTATACTGCCTCCATTTCTGTATCGAGGACCATTCGAAAGCGGGTTTCCGCTTCCAGAATGGCGGCCTCCACATCTGTTTTCGCTGCGTCGCCCACTGCCACTGTGCCGACTTCTTCTCCCTGTTTTTCGGTGGCAGCGTGCCGACCGGATCCCGGTGGTTTCCCCCCTCTACCACCACTGTCACTGGTGGTAGTGGGCGCCCCTGTGGGTGGGGGCGCTGCCGTCGTTGCGTTTTTGCTTTTCGTTAGAGGTGATGCCCTGGCTTTTTTGCCATTCTTCCGCCTCCTCCTTCTCTTTTTGCGTCTTCTCGTTGGTGTTGCGGCCTGCAAACATATTGCAGCCGCGCCAGCTCGCGACGTGTGGCCCACCGCAGCGGGCACATGTCGGTCGGTCTTCTTTCCTGCGTGTGCAGCTGCGACTGTCGTGGCTGTCTCCACACTTGACGCATTTGACCTCACTGTGGCAGTATTTTGCCACATGTCCTTCTTGCTGACATCTGAAGCACTGGGGCTTCGTGTCTAGCTCCTCTGGGAGAGGCGTCACCGTCACTGAGAAGCCCATGAGTTTCTTCATCTCGAAGATCTCGGCAAAGCCGCGGTGCGGACGGCTAAGGGAACGCCTGATTAAATCCGCTGTCCCGACTAGCCGCTGGGCTAGTAATGCACCATTTTAAGTTATCAAATAAGTCATTGCTTCCTTTGCTGATGGCCGATCAAGCTCTCAATTGAAATGTGCAAGCAGCACACAGGTAAGTAATCATAATAAAAGTTTGACGTGGCTAAGTCCAATATTTTGGGCGAGAGAATTAATTTAATTACACTACACACAGTAGACGAGCTCTGAACTTGCCCTTTTGAGATACGCTATCGCTATAGTTTTATAGTTATTCAGTTGAAACTTCTCACATCTTTATGATTAGCGCATCTCCCTTCTACTTATTGCCCGCATCTCGTGGTCGTGCGGTAGCGTTCTCGCTTCCCACGCCCGGGTTCCTGGGTCCGATTTCCGGCGGGGTCAGGGATTTTCTCTGCCTCGTGTTGGCTGGGTATTGCGTGATGTCCTTAGGTTAGTTAGGTTTAAGTAGTTTTAAGTTCTAGGGGACTGATGACCATCGATGTTAAGTCCCATAGTGCTCAGAGCCAGAGCCTTCTACTTAAATTTAAACATCCTAGCTTTATTTATTCACCTACTTAATCTATCCTGCTTCCTCAATTTTTAAGACAAAAAACCAGAAAATCATGAGTTTCAACTAAAATTTTGATTTGTAGGATCCTGAACACTGTTTCTACTAAATTATTACGCAAACTGAATCTAAATATATATTTTTAAGTTTCTAGCTCTTTTCTGTTGCGCCAATGATTTTTACAGAAAAACTTCCAAATCTCTAAAATGGTTAAAGCTATTGAACTGATATTCAACACATACTGATTTAGTATCACTCCTGACATGATAGCAACGTTTCAGGTTATTTACTTGGTTTTTAAAGTATTGCGCAACATTTATGACATCAGAGCTAGTTACAGCAGACTGGGCTGGCACACAATGAAAAGACTGCTGTGAATTTTATACGGCGTGAGTAGACTGCTTCCCTACAAGGGGCATTCAGTAAGTAATGCAATACTTTTTTTCCTTGACACGTTTTGGTTGAAAGAACGCGGAATTTATTATTGAACATTGTGAAATATTCCCGCTGATGCTTCTTTAGTTTCATTACGTTCCGATAGTTGTGGCACTGTATGTAGCGTTCAAAATGGTGTCTGTAACGAAGGTCCATTCCTAGAGGAACCAGAGCGTCGTAAACATTCTTAGGCGGTTTATTACTGCTTAAGGGGACCTAAGAGATCAGTCAGGCAGTAGTAGCCGACCGAGAGAGAAGCAGCAATAGGGAAGTAACCGTCTTTGTGACATTTACTAGTTCCTAACCAGGAACGAATTTTATTATATCGTCTTTGTGCTTTAATACTTTAGTTTCTTGAGTTTGCGTCGCAAAGTAAACCGATTTCGTGACATATTACAAGTTCCTAATCATGGACGAATTATTTAGTTTCACCTGAGTGCTTCGGTAGTATGGTTTTTCAATATCTGCGTATTGTTAGACACAGTTCCTGCGTTTTCGTCAGGGTCTACAAAAGAGTTGGGCTGCACGTGCTCATAGTCGGTTTATGTACATCGTTTAGTTTTCCACAGTCTTTAGTATGGACAGGGACTGTGACTGTTGTTTGCAGATGCGAGCCGAGTTGGGGACACTTCGCTCTCAGCTTCAGGCTGTGATGGATTCGGTTACACAGTTTGTGGCTGCAGTGGATGGCAACCACTGTTGTGGGCATCCAACAGACGTCCAGCATGTCAGGGTTCCCCGATCAGTCCTCACCGGTGGCCAACCGAGTTACTGCTCGCACTGAGGCTGACCCCTCACCTGTGGTCATGTTGGAGGTCACCCGGCGCGCAGCAAGAGGCGAAAGACTCCCCGGTTTGTTTGACAAACAGGTTTCAGGTGCTGAGCCACATGCTGCCGACTGTCCTGTTGCACAGGAAACCACTCAGCTTGCAATATCCGAGTAATCGCAGAGAGAGCTCCAAAGTTAGGCGCGTTGTGGGGCCCCTTAGGGACTTGGCTGACAAGAAGGGTAAGAGAACCAATGTGCACTCCGTGTGCATACCGGGTGAAGTCATTCCAGTTGTGGAAAGGGTCCTCCGGATCCCATGAAGAGCACAGGGTGCAGCCAACAGCAGGTGGTTGCTCACGTCGGTACCAATGATGTCACTTTGGATCAGAAGAGATTCTCTCTGGATTAGAGCGGCTAACAGAAGTGGTAAAGGCTGCCAGTCTTGATTTCAAGATGAAAGCAAGCAATGTAGACAGGACCCACTGCGGACCTCTGGTACAGAGCTGAGAGGAGGACCTGGATCAGAAGCTCAGACGTTTCTGCGAGCGTATAGGCTGCAGATTCCTCGGCTTGCGCCAAAGGGTGGTAGGGTTTCGGTTTCAGCTGAATAGGTCAGGTGTCCACTATACGCAGGAGGCGGCTACACGGGTAGCAGCGGCTGTGTGTCGTGGGCTGGGCGGTTTTTTAGATTAGAGGGTCTTGGGAAAACACAAGAAGGGCTTCAGTTCAAAGGGTGTAGGCTGAACACAGGAAAAATGTAGATACAGGTACCATTGGTATAACAGTTGTAAATTGTCGTAGCTGTGTTGGGTATGTACCAGAGCTCCAAGTGCTAGTAGAAAACACTGATGCTCAAATCGTTATAGGCAGATACAATGATAACCGAAACTTTTGCCAAGGACCTAACGGCGTTCCGAAAGGATAGGCTAAACACGGTTGGCGGTGGCGTGTTTGTTGCTGTCAGAAGTAGTTTAATTTTTCGCGAAATTGAAGTAGATACTTCCAAGAATCAGTATGGGCAGCGGTCGTTTTTGGAACCGTAATAAAATAATAATTGGATCCTTTTACCGACATCCCTATTCAGGTGATACAGTTGCTGAAAAGTTCAAACAAAACTCGATTTTTATTTCATACAAAGACCCGTATATACGATAATAGTTGGTGGTGACTTTAGTTTACCCTCGATATGTTGGCGAAAATAAATGTTCAATTCCGGAGGCACGAGTAAAATATCATCCGAAATTGTGCTAAACGCATTCTCTGAAAATTGTTTCGAGCAGTTAGTTCATGAGCCCACGCGAATAGTTAACGGTTGTGAAAACACACTTGGCCTCTTAGCAACAGATAATTCTGAGTTAATAATGTGCATCAAAACCGATACAGGGATTAGTGAACACAGGGTTGTCGTAACGAGATTGAATATTGTAATCCCCAAATCCTCGAAAAATAAGCGAAAATTATACCTATTCAAAAAAAGTAGATAAAAGTTCACTTCACGCCTTCCTGTGGGAGAATCTCCACTCATTCGAAATTAATAATATTAGTGTAGACCACATGTGCCTAATATTCTAAGAAATAGTATCGGCAGCAATTGAGAGATTTATACCCAATAAATTAACAAACGACGAAGCTAATCCTCCTTGGTACACAAAACGGGTTAGAACACCGTTGCAGATACAACGAAACAAACATACCAAATTTAAACAGACGCAAAACACCCAAGACGGGCGATCTATAATAGAAGCTCGAAATATAGCGCGGACTTCAATGCGAGATGCCTATAACAGTTTCCACAACGAAACTTTGTCTCGAAACCTGGCAGAAAATCCAAAGATATTCTCGTCGTATGTGAAGTAATGTTAACGACAAGAAACAATCAATGCCTTCTCTGCGCGATAGCAATGGTGATACTATCGAAGACAGCGCTGGAAACGCAGTGTTACTAAATACAGCCTTCCGAAATGCCTTCACACAAGAAGACGAAATAAATATTTTAGAATTCGAATCGACAACAGCTGCCAATATAAATATAGTAGAAGTGAATATCCTCGGAGTAGTGAAGCAACTTAAACACTTAATAAAAGCAAGTCTTCTGGTCCAGACTGTATACCAGTTAAGTTCCTTTCGGAGTATGCTGATGCATTAGCTCCATACTTAACAGTCATACACAGCCGTTGACTCGACGAAAGATTCGAACCGAAAGACTGGACAGTTTCACAGGTTACATCAATATTCAAGAAAGGTAGTAGAAGTAATCCACAAAATTACAGGCACATATCGTTAACGTCGATATGCAGCAGTATTTTGGAACATATATTGTGTTCTAACATTACGAATTACCGCGAAGAAAACGTTCTATTACGCCGGCCGGAGTGGACGAGCGGGTGTGGAACCGCGCGATCGCTGCGGTCGCAGTTTCGAATCTTGCCTCCGGCATGGATGTGTGTGATGTCCTAAGGTTGTTAGGTGCAAGTAGTTCTAAGTTCTAGGGGACTGATCGCCTCAGAAGTTAAGTCCCATAGTGCTAAGAGCCATTTTTGAAACGTTCTATTGACTTACAGTCAACATGGGTTGAGAAAACATCGTTCCTGTGAAATACAACTAGCTCTTTATTCACACGAAGGGTTGAGTGCTATTGACAAGGGATTCCAGATAGATTCCGTATTTCTGGATTTCCGGAAGGCTTTTGACACTGTACCACATAAGCGGCTCGTAGTGAAATTGCGTGCTTATGGAATATCGTCTCAGTTATGTGACTGGATCTGTGATTTCCTGTCAGAGATGTCACAGCTCGTCGTAATTGACAGAAAGTCATCGAGTAAAACAGAAGTGATTTCTGACGTTCCTCAAGGTAATGTTATAGGCCCTGAGCTGTCCCTTATCTATATAAACGATTTGGGAGACAATCTGAACAATCTGAAGAGCCGTATTAGGTTGTTTGCAGATGACGCTGTCGTCTATCGACTAATAAAGCCATCAGAAGATCAAAACAAACTGCAAAACTATTTAGGAAAAATTTCTGATTGCTGCGAAAAGGGGCAGTTGAACCTAAATAACGAAAAGGTCATCCACATGAGTGCTAAAAGGAACTCGTTAAACTTCGATTACACTATAAATCAGTCTAATCTTAAAGCCGTAAATTCAACTAAATACCTAGGTATTACAATTACGAACAACTTAAATTGGAAGGAACACATACAAAATGTTGTGGGGAAGGCTAACCAAAGACTGCGTTTTATTCGCAGGACACTTAAAATTGTAACAGACCTACTAAGGAGACTGCCTACACTATGCTTGTCCGTCCTCTTTTAGAATACTGCTGCACGGTGTGGGGTCCTTCCCAGATAGGAGTGCCCGAGTACATCGAAAAAGTTCAAAGAAAGGCAGCACGTTTTGTATTATCGCTAAATATGGGAGAGAATGTCACAGAAAAGATACAGGATTTGGGCGGGAAATCATTAAAAGAATGGCGTTTTTTGTTGCGACGAAATCTTCTCACGAAATTCCAATCACCAGCTTTCTCCTCCGAATGAGAAAATATTTTGTTGACACCGACATACATAGGGAGGAACGATCAAGCTCGTACGGAAAGATATATGTGTTCATTCTTTCCGCACGCTGTACGAGATCGGTTGTTGTTGTTGTCTTCAGTCCTGAGACTGGTTTGATGCAGCTCTGCATGCTACTCTATCCTGTGCAAGCCTCTTCATCCCTCGGTACTTACTGCAACCTACATCCTTCTGAATCTGCTTAGTGTATTCATCTCTTGGTCTCCCTCTACGATTTTTACCCTCCACGCTGCCCTCCAATGCTAAATTTTTGATCCCTTGATGCCTCAGAATATGTCCTACCAACCGATCCCTTCTTCTTGTCAAGTTGTCCCACAAACTCCTCTTTTTCTCAATTCTATTCAATACTTCCTCATTAGTTACGTGATCTACCCATCTAATCTTCAGCATTCTTCTGTAGCACCACACTTCGAAAGCTTCTATTCTCTTCTTGTCCAAACTATTTATCGTCCATCTTTCACTTCCATACATGGCTACACTCCATACAAATACTTTCAGAAACAACTTCCTGACACTTAAATCTATACTCGATGTTAACAAATTTCTCCTCTTCAGAAACGCTTTCGTTGCCATTGCCAGTCTACATTTTATATCCTCTCTACTTCGACCATAATCAGTTATTTTGCTCCCCAAATAGCAAAACTCCTACTTTAAGTGTCTCATTTCCTAATCTAATTCCCTCAGCATCACCCGACTTAATTCGACTACATTCCATTATTCTCGTTTTACTTTTGTTGATGTTCATCTTACACACTCAATTTAACTTCCCTTCCAAGTGATTCGCTGTCTCTGACAGAATTACAATGTCATCGACTAACCTCAAAGTTTTTATTTCTTCTCCATAGATTTTAATACCTACTCCGAATGTTGGCTGCCTTTTTACTGTTACATATGTTTTTTCCCCATTCCGCTATTACTGGACAAATCGATCTTCCTAGCCTGCTGGAACATTCTGTTCCTATGAGACCGCCATGTTTCCTATCTAATAGACAAAGTTATTAGCCAGTTCTTTCCTATCATAAGGGCTGCTTCGAGCCTTCACCTTCTTGACCTAATGACAGGCTGTAACCGCATGGTTGCTACTTCGCTAACCATAAAGTAGCAGCTCCGAGGTAAGCACAGTCCAGACGCGTAATCTTTTCCCAATATCCTGCCCGTCATACCATCGCCTCGCAGGTTATCCAGGCCCACTCGTACAGGGCTAAGTAGGACTACTCTCGCATGCCTGTTAAGCACTACCATCTGAATACTTGCTCAATACAAAAAAATTTAAAATTAAAATACTCTCCAGACACGACACTTAAGGTGAACATTGCAGCCCAAACTATCGCTCTTTTGCAGTGTTGGAAAATAATGTAGGCTGATTTACGGAGACAGGTCATCCGTTCGATATTTAGAACATCTTCAACAGGGACTCGTCTGAAAACGTTGAGCACACCATAAACGTTGTTCATGCCTCACTGCAGTCTGAGGAGTTTTTGAACAGTGGAAGTTGATGGTATGAACAAAGTTGGAAGTAATTCAGATACAGTAAGTCACATACATAGTATACCACATAGTGTAAATATAAAAAGTATTCTTCCTGACCCCACATATTTTGTGAACATCTTTGAGTAGCCAGTTTTTACTTGTGTAATTTTCACCAGACAAAAGTATGTCTTTGATAAAAGAACTGCATAACGTGCAATATTAAATGGATTAAAATGTCGTGAAATATTTCATTGGAGCAATAATGTGCATTGCGGTTTACGGTTACATAGATCATGACAAGTATAAAAAGAGCCATAGGGACGTGTGTTTCATCTGCAGATCATGGACATGGGCTTATGTAGTACTGTTGAAAACCATACTACACTCCTGGAAATGGAAAAAAGAACACATTGACATCGGTGTGTCAGACCCACCATACTTGCTCCGGACACTGCGAGAGGGCTGTACAAGCAATGATCACACGCACGGCACAGCGGACACACCAGGAACCGCGGTGTTGGCCGTCGAATGGCGCTAGCTGCGCAGCATTTGTGCACCGCCGCCGTCAGTGTCAGCCAGTTTGCCATGGAATACGGAGCTCCATCGCAGTCTTTAACACTGGTAGCATGCCGCGAAGGCGTGGACGTGATCCGTATGTGCAGTTGACGGACTTTGAGCGAGGGCGTATAGTGGGCATGCGGGAGGCCGGGTGGACGTACCGCCGAATTGCTCAACACTTGGGGCGTGAGGTCTCCACAGTACATCGATGTTGTCGCCAGTGGTCGGCGGAAGGTGCACGTGCCCGTCGACCTGGGACCGGACCGCAGCGACGCACGGATGCACGCCAAGACCGTAGGATCCTACGCAGTGCCGTAGGGGACCGCACCGCCACTTCCCAGCAAATTAGGGACACTGTTGCTCCTGGGGTATCGGCGAGGACCATTCGCAACCGTCTCCATGAAGCTGGGCTACGGTCCCGCACACCGTTAGGCCGTCTTCCACTCACGCCACAACGTCGTGCAGCCCGCCTCCAGTGGTGTCGCGACAGGCGTGAATGGAGGGACGAATGGAGACGTGTCGTCTTCAGCGATGAGAGTAGCTTCTGCCTTGGGGCCAATGATGGTCGTATGCGTGTTTGGCGCCGTGCAGGTGAGCGCCACAATCAGGACTGCATACGACCAAGGCACACAGGGCCAACACCCGGCATCATGGTGTGGGGAGCGATCTCCTACACTGGCCGTACACCTCTGGTGATCGTCGAAGGGACACTGAATAGTGCACGGTACATCCAAACCGTCATCGAACCCATCGTTCTACCATTCCTAGACCGGCAAGGGAACTTGCTGTTCGAACGGGACAATGCACGTCCGCATGTATCCCGTGCCACCCAACGTGCTCTAGAAGGTGTAAGTCAACTACCCTGGCCAGCAAGATCTCCGGATCTGTCCCCCATTGAGCATGTTTGGGACTGGATGAAGCGTCGTCTCACGCGGTCTGCACGTCCAGCACGAACGCTGGTCCAACTGAGGCGCCAGGTGGAAATGGCATGGCAAGCCGTTCCACAGGACTACATCCAGCATCTCTACGATCGTCTCCATGGGAGAATAGCATCCTGCATTGCTGCGAAAGGTGGATATACACTGTACTAGTGCCGACATTGTGCATGCTCTGTTGCCTGTGTCTATGTGCCTGTGGTTCTGTCAGTGTGATCATGTGATGTATCTGACCCCAGGAATGTGTCAATAAAGTTTCCCCTTCCTGGGACAATGAATTCACGGTGTTCTTATTTTAATTTCCAGGAGTGTATATAGAAAGTTTTAGCTAATTGTAGCTTTCTCTAAGTGTTGCGGAGAAACTTTACAAAAGAAACAAACAGCAATGAAGTCCAGCTATTGCAAGAAGGAAACTAAAGAATACTGTGCAGAGTCCGGCTGCAGCTACTAGTGCACGATTGAACTGCTACAGGCTGACTAAGACTGGAGACTGTCGAAATTGTGACTGAGACTGGGGCTATGTAGCTGCCGCCGGCCATACTAAGGTATATTGCGGGAGCAGGGAGCGCGAGGCATTCGTAGTCAGAGCAACTGAAGGCCTGGCTCAGAGGGCACGTACCATCGGATCCAGTGGCCTCTGCACTACTGCCAGTGGCATGTATTGGAAACGTTTACTTCCGTGAGACGCCGGTGAGGGTGGTATTGATCTGTGTCACCATATTGGTCTATGACACCACAGTTGGTAGTGTATATAAAGTTAGGATTCCTAATATCGACATATTTGTGAACAAAATGACAGACAGCTAAAAACATTCGAAAGCAAGAAATATGCAGTGGTGATCACTCAAAATTAATCACAAACAGCTAGTCATAATTTTTCTCATTAATACGGTCTCGGGAATATGCTACCATAGATTTCAGGAATCTGTCTGACACTGATACCTGCAACGTACTATGTATATGGGACCTGCTCCTGGAAGGTGAATGCAAACCATATTCGCAAGTGTAAATTGAGCACTGTAAGACTCTGAATTCAACATACTCTCTGATGGTATTCAGGAGACCCAGACATGTTAGAACTGTTCTACCTGAGAGAAGTGTGTGAAGGAAGTATCTAACATACTTTCTTTTAAAAGATCTATCGCTGGAAAAAGTAGGAAGAAAGTTAACTATTACTCTAGCATTGGAAATTTCGTGGAAACTTTCAGCACTGGTACTGTCACATGTCAAATCAATGTAACTGCTCATAAAGCAAGTAATGTGCGACCTGTAGTGGTTTATCTGTACAGAAATTCCTAATCATATTGTATTACCTGTATTCAGTGCTTGTGTTTGCTGACTAAATAAAAGGTATTTCACGTAGATAGGCACATGTAAATTCAATTTTACCCTTCCGGCTAGCCGTGCGATCTAACGCTCGGCTTTTGCGACTGGGAAGGCGCGCCTGGTCCCCGGCACGGATTCTCCCGGCGCACATGTGTCGAGGTCCGGTGATCCGAACAGTCTGTGGATGGTTTTAGGCGGTTCTCCATCTGCCTCGGCGAATGTCGGCTGGTTCCCCTTATTCCGCCACTATGTCGGCGGTTGCAGCGCAAACAGGTTCTCCACGTACGTGTACACCACCATTACTCTCCATGCAAACATAGGAGTTACACTCGTCTAGTGTGAGACGTTCCCTGGGTTTCTGGGGCGGGGCGGGGGGGGGGGGGGGGGGGGGTTGGATGTGGGGGGGGGGGGGGGGGGCACTACTGCGGCTGCGGCGGAGACGGAGGCTCTCCTTCGTTTCTAGGCCCCTGGTTAAGATACGATGCAATACAATACAAATTCAGTTTACAGTTTTCCACTCCAGAAATGTATGAAATTGTCACTAGGAATCTAACTCGAGAATTTGGACCATGTACACTCCTGGAAATTGAAATAAGAACACCGTGAATTCATTGTTCCAGGAAGGGGAAACTTTATTGACACATTCCTGGGGTCAGATACATCACATGATCACACTGACAGAACCACAGGCACATAGACACAGGCAACAGAGCATGCACAATGTCGGCACTAGTACAGTGTATATCCACCTTTCGCAGCAATGCAGGCTGCTATTCTCCCATGGAGACGATCGTAGAGATGATGGATATAGTCCTGTGGAACGGCTTGCCATGCCATTTCCACCTGGCGCCTCAGTGGGACCAGCGTTCGTGCTGGACGTGCAGACCGCGTGAGACGACGCTTCATCCAGTCCCAAACATGCTCAATGGGGGACAGATCCGGAGATCTTGCTGGCCAGGGTACTTGACTTACACCTTCTAGAGCACGTTGGGTGGCACGGGATACATGCGGACGTGCATTGTCCTGTTGGAACAGCAAGTTCCCTTCTCGGTCTAGGAATGGTAGAACGATGGGTTCGATGACGGTTTGGATGTACCGTGCACTATTCAGTGTCCCCTCGACGATCACCAGAGGTGTACGGCCAGTGTAGGAGATCGCTCCCCACACCATGATGCCGGGTGTTGGCCCTGTGTGCCTTGGTCGTATGCAGTCCTGATTGTGGCGCTCACCTGCACGGCGCCAAACACGCATACGACCATCGTTGGCACCACGGCAGAAGCGACTCTCATCGCTGAAGACGACACGTCTCCATTCGTCCCTCCATTCACGCCTGTCGCGACACCACTGGAGGCGGGCTGCACGATGTTGTGGCGTGAGTGGAAGACGGCCTAACGGTGTGCGGGACCGTAGCCCAGCTTCATGGAGACGGTTGCGAATGGTCCTCGCCGATATCCCAGGAGCAACAGTGTCCCTAATTTGCTGGGAAGTGGCGGTGCGGTCCCCTACGGCACTGCGTAGGATCCTACGGTCTTGGCGTGCATCCGTGCGTCGCTGCGGTCCGGTCCCAGGTCGACGGGCACGTGCAATTTCCGAAGACCACTGGCGACAACATTGATGTACTGTGGAGACCTCACGCCCCACGTGTTGAGCAATTCGGCGGTACGTCCACCCGGCCTCCCGCATGCCCACTATACGCCCTCGCTCAAAGTCCGTCAACTGCACATACGGTTGACGTCCACGCTGTCGCGGCATGCTACCAGTGTTCAAGACTGCGATGGAGCTCCATATGCCACGGCAAACTGGCTGACACTGACGGCGGCGGTGCACAAACGCTGCGCAGCTAGCGCCATTCGACGGCCAACACCGCGGTTCCTGGTGTGTCCGCTGTGCCGTGCGTGTGATCATTGCTTGTACAGCCCTCTCGCAGTGTCCGGAGCAAGTATGGTGGGTCTGACACACCGGTGTCAATGTGTTCTTTTTTCCATTTCCAGGAGTGTAGATTAGTTGTGAATTTTTTTACGTATTTGCAGAAGGGATGGTGTTTTATGGCACATTACCGAGCGAGGTGGCGTAGTGGTTAGCACACTGGACTCGCATTCGGGAGGACGACGGTTCAATCCCGTCTCCGGCCATCCTGATTTAGGTTTTCCGTGATTTCCCTAAATCGTATTGGGCAAATGCCAGGATGGTTCCTATGAAAGGGCACGGCCGATTTCCTTCCCAATCCTTCCCTAACTCGAGCTTGCGCTCCGTCTCTAATGACCTCGTTGTCGACGGGACGTTAAACACTAACCACCACCACCAAATTTTATGGCACATTAGTTGATAATAATTAAGAAATGTTACATTCAGTTCCTGATAGGTGCATGACATATGAATTAGCAAAAAAAGACGTGTGACATGAAGAATATATTCCTCATACATCGAGGTCCTTCTTTTGATTGGCGATATTACTCCTGTGTAAGATGGCTCAATAAAATAATGTAAGTACCGAATCGAAGTTTAATACTTTTCTTACAGTGAATTGGAGTCTACAGGTAGCCCTAACTACGCCATTATGTATTACGCATACGATACGCCATGTCATGACTGGCGAGATTCTCCAGTTGAAGGATGACGTTCTTTGCAAACTGCAACCAGTGTGTCATCAATCACGGCGGGTCCATTTGCGGGGGATCGACAACGCGGGTCTGAGCGTTTGTGTACCTAAGGATGCCCAGAAGAGAGGAGGCCAATAAAAAGTCTATTAGCAATACATCACGCGGAGTGCGTTCGCCATGACGGCGACCAACAATCACAGGAGGATAATTTACACCCGGCGAACAGCTCGCCGGGGCATAAAGAGTGGGCGGGTCTGGTGGGCGGCCAGGTGTGTGTGTGGGGTTGGGGGTGGGGGGGTGTTGGTCGGTCGGGGGGGGGGTGGGGGAGGGGGTTGGGGCAGCGCGGCAGGTGCGTTCCTCTCTGCCCTGGCCGCCAGCTACGGTTTTATTACTGGGACGGCGGTAGGAGAGCACACAGCGCCCCGTGCTCGGTAATAACAGGCGCGATTCGACTGGCACGGGGCGGTAATCAGGACGCGATTGAAATCGTGCGGGCGCCGTGGGCTTACCGGGCAGGGGGAGTCACCGGTCAGCGGCGGCGGCAACGGCAGGTGGGAGACAAATTGCCGCGTGTCATCCCGCGCCACCGCTGAGTCGATACACCGAGGGGTGCCTCACCACACCGACCAATTGGGTACGAGCTCCGATGCGAGAACAACGCCAGCGGTCGAGCTCCAGCCGAACGAGAAAAAAATTACAGTTCATACTCTTCCACTGTAAAGACATTGATTTTCAGCAAAAATTTACTTTGGCTCCCTCAGACCTTATCCGTGTACTCGACAACATACAAGGTGCCTCAGACAGATAATTGCACTGAAAGGTGGAGGACAAAATTCTTTGAATTAACTTTGAAGCTCAGTTGTTGTGCAAATCATATGTATTGAAGTTGCTCCACAATGCGAGAATTTCCTTCAGAAATTATAAAAGCAATTGAAAACAGTTTTTCTTACAACTACATCCAGACGAAAATTGGTTCCAAATTGAAATTTGAAATTTGTGGTAAGATCCTATGGTACCAAACTGTTGAGGTCATCGGTTACTGAGCTTACACACTACATAATCTAACTTAAACTTACTTAGCTAAGGACAATACAAACACCCATGCCCGAGGGAGGACTCGAACCTCCGACGGGGGAGAGCCCGACACGGCGCCTGAGACCTAGCAGCCACCCCGCGCAGCAGTTTGTTCCAGGTTAACTTGTTACACAGCAGTTAATAACGACATGAGACAAAGTTACTCTTTCAGCCGACTACGTTTTAATATACTCATGGACAAAGGTATTGGCTTATAGTGATTATAGACTGGGGGACGGAGAAATTAAATTCGTTTGTTATACTGATGATGCAGTTCTGCATCGAAGCGAAAATAAGCTGCAGAAACTTTTTCATATACTTACCGTGGCAGCTAACAGCCTAACTACGATCATATACACTCAAGAAGCCAATTATATGACGACATCTTTGGAACTGATTTGATGGAAACTGGAAGTAGAAGGAAAAATTATTCAACAGGCAATGACATTTAAATATCTTGGTATTGAACTGGCCATCAGTGGAAACGTCGAAAAGCAAGTCGGAGAGTAAGTAACAAAAGCAAAGAAATTACCATGGTGTTTCTATAATTCTGTTTGGAGGAACAAACACATAGAAAAAAATTCAAAGGCAGGAATATACAAAACAATAATCAGACCAGTTATGACGTACACAGGTGACACAAGACTAGAAACATCAAAAACAAGAAGACTTTTAGAAACCACGAAAATAAAAAGTCACCGAAGGTTTGCAGGGAAGGCTTCACAGACAGAGAGAGAAGTAGAAGCATTAGAAAAGGATATAAAGTGGATTCCGTCAATGACTGGGTCCATAAGACAAAGCACGACTGTCAGGAACATATGAACAGAATGGACGAAAGGAAGACTGTGGAGATCGTAAGAAGTACATCACCAGCTGGTAAGGAAATACTGGCTGCCCCAGAAGAAGGTGGAGTGACAACCTCAGAATAGCCTGAGGGATACTGGAGGAAACAGGTTTAACCCTAAGGAAAAAGAAAGAAGAACAAAACTGCTTGTACTATTCAAGATTTCTGGCGGAACATTACCAGGCGTTACAATCAATCGTCTGCTGCTGGAGTATATGGTCGTTGAGAATTAGAATACATTTTCTATGTAATCCCTAACCGGATCATGTTTGTATATTCAAGAACCTGCTACAAAATGTTCTAACTATGATCGTTATGACTTACACGTAACAAAGTCAGCGTGCAAGCAATAACAAACACCCTCTGATCATATTACATTAGTTTGTTTCCTATCCCAACTCTCAATAAGTTGTACCCAAGAGAATATAATAAAACACTAAATATCAGATGCAGTTTAGTACTCACTGACTATACATAATGCACCATAATTAATATCGAAAAATGACGCAGTTGAAAAGTGCACCAAGGACCCTTTGGGAGATAATTACAAATATACGTTCACAACTCAGCACTGATTTCACTAAGAAATATCGTTCTAGTTTGTACAAACGTATTTGTACTTAGAGATCGAAACTGTGACCTTTGATCATGGGTATGAGCCATTGCTGGTCAGTTCAGTCGGAAAGACCTGGCTTCCAATAATAGTCAGACACACATTTTCAATGTGAATAATTAATTTAGGTTTCCACATAAATCACTCGCTCTGTCAACCATACCAGAAGCGCTCCAAAATCAGGTAGATAACTGTGAATATATTGTCCTGTAGCCGAACATCTCAGCCGGAAACAGTGTAACCAGTGAGAGGGAAAGACCTGGCTTCCAATAATAGTCAGACACACATTTTCAATGTGAATAATTAATTTAGGTTTCCACATAAATCACTTGCTCTGTCAACCATACCAGAAGCGCTCCAAAATCAGGTAGATAACTGTGAATATATTGTCCTGTAGCCGAACATCTGAGCCGGAAACAGTGTAACCAGTGAGAGGGAAAGACCTGGCTTCCAATAATAGTCAGACACACATTTTCAATGTGAATAATTAATTTAGGTATCCAGATAAATTACTAGCTCTGTCAACCATACCAGAAGCGCTCCAAAATCAGGTAGATAACTGTGAATATATTGTCCTGTAGGGGCACCTTCTGGCTGAAAAATTATTCCGAAATTATGGTACTGAAATATTATGTACGTACATATCAAGGGCCAAACAAATAATTTGTTGCGATACCATGATTTAGACGTAAATACCGACGCAAGTCAGAAACTAACGGCAGTTAGTACTTCATTGTGCAGTTCTGTATTTACACAGATCAAAAAAAAAAAAAAAAAAGATTTCCATCTCCCCGGTTCCCAGGACTACTGAAGACAGACGTTGACTGTGGAATCTGTATCAGACACAGTCCCGTTGACTGACCAGAGATGTCACTGAACCCGCCCAAAGATGTAAATAATCATGCATGAGCAGCGCTTATTAGACAGAGAGGGTTCGACAGCCGATCAGTTCCAGTCATTTCACCAGGGAGGGGGTAAACGGCTCGTGTTGTCTGTAGTTCAGCCATGCCTAGACGCTAAATACCGCAGTTCGATCGCATCCGCATTGTTACTTTGTTCCAGGAAGGGCTTTAACAAGGCAAGTGTCCAGGCGTCTTATTGTTCGGACATGGGGGAGATAGAGAGAGACAGGAACTGTCGGTGACATGCCTCGCCCAAGCCGCCAAAAGGCTACTATGGCAGTGAATGACCAATACTTACGGATTATGGCTCGGAGGAATCCTGACAGCAAAGACATCATGTTTAATTATGCTTTTCGTGTAGCCGCAGGACGTCGTGTTACACCCAAACTGTGCGCAATAGGCTGCACGTTGCGCATCTTCACTCCCGACGTCTATGGCGAGGTCCATCTTCGCAATCACGACACCATGCAGCGCAGTACAGGGCTCAACAACATGCCGAATGGACCGCTCAAGACTGACGTCACGCTCTCTTCACCGATGAGAGTGACATACGTCTTCAACCAGACAATCGTCGGAGACATGTTTGGAGCAACCCGGTCAGGCTGAACGCCTTAGACACACCGTCCAGCGAGTGCGTCCAGGTGGAGGTTCCCCGCTGTTTTGGGGTGACATTATGTGGAGCTGACGTACGCCGCTGGTGGTCATGGAAGGCGCTGTAGCGGCAGTACGATACGTGAATGCCATCCTCCGACCGAAAGTGCAACCACATCGGCAGCATATTAGAGAGGCATTCGTCTTCATGGATGACAATTCGCGCCACCATGGTGCACATCCTGTGAACGACTTCCTTTAGTATAACGACACCGCTCGACCAGAGTGGCCAGCATGTTCTCCAGACATGAACACTATCGAACATGCCTGGGATAGATTGAAAAGAGCTGTTTAGGACGACGTGACCCTATAAACACTCTGAGGAATCTACGCCGAATCTCTGTTGCGGAGTGGGACGATCTGGACCAACATTGCCTTGATGAAGTTGTGGATAGTATGCGATGACAAACACAGGCATGCAGAAATGCAAAAGGAAATACTACTTTATGTTAGAGGTACCGGGGTGTACAACAATCTGGACTGAAGGTCTCGCAGTATGGTGGTACAATATGCAATGCTTGCTTTTTATGAGCAATAAAAAGGGCAGAAATGATGTTTATGTAGATCTCCATTCCAATTTTTGTGCGCGAGTTCTGGAACCCAAGGAAGCGAGGTGATGCAAAACTTTTTTTGACGTGTGTACAATTCTGGTGAACCGATGAAAATTGCGGTAACGAATTGTCTTAGGCGAAATTGCTTTTCGTAAGCGCTTTAGTCATACATAATATTTAAGCATCAGCCTTTGCTTCTTTCAGTAGATACCTTCTGGCATTCAAAATTTTTAAGGAATTTAGTTTTAGCAAACAAGGTGTTCTTTCACATTTGTTATTCCCAACTTTTAATGCACTCTCAGTTACACATTAGCGGTGATTACCTGACACATATTGTTTCATCCAGCTAACTCGATATCTTCTGTCTGGCTCACTACCTCTGTGATTAATGAAACTAGTAATAGCGCATCCTTCTTCCTTTGCTCCCTCGTCTCCTTCTTCTTATCTCTCCATCTATAGAGTGTCAAAGCCTTTTCAGACTTTCAGTACTGGTTAAGCTTCCGAGAGAGATTTATGGCATTGCAACTGCTGTAGTTTTAACAGTCTTTAATTTCCATCGAATTGTTTTCCACATTGCAATTCCTTGTGCTTTGTCGTCATCATGCTGTGGTATACAAAGTCATTTTTGTGATGCTATAACTTACATACAGTCTGAGATTACTGGTGGCAATGTTATACAACTCTTGTGTATATTTACCTGATAAAACTGAGCACATCCATTAGTACTGTATTGACTTCTTCAGTTGTGTTATTCACCATATCATGCTTTATACCTGCTGCCTTGATAAGACATTCGCCTTCTATTATTTTTGCATTCATGGTCTCAATTGTTTTGCACCATCATGGTGAGTGTACAGCACACTTACATATTTGTCAATAGCGTACAGTACACTGATACAGTTGCATACTTCTACATTACTTTTTAAGCAGAAACTGCTGGAAGTTTCGTTTATATCGACTATCATTCAGCGTCCTCGTTTTATGTATAATCAGAAACCCATACAAACCCATACAGTGTGTGATTTCAGCAATCTAGACATATGTTCAGAGATTCATTCAGTGTCGTCCCGGTTCCTAGATGTGCTTGATAAATACGCTTTAAATTTATATTAATCTGATTGAATGCGATAATAAAGTTCACATTCTACCTTACCAACTACTGTGGAGTTTTGCAGCATGCCTGTCTCAAGTAAGAGACATGAGTTTTCATTTGACGGTCAAAACAAAAATAGTTGATAGTTAGGTTGAAATCAAGCTCTTGGAAATATATGTACATGCTCGAGGTGAATCCTTCAAGATGTGTTAACAGTAACAGAGTATAATTATTCTTCCTGTAATCAGATGGTAGGGCAATCAAAGCATGTATACTATCAGGAAGTACCGACCTATTCCTCTTCTCCTCTAGTTTTCTAGTGTCGTTGCAGGCTCAGTCGCTTAGTATAAGACACTTGTGACAAGACTGTTTCATCCACTTCCACCTGGTCATGGAAATACACTCCTGGAAATGGAAAAAAGAACACATTGACACTGGTGTGTCAGACCCACCATACTTGCTCCGGACACTGCGAGAGGGCTGTACAAGCAATGACCACACGCACGGCACAGCGGACACACCAGGAACCGCGGTGTTGGCCGTCGAATGGCGCTAGCTGCGCAGCATTTGTGCACCGCCGCCGTCAGTGTCAGCCAGTTTGCCGTGGCATACGGAGCTCCATCGCTGTCTTTAACACTGGTAGCATGCCGCGACAGCGTGGACGTGAACCCTATGTGCAGTTGACGGACTTTGAGCGAGGGTGTATAGTGGGCATGCGGGAGGCCGGGTGGACGTACCGCCGAATTGTTCAACACGTGGGGCGTGAGGTCTCCACAATACATCGATGTTGTCGCCAGTGGTCGGCGGTAGGTGCACGTGCCCGTCGACCTGGGACCGGACCGCAGCGACGCACGGATGCACGCCAAGACCGTAGGATCCTACGCAGTGCCGTAGGGGACCGCACCGCCACTTCCCAGCAAATTAGGGACACTGTTGCTCCTGGGATATCGGCGAGGACCATTCGCAACCGTCTCCATGAAGCTGGGATGCGGTCCCGCACACCGTTAGGCCGTCTTCCGCTCACGCCCCAACATCGTGCAGTCCGCCTCCAGTGGTGTCGCGAAAGGCGTGAATGGAGGGACGAATGGAGACGTGTTGTCTTCAGCGATGAGAGTCGCTTCTGCCTTGGTGCCAATGATGGTCGTATGCGTGTTTGGCACCGTGCAGGTGAGGGCCACAATCAGGACTGCATACGACCAAGGCACACAGGGCCAACACCCGGCATCTTGGTGTGGGGAGCGATCTCCTACACTGGCCGTACACCTCTGGTGATCGTCGAGGGTACACTGAATAGTGCACGGTACATCCAAACCGTCATCGAACCCACCGTTCTACCATTCCTAGCCCGGCAAGGAAACTTGCTGTTCCAACAGGACAATGGACGTCCGCATGTATCCCGTGCCACCCAACGTGCTCTAGAAGGTGTAAGTCAACTACCCTGGCCAGCAAGATCTCCGGATCTGTCCCCCATTGAGCATGTTTGGGACTGGATGAAGCGTCGTCTTAAGCGGTCTGCACGTCCAGCACGAACGCTGGTCCAACTGAGGCGCCAGGTGGAAATGGCATGGCAAGCCGTTCCACAGGACTACATCCAGCGTCTCTACGATCGTCTCCATGGGAGAATAGCAGCCTGCATTGTGCATGCACTGTTGCCTGTGTGTATGTGCCTGTGGTTCTGTCAGTGTGATCATGTGATGTATCTGACCCCAGGAATGTGTCAATAAAGTTTCCCCTTCCTGGGACAATGAATTCACGGTGTTCTTATTTCAATTTCCAGGAGTGTAAATGAGAAACTTATATATCTTAAAGTTTTTCGTAGGTACTTAAATGTTGTTGGGTTTATAAACCAAATGTTAAAAATCCTGTGCCTACATTTGGGAAAGTTGATTCATCCATTTCCACCTCCATCTACGCATAATATGAGTCATACAGTTGAGCTGATGGAAGGGGAGTTTGACAAGCTACGTGCAGCACACTAGCTCATGCTGTACTGCAAGGCTGACGTACTTTAAATTCTCCTCCTGTAGATGTATGCACTGTCTGTTGTTAAATATTTTAACTGTTCCAGTGAAGTAGCCTGCAGAAATAGTACGATCACCTAGTATAGCCAATGGAAGGTGAACATTTCCGTGGAACAAGGTTGAAATCTGCGTTGACACATCACATAGTCGATACCATTCATCCATTGATAATATTTCTATGACGTCGAGGTTTTTCGAATACTGCCGCCAGGTGGAACTGATTCGATATCATATTAACACTGGCACGTTTATAACAACTGCTGTTTAAACTGTAGATTAGATTGAACAGAACTATTTATATGTCACGTGGCTGGAAGGAAATGAATTATTAGTTAAGTAAATTAGTTTTTAGTTACATTCTGATTCACCGCCATCAGCATTAATGTTTACAGTGCCTCATGTCAGGGAGTCTTCACATACATTTTGACATCTTTACACTTTCGCCATTCTCTCAGAAAGCGTGAAATATTTAATTGTCATTGCAAATACATACTATTGGCAACATTAAAAAAAACAGATATATTGCTTATTATATCTTCGATACTAACTGCAAAATCGATGGTACTAATTGTCAAGTTATGTTTGTTACAAGTTAAGCATCTTTGAATGTAGTCATTTATTTGTGACACAGGTATTCAGGAACTAATTAACCGTGTATAAATCACAAAATGATGTCCATTGTCACATGCACAAATAGTTAAAATAAATTTTTAAGACAGGAAAGTATTCTATTGAGATGTATGTGTGCTGTGAAGTGGCATGCTGCAGTTGCTGTTTGTCTGTTACGAAGAAGTGATGACATGTGCTAAGTACTGAATATATCTGTTCGTCCATTACGGCCAGGGGACATTGGCTGGTGTGTACTTTTCAATTCAATAAACTTCACCAGCACCCATACACTTTAAGATATTTTATTTTTGTTCTGAAAGCAACGAGTTTCGCGAAAATGAATTGCCGAAATTGGTGGCTTTAAGAATAAAAAAAATATCTTAAAGTGTACGGCTGTTGGTAAAGCTTATTGAACTGGAAAATGTATATGAGAAGTGTCCAGCAATTGCCCTACCGCATCAGAGTCAAAGCCAGCCCCTTCACACAGCGTGCAGTGCGTGGCACCAGCTTGGCGCCTCATTGGCATTACATCTAAAGTTACTGTTATTGTTATGTCATCACAAGCACGTTGTTGTGCGTCTAGCACTATTCATATCTTTCGGTGAACACACCCAATCTCAACGTGTTGTACTGCCATCATCAGCAAAGCTCACCCATATTTAGTTCAGCTGCTGGCACTTTATAGATAGCAAGTGTTTGTGCTTTTTTTGATGGACTGGTTCTAGAATAAAAAAATCATGTTCGTAGGACATATTTATTTACTTAGTGAAAATTTTACAGTGGCTTATCGCATAGATAACAATATTCTTCCTGACTGCTATAACATTAGTGATCTGATGCTGCTGCTGCTGCTGCTCTGTTGTGTAGCACACCTCTGTGCCCTGTTGCACTACTGCCTGTTGTGGCTATTATTACATCTACAGCAACCCAATAACTTAATCCAGTAGTAACTCTCCTAGTGCTTCAATAATAACGAAACCTTAGGTATAACGTCATATACACCTAATAATAATTATAGATAGATGAGGGCTAACTGATAGGTCACTCTGGCAATTGCGGCAGGGGTCCATACAGATCATGCACTGCTGTTACCTTGTCACTGCACTGTTCACTACCACATCTTCTTTCATGGGAGATGGGGCAGACATTTTAAAAAGGGGTACATAATTTCAGCAAATGGAACGCATTTTGTTGATGGTTGCAATCAGGTAATCCATATTCTTACCATTCTGTTGCACTGTCATAATTTGTTGAAAAATACGCCATTCTTTAGGCAGGGAGCTGTGAGTACATTCCTCTGCTAGATCCAGAATGATATTTTCACTCTGCAGCGGAGTGTGTCCTGACATGAAACTTACTGACAGATTTTAACTGTGTGCCGGACGGAGTCTCGAACTCGGGACCTTTGCCTTTCGCGGGCAAGTGCTCTACCATCTGAGCTACCCAAGCACGACTCACGCCCCGTCTTCACAGCTTCGCTTCTGCCAGTACCTCGTCTCCTACCTTCCAAACTTAACAGAAGCTCTCCTGCGGAAGGCAAAGGTCCCGAATTCGAGACTCGGTCTCTCCTAGATGTTTACAACAGATACGAGTAGACTTGTTAAAGTCTTCTGTGCTCAATGCAAGCATCTTGTCAGTTGAACACATGAGACCTAGAGACCTAGACATATGCCCAGGCAGTCATGCAATCAAACTACCAAAAACAAAAATTAAACTTCCATACCAACATTATGCATATACAAAAATTTAGTTAATACGGCGTACCAGCATTATGCATTCATAAATATCACACATATAACATTATTCACAGGTTTCACCAGCTCACAGTTTCCCTACAGACAGCTGTCAAACAGCACCACATGCAAGTTAACTCTGCAATGAGCAGCGGTATTAACGTATGAGGGTGCAAGAGTGCGGACATGGGGTGTAGACTGTGGGCTGGGGATCGCCTTCACCAGATCAAGTCACATGATGATGCCAGAGTCTGAGGTTAATGACGTCATGGCCTTCGGAATGCAATGATGTCAGAACTCCTGGAGCAGTGATGTCATGACGCTGGGGCAGTTGAGCAAATGCACTGACCTCAGAATTTCTAGGGCGATGATGATGCTGTAACAATCTGAACTAGAACCGGCAGTGGACTCTATTTATGCCATCCCAAGATGGTTCATCAGTCGCAGTAGCTATTTTCAGTTGGCGTGGCGCCTGGAAAACGTTCATGATGGCGTTACAGTCGAACACCCTGTGTATCGACATAGGCCAGGTCTTGGGCATCATGCTGTTATGGACTACATTGTTACAAGGTAACATCAGGGAAAACCGAATGACGGCAAAAAAGTTTCTTCATTGCTTTCCAAATTAGTTGTTATGCGAATTGGAGTTGATCAGTGGCAGACCATAATATCACATCAGGTACTGGGACCGAAGAACAATTCAATGAGGAACACAATCTGCCAAAGTACGTTCTCCTATGAGTAAACATGGATACATCCACTGTACTGCTGTCAGTTGTCTACAAAACATGAGGTGCTTCCTCTCATAAGACCAACGTTGTCACCGGCCGTTGTGGCCGAGCGGTTCTAGGCGCTTCAATCCAGAACCACGCTGCTGCTACGGTCGCAGGTTCGAATCCTACCTCGGGCATGGATGTGTGTATTCTCCTTAGCTTAGTTAGGTTTAAGTAGTTCTAAATCTAGGGTACTGGTAACCTCAGATGTTAAGTCCCATGGTGCTCAGAGCCATTTCAACCACCGTTGTCTTTGGGCACATTACTGGCAGCGTGTTTCTTTCTGCTGTCGCAAGGGAAGCTGCAGCATTGATCACCATGCTTGCAGTTTCTGGCTTTCGAGACGTCTTTGCACCGACTGTGTGGATACCTGTCTTGCTGCAAATAAATCCATTTCCTCTCTCGTCGGCAGATAGATGACATGTCTGTAAGATCCTGCATGACCTAGTGAACGCTTTGTCCTCTCAGGCGTTAGTTTCGTGGGACAGATGAGATCCATCATGATCTTTAATATGAGACTCCTTGATCCAACGATTCGATGTTTCCAAGACGTAGAATCTCGATGAACACGGGCTACAGTATCGTGGGACGGTGAAGCACAGACTCCTCAGGCAACGGTCCTACCTCTTTCAAATTCCGACATACACTAGTGGACGTTTCTCCTTCTTATACAAAGCATAACACAGTATTCTCACCGACAAACGGCGTACCTGTATGACAAATAAAGAGGTGTAATATTTTCACAGTCTATAGAGGGCACTGCTATTACTTATTTTGTGCAGTTGCATTTGCATATCCAAACACGTAGTAAACTTCATGTCAAATTGACATTTGCAGCAAGTCGTCTTCATGGTGTTGCACTTTTGATGCTCGGTAGTGAATTCCTGAATTTCTGCATAATGCATATCGACAATCAGTGCCACACTATATTGTCATAATTTAGCCACACAACTTACTTGGAGGGTGATTTGAGTCATATATCCTAAGACGCCCTAATCTGTCTATTGCGGTAATATTTTCTGTAATAGACGCTACGTGACCTATAGCAGTATTACCGTTTCTCTTTCAATGGCTTTATCGAACGCATATTAGAGGAGATACGTATCCACTTTGACCACTTAATGTTGGTAACGACCCTCAGTTAAGACATAAAAGACACATTAGGAAGCCTAATGATCGTGGAAACATGTTACGAAACAGTCAGTCTTAATGCGAAGTAGAAGAAACGAGACTCACTTTTTAGAGACGATAGTTACGGGCTAGGCCATTACTGGGACTCTAAATGACATTTTAATACGCGTAGAGCAGGACCGCAAAACTTTATCGCCTTTTACATTTTCTGATAGCATTCTCTCACAGAATCGATAGTAAATACCCCACAGCATCAACAAATTTGTTATCAGAACCGATATGGATAAAACGCACTAATTCGACGTTTAACAGTTGAACGCATTACCAGTAATCTCCTTATGACACGTATAAAGCGATAGTTTACTACAAGGAAATTGTATTCTGCGCTTCCATTTTCCAGGAGGACACCGGAGAAAACTAGTATTGATATCTGGATGAGAGAGGACAGACCCCCCCCCCCCCCCCCCCCCTCTTACATTTACATGGAAAGTTGCAAAGCAATGAGATACAAATTCGCTGCATAGCCACTGAATGCTGTGCCTCTGATTAAGATCCAGTCCATCAAATTAAAAGAAGCACATCTCGAGATCATGTAGTAAGAAAATAATATCTCATAGGCAGCAAAAGGCATAGTCATCCTTTCAGCTAGTGAAGAATCACTATGCAGATATTTTCCTAGGGCTAGGGCCCTATATTCTCGCGCATTTTACTATCTACGTGCCACAGAATGCCAGAAAGGAGGGGGCTTACTAATAGCCAATTGTGGTTCCAGCCTCAGCAAGGTAATCAACAGAAATAATCGTTTATTCTTCTCAGAAAACCTTTTCAGCACAAGATATTCACTTTGCTTTTTTAGGTGCAGAAGCACCACTTTCTCTCGCTGTTTTATTTCTTATTTCATTCATGACGTGATGTCTTGTCCCAATTATGTGTGTAAAATTCGTACTCAGGTGCTTATGTCTGTACGTTAGCTGTAATAACCGCTTATTTTAAACCCTGTCGTGCATTTTCTCGATATTCTCATCGGTGGGTGCGATTTTGGGATGTAACCATGCAGGTTTGTCTTCAAAGGACAATCACGTTTGAAATCATTCGTCCATTCTGCTTTTATGTCATAAGTATTAGACAGGTTTAACGCTGGCTTCCATATTTTCCAAACTTGAGCTAGCTTCTGATCTAATTCTAACAAATATAACCAGCACCTTATGTAGTTTTTACCCACTTAATTTTCTACATTCTTCTATAGGACCATACGTCCTGAGTCTCCGAATTTTTCCAATGGATCACGTTGCACTTTCATACACTGTGTACACATTCCACAACATCTTCTCTTACATATAAAACCTCATATCACTAGAGCTCTTATACTGAAGGAAATTATTTTCACCTGCATTAGTGTACTTCTGATATCCTTCTTGCTATGAGCATCTTGTGTGATGTTGCTTCCTCGATAGGAGAAATCTTCCAATTCTCCGATTACAATGTTGTTCCCATTTTGTACTGTAAGCAAGTAGTTATCATTCTTACTAAAACTGTTGGCCACTTTCGTCTTTGCTATGTTTATCTGTAAGCTAAATACTGTGATTTCATGGCACCCAGTATTCGACTGTCCATGTCTTCTAAGTCTTCGCAACGTCGCGCCAAAAGGTCTACGTCTTACGTGAATCTTAATATTGGTATCTGTTACTTGAAATTTTGCTTCTTGTTCCGAAATTTTCCTTTACTTACTTGACTGTTTCTGCATCTACAAATTGAACAAGAGTGGTGACTTGCTACTATCCTATCTAGCAACCCTCTTAACAAGAACTTATTTATGACCCTCCTCTCTTATTACTGCTTTAATTTTTTTTTGGGTGGGGGGCGGGGGTATTGTAACATTCATTATTGAATTGCCCCGGTTCTTTAGCCAAAAGCTTGTAAGGAAAGTGAACATTACACATTACACATTACACATTACATTTCCAAGGGTTTATGGGCTATACATTTTGTTATAGTTAATTCCCATTATTAATACGTCACGAATACATCTTTGTTACCTTTACACCGACAGCTTCGTTCAGTATGTCTTCAAAGTAGCTATCTATTCTGCTACATTTTGTTTGGACAGCAATTTTTAACATAACCAGATAATTTTCATATTTAGCCACACATGCTTTAGTTGTAACACACTGACAAGGCTTTTCTATGAAACGTGATACCTCAAGAGCTTCGTAGACGGAAATGACATACTAGTTTCTATACCTACTCAGTAACTCTGTAAATGGGTTCGGAAGCTTGGAGTGGGTGAGCTATTATGTGCAGGTAGTGGATGGAAGATAGAGGATGTAGGTAGCCAAATACTGTCGAAGTACTTTATTGTTGGACATGAAGAGCCGTAGAGCAGCGTGGGTGCAGTAAGCAGACTGGAGGCGACAGGCGTTGAACCCTACCTCCAGGGCCGCCATAAGAAAGCGCCATCGTCAGTTTCCGCAGCAGCCCAGTGGTGAATGGCAGGTTGTTGCGGAGTCAGAATGGTGCGACAGCGTCGCAGCTCAGGTGATATGAGCAAAGAAGGCTCTTGGCCATCCTAGCAGGAGGCAGAAGTGATGCCTAGATGACACACTGGGCCGATGGCTGCAATGCTGCGTCGGTTACCTGCGACACAGGCATCAGTTCGAACATCAGGCTATTACGCGATGACCGACAGTCTCGTGAAGATGGTAGCAGAGTTAAGGAGACCTGATGGCTATGCCTTCAGGCAGTACTTGTTGGTTTGCACCATGATAGTTTCGATGATAGCTGCAACAAAAAGCTGTTGACAGAGACTCACACATGGTGAGCGTCCAAGCATAGCTCAGTCCCGTTCGGGTGCTCTGGGAGTGTATATCAACCAACGTAAGCTTTTTAATCCGGAAGACAAGCACTGGTGCATACATCAATGTCCCCGAAATTTCCTTAAGTTTGGTCACTGCCCAGAATTCTGGGTCACTCTTGAAGAAGCTGCTGGTGTGACTGAATGCTGCACTGTCGTGTGTATGGTACCATACTCCTGCCTAGACTGGTACCATAACAAATCTGAAAATGCATCTTCGGCCTCCCTTGACTTTCTTGCTCAATCCTTTACAATGCAACTGATTCCCTGGAGTTATAAATTTACCGTAGAATGTGTCACATTGGATTCACCATATTATGTCGCCCCACACGAAACGTGTATGCAGTTCCACTCAGTTAAAAAACTCGACGGGATACGTTTGAAATAAAGATCATAAAATTTCAATAAACAACGAGGAAAACCTCAGCTCTTTCCGAAACTGTAAGTTGGAATATAACATTCTCATCAGCCTAACTAAACAATGAGCAAACTATAACAGTGTAAAAAGATAATGCTGCCTTTTAACTTATGGACTTTAAGTAGAAAATGCAATGGATTCATTACAAAGTGAAAATAAATTTAGCTTTAAACCAGGGACGGTGAAGATTTCGCGTCACGAACCATGCCCCGGCAAGAAAGCCGCAGCGCTTAGCCCCGGTGCACATTTCACCCGCCGCCACGCCGCACTGTTTGAACACAAGTAGGGGGAAGACGGGGAACCTGCAAATGTGGTGCATTGAAATAGCTGGGCAAAAGCACTGCGGACCACTTGGTTTTATTATTCACATTCCACAGCAACTTAGGTCACAAACTAAACAGATTTTGAGCACTATTTACTTTTGGTGCGCTGAAGATTGTTATCTTGTACTAACTGCCGGAATACGGACATATGGCGATAGTGTGACAGATTTTCACACTTCGATTGCCATGTAATCGTGACTCATTTAGTTTCACAATCGAAAAAAAAATATGTCGAATGAAATATGGTAGCCCTTTTGCAATCTCACTACGGAGACGTTGAAACCCCACCCGAGCAAACCGACGTAGATGCCTGCACAGTTTTAACGTAAAAATATTTATCATTAAAACAAGAATTACACTGCAGGTCAATCAGTTAAATCTGCACATGAAAAAGGCGCCTTCAACTGAAACGGCAAACGGTGTCGAAACTAGATCTAAAATATATGTAAGATTGGTAGTGTCCTCCAAACGTTTAAGAACGATCCTGACAGTTCTTTAAAGGCCAGAATGAATTCTTGAGACTTCGTGTTTCCTTTAACGGGTTTGAGTTTAGGAAATCGGACCGTGTTTGTCAGAATGTGTTACTTCTACGAAGATACTTTCTTTTTACGTTTATGCCCATAAAATCAGAGAGAAATTGTTTCTCACCTTGGGAAGACGCACTGCTGGCTGAGTGCAGTTCAAATGGCTGTAAGCACTATGGGACTTAACATATGAGTCATCCAGTCCTCTAGACATAGAACTACTTAAACCAAACCAACCTAAGGACATCACACACATCCCTGCCCGAGGCAGGATTCGAACCTGAGACCGTAGGAGCAGCGCGGTTCAGGACTGAAGCGCCTAGAACCGCTCGGTCACAGAGGCCGTCTTGAGTGCGTTCCAATCCGCTCAAACGCCGAATGTTCTAACTTTGTTTCCTGCACTATTGTTCCCTCATAAATTCAGCAGTAGCGAATTTCAAACCGAAAAAATGGTTGCAGGGATGACCATTGACTTAAGCAACGTACTTTGCAGTAAGATATAAAATCTTTATACTCTTCGTTCAATTCGGTTTAATTTCTTGCCCCTTCATTCTCAACTAAACTTTTAAATTGCATTGTGTTTTAGTATCGTTTCACTGCAAATGTGCAGTAACCGTCGCCTATGAGACTGCGTAATATATAATGTTGAGAATTCTCGTACCTCTCTTCCGCCATTTCCAATCATTTTTAAAGGCTCATGACAATATACTGCGAGACTGTGTTTTTGTGCAAGGAGCGTCTGGACCTGTGAACGTCCTTTATACCAAGAACAAACAGTGAAGAGTAAACTGCGCTGACATCACGATTCTGCAGTACTGAAGAGAGTTGTTCCGACCGGAATAGCGCCCCACCGTAGTGACAAAAAGAATGTGGTCCGTACCGAGCACTTCCAGGAAAGCAACGAGCAATGTCGTGGCGGTCCGCGTCTTGGCCAGCACCCGGTCCACACACGCTGCATGTGTGAAGATTGGCGCGCCGTGGCCGGCCCTGCTTTAAGCTGTGTGCTAACTGAAACGTGGACAAGTTCTTGCTGCTTCAATTTACGTAAATAAGTCGTGAATAGACACGACAGGGCGCTAGTAGAAACTAATGAAAATCGTTTGTGCACAATAATTTGCAATTTATCAGTGCTTGACTAAATCTTGTCAGCAAACAAGTACATTTCAAAACCCAAGGTTATAGCATCCCTTCTTGAAAAAAGTAATGCAAGTCAACTTATCGATGTGTAACTACAATGGAAAGGCTATACGTGCTCATAGAACTGTAATTACTATTATCTCGGTATCGTAGTACATAAGAAAAAAAAAGGTTCAAATGGCTGTGAGCACTGTGGGACTTAACTTCTGAGGTCATCAGTCCCCTAGAAGTTAGAACTACTGAAACCTAACTAACCTAAGGACATCACACACATCCATGCCTAAGGCAGGATTCCAACCTGCGGCCGTAGCGGTCAATCGGTTCCAGACTGTAGTGCTAGAACCGCCAGTCCACCCCGGCCTGTTATAAGAAAAAGATTTTCATGTTTCACGCTCTTGCCTTCTTCTTTGTCTACTGTGTCTGGTTAGTTCTGATGTACTATTTGACGGTCGTATATGGATCACGGTCTGTAAACAATTATTTCCATTATATGCAGTGTCGTGATAAATTTTATTAAATGTAAATACAAATACAGACACCATTAGAAAGAGAAAAATTTTATGGAGATCTCAGCAGGATAAATAAAACCAGACTCACAAGACAAATCTTTGAGATGGTAAACAAGAGCGAAAAGAAGACAAAGTGTATCACTGAAGCAAAAGAAGACATTAAAGAACTGGGGATCACACAAGACGACATATACAATAGAGAACAGTTTAGGAACATCGTAAAGAAACACACACTTAATCAATAACATACGGAGAACAGAACGGTAAAAATATGGCCGGAAGAACGCAAGAGTGAACACAGTGAACGTATGAAGAGAATTTGGGAAGAACGAAGAAAGAAGAGGAAATCATGACTATTCCAGTTGAATCGCTGTCTCAAAAGGGAATAATCGAAAATAATAATAATATATACAAATCGCTTGGTAGTATGTGTTTTTGTTAGCAGCAAAAAGTACCTTCTCAGAACCATATTCACCATTGACGTAATAATTAAATGTTGCTCTGGCCGTTTTGTGTAAGTCCATTGTTGCAGCGACGCCATTGGAGTTACAAATGATAAAACTACTTTGATAATCATTTAACAGCAAAAAGTATTAAAGATATAATTTAAATAAATGGAGAACGGCGTCTTGTAATAATTTTCATTTCTTTTTGTAGGCCAGAGATATAGTTTTATTAAAAACAATTATCTCAATTGTATACGCTGTCATTACACATAGGCAGCTATACCGGAGCATCAAGCCTCACACAGAAAAATAAGTAATTAATTGAGTATTATACACTCCTGGAAATTGAAATAAGAACACCGTGAATTCATTGTCCCAGGAAGGGGAAACTTTATTGACACATTCCTGGGGTCAGATACATCACATGATCATACTGACAGAACCACAGGCACATAGACACAGGCAACAGAGCATGCACAATGTCGGCACTAGTACAGTGTATATCCACCTTTCGCAGCAATGCAGGCTGCTATTCTCCCATGGAGACGATCGTAGAGATGCTGGATGTAGTCCTGTGGAAAGGCTTGCCATGCCATTTCCACCTGGCGCCTCAGTTGGACCAGCGTTCGTGCTGGACGTGCAGACCGCGTGAGACGACGCTTCATCCAGTCCCAAACATGCTCAATGGCGGACAGATCCGGAGATCTTGCTGGCCAGGGTAGTTGACTTACACCTTCTAGAGCACGTTGGGTGGCATGGGATACATGCGGATGTGCATTGTCCTGTTGGAACAGCAAGTTCCCTTGCCGGTCTAGGAATGGTAGAACGATGGGTTCGATGACGGTTTGGATGTACCGTGCACTATTCAGTGTCCCCTCGACGATCACCAGAGGTGTACTGTCAGTGTAGGAGATCGCTCCCCACACCATGATGCCGGGTGTTGGCCCTGTGTGCCTCGGTCGTATGCAGTCCTGATTGTGGCGCTCACCTGCACGGCGCCAAACACGCATACGACCATCATTGGCACCAAGGCAGAAGCGACTCTCATCGCTGAAGACGACACGTCTCCATTCGTCCCTCCATCCACGCCTGTCGCGACACCACTGGAGGCGGACTGCACGATATTGGGGCGTGAGCGGAAGACGGCCTAGCGGTGTGCGGGACCGTAGCCCAGCTTCATGGAGACGGTTGCGAGTGGTCCTCGCCGATACCCCAGGAGCAACAGTGTCCCTAATTTGCTGGGAAGTGGCGGTGCGGTCCCCTACGGCACTGCGTAGGATCCTACGGTCTTGGCGTGAATCCGTGCGTCGCTGCGGTCCGGTCCCAGGTCGACGGGCACGTGCACCTTCCGCCGACCACTGGCGACAACATCGATGTACTGTGGAGACCTCACGCCCCACGTGTTGAGCAATTCGGCGGTACGTCCACCCGGCCTCCCGCATGCCCACTATACGCCCTCGCTCAAAGTCCGTCAACTGCACATAGGGTTCACGTCCATGCTGTCGCGGCATGCTACCAGTGTTAAAGACTGCGATGGAGCTCCGTATGCCACGGCAAACTGGCTGACACTGACGGCGGCGGTGCACAAATGCTGCGCAGCTAGCGCCATTCGACGGCCAACACCGCGGTTCCTGGTGTGTCCGCTGTGCCGTGCGTGTGATCATTGCTTGTACAGCCCTCTCGCAGTGTCCGGAGCAAGTATGGTGGGTCTGACACACCGGTGTCAATGTGTTCTTTTTTCCATTTCCAGGAGTGTATTTAATTTGCTTATCACGTAACATTAAAGAGAGATATTTTTTTTTCATCGTGAGTGAAATGGATGTCTTCACGTAGGAATATGTGTGATGTTTCTGGCGACAGCGCCCTGAGAAAATTTAGCCGTGGCTTTTAACGAACATAAAAGAGATTATTTAACAAAACATTTCATTGCAAATTTAACAGGATATTTTATTTCATTCACTTTTTCAAAAGTAACGCGATAAGGTAACACTTAATGCACTGTACAGATGAGCATTGTCTAATGCATCAGGATAGAAAAAGAGTCTTTTCAGAGTCTTAGATGAGAAACAACACAGATTATATACAACTAGACAATAATAATGCACACATCACTAGGTGATTCAAAAAGAAAGAACAGATTTCAGCTGTTTATGGCAGAAAAACAAAGGAACACATGGCACATTTCATGGGATACAGGAAAGGTTTTCGCAGATACGATGTTGTTTGCTTATGGCAACATGATTAGTACAGCACACGAAAAATCATTTCGTTTGTTGGAATCTGCAATGGACAGATTTCCCCCGTCGATTCAGTAAGGATCTGCCTCTGCACAAGCAGATTTACGACTGACATACAAAATTCTATGAAGATACTTGCATATGGAAACTGAAGAGCACTGGTCGGCCACGCACGTCTTGAGCCGTGGCGGCCTTGTGAGGGCGCGCGCACAATCCTGCTGGCGCCACTTGTGCTCGCATTCCATCGATTCTGGCTCTCGTCGTATCATCTCTGCTTCGCTATGTGTACTCTCTGGGGCTGTGTTGTAGAGGGTTTTATGTGGCATACGGGGCTGGACGTGTCTGCCTGGGTACTCAGCGTCCTGGCGATTGTAGCGAGCTGAAACCGTTGGGCCATGGGAGCCTGTGATTCCTGCAGTGTTGACGTTGCTACAGGCGAGTTCAGCGGGCAAGGAGGTGTAGTCACTTAGTTGTGGTGTGCTAAATACGCCGGGATGTATTGGAAAACGTGTTAGAAGCTACGAGCACGAGGGCAATATTATCCGGCTCATACCTGGAGACCTGAAGCCCGCCGGCTGGAATGGCCGCGCGGTTCTAGGCACTCCAGTCTGGAACCGCATGACCGCTAATGTCACAGGTTAGAATCCTTCCTGGGGCATGGATGTGTGTGATGTCCTTAGGTTAGTTAGGTTTAAGTAGTTCTAAGTTCTAGGAGACTGATGACCTCAGATGTTAAGTCCGATTGTGCTCAGAGCCATTTCAACCACTATTTTAGTCCTGAAGCTATTGGCGTCCTTGGCATTTATTTGAAAATATGTGTGAACACTATGGTAGTTGTGCCCGAGTGTAAGCTATCTAGGAATCCGGTTCCTATATGCCTGTCAGTGACTCCCTTTGTCGGTGTGTGTGAGTCAGTCTGGAGGTTTCTGTAAGCAGTTTTGCAATTTTTAATCTGGTACTTGAAATGATCGTTTCTGTCATTGAGTATTTGATGCTACTGATTGTAATGTTCTGTTCGTTGTGGACCTTATGGCCCTTCTTGGGGCGAGTTATTGAATGTGACCAATAACTAAAAATGTGTGCGCTCGACCTAAAGGAACTTTCTTCTGGGTCAAAGGTGTGTGCGTTTTTGTACTTGCACACTTACTCACTCGTATCGAAATCATCGTTCCTTGTTATTGTTAGGAAGGCTAACTTCTTATGTTTATGAGCGGAGCGCTCCTATACAGAACTTTTAATAGTTAGTTTCCTTGGAAATAAATTAGCCGTTTAACTATTGCTGCTTATGTTAATTTCAAATTTGCTGTTTGTTGTTTGGTATATGCTAACAGTTTTGTAAAGGCAGCGGTTGACGCGTTACTGTTCTGATGTTCCTGGGCACAGACGCGGTTTCTTCTACTTCGGCAGCTTTCCCGTATCGCACGAGGCCTAGATGTTGGCAGGCCACACGCCCTTCTGTGGATCTCCTGTTCAAGACCCAATTTGAGTAGTTTATGGCCATTCTTTTGGTATCGTGGTGTAGCGGGGGTTTCACTGGTTTAAGAAGCAATTTACTCGGTGTAAGGTCCTTGTAGGCGTGTAACGAAAGCCTTTGGGCAAACTGAGCACTGAGTATATCGATTTCTTAAAAAAACAGAGCGTGGGTGGTATAATTATCATTATTATTTTAATAGTGCTTTAGGGGACCGTTTGTTTATTTAAGTATTTACCTTGATTTACGTGTAACAGGCTTGTGGCCAGTCAGTGAAATATTACCATTCACTTCGGTTTTTACATGTGGATAGCGTTTGGGCAGCTTGGCCGTATCTTGTCTATATGAGAACAGAATAACGAGTGGAGATTTGTGTATTTTGATGCCTTTTATTTAGCGTTTGTTGAACTGACATTGAAGTCACAGTGTGGGATTAGCTCGCAGTTGTGATGCTATTCTGCGGACAGTGGGCCGCTGTAGCTTTATTGAATAAATTAAGTGTTTGTAATCGGGCCACCATTGTATTGCACATTGACACGTTCTTCGAGTACCATTTGTAGTTTTCTGTGTAATGGAAATGTCCTTATGCATTGTGATTTTAACTTAAACCCCTTTTATGTGTTTGGCAAGAATCTGGGTAACTGTTAGTTGCTTTATCATAGAACTGTTATTAAGTGGAACTATTTGTTCTGGAGTGATAAATGACGCATCAATTTGGGCCACTCTTCCACCTTTCTTCCTTAAATTAATCGCGATTCTTATCCTGGGTCTCTCGTATGACTGAAATGTCGAGAATATCGGGGATGCATTCACACGGACCCCTCGGAAGTCCACAAGATGCCAGACCAGGAGCTTCAGATTCCATGAACAACGTTGTGATGTCTCGTGAAACGACGCGTACATATGGAGCCTATCATGCTTTAGTTATTGGAGCAACGGTGCCCCGGCGACGACAACAGAAGCCACGAATTTTGCATTTCAATTCCGCGGGATATGGCAGACGACCGGAGTGACTCTTTTTTCCGGACGAATCGAATCTGTCGGGTAATGTAAACCGCCATAATATTTGGGTGTTACAAAATCCAGACGTAGTCGTCGAACATGAACTGAATGTATTTTGTACCGTTTCGGTTCACAAAGTTTTCTGACCTTCGTTGTTTGCGGAGAAAACTGTAAAAGGAATGTCATACCTGGAAATGTTGCAAAACTAGTTGTTTCCGCAACTTCCAACGATTTCATTTTTATACATAACGGCGCCCTGCGTCACTTTCATCTTGAGTAGCGGACGTATGTTAACCACACCCTCCCACATCGTTGGACTGGAAGAGGTGAGCAACAAGATCACACACTCCTGGAAATGGAAAAAAGAACACATTGACACCGGTGTGTCAGACCCCCCATACTTGCTCCGGACACTGCGAGTGGGGTGTACAAGCAATGATCACACGCACGGCACACCGGACACACCAGGAACCGCGGTGTTGGCCGTCGAATGGCGCTAGCTGCGCAGCATTTGTGCACCACCGCCGTCAGTGACAGCCAGTTTTCCGTGGCATACGGAGCTCCATTTGCAGTCTTTAACACTGGTAGCATGCCGCGACAGCGTGGACGTGAACCGTATGTGCAGCTGACGGACTTTGAGCGAGGGCGTATAGTGGGCATGCGGGAGGCCGGGTGGACGTACCGCCGAATTGCTCAACACGTGGGGCGTGAGGTCTCCACAGTACATCGATGTTGTCGCCAGTGGTCGGCGGAAGGTGCACGTGCCCGTCGACCTGGGACCGGACCGCAGCGACGCACGGATGCACGCCAAGACCGTAGGATCCTACGCAGTGCCGTAGGGGACCGCACCGCCTCTTCCCAGCAAATTAGGGACACTGTTGCTCCTGGGGTATCGGCGAGGACCATTCGCAACCGTCTCCATGAAGCTGGGCTACGGTCCCGCACACCGTTAGGCCGTCTTCCGCTCACGCCCCAACAAAGTGCAGCCCGCCTCCAGTGGTGTGGCGACAGGCGTGAATGGAGGGACGAATGGAAACGTGTCGTCTTCAACGATGAGAGTCGCTTCTGCCTTGGTGCCAATGATGGTCGTATGCGTGTTTGGCGCCGTGCAGGTGAGCGCCACAATCAGGACTGCATACGACCAAGGCACACAGGGCCAACACCCGGCATCATGGTGTGGCGAGCGATCTCCTACACTGGCCGTACACCTCTGGTGATCGTCGAGGGGACACTGAATAGTGCACGGTACATCCAAACCGTCATCGAACCCATCGTTCTACCATTCCTAGACCGGCAAGGGAACTTGCTGTTCCAACAGGACAATGCACGTCCGCATGTATCCCGTGTCACCCAACGTGCTCTAGAAGGTGTAAGTCAACTACCCTGGCCAGCAAGATCTCCGGATCTGTCCCCCATTGAGCATGTTTGGGACTGGATGAAGCGTCGTCTCACGCGGTCTGCACGTCCAGCACGAACGCTGGTCCAACTGAGGCGCCAGGTGGAAATGGCATGGCAAGCCGTTCCACAGGACTACATCCAGCATCTCTACGATCGTCTCCATGGGAGAATAGCATCCTGCATTGCTGCGAAAGGTGGATATACACTGTACTAGTGCCGACATTGTGCATGCTCTGTTGCCTGTGTCTATGTGCCTGTGGTTCTGTCAGTGTGATCATGTGATGTATCTGACCCCAGGAATGTGTCAATAAAGTTTCCCCTTCCTGGGACAATGAATTCACGGTGTTTTATTTCAATTTCCAGGAGTGTATTTATGGCTTCTGGCCTCACAAAAATAGTTCAAATGGCTCTCAGCACTATAGGACTTAACTTCTGAGGTCACCAGTCCCATAGAACTTAGAACTGCTTAAACCTAACTAACCTAAGGACATCACACACATCCATGCCCGCGTCAGGATTCGAACCTGCGACCGTAGCGGTCGCGCGGTTACAGACAGTAGCGTCTAGAACCGCTCGACCACCCCGGCCAGCTTCTGGCCTTACAGTTAGCGTTTTCCTTCCGTGGGGTTACATAAGAGAGAGTCTTTGTCCCGCCTACGGCAGTGACATACAATTCAAGAGCACAGCAATCGCTTTGTTCAAGCTGTCGGTTCGGAAAACAGGGCTTTTGATTTGTATGTTGGAATGAAATTAATTCTCGTTTCGATGTTTCTCGAGCAACACATAGTGATCGTGTTGTGTGTATCGTGTAGTGTCTGTGCGAACAATCTTTGAGCCTTCGTCTGTCCAGTGACATGCGAAATGTGTTTCTATCTTTGGTAGTTTCTCTGTAACAAACAGCTGAAATCTGTTCTTCCTTTATGAATTATCTTGTGCAATACACAAAGCCTGTGTAAATTTGTCGGTGTTAGGGAAAACTATTGCCTACATTTAATTAACTTTAACCATGGGCTCTTTCAAGTAGCAAAACTCTGCTGTTCATATTTTAATGATTTTATTAAAATTCAATTCGAACACCTTTGAGTTTTAATCTCCAAATTTAGTTTAAACTGCCAAAAATGTGAAGTCATAGATCGTATTATCGAAAAAGTTGTTTGCTGATAATGTCTTGAAAGTGTATTTAAAACCCTCTGCGTAAGTTATAAGCGAACACTCGGCCGCAAAACATTTACTGTGAGTAGTCATCTGCTACTGGTGACGTGGTGTGTCCTACATAAATGATATGGCCGTAGCTGTCGAAAGTTTTCAGGCGTGGCGAAGGCTTCTCAGACGCGCGACACAGCCCGCGAGAATATTCTTCTAAGTCCTCCGACTGGAGACTAAGTGCCAGCACCGCGATGGAACAGAGAGGATCGTAAGAGCTGTCTCTGAACTCGTGGCACGGCACGGACTACCAAACAGCACACAGACCGCACCGGGACCTCTCTATGCCCCAGTCCGTTTGTGGCCAGGATCACTTTCACAGCCAGCTCACGACTGTCCTGCTGCGTGGCGCAACAAAGCTATCGCCACGTCAGTGGTTATTTTCATCTCTTTGCCAGTATCTCTTGCAAAAGTAATTACCGTTTGTTTAATACGTTTCATAAGCACAAGTATGCAATATTAACGTTTTTCTATTTTTTCTTTATAAAATTATTTGGAGTTTTCTGAATAAACCAAATCAAGTTTCTCCCTTCTAAGTGAATTCAGAGTGTGCTTTTTTATCGTTTCAAAAGTTGACGCGCAGCATAAACGGTTGTAGCGGTTTGGTGTGTCACCTCTGACGGCGCCGCTCGCTGGCTGCAAGGAGGGTATCTTTGCGGAATTAGACAGTGTTTTGTTTTGCAACGTTGTATGGCCTTATCTCTGTGACAAGTGACTGTTCATATCGGTAAACATAAACGCTACACCGTGTGTGTTGGCTTGTGGAGTTTGCTTCGTGCTGTTTAGCTGCTCAGTTTTGCGTATTTGACGAATTTTGCTCATACCTGTTTTACGTATTTGGTTTGTTGATATCAATATGCCAGGTTTCAGCAATCGAGTGTTTAATAAAAGGCACAATGATTGGAAGGGAGATGCTGCTCAGACTGCTTCGCCGACTAATCCTAAATGAATGTGATAGAATGTCTTACAGCAAGAAACTTTGTGACAGCGAAGAAAAATTTGAAAACTATGAAAGTGACAGTAATGATGTGAATGAAATAATTAACATAGCCTTTTTCTCTTATATTTTGAAACATAATGTATTATGCCAAGTTTGCAAAGAAAGAGGACTGGAATTGAAAATAACTTCACACACTGGTTTGGCATATAAAATGTTACTGAAGTGTAACAAATGTGCTACAGAAGTTTCGTTTTCTAATTCTAACAGTATTCCTCGTAGTGGTAATAGTGGAAAGAAAGTATATGACATAAATGTTAGGCTAGTGTACGGCTTGTGATGAATTGGCTAGGGCAGTGCTGCAGGGACAATGTTATGTGGAATTATTAACTTGCCAAAACCACCAACCAAGTTTGGATTTTATAATGAATTGGTGGGATATTCTGCTGAAGATACTGTTCAAGAAAGCAATTGAATAATCTGTGGCAGATACTGGGAATTGTAGAGATTTAACTGTTGCTTTAGATGGATCATGGGAACGCAGAGGTCATAAATCACTGATGTTGACTCATGGAGTAAGTACCAATCAGGAAAGGAATATGCCCATAAAAATAGTTTGCCAAATTCTGTAATTGATGTAATTAAGCCCATATTCGAATATTTATCACATCCACGTTTATTATAAAAGTGCTTACATGGGGAAACACAAAATCCAAATGAAAGTATAAATAATTTAATTTGGGTTAGGATTCCCAAAAGAGTGTTTGTACAGATAAAAACATTGCATTTAGGAATGTATGACGCAGTGGCAACATACAATGAAGGAAACATTATCAAATGTGATGTATTGTGAGACCTATGCGCAGATATTTTATACCACTTACTTCCATAAGCAAACCAAGGACTTGATGAATTCACCCTACGAAGAATCGCTGCTGTACATAACATTTAAGATTTCAGAGCTGGCGACTTCAGTAATTAAAATTTCCGGACTAAGAGGCTGTGGTCGAACAGTAGAAACTCTTGCTACTGACGTTTCGTTACCAAATGCGGGCAGCGTCTTTCGAGGTGAGTCAACGAGTGGTTGACTCACCTCAGAAGACGTTCCTCGCTGTTGGCAACGAAAAGACAGGAGAAAGTATTTCTACTGTTCGACCACGGCCTCTTAGCCTGGGAGTTTTAATTAATGAATCACTGCTGAATTGCGTTCCAAAGGTTGACCGACACTCTGTTCTCCATGAAGTAGGTTAGCATAAAGCCTTGGCTCAGCAGAGCATGTCATCAAATACTCTTCGTCTTCTATCAAACGTGAGACAGTCTCTCCACATCGCATGGGCCTTTGAAGTATTCCTGTCACCCATTAGCCCTTTCTTCTAGGTACAATACAAGAAAGAGCATTCGGGAAGAATGGGAAAGGAGAATCGGTTCCGTTGTGTCAATAGAACCAGCCCAGTATTTTGTAGGAAATTTAAATCTGGATAAATGGATGCCTTATTTTAACCGACGTCTAGGCGATCAAGTGTCCAGCGTTACAACAAGTTTTTTTTTTCATAAGGAAACAAATAGTAAAGGGTGCAGCAGTCAGTCACAAATGATATTAATTGCTTATCTAGATTTCAGTCCCTGTGTGGTCATCATTAGTGTAGTAAATGTGAGTTAAAACATTAGTACGACCAGTATAAGCACATAGTCGCAATTGGACTACTCACATTTGAGGTTAGAACTCAACCTCGGACATGAACACTCCAGTTGGCTAAAAATGGTTCAAATGGCCCTGAGCACTATGGGACTTAACATCTTAAGTCATCAGACCCCTAGAACTTACAACTGCTTAAACCTAACTAACCTAAAGACATCCATGCCCGAGGCAGGATTCGAACCAGCGACCGTAACGGTCGCGCTGTTCCGTATTGTAGCGCCTAGAACAGCTCGGCCACCCCGGCCGGCAGTCCAGTTGGGACTGTACATATACTAGTGGCTTTAATGTTTTAAATCAAAGAGACTTAACTCTAGATATGCAATAAATATCATTTGCGGCTGATTAATGTACCCTTTACTACATCTCCATTGTTTTACCACTGCGGCTCCTACGTGCATTTAAAATGTGTCTAAGCGCTATGGGACTTAACATCTGATGTCATCAGTCCCATGAACTTGGAACTACTTAAACTTAACTAACCTAAGGACATCACACACATCCATGCCCGAGGCCGGATTCGAGCCTGCGACCGTAGCAGCCGCGTGGTTCCGGACCCTGAATATGTCACATGCTTTTAAAGATGAAATTAATTTATGAAATTAATAGTCTCTGACTGTACTGGTGAATCCCATTAAAATATTAATATCAGCTCTCTTGTTACTTCAAGGTACTTTAATGGATTGCTTGAGTGCTTCCACTACAGCGTCGCAGACGGCTTGTACCAGGAGGCATGTCGATGATAAATGCACTTAAAACCTGTACATCTTAGACTACTTCTGAATGAATTACCTCTAGCGTAAAACTGAAGCTTGATACCAATCTGGTTATAACCAGTACACAGCTTTTCAGGTTGGTATCCGTGTAAACAGTTCTCAGACGAAATGCTTTTTAACGCTATACTCAAAATCGTGTTTCAATGTTTTGGACGAGATTTACGTGCAGCATCAGTTCAGGAGCTTGATTACTTTAAATAATTGGCCCGGGGCGAATGGGACTCGCGCACTGAGCGTTCCGCAGAAATTTATATCATCCGTTCCGGGAATCGAGGATCCCGACGATTTTTGCCTGTTATCAACATTGATACTGGAAACATATATGCATCAGTGGTTGCGGGACTTCCCAGAGTAATTAAATGTAAAGTTTGAAGTCGGATAAAAAATATTAGCTTGTGTGATTTAATTATAAATTTATAATTTTCTGACTATTTCCTTTACTTGGACTGAGACACCTTTATTGTTGTCAAATTTCATGAGTCCACGGCAAGAGGAAGTACGCTATAGCTTTTAATAAATAAGTCGGCGAGTATCAAAATATGTGACATAAATGCCGTATCTCTTGACTGCATCGAGTTAGAAGCTAAGGTTTAAATTACCTAAAAGGGGCAGTAGACCTTAGTACGTGACGTAAATTTCAAATAATACCTCTATCCGTTCATGATAAAATGGGGTCCTAAAAGTTGGATGGATAGTCAGACAGTCAAATAAGAAATGTCTAAAGAATTTTTTCGTGTGACATATTTACGAATTAACACTTCTCGTTGTTTTTCTTTCGTCGTGGTGTGGAACCGTCCTTATTACCAAATTTCATAATTCTTGGTCAACGGAAAAAAAAAACGTGTAGATTTTGATGATTGAGTTTGCGAGTATCAAGAAATGTGGCACAAACCGCCGCATTTTTTGGTTGCATTGGCTTAGCAGCTTACAGTTATTACAGCGCAAAGTGACTATACACCTTAGTGTGTGACACAAAATTCAACTTTCTGGGAAAAATTGGGATTAACAGAGATACAGACATACAGTCAGTAAGATAACAAATGACAAACATTTTTCGTGTGATGTAATTAAAAATTCAAAATCTTCGGACATTTCTCTTCACTTTTACAGTAGAACCTTTCCTCTTGCCAAATTTCACGAGTCTAGACCAGCGGTAAGTACCCTATAGGTTTTGCTGACTGAGTTTGGGAGTAGCAAAATATGTGACATAAATGACAGTACATTTTGATTGCTTTGACTTAGAAACTTCACACTTTTACATCGACAAGGGACCGTACACCTTTTATGTGGCATAAATTTCAACTTGATAGCGCTACCCGTTCCTGAGGAAAAGGGTTTTGTAAAGTCTGACAGACAGACAGAACACGGAAAACAAGTGGTCTCGTATGATGACAAATCAAAACACCTTCAGCCGTCTAAATTTCCTACTATTTTACTATAGCAATCAGTTTCAGCGCTACTTTACGCTATCTTAAGGCCTCCTAAGCGACGTGTAGGAAGAATCACCTATGGTGCATAAAATGTTCGGCACAGCATTCTGTGACTGGTAGCCGCAGATTGCTTCTTAACACAGTGATTCCTTCGATCATCTCTTGATTTTACGCGGGTTCTATTTTTAGCGAGTGAGGTGTGATCGAGGTACGAAACCCACGCATGCCGATTTCTCGTTTCCCTGCAAACTTGTTCCCTTGAAAATCCAAATTCAGGAGAGCCGTCCTCGCCTCACTAGATCGCTTTCGCCCATTCAGCGGCATAGTGTGACTCGAGTAAACACTTCTGGCCACAAAAAAGTATTGTCGCTGATGCTTACCGCTGTGTTATTTGGCTATCGATTGGCATTAGCGATAGTTGGAGCGCTCATTGTGAGACTAAAGGGCGCGCGAAGTCGCGAAGACGTGGCTTTAACGAGGAATATGGCGCGGTGATAATCAGAGGTCAAAGGTTGTCGAGCAGCCGGCGAGTCAGTACACAATACGTGACACACCGCAGTGTAGCCGGGTTGTCGATTCCTGGATCGTGGAGAGTGCAGGGCCTGGCGCATGGCTGTCTGTTGTCGGCAAAACAGTCACTGCGGCTGGCGTCCCGAAGGTTTGCCAGTGCGGGGCGGGAACTACACTACTGGCCATTAAAATTGCTACACCACGAAGATGACATACTACAGACGCGAAATTTAACCGAAAGGAAGAAGATGGTGTGATATGCAAACGATTAGCTTTTCAGAGCATTCACACATGGTTGGCGTCGGTGGCGACACCTACAACGTGCTGACATGAGGAAGGTTTCCAACCGATTTCTCATACACAAGCAGCAGTTGACCGGCGTTGCCTGGTGAAACGTTGTTGTGATGCCTCGTGTAAGGAGGAGAAATCCGTACCATCACGTTTCCGACTTTCATAAAGGTCGGATTGTAGCCTAACGAGATTGCGATTTATGGTATCGTGACACTGCCTCTCGCGTTGGTCGAAATCCAATGACTGTTAACAGAATATGGAATCGGTAGGTTCGAGAGGGTAATACGGAAATCCGTGCTGGATCCCAACGGCCTCGTATCACTAGCAGTCGAGATGACAGGCATCTTATCCGCAAGGCTGTAACGGATCGTGCAGCCACATCTCGATCCCTGAGTCAACAGATGGGGACGTCTGCAAGACAACAACCATCTGCACGAACAGTTCCACGACGTTTGCAGCAGCGTGGACTATCAGTTTGGAGGCCATGGCTGCGGTTACCCTTGACGATGCATCACAGACAGGAGCGCCTGCGATGGTGTACTCAGCGACGAACCTTGTACACGAATGGCAAAACGTCAATTTTTCGGATGAATCCAGGTTCTGTTTACAGCATCATGAAGGTCGCATCCGTGTTTGGCGATATCGCGGTGAACGCACATTGGAAGCGTGTATTCGTCTTCGCCATACTGGCGTATCACCCGGCGTGCTGTGTATGGCGTGCCATTGGTTACACGTCTCGGTCACCTCTTGTTCGCATTGACGGCACTTTGTACAGTGGACGTTACATTTCACATGTGTGACGACCTATGGCTCTGCCCTTCATTCGATCCCTGCGAAACCCTACATTTGAGCAGGATAATGCACGACCGCATGTTGCAGGTCCGACGGCCGGGGTGGCCGTGCGGTTCTAGGCGCTACAGTCTGGAACCGCGCGACCGCTGCGGTTGCAGGTTCGAATCCTGCCTCGGACATGAATGTGTGTGACGTCTTTAGGTTCAAGTAGTTCTAAGTTCTAAGGGACTGATGACCTCAGAAGTTAAGCCTCATAGCGCTCAAGGCCATTTGAACCATTTGTTACAGGTCCTGTACGGGCCTTTCTGGATACAGAAAATGTTCGACTGCTGCCCTGGCCAGCACATTCTCCTCATCTCTCACCAACTGAAAACATCTGGTCAATGGTGGCCGAGCAACTGGCTCGTCACAATGCGCCAGTTACTACTGTTGATGAACTGTGGTACCGTGTTGAAGATGCATAGGCAGCTGTACCTGTACACGCCATCCAAGCTCTCTTTGACACAACGCCGTGGCTTATCAAGGCCTTTATTAGGGCCAGAGGTGGTTGTTCTGGGTACTGATTTCTCAGAATCTATGCACCCAAATTGCGTGAAAATGCAATCACATGTCAGTTGTAGTATAATGTATTTGTTGAATGAATATCCGTTTATTATCTGCATTTATTCGTGGTGTAGCAATTTTAATGGCCAATAGTGCACTATTCCTTGATTCATGGTAACCATTTATCGTTCCTGAAAAATTTGTCAGCCCATTTCTTATAAAACTCACATTGTCGTATGATGAAAAGAATAGGTTGTGCGGAATATGGTAGTCTCTGAGCTGTGTCTTAGTGGTCAAATGTAAATTATTGTGGCTAAAATTGACATCTGGTCTAATACTGTTTTGTACTGAGTAGTCGTTTCCTATGTACCTTACCTGATAGCTTGCTTAAAAATATGTAAAACGCAGAATGACTAAAGGGCGATACAACTGTGTTATGTGGCTGTAGTGGTAGCCCGGGGGCTTTTATTTCTGATATTTTTCAAGTTAAGCCTTAGGGAGATAGAGTGGTCACTTATTTTAGCGAAGGTAATTTTGCATATTAGTTGTTGGTAGATATGTGTGTAGCTAGAGCTTCCTAGTTGAAATATGCTGTGTTGTTGGTATACTTAAGGCCATCTTGAACATGTTCCAGCAGTGCAACTGTATGCATGATTTCAGTGTAATTTGTGGCAGTAAAGTGGTTTACGTGTAGCGTTCAGTCGCACCTCTGTTTTTAAATTGTATTCATTCAATACTTATAAAATCTTTCACCTGTTAGGTTGCAGGATCTGAGGAGTTATTTACTGAAAAGTCGTAACATTATGTATCATGAAGTATCAAGAGCTAATGCCCATGTCACTTCGTGTGTATGGTTGGACTTACGTGTAACGGAGTGTGTCGTCAGCGCTGAAGGCACCGGTTGACACAAGTGGCGTTCTCATGTGCTGTGTCGATCAAGGCCTATGTTTGACGATATCCTGTTAGGTGGCTGGCTTCATTAGTGCTCTAAATTGAAACTCACAAGCCCTCAAACACCTATTATTGCCGAGGATAATTTTTAACCTGCAGAGTTTAGTGGCGACTATAGCCATGAAGTTGTTCTAAAAAATTGCTTTAGCTATATGTGTGGCCGAGAGCTGAAATCAAAAGTATTTTGATGAATTCCTGAAGTTAAAACGGCTAGAGCCGATTCTAACTCGTAAATTCTTTGGAGAATTTAAAGGCGGCTAAGGGTCGAGTTAAACTGTAATCTTTCTGTTTAAGCGGCACGTGTAGATTGAAAATTTAAGTGGCTAGTGCCGATTGAAATTGATAAATTCATTTAAGAATTTAAAGAGGGCTAAGCGCCGAGTTAAAATTTAATCTGTTTGTGCAAGCTGCTTGTGTAGTATGAAAATTTAAATGGCTGGGGCAGATTCAAGCTGACAGACTGGTTTGAGAATTTAAAGACGGCTAAGTGTAGAGTTAAACCTTATGTTTTGTTTGCGCGGTCTTCAGACCAATGGTAAATTTACTTTCTTTATAGTAGTAGTAGTAGATTTATTCATCTGTAGATCTCTTTTTACAAGGATATAGGACATGTCAAAGTATTTACAAGCTTAGATCAATTTACAATAAGCTAATTCGTATACACATATATTTACAGACTTCTAGTTAGAGACAATCATTAGATTTTACTCCTGGTATACAATAATTTATTTACAAATAACTCATTAAATAATGTAATGCCACACTATTCACTCATATTTCACTATCAGTCACTGCACACACTATACACACATTGTTTCATAACACTTCACTCACTACATACACACACACACACACACACACACACACACACACACACACACACACACACAGGTGATCCTTGGGCCATTTTCTGTACTGCAAGTTCCCATTTGCTATCCTGAAAAACTGAGTCAGCATCCCTTCATAATGAGTGAGATGTTGAGCTCAGAAAGAGGAAGAGGTGTTAGTATTGTGCTATGCATAGCTTGAGGGGAGAGTGTCTCTAGAAAGGAAAAAAGAAGAAAAATAATAAAGTGAAGGTGTTATGTGGAATATTGGATGTTTTATAATCATCATTATTATTATTATTTGTTTGTATAACATTTTTTTATCAAACCCCTACTCTGCTTTATCTAAGTAATCCTTCAATGTATAAAATGTATTGCGTAACAGGTACTTTTTAGCTGCCTTCTTAAATAAGTGTATTTTTGAAATTTCTTTAATCTCTTTTGGTAATTTATTGTACAGTTTTATTCCTTGGTAGAAAATTCTGTTTTGAGTTTTATGTTTATTTTTTCTTGGTAAATGTAAGTTGATTCTATCTCTTGTTGCATGGTCATGGACAGAGCTGTTTGTGCAGTAATTGCCAATGTTACTTTTGATGTGTACAACTGACTGGTAAATGTGTTCACATGGAGCAGTTAAAATTCCCAGTGTTTTGAACAAATATTTACAATGAGCTCGACTACTATTTCTGGTTATTATTCTTATGGCTCTTTTCTGGAGTTTGAAAACTGTGTTCATATTTTGTGGATTTGTTCCCCAAAACAGCATGCCATAGCTAAGAATTGAGTGTACATATGAGTAATATGTAACTAAAAGACACTGCATGTTACACACAGATGATAGAATTCTAAGGGCATAACATGCTGATGACATTCTGTTTGCAAGTACCTTTATGTGTTCGCACCACTTCAGCTGAGAGTCAATATTCATTCCTAGAAATTTTGCATTTGTTACACAGTCTATAGAGGTGCCATCTACATTTAATTTAACATTGTCATTTTTCCTCTTCAAACTGAAGTTCATGGCATTAGTTTTCTTTATGTTTAATGTCAATTTGTTGCTTATTGACCAATCGTAAACTTCCTTGAGAGTTTCATTTGCTTTCTCGGTAAGGAGTTCTCTTGTTCTCTCAGTGACTATAATATTGCTGTCATCAGCGAAGAGAATTTTCTCACCATGAGTAACACTACTGGGAAAGTCATTGATGTATATCAGGAATAGTATTGGTCCTAATATGCTGCCTTGTGGAACCCCTATATTAATATGTTTTGGTTCTGATAAGTATTTTACTAAATGTTTAGATCTATTTGAAGTATGTGTTATCTCTACTCTTTGTACCCTATCTGTTAGGTATGATCGAAACCAGTCATTAGCTACCCCTCTTATTCCTAATGCTTCTAATTTATTTAATAGAATCTTGTGGTCGACTGTATCAAAAGCCTTAGAAAGATCCAAAAATATGCCTGTGACACACTCATCTTTATCAAGAGCATTAAGTACAACTTTTGTGAATTCTACTATGGCTGACTCCGTATTTTTGCCACTTCGAAAACCAAACTGTGATTTGCTTAAAAGATTGTATTTATTCAGATAATTCATTAATCTGTCTTTCATAATTGCTTCTATTATTTTTGAGAATGCTGACAGCAGGGAAATGGGCCGGTAATTTTCTATGTCTTCTGCATTACCTTTCTTAAGCAAAGGTACAACTCTTGCCTGTTTTAGCTGCTCTGGAAATGTCCCTGATGTGAAGGATTCATTTATTATATTTGTTAATGGGCCTTGTATAATCCCTATGCATTGTTTCAGTACACACATTGGTACATCATCTAAGCCTTCTGACTTTTTATTTTTTAGCTTTTGAACAGTTTTATTGACTTCATTCTCTGTGGTTGGAAGTAACATCATTGTATCTAGTGCAACAATTTTTGCAGGTGTTATATTTGTTTTGGGGAATTTTTGCTGTAACTTCTCTGCAATACTTGAAAAATGCTCGTTTACATAGTTTGCTAAGTGTTGTGGATCATTTATTACCTTATCCCCCTCCCTTAGCAGTATGTTATTCTGCGTTTGTTTGCCTCTCCCCGTTTCCTTTTTTATAACATCCCAGACTGCTTTGCTTTTATTCTCTGCATTATATATTATTTTGTCTTTAAATGACTTTTTTGCAGCAATCAGCACCTTCCTATAAATCTTTTGTATCTATGATAGAAATTTAAGAATTCTGGATCATTGTGAATCTTTTTCATGGAACTGAGGTGTTTAAGTGTTTGGGAGGACTTCTTAATACCTGCTGTTATCCATCTGTTTTTGTGAGATGTTGATACAGTCATGCATACTTTTGGAAATGCTGTTTCAAAGTTCAATTTAAACAATGTGGAGAATTTGGAGAATTTCATATTCACATTGGTTTCCTTATACACTTCATCCCAGCTTTGTTTTTCTAGTTCTTTTGAAAAATCTTTTATTTTGATTTCTGATAGATGTCGTTTATAGGCTTGTAGTTTAGGGAATGATTCGATGCCTGATTTTACTGTTGTTATTTGACAGAGATGGTCTGATAGTCCGAGATCTTTTACAGCTACATCACATTTTTCCCTGTCTATATTTGTGGCCACATGGTCAATTACTGATGCAGTCATTGTAGTAACCCTTGTTGCACTATTGACCAATAGGGACATGCAAAACTTTGAAGGATATTTATGAAGGTGCTGCTGGATTCATTTATGATATTAGTGTTGATGTTTATGTCCCCACACAGAATTATGTTGACCTTTGTACTTGAGACTTTATCTAGAACTTCTGTTAATTTATTGAAAAAAGTGTCCACACTACCACTGGGAGATCTATACACACACAAAATGATTAATTTCTTGGTGATATCGAGCCCTGATAATTCAATAGCTGATATTTCAATGTGTTTGTCTTCACTTACTGTACTGAGGTCATGTCTAGATTTGAACTGTGTTCCTTTTCTGATATAAATGCATGATCCTCCACCCCTTGAAATAGTTCTGCAGTAAGAGTTTGCCCTTTCATACAATGATAATACTACATGTTGGATTTCTGTGTCTCTACACCAGTGGTCAGTAATACAAACTACTGTGCAGTTCAAAGATTGGAGCTCAACTTCTAATGCTTGTATTTTATTTTTTATTGATTGCATGTTTTGATGGAGGACTGTTAAGTCTGTGAAATGCCCCATGTTACTCTTTCTGATGGTTTGTTTTTCTTTGTGACATCTGGTATGTGTGATTTTTGAAGTGTTATAATCTGTCTTGTGAGTGATTGTTTCAGTATTTTTTGAACTGCTAGAGATACTCTTTAGGCAGGGGAACCTGTTGTCTGGATTTATCCTAAAAAAGACCTACTTTTCCTACCTATGACAACAGGTATTTGACCACGTGTGGCCCGAGATCCACCCCCTATACTTTCATGAATCAGCTGTACCAATCTTCCCTTCCCAGTCCTGTTTAGGTGTAGGCCATGCCTAGTGAAACCCCATCTGTTGATAGTCCCGACGGGCACCAGAGAAACATGAGCAAAGTTGGCCGTCCTCAGAGCCATTCCCAGCCGCACATTGATTCGCCTCACAGCTCCATCAAGGCGTGGCTGATCATGACGCCGGAACAGCTCAACAAAGTGTACATTGGTGCCATGAGTCAGGGAAGCTATCTTGTCCAGGTCACCACCTATTTCATATGCCCCATCCCTGTCCAAACTGTTTCCCGCCCCACCCACTATCACTACATGGTCCTCTTTTGTAAAATCCTTACATAAAGACCCTAGGTCCTCTATCACATGACTTAGCCCTGCATTTGGTTTGAAGATACTGGTGGCCTGGTACGCTGCCCCTAAACTTTCCTGTAACTGAGGGCCTACACCTCGCCCATGGCTACTACCTAGCAGCAGCACTTTCTTCTTCCTAACACTTTGTACATTCCTAGGCTTCTTGGCCTCGGTTGAAGTGTGCTGCACATTTCCTGCTCCTCGTTCTACCTGAGGCTCTTCTCCACTTAACTCTGGCAGTGGCAGATACCTGTTTTTGGTGTTGATGATAAAACTATCAGATCGCGTTCTCTTTCTTCCTATCCTCCTACCAGCTGCCAGTTCCCAACCACCCTCCTCCCCCCTATTTCCCTTGATCCTTATCAGTTCCTTCCTTGCTTCCTCCAACTGTGCCTGAAGGGCACAGATTTTCCTTTCCTGCTCCCCAATCAAGATGTTCCTACTGCATACTCTGCAGTTCCAGGAGAGAGCCTCTTCTGTTCTCCCAACATTCTCCCCACTGCATCCCCCCCAGTGAAAATATTTCCTACAAGATTGACAACAAATCCCTCTATTCACTACCCTATAACAGCTCCCACATTTCTCACTCATGGTCAGTTTCGAAAGAATAGTTAAGTTTAAAGAATGTTTTAAATTTGTCAAGGTCGCGAGATTGTATGTCTGCAAGCAAAAAAAAAAAACAGTTAGCAGTTTAAGTGGCTACTGCCGGTTCAAGTAGGAAAGTCGAGTTAAGTATTTTAAGGCGACTACATGCCAATTGAAATTTTGGTGTTTTGAGGACTACGTAAGCATTATGCGGTTATTTCCATGGAGAGGATAGTGCATGAATCGTAAATGGTCTCATTAGGTGGGACTGCTGAGAACCGAAGGGAATATTAACGTGTTATTGTCTTGTATATTTTTCGTAACGAAGGGCCAGCTGATGTTTGATTACTTCCTAGCTTGTATCATTTGTTTTAAGGACGACTTGGGCCGGTTGAAACTTAAGAACCCTGATTGGTTGGGTCTTCTTGAATTACACTGAAATCTGGGATGTGGAACTTCAATGTGCAATTAAGTAATGTAGCGAATGCCAACTGTATGCTGTTTTTCTGATTCACTGTGGGCTTTTCTCGCGTGCCGAATTACGATTTTGTCAACAAAGTAAATTCCATTTTTTGTTGGTTCAAATTGCTCTGAGCACCATGGGACTTAGCTGCTGAGGTCATCAGTCCCCTAGAACTTAGAACTGCTTAAACCTACCTAACCTAAGGGCATCACAAACATCCATGCTCGAGGCAGGATTAGAACCTACGACCGTAGCGGCCTCGCGGTTCCAGACTGTAGCGCCTAGAAGCGCTCGGCCATCCATTTTTTGTGCTTAGCATCTTCCACTCAAGGACCCTTGTGACCTAGCTACACCTGTTCCAAGTCCAAAGGCTATCCCCACGCCTTGCTTCCGTGGTAGGACAAACTGGGAGGGGATGGAGGGCGGGGCTTTTCAGTCGCAAACGATGTCAGGCAACAATGATCGCCATTGGTGCCGTTCGTGTGACTAAATTCGTGTGGCCGCAATATTGTCGTTAGACATTGCCGACTTATAGTGTCGTTAGTATTTAAATTTTATGTCTCGTGTCAACGTATTTTTATTAATTACGTCTCGTCTAAAGGAAAAGGGAGCAACAAGAGCCCGACGATGATCCGCTACCATTCCCTACCTTACACCGTTAGCAGATAACAAAATGTTTCTAACAAATCAGCATAATCACGTACTGGTACTTCTTGTTAATTCCACGCATATTGTAAAAGTAGATGTAAAGATGTATGTAATGTTCCACATATCCTCGTAAACTACTGTATCCGTTTCAACCAGACTTGGTACACGTATCATTTAGTGTCTGGAAAGAATCACTGCAGTGCTAAGACCAACCTACATCTCAAAGTGGTGGCTGTGAAGATGTAAAAGGGGGATAGCTCATTACACGCAAATAGCCAGTATTTTAAAATGAGAGCATTTAGTGACTTACAACAAACTTTACACGTTATTTCGAACCTTTATGACATTTTTTCCTCGCTCCCTACCACCTTCCCGCCACCCCTCCCCCTCCCCCTTCCCACGAATGATGAGAGGAAAAGAATTTATCGCTGAGTACGCTTCAGGGATGACCTTTCAGTTTATTACTTCTGTACTGCTAAATCCATTCGCAACACATTTCGCACGTCCACTGTCCACATATAGCACCGGAGGAACCTGCAGAAGTATATCATTTTACGTCTCATGGTTCAGGAAACAAGACATCATAAATATTTAGCTCTGTGAAAAGTAACCTGCAAGGCGAAATTCTCTAGAGGGACAGGTGAAATATATCAAATGTCTCTGAAATATAAGTGAGACGTACGTAGCCGGGCACAGTCGAAATTAAAAAGCTCCTACTGAGCCCCTGGATCCATTTCAACCAAATTTGTCACAGCTATTAGTTACCGCCTAGACAGAAATGCTGTGGGATTAACAACCAGTGACCTCCTCTTGTGATGAGGGCTGTACCGTGGATAGAGAATTGAGCATGACGGGGTTGACAAAGAGGCATCAAGAAGAGATACGTACGAATTTGTCGGAGAGGAGAGCGACGGAAATGGGGGGAGGGGGGGGGGGAGGGGAATCGACAGAGAAAGGGAAGAGGGAGAGACGGATATAGAGAGTGGGAGGAGAAGACCGAGATAGGGGCAAGTAGTAAATGGACAGACTGAGGATGGGGGGGAAGGAAGAGACGCATAAAAAGAAAGGGAGAAGGTATTAAACTAATGGAAGTACAATAAATACGTAATCCGGGAATGTCGGGTACTCAGCTAGTTAATGGTAATAAAGAAGAGGTAATACACCTCAAAAGTGACTGAATAAATAACTTAGAAGATACAATGGAGAAGCTGGGTTGTAAAAGTAGGCAAGGACTTCAGGTAGTCAAGTAAACATGTTGTTCCATGCTAGGAAGGGATTACATTTTCCAGGTGTCCTACAGACACAGATGTGATGCTCATTTGAGCTAGAAAGTTGAAATCTTCACTTTATTTGTTGGAGTATTGGCTAGAACTTAACACAGGGATTTTTAAAAATTTGAATTCTGTTGTTAGGGATTAATTTTCTGGTGCAGTACCAAGTCAAGTGGCATGGCAACTGGAAACGAAATCTAAAGGTGACGTACGTGAAGCGGTTCACTTCTTGTGTGCAGTCGATACAAATTTACTGTGAAATTCTGGCGGTACAAGGACGAAATGAAATTTTGCGTCTAGCCACACTGAAATGATTCCCACAGTTTCAGCAGTGCCACATAGGTGTGGGTGTTGCTGACCGCGAAGGAAGGCCATCGACACCGACCACAGGAATTCGAGGAACATTATCTAGGAGGAAAGAGATATTCAAACGATGAGTATATTCGCGCAAGGGTCCCCGAATGATTCCATGGTCAAGTAGTGGTTTTGTATCGTCGAGGAATTGAACGATTGGTAAAACGTTCCGACCATTGCTCACAGGGACTATATGGTGATTGTAGCAACTGCATGGGCAGGAGAGTATCAGGTACTGTTGCTGCAGTAGAGCAAGGTTTTAAAAAAGTACCTGCTTTTATTTTCCTGAGGAAATTTGGCACAATCATTTAAAGACATATTCCAGTTAATTTAATTCAGTTTATGCAAAGTAATTTGAACCAAGCTTCAAATGAAATTACATTAAAAATGTATCTCAAATATCTGGACTATTAACGTTGCAGCTTGACTTAAGCAACCAAAATTGTCAAAGCAGTTTTAATACCAATAAAAGTTTTAAACACCTAGTTACTAGCAACACTGATAGACAGAATGGTTTCTAAACGACTAACCATAAACATCTCCTCTCTAGCAAGGACACCAAAACAGTGCGCCAATTAAGGTCAGCTCTGCAGAAGTGCTTATAAATTACATGTTTTCTCAGAAAGTATTTGAGCTAGGAAGTTGATATTTTTACAGGTTATTTATTCGAGTATTTGCTAGAGCTTAACACGGGGATTTAAAAAAAAATTAATTCAATTGTTAGAGATTAATTTTTTGCATTATAATGAAAGTTCACTATTTTGTGCCATTTCTTGTTTATAAATTCAATAGTACACCGGTTTTTGGAAAAAGGCTGTGTGTTAAGTTACGCAAAATGAACTGCGTAATATTTTCAGAAAATTTGAAGCAAATTTCTTTGGTAGATCCCGAGAAAACATGTAATTTGGATGAAAAATTTTTTGAGAATCGAGCGACAAAGATTGGATTACCTTTTAGTGCATTCTAGGTCCATAGGAGCGATTATTTTCATCTTCAGTAAACTGCTCCTTCAGCTTCCTCTTTTTCCTCCTTGTGTTTACTCAGGCTTGTATTTATAGGCTACTTACAGCCCTGTCAGTAACGTGAAGACTTTTCTCATCTAAAGCACGCATCATTCGTACAATGTTGAAACCTATCTTCTTTTCCATAGTTGGAAATAATTTGCACCTTTCAACGTTACCATCATTGAAAGATGCAACAGCGTCATACGCACTAAAATGAATACTTGACCATATAACACTAGTTACACTTTCATTAGGGTTTTGAGTTTTTCCATGAAGACACTTCATGTGCTGCTAAGTCTCTGAAAATACCTCCATTACCGCATCAAGCAAACTGTGATTATGAGTGTACACTTCGAGAGTTAGCAACCCCTCGTTGTACTTACACCAGTTGTTTTCTCCTTTACACACAAGTAATGATGGAGACTTCCATCGGTTGAAAAAGTATGGAAAATAGAGCCCGAACAGCCTCCTTAATTTCATCGACACTGCGTATGTTCTGGCCAATAGACGTTCCATAATAGTTCTCTATTTTGTCAATTACACTGTCAACTAACCCTTCTCTTCCCATCCAACCCTTTACCATCACTGACTTTTTGTCTTCTGTACGAGGCTTGAGGTCGCCGAAGTCTTGATCCCATTATTTTCTGTAAGTGTCCAATACATTAAAATGTGTGCACTACATCATCATTGCCATAGGGCTTCAGTTCTTGAACACGTTTGAAAGTTTTAGAATCACCGTCATCAAGGTAATTCGGACATCGCACTTTATCACACGCCACAGAACGTTGAAATAGATTGGTACACCAGCCACTTCCATTCCTTCACTACTGTTGGTATTGTTAGCGATGCAATTATTTTCAAGTGTATCTCTATTTTTTTGGGGGGGTGAGGGGGTACCTACAATATTTAGATGTTAATTCTCCATAAAAAAATTTCCCTGTATACATACTACTGGCAGACACTACACCATGAAGACACGTGTGTCCCCGTTTATGCCAGGTACCATCGAATGCTGCATTCAGTTCTGTATTACCATTGTTTTCTACTACTGCCTCTTCCACAGCTTACTTCGTAGAGTCTATACAGATATATTGTACTCTAAATCTATTATAGTTCGTAAACTTGGTTGCGGGTTTGGAAGATTCATCATGCCACAGAAAACTGCACCTGCAGGACCACCCTTACCAATGGTAAGCAAGACATAAAACATCTAATGTTTTGTTCGCAGATTTTGCTACCGTTTTCTTCATTTGGAGTTACCGCAACCATGTCCCAAATGGTGGTCATGTATGAACACTTATCACACTTCATTTTACTGGCAAGTCTTTCGTGATTATTTATCGAGAGTTCTAGACCCACTTCATTACATTGAATACATGTCACACAGTTTGCAAAAATTCCATTGAGGACTGACATATTAAATATTTAGTTCACAACAGATTGGCCCATTCTTTTCAGTAACTGATCCAAGCCTCCTCTGCGAAGCACTTTATTTCTCACTTGCATTGCGATGGGCAGATGTACTAGCCAGGTTCGATTCACACCCTTTGTTATCGTCTATATTGTTTACGTAATAACACCTATCTTCAGCTGTCCAGGGAGTTTCCTTTTGTTAAAAGCTTTCAGAGGATTTCTAATCACTTTAGTTTTACCATGATTATCCTTCCATAAAACATTTCAATAATCAGAATCCACTACGAATATTTTCAAGATTACAAAAGAGTAAATAAAGATGAAACACATGAAAAACGAGCGAGAGATATGTATCGAACTATTACAGTTCAAACACAACATTTATTTTGTAACTCTTATTTTCTCTCACCTCACTAAAATGTTCATGATGAGTATGTAGATTAATGATTCCAACGTTTAACAGCAGTTTAACAGCGCCACCGTGGATCACACCGATGCAGAACATATTTCGAAATGTTTTAAAAATATTTGTAGTCCTCTGAACTGAATAAATTGCATGTCAGTTAAAAGGAAAGTTACCAAAGAGAAAGGAAAGTTACAAACATGGCATACGCCTGAATACATAAGTATTATAACCACTCAATGGATATTAAAAAAATACTTTCCAAGAATAATTATTAGCTACCCGTACTTGGTAACCCACAGCTCCCGATAATCTAAAGGGAAAAATATCATCAATTAAATAACATCAACGTCTCGCTGGCTAAGACATTGCTCCTGGAACAGAATACAAAATCGTTTCTCCAAAGGAAAACTGCTTAAAACAGTCTCCAAAGAGCGGCGGGGCAAAAGCACAATCAGCACATTCATCACTCTGCTCGTGCCTACTACATATAGGAGAGCATGTATCGACGCAGCTTTTCCATTAGCTGAACTGAATTTTCTCGTGTGCTACACGGCTTCCGGCTGTAGAATAGTCGTAGTAGTTCATATTTTGTCGACTAGATGCGTCAAGAGTCGATTTACAAGTGTGCCCTTACTGAACGTGTAGTAGGAACATTAAAAAAAATCGAGAAATGGAACGTGTTTTTTGAGCAGGGGAAAAGGGAAACGTGGTTTGTATTGCCTCTCCATAAAACATAAGGCGCCTCCCAAAGAGGTTTCTGTACGTTCAAAAGGAGATTTTACAAGAACAATAAAGCCAGATACTGTCATAGGTTACACCGACTTGACAAAAGTCGCAGTATAGCGATATACACATGTACACATGGCGACAGTGTCGAGTACACAAGGTATAAAGGGATAGGGCGTTGGCAGAGCTGTCATTTGTACTTAGGTGATTCGAAGTGATTATCGCCCACGTCGGGAACGAACGGTTTTTGAACGCAGTACGTTGGTTGGAGATAGACGCATTGGACATTTCATGTCAAGAGCATGCCGAGAATACTAAATTTCATTCATTATCTCTCACCGGAGACAACACAGTGGCCGATGGCCTTCACTCAACGGCCGAGTGCAGTGGAGTTTGCGTAGATTTGTCAGTAGTCACAAACATGAAACACTGAAAAATTTGACGTTAATGGACTACGGCAGCAAACGATCAACGCGGGTGCCTTTGCTAACAATACAGCGCTTAGCTGTGGACCCAATTTGTCAACAAGGCACTGTGCTAGCTGGTGGTAACTTCATAATGATGTGGGATATGTATACATGAATGGACAGGGTCCTCTGTTCCAAATGAACCGATCATTGACTGTAAATCGTCATGTTCTGCTATTTGGAGACCATTTTTAGCCCTTCATGGACTGCAGGTACCCTATCAACGGTGGAAGTTTTATGGATGACAGTGGGCCGTGACATTGGGACACAGTTCCTCGTGATTAGTTTGAAGAATATTCTGGACAGTTAGAGCGAATGGTTTGCTCACCTCGTGCGTCCGACATAATCCCATAGAACATTTATGAGACATAATCGAGAGATCAGTTTGCTCACAACATCCTGCACCACCAACACTACCGGAATCACGGACGGCTGTATAGGCAGCATGTCTCACTTTTTCTGCATGAGACGTCCAACGGCTTGTTGAGTCCTGGCCACGTCTAGTTGGTACACTACGCTAGATCACAAGAGGTCCGACACGATATTAGGAGGTCACTTCAATGTATAATATGAACATGATTGGTGTGGGTCACCTCTCTTTACTACCAATTGGCGGGAGAAACAACGAATATCGGAAAAATTATTTCTTTCGCGTTTTCCTGATATTCTCTGTGAATGATTTTATTTGGTGTAAGGATCTCACCGAGCAAAATATAAATAACTCTAGCAGAATCTGTAAAAAAGTATTTAGCATAGACCTGGTAGCTATAGAACCCACTAGGCTAAATAGAAACTCTAGTGGCCATTTGCCAGAAGTACCACCCACTGTAAAAAAAAAAAGTATATGTCATGTATGAATGTGACTGGCCAGCAGGTAAGAAAAGAAAGCACATGGTGTTGCATAGGCTGCGATGTTGGAGTTTGTGTACCAAAATGTTGTCAAGGTTAGCATTTGCAAGCAAATTATCTGTAAAGGTCCTCTACCTTATTTGACAGGTCAGCGGGTCTGACTACCATACTGCTAGCCCGGGTTCATTTCCCGGCCGAGGCGGGGATTTTTTTCCTGTTGGGGACTGAGTGTTGTGTTGTCCTCGCCATCGACAAGCAATTCGATGTGGCAACAACTGAAAAGAGTTGCAACTCGGTGGACAAAAATCTTCATGTGTGGCTCCCACCCATCAGTGCCTTACGATCCATGGAATCATATTTTGTTATAAAATATTGGACAAATATGCACTTGCAAATTTAAATTTTGTTTTTATTTTTAGTTGAAACCATGCAAAAATTTTTCTAGTAGGGCAGCTTTTTAGTATTTTTGGTAATTCTAACACCTTAGCACTGTGGAAAGATATATATAAGGAAGCATATTTCCTAATCCTTAATGTAAGGAGCTTAGACTGACGATAGATGTGTGAGTAAGTCGCTTGGCTAGCTATTCTTTAAATTTGCTAAAAGATCGCTAGTTCACCTAAGCTATAGAAGTGCTAAGTCGCAGTGCTAAGTCACTGCGTCAGATTAATAGTGAAGGCTCAGCAGGTTCATCACAGTTCTACTACACAGATGAAATGGCCGTAAATCACTAGTGATCACGCCTCCGTAACCTGCAGCCGGACGACACCGCTCGATAATACTGTTCCTCACGGTGAACCCCAAACCGATAAACAGACGGTGCAAATCATTCATAGCAATGTGTGACAACTCCGCACTTTTCCAAACCAGACGGTGCGCCAAATACGAGCTCTAGCGCAAGATGAAGCGAGCAGGACTTTCCATCTTTCGGCCGTAAATACACACTTTTTCCTCTTCGCACCCCTCCTATCGGGCAGCCTCAAAGACCATCGCGTCGCTGTGCAACAACCAGGTTTCTGACCGCTTTCATCAGATATCAATAGAAGATGGTGCACTGCTCAAGAGACTTTGTGACTGTATTAAAATAGTCTCACGTATGTCTTTCACTTTGAAGTGTAGTGCAGCATTCTCTAAACGTATTTAGCCCACCATAACAAACTGTAAATTTCTTTTTGAAGTCCGCTGATAAAAACTACTGGCTGTTTGGCTAAGAAGTGGTACTTTCGAGTTCTTCCTAGTGTCTTAATTCCATCCGTCATTCGATGTGTATACCATTACCTTTTTTCTGTAAATATTTGGTACCTAATGAATCGCTGAACATTTCATAGCGTAATGTGATCACGATATATATGTGTAGTGTTGTGCATCTCTTTACATTCACATAATGCAATTAGGTAGATGAAAAATCTATTCACCATGCGGCAGCACAAGAAAACACGTATAAAAATATTGAAATTTGCAAACTTCTTGATCCAATGGCTCCTTCTTCTGAAAGAAATGTTAAAGAGGAAGGGAGAGAGATTTATGAAAAGACTTGTGAGGCTTAGGAAGAGGAGAGGGATCGGAAAAGCCGCCCAGAACCCGAAGTCAGGGGAGACTTATCAGCCGGGACGAAACGGGAAGATTGATTGTTGGGGACTGCACCAGAGGAGATTTCAAATCCTCTACTTGATGCATCAACACTTGCAAAATATCCGACCTCACAGACCAAGGGCTGACCGTATCCACCAATACATTTTAAAAAAGATTGTGACGTGACGTGTTTACATCTTCAAAATCTTTTTTTTCTATTATCAACTGGTGCTCAATGGAACCCTGTACCATACCTGTCAAAATCCCTTCCTCCGTAAGAGCAAAGACGCAGTCATGAAAACTCTGTTAACGATGAGGAATGACGCATGAATAAGCGACTCGACTGAAAGCTGTGTGCCGTATGCTATGAATAATTCAGACATATTATTTAAAATGCATACACTGAAGGCCTCCATGAGAGGGAGGAACTGTCTGCAAGCATGCTAGAAGAAGAAACGGGAAACGAAACAGAGGACATAGATAAACCAAGTATTGGAGTTTAATAGAACTTTGGAAGACTTGTGATTATACCAGTGTCACACCCACAGCTTCCATCACACATGAATTCGACAACTATATTTCACACATCTCCTCTTCCTCCTTTCTCTGCCCATCTTTTCTTCTCTCTCTCTGTCTCTCTATCTGCCTCATCCTCCCAGCTACGCCTGTTTGTCTCCTGCTTCCCTCTCTGTCTCTTCACCTACTCTTCCCACCCCATTCATTGCCCATCTCCTCCACTCTATCTCTCAAACTATATCTTCCTTCTGTTCATCTCCTTCTTCCCAATTTCCACCTGCCCTCTACCCATATACACCTTCCACCTTCCTCCATCTGAGCACCCTGTATCTATATGTATCTCCTCTCTCTCTGTGCGGCTGCTTCTCCCACTTCTCTCTCTCTTTCTTTATCTGTTCTCTCTGCCTCTCAGTCTTTCTCCTCCTTCACCATTTTTCTGACCATCTCCTCCCCCACCTTACTCTGTGTCCCAATCAAACCCTTCCTGCCTCTTTCCCATCTCTTTCACCATTTCCTATCTTCATATCTCCTACCCTTCTCCCTATCGCCTCCTTGTTTAACTCCCCCCCCCCCCCCCCCAGCTGTACCTATCTGTATATGTAGACACTTCAAAACAAGCTGATAAAACAGGCATATATATACAACGTGCATGTCATGCAGGGTAGCCTGCACTTTAGTGCCTTGTGAACTGTTTTCTGCCCATAACCCTGCAAAAAAGTTGGTAAGACCATCACAACATATCTGTGATAGTGAGTGGTCTACACATCGTGGGTTGGAAAAGCCTTTTCACACGACTTATGTGATGGCTGCCCTGTACAGTGGGTCGGTAAGGCAAGCCATATTATTCCCATGCAACACGTATGTCATCCAGGGCACCTTATGAGCCAGAATCTTGCTTTATTCCTGTGTCTTCCACCTGTAACCTAGGAGGTTATAAACTGCATGGTGCTGTTGGTGTGCCAAAATTAGCTGTAACCGATCCTGGGGTTTGGGAGGAGATCCGGTACATACAGTCTGGTTTGACTCTCTTTCTGCATTTCATACATTTCCTATCTCTGACCACATCTTCTGCCCCCTCCCCACAACCATATTCTCTTTTCCTGCTCTCTTTCAGTCTCTACCTCCCTCTCTTCCATTGCCACCTGCCCATCACCCCACTACTCCTTGATCCTGCCTCAAGCACTTCCTCAAATACCTGGTTGCGCCAGAAGCCAGAAGATTTCTCCCCTCATTTCCCCCCCCCCCCCCCAAAGCGACGGACCGTCATCGTGTATGGAGTGCGACCATGGCGGGGGATGCTGGAATGCGGACGCCTCGTCGGGCAGTAAGGTTTGGCTGCTTCCGGCCATACCCCGCCATCCGGCCTGCGCTCTGGCGGACACGTCTCCTAGAAAACGAAGGGTATGCGTCCACCTCCTGCTGCCATGAACCAGAGGAAGAAGGTCGCGACTGCTGTGGTGTGGGTGGGTCCAGTTCCATCGGTAGGACAAGAGGAGGCAGAGAACGCGAAGACTCTCTCTCCAAGAGGTCATCCCGCAGCATCGTTATGACACCCTCTGGCGGCTGCTGTAGCCGCACTGTCCCCTGGAAGAAGAGAAATTTTGATGTAGGCGCTACAAAGCATCTGGATCTGATATGAGATACATGCAAGTGCCAAGTCAATGAACGTTCTCGCCTCGCCTAGCCTAACGCTAAAAACCCTGTAAAAGACAACATCATGCGGCGTGAAGCGACACTTGCCGCCTTTCTGCGGCGCCGGGCACTGAGGAGGGTGGAACACTGTCAGATGGCGACTGCCGTGAAGCTATTCTTCCGGAGATCGTCCATCTCGTGGGTGCCAACGATATGCGGCTAGAAACAGTTGCAATGCTTGATCCCTGGCGTGTTCTGACAAAACATTCTGCTTTGCCGTTAAACTGTGGATGGAACAGTGCACTAGTGAGATCCTGTGTTCCATTGCGTTCACAGAATATTAGAAATTCATTGGACGTGAACTGAGGTCCGCTGTCTGACACTATTACTTCATGTAAGCCTTCTAGGCAAAAAATCGATGACAACCCCTGAAATGTGCTACGTGACATTGTCGAATTCATTGCCACAGCAAAAGGAAATTTGCTGTACGAGTCAATCACAATCAACCAAAGAGTGCTCCAAAAAGGTCCCGCTATTTCTTTGTGCAGACGTTGCCATGGAGATTGCGACTTAGACCAAGCAGAGAATTTTTGTGGCGGAGAGGACTGATTTTCCTCAAATGCCTGACACTATGACGTCATCTGTTCTATGTGGGCGTCCATTCCCTGCCAAGTACAGTGTTGACACTCTGTTTTCTACGAACAGTCTCCCAGTGTCCTTGGTGAACTAACTGCAACACATCTTTTTGCAAGCTATAGGGATCAGCACATGTGATTGTCCACTGTCATTTTGAACAAGAATCACACCTTTCTGTACAGCGAGTCTATGCCTACGTACAAAGTATCGGCGCGCTACAGAGTTCTTTATGCTGTTCCCTGACTGAGGCCAAGATGTGCGAATGTAGTTGAGTAAGATATTCAAATCTGGATCAGCGTCCGTGGCCTGTGCAATTTTGCTATAACTCAGCGGAAAATACTGAAGCAATTCAGCATACTGAACATCGATGTGACAACAAAATGCAGCAGAAGCGTGAAAGTTTGTATCAGAGTGAAAGTGCGTCCGTATTACAATGTTGAGCTGTCGGAAGATACCCAATCTCGTACTGGTATTGAGACAACAACAAAGCCCATCTTTGTAATTTTTTGGCAGTCCGTACAGGAACCGGTTTCGTCGGATGAAACAAGGACTGCAAAGGCTTGTGGTCGTAAGTAGAATTTTCTGCCATACAAATAGTGGTGGAATTTACTGACAACATACACAATAGCGAAATCTTCTTTTTCAATATGTGAATAGTTACACTGAGCTTTGGACAACACTTTTGATGCGAAAGCAATAGGTCTGTTTTTATCACCAATTCTGTGCGTAGGCACTGCACCGATTCGGTAAGAGGAAGCGTCAACTTGCAATACAACTGGTGTTTCAGGATCAACGTGAACTAAGCAGCGATTACTGAGCAATGTATTTTTAAGTTTTTGAAAAGCTACTTGGCACTATCTGTCCAAACAAAGGAAACATCCTTACGACGCAAGCGATGCAATGGAGCTGCGATTTGTGAAGCATTCGGTATGAACCGAATATAATAGTTCGTTTTCCCTAAAACTGACTGCAATTCTGTGACATTGCGGGGCACTGGCAAATCTGATATGGCTCACATATGCGACTGAAGAGGATATACACTTCCACTGTTTATTACATGAGCAAGACACCGCAACTCAGGTTTAAAAAATCACACTCGCCTAGTCTCCAACTTTAGTGCTGCATAAGATAACACAGGAATCGAAGCACGTAAATTTGCGATATGTTCTTCAGGTGTACGACCTGCTACTACACTATCGTCCAAGTAGTTTGAACAGTTTGGCACTTGTGCAGTCAGCTGTTCCAAAAACGTTGGAATATGGCGGCTGCGTCGCACTGCTAAAAGGCAAACGCAAATATGTAAACAAGCCCAAATGAGTATTTACAACACACACTTTCAGAGATTCTTCTTCGAGCGGTATTTGAAGATACGCTGCAAATCAATTTTTGGAAATAGTTTCCAGCGCCTAATTTGTCCACAAGTTCTTCCGGGCGTGGCAGCGGATAAGTATAAAGCCAACATAGCTGCGAATCCGTCCTGAAGGTTTCGGGAGCAAAACCAGTGGGCTTGCCCATTGACTAGCTTATATGGGCCCAGTAACTCCGCTATCTTGCTATCTTGCAATTCTTTAAATTCAGCAGCGACTTTGTCCCGTAATGTAGTGGGAACAGTTCGGACCTGGCAAAATTTCGGCTGAGCATTGTATTTGAGCGTTATGTGCAGCAAAATTGTTAGTTTTGCCTAAACCATCAGAGAAGAGTTCCGGGAAATCTTTTAGCAAGCTACCTACACTGACTTTCGCATTGAAAGCAGACACTGACAACATATTTTCCTGAATGTTAAAGTTACAGAATTCAAAAGAATCAAGGGCAAATATATTCTTACTCTCACGTGATTTGAGCACTGAAAAAGTCACTGTTCGCGTCAAGCGATTCATAGCAGGCAAAGTACACGTTCCGAGAACGGGAATTTCTTGACCCTTATAATACGTTAGTTGCTTGTTAGTTTTAGACAGGCGTAGGGAGCCTAATAGTTCATATGTACGACGATTGAGAAGTGTGACAGAGGCACCCGTGTCCAACTGTAATTTGGCACGTTACCTACAAGTAAGTAAATGAACAAAAAGTATGTTTGACTGACGTATCACTGACGAAACTGCACGCTTTCTAGTTGCAATCTTGGAATATTCTGAGACGGCCGGGGTGGCTGAGGGGTTCTAGGCGCTACAGTATGGAACCGCGCGACCGCTACGGTCGCAGGTTTGAATCCTGCTTCGGGCGTGGATGTGTGTGATGTCCTCAGGTTAGTTAGGTTTAAGTACTTCTACGTTCTAGGTGACTGATGACCTCAGAAGTGATGTCCCATAGTGCTCAGAGACATTTGAACCATTTTTTGGAATATACTGGATTAATGACATGGGCCTTTTGACGAGGGTTTTGTGAGTGGGCAGAATTCAGATGTTTGTTGCGTTGCAAACACACGAACTACACATGTGCTTTCCTGTCACAAGGTAACATTGAGCTTGACGGGAGAGCAGTCATCGCGTTTGTGCCTTGTATAACAGCGAGGACAAGACTTATTATTGTTCGCTTCTGTAGCCGCCTGCGTAGCGATCTGCATACGTGGCGTGGAAGGTCTTTATCCGGCGTGGCTAGCGCATGCCGCCAGTGTGAAATGGCTTAATCGCAACTACGGGGCTCAACCCTATCAGTAGCTGGCTGATCAAATATTTGCGCTACTTGCTGAAATGAGGGATCGGACTGTTTCAAAATTTGTTCTCTGATTTTGACATCAGGCACACTGTACACGATCGTATCACGCAACATGACACCGCAATATAAAGCACCACAAGCACACTTGAATTTGCATTTCCTTGTTATACCTTGAAAATCTGTTACCCACTCGCGATAAGTTTGTTTTGACCGTTTTTGGCAACTGATGAACTGATACCTAGACGTTATCACATTTACTTGTTGGTCATAATAGTTTGTTAGGGCCTGTACCATCTGACTGTAATTAAGTTGACTTGGAGTGGCGTTAGGAAAAAGTTTTTGGATGAGGTGGAACACTGCACTGCCTACTGTTGATAATAAATAGAGAAGTTTCACAGTACCTGGTACGTTATGAACGACTATGTGTGCCTCAAAATGTGATAACCACTCGAGCCATTCCTCTTCTTGGTCGCGAAACTGTCGAAAACGTGGTATAGCAGCTGTACTAATCGATGCTTGCTCTGTCGGGCGCGCAGTGTTGGCCAGTAGTTGCTGCATTGTGTTGAGCAGGGTGGCGATTTGCTGGGTCTGGAACTGCATTAGGTGTGTGGCGTCTGACGCTTGCAGCTGCGACGCCCGAGCAGCGGGCGTGATTAGAGGGGTGGGCATGTTGGGAGACACAAATGTAAAAAACAGATAAGGCAAGCAAATTAGGCAAAAATATGTACAAAGTCTCTGCAACGCCCACCTGAGAACACTGATTAGCAAAAACGGCACTAAACTGTAAAAGCAATATTCTCCCCTGAGAACTAAAGACAAAAGAGATTTAAGGTGTCAACATCTAAAAATTAAAAAAAAATTAAAAAATTAAAGAATTCTGTGGTCAGCAGGCATTTAGCTTCTTTGCAACAACTCGTCACAAGTTGTGGGATCTTGCCCACTCGTCGCTTATAGAGTGCCTAAGGGATGCAGCGTTCTCGGAAGCCTACACAACAATTCAGACAAATAACATTATTAGTTTTATTTGTACCAGAAACAGTACTTAACTTTGGCATTACATCGGAGAAGAAGAAAGGGTTAAAGGAGAGTATGGGCTTAGTAGTAGGAATGAGAGATGATAAAGACTGAAATCTCAGTTAAATTTCGAATGTAATACCCTGTTCGGTAATCATACGAAGAGGAGGTGTACTTGGAAAATACCGGGAGAAACGGGAAGATTTCGGTTAGATTGCAACTTGGTAAGGCAGAGGTTTCGAAATAAGACACTGGATTGAGACTCAGATCACAACTTATTAGTGAAGGCTGAAATTTAAGACTTGTCAGGAAGAGTCACTGCTTAAAGATATGGAATTCAGAAGTAGTAAGAATGAAGAGATCAGCCTGAAGTTCTCTAAGACTGTAGATACTACGGTAAGGAATAGCTCAGTGGGAATTTCAGTTGAAGAGGAATGAACATTTCTAAAGAAGGAAATCACATTCAGTTGAAGAGGAATGAACATTTCTAAAGAAGGAAATCACAGAAGTTTGGAAGAAAAGTACACTTACATAGAAGCAACTGCGATGAAACCATGAGTAACACAAGAAATACTTCAGCTGATCAATGAAAAAATAAAGTACAAAGATTTTCTAGGAAATTAGGGACTTAAGAATTTAAATAAATAGAAGTGCAGGGAATGCAATCTGAAATGGGTGCATGAGAAGTGTAAAGAGACCAAAAAATAAATACTTGTTATAAGGACTGACTCAGCATACAGAAAAGTCAAATTTAAAGCTAGTAATTCCAGTGTTAAATGCACAAGACAGAACGGATAGGTGGAAAGAGTTCGTTGAAAGCCTTTATGAGGAAGGAAAGCTGTCTGATGATGTGACAGAACAAGAAAAAGAAGTCGATACGGAAGAGGTAGAGGATCCAGTAGTATAACTAGAATTTAGAAGAGCTTCGGAAGACTTCAGCTCAAATAATGCAGAAGGAATAGATAACAGTCCATAATAATTTCTAAAATCTTTGGGGGAAGTGGCAACAAAACTGTTCACATTGGTGGTTTCACATTAACGTTTTGTAACATAATATACTTGAATTGTACTTATAAGTATAACATTAGCTATTATTATTTTGGGCGGGAGTAGAATGTATGAGTCTGGCGATATACCATCTGACTTTCGGAAAAACATCATCTACATAATTCCGAAGATTACAAGAGCTAGCAAATGCGGTAATTACTGCACGACCAGCTTAACATCTCATGCATCCAAGTTACTGCCAACAATAATGTACAGAAGAAAGGAAAGGAAAATTGAGGTCGTGTCGGATGACGATCGGTTTGGCTTTAGGAAAGGCGAAAACACCAGAGGGGCAGTTTTGAAGATGAGGTTTATAATAAAGGCAAGATTAAAGAAAAATAAAGAGAAAGCCATATGGTCTGTCGACCAGGGAAAAGCGTTGATAGTGTCAAATGGTGCCAAGTCTTCGAAATTGGAGCCGGCCGTGTGGCCGAGCGGATCTAGGCGCTTCAGTCTGGAACCGTGCGACCACTACGGTCTCAGGTTCGAATCCTGCCTCGGGCATGGATGTATTTGATGTCGTTAGGTGAGGTAGGTTTAAGTAGTTCTAAGTTCTATGGGACTGATGACCCAGGCAGTTAAATCCCATAGTGCTTAGAGCCATTTCAACCATTTTTTGTACGAAATTCTGAGAAAAATAAGAGTAAGTAGAAAGGACTACCAGTAATATACAACATGTACAAGATCCAAGCGAAAATAATAAGAGAGGAAGACTAAGAATGAAGTGCTCCGACTAAATAGGATGTAAGAAGAAGATGTTGTCTTTTGCCCCTACTGTTCAATCTATGCAAGGAGAAAGCAATGACAGAAAGAAAGAAAGGTTCATTAGGGGAATTAAAATCGCAGGTGAAAGGATATCAAACATAAAATGCGCTGGTGACATACCTATCATGAGTGAAAGTGACAAGAATTACAAGATCTGGTGAATTATATAAACAGTCTAATGAGTGCAGACTATGGACTGAGAGTAAATCGAAGGAAATGGAAAGTAATTAGAAGTAGCAGATACGACAACTGCCAGGAACTTATCATCAGTATTGGTGATCACGAAGCAGATGAAGTTAACGAACTCTTCTACCTTGGCAGCAAAATAACCCATGACGGACGGAAAAAAGATAACGTTAAATATCAGAGGAGCAGTGGCAAGAGGGGCATTCCTGACCAAGAGACGTCTACTAGTATCAAACGTAAACTTTAATTTGAAACAAGATTTTTGAGTATGTACGTTTGGTACACAGCATAGTGAAACATATACCGTGGGAAAACAGGAACAGAAGAGAATCAGAGGCTTTGAGATGTGATGCTAAAGAGGAATGTTCAAAGCTGGAGTGATAAATTAAAGAGTGAGGAGATTCTCCGGAGAACTGGTGAGGAAAGGAATGTGTGGGAAATTCTGACAAGAAGAAAGGACTGCGTGGCAGAACATCTGTCAAGATATTAGGGATATCTTCCGTAGTACTAGAGCGAGCTGCAGAGGGTGAAAACTGTAGGGGAAGACAGGGATTGGGATACATCCAGCAACTAACGGAGGACGTAGTTCAGAGATGAACAGGTTGACACAGGAGAGGAACTGGTGACAGACCACACTAAACCAGGCAGAAAATTGACCACTGGAAAAAAGGAAACAAAAGAAAGAAATAAGGTACTTCACTGACTCTTCAAGAGTCGGGTACTGTCTTCCATTTTCAAAACTCATTTAATAAATGTAACAATTATGATCAACATGCGTTACGTTCTGCATTAATGTTGTCTGGTCCTACTACTTTTATATTCTTTGTTTTCTTTAACGTCCTTTAGTGTAATATTGTCACCTTGATGTATTTCAGCTTCTTTTTCTTTGTCCTATTCTATTTTCAATAGTTTAGTTTTATCGGTTGTTACGTTGCTTCAGGAATTTAAAGAGCTGTCACTTGTCTACCATGTAAATCAGTTTCAGGGTTTGATACAATTCTGTCCCAGATGGACGCTCTCATTATTTGCTTATCATAGTTACGTTTTTCTTTATACTCCTCTTTCGTTTCTGCTGCACTGTACTGTAGATTTTTTATGTAAGCCTTAAGTTTCTCTCTAAATGTATTTCCTCTCCCTAAATTCCTTTTTCTTCCCTTTTGCCGCCGTCGTCATTTGCATCACATATACCACTATGTTTACCCATTCTGTATTTAAATTATTTTCTGTAAATTTATTTCGTAAATAATACGCGAGTCGCTGTTGCAGTAGACTTACTGCAGAAGTTATACTTTGGAAACTTTACCTTCGAGTTCACTCCTGGTATTAGTTTGTTTCTAGTAAGCAGGTTTACTTTGGAAATCCCCACGAAGTCATCCAACTCGTCGTTGTCACCTCTATGTAACCTTATATCTTGTAATAATCCTTCGGCATTTCTGGTTACAAAAACATAGTTTATAATCGACTTAAGCTCTCCATCCTAAAGAATCTGTTGGTAGTTTTCATTTCGTTCTACGTTGCACTGTGACTAAATCTGTGTCCATTATTATTTAATAGCTACTTTTGAAATGTTCCTATTGTTTCTATTGTAGACAAATTCCGTACGCCTGCAATACGAGTTCCACATACAACCAGATAATTTTTCTTGTTTTGGCATAATTGCTTTTGAAAGTCTTCATAGAACACTTCAGTTTCTCTATAGACGTATTATTGTGCGATCCGCTATTTATTTTTCGACTTTGGGCACTCTTGTTTCATATATGAAGGTGTAGCTGTGGACTTTGTTTTTCTATTTGTTGTGTTATTGCGACGCCACACGTCACTAGTTTCGGAACCCAATCCACTATAAATCATTACATAATCAACCAAATACTTTATTCCTGACAGTTTCTTTATCGTTTCAGTTACTGCCATATTGACATTTCTGGACGTTAACTGACTGTACAGTTGTTCTTTTTGTCCCAGTCCTTGTACATTCAAAGTTCCTATTTGTATCCGAGATTCCACATCGTTTTTCCTTGTCAGACTTTGCCTATTCATTTGATATCCGTCCGACAGTGAGTGTTTTCGAGTTTCCCTGCAACCCGATACGAGCCTGTTGCAAGGGTAGTCACGCGGTGGGGTGCCACCTTAAGGTCTCCTGATCTGCCTATTTTCTGTCACATGATTGTTATTTGGACGTTACAACCTTAAATTAGTAAGTAAAATTTATGGATTGATTTTAAGTACCGGTACACAAATCTTTTCTGTTCACAACTTCTTACACCGAGCTGTTCTAGGCGCTTCAGTCTGGAACTGCGCTGATGCTAGGGTCGAGGGTTCGAATCCTGCCTCGTGCATGGATCTGTGTGATGTCCTTAGGTAAGTAAGGTTAAAGTAGTTCTAAGTCTAGGGAACTGATGACCTCAGATGTTAAGTCCCATAGTGCTTAGAGCCATTTGAACTAAATGTTGTTTGTCGATAGAGTGCCAACCAAAACTCCGATTTAGTTCTAACTATGTGCTGTCGTCCAGCATAACGAGTCTAAATATTAATTAAAAGTAATATCAGAACTATGGAGCACATCAGAATCGTAACCGTCAATAATTAACACTTGTTGCTTATGGGGGTAAGTTGGTAGAGCGTTAGGTCTTCGTACATAAGGTCCCGGATTCAAACCCTAATGACAACGAATTTTCTACTGTATTATGCGAGAAAGTATTACATGTGTTTATGACATGTAAAAGGGCTATTTGGAGTTTACAGCAATGACCTCTTGGCAGTCTCCTTTCACCTCGCTTATATGAAAGTAGTAAACATATAGAGTACATCATATAGAACACATAATTAAATTTTCCCCGAGATATTTAAGTCTCATCTTCGATAAAAATGGAAGTTGAAGAAATAAATTAAATCTTGTGTTGTAGCCGGAACTTGGACCCGTGTCTTCTTGATTACTAAGCAGATATGCTGATCATTACCCCACCGCCGCACTATGTTAGCATTGCTGCAAGTGTCGGCAGCCCGTGGTCTAATGGCTAGCAATGCTGCCTCTGGATCACGGTGTCCCAGGTTCGATTCCCGGCCGGGTTGAGGATTTTCTCTGCGCGGCGACAGGATGTTTGCGTTGTCCTCATCATTTCCGCATCATTATTTATGACATTGGCTAGATGGTGTAAGAATTGGACTGTGTGCAAATTGGAGCTCTGTACAGGCGCTGATGACCGCGGAGTTGAGCGCCCCACATACCAAACATGATCATAGTGCGCCCGGCTAGCCGCGCAGTCTAACGCGCTGCCTCCCGGGCGGGAAGACGTGCCGGTCCCAGGCACTAATTCCCCCGGCGGATTAGTGTCGAGGTCCGATGTGCCGGCCAGCCTGTGGACGGTTTTTTATGCGGTTTTCCTTCTACTTCGGCGAATGCGGGGTGCTTGCTCTTATTCTACACCAGTTACACTATGTCGACGATTGCTGCGCTAACACTGTCTCCACGTATGCGTAGACCACAATTACTCTACCACGCAAACATTTGTGGTACATAAGTCTGGTATGAGACGTTCCCGTGAGCCCGAGGGGGGGGGGGGGGGGGAGGGCAGGGGGGCTGGTCAGCTGGGGACCGAACCGCACAATAGCTCGTGGGGTGGCGATGGGGTGGGTGGAGTGCTGTGATCTGTTCTGGGGTTGTGGTTCAAATGGGCCAAATGGCTCTGAGCACTATGGGACTTGACATCTATGCTCATCCGTCCCCTAGAACTTAGAACTACTTAAACCTAACTAACCTAAGGACAGCACACAACACCCAGTCATCACGAGGCAGAGAAAATCCTTGACCCCGCCGGGAATCGAACCCGGGAACCCGGGCGCGGGAAGCGAGAACGCTACCGCACGACCACCAGCTGCAGGCTCTCGGGTTGTGAACCATTGAGGGCTACAGAGGGACGAAGCCTCTCCGTCGTTCCTCAGCCCCCGGTTTAAACACACAAGACACACAAACATCATCACTGCTGCACGTTGGCGAACATTCAGCTTCCACTATTGTCGTAGATAAAGATGAGACTTAAATGCTTCGGGAAAAATTTAACAATAGTTTTATACGATCATGTGAGTTACAGGAGTTCCCCATTACGTCCAATGCTGGTCTGCCATTAAAAATACCGGAAATCCCTGGCAATAGTGACAATTTAGGGGGAAAGTAAGTTAGTCCGTGCAGGAGCGTTGACTATACTGCTACGGTGGTGCAACGTTCAGCGTTTCTGTCTTCTAAACAAGAAGACCTAGGTTCGAGTCGCAGCTCCAGTACTATTTTTAATTCATTTCTTCAGGTCCCATCATTATGGTACTGTAGAGTAAAATTGCATCACATGTGAGGTTGTAATACTAATAGTAATAATTAACAATAAACAAAATAATAAAGTCAATAACACGTGCATAACGCTCAACTACCGAAGTGAAACCAGCCCGGCAAAACAGCATTACTACGAACTCTGAAAGGTCCTTTTACGTGTCAGGAAAATGTTCTCCCATGTAACAGTTTCTCGCGTGAAGAACTAAAAAATTTGTCAACAGAGGGGTTTTGACGCTCAGCCTTCTAACCCCCGCGGATCTACAATACAATTACTCACAGATGCGTTTTTCTTGCCGTCCGTAGCTCTTGTGATATCTTCAATTACCGTTTAAGCACGTTCTACTGGACGACAGCTTACAGCACGAACTAAATTGGTGTTTTGGTTGATACTGTATTGATCTGAGTGTCTGACGTCGGGAGGTCTTGGTGTTAGCAACGTAGCTTTAAACAGAAATGTGTTAGAAATATTTTGGACGCTTTCTCCGCTCGAGACGTTTCGTCTTGAGTGGGTAAAGAGTCATCTAAAACAGTCTATTAAGCCACTAGTACCCGTGCGGAACGAATGAGAGATAAGGGATAATCGAAAAGGTTAGAAGTCGCTTGTGGCAAGACCACTAGGACTTCCCTACGGTGTTTTATTATTATTAGTATTATTGTTTCAGCTGAGTCCAGTCGCTTAGGTACCAAGATAAAAGAATTCTCAAGTGGTGTTATCTTGGAAGTGATTTCCGTTTATTGCATCGACCGACAACCAAGGGAAATTTCACAAGAACCTTGGTCGGAACTTGAAAACTGGCAATATTTTCAGCGTATCTAAGGTTATGTTTATGTTTATAGTGGGGCATCGAGGAAATTGGGTTATAAACGCAGACAACAACCAGTATTAATTCAGGCTGTATCTCAAGTAATAGCGAAAAGTGGCAGAAGGGCTAGTATTTATTTTATTTATTTATTTATTTATTTATTTGTTGCAAACATAAAATCTGTCTTCTTATGATTATCTAGCAAGTCGTACAATATATTCACTAGACTGTAGCTCCTCTACATAACAAAGTAGGCTACATTTATTTTCTTAATTCTAATAATGCACAATTAAGTTGCTAATTTATTGAATATAACTTGATAGCAAATACATACAAAAAGGAACATAATTAGTTAGGAAGAATGATATGGTGGCCAAGAAAGTCATGCATCTACAAAAAGATAATGCAGTTACTCATATACCTATAATATGTACGCTTAATAACTGAGGTATACGTAACTGTGAAGTGCTTTAGATCCGTTTGTGAGGCTGAGTTATATACAACTACACTAATGCTCTTCATAGAAACGCGTAATCTTGAATACTGATACAAGGCGACAAGTCACTGGTAAATAGCAATGTTTGGTAGCTTTGCACCAATGTTATTTCTCACTGCAGTTCTCGTAATAAGGCTGACATATCTGTAGGTTCACTGTGTTCGGGAGAAGCTCTGAGTGCGGCTGTCGAAATAGAAGCGCCGGCCAATCAGAGTCGCTGCAGTGGCGTCATATGAATTCAGCGTCCTCTGGTGGCGTGAATGCGTGGCGAGAGCGACGGCGGAGAGAGCGACGGCGGAGCGACCCCGGCCGCCGGTGCTGATGGGAGGTTCGGCAGTGGCAACCCCGCGTAACTATGAGCGGCGCACAGCAGTGTCGATGCGGTCGATGAAGATGCAGTCAACACCGCAAAGAATGTAAAACGGAGGCAGCTAATACAACACGACAAATATCATAAATATATTACATTTCTTATCTTTCCCATCGTCTACAGTGTTCATATCCCACGTATATATTCGACACTACAACTAACGTGAGTCATCTACAAATGTAATTATGATTTGTAGTCCACGTTTTAAGCGACTCAGCATAAAAAATCGTCACAATTATTTGTAACTGACAATACTGTTCTGTCAATAATGAGTTGTGTGTTTATATCAAACCAAATTACAATGTTCATATCCCACGTATATATTCGACACTACAACTAACGTGAGTCATCTACAAATGTAATTATGATTTGTAGTCCACGTTTTAAGCGACTCAGCATAAAAAATCGTCACAATTATTTGTAACTGACAATACTGTTCTGTCAATAATGAGTTGTGTGTTTATATCAAACCAAATTACAATCGAATGTGGAATTATTAACTGATACAACCCAACACATCACTGAATACACAGCGTTTTAAATCTGTTTGTAAGCTTGTCCTCACATCGGCACTACCGCCATGAAATTATGCCACAGAAGCGACAACATTCCAATGAACGTGGGGCTGCAAATCAGCCATTTACGGGATAATTGAAATGTGTGGTCACGAGGCGTTACTGATTTCAGTATGAAATATTGTAGTAGTTACTACAAATATATTTTAAATGTAAACTCTTCGTTTAAGTCAGCATCTAATTGGGCTCTTGTTTCATCCACGACCCATGATCCATTAGTTGGAGAATGCGGTACATTTTTCATGGGGCATGGTTAGCTTTTCCTGCTGATGTAAAATGTCATCATACTCCAGAATGAGATTTTCACTCTGCAGCGGAGTGTGCGCTGATATGAAACTTCCTGGCAGATTAAAACTGAGTGCCCGACCGAGACTCGAGCTCGGAACCTTTGTCTTTCGCCGTAAAGTGCTCTACCAACTGAGCTACCGAAGCTTTGCAGGTTCTAAGGAGAGGCAGGGCGTCGACATCCACTGTGGGGGCAAGAAAACACCCGAAATCTGAGAGGTAAACAAAAGAAGCGTATTTTTTATAAGTATACACAGAGCTCTCCTAGGAAGGCGTAATAGCCACCGACCATTGGAGGAGCAATCACTTTTGGGTTGAGATGGACCGAGACCCAATAAAAGGAAACGAAGCAAAGAGGAGGAAATGCAAGCTTTGCGATTCCGAAAGCCGAGTCCAGAGAGAGTATGTCTAGCGCTGCAACGGATGCCTCTCTGCTAATCCCAGTTGTTGCTGTTCTCACGTATCCTACTGGGTGTATAAAGGCGTCACACGAAAATCGTGAACTGTCACCAACCCTTATCGGAATATGCTTCTGATTCGAAATACAGGCTGACTTCGCAAGGAGACAATGTGAAAGAGGGCTGTTTACAGACTGCAAAACCGTTAATGGGTAAAAAAGTTAAATTTCCAATGAACTACGCCCTACGATCTCCTTGATCGGGTGGTGTCTTGTACAGCACAATGTGGGCCGAGATGGGTCAGTTGCTGGACTGACACGAAGACTACATTTCTGAGCTGAGCCATGTGCTGCCAGAAGTTGGTGTCTGGGACGTCTACTAGACGAGAAGAAGGTCAGCACATGCGCCGCAAGCATTGGACAACAGCCTGGTGGAGCGCTTCTTGTCTCTCACTGCCAGACGCATAGCAATTCCAGTGAAAGCGATGTAACGGCTTCTGAAATTCATAAGGAGCACTATCTAAGTGCTTACAAAGTTAATGGTGGTATTGTGATTGAAGCAGTGCATCGTGATAGGGGCTAATCGTGGACTTACAAGGGGAAGGACTCAGACACTGCCAAACGATTCGGCTCAGATTTGGCAGGTCACTTGTGTACAACCTAAAAACGAAGGACACTAAGGTATTTTGGGTCAACACCTCCGCGATTTTGAGAAAACCACCCCTAAAGGTTATGACGAGCAATCGACTCAAAATTGGCGGGATCGATAAATAATTGTAAATAGAGTATTTTTCATCATCAGGTATGGGGTCCGAAAACGCATACTTTTCAGAAATCGAGGTAAGAAACTTTTACAGCTGCCGCTTCTGTACCCACATGGAAAACATTTCTCTCCTACAGCACGGAAACTCAGCGTGTTCGGTCAGAGAGTTAGCGGACCTCTGTAATAATAAAAAAAAAAATGAGTTAATGACCAACGACGAACTGAAACGGGTGCCTTGCGACGTCCACCCCGAGCAGATACAAAGAACGAAAACGTACAAAATGAGGTTAAAAAACAAGCGCAACGCCCAAGATATATTACTGTGAATCGGAGAACCCGTGTTCGCAGCTCGAATAAACCTAGCAGATATTCTTCTTTTCGTTTGCATTTTTCCATTTCTCAACTGATAGGGATAGGAGGGTTAATAAGGTAAGTAAATCAATCAGGAATGATAATAATAAGGTAGGCAAATAAATTTCTCAATCCTCTTGGGATAGTAAACAACTAAAATGTTACTGCAGGTCACTTTACAATGGCGCTTTCAGTCACTGTTACATGTCCTCACTTTTCTTCGAACAACTAGATGGATTGTACTTGTCATATAAACATTCGAAACCAATACACCCACAGCACCAAGAACATCTAATGAATGAATCTTCAGAGAGCGGAAGAAACTTAAAATTAAATTTGTCAAATGCAGAAAATATAAATACAATATTTTTTTAAACATTTCTTTGCGAATTTGCTCTGAAGCATGGTATGCTAATATGCATGTATTTTAATGCTGTACACCACAGAATAGTGTCTCACTTGCATTATTTATTGTAAACTACATGTTTATATGTCTTCTAAGTTATGTGTATGTTACTTCGACATTTTGTGTATAAATGCAGTCATTGATGTTTGATGTGGATAGGCTTCTGTAATTTATGGTGTTCAACGGAGAGGTCTATTTTGCCAGTCTGGGTTAACCGAATACAGTGAAGGATTATCTCGTTATTAGCTAATTAGTGAGTGTTTGGGTTACTAGTAGGTTATTTTTAATTATTTTTTCTTATCTGTGCATAGGGAATAGTTCAGAATGGATCCTGAATTGAAAGAAAAGGTTGTGGAGGAGGTAGGTAGAAAAATGGAGATAGGGCAGGAGGACAAGGATGAGTTAGGAATTGGTAGTAGTGGAATGTCAATGGACAGCCAATTGGGTCATTCAACCGGTTACCCTGAGACACTGGTAAAACCAATTAGGAAGGAACTGAGTCTTGAGAATGGAGAATCAGTCAGTAATACTTAAGGGGCTCCAAGGAATCGACAAGCATATGGGAGAGATGCTCCAAGAAATTAACAAGAGTTTAAAAGAAATGTCCAAAGGACAGAAAGAAACCATCAAGCGTTTAGGAGAGATGTCCAAAGGAAATAAAAAAATGAACAAGCATATATAAGAGATGTCTAAAGAAAATGAAGAAATCAAGAAAGAAAACAAAGAAATGCTAGATAACCATCAGATAGAACCAATTGCAATCTCAAGATATAGACCGGCCTCCAACCCAGCATCAAGCTTAAGAAGCAAAATTCTGGCGCTGTGTAATCAATAATAAATATCCATACAGCAGATTTAGATTAATGTCAGTATAATAGGAAATATTATATTTTTCATCTGAGCATTAGTAATGACAGTAAATGTTTGGCAAAATGAAATGATCAGTAATTTAAAATTTTCATTGGGTGACCACATTAGTTATGGCGATGCAAATAGTTATGTAAGACATATTTACTGGTGTAATGGAGCATTTAATATTATTGAATCTGTAGAGGTATGAGGGATTGTAAAATAATTGCATAAATCAAGGTATAAATGGTTTATATTGTTAAAGACTCAAATGAATAAGCCGTGAATTTCTTCCTTAAGTTTGATGTGTGTTGGCCAAGTGAGTTATAGTTAGAGTAATAGTAGTATGGACGGCAGGAACCCCGCTGAAAGGACGGCATACCAGAGGGGTAGCTGGCATTCAACAAGTTTGTTTTCTTGTCTTTCCTGAAGCTAGTTATAAGTGATTAACGAGTAACAAATATGTAGTTAATGGCCCAGACAAACCTTTGAAAATGAAGATTTTTGGTAATTGAATGTAAGATAAGTATACAAAAATATTTATCATGCTATGTTAATAAAGATAGATTGATGTTGTATAATGTTTTTGTACAGGCAGTTTGCTACCAGAGTCAATAGGGTATTATTTGTGATACGATGTAAATTTCATTGTGTGAACCATTTATATGCTATGTGATGATTTTTTTCCTATTCTTTTTCGCCTGTGGCTACAAAGAAGGTTTTTAGGGCGGGGATGTAAGGTATCCGTGATACCACAAGCATAGATGCTAGTATCCGATACCCAGTCAATAGCAGACTGGAGTCGATTGTTGAGCGCTGAAGGAGGCAATGAGACGAGTGACGAGTGTCGAGTGTCGAGTGAGGAGTAGTGTTAGAGAGACAGGCAATAATGGTGGTCGAGTGAATTGTAAACGGTAAAATTCACCGGAGTATGACGAGTGAGCACGTCCCCCTGATCGTCGTGGGGTTGACCCTCACTAATACTGATTCGCGAGTGATGTGAAACAGAAAGTGACAAGTGCCGAATTACGTGTTTCGTGTCAACCGCGTCGGCCAGCAACAACCATGAATTGCAGTGAGAATTGTTGTGAATGTTAACCATCAGCATTGCGTGTGACGAAGTACTGAAAATCAACAGCTAATAAAAAGATATAACTGTGATTAGACGTGTAAGACAAAGGTAGCAACTGCCTCAGTATTTGCGTGTTAGTAGGAAATATATATATCAGTTTGTACATCGCAACCTTTGTGGTCCTTAACAATAGACAAACATTCTATCATTTCCACTATTCAATCTCAGAACAGCCGCACTCGGTTGAAATACCCCCCGAAACCAGCAGAAAAACCGATAGCCTTTCTTCCATTAAGCACACGGTCGTATAATCATAATAATTAACTGTTATGTGGCTACGATAATTAACACAAAATCCAATAAAGGAATTTAAATGGGGGTGTTTCAAGCTGATTCATGAAAGTATAGAGGGGTGGTTCTCGGGGTACACATGATCAAATACCTGTTGTTATAGGTAGGAAAAAAGGGTACTTTTAGGATAAATCCTGACAACAGGTTCCCATGTTTAAAGAGTATCTCTCGCAGTTTAAAAAATACAGAAACAATCACTCACAAACAGATTACAACGCTTCAAATACCACATAACCAGATGTCACAAAGAAAAACAAACCATTTGAAAGAGTCACATGTGGCATTTCACAGACTCCACGATCCTCCATCAAACATGCAGCCAATAAAAAATAAAATACAACTACTAGAAGTTGAGCTCCAACTGAAACTGCACAGTAGTTTGTATTACTGAGCGCTGGTGTAGAGGCACAGAAATCCAACATGTAGTATTATCATCGAATGAAGAGGAAATCTCTTACTGAAAGGGGTGGAGGATCATGCATTTATGGTACATCAGAAAAGGAACACAGTTTAAATCAAGACATGACCTCAGTACAGTAAGTGAAGACAAACACTTTGAAATATCAGCTATTGAATTAACAGGACTTGATATCACCAAGAAATTAATCATTTTATGTATGTATAGATCTTCCAGTGGTAGTGTGGACACTTTTTTCAATAAATTAACAGAAGTTCTAGATAAAGTCTCAAGCACAAAGGTCAACATAATTCTGTGTGGGGACATTAACATCAACACTGATATCATAAATGAATCCAGCAGCCTCTTCATAAACATCATTAAAAGTTTTGGCATGTCCCTATTGGTCAATAGTGCAACAAGGGTTACTACAATGACTGCATCAGTAATTGCCCATGTGGCCACAAATGTGGACAGGGAAAAAAGTGATGTAGCTGTAAAATACCTCGGACTATCAGACCATCTCTGTCAAATAACAACAGTAGAATCAGGCATCAAATCATTCCCTAAAATTACAAGCCTACAAACGACATCTATCAGAAATAAAAATAAAATATTTTTAGAAAAACAAAGCTGGGACGAAGTATATAAGGAAATCAATGTGAATATGAAATTCTCTATATTCTGCACATTGTTTAAATTGACCTTTGAAAAGGCATTTCCAAATCTATGCATGTCTGTACCAACATCTCACAAAAACAAATGGGATAACAGCAGGTTTTAAGAAGTCCTCCTAAATACTTAGAAACCTCAGTTCCATGAAAAAGATTAGCAATGATCCAGAATTCTTAAATTTCTATCATAGAAACAAAAAGATCTATAGAAAGGTCTGATTGCTTCAAAAAAAGTCATTTAATGACAAAATAATATATAATGCAGAGAATAAAAGCAAAGCAGTCTGGGATGTTATTTAAAAAAAGGAAAAGGAGAGAGGCAAACAAACACAGATTAACGTACAGCTGAGGGAGGGGGATAAAGTAATAAAAGATTCAGCAAACTATTTAAAAAAGAATTTTCCAAGTATTGCAGAGAAGTTACAGCAAAAATTCCCAAAAACAAACACCTGTAAATAACTTTGCGCTAAATACAATGATGTTACTTCCAACCACACAGAACAAAGTTAATAAAACTGTTCGAAAACTAAAAATTAAAAAGTCAGTAGGCTTAATTGAAGTACCAATGCGTGTACTGAAACAATATATAGGAATTATATATAACAAATACAATAAATGAATCCTTCACATCAGGGACATTTCCAGAGCAGTTAAAACAGACAAGAGTTGTACCTCTGCCTAAGAAAGGTAATGCAGAACACACAGAAAATTACCAGCCCATTCCCCTGCTGTCAGCATTCTCAAAAATAATAGAAGCAATTATGAAAGACAGATTAATGAATTACATGAAAAAATACAATATTTTAAGCAAATCACAGTTTGGTTTCCAAAGTGACCAAAATACAGAATCAGCCATAGTGGTATTCACAAAAGTTGTACTTGATGCTCTTAATAAAGATGAGTGTGTCACAGGAATATTTTTGGATTTTTCTACAGCGTTCGATACAGTCGACCACAAGACTCTATTAAATAAATTAGAAGCATTAGGAATAAGAGGGGTAGCTAACGACTGGTTTCGATCATACCTAACACGTAGGGTACAAAGAAAAGAGATAACAATACTTCATATAGATCAAAACATTTAGTAAAACACTTATCAGAATTAAATTCATAAATATAGGGGTTCTGCAAGGTAGCATATTAGGACCAATACTGTTCCTGATATACATCAATGACTTTCTCAGTAATTGTACTCACAGTGAAAAAATTCTCTTCGCTGATGACAGCAATATTGTAGTCACTGAGAAAACAAGAGCACTTGCCAAGAAAGCAAATGAAACTGTCAAGGAAATTTGTGATTGGTCAACAAGCAATAAAGTGACATTGAACATAAAGAAAACTAATGCCATGAATTTCAGTTTGAAGAGGAAAAATGACAAGGTTAAATTAAATGTAGATTGCACCTCTATAGACTGTGTAACAAATGAAAAATCTCTAGGAATGAATAATGATTCTCAATTGAAGTCGTGTGAACACACACAGGTACTTGCAAACAGAATGTCATCGCCATGTTAAGCCCATAGCATCCTAACATCAGTGTGTAACATGCAGTGTCTCTTAGTTACATATTATTCATATATACACTCAATTCTTAGCTATGGCATCCTTTTTTGGGGAACAAATGCCCAAAATATGAACACAATTTTCAAACGCCAGAAAAGAGCTATAAGAATTATAACTAAAAATACGAGTCGAGCTCATTGTAAAGATCTGTTCAAAACACTGGGGAATTTAACTGCGCCATGTTAATACATGTACCAGTCAGTTGTACACATCAAAAATAACACTGGTAGTTACTGCAAAAAAAATCTTTGTCAGTTACCTTGCAACAAGAGGTAGACTCAACTTATATTTACCAAGAAAAAATAAACATAAAAAATAGCATTTTCTACCAAGGAAGAAAACTGTACAATAAATTACCAAAAGAGATTAAAGAATTTGCAAAAAATAGACTTATTTAAAAAGGCAGTTAAAAAGTACCAGTTATGCAATACATTTTATACATTGAAGGATTACTTAGACAAAACAGAGTAGGGGTTTGAAACAAAATTATATAAATAAATAATAATAATAATGATTATAAAACAGCCAACATTCCACATAACACCTTCACTTTATATTTTTCTCCTTCCTTCTTTCTTTTCTACAAATACTCAGCCCCCAAGCTATGTATAGCACAACACATCTTCGTCCTTCTGAGCTCAACATGTCACTCATTGTGCAGGAATGCTGACTCAATTTTTCAGGATAGCAAATGGGAAGTTGCAGTACAGAAAATGGCCCAGAAATCACCAGTGTGTGTGTGTTTGTGTGTGTGTGTGTGTGTGTGTGTGTGTGTGTGTGTGTGTGTGTGTGTGTACTGAGTGAAGTGTTATGAAACAATGTGTGTATAATACGTGCAGTGACTGATAGTGAGATATGAGTGAACAGTGTGGCACTACATTATTTAATAAGATATTTGTTGAGAAAGTGTTGTATGCCAGGAGTAAATCTAATGATTGTCTTTAACTAGAAATCTGTAAATATATGTGTGTACGAATTAACTTATTTTAAATTGGTCTAAACTTGTAAATACTTTGATATGTCCTATATCTTTGTAAAAACAGATCTACAGATGAATATAGCTACTACCATTACTATTGTAAACCGCCAATTCATACAAATAGATGATTGCAACAAACTGCAAAGATATGAAAGCAAGTGATGAACTAAATGCAGTCATAGCAAAAGCAAGTGAGAGACTTCAGTGGTAGAATATTGGGAAATTTCATTCTACAAAGAGATTGCTTACGAATCAGTACAAGGGATGCACAAGTAGTCATCGATTTGTCTAACCCACGGGGCACGGGGGAGACCTATGGAAAAACTCAAATACAACAGGCACACACTTAAATACAAACGCTAATTAATTCACGGAATCCTGATTCCTACGTTTCTGGAAACAGTATTGAGGAAGCTCAGAACACAGTGGCAAGTATTTATTTAGAACTAGTGCGTAATAGGTTCAGGTATCATTGTAGTTATGAGCACCGTGTACTAGCCACCACACAGCGATGTGGAAGTCACAGAACACGTTGCCCAGTGCAAATTGTGTTTATAGGTCGAATGGGCGGTCTGTTGTACAATTAGCCTGTATAACGGTTCTGAAGTTAATGCAGCGCAGTGATACATTAATTTTGAGAATCAAGTCGTGGTCACAGGGATGTACATTTGTGAACTATGCTGATACAGCATTTCCCTCTCTAATTTCTCGGGAAAACTAGTCACAGCTTCCGCTGTTAAGCTCCTGAGCATTGATCTGCAAAATGATGGCTTAGTTTCGCAGAAAGCGTCGCCGCTTCCAGTCGCGGAAGAGCGTTAAACCTTGAGGATAGTATACTGAGGAGTACATGATGTTTCCTGGTTGGTGTTTCAACTTGGAGACCGAGTTAAGAAAGACGTGAAGAAATACGCTCTAGAGTAGTCAATACAAGCTGCTTCCGAAGTTTTCTATCGTTTCTCACGTTGTAAAACATGAGGTTATGTATAAGCGGCATTTTTGAAAATAAAAATTGCGAATGTTTCTAATTCAAAATGTGTTTAACTTAAATCCAGTTTTTGATAATACTTCTCTTTTATTTGATTTCGCTTACTGAGTATTGGTGTGTAATGGGATAATAATATAAGAAATAGATTACTAAATATCGTGTCAGCAAGATTTTCTCGTTTGAAACACTAATGACTCATGTATTATATATAAGTATACGGCCATGTTGCGCCAAAATGTGGAAAAAGCTTTGCTTTCAAGACTGTGCCAACCTCTTCATCTTGCCGCACAGAGTGGCAGCAGGATTAGAGGCGTCATGTCACGGAGTGCGCGGCCCCTCCCGAGGGAGGTTCGAGTCCTCCCTCAGGCAAGGGTGTAAGTGTTGTTCTTAGCATAAGTTATATTTAGTTAGTTTAAGAAGTGTGTAAATCTAGGGACCGATGACCTAAGTAGTTTGGTTCCTTAGGATTTCACACACATTTGAACACTTTTTGAGCATTCTTCATCTTACGAACAGCATTTGAACCTAATGTCTTCCATTATTTGTTCGATATATTCTTATCTCTGTCTTTCGCTACAGCCTCTTCTACGGTATATAGATCTCTGTAGTACCATGGAAGTTAGCCATGTCTGATCACATGCACTATAATTCTCTCTCTTTTTCTTGTCAATGTTTTACACATACTCCTCGCCACGTCTTAACTACTACGTCTCCCTTCCTTTCAGAGTTTTCCACAGTTCGTGATTAGCTATGCTCCAAAAGTACATTCTCAGATACTTGTTCCTGAAAATAAGATTATTGTTTGATACTAGTAAACTTATCGTAACGCAGGCTTTCTCGGCGAATCTGGATGATGAAGTCTGCTCGGATTACCAACAACGAATCGCCTGAAGTTGACGAGTAGTAAGTTTGTCGGAACGTTGACACAGAACGACACTTTGTATCTGCTGATGACCATCGTCTGCCAGTAGACTTTTCTTGGCCAGGAATGCCCTTTTCTCCTATGTTAGTCTGATTTTATATGTTCTCCTTGTTTCTTCTGTCATATGATACTTAACGTGCAAGGTAGCAGAATTCCTTCACTTCTTCTACTTCGCTGTTCCTACTTTTGATATCAGTTTTATCACTGATAGAATTTCTGCTACTTCTCGTTACCTTCGTCTTTCCTCGATTTACTCACAATCCATATTCTGCTCTCAGAAGACTGTTCACTGATATCAGTATGTCCCGTAGCGATGTATCAGAGAATATTAGGTTTGACATTCATTCGGCCAGAATTTTAAACGCACTCACGAAAGTATCTTTCAATTCTGTCTTTGCTTCTTCGATGCATCGATTGAATAGTAGGTGTCGTACGCCCCTTTTAATCGGAGCACAGGTCTCAATCTTTCATTATTATTGTTCCTCTCGATTCTTGTACATATAGTATATAACTCCCAACAGCTAACATTTCTTTTTGTAAGAATTAATATTATCTTGATCATTTTGTGTTTTCCGACGAATTTTCTACGTTTACAAATACTGCGAAGGTGTCTTAATTTTTACGAAGTTCAGCTTGCATTATCAAGCGAAACGTCAGAATTTCCCCTGGTGCCTCTTCTGGCCGTCATCTAAGACAATCTCTGTTTAGTTTTTCAACTGCCTAGTATTACTTCATGCATTTATTTTCTTTTGCTTTCTTCGGGATTGTGTGGATGATATTTTCCCGAAAGTCTGATTCTATTTCTCCAGGCTCATCGATTCTTTACACCAGTTTTAAATATCGTCTTATTGCTACTTCCCCCACTGATTTCAGAAATTCCGAAGAAATGTTACCTATCGTTTATACGTATATGGCAGCAAGTCTTCCAAAAGTCTTTTAAATTGTAATACTGAGTCATTTAAGTCCCCTTTATTAACTACTATTACTTCTCAGTTCACATAGTTACATAATTCCTCCGTATCATAGTGTCCACCATACCCTTTGCTCTTATTCGCCGTTTCCGCTGCGTTTAACAATGGAATTCTTCTTGAATCTTAAGTTTCCAATTTTCTATATAATAATCTCTTCTTGCGACGACCATTTGCATTTCGATTTCTTCGCATGTTTCGTTGAGCCATTTCGCTTTATCTTCCCTGTACTTCTCATTCATTACATTCCTAATTGAGTTCCATTGCTGTAACTGCTTTAACTGACTTAACTGAGTATTTGCGTCCTTTCTTCTGCCGTCGATCAACTGAAGTATTTCTTCTCGTACCCAGTATTTCGTCACAATTACCTCCCTAACATCTATATTTGTATATTTGTCTGTCTAAGTTCTCTGATTGCCCTTTCAGAGATGTCCAGTCTTGTTTACGTGAACTACCTATTGTGGTTTTCACTACCGCAGTATTTACAGCCTTAGATAACGTCAAACGCATATTATTACTTTAGTCACCCCCATTTTTCCACACTGATTCTTCCGGAGGACTCTCTTAAGTTTCCGTTTGCTCTTCATAATTACTAAATGGTTGTTTGTCCATATCTACTTCAGGATACGGCCTACAATCTATAACTGAGTTACAAATCTCTGTCTCAGTATTATGAAATCTAGCTGAAATATTCCCATGTCTCCAGGCTCTTTGACGTGAAACTCCTTCTCTTGTAATTTCTGAACAGTGTGCTCCCAATTACATGTTGAAATTTATTGCAGAACTCAGATCTTCTCCTGTGTCATTCCTATTATATTTAACTCTCTCTTCTATTCCCTCCGTTCTACAGAATTCCTGTCCCCCGTGATGACTATATTTCCATCTCCCATTACGTGACGACATCTCCATTCAGTGTGCTCGCATATTTTTTCTGTATATTCATCTCCTGCACTATTGTTTTGGGCGTTAGACTGCTGCCGGTTCTGTTGAATATAGTTCCACAACTTCAGTATTCACAGTTACTTACTTTCCTACCTGTCCGTTTCAGATGCATCCTACTCCCGTTACAGCACTTCCGGCAGCTATTGTTATTACCCTACAATTGTCTGACGGTAAATGCATTTCTTTTTCATTCCATTTTACTGACTACCATTAAATGTGGAATACGTCTTTGCAATTCCCTGCCAGGATTCATAGATTCCCTAACACATTCATACTTCCACATTTCCATGTAGCCGTTTCGTTGGTTATACCCTTTTTCCTCATGGTCACCTCTCCTTTGGCAATCTCCTCTCGGAGACTCGAATAGCGGACTAATCGAGAATATTTTGCGAACTGTGTAGTCATCATTAGACTTTTTAAATGCAGGTGATATTCCTTGTGCATATACACTACTGGCCATTAAAATTGATACACCACGAAGATGACCTGCTACAGACGCCAAATTTAACCGACAGGAAGAAGATGCTGTGATATGCAAATGATTAGTTTTTCAGAGCATTCACACGATGTTGGAAACGGTGGCGACACCTACAACGTACTGACACGAGAAAAATTTACAACCGATTTGTCATACACAAACAACAGTTGACCGGTGTTCCCTGGTGAAATGTTGTTGTGATGCCTCGTGTAAGGGGGATAAATGCGTACCATCACGTTTCCGACTTTGATAAAGGTCTGATTGTAGCCTATCGCGATTGCGTTTTACCACATCGCGACATTGCTGCTCGCGTTGATCGAGATCCAATGACTGTTAGCAGAATATGGAATCGGTGGGTTCAGGAGGGTAATAAGGAACGCCGTACTGGATCCCAACGGCCTCGTATCACTAACAGTCGAGATGACAGGCATCTTATTCTCATGGCTGTAGCGGATCGTGCAACCACGTCTCGATCCCTAAGTCAACAGATGGGGACGTTTGCAAGACAACAACCATCTGCACGAACAGTTCGATGACGTTTGCAGCAGCATGGACTATCAGCACGGAGACCATAGCTGCGGTTACCCTTGACGCTGCATCACAGACAGGAGTCCCTGCGATGGTGTACTCAACGACGAACCTGGGTGCACGAATGGCAAAACGTCATTTTTCGGATGAATCCAGGTTCTGTTTACAGCATAATGATGGTCGCATCCGTGTTTGGTGCCATCGCGGTGAACGCACACTGGAAGCGTGTGTTCGTCATCGCCATAATGGCGTATCACCCGGCGTGATGGTATGGGATGCCATTGGTTACACGTCTCCGTCACCACTTGTTCGCATTGACGGCACTTTGAACAGTGGACGTTACATTTCAGATGTATTACGACCCGTGGCTCTACCCTTCAATCGATCCCTGAGAAACCCTACATTTCAGCAGGATAATGCACGACCGCATGTTGCAGGTCCTGTACGGGAGTTTCTGGATACAGAAAATGTTCGACTGCTGCCATGACCAGCACATTCTCCAGATCTCTCACCAATTGAAAGAGTCTGGCCAATGGTGGCCTCGTCACAATACGCCAGTCACTACTCTTGATGAGCTGTGGTAGCGTGTTGAAGCTGCATGGGCAGCTGTATCTGTACACGCCATCCAAGCTCTGTTTGACTCGATGCTCAGGCGTATCAAGGCCGTTATTACGGCCAGGGGTGGTTGTTCTGGGTACTGATTTCTCAGGATCTATGCACCCAAATTGCGTGAAAATGTAATCACATGTCAGTTCTAGTATAATATATTTGTGCAATTAATACCCCTTTATCATCTTCATTGCTTCTTGGTGTAGCAATTTTAATGGTCAATAGTGTACATCAGGTGTCTTTAATGAAACGGTTTCTAATACCTTCGGATTTTCATGACGTTGATTACTGCTTATTCTTCAGCGTTTTAGAGGCAGCTTCTCTCCCCAAGGGCAATAGAGTGCATTCAACCTCTTTCCAATCCTCCGCCCTCTTTGCCAATACCTCCTGCAGGGTTAGGATACAACGGGATGGTGTAAGAAAACCTGTCGTTCGCTTTCAAAACTCCTAAAATGGATACGTGCAGCGACGTGTCGTAGCCAATACTGTAGTTTAGTCAAATCATGGGAAAGCTATCGTGATTCAGTTTTTCACATGACCAGGCATCCCTTCAAAATGTGCAGCACAGTCTTACACCCTAATAATTTTTATAGGGCTAGTTTACGAATTATTTAACGTCGATCCCATGACAGCAAATTCAGGAAGAGCTAATGATTCCCCTTCGGTTAAAGCTTAGCCTTTACTGACGTTTAAGAAACCTTGACCGTTTATATGGTACAGAAAAGAAAACTGAAATCAGTCACTTTTTGTAATAGTTATTTATACCATAAACCATACAGTTTCATCTTCAGGCGGCTCACGTAAATCACATGATTATTTCATTGTATAATGCTGAGTGCTGGTTCTGCGACAAGTAGACTAAATGTGCTTGAACGTTCTTCAATGTATCTTCACAAGCGGTGTTCGTATACCGATCTGGATTCAAAAATGTATTCTGTACTATCTGCGACAGCGTGAGTGATTTTATTACTAATATCGATGTATCCCCCCCCCCCCCCCCATGAACCATGGACCTTGCCAGTGGTGGGGAGGCTTGCGTGCCTCAGCGATACAGATGGCCGTACCGTAGGTGCAACCACAACGGAGGGGTATCTGTTGAGAGGCCAGACAAACGTGTGGTTCCTGAAGAGGGGCAGCAGCCTTTTCAGTAGTTGCAGGGGCAACAGTCTGGATGATTGACTGATCTGGCCTTGCAACATTAACCAAAACGGCCTTGCTGTGCTGGTACTGCGAACGGCTGAAAGCAAGGGGAAACTACAGCCGTAATTTTTCCCGAGGACATGCAGCTTTACTGTATGATTAAATGATGATGGCATCCTCTTGGGTAAAATATTCCGGAGGTAAAATAGTCCCCCATTCGGATCTCCGGGCGGGGACTACTCAGGAGGATGTCGTTATCAGGAGAAAGAAAACTGGCATTCTACAGATCGGAGCGTGGAATGTCAGATCCCTTAATCGGGCAGGTAGGTTAGAAAATTTAAAAAGGGAAATGGATAGGTTAAAGTTAGATATAGTGGGAATTAGTGAGGTTCGGTGGCAGGAGGAACAAGACTTCTGGTCAGGTGACTACAGGGTTATAAACACAAAATCAAATAGGGGTAATGCAGGAGTAGGTTTAATAATGAATAGGAAAATAGGAATGCGGGTAAGCTACTACAAACAGCATAGTGAACGCATTATTGTGGCCAAGATAGATACGAAGCCCACACCTATTACGGTAGTACAAGTTTATATGCCAACTAGCTCTGCAGATGATGAAGAAATTGAAGATATGTACGATGAAATAAAAGAAATTATTCAGATAGTGAAGGGAGACGAAAATTTAATAGTAATGGGTGACTGGAATTCGAGTGTAGGAAAACGGAGAGAAGGAAACATAGTAGGTGAATATGGATTGGGGCTAAGAAATGAAAGAGGAAGCCGCCTAGTAGAATTTTGCACAGAGCACAACTTGATCATAGCTAACACTTGGTTTAAGAATCATGAAAGAAGGTTGTATACGTGGAAGAACCCTGGAGATACTAAAAGGTATCAGATAGATTATATAATGGTAAGACAGAGATATAGGAACCAGGTTTTAAGTTGTAAGACATTTCCAGGGGCAGATGTGGACTCTGACCACAATCTATTGGTTATGACCTGTAGATTAAAACTGAAGAAACTGCAAAAATGTGAGAAATTAAGGAGATGGGACCTGGATAAACTGAAAGAACCAGAGGTTGTACAGAGTTTCAGAGAGAGCATAAGGGAACAATTGACAGGAATAGGGGAAAGAAATACAGTAGAAGAAGAATGGGTAGCTCTGAGGGATGTAGTAGTGAAGGCAGCAGAGGATAAAGTAGGTACAAAGACGAGGGCTGCTAGAAATCCTTGGGTAACAGAAGAAATATTGGATTTAATTGATGAAAGGAGAAAATATAAAAATGCAGTAAATGAAGCAGGCAAAAAGGAATACAAACGTCTCAAAAATGAGATCGACAGGAAGTGCAAAATGGCTGAACAGGGATGGCTAGAGGACAAATGTAAGGATGTAGAAGCTTATCTCACTAGGGGTAAGATAGATACTGCCTACAGGAAAATTAGAGAGACCTTTGGAGAGAAGAGAACCACGTGTATGAATATCAAGAGCTCAGATGGCAGCCCAGTTCTAAGCAAAGAAGGGAAGGCAGAAAGGTGGAAGGAGTATATAGAAGGCTTATACAAGGGCGATGTACTTGAGGACAATATTATGGAAATAGAAGAGGATGTAGATGAAGACGAAATGGGAGATACCATACTGCGTGAAGAGTTTGACAGAGCACTGAAAGACCTGAGTCGAAACAAGGCCCCCGGAGTAGACAACACTCCATTAGAACTACTGACGGCCTTGGGAGAGCCAGTCATGACAAAACTCTACCAGCTGGTGAGAAAGATGTATGAGACAGGCGAAATACCCTCAGACTTCAAGAAGAATATAATAATTCCAATCCCAAAGAAAGCAGGTGCTGACAGATGTGAAAATTACCGAACTATCAGTTTAATAATCCACGGGTGCAAAATACTAACGCGAATTCTTTACAGACGAATGGAAAAACTGGTAGATGCAGACCTCGGGGAGGATCAGTTTGGATTCCGTCGAAATGTTGGAACACGTGAGGCAATACTGACCTTACGACTTATCTTAGAAGAAAGATTAAGAAAAGGCAAACCTACGTTTCTAGCATTTGTAGACTTAGAGAAAGCTTTTGACAATGTTGACTGGAATACTCTTTTTCAAATTCTAAAGGTGGCAGGGGTAAAATACAGGGAGCGAAAGGCTATTTATAATTTGTACAGAAACCAGATGGCAGTAATAAGAGTCGAGTTGCATGAAAGGGAAGCAGTGGTTGGGAAAGGAGTGAGACAGGGTTGTAGCCTCTCCCCGATGTTATTCAATCTGTATATTGAGCAAGCAGTAAAGGAAACAAAAGAAAAATTTGGAGTAGGTATTAAAATTCATGGAGACGAAGTAAAAACTTTGAGGTTCGCCGATGACATTGTAATTCTGTCAGAGACGGCAAAGGACTTGGAAGAGCAGTTGCACGGAATGGACAGTGTCTTGAAAGGAGGATATAAGATGTAAATCAACAAAAGCAAAACGAGGATAATGGAATGTAGTCAAATTAAATCGGGTGATGCTGAGGGAATTAGATTAGGAAATGAGACACTTAAAGTAGTAAAGGAGTTTTGCTATTTAGGAAGTAAAATAACTGATGATGGTCGAAGTAGAGAGGATATAAAATGTAGACTGGCAATGGCAAGGAAAGCGTTTCTGAAGAAGAGAAATTTCTTAACATCGAATATAGATTTATGTATCAGGAAGTCGTTTCTGAAAGTATTTGTTTGGAGTGTAGCCATGTATGGAAGTGAAACATGGACGATAACTAGTTTGGACAAGAAGAGAATAGAAGCTTTCGAAATGTGGTGCTACAGAAGAATACTGAAGATAAGGTGGATAGATCACGTAACTAATGAGGAGGTATTGAATAGGATTGGGGAGAAGAGAAGTTTGTGGCACAACTTGACTAGAAGAAGGGATCGGTTGGTAGGACATGTTTTGAGGCATCAAGGGATCACAAATTTAGCATTGGAGGGCAGCGTGGAGGGTAAAAATCGTAGAGGGAGACCGAGAGATGAGTACACTAAGCAGATTCAGAAGGATGTAGGTTGCAGTAGGTACTGGGAGATGAAGCAGCTTGCACAGGATAGAGTAGCATGGAGAGCTGCATCAAACCAGTCTCAGGACTGAAGACAACAACAACATCGATGTATCAGTCCCCATTATCATTGACAGTTTGTAATACATCACAAACGTATCACATCATACATATTTATAGTTTCGAAAGTATTCCGGTATGAGAATGTGGTGTTCAATTGTTGTTTGTTACACAGATCTTCATACAAAGATATAAAACACATTATTCAGACATAATATTTGATACTGTTACCATGTTATACAACCAACTGCCGTTAATGTGAACGCTCAAAAATAATTAAGTAAAAGAAAATAAGATACTTTTTGCAGAGAATTGCAGCCATTTATAAGTACGTGAACTTTACGATTAAAAACAACAGGAACAAACTCCAAATGATGTGATGTCTTCTTTCCATTCTCACCTCAACATATAATATAATCGATGTACGGGCAAATACTTCAATCAAAATTGAGATTATCTTGAATACATAAAAAAAGACAAAGTTATAATATTCACGAAGAATTGCTGCTGTTGGTGCATACATGAACACTGGATTTAATATCAGCAGGAACGAAACTTGGAATACACTGAGAACTTTGTTCTGTTATCACGTCGACATAGTATGGAATATTAATAGTACCGCATTCTTTTGTAAAACCGGATTCTGTTTTTAATACATTAAGCTAATGTGTATGAACGTAATGTGTATGAAGGTATTGTGTTTTACTGGTAGATGGTTTGGACATTTAGAAGTATAATATAGGATTAGTACTGTGGTAGGGTATTTAAGCAGACATCACTGTAGTCAGGATGTAAAAACATGGATATAGGTGGGTACATATGTTGGAAATGTTGGTTGAATGAGAAGTTGTTTTGAACAATTAAGTCTTCGAACCCCTGAAGGAAAAATTTATGTTTCAGTTCAGTCCGGCCATTAAATATGTAGTCACATGCTGTATTTATATGCTCTATCATCTGGTGAGCAAGATGTATGAGACAGGCGAAATCCCCTCAGACTTCAAGAAGAATGTAATAATTCCAATCCCAAAGAAAGCAGGTGTTGACAGATGTGAAAATTACCTAACTATCAGTTTAATAAGTCACAGCTGCAAAATACTAACGCGAATTCTTTACAGACGAATGGAAAAGCTGGTAGGCAATACTGACCCTACAACTTATCTTAGAAGCTAGATTAAGGAAAGACAAACTTACTTTTCTGGCATTTGTAGACTTAGAGAAAGCTTTTGACAATGTTGACTGGAATACTCTCTTTCAAATTTTGAAGGTGACAGGGGTAAAATACAGGGAGCGAAAGGCTACTTACAATTTATACAGAAACCAGATGGCAGTTATAAGAGTCGAGGGACATGAAAGGGGAGCAGTGGTTGGGAAGGGATTGAGACAGGGCTGTAGCCTCTCCCCGATGTTATTCAATCTGTATATTGAGCAAGCAGTGAAGGAAACAAAAGAAAAATTCGGTGTAGGTATTTAAATCAATGGAGAAGAAATAAGAACTGAGGTTCGCCGGTGACATTGTAATCCTGTCAGAGACAGCAAAGGACCTGGAAGAGCAGTTAAACGGAATGGACAGTGTCTTGAAAGGAGGACATAAGATGAACATCAATAGAAGAAAAACGAGGATAATGGAATGTAGTCGAATTAAATCGGGTGATGCTGAAGGAATTAGATTAGGAAATGAGACACTTAAAGTAGTAAAGAAGTTTTGTTAGTTGGGAAGCAAAATAACTGATGATGGTCGAAATAGAGAGGATATAAAATGTAGACTGGCAATGGCAAGGAAAGCGTTTCTGAAGAAGAGAAATTTGTTAACATCGAGTGTCGGGAAGTAGTTTCTGAAAGTATTTCTGTGGAGTGTAGCCATGTATGGAAGTGAAACATGGATTCGAAATGTGGTGCTACAGAAGAATGCTGAAGATTAGATGGGTAGATTACATAACTAACGAGGAGGTAATGAATAGGATTGGGGAGAAGAGAAGTTTGTGGAACAACTTGACTAGAAGAAGGGATCGGTTGGTAGATCATGTTCTGAGGAATCAAGGGATCAGCAATTTAGTATTGGAGGTCAGCGTGGAGGGTAAAAACCGTAGAGGGAGACCAAGAGAAGAATACACTAAGCAGATTCAAAAGGATGTAGGTTGCAGTAGGTACTGGGAGATGAAGAAGCTTGCACAGGATAGAGTAGCATGGAGAGCTGCATAAAACCAGTCTCAGGGCTGAAGACCACAACAACAACATGCTGTATGTGTGTTGACAAAGATTACAGTTTCTTCAAGAAGGTCAAGTATCAAGCTTTTGTTTCTTCTATGCTATATGTAGAATGATTGTGTTGAGCAAGACACGTGGCTAAGCTTGATTTGTTTAGGTTCTTTAGCCAGAGTGCATCCATGTTCTCTTTACATTTTGTTGTAAATCTTGTACAAGTTTCTCCCTGCAGAAGCTTGGACATGAGTTGCAAACGAGTTTGTATACTCCTCACTTCTGATGCTGTTGCACAGTGTTTCTGGTACTGTGTATGATTTTATTCTGCATTGTTTTGTTTGAGAAGAAGGTTGAAGAGGTCGGCAGTTCTGTATGAAATCGTCCATATGAAAGACTTGTTTGTGGGTAGTTGGAGACAGTCTTTCTTTATGTCTCTCACTTCTGCGCATTGGGTTATTAAACATGCAATTGACCATTTCCTGAAGAATGCTTTTTATGTTGGTCTGGATGGCAAAAAGTGTTATGAACAGTTAAGATGGTGGTTGTTGCTTTCCTGAAAATTTGAAATTTATGTTTTTGTTTTTCATTTGAGATTTTTAAGTCACAATAATTAAGGCCACCTGGTCTTTTATGTTCTACAGTGATTTGAATTATGTGGTGTAATTTATCAAGTTCATTGGCTACCTTTTCTATTTCTCCCGCTGTCCGATTGAACAGAATGAGAATGTCACCAATATAACGTTTGTAGTAATGTAACTTCTCTCAGTTAGCTTTGAGTTCTAAAAGAGTTGTTTTCAAATTGTTAACATATACGTCCGTCAATAAGCCTGTAAGACTGCTACCTGCTGTTAGCCTAGCTTCATGAATTTAAAACTTGTTGTGGTGGTAATGTTAAGTTTCAGGATCTCTTTGGTACATGTCTGAGTACATACTGATTGTTACCTTGACAGGTTGTAAGTAAGTTGACTATGTCATGCGATGCAAATCTACCTGTGGTTGGGATTGTGAAATCTTTTATAGTACTGATCAGTTCATAGCTTTTTTTGACAAAGAAATTATTTTCAAAAATATGTACCTTGCAGACGATGTCATTAAGCTTCTTGGTGATTTTAATAGCTTGGACTGTTGATGGGATTCACAGCGAGACGTATGGGACAATATAGTTTGCGGTCTTAGGGTGTGATCTCAATTTTCAGTTGATGAGCTCATCACGACTCGGTTCTTTGCTTCTGTTGGTGTCAAGAGGAAGTTGCAGTTCATAAATTGAGAGTAAGGTCATACTACTGTTTCTGAAAAACACTTGAGTTTTGTTAATATAATTTGATTCATATGTGACAACAGCTTTATTGCTCTTCTCCGTACAGAAAACAAGAAAGTTTTTGGATGAAAGTTTTTATATATGTCCCATGTTCCTTGTGTACATTATTGATCCTATTGCACTCTTTGTTCTGGTCTATATTTCTCATAATAATATTGTTTGCTCTATGAGCTATAGCATTTTATTCATTGTGTTTTAGTGTAGTAGTTGCACATACATATTTTGTACTTACTTTTAGATCTCTAATACTGTTATTATTTAGTACAGGAGGAAATACTGAACTGATGGTCTTTGTTCAACAGCTATAATTCATTACTGCTGAGATATATTTCAGTACTATGTTGTACTTAACTAGAGATTTTGGGAGACTTCACTACATTCTTTGAAATCAAACCACTTATCTTTTTATTATATCTAAGGAAGACAATAGTACATTGCTTGTTGATATAATTTGACACATAGAAGAAAAAGCAGGAATACATAGGCTATAAGGTTATTGTTAAGGTGTATTATTACAGCTGTGGGTTGAGAAGATTTGTCTTTTTGCAAACGTATTTCATTTCAGTTCTTAACCAGATTATTTCACATTGTGCTTTGCTTTGTTCGCTAACATGCTTGGATTCTTTCTTTTATTCTGATGTAGTTCAGAGCCAAGTTTTCAGCTAGACACCTTCTGTGAAAACTTATTGCAAAGATGGTTTTCGTTAGTTTATGTTTACATCTCCGAAATTGGCGAATTGTCCTAGCCACGTGATGTGGAAGCAACAGATTAACTTATCCAGTAAGGATGTTCAAGAACGCGTGGCTGTTTCTTCAATATAAATACGGGAAACTATAACCAGTCACTTTTTAGAAATAGCTATTCTACATAGCTCTCAGGTTCATCTTCAGACACTACACTGGATATGACATGACTATTTGGGAGGGCAATGCTGGGTGCTGGTGACAAGAAAATGGAAGATACTTTAATGTATCGCCGTGAGTACTGTTTGTATGGTGATTTGGATTCTAAAACGAATTCTTCACTTACTTGGCTAGTATGAACGTCTTTTTTTATGAATATCCATCTCTCGCCCTCCATCGTGCTCGACAGTTGGTAAAACATCACTCACTTCTCGCTGGATATGTATTTATTTACCGATAGTTACGAAACTTTCCGAATACCCAAAATGTGTTGCTTCTCTTTCATTGACACGGGGATCTGCCCCTCATTGGAAACTTCCACCCACCTTGCCGCGGTCCTGTAATTCAGTGCGTATTCCTTTTCATCCTCTTAAAGACATGACGGCTTTGTCGTGCTATACGTTCTTTGGCACATTCAGTTTTTATTCAGTACCGATCCTCATATTTTCAAAATATCGTGACAACAGTATTTCAGACCGTAAGTTGTTCCTGTAATTCGGAGGTCCATGATGTGGGAGGGAGGAATCCATTTGCGGTGAGGTGAAGTAGATATAAGTAACGAACGTGTGTTACAATCAGCATTGTTTGTTCCGTAGCGTTCCGTCTCTACGGCAGTGTAGGCCTATTAAACTTCCTACTCTCTTACTACACACTAAGGTGACAATAAACATGGGAAACATACCAATACCGTGTCAGACCTGCTTTTACCGGCGTACGGCAGCAACCTGCCAAGTCGTTGGAAGTCTCCTGCAGATATATTCAGCCAGGATGCCTCTACAGCCGTCCCTAATTACAAAAATGTTGACAGTGCAAGATTTTGTGCGCGAACTGACGATAAATGTCCAATGGAACTCGTGTCGGAATATCTGGGTTGCCAAATCATTGTCTTGAATTAAAATCGGGACTCATGTGACCAGGTCACGGTTTTATAATCGTGTAGGGTCCAACCGACTGGGTCACGGGCCCGTGACAGGCGCTGAGGGTGATGTCGTGCTGTTAGCAAAGGCACTAGTGCCGGTCGCCCATCTGCTGCAACAGCCCATTAACGCCAAATTTGGCAGCACTACCCTCACGGAGACCCTTCGAACGTCCTACACTGCTTTCACGCACTCTTTCTTGCCTGTTACCAGTCAGAACTCATCGCAAACACCACTGCTTTTGGTCGTTGAGTGAAGCCCTGCGACCAGTACGTTGTCGATGGTGAAAGGTAATGTCCGAAATTTAGTTTTCTCGGCACGCTATTGATACTGTGGAATTAGGATTTTGAATTTCCTAACGATTTACGAAAGGGAAAGTCCCACGTGCCTAGGTCTAACTGCGATTCCGCTTTCACTCGTGCTGCCACAATCACGTCTGACACTTTTTCACGTGAATCACCTATGTACAAATGACACCTCCAACAACACACTGCCCTTCCATACCATCTGTATATTTGCCTATCGTGATACCATGATTTTTGTCACCTCATTGTATGCTCCTACGTACCACTCCCGTAAGGACCGCGAAGACGATATGAGACATTACATCGCGCACATAGACAGTTACACATTCGGTTTTTTTTTCGTGCTCCTTAGGTAACGTGACTGGATGGTGCCATCGAAAGAACCCTGTGCAAGTGGTGTGAACAATACTTTTAGTTGTTATTTCTCGTTATTTACTGTGCTTTGGTGTCCCGATTTCCACGAAGTTTAAAATTAGCGGACAATCCAATTCAGACTTGGAATTTATTCCAAGAGTACCTGCATCTGTTATGGTACGGTAGGTTTCAAAATTTAACGGCTGAATATATCCCCCTTTTCCAGTTTGTGAACATGTAGCTGAAAGTTCGGTCCGCAGCTCGCAGTCTTGAGGTAGCGTTCTCGCTTCCCGCGCACGGGGCCCCCGGTTAGATTCCCGACGGGGTCCGGGATTTTCCCTGCCTCGAGATGACTGGGTGTTGTTATGTCGTCTTCATCGTCATCATTCATCCCCATTACGGTCGGAGGAAGGCAATGGCAAACCACCTCCGCTAGGATTTTGCCTATTAGGCGGTGCGGGTCTCCCGCGTCGTCCCCTACGCTCCTCGGAGTATGGGACCTCATCATCAACATCGTCATCATCGTTCGAAAGACGTCATGAGTGTAAGTCATTTTAAACGTGCTGAAACCCTCGATATTCATTTTGTTACACGTGATTAACAAAGGTACTGGATAAGGTGCGAGATTGGTAGGTGGAAGTGGATAGTTGAGCCAGTAATGATGATCCCAGAGGAGGGGGTGGATCCGAATTTAGAAATACCTCTGCTACATGCTATCGGAAAGTTTCAAGCAGCGCGTATTCCCACGCAGATCAAATGTCACATTCTGGGAAGAACATCTAGGTAGTGGCAATCCATTTTTCCACATCATCTGTTATGTGGCGGAATAAGAGTGCGGAAGAGTGGTTCTATCACATTTTGAACAGTAGGAGTGACAGCTGCTGCTATATCTGAAGCTACGATATCACTGTTTAGTGTGTCATGAAGTTTTACGTTAGCACACGTTCCACCGAAGAAATATTCAGTCTTATATATTCTTCAGTAACGTGTCCACGATAAGTCGGATGCCATGCGACAACGTCCAAAGGTAGTTATGGAACCTCATCAGGGCTTTACGGCATAACGATTCCTCAAACCCTGTCAGTAAGTATAATCTTCATTAGTTATGTAATTACCTGTTCTATTCAGTACCTCACTGCCCATGTGAGCCACGTTCGTCCCTATGGAACGCAAGCTTTCCTTTTGTGTGTTTATTTTAATCGAATAAGGAATTCATACACAACAGTGAATAATCTTACTTCATCGAAATGTTATCCGCAACTACAGCCGAAGGAGGTATTTGATTCTTGATAGGTAATAACGTTAATTACATGTCGTTCTTTGCAAACTTGGGTTTTTCGAAATCAGAATGATCAGCGAAAGGGGCCTGACGACGGCGCAACAGCCTAAAACCGGTTTTTAAACAACAAATGTTATATTATGTTAAATCAGTGCCGTGCGTCTTCTTTCATCCATTATAAAATAGTGTACCAAGGTATAAAGGAACAGTCCATCAACAATATGTGATACACTTTTAAATAAAAAGCCATTGTGGTTTAAAAAGATCAGATCTTGTTAGAAAGGTATCGAAATGGTAAATATAAGTTGAAACCACGCTACAATGGTAGATTTTTATTCGCATATCCCACAGTAAATTAATTGTCATCATAGAAAATGCGAACAACACTATCGCACAGTAACTTTTAGTTTCGTGAGATGTGACCAGCGCGTTTTGGATTGTAATTATTATTTTTATAAATAACTTTGTAGCAGCAGTCTTTTATCAAGTAATCATTTTTTTTCACTTCCTCGCTTTATTAATTCATTTACGGAAGACTCAGTGGACTGATTTAATTATTGGCAAATAGAAAAATAAAAAGAGAGAGTTGTAGTTGTCTGGGAAATAAGACATTAAGAGTTTCAGATATTAACCACTTGGCTGCACCAACAACTATGGCAGTGCACCTTCATCGAACGTTTTAAGCGATGGACTTACAGTGTCAGCGGCTCTTCCAATGGGCACGCTGCTCCTGCCAGTTCGGTATCGTTGATCGTAGGCAATCAGAATGATAATGTATGGCAGCCAGTGAGACTCATTCTCTCTTATAATTCTGGTTATCACAAATATTCTGTTACTTTCAGAATATGTCACAACTTCTGAGGTTGGGATTAGGCATGTACCTGATACCACAACTTAAGCTGGTACGAGAGTAACGAAATATCAGCTAACTGCATTTATGGATCTAATGAAATTACGGACGATAATCTCAATTTCACATGACGCATTGTCTTGACTTCCATAATTGGTTCAAATGGCTCTGAGCACTATAGGACTTAACATCTGAGATCACCAGTCCCCTAGAACTTAGAACTACTTAAACTTGACTCACCAAAGGACATCACACACATCCATGCCCGAGGCAGGATTCGAACCTGCGAGTGTAGCGGTCGCGCGGTTTCAGACTGAAGCACCTAGAACCGCTCAGCCACACTGGCCGGCTTTTCCATCATTCGTTGTACGCGCTGTTACAGAGAGGTGGCACACCACTCTCTCACTCTAACAACAGTTTCAATCAGACTAACGTTCATATTTTAGGTAATGAATGATATCGGTTCCCCCCCCCTCCCCCAGTACTACATTTGGTATGTGTGGTTTATGACTTTTTACATGAGGAAATTGGGGGCAGAATGTTCGTATAACTGCATGTGTAGCCTGTAGGGAACTTGTACCCAAGGGACTGTAATGCAGGCGATGGGGAACGGGGAGATAGATGGATAATGGGCCATAAATGTTGTGTCCAGTAAATTGGCTGGTGAGTGATTCTGGGAAGCACCGCTCTGTGGATTGTACCTGGAGAGGTACTTCGGGTCCTGGCACTCTCCTCTTCCCCCTTAGGGTCAGAGCAGGGGGGCACCTGCTAACAAAACATGTCTCGTGGGCCCGGCAACAGACCATCGCGGAGATGACCAGCTGCCGGAAAGTGGTGGAGGAAGCCATTTAAGAGATACTGCTGTAATCTGACCTGTTATGCAAACGGTGGGACAGTTAAACTCCCAGCGTTCTCGTGTTAGAATCTGGTACGATACGGACAGAGTGGCTGATGCACGTGTCTAGTGAATTCAAGACTCTGACCCCGCTGACGCCACGAAGTCGCCAGGTTCTTTTAGCGAGCAGCAAAACCATTTATTTCAAGGGCTTCTGTCTGAGAAGCTTAACAGCCTTCTTCCGGAAGTTGGAAATGGTCGGTCTAGAAAGATTAGATCAGTGCATAAATGAGGGAGAGGGACTATGCTCACTTCTATCGCTTCTAGTTTTTTTTTTTTTTTTTTTTTTTCCGGGAACATCGCAATGCTTACCGTGAGAACGAAGCCTCCCTAGTCTAAAACCTTCTCTTTTTCAGACAAGAGAAATTTTGAGTCCCTGATTGGCTCCTCTCAGGATATGCAACGCAGAGGATTGCTTCCCCCAATGTGGGAACCCAGGTAATGTGTTCTGATTGGCTACCAGTCCAACAGGACAATCGAGAGGAGAGATTCAACTTTTGTTTTTAACCAGCGGCAGCGTCCATCTGTATCGACAGTGAAGCTGCAGGTCATCTTGGTGTCACGAGGGTGAACGTATTCATCATGAGTCAGACGCCTGACGTTTGACAGTCGCAGCATGCACCGTCGTACCTGTAAGTCAAATTGGTTTGGCCAGCAAACGGATGCACCTCACACTGAAATCTGCCGAGGTTTTAGGGCTCTGATTGGGAGGTTTCTCGCGTTATAACGATCAGAATGCCAGTCCACGTGTTTGCAAATTTTCGTGGAGATGTCAGAAGATTACAGCTACAGCAGCGCTCCGCTCTTCTAACACAGCGCACCGTTTTCTGCTGCCGTCTGAATCAAGGTGAAAGGATGTAGCATTGCTGTACCGGGGTAGGGTCCTTAAATGATACTCACAGCTCCCTGCTCTCCGTGGTGCTAATGGTCGCAGTTGATTCCATTTGAATAGAACTGAACCTCACAGTGGATTCGTGTAAACAAAGTCAGACTGCGCTGTAAAAGGGATTAATTCAGGGGACAATTTGTATAGTTTCCACCTTAATGTATGCTTTCCCGTCAAGCACCATCCCCTTCTGATCTTTATTTGCATTTTCTTTGTAAGATTTATCAGTTCGTTGTAGTTATAGATGATGAACAAACCTTTTCATTATCACTGTAAACTTGAATGCACCACTGTTCTCACCTATTCACCGTTTTTATTTATTTATTTATTTACTTTTGTGTTTGGAAATACATGGGTACACCAGAAATTCAATGTTTAGATCAGTTAATTTGATCATTAATTTGAGTTCTGAAAGTGATTGCAGACATAGGCAACAAAAATGGCATGAGTAAATTCATAATTTCATACATGAAAAATTATGGATGTAGCTCACGATTTGAAGGTTATTGAGAAGATATTTTTCTTTATGTAAAGACTGTAGCGTTTTGCATCACTCGGAGTATTTATGATTAAAGCAAGCGATGGCTTGCATTGCCAACAGCAACATGAAACGGAAGAAAATTCGCCGACACCGTGAGAGGATTTTAGGCCGTGCTTTTAATAATCACTATTTATTTATCAGTATGATCTGCAAACGATAAAAATCTTCGGATTTGGAACAGTGTACACCTAAGCCTGTTTCAGCTGCATCCGTCGCTATATATAAGTCTTTATCCATTTGGGGATGATTTAATAATGGAGATTTATCATGTCATTTCGAATATCATCGAAAGCTTTAGTACACGCCTCCATCCATTGCCACGGAATGTTTTTCCGTAATAATTGTAACAGACAATCCTTATTTAACAGTTGTTGTGACAAAAACTTTCTAAAGAAAGAGGCGACATTAGTTGTCTTTTATTTTGTCGATACGGACAATTTTTAATGGCATCCAACTTCTTAGGGTTCGGTGTAATTCCTTCTGGCGTCACGATATATCCAAAGAATTCTATCTGATTCCTACCAAATTTAGGTTTTGTTAAATTGATCGTGACTCCATACTCAAGCAAATTAATAAACACGCGGTCAATTATCCACTGTATCCAAAGCGGCTATGAATACACCTTCGCTAATATTGAGACCAAACGGCATCACCTTGAAGTGGTAACTCCGCCACAGGAAAATAAATGCCGTATACTTTCTCGATTCTTTTGAGATTATCGTTTGCCAGTAGGAACTTCGAAGGTCTAGGGAGGTTAAAAATTTCATCCCCGTGAGGCGGCCGCGGTGGTCTAGCGGTTCTAGGTGCTCAGTCCGGAACCGCGCGACTTCTACGGTCGCAGGTTCGAATCCTGCCTCGGGCATGGATGTGTGTGATGTCCTTTGGTTAGTCAGGTTTAAGTAGTTCTAAGTTCTAGGGGACTGATGACCACAGATGTTAAGTCCCATAGTGCACAGAGTCATTTTTTTCACCCCGTGAAATTTTTTCATCAGTTCTTCCAAGTTTTCAGGGCGGGTTCTTACGGGTTTTATAGTTCTGTTAATGTGGCGAGCATCAAGAATATCGCCGTTCGGTTTAGTGGTTTAGTTACTGCTAACAGTGGACTCTAATATTCAGAAGTCGATTATTCCCCAATCTATCATAATTTTTATTTCTCCCGCCACGGCTTCTCTTTTTCGCCAGGGAACCGAGTAAGTGGGTTTACAAAACGTAGAGTGTGGATACGTTTGAATGCAATATTCAAAATGCTTAATAACGCGTGGTTTCTTATTAAACAAGGGCATATATCGTTGCAAAACTTTTCCCAACTCGTCTTGTTGTTCGATAGACAGACATTCCGATTTAAGTACCTCTCCCACGATGCTTGACAAATTTATCTCAGCATCGTTTCGTTCCACACAAGAAACACTTCCCAAATGTAAAGCGTTCACAGTTTGACATTCAACAGTTAAATTTGGCAATATTTTCCCAAAAAATGTTTCCTCCATAATAAAGTTACCTTTAATGGATGAGTTTTAACCATTACAGTACATACATCCTCCTTAAATTCAATCACTGCACAGTAGTCATACAAAAAATCCATCCCCCTAATACACGGCATTGACATCCGAGATATCACTAAGAAGGTGCATTCAGTGTCTACCCCTTGTAGTTATACCGTCACCCGTATCTGTTTAGTAAAGTGTTGAGCCTTTGCGCTAAACGCTCCTAACAACGTGCAGCCGGTTACCAGTAAGGTAAGTATCTTTCTTTGCTTACTAACCATTTTTAGACAACTCATTGGCATTACGCTAACTGTTGCTCCTGTGTCTAATGCTTGTAAAATGTATCCAGTCTCGTTTATTTCCTGTCCCTGTTCTAACATAAGATCCTCACGAATATCGCTCCCCTTATTCTAGTCCAAAATATTTATTAGCTCACGACGTGTACCTCCCTCCTCAATACCATTCACCCGAGGAAGGCCTAAAATGACTGGTATTAATTGGACCAACTTCCCTTTCGGTTCCTCTGCTGCCCGTGCACCTCAACTACATGAAATTCGTTCCCCGGTTTTGGATACGAAGCATCTGTACTTTACCGCTTCCATCTGATAAAGGTATGGGTCTATTGGACCCGGAAGATGCACTTGGATGGTTTGAATTTCCCCAACTGACATTATGCATCGGACAATTTCCCCAATTCAGTTGATTCATAGGCACGTAATTGTTACTACATCTATTACCATAGTACTGAGGGTTTCTGCCCCCCATAATTTCACTTCCTATTAGTGGTTACAACAATAACCCGCTGAAAATATCCCGTTCCTGGCACTTGATTGTTGGTTCCCACAACATTCCCTTTAGAATATCGATAATTAAGAGTTCCTGTTCTGATTCTTATTTTGGGAGTGACCAAAATGATCATTACCATTCTTGGAAACACCGTTATTACGCCTGAATTCCCCAGACTTATTATTAAATTGGTTACCACTATTACAATCGTTGTTACCACGGTTGTTCTTAGCATAAAATTGGTTGTTATTATTATTCTGCCACTGTTTTGCATCATCCATTAGCATATCGATCACTGAGAGGAACTGCTTGACTTCTGGATCAGGAACATGAATTAATTTCTGTATTTAATGGTAGCCTACCTTTAAGTATTCGGATAACTTCTCTGTTCGAAATTGGTTCTGTACAGGAGCGTGTTTTATTCAAGTAGCATTCGAAATACTGCCTGAGGGTTCCCTTTTCTTTGAATTATAAAATTCTGGCTTATACACCTCTTTACGCAGTTTCTCCTGTTTTCTCAGAGACCAACATTTAGTTAAAAACAATTTCTGAATTTCAGAGCAGGAGCTACAGGTCTCGCTAGCTTCAGCGGCCCGTAACTCTATCTCTCCTATGATCTTTGACACTATAAACTGTAAATTGTCGTATTCCGTCCAGCTACGAGGGAATACTCTTCTAAATGGATTGAGGAACACCAATGGATGAATATTATTCTTTTCGTTTGAAAAAGTGGGAAACTGTCAACTTTTAAAAATGTTATGGTCGACTTTCAATGATGAGATGCATCCTTTCTGAACGTAAGGATCATCCTCCTCAACTCATCGGCTGTTAGCCTCCCACAGTTCATCTACATATGTACTATGCTGCATTCGCGGGCGTTTCAGCTCGCAGCTAGATTTTAAGGTATTGCACATTCGTTCGTTTTCCTCTCTGAATTCGCCCAATGATTGTTGCTCGGAATACCGGGCGTTATTAGCTGTTAATTTATAACCCTTACTGCATTTGTCAACTATCTGGTCTTTAATTTGACGGAATTCGTCAATAAAAGTCTCTATCAGGGAATTATTATTCATCGCCTGGCCCTTAATTTGACTTAGCGCACTTGCAATGACCGAACTTACTTGTCCGTTAATTTCTACTGTTATTGTCTCTATCCATTCGGATAAATCTTCCTCCGGTTTCATAATCTGATTTAACATATACGCGTCCACTTTACTTAACGAATTTTTCTCAAAGCCAGACATACGATCCGAGAATCCTTCTACGGTGTCCATGATACAAATATTATTATGCGATAGGGCATCTACCTTTCAGATATAGCCCGGAATTGTTCTGAAAACGTATTGACCTTTTCGTCGATTTTATTGACACGATCAAAAACCTTAACGCTTTCCTTTTCTGTTTCTGCTTATCTTGACTCTAGGTTGTCAAACTTACAATTGGCCTTAGCCTACAGTTCGACTAGCTTGGCCTCCAAATTTGCAATTAAATTGGCCTGTTCTTCAGCAAACGTAATTTCTAAAGCCTTTTGCTGATCAGCGAATTTAGCAACTATAGATGCTTGCTGTTCAGTTAACTTTGCATCTATACCAGATAATCTATTCTCCTACGTCGCCTGGTGTTCAGCGAACTTAGTATTCAAAGTTGTTTTTGCTGTTCCGTGGACATAACCTTTAAATCATCCAACGTATTCAATTTTTCCAGTATGGCACTAAGGACATCTACATTTCCTAACCCCGTTTGTTTAACATTCGTCTTGTATTCCTTGTCGAATTTGTCCTTCTTATCGGAAGTTTTATCATTAGATATATTTTCATTACTTTCAGGCAAGGAGTCAGATACATTATGTACATTAGTTTTATCTGACTCGGCAAAAGATTCTACCCCAACATTTTCATCATTGTTCCATTAAGTTTCGGGTGTGCAGTCACAAGAAATCTCCTTCTTCTAATATTTCGGCTGTGTAACGTTCAGCCATCTTCAGAGTGAGCCGCAAGACTGCTGCTAAAGTTTTTTTTTTCTTTATTGTGATTTCATTCCCCTGCCCCATATGGGCAGGGGAGGGCTGTCAGCGGCACAAGCTGCCGCTCTTCGGCCGAGTGACACTACAACTAAAACAAGAATAAAATGATACATACATAAGGAGATAAAAAAAGGGGAACAAAAGACAGAGTAAGGGGAGAAAATGGAGGAAAAATATACACTGACATGGAGACGTTCAGTTGAGAAAGTTAAAACAAGTCACCAGAAAGTTAAAAAACACAACTGACGATTCTTAAAACACAGAGAAGACACTGAATGTGCAGGCACAGGTTAAAAGTCGGCCACAGTAGTAAAAACACTCCGGAACAACACACTTAAAACCAACTTGGAGCACACATGACGAACAAGAGAACTGCCAGGTGGGACCTGCCGAGGGAAAAGGTCAGAGAGTATGGAAAAGGAGGGGAGAGCAAGGGCAGTGGGGAAGCGGCGGGATGAAGAGAGGAGGGGGCATCAGTGGGTTTACAAAGAGGCAGGAGACACGTGGGGCGGCAGAGGAAGAGGGAAGACAGGGCAGGAGGGAAGGAGACACAAGAGATGGAGTGGGAGGAGCAGGGGGAAGCCGCTCAGGAGGAGGGAGCGGGAGGAAAGGGAGCCCAGAGGAGGAGGCAGAAGAAGGCGTTAGAGTTGGTAGGAAGGGTAGATGTCAGGGCGAAGCTCATCATCTGGGAGGGGTAGACGGTGAAAGTTATGTTGGGGAAGGAGATGGAGGGTGTGGAGATAGAGGGAGGGTGGGACACAACGGTAAAGGCGCGGCAACTGGTTGGGGGTTGAGAGGATGGGTGAAACCAGGGGGTGAGGGGGATCAAGGCGGCGGACAATATAGAGTGTGCGGATGTGTTCAAGGAAAAGGAGATGGTGGGGGAAGGGGATGAGGTCATAGAGGATGCGCGTCGGGGATGGTAGGCAGATGCGGAAGGCGAGGCGGAGCGCATGGCGTTCGAGGATTTGGAGGGCGTGATAGAACCGGGGAGGGGCGGAAATCCAAGCGACAGTGGCATAACAGAGGATGGGGCGGATCAAGGATTTGTAGGTGTGAAGGATGGTGGAAGGATGCAGACCCCACGTCCGGCTGGACAGGAGTTTCAGGATGCGGAGGCGGTTGTGAGCTTTGTTTTGGGTGGTAAGCAGATGGGGAGTCCAGGTGAGTGGCGGTCGAGTGTGAGGCCAAGGTATTTGAGGGTAGGAGTGAGGTGGATATGACGGCTATAAATGGTGAGGTAGAAATCATGAACCGCTCCAGTGTTGGCTTCGTCCGTTTATGCTATTGTACCGCACGACTTTGCATGCGGCCACAGATGCAAATGCGCCAGAGACGTTGGTCGGCGGCAGAGACGTGCATATTGCGCGACTTGTATCTATGACTCCGCAGTTGATCTGTGTTGGCATATCGATATATCATTGTGAGCTGCACTGTGACGACGTCTTTGCGAGCTTATTACAGCAAGTGCCGGATTCCACGATATATCAAGATTTAAACCACTCTATCTGTTAATTAAATTCCTTGTCAAGCGAATTTCAGTTGCCTCCTTCACTTTAGAGTCCCAAAAGGGACGAAGCGAGCACTGGGGCGGCAGTCTTGCGGCTAACTCTGAAGATGGCTGAACGTTATACAGCCGAAACATTAGGAGATTTCTTGCGGCTGCACACCCGAAACTTCATGGAACAGTCTTTTCGATACCTCGCTTAAATCATCACACGATTCCTGTACATGTTTTTCGAAATCGCTGCGAAACCTTCTCCCTCTCTGCAACACGATTTAAAATTTGTTATCACTTTTTACTACTACCCACAACATTTATTGTCACAATCGTCACACGATCCTAATATTAAGATGTACTCGACACCAGCACAATGAAATTCTTACAATTACCATCTAGGTAAACAACAAAATTTTACCGTACCTGGACGATCACTTATTTTGAGTAGTGATTTAATAACTGTTGTCTGCTTGCTTGCTGTTGGAGTGTCGCTCACATCACTGTCGGCACCCATGTGGTTGTCACGACCAACGTTCTCCTCTGGTTCAGTTCTCCGATGCGTGGCGTCGAACTCCTTCTACGGGCGGGCTCCTGTGTCTCGTAGGTGCAGAGCGTCGACCCCCGCACTTTGTCGACGCCAAATAATGACGTGTGTGTGTGTGTGTGTGTGTGTGTGTGTGTGTGTGTGTGTCGGCTCGATGGAAACGGACGTTCAAGTCTGGTTGACACAGGTCGGCGTCCGTCGATCGCGTCAGCTCCGATCTGTAACTGTTAAAACCAACTCCTCGCTTGGTTTGGTTAGTTTCAGATACTATCTCCCTTTAAAAGATATCCGCGTGTCGATGGAGCAGCACGCCGAAATGTGTAAGAGGCTCTCACTTATAATTGAAGCAATGGTGTTCGAAGGATGTCTGTCTTCTTAACTGCTACACACATCGACTGCACCACTCGGTACCGCAACAACTACCTTTATCTGAAACAATAAACCAAATATCCTTCTCGTCTTCGCGACGGGCTTATAAGCTTACGCGAAACTTGATAACAGTAGTTTTTATGCCAAGTTTGCAAATGAATCTTCAAACGTAGATAATATGATAGCTCGAATTATAAATTCCACCAATCAAGCCAATGCCATATTACAGTCTTGCGATGATGTTGATTTATGAAGTATTGTAGCGCCGTTATTGCGTCGCTACGGTGTTAATTCAACAACTCCAACGTCGAAAATCCAGAGATAGTGTATTCTCTAAATAACATCCAGAAAGCGTCGTAATAAAATGTTCACTTACTGTTCCCTGTTAATAATGACACTCAATCACCTTTAGTTTCGGCGTTCTATCAAGAATATAATTATTCACCGTTACACAATAAAGTTCAATTAAATGATGTAGACGACCCGAAGTATTAAAGCTATAACTGAGTTTATTAAACTTCTGAATTATCTAACCACTGCACTAGAAAGCACACCGATCTGTCATACAGCAATTCTTAAATTGCTGAATTTACATCAGCAATTCTTACATTGACTACAGCTTTAGACAACACGGCGTACCTGTGAATTCTTCATGATTGCGTGTATATGTTTCCCACACATTCTATTTGTACAGTTTATGTCGGCGTTTGTTATATTGCTGTGTCCTTCAATGTTCGCGACAATCACAGATCACGACGGCTAAGTCCCAGAATTTATTAAGGATCAGACGAGTTACTTTTCCCTCGCGTATAATATGTGTTCCGTTTTCTGGCTTAGCGGTAAGTATTGTATCAACTTTCTTCAGAACTCTGACTAATACGTCAATACGATACTTGGAAAAACTTTAAAATTCCACATCGTTCTGAAACAATCTATTATCGGTCAATAAGCGTGCTTCTATCACTACGTCTACAACAGAGCGAATTAACATCTTCACTGAAGTTTTTCATTGTAGTCGCAGCGAACTTACAGCTCGATGCGGCTACAATTCTTTTCTTGGATAAATGTTATCTCTGAGCACTTTATCTCGTCTGGGTTTGACCTTGGTAAAGAATATATTTTAAATTCTTTGTTTAGAGTTTCAAGCCTCCTAGATTTAGTGATCATCTCATAGTCTTTCATTTAGTCCTTTCGTAGCTACCGTCAAGGTCAGGATAACTAATCTGTATATCTTTTACTGTCAAAATGGATGTCATTATGGGCTCTATATTTTGGGTGTTATACTGTCCAGCGTACAGTACATGACCATTTGTAAAATACATTGAAATTCTAGTCATTATTAAAACCTGTGTACGTGTGTGTGTGTGTGTGTGTGTGTGTGTGTGTGTGTATGTGTGTGTGTGTGTGTGTGTGTGTACTGTAACTGTGGGGCCTTGGACAACTTCAGTCAAGTGAAAACATTACATCAGTAGCATTTCAGACGTGTTTGATGATTCTGTAAACCAGTAATTTGGACGTAGCGTCTTAGGAGCTACAGCGGCTTGTTGTTTGTCACTCCCTCAGTTTAGATGTGATGCAGTCCACTATTTGGCAAATGGCTCTGAGCGCTATGGGACTTAACATCTGAGTTCATCAGTCTCCTATAACTTAGAACTACTTAAACCTAACTAACCTAAGGGCATCATATAAATCCATGCCCGAGGCAGGATTAGAACCTGCGACCGCAACTCCAGCGCTGTTCCAGACAGTAGTGCCTAGAACCGCTCGGCCACACAGGCCGGCAATTCACTACTGCCATATAACGAAAGTTCTAGATTTTTTGCAAAGCTGGTTTCCCAGTTTCATATCGATTAACTTGCTCACTTAACTAAAACGCCGCCTCCCTTTAGAGACAATAGATGCGCGCAAATTAAAAAATATATCACACGAACGACGTACTTCTGTTCCGAATGTGGGTAAAAGCGGAAGAGCTGAAATTTGTCAGCTATTCGCACTAAGTAGTTTCATGAACGCGCAAGCACGCAGCTCGACAGGCTTCTGTTTCCTACCAAAGTTTAGTACTTTCACAGGCTGCACTCTCTGACTGGGTGCGGGAAATACCTCTGTATAGTCACTAGTGAAGTATCGGAGGGTTCAAGGACTTTGCCTTGTAAGAGCCAATCAGAATACCTAGCTAGAATTTCCGTTAGAGTTTGAATGCTCACCGGAAGGAACACAATTTTCCTTTGTTACTTTATTGGGGCGGATCGACACGAGCCTGCTGTCTTGTCATACTGCTGCGCTTATCTGAGTGAGATCACTATATGTTATTTTACTGCAAAAATACAGCAACCAGACACTTTTTAATGCGTTTTATTTATGACAAAATGCATTTCGGGTTTGCACCCATCTTCAGCTGGCAAATTACATGTATCTCCAGTTTATACAGTGCTACAATCTCGACAGCAGTTTGGATGCTGCAGCTGGCTTGTGCAAAAGCAACGATTCTAATCATTTACTTCAATTTCGCGAGTTTAAAGCTACGCACTATCAGTTGTTCATTTTACTTACATTCTCCTCTCCTTGGTTTTTCTTGGCTTTTCTTATTTTTTGTAAGAACACAAACACTTTTTGTCACGTATTTTACACAGGCGCACTGCGTTATCCGCCATGTTGTCGACTAACAGTTTTTTTTTTTTTCATACGAGCAGTTTATCTATGGACAGAGTTATATTTTACGAAAGTTTTGAGGTTCTCGATAAGTTACTGTTTACTAAACATTGACTTGGGTGATAGAAGTATTCTAAGTACGATGTATACAACTCTTTTTTTGTTACTTAGGCAGTATTGAAGATAACAAACTAACATAACACATTTATACAAAGCAGTAATTCATACATTTACAATATAACAAAGATAGAATTAAGATTTTTAGTATATTATTACATGCATTTGTTGGGTTTATGTTAGATTATGTTATTTCTTGATTGTGCTTAGTAAGTGGTTTCATAAGTAGAGTGTGGAAGTTTTTCAGAAATATTCGGTTTGGTAACTCTGTTTGGTCGTTAAGTAAGTCAGAAGGGGATGCATGTTTATTTGAATAAATTTCGATTTCTTCCAGGAGGTTCATTCTTTTTCCTTTGTTGGCTAGGTGGAGAACTTGTAGGTTATGGGATATGTCTGTTGCTTGATGTTCTTTTTCCGCTACATGTTGGGCAACTGTGGATTCATTTAAGTTTTTAAACGAAGAGCATTCGTGTGTTCTCGAAACCGTATGTTGGAGTTTCTTCCTGTTTGGCCTATGTATGTTTTTGGACATTAGTTGCAGTTAAGTTTGTATATTCCTGATTGATTGAACGGATTGGTATTATTTTTAATGTTATGGATAGCTTTGTCCTTTATTTTGTTATTTGTATAGTAGCTGATTCTGATATCTTTTCCTCGGAATAGGTTTGTTATTTTGTAAGACAGTTTTCCGACAAATGGCAAGCTTACATATTTTCTTTTGTCTGTGTTGTGGTATTCTTTAATGCTGTTTTGTTATTGTGTTTGGTTAAGAGGGGATTTATCTTAGAGTTTAGTTCATCTATTAATTTGGTATTGTTACCATTATTGTAAGCAATTGCTTTGATGGTGTTTAGTTCTTCTATTTGGTCAGCTGGTCCTAGTGGCATTTTGTGCATTCTGTTCAGCATTGCTCTGTATGAAGGCATCTTATGTTTATCCGGGTGGCAGGATGATTTACTAATTGTGTTATCTGTGTATGTTGGTTTCCTGTATACTTAAAATTTGTGTTTTTTGTTGGAGCTACATATGCAGATATCCAGATCTTAATTCTATCTTTGTTATATTGTAAATGTCTGAATTACTGTTTTGTATAAATGTGTTATGTTAGTTTGTTATCTTCAATACCGCCTAAGTAACAAAAAAAGAGTTGTATACATCGAACTTAGACTACTTCTATCACCCAAGTCAATGTTTAGTAAACAGTAGCTTATCTAGAACCTCAAAACTTTCGTAAAATAGAACTCTGTCCATAAATAAACTGCTTGTATGGGAAAAAGATTGTCAGTCGACAACGTGGCGGATAACGCAGTGTGCCTGTGTAAAACACGTGACAAAAAGTGTTTGTGTTGTTACAAAAAATAAGAAAAGTCAAGAAAAACCAAGGAGAGGAGACTGTAAGTAAAATGAAAAACTGATAGTGCGTAACTTTATACTCGCGAAATTGAAGTAAATGATTGGAATCGTTGCTGTTGCCAGGCCAGCTGCAGCATCCAAACTGCAGTCGAGATTGTACCAGTGTATAAACTGGAGATACATGTAATTTGCCAGCTGAAGATGGGCGCAAACCCGGAATGCATATTGGCAAAAATAAAAAGCATTAAAAAAGTGGCTGGTTGCTGTACTTTTATAGTAAAATATCATTATGAACCTCCCCCCATGAACCATGGACCTTGCCGTTGGTGGGGAGGCTTGCGTGCCTCAGCGATACACATAGCCATACCGTAGGTGCAACCACAACGGAGGGGTATCTGTTGAGAGGCCAGACAAACGTGTGGTTCCTGAAGAGGGGCAGCAGCCTTTTCAGTAGTTGCAAGGGCAACAGTCTGAATGATTGACTGACCTGGCCTTGTAACAATAACCAAAACGGCCTTGCTGTGCTGGTACTTCGAACGGCTGAAAGCAAGGGGAAACTACGGCCGTAATTTTTCCCGTGGGCATGCAGCTTTACTGTATGAGTAAATGATGATGGCGTCCTCTTGGGTAAAATATTCCGGAGGTAAAATAGTCCCCCATTCGGATCTCTGGGCGGTGACTACTCAAGAGGATGTCGTTATCAGGAAAAAGAAAACGTGTTCTACGGATCGGAGCGTGGAATGTCAGTTCCCTTAACTGGGCAGGTAGATTAGAAAATTTAAAAAGACAAATGGATAGGTTAAAGTTAGATATAGTGGGAATTAGTGAAGTTCGGTGGCAGGAGGAACAAGACTTTTGGTCGCGTGAATACAGGGTTATAAAGATAAAATCAAATAGGGGTAATGCAGGAGTAGGTTTAATAATGAATAAAAAATAGGAGTGCGGGTTAGCTACTACAAACAGCATAGTGAACGCATTATTACGGCCAAGATAGACACGAAGCCAACGCCTACTACTTTAGTACAAGTTTATATGCCAACTAGCTCTGCAGATGATGGAGAAATTGATGAAATGTATGATGAGATAAAATAAATTATTCAGGTAGTGGAGGGAGACGAAAATTTAATAGTCATGGGTGACTGGAATTCGAGAGTATGAAAAGGGAGAGAAGGAAACATAGTAGGTGAATATGGATTGGGGCTAATAAATGAAAGAGGAAGCTGCCTGGTAGAATTTTGCACAGAGCACAACTTAATCATAGCTAACACTTGTTTCAAGAATCATGAAAGAAGGTTGTATACATGAAAGAATCCTGGAGATACTAGAAGGTATCAGATAATTTACATAATGGTAAGACAGAGATTTAGGAACTTGGTTTTAATTTGTAAGACATTTCCAGGGGCAGATGTGGACTCTGACCACAATCTATTGGTTATGACCTGTAGATTAAAACTGAAAGAAGCAGAGGTTGTACAGATTTTCAAGGAGAGCATAAGGGAACAATTCACAGGAATGGTGGAAAGAAACACAGTAGAAGAAGAATAGGTAGCTTTGAGGGATGAAGTAGTAAAGGCAGCAGAGGATCAAGTAGGTAAAAAGACGAGGGCTGCTAGAAATCCTTGGGTAACAGAAGAAATATTGAATTTAATTGATGAAAGGAGAAAATATAAAAAAGCAGTAAATGAAGCAGGCAAAGAGAATACAAACGTCTCAAAAATGAGATCGACAGGAAGTGCAAAATGGCTAAGCAGGGATGGCTAGAGGACAAATGTAAGGATATAGAGGCTTATCTAACTAGGAGTAAGATAGATACTGCCTACAGGAAAATTAAAGAGACCTTTGGAGATAAGAGAACCACTTGTATGAACATCAAGAGCTCAGATGGAAACCCAGTTCTAAGCAAAGAATGGAAAGCACAAAGGTGGAAGGAGTATATAGAGGGTCTGTACAAGGGCGATGTACTTGAGGACAATATTATGGAAATGGAAGAGGATGTAGATGAAGATGATATGGGAGATACGATACTGCGTGAAGAGTTTGACAGAGCACTGAAGGACCTGAGTCGAAACAAGGCCCCCGGAGTAGACAACATTCCATTAGAACTACTGACGGCGTTGGGAGATCCAGTCACGACAAAACTCTACCATCTCGTGAGCAAGATGTATGAAACAGGCGAAATACCCTCAGACTTCAAGAAGAACATATAATTCCAATGCCAAAGAAAGCAGGTGTTGACAAATGTGAAAATTACCGAACAATCAGTCTAATAAGCTACAGCTGCAAAATACTAACACGAAATCTTTACAGACGAATGGAAAAACTAGTAGAAGCCGACCTCGCGGAAGATCAGTTTGGATTTCGTAGAAATAATGGAACACGTGGGGCGATACTGACTCTACGACTTATCTTAGAAGAAAGATGAAGGAAAGGCAAACCTACGTTTCTAGCATTTGTAGACTTAGAGAAAGTTTTTGACAATGTTGACTGGAATACTCTCTTTCAAATTCTGAAGATGGCAGGGGTAAAATACAGGGAGCGAAAGGCTATTTACAATTTGTACAGAAACCAGATGGCAGTTATAAGAGTCGAGGGACATGAAAGGGAAGCAGTTGTTGGGAAGGGAGAAAGACAGGGTTGTAGCCTCTCCCCGATGTTATTCAATCTGTATATTGAGCAAGCAGTAAAGGACACAAAAGAAAAATTCGGAGTAGGTATTAAAATCCAGGGAGAAGAAATAAAAACTTCGAGGTTCGCCGATGACATTGTAATTCTATCAGAGACAATGGACTTGGAAGAGCATTTGAACGGAATGGACAGTGTCTTGAAAGGAGGGTATAAGATGAACATCAACAAAAGCAAAACTAGGATAATGGAATGTAGTCAAATTAAGTCGGGTGAGGCTGAGGGAATTAGATTAGGAAATGAGACACTTAGACACTTAAAGTAGTAAAGGAGTTTTGCTATTTAGGGAGCAAAATAACTAATGATGGTCGAAGTAGAGAGGATATAAAATGTAGATTGGCAATGGCAAGGAAAGCGTTTCTGAAGAAGAGAAATTTGTTAACATCGAGTATAGATTTAAGTGTCAGAAAGTCATTTCCGAAAGTATTTGTATGGCGTGTAGCCATGTATGGAAGTGAAACATGGACAATAAATAGTTTGGACAAGAAGAGAATAGAAGCTTTCGAAATGTGGTGCTACTGAAGAATGCTGAAGATTAGATGGGTAGATCACATAACTAACGAGGAGGTATTGAATAGGATTGGGGAGAAGAGAAGTTTGTGGCACAACTTGACTAGAAGAAGGGATCGGTTGGTAGGACATGTTCTGAGGCATCAAGGGATCACCAATTTAGTACTGGAGGGCAGCGTGGAGGGTAAAAATCGTAGAGAGAGACCAAGAGAGGAATACACTAAGCAGATTCAGAAGGATGTAGGTTGCAGTAGGTACTGGGAGATGAAGAAGCTTGCACAGGATAGAGTAGCATGGAGAGCTGCATCAAACCAGTCTCAGGACTGAAGACCACAACAACAACAACATCATTATCAACGCCCACGTAGCTCAACGGTCCAAATAAAATGGACAAATTATCACTACATGTTCTTAGATTAAACCGAGTAATCCACATTTGTTTAATCTCTGTGCCTTGCAGTTTTCATTATCTGAACGATATTTCTCATGGAGTACTGTCTATCATTGAGTGATTATTTAAAAATTAATGCAACACAGTGTTCCTGTGTGTTGGGTTCAGAAACAGCGGCCCACGTAGGTATTTACGAGACGGTTTCCAACCGTTCATTTAGTACTGCCTATCATATAACCACATTGTTTGAACATCAGATGGCTTTTAAAAAAGTATCAACTTTCGTCTCCCCGAAAAATTAAAAATTCCCTTTGTGTGATATACGAGGTGCATTCAAGTTCTAAGGCCAACGATTTTTTTCCTCCGGACTGGAAAGACATAGAAACATGCACATTGTTTTAAAATGAGGCTGCGTTCATTGTCAATACGTCCCAGAGATGGTAGCACCGTACGGCAGATGGAATTTTACCGCCAGCGGCGAGAATGAGAACTGTATTAAATACTTAAAATGGCGACGTTTTCCTTACTTGAACAGCGTGCTATCATTCGTTTTCTGAATTTGCGTGGTGTGAAACCAATTGAAATTCATCGACAGTTGAGGGAGACATGTGGTGATGGAGATATGAATGTGTCGAAAGTGCGTTCGTGGGTGCAACAGTTTAATGAAGGCAGAACATCGTGTGACAACAAACCGAAACAACCTCAGGCTCGCACAAGCCGGTCTGACGACATGATCAAGAAAGTGGAGAGAATTGTTTTAGGGGATCGCCGAATGACTGTTGAACAGATCGCCTCCAGAGTTGGCATTTCTGTGGGTTCTGTGCACACAATCCTGCATGACGACCTGAAAATGCGAAAAGTGTCATCCAGGTGGGTGCCGCGAATGCTGACGGACGAGCACATGGCTGCCCGTGTGGCATGTTGTCAAGCAATGTTGACGCGCAACGATAGCATGAATTAGACTCTCTTTTCGTCGGTTGTGACAATGGATGAGACGTGGATGCCATTTTTCAATCCAGAAAGAAAGCGCGTCAGCTCAATGGAAGTACACAGGTTCACTGCCACCAAAAAAAATTCGGGTAACCGCCAGTGCTGATAAAATGATCGTGTCCATGTTCTGGGACAGCGACGGCGTAATCCGTACCCATTGCGTTCCAAAGGGCACTACGGTAACAGGTGCATCCTACGAAAATGTTTTGAAGAACAAATTCCTTGCTCCACTGCAACAAAAACGTCCGGGAAGGTCTGCGAGTGTGCTGTTTCACCAAGACAACGCACTCACACATCGAGCTAACGTTACGCAACAGTTTCTTCGTATAACAACTTTGAAGTGATTCCTCATGCTCCCTACTCACCTGACCTGGCTCCTAGTGACTTTTGGCTATTTCCAACAATGAAAGACACTCTCCGTGGCTGCACATTCACCAGCCGTGCTGCTATTGCCTCAGCGGTTTTCCAGTGGTCAAAACAGACTCCTAAAGAAGCCTTCGCCGCTGCCATAGAATCATGGCGTCAGCGTTGTGAAAAATGTGTACGTCTGCAGGGCGATTACGTCGAGAAGTAACGCCAGTTTCATCGATTTCGGGTGAGTAGTTAATTAGAAAAAAAATCGGAGGCCCTAGAACTTGAATGCAGCTCGTAAAACCGCATTGTCTTGCTTCCTCATGATCAGTATTGACTTTATCCTGATTCTTTGATGGTATTTAGTGGTTCTTTGGTGCAAGTAACACACTAATTATACTACATGTTACGTAATATTTTCAGGCCTATATTAAGTATTTGCTGTTGCAGTTTGTTGAGGAATGTAGTTTCCGCCAGTAGCAATAGTCAGATCGCACTTCCAAGTCTTACGTTGTTATGGACAGTTGGTCGCAAAAAAACAACAAAGAAATAAATATGCCCGAAAAATGACAGAGAATTGAAAGTTATTCGAAAATTGCCATTAGACGTTCATGAAAACTCAAGGATTAGTTTTCAAACCGTCTTGATAAAATGATTAGTGCTATTTCTGTGTGACCGATTTTTTCTGTTTAATTCATTTAATTAAAACTTTCAGTTTTCTAGTAGATGTAAGCGACCATAGAGTTTTAAGTGTATAGTCACATTGCTTCCCGCTGCCTATATCGATATGGTGCTTCCTCTGGTAGCGCTAACGTAAGTGTTGAAGGCAGCAAGTAACGGTCAAATAGGTATTAGTGTTGGGAGTTGCTCGTGGCCGCGTATACCCATAGTTCTGGCTTCCAGGTCATGCACAATAAAACCACCTACAAAGGATCGCAGTGATGCTGAATTACATGATTTTAGAATACCCGATGTATATGTATTCCGGGGGGAATAAAAAGTGTGGGAACTGTTACGAAAATAATATTGACTTTCCGAGTAAGTGTGTTTTCGAGGAGTTTCACGATCACACATGTCGGTATGGTTTCCTGAGACATCAGCATGCATGAATTTGGGGCTTTAGTGTGATTGATCAACGCAAGTGATAATATTTTGGAACTGGCTGAACGTAAGATTCGTTATTGTTTCGTGAAGCCTCTTGATCTGCGATTGACAGTTACGTCCACACTCACAAACAGGGCGAGTCTGCCAGGCAACTTTTATGGACTCTCCACAACTCGACGAAAAATACAAATTATTTACGTTAACGGTAACGCTTCTTACACCTGAAGACTATCAACAGAGCAGTCCAAAAGTGATGTTTCTTTTTCTGGTCTCAGTATATGCGAAGTTTATAAGAGTTTCGTGTGAGTGATTTCGAAGTGCACCTCTGCCAACAACCCAGTAATTGACTAATTACAAGAGGACGTGGCAGAGCGTGTCGCGACAGGACACGTACATACACTGATCTGCCAAAATACTAATACCGCTGCCCACCGCGACGTTGGATCCCGCCTGAAGGTGTTGCGGCCACGTGACGCGGTAACAAAAGCATATAAGCGGAGCAGATACGGACGGGGAAACACCCTGGCAAACATGTGGGGAAGTGCACTGAGATGAGCGACTTTCGCAAAGGGAACATTTTTATTACACAGAACCAATGAACGAGTATGTCAGAAACAGTGAATCTGGTAGAATATTCACGTGTTACTGTCGAAATAATCTATGGAAAGAGGTAGAAGGACAGTGAAACTACCATTAGGCGCTAAATCGTTGGAGGTCCACTTCTCTTCACAGAACGTGAGGTTCAGAGGTTTGTCTGCCCTGCAAAGTAGGATAGATGGTGATCTGCAGCAAATGTTTCGGATCACGCCATTCGTCGCACATTGTTGAACATGATGGTCCGAAGCTGTTCGCCCCTACATGTTCACATGCTCATCCAACGACTTCATCCCTTATAACTGCAGTGGGCACGGGAGCATCGGGATTCGGCCGTCGGTCAATTGAAAAGTGGTGGCTTTTCGGGTGAATCACGTCTTTGCTTCTCTATGGCGCTGGTTGTCTCCACAAACGCCATCATCGAGGTGAACAACGGCTCGAAACGTGCAGCTCACCAAGGAAGCAGGCTGATGACAGCAGTTTTACGCCACGGGAGACATCCTCCTGCATTTGCATGTAACTTGTGGTAGTTATCAAAGACACGCTGACAACTGCGAACCACATCCCTTCATGCTTGATGTCCTAGCTGACAGTGATGTCTTCTTTCAGTAGTGCAATTGTCCGTGTCTCAGTGTCACCACCATCCTACAGTGGTTTGAGGAGCACATTGGTGTCTCGGTGAGTAGATACGTTTGACATAAATACTATGGAACCCATCAGGGTTGCTATCAAACACCATCACTGCGTAAGCAAATCACCGCCCCTTGCTTACGCGAATTAATGACCTGTACGTAGACATCCAATACCATACATGTCCATAAGTCTACCAACTAATACCTGGATCCCTGATACGAAGAATCAATGGTGTATTTCGTTCCAAAGACAGGCAAGCTAATAAACAGATTCTCGTAAGTAGGGAGCAAGGAAAGGCAACAGTGCTATTAATTACTGCAGGTTACCTACATTCAGGAGCAGGTATTCACTCGGTGTTCAAACCCATTATCCTCCTTTGATAGAGAGGTCCCTAAACTATTGTTCTGCTATGGGGATTAAGACCCGATGGGAATAATCCAACCTTTTGACTGACAGGCCATGACTGCCTGGGAATAATCCACTCTTTTGATTGACAAGTCCTTAACTTATTGTTCCCCTTCCCCCTCCTCCTCCTCCCCAACCCCCCCCCCCCCAATCCCCACCCTCCCACTCCACCCTCGCTGACACAAGCACACTTTTGATATCAATTTGATTACGCAATTAATTAAATCGATCAATTAATTAAATCCACCTCTGGAAAAACCCCTCGACCTCCCTCACCCCTGCCCTCTCCCGGAAATTGGCTGGAAAAACACTCAGTTGATCAATCATTTGGAGGGAATTTGACTGCAGTGTATGGACCATTGTTTAAACAATTTGGACAATATGTGGAATATTGTTTATTTAAACAATTTACGCAATTCAAGACGGTGTTTGGAATATAGTTTACTTATTTAGTTAAAGAATATGTCGGGAAACTGACTGCAGTACATGAAATAATGTTTATTTAAACAATTTACAGGATGGTGTATAGAATATATTTAATTCAAAGAAGTTGTTAGGAAATCGATCACAGCATTGAATATTTAATCAATTGTGGCGTTTTTTGTTCTGATCGCACTTGGAAACGCTGATTAGGCTTAGTTTCCATCTGGTGCCGAAGTCAGGGGTGTCAGTGCTCACTTTCGGAAGCACACTGGTGTCTAATCACAGGCGGGAATATCGAAACAGTTATATGTCTAGAAGTTTATGACATTTTCTGCAGATGGACAAATTACTAGAATCTCGGCGACAAACTGTTTTGCACAGATCGAGAAACATACAGCAGTTATGTTGCACTGAGCAGTTAAACTCTGCAAAGTGTCGTACAGTAAATGCTGTAGGGGGCCTCCCATGCGTGATCCTACGTGAAGTCTCCGCAACGGTCAAAACCACTGTCCCAATGACAGATCACGTTACTGAATACCACCTGTCACGGAACACATTTTGGCCTCTTCTGATCTCACAGCCCACAAACAAAGCATCAAGTGGTGGCATTCTGTTGATTGGGAAATTCCAGTCTCGCTTCCTGCCTCCGTCTTTCTCCAGAGGCCATTCCAAAATTGTCTGTGTTAACCAACGTCCCGAAACATGCAGACGGAGATTTGCATCTCTCTTCAGAATACGGTGTTCCTATAGAACACAGTGGCTAATGCTGGAGACAAAAGAGAGAGCTGATACCAATATCAAAAATATAGTGAAATAAGCCATTTGCACTAGCCTTTCAAACTGATTCTTTAACAACTTACAGCAGTCCAATAGATCGCTTAAACCACTCATCACCACCATACGAGTATCCTTCTTCATAATAAAGCATATTTCCAACATTTGAGTATCACACACAAACATTATGCAAATCAAGTAATGACATTTCCACCACAAACAGATCGTAGAGGTAAACATGGTTCAAATGGCCCTGAGCACTATGGGACTTAACATCTGTGGTCATCAGTCCCATAGAACTTACAACTACTTAAATCTAACTAACCTAAGGACATCACACACATCCATGCCCGAGGCAGGATTCGAACCTGCGACCGTAGCAGTCGCGCGGGTCCGGACTGAGCGCCTAGAACCGCGAGACCACCGCGGCCGGCCGCTAAATATATCCAAGGTCTTGTATGCACCAGCGTTTGAGAGAACAAACACCATCCTCTACCACAACGTTCCACTAAACGTGTACGGTGGAAAAAAAACTACCACCCACACAAAGCATCGATCGCGCCATTCGCCGTCTACAGCGTGGCCTCCGTCTGCACAGGCTAGGAGAGAGATCCATACCTAAACGCATGCATGTGCACAATATAAATATCGGAAACGGGATAGGTTTTGAAAACTGCTATAGGACTCCTACATTAGTTCTCTCCGCTACATTCAGAAAGAGAAAAGAAGTTTCTAGTGTTTGATAGAGCAGAGACAACAGCAAATACCACTGCAAAAGAATGCACCACGATGTATTGAGAAGTACTGAACATGACCCACTTAAACCACGATCCAGTCCATAACAATAAGTGGTCAACACTAGATGTCAGACACAGCTAAAAACACTCACACATCCAACGTACTCACCTGCGAGACGTCCAGACGCTTCGCTCGCCGTCCGCATGTACACCGACAGCACCGAAGTAAAGAGGCCAGTGAAAATCACCGGCGCGGCCGCATCCGCAGTCGTGGACGCGCGTCTGTGCCAGAGTGCACAGCCCCCGCCCATGGAGGGCATCCAGGGATGATTGGAGTGGTAGGAATTCGGGTGTTATCAATACGTCCAGCACAAACGTCCATCGTTTTGAAACTTCTCTCACAGAACACACCCATGTCTCACCTAAGCAGAATGGTCACTTGGCCAGCCCTCGCAGCAGCAGGCGAGATCAGGCAGGTAGGCGCATTGTTTGTATAAGTCAAAGGCTGAGTTAATGAAGTACTTCCGGTTGCCGACTCCTCGTGACCGCACTTGAAGGCAGCTTGGGTGCACTGCGAAACAAGCAACTGCAAGTTGGACATGTTGAGTATTTCTAAGCAATCGCACCCCCGCATGGACCAACCAGTTTGAAAAATCTGCTTCACCCAACCCGAGGCAGCGATGTTGTTGACCATACACCTCGAATTTCTCACGCGAAATGTGACTTCCCCGCCCTTATACGACTTATTTTCGAAGGTTGAAGAAATCAGACAATACATTCGTTTTAACATCGCTACAGTATCGTTACTTGTTGTGAAAATCGCGTACATTTGTATGGCAGAGACTATATCCCCTCTGAATATTCTTTCATCAAGTAAAAAAATATGTTTCCTTATCTGTTACGTCATGCATCACAGGACTAGAATATTAAACTCAATTTTGGCTCATGATAAAATGTGAAACATCCCCTTAGAAAAATTATGAATTACTGTGCTGATAAACATCTTACGTTATTTGATTTTCAAACAGCTGAGCAGAACTGAGCGTACTCAGACATTTCTCTCTTTACTTATTTTGATCAAACTAAACTGCCACACAATATTTTTAGCGCAACGCAATCTGACTTCCAATAATCCCTACAAAAGAATGGCCCTGACTAACAGTAACCTATACCTTTCATGAATCAATTACCCCACAAAAATCTTCGTTACTCGAACTACTGCAAAACAGCTAGCGCCAATACTGCCATATAAAAGATTCTAACTACTGTACTGAAGGCACAAACTACTGATCGGCATAGTTAGCAAATGAAAGCTTTTGATAGAGAACAAACAACGTACGAGTATTTACCTTAATAATGTTCAAAAGTCATCATATACATATCAGTTCATGATATCCAGTATTACAAATTTACTCTTTCTAATGGACACACGTCCAGATCGTCCGCTCTCAAAATTCTGCCATCTCTCTCCCCACATCAACCACTGCTGGCGGCTCACCTCCAAATGCGCAACGTTACGCGCTGTTCATATCCAACTGCCCAACACTACAATAGCGAATATTCCAACAATGCAAACCAGCCACAGACTGCACACAGCAAAGTCAGTGATTTTCATACAAAGCGCTACGTGTCATTACCAACATAAGAACCTAAACAGCCTACTTACAAATGCTAAGGTCTACCACTGTCACAGGACGTCCCCTCACTTTCGAACTCTCGCCTAAGTTCACCAAATTTGTCACCAATTACAAAGTCTCTTAAGGTAATCAAATGTCTCGCCACATACGGAGTCTCGTAAGGTAACAGTGCAGAGGAGTTCTAAATGTAAGGTTTATACTACGCATTACTTCATAAATTTGGTAACACATCTGATTTTATTACGATGGTAATCACTCGTTGTATACATGGACTATTGAAATATCGTTGAAACATATCGCCACAACGAAAAAAGCACCAAGTGAAGAACCATATCCATGGTGCTCTAGCCATCGCCTACACCCGCCAGGCGGTATGCCACTGATATCAAATTGATAGGTTAAGTAATAAAATTGATCATGAGAGTTACTTTGTACGGCGAGTAATTTTTCTTTTCCAGTCGTGGGATTAGACTCACCAGGTAGTTCATATGGGAATACCTGGAGGGAAGACGATGTTCTTTTCCAGGAACACTTTTGAGAACCTACATTTGAAGCTGCCCACAGAAGGGTTCTACCGCCGGCGCCATACATTAAACGTCAGGACGGTGCTGTTAAAAACACGATCACAATGACTGTGTCACCACCACCCTGCATAAAAAGCGGTCTTGTTTCTACAGGCACGAACAAGAGCGGGTGATCGTATAACGCTTTCTGGTAGAAATGCTCTCAGCGATTTGGAATCAAGTTTCTCCATTCAGCCACATACTTGCGTTGGACCCTATAGAGGTGTCTTTTAATGACTACAGCAACTAGTGAATCATATTAATAGCACTCTCATATCTCGAAACGAGTCACTTTTTTGAACCTATCTTCCACATTAAAATTCTAGCATGGGTTTATGTTGTGTTGACAGAAGAGCCAACACCGTTTACAAGTGGAGGCCGAAATGCACGCCTTTTCGCTCACGCAGGCTGGCGTGAGGAGGGAAGGACTATACTGACGTGAGGTCTGGAACATGACAAGGAATTAGAATTCAGAAAGCGGACGTAATTAGTTTGATACTTAACTTTAATCCATTAACGATGAACGTCGCTCTTGACGGTACATGATTCACAATATCATCTGCTCAGAATACATTCATAGAAACAGAATATGGCGCCTTGCTAGGTCGTAGCAAATGACGTAGCTGAAGGCTATGCTTAACTGTCTTCTCTGAAAATCAGAGCGTATGTATACAGTGAACCATCGCTAGCAAAGTCGGCTGTACAACTAGGGCGAGTGCTTGGGAGTCTCTCTAGACTAGACCTGCCGTGTGGCGGCGCTCGGTCTGCAATCACTGACAGTGGCGACACGCGGGTCCGACGTATAGTAACGGACCGCGGCTGATTTAAAGGCTACCACCTAGCAAGTGTGGTGTCTGGCGGTGATTCCAAAGTTAGCATAGTGCCTATCCATCTTATAACTGCTTCTCAGTCTCTGGCCCTCCATCCCCGCAGCTTTGCACATGTGACCATTCCTGTATATGCTGGGTCCGAGCAGGAGTCAGAATCGCTATAGATATCACATTCTGCAACCCGCGTAGAAACGAGTGGGTTGAGTTAATGCCACAGGGCCATGTTTTGGTCACTCAGTGGATATGGCAACATGTTTCCGTAGCTCCACCAACCGTGTACGATGTCTAAGATCAGGGCCAAGTGAAGCCTCCTCCTGCAACGCTATATAGTATAAAAGACCGTACGAACCGTTCCAGTGGTGTTTCTTATCCGGAAAAGTCTCCACGTCATACAGGTACTGCTGTCAGAAGCAGATCTGCGTCCCTCAGGGTCCATTCACATCTATCACCCAAACATTCCATCGTCGATGTTCTGTACCATGGAACAGAGATAAATTAGGAACCACAAAAGCTCCGCTAATTTCCACAACAAAATTCTGTCTCGAAATCTGGCAGAAAACCCGAAGAGATTCTGGCCATCATGAAGCACACCAGTGGCAAGACACAATCAATACCTTCACAGCGCGATAACAACGGTGAAGTCACTGATGACAGTGCCACTAAAGGTAGAGAGACAGCATGAAGGTGATTCATTGAACCCTCTGCCAGGTATTTTATTGTGAATAGCAATCACGTAGATGTAGGTGTAGTCACAACATATGTAAAAAAGCTTCCAATTTTGCGACGTTGAGCAGCGTTTCCAAACTGCTATCCAAAGGTAACTGACTGCCTTTACTTTTAAAATCATCTTTCATTTCGATTGATTCCTCGTATTGCAGTACTGTATGCGATCAGTGTTGCGGTGCTAGCCATCCTCAAAAGGATCCCCCCCCCCCCCCCCCCCCGCCCCACCAATCCTTTTCTGCATCTCAAACAAGCGATCTCAGTCAAACATTATGTGGTGATCAACAGTGTGCCAGTGAACAGATGGAATGGAAAAGACACCGTCGGACTGTCGATGTACTGTAATAAGCACCGCAGTTGATAGTGCGATTAATTTTTGCAACTTTAGCGTAATTTAAACGCCGATTAATGACACGGCAGCATGTTTCCCAATTCCAGTATCATCGCTAAACCGCCACTCCTCTTCTTTGCGAATGTAGATAGATGACTTACAATACATCCATTCATTGTTAACTCTCTAACATATACATCAAAGTACACCAGATAGATATCTACATGCTGGTAGCACTGCGAGCATAGTGCGTAATTTACGATCTTTCTCTATGCGGATGGGAGTCGGCATTCTCGCATTCTTTGGATAAAGTTAGACACTGAAATACCTCCTTGCATTGCCTTTTCCAATCCTCCCTGCAGCACAGTCTCCAATCTAATTTGAAGCTGACGTGAAGGAATAGAGCGAGCACAGTCAGTAACTGCTGTTCCGCATCCATCCATGAGCACAAGATTTCTCCAGATCTGTGAATGTCGAGGAGGTCAGCATTCCTTATCGGTGTACAGCAATAGATAAGAAAGTTTTGTTATGTAATAGCTGATGGTTAAGAAGAAGAAGAAGGAGAAATGGATGGTTTTTATGCATGAGGGAGTTCCAGTCGGACGGAGTTTGAAGTATTTTCGTAAATCAACTGCGCTATCAATTCTAAAGTGTTGTTTTAGTGTCTGGGATCAATACTAAGAAGATAGTGGTAAGAGAGGACATAATTACAAGCACTCCTAAGGCTATACGGTTCTGTACTTAAAACAGGTTATAATGTTAGGGCGCTGTGGTTTCGCCCCGATTAGTAATGTGGAATGCAATGCTGTTAATATTTGAGTGTAGGAAATATATTTTCAGCGCATGGCATACATTCTCCTTGCAAGTTTAAATGTGATTGAAATCTTATGGGACTTAACTACTAAGGTCATTAGTCCCTAAGCTTACATACTACTTAACCTAAATTATCCTAAGAACAAACACACACACTCATGCCCGAGGGAGGACTCGAACCTCTCCTTGCATGTTTCTCTGTTATAAACTATAGTGACAAACTGTAAAATGAAAAGAAACTAATTTCTTGAAACAACAGTTCTGTGTGATACATGCACAATCTAGCTCTCCAGAGTTGTATATCGTCCACTGATCATATCCGATCATGTTTCAGAAATTATAATATGCTCGCATCAGTCCAATATAAAATGATCGTTAGTAACAGAGAATACCTCTTACAAAGAAAAAGACAAACGCATAGCTGGGTTTTTGACATGTGAAATTAGACATCATACCGCCGCTAACTCAATAAACAGGACATCTGTCAAGCAGATGTGTAAACGAGGATTCCAGTACCTCACACACACCCGTCGCAAACTTTGAATCACCTTAGTTATGAAACTGGAGAGTCGATTTTATGCCCAAGATGCGGCATTAGACTGGACTACGTCGCATAAATCTTCGTTCGTCCAGAGGAATGTGCCTAAACAGGATGGACATGTTTCATCACACATAGGCTGCAGCAAGTCTTCTGATGACTGAATCGTTTTCTGTTAAAGATCTCAAGTAGACAGTGCTATAAATCACATAGAGAATACACAGGTCTATACGAGTCGAACGCAGGTTATGTCACACAACTGATGCAAACAGACGGAACAAGGGAAAAAAATGGTCAAATGACCTGCAGCAACATCTCACTATCTCTCTAGAATGCATCACCAGTCTACCATTAAATCATATCTCGTTACAACCCCATCTCAACCGATCACTCTCGGTTATTCTTTAACGCAGATGCAAGTAAGTTTAGAGGGAGATGGTTCTCTCTTTTTACAGGAAAGCATCGGAGACAGCAGTCAACTCGCGAGTATCACTATTATCTCAATAGACATACAGTAGAATGCTGCGTCAACGAAAATATGCTGTCTCCCTGGTTCCCACTGCTTCCATATCAATATTTTCTCGTATTCCTCATGCTTCCGCACACTCGTTCCTATGTACAAGAATTGTTCTGCACCAACCAGGGGACATGCAAGTACTCCCTCAATTTCCCAGCACTTCGAGGTATTTTCCCTCTATTTATTTATTTATTTATCTATTTATCCTGGCAAGATTAGGGCCATCAGGCATTCTCTTACATCTAACCAGGCATTCTACTTATTTTACATTCATATGTTTTAGTAGGCATGTTAAACTACATCCAGTACAAAAAGTGAAATAAACAATCAGAAAGGTACACCAGGAAAAATACATACATATAGAGTTTATATTCGTAGATCATAAGAACTGTTATAATTAGACATTATTGAAGAGACAGATTTTAGATAGGAGTGCTATCAGCAGGGAGTATGAGGGAGACTCATGGTGAAGGGAGGAGAAGAATAGAGATACATGATGAAACATAATTAAGGAAATATAAAGGAAAAGAAGATTGCGTGGCTAATAGAGATAGATGAAGACAAGGCATCTCAGGAGCAAGATAGGAGACGCTAGCTTTGCTATTTGACAGATGAGAGGATTGGCCTTATACATTAATTTTATGGAGAACATTATGAGGATAATACTAGGAAATGCTTCAACTTCTTCTTAAAAGCAGCAGGAGATTGAATTTTGCGCAAGGTAAGGGGCAGTTTGTTCCAGAGGCGGAGAGCGGCAACTGAAAAGGAGTTTGAACGTCCCCTTGGAAAAATTTGTACATGACTGTGCTTAAACTGAGACACAATATTTTTAGCGCAACGCAATCTGACTTTCAATAATCCCTACAAAAGAATGGCCCTGACTAACATTAACCTATACCTTTCACAAATCACTTACCTCACAAAAAATCTTCGTTACTCGAACTACTGCAATACAGCGAGCACCACTACTGCCAGCTAAATAAAAGATTCTAACTACGGAAGGCACTAACTACTGATAGGTATAGGAAGCAAATGAAAGATTTTAATAGAGAACAAACAGTGTATTTACCTTAATAGTCAAAATATATATGATAGTTCATGACATCCAGTCTTACAAATTACAAAACTCCGCCATCTCTCTCCCCACGTCCACCACTGCTGGCGGCTCACCTCCAACTGCCAACGCTACGCGCTGTTAGCATCCAGCTGCCGCTGCCCAACACTACAATGGCAGACAACAATGCAAACTAAACACAGACTGCACACAGCACAGCCAGTGATTTTTCATACCGAGCGCTAAGCGGCGTTACCAATAAGAAAACCTAAACAGCCTACTTACAATTTTATCGATTTTATGTCACTTCTACCTTTGCAATAGTGACACCTCATTCCGTATACTAGAAGTGCTTGCAGTACAGTCGGAAAGAGCTATTGCAAGTGCACTGTTTTTCTGATCGGGAAGCCCAGTGTAGCACTGTACTCGAATGCATGCAAAGTGACTACCACTTTAATTAATTAGAGTGTCCATTTATTATGAGTCACATGCCACGTGGCAGGTGTAGACGATGGCTAGGGCACCATGGATATGGTTTTTTATTTGGTGTTTTTCTACCTGCAGCGATATTTCTAAACTACACTCCTAGAAATGGAAAAAAGAACACATTGACACCGGTGTGTCAGACCCACCATACTTGCTCCGGACACTGCGAGAGGGCTGTACAAGCAATGATCACACGCACGGCACAGCGGACACACCAGGAACCGCGGTGTTGGCCGTCGAATGGCGCTAGCTGCGCAGTATTTGTGCACCGCCGCCGTCAGTGTCAGCCAGTTTGCCGTGGCATACGGAGCTCCATCGCAGTCTTTAACACTGGTAGCATGCCGCGACAGCGTGGACGTGAACCGTATGTGCAGTTGACGGACTTTGAGCGAGGGCGTATAGTGGACATGCGGGAGGCCGGGTGGACGTACCGCCGAATTGCTCAACACGTGGGGCGTGAGGTCTCCACAGTACATCGATGTTGTCGCCAGTGGTCGGCGGAAGGTGCACGTGCCCGTCGACCTGGGACCGGACCGCAGCGACGCACGGATGCACGCCAAGACCGTAGGATCCTACGCAGTGCCGTAGGGGACCGCACCGCCACTTTCCAGCAAATTAGGGACACTGTTGCTCCTGGGGTATCGGCGAGGACCATTCGCAACCATCTCCATGAAACTGAATGGAGGGACGAATGGAGACGTGTCGTCTTCAGCGATGAGAGTCGCTTCTGCCTTGGTGCCAATGATGGTCGTATGCGTGTTTGGCGCCGTGCAGGTGAGCGCCACAATCAGGACTGCATACGACCAAGGCACACAGGGCCAACACCCGGCATCATGGTGTGGGGAGCGATCTCCTACAGTGGCCGTACACCTCTGGTGATCGTCGAGGGGACACTGAATAGTGCACGGTACATCCAAACCGTCATCGAACCCATCGTTCTACCATTCCTAGACCGGCAAGGGAACTTGCTGTTCCAACAGGACAATGCACGTCCGCATGTATCCCGTGCCACCCAACGTGCTCTAGAAGGTGTAAGTCAAGTACCCTGGCCAGCAAGATCTCCGGATCTGTCCCCCATTGAGCATGTTTGGGACTGGATGAAGCGTCGTCTCACGCGGTCTGCACGTCCAGCACGAACGCTGGCCCAACTGAGGCGCCAGGTGGAAATGGCATGGCAAGCCGTTCCACAGGACTACATCCAGCATCTCTACGATCGTCTCCATGGGAGAATAGCAGCCTGCATTGCTGCGAAATGCGGATATACACTGTACTATTGCCGACATTGTGCATGCTCTGCTGCCTGTGTCTATGTGCCTGTGGTTCTGTCAGTGTGATCATGTGATGTATCTGACCCCAGGAATGTGTCAATAAAGTTTCCCCTTCCTGGGACAATGAATTCACGGTGTTCTTATTTCAATTTCCAGGAGTGTATATTTCAATTGTCTTGCTATACAGGGAGGGACAACCATCGTTATAAAGTCAGTTGCGTTACGGAATTTATAAAGCGATACGTAGTGTAAAACCTACATTTACAACTCCCCTGTGCCGTTACCTTAAGAGACTTCGTATGTGGCGAAACATTTGGTTAGTTTAAGAGACATTTCGAAGGTGAGGAGACGTCCTTTGACAGTGGCAGATCTTAGCATTTTATCTTGAGCCAAAAATGAGTTTAATATTCTAGTCCTGTGATGCATGACGTAACAGATAAGGAAAGAAATTTTTCTACTTGGTGAAAGAATAGTTAGAGGGGATATAGTCCATGCCATAGTACTGTACACGATTTTCACAACAAGTAACGACACTTTAGCAACTTAAAAATGTGCATATTCGAAAATAAGTCTTATGAACTGGGGGAATCTTCATTTCGCGTGAGAAATTCGAGGTGTATCGTCAACAACATCGCTGCCTCGGATTGGGTGAAGCAGATTTTTTGAACTGGTGGGTCTGTATTGGGGATGGGATTGTGTAAGTGTGCTCTATACCTCCAAGCTGCAGCTCCATGTTTTGTAATTCACCTGCGGCTGCCAGTAAGTGCGGCCACGAGTTGTCGGCAACCAGAAGTACCGGATTAGCTCAGCCTTTGACGTGCACAAAGAATGCGCCTACCTGCCCGATCTTCCCTAGGCAGCAAAGTGACCATTATGATGGTGACGACAGCAGAAACCGATGTGTGTGTTGCGTGAGAGAAGTTTCAAAATGATGCACGTTTGCGCTGGACGTATTGATAACATCCGAATTCCAATCACTACAATCATCCTCGAGTGCCCTCCACGGCCGGGGGCTGTGCACTCGGGCATACACGCGCGTCCACGACTCCGCTTGCGGCCGCGCCGGTGATTTTCACTGGCGTCTTTATGTGGGCACTGGTGGTGTACATGGGGACCGGGGGCGCCGCGTGTGGAGGTCTGGGAGGTGAGTACGTGAAATGTGCTTGTGTTTTCAACTGTCTCTGATATCTACCCATGACAACTTATTCTTATGGAACTGGATCGCGGTTACGTGTGTAGTGTTTACTCCTTCTCAGTACACCGGGATGGACTCTGCCTTGCAGTGGTATTGGCTGTTGCCTCTATTCTATCACGCAGTAGGACCTTGTTTTCTCTTTCCGAATGTAGCGTGGAGAACCAATTTTGGAATTCCTTAATGCTTTAAAAACCCGTTCGCGGCGTCAGATTCCGGATTCATAGAGCTCTCTGACATTTAGCCATGACAACTTGTTCTAGGCGCTTCAGTCTGGAACCGCGCGACCGCTGGTTCAAATCCTGCCTCGGGCATGGATGTGTGTGATGTTCTTAGGTTAGTTAGGTTCAAGTAGTTCTACGTTTCGGGGACTGATGACCTCAGATATTAAGTCTCATAGTGCTCAGAGCCATTTGAACAATTTGACTACTTGTTACTTAAAAAAAAAAAAGGTGCTAGAAACCGCAAAGCTGTGTGGGTGGATCGTCAGCCGTGCTTGGATAGCTCAGTTGGTAGAGCACTTACCTGCAAAAGTCACAGTTCCTAGGTTCTACCGTCCTCACTCAGTTATAAACTGCTAGAAAATATTGAAACGTCCCCTTAGAAAAATTATACATAACTGTGCTTAAACTAAACACAATATTTTTGGCGCAACGCAATCTGACTTCCAAAAATCCCTACGAAAGAATGGCCCTGACTAACATTAACCTATACGTTTCACAAATCACTTACCTCACAAAAATCTTCGTTACTCAAGCTACTGCAATACAGCGAGCGCCACTACTGCCAGCTAAATAAAAGATTCAAGCTACTGAAGGCACTAACTACTGATAGGCATAGTTAGCAAATGAAAGATTTTAATACAGAACAAACAATGTATTTACCCTAATAGTCATAATATATATATCAGTTCGTGACACCAATTCTTACAAATTTCAAAACTCCGCCAGCTCTCTCCCCACGTCCACCACTGCTGGCGGCTCACCTCCAACTGCGCAACGCTACGCGCTGTTAGCATCCAGCTGCCGCTGCGCAACACTACAATGGCAGACAACAATGCAAACCAGCCACAGACTGCACACGGCACAGCCAGTGATTTTTATACAGAGCCCTACGTGGCGGCGGCGTTACCAATAAAAAACCTAAACAGCCTACTTGCAATATTATCTTGTCTTATACACTGCGATTGCTGTGTTCGGATGAGGGCTGACTTGGCATCCCTTCGCTCACAGCTGCAATCGGCGCTGACTTCGGTCGCGCAGCTTGAGGCTGTTGCCAATGGGCACCACTGTGGGGAGCCGGACTCGGGTATCACAGGGATGTCAACCTCATCCCGTCTGTCCCCAGATCGGTCTGCCGCTGTGGTTGCCCCGGTTGCTGCCCGCAGTGGGGCTGAGCCCTCGCCTGTGGTTGATTGGGAGGTCGTTCCAAGGCGTGGCAGGCAGCGAAAGGCGTCCCCGGAGGCTGATCAGAAAGCCTCCCCGGTGCGTCTGACAAACCGGTTTCAGGCACTGTCTCTGGCTGAGCCAGATGCAGCTGCCTGCCCTGTTTCAGAGGATCATTCTCAGCCTTCAAGGTCCGGGCAATCGCAGAGGGTGGGCTTATTGGTAGTTGGGAGCTCCAATGTTAGGCGCGTAATGGGGCCCCTTAGGGATATGGCGGCTAAGGAGGGGAAGAAATCCAGTGTGCACTCCGTGTGCATTCCGGGAGGAGTCATTCCTGATGTGGAAAGGGTCCTTCCGGATGCCATGAAGAGCACAGGGTGCAGCCAGCTGCAGGTGGTGGCACATGTCGGCACTAATGACGTGTGTCGCTTTGGATCTGAGGAAATTCTCTCTGGATTCCAGCGGCTATCTGATTTGGTGAAGGCTGCCGGTCTTGCTTACGAGATGAAGGCAGAGCTCACCATCTGCAGCATCGTTGACAGAACCGACTGCGGACCTTTGGTGCAGAGCCGGGTGGAGGGTCTGAATCAGAGGCTCAGACGGTTTTGCGACCGTATTGGCTGCAGATTCCTTGACTTGCGCCATAGGGTGGTGGGGTTTCGGGTTCCGCTGAATAGGTCAGGAGTTCACTACACTCAGCTGGCGGCTACACGGGTAGCGGAGGCTGTGTGGCATGGACTGGGCGGTTTTTTAGGTTAGAAGGCCTCAGGAAAGTGCGGGATGGGCTGCAATGTCAAAGGGTGCTTGGCAATTACAGGACGTGCTTGGATCAAGGAACAGTCGGAATTATAGTTGTAAACTGTTGTAGTTGCGCTGGAAAAGTCCCTGAGCTTCAAGCGCTGATAGAAAGCACAGAAGCTGATATCGTTATAGGTACAGAAAGCTGGTTAAAGACTGAAATAAGTTCTGCAGAAATTTTTACGAAGTCTCAGACAGTGTTCAGGAAAGATAGATTAGGCAGAATTGGTGGTGGAGTGTTGGTGTCTGTCAGTAGTGGTTTATCTTGTAGTGAAGTCGAAGTAGATACTCCGTGTGAATTGGTGTGGGTGGAGGTTATACTTAACAGCCGAATTAAGTTAATAATTGGCTCCTTCTACCGACCCCCAGACTCCGATCATACAGTTGCGGAACAGTTCAGAGAAAGTTTGAGTCTCGTAACAAATAAATACCCCACTCATACGGTTATAGTTGGTGGGGACTTCAACCTACCCTCGGTATGTTGGCAAAAATACTTATTCAAAACCGGTGGTAGGCAGAAAACGTCTTCCGAGATTGTCCTAAATGCATTCTCCGAAAATTATTTAGAGCAGTTAGTCCACGAACCCACGCGAATTGTAAATGGTTGCGCAAACACACTTGACCTCTTGGCCACAAACAATCCAGAGCTGATAGAGAGCATCATGACTGATACAGGGATTAGTGATCACAATGTCATTGTAGCTAGGCTCAATACCACTTCTTCCAAATCCATCAGAAACAAACGCAAAATAATTTTATTTAAAAAAGCGGATAAAGTGCCACTAGAAGCCTTCCTAAAAGACAATTTCCATTCCTTCCGAACTGACTATGCGAATGTAGACGAGATGTGGCTCAAATTCAAAGATATAGTAGCAACAGCAATTGAGATATTCATACCTCATAAATTGGTAAGAGATGGAACGGATCCCCCGTGGTACACAAAAAAGGTCCGAACGCTGTTGCAGAGGCAACGGAAAAAGCATGCGAAGTTCAGAAGAACGCGAAATCCTGAAGATGGGCTAAAATTTACAGACGCGCGAAATTTGGCACGTACTTCGATGCGAGATGCCTTTAATAGGTTCCACAACGAAACATTGTCTCGAAATTTGGTAGAAAATCCGAAGAAATTCTGGTCGTATGTAAAGTACACAAGCGGCAAGACGCAGTCAATACCTTCGCTGCGCAGTGCCGATGGTACTGTTATCGACGACTGTGCCGCTAAAGCGGAGTTATTGAACGCAGTTTTCCGAAATTCCTTCACCAGGGAAGACGAATGGAATATTCCAGAATTTGAAACACGAACATCTGCTAGCATGAGTTTCTTAGAAGTAGATACCTTAGTGGTTGCGAAGCAACTCAAATCGCTTGATACGGGCAAGTCTTCAGGTCCAGATTGTATACCGATTAGGTTCCTTTCAGATTACGCTGATACTATAGCTCCCTACTTAGCACTCATATACAACCGCTCGCTCACCGATAGATCTGTACCTACAGATTGGAAAATTGCGCAGGTCGCACCAGTGTTCAAGAAGGGTAGTAGGAGTAATCCATTTAACTACAGACCTATATCATTGACGTCGGTTTGCAGTAGGGTTTTGGAGCATATACTGTATTCAAACATTATGAATCACCTCGAAGGGAACGATCTATTGACACGTAATCTGCATGGCTTCAGAAAACATCGCTCTTGTGCAACGCAGCTAGCTCTTTATTCGCACGAAGTAATGTCCGCTATCGACAGGGGATCTCAAGTTGATTCCGTATTTCTAGATTTCCGGAAAGCTTTTGACACCGTTCCTCACAAGCGACTTCTAATCAAGCTGCGGAGCTATGGGGTATCGTCTCAGTTGTGCGACTGGATTCGTGATTTCCTGTCAGGAAGGTCGCAGTTCGTAGTAATAGACGGCAAATCATCGAGTAAAACTGAAGTGATATCAGGTGTTCCCCAGGGAAGCGTCCTGGGACCTCTACTGTTCCTGATCTATATAAATGACCTGGGTGACAATCTGAGCAGTTCTCTTAGACTGTTCGCAGATGATGCTGTAATTTACCGTCTAGTAAGGTCATCCGAAGACCAGTATCAGCTGCAAAGCGATTTAGAAAAGATTGCTGTATGGTGTGTCAGGTGGCAGTTGACGCTAAATAACGAAAAGTGTGAGATGATCCACATGAGTTCGAAAAGAAATCCGTTGGAATTCGATTACTCGATAAATAGTACAATTCTCAAGGCTGTCAATTCAACTAAGTACCTGGGTGTTAAAATTACGAACAACTTCAGTTGGAAGGACCACATAGATAATATTGTCGGGAAGGCGAGCCAAAGGTTGCGTTTCATTGGCAGGACACTTAGAAGATGCAACAAGTCCACTAAAGAGACAGCTTACACTACACTCGTTCGTCCTCTGTTAGAATATTGCTGCGCGGTGTGGGATCCTTACCAGGTGGGATTGACGGAGGACATCGAGAGGGTGCAAAGAAGGGCAGCTCGTTTTGTATTATCGCGTTATAGGGGAGACAGTGTGGCAGATATGATACACGAGTTGGGATGGAAGTCATTACAGCATAGACGTTTTTCGTCGCGGCGAGAGCTTTTTACGAAATTTCAGTCACCAACTTTCTCTTCCGAATGCGAAAATATTTTGTTGAGCCCAACCTACATAGGTAGGAATGATCATCAAAATAAAATAAGAGAAATCAGAGCTCGAACAGAAAGGTTTAGGTGTTCGTTTTTCCCGCTCGCTGTTCGGGAGTGGAATAGTAGAGAGATAGTATGATTGTGGTTCGATGAACCCTCTGCCAAGCACTTAAATGTGAATTGCAGAGTAGTCATGTAGATGTAGATGTAGATGTATACAGAGTGTTACAAAAAGGTACGGCCAAACTTTCAGGAAACATTCCTCAGACACAAAGAAAGAAAATATGTTATGTGGACATGTGCCCGGAAACGCTTACTTTCCATGTTAGACCTCATTTTATTACTTCTCTTCAAATCACATTAATCATGGAATGGAAACACACAGCAACATAACGTACCAGCGTGACTTCAAACACTTTGTTACAGGAAATGTTCAAAACGTCCTCCGTTAGCGAGGATACATGCATCCACCCTCCGTCGCATGGAATCCCTGATGCGCTGATGCAGCCCTGGAGAATGGGGGATTGTATCACAGCCGTCCACAATACGAGCCGAAGAGTCTCTACATTTGGTACTGGGGTTTCGTAGACAAGAGCTTTCAAATGCCCTCATAAATGAAAGTCAAGAGGGTTGAGGTCATGAGAGCGTGGAGGCCATGGAATTGGTCCGCCTCTACCAATCCATCGGTCACCGAATCTGTTGTTGAGAAGCGTACGAACACTTCGACTGATATGTGCAGGAGCTCCATCGCGCATGAACCACATGTGTCGTACTTGTAAAGGCACATGTTCTAGCAGCACAGACAGAGTATCCCGTATGAAACCATGATAACGTGCTCCATTGAGCGTAGGTGGACGAAACTAAAATGAGCTCTAACATGGAAATTAAGCGTTTCCGGACACATGTCCACATAACATCTTTTCTTAATTTGTGTGTGAGGAACGTTTCCTGAAAGTTTGGTCGTACGTTTTTGTAACACCCTGTATATTAACTTCACTGTAGCACGCCATAGGCTTGTTCGTGAAAATGTAGATAAGTAGATTTCACAACAGAAGTAAGACACAAAGCCCTAGATGCAGTGTCCTAATCCAATGTAGACTGCTGTCGTTTTTGTCCGATGACTTTTTAGCCCTTCGTCTGCTTACGTAACTGTGAAACAATGTTTTGCGCAGTTCCAATACCGGTACAGCAGGGTTGTAATAAAGCATAAAATAAAACACAGCTACACTCAAATTTTACGACCGTAACAAAATAACCCCTTGCAGCAGCCATAAAATACGGAAAGCCGGAACATAGAGAGAAACTCGTAAAATCACAAAAGATGCGCTTCATGAATAACGTAAATATGCTGAGACAACGAATAAAAGAAACACAATAAATGATTTACAATAATGGCTGTCAAATGTAACAGCAAAAAGCTACTGGCGTATTGAATTAGCATGGCTTAAACTGTATAGACATATATTCTTAGCAATGAAAGCTGTAAGAATGCTGTCCGTAAAGCATTTATCTGATAGCACTGACTGATACAGTCAGTTCCGCAGAAGGCTTTCTCATCGTCAGGTATGACTGTGGGGTTTGAGCAAATGCGTACCAAAGTCGGTAAGGGGACTATTAATTTAACAATGAAATGCAACCAGCACTGCCACGGATTTTGTCAAATGTCATCTCCAAGCTGCGTTAAATATTAAAAAACTGGTATAGGAAAATAAATAACACGTTGTAAGAGTGAAGTTGGTCTATCACATTACGTTTGCGGTTACGAAATACACTGATCAGCCAAAACATTACGACTACCTACGTACACAAAAAAAAAAAAAAGTTCAAATGGCTCTGAGCACTATGGGGCTTAACTTCTGAGGTCATCAGTCCCCTAGAACTTAGAACTACTTAAACCTAACCAATCTAAGGACATTACACACAGCCATGCGCCTAGAACCGCTCGGCCACAGCGTCCGGCTGCCTACTTAGTAGCTTGTTCGTCGGTATCTGGAACGAAATACATAATTAATTCTGCGTATCACGGATCCAACTACCACAGGTCCCATGAAAGCGCAGGAGGATGTCTCGCCTAGCGTAATATTGCTCCTAACAGCCTGTGTCCGTAGCACGCTGCACGTTTACAGCCGCCATTCACCTCGTTGACAGCGTTTTTGGAGACGACCAGCGAACTACTGTATAAAAAACGGGATTCCCCCAAGAGCCGGACGGTCGAACCCCGATCCTCCCGTGCACACTGCTGTCATAATTGATAAAATCGTTGGGTCCACACTGAAATGCTTGAGCTAGCAGGACAGAGCGAATTACGTTGAAGAAAGCGGCCAAAATAAGTTGCTGTCAGTTGCACTCAACATACAAACTTCATTTATCAAAACAAAATATTACAACAAGGATGCAAAACATTCAAAACATTAATCGACCTCCTTGATTAACTTTGGATCGGTTGAAAGCCACACTCAAAATCCAAGACACAAGGCCTAAGCAAGAAATTGAAATAGGTTCTGTTGGAGGTCTCACCCAAGAATACTTTCTAAACAATCTCATGCCTTAAGGGCAAGACAAGAACATAAATTTAAGAGATACTGATACTCGGCTAAAGGCGACACATTAACCAAATTACTAAAACTCAGACAGGGAAGTTACTATGTAACACACAAGGAACCGCGCTCAGAAGTTTACAAGGGTCGGTGTGGGATTGTAACACTAAGGTGACACAGGCAGCCTCTCCAACGACTTCTTAATCTGAAGGCAATCCAACCGACACACAGACGACCGACCAATCAACAAAATCAGTTCCACTCCACGCAACCAGCGAGACGACCACAAGATTTCAATACAGCGATACACAGAATATTGGCGCCCACGACGACCAACAACACTTCAGCTGTCGAACTACGCACCGAGCTGGACAGCAACAACACGACGAGGAAAATACACTGCCGAAAATTACGACAACGACCATGGCAGGTAACCGGAATGTCAACAACCAGGGCAGGTAACAGCAACGACAACGTCCACGGCAGATAACCGGAACGTCAACGGCCACAAGGCAGAAGATACAGTTTTTCAACTTCAATAACAGGGAATAAATTAAGTTAAACTCCACAGGAAGTTGGCTGGAATCTTAGCCGACATGAATACACACACGTTGTTGCTCGCGGGAATGTCCCAAAAGCGACAACCAGGATCAAACGAGGAAATGTAAACGGTTGAGGCTCGATAGTAGGTCAAGTGAGGACTCAGCTTTCATTTCCAAGATGGGTGGGCGACGAACTTCGCATCTCATATGTAGTTTCGCATTTTGTATGACGAGTTACATTCACGTGTTCATCTCATACGTATGTTACGTCAGGTACTTTAAGTCCAAATCATATGAACTCTGTGGGCCACGGTCCACGTTTCAGAGTGTCGCCTTGCTTTGGGAAACCGTTTCCGTTAGGTTATCACAGCGTTACGGGCTTTTATATTGAGGTTCTTCGTTCTATTGATCAATCGAATCAAGTCTGTAGCTGTGTTTCACATAGCGACAAATTTGGGAACTTGGAATGGTGTTCAACTGTGCTCTCCTTGTTACATTTTCCATATGTGTCCGATCGTATAGGTGTATCGAGTAAGGCTATGCGCTGTTCGCTCTTGTACAGTTACCATATTGTATCAAGTCGATTAGGAGCCTTCTGGTATTATTTCCGTCCCTAAATTTTCCCACATGATTTTTTAACTGTCTGAGGTAATCACAGTTCCCATTCTTTAGGAACTGGAGTTACGCTGAGGGCTACAGCCATTTTACGAATCTTCCTTCTTTTAGGATTTTTTGTATGTAACTTTTATTGAGATAATAATTTCAAAAGCGGATTAATAAGTACGTGATACTGATAATATTAACCGGCGCTAGCTCTGATGTTGGGCAATATTTATAAAACAGCGCAGCAGTTGGCGAGTGTGGTCCCTTTTCTATCACTGGCTTAGCTCTAATGACGAGTAGCGCTGCTCATTTTGCGTCGAAGTCCGTTAGTCCTAGTCCACCCTTATCTGAGCTGAGGGTACAGGTTTGCAAAGAAACATTCCGCCTGTCCATATAAGGCAATACGCCGCTTGCCGTATAGCCCTCTCTATTTCCTTGTCACTGGGAGGACCTGAGCTAAGTACACCACCTTTGTGAGTATTTTCGTGTTCCTTGTCACAATGGCGTCTATCGGTGTCTAGTTTTGACAGTGAACCAACACCACACTATATTCCACTTATTGATTGTATTATGACCCCTTCCGTGACCAAGGCAGCCGAAATGACTGGTGCTTTAAGAGGCACCGCATCGATGATTTATACTGCACATAGGGAAAGCGAAGAAACATCGTTCGCTAAGTCATAAAATGGGCGAAGGTGTTGAGTGATTGTGGCTGACGGTTGGTGAGGAGAATTTTGACGAATAATAAGAGAATGACAGCGACAAGAGTCAATGCAGAACTGAATGTTGCATTCGCAAATCCTGTCAGCACCAAAGCAACGCGAAGGCAGCTGCAGAAGCAGGGAAATGAGGACGAACTATATTTTCAAAACCACTCACATTATGCAAATGCCCTTAACATGAGAACATGGTGCCGAAGCCATAAAACCTAGACTGAGGAGCAATGGGGGGAAAACATTTGGTCGGCTGGCCTGAATGGCCGAGCTGTTCTAGGCGCTACAGTCTGGAACCGCGCGACCGGTACGGCCGCAGGTTCGAATCCTGCCTCGGGCATGGATGTGTGTGATGTACTTAGGTTGGTTAGGTTTAAGTACTTCTAAGTTATAGTGTACTGAAGACCCCAGCAGTTAAGTCCCAGCTGAAGGCCATTTGAACCATTTGGTAGGATGAGTCTTGGGTCAAACCGTTTCCAATTTCTGGTCCAGTTTACGTCCCAAGACTGAAACATTGCGGGAGTTTGGTGCTGATTTGGTCAGCCATATCGTTGTACTCCTTGGGCCCCATAGCTACTCTGCAGGGTCGTCTTACGGCCAAGGCCATTCTGGGTAATCACGTCCATCGCATGTTACAATGTTTGTTCCCCAATGGTTCCCAAGAAGACGAGGTCCTATTCACATTTCTCACATCGCCCAGAACTGGTTTTGTGAGAAAGAGAAAGAATTGTCGCATCTCCATTGGCGACCTCAGTCACCGTATGTCAATGTTATTGAGTCTCTGTGGTAAACTTCATTACTGTTACCTGAACTTGCCACTATTTAGCAGGAATAATGGCATAAGATCACTTGAAAATCATACAGTACCGTATTCATCCATTTAGAGACGACCGGAAAATGTTTTGAATCACAGCGGATTTCCTACACCGTATTAGGCTTGATACTCTGTTCTAGTTTTGGTGTTTCCATATTCTTGTACAAGAATTCTAACTTCTTGAGTGCCTTAGTCAAGTAATGCTAGACATTTGACAGCTTCCAAAGTATAGCGCCAGCATGTCTAACCGCCGACATAGCTGTGATCATTCACTTGCAACAAATAAATCCCGATCGCATCTTTCCGTTGGTACTGCACGGTTACACTGAGTCCCGCACTGATGACTGCAACTCCTTAAGAGTAGGAGCTCTTGTCACTTTGTGTTCCTTCGGGAGTGTCAACAAGGGCGACACGAAACGACAGCCTTTCATCACGTTAGAAGGTCAGGCGGAAAGCAGGACCTCAGCGCTTTGCGCGAACTGAGTAGCTAGCATTAGCAGGAGCTTAGTAAAGCAATACGACTGAGAAGTATCACGTCACCTTGTTAAGTGAAGTAAGAAGCCGCGACGCTAGCGCAAGAAGGTGCTGAATACTGTTACGGACCAGTGTGTTGATATAACAAATGTGTTAAGCAAATAGGGCGCGATATGAATTGCTGATACATTAGTATTAGGAAAGCCTATCAAAAGTGACGTTAAGTCAACACCAGTCGATATTTCACACTATAAACGCTCCGACACTTGAGTTAAGGTCAGAAGGATCGATAGTGTAAAGGACGCAAGTACTCGATTCCCCGACACGGTATTAACGCTGGATATAAGTCTGTTGTAGATTTCCTGCTCGTGCTCAACACCGCCAACCTTCCGCACCAGTCACGAGTTTGACGCTGCTGACAGCTTCCAGCGCAGACGGAAAGGCCTGGGGGGGGGGGGGGGTCTTCCTTGTCGACTTGGGTCAGGACACCAGCGCTCCTGACACTTCTGCGGAGCCACGGGGCCTACCTGCACGGCACGCTAGGGTCGGCGTAATTCTCGACCACACGACAACCGTAATCGCGGTTCAGAGAGCAGAGACGAACCACAGTTACGGGAGGGGATCGAGGACCACCTAGTAAGCCACATACGCACGCGCCACTTTCTTCGAGTTCGGAGGATAGAGACGCAGCATCCACTTTCTGAGTAGCTGCCGGTAGCTCGCGGCGCACACGGACAATCACCCGCAGAGGCCTGCCGTAGCATCGCTAAAGGAGAGATGTATTTGCAGAAATAAATGGTTAAAAGCCACTCTTCTTTTACTGCTCCCACCGGCGTATACAGGTTTAAACCACCTCCTCTATCCTGAGAAACCGGCAAGTGGCGAACTGAGAGAGTGCCTCCTGACACACCATCCATCCGCCACGCCTCCCAATAGACGCCAACTACAGTTCTGTCTGATATATATAGATATCTGCAGTCATTTACAACTGATGATCTGTCTGTCTACGGGACTAATCTCCCGACGAAGAAGACGGTTTTAATCTTCGACAGCTCTAATTACCCCCCCCCCCCCCCCCCATGAACCATGGACCTTGCCGTTGGTGGGGAGGCTTGCGTGCCTCAGCGACACAGATGGCCGTACCGTAGGTGCAACCACAACTGAGGGGTATGTGTTGAGAGGCCAGACAAACATGTGGTTCCTGAAGAGGGGCAGCAGCCTTTTCGGTAGTTGCAGGGGCAACAGTCTGGATGATTGACTGATCTGGCCTTGCAACATTAACCAGAACGGCCTTGCTGTGCTGCAACTGCGAACGGCTGAAAGCAATGGGAAACTACAGCCGTAATTTTTCCCGAGGACATGCAGCTTTACTATATGATGAAATGATGATGGGGTCCTCTTGGGTAAAATATTCTGGAGGTAAAACAGTCCCCCATTTGGATCTCCGGGCGGGGACTACTCAGGAAGACGTCGTTATCAGGACAAAGAAAACTGGCGTTCTACGGATCGGAGCGTGGAATGTCAGCTCCTTTAATCGGGCAGGTACGTAAGAAAATTGAAAAAGGGAAATGGATAGGGTAAAGTTAGATATAGTGGGAATTAGTGAAGTTCGGTGGCAGGATGAACAGGACTTCTGGTCCAGTGAATACAGGGTTATAAATACAAAATCAAATAGGGGTAATGCAGGAGTAGGTTTAATAATGAATAAAAAATAGGAGTGCGGGTAAGCTACTACAAACAGCATAGTGAACGCATTATTGTGGCCAAGATAGACACAAAGCCCATGCCGACTACAGTAGTACAAGTTTATCGGCGAACTAGTCTGCATATGATTGATGAAATGTATGATGAGATAAAAGAAATTATTCAGGTAGTGAAGGGAGACGAAAATAGTCATAGGTGGCTGGAATTCGGTAGTAGGAAAAGGGAGAGAAGGAAACATAGTAGGTGATTATGGATTGGGGCTAAGAAATGAAATAGGAACCCGTCTGGTAGAATTTTGCGTAGAGCATAACTTAATCATAGCTAACACTTGGTACAAGAATCATAAAAGAAGGTTGTATACATGGAAGAACGCTGGAGATACTAAAAGGTATCAGATAGATTATATAATGGTAAGACAGAGATTTAGGAATCAGGTTTTAAATTGTAGGACATTTCCAGGGGCAGATGTGGACTCTGACCACAATCTATTGGTTATGACATATAGATTAAAAATGAAGAAACTGCAAAAAGGTGGGATATGGATAAGCTGAAGGAACCAGAGGCTGTACAGAGTTTCGAGGAGAGCATAAGGGAACAATTGACAAGAATGGTGGAAAGAAACACAGTAGAAGAAGAATGTATAGCTTTAAGGGATGAAATAGTGAAGGCAGCAGAGGATAAAGTAGGTGAAAAGACGAGGGCTGCTAGAAATCCTTGGGTAACAGAAGAAATATTGAATTTAATTGATGAAAGGAGAAAATATAAAAATGCAGTTAATGAAGCAGGCAAAAAGGAATAAAAACATCTCAAAAATGAGATCGACAGGAAGTGCAAAATTGCTAAGCAGGGATGGCTAGAGGACAAATGAAAGGATGTAGAAGCTTATCTCACTAGGGGTAAGACAGATACTGCCTACAGGAAAATTAAAGAGACCTTTGGAGAGAAGAGAACCACGTGTATGAATATCAAGAGCTCAGATGGCAACCCAGTTCTAAGCAAAGAAGGGAAGGCAGAAAGGTGGAAGGAGTATATAGAAGGTTTATACGAGGACGATGTACTTGTGGACAATATTATGGAAATGGAAGAGGATGTAGATGAAGACGCTATGGGAGATAAGATACTGCGTGAAGAGTTTGACAGAGCATTGAAAGACCTGAGTCGAAACAAGGCCCCCGGAGTAGACAACATTCCATTAGAACTACTGACGGTCTTGGGAGAGCCAGTCCCGACAAACCTCTACCAGCTGGTGAGCAAGATGTATGACACAGGTGAAATACCCTCAGACATCAAGAAGAATATAATAATTCCAATCCCAAAGAAAGCAGGTGCTGACAGATGTGAAAATTACCGAACTATCAGTCTAATAGTCTAAGGGTGAAAATACTAACGCGAATTCTTTACAGACGAATGGAAAAACTGGTAGATGCGGACCTCGGGGAGGATCAGTTTAGATTCCGTAGAAATGTTGGAACACGTGAGGCAATACTGACCTTACGACTTATCTTAGAAGAAAGATTAAGAAAAGGCAAACCTACGTTTCTAGCATTTGTAGACTTAGAGAAAGCTTTTGACAATGTTGACTGGAATACTCTCTTTCAAATTCTGAAGGTGGCAGGGGTAAAATACAGGGAGCGAAAGGCTATTTACAATTTGTACAGAAACCAGATGGTAGTCATAAGAGTCGATGGGCATGAAAGGGAAGCAGCGGTTGGGAAAGGAGTGAGACAGGGTTGTAGCCTCTCCCCGATGTCATTCAATCTGTATATTGAGCAAGCAGTAAAGGAAACAAAAGAAAAATTCGGAGTAGGTATTAAAATTCATGGAGAAGAAGTAAAAACTTTGAGGTTCGCCGATGACATTGTAATTCTGTCAGAGACAGCAAAGGACTTGGAAGAGCAATTGGACGGAATGGACAGTGTCTTGAAAGGAGGATATAAGATGAACATCAACAAAAGCAAAACGAGGATAATGGAATGTAGTCGAATTAAGTCGGGTGATGCTCAGGGAATTAGATTAGGAAATGAGACACTTAAAGTAGTAAAGGAGTTTTGCTATTTAGGAAGTAAAATAACTGATGATGGTCGAAGTAGAGAGGATATAAAATGTAGACTGGCAATGGGAAGGAGAGCGTTTCTGAAGAAGCGAAATTTGTTAACATCGAATATAGATTTATGTATCAGAAAGTCGTTTCTGAAAGTATTTGTATGGAGTGTAGCCATGTATGGAAGTGAAACATGGCCGATAACTAGTTTGGACAAGAACAGAAGCTTTCGAAATGTAGAAGGGATAGGTTGGTAGGACATGTTTTGGGGCATCAAGGGATCATAAATTTAGCATTGGAGGGCAGCGTGGAGGGTAAAAATCGTAGAGGGAGACCAAGAGATGAATACACTAAGCAGATTCATAAGAATGTAGGTTGCAGTAGGTACCGGGAGATGAAGAACCTTGCACAGGAATGAGCAGCATAGAGAGCTGCATCAAACCAGTCTCAGGACTGAAGACAACAACAACAACAACAACTCGAATTTGATTTGGCGCGATGTGCACACCAAGAAAATTTTAACCAAATAAAGCATTCGCAAAAACCTTCGAAGTCACCAGAAAGTATTGTTTATTTCATCGCCACTGATGGTGGACTTTTCTTATAAACGTTGTAAACCTGGACAGCAGTGTCTATGATATAATTTTTAAAACTGCGTGTGATGTGACTGAATGAAATAAACAAAATTTTGAACAGTTTCCCTTCGATCACAATGTCACTATAATGTCAGCGTTCATTAAAATGATTCTGATGGAGCCTTAAATAATCTACGGGGAGATAAATTTCCGATCTGTAAAGACGCTTTTATGTTGTGTGCCAAAAATGTGCTTATACGCACAAGGATGCGTTTAGGATCAACAATGTTTTTATTCGAAGACTTCTCACTCTTTTTAAAATCTACCAGCTGTAGTTTCTTAAACTGCTGAATATCTCATCCTCAAAAGCAGGAAAACGGTACGATAATATTCCTAACACAAACAGCAGTGTGGGCTCTGGAAAATAAATTAGCATCAAAGAGCGTAGTAGGTGTCGGGTGTCGAACTCAACTACAGACATCAGTGCGACATGAACAACAACACTTCATGGACTGGCCGGTGGTCAGGCAGTAGTTAGCCGTAACACCACATCTCGCCGCTCCTTATGAAGATGACTCGGGCAGTCGGCAAAATATTTTGCCTAAAAATGAAATCCAAAACGCGGGTGTACACCCCAAAAGTAAGCAATTAACCCGCTAAGGCAAATGGCTGAACAATTTCTTTGTGACTTATTCTAGAAATTTCCTTCTTTCAACGGCCTGTCTCCATCTGTAATGTGTCTATGTGACTTTAAATTTTTACACCTTCGTTAAACACCATGAGTTGCTAGTGATAAATCTACGCAACGATCTAGAAATGAACGTTTGACATGGTGGATGAGGTTCATGTCATATGACACAGTTGATTGTGTCAGGAATAAAATAAGGAACATTTACCAAACATATTAATAACTCTAAGTGATTAATACTTCGTTGTGTGGGGAATACTTTAATGCTTTTAAGACTTCTTAGGAAATCTGCGAGGTTCATATTTAGTCTGTTATTACTACTGTTCCTTGGATGTTGATTGTTGCTGCATGTCAGAAACAAGATCATCGAATGGCGTACGGTTGAAAAGAACGTGGGACGTGATCTGAATTGTGAAAATACATTCGGGAAACCTTGTTAGGTAGATCTCTTCTCTTTCTCAGTCGTTGATAGCACATGATATCTGGAATGGGACTATCAGGTCGTACTGGTCTTAGTTCCAAATTTACTGCTAATCCTAGCCCACCCAGCTAGCTCCGCGGTCTAACCCGCTGCTTGCCGAGCGGGGACGTGCCGGTCCCCGGCATGAATCCGCCCGGCCGATTAGTGTCGAGTTCCGGTGTGCCGGCCAGCCTGTGGATGGTTTTTCAGGCGGTTTTCCATCTGCCTCGGTGAATGCTGGCTGGTTCTCCATATTCCGTCTCAGTTACTCTATGCCGGTGATTGCTGCGCATATACTGTCTCCACGTACACGTACACCATAATTACTCTACCACGCAAACATTGGCTGTGAACCACTGAGGGCTACGGCGGAAGGAAGCATCTCCGTCGTTTCTAGGTCCCCGGTTCAATACACCAATACACTACACGCTGTTAATCCTGATCGGGTGTAGGGCAGCAAGAAAATCGTCACTCGAACGCAGCTGCGCACTAGCAAGGCGACTGTACAATACTAGCAGCGGAAGGGAAATCTGCGAAGACCGATAATGAATGACCTGATACCAAAACTACACGCATGTTACGTACAATTCAATGAAATCATTATTTCATCTTGTTAATATTTTGATGTTCGTATTTTCTTGCTACGGTGTTTAGGAAAACCTTAATATAAGAAAATGAATGTATGACTCTTTCGTTGAGCGTATGCCAAGAACTAAAATTTTTCTCTGCTGTCACCAAATTCAGTTTATGAAGCCACTTCGTGATTGCTCAAGGGAACAAATAGTATTACTTATGATATTTAAATCAAAAATAAAATGACAAATCGAAGATTAATGTCATATACTAGACTCGCTTATTTTATTGCAGTAAAAGTTGAAGTTAACACGACACAGAACATGACAGCTAAGGGTCTAGAAAGCAGCAACAAGTATTTCTAATATTATCTTCAGATTACAAAAGTGTGTATATATTATGTGAACATATTCTCTTTACGCAGATTCTACGGGGTCCAATTCGTAACATATGATTGTCTTCAAAAAATAATTTATTTGTCCCCGTTATGGTTATGAATTAACGAAATGCCTTGGAGACGATCTGCATCGATACAGCAACACATCTGACCTACAACAAGGCCTGCCCTGCTAAAGTTTCTTTCGCAGTGCTGTTGGCGGAAATAGTCCTTCTTTCTCCATTTGAAAGAGTTTGGAGAAGGCGATAGTAGTAGGGCAGCACCATTTCTGGATTGGACGACAGCTGAGACAATTTCGTACGTCATATTCCGCTGAAAGTAGCATCAGCACTTCTGTATCTCCGAGACCATTTCAGGACACATGGCATCTGGCCACAGGACAAGGCCAAGGAGGGGAGTGGAGGGAGAGAGAGGGTGTGTCCTTCCCGCCCCCCATGCCGCTGAAAATTGCATGAACTAACTCCTGTTCTCAGCACGCCCGCTCTGTATTCGTGGGAGTGAGAGAAGACCTCTGTTTGCGTGCAAGTCGTATCACGTTTACAACAGCATCAGCGCTTCCTTGACTGTTTCAGAACAACGTTCCATGCGGACAAGAAGGGTAAGTATAGGGGTAGGGGGCTGGGAAATAATGTCATATCATCATCAGCAGTGCCTTATCTCTAAACCATAAAAGGCTTCATTACATCAGCAGCAGCACATCCGGCCGCATGCCAAAGGTGTGTAGGGGAAATACTAAATGTATTTTTCCGAAGCTGTTTCAGAGAGGAAGACTGCACTGTAGTTTCTTCTCTATATTCTCGCACAGATGACAAAACGGTAGATATCGAAATAGACGACAGAGAGATAGAGAAACAATTAAAATCGCTCGAAAAAGGAAAGGCCGCTGGACCTGATGGGATACCAGTTCGATTTTACACAGAGTACGCGGAGGAACTTGCCCCCCTTCTTGCAGTGGTGTGTCGTAGGTCTCTCGAAGAGCGTAGCGTTCCAAAGGATTGGAAAAGGGCACAGGTCATCGCCGTTTTCAAGAAGGGACGTCGGACAGATGTGCAGAACTATAGACCTATCAGTTGTAGAATTTTGGAACACGCATTACGTTCGAGTATAATGACTTTTCTGGAGACTAGAAATCTACTCTGTAGGAATCAGCATGGGTTTTGAAAAAGACGATCGTGTGAAACCCAGCTCGCGCTGTTCGTCCACGAGACTCAGAGGGCCATAGACAGAGGTTCTCAGGTAGATGCCGTGTTTCTTGACTTCCGCACAGATGATGTAGGTTTTATTGGTGAATATACGCCCTGTGATGCAAACATTCCATGTTGGTTGGATGTGAAGTGAGATGCCGATGCAGTAGGGGATACGATGTGTGAAATGGGTGGCCACAGCAGACCTCTCCCTACACCTCCCCCATGGGTGAGTGGAATGCTCATCTCGATGTTGAGCCCCAGGGCCATAGGTGACAGGAGACGAGGGGCAGTCGCATTCACAGGATCCACCTCCATGGCTGTAGGGACGCCTGCTTGGGGAAGAGGGGCATCAGCATCCCCAAGGGTCGACAGTTAAGGAAATAGCAAAGGATCACACTGGGGGGGGGCATAGCTGGTTGGTGTGCCTCCAACATACTGTGCCATCGTTGACAGTGACAGCCGCCATAGCACGGCCGATGAGTGACGAAACCCTGGCGGGTACCTATAGGGGAGAATTTAGTGTGAACAACATCCCCCAGACCAGATACTGCAGAGAAAACGAGAAAAGATGGGCGTAGAGAACACAGAAACAGGAGAGACAAGGGGGACTGAGGCGAGAGGCTGTGAAGTTTTTCAGCAAGGGATGACCCACCATTAACAGTGGACCAGTAGAAGGACAGAAAAATGGTAAGTGCGTCGTCAAGTGAGTAATGGAGACGCAATTTCGACATTTTGTCTTAGAAATTACGGACAAGTAGAGGTGGCGAGGGGACGCCGACTAGTGCTGTTGATAAGAGCGACATGAGGCTATCATGTGGGTGATGCCGGCGTCCATTCCAGGACATTCTGACAGGCAAGCTATTTCGTCAAGACTACCTCCATTGACCAACTGCAGGATCTCCAAGGCCCCTTGGTGGATGGAGGGTAGCAGCACAATCCACCACGTTATCACTGAAGATGAGGAGGACCCCATCTCTCACAAACAGGCCCTGGCATGGTGCCAGAAGTCCAAACATCTGGGTGCAGCAGCTGACGACTGTCTTATGGCTAGACATGCTGAAAGGGTTGGGTCTTCTGCCATGTAAGGTGAAACTAGCTTGGCATCTAGTGGCAAATCAGCTACTGCCTTGGCAGCGGCGTCTTACAGTGGAAACTGGCAACTGGGTCAGAATCGAACTCAGGGTCAGTGTCCATCAGGAGTCGAGAGAGAAGATGGCATGCACAGCTGTGGCCTGGAAACGAATGTTGTAAGAATATTCTGCAAGGAACAATGCCCAGCAGTGGAGGCAGCGAGTAGTCCTCGTTGGCATGGTGGATGTAGCGCTGAACAACGAAACAAGAGGCTTGTGATCAGTGTATAAGGTGAAGCCACAGCCATAGACATAATCTGGGCGCTCATCTCTGTTGATGATGTGAAACAAGACGACCTCCACACCATAGTATGAAGCATCAGTAGGCAAGGTAAGAGGCTTGGTGGAATCATAAGGGACAAGTAAGCCAGCATCAGGAGAGAAGACTTCAGATAGCCAAACGCCCTATCACAAGCTGACAACCAGTCCCAGGAAACATTCTTACATAGGAGCAGTGAAGTGGTTCTGCCAGAGCTGCAGCATGTGCGACAAAACGGCGGTAATAACTGAGTTGACCCGGGGCTGATTTGAGATGGAAACTGTCCTTCAGGGGCGGGGGGGGGGGGGGGGGGTGGGGGGGTTAGTGCTGCTGCTGAATAGCCTCGACGTACTGGGGCATTGGTCATATGCCATTAGTGCTCAACACTTGGCTGGGGCAGCACACCGGAGGAACAAAACAAGACATTTCTCCTTTTTGCAAAGTAAGCTGGCACATGAAGAACGTGAAAAATGCGCTGGAGGTTCCATGCCAAGCCTGGGTGGAGACACAAGTGACTAAGGTGTCATCAAGGTAGTTAGACAGCCGCAGAATGTCTCTTGTCAGCGTTTCCTAATAGTACTACAAGATGGCTGAAGCACTGGTGACCCCAAACTGGAGGTGGTTGTAACAGAAGAGCCCAAAAGGGGTATTGATTACCAAGATCGATTTTGATGACTCGTCCAAAGGTAACTGGAGGTAGGTGGCCTGCAAACAAAATTTTGGCAAACACCTTGCTGCCAGCCAATCTGGACAGGATGTCATCAGCCTTGGGTAAGGGATAGGAGTCAATAACAAACTGAGCCTTGACAGTGGCCTTAAAATCCTCAGAAATGTGAAGAGAACTTTCGCAAGAACCACAATGGGTGTAGCACAACGACTGGGGTCAGGATGCCTCAGCCTCTAGGCAACAAAGATCCTGCTGTAGTTTGTGACAGAGGGCAAATGGTACTGAGCAAGCCCTGTGAAACTTTGGGAATGCCGAGGGGAGGACTCCCAGAGATGTGGCAAAGAACACGTCTGGGTGGTCATCCAGAAACTGCAAGTGATTGTCTGCAGACAGTGTCTAGACAGCCAGGCCTGAGTCAAGTATCTCAAGGACCAGTAAGGGAAAAAAATCCATTCCCAATAAATAGATGGCCCTGGTGTGGCAAGGACCAAAACCCGGGTTGTGACATTGTGAGTGAGGTACTGGACCTTAGCCAAGAACCAACCTGTAGTCAGATGATGTCATTACTGTAGCTCTTCGGGGAAGTACGGAACGGACAAAGCAGCAGTGAACTCAACTGATGGTGGGAATCCCCATCGATTACGGTGATGGGGACCCCGAATCCACTTGAAAAGGGAGAGGAGTGCCATTCAATGGCACAGTCAGAGAGATCACATGAAGCAAATTGGCGGCAGCAGGTCCACCTCATGCTCTACCGAGTCAGATGCATCCAAAGCAATGTGGTCCTTGGCCATCAATGACGATGAAAGATGACCTCAGCTTTGTGACCCTCCTTTCCGCGGTAAGAACAGGTCACCCTAAAGAAGTAGCAATCTTGCCTCTGGTGTGTGACAAAGCATTGACCACAGGAGGTAAACCGTTGTCACTGCTGCTGCTGATGCCGCTGCGGCTGTCATTAGTGCAGATGGAGACCGGTGCCCTGGTCCTGAAGAGCGGGTGCAGCCTCAGGAGAGGGCCTCATGCGCCACTGCGGCGGCTGCAGTGATGTGAACCAGTGTCACAAGGGGCAGGTGGTGAAGACCTGCGCCAGGGACTACAGGGTGGAAGCAGAGCGAAAGAACTGCTCGTGAGCTTGCATAATGCATAAAAGGGTGTCTAAAGAGGGATCTCTCAACTTCAGAAGATCAGCCCATTAGGTATCATCTGAAGCATTGACAAGAATCATATAACGAATGAGTGCCGAACCATAACAATTCTTGCAATGGGGTTTGCCACAGAAAAAACGACAGTGAAAGGAGACTCCTTGCAGTGTAGCAATCCATTCCCTGTATGACTGTGCGGGAAGCTTCTGGCAACAGAAGAACTTGTGACATGCCACTGCTATATGGACCTGAGAGTCAAAATAATCCAATAGGCTAGAAGTCAATGCCTTGTATCAGAGATCATGAGGTTCAGTATCTACAATTGTTGCAGAAGTTGATAAACTTCTGGGCCCACATAGGCGAGAAAAAAATGTGCGATGATGAACGTTACCAGTGACATCATGACAAATAATGTGTTGCTCCAGATAAGCGACGTAGTTGCTCCAAGGCTCAACAGTTTTGCAGAATTTGGGAAATGCACGGGGTGCTGCATGGAGTCCCAGAAGTGGGAAAGTTGGGTGAGACCCCTTCGGAGGCACGTCAGAATGGGGGAGGGGATGGACTTGCCTGTAAAAGCTGAATAATGAGCTTGTTCGTAATGAGCTTGTTCGTTTGTTGCATTCGTTCCAACAGCGCTATGACTCGCGCTGTGGGTTCATCAGTACCTGGAATACTATCTGCCATAGTGCGCAACAACCAAGCAGACGCAGGAAACTTTTAAACCATCTCATCGCCACTGAAGTATCTGCACTAGTAGAATATAAATGCGGAAACACAAGTCCGAAAACAATTTATTGGACTCACCAAAACGAAACAATACCACAGTCTCAAAAAGGAGATAAGACTCTATCCGAACTGCATATCGACGCAAATATAAAATAAATAACAATAGAAAAGATCCTACTCTTCACGGGGAGCGAGCACAATAAACAATTCTACAATGTCAAGATGTACGTCGACTATACCAATTCCATCTGGAAGACATCGGTCAGCTAGAAGAGGCGTCTAGCTGTGACTGCTGGAGTGGCTTCCAACCGGTGAGACGAACTGTCTTTTACCGTCAGTTCGCAGCCCTATGAAGCCCGTTTGTCAGATGTACCTGCCGGAACTATTTGCGATCACGTGCCTGGCGTTTCAAAGTAGTTCCTGAGCTAGTTACAACCTCTGGTGAACCTGTTCTGCAGGCTCGACGAACGGTTAGCGGTCCCTGGTGGCTGTTGGTGGAGCCCTTGTGTTGTGGTGTGTTGTGTCCGCCAGTAAATATTTGTGTTGACAACACAGATGACGTAGGTTTTCCTGGTGAATATACGCCCTGAGATGCAAGCATCCCATGTTGGTTGGACTTGAAGTGGGATGCCGATGCAGTAGGTGATAAGAAGTATGAAGTGGGCGACCACAGCAGTTCCCAAGCAACAAGGTGGCGTGTAACATTAACCGATCCCTATGCCCATGAGTTGTAGAGAAGTCGGTCGCAAATTTACAAAAAAGCACTAAATACTTGAGGCCCAAAGAAGCGGTTTAACTATTACAAATGAAGCCCTTACAAGAACATACCAAAAAGCAGCAACATATAAGAAACTATCAGTTTCCTACCTCTCGTAATGGAGGTCTGTATTCAACAAAAGAGAATATGAGAATTAAAAGCAGCCTCAAACTCTAATCAACAGGCTAGTCACAATTACAGTCAGAAGCTCAGCAACAAAGACAGCAGACAACTGTAAGGCCATCAAGCTATGTGTTTGCGTATATTACAATAAGCCATGAAGGAACGAGCTTACCTCTACAAAACAGGATCCTAAAAGATTCTCACGCCCCTGAGTTGCTTACACGAGACTTTAATAAGGAAATCTATAACACAGTTGGTATACTTATTAAACATACAAGGATTAAATCAACTCCACCACAAATAAAAAATAAAAGGCCACTTTCGACTCAGGTGTTCATAAGACTAATTAAACATTTCGGCTCAATCCAATGTTCACGTAGCCATTCGCAAGAAGACTCAGACCCACTTACACGACAAAATTGTTTGAAGAATAGTAAAGGACTGAATTTCAATTAACAACACTCTTATTAAAAAGATAGTGGACACCAACATTTAAATAAAACATGGTAACCCTCAAACTAACCATGAATACTATAAAAGGATAAATAACATTAGTTCAATAACTGCCTTTGGCCACTGTAACTGGAATTTAGTGACCAAATTACACATACAATAAATAACGCAGGAAACCACCCTTATGGAAGTACTGGAAAGCAAAGGTACCGATTAATAAGAAATACTAATAAACGAAAAGAGGGTCTCAATCAGTAATCACATTTAATTTAGCCCTTCAGGAAGCCACGAAACCTGGCAAAGCTAGAAGCCCTCGTAGTACGAGCGCTGTCCATGAAAGGCGGAAAAGGCGAGGGCAAGTTTAATATTGTCAGGGCAGCATTAAATATCCAGTCGCACACAGTACTGAATCATCTGAGTCACAAACCAATGGATCTGAAGTCGAATGGAATTCACACAACCGGACCCTGTCTCCCCAAAAATTGCACCAGGTGAGAAACGCTGAAGTCGTGAGCAAAACAAGCACCCGAGACCTACAGCTGCCGTTGGTAGTACGGTCCGTTGGTTGTCCTGGTCCACCGTACCCAACTGTTAGTTTGCCATCGTCGTACGACTCCCTCCGCATTCCGCTGCTTCCTCGATGCACCGCCAGAGATGTTGCTTAGCAAGGAGAATCAATACACAGAGGGAAATGAGGCAACATAGACACACAAGATTACGGAAGGCAGGGGAGAATCGATAGGGTGCAGTCGCCAAGGCTCACTACTGATGCAACTGAGAACACCAGCTAGCAGCAACAGCTGTGCCGCGTCTGCTGGAGACATGCACGCCAGGAATCGAGTTCACTTTCTGGATCGTGTGTGCACAGCACAAATATTGGACGATTGGGATTTTACCATGCACAGAGAGGCTCAAAAGGTACCCTGGATGCAAGTCATAATCGACCTCTGGCACTTTCATCGTCATATTGATCATGTCTCCAATACTACTTCTCCTATTTCTTAACAATAGCACTGATGACGAATGTTAACCAGTTACTTCAAACCTGTAAGTGAAGAGCTGCAAAACAGGAAATGATTAAATGTATAGGAAGTTCTGTTATTGTTGGACTACATGATGGTGTAAGCAGCCAGCCTAGAGCATGTGCTCACACCACAGGTGGCCACTTGAATCTTTGTGGGGCCGCAGTCCTGAAAAATCCTCAGCACTCACTCTAAGCACAATATGTATAATGCCTAATTCTTGACACCTGACACCTGAATAAAAGTTCCTAAAGCAAGACATTCTCTCTAAGCATACCATTGTACAGAGATCTTTCATTGCTATAAATGCTAAACAAATGCAATGAACAACGGGGGCAGAAACTCGCAGGGCTGGATACCACATGTCATGGCATGTGGAAGATAGCCTGAAACTTCACCAAGGAGAAACATAACATTCCCACTCTACAAGGACAAGGTGGCCCAGCTTTCTCTGTGACAGACAAGGCCGAGTTTATGCCCACACTTGCAGCGTCTTTCATGCCGAATCAGGCTCCTTCAGATCCAGTATTCGCATTCGAAATAGACCAGGAGGTTAGAAGACTTGTAGCCCAGCCGTCGCACGATGAAATCAGGCACACTAGTACTAATGAAATAATTTGGGCTGTCAAGCATACCAATGCTGGGAAAGCCTCTGGACCTTATGGCATTCAAAACTGTGACCTCTAGGAGTTCATGGATAGAGCTGTGGAATACCTTGCACACATAAGGAATGGCAACTTAAAACATCAACACTTTCCTGACTTTTGGAAGGCAGCCAAGGTCCTGGTGTTCAGTAATTACACCTCCCCTTATGTCCTGTATTCCCCTCTCAATATCTTCATATACTTCCTCTTCTCTTCATCACCTGCTGGCGTCATCGGCATGTATACCTGAACTATGGTTCTTGGTGTTGGTTTGTTGCTAATTCGAATGAGAACAACTGTATCACTGAACTATTCGCAGTAACACACTCTTTGCCCTAATTTCTAATTGATAACTACTTCCGTTACACCATTTTCTGCTGCTGTTGATATTACTCTATAGTCATCTGACCAGAAATCCTTGTCTTCTTTCTGTTTCACTTCACTGACCCCTACTACATCTACATTGAGCCTTTGCATTTCCCTTTTCAGATATCCTAGATAACTACCATGTTCAAGCTTCTGACATTCCATGCTCTGATTCGTAGAACATTATCCTTTCATCGGTTATTAAATCTTTTTCTCACGGTGACCTTCCCCTTGGCAACCCCCTTCCAGAGATCTGAGTGGGGGACTATTCTGGAATCTTTTGCCAATGGGGAGATCATCATGACACTTTTTCAGTTATAGGACACATGCCCCTTCGATACATGTTGTGTGTCTTTAATACAGCGGTTTCCATTGCCATCTGCATCCTTCCATTGATCATTGCTGATTCTTCTGCTTTTAGGGGCAGTTTCCCACCTCAAGGACAAGAGAGTGTCTGAACCTCTGTCTGTTCCTCTGACCTCTTTCACATGGCCATTGGCAGAATGAGGATGGCTTCTTATGCCATATGTCTTTGCCCACCAATACTGATAATTAACAAAAATTTAAGCTGTGGTGTGCTTCAAACCTAGGACCGAGATCGTTTTAGGTCCCAATCAAAAACACTACCCCTAGACCACTGTAGCTGCCAAAGAACACTGGAAAGGAAAGTGCTGACAGATGCTGCATCAGCATTAGTGCCCAGAGCTGGTCGTGCCCTATTTCTTGCAGTGGGATTAGCGTTCCACTAATAAATTCTGGCACCACAAGGTAAAGTATATTTTAACAACAGTTTATTAAAAACCATCACGTTTTTACAGTGAAAAAATAGGTGAATAATAGAACCAGAGGAAACAAAAATTTTAATGACAAAAATATCAGAATTTCAATAGTGAATGAGGAATAAAGATCAAGAATAATCCAGTCAAACGATTTAATGATAAATAACAATTGGCTCTCACAACTAAACTAAAAGTTTGGACTTGTGTCACTCACAAACTAAGATTTACAAATCAAATTTCTGCCAAACAGTTAATGCCCTTGTGGGTGTATTCTTAGACAGGAAAGGAAATCAAATGGCATATTTAACAAAATGGCTCAAGGCCTAATGAAAGATAATGTAATTTTTTTTAAACTTAGTTTCAGCAGTATTCAAATAAGCAAGACATTGCACAGGTTAACTGAACTGAACTGCACACACTACCTAGTTCACAGTCAGTGAAGGCGATTGAAGATTTGCCTAAAATTCCACAAAAATGAAGGGAATGCATTAGAAATATAGTGGGAATTACAGACAATGGTCAAGCAAAAAACTGGTTGAGCTTAAACTACAGGTCGCCTGTAAACGGCGTATCTTTACTTATACAGAAGAAATATTTTTTATATGATCACGTAAAATGTAGAGAATTGAGAAATACAAGTGAGATAAGATGTTATAGACCAGAATTCCTAGAATAATCATACATTAAGTGCACAAACACTGGAACTAACATTCTAACCAAAAACAAATTTTAAAATTTTATTGATTAGCAACTTTTACAGCATTTTAAAAGAAAAATATGTACTGAATTAATTGCCATGGTCTATTTGCACAAGCTTTCCAATTTTTGAAGATACTTTAGAATTTCCCTGTAATTTGGCGAAAACGCAACAAGTCCATAAGTAACTATACAACAGGTTCCTGCTCCACAGTGGCCAAGTAAAGTATTAACCTGAACTTACAAAAAAGGACAACCTTACTCGAAATTCCATAATTTACTGAAAGGAAAATAAACCACCTATAATTTAGATAACTGAAATATTCCTGGCGAGAACAACGTCTAACATCAGAGATAAAATACAAAGGCAGTTGTTGTTGTTGTTGTGGTCTTCAGTCCTGAGACTGGTTTGATGAAGCTCTGCATGCTACTCTATCCTGTGCAAACTTGTTCATTTCCCATTACTTACTGCAACCTAACCTTCTGAATCTGCTTAGTGTATTCATCTCTTGGTCTCCCTCTACGATTTTTACCCTCCACGCTGCCCTCCAATGCTAAATTTGTGATCACTTGATACCTAAGAACATGTCCTACCAACCGATCTCTTCTTCTCGTCATTTTGTGCCAGAAATTCCTCCTCTCCCCAATTTTGCTCAGTACCTGCTGATTAGTTACATGATCTACCCATCTAATCATCAGCATTCTTCTGTAGCACCACGTTTCGAAAGCTTCTATTCTCTTCTTGTCCAAACCATTTATCGTCTATGTTTCACTTCCATACATGGCTACACTCCATACAAATACTTTCAGAAACGCTTTCCTTGCCATTGCCAGTCTACATTTTATATCCTCTCTACTTCGACCATCATCAGGTATTTTGTCCGCCAATAACAAAACTCCTTTACTACTTTAAGTGTCTCATTTCATAATCTAATTCTCTCAGCATCACCCGACAAAATTCGACCACATTCAATTATCCTCGTTTTGCTTTTATTGATGTTCGTTCTATATCCTTCTTTCAAGACTGCCCATTCCGTTCAAATGCTCTTCCAAGTCCTTTGCTGTCTCTGACAGAATAATAATGTCATCGGCGGACCTAAGAGTTGCAGTAACAGTGCAAATACACACACGGAGTGGAAAAGACCAGTGGGTAGCAGGCCAAAATAAAAATTTAAAAATAATTAACAGACAGGTGGCTGGTTCCAAAAAATTAAAGAATTGACAAGTAATACGGACTTAATATGTTCAGTGGGCCAGTTTCCTTATCAAAATTAGATGTACATGGTATTCACGAAGATATACAGATATTTTAATATGTTATTCTACAAGTAAAACAAAAGAAAAAATTCATATAAACATAGATATGCAAATGTTTCGTTACGGAGTTACTGCTAATAAAAGATGTTACCTGAAATTTAGCGACTTCACTAATATGAAGCCATCGTAAAACTGTATATGGTTAAAGTAAAGCACGATTTCCATTTATTTAGTTGTTTTTGATGTGGTGAATCTCATAAAACATGGCTCAGACTTGTATCTGCCGTAGTTTTCCAGCACATGCAGAGTAGCAAAGACGTAATTTCATAAAATTTTTGAATTCTTTACTACTTACCCAATTTCTGTTTTAAATTCCGGACAGTTGCACAAAGTTTTAGACAGAAATTCTAGAGAATTTAATTTTGGAAAAAGATGGTAATAACGTTAACTGAAACTATATGAATGTGTCAGATAATCTGCTTTTATTAATACCATTGCACACGTGAATTCATATTAAACCGAAGAAAACAAAGCTCAGTGTTCAGCAAGTTGTACTGTGTGCATACAATTTCACAATACATTCATAATAAATGTTCAAAATTTCATCAGCGAGTTTAACGCATTTAGCTGCACGTGTATGAAAATATTTTGTTGTTCCTTTCAGTTTCGCAGGGTTGCTCTTACTTTAGTCCCTGGATGTTCTGAAAAACTACTGCAGATACATGTCTGAGACAGGTTTTATTAAATTCACTAGACCAATCACAACAAAATAAATGGAAATCGTGTTTTACTTTAACTTCGTACAGTTTTGCGATGGCTTCATATTAGCGAAATTGCTAAATTTCAGGCAAAATCTTTTATCAGCCGTAACTCCGTAACTAAACATTTACAGGCCTATGTTTATATGGAATTTATTCTTTAGTTTTATTTGTAGAATAACATGTTACAATACTTGCATATCGTCGTGAATAAATCAGTATTTTACCAGTCGTATAGTAAAACTGTTTGGAGAAAGTCACAATGAATTCGTTGATAAACAACTGATTAAATACCGGCTAATCTGCAACGCATACACATGAACAGGAGTAAACATTATTGAGCTTAAATATAAATCAATACACAAGTTTTAGTAGGCCAGAATATTAAATCAACAGAACCAGCATTAAGGGCTAACAAGGGGAAGGCCTCAGACACGGCCAAGCGATTCGGCTCAAATTTGGCATGTCGTTTGTGTACACCTAAAACGAAGGATCGAAGGATTATTAAGATATTTTGGCTCAACATTCCCCGCCCCTACCCCCTCTGGTATTTGTGAAAATCGGTCCTAAAGGTTATGATTAGCAATCGACTCATAATTGGTGGGATCGATAGATAATTAATTGTAAACAGAGCATTTTTCATCATTAGGTATGGGTTCCACATACGCACATTTTTCCCGAAATCTGGGAAAGAAACTTTTACAACTGCCGTTTCTGTACCCACATAGCAAACGCTTTTCTCCGAAAGCACCGAGAGTGCCGAGAGCGCAACGGCCAAGGTAACTGGATGGGAAGCCGAATCTCGAGAAAACTGTTTGGTTTTCAGTTTTTTAAGTTTTAGTTTTTCATATTAGAATTAGTAGGGATAGGTTGGTTAATAAGGGACGCAACTCAAACGGAATAATAACAGTAATAAGGTAGGCAAACGAATTTCCCAAACGACGTGAATTAGTGAAGAATTAAAATTTTAAGCCTTGCCACGTGAAAACAACTCCGAGTAAGAGTACTGCGAATCCCTCACGAGGGACCACAGATAGCCAACCCCGCGACGCTTGTCCACAGCGAGGCAAGGGACAGAATGTACGCGAGGAGAGTTATGTCGTCCCGGTTGCCTGTTCGTCATATCATAGTCCTGAATCTCAAAGAGTGAGGGTGTCCAGCATGAACATTATAGAAGTCAATCGGAAAGACTTGTTTTCCGTCATTAGGCTGCGGCGGACCTCGAGGATAAAAGTTTTGATTTTCATCGCTAATACGCCGAATAAAATATGTTTTGTTAAAGAATACAGTGATCTTCTGTAAGTAACATATGACTTGTACTGTATGTAGTTTGTAGTAATTAGCTTTTCTGTTTATGCCGTAGTAAATAGTTATTGTTTGTTGTGTCATATATTTCAATTGCATAATCTGGATAATGGAGGATGTATACCCTTCGAGCAGCGCTGAAGTATGTAGTTGGGAGCCTGTCACAGACGGCGGCAAGCGAGAATTTACCGAATTTGTATTTTGGTTTTAAAAGTTTTGCAAAACAGATTTATTATCAATGCACTACCGAAAGCAGGCAGTTCTGTTTCTCGGCGTTCCAGAGTGATGGGAACGGCTATCGTCGAGCGATTTTTGGAACTGACGAGCAAAATGATTTTTGTTGATACTGAAGAATTATACCATGCAGTCGAACCAGAAGGTGATTCAGTTGAATATATCATGACTAGTGAATCGCAAATGGTCACCGCATTTTGTAAATGTCCACGTTCCAGGCAATCTGTGCTTCATTTGTTCCCCACGAGTGTTACGAACACGTTACTAAACGATTGAACTACAGCGCTGTAACCCTTGAAGTAAAAGTAAAAGCGTTAGCGCTAGCCAGGAATCATCCAAACTGGAACCTATAAACACTGCCAAAGAATGGAGGAAAACAGCCCTGGAAAGGAAGAGAGACTTAAAATTGTGGGAAAAAGATGTCGGTAAAGAAGGGACAAGATGTGACAAATAGCAGGCGATAAATAAGTGGACATACGACCGATTTGTCGAATCTCGTCATCGTAACGAGAATGTAACAACGAGAATACTACAGGAGTGGGCAGCAGGTATAGCGCTTCAATATACGATCAACAAGGATTTTACGATAGCTGTATCATTATCTTGTGCAAGGAGTTTCAAATTCGTTTCCCACAAGGGGGTAGAAAATAAAGAAGATGTACAGAATGTGGCGCTCTTTTCAGTACGCAAACGGCGCCACTTACGACCGGCTTGAATCGTGATTACGTGATCAACACCGATAAAACAGGATGAGAGTATCGGGTGAACATTCGACGCTCATTACCGTATGAGGGAGAAAACGAAATCTTGTCGCAGTTGGTAGTAAAAAATAGACTAACACATTCGAACACGACGTAATGTGCCATCGCAGCCTCTGGAAAAGTGTTGCCTACAGTTTTCGGGTGTTTACAAGAAACCAATCTTACATTTGGTCTTCGGGTTATAGAAGGGGTCAATCGCTTAACCGACTCGTTAAAATTTACATTACTTGCTCCAAATAAGGGAAATTGACAAATGCAATTTATTGAACATATCTTGAGAATGTTTTAAAACCGTACGTAGCTGATACTAAGTTTTGTCTAATATTGGATTCATGGGGTGGGCAAACAAATTCTCTAATGTATGATACCATGCTTATAGATGGCGAGGATCAACCGACGTGCACGATAAAGTAATGCCCCCAAATTGCAGACCTGTGTGCCAGCCGTGTAATGTTTATTTCTATCGCCAGGTTAAAAACTTTATTTCGAGGCTTCAGAATTGCAGTGTGCTTCTGGAAACCTAGAGGGAATTAAACAACCGCACGGATGTAATAACTACTCGCAACATAATTCACAGTCCTTGGCAGGGACAGATATCCATGCAACATCTAAATAGCAAATGATGTGGCGAATTAGAGATTTGTACATGTAAAGGACATTAAAGACCGTAGGACCCATGTTCAGCTGGTTAAAAGTTTTAGTTGTTGTAGTCGACTGGGCGATTTCTGTTGGACCGTTACTAGGCGAGGTTTCCACGTTAGTTGCCTAGCAAAGATTATTGCAAGGTATTTCAGTGCGCTTTTTAGTTGGATGAGATGGTCATAAATGGTGAGGTAGAAGTCATATAGAAAGAAGTTGCGCAGATTTTGGAAGAGCTAGTCTTAGTGAGCCATGTGCTATGTGGTATAATAATTCAAGTGTATGTGGAGGGATAGTTTGGATTTCTGGAGTGCGGTACAGAGGGCGAGGAAAGTGGTTCATCAACTTACTGAAGGAGGTGGATGGGGCGAAATGGTTTGGATATATCGGAAGTGTATATGACATTAAGGAGAGGGGACAGAATGGAACCTTGGGCCACTCCTTCTAAGCGGTGGAAGGTACAAGAGTTACTGTTGTTAAGAATGACCTAGGATGGACAACTGGTGAGAAAGGATGCGCTAAGATTGAAAGCTTATTGAAAGTCCATAAATCTGGGTTTTGGAAAGGAGACTGGAATGATCATATGCATCCCCTAAGTCAAGTGAAACAAAAACGGAGGATTAACAGTTGGTGAGCCGTTGGGAAAGGATATTGGTGATGTTCAGGAGTTGAGTTTCAGAAGAGAAGGAGAGTTGGAAGCAAATGATATTGATGCAGATGTTGGTGGACGTATGGAGAGTGGATGGATTCAAAGACCTTGCTAAATGCTCCACAAGTAGGTATTAGTGTTAGGTTTGTTCAGTTTGAGGAAAAGAAGGATTGTGAAATCTTTCCACAGTAGCCTGTGGAAGAGATAATCGATAAAGATAAGCAAAGGTGATGAGAAAGGAGAAAGGGCATTCCATGAGGTGTGTAGGCAATACAATCGTGACGAGGGGATGTGTTGTATTTCGTATAAGGTACTTGTTTTATGTCCCGTGTTGTGAGTGCTTAATTCTGTTTGTGGTATGTTGTTCAAGTATCAAAAGCCGGAAGCCAGGGATGCGACTGAGCAGTCCGTGTATTTGTGGAAGCAGTCAAAGTGAGGATCGTAAAGGATGGAAATGATATCGGAGAGCTACGATGTGGAGTGAAGTGTTTTGTATAAAATCAGTGAAAAACGTTCTTGATAGCGATGGTTATTTTATTAAAATGACAGGTTTCGTCATAGGCTTAGGCTAAACATTTTCAGCGACTGAAGTCAACTGACTGTTCTATGCATCTTCAGCTGATGGTGCTCTCTGAAGATGGCCTAGGCCTAGGCTGAAACCGGTCATTTCAATAAAATAACCATTGCGTTCAAACCTGTTTTTTCACCGACTTCATATAGACTGCAAGATCGTTGTTGTCCCTAAAATGTTACCAAACATGCTCCTGTAGTTTGCTCAGACCGTCAGGAGAAAGTTGGGATGGTTCGAATAACGAGAGATGGTATGGGTGTCAGTAAGATGACGTAAAGCTCTTTAGTTCTTGGAAGAGTTAACTGGGAGTGTAGCATTGAGTCTGATGCGTGCCTGGCACAAGTCCCGGTCTTTTTAGAATTGAGTAAATTTTTAATTTATCACTGCATTTATCAGCGGCGTGTGATTGCATCCCAGTCACGAGACCGTAGAAAATAGCGATGTAAACAGTGATATTCCTAAAGAAAGAGTACATGTAATGGTGAGAGAGTGGGCGAATAGGGTATATGGCTTTAGTAGAGATATGAGCGGAGATAGTATTTGGCAAGTTCTGCTGCAGGAAGGCTGTGGCCTGGAGGATATCATTGGGTTGCTGGAAGGCCAGAGGGTGGCTCTTATCTGGGTATCCATGAATTCCCAGTAGGCACTCCAGTTAGCAAATGTGCAGTCGTAGACCACTTTCGGATGGAGATGGGGATAGTGAACATAAAAACGTGGTAGTGTATAAGATATGGTGAGAAGGACAGATTGGTAGTCACTCCCATTTGGGATCAGGACTTCTACAGTGAGGTGTTCAAGGAGGTTGGGAGATGTGAGCGTAATGTGAAATTTTACAATCCTCAAATACATCACAAAGGGCAGTCACAAGAAAACGCAAACACATACTTGTAGTTCACAATGATTTATTACACATATTCCCAAAAATAGTTTTACAAAATATTTTACAAGACCAGCCTTCCAATAGGCACCAATAACTGAAAGCCTTATACAGTCTTTACAAGAGTATATGAAATGAAACAACTTAAGCAAAGATCCTTCCTTTTAAATAAATAACAAACAGTCCCAGGTAAATATAGATGACAAGCATAACTGCCCCGCATTTAACAGGAATTTATCGGGACTAAATCCCCATCAGTTCAAACGGATAAAATGGCTCCAAGCACTATGGTACTTAACATCTTAGAACTACTTAAACCTAACTAATCTAATGGTATCACATACATCCATGGCCGCGGCAGGAATAAAACCTGCGACCGTTGCAGACGCGCTGTTCCGAAATCCCCATCACTAAAACAAGCAACAGTAGAGAATATTAAATAACAAATTTGAAGTAAAAGAGCAAATTCTCCAACGGGAACCTTAGACCAAGAAACAGATAATAGAACACGGGAACTCCACCAATTATGTAATGACTTATTCCACTGAACTCACTCGTGAAATTCCTTTCAAGTATAACAACAATATTTAGGCAGAAAAGACAATCTTAATAGTCAGTTTAAGTTCCACGCAACAGCGGGCACACCGCAACGGATGAACCACCCTAATACAAGAATGACCAAACTACTAGGAACAGGGGACGCACCTTGGCGCAGCCCTAACACATTAATGAGAGTAATCCCCAAATAATTACAAGAGAGAATACTCAACTGCTGTCAACCACTGGGGCGAGCAGCGACTCTGACAGGATACATCCAAGTAACGCTGAGCGTCACCAAGACCCAGCTGGCCGAGCTAACGGTGTCCAAACATATTTCAGTCAAGGCGCCGCCCCCTGTATTGGTCAATCCGCAAATGATTGTGCCCGCCGCTAGTAGAACACTGTAACACAAATCCTCTTATTTCAGAGTTATGCTCCCCCTTTATATCTAATACCCCTGACACATGCAAGACCTCAAAAAATAGCAAGGAAAATTTTTTACTTCTTACAGCTCATAATTATTTACGCTTACAGGTAGCCAACAATATCAAACATAAAGTCTTGAGAGGTTAACGGCCTGCCGAACCAATAGCATAAAAACCCATAATACAAGACACCAAAGTCACGGCCCCTTCAAACGGAGACCACAGGATAAATCATAATATACTCAAGTAACATTACAAGCACACCGTCTTAACATTGGACGTGACCTGCACACTATCCTAGGATGACTCATGAAACCTTCACAATATTCACGCTTAATGCTCCCGTCACTGAGCAGTGTTTTACACTCTTAACACCACTACTCAACATATACCGGAACCAAAAGTGAATTCCCTATTCCCGCCACGGCGGGGATAATCACATTCAAATTACTATCCCTGGCTGTGAACACAAATTACGATCAGATTGCTCGAACAGTCCACGGATAAACCAACGGGCACAATATTTCGGCGATCAGACATGCCGCCATCGTCAGATGCGCTAACGAACTGAGCTCCTGGGGACGGGCGCGGACGGCGAAGAGAGTGTCCCGCAGGGGGAGGGGGATATTGCCTTAGAGCGGAAAACCAAGAGAGCTATAGCCGGAAGAGACATGTCTAAATAGCGGCCATAAGAGAAAAACCAAAGAAAAAACGCACTTTCCAGAACGAACGGGATTACTGCCCCTACTAGATAAGAGAATCACTGACGTCAGCGACTCCACACGGCTCAGTGAGGAAGACATCTGGGGTGTCGTTTTCAGGACATGTGTACTGTACAGTAGGGACAATGTCACATTCGAGAGAGTCTGTAAACTGACGCTCCCGCCGGAATTCTGAAGGTGACCTTCTATGGATATCGAGGTAAGTAGTAAATAATATAGGCGGAAAAGATACGGTCGATGTGGGTGAGGAAATCATAAGGGATGGGAGTATTAAGTCAGATGCAGACAGCAGCACACGTAACAGCTAGGGTTTTGAAGAAGAGGCTGAGGATAAGGTTTATGGTGGGATTATTGAGGAAGAGTTGTGGCCAAGCAGGGATGATTTTGTGGTTGCTCATTGCAACAGGGGAATGGATTATCTGCACGGTGGAGGATATAGGGTGAAATGCTGATGGTTTGATGTTGTTAGAGGAATGTTTCATTTAGGGCAAAAGTATCGATGTTGTGTTGAGATAGGTGCGCGGGAGGGGGGAGGGGATTTAAATCGGCCGCCCCCCCTCCCCCCCCCCCCCCCCTCAGGAGCTCAGTTCGTCAGCGCACCGGACGATAGCGACATGTCTGATCGCTGAAATATGTGCCCGTTGCAAACGATGTACCGGCAGTATACCTGTGGACGGTTCAAGCAATAGATACGCCGGGAGAAACTGAAGAATCATACTATCAGATTGATCATAAAACACAAGATATAGCAGATGTCCACCGTTAGTAACAGCAAACGACGAGAATCCAAACAGCATACAAAGGCATCCAACATCAGGTAGTACAATATACATCCTTTCTAGTACATTGGAGGCCATCACGACATTCCCGCCGCCGACAAACTTCTCTAATTATAACACAGAGCAGCGAGCAACCAACGCTCCTCCGTAACGTCACTCCACGACTCGCCAACACAACTGTTGCCCAAGCAACGCGCAAGCATGACCACTATTGCCTTAGAGCGGAAAACCAAGAGAGCTTTGGCTGGAAGCGACACGTCTAAATAGCGGCCAGAAGAGAAAAACCAAAGGAAAAACGCACTTGCCAGAACGAACGGGATTACTGCCCCTGTCGGCCGGTGTGGCCATGCGGTTCTAGGCGCTACAGTCTGGAACCGCGTGACCGCTACGGTCGCAGGTTCGAATCCTGCCTCGGGCATGGATGTGTGTGATGTCCTTAGGTTAGTTAGGTTTAAGTAGTTCTAAGCTCTAGGGGACTAATGACCTCAGAAGTTAAGTGCCATATAGCTCAGAGCCATTTTAACCATTACTGCCGCTACTAGATAAGAGAATCACTGACGTCAGCGACTCCCTACGGGTTATTGAGGACGACATCTGGGGTGACATTTTCAGGACATGTGTAGTGTGCAGTAGGGACAATGTGACATTCGAGAGAGTTGTAAACTGCCGCTCCCGCCGGACTTCTGAAGGTGACCTTCTATGGATATCGAGGTAAGTAGTAAATAATATAGGCGGAAAAGATACGGTCCATGTGGGTGAGGAAATCATAAGGGATGGGAGTATTAGGTCAGATGCAGACAGCAGCACAGGTAACAGCTACGGTTTTGAAGTAGAGACTAAGTATAAGGTTTATGGTGGGATTATTGAGAAAGGGTTGTGGCCAAGCAGGGATGGTTTTGTGGTTTCTGATTACAACAGGGGGATGGATTATCGGCACGATGGAGGATATAGGGTGAAATGCGGATGGTTTTATGTGGCTAGAGGAATGTTTCATTTAGGGCAAAAGTATCGATGTTGTGTTGATATAGGTGCGCATGAAAAGGGGTCTGTTCATCTGCGATTAACGGAGCACCATGATGGGGCTTAGGAAGTGGTTTCTGTGGGTGAGGGGGTGAAAACGTTTAAATGAAGTGTTGAGACGGATTACAACGAAAAGGACTTGGTTCCGAAAGTATGTGTCCTGGGTGTTGAGGAGGAAAACAGCAGGCGACAAGAGAAATTTTTTCAGGGTATACAATCATTGGAACAGGTGAATATTTCGGACGACAAAGGTGAGAAATCGGATGACGTTTTTCAGGATGGGACTTTGACAGAATGAATTATTGCGATAGATAGGATGATCAATAGGATGGATGGGTCCTGTTTATTCTGGTTTGATGCAGTACGTGAGGTGAGTATATTTACAGGTGTCAGGTAGAAGGGGAAGCGAGGTTGGGACATTGTTTGAGAAAGTGGGAGTCTTTAGAGTGAGGACATGTATGGAGATGCTAACAGAGCGAATGAGGTGGTAATTATAAACAAGTCTTTTTGGCAACAATATGACTGGGGAGTGGGTTTTGGAGGGTTCTACTTTATGCCAGTGATTGTCAGTCAGGGCTTTCTTTGTGAGAAGGTGAATCGACAGAGTGGGCAGGCTCTGCAAAGACACGTGTGAGTTTGATGGGACCCAAGTCATTGATATTGTGGGCTGAACAGATGTCTAATACAGACTTGGAACTGAGTTCAGAAACTACATCCTATGATGTGATCTCAGGGCCTGTTTTCATTATCGCTGCTGTGAACATATGGGGATGGTCAGGAGTGTAAGGTTGTTTGGATGTGGAAGTGGTGCTGAATGGAGTGAGAGAGGCGTGAAGGTCAAAAGTAACACATAGGATATTTAGGAGAAGGTCGGAGTGGAAGTTGGGATTTGTGGATTTGATAAGGACTGAGTCTTTGCAGTGGATGATTTGAGTGATGAGAATGCGGGGAATGCAGTTTTGTATTTCTACGGTGAGGGATTTGGCATTTAAGAATTTTCAGGCAGGGCTGGAGAGAATGGAAGTGAAAACAGCTGGGGGAGAAGGTGCATGGTGGAAAATGGTGCCCACATGTTCGGTACATACGGAGTTGTTGGCGGTTTTTTGTCCTTTTTATGGTTTGTGGTGCTGTACTAGGGTCTGCGTTGGGGCTCTTCTGTGATTTTTGTATCTCTTTGGTAATTGGAGGACTTCGGACATATCCTTCAAGGTGGTATGAGCAGGTTTGGTTGCATGTTGATGGTAATATGGTTTGAGGTTTTGCGACCATAGCTTGAAGAGTTGTTGTTTGGCAGGAGCTGCACGGGAAGTGGCTGGCGTGGAAAAAGTTTGAAGTACGGCAAAGGGTGTAGTGGAAAAGGTGGAAGGGGTCGTGGGAAGTAGGCAATGGAATAGAGGTGGATAGGGACGATATTATTGGAAATGAAAGGTGGACATAGTGTGTAGGCCACAGGAAGTTCTCCACGTAGTGATAGTTGGAGCAGGCTGACGTGTCCATTGTGGGTTAAAGAAAGCAGGAGACAGAAGGTCGACGATAATTGCTCGCGGCTGAGTGTCGCTTGGATGTTGGGGGATGGGATTACCAACATTCGGTGTGATGTGATTATAGCAGATGCGGATGGTTGTGGTGGCGGCAAGTAGACTGTGGCGGTGTCGGGGTCGGTGAGGACAGCAACGGCGGCGAAAGAGGTAGAGAGAAGGCTACTCTATTGCTGCTGCAACGTTAGCAAAGCACCCGAATACAATAGCCACCCCTCTTCAACAGTGGGAAGCAAGAATGTGCTTAAAACAACAGCGTAGACCTTTGCTGTGATACTGCCACGCAAAACAACAAGGGTGCAAGCAACCTCCATGAAAAACACGACCACACCATAACACCACCGCCTCCGAATTTTAATGTAGGCGCTACACACGCTAGAAGATGACTTTCAACGAGCATTGTGTACTGTGATTAGTCACTCCACACAATGTTTTCCAACTTTTCAGTCATCAAATGTTTACGCTCCTTACACAAAGCGTGGCGTCGTTTGGCATTTACCGTCGTGCTGTATGACTTATGAGCAGCCGCTCGACCATGAAATCCAAGTTTTCTCACTTCCCGCCTAACTGTTATAGTACTTGCATTGGATACTGGTGCAGTTTTTAATTTCTGTGTGATGGTCTCGATACATGTCTTCCTATTGCACATTACAACCCTCTCCAACAGTCGGCGGTCTGTGTTAGTCAAGAGACGAGGTCGGCCTGTACGCTTTTGTGCTGTACGTGTCCCTTCACGTTCCCACTTCACTATCACATCGGAAACAGTTCACCTAGGGTTGTTTAGGAGTGTGGAAATCTCGCGTACAGACGTATGACACAAGTGACACCCGATCACCTGAGCATTTTCGAAGTCCGTGATTTCTGGGAAGCGCCCCATGCTGCTCTCTCACAATGTCTAATGACTACTGCGATCACTGATACGGAGTACCGGGCAGTAGGTGGCAGCATAATACATCTAATATGAAAAACGTATTTTTTTAGGGTGTCCGGTACTTTTGGTCACTCTTTTTCAAATTCTAAAGGTGGCAGGGGTAAAATACAGGGAGCGAAAGGCTATTTATAATTTGTACAGAAACCAGATGGCAGTCATAAGAGTCGAGGGGCATGAAAGGGAAGCAGTGGTTGGGAAAGGAGTGAGACAGGGTTGTAGCCTCTCCCCGATGTTATTCAATCTGTATATTGCGCAAGCAGTAAAGGAAACAAAAGAAAAATTTGGAGTAGGTATTAAAATTCATGGAGACGAAGTAAAAACTTTGAGGTTCGCCGATGACATTGTAATTCTGTCAGAGACGGCAAAGGACTTGGAAGAGCATTTGAACGGAATGGACAGTGTCTTGAAAGGAGGATATAAGATGAACATTAACAAAAGCAAAACGAGGATAATGGAATGTAGTCAAAATACATCGGGTGATGCTGAGGGAATTAGATTAGGAAATGAGACAATTAAAGTAGTAAAGGAGTTTTGCTATTTAGGAAGTAAAATAACTGATGATGGTCGAAGTAGAGAGGATATAAAATGTAGACTGGCAATGGCAAGGAAAGCGTTTCTGAAGGAGAGAAATTTGTTAACATCGAATATAGATTTATGTATCAGGAAGTCGTTTCTGAAAGTATTTGTTTGTAGTGTAGCCATGTATGGAAGTGAAACATGGACGATAACTAGTTTGGACAAGAAGAGAATAGAAGCTTTCGAAATGTGGTGCTACAGAAGAATACTGAAGATAAGGTGGATAGATCACGTAACTAATGAGGAGGTATTGAATAGGATTGGGGAGAAGAGAAGTTTGTGGCACAACTTGACTAGAAGAAGGGATCGGTTGGTAGGACATGTTTTGTGGCATCAAGGGATCACAAATTTAGCATTGGAGGGCAGCGTGGAGGGTAAAAATCGTAGAGGGAGACCGAGAGATGAGTACACTAAGCAGATTCAGAAGGATGTAGGTTGCAGTAGGTACTGGGAGATGAAGCAGCTTGCACAGGATAGAGTAGCATGGAGAGCTGCATCAAACCAGTCTCAGGACTGAAGACAACAACAACAACAGTGTGTATTGCACAGTTCGCGAGTGAAAATTGAAAAACTTGTAAGATTACGCGTGTGTTCGTGTGGGAGGCAGCAACTTTGCTCCAAGCCTCTCAGGACCCTCCGAATGAAATCGCGTTAGTTAGGTTAGAGGACTCGCTTTCGATATCATACCGGTTCAAATCCTCCTTCCTCGTTCACGTATTCCTACCGAAGCGTCAGTCCTGAAGTAACTCTGAGCAGCAACATGAAACGTCTAGTTCCAAGGCAAAAACGAACATCCCTACATCTGAGTAATCATATAGGAAGACGGAGATACAGTAGGAGATAATCACGAAGAAGGAAGAGTACCAGAACGACGGATTTGATAAAAAGCCTGAAGAAACCCGGTTCACTTCTTAATTGAGAGGAAGGGAACAATGAGTCGTTAAGTGAGGCCGGAAGTACATTAGGACAGAGCTGCTGTTAATAACGCTGTCACGGAAACAAAACCAGTTGGCTGCAGCGTTCACGCACCGCGGTCAGGCCGTGTCGGATTCTGCCGGAGGTTCACCAGGTTGCCTACAACTCGGCGCTGACCGGAACGGCTAGGCGGTAATTCAAGTTGATGGAGCGATCCGCGATCTATCACAGCTGTTCTTGCAGCCGGCTTATGCGAATGAAGGGCAGTTAAAACTTTCCGCTTCCTTCTTTCCTGGAGTACTGGTGAAAGCATGGGGTGGGCGAGCCATTGCTTTGCATTATAGTCCACTGTCGATTGGCGGTATTTGTATGGACGCGTGTAATTAATGGTCCAACTTGCGGAGACGGGCACCACCCTTCGTGCCGCCCCGAGGGACGGCGCGGAGAATCGATGGCCGGATGAACAAAGGGCGCACACCCTCGCGGCCACAGCAACGAAATTCTGCCGCACTGCCTGCCGGCGAAAACCCCCCCTAAATCTCCCGCCACTTTTTTCTTCCACGTCGCACAGTAGTTGCCCCTCTAGTTCGATTGTAGACGGGAATTCGATGGCATTCTTTAAATATAGAGTGAGAAGCTCCTGAAGATATGTGTTATTTACTGCGGAAAACTACGAACGTAAATCAGGATGGGAGGGTACCTCGGTGATAAAGGGTTCTGGTGTAAATTTGTAGTACACCGCGGACGGCGGCGGACTGCGCGAGACGCTGGAGAAAGCGATAATTCCGGCCGCGCGGTGAGATATTGCTGCGACGGCGCAAAAGTACCGCCCTAAACTCCCGCTGTTTGTTCGCGGAGGAGCGGCGCGCCGGCGGGAAACAAATTTCGCAGATAGGCGGTCCGCCCGAGCGGGATTTCACCGCAGATTACAAGTGGCTCGAAGATATTTGCGTGCGGAGTCCGTTTCTACAGTACAGCCGCAGCTTTCCAGTGCTCATTCCGCTCGTTCTGCTACCAGCACTTCCGTTAGAGAGAGATATGCGAGCTACGCCTTGGCAGGCTCGGTGCAGGTTCGGATTACTGCTTTATTATACACAGGCTTTAAGAAATGCGAGATATTGACTGGCGTAGAGACAGATCACTATGCCAGTGCTCTACGTGTTCTATACCATTAACAGTATACCGAGGAGCATAAAGGCGGACGAAGCACTACAACGAGCCAGCCTGAGTGGCCGAGCGGTTCTAGGCGCTACAGTCTGGAACCGCGCGACCGTTGCGGTGGCAGGTTCGAATCCTGCCTCGGGCATGGATGTGTGTGATGTCCTTAGGTTAGTTAGGTTTAAGTTGTTCTAAGTTCTAGGGGACTGATGACCTTAGAAGTTCCTCAAGTCCCATAGTGCTCAGAGCCATATGAGCCATTTTTTTTAAAACCACTACAACGAGTAGTTGAGTTGTGCATCCAGACAGCTAAGAAAGACCGTCGGCAGTTTGGTGACAGGGACAAGTTCTACGTTGCGCATTCCCAAGCCAGCCCCTTGCACCGCCATATCTCAATTCTCGACGATAAGCAACTCTATCAGTTTATTGAGATTAACGCGACTAAACAATGAGGCAAAAAGTAAAATCTTCAATAATTATGTTCTGTATACAGTTCTAAATGAGTAACTTACAGCTCAAAACCGCAGTGTTTCCAGCAATAACGTGATCCCTTTTCATTGTTTCATTGCTGAAAAGTGATAAACCATATCGCACAAAATAACAAACTCAAAATACAATCTTTATGTTACCGTTTACAATGCTAGAATGAGTTGCTTAATCTAATAACTGTCAGTAAGAAACAAGCGTCTCCGTTACAGTGAGACTAGCATTGTCATATCAAAATTAGGGAAAGTGATGTGGCTGACACCACAAGCAGTTGACATGGTAAACAGACGTCGCAAGTCTCTGTTCGAGGCAGAACTCACGGACTGTTGATTGAGTCCGACCTGTAGCTGATGGTAATTTCATCTCGATGGTGCAATAAGGTTTTAACCGTTCAACCTATGTTCGCAAAGTCAAAATGTGAACAGTCACCTGATAAGTGACTTTAGTTGCTGTTCTGAAGTTATATGTTTAACTGGAACAACACCTACAGCCTTAGACGATTCTAGCTTAGATGAACAAAGTTTGTGACACATTTTTACGTCATCTCTCACCTTGCTGATGGTACGTAGGACGAGTCTTAGTATCTGGTTGTGAACTTTAACAGTGATATGTTAAATACATGAAAAGAATCTGAGTCGCGAATATGAGCAACCATCAGTTGCACAAAGAATAATGACAACGAAAACTCGCACCGGAACGCGACGCGAATACGGGTTTTCCGCTTTACGCGAGCTTTCGCCTTAACTGTTTCACAAAAAATGGTTCAGATGGCTCTGAGCACTATGGGACTTAGCTTCTGAGGTCATCAGTCCCCTAGAACTTAGAACTACTTCAACCTAACTAACCTAAGGACTTCACACACATCCATGCCCGAGATAGGATTCGAACCTGCGACCGTAGCGGTCGCGCGGTTCCACACTGTAGCGCCTAGAACCTCTCGGCCACTCCGGCCAGTAACTGTTTCACAGACAGGATCAAACCTTCGTATGTCCCACTGTCACCTTCCCACCTTGCACATTTATGTGAGTCCCGTACTGGGAGATACTTATTTTGTTTTCTCGTCAGACTGCCTTGGCTTTTTATGTGAAAGACGTTAGTGAAGTGTCTGCATTTCACAGTGTCTCCAAAGGTCGACTCATTGTTCATCACACATTCGCAGTTTGTGAATATATTTTATGATTCAATGCAGCTATAAATTATCGGCAAACATTGCGGTTTGAACCTTACGTTATTTATTTACCACTCTACACAGAAAAGAATTACTGAAATTTTTACCTCTTGCTTTACTGTCAAGTTGCGCTCGTCTCAAAATGTGACACAGAAGCTCATCATTGTGAATGGAGCTACTTCAGCATCAGGGGTGGGATGAAGGGAAAGCCCAGAGTAGTATCTTGTCCTACTCATACCTACTGTTTAACTAACATAACTGCTCGTTGTGGTCTTCCGTCCACCTTTAACCCACTCGGTATACTATTCGTGGTATTGGACACTTAGTGATCTATCTCTACGGTAGTCCGAAGGAACATTGCACCCAGTACACTAATGTAATTGCTCTTATTAATTGTAATTAATTTCAATAAATTTGTTGTTGATTCTGATACTAGTTATCCTATCACAGAACTATTTACAGCAACTCCCTCTCTGCCCTACCTTCCTGTTCATAATAAATCCAATTCATGTTACATCATTTTCTACTGCTGTCGTTATTAATCTACACTAGTCTGACTAGAAATTATTCTGTTCTTTCCATTTCATTGCAGTGACCACTCCTTTCAGATTTAGGAGCATATATTTCTATTCTCACAGCTGTGAAGTCCCCCAAAGAACTAAATATTTGACAACTCCAATCAAGAACAACTGTCCACATGAATAACTTACTAGATGTTCTCGGTGTGGCGAAGCAGCATAAATCAGTACAGACAAGTCCTCCAGTACACACTGCATACCAGTTATGTTTCTTTCAGAGTATGCTGGTCCATACTTAGCAACCATATACAACCTCTCTCTCGTCGAAAGGCTTCCTTAAGGTTGGAAATTGGCACTTGTCAGAACAATGCTCAACAAAGGAAATGGAAGAAATCCTTTCAAATACACATGCACATCACTGACGTCGATTTTCAGGGGGATTTCGGAACATATACTGGGGTCGTGCAGTACTAACTACGATCTATTGAAAACTTGGATACAGAAAATATCTTTCTTGTGAAACATAAAACAACAAGTAATCAGTGCTATCGGCAGGGGATCATTAATTGCTTCCGTATTAAAAGACTTCAGAAGGCTTCTGATACCATTCTTCACTAACGGCTTACCGTGCGGAAAGTCTTCTAGTAAAACAGAAGTGATATCTGGTATTCCCGGAAGTGTTATAGCCAGTCTGCTGCCCCTAATCTACACAAATCATTTAGGGTACAATATGAGCAGCCCTCTTAGATTGTTTCCAGATTATGCTTCCGTTCACCATCTATAAAAGTAATCAGAAGGTCGAAAACAATTAAATATGCGTATGGCAGGAAAAGTGAGAATTTACTCAAAGTAATATAAAACGAGAGGTCATTAGTACTAAAAGGAATCCGTTAAATGTGGGTTACGCACTAAGTCACGCAAATCTAAAGGCCACCAATACCTAGGAATAACAACCACTATCAACTTAAATCGTAAGGAAAAAAGAAAGTGTCTTGAGCAAAACGAAGGATAGACTGCGTTTCATTGGCAGAACATAAAATGTACTAGATCTATTATAGAGACAGGCCACTCTTGCTTTACCGTCCTCTTCTGGAGCACCGCTGTGCCGTATGGGATTCTTACCAGACAGTATCAACGGAGGACAAGTTCAAACAATTGGAGCTCGCTTCTTACTATCTCAAAATAGGGGAAAGCGTGTCAGGGATATGAGACATAAATTAAGGCGGCAATCATAAAAATAGAGGCGTTTTCATTTTTGGTGAGAACTTTTCACTAAATTGTGATCACCGGCTTTATCCTCCGAATGTGAAAGTATTTTATTAACGCCCGCCTACATACGGATAAATTATCATCGAAATAAGAAAAATTAGAGCTCCCACGGGAAGAGTTTGTTTCCCCGCTTTCTTTTCGAGAGTGGAACGGTGGAGAAATAGTCTGAAGGTGGTTCGATGAATCCTCTGACAAAGCATTTAACAGTGAAGTGCAGAGTAATCATGGAGCTGTAGACGACTAAGTATCCTAAAACATAAAGATCTTTTCAATTCGTAATTGTTTCATTAACTAAAGCCGAAATTTCCATTATTTCCGCCAGCAGCATGACACTATCATCTAAATGCAAATGGTCTAGGAAATAATGTTCCTGTGGCAACCTCCCCCCACACACCCACCCCCTCACCCCTCCCGCACCAGGATGGTGAATTAGCTGTCGCTCGAAGCCTAGTTTTGATGGTATAATAAATTGGTCAAATTTAAAAAGCGATTGGTTGCCTTTTATGGCCAGCTGGAGTGGCCGTGCGGTTCTAGGGACTACAGTCTGGAGCCGAGCGACCGCTACGGTCCTGGTTCAAATCCTGCCTCGGGCATAGATGTGTGTGATGTCCTTAGGTTACTTAATTTTAATTAGTTCTAAGTTCTAGGCGACTGATGACCTCAGAAGTTAAGTCGCATAGTGCTCAGAGCCATTTGAACCATTTTTTTGTTGCTCCCCACGTAGCATGATGCTTATAACTGAATGCGTAATGCATGGGTCTTTATAGTCTAGAAATTACGGAAATAAAAGAAATGTTCAAGAGAGAGATTAAAATTCAGGGTGAAGGGATATCAATGATAACATTTGCTAATGGCATTGCTATCCTCAATGAAAGTGAAGAAAAATAACAGGATCTGTTGGATGGAAGAATAGTCTAATGGATAAAGAATATGTGTTCAGACTAAATGGAAGAAAGCCGGAAGTAACGAGCAACAGGAGAAATGAGAAACATAACGCCACAACATCATGAAGTAGAAGAAGTTCAGGAATTCTGCTACCTGAAAAGTAAAATAACACGTGATGAACGGAGCAAAGTGAACATAAGAAGTAGACTAGCAAATGGGCGTTCCTGGTGAAGAAAAAACATAGGGCTTAATTTGAGGAAGAAATTTCTGAGAATGTAATTTTGGGGCACAGCATTGTATGTAGTGGAACATAGACTATGGGAAAACCGGAACAGAAGAGAATCGAAGCATTCAAGATTGGTGCTACAGATAAATTTTAAAAATCAGGTGGACTGATAAGGTAAGGTATGAGAAGGTTCTGCGCAGAATCGAAGAGGAAAGGAATATATGGAAAACACTTACAAGAATGGACGGGATGATAGGATGTTATCATATCAAGGAGTAACTTCCATGGTACCAGAGTGTCAAAACTGTACAGGAAGGTAGAGGTTGGAATACATCCAGCAAATAATTGAGGATGTAGGTTGTAGGAGCTACACTGAGATGAAGTGGTTGGCACAGGAGAGGAATTCGTGGCGGGCCGAATGACGCCATTCAAAAGACTAATGACTAACAGCTCATTTGCTCCTGGGAAGGGGGGGTAGTTTGGATGGTTAAAAGTTGATGCTTTGAGGCAACGCACAAGAGACATTGGTATGTCAAAGATGCTGAACATTTATGAACAGCGTACTTTTCAACTTCAGTTAAGTTTCAATGGCACTCTTTGGCTCGGCACTTGTGGCAGCATGCTAGCGTCAACTGGTATCTATCTACCAGCACTAATTATGTACTAACTAGTATGATAACTTTTGCCACAATGATGGAGAAACTTTATTGTTGCAATTATAGAAGCATGGACAATTGATGATGACACATGGCGCCAAAACGCGTAGTGACAGAGCAGATACATTAAAATGTGACTCTAGCAGCAAAATTTGTCATATTTGCAAAATTCGTAACGAAATCATTTCGCATATACAGTAAACAGCTGTCCAGGACAGAGGCACTCAGAGGCAGACTCTTTTAAATTGTGACACATACTTTGCGACATTTCGTCTACACAAAGATACTATTTACCTTTCATATTCGACCAATAATGATTATCGTGTGGAAACTAGAGTCCTACTGGACAAGAATGAAGTTGAAATTCGGCCATGTAGTCGTCCAATCAAGTACACCACGTTAAGATGAAGTGAATTACGAAAGCAATAAACACGCAAGTCAAGATATTTGGTTCAGAATTTCAATTCTAAATAAATAAATAAAAGAATGTTTGAGCTCCAAGTAACTACGTAAAGCTTACTTTGTAGAAAAATTATGTTTTCCGTCAGTAGCGATGAAAATATTGGGTATCTGGATGAGAGAAAATATTTCTTTGCATTCGAAAGCAGTTGATTCTTTTTTTCTGTGATAAATTCTGAGAAGGGTGCACACGTGAGTTAGCTTTGCCACAGCTGAGCCGCTTTTCGCCTCAAGCTTCTTACGAAGTGCGCCAAAGAGGTTTATAGTTGATGGTGGGGCACAGATGCGCTGTTTCTCACACCCACGCTGCCTGTTGCCGTAACTTACTTATATTGACGAAATGGTTGGAACTATATAACTCATTACTCGACACTAAATTTGTGCACACAACGTTTAACTACATAGCACGTACATTAACAGTACTCCAGGTTCCAAACCCCTTTTACGAGTAGTATAATACTGTCATGTGCTGGTAACTCTAACAGGAATTTCAAAACAAGGAATACTGAAACGAAGACGGCTTGAATGCCGCAAGGATACCGAATAGACTACAACGTCTTTCCAGACTTTTGCTTCATCAATACTGAACAATATGTCGTGCAACAGTGGAAAAGAGACAGAAACAGAGAGATGAGAGCAGAATAGGATAAGGAATGTAACGGAGAAGGGGAAAGAAAATTGTTACTAGAGTGAAAAAGAAGAACGAAAGCAGGATAAGATAAGCAATTTGAAAGAGAAGGGAAAATAAAGTCATACAACCCATTGCTCCGTATCCAGTGTGTATGTACAGTGTGGAAGCGTATCATCACTACTTTAATCAGCAAAATAGTCGACTCAGTGCAAAACGACCCCTTTCTACAGAAGTTGCTACACAGAACAAGATGGCGAAAATTATTCATTTCGCAACATTCCTCACCCTTGCGGCAATTGTCCTTCCGCACCGTCTCTCCAAACCACACCACACCTCTCGCAGGGCTCGTGAAATTCCCAAATTTTAAAAAATGTAAATTGTTATGTAGAGACAAAAAGACTGAAAACCCCGCCATATTGCACGGATTAAGTATTTGTATTTTCTGCAAATTGCAGCTTTCGCATATGGGACAGCGCACCTGCCTCACAGAAGGCATCTGAAAGAAACAAACAGTGAATCAAATATAGTTCCCTACCAAGCGCGAAGGGTCACGTAGAGGGGACAGTTCTTGTTCATTTCAAGCGTGCCACGTTTCGTAACTCATGTCAAGCAATGACAGTTCTCTGTTTGTAAGAAAGCTGTTCATAGATGTCAAAAGTTTCTACCCTCTTCGTGGTTCAAAAACATTGAGTGCAGTTTCCCCACATTGTCCGAACACTACACGAGGCATGCGATTTCCCTATCTGTTGTAACTACAAACAATACCTTTGTTGACACTCCAGGTCAACTTCCTTTCCTTATCCTATTTCTGAAATGGACTTTTCAGAGTCACCACTGAGTGAGCTGTATTTCTGATCCAACTTCTCTCTACTTATTAAATAAACAGTGCATAATCCCGTTGAAACAGTCTTTTTGTTTTCTGCTGAATCAAATATTGGAATCAAGCCAGATGGAGGAACTTCAATATTCTAAAATGTTAATAATTTTTAGTTTTCATAAATTTCTCTCCAAATGGACTTCCATTCGGGTTAAATATAACACAGTACACGCAGTTCTCTACTGCCCAAATCTTGAACAGTCCACTAAAGGTAATTAGTGAGGGCAAAATGACTAAAAAAACGGAATATTCGTGGGTTTTCATCGGTAAGAACCAGAACTGTAAAACACGTCTTACAGAGCTTCATAAAAGTCTAAGCTCGGCTGCTTTTGCATTACTGGAAACAACAGTCTTTTGAGCTGAAAATGTCATAATTGATGACAATTATGAACTTCGCTAAAAACAGTCATTTACGCTTATAAAACAACCGCAACAGTCGTACATTTAATACTAAAAGAAGAACTGTCTACCGCAATCAATCACTCAACCATGGAAGTCAAGTCTCACCCACAGAAGTTCCTGAAGACCCGCACTGTGACGTGAAGAATATGAAGTTATATCTTACAAGAGCTGTTATTTGTTATTTTTTGAATCATAAATGTACTGTATATTAAGAAAATTGTTGGTATGCAAAAAGGAAACATTTTTTTCCCTATTAGACATCCTTACGAAGTCCACTTTCAACTTGACGGAAAGGTTGTCAAATCATATTAGAACACGACATGGTTTCCAACGCACAAGAATTTTATGGAAATGTGTGTGTTTCTGTTTGTAGGTGTGTTTTAGTGGTTATATGTGTGTGTGTTTTGTGGTCGTTTTAGTTTTTGCCTTTGTGTGTGTGTGTGTGTGTGTGTGTGTGTGTGTGTGCGTACATGCGAGTTTGTGTATTTGTATGTATATGTGTTTCTCTCTCTCTCTCTCTTTGTGTGTGTGTGGCGGCGGGGGAGGGGGGGGAGAGAGGGATATATAAGTAATTGAGGTACGTGAGTAAGGTAGATTTCACTGAGAACTGACATTGAAAAAATAATGAAAGTCGTTTAAGACTTACATAAAACACAACCGTGTAAATGGTCAGCATGCTGCCATATTTTTCAGTGAGAAATTATCTCTCATTTTAAAGTGACGTATTTGACGTTATAGCGAGGGGTCGGAATTATACACATGAAAAAAAGTTTTGAATGACCACGGTTCCCAGAACTTCTGAAGATAGACGTTGACTGTGGATATTGTATCAGACACAGTCCCTTTGACTCTTCAGAGATGTCACTAAACCTGCCCAAAGATGTAAACAACCATGCGCCTCTTAGACGGAGAGGGTCCGACAGCGGACCAGTTCCAGTCATTCCACCAGGAACGAGGTACACGGCTCGTGTTGTCAGTAGTTTAACCATACCTAAATGGTCAATAACGCGGCTCGATCGCGTCCGCAAACTTTCTTTGCGCCAGGAAGGCCTCTAAACAAGGGAAGTGTCTACGCGTCTCGGAGCGAACCAAAGCGATATTGTTCGGACATTGATACAGAGAGACAGGAAATGTGGATGATATGCCTCACTCAGGCCGCCCAGGGGCTACTATTACAGTGGATGACAGCTACCTACGGATTATGCCTCGGAGGAACCCTGACAGCAACACCACCGTGTCGAATAATGATTTTCATGCAGCCACGGACGTCTTGTTACGACTCAAACTGTGCACAATAGGCTGCATGATGCACAGCTTCACTCCCGCTGTCCATCTTTGGAACCACGACACCATGCAGCGACGTACAGATGGGCCCAAAAACATGCCCAATGTACTGCTTAGGATTAGCATCATGTTCTCTTCACCGATGAGTGTCACATATGCCTTCAACCAGGCAATCGTTGGAGATGTGTTTGGAGGCAACCCTGTCAGGCTGAACGCCGTAGACACATTTTCCAGCTATTGCAGCAAGGTGGAGGTTAGCTGCTGTTTTGGGGTGGCATTATGTGGAACCGACCTACGCCGCTGGTGGTCATGGAAGGCGCCGTAACGGCTGTACGATACATGAATGCCACCCTCCGACCGATAGTGCAGCCATATCGGTAGCGTACTGGCGAGGCATTCGTGTTTATGGACGACAATTCGCTCGCCTCATCGTGCACATCTTGTGAATGACTTCCTTCAGAATAACGACATCGCTCCACTAGAGTGGCCAGCATTTTCTCCAGACATGGACCCTATCGAACATGTCTGGGATAGATTGAAAAGGGCTGTTTATGGACGACTTGATCCACCAACCACTCTGAGTGATCTACGCCGAATCGCCGTTGAGGAGTGGGACAATTTACACCAACATTGCCTTGATGAGCTTGAGGATGGTATGTCACGACGAATACAGGCATGCATCAATGCAAGAGGATGTGCTACTGGGTATTAGATGTAGCGGTGTGTACAGCAGTCTTGACCACCACCTCTGAACGTCTCGCTAAATGGTGGTAAAACATGCAAGGCGTGTTTTTCATGAGCAATAAAAAGGGCGTAAATGATGTTTATGTTGATCTCTATTCCAGTTTTCTGTACAGGTTCCTCTAGAACCATCTTCAGTTCCCGCCCACACACAGCAACCTTCACATGCTGCTTTACATGTGCTGTGTGTGGACGGGAACTGAAGATGGTTCTAGAGGAACCGAAACCGGTCATGTGAATAAGCATTTTTGCAATCAAGACGGATTATAAGTAGCATTGAATAACCAGTGATTGCGGTATCCCATAAGACATTATGTCTGTTTTTGCAAAGGATGCGACCAATTGATAATTATTTTGTATTAAACTCCGTCCGAACACTTCTCGTAGGGCACAATCTTGCCGATGGACCACCGTGCCATGCACAGCCGGAAGGCGTCACTGGATATGGATATGCACTATCCTTTTTTGGTCAATGCACGTAATGTATCTTGGTCTGGCTTTGTACACAGTTCGATAAACTTGTTTCAATTATTTGATCTTTTGATGACTGTACTATGCGCTAAACGATAGCGTCATCTGCGTGCTAAGTGGGCTGTCCACATTATCTTTCATATAGTTTACACAAAAGGAAAACAGGGGGGACTATATCACTTCATTCGGGGTCGTGGGATATGACTTCTCTTTCACTCGATGAATTTATACCAGTTGCTACGAATTGTGAAGTCCCTGACAGGAAATTACGAACCCAGTGGCAAAATTACGGCAAACTCCATGGGCACCAATCCAGGTGCTAGCCAAGTCCAGCAGCGCTTAACTTAAGTGACCTGAAGAGAACGGTGTTACCACTGCGGCAAGGCCGTTGGCGTCTTTGCTAATTATAGCTTGTACACTCCTGGAAATTGAAATAAGAACACCGTGAATTCATTGTCCCAGGAAAGGGAAACTTTATTGACACATTCCTGGGGTCAGATACATCACATGATCACACTGACAGAACCACAGGCACATAGACACAGGCAACACAGCATGCACAATGTCGGCACTAGTACAGTGTATATCCACCTTTCGCAGCAATGCAGGCTGCTATTCTCCCATGGAGACGATCGTAGAGATGCTGGATGTAGTCCTGTGGAACGGCTTACCATGCCATTTCCACCTGGCGCCTCAGTTGGACCAGCGTTCGTGCTGGACGTGCAGACCGCGTGAGACGACGCTTCATCCAGTCCCAAACACGCTCAATGGGGGACAGATCCGGAGATCTTGCTGGCCAGGGTAGTTGACTTACACCTTCTAGAGCACGTTGGGTGGCACGGGATACATGCGGACGTGCATTGTCCTGTTGGAACAGCAAGTTCCCTTGCCGGTCTAGGAATGGTAGAACGATGGGTTCGATGACGGTTTGGATGTACCGTGCACTATTCAGTGTCCCCTCGACGATCACCAGAGGTGTACGGCCAGTGTAGGAGATCGCTCCCCACACCATGATGCCGGGTGTTGGCCCTGTGTGCCTCGGTCGTATGCAGTCCTGATTGTGGCGCACACCTGCAAGGCGCGCAAACACGCATACGACCATCATTGGCACCAAGGCAGAAGCGACTCTCATCGCTGAAGACGACACGTCTCCATTCGTCCCTCCATTCACGCCTGTCGCGACACCACTGGAGGCGGGTTGCACGATGTTGGGGCGTGAGCTGAAGACGGCCTAACGGTGTGCGGGACCGTAGCCCAGCTTCATGGAGATGGTTGCGAATGGTCCTCGCCGATACCCCAGGAGTAACAGTGTCCCTAATTTGCTGGGAAGTGGCGGTGCGGTCCCCTACGGCACTGCGTAGGATCCTACGGTCTTGGCGTGCATCCGTGCGTCGCTGCGGTCCGATCCCAGGTCGACGGGCACGTGCACCTTCCGCCGACCACTGGCGACAACATCGATGTACTGTGGAGACCTCACGCCCCACGTGTTGAGCAATTCGGCGGTACGTCCACCCGGCCTCCCGCATGCCCACTATACGCCCTCGCTCAAAGTCCGTCAACTGCACATACGGTTCACGTCCACGCTGTCGCGGCATGCTACCAGTGTTAAAGACTGCGATGGAGCTCCGTATGCCACGGCAAACTGGCTGACACTGACGGCGGCGGTGCACAAATGCTGCGCAGCTAGCGCCATTCGACGGCCAACACCGCGGTTCCTGGTGTGTCCGCTGTGCCGTGCGTGTGATCATTTCTTGTACAGCCCTCTCGCAGTGTCCGGAGCAAGTATGGTGGGTCTGACACACCGGTGTCAATGTGTTCTTTTTTCCATTTCCAGGAGTGTATTTTATAGAAAATTCCTGCTTTTAAAGAAAAAAATAAATAAACTTGTTATGGGTCCAACAAACCTCCCCCCCCCCCCCCCCCCCCCCGCTTAGGCTTCCATGCTATAGAAAATTTCCCTTAGTAGGATTCGTATTTCTCATCTTCACAACAATCCAAGTTAGTTTCTTGTTGGTTGGTATTCTTGATATTCACAACAACCGGTTTACTTTCAGACGAAGTGATTGTTGATTTCAGTCAGCTGTTATTTAGCTTGTAAACTTGCAATGAGTTAGTGCAGTTCCCAACACGTAGGCCTCCAGTAACGAAACCAAGTAAGAACTTATTGATGTTTTGAACAATGCACCAAGATTAAGGCACTGTTGGAGGAGAGAAGAATAAAACCGAGATAAATGCATATTATAATTCCACTAAAGGTGGAATTGATACCATTGATCAAATGGCGGGTATGTACACCTACAAGAGGGGAACAAAGAGATGGCCTCTATCTGTATTTTACTCTCTCATCGACATTTGTGCTATCAATGCAACCACCATATTCATCCAGCAACATCCAAGATGTAATGAAGAGAAACAGAACAAACTGAAACTTTATCTTCTGCAAGCCAGGATGGAAATAATGAAATTGCAGGTAGAAGAAAGAAGTGCCAACGCAAGAGGGTTATCTAACCAAATTGTTCAATCAATGGAGACTATTCTACCAAAGATAATCAAAGAAGTGACAATAGAAGCACGTCAGCCTCCTGCAGGGAAAGGTCGGTGCCATGTTTGTGTAAGAGAAGCTAAAACAAAGAAGCATAAATACAACAATCTAAGTAAATCAAAACAGTATTGTGGACAGTGTCATAAACATATCTGTAACACACATTCAGAAATAATTGTGAAGTGTGTCCGGAGCAAGTATGGTGGGTCTGACACACCGGTGTCAATGTGTTCTTTTTTCCATTTCCAGGAGTGTATTTTCTACAGTCTCTAAACATTTCGGAGACTCTTACTTTTCATGCAACTATATTTTCGGAAACTTTTTATGCAATATGTAAACTTAAATATAAACTCACTCAGAGTGGGAGTGTAGGGAGTGTTATGAGTTAGGGGATTTGGAGACCCTCAAGCGTCGTCCGCCCTTCGCCTGGATCCGTATCTGCATCTACATCTGCATTTATATACCGCAACGGTGTGTGGCGGAGGGCACTTTACGTGCCACTGTAATTACCTGCTTTTCCTGTTCTAATCTCGTATGGTTCGCGGGAAGAACGACTGCCGGAAAGCCTCCGTGAGCGCTCGAATCTCTCTAATTTTACATTCGTGATCTCCTCTGGAGGTATAAGTAGTAGGAGGAAGCAATATATTCTATACATCATCCAGAGACGCACCCTCTCGAAACCTGGCGAGCAAGCTACACCGCGATGCAGAGCGCCTCTCTTGCAGAGTCTGCCACTTGAGTTTGCTAAACATCTCCGTAACGCTATCACGCTTACCAAATAACCTTCTTTGGATCTGCTCCTTTAACCTTATCTGTTTGTCGAAAGTATTTCCTGCAGTTTTGAAACTCGCTTTTCCGTGGCTCAGAGCGCTGCCGCGCCGGAGCGCAGCGGCGGGTCCGCGGTCGGTGTGTCGGCAGCTGACACGCCTCGCCGTGTGTCGGGGTGCCCCCCCGCCAATGGTGCTGACGTGTCCACTCAGAGCCACGCAGCGTCGGCCGCCCCACAAAACGACACAGAAAAAAAGAAGTAAAAGGGAAAAAAAACGCGGCGACCGGCCGACACGCCAGAAACAAAAACGAGCCGCCGTCAACATCGCATTGCTTTTAGCATTTTACTCCCGACTTCTGTTCGCCGTGTCAATTGCCACTTGTGAGTGTCTGGGCGATACGAGCCGATGTTTATGCGGACACGGCCGGCCGTAAATTGAGGCCTCGCCGCCGCGTTTCATTCACACAGTCGGCAGTGATAGCTGTTATGACGTACAAGCATTATGGTGCAGGAAAAGTGGGATGAAGGGACCAAAATATAAAAGAAGAAGCTCCGAGGACGTAAAACCACTCACCTTCAAATAAAATTGTCGTCCGGTCTGGACACAGAAAAACAAAGCTTGCACTGGTGCTGCTGCTCGTTGCGTGAACACGACTACGGGCAGACTGTGCAGCAGATGGTAGTGCCATCTGGGGCAGCATCTCTGCAAGATGTGATCGTGTTTGTGCCAGCTAGTGCAGTTAGTGAGAGACTAAGTATCGTCTCTAGTTTCTAGTCCTGTCCGTTCTGTCTAATCTGAGCGTGTTGATGTTTAATCGTCATTTTATCTAAGGACAAAACTCAGTCACTGCTTTAATCATGCATAAAGATCGAGGGCAGTAATCAAGTATAACCAACTCATAACTCTGAAATATGATTTTTCTTATGTCTGTAATAATTCTACTGAATTTAAGTCTGTAATAGCCGATAACGAGTAAACTGTAGCTAAGGGTGAGTAATAACATATAATATGTATCAAAAAAGAGAGGGAACTAAAAGAATGTAAGATCAAGTAAGAAAGGCTCAGATTAAAATACCGGGTGATCAAAAAGTCAATATCAATTTGGAAACTGAATAAATCACGGAATAATGTAGATAGAGAGGTACAAATTGACTCACATGCTTGGAATGACATGAGGTTTTAATAGAAGCAAAAAAATACAAACGTTCAAAAATTGTCCGACAGATAGCGCTTCATCTGATCAGAATAGCGATTATTAGCAAAGTAATACCAAGCAACGATGATGTTCTCTGCTGTCTTGATGTCTTCGATTACCACCGTAGGCCCCACGTAATCTCAATTCAGTGTACCCCATAGCATAATTCTGCCCTTAGCGGCCTGTTTCGCGCAGCCATTCGGCTGCCTGCCGTTGTGTAAGGACTCAACGATCGACCTCGTGTAACAAGAAAGGCGCTTTATTCGACACGCGACACGTTTCTACTGATCCACGCTGTGAATAGTGTAATCTTCACTGATGGTGTCGTTGGGCAACACGGAACATGTATGGGTCGTATGGTGTGACGCTCCTTGCTCAGCAAAAGTCTTTCAACGGTGCGCACCGAAACACTTGTGCCCCTACCAGCATTCTAGGCTGTCGTCAGATCTGCCGCAGATATCAGCCTACCCTGGATTGCACAGTGAGGCATCCACCGACCTCTACGTTTGGTGATGAGATGTATCTTGCAACACCATACGACCTACTCGTTGTTTCACCATCGTACAACCACTTTCCATAGGTGCTCGACAGCAGTAAGCAACAGGCGACCAGGTTCACCGGTCCAGAGGTTCTCGTTTCCAGCCTCCGGGCCTCAACAATGTGTCCTTTGTCGAAGCCGCAGTTGCGAGCCGTTTCTTTGCTATAATGACTACCCGTTCGTCTCTCTTCCACTTACATTTAGTACTGACTGCGCCAAAGTGCCCACAACACCACCAGGTGGCACTGAGCCTCGTGGTGGACAGTGGTAACCACTATATGCACTCTCTCTGTCAAAAAGCGCACTCGCGGAGTTAAAACTCGTATGTCAAAATTGATAGTGTTAACTGTCGCTAGACGTGTCATTAGTCGCAAAATATTTCCTTTCTAAAGAAATTACAGAAATACATACATTTTATAGAAACCAGTCGCTTTGTTCAGAAGTTAGTGTTGTGAAGTCGTGCCAGAGCTCCAGATAAGGAGCTACCAGAGAGCGTTTTGATTTGTAGCTGTGTCCTTTCAAGACTAGTGTGGTTCTTCTTCATCAAGTTCCGCAATAAGCTTATCGCAATTTCTTTGGAAGTGATGCTGGGTCGCCATCTCCCTGGCTTAGAATGTACACGCATTTTCTTAATTAGTTGCCAAGATTTGCTGAAAGCGAGATTCGCTGTAACTCCTTGCCATTGCCTTCTTCTGTGGTAATTCAGCGACTACCTTTCAAAGAACCTAATATACCTGAATTGCCCCAGCCGTAATCCCCACAACGTCACTGCAAGTCCTGATTTCGTTACAACTGGAAGAGAGCTTTTACGTCTTATTTGCATGTACCAATCAACAGGCAAGGCGTGTGTGGTTTCGCTAGAGACGCTACATCGCAAGCAGCAGCAGAAGGCGAGGCGCCAGCTTGCAGACATCTGCGGAGGAGCCTCGCGAGGCGTGGTGCGCCAGGTGTCGGCGCCGCTGGAGAGGTTGGGAGGGGGCTGCCGGCTGCCGCGGCTGCTGTATCTGCTAACCTCGTTACCTCCATCTTGCGCCGTGCCTCACTAATTAATGCTTTCATCTGGAGTTACTCGCCCCCACTCGCGGCGCTCGGGCTAAGTGGTGAGCGCCGCTGCCTCCGCCGTGCCATCGCCTGCATTCCGCGCGCCCGCCCATTACCACCACCCCAATTCTATTAATTCGAGGAGAAATCCATTTAAAGTGCTACGCGCGAGAAAGCGGCCGCCGTGAAGGATGCGTTTCTGGGAAGGGACGTCCAAGACCGGCCGGGGTAGCTGAGGTGTTTTATGTGACAACCCGAGGGGTGCGTGTCGGAGAAGGACCGACCGGAGCAGGGGACAGAACAATGGGATGCCACCGAATTAATTTATTACCATTCTGGAGCACGCCGTTATTGTAACCAATTGGAGGGGCGAAATCCTCGCAGTTCACTCCGGACCAGTTCCTAATTTCCTGCCGGTAATTTCCGTCGTCTTCCTCTTCCGGAGGCGCAGAATTATGTTTCCTGTACAGATGGTAGAGTCCACATATTACTCACAACCGCTCTTCTACTGATGTGTCTCGTTGACCAGCGACTTCCTAGATTCGTCAAGACATCGGAGTTCTCCCTATTTTATTTATTTTTTATTATTATTTACTCTGTTTCGGTTGTGGTCATGAGTCCGAAGACTGATTTTGATGCAGCTTTCCACGATAGCGCCACTGTGAGAATGCATATCAGATTCGTTTTAGAAACACGCAGTAACAGTGGTGAACGTTAACTACCTTTGAGACTAGATGTGTTGAGTTGATGACAGTCAAGAATGCTTTTAAGCTGTCAAAGACACCATTACCAACATGTCCCTGAATATGAACGACGTTGTGTTAAAAGACTGCGATACTGCACAAAGCCTTGTCAGGAATGTAACCGCTGCACATGATTGGAGACAGCGATGGCCGTCGGCCCCGCTGACCTAACGGCTCTAGCCGCTACAGTGTGGAACTGTGCGACCGCTACAACGCAGTTTCGAATCCTGCCTCGGGCATGGATGTGTGTGATGTTCTTAGGTTGGTTAGGTTTAAGTAGTTCCAAGTTCTAGGGGACTGATGACCTCAGATGTTAAGCGCCATTTCAAGCATTTTCTTTATCCCTGCGAAACCCTACATTTCAGCAGGATAATGCACGACCGCATCTTGCTGGTCCTGTACGAGCCTTTATGGACACAGAAAATGTTCGACTGCTGCCCTGGCCAGCGCATTCTCCAAATCTCTCACCCATTGAAAACGTCTGTCCAGTGGTGGCCGAGCAACTGGCTCGTCCCAATACGCCAGTCACTACTCTTGATGAACTGTGGTATCGTGTTGAAGCTGCATGGGCAGATGTACCTGTACGCGCCATCCAAGCTCTGTTTGACTCAATGCCCAGTGGTATGAAGGCCGTTATTACAGCCAGAGGTGGTTGTTCTGGGTACTGATTTCTCAGGACCTATGCACTCAAATTGCGTGAAAATGTCATCACATGTCAGTTCTAGTATAATATATTTGTCCAATGAATGCCCGTTTATCATCAAATTACACGGTCGTGTCACATTAATGTGGCCTCCTGTCAAAAGCCGGAATTACCACCTTCTGCAGTGCGGTCGTATAGGAAGAGTCAGTGTGGTTATGGAAGGTACTGACAGGGATGTGGCGCCATGCCGACTCCAGTGCCAAAGCCGGCTGTGATAGGTTCCTCGTTTGAGGATTCGTGATCCGAAAAGCCGACGATGGTGATCCGACAGATTATCGTTTGGTTGAAATCCGGTGAGATTGGTGACCAAGGCAGTACAGGAAACTCAGAAAACTCATCCTGGTGCTCTCTGAAGCAAGGAGCTACACTGGGAGCTGTGTGACACTTTCCATTATCCTGCTGGTAGATGTCATCGTGCCGAGGACAGAAGAAAATGCAAGTAGGGGTGAACATGGTCTCGAGGATAGATCCATTGTGCTACCTGGAATGATGAGATCACCAAGGAAATACCACGAAAATACTCCCCAGACCATAACACTCCCTCCTAGGCGTGGACCCTTCCAAAGATTCTTGCACAGTCGTACACAGAAACAGTCATCTATTCGATGGAGCATAAAGCGTGATTTATCTGGAAAGGCCACTTGTCACCACTCAGTGGGTAACAGATTGCGGTACTGGCGTGCGAAATCCAGCCTTCGTCGACGATGGGCAGCAGTCATCATGTGTGCATGAAGGAGGCTCCTGCTGTGGGAGCCCATATGCACCAACGTTGGCTGAACAGTCACTGAGGAGACACTGTCGGTAGCCCTTTGGTTCATAGGGGCTGCCTGTTGCTCACCAGTTCCATGTTCATTCACCCATACACATCTTCAGAGCTATCGTTCACCTTTCTTTCTTTCGCTACTGCCTTTATCCCGCATTGTGCGCAGGGTCGGCAGGGTAAGTACGGATTTGGCATGGTTAATTTTAAGGGGTGGCCGGATGCCCATCCTGCCGCCACCCCATACCCTGCCAGGACGGAATTACTGTACCCCAGCTGTCTGTGTCAAGTGTAAATCGTGAAATAGTGTGAATGTGTTTCGAATGGCTGTGAGTCGTGTAATGGAGGCGGGACGTGGGGAACAGCCTAGCATTCACCTAGGAGGATGTGGAAAACCGCCTAAAAACCACTTCCAGACTGGCCAGCACACCAGCCATCGTCGTAAATCCGCCGGGCGGATTTGATCTGGGGCCGGCCCGCCTACCCGAGTCCAGGAATCAGCGTGTTAGCGCTCTCGGCTATCCTGGCGGGTCTTCACAGTCGTCGTTCACCTCTGTCATCTATATCCCATGGTGCACCACAGTTGCCCTCACGCGGGTTTTGGAAGGCGTCGTTTTGGCATGAACGGTATACTTTAACCATGACGGCACGCAAATAATTTACAAACTTAGCCTTTTCGGAAACGTTTCCGCCACTGGGCTGTAAGCCAATGGTCAGGACCTTCCGGACGTAAGATAAATCGCTTCTTTGCGCATTGCGACAGTAACAGAACGGTTTCCCGTATCCCCTCGAAACTTTTTATATGCCACTGCTAGTGTTGTTACCCACCGTTTGTTAGTGGTTATTTCACGTTTACGTCGAACATACCCGGTGATCACATTCATGTGACCAGCCCGTGTAACTGTCTATTTATGCCGAAGGATGTGTCCTGTCAACCGATCTCTTCGTCCAGTCAAGTTATTGAACAGTAAAGGCTGCGAGTGTTAAATGGCTGTGGGTTGTGGGTGTGTAGATTCTTGTAGACCTTACTATCAGGACACATCCGTAAAGTCAGAGCACCTCGTATGAAAAAATCTGAAAATTACTTGGCCTCAAATTCCGCAAACAAGCCTTGACAGATCACCAACCAAATATTGCTTCATTGCAAAATGGTCTTCACTAAATGGTCTCTTGTCGAGAAGTTGATAAATGCAATGTATATTTCCTCACAGAAAAAATTAGCTCACAGAATAGAACTACGAATAATAATTAATATACAACCTTAAAGGACATGAATCGATAACTTGGGAAAGAGGTACCGCTACTGTCCACTTTTTTTTCAAATTACGTTTATTGGAGATATCTGACGTTTATGTGTACGCATCGTTTGACGTAACAAGTGGTCGTGTCACATCAACAGAAGTGTTCGTTAGATGGATATTCAGACAAGGAGCCATGTCCGAAGATGACCTGCATCGGGCGTACCGTTCTCAGATTCTTGAAAATAAGGACGGCCCTTGATAAAATTGAAAACTTGTGGTAAGGTCTTATGGGACCAAACTGCTGAGGTCATCGGTTCCTAAGCTTACACACTACTTAATCTATCTTGAACTAACTTACACTAAGGACGCATAAACACCCACGGCTCTTGATTTAGAAACGCGTTATTGTCTTCCTGCACGTTGTCATTCATTCAACGAATGTCATCGCAACTTTGATGTTGCAAAAAGGGAAATTGAATGAGATGACAGAAAATGTACTCCAGAGGAGTGACGTGGAAACAGGAACATTCTGGGCTTCACGCTTCGGGGCCTAACCACTAAAGAAGGGATACTACGTAAGTGACACCTTGTGGTGGCTGAACAGGGAAATGAAGTTTCAGGTATCTTCGTAAAGGCACTTAATTTTGCGTAACGGTTCTCTTGTAGTCATTGAAAGTATGCATTTCGTTGATGAACTCACTGCTTTCCATTTCCACTGCTCAAAGGAGGATGCAAGTCAGTTTTCCAGATAATCAAGCATACAGTGGACCTGTTTCAATAAGAAAGTAGTAACTAGAGGTCCCAAGGGAAATTTTACGTTACACACCTGACGAACAGAAACTGTACCTGCCACCGACCAGCGAACGATGGAGAAGATAAAGACGATTGAAGCGTACCTGTCATTGTCTGCTTTGCTGCTTTTCATTGTGGTTGTATTCTGGGTACATTATAAATAACCATGCATTCTCAAAACACACTCTTTCTTGCTATAGTAAAGATACGTAATATAAAGCTCTATAACACAATCCTCGCACTGCACACAGAAAGCTGGTTGCCTCATTAACATCATCAGGTTCGAAAAATGGGTCAACTCCAGTGAAATCAAACAGGATCACTGACGATACTCGACGGATAACGTATGTTGGTAATGCTGTATACTGTTTCTCCCTGGGACTAATTGCTACATAGAAACTCCACGGCACAATGCTTGAAACTGTCGTGTAATAACACACTTTCTGGTGTCTCCGGAAAATGTTTTCTTTCTACAACATGACCGTTTCTCCAATTCAATTACTGAACTAAGAACGATCCCTCAAAAGCTTAAATTAATTATGCAGTCCAGGTTTAACTTAACAACAATAATACATTTAGGTAGTGCAGAAAGAAGTTGCCGGAATACTGGGACAAGAAATGAGTTCAATAGCCAGAAAAACAGCAGGTCTGAGACTAAATACAGGAAATCAAACAACCTAAGCAATACTGCCCCTACGACTTATACTACAAGATAGATTAAGGAAAGGCAAACCTACGTTTCTAGCATTTGTAGACTTAGAGAAAGCTTTTGACAATGTTCATTGGAATACTCTCTTTCAAATTCTGAAGGTGTCAGAGGTAAAATATAGGGAGCGAAAGGCTATTTACAATTTGTACAGAAAGCAGATGGCAGTTATGAGAGACGAGGGGTATGAAAGGGAAGCAGTGGTTGGGAAGGGAGTGAGACAGGGTTGTAGCCTGTCTCCGATGTTATTCAATCTGTATATTGAGCAAACAATAAAGGAAACAAAAGAAAAGTTCGGAGTAGGTATTAAAATCCATGGAGAAGAAATAAAAACTTTGAGGTTCGCCGATGAAATTGTAATTCTGTCAGAGACAGCAAAGGACTTGGAAGAGCAGCTGGACGGAATGGACAGTGTCTTGAAAGGAGGGTAGAAGATGAACATCAACAAAAGCAATACGAGGATAATGGAATGTAGTCGAATTAAGTCGGGTTATGCTGAGGGAATTAGATTAGGAAATGAGACACTTAAAGTAGTAAAGGAGATTTGCTATTTGGGGAGCAAAATAACTGATGATGGTCAAAGTAGGGAGGATATAAAATGTAGACTGGCAATGGCAAGAAAAGAATTTCTGAAGAAGGGGAATTTCTTATCATAGAGTATGGATTTAAGTGTCAGGAAGAGGTTTCTGAAAGTATTTGTATGGAGTGTAGCCATGTATGGAAGCGAAACGTGGACCTTAAATAGTTTAGACAAGAAGAGAATAGAAGCTTTCGAAATGTGGTGCTACAGAAGAATGCTGAAGGGTAGATCACATAACTAATGATTAGGTATTGAATAGAATTGGAGAGAAGATAAATTTGTGGCACAGCTTGACTAGAAGAAGGGATCGGTTGGTAGGGCATATTCTGAGGCATCAAGGGATCACCAATTTAGTATTGGAGGGCAGCGTGGAGAGTATAAATCATAGAGGGAGACCAAGAGATGAATACACTAAGCAGATTCAGAAGGATGTAGGTTGCGGTAGGTACTGGGAGTTGAAGAAGCTTGCACAGGATAGAGTAGCATGAAGAGCTCCATCAAACCAGTCTCAGGACTGAAGACCACAACAACAAGCTTAGCAGTTACATAATAACCGTATAAAATCGCTACTTTAATGTAAAGCACTCTAGGACTGAAATGTAGTTCAGTTTAGCACGACAAGTACTGGGTGTGGCACTGCCACTTGGACAACTGTGAATACAACAACCGTGACTGATACAACTACTGGGAAAACATTAAAGAGAACCACAGCCCAAATGGACATCCTTTTCTCTCCCATTCTCTTTTCCTCTCCTTCTCCTTCTCTATCTCTCTCTCTCTTTTTTTTTTTTTTTTTTTTTTTTTTTTTTTTTTTTTTTTTTTTTTTTAGAGGGACAACGCCGCCAGCCACCGTCCGCCCACTCGGTACAGGATTCAGCGCCGGCGGCGTGTTGATAACAGGTCGCCGCTAGCCACCACCAGCTCAAGCGCGGCTTCCCGTTCAGGCTGTCTCTTTGCTGGCCTCGCAATTTGCAGCTCCGTCCATGCTGTGCATCCACCGCGACTGCTTTCCCTGTGCACTTCCTTTCTCGCTGGCTCTCCACCGAATGGCTGTCTTCCTCCAGGTGCTCCATAGGCAAACACCATACTGCGCGTTCCGAGCTGATTACGGTACTCACGGCTCCAGGAACATCTCCTCCTGTCCGAAAGACAACTCCGGGCGGCCACCTCTTGCTGTCATCGGAATGAAGTCCACTGAGGGCCGCCACTGGCAGTTCAAAGGACCTGCTGCTCCGTCCGTCTCACCCACTGATCAATCCAAGACCCCTTTGGCTCGTTTGCCGGTCCACCCAAGGCGCCTTTCACTTGTCCAGACCGGGTTCCCGGGTTCGATTCCCGGCGGGGTCCGGGATTTTCTCTGCCTCGTGATGGCTGGGTGTTGTGTGTTGTCCTTAGGTTAGTTAGGTTTAAGTAGTTCTAAGTTCTAGGGGACTGATGACCATAGATGTTAAGTCCCATAGTGCTCAGAGCCATTTGAACCATTTGAACTTGTCCAGAGCGCGCCCAGCTCCACCTCAGGCTGCGCTGTCAGCAGGCAGCAGCTTCGCCCTCTGCGTTGCTACAGCGCCAACATATCATTCGGCATATCTCAGCAAGCGGGCTGGTGGAAATTTGATCGTAATTTGTGGGCCAAAGTTCAGCCATAAATTTTTTTTATACCCTACTTGATTCAGCACCTCTACAACAGTTATACAGTCTACAGACCTAATTTTTACTATTCTTCTGCGGCACCATAAAGCTTCTGGCCTCGACATTTCTGAACTATTTATTATCCACGTTTCACTTCCACAGATTCCTATTACTTTCTGTTAACTAATATTCAATATTAACATGTTTCTCAGAATAGCTTCCTTGTTGCTGTCAATCTGCCTTAATATCTTCCCTACATTGGCCACCATCAGTTACTTTGCTTACCAGATTGGGAAACTACATACATCTTTCATTGCCCCACTAGATTAGCAACCATTACTTCACTCACGTATACTGCATGGATTGCATAGGTTCTTTTTATTATTTCATCGAATATTTATGTCGTTCACAAATTGCAATACCTTCTAAGCTTTTCATGCTAATTATGGCCATATAAGCATGGTCTTTTACGATAGTGCTTCTCACCAAAAAGCGGCTCTGGTAGATGGAGTGCAAAGTTTTTGTTGATAACACCGTTTACGTTATTGTGGAAATGTTTTCATAGGAACTTTCATCCCCTAACAGATATTTCTTTATAACTAACCGAAAAGTGAAATACCGATTTTCATAAATTTGCTACAAAATATTTTTAACATAATAAAACATTTTCTTAAAAATTCGACCACCTTTTTCTCATACTAGGAAGACATTACTGAATTTTGTACATATTTTTTTAAAAAATATTCAAAATTCTGATGTCAATTTCTAATATTATTTATTCGTTTTTGACATTTTAAAATTATGATCGAATAACATAATAATCACAATTAACATTATTATCATTCAACTAAGAAAAACAAAAATAGGTCTTAAATATCCATAAATTGATCGAGGAACACATTTGGTAATACACGATTGTTTTGTTCGTTTCTTTCACTTAATACTGTCATAGTTCTACAAAATTGTTAAGGCTTTCGTGGCCACTTGTTGACAAACTGCTTATTGGCTTCTGTCTCAGTTTCTTCGGCCGACGTTCATCTAATGATTTTTCTGACGTATCACACGGAATACGAATCGATTAATCAAAGCGTCTTCTCTGCCGGCGGACATGCAGAGAAACCTGCACAACACAGAAGCCCTACCACCTCGGCTGTATGGATTACTCAAGATCCATAAGAACAACGTTCCACTGAGACCGATCGTTAGCGCTCCTGGATCACCGACATATAAACTGGCAAAACACTTGGACTCTCTGCTCCAGCCACACGTGGGGAGGACCGACACATACATTAAGGACTCAGGACATTTCATTGAGAAGCTGAAGAAACTGAAACTTGCACCAAACGACATCCTGGTCAGCTTTGATGTTGTTTCGTTATTTACGAAAGTGCCACTCCGTGACGCTCTGGAGCACATCGGTTCCGTTTTCCCGCAAGACATCAGAAAGCTCTTCCATGCATGTCTCACCACGAGCTATTTCACGTGGAATGGCGATTTCTACGAACAGCTATAAGGCGTCGCCAAGGGTAGTCCTCTCAGTCCAGTGGTGGCCAACTTCTTCATGGAACAATTCGAAGCACAGGCACTGGACTCGGCGACTTGCAAACCTAAGGTGTGGTACAGGTACGTCAATGATACTTTCACTGTGGTGAAGAACAGCTCGGTGACTTCCTAAGACACTTGAACAGCCTCCATGCCAACATAACATTTACCATGGGAGTAGAAAAGGAGAAGAAACTGCCATTTCTAGATGCGCTGGTTACAAGGGACGGCGAAAACCTGGGACACAGCGTGTATCGAAAACCGACACACACGGACCGATACCTGCACAAACTGTCAAACCACCACCCGAGCCAGAGAAGAGGCATGATTAGTACGCTCGTAACCAGAGCAGGACGAATATGTGAGCCGCAACACCTCAAACAAGAAATGCAATACTTGGAAACTGTCCTGAGGAGCAATGGGTACTCCACAAATTACACTCCTGGAAATTGAAATCAGAACACCGTGAATTCATTGTCCCAGGAAGGGGAAACTTTATTGACACATTCCTGGGGTCAGATACATCACATGATCACACTGACAGAACCACAGGCACATAGACACAGGCAACAGAGCATGCACAATGTCGGCTCTAGTACAGTGTATATCCACCTTTCGCAGCAATGCAGGCTGCTATTCTCCCATGGAGACGATCGTAGAGATGCTGGATGTAGTCCTGTGGAACGGCTTGCCATGCCATTTCCACCTGGCGCCTCAGTTGGACCAGCTTTCGTGCTGGACGTGCAGACAGCGAGAAACGACGCTTCATCCAGTTCCAAACATGCTCAATGGGGGACAGATCCGGAGATCTTGCTGGCCAGGGTAGTTGACTTACACCTTCTAGAGCACGTTGGGTGGCACGGGATACATGCGGACGTGCATTGTCCTGTTGGAACAGCAAGTTCCCTTGCCGGTCTAGGAATGGTAGAACGATGGGTTCGATGACGGTTTGGATGTACCGTGCACTATTCAGTGTCCCCTCGACGATCACCAGAGGTGTACGGCCAGTGTAGGAGATCGCTCCCCACAGCATGATGCCGGGTGTTGGCCCTGTGTGCCTCGGTCGTATGCAGTCCTGATTGTGGCGCTCACCTGCATGGCGCCAAACACGCATACGACCATCATTGGCACCAAGGCAGAAGCGACTCTCATCGCTGAAGACGACACTCTCCATTCGTCCCTCCATTCACGCCTGTCGCGACACCACTGGAGGCGGGCTGCACGATGTTGGGGCGTGAGCAGAAGACGGCCTAACGGTGTGCGGGACCGTAGCCCAGCTTATAGAGTCGGTTGCGAATGGTCCTCGCCGATACCCCAGGAGCAACAGTATCCCTAATTTGCTGGGAAGTGGCGGTGCGGTCCCCTACGGCACTGCGTAGGATCCTATGGTCTTGGCGTGCATCCGTGCGTCGCTGCGGTCCGGTCCCAGGTCGACGGGGACGTGCACCTTCCGCCGACCACTAGCGACAACATCGATGTACTGTGGAGACCTCACGCCCCACGTGTTGAGCAATTCGGCGGTACGTCCACCTGGCCTCCCGCATGCCCACTATACGCCCTCGCTCAAAGTCCGTCAACTGCACATACGGTTCACGTCCACGCTGTCGCGGCATGCTACCAGTGTTAAAGACTGCGATGGAGCTCCGTATGCCACGGCAAACTGGCTGACACTGACGGCGGCGGTGCACAAATGCTGCGCAGCCAGCGCCATTCGACGGCCAACACCGCGGTTCCTGGTGTGTCCGCTGTGCCGTGCGTGTGATCATTGCTTGTACAGCCCTCTCGCAGTGTCCGGAGCAAGTATGGTGGGTCTGACACACCGGTGTCAATGTGTTCTTTTTTCCATTTCCAGGAGTGTATATTAGAAGTGTAACAGAGCCAAACACTTGGCGAACAAAGGAACCAGAAAAAGAAATGTCGGGTACGGCTTCTCTGCCATACATTCCCAGAGTGACGCACAGAATCGGCCGTATATTGCGCAAACATGGCGTAAAGGTGATTTTTAAACCGACAAGGAAGATCAAAGAGTGTCTTAGATCGGCGAAGGAGAAAAGAGACCCACCTGGAATGTCGGGAATATACCGTATACCATGCACATGCGGAAAAGTTTATGTTGGAATGACTGGTCGATCCATTAACACCATGATCAAAGACCATAAGCGACATTGCAGGTTGGAGCAGGTGGAGAAATCGGCCGTGGCAGAGCACGCACTGAATGAGACCGACTACGTAATAAAATTCAACGACAGGGAAGTTCTGGCTGTAGAGAAGCACTATCACACGCGTGTTCAGAGAAGCTGTAGAAATACAAAAACACCCAATCAGGTTAAACAAGAAAGAGGAAAGCCTTAAGGTAAACGGATCCTGGCTTCCCGTACTGCAGCGAACGACCGTCGCAGGTAGCAAGAGGAGAATCGCACCGGAAATGACCGCGGAGAAGCCCTCGGACGTTGGCGCGCCAGGTACATATAGTCTGCGCCCGCGAGCTCGGCTCCAGTTCACCACCGGCAATGGAGGGTGAAGCTATGACAATGTCAGCCACTCGTGCTGGCGAAACCTCAGAAAAATCATTAGATGAACGGTGGCCGAAGAACCCGAGACAGAAGCCAATAGGCAATTTATCATAGTTCTATTAATTATTTCATCTGATTTTTATGTAACCATCGTTAATTTTATTTACTTCTTACAAATGACTTATCTTTTCTTCATAAAGCTGTTTTACATTGATCTTCATTTTATATTCACCATGTTTTCGAATTAATGGTAAAACTTCTTCATAAATCCAATATTGACAAATTTCAGCAAATGCTGTTTCTAAATTCATACTTAAAGGATATAAACCAAATTCATTAACAATTTTTTTATGAAGATGAATATTTTTGCAAAGCAATGATTCATAGCTATTGAAAGTTTGATATGTTCAAATGGATCTGAGCACTATGGGACATAACACCTGAGAACATCAGTCCCCTAGAATTTAGAGCTACTTAAACCTAACCAACCTAAGGACATCACAGACACCCATGCTCAAGGCAGGATTCGAACCTGTGACCGTAGCAGTCACACGGTTACAGACTGAAGAACCTAGAATGGCACAGCCACCGCAGCCAGCAGTTTCATATGTTTTACTACATTTTTCTTGAAGTGTTGATATATAGCATGTCAACAATGTTTATATCCTTATTTGTACATTACTAAATTGATTCATGTAAATCCTTAGACTATTTTTCTAACAATTAACATTTTACTGTTATACGTAAATCTCTTATATTCAAAATCTAAAATAGTTTCCATATGCATAACTAAATTGATTACATTTATTTTTTTCTATTCAAAAATTTTTTCTTTATAAATGGAAAGTGTAAATAAATAATCTGCACTTTATACAAAGAAAAAAAAGGAATACATAAATAAATAAATTTTCAAATAACAATATGCTTTAAATATTATTGTATTGACTGTATAAAGAAGAAACAAATAGAATATAGAGAAAAAGAGTCTAAAAGAAATTATTAATGTGAATAGAAGAGAACTTATTAACCACTGGAATAAGAAAAATACTTCTGAAAACTGTAAAAAGCTAATTAAAAATTATTCTGAACAGATTTATAGTTTCAACTACAGTCAAAAACTGGAAACAAGGTATCATCAAAAAGTTGAAAATCTTGGTGGAAATTTTTTTTGTAAAGTACATTTTAAAATACATCAAAGGTTACCATATCATGAAAAAATACTATAACCTCATGAATTTTGTATTTCATTATTTGTTTCAGTTAATTTTCTATGCAACTATTTAATTTGTGTAAGACATCATTGCCATTATCTATTATTTTATTAGAATTTCATTTATAGTATTCATATGGCAATGAATTAATTCCATCTTGTAATATAATATGGTTGTCATCATCAGACTTTAAAACAATTTTATTAAATTCAATTATAGTTTAGCATGAATGATTCAATTTAATTTCTTTAACTATATTGTTTAATTTTGTAATCTAAACATTTTTATAGTCATTTCTTACAATACTTCTTCCAACATATTTTAACTCCCCTTAGATGTTTTCACTTCTTTATCACCAATCTTGTAAGCATAATCTTTGGTCTTAAAAATGGGCTCTAACATAATTTTTCCACATAGTTCTTCCTTCATTTTTTCTAAATCTTCCTTATTTACTTGTGGAATTCCGTAACATTATCTTTTGAGTAACCCTTTGTCAAATTTTTTATCACAAACTTCATATCCTTATAAAATTCTTCAGTGCCTATATCATAAATCAAAGAATCTGTATCCACATAACATACATCAAATGTTTCTATTTTTAGAATATCTAGAATACTCCTTCCAATATAAAATCGTTTACAAATTTTTACTGTTGTTTTCTTCATATGAACTGCACCAAGGTTTCTGTAAATACAGTAGTATGTTCATAATTTGGTTTTGACATTATTTTTTATACTTTCTAAACAGACTTAGAGAAAGATTTTGACAATGTTGACTGCAATACTCTCTTTCAAATTCTGAAGGTGGCAGAGGTAAAATACAGGGATCGAAAGGCTATTTACAATTTATACAGAAACCAGATGGCAGTCATAAGTGTCGAGGGGCATGAAAGGGAAGCAGTGGTTGGGAAAGGAGTGAGACAGTGTTGTAGCCTCTCCCCAGTGTTATTCAATTTGTATATTGAGCAAGCAGTAAAGGAAACAAAAGAAAAGTTCGGAGTAGGTATTAAAATCCATGGAGAAGAAGTAAAAACTTTGAGGTTCGCAGATGACATTGTAATTCTGTCAGAGACGGTAAAGGACTTGGAAGAGCAGTTGAAAGGAATGGACAGTGTCTTGAAAGGAGGATATAAGATGAACATTAACAAAAGCAAAACGAAGATAATGAAATGTAGTCAAATTAAATCAGGTGTTGCTGAGGGAATTAGATTAGGAAATGAGACACTTAAAGTAGTAAAGTAGTTTTGCTATTTAGGAAGTAAAATAACTGATGATGGTCGAAGTAGAGAGGATATAAAATGTAGACTGGCAATGGCAAGGAAAGTCTGAAGAAGAGAAATTTGTTAACATCGAATATAGATTTATGTATCAGGAAGCCGTTTCTGAAAGTATTTGTTTGAAGTGTAGCCATGTATGGAAGTGAAACATGGATGATAACTAGTTTGGACAAGAAGAAAATAGAAGCTTTCGAAATGTGATGCTACAGAAGAATGTTGAAGATAAGGTGGATAGATCACGTAACTAATGAGGAGGTATTGAACAGGATTGGGGAGAAGAGAAGTTTGTGGCACAACTTGACCAGAAGAAGGGATCGGTTGGTAGGACATGTTCTGAGGCATCAAGGGATCACAAATTTAGCATTGGAGGGCAGCATGGAGGGTAAAAATTGTAGAGGGATACCAAGAGATGAATACACTAAGCAGATTCAAAAGGATGTAGGTTGTAGTAGGTACTGGGAGATGAAGATTTGTCCAGGATAGAGTAGCATGGAGAGTTGCATCAAACCAGTCTGAGGACTGAAGACAAAAACAACAACTTTCTAAATTTGTTGTTACTTTAATTTTTCGTCTCTTTCTAATACTTTACTTCGTTTCTCCTAACACTGAATTATTCATTAACTGGTGGAAAATTTTTTCAAAAACGTCATATACATTTTTTCTGATTTCTGTTTTGAAATTAGTGTATTCTGTTAACTAATGTTATGGTTAAAATGATAAAATTCTGGGACTTTTCGTACATTTTAAACCTAATGTAAATATTGTTTAAATTTTCTATAATTTAAATATATTTTTCTTTATTATCTACTCCTTCTGGTGTTAATGGTAAATCTTTGTGTAAATCATTCAGTTTTTTTGGGTATTCTAAACAAATTCTGAAATGTAGCCATTTTTATTACTATCTGATATTAAAAAAAATTCAGAATAAAACATTTTTGTTCTACTCAACTGAAGTCTTTCAATGGTATAAAATGAGACATTTTCTATCCATATAAATAATTTGTGTCTATATATTAAATGTAATTTGTCTGCTTTCCTGGCTCAAAATTTTTCATATAGTTATTAAGAGATTTAGCAGATCTTTTAATATTGTAAGAAATACCAATGCGAATTCTTTTTTAAAAGATAATCATATCATATTCCTTTAATGAAACTAATTCAACCTTTGTTATTTTCAACATATAATTCGCAGATAAACCAGGCACTGTAAAATACTAAGATGGACGAATTTATAAGATTTATTACAAGTATATCCAAAATTTCTGAACTATTTGCTATTTTTAAAACATGGAATTTATTATATAATATTGTATATTAATCTAAATATTGAATATTGAATATTTTGCACACCACTCTTGCACATCAATAGTGTTTAGCTTCTACATCACACTTGTTAAGTCTTGTAAAAAATACTTTTGCAGAGCTAATTCTTTCTTTTAATTTTTCCACATAATTCACTTTCATGACAATAAACTCCTTTTTATCATTAAGTTCAATTGCCTACCATTAAAATACTTTGCTGTTTCTCGAAATTGTTCTTCAGGAAGATTAGAAGGAAATTTATCTATAAATGATGTCATAAATTTTTGTGTATCTAAAAAGCTATAGCTTCAACTATTTTACAGAAAGAATTTTGGCCATTATTTGGAATTCCATTCTTATCTTGTATGTCTATAGGTAATTCTTTGATAAACAAATGAACACTGAAATTTGCTAAATTGTGAATACAAAGTGTTTTAAAATTAGAATTTGATAATGAAGTTTACAAACTTTGTGAGCACTTTCTAGAGATTTTCCCGTTCAATGACAATAATCTCTCACTTCTTTCTCCTTCAGTAAATTGTTTATCTTAAATAAAACAAGTTTTTGATTTTTTAATGTTCATATTATCTGCATCTGTCGTTTTGAAAAGTCCCCTTTGTAAAATTATACATAACTGTACTTAAACTGACACACAATATTTTTAGCGCAATGCAATCTGACTTCCAAAAATCCCTACGAAAGAATGGCCCTGACTAACATTAACCTATACGTTTCACAAATCACTTACCTCACAAAAATCTTCGTTACTCAAGCTACTGCAATACAGCGAGCGCCACTACTGCCAGCTAAATAAAAGATTCAAACTACGGAAGTCACTAACTACTGAGGCACAGTTAGCAAATGAAAGATTTTAATATAGAACAAATAATGTATTTACCTTAATAGTCATAATATATATATCAGTTCATGACACCAATTCTTACAAATTTCAAAACTCCGCCATCTCTCTCCCCACGTCGACCACTGCTGGCAGCTCACCTCCAACTGCACTACGCTACATGCTGTTAACATCCAGCTGCTGCTGGCCAACACTACAATGGCAGACAACAATGCAAACTAGCCACAGACTGCGCTCAGCTCAGCCAGTGATTTTTCATACAGAGCGCTATGTGGTGTTACCAATAAGAAAACCTAAACAGCCTACTTACATAGCCCCCATGCTCCCCACAAAATAATTTACAAATTGTTTTGGGCAGTGGCCAATACAGATTTGAAATTTTTTTTCATAATTACAATAACAAAGAAATGAAATTCACACACTTATTGATACAATGTTGGTCAAAAGCTAAAATTTTCTCACAGTCCATATAGACAGTCCTGATCATTCATCACAGTAAAATTGCAGTGTTTTTCCTAATGTCTGAGCAATAAAAGAAATTGCACACAGAAGTAGTGGATTTTCATGCAGTCTTGAAGAAGTAGTGTTGTCCTTCCAACGGAAAGACAGTGCTGACTCTTGACATGCAGACAGGTAATGGGCCACAACAGAGCAAACCCACAGCAGAGTCAGTCGAAGTTCTGAAGAATATTGGTAGGTAGGTCATCACAAAGTAGACCCCTTGTAGTCTTGGTAGAGATTACGGTATTGGTGGGCCACCAGAGATGCAGACCCACTGTAGACCTTGTAGAAATAATGGTATTGGTGGGTCACCAAAGGTGTAGACCCACTGTAGTCCTTGTAGAGATGGCCAGCAGCCATCTGTTGCGACTGTGCAGGCGCACAATCAGCATTGAAGAGTCTTGCGGATAATATAGCAAGTCCATAAACCACCAATTGTGCACTAAAAAAATTGTTTTTGAAATGCCCTTACAACCAGCAATGCTGTTATCCAGTCCCTTACTGAATTATTAACACATGTGCAAACACTATCAGTCCCTACTTCTCACATATTGTCCATATACTATGACCAACAGAATCGTGTGCAGTGAAATGTAATTTACAAGTTACTTAATTTGATGAACTGGTGTCAATTACAATTTTATAACATGAGAATACAATAACAAAGGCACAAAATATATGATTAAAGAACATAATAGTACAGATAACATTTGCAGTAATACAGGCTTTACAAAAGAATCGAAATAACAAATACATCAGTGTTACAAAAATTATGACATAAGTACATACATAAAAGATCAGAATAACTTTTGAAACATCAACTTCACACATGAGCAATAAAACAAAACAGAATAAATAATGTTTAAACATCTTTACGAAGTAAATAGCATGTTATTAATGCAAATTATATTTGAGGAAACAGTATTTCTCATCATAGTGAATATAGCTTAGTATTAGAAGAGAAAAAATTCTATGAAACAGTACACAAAGACAGGAAGAAAACAAATACACAAAGGTACACAAACAAATAGCAGGATAACACGAAAGGAAAGGACAGGGTTTGTTTTCAGTGTAACATTTGGTACTGCAGTCCAACCCAAAACGTCATTCTGTAGATCTTACGTCTTATCTCAACATTTGTTTCCACCAAAAATATCCTATCCAAGCATGCTTTCTGTATTTTGTTCACATCCTCTTTCAAAAATAGTTTTTCTCCACTGTACACTGCTTTTTGGCCAAACCATTTTCTTATAGCTTCTCAATGCTTTTCTTCCAATTCATCATAGTTAGTTTCTTATATAGTCTACCCCCTCTTAAGCTAACTTAAAGCTACTGAGCTCAGTTGCTAAACTAAGGGACGACGCAATGCAGCAGCACAAAACAATTAATACAAATAGCAATGATAAAAAAAATGCAAGTAAGCAAAGCAAGCAGCAATAAGTGTAATAACTTATACCTAAACATGACAAAGCTGAAGCAGAAAAAATATTACAGTAAAAATGTGTAATACCTATGTCACATCTTAACACTAGAGTGATGCATCACTAGAACATACGCTAGCAGATAAGTTACCAAATCGCAAAAAAAAAAAAATTATTTTTGTATGTCCTGTGAAGGGAAATGTCTATTTGTGGTCTCTTTTCTAAGGAAGTACATCATAAAATGATTCTTTACTGGGGCTGTAGATGGAAAGTAGTTACATTAGTACATGTATTAAATTTTAATTTAAACAATGCTGTGTTGCAACAAGAAACTAGATATTAAACAAAATAGGCAAAGCAAGGCGTGAAACGTCATTCGCTAGCCATAAGGCATTTCATAATGCAGTAAACAATCTTCCAGCTAGCAAGACAATAGACATGAAACGTTTCTCATCATTTCATTTCAGTAAATATCATAAATTACGAACTCTACAGTGTAATCATGTTTTCAAGTTTGAGGGTGTCGTATTTACGATGCTTTCTACAAAGGAATGTCAATAGCGAGGATAATGGCCTCTTTTTTTTTCTCTCTACCTGTGCCTCTGACAGGCACACACTAATGGCTTTTTTTTCAGGCACCTGTGCGCAGCTGGGTGCCCACGACGCATTACGTGCAGGCGGTCACTTACCATTCTTACTGAAAAATTTACGACAGCAGTTTCCGCTACAGTGACAGTCTCATATAAAAATATTTTCACACGTTGAAAATTTGCGTTAGAAATCTGTAGAAAACTTTTCACCAGCATAGTGATACATTCACGCATATACACACATTTCATAACACTTAAAGTACGATTCTCGGTTTCCAACATCCTTTTTCACAAACCAGAGTCCCTAACCACTACTCGTTATTCCTTACCTTTATTACATATACACATATTCGTAGACACTTCTTCAATTTTTCATCATAACAGATACGTAGCATAATCAAATAGCATCAGTTTATTTATCATAAACATACCGCAACAGCATAATACACATCGTCATCGTAATAGTATCATAACACCTCAGTCAATTCTCAAAAACGTTGTAGCTTCCTCCAATAATTTCAAAACCTAAAAAAATTCTCTGCCCATTTCAAGTGTCATCTGCCTCAAACGTACTTTAAAAATCATGATCACATACCAAATACATCATTCAAACCTCTAATAGTATCACAATGGTTCCGAAAAAATATTAACAGTTCACAAAGTACAGAAAAAAATACAATTTCGTAAGTGTGAAGTTATCCAACTGTGTAATTACGTAAACATCTGTCACTGATGTTGTATAATAAATGTTTGTTTCTCTCAGTTAAATGATCAGATAGCTGTGTAATTTATGTGTTAGATAAATATGGTACCGATGTGTAAAGTTGTATAAGCAAATACCATATTAGCTAGGGCTCCTTGTGCTTGCCAAACACATGGTACACAAAGTAAGCGTGTACCCCCCTGTGGATTAATGTAATTATATCCTCAGATGTTACAATTACAGCAATGGAATGAAATGTATCACGGAAAACCTTTGTATCATTGTATTTCAAATATCTTTAAAAATAAATGTTTTAAGTACAAATTTAGTCACTCAAATACGCGTACTGTAGCGCTAAACTGTGCGTCGTGTTGTAAGATAATCTCAGTGGAAGTGTCGTAGTTATCGTCCTCCGAAAGCTAAGTTCTACAGAAGTCAATGTACTTACCTCATGATAAACAAAAGTGAAATGCTTTGCGTATAGATATCGTAGTTACTACGCTTATTGCCGTGATGAAGTAAGTACTATACTGTAACGTATTGTTGTGCTACAGAAAAGGCTGTCTCATTGTAGCTATACCACAAAGTTACTACTAAAACATGTTTTACTTTCCAGAATAATACAGAAAAACTGTGCAGATATAAAACAGATACAGTGCAACAGCAACATTGTAAATTGTCACTCATTAGTAGCGTCGTGATAAAATCGTGTAGCTGTCACGTAAACTAACCACTGAGTCATCTGGTATCTCACAGAAAGTACTTTAAATCCAGAATTTATTTTCAAGTAAACCAAAATGTTGCATTAAAATCTCATTAGTAGTACTGGTAACTGTTCTAAGTATGTCAGCCTTATAGTCGTTACGTAATCGTGCAACTAACAAGCAAGAATGTACATGCACAATAACACTGTGACGTCTGTTCCCTATAACAATGCATTCGTAATTTCTGTTTAAATAAGTTCTCTTGTTTCTTGACTGGATATTTAACTTCAAACATGGTTGCATGTTAACAGATTCTAAGTCTGACAAATTGTACTAGTAGCGTGAAGTGAAAAATTTTATGGCAAAGACAAAGTTAAAAAGCAGATTATCTTTCAATAAACGGTTGTACATGTGAAATGTGGTGTAAAACTTTACTCTTCCTAGTACGCAGACTGTCAACTTAAAAGCAATTATCATGTGGTTACGTCGGTAAGGAACACTGGAATTTTGCTCAAGTTTAGCTTATGTTATTTTTCTCGGAGCCAGCCGGCGCACGTGGCTGCCTGCGGTGCGAGTCATTGTCTGTTACCTCTTTGTTGGCCCGCGTCGTTACTGGGATTAGGAGACCTAACTTCTACAAATTCATCTTGCCGAGAGGGCAAGAGGGCAGTTCCGATGAAATTCCGGTCTGTCGTTATGATAATATCGTCTGTAGCCATGTCGGTAGTTCCTGTAGTTTCTTTCTTGTCGGTTAAGTGGTGGAGAATTTCTCCCTGAATTATCACTGCGCGGTGGACCCTTGCGTCTGAAATTATTCTGTCTCCCGTGATAATAATAGTTCTGTCGTTATGATAATATCGTCTGTAGCCATGTCGGTAGTTCCTGTAGTTTCTTTCTTGTCGGTTAAGTGGTGGAGAATTTCTCCCTGAATTATCACTGCGCGGTGGACCCTTGCGTCTGAAATTATTCTGTCTCCCGTGATAATAATAGTTCTGGTTGCCATATTGTCTGTTTCTATGATTGTCTCTGTCATGTTCATTACTACGGAAATACGATCTTTCTCTGTAACTATTCCTCTGCCAGTGGTTGTCATACGGATGGTGTCTGTTTTGGTCACGATTTACGTTGTAAGAATAGACATGTCGTGTCCAGTTATTGTTTCTGTCGTCACGGAATTGTGACGGATGTGAACTATAGTGATTGTTTTCCTGTTTTCGCATCCCGCGACTGTCTGTGTCAATTTCTAATTCTTGTAAGAGTCCCTGAAAAGCTTCAATGTCGTCTTTGCATCGTCCTGCTAAAATCATCTGTCGTAAATGTTCAGGTAATTTGATTAAGCAAATGCGGATGAGTTCTGAAGGGCTATATGGGTTTGAAAGATATTGATTCTTATGCAACATGTTTTCCAAATATTTGACGAGACTGGAAAATTCAGATTATTCAAAGTGTTTCATCATCATGATGCTATGTTTTACTCGGTCTTGTGTAGCTTGAGACCAATATGCTGAGAGGAAGGCATGATAAAATTCTCCTTCACTGTGACAATCGTGAATGACCGCTCGCATTCTTACAGCTGGTTCATTCTCCAAGTAGCCACACATAAATTCTAATCTGTGCTCTAATGACCAGTTGGGAGGAAACCAATGAGAGAATTGATGGAGCCACGCTTGTGGATGAATGTCGTTGCCAGAATTCTTAAATGTATTGAATTTACGTGTAGTAATGAAAATCATCGTGCCGGCGGGTAGCATATCGGTCATTGTTACGTCGTGTCGGCGGTTCCATCTCTAAATTCGGTGCACCCTGCCAATTCTGTGTACCTTGCCAATTTCTTTCATAATTTCCGAAATGCCATGTGTTATTATTTTGTGGCTTTTCCGTATTTCTAAGTCCTTCTTCCCGTGTTGGAGCGCGAGTGTCCTCTGAAATACGTAATTCTTGTATTACCTGTGTCAGCTTATCTTGCACTTCCCGGATTTCTCTTTGGTGTTGTGTATTAATTTGCTTCTGATTTTGTTTGAATTTCCTAATTTGTTCGAACTCTTCTGTGTCATTAAAGACTACCGGTTTTGTGTCATTCAGATTATCATCTACCTTCGTAGATAAATTATTTAGCTGATCCGAAAGTTCAACTACTTTCTCTGATAATGAACTAATGTCCTCCATGTGTCTTTCTGAACCAATTTTCAGAGTATCAACTGTGTCCTTTAAGTTTTCTTGAGTTTTTGCAAGTTGCGTAACCGAATCGGTAGACGCAACTGAGTAAATTTTAGCTTGCAAGGTCTCATGATTTTCATGAACAATTGTTTGCAGTTCTTTTATGGCTGCTTCGTGATTCTGTAATGCGTTTTCATGCCGCGAAAAAATAGGTTGAAAATGCTCACAAATTTGTGTTTTTACGTCATTACAGATTTTTTGACAATTCGATTCAATGTTATGTAACTCAGTAGTTAAATCTTCACATGTTTGATCATGTGTGGTGTCTAACTTCCGAAGATTTTGTTCCATTGTGTCTAACTTTTGAAGATTATGTTCCATTGTGTCTAACTTTTGAAGATTGTGTTCCATTGTGTCCAACTGTTGCTGTGTTTGTCTCTGATTTGGTTCTATTGTGTCTAACTTTTGAAGATTTTGTCCCATTTGTTTCTGATTTTGTTCAAGCGTTGTGTCTAACTTTTGTAGCCTTTGACCCATTTGTTGCATTAACTGTAATAACAGTGCACTGGTGTCTGAAACATGTTCCTCAGTGCTTTTCGGCAGTGCATTTGTACCGGCAATATTCGCATTTTGAAAAGCAGAAAATGTGTTTTGATTTATTTGAGACAATGGTGAGGACGCAAAATCTGAATCTACAGTATTTGCAAGATTGTGTCCTGCCATTTCGGAACCCTGAGGCTAGCTGTTGCCGACCGATCGATCGATAATGCTTCCCTGTTCACTAATTGTTTCACTGCCTACACCATTATTTGCAGCCCGCTCCATTTCCCTATACGCTATTACCAAATTACTACTTTGAATGTTAGTTAATTCCTTACATGGTGACGCTAACACACTGCTTTCGTCTTCACAGTCATTTCTCAGTTCACTTTGGAGCCTAGTGTTACGTTTTTCACACGCCATTATTATCACAATTTTTCACACGACAACACAGAAAAACACAATTTGAAGAACAACAATAAGAGAACACATTAACATGGCACTGAAAATAATATCTAGTTAATTGCAAGCGCAGCTGCGAAATACTGGGTGCAAAACTACAGACACTCCTGGAAATTGAAATAAGAACACCGTGAATTCATTGTCCCAGGAAGGGGAAACTTTATTGACACATTCCTGGGGTCAGATACATCACATGATCACACTGACAGAACCGCAGACACATAGACACAAGCAACAGAGCATGCACAATGTCGGCACTAGTACAGTGTATATCCACCTTTCGCAGCAATGCAGGCTGCTATTCTCCCATGGAGACGATCGTAGAGATGCTGGATGTAGTCCTGTGGAACGGCTTGCCATGCCATTTCCACCTGGCGCATCAGTTGGACCAGCGTTCGTGCTGGACGTGCATACCGCGTGAGACGAAGCTTCATCCAGTCCCAAACATGCTCAATGGGGGACAGATCCAGAGATCTTGCTGGCCAGGGTAGTTGACTTACACCTTCTAGAGCATGTTGGGTGGCACGGGATACATGCGGACGTGCATTGTCCTGTTGGAACAGCAAGTTCCCTTGTCGGTCTAGGAATGGTAGAACGATGGGCTCGATGACGGTTTGGATGTACCGTGCACTATTCAGTGTCCCCTCGACGATCACCAGAGGTGTACGGCCAGTGTAGGAGATCGCTCCCCACACCATGATGCTGTGTGTTGGCCCTGTGTGCCTCGGTCGTATGCAGTCCTGATTGTGGCGCTCACCTGCACGGCGCCAAACACGCATACGACCATCATTGGCACCAAGGCAGAAGCGACTCTCATCGCTGAAGACGACACGTGTCCATTCGTCCCTCCATTCACGCTTGTCGCGACACCACTGGAGGCGGGCTGCACGATGTTGGGGCGTGAGCGGAAGACGGCCTAACGGTGTGCGGGACCGTAGCCCAGCTTCATGGAGACGGTTGCGAATGGTCCTCGCCGATACCCCAGGAGCAACAGTTGGGAAGCTGGGAAGTGGCGGTGCGGTCCCCTACGGCACTGCGTAGGATCCTACGGTCTTGGCGTGCATCCGTGCGTCGCTGCGGTCCGGTCCCAGGTCGACGGGCACGTGCACCTTCCGCCGACCACTGGAGACAACATCGATGTACTGTGGAGACCTCACGCCCCACGTGTTGAGCAATTCGGCGGTACGTCCACCCGGCCTCCCGCATGCCCACTATACGCCCTCGCTCAAAGTCCCTCAACTGCACATACGGTTCACGTCCACTCTGTCGCGGCATGCTACCAGTGTTAAAGACTGCGATGGAGCTCCGTATGCCACGGCAAACTGGCTGACACTGACGGCGGCGGTGCACAAATGCTGCGCAGCTAGCGCCATTCGACGGCCAACACCGCGGTACCTGGTGTGTCTGCTGTGCCGTGCGTGTGATCATTGCTTGTACAGCCCTCTCGCAGTGTCCGGAGCAAGTATGGTGGGTCTGACACACCGGTGTCAATGTGTTCTTTTTTCCATTTCCAGGAGTGTACATGCCACAACTATTTTACAGTACAACAATGAAAGACTGCAACTACAAAGGAAATTCTCTCTATGATTACACGGTAGCAATAAACAAAATCTATACTAATTACACAAACTACAAGAAAAATCAGAAGATTCCAGTGAGGTATCCTCGGCTAAGGGTCGACACATGAAGCGTCCCCTTAGAAAAATTATACACGACTGTGCTTAAACTGACACACAATATTTTTAGCGCAATGCAATCTGACTTCCAAAAATCCCTACGAAAGAATGGCCCTGACTAACATTAACCTACACGTTTCACAAATCACTTACCTTACAAAAATCTTCGTTACTCAAGCTACTGCAATACAGCGAGCGCCACTACTGCCAGCTAAATAAAAGATTCAAACTACAGAAGTCACTAACTACTGAGGCACAGTTAGCAAATGAAAGATTTTAACAGAGAACAAACAATGTATTTACCTTAATAGTCATAATATATATATCAGTTCATGACACCAATTCTTACAAATTTCAAAACTCCGCCATCTCTCTCCCCACGTCCACCACTGCTGGCGGCTCACCTCCAACTGCGCAATGCTACGCGCTGTTAACATCCAGCTGCCGCTGCCCAACACTACAATGGCAGCAACAATGCAAACTAGCCACAGACTGCGCTCAGCACAGCCAGTGATTTTTCATACAGAGCGCTATGTGGCGTTACCAATAAGAAAACCTAAACAGCCTACTTACAGTTTATCACTGGAACATATTGATCATAATTTTGTAGTTTCTCTACATTCTTGTTTTAACATTTCAACTAATTTTTTGCTGCATCTTTATCTGTATACATAACGGAATTTCTATAATCATCATTAGAATATTAAGAAATAGGTAAATGGAAATGAATCCTTTTTATATTTATTAACATAAGCATTTCCTAGTCCTGCTTGACAGGACTTTTCAAAGACATTCGATATGTGCATAAATTACAAAATGCACTTGTAATGATTTTTTTTTTACTTCCATCCTTGTTTTTTCATCTCTTCTATTCATATTTATTTTTTCTTCTTTATGTTCCTCGTAATCGTTTTCCTGTAGACAACAATATCCTAAATATCTATCACACATATTTATTTTATGTTCATTTTTATTTAGTTTTAGACTCATTATCTAGATAGGTTATCAAATAATAATGAGAATTAATTTCTACTTCAGTAAAAACAAGAAAACAAGGTTAACATCTTGTTCTTGTTTGTTTTCTATGTGGTAAACTGGGAAAACAGTAAAATTTTCGATACAAGCGTAACACTGATTGAAATATTTGGCTCCTTTCAAATTAAGGAATATCTGTTAATGAACAGGAAAACAGATTTTTCCTTTTTCTCACAGTTTATCTGATTCTAACCCAATTATTTTTTATTTAGTAAGTCTTCCATATTAACATTTCCTGCATATAAAGTAAATTTTTATTGAACAAGAAAGTACTTTTGATCTGTATTTCTTACATTAATTATAACTGTCTTATCTTTAATTTTTTTAGTAAATCGACATAAGAAGCACTGAACCAAAAATTTTATTCTGTTTATTAACATTTAATTACAAACAATTTATACAAAATTAAGATTAATCAAATTTGTTTCATTGTATTTCTTTCATTTCAATTAATAGCATATTTGTTGATTTTTTTATAATAACCTTTTAAATTAGTAGTTCTGAAGAAAACAACATTAATTGTTTTCAAATTAAATTCTTATGTTTTTTTAAATTACAATAAAACTGCATATTACCCTAATCGATCTTATCTGTATTAAAATATTATTAATTTAAGTGATTAATATTTTTAATTCTGTAATCAACAATATTTTCGTCATTACTAATTTCATACCTTGTTATTCTCGATTTAAAAGCTGTATCTTTTCTATGAACTTGTTTGTGTCATTTAAAACTATTGTCATTATCTAGAAAATTGAAACCAGGTAAATTTTTATGATAAATTTTTTGTTTTATTTCATGATATTTAACTTTTGGATGCATTTGAAAATTATTCACATTGTCAATATTATTAATATTGTCATCAGATATGTTGATATGATTGGTTAAGATTGGTTTATTAAGTATGGAATAATTTTTTAAATTTTTGTTTTGGAGTTATTTAGAAATTTTTGTTCACTATTTAATGTTACTATTAATACTCTAATCAGATGTTTTGATAAAAGTGAATAATTTTTATTCATTTATTAATTGATTCATTACCTATGAGCTATGTTAACATCACTTCCCTCATTTTCTAAAGTTTTCTTCCTTCCTCTTTCGCCAGTACTTCTTCATCTGTTGTCTCACTGGTGCATGTTCTTCTGCCAAGAATGCTCGGTTCTTGTTTGTTTTCTCCTTGAAGAAATCTTTCATTGCTGACACCTTTTTCCCTAAAGATATGCATGTTCACAATTTCTCTTGCTGTTATTCCACATATTTCTAGATCCCAGTGCACTTCTTTCACCCATGGAACTTTTACTATGTCGATACAAAGACAGTCTTCTTTTCTTCATAGTGGAGGTGATATTTTCGTATCATTGATAAAGTTTTTATTTGATCTTAGGCAGAATATAAATTCATTAGATATTTTTCTGGGCAGAAGTATCTTTCTAATAAAGTTCCTTTCTTTCTTTTCCAAGTCTGAAAGTCCCTTCCTGGCTATTGTCTCAGATGCATATAAACATTCAGGTTTGACGACTGTGCTGTAGTATTGGAACTTGGACTGGAATGAGAGTGATTTAGATTTGTATATGTTCCGACACAATCTGAATGCTATTTCCATTTTTCTTGCTCTTCTTCAATTGCTGCCTTTCATTGCTGTTTGGAGTCAAAATTTCCCTTAGGTACTTGAATTTCTGAACTCTTTTGATGTCGCCATACTTGGTATTCATTTTCCAGACTGGATAAGTAGCATTTATGTTCACATACTGTGTCTTCTCAAAAGATATTTGCAATCCTCCTTTCACTGCTGTTTCCTTGCAGGCTTCAATCTTTTTAGTTCCAATATGCAGATTCTCTACAAAAAAACACTGTTGTTGTTTATTGAGTATAGAAGTTGTTTTAATTTTTTCATTTTAGGTTTCATTAAGTTCTTTTCAAGGTATCTTATTCAATTTGTTATTGTAATTATTAATTTTGGAAAAAGAAGTTTTAATGAGAGAATCAATATTTGTATGTTAAGTTTAGAATAATTCTGTAATTTTCTCCTTTTACAAATAGGTCTAAGTTCTTTCCCATTTTATGTCGCCATTTCTTTCCTGAAAAAGTAATCAGTGAATACCTATAGAACTTGTTTAGTTACATCTGAATAATCTTCTTTTTAAAATAAATTTCTACATCAGCATAACTTAATCCACATTTTGTTTTACAATAATTTTCTAAGTTTTGAAATAGCTCAGCTTTTGATTATATTTTGTTTCTCTGTTACTTTTAACTTTTTTTTAGAAATTTGAACATTTATGGTTAAAATATTCCTTTTGGTTTTCTTAAATATAATTTCAATCGATGATGTGGACAGACAAGGTCTGACTGAGTTTATTTATAAAGAAAAAATTTTTAGATTTTAATCTTTAATAAATGAATAATTGGTTCATGGATACTGATAAACACAATTTTGAGGAGCTTATTTATAAAGGAATTTTTTAATATTTTTTCTTTTTTAAATAGAATGGATATATCGTTTGTTGTTGGGGAGAAACAAGATCTTGGATTACTTATTTATAAAGAGAATATTTATTGGGTTTTTTATTTTTTAAATAGATGAAATTTTCGTTTTCAGATAAATAAATTTTTTAAATTTGGGAGCCAGCGAACATAAAATCTCGGTTTTAAATACGAGAATTTTTTAAAAAATATGCTCTTTGAGCCAGAGTCATCATATAGATACTACTTAAGGCAGTCACATTGAATGGTCATTATCAATGGAATGCTATGCAAACGAGGATCACAGTGACAGATTCAAGTTCAAATGTAGGAAGCAAGAATGCCTTCTTTCAGACATTGGAAGCCTTATCGGAATAAAGTGAATTTCAGTCTACTTTAGTTTTCGTTTCCTACTGATTATGAAATACTATTACAAACAGAAGAGTTTGCACAATCCAGTATTAAGTTCTAGTCCAGCTACAGAAGCAGTTGCTCACTTGATGGTCATGTCTCACATGTAAAGTCAGAACTTCAGATACAGAAAGCCTGAGCCTCAGAGCTTTTGGGAAATACCAATATCCCCAGTGGTCAATCAATAAATCCATTATCACCATTTAAAAAATCATGTTACTCCTACACAGTTCCAGAAAAACAGTGGCATGACAATCGATGTCACACAGTCTAGTTTTCATTTTTGGCCCACCTCAAAGTTTTAACAAATTTTCATTCTTAGATTTGTTTCAAAATTATGTTCATAATTATGGAGGATTAAAGCTTAGGAAAGAAATGTGTATTTGTTTGATTAAGACCACTCACTAAAAGACAGTGAGTCGACGGTACACGTTACAGAATTTCTGGAAGGAAAACTAGCAGGGGAATCGACAAGTCAAGAGAATCAGGGATAGTGATTTTCCTTAGATAACAGAATATTAGTAAGTGTAAACACCACGACGTTTTGAAAACAGGCATTGGAAAACAGTGAAGATGAATCAAAGGCATTCCACAGATGCCGAAGTTAACCAGTGATCTCAAATTTAATTTTTTTAAAGTAGTGCGTCACATTATATCACTGCTTGGTAAGATTGCTAGGAACATCTTCATAACAAATATACTCCATAAACAGTGCAATCAAGAAGCAAAAGTTTTGTGGAAACCAACAGCTAAGAGCAGTGCTTCCATATCAGATAAAACTATTTTACAAAGCTATAACTTGGAAATCATTTTAGCTCCAACCAAGGCAAGTTTCGGAGCATCTGTCAAATCAATGTGACAGTCCTGTACGACACCCCATTATATTCTGTCCGACGTCGGCAGCTGCACTGCATTTAGCTGAAAGTGGAATCCATTCACCAACACCTCCATCAGATTTGACGTCACTGCAAAGTAGGACACGAGTTGATGGTGGATCGAAGCTTTCCTTTTTGCTGTCCTCTTGCGAATAGAACAGGTATGTGGTACTATTCAAACGTCAAGCTTAAGAAACAGGTGAGACAGAATTTCATAAACGTACATTAGAAAGATTACAATTAGACGTTAAGCATAATCAAAGAACTTTTGAAACTTATAAGATGTGCAGGATGTAGCAAAATGATATCGAGAAAAGTCCACGGATTTAGAAGGTGACCTGAGGAGCGTAATGACGGTAAGAACTTCCAACAAAACTATCGAACATCAGTAATGATTTACGCTTCTTGATAGGTTACCAATCAATAAATAAACGGGAGTTTGTTTGATGAAGAACCGGGATGAGTCTCGTTGCGACTGGTTTAGGGTCGTTTGGCGCCATTTAATGTCCTGAATGCTGTCTGGCCAATTTCGAGAAGTTCCACTTGCATTAACTCAGCATACCTGCCAGCATAAGCCGTTATATGCTTTGTTGTTGTTGTGTCTTTGAATGAATTTTCTCGATTTGAATTCCTGTTCTCTGTTTGTTTCTCACGCCTCCCTCCTCCTCCTCCTCCTCCTCCTTCTTCTTCTTCTTCAGGCTCTAGATATACACTGCTGGGCATATGCCTCTTCCAAAGGTTTCCATGACGATTTTTGCTAGGTGGTCGGGATCTAGACGTTTGTCGCGCGTGGTTGTATGTCGTATCCCCATTTAGCCAGACGACGTCTGAAACTTGTGTTTGACTCTCTCAAACGCCACTGTATCAGTGTTTTTGGTCCATCCGAAGTTCCATCTGAAGTTAGTCCTGAGTACGTGTTCTGTCCAAATCCATTCGAGTCTGGTTATCCTCTCGACAATATGGTACATTCTTGTTTTTCTCCTTATTTCTTCGTTCTTACCGATTTTTGCAGACTCACTTCAAGTATTGCTCCCTCTACTGCTCTTTGACAGACCAGAAGTCGATTTTCAGTGTTTGTTTTGTCATTGGTCCGCGCCCACATACTGGTTACTGGCAGGATGAATATGTCGCAAACCTTCCTCTTTAAATTTAAATGCATAGTCGGTTTGCTGAGAATGTAATCACATATCCCGAATGTCATGCAGCAGGTGAGGCCAATTCGCTGGGTGATCTCTGCTGTTCGGTTAACTTTACCAAGCTCGACTTTATTACCAGATAATTGTTTTCGATGGAGAACGCAATATTTATAGCGGTCATGACCCTGGTCTTTGGAAGGTTCATTTTGAGACGTACAGCGAGGGAACTACACTCCTGGAAATTGAAATAAGAACACCTTGAATTCATTGTCCCAGGAAGGGGAAACTTTATTGACACATTCCTGGGGTCAGATACATCACATGATCACACTGACAAGAACCACAGGCACATAGACACAGGCAACAGAGCATGCACAATGTCGGCACTAGTACAGTGTATATCCACCTTTCGCAGCAATGCAGGCTGCTATTCTCCCATGGAGACGATCGTAGAGATGCTGGATGTAGTCCTGTGGAACGGCTTGCCATGCCATTTCCACCTGGCGCCTCAGTTGGACCAGCGTTCGTGCTGGACGTGCAGACCGCGTGAAACGACGCTTCATCCAGTCCCAAACATGCTCAATGGGGGACAGATCCGGAGATCTTGCTGGCCAGGGTAGTTGACTTACACCTTCTAGAGCACGTTGGGTGGCACGGGATACATGCGGACGTGCATTGTCCTGTTGGAACAGCAAGTTCCCTTGTCGGTCTAGGAATGGTAGAACGATGGGTTCGATGACGGTTTGGATGTACCGTGCACTATTCAGTGTCCCCTCGCCGATCACCAGAGGTGTACGGCCAGTGTAGGAGATCGCTCCCCACACCATGATGGCGGGTGTTGGCCCTGTGTGCCTCGGTCGTATGCAGTCCTGATTGTGGCGCTCACCTGCACGGCGCCAAACACGCATACGACCACCATTGGCACCAAGGCAGAAGCGACTCTCATCGCTGAAGAAGACACGTCTCCATTCGCCCCTCCATTCATGCCTGTCGCGACACCACTGGAGGCAGGCTGCACGATGTTGGGGTGCGAGCGGAAGACGGCCTAACGGTGTGCGGGACCGTAGCCCAGCTTCATGGAGACGGTTGCGAATGGTCCTCGGCGATACCCCAGGAGCAACAGTGTCCCTAATTTGCTGGGAAGTGGCTGTGCGGTCCCCTACGGCACTGCGTAGGATCCTACGGTCTTGGCGTGCATCCGTGCGACGCTGCAGTCCGGTCCAAGGTCGACGGGCACGTGCACCTTCCGCCAACCACTGGCGACAACATCGGTGTACTGTGGAGACCTCACGGCCCACGTGTTGAGCAATTCGGCGGTACGTCCACCCGGCCTCCCGCATGCCCACTATACGCCCTCGCTCAAAGTCCGTCAACTGCACATACGGTTCACGTCCACGCTGTCGCGGCATGCTACCAGTGTTAAAGACTGCGATGGAGCTCCGTATGCCACGGCAAACTGGCTGACACTGACGGCGGCGGTGCACAAATGCTGCGCAGCTAGCGCCATTCGACGGCCTACACCGCGGTACCTGGTGTGTCTGCTGTGCCGTGCGTATGATCATTGCTTGTACAGCCCTCTCGCAGTGTCCGGAGCAAGTATGGTGGGTCTGACACACCGGTGTCAATGTTTTTATTTCCAGGAGTGTATATACGAGTCCCCCGATCATCGTTGAACTTTTGCGTCGCTACTAAAAAGGATGATATCGGCAAAGCGAAGATGGTTGAGATATTCTCCATCTATGTTGATGATGCCTTTCTGTCCCCATGATGGATTCTTGAACGTCTTCCATAGAGTGAAAGTCAATAACTTAGGTGACTTTGTGTCTCCCTTTCTGAAACGTCTTCTTACTGGATCCTTACGGTGATCCAGTCTTCCTTTATTTTCTCATGTACAATGGAATTTTCGTAAATGTAAAGAACGAAGTTGATATAAGAGTATATGTAATCAGAGAAGTCTCTTTTCATGACTCACATTACTGCCAAGTTTTCGGTATATCCAGCGCATTCTGCTAATCTATAAAGGTCATGTGAATTGAGATATTAGAGCCCATACGTTTTTCTTTCAGTGTTTTTCTTTCTAACTGGATACCATACATTGTACTAAAATCTTTCCGGAGCACCGACAGTTCGACTGGCTGCTATAGCCCAAGTTTACGATTCCCACAATTTCTTATGATCTTTGTTAGCAGCCTATGAAACGTAGATGAAGGCTAACTGGCCCATAATTCTAGATGTTGGTGTTGGCGCCCCCTGTAAACCATCGAACTTTGTTGGAACTGATTTGCTGCATCATATAAAAGTATACAAGTTCTGAAACAGAATATCTAAATTCCAAAGAAACCTAACGTACTCTACAATCTCTTACAGAATGCAGATACGTTAATAGGGCCGGTGGCTACCCATGGGTGAAATCCTTAGAAACTTATCGACTGCAGTTTGCATGCTCGGAAAACCTATACACAGCCCATATAATTCAGATTCGGAAACGTAATTGTCCTACCCATGGCACTATTATCTTCACAAGAAGAGCTTGATGAGAAGGGATATACAACTCACGAATAGGAAGTGTAGACCAAGTAGTCATAAATCATTTGTGACTCCGGGCCTTAGAAGCACTCCTGTGAAGCTTTAGACCCCTATATCTATCTCACACGAGGCTTCCCTACATGAGTAGCACAACATTCGTTTGTTTAATTTCCTCTTTTGCCTGTGATTTCACCAATTACCAATTTTTACAGAAAAATATGTTACATAATTAAAGTGACAGTTTGTCAGGGTTATGACTCAAAATTAATGGAAAAAAAGAGTTTATCAATGTCCAAACATACTAATGCTAAAATTTTATAATAGGTGTCTATTAAATTCGTAATTAACTGAGAGCCTCTATTTCCTAGGAGGTTTGTATGTACATATTATGTTGATGTCAGCGAGATAGCATTCAGATAAAAGTAGATGATTTTAGACACTTGGTCTTACATTAGTTGGCAGCACGAAAATAAAAATCGCGAACTGTAGATTGAACGGTACTAGAAATTTTTGAGTTAGACGACAGTGAGCCAGGTTTAATGGAGCTAAGCTTACTGCGTTGAATTACTCAGTATGTGATATTACACTTTAAAGTTAGATTCTGGTATGTCACAGGTAACTTGATCATGTTAGTTATGTATGGCTTAAGGAAATGCTAGCTGCACCTGGCCACACTTAGCTGTGGATCACTATGGTTAAATAGAAAAGAAAGAAAAAAGAGCACACGTTTCAAATACGTATGGGAATTGGATATACATCCTAATTTGCTTCCCCCCGATACCTCTCCACCTTCTCCTTCCCCTCTCTGTCCTCCTCCGTCCCCCCTCCCCCTCTTTGTTCTTCTTCCCCTTTCCCTCTGCCTGTCCATTTTCTCTTCCCTCCCCCCCCCTCTCTCTCTCTCTCTCTCTCTCTCTCTCTCGCTGTCCGTCTCCCTGTTTCCGCTCTCCATGTCCATTTCCTCCCACTCCTCTATCCATCTCCATTGTTATTAAAAAATTCAAATTCTGATGCAGTATTCTCTAATTCTGCACTGTCGTCAGACTTCCGTAAATTGTCGAGCTTATGGTACACAACTGTAAACTTTTCGGTCTTTAGTACACAGGCTTTGTAAACATATGTTTTTTCGTAACGCAGTCAAGGTGAGATATTCGCCTAGCATGTGGGTAAATCGAGGCCATCACTGACTGTAGTTCCTCACTTTTCATGTTATAAAGACAACAGCTATTGAAATTTTTGTTACTGAAAGCACCACTCAGTAAATGTCGCAGTGCATTGCCGGTTGTAATTTTACTTCATTTGCATGTTATGGACATCATTCATTTCAAAAATATTGGCTGTTATGACTTAAAAACAGCTTGAGGTGCCGTGTTTTCGTTGTTCATGACGATGAGAGAACGAGAGTAAGTGTATATATATATCTGTGTGTGTGTGTGTGTGTGTGTGTGTGTGTGTGTGTGTGTGTGTGTGTGTATGTGTTGTGAGTCAGATAGAATATGTGACAAGATGGTCCAGTTGGTCACCCAACAGGAGAAGAATTTCGCAAGCATTATTTTCACACATGAACCACCCGCATCTCATTACGTGTCTCGTTTGTATTTCGAAAGTGCGTTGCAGTAATGCATATCTCGCATAAAGAGTGCAGGTTTTCTGGTATCTGACTAATAGAGTTAAGAAATAACTGGACACACTATTTTTCGCTTTTAACCTGTTAGTATTTATTCATTTAATACATAAACCGTTGACAACACTGGATATTCATATTTTGTTTCCGTTACTTAGTAGTTACCAGTGGTCTAAGGGTTAAGTTATTAATTAGTAATAAGGACGTTTTGGGTTCCGGGATGTCTTTCATTATTTATTATTAAATTTTGATAAAAATGAAACAGAAAAGTAAAAAAAAATTCAGAAGAAACAAAACATTTCAGAAGCGGCGGGCAAATACTTTCGGTATAAGATTTGAAGCTCGTTCCTCCTAACGCAGCAGCGAACTCAGATTCAATAACTTTTTTGCACATTTCAATTAATTTTTCTCGTCTCTCACTCCTGCTACCATCTAATACCGTTGTAACTTTGCCTTCAGTCCTTTCCCTTGAAACCGTATTCCAATTCCCCATTCTCTCTCCTTACACCCCGAATTAAGCGTCCAATATCCTCATATACCTTCTCTACCTCTTCATCTTCTGCTTGTGACGACGACAGGATACCGGAATTATAGTTATTAGCGGTGGTTTGGTGACCGTATTTCAGAAACCCTCTTTAGTATCTCCACTTCAGCGCTTCTGTAATCGGTAAAAATACCATTGCTATCATGCGGCGAAGGTATTCATTGTGCCTCGCTGCTGGTGTACTTAACATACGACCAGAATCTCTTTGGGTTTTCTGTCCAATTTCAAGACAGGGCTTCATTGTTAAAACTATTAAAACTATTCTGGTATTTAAGCCCGCATTAAATTTCAAGCTTCCCTTAGACATCGCCAGTCTTGAAGATTTCTTACTGTCTCGTCGTATCCATGACAAATTCAATGAATTCAATGAAAATCTCCATCTGGTAATGAGCCTTCAGTGGCTCAAAAACTAGTTAACGGTACAATAAATCCTATCAGCTTCAAAAACCGACTAGTCGCGTATTATAACAAAAACTACCAAAGTAACCCACAGCGTCAATTCATCATGAACAACAGGTAAAATGAATGCAATACATGTTTTCAATATATATAGTCATTCAAAATCCAGCATAAAACATATGTGGTCTATCTGCTCTACGTTTATGACTAACTGAACCTCCCTGCTCCAAGACAATTTCCTTTACAGTCATTCCAGTTTGCTAGCCGATCCTGACTCTCCCAGTAATTCCCAATATACGACTCTATATCATAGTGTAAACTTCATTTTATACATACTTTTCGTATTTTGTCTCTCTACCAAATCGGAACTAGTAACAGAAACTGGTCGTAAACTTTCCTTCTCGTACACGTCGAACGCCTGGATAAGAAAACCGTATTTAGTTTACCAAAATCACTCGAAGGCATGGATGCTCTTATTTGATTTATTTTACTGTCGTTCCAATCATTAGTCTTCAAATGTCATAAATACAAAAACATACTATTCTTTTACATTGTTCTTATACATTATTTTAGTCTCATTGCTACCGATATTCTGTCCAGCTTTAAAGCTTGCTGTTCTTCCAAGAACTGCTGACGTTCGTGTGCAAAGGAAGGCAAAAGTTACGAAGCCGTCAGCAAAAGGTTGTTTAGGAATGCTCCATTATCAAGAATTTCTCCTTCATTTTCCCAATTTCAAAGTATGAAAAGTTCCAACAACATTTAGAAAGTGTGCATTGTGGGTTAAAAGTCTAATCTTCTATTACTAAGCTCGATTCTCTTTCAAAATTGATTTTCTTTCTTCGGAATGAGTCTTCTGCTATATACCAAGCTACTCTCCTTACTGTTGAGGTTGACAGTGCTTCTGTATAAGCTTATTCCACAGTCTGCAAAGTCCTATGAGATCGTTAAAAGAACTTACTCCAATCTTATCCAATAAATTATTCGAAACGAGCAACAGAAACTAATACGAGAGTTCTACAAGATTGTCCACTCAATGGGCTTCGTTGAACAACTGCGATTCATTTCTCAAGCAGAGGTCTTTTCATTAGTGATCACAGAGGATAGTGGGAATGACGATGTGTATTTGGGGAGTGGAGGAGGGCGACAGAGAATGAACTGTATGTTATTAGCTTGTAAGCTACCCATGATTTACTTATCATCTACCATAAACAGGGCAAAATTTATTCTGCCAGCAAGGAATCTCTATTCAGCGACGATATGACCTCAATGCTCTTTGAAATGCAATAAGCTGTGACACTCTTAACACCGAAATACTTGTACCAACTAACAAGAAGTTATAGAAGAAGTGTACATCAATGTGTACTGCAAGGAGTATCATTACAGAAGAAAAGGAAAACTGTAACATCAGACATTTCATATACATTACAGAAATAATACAGGCATATATAAAACATTAAAAAGTAGGATGTGAGAATAGGACAGGAGGTTATCGGTAGGGGAATAAAGCCAATGCTGGTGCAGTCTGCGTTGTTGTCAAATTTATTTAATATGGTGGCTCTCCCTGTGTAGTACCCTCAACTCTACTGCGTGGGGCATAGATAAGGCATTGTCACACTGATGATGTCACCAACCCCAGTCCTCCCTCTCATTTCCTTTAAACTCCTCCAATTCCCACCCTCCCTTAACCACTTCACCTCACCTCCTCCACTTGGGAATGGTGAGATAACCACACACACACACACACACACACACACACACACACACGCGCGCGCGCGCGCGCACACATACATACGTAGTTAGAACGAACAAGACTAAATTTTCACTGAATTGTAGGGAGAGTAATTTCCTAACGATCTACAAGTGAAATAACTGCTGAAGAACTTGCACACTGATACATATAATGAAGGGATAGGGCAGCAAACTCACTGAAATGTGGGAGGCCAATAATGGAAAAACGTCATTGCTCTAATTACACTTCGAAACTGTTGTGCAAAAACCTTGACTCATGAACATCGGATCATAATACAACATACACGCTGTCAATTGAGTAAAATCACTGTAACTTTTACTTGGCTAAGTAAAATGTCTCATGTAAGAAAACCATTGAAATAATACATCCTATATACATGAGATACACGTATTTCAATTAGTTGTCTCAGTGTGGACTCCTCCAACTGCTCTGCCCCCTGCAAGTAGAGAGCAGTGTTCTCAGTAGCCTAGCCTCTGTCACTGCATGTGGTTACAACACATCAGCGCTCGTGTTTATACTACTTCTTCAGATAAACTATATGAAGAATATGTGGCAGAGGTTTCAGATTCTCCACAGTACCGAATGACAGCTTTGCGTGAGTGCTTGTGTTTTCTCATATACTATGGCAAAATCAGGTTTCTGCTGTAGCGATGCCAGAGCAGTAGACAGTGGAGGAATTTTACACAGGTCACTTGCTCTTCATGGGTTAATATACGGCGTTTCTGGCTCAAGTGTTGCTCTACTTAACAGTTCAACTGCTGTAGTGTTAGCTCATTTATTTAGAAAAAGTGCCAATAAACACAAGCACTCATTTCCTACATGAAGTATTACCATCGTGTATTTTCCACGTGTGATTCTTATGCTTGCTACAATGAATACTGTACAGACAGACATCACCTTTCAACGTGTAAAAGTTGCAGTCTTACACATTTAAAACGAATACGGTGATGGCAACATTGCATGCAGCGGATATAGCACTTAAATCAATGAAATCTCCAGTTAAGTAAGTGTCAACTCACTCTTGTGGCATGAAATTACACTGCTACAATGAATATTGAACTGAGAAATTGAATCTTGCATTGAATACACTACACAATAAACACCTTCTAACAGACCTTAAACATACATTCAGCAAGCAAGTTACACGCCCTATGGTGAGTAGAAGACTTCACTAATAACGTAATGCTGGCAGGACCAAACAACAACACGGTAAGCAAAATTGGGCGAACATTTTGGGATGAAAAACATGATTTCTTGCGAGTGGTACCAGAGTATCTTAGGAGGAGAGAATGTAATCTTCTTATAAGCAAGAAACTAATAACAGAAGTACAACAGCAACGGCCATGTTACACTGCAAGTGCATCCCAGCCTTGGTTCTAAGGGAAGGTGAAACGTTGTAATAACTTCATACAATAATCGGAAGACAAAACTTCAACCAGCGCAGTGGCTCTGAGCACTATGGGACTTAACATCTATGGTCATCAGTCCCCTAGAACTTAGAACTACTTAAACCTAACTAACCTAAAGACATCACACAACACCCAGTCATCAGGAGGCAGAGAAAATCCCTGGACCCGCCGGGAATCGAACTCGGAAACCCGGGCGTGGGAAGTGAGAACGCTACCGCACGGCCACGAGCTGCGGACCCAGCGCAGTGAATGGGTCATCACTTCACTGGGTGGATACAGACTAAGCAGCATAGAGCTAGTCTCACTTCCCTCCTATCTCCCCTCCTACCTCACCTTCTATCTCCTTCTCCTCCCACAATGAGATACTGGTTTTCCAGGCCTTTTCTAACCTGTCGCTCATGATACACAAAGAGGTCTGTCCAGCGCATGTATTTTGATGTGGTTAGTATTAAGCTGACAATGATATACCGTATCCAGTCTGCAGCTGGAGCGTCCCATAGGTAGTGGTTCTGCTATCCCAGGCCTGTTCTAACGCCACAAAGATATCCATATGCAGGCGATGGTCAGTTTTATATTGATTCTTTCATATGTACTGAAATCGAACATATTTCTATGAAATGCCTACCCCTGCAACTACAGCAAGATACTGGACTATTCGTCACGGTTGCGGAAAATAAAACTCTCTGAGAGGAGAACGGCCAGCAGCATGCTACAGCCCTGGGGTATGTCTCACTGTTGGGAACAGGCAGATCCAGAGGCTGCTCTCGTCTGAGGTGCGGGCACCGTGACCAGCTGTCGCTGAGGTCACAGCAGGTGGACGCCATTCAGTACGCCAGCGTCGAGCACAACCGCTGCACAGGCAGCTACCAGCAGCCTCCTGTAGCTCGTACGTTAGTGCGGTAGTGTTCTCGCTTCCCGCGCCCGGGTTCCAGGTTCGATTCCCGGCGGGGTCAGGGATTTTCTCTGCCTCGTGATGACTGGGTGTTGTGTGCTGTCCTTAGGTTACTTAGGTTTAAGTAGTTATAAGTTCTAGGTTACTGATGACCATAGATGTTAAGTCCCATAGTGCGCTGAGCCATTTTTTTGTAGCTCGCACGCTTTCCTAGAATCCAAGGTCTCAAAATTAGGGTCTTCGGAAATCTTTATAAATAAATTGTCGTTCGTTTAGGTGTAACATACGAGGGTCGGTCAAAAAGTAATGCCTCCCATTTTTTTTCTACTTAAAAAAATTAAGTTAAGTGAAAAATTTGAATTTGGCGCCATTCCTCAAACCTTCTTCTGCAATCCACTGCAGTAGTAACTTTCTGTGTCAACAGGTGGCAGCACAGCAGAAGTTTGTAAGATGGCCGACATCGATGTTCGTTTGAGACAGCGTTGTGTGATTGAATTCTTGAATGCAGAAGGTGAAACGCGCATACGCATTCATGAAAGACTGAAGAAGGTGTATGGTGTTGTGACAGTGGATGTCAGCACTGTTAGACGATGGGTTCGTTGTTGTAAGGAAGCTGAAGGGCAAACACCGTTGACTGACGAAAAGCGGAGCGGCAGGCCGGTGAGTGCAGTGACTCCACACAACATTCAGCAAGTTGATGACATCATTCGTGGTGACCGTCGGGTGACTGCAGATGAAGTGTGTCGCATTATTTCTCTTAGTAAAGGCAGTGTGATCACGATTATTAAACAATTGGGGTACTCAAAAGTTTGTGCACGGTGGTTTCCAAGAATGTTAACCGATCAGAATAAAGAGGCAAGGAAAACAATAGCCTCCCAACACTTGCAGCGCTTCCGTTTGGAGGGAGATGAGTTTCTGAAAAAAATTGTGACCAGGGACGAAACATGGGTGCATTTTTTTGAACCCGAATCAAAGAGGCAGTCAATGGAGTGGCGTCACACAAGCTCGCCGAGGAAGAGAAAGTTCAAAACTGTGTGATCGGCAGGGAAAGTTATGGCAACAGTTTTCTGGGATACAGAGGGTGTGATTCTGGTTGATTTTTTGGAGCAGGGATGCACAATAAATTCTGTTCAATACGTCACAACCCTCAAAAAACTTAAAGCATGTCTTCAGCGAGTTCGCCCAACAAAATCAATGGCAGATGTTCTTCTTTTGCATGACAATGCAAGACCACACACCAGTCGTCACACCTCTGATGAGATTGTCAAAATTGGATGGGAAGTTTTGCCTCATCCCCCATACAGCTCTGACCTGGCACCATCAGACTTCCATCTGTTTGGGCCACTAAAAGAAGCTCATCGTGGGATTCATTTTGAAGATGAGGAGGCCGTCAAAACATCCGTGCGTCAATGGCTTAGGAAGCAGAGCTGTGATTTTTACCGTGCTGGGATACATGCCCTTGTTCAAAGATGGACCAAAACTGTAGAGATGGGCGGAGATTACATTGAAAAATGACAAAATGATCCTCAATGTTGTAGTTTTCAACCTATGTAATTGCATTTAAATTTCCTGACAATTAAACGTAGAAAAAAAAATAGGAGGCATTACTTTTTGACTGACCCTCGTACTTTTCATATGAACAACTATCAATGTAGAACAGTGGCTTTCACCCTATCCTCTATCTGTTCACATGTCAGAAAAAAACCACAATCATTTCTATACCAGACAGCAAGCTACAATTCCCATCCCCTCCCTCATCGTCATTTCGTAAACTGGGTAAAACCATAAACTCGGAATACGATTCTGTTGTCGATGACGGATGAACATATTGTGTAGGTGGTAGTCCATAACAATCAGTTTTGTCATATTTTCCTCAGTTTCAATTATTTTCCAACATTTTGTGGAATTTTACTAGATTTTTCTTGATTTTAGCGCATTTTACCAAATAAATCGATCGCCAAAGCACTGTTACGACCGACTAGCCACGTCAACAAACCGTCTCATCACGTCGATCTCGTGATGCTGTCAGCCAGTGACATTGCAGCATTGTGATCTTTCTCTGTATCATTGCTAAATCACTTTTCTATTATTTTGCTAGTGCTATACACATGTGAATATATCAAACCCTTTTACACAGCGTACATCACAATCCAGAATTACTGTTTCGTAGTGTGGGAAAAGTCAGCAGCAGATAGGAGACGCAAAAGCTACGTTCCTTATCTGAAAACCTTTATCAATTCAGTAAGGTTTTTTAGTGATGGAGATCTCTCCATACGTGAATAAGAGTCACTAAGTGTCCTCGCATTCAGAGATTGATCTCACTAATGTTTTTGATGATTACCACCCTAACAAACGAATCATATCGATGCCAACACTCCGCACACTATTTTGAAATGAACTGTCCCTTCGTTGAACCTGTCGGCTAAGAGTCCTAAGCAAAGCTCTATGCGTGTTGTAACTACTCTTCTGTTTTTAACCCACCTTCCCTGTAACGTTGTCTCCGAATTAATTTGGAGTTGACCAGAAGTAAGAGAGTACTGTACATACTACATTCGACATCTCGTGGAGGAACGTAATGAGCTGGGTTCCACGTAATCATTACACTTTGATACTTTACTTTCAGAAAGAGCATACCGGGTGCTCCAAACTTCGGCACTAGTAATATAGATCCAGATTTACACACCAATATCGTAAGTGCCATTCTGCAAAGACTGTTCCATGCCAATATTACTCACATCATCCATCCCAGTACACGCAATCTCTCTAGATGCATGCCTGCGGAGAATATTAGCGCTCCTTATTGGCGTATAGTAGATACGAGCTTGACACAGTTGAGAGTGCTGTGATATAAGAGACGATTATGAAGAAGAAGAAACGTATGAGATAAGCAATATTGGGGTTTGAGACATTTTACATAGATCACTTGTGCAATCAGCTTTGTGGTATTGTTCTAGTGCTTGCAATCCATTGTAAAATCCATTGGAAGAAGAGGAATGATACTAGAACATAAAGACACATTCATAAGGCTACAAGGCTCTGCATTTAAATATGCTACAACTTTAAAGCAGTGTAGTTACCGATATATTAGTCGTAGACTGCAATGCTGTGAATACCCCAGTGCAGAAATATATTTTCCATACCTGATATCTCGTACATTCACCCTGCAGATTTTCTATCACACTCGTAGATTCTTTGTGGTACATCCACTACACTGTATAGTTTCCAGAGGCGTATAGCGCCCACTCTTCACGTCAGATTACAGTTTGTGAATTATTCTATGCTCGTATCACTCCTGTATACTGAATGTGAGCGATTTAAAATGCATGAAATATCAGCATCTTATGAGGAAATAGACAAATGTGTACCAACGGTGTTTGACATGTGAAATTACTCGCCATGCTCCACTAACTCCTTGAGGAGAACACAATCTCTTCCTCAGACAACAATAGTCAAGCAAATATATCCACAGGGACTGCAGTACTTCAAAAAACACTGTCACTGACCTAGGATAATTGCAGTTAAGATACTGAAGACTCGTTTTACTACCAAGTTGTTGCAGGAAAATAGAGTACCTCACGTGCACCTTTGTTCATCTACAGAAGGATGTCTTAATAGGTTTTCCATCGGTTTGATGGACGTGATGCACAACAGATGCGTTGTAAGTCCTGTACAAACTGTCGTATGGAGAGTTTTGCAGGCAATTAATGATTAAATTACACCTGGAAAACCCAGTTGTGTACAAATCTTCACTTCAATTATGATTTCTATCCAGGATTTGGCACGGAAATGAAGTACTTCGCATGGATTTTTTTTTTAAGGTGAGTGCAAAAATAGGTTTTCCTTCGGTTTGGTGGACTCATTCCAGCTGACTGTGGTACGGGAGGTTAGCTGTTGACTGCTGTAGGTAGATAGCGCTTTAAGCCACACTCAAAACACGCAGTGGTATACAAGTCGAATGCAGCTTATTATTGATGTGTAGGGTCCCTGACATCAATGGTCCCATCCGCTCACCAATTGTAAATGTACACAGTGTATGGGAAAGGGGGGGGGGGGGCGGTTGTTACATATGTCTCTTGACGACAGTGCGCTGGAGGTAGAGCGGTCAGGATTAGAGAGTGGGCATCTAGTGCTGCCGTAAATGACAAAACAGGGGATTAAGTACAATAAAGAGGATATATTCCAATATATGGAGTACAAAGGGCGCGCCTAGGGTCGGAAGTTAGTAGGTTTAGGTCAGTCTAGGAGGTCAAACAATTAAATGGAATGGGAAACGGAAGGGGAAGAGGTTCATGTTGACTTACGTTGGTGGCCGGTCGCGAAAAGCTGAGCCAGAGGCTCTGCCTTCCAAGAGGACGTCTGTTCTCCCCGAAGTCTGGATTCCAAAACAGAGAAGCAAATGTGTTCAGCACCGCAGGACGCTCCGGCGTCCACACACTTTATCGGTATCCCGCGCACGCTGTTAGCTAAAACCAATGGCGTGAATTCTCTAGCAATTTCAGCAGAGGACTCGGGGCACCTCCTGTCAGCAGCTTTAACTGGACAGAACTGCCTCGGTTTTGATAGACAAGCGGCTTGTATCGCGTAGACACGGCGTGAATTACTCGGGGAGAAAACTTGTAAGGATTCCACTGGGCCTTTGAAATAAATATCTTAAACGAATTTCCTAAAATATTCCTTGACCGGCTGCCATCCTGTACATTAGACCACACTACTGATACAGCCTGAGAGAACAACGGAAAAAATCGCCAAATGCATAATAAATGACCTGCCACAACATCTCCCTCTCTCTAGAATGCATCGTCAGTGTACCTTGTTCCCCCCTTCAACAGATTACTCCATCTGCTTTCTGTCATCCTTTAGCACAGATCCATGTCGATTTAGAGGCGCATGGGTCTCTTTTCTAGGAAAGCACGCAAAACAGCAGTCAACTTGCATTTATTCCTGTTACCTCACTAGAAATAAGCAGAATATTGTAAAAAACGATTCAGAAAATATTCTATACGATATCTGTTGGTTGAAACTGCATGGTTGTGATTGGTAGACAGTACAGGGAAGCACATTGTAAATACTGTTTGTGAAAGTTTAAAACACTTAAACAGTCTTGCAAAAGGTCAGGCATGCGATTCCTTGCGCAGTTATATATTGCAGACTCCGAGCCGGTAATGCAATGCTCTTTAGCTAAGGATGATATAAAATTTATCGCAGTCAAATGTCCGAACACCTTATAAAAATTTATACGGTGGTTCCCAATAAATTTGAGGATACACCTGGCCATGTGACCCGACATACATAAATTTATTTTCTTACATTTTGTGTTCATACATATTAGGTAGCGTATTCCAGGCATCTTATCGCTGTCCACGATCAGTTACTGTTTCCCTGGTTCCCAGTGCTACCATGTTGACTTTTTCACATATTCCTTTTGCTGTCACACTCGTTTCCATGTACAAGAAATTTTCTGCGCCAATTTCCTGTCTCATTCGCCCTCAATTTCCCCGCATTTTGTGGTATTTTCTCTCAATTTATTCGTATTTGCACTTAGTTTTCGTAATTTTGTCGATTTTATGTTATTTTCCTCATTTTTCCATATGTGTTTGATCTTATTGCTTACATGACCAGGTGTGGCTTGATTTTACCGGAAAATATTCGTCGACCTATTAAATGTCCTGAGAATTTTCCTCTTTCCGATGACCTGCATGCTTTCATTTAAAATGGGGAAAGGATTAAAGTATTCGAACTAGATAGGTGAACGTTTTGTAGCTGTATGAGATTGGAAATGTTCTTCATGTGAAAGATATAGCGCAAACTCGAATTCTGGAAACAATTCCACGTCCTGCTCTCATGTATCAGGGTGCGTGTTTGCAGACCATGTAATCGAGCATCTGATGGAAACTCAGTGTCTGGAGCCCGTGCTGCATGTTCACGCCAAATGCATACTCACGCCGGCCGCGGTGGTCTCGCGGTTCTAGGCGCGCAGTCCGGAACCGTCCGACAGCTACGGTCGCAGGTTCGAATCCTGCCTCGGGCATGGATGTGTGTGATGTCCTTAGGTTAGTTAGGTTTAACTAGTTCTAAGTTCTAGGGGACTAATGACCACAGCAGTTGAGTCCCATAGTGCTCAGAGCCATTTGAAACATTTTTTTTTTTTTTTTTTTTTTGCATACTCACTCCAAAATGTATAGGAACTCCAACAGGAAGTTTATAACACTATCGTCCGTCTGCTACTACTGTACCTAACGGAGGTAGCTTATCAGAAATGAAAGTCAAAATTACGTAAATATTTGAACATTAACAAGCAAAATTTTGCCTATCTGCACTGTTCAACGGATAAAGAAAACGGTCGCCAGCCTAACTACGCAAGAGAATGATTAACATTCTCGCTCAAGAAAATAATTATTAATAACTTTAATGGATAAATACAACGTATACTTTGTCACCCGGGAGTGCTGTGAACTCTGACACACACATGTTTACGGTAAGATTGAAACTAACAGTTAGAGCAGCACAAACTGTTTGCAAAATTGTAACGGATACCGAAACTTACTATTACTTTCAGGGCTTACACAAACTGAATGGTCTTTATAACATTATTATTACTATTCACTGCAGAATCATTAACTGGATATAGGTTAAGTCTCTCTCAGTTAAATACCTTACTATTTAAAATGAAAGTTAATTGGAATCCACTAACAGGTTGCTTCTGACTATCATTTGAATAAAGAAATAATGTTTTTCATAATTAGTGGTCTTCCCATTACTTGTTACCTAGCATTAACACAATCGGCAAACTGTGAATCCTGTTATATTATTAATATGCACTTCCAATACACAAGAGAGACAAAGACTTAGCAAACTTGAGTATATAACGTTACGCACTGCAGTTTTCCACTTTTACTACGTTGAGAGACAAAATTAAGATATATGTAAGATACTGACTCACCTTCTGCGATTTACAACGGGCAGTAATGTGATCATTTACTAAGCAAAACTTTATAAGCCTCAGTCATAAGAACTCTTAATTTGAAGTTGGCGACAACACATTAATAAGCAGTTTTACTAGGAAAATTATTTTCAGTAAGCATCATTAACTTTAACTCACTTTTTACTATGTTCAAGAGGCATTAATTAGCAAAACACTGGTCTTTAATGTTCTTTCAGTAGGGACACTCGGTAATCACTTTAGTTCAAACGGAGAGGAACCTGAGAGGTGTTATGATAAGGAGAAAAATCAAGGTAGGTACGTAAATTCAGTTATAAATTACCTTATATTTGAGCACACTAACACATCCATTAAGCTGATCATTCACTGTACAATACTATAGTGCTCCATTACAGTGATTGCACAATGTGGTGGCGATTGCATGTTGGTAGGTGGAATTGCAGGTAGAATTGCTGGACTCAGTCATTTCTTGGTGGCGATGATAGATACAAATTCCAGAATAGTTCCTTCTGTTTATCCATCCATCCGAGGCACTGGAAAATAGCAGAAAAAACCTCTCTCGGGACCAGCACAATATGCATCTTTCACATGGCAGTGCACAGTCTCGTAGCTCGTCCCCGACTCGTAGCTCATCCCCGACTGGTGGCTCGCCCCCGACTGACTCTTGTTCCACCTTTTCTACCTAGGCCAACCACAATTTGCACGCGCTACAAAGTTCCATTCGAGAGGGGAATCACAACAACTTTTACTTACAGAATAACTAAGAACCCTAAGTGACGATCAGCAGTTTACATAACAGCACCCAAATTCATTCAATAAAACAGAATATTTGCACATATTGACAATTCTACCAAAAATTATTCACACAGAAATTACATATACAGTAAGTTTTGTTCGCTCCAAATGGGATAAAGAATTTAAATGACAGATACACTACATGGCATAGAATCATATAATGACATCGAAGTTCTTACAAAAGAAAGAAGCATACAATTTTATGTTATCGATTCAAACAAACACATTTACAGAAGCTCAATGATGCAACATTAAATAAAACAAAAGCCAAATAAATCTGTGCAGCATGAGAGCTATGGTGTTACAAGTTTGTTTATGGAGCTGATTTCTCCTGGTGGTGCTATCTAAATTTTCCATAAGTATACTCTCATGGCTTACCAGGTGTGGCCAGTTACTTCTTCAGTCTGGAACCGGGTTGCTGTTACGGACGTAGGTTCGAATCCTGCGTCGTGCATGGATGTATGTGATGTACTCAGGTTAGTTAGGTTTAAGTAGTTGTAGATCTAGGGGGATTGATGACCTCAGATATTAAGTCCCATAGTGCCTAGAGCCATTTGAACCATTTTTCAGTTATCTCTGTTTATACCATTCACGTCTGATACATGCCTCCTACCAGCCAGGGTATCTACAGTCTGTCGATAAAACACATGTACATGGAACGTTGTTTGGGGCTAGAGCGCTGACGTTATTCTGCTGTAAATACAACGCAATTAAGCTATTTCATGTGCTGAATTCCCAGGTGGGGCCCCACGTCCTCTCTCCGTCACTCCACCGACGTTGAATATTTCGTTTGTGGTGGTAGCGTAGAGCTAATACAGGAGGATGTGGCTTACAGAATATGTAGTGGAGTAGATCCATGCTAAAATTTGGGGATTATTATGCAGATGGATCCACCCAAACCACTCCTCCTGCCTTTATACAGATGGCTCCACCCCAAAAAAATATTACCGATCCATCACGAGTAATCGCCCCAGAGATACAACATGCCGGCTCGGTCCCGAATAATGTACTCGGACTTAGTGCAGGTGGATCCACCTTTCGAACGCTGCCTAAGATTGTATGTGGTGGTCGATCCACTATAAGGATTATCCAGGATTTGTTAGGTTGATGTATCTGCCCCATCTATTACACACATCTCTGCATACGTGGATTTCTGCACACAGTACACCAAGGATGTGACATGAGCTGGATCCACATCTCATAATATTCCGAGCTGTAGCACAATGTATATCCAGCATTATCAATATCCTGCTCATAGTGCAGCCAGATCCTATTCCTGTATGCATAACGGAAGCTGCCCTGGGATGCTACCATGACAGATGGCACATTCAGTGTCGGTGAAGTGTGGGACATGCGGGGGGGTGGGTGGGGGGGGGGGGGGCGTGTGGAGTTTCACATCAGCGCACTCTCCACTGCAGAGTGAAAATCTCATTCTCGAATCATCCCCCAGGCTGTGGTTAATCCATGTCTCCGCAATATCTTTTCTTTCAGGAGAGCTAGTTCTGCAAGGTTTTCAGGAGAGCATCTGTGAAGTTTGGAAGGTAGGAGACAAGGTACTGGCAGAAGTAAAGCTTTCAGGTAGGCGCGTGAGTCGCGTAGCTCAGTTGGTAGAACACTTGCTAGCGAAAGGCAAAAGTCCCGAGTTCGAGTCTCGATCCGGCTCACAGTTTTAATATGACAGGAAGTTTCGTATCAGCGCACACTCCACTGCAGAGTGAAAATCTCATTCTGGAGTCTTCAGAGAGTTTACCTGACGAGGTAGAATAAACGCGAGCGATGACAGGTTATAACAGCAACCAGCGGTGGGGGCTAGCGAGTGCGGGCACTGCACTACATTGTCTCGAGCGGAGCAGGTAGATCAGTGCACACTGAGATAAATAGTATACAGAACCAATACGTATTTCATTTACGCAGGATATATTATTTTAATGGTTTTCCTACACGAGACTGGTTGTACTTACCTGAGGATAACTTCCAGAAAGTGTGACACATCCAGAGCTGTTAATTTCTCAGTCCCGGCCCACGTTAGGTAGTAGTTATTTTCCTACTGTTTCAGGCTGCAGTCTTTCTGAGAAATAAGTTTAATATATTGAGTACTCCATATCAGCGACCGCAGTAGTCATTAGAAACAGTGAGATAGCGGAATGGGGCGCTCCGCAAAACTCACGGATTTCGAACGTAGTCAGGTGATTGGATGTCACATGTGTCACACGTCTGTACACGAGATTTCCACACACCTAAACATCCCTAGGTCCACTGTTTCCGATGTTATGGTGAAGTGGAATCGTAAAGGTACTCGTACAGCACAAAAACATAGAGTCCGACCTCGTCTGTTGACTGACAGAGGCCGCCAACAGTTGAAGATGATCGTAGTCCGTAGAAGGCAGACATCTCTCCAGACCATCACACAGGAATTCCAGACTACCTCAGCATCCACTGCAAGTACTACGACAGTTAGGCGGGATGTGAGAAAACTTGGATTTCATGGCCGAGCGGCTGCTCATAAGCCACACATCACACCGCTAAATGCTAAACCACGCCTGGCTTGGTGTGATGAGCGTAAGCATTGGACGATTGAACTGTGGAAAAGCATTGTGTGGAGTGACGAACCACGGTACACAATGTGGCGATCCGATGACAGGTTCTAGGAGAGGCGAATTTCCGGCGAAAGTCAGCTGCCAGCGTGTGTAGTGCCAACAGTAAATATCGGAGGCAGTGTTGTTACGGTGTGGTCGTATTTTTCATGGAGGGGGCTTCCACCCCTTGTTGTTTTGAGTGGCGCTATCACAGCACGGGCTTACACTGATGTTTTAATTAGTCGCTTGCTTTCTACTGTTCAAGAGAAATTCGGGGATGGCGATTACATCTTTCAACACGATCGAACACCTGTTCATAATGCACGGCCTGTGGCGGAGTGGTTACACGATAGTAACATCCTGTAATGGACTGACCTGCACAGAGTCCTGAGCTGAATCCTATAGAATTCCTTTGGGATGTTTTGGAGCGCCGATTTCGTGCCAAGCCTCACCTACGGACATCGATACCTCTCCTCAGTGCACCACTCTGTGAAGAGTGGGCTGTCATTCTGCGAGAAATCTTCCAGCACCTGACTGAACGTATGCCTGCCAAAATGGAGGCTATCGTCAAGGCTGAGGATGGTCCAACACTATATTGAATTCCAGCATTACGGATGGTGTGCGCCACGAACTTGTAAGTCATTTTCAGGCAGGTGTACGGATACTTTTGATCACACAGTGTATGCACAAATTCCTCAGCAGCTATTTCGCTTGTAGATGGATAGGAAGCTACTCTTCCTACACTTCATAAATATTTTGCTGTGCTATCCCTTCTTGCCCTGTTTCTGTATACAAGATCCTCAACAGGTATGCACTTTAAAATCGGTAGGAGGCAGTTCTGCCAGCAGTGCCTGTAGGACAGTTCCCCTCCACTTTCATGTGGTACTGTGAACTAGGACACAAAGTAAAGTGGGCATACATACACACAAACACACACACACACTTATGAAAATCGGAAAGGGGAACAAAAGCTTTTTCAGTCGTCCTCGTTTGGACCCCACACACCAAGGTGAGCACCTGTGGTTCATTCAATTGTGGTAGTGGAAAAGGAATAGGAATAGGACGAAGTTGGCTTCTGCATTGTTGATTGACTGAACATTTCAAAAAACATGAAGAGCACCACTGCAGGCATTAGTGTCTATGAGTTGTGAAATGTACCCTCTGTCTATCGTGTTGCATCTCCATTATTTGCTGAAAAGTGTTCCCCCTATGCTCATCCATTATCAAACCTTCTATTCCTTGTGTAGGAGGCTATGGACGCAGTCAACTGTATGTTTACAGGTAACACACTCATTAAACTCCACTGTATCCAAAATCAACATCTCGTCAATTGAACGTATTTTCCACCAATTTAATGAATTAATTAAATTAATTTTAAAAAATAAACAACATATGGCTCATTTTACTGACCATTCCATGTCATGAGATCTGTTTCCTTGTGAGATTTTCGTTTATCACCCTGCCGAGCTTAAGCAGTTGGGTTTAGTTGAATTCAAGCAGCAAAGCTATAAGATAATTATCGGTTTGGTTTCCACACCACATTTTAAGAAATCCTTACAACAGGATAATAGACTTATAAATAAATGAACAAATACCTAAGGCAGTACCTTACGTCCTTCCTCACCAGCAGCTCAGCACAGGAGTCTCTTTTTCCTGTCAATTTTCAATTCTGGGAGCGGAGGGGAAGTGTGTGTGTGGGGGGAGGGGAGGTTAGTGATGGAGGGGAAGTGGAGGAGTGGGGACCATGTCTACCCCGACAGATAAGAGAGAGGACCACCTAGTGAGAGCCACCACTTCAATAAATTTGGCAACAGTGCAGGCTGCACCAGCTTCGGCTTTATCGTGCTAAGTTTCCTAATCAAAGGAACTATGTCGGCATTTATCTTGGCAATTTGGACATAATTGATGAATAAGGTTCTAATAATACAGATATGTCCAGCCCCTTAACTGTTTGCAGGCCGCAATTATCGACCCTGATCACAAAACGTAGCGGCATATGATATGGTATTGCTGTGGTTATAAAATAATTTCAATACTAGTCTGCTAAAAGTTATAGCGGTATCGATAAAAATCGACATGCACAAATCTGGACGTAAATCCAGCTACTCGCTTTACTCGGTGAAGAAAGGATTTGTTGACTATCACACTGATTGACAACTGCCAAAAGACAAATTAAACTTGCTGAAGAGCAGCTGCCAGTTGCAATGGAATAACTGGTGACTTCTACGGAACACCCAATGAATAACAGCAATAGGAAATGTAGTGGGCAGGACGTCTTAACTGCTGCGAAGCCAGTGAACAAACGTTCTGTATGCATTAAACAATTCATGCACTATGGGGTTTGATGAATTCTGGTGTGGAACCGATTAGTGCGACATTCCTTGTGGTACGGTGACGTGTCTACAAGTCATCCTTTGAGTTCTTACAATCGTGGACGAGCAGTTGGTCGCCTCAAAGCCGGCAAAACTGTCACGACGGTGGTCATAGTAATGGCTGTGACAAAAACTGCCATCTCGTGATTAAAAAAGCCAGTGTAGGCGCAAATGCTATGCGAAAGATTGACCACCACACCGCCAGAAGATCGACGAGTAGGCTTATTGGCGGAAAGAAACAGACATCTCAACCCTGCAGGCCATGCAACAGCTACTCGTACACATGTCTTTTGCTTATTTGAGGCATGCTACCACGGGATGTTAGGTCCGCAGCTATACGGTACTGAGGACACTGCATATTTTTTTATTTCATCCGTCTCAGTTGCATTGATGATAATTTTTTTTTGCTGCAGTGGTTAACATCTACATCTACATCTACATGATTACTCTGCTATTCACAACGAAGTACCTGGCAGAGGGTTTAATTAAGCACTTTTAAGTTGTCTCTCTATTGTTCCACTCTCGAAAGGCACGGGAAAAGAGAACTCTTAAATTTTTCTGTGAGAGCCCTGATTTCTCTTATTTTATCGTGATGATCATTTCTCCCTATGTAGGTGATGCTAACCGGAGGAGAAAACGTGATTCAAATTTCAGGATAATATCCGATCGCAACGAAAAACGTTTATGTTTCAGTGACTGCCACTCCAATTCACGTATCATGTCTGTGACTCTATCTCCCCTATCTCGCGATACTACAAAACGAGCAGCTTTTCTCGGAACATTTTCTATGTCATCCGCCACTTCCACCTGATCCAAACCCCAACCCCCCAGCAGTACTCCAGAATATGGCGAACAAGAGTGTTGTAAGCAGTCTCTTTAGTAGACCTGTTGCACCTTATAAGTGTCCTGCCAATGAATCGCAGTCTTCGGTTTGCTCTACCCACAACATTATCTATGTGATCATTCCAGTTTAGGTTATTTGTAATTGTAATCCATAAGTATTTAGTTGAATTTACAGCCTTCAGATTTGGGTGACTTATCGCGTAATCGAAATTTAGCGGCTTTCTTTTTGAACTCCTGTGAATTTCACAAATTTCTTTATTCAGAATCAATTGCCACTTTTCGCACCATAGAGATATCTACATCATTTTGCAATTCGTTTCGGACATCTTATGACTTCAGAAGACGGTAAATGACAGCATCATCGGCAAACAATCTAAGAGGACTACTGAGATGGTCCCCTGTGTCGTGAATATGGATCAGAAGCAATAGAGGGGTTATAACAGTTCTCTGGGGGACGCCGGATATTGCTTCTGTTTTACTCGATGACTTTCCGTCTATTACTACGAACTGTGACCTCTCTGACAGGAAATCACGAATCCAGTCAGACCATTGAGGCGATATTCAACACGCACGCAGTTTGGTTGGAAGACGCTTGTGAGGAACAGTGTTGAAAGCCTTATGGAAATCTAAAAATTTGGAATCAATTTGACATCCCCTGCCGATAGCATTAATTACTTCATGAGTATAAAGAGCTAGTTATGTTGCACGAGAACGATATTTTCTGAATCCGTGATGACTATGCATCAATAAATCGTTTTTTTTTTTCGAGGTAAATCATAGTGTTCGAACACAGTATATGTTCGAAAACCCCACTGCAAAACGACATTAGTTATATGGGCCCGTAATAGAGCGATTACTCCTACTTGCCTTTTTGGGGGACTGTTGACAGATGTTAAGTCCCAAAGTGCTCAGAGCTATTTTTTGAACCTACTTCCCTTTTTGGGTATTGGTGTGACTTAAGCAATTTTCCAGCCTTTAGGTACGATCTTTCTATGAGCGAGCGGCTGTATATAATGGCTAAATACGGAGCTATTGTACCAGTATACTTTCAAAGGCACCTGACTGGTACAAAATTGGACCGGAGGCCTTATCGTTGTTAAGTGATTTAAGCTGCTTTGCTACACGGAGGTTATCTACTTCTATGTTTGTCACCTTGGCAGTTGTTCTTGATTGGAATTAAGAAATATTTACTTCGTCTTCTTTGGTGAAGGAGTTTCGGGAAGCCGTGTTGAATAACTCTGCTTTAGTGGCACTGTCATCAGTGACTTGATCGTTGTTATCGCGGAGTGAAGATACTGATTGCGTCTTGCCACTGGTGTGCTTTATGTATGACCAGAATCTACTTGGGTTTTCTGTCAGATTCCGAGACAGAGTTTCGTTGTATAAATTAACAAAACTACTCGCGTTGAAGCACGCGCTATATTCCGAAATTCTGCAAAACTTTGCCAATCTTGGGTAAACAAATAAATACTCCAACACCAACTGTATTTAATCTATCCTTTCTTAACACTGTTAGGTCGTTTGAAAATCTTTCGGCTTAACCTATTTCCGGCTTTAACAAGCTTTCAGTGCCTGTATCTATTTGAGCTTCAGTTTTTTTTCTTTTTTTTCTATTAGGGCTTGGAGCTCTGGTTCTCTCCCAATACAACTACGACAATTTACAAGCACAACACCGATTGTTGCTACTACTACCTTACTGTGTTTTACCTGCCCTCATTTAGACGGACGTCCTTTCTGAGGTTTCCTGAGACCCTCTAACCGAAAAAATCGCCCAGTCCCTTCCCCACAGCCCCCGCTATCCGTGTCACCGCTTCCTGTGTATAGTGGATTCCTGACCTATTAAGCGGAACCCGGACACCCACCACCCGATGGTGCAAGTCAAGGAATCTGCAGCCTACACGGTCACAGAACCGCCTGAGCCTCTGATTCAGACCCTTCACTCGGCTCTGCAGCAAAGAACCACAGTCGGTTCCATCGACGATGCTGCAAATGGTGAGCTCCGCCTTAATCTCGCAAGCAGCACTGGATGGCAAGTCTTTACCACTTCAACTAGCGGCCCGAAACCAGAGACAATGTGCTCCGATCCAAACGATACACGCCATTAGTGCCGAGATGAGCCACCACCCGCAGTTGGCTGCACCCTGTACTGTTAATGGTATCCTGAAGCACCCTTTACACATCCGGAATGACTCCTCCCTGTATGTACACGGAGTGCACAATGGCTTCCTTCCCCTCTATGACAGCCATATTCCTAAGGGGCCAATTTACGCGCGTAATGACGGAACTCCTAATTACCAGGAATCCCACCGTCCTTCAGTGCCCAGACCTTGGGGGCGAGAAGCTTCGTCTGATTTTGGGCTGACATTCCCATTCCGTACAGAAGCTATTCGTGCCTTTGGGTACCATGTTTTATGACTAGTTAACGGTTAATAACAAGGTGTGTAGTTTCAGAATGGGTGTGTCGTTCCGAAACGAGTAATCACTGCAGCAAAATTTTATATAACTGCAAATGAGACGAAGGAAACAAAAAAAAATTATCGAATCCTTCTCATGTGTGTCTGACAACCATTTCGCAGCGATTGATCAAGATGGTTTGTATGCCTGAAAGTGTTTTAAATGTGTCGCACTTAAACCACACCATAGTCCAGAGAGAGCTCGCTGGTGTTGGGAGCACGTTGGCTGAGGTCAGCATTAGTGGTCCAAAGTGATGATCCCCAACGATTCCCGGTCCACTGTGGCAAGTGGTTCTGACTACCAGTTGCTGTGGAGAGAGAGAGGAACACGTGGCACACTACAGAATGTTCATTAACATTATCAGTATGGATTAAAGGTCATGGTGTGGACAATGGCCGAACACTGCTGCATATGCTTGCGCGAGATGCCATTATAGCTTAGCGGCACCGCAGTGAGATCATTCTGGATCATATCCATCTGTTTCGGGGGAGCGGTAGATACTGACTTTCTTTCTATGGACTACAAAGTCAGCATCACACACAGCCACCGAGATGTCGGACACACTGGACAGTCAATACATTGAACGTACGGATTCGATTACGTACTTCCAGCCTCCCCCCATATGGCGCCTTCTGCCCAGGCGAGTCAACCTCCAACTGTTGACAAGGCTCTGCATTCCAAGCCCCCCAAGACAAAGCCTCAGAAGATGAAGGTTCTGCCACCTGAGGAGACTAGTCAGCGTCGGTCCGATGATGATGCCATCGTACTGTCTGACATCTCCCGTGGGTCGTCATCGGATCTTATGGACATTGATGTCGACCGGGGGCGATCTTCTCGCCCCAGGAATAAATCTCCGGCCAGTACGGTCTCTCCTCCAAAGCACAGAGGCAGGGTGAAAGTTCAGCCACCCTGATCACTGGCTCCCATATTACAGTGGAACCTGAATGGTTTCAGGACGCATGTGGCCGAATTATAACTCCTCATACGAGAGTGCCCCTTGTGCTTATGTATCCAAGAGACACATTTTCGGGCCACTGATTCTCCTTCTTTACGCGGCTATACCGCATATCGAAAAGATGATCTGACGGGGCAAAGGGCAAAGGGTGGTGTTGCGGTTTTTGTCCGTGATGTGCACCCCTCATCTGAGCTCCCTCTCGTCACCGACTTGCAAGCAGTTGCAGTTGACATTCTTGTGGGTCAGAGGCTCACAGTCTGTTCTGTTTATTTACCACCTCCGGATGCGATAGACTCTGAGGCTCTCACGGACCTTATTAGCCAACTCCCTCGCCCATTTCTTCTTCTGGGGGACTTCAACGCTCATAATGTCTTATGGGGCTCTCCGACTACTTGCCCCAGGGGTCGCATTCTGGAAAGCGTCATGATGTCTGAAGAACTGTGCCTCCTCAACTCTGGTGCTCCCACTCATTTCTGTACTGCTTCCGGATCGTCATCGGCTATTGACCTTTCCTTTTGCTCTCCAGCACTCGCGGATTCTGCTCTGTGGGAGGCTGCAGCTGACCTCCATTCTAGTGACCACTTTCCCCTCTGGATTCGCCTCCTGGATGAGGCTGTGGCATTACCAGTGCCGCCCCGGTGGCACCTTTGCAGAGCTGACTGGACACTTTTCAGCCAACTGGCTGTTTTGGAACACCGTGCCAGCGTCCACGAATGGGTAGACCATGTTGCAGCCGTGATCTCTCATGCTGCTGAATTGTCAATCCCACGATCATCCGGTCATCCCAAGAGGCGTCCTGCCCCTTGGTGGACCACTGAGTGCCACTCAGCCATCCGCGCCCGCCGTGCAGCACTGCGCCGCTTCAAGTGCCGTCCCTCAGCTGACAATCTTGCGGCCTTTCGGGTGGCAAGGGCCAGAGCGCGGCGAGTGATTAAAGAGAGCAAACGACGGTCATGGCAATCGTTCTTGAATTCCATCTCTCGCTCCACTAGTTCTACGAAAGTATGGGAAGCCATCAGGAGGATTTCCGGAAAACTCAGCCAGCTACCTGTCACGGCATTGCTGCATCAGGGATGTCTCCTCACGGCGCCGAGAGACATTGCCCAGACACTGGCCATGCATTTTGCGGAATCTACCGCCACTATTAACTGTGATCCAGATTTCTGCCGCTACCGCACTGCCGTCGAAAGGGGTCACTTGGACTTCCGGTCTCTAAATTCTGAACCCTATAACTGCCCCTTCACAATGTGGGAACTGGATTCTGCGCTGTCTGTGGCTCATGATACTGCGCCTGGTCATGATCAAATCCGGTACAGCATGCTGCGGCACCTGTCGCTGCCATCCAAGGAAGTTCTCCTGAACTGTTTCAATATGATATGGTTATCTGGCACGTACCCTGACTCGTGGAGGGAGGCAATTTTGATTCCCCTCCTCAAACCAGGGAAGGACCGAACGCATCCCAGTAGTTATCGGAGTATTGCCTTGACGAGCTGTGTTGGGAAGACGTTGGAACGCATGGTCAACCGCCGCCTGGTTTGGCTGCTCGAGACCAGGCAGCTCCTTAGCCCCTCTCAGTGTGGCTTTCGGAGATGTCGTTCCACTATAGACAACTTGACCCTGCTTGAGGTCGCCATCCAGCAGGCCTTTCTACGTAACCAGCATTGTCTAGGGGTCTTCTTTGACATTAATAAGGCGTATGACACTACTTGGCGCCGCCTTATCCTCAATCAACTCCATGAGTGGGGCTTTCGTGGCCGTCTCCCCATCTTCATTCGGTCCTTTCTTTCTCACCGCCTCTTTCGGTATCGGGTTGGTAATGTGCTATCGGATTTGTACGTGCAGGAGAATGGTGTTCCTCAGGGCAGCGTTTTAAGTGTCACCCTCTTTGCCGTTGCTATTAACAGTATCACGTCCACTATCCGGAGTCCTGCCCAATGCTCCTTGTTTGTGGACGATTTTGCTGTTTTCTGTTCTTCCTCCAGTCTTGTCAGTGCTAGTCGGCAGTTACAGCTTACGATAAAGCGCTTAGAGGCATGGACTGCAAAGACGGGTTTTACCTTTTCTGCAGACAAATCTGTGTGTGTTCATTTTAATCGTTCTCGGCGTCTTTTTACCTCCCCTGAATTGCGTCTGAGGGACACCGTTCTTCCTTTTAGAGACACTGTGAGGTTCCTGGGCCTCACTTTTGATTCCAAGTTGTCGTGGTTGCCTCACCTTAAAGACCTCAAGGTGCGGGCCCTGAAGGCACTGAATATTTTGAAGTGTCTGAGCCATCGGTCCTGGGGAGCAGATCGGGCGCGTCTGCTGCAGTTTTATAGGGCTTTCGTCCGATCGCGTCTTGACTATGCTTGCACCGTGTATGGGTCAGAAAGGCCTTCGTATCTGAAGATCCTTGACGCAGTACACCATGAGGGTATCAGGCTGGCCACTGGTGCCTTCCGTACCAGTCCCATCCCCAGCCTGTGTGCTGAGGCAGGGGAACCGCCGCTCGCCATCCGGCGGAAACTCCTCATGGTGCGACGGGTGTGTCATTTCCTTGCCTGTCCTACCTCCCCTGCGTACCCTACCGTTGCCCCACCGCCTATGGAACGTATCTTTTCCAGTCGTCCCTGGGCAACAAAACCACTTGGGATTCGTGCCAAGCATTTGCTTGAGTCCCTTGGTGTGGAGCGTGTGGCCCCCCAACGACAAGGTTTTACTCGCCTGCCTCCCTGGTTGCTCCAGAGGCCCAGCATCCTTTTAGACTTGTCGGAGAACCGGAGGAACTGCACTCCGGCGTTTGTTTTTACCTCCTTATTTTACGATATTTTAAACCAGCATCCGGACCATGTACCTGTATTCACAGATGGCTCTAAACAGGGGGACACTGTTGGTTGTGCTGTTGTTTTCCCTGATCGAGTCGTCAAGTTACGGCTTCCTGCGGTGTTTACCATCCTCGATGCCGAATTGTTTGCAATATTGCGGGCATTGGAGCAGATGAGATGTGTTCCCAGTATTAAGTTCCTCATCTGTTCTGACTCCCTGAGTGCCCTTCAGACCATTCAACACTTGTACCCAGCGGATACGGTCGTCCAGTACATCCATGATGCCCTACTCCACCTGCAACGGCAGGGGAAGGAGGTTTCTTTCTGCTGGGTGCCGGGGCACTTGGGTATTAGGGGAAACGAACTGGCGGATGTGGCTGCCAAAGATGCATGTTCCCTCCCTCACGTTGTTGAATGTGCCGTCCCCCTCCATGCTGTAACCTCCCTTTTGCGTTTTCGTGTTATGCATCAATGGGAAGAGGAGTGGTTGGCAGTTTCTGACAATAAGCTGCGTCTGGTAAAGGCCACTACGCGACCATGGCGTACGTCCTACCAGTCATACAGGCGGGATGAGGTTCTCCTCACTCGCCTCCGCATTGGACACAGTCCCTTCACGCATGGTTTTTTACTCCGGCGGGAGGACCCCCCAATCTGCAGTGCTTGTGGCGTCCAGATTACTGTCCGCCACATTTTACTTGACTGTCTTTTATTCTCTGACCAGAGGGCGGTGGTTTCCTTGCCACCGGATTTGCCCTCTATTTTGCAAGACGACGCAGCGACTGTGGTTAAGGTTTTACGGTTTTGTGTCCTGTCCAATCTGTTGCCTCGGATTTTAGGGAGAAGGTTTTAATGTGCTGCTGGGTGACTGGCTCACCCAGTTTTTAGGTAAGAGGTCCGCCAGTCACGATTACCTCCTTGTTTCACTTCGGTATCTGTTCTCTTTTCCTTGTGTTTCCTTTCCTTTTTTAGTGTGTTTCTTCTCCTCTTGTTTTGCCTCTGTATGTGCGCATTTGGAACTGCGTCAGGCCTGTGTCTTTTAGCCGTTCTCCTTGTTCGGCGTCCGTCTTCGTCCCTTCACCGCCTGTGTTCCTGTTTCTATGCGCTTGGGCGCTGATGACCACGCTGTTTAGCGCCCGTAAACCTCAAACACACACACACACTCGATTACGTACTCCCAGACCCAATCCCTATACATCATGCATGGTGTGCTTTTGCCAAGCGTGTTTCTCACTGAACATTCGCTCCCGAACCATTCAATAACTGAAAACCAACCTTGTCGTTTGGTGTATTAAGAATTGGAGGCTGAAAGATGTAGAATTTCCAGTGCCTCATCTGTCTCGTTCAAAAATATTCTGCACAATATGCAAGTTCCTTTTGTTTGATTTCATCCAGATTTAACGACTCATTGAAGTACCGTCATCGTCGATGTCTTTCAATATCTTCATATGTTCGAATGGGTTTATGAACCTACCACATCCTTCATTCTGGACTCTCATCAGTTTCATAATGTGTTTCTGATTCATCGCTTGAAATACACAAACTTTTAAGTCTCGGAATACTTGTACAGTTATCTCCCTGTTCTTATTTACCACGCTGTCTCTCAAAAAGTGGATCTTCAACATAAATATCAGTTTAAAGTTCATCAAACTCTTGCTCTTTAATTCTTTTATCCAGTTCCTTTGTGTCCTCTCACGCGCTTACCTCTGTGTGTCAGACTACCATTTGCACAGCATGTTCTAAATTGGATGTTTTTCCATCTCTGTCTTTTCCTATGACTTTACCGTTTACAGGTCACTCTAGTACCAACGAGGTTATTCCCTGATTCTTAACACTTGTCCTACCATCCTTCTCTTTCCTCTTGCCAGTGTTCTCCATATATTCCTTTCTTCGCCGATTGTGTGGAGGACCTCCTCATCCCTTATCTTAGCACTCCACTTACTTTTCAACATTTTTCTGGATCATCACATCTCAGACGCTTCAATTCGCTTCTCTTCCGTTCTCCCCCTGTCCATGATGCATTATCACACAATTCTGTGTTACAAACGAGTATTCGTAGAAATTTCTTCCTCAAATTTGAGAGTACATTTGGTACAAGGAGACTTCTCTTGGGCATGAATGCCCTCTTTCCCTATGTTAGTCTGCTTTTTATGTCCTCTTTACTGCGTGTGTCCTGGGTTATTTCGCTTCCAAAGTATCAGAATTCCTTAAGTTCTTCTACTTCGTGATCACCACTTTTGATGTAGAATTTCTCGCTATTTTCATGTATGCTGCTTCTCAGTATTTTCGTCTTTTGCTCAACCCATATTAGACTGGTTCTTTCGTTCAAAAGATTTTGTAACACTTCTTCACCTTCACTGAGGGTAATAACATCATCGGCGAAGCTTATCATTGGTATCATTTCACCCTGAATATTAATCCCACTCTTGAACCTTTCTTTCATTTCTTTAGTTGTTTCTACATTGTATAGACTGAACAGAAGAAGTGGAAGACTGTTTCCTTGTTTTACACCCTTTTTGATTCGAGAATTTCGTTCTCGATCTTGCAGTCTTATTATTCCCTCTTGGTTCTTGTACATACTGTATATTCCCCACAGCTTACTCCTACTTTTCTCAGATTTTCTAACGTCTTGCTCGATTTTATACTGTCAAACCCAATTTCTAGGTCGACCAGTCCCATTAGCATGTCTTCATTATTCTTCAGTCTTGCTTCCATTATCAACCACAACGTCAGAAATGCCTCTCTGGTGGAGGGCATGAGCTTGACTTTGTGAACTGACTATTCCGACTAATATGCATATATGATTGCTTTTAATTACTTGTTAGCGCCTGAGAAAGGACCTATTATGCTCTGAAACAGGCCGTCCAATTAACATACAAATTATCTTTACAATTGAATCGGATTCTTACTTTAAGAATAAATACATCATACAAATACACCGCCGTGAGAAAAGTGGTAACATGACGTCGATTTTGATGCGATGACAGCGTATGCCACTTGGCAGATAGTAGATGTAACGGTAATGATTTCAACATCGTCCGCCTAAATACCGTGTTGTGATATAGCTACCAGAGCGCCATCCATATCCACACATTAACAGGGAATACTTAGAGCCAGAAGGTTCAGTTTGGTGAAAACGTCTAAATAAAGCAGGTAATTATGCCACGGAGACGCACTCGTGCTTCCTACAGCCAAGAGCGTGTCTAAAACGGGTGAAGTTGTGACCTTCAGAGACGTGAGATGGTTCTTTAGGTGCATTGCCACACAAGCTGTTTGTGTTGCGTCAGTTGCGCAAAAATGGTCATGTAAACATTCTCACACCTATAGACGAGGTTATGGACGTTCAAGCGGTACAGACGCCCACGATGATCATCGTATTGGGAGGGTAGCAGTGCCAGGTCGTACAGCTGTAACAGCATAGATAAGAAGGCCCAGAGGTGTCAACACGAACTGCTACGAACCGTTATTAGCAATGATGACATGGGCATGGACACCTCTAGCCCCGTCTTAGACTCACGTCACAGCATCGACGTACACGGCTCGTCTGTAGCCATCAGAGGATCTCTTGGAACATGTGCGGGTACGATGTAGACCGGATGACTGCTACTTTACAAAATGCATTCGTCCAAGACACATTGGCCCCACCGGAGCCCATATGCTCTGGGTTGCGGTAAGCTACAACTCTCGCACATCTTTTGGGATTCTGGAGAGGACGCTAAGGGGCAAAATATTGTTAGAACCGTTTTTATTTTGCCGTTCTTGCAACAGGAAGGTGATGTGTTATTCCAACAGGATAAGCGCGTCCAGACACTGCGTCTGAAACTCAACGTGCTCTGCAACACTAGAACAATTTCCCTCGCCAAAACGATCTCCGGACTTGTTCCAACCAAGCACTTGTGAGATGTGGTGGGATAAGAACTGACTCCAGTGACTCGCCATCCAACGACTCTTACAGAACTTCGTCAACAGGTCAGGTAAGTGTGGCATAACGTGGCCTAGGTCACTTTTCGCCAACTGTATGATCACGGTGTTACGTCATGGATCGATTCCTGATGATATTGCTCTGTAAATGTAATCATTTCATGTACGCTATATGCGCTATTGTAACGGTAAATCATGAGTGAATTGGAAACCCCTAAAAGGATACCAGTCCTTCGCGACCGTGTAATCTCCAGGAGTCGCCACTGTAATACCGTGCAACGCCGTCTCTAGCATTGATAATAGCTCCAATTCGGCGATGAACAGATTCAATAAATTCTCAGCATCGTTTTTTATTTTCACGTAGGCCAGAGTTAGGGTACGAAAAACACTCCTACAACATAACATTCGCCCTGAACTACACACTTAACACAATGAGGCTTTTGCAAGCCTCACTCGACAGTCGATGCATTCAAAGTCTTGAATCATTTGAAAATGCACAGAATCATGAGTCGTCGACCCTCCCTATCGGCTACAACAAAGTTACTGTGTTGTTTGGTTCATTGAAAAGGCGCAGCTTTACGTCGAACTGTGGGGAATGGTACCCTGTGAAAAACTCTTCTCCTGTTGTCCATTGTAAGTAGTTCCCTTAGCAACATTCGCTGGAAAACTCATTTACACGGATCTACATTCACTGACTGCTGAAATTCCTATCGAGTTTGTAACCTGTTGACATCGACAGGGAGTGACATTCGTCTACTTCCTTATCGATTAAGATCTTTTTAATATCGCTTTCCTTACAACGTGTTACATAGGTGCGAATGGTAAATCATTCTTAGTAGAGACGTTGGGCAGTATGTGTTCATTCACCTGCAGATGTCTGCCTTTCTGTCACGCCTCAGCGTGAACCCATCTTGCTGCAATGATTCCCTACAACCGACTGTTAAATAAAGAGAAATGTACTGGCAACCTAGTAACAGTTATACATCGTCTATAGCGCCCGGAAATGACGAGTGCTACATTTTCATGCTGTGATCAATATTTAATCCATTGAGCGTGTTTGTGTAATGGTTTGTTTGAACAAAACTCACCTTACCTTCAGTAGCTGTTTCCTTCCATTCGAGATTTTATTTTATTTTATTTCCTCGCTCCTACAACACATAAGCTTTTCGTGTCAATAATGTAGCAGATCTGTATCCACAACGGTAATGGTAATTAAGGTTGTGTGAGTACACTGGCAAAGATAGATTAGTAGCCGCGTTAGAGGTTTCCAATTCATTCTAGAATTATTGTTGCATCACTTCATATGGAGCACATCAAACGATGACATTTACAGATCAACAGCACAAGCAGTTCTGAGGTATCCGATATCTACCATTGCTGAAACACACACATTATTAAGTGGTGTAGCTTCCATAGGCGGTAGTGTTGCCGCTGACTCTGGCAGCCTGTCAATCGTCAGATGGCTAATACTGTCTTGGCGATTCGTTATGGAACTGCTGTTCGATCCGTTGACGGAGTTGTCTAAGATTGTTTGGCCGACGAGTCGCACAAATCACTTCAGGTCCCATCATATTGTAACGTCACAATAGGTTTCGTTACATAGTTGAAATCAGTGTTACAATATGTTGCTATTAGTTGATAGACAAATGGTTCAAATGGCTCTGAGCACTATGGAACTTAATATCCGAGGTCATCAGTCCCTCAGAACAACTTAAACCTAACTAACCTAAGGACATCACACACATCCATGCCCGAAGCAGGATTCGAACCTGCGACCATAGCGGTCGAGCGGTTCCAGACTGTAGCGCATAGAACGGCTCGGCCACCCCGGCTGGTGCTGATAGACATTATCAGCGTAAATTCAATTATTTTACGTAATTAATGAACGGTGAAATAATCTCAGCCCCAAATTACATACATGTAGAAAAAATTATGGATCAAAGTCTTTTATTCTCATTACAATATGCACGTCGTGTGCCCCATTTACATTACCCCAAGTACGTGGTCAGGCGTGAATGTTTTGAATGTGATAGCAGACGAACCAGAGATGTTGTGGGTCTCAGAATCTTCTACCAACTTTAACACAGCCAGTGTAAGGCAAATAGTGGGACCAGGAGAGTTCGACCAGAGGTGCGAAAGTCTAAAAAAAAACCTTTCTTAGCAGAGGTTGGTCATGGGCCTCCCCCTCCACCTCGCGCTGCTCGCGAGAAAGAGCCGCGAGACAGTTACGAGGAGTTTTTGGAAGACGGGAAAGCGACCAGACGTTCCTTCAGAACGCTGGCCGGCCGGTGTGGCCGTGCGCTTCTAGGCGCTTCAGTCTGGAATCCTGCCTCGGGCATGGATGTGTGTGATGTCCTTAGGTTAGTTAGGTTTTAGTAGTTCTAAGTTCTAGGGGAATGATGACCACAGATGTTAAGTCCCATAGTGCTCAGAGCCATTTGAACCATTCAGAACGCTGCGTCGAAATCAGGACAAAGGTATTTGAATGTTTAAGTATGTTAACAGTTTATTTATCAGAGGCTTTTTCGCGATTGATTAATTAAGAACCATTTATTGATTTTTGTTCAATTCATCCGATAAAAGAATAATCTTCTCCGTTCGAGATTTCCGTTACGACCCGCCACGTGGTGCATAGTTTCAAACTGCAACCGCCGAGAAAGCTAATAAAGGCAGTTGTAGCCAGTTTTTGCGACTGCTGAACATTTATGCTAGCGTGTGTCGATGTTTAACAACTTATTGAAAATTGAATAACGAGTGCAGCTTTTCTAAGATGAATCGTTTCGTATTCAAGCACTTCGCGCTGGAGAGTCCTGCTCGATGCCAGTCACTATACGTAGTAAGTCTGCATAGAGAAATAGTTACGATATTTGCATTTCAATGATAACTTAGTGCACGTGTATGTATCAGCATAGTAGTGTAGTGACCATGTGCTCTCCAAGATTTTCCTTCCCCCCACAGGACGATGCAAATCAAAGGCAACACGGCTTGTAATTGAAAGGAGAAATAATCTATGTACATAGTTGAATAATCTTTGTCCATAGTTAAATGAAAATTTAAAGCAGAATTAGTGAAATATGTATTCAAAAGATTGTTAAGAAGTAATTTGGTTAATTTTTGTCTAATGTTGGTTAAAATAAAATTAACTTTGTTTTTGGAAGTAGGTTCCATTCTAAGCTTGCTCAATTAAACCACACCTAAGAAAAGAGAATCATATTAATCAAGCTGCCCCTATACTAAAATTATTGGCACAAGGCTAGATTCGTGCAGGACGTAGTTTTCTCTGACCACCGCCAAAATTACAATGGCGTTATACTTTGTGACCTCAAATTCAATCGATAAGGTTGTACTATGAACTTTGATGGGCCTAAACATCAATTCTAAAGCGGGCAGAATGGTCAGGGAAGGTTACGCTGCCGAGAGAGAAAAAGTGTGCATAAGATCCTTTCCCGCAGCAGGCTTATATGAACATGAATAAAAGTAATCCCTATTGATAAAATTAAGCAAACTCCCTTCTCAGCCTGCCACAGACAGGGAGAATTAACGACATTTACGATCTAAATACCAGTCGTTAGGAGCTTTCAGTATCACATACCCGCTCAATCGGAGACACGTCCGCAGATTGTACGGGCCAGGGAAGCCGCTGCACGTCTTGCTGAGCACGTTGAGTTCACTGTCTGTGTATGGGCGAGCACTATCCTGTTGCAAGAACGGCTAAAGAACAGATCTAACAACATTGTGGACGTACGGAGCCCTGTTGACTGTCCCCTACACGAACACGAAAGGCGTACAAGAGTTGTAGCTTACCGCGCCCTCAGATCATAAGGTAGGTCTGTGGTGTGGTGATTGTGCCTTGGAGGAATGCACTCTACGAGACAGCACTAAACACGTGTCCGTCGTACGCGGAAACGACTGTCACTTGCGTGCACGCACAATCTGCTTTCGTCGCTGAAGACCACGACGCGCCTTTGGTCTGACGGCACCAGCCGAGCCGTACACGTCGATGTTGTGGCGTGAGTGGAAAACGGGCTAGATGCGTGCGTGCTCATTGCTAACAACCGGTTCGGAAACTTCCTGTTGATACGCCTGGGCTCACAAGCTCCCTTGTCTGTGCTGCCGTAGCTGACCTTACTATATGACGATCCTGACGGATATCTGTACTGCGTGGATATCCAGAACCTGATCTGTGGTTGTGAGTGTGGCCACGTAGCCAGTTGACCCAGAATGTCCAACTTTTGTGGCAACTTTTCGAACGGACCACACCGCCACTCGGAAGGCCACAATTTCCCTGCTTCCAATCTCGCACAGTGCGCTGCAGGAAGCACGGATGCTCCTCCGTGGCATTGTTGCGTTCTCGCTTCACACGTTTGCACCACACGAGCCTTGTGTCTGAGAGCTTCCCTGTTACTGGGTAGAAACTGACGGTGCTCTGGTAGATATGTCACTACACTGTTGACGGACGACATTGCAACCATTATCGATACAACAACTTTCCCTCAGGTGCCATATGCCGTCATCGGATGAAAATTGACGTCGCCATTGCTGGCGTACTATTTTTTCCCCGCTAGTGTATCATTTTCTCTGCATGAGAAGTTCATTTTTGCATTCGCTAGTTCACATTATTTTAGTCAGGTTTGGTGATTTTGTGGTAAAGTACATGCTTATAAACCGAGAGGTCGCTGGAAGGAATCCCGTTCGGATCACGTAGATTTTCAGTCTGCCTTTAACCGAACCTTCACCTCTTAAACATGTGAGGTGTCGACAGGAGCAACAAGTCGTTCGGATTACATGCTAAACTACATATCTCCTTTCCGCGCATGGCTAGTTTGGATAGGGTAGGGACACGCAAGTCGCCGAAGTGATAAACAATACAACTGCTGGCACTCGGGGGTTGAGCCATAATTACTATTATTACCAGATATAAGGCACAAAAGAAGTACTGAAAGTTGTATATGATTTCTAGATTTTGCGGGGTAATTTACATGAATTGTGGCTTTCTTGTTACAGTAACAAGAATTAAATTCCTAATGTCTCCCACCTAACTTCCTCGACAGCCAGACGCATCGTTAGGCGTAGCAACTAATTCAGCAAATTTTCCTTCCAGTGAGTTCAAGTCCGTAAAAAATGAAGGACGCTTCACTGGAGATAAGGATATAATTATATTTTCCATTTTAAGACGAATGCCTCAAATTGCACGGAAACACGCCGACTGATGAGATTAAGCGTACATTCTTTTAATTTCCTAGAAGACACGGCGCGCATCGGAACGTTGATAAAATTTCAACCCTCCGTTCGCCTCTTCCTCCCCCTTCTATGCAATAATCAGTCTTACAGTGAGGCGTAAAATGGAGAAGGAAGAGGTGGAAGAGGAGGAGGGAAAAAAATGGTAGCGAAGCAATATTCTTGAATCAGCATTGCTTGGCTGCGGGCGCGAGGGATGGGACAAAGCCAGCACCACGTCTAGAGTGGCCGCAAACGGAGGTGTCTGTAGGTACGAATGACTGAATCTCCATCGTTTCATGACTCTACCAGAGAGAGCGCAAGTGACAGTAATGAAAGACGCACCCAAAGGATTACAAGTTTATTTTGCGACGGATGTACGGAAAGGCTGTAGGTTGTCGTCCCTGATGTTCCCCTTTTGTAAGCCTAATAAGAAGTGGAGGAGGTTAAAGAAAATTTCAGAAGAGCTAAAAATACAAGATACCACCGGTGTACACGACCTGATCAAAAGTATGCGAACACCCCTATGTAATGCGGGATACACCACCAGAAATTGCGGGAGGCTAATCCTTCAGCACCAAAGAAGGCGGGGAATATTGTCATTAGAGAAGGAGTAATAGCAGGAGAGCTCACTGACTTCGACCGTCGACTAGTCATTGAATGTCACGTAGCAAATCCATTGCGTACATTTCAACCCTTCTACAGCTGCCAAAGTTGATTGTTGTTGAAGTGGGAATGAGAAGGAACAATCACAACTAAGCCGACACCACATAGGCCTCAGCACTTGCTAACATTGACTGTCGAGAACTGAAGAGGCTGGTTATGAAAATAGCATGAAATTAGCGGAAGGCATCATCTGTGAATGGTAAAGTTCTACCGGCAGTCCAGACAGCCCGACGACTGTGCACAGGCCGTTAAAAAGAATAGGGAACAGTGGTCGAGCATCTCGTCATAAGCCAGATATTTCTACAGTCAGTGCTACGCGACGCCTTAGGCGGTGTACAAAGTGACGGCACTGGACAGTGAATGACTCGAAAGGAGTTGTTTGGATTGATGAATAACGTGTACTCTGTTTTTGGCGAATGCCAGGAGTACGTAACCTGCCACCATGTGGAGTACCAACTGTGAAGCACGGAGCACGCGGTATTACGGCATGACGGTGTTGGTTGTGGTTCCTTTATTGCGCTCGATAAAAAGCTAAACGCGAAAGGATATGAACACATTCTCGAACATTGTGTACTGCGTACACTAAAGCAATAGCTCGAAGATGAAGTTTGTATTAACATGGCAATACACTCTGTCATCAAGTAGCATCTCTGAGGCAATGGCCGGCCGAAGTGGCCGTGTGGTTCTAGGCGCTGTAGTCTAGAACTGCGAGACCGCTACGGTCGCAGGTTCGTATCATGCCTCGGGCATGGATGTGTGTGATGTCCTTAGGTTAGTTAGGTTTAACTAGTTCTGAGATCTAGGGGCTAATGACCTCAGAAGTTGAGTCCCATAATGCTCAGAGCCATTCGAACGTGTTTTTTTTTTTTTTTTTTTTTTTTTTTTTTTTTTTTTTTTTTTTTTTTTTTTTTTTTGGAAGCAGTGGTTTGTGCGTGAACACTCCTGAAACGGACAGATTTACTCAGAGTAGCGACCTGAACTAAATGGAACATCTTTGCGACGAGATAGAACATCGACTTCGCATCAGACTCGAGGAAGAATGAGCTGTAAGACCCTCCCCCCCCCCCCCCCCCCCCCCACAGACATGCACACTTGTCATTAAAAATGTCTTCAGCAGAATTCAAGCAGTCTTAAAGGCGAAAGGTGGACACATCCCAAGTTTTGTCCACTAACAGTTAAGTTTCGTCCCGATAATTCTGAACAGACACTGTGTTCGCAGGCTACATAGTACCTCTTGAACATAAAATGTTTCTCGAGACAAGATAGCTATCAGAAGCAGATTCTCCAGAGCGAAGGCAGATTTTAGTAAACAAAAAGTGACTTTACGATACTTTCTGGTATGGGATACTAATATGCATATCAGGAAGAACTTCTGGAAATGAGCCATCTGGAAAATTGAATGAAAGTAAAAAGGCAGCCATTCAACACGAGTAGAAGTAGAAAGTGGAAATATTTCAAATTTGGTGCTACTGGGAAATATTGAAGATGAAGTGAACGGGTGAAATGTGAAATTAACAGGCACTAAATAGGATACATGATGAAAAATAACAAAGACCCTTACAACATCGAGGAACAAGTCAGTAGAGGCACCTGCTGCGGCGGATAGGAACAGATTGGTGGTGGGAGAAATAGTAAGATACAGACAAGAACTGGAACCTGGAAAGCACTTTATAGCGGGTGTTTGGTATAGTAATTACGTAGAAACGAGAGATGTCATCACATATCAGAGAAAAGCCGAGGAGGGCATCAGATCAGTAAAGGGCTGATAAAAAAAATAGTGCGTAAAACGAATACTCGAGTTATCGCTGTGTTTTAAGTTTCTTTTTATTGATAATTCCTTAACAATGGAAGTTACTGTATTTAGTTGAAGCTGAGCTCAACATTTAACAATACAGCGGTAGTATTTAAACACGAAGTGCCGGGTTACACTATGATGAATTTGCTACTACTAGACGGAGTAACCGACATCTGTGTATCAGGCAGCAGATGGAGCACCTCGAAGTGACTCAGATAGGCGCTGATGTACAGTGTAAACCTAAATTAGCGCCCTCAGAGGCCACAGTGTTATCGTTTGTACGTGAACAGGACAGAAACGTCGCGCAAAAAATGTACTTCGGCATTTTGGAGACACTGTAAGCATATGCATGGCAGCAGGAATCTCCAACTCTGCTACCTGTGGCTGTTGACGACGGAGACTTGTCACGAGAACGTACAAGTGACAATTTGCGTAACGGATATTTTAACGTGACTGGAGTCGCCCTCATTCTTGTACGTTCCCCAGTAGGAGTACGTTATTCTCATTAGTTAAGTCAATTGTCGTGTGATAGCCTGAGTGTTTTCTTGTCGTATCTCGTGGATGCGATCGAATGCCAGGATAAGCCGACGAAATTCAGTTCTCTTTTAACGAATACGTTAAAACACATATAAAATATACACTAGTCACAATATTAACACAGGAAATTACTACCTATTATAGGATAAAAGCCGTGATTTTAAGATATATATTCATCATAAACACAATTCAAAGACACTAGACAATAGTTACAACTCTGAGGTTCTCCCTGAATTAATATTGGCCCTTAAACAGTCTGGCTCTTCCATATAATACACTCGCGATCTTTGATTAGGCACGGAATAACTGACATCCCCCGTTGTACTAAATGGCAAAAACGAACTACTAACTAATTGAGCAGTGTGAAAGCTCAGTGCAAAATGGAATGGGACACGTGATTCACCAATGTACTCGTAAATCTACTTTCCTACACACAGGTGCAGAGGCAAGATCACCGTAGTGATCAGGCGCTATAGCCGCAGAACTTCTCGTCTCAGCGAGATAATAGTAAAATTGTACTTCGTCAAAATTACAGACGAAGACGTCCATCGACTGCTGTGGACCCCAGACGACCGTCCTGCTCCACGACCCGGCAACGGCTCTCTGGCTCCATGCCCCAGGAACGACAGACTTCACACTTTTCTCCATTTTTTCCCAGCTCAAAGTCTTTTCTTTCCCCTTCAATTTGGGTGGCGAATCATCTATCCGGGAGTCGCTCGTTTCCGAACGCCGACCAATCTCAGTTTAGAATCCAGACCGAAGTTTCTGGAACTTCGGCGAATAATTCCTGCCACATGTTTTAGCCGGACCAGCTGCCTTATCATGCCTGCCCGCCGGACATGTGTTCCCGTTTTGCAAGTGGTCCAGCTCCCGGGCATCCCATCCCGAGATTAGCATCGGAAGCGTCAGCGCCGTCCTATTGTCCGAAGGAATGTGTGAGCTCCCTGTGTCCTTCCGTTCTACCATGTGTTTCACAGTTCTGCTTGTTCGCCAGTCACACAACATGCAGACATACAACAATAAATAAAGTGTAGTATTTGATGTCAGTCATCTACATGTTTTTAATGAACGAGCACAAACCTGTCTTTTATATCACTGAAGGGGCTTACTTTTGTCGTGTTGGGTGTAAAAGCGGTATCTAAAATAACGCCACCCTACACAGCTACTGCTTTGTCGCTGTTCTGCCCAGGTGGTGCAGTGCTTATGGTTACAATTGTCGATTTCGAGTGTTCGTTTCCTGCTATAGGTGTATTTATTTTTACTTCAAACGTTTTACGTGCTGAATAAAGTTGTGGTGTGCTCGTATACTGTTTCTTAAACGCTACGCATCCTACAACATTTTTTACAGGGATTGATCGGACATTAGAAATATTTACGAAGAATAATAATCAGTTACAAATAAATTATAATTTATCTGTCTTAGGATAGGAGTAACTACAAAATTTAACACTGTGGAGATATTAAACATACTGCATTCAGTAAGAGCCGCTAGTTGTGTCTTAATTAGACGACCACTTACAGGACATCTTTCACGAAACATATGCCAAGACAGTCTTCGGAGCAGATGTTCAGACCGATCTCCCTGCATATCGACACACCTGGGGCTCGCTGCACTATGCCCTGAGCTTTTCGGAATTACAAGAGCTGCATGGAAGCGTGCGCAATCAGTACTTCCACATTCATCGTCGGAGCTGCTCTTTCAAATGCACTGACGGGAAGAAAGCCAGTGGATTTAACTCAGGCAAACGTGGAGGCCAGATAACAGAGCTTCCGTGATCGATTCATTTCCTAGGAAAAGCTCTACGTAAACACCGTCGCACAGTCTTCCGCATTTTGCAGTTGCAGCATGGAACCATAACGTACGACCAACATGAATTATTTGAGAGAATGCTTGGTACGTTCAGTCAACGAATTAGATAGCTTGTACAGACCCAACATGCATGATTCCGGCTGACGTTTTGATGCTAAAGCATACCAGATACAGACAATCGCGGGTAACACACACACATTAACTTCCTACAAATGGCATATCGAAGACGCACTCACGTGTGAACGCAGCTTCATCGTACGAATTTAAAAATATGATAATCAAGACGATTATTCGACATTAGTTAAGTGAATGTGGGTTCCTTGACATCTGAGTTATGTATAGATCTACAAAACAACAGTGATACATGAAAATTTGTGCCGGACCGCAATTCGAACCCAGTATTCTGGCTCATCGCGAGCGTTCGCCTTAACCATATTGGCTATCCGAGAACGCTCACTGAAAGGAGCCAAACGTTCATTCGTCAGACAATCTACATCCTCATACCGTAGCGCACTGAATTCATCACCTAATTCGGACATCATTGTTTGGATGCTAGCAACAGGGAGAATTAATTCTAAATTACTTCGCACAGCTTGTGGATCGTGAACAGTGTCTGTTCTTTCAGACATTAATGTAAGAAAGACGATTGTACTGTCATTTATGTTTTAGTTTTCAATAATTACACTTGTTTCGTATACGACCTTCTGTAACAACAACATTATGATTAATAAGTCAGATACCATATCACGCAATCCAAAACTAGAAAATAAAATAAAAGCTACCCATAGACATGAAAACTAGCTTCGAACCTGAATGTTGTAATGCAAACTTATACCAACCGGGCAGTATAGCTACACAGTAATGAACGTCGATAATAGTCCTGCTTTTAGTTACAGTGTTGTGAAGCTATCCTTCTTTGGACACCTATTTTCTACCGAAAATAAGCGCAGAACGAAGTATTACTACAGACGTATTTGTAGTGTTAGTATTCAAGGAATTACGCTGTAGCATTCTAGTGTGCTTGTTCTGGTTCATCTTGTAAATAAGTATTTCCCACAGAAATTGAGTTACGTGCGATTAGCACAACGAGAAGAACGGTCATGGTGGTATCAAACATCTGTGGTAAATATTGTGACAGCATTTTGAGTGTGCGCTTCTAGAAATCTGGGCGTACTGTTAGCTGTGCGGTATACTGCTTTCCATTGCTGTAATGTCTTTCATAAACGAAACAAAGATAATTTACAGTCGGATATGATCGATGATGGATTCGCAATACGTAAGTGGCCACGAGTGACACGTCACAGGATAATGGTGCTCAGTGATATTTGGGAAATTATAACGTTGCACCCACTGGCATATGTTCGCCCAACATTGTTCTTCGACACACATGACGGAATCCATTCGTTCAAAACAGTGTGGGGCAGACTCAATTAGTCAGGTTCTGATTACATGTTATGTTCTTTCTTAATTGTTAGTAAGGTTTTCAAAAACTGGATAACGCGCAGATGCTAGTAACTGTTATGACATGTATTTAGAACGAAAAACCCTCGTCAGGTTGTCTGTGGTAGGAAGCTAAGTTAGATTTGTTAAACATCTATAGGAAGAACACCTCCAGTAATATTAACTTCTCAGAAACAGAATAATTTACTATCACAAAACTGTACCATACTGATTAATAACAAACAGATTAATTACAGTAATAAAAACTGTACACTAGAAGAGCTAAACGTGCTTCCTCGAAAATAGAAGTACAATCCGCAAATAAGCACCATATAAGGAAATTACTATACTGCCGGATAGCGGAGTTGCTCAAGGCACGCAAGAGAAATATCCAGACAAAATTTGTGTTCAGTATTGCATCCTGAAAGGCACAAATAATCAGTGACAAACTTAGTAAGATTAACAGACCTTAAATCTCCTAGTCTTTGGGCCGTTCCAAAGTCAACAGTGCACATAACGAGTAAGATCAGTAACTACTCAGTTGGCTGAGTCACACTTGCGTAAACACATTTAAGTAAATAAATCTGACAATTACTTCAACGATATATATGAACTAGAAATAAAAAAAATTGAAAAGAGATCTGCAGTAGGCGCGCAATGATTGAGACACAAATACATACATCGACGTGTTGTACAGCCCCGTCTTGGCAAGGCGTATTGTGCTCGGAGAGGCTAAGCGCTGCAGCTCCACCTGCCGGCTGGCCGTTTGGCCTAGCGCTTTCTTGGCTGCTCTTTTGGACGCTGCTCCTGCTCTATCAACCGGTAGATTTCACCCAAGTCCCACCAAAAGAAACATAAGTGGTAGACTAATAAACAGAAATACAGAATTAAGTACAGGAATTGGGCTAGGCTTCTACTATAAACCGAACACCGCCGAAGCACAGTCAAAATTACAGCAACAAGGAAAACGAGTAAGCAATTTTTCATTGAGTTAACGGAATCAAAACAATGAAACACGTAAGGCGGCCGAAGTCTAAACACGGTTCCTAATGCAGTTACAGAGCTGGAAGTTCGACTGACAACCACAAATTGTACCAAAGCATTTCATTGGTCGTAGTAGGTAGTGACGTCTAAAAACGCGTTATACCGGTGACTTTCAGCAATGTTTTGGCAGATCAGTGCCCTGAATGGTATTTTATTTAACGTGATTCAAGTACAGAACAAAAATTTTCAAGTGGTTCCTGACACATTTTTAATTATCTGATTTTGCGCCCTTGACGACAGAACAGGAAAGGTGAAAGCTTGACATATACTTCAAAACTCGCTCTCTTGTGTACTCGTATTAATAGCAATTACTATGCCTGCTCCATACCAGGGAAGGTCACAGACATAGACGTCGGTTCTTGATGAACCAGTGAATCTTTATATGTAAACTGACGGTGGAGGGCGTGGAATGGAAAGAGAAGGGATTACTGATACCAGCTGCATCGGGACATTACATGGAACAGCGGCGACGAGCGAAAACGTGTACCACAGCGGGATGGAGACCAGTGACCTCCAGCTTACTGAGCAGGTGCATTAAGCACCGCCGGCCGGAGTGGCCGAGCGGTTTTAGGCGCTATAGTCTGGAACCGCGGGACCGCTACGGTCGCAGGTTCGAATTCTGCCTCGGGCATGGATGTGTGTGATGTCCATAGGTTATTTAGGTTTAAGTAGTTCTAAGTTCTAGAGGACTGATGACCTTAGAAGTTAAGTCCCATAGTGCTCAGAGCCATTTGAACCATTTTGAACCATTAAGCACCACTGCACTATCTGGGGCACAGGGTTACCGCAAACCCGTGAACTGTCTCGGGACGCGTCATAGCCGACTCATACTGCCACCAAGCGCCACCTATCCGCAGTCCCGAATATCGCAGTGATTAACAGATCTGACTAGCAAGGCAGTCGGGTTAGAATTCCGGTACGGTACACATTTGCTCCCGTTGGCGTTGATTCTCCGTATTGTTCTGGTGCAGCTGACATCAGTAATCCCTTCTCTCTCCTTTCTCCCCCCCGCCCCCTCCATCTTAAACTTACGTGCAAGGTGTTTCCGTAAGTGCGTGCAAAAATGTAACAGGACATAGAGAATGCCCCACTGAACAATGTGAGATAGGAAACCTGTTGTCGGAGAAGGCAGCTTAACGAGATATGGAAGTAAACTCATCTTAGTCCACCATTACTGTTTTCCAGCTTATTTGCAATTAACAAGCTTACAAATTTGCATGTACTGTGCTGTTTATTTACGTGTACATTCTTTACTTCCTGCAAGGAAGCCAGGAGGATGAGACTGATTACCAGGAAGTCATGATCCAAGTTTTGTTTACTTTACTTGTCTATAACTTGGCTCTGTTGCATCCTATTTACTCTGTCCCATGACCAAACGTGCTATGAATCAACGATAGATCCGTTCATTACCCAGTTCTATTTAGAGACGTACAGTACAATACACTGGAGCAGTACCGGTAAAATATTTCCTGGTCGCTTGACTGGAAGTGGAGGTCCTATTCCATGTAATGCGAGGTCACCGGACCTGAATCCCTAGCTGCATCGACATGGATACGCTGCAAATCACATTTAAGTCCCTGGCGGAGAATTCATCGAACCGCCTTCACACTTCTCTATTATTCCAATCTCGTATTGCGCGCGGAAAGAACGAATACCTACATCCTTCCGCACGAGCTCTGATTTCCTTTATTTTATCGTGGTGACCATTTGTCCCTATGTAGGACAGTGTCAACAACATATTTTCGCGTTCGGAGGGGAAAGCTGGTGATTGGAATTTCGTGAGAAGATTCAGTCACAACAAAAAATCCTTCCTTATAATGATGTCCAGCCAAATCCTGTATCATTTTAGCGACACTCTCGCGCATATTTCGCGATAATACAAAACCTGCTGACCTTCTTTTAACTGTTATGATCTATTCCGTCAGTCCTCTCTGGTAAGAATCCCACACTGCCACGCAGCAGTGTTCTAAAAGAGGACGGACAAGTGTAGCGTAGGCAGTCTCCTTACTAGATCTGTTACATTTTCTAAGTGTCCTGCCAATAAAAGGCAGTCTTTGGTTGGACTTCCTCACAACATTTTCTATGTGTTCCTTCCAGTTTGTTCTTAATTGTAATTCCTAGATATTTAGTTGAATTTACGGCCTTTATATTTGACTGATTTACTGTGTAACGGAAGTAGAACGAAATCCTTCTAGCTCTCAGGTGGATGACCTCACACTTTTCGTTATTTAGGTTCAATTGACAATTTTAGCACCATTCAAATATGTTCTCTAAATCGTTTTGCAGTTTGGTATGACCTTCTGATGATTTTACTAGTCGATAAACGACTGCGTCATCTGCAAACAACCTAAGACGGCTGCTTAGATTGTCTCCCAAATCATTTATATAGATAAGGAACAGCAGAGGGCCTATAACACTACCTTGGGGAACGCCAAAAATCACTTCTGTTTTACTCAATGACTTTCGGTCAAATACTACCAGCTGTGACTTCTGACAGGAAATCACAAATCCAGTCACATAACTGAGACGATACTCCATAATCAAGCAATGCCTCTACAAGTCGCTTGTGTGGTACAGCGCCAAAAGCCTTCTGGAAATACAGAAACAAGAAATCGATCTGAAATCCCTTGTCAATAGCACTCAACACTTCACGCGAATAAAGAGCTAGTTGTGTTCCACAAGAACGACGTTTTGTAAACACCTGTTGACTGTGTGTCAGTAGACTGTTTTCTTCGAGGTAATTCATAATGTTTTAACACAATTTACACTCCTGGAAATGGAAAAAAGAACACATTGACACCGGTGTGTCAGACCCACCATACTTGCTCCGGACACTGCGAGAGGGCTGTACAAGCAATGATCACACGCACGGCACAGCGGACACACCAGGAACCGCGGTGTTGGCCGTCGAATGGCGCTAGCTGCGTAGCATTTGTGCACCGCCGCCGTCAGTGTCAGCCAGTTTGCCATGGCATACGGAGCTCCATCGCAGTCTTTAACACTGGTAGCATGCCACGACAGCGTGGTCGTGAACCGTATGTGCAGTTGACGGACTTTGAGCGAGGGCGTATAGTGGGCATGCGGGAGGCCGGGTGGACGTACTGCCGAATTGCTCAACACTTGGGGCGTGAGGTCTCCACAGTACATCGATGTTGTCGCCAGTGGTCGGCGGAAGGTGCACGTGCCCGTCGACCTGGGACCGGACCGCAACGACGCACGGATGCACGCCAAGACCGTAGGATCCTACGCAGTGCCGTAGGGGACCGCACCGCCACTTCCCAGCAAATTAGGGACACTGTTGCTCCTGGGGTATCGGCGAGAACCATTCGCAACCGTCTCCATGAAGCTGGGCTACGGTCCCGCACACCGTTAGGCCGTCTTCCGCTCACGCCCCAACATCGTGCAGCCCGCCTCCAGTGGTGTCGCGACAGGCGTGAATGGAGGGACGAATGGAGACGTGTCGTCTTCAGCGATGAGAGTCGCTTCTGCCTTGGTGCCAATGATGGTCGTATGCGTGTTTGGCGGCGTGCAGGTGAGCGCCACAATCAGGACTGCATACGACCGAGGCACACAGGGCCAACACCCGGCATCATGGTGTGGGGAGCGATCTCCTACACTGGCCGTACACCTCTGGTGCACGGTACATCCAAACCGTCATCGAACCCATCGTTCTACCATTCCTAGACCGGCAAATGAACTTGCTGTTCCAACAGGACAATGCACGTCCGCATGTATCCCGTGCCACCCAACGTGCTCTAGAAGGTGTAAGTCAACTACCCTGGCCAGCAAGATCTCCGAATCTGTCCCCCATTGAGCATGTTTGGGACTGGATGAAGCGTCGTCTCACGCGGTCTGCACGTCCAGCACGAACGCTGGTCCAACTGAGGCGCCAGGTGGAAATGGCATGGCAAGCCGTTCCACAGGACTATATCCATCATCTCTACGATCGTCTCCATGGGAGAATAGCAGCCTGCATTGCTGCGAAAGGTGGATATACACTGTACTAGTCCCGACATTGTGCATGCTCTGTTGCCTGTGTCTATGTGCCTGTGGTTCTGTCAGTGTGATCATGTGATGTATCTGACCCCAGGAATGTGTCAATAAAATTTCCCCTTCCTGGGACAATAAATTCACGGTGTTCTTATTTCAATTTCCAGGAGTGTATGTTACAAAATCCTTCTGCATATCGACTTTAACGATACGGGCCTATAATTAAGTGGATTAATCCTATTTCCTTTCTTGAATATTGGTGTGACCTGTGCAACTTTCCAGCCTTTGGTTACGGATCTTTCGTCGAGTGAACGGTTGTATATGATTGTTAAGTATGGAGCTAATGCATCAACATACTCCAAAAGGAACCTAATTGGTATACAGTCTGGACCAGAAGACTTGCTTTTATTAAGTGATTTAAGTTGGCCCACTGCTCTGAGGACATTTACTTCTACGTTACTCATGTTGGCAGCTGTTATTTATTCGAATTCTGGAATATTTACTTCGTCTTCTTTTGTGAAGGTATTTCGAAAGGCTGTATTTAGTAACTCTGCTTTGACCGCACTGTCTTCTATAGTATCTCCATTGCTATTGCACAGAGAAGGCTTTAGTTGTTTCTTGCCGCAAACATACTTCACATACGACCAGAATCTCTTTGGTTTTTCTGACAGGTTTCGAGACAAACTTTCGTTGTTGAAACCGTTAAAAGCATCTATCATTGAATTCAGCGCTAAATTTTGAGCTTCTGCAAAAGATCGCCAATCTTGGGCACTTTGCGGCTGTTTAAATTTGGCAAGTTTGTTTCGTTGTTTCTGCAACAGTGTTCTGACCCGTTTTGTATACCAAGGAGGATCAGTTACGTCGTTTGTTAATTTATTTGGTATCAATCTCTCAATTGCTGCCTATACTATTTCGTTGAATTCAATCCAAATCTGGTCTACACTTATTAATTTGGAAGAAGTAGAGATTGTCTCTCGGGGAGGCGACAAGTGATTTTTTGAATAGGTATGTTTTTCGTTTATTTTTGGAGTGTTTGGCGGTTCCAATATTCAGTCCCTCTACGACAACCCTGTGTTCACTAATCCCTGTATCGGTTTTGTCGCTCGTTATTAACTCAGGATTCTCTGTTGCTAAGAGGTCAAGTGTGTTTTCACAACTGTTTATTATTATTTGCGTGGGGTCATGAACTACCTGCTCGAAATAATTTTCAGAGAATTCGTTTAGCACAATTTCGGATGATATTTTATACGTACCTCCGAAATTAAAAGTGTATTTTCTCCAGCATATCGTATGAATCGGGTACGTGTTGAAAATCAAACACAAGTTTTCTTTGCACCATTCAGCAACTGATTCATCTGAATTGGGAGGTCGGTATAAGCATCCAATTATTATTTTATTCCGGTTGCAAACAATGACCTCTGCCCATACCAACTCACAGGAACTATTTATTTCAATTTCGCAACGAGATAAACTACTTCTAACAGCAACAAACACGCCACCGCCAACGGTGTTTAGCCTCTCCTTTCGGAATACCGTTAGGTAATTCGCAAAATTTCGGATGAGCTTGTCACCGGCTTTAGCCAGTTTTCAGTGCCTATAACGATGTGAGCATCAGCAGTTTCAACTAGCGCTTGGAGCTCTGGTACTTTCCCAACACAGCTACGACAATTTACAACTGTTGTACCGATGGTTCCTGTATCTACATTCTTCCTATGTTGGCCTGCACGTTTCATGACTGAAGCACTTCTTGTGTTTTCCCGAGACCCTCTAACCCAATAAACCGCCCAGTTCACGCCACACAGCCCCTGAAACCCGTGTAGCCGCTTCGTGCGCATAGTGGACATCTGATCTATTCAGCGGAGCCCGAAACCCAACCACCATTTGGCGCAAGTCGAGGAATCTGCAGCCTATACAATCGCAGAACCGTCTGAGCCTCTGATTCAGACCCGTCACTCGGCTCTGTACCAGAGGTCCGCAATAGGTTCTGTCGGCTATGCTGCTATGGTCAGCTCTGCTTTCATCTTGCGAGCAAGACTGGCAGCCTTTACCACTTCCGTCAGCCGCTCAAAACCGGAGAGAATCTCTTCTGATCGAAAGTGACACAAATCATGGCATTCGGGAGGACCCGTTCCACATCTGGAATGAATCCACCCGGTATGTACACGGAGTGCACATTGATTTTTCCCTTCTTGGCAGCAATGTCCCTAAGGGGCCCCGTAAAGCACCTAACGTTGGAGCTCGCAATTATCGATATTCCCGACAGCATCTGGCTCAGCGACAGTGTCAGCCACAGACAGCAACTGGACCTGTTTGTCTGAAAAACCGGGGAGGCCTTACGTGCGGCCGCCTGGGAAGTCTTTCGCCACATGCTACGTCCCGGGGAGACCTCTCACTCGACCACAGATGAGGGGTCAACCTCAGTGCCAGCAGTAACTGGGTTGGCCACCGGTGAGAACCGATCGGAGGACTCGGTCGTGCTGGACGTCCGCTGGATCCCAAGGCCGGCCCACAACAGTGATGCCAATCCACTGCAACCTCAAGCTGTGCAACAGAAGCCATCACAGCCTGAAGCTGAGAGCGAAGTGTCACCAACCAGGCTCACGTCCGCAATCGTGTCCCTATCCATACTAAAGACCGTAGAAAACTAAACTATGCAGACAAACGGACCAATGGCACGTGCTATGCACCTCTACTTTAAACCCTGACGAGGAATTGTGTCTAATAAATTAGATTCATAAGCTGAGATTAAAAAACCTAGGTACCGAAGCACTCAGGTGAAACTACACTACTGGCCATTAAAACTGCTACAGACGCGAAATTTAACCGACAGGAAGAAGATGCTGTGATATGCAAATGATTAGCTTTTCAGTGCATTCACACAAGGTTGGCGTCGGTGGCGACAACTACAACTTGCTGACATGAGGAAAGTTTCCAACCGATTTCTCATACACAAACAGCAGTTGACCGGCGTTGCCTGGTGAAACGTTTTTGTGATGCCTCGTGTAGGGAGGAGAAATGCGTACCATCACGTTTCTGACTTTGATAAAGATCGTATTGTAGCCTATCGCGATTGCGGTTTATCGTATCGCGACATTACTGCTCGCATTGGTCAGGATCCAGTGACTGTTACCAGATGGAATCGGTCGAGATAACAGGCAATTTTCTGCATGGATGTAACGGATCGTGCAGCCATGTCTCGATCCCTGAGTCAACAGATTGGGACGTTTGCAAGACAACAACCATCTGCACGAACAGTTCGACGACGTTTACAGCAGCACGGTCTATCACCTCGGAGACCATGACTGCGGTTATCCTTAACGCTGCATCACAGACAGGAGCGCTTGCGATGGTGTACTCAACGACGAACCTGGGTGCACGAATGGTCATACGTTATTTTTTCGAATGAATCCAGGTTCTGTTTACAGCATCATCATGATGGTCGCATCCGAGTTTGCCGACATCGTGGTGAACGCACATTGGAAGCGTGTATTCGTCATCGCCATACTGGCGTATCACCCGGCGTGGTAGTACGGAGTGCCACTGGTTACACGTCTCAGTCACCTCTTGTTCGCATTGAAGGCACTTTGAACAGTAGACGTTACATTTCAGATATATTACGACCTGTGGATCCACCCTTCATTCGATCCCTGCGAAACGCTACATTTCAGCAGGATAATGCACGAGCGCATGTCGAAGGTCCTGTAGGGGCCTTTCTGGATACAGAAAATGTTCGACTGCTGTCCTGGCCAGCACATTCTCCAGATATCTCACTAATTGAAAACTTCTGGTCAATGGTGGCCGAGCAACTGGCTCGTCACAATACGTCAGTCACTACTCTTGGCGAACTGTGAAATCATATTGAAGCTGCACGGGCAGCTGTACCTGTACGCACCATCCAAGCTCAGTTTGACTCAATGCCCAGGCGTATCAAAACAGTTATTACGGCCAGAGGTGGTTGTTCTGGGTACTGATTTCTCAGGATCTATGTAGCCAAACTGCGTGAAAATGTAATCTCATGGCAGTTCTAGTATAATACATTTGTCCAATGAATACCCGTTTATCATCTGCATTTCTTCTTAGTGTAGCAATTTTAATGGCCAGTAGTGTAAATAATTTGTCCCTGATTAGATTCAAATGGTTCAAATGTCTCTGAGCACTATGGTACTTAACATCTGAGGTCATCAGTCCCCTATACTTAGAAGTACTTAAACTTAACTAACCTAAGGACATCACACACATCCATGCCCGAGGCAAGATTCGAACCTGCGACCGAAGCAGCCGCGCGGTTTCAGACTGCAGATCCTAGAACCGCTCCGTCACAGCAGCCGGCCCCCTGATTAGGAACTTGTAATATGTCACAAAATCGGTTTACTTTCCGACGCATACGAAAACGTGAGAACTGTGGCTATTAGATATTAAATTAACACTCAGAAAGTCAAGAATGTAAATTATTAAAGTATACAGATGATATTATTAGATTCGCTCATGATTAGAAACTTGTAAGAGTCACAATAACGCTTACTTCCCTGTTGCTGCTTGTATCTCGGCCGGCTACTGCTGCCTGAGCCATGATTATTTGCTATCGGGATCTTTAAAATGATTGTGTATGAGACCCCAACGGATACGGAGATGGAATTAGTTGATAGCTGGCTGCGATGTGAAGCGAAACACACCAGTGATATTTGTCAGGGTGCATCACAGTCTTGTTCGCCGATGTCATGCCTGCATTGAGGTGGATGGCTGTCATTTTCAGCACATTAAGGAATATACAGTACAAATGGTACGTCCATTGTGTCAATGCTGGTATTTTCAGTTGACTAATGTGAATAAAAAAGTGCACAGTAATCTGATTTTATTCCTATTATCTCCTTAAGCTGGCTTCTCGGACCCCAGGTTCACTACCTCAGATTGTTCAGTGGAGCTTTTTTTACTTCCTGTTAAATTTTTGCACGCTCTTACCGAAATTTCCTGTATAATATTTCGCAGCAGCGGATTCAAATCCGAAAGAACAGACACCTCGCATTCATATAATAGAATGACCCTTTCGTAGAATTGTGTACCACATCGCTTGTCACCTTTTTCTACGTAGTTCTAATTATTTTAAGATCCAATATCGTTAAGGAAATTGACCTTTCGTTAAATTCTCCAGTCATTGCCATTCGGATCACACGGTTGCTAGCCGTGGTCTGTGGTTCCCAGCTGACCTTCCGCCCTAATGACAGTGTCGCCGCAGGTGCTGGACGCTGCACCTGAATGTCAGTTCCTGACATTCGACGGTCGCTGGGCGGAGAAGGAAACCACCCAGCACGTCCTCTGCGTCAACGGGGAGTTGCCAGTGGGACAGACCCTCACGGTGTTGACGTCGACCCCTCGCATCACAGTGGCATTGCATTTGCTATAGTATTAAAGAGCCCCGGTGCAGTCAAATATATCACCGAGAGCGTTTTATGGGCTTGCTGTTTCGATCTGATAAAGTATTTGATGTGCTATAACGATTCACATTAAACCTCCCATTGATAATGTGGATTTCTTAAAATGTATCGTGCTCATTAGTCACAAATACTTATCTAGCGCTACCATTATCCACAGTAATAAAACTTGTATATATAAACAAATTTTCCATTGTTCTCAGCCTCTCAGAGATTGTAAATGGTGCCACTTTCTTCCTATAGAATAATGTTTCGTCGAACGAACTCCGTTCATCTCCTAATGCGTGACTGAAAGGACCGTTACTGTCGACTAAGAAATTGAATGTTGTGCAAGTAAGAGTAGTTGCTTAAGTGCTTCCACGCGGCATCCTTCCGGTGTTGGAGAATTAGACACTAGTCGATAGTGTACCATTCGTGCTAGGTAGGGAAGATACAAAATCTGAAAATGGGAAGAGTGAAATGGGACTTCCGGTCACAGGGGTGTAAAACAGTATCAAAAACAGTAGAAAATGGTGCAACAGTGGCAGGATTCGTTCTAAACATGAAAGTAGGTTAGGGGGTGAGTTACTGCGAGCAATTCAGTGACAGGGTTGTTCTCGTCAGAACAGACGCCAAACCATCGTCAACAACAAGGTTCAGGAACACATGTCGACGTCATAATCAGAAGATAAAGCGGTAGAGAAAGTATACGAGCATACTGAACCTGTAATTCAATACGTATAACGGAGTCATAATCTGTTAATTCTGGAAGACTAGAGTGCGGTTTTAGGGGAAGCAAAAGAAAAAGAGTTGCGGGAGAATATTTGCTTGGTAGTAGAAACGAAACTGGGGAAAGACTAACTCACTTCTGTATGCACTATTCAAAGATCACAATGAGAGGGAGTGTACGTGGAAAAGGGGCAGAGAAACGTGAGGGTTCCAGCTAGATTACATCGTGGTCAGAAGGAGATTCCGAAACCAAGTATTGGATTGTAAGGCGTGCCCAGGTACAGATGTAGCCTCACATCACAATTTAGTTGTGAGAAAGGGTAGAGTGAAGTTTAAGATAATTGTCCGAAAGAATCGGAGTGGAAGGAACTTGGACAATGAAGTACCTTAAGGATGATGAAATGCGTTTGAAGCTCAATAAGAATGTGGGTACAGCGATAAGGAATACAAAGAAGACAGTTCAGCTGAAGAGAAGTGGACATCTCCTAAAAGGGCAATCATACATTTTGAAGAGGCAAACACAGGCACAAGGATAATAGGTACCTCAACTGACGAACGAAACAAGTGGTAAAAACTTGTTAATTGCAGTCAAGAACACAGAAATATCACTACCATAAAAATGAAATAAGATGCAACTGCAAAGAATCCAAAAGACCAGGAAAACCAAGAGAGTTTCATAGGATTTATCGATCTACAAAAAAGATCGACGAAGCGAAATCATCCAAGTTTTTCGAAATCCGAAATCCGAAATTCTCAGAAAGATAGTTGTACGTTTATGGGAAAGGCAGATAGGACACAATACGTACAAAAATCGGGAGTGAACAATAAGAATGGAACACCAAGAACAAAGTGCTAGGATTATTAAGGATGTAAGACAGGGATGGAATCTCTTGCCGCTAGTGTTCGCTCAATACATCGAAGAAGCAATGTGGGAAATAGAAAGAAGTTTCAGGAGTAGGATGGAAATTCGGGCTTAAGGGATATCAGTGATAAGATCAATGATGAGACTGTTATGCTGAGTGAGAATGAGGAGAATTTATATTGCCTGTTGAATGGAATGATCAGTCTAATGAACGCGTGATTTATAGTAAACGAAATAAAGACCAGACTAACGTGGAGTCAGAAAAATGAGATAAGTGATAAATTGAACATCATAACTGGCCACTAAGAAGTCAGCAAAGGAAAGGAAATGATTTACCTTGCAATCAAACTAATGCATGATGGCCAAGGCAAGGAGGATTTAGGAAGCACTCTGGCACAGGCAAAGAGGTCATTACAGTATCAAAGAACGATACTGTTAACGTATTTACATCATTGTGGGAAATGAACAACAGAATGTGGAGAAAAGATAATAGGAGCGCTTGAGGTTTGCTGTTACAGAAGGATGCTGAAATTATCTCATAGGAGAAAAAGCGAGGACGCCCACCGCAGAACTGTCGGGGAAGGGAATATAAGCAAAACACTCACTAGAAGAAGGATGATAGGATATTTGTTAAGACATCGTGTAATATCTTCAATGGTTCTGGATAGAGTAGCACAGGGTGGAAACTGCGTAGGAAAAGAGAGGTTGGTTGAAGCCAATTAAAGTCGTTCGGTGTAAATGCTAGTCTTGACGCATCCAGCGAATGCAGCAGTAAAGATGGAATACCAAAACTCAGCTCCGCTGAGCGGCTCTATAGGCACCACGCAAAGCGAGGAGTGGGGCCCACATACACTGTAAGGAAAACAAAGGGAGAAAAGAAGAAAACCACTCATCACGAAGTGGACGGCAATCTATACGTATGGTGTGCGTGTACAGACAAAAAAATTATTCCAGTTTCAGAAAAATTGAGTAATTTATTCAAGAGAAAGAGCTTCGCAAATTGAGGAAATCAACAACACGTTGGTCCAACTCCCGACTCGAGTGAATCACTTCCAGCTGGCCGGTGTGGCCTAGCGGTTCTAGGCGCTTCAGTCTGGAACCGCGCGACCGCTACGGTCCTAGGTTCGAATCCTGGCTCAGGCATTGATGTGTGAGGTGTTCTTAGGTTAGTTAGGTTTACGTAGTTCTAAGTTCTAGGGGACTGATGATCATGTTGAGTCCCATAATGCTCAGAGACATTTGAAGCATTTTATTACTTCCAAATTCTGTCCAGCTGGGACCCATTTCGAAGCCGGATTCATCACAGAAGGCAATTCTTTTCCAGTTAATGAAACTCCAGACGTTTCAGTACATGTACATTACATCCACCGATTTCCGTCCCGTTCGGGACGTGGTGCCTCGTTTTAGGGTTCAAGTTGAGTTTATATGGTGATTATAATTAAACTTTCAAAACGCTGTAGAAATAATACCACTGGTCAGAATGACGTAAAATTGCAACAGAATATCATCGGGAAAGGGGAAAACGTATGGCAGAAGAAATAAATAGTTACAAAATGTAGCAACAGATGGCGCTGTAAGCATCATAATTTAAATAGTAGTCGACTAAAAATGCCTAAGGTGTGCATTTGTCGTTAAACAGACTGTGCTACTTATTGTGTATGGGTGTACAGGTCTGATACTGTTAATTACGTAAGCAAATTTACACCGGCAAGGTCATATCACATCGGATGGAAAACATCGGTTTTTAATTGTCCTGAGACCAAAAACTGCACAAAAATCGTCACTCACATATTCCCCTTTTTACGCCCTTTTTTATGTATAAATTCTCATTTTTATTTTTTGTAATGCCACTCTGCTAAAAAGCGGTAGATTGTACTGCTGACAGCCCTCCACTCCCCATGTAGGCACAGGCATGAAATAAAGAGACAGATGCTTCCGGTCCTATTACCTGCACCGTCACTGGTAAGCGCTATGAGTGTCTTTCGCGCAACCAAGTCATTCCACCTCTCAAACAGTGTGGATTTGCGGTTGGGACCATTTTTGTGGAAGATGGCGCACCTCTGCTCATTGCAAATACAGTTAAGCAGCTGCTGAAGAGACGTTTCGAAAATGCTAGAATTACCAGCTGCCATCCCCTATAGCTTGGCTGTCCCGATCACCTGATCTTAATCAGTGTGACTTCTGGCTGTGGGTTATCTGAAAGATGTGTTCAGTGTTCCGATTGCAAACTTAGCTACATTGAAGGCACGCATTGCGCAACACATTCTGAACACGACCCTGGAAACACCCCGATCAGATGTGGAACATGCTATTCTTGATTTTAACTTGTTGCAGAAAACGGCGGATAGCACAGTGAACACGTTTTGCGTCAGTCTTATGGAAATTAATAATTCGATTTGATTGTGATTCATGCTTTGTATGCGGTTTTGGCGTCAGAACGATTAAAAACCGATATGCTTCCTGATTTTTATGCAGTTTTTGGTCTCAGGACAATTAAATAAATATAAAATAAAGGAAAAAAGGTAAATAAAGAAAATAAAGAAGGAAAAACATCACTCGCATCGATTTTCAATTGTTCTGAGGCCCAAAATCGATAAAAATCATCAATCACATCGGTTCTTAATTGTTCTGATGCCAAAATCCGCACAAAATCATCAGTCACACCGGTTTTTACTGTCCTAATGCCAAAAACCGCATAAAAAGCGTGTATCAGAATGAAATTATATTATTAATTTCCGTATGACTGACGCAAAACATGTTCACTGTGCTGTCCACCGTTTTCTGCAACAAGTTGAAATCGAGAAATAGCATGTTACACAACTGATCGGAGTGTTTCCGGGGTCACGTTCAGAATGTACTGCGCAATACGCGACTTCAATGCAGCTACGTTTGCAGTTAGAACACTGAAGACAACGTCTGTTAGATATCTCCCAGGCAGAAGTCACACGGTTTAAGGTCAGGTGATCGGGACAACCAAGCTATAGGGAAATGGCGGCTAGTAATTCTAGCATTTCCGAAATGGCTCTTCAGCAGCTGCTTAACTGGATTTTCCATGTGCAGAGGTGCGCCATCTTGCATAAAAATGATCCCATCCACAAATCCACACTGTTGGGGAGCTGGAATGACACGGTTGCGCAAAAGACACTCTTAGCGCTTGTCAGTGACGGTACAGGTAACAGGACCTGAAGCACCTGTCTTTTCAAATAAATATGGCCCTATGGTAAATGATGCCGTACATCCGTACCACGCAGTGACCTTTTCAGCATGAAGTGGTACTGGTAGATTTGCGTGTGGATTTTCCGTTGCCCATATTCGACAATTCCGTCTATTGACACATCCTCGCAAATGGAAGTGGGCTTCGTCTGCCCCCAAAATCTTCCACCGACAATCATTGACCACTTCGATGCGAGCAAGAAATTCTAAAGCAAAGGTCTCTCTTGTTGGCAGATCAACAGGAAGCAACTCGTCCACATGGGCAATTTGGAATGGACAACAAAGAAGGATTTTTCATAGGATTTTAGGCATCGTGCGCAAGGGGAAGTCCAATGTTCTGGCAATTCTCTGTGTACTACACGTTTGCACGCCACCACTCGTCTCCTGCTGCATTGCTGTGGCCACTACTTGCACTGATGTCGAATCAGTTCATTTCCTCCCTCTAAAGGTTGCACACCAAAAGAACCCATATTTTCAAATTTCCGAATCATTTTCTGTAGACCCACGGCAGTAATCGGACCAACACTTTTTTCAAACATTTCGGTGTCCGTAACTTTTGCAGAGCGACGTGTACAGAGTCATCATTCCTGTAATGCATCTTTACAAGCAGAGCGCGATCATCCATTGAAACAGTCATGGCGAACAACGCAGACACGAAAGGAAGAAAAGCCGTGTACCCGGTGTGTTTATACCAACTTCTATGGGTCGCACGCTGGACAGGTGTTTTCGTTTATGTCTTTGACCCGTACAGCGCCATCTATAAATCAATTTCCACGCAATTTTTTTTTTCTTGTCCATACATTTTTCCTCCTTCTCCGATAATATTCTGTTGCAATTTGACGTCATTCTGACCAGTTGTGCTATTTATACAGCGTTTTGAAAGTTTAATTATAACCACCCTGTATATCACTAAGACCTGCTGTCCCTTGACATTGAAATTGAAGCTTCTAAGTAAATGCAGTGAAAAGAATTCCATTTATGTCACATATTTTGGTACTCGCGAACTCACTTATCAAAACCTATAAGGTTGTTCTCGCTGTCCTAGAATCGCGAAATTTGACAGGCAGCATAGTCTTACAGTACAACCAAAGAAAAAAAATAATAAAACTGTAAATTTATGATTATATCCTGCACAAAAATTGTTTGTCATTTGTTATCAGACTGTCTGTCTGTCCGCCGTCTGTTGAGACCCTCTTTTTCAGGAATGGAGTGTAGTAACGTTAGCGTCTAAGCCAATCCAATCAAAAGATACGACCATTTATATCTCGTATTTTGATACTCGCAAACTCACTCATGGAATGAAATAGACTACTTCCCGTTGATCTGGAATCGTAAAATAAGGCAAAAAGTAAGGGTTCACAAAACCGGAAAAGGAGAAAATCTGAAACTGCTATTTCGTAAATATGTCACACAACAATTGTCATTTTTTATCCGAAATCAGGCTTGACATTCAATCAATCAGTAGTTCTGCATTAAGGATGACGGGCTCACAGTGGTGACAGTCAAACACCGGGCTAGGACTGACATTATTGATCGTTATGACGTGTTTCGAAACTTATCCATCATGAGATATCGAGAAGCGAATGCTGCACGGATACAGTGTGTTTCAAGTTGTACGTGAAATAAAAATTCGCAGCAATCGCTCCTGGATATCTGATGACAGATAAATCTGACGCATTACATATGACCAATAAAGTCTTTCCTTGCCTGATGTCTGACTTTTACCACTGTGTCCAAGTGAGCTAGAGTGTAGAACTACTGATTACTATAACACAGGCGCCTACTTCCTGCATGACTTCATGTTGCATTTATATTACTAAAATTGAAACATTCTTAAAAATCTTTGAATCCCTGGGACCGATATCTTGCCAGTATCAATGTTGATGACAGGCAAAAATGGTACATTTATTGAACAGAATGAATTGGGCTTGTGTCGATATAACAACACTGAGGTGAGGATGTTGGCTAAAGAGGTAAGAAATCGTATTGGGCCGCATCGAATCTGTGAGAATACTATTGGCAAGAGAGAAGAAAAGTTCTTCTTCTTGGGCACCCGTTCGTTATCTATCGCAGTCCTGATGCTCAACTGAATACTGTGTTTAACGTTTCCTTGTTTTGACGCATTGCGTCATACACCATAGTCTACTACTTTTATTATTATTTAATTTTTCGCGTATTCATCGTATAGTCGTAGAGTAACAAAAACACGGCTCTGAGCACTATGGGAGTCAACTTCTTAGGTCATCAGTCCCCTAGAACTTAGAACTACTTAAACCTAACTAACCTAAGGACACCACACACATCCATGCCCGAGGTAGGATTCGAACCTGCGACCGTCGTGGTTTCACGGTTCCAGACTGCAGCGCCTAGAACCGCACGGCCACTTCGGCCGGGGTAGATTAACAGCCGTCTTCAGCGATCTACAACATGAAATACAAATTATTACATCCTATGTAAAACATAACGAATATTTCACTATACTCCAGTGTATTTACTGTTCTGGAATTTCCTGATAAATTAAAACAGTATGCCTGACAGGGGCTCAAACCTGAAACCTGGTCTTTAACCCGCAACGCTCTTGCTGCCTGAGCTGTCAGGCCCTTCGATTTCTCAGTCGATAAGAGCGTTGCCCACGGCAGGATAGTTAGGGGTTTGAATCCCAGCCGGACACACAGTTTTGATGTTAGGCACCACACGTTCAAAACAAAATGCGATGTTAGTCGTACCTGAGAAAAGGTGGACCCCAAAACAGTCTTCCTTCACAAATTACTGTTATTCCACTACAGCATAAGTGGTAGACGAAACCGTGAAAAAGCTGTACGTAAAGCTCGCAGACAGTAGAGAGGAAGAAGACAGACTTATGACGCGAAAACTTACCACTGCGACGGGCAAATAAATTGGGATTCATACTGCGAAATGCATTACTTGGCAAATATTTAATAAGTAAGAGATTAATGAAACTAAGTCTGCTAACCTGCAATATGGAATGAGGTTTTATGGAACAAAATACTGATAGTTTGAAGTTCATGAGCGCAAGTAGCCACAAAATGCATATTAAATCAATGTACCCTTTATTAATGGCAAAATAATATGCAGGGAATATATGTCTATACAGAATAAAACAGTTGATGCTCGAATACACAGTATTAATATTCCACAATAACCTTTGTTTAATAGTTGGTTGTGAACTGGCATTTGCGTTCCTAGGCCATCGTTAACTAAACGCATTTGGAACCAATATGTGTAACGACCTGTTAACTACTAAATAACTTGTGAGAAGGGATTTCATAAATTAAGTCTATTTAAAACTTAGGAATCACCATAAACAAGTATTAATAATGACAATGACAATGACATATGTGTCAATATTGGCTAAGTGCCAGATTAACAAATTATTTCAATTTCAAAGATACATTAACATTTAATAATCACAGCATATTTATTAATTAGATGTGGGGAACAATTATTATTATTTATAGGATAAGGAGGTTTCTTTAACTCGGACTAACAAACACGATCCTATCCCTGAAATTGCTTTTAGGCTATACTTGCGAATTTTACCTTGAATTACATCTTCGAACGTAGCCAAGTCATCTAAATCTCTCTTGGCTATATAACTGAAATCAGGCCTTGAGTGTGGTAAGATCTGCCATCACCGACGTGAGGGCAGCGTGACACGTCTTCCGTCTCCGAGCTCTCGACCGACACTACTACTTCCACTCTTGCAGACAGACCTCGTCTCACAAAAAGTTTCGAATCACGCTCCCATGTTTCGCCCTCAGGTTGTTACTATCTATATCTGAGTGCATACAAAATGCAAAGAATAGCGTCAAGTTGACTATATTGTTTTCAATGTAATAGAGAGTTCTCCCACACCCCTTTCAATGGCAAAATATTATGTAGGGAATATATGTCAACGCAGAAAAAAATAGTTGAAGCTTGAATACACAGTATTAATATTCCATAATAAGATTTGTTTAATTGTTGTAAACTGGCTTTTGCGTTCCTAGGCTATCATTCGGTAACTTAATACTGAGCAAATAGTCCACAGCGAGATTTCATAGCTCGACAGATTGTTTCTCCCAGGTATGTGATATTTTACAACTATATGTCGATACAAAAACGTAAGCACAATGTAACAAGCGGAACAATTCTCCAGTAGGTGAGCAAACAAGACGAAAATGTTCCTCTTTAAATGACTCTGACTGAAAAGTTGGGCACCTCCTGCCTCAATCCTCGTTCAGCCTTCCCACCAAAAATTTAGGCTGCTCACATATCCACTCTATTTAAACTAATAACATTCTAAATCCTATTACAGAGTTAAGGATTCATACTCAGAATCCCCCTCTCACTGTCACTGCCACCGTGTATAAAATTCTCTCTCCCACTTTCTCCTTTTCCTACCACTGATTTACAGTACCTCCCACTGCCACTATCTCCTCTCACACTTGCACTGCTCCCTTTCGTCTGTCTTTCCCTCTAAAACTGTATCCAAAATACCTCGGCAGCTAAAAATTACTCGGGTATCCAACTTACTTTTCCCGTATACACACGTGTTTCAATAAACTTCTGTTAAAAATGCGCCCTCCTCATCCACCCCCCTCCCCCTGAACTACGTGTTAGAGTTTGCCGTTCTGGGTGGGTCCAGAGACTCCCAGCCTACGTAGTCTGATCAGCCAGCACTTGCCGAGAGGGATTAGCCGAGCGGTCTTGGGCGCTGCAGTTATAGACCGTGCGGCTGGTCCTGGCGGAGGTTCGAGTCCTCCCTCGGACATGGGTGTGTGTGTTTGTCCTTAGGATAATTTACATTAAGTAGTGTGTAAGCTTAGGGACTGATGAACTTATCAGTCAAGCTGTAAGGTGTCTGGCAAATCCAACACCTTCCATGAAAACCCTGACATAATAAGCAAATCTAGTAGTATGTCACATAGCTCCGTATAAATCGTGATATTAAATTAACCAAAGTAATAAGAGTAACGAGTGAGCAAATGGAATACCACAGACTAACACAAGAATGCCTAAATGCATGTCGTACCTTCCCACTGCGAGACCGACGCAGTTCAGAGGGGAGAAACGAGAACAGAAGCCGAGAGCAGAACCGTGTTAAGCTAGAAGGCCCTATGATAAGGGACGGACTGGACACCCACGTCGGCAGACTACCGCTAAGACTACCACCCGCACGTTTTAGCGTGAGACTTTTTCGCGTCTCTGTTACGTCAAGGACCACCCCGCAGCCCATGTTAGAAGCTAGAGCCCTCCAGAAAAACAGTATAGATCTTACGATAACATAAAAAGGGCCACTACCATGCGCAAGTTTTAGCGTTAGACTTTTTCGCGTGTCCGTTACATTAGGACCACCCCCCAGCCCATGTTAAAAGATAGAGCCCTCCAGAAGAACAGTATAGATCTCACGATAACGCTAAAAGGACCACACCAGCTACACGTTTTAGCGTGAGACTTTTTCGCGTCTCTGTTACGTTGTAAACTTTAAAAACATTGCCCCCCACGAAAAGTATAACGTTCCTCATTGGATAAACAGAATTTTTGTAGACGGAGCTTAAGGTTAACATTGAGAACCTGATTGGTCAGATGAAAACACAGCGAGCTTGTTTTTTTTTTTCTAACCAACTTCGGTAAATTGTAGTAAGGAGAAGTTAGGGGAGAGTTGCTTCCGAGATGGCGAGGTGAGCGGAGCTGTGCTGCCCGCCGCTGCCCTGACGCTGCCTAAACACCGTCAAGGTAATGAACGCGCGCGATGCCACATTTTCGAGCGCATAAGGCTTCACTCAGAACTGCAGAAGTCTCATCTGTTACACACCCTTTTTTGCGTAATACTAGTGTCGATCGTTAATTAAAACTCATGGTGTTCACATTTGCCACTTGAAGAACAGATCTGAAACGCGATGATTTTTCTTTTATATAGTTACTGAGAAGACACATCAGTCACTGTAATTGACGACAACTTAGATAAGTAATTAAAGATAATTGAGGGTCACTGTAGACCATTTTGATAGTTTTCTCTTTCGTGAAACTTAAATTAAACCTAGATTATAGATCTGATATGGCATAGGTCATCCTTCGATCGATTGTAGAACTTGGAAAACCATTAAGGGAATATTCGTTCACATTTTTTTTGAACGCAGTTGGTTTTTACCATCCTGTATTAAAACGTCTCCTTTTATCAATAGTGCAATTTATAAACAATGTTTTGTGAGTAGAATAAAATTTCCAGTGGTAAACTTAACTGCTTTTTCGACGTTATTTTACCAGCTAACTAAAAATAGGAAAGCCTTGAATCCCTTCCACTAAATGTAGTTAGTATTAAGATTCTTTTACAGGGAGTGCAGTGGAGCTGACGCTGAGATCATGGAGTATTTGGTTATATCATCGCTAGTCTCACTGAACTCTTCTGAATTCTACATGTAATGTGTGGTCTGGCGTCTCCTTACCAGCAACAGGTCCCAGGTTCACACTAGTTAATCCCCTAAAAACACGCTCAGAGTGTCGTTCCGCGAAAGTGGTAGGGAGACACGATATAGAACAAACAGACACCACCATGAATGTTTAGAAAGTCCCATAAGATTTCACAGACATTTGAACATTTTGTCAGCCAGCGCTTAATGCCCACCTAATAGCCGCTATGTCCACCTTTGTCACGGATGACAGCGGAGACGCATCATGCAGTGAGGCCTTGGCAGGTCGCCGGAGGACGTTGATACCACATCGGTATACACGAGTTACCTAATTCCCGTAAATTCCGGGGAGGGGGTCGAGGAGGAGTTTGTTGACGTTTGCACCAAGCCCAGGACACTGCAGAAGGGGACAGACTATTCCAGAAGTAGGATAAAACGACCTGCCCATCGCTACGTGCGACGTATTCTGGAGAAGGCCGAAGCAGAGGCGTGCGCCGAGTCTACACGACCCGCCCGGGAGGTATCCTCAACTGCCAGGCGAGGGTCGACTCGCGCTGCCCGGTCAGGCTGACTAGCCGCTGCGTGGCCCGCCGGAACACCGCCAGTCAGCCCGGGCGCCTGTGCGCTCGGCTGCTCGTCAAGTCGCGCACCCTCCAGGCGTCACACTGCTCCGGGCGCGAAACAAATTCTCTGTGGTAGGTTGCAAGCAGTTTTTTACATCGCACGGTATGTACCGATACGGTACTTCATCTCTGGTCTTGTATTGAAATAACTGATGGGTGTAACATTAGCAACAAGGCGGTTACTTAGATCTACACCGTTGCTTGTAATTATTAAATCAACTTATTGTTAGGTGCAAGCGAAAACCCTCTGTGCCTTACGAAGCACTGAAGGTACACTGTGTGATCAAAAGTATCTGGACACCTGGCTGAAAATAACTTACAAGTTCGTGGCACCCTCCATCGGTAATACTGGAATTCAACATAGTGCTAGCCCACCCATAGCGTGATGACAGCTTCCACTCTCACAGGCATACGTTCAGTCAGGTGCTGGGAGGTTTCTTGGGGAATGACAGCCCATTCTTCAAAAAAATACTTCAAATGGCTCTGAGGTCATCAGCCCCCTAGAACTTAGAACTACTTAAACCTAACTAACCTAAGGACGCCACACACATCCATGCCCGAGGCAGGATTCGAGTCTGTGACCGTAGTGGTCGCGCGGTTCCAGACTGAAGCGCCTAGAACCGCTCGGCCACCACGGCCGGCTCCCATTCTTCACGGAGCTCTGTACTGAGGATAGGTATCGATGTCGGTCGGTGAGCCCTGGCACGAAGTCGGCGTTCCAAAACATCCCAAAGGTGTTCTATAGCATTCAAGTCAGGATTCTGTGCAGTCCAGTCCATTACAGGATTGTTATTGACGAGCAACCACTTCGCCAGAGGCCGTGCATTATCAACAGGTGCTCGAACGTGTTTGAAGCTGTAATCTCCATCTCCGAATTCCTCTTCAACAGTGGTGAGCCATGCCGGCTTTGCGGTTATCGGCATTTGTTCAGAGATGCTATCTTTTGGGCGCTTGTGAGTCGGTCGCGAGGTGGCACGGCAGTGAGTGGAACGACGGGCGAGCGCGAGTTAGTTTTAGTTGGGGAGGTGAAGAGAAGACGGTGCGTTTGCCCAAGAAGGGAGGTAACGCGGTCGGTGAAGAGGTGTTTTGAAAAGGCAATGTACAGGTGGCAGTTGTCTTGAGATGGTATGCGCAGCCAAGCGGTTTGTGGCCGTACAGTGCCCGTTCTGAAATATTCAAGCCGATATATTTGAGGTAAATATTAAAAGGAATCTGAATAATATTATATGGACATAAACGACAAATTAATTATGAAAATGTATTAAATTAGCTCCAAAGAAAGACTATATCGACTGCAATGTTATAAAAAGACATTATATTAGATGAGATCGTAGTTCATAACGTTCTCGAAACTAACATTATCTTTGTCATTATATATAAGAGAAAAAAGTATATTTAAAATCACTTCGAGTCAGATTATTTCTGCTGCTGTATGTAAGGTACGCTTGCGGTAGCTTTTGCTCTTTTTGTTCTCGTACGTAGCGAATAATTCAAGTGTGTATTATGTGATTCATGGATAAATATTTACAAAAAGTGAGGGCATTGTGTTACTTAAAGAACCCATGCAAACAATTCTTCCTGAATTAATAATTGCAAGAAGTTATGTAGCTTTTTTTCAGTTTCTGCGAAGCGAGCAGCGGTGATCTTTGACTGGCAACAATTAGCAGCCATTACGCGGCACATTTAAATTTATTTTCCTGTGTAAAATATCACCATAGCCGGAACAGAAAGAATCATTTCAAGTTATTCAATTAACTAAAGTGAAAAGCTTCACTAATTTTATTTCGCCAAAAATGCATGCTTACAAAGATACGATTTATTCTAGGCCAGTGAACTTAGGGTTCATTACATTTCGCCGAAAGCATTTGAAATAATTTGTGGGGTGCCTCGCACTCATTTTAACCATAATTTAATATTTATCTTGGGCCACCTACGAATCAATAGATTTCTTATAATATCCCTTTTTTGTGTTTCACTTAATAATAATAATAATAATAATAATAATAATAATAATTACTAACCACAGAAAGGAAGGGATAATATAACCGTTAACCGATTACATTTTATTGGTAGAATGTAGTGGCGACCTACTTCTCTGATGGACGGTTATTTCGTTGACTTGATAAGAAGGTGACATCATTATATTTGTGTCTTTCACTGGCCATGCTGTTTCTGCAATCCGTATTTCAAGTGTACCGCACCTGAGACAAGCTATTAGCGATGCTGAGTTATGAAAATCTGTTAGTAATCCATGATGTGGTCGGATCCTACGCAATTTGTTGCACCATTTTGATGGAACTCTTATTGCTTGGTATCTAACAGCGTCGGCATTCGGCCTTACCAGCCTAGCCGTGGGGCGTATTGTGTATAATGTTTTAAAACTGATTGTTTGGTTTGTTCCAGACAATCTGTTGGATCTTGAACTGTATGATACACCAAAGTAAGCTAACTCATTGAGACACTTGTGCAGATGTTTGAATGTCGCCATCCATCAAGTGCTCGATTATCGTAATAATAAAATATCTTTGTGTGTTTTTAGCGGAGCATCACGTGTGGAAGTGAGCTCAATCGGTTACTTAAAATATCTCAACCCTGACTGTGTTTAATTGTTTCTTGTAAGCTAAATTTATCATTTGCAATTTGTTTTAACTCTTGCGGTACTGTTGCTATGCCTTTTTATTTAAAGTTGTTTTAAGTGATTTATTTTGCTTTTTTTGACATAGCACTTTTTGAGACATTTCGTTGTAGCGTGTTGTTTCTGCGTCAGCAAGCGCGATTTGTTGGACTATAATTGTTGACAATTTGTTCTGAGTCTGTGCCTAGGTGGTGGGTCTGCCCTACACCTTCGGGTTCTCGCTTCTTCTTGAAACCGACGGAACTGAACGTTCCGTTAAGAGCCAGGTGCACCCAATAACAGCCCTCTACTCTAACCGTCTGGTGGGAGGTGGGAGGGGGGGGGGGGGGGGGTCAGGAGCGCCCTGGAAGTGAAGTCGGGCTTACCTACTGTACTTCGTGCCCTCGGGCCCGAGCCGCACAACCAGGCGTGGACCGTGTTGGCCGCTCCACAGGACTATCATGTTCACACTTGGCACATGCCGTGAGTTGAGAACTAATTTTAAGAGAAGTGTCTGATGCAGGTTATTTATTGTTTGTCTAGTCGAGAGTCAGTATGTAAATTTACTCTATCTCGTAAATGAATATATTTTGTAAAGGTTTTAAAACTGTTTGTAACTGAACTTACGATAGCCCTTTGAAAGTGCAGTGTTTCCTGTTTTCTATGAAAAGGTCTCACCTTTCTCATTTGAAAAGTTGTTATACATTCGTTAGTAACCAAAGGCAACTGATAGACTTCATATATAAATGCGCTCTGACTGGCAGTTTATTATTATAAATTTTATTTCTTCACTAATTGTTAGTACAAAATACAGTTATGCACAGTTCATGTGTAAAGTTACCTTTTTTTAAGGTATTATCTTTCTCATTTGAAAAGTTGTTATACTTGTTTTAGTATTGAAAGCCAACTGATGGGCTTCGTGTACAAATGTTCTCTCACTTAAACTTATGGTAATTGTTATTTCTGTTGATTGACTTTAACAAATATTGTGAACAATAAAAGGTGAATGCTCGCCTGTCCTAAGGCCCAGTCCTTTCGTTTTATGATATGCCGAGGTAATACCGGTTTCAAGTGGGAAGCAAGAAGGTGCTTAAAACATCAGTGTATACCTGTGCCGTGATAGTGCCACAGAAAACAACAAGGACTGAGAGCCCCCTCCATGAAAAACACGACCACTCTATAACACAACCGTCTCCGAATTTTACTCTTGGCACTACACAGATGACGTTCAGCGGGCATTCGCCATACTCATACCCTGTCATCGGATCGCCACATTGTCTACCGTTATTCGTCACTCCATACAACGTTTTCCCACTGTTCAATCGTCCAATTTTTACGCTTCTTACACCAAGCGAGGATTCGTTTGGCATTTGCCGGCGTGATGTGTGGCTCATGAGCAGCCGCTCGGCCATTAAATCCATGTTTTCTCAGCTCCTGCCTAACTGTCATAGTACTTGCCGTGGATCCTAAAGCAGTTTGGAATTCCTGTGTGATGGTCGGGATAGATGTCTGCCTGTTATGCATTGCGACTCTCTTCAGCTGTTAGCGTTCTCTTTCAGTCGACAGACGAGGTCGGTCTGTAGGCTTTTGTGCTGTATGTGTCCCATCACGTTTCCACTTCACTATTACATCAGAAACAGTGGACCTAGGAGTGTGGAAATCTCGCGTACAGACGTATGACATAAGTGACACGTTCCAAGTCCGTTAGTTCCGCGGAGCACCCCAGTCTGCTCTCTTACGATGTCTATTGAGTACCTGGCAAGAGGTGGCAGCAAAATGCACCTAATATAAAGAAACGTACGATTTTGGAGTTGTCCGGATCCTTTGATTATATAGTGTAGTTAATTTTATTAATGGTCATCCTATTAATGAGCGAACTTTTGTAATACTAAGTGTTTCAATTTTTTTAGTGGCACGGATGTAAGATGGTAATATCACTGAATAAATTTTCTCAGACTGTATGATTTTTATCTTTTTCTCACGTGGTACACGTTTCCCTAGGCAAAGTCTGGCTTCCGACTATAGCTTACTTCACAGAAATTTTGTTAAAGAAATCAAAAGCTGAAATTTATTACTCCACAGACCAAACAAAGACCTGTGTAATACGCGACAGCGTACGAACCGTTCATTAAAAGCCTTGCAGTTTGGGAAATCTGTTCAAATTTGATTCAAATTGAGTGGTTCGATACTCTTCAAGATAACCTAGTACAAACGCATTTTATTTCGGACGAAAATTAAAGAACATTTGAAGGGATTTAGAAAAATTTCGAACAGTATTTTCTTGCTCTGTCTAGTAATAACAACTGGATTCGGTATCGCTTGGAGAAAACAATAATTTTGCGATACACATGAAGTATAAATTGAAACGAGCAGCTGCTGGAAACTTCTAGTGACTGAGTTCCAGAAACTAAATCTTTGTCACTGGTAAGTTTCTGGTTAGGCGTAGAGACGTTGTTTTCAATACAATCAAATAAAGCAGTGATAAATTTATTACCTGCCTCGCCTACATATCTGTGAGAAAGACTTTTCCTTCCTGTACGTTTATAAAAAGTAAATCCAGAAATAAACTTCACGGCAAAAGTAATCTGGAACTGTCTTCACCTTATTTGGTTCCTGGCCACATGCAAAGCAGGCGGATGCTCCTCAACGAATTCCGAGGAAGGGTTGAGCGTGTCAGTTTCATACTGGCCCGTCTTACTTTATTAGAAAAGTGTAAAATACTTTAATATTACATACTAGATCTAGCCATTGTGCAAAAGCTTCATCAGCCCTTTTGATGTGGTACAGCTGAAATATAAATCTGTGCAAAAGCATTAGGGCTATTAAACCATTTGCTTTGAATTCAATTACTTGCATGTTACAATAACTACTTGTGTTACATCCATCATTTTACATAACGCGTTGTTTTTCTTTGTAAGGATCTAGAACGTCCTGTTCATAGCACATCAAAGCTTCAAAATTCTTAAAGGTGTGCAGACGATTCAGAAAGAAATTCCGCACTCCGCCCTCCCGGCGCTGCCTGTTTCTCTGTTGCAGCGAGCCCTGTTGACACTAGGGCGAGGCCGGGTACTCAACGAACCGCGGACCTTGACGGTGCATCCCGTTGCCGGCACACTGAGCTCTGCTACCCGTGGTGTGGCCAACTGGACGCAGCGCTCGGTAGCAGCCGGCATCGAGCGGGTAACTGTGGTGCGATGCACGGCTTTGGGTCAAAGCCCATTTCCCTGTCTCCGCAGCAGTTCGTAGTGTGTGGCTTTCTCCCAGAGTTCAGTAATGCTGCTGCCCTCTGACTGGTAACTACTGTTCCGTGTTTCAGTCCTGAGATAATGGAATTCAGTGTGACCACCAAGTGGAAGCGTTTACTGATTTACAACGGGTACTGGTATATAGCAGGCTACACACATAAACAAGTAGCGACTTACAGCAAATACAAAGGAAGATAACCCACAAAAACAAACACATTTGTAGAGGAAGATAGCCGTATTTGTTTTCCATGTGATGCAGTAAATGAAGAGCGAAAACAGTTTGTGAGCGGGCAATAGGAACGGACGCTACAGTTTCATCAGTTTACATTGAAAAAGTAAGGCAGCTCTTCAATCGAGAGTAAGACTTAGTAACATCATCACCACACAGCAATGCGGAACGATCGTTACATCGTATTAGACGAAAATATATGAGAACTACACGAGATCCCACCACTTCTGGAGGAATATTCTTCCAAGAAAATAATTTACTGATGAATGATGGCACCAATTTTTTTACTTGCAAATAATAACAGGGGATCGAATGACAGAATACTGGTGTTTGAAGTGGAAACGGATAAGCATGTTCATCAAACGGCGAATCATTCTTTTTGGATGGAACGTTCAAGAGTCCGAGCAAATTATTTCGGCAGTTGTTTATACTCGACACCGACCTTAATAGTTCTTGTGGTGAAACAAACACCATTCCAGTTGTTTACACATCGCTGCCAAATAAAATGGAGAAATGAGTGAAAGTTATTTTACAAAAAAACAATTAAAATCAATGTGCTTGGATAGAACCCACAACCCCTGATAATGAACTACGAAACTACCATCGTCCGAGCAGCTAACAATTTGTTTCCTGGAACAAAGATTGCTGGTTGCTATTACCGTTTTAATCACTGTTTTTGAAATCAAGTTCACTGTAGCGACCTCGTTCCAGCCTATAAGGAAAACAAGGAAATACACTGTCACATAAAAATGTGTTCTGCTTTAGCGTACCTTCCCCTGCAAATGTTAGACGATGGTTGGCTGCATATTCAGGAGAGCAAACCTGAAAACCAAAAGCTTCTGAACTTTTACGACTAGATTTTGGACCAATGGCTCGAAAACGATCATACGCCAAAAGAGATGTGGAACTGCAGTGGAAGGCGTCATCGCACTAATAACGTCTCAGAAGGATGGAACTGGAGAAGAAATACATTAATAACCGACTAATTTTAAACTTGGTTGGGGAAAGAAGAAAAAGATCGGCAATGGAGGCTGTCGAAACGAATGTAAAGGCTTTAAAGAAACTACAAGCTAATGGGAACTCAAAATCATTTCTGACTTGTATGGTCTACGCACAGAAGTTACAGTGACTAAGAAAACATCACATTCATCTAAAGCTTTGTAACAATTGTAAATTAATTTTTATGTAATCATTGGCAATGTTGTGAATATTTTAAATTAATTTAATGAGGGTCTGAAACAGACTACCTCCTCGCGCTGTTCACTGGGAGCGACACAAAATCGTCGAAAGTCTCTTGAAATTTGTAAAGGCCAAGCCTTTTCTAGTGAATATGTACAGCATTCACCCTGAGAGGTTCTTAGAAACAAAACCCTTGCAGCGGAAATGCAGGCAAATGACATGCAGTTAAATCAGTACTTTCTACATGCGTTAGGAGACGGACTAATCAGCATGAAACTAAACAAGACAAAATAAATTACTACAAAAGAGTGACTAGCCGCAGCTTTACAGCATTTTATCATATGTTAAAACTAATTTCTAGAAACATGTGGCGGACTACAGTGGATCTTATGATGGGGCTTTGGGGAGTAACAGCTCTCACGTTCGCTTGCCGCCTAGCTTGTGAGCGCTCGCGGTAGAAAGGCACTGTCAGATGTGTTTACATGTAGCAGCAGGGCCAACTGGTAGTGCACGAGATGAGAGAACAATGTGTTGCATTCAGAGGAATCACCATAGCCTTTGATACGAACGTACAGTGTATACGGTGCAGAGATTAAGAGAAGACTCCACCCAAAAGTTATCTTCTGTTTTGCAGACAGCAACTAAATTTTAGAATCGTGTTTGTTATGTAAAGCTGCAGTAGTCCCCAAGTTTTGAAGTCCATAACTTCGCTGGTTTCCGAGTTTTCAATTCTTAATGTGACTTTGATACTCACAACAAATTTATTAACTTCTACTACTTCGTGACCATCAATCATGATGTTTGTCCCTGATCGCTTTTCTGCTGCTTCTCACCACTTTCGTTTTTCTTCTATTTACTCTCAATCCATCTTCTGTGCTCGTTAGACTGTCATGTAATTCTTGTTCACTTTCACTCAGGGTAGCAACGTCACCAGCAAACCGTATCGTTGATATACTTTCAACTTAAACTTTTATTCCATCCTTGAACCTTTCTTTTATTCGCATCTTCTTCTACGTATAGATTAAACAGTAGGGGTGAAAGACTACATTTTGCCTTACACACTATTTAATCCTAGCACTTCGTTCTTGCTCATCCACTCTTACCACTCCCTCTTGGCTCTTGTGCATATTGCGTATTACTTCTCATCCTGTAGCATATCGCTATTGCTCTCAGAATTTCGAATGTCTTACACCATTTTCCATTGTCGAATGCGTTTCCCAGGTTGACAAATCGTATGAACGGGTCTTGATTTTTTCGTAGTCTTGCTTGCCTCTCTGGCAAATAATTGATAACGAATGTTGGAAGTGTTCCTCTGCCTTTCCAAAAGCCAAACTGTTCGTCATCTAACACACCCTCAATTTTCTTTTCCATTTTTCTGCATATTATTCTTGTAAGTGACTTCCATGCATCAGCTTTTATGGTGATTGTGCGATAATCCCCTCACTTCCGCCGGCCGCGGTGGTGTCGCGGTTCTAGGCGCGCAGTCCGGAACCGTGCGACTGCTACGGTCGCAGTTTCGAATCCTGCCTCGGGCATGGATGTGTGTGATGTCCTTAGGTTAGTTAGGTTTAAGTAGTTCTAAGTTCTAGGGAACTGATGACCACAGCAGTTGAGTCCCATAGTGCTCAGAGCCATTTGAACCATTTTTTGAACCCTCACTTCTCAGATCTTGCAGTCTTCGGAATTGTGGATATGGTATTATTTCGAAAATCAGATGGTATGTCGCCAGACTCATTGATTCTACACGCACACGTAAATAGTGAAACTTCCTGGCAGATTAAAACTGTGTGCCCGACCGAGACTCGAACTCGGGACCTTTGCGTTTCGCGGGCAAGTGCTCTACCATCTGAGCTGCCGAAGCACGACTCACGCCCGGTCCTCACAGCTCTACTTCTGCCAGTATCTCGTCTCCTACCTCCCAAACTTTACAGAAGCTCTCCTGCGAACCATGCAGAACTAGCATTCCTGAAAGAAAGGATACTGCGGAGACATGGCTTAGCCACAGCCTGGAGGATGTTTCCAGAATGAGATTTTCACTCTGCAGCGGAGTGTGCGCTGATATGAAACTTCCTGGCAGTTAGAGTCTCGGTCGGGCACACAGTTTTAATGTGCCAGGAAGTTTCATATCAGCGCATACTCCGCTGCAGAGTGATAATCTCATTCTGGAAACGTAAATAGTCTTTTTAATGCTACTTCCCCCAATAATTTTAGAAATTCTGATGGATGTTATCTGTCCCTTCTGTCTTCTTTGATCTTAAGTCCTTCATAGCTCTTTTAAATATTGATTCTAATACTGGATCCCCTATCTCTTCTAAATCGACTCCCGTTTCTTCTTCTATCACATCAGACAAATCTTTCCCGTCATAGAGGCCTTCAGTGTACCCTTTCCACCTATTCGCTCTCTCCTCTGCATTTAACAGCAGAATTCCCGTTACACTCTTAATGTTACCATGCTGTCTTTCAGTTTCACCCAATGTTGTTTTCACCTTCCTGTATGCTAGGTCTGTCCTTCCGACAATCATTTCAATATCGATTTATTCACATTTTCCTTGCAGTCATTTCACCCTAGCTTCCGTGCACTCCCTATTTATTTCATTCCTCAATGACTTGTATTTCTGTACATCTGAATTTCCCTCAACATTTTTGTACTTCCTTATTTCATCTATTAACTAAAGCATTCCTACTGTTACCCATGGTTTATTCGCTGTTACCTTGTTTATACCCATGTTTTTCTTTCCAACTTCTCTGATGACCTTTTTAGAGATGTATATCTCTCTTCAACTGTACTGTGCAGTGAGCTATTCCTTATCGCTGTATCTTTAGTCTTAGAGAACTTCAAACGCATCTCGTCACTTCTTGATACTTCCATATCCCAGTTCTTTGCATATTGATTCTTTCTGAACTAATCTCTTGATCTTCAGCACACTCTTCATACCACTACATTGTGAAATGATTCTGTATCTGATCCTGGATACGCCTTACAATCTAGCATCTGACTTAAAAATGGTTCAAATGGCTCTGAGCACTATGGGACTTACCATCTGAGGTCATCAGTCTCCTAGAACTTAGAACTACTTAAACCTAACTAACCTAAGGACATCACACACATCCATGCCCGAGGCAGGGTTCAAACCTGCGACCGTAGCAGTCGCACGGTTCCAGACTGAAGCGCCTAGAACTGTTCGGCTAGAGTGGCCGTCTTCAAAATCTCTGTCTGACCATGATGCAATCCAACTGAAATTTTCCCGTAACACTCACCTTTTCCAAGTATACCTCCTCCCCCTGTGATTCTTTGAACAGAGTATTCGCTATTACCAATTGAAATCTATTACAGAACGCGTCTCTCATTCCATGTTCGTATCCAATATTCTACTGTAACCCTTTCTTCTACTCCTTCTCTTACAACTGCATTCCAGTGCCCCTTGACTATTAGATTTTCAACTCCCTTTACGTACTGCATGATCCCTTCAATATCCTTATATTTTTTCCCTATCTCATCATCTTCAGCTTGCGACGTCGGCATGTGTACCTGAACTATCGTTGTCGGTGTTGGTTTTCTGTCGATTCTGATAAGAAAAACTCTAACACTGAAATGTTCACAGTAACTCACTCTCTGACCAGCCTTCCTATTCATAACGACTCCTACTCCCGTTATGCCATTTTCTACTGCTGTTGTTATTTATGCTCTTCTGACCACGTAGACCGCGTCATGACGTTCATGTTTTCCGACGGCAGTGGCATTTTTCAGCTAGATAACGCCTGTAATTGAAGAAGTCTCATGATGGTCTTTCCACTGGCAAAGACTCAGGAATAGTCCCCCATTCGTATCTCCGGGAGGGAATCGCCTTAGGGAAGGTGAGAATGAGACAAAGATTGACCAACTAATGAAAGGGTAATGTTCCACGAGTCGATGCGCGGACTGTCAGAGGCTTGAACGTGGTAGGAAAGTTAGCAAATCTGAAAAATGAAATTGAAAGCCTCAGCCTAGATTGAGCTTTTCCATACCCCTTTTCAGATTTTCTAATTTCCCTATCACGTTCAAGCTTCTGACATTCCACGCCCCAGCTCGTAGAACGTTATCCTTTCATTGGTTGGTCAATCTTTGTCTCACGGTCACCTCCCCTACGGCATTGTCTTCCCTTAGTTACGAATGGGGGACAATTCCGGTTTCTTTTGCCAATGGAAACATAATCACGAAGCTTCTTCTATTACAGGCCTTATCTTGTTGAAAAATGCCACTGCCGTATGGAAACATGATCATCATGACGCGGTGTACGTGGTGTGCAACCAATATACTACGCTACTTGGCCGTCAAGGTGCCTAACACGAGCTCCACTGCACCTGTGGTTGCCTACGTGAATATTCCTCACAGCATAATGGAGTCACCGTCAGCTTGTCTCCGTTCCGCAGCGCCGGTAGGTGATGGATTCGCGCCCTCCCATTGGCATGATGAAGAAGGTATTGATATTCATCATATCATGCAACGCTCTGCCTCTTCACGAACACCCAGTGCCAATGATCCAGTGCTCACTTCATTTGTAGTCGCCGATGTTGTGGTGTTAACATTAGCACGTGCATGGGTCGTCGGCTGCCGAGGCCCATCGTTAGGAGTATTCGGTGCACTGTGTGGGCCCCTCCCAGCATCAAAGTCTGATGTTAGCTTCGACTGCCATGCTTCACCATTCTGCCCAGCCTACGACGTCCGTCACCTATAATTAGTGGTAGCCGCCCAACCCCACGATGTCTGGACGTGGTTTCACCTTGGTTTCGCTACGTGTTGAAGCACTCACCGCAGCACTCCTCGAACGTCCGACAAGCCGAGAAGTTTCCAAAATGCTCCTGTAGAGCCTCCGGGCCATCACAATCTGTTCTCGGTCGAACTGAGACATATCGCGCGCCTTCTCTATTCTACACGGAACAGCACGCTAACTGATACTAAATGCACCGTGCGTAAGTCTGGTAGCACTCATTCCTCGCCACGTGACGCTGATATCGCCTGGACGGATTTATATCTACATAGTATTCATAATGTTCTGGCTGATCAATGTACCGTCTCCACTCAACTGTATTCTCACTCTGTCCTGCCTTTCTTGCGCCCACTGGTGCTACCTCCATCCACTCCTCTTCCTCTTTGTCTGCCACTTTCTCTTGTGTTTTTCTCTCCTATTGGCAATGTCTACTCTCTTCTCCATAGCCACTGTCTCTCTCGTACTATCTTTCAGTGCAAAACAGCGGGAATGTGTGAGTTTCCCTAAATTTTTGTTGACGAAGGTGGAATGAAGATTGAGGCAACAAGTGTTCCATATCCCTATCAGAGACCTTCCAAGAGGAACACATTCGGCTTCTTGGTGTTTCCATAGTGGGATTTTTCCGCTGGATCCCCTCTTTCCTGCTGTAGAAAAGTGTGCTGCTTATACAAGGCGGTCAGAAACTGGCTGAATAGCTTCCAACAGTATCTCAGGGGAGTTTGTCCTGAGATATAATTGTGTCGAGTTATTTCGTATTTTAATAAGCAAGTCAGTTTGTCGGGCATACAAATTCGAGCAGCCTACCAGAAGCAGTGCCACTAAACGCGTTCTTCGTTTGATTTCTGCAAACCGAACAAACGAAGCTTTTGCTCAGCTAGAATAAATTTATCAGTTTCTAACAGGTTACGAGCATTTGAATAAAAGGTAGTTTCCAGACCCAAAGCTGTCTGTGCATTACCGCATTTTAGCGCTTGCAAGTGTTTCAATTTGCGTGCGCAACGACCTGATTAGTTAACTTAAAAGTTAAATAAGTCGGGAAAGATGCAAAGTATCGAGTTAACATTTATTTCTCAGTACACCATCCCCTGCAACACCCTTTCAGCCTTTTTAGACTGTTTCTGGCCACCCTGTATAAAACGAATTCTATAGGTCAGTCAAGTTTTGATTATTTGTATACTTCGACACATTTATATACTTTTACACGTAAACAATAAATAAATGCGCGTAATACAATAATAATACAGAAGTGTTTCCTTTACATTTGTTTCTGAATATTTGCTCATCGATCACAATTAATCGTAAATACCAGGTTTATGCCTTGTATCCTAAAAGACTAAAAATGTTATTAGACGTATCTTACTGAATTTACAGTCTTTCGAGTTTTACGTAACTTTTGGCAATGGTTTTAAGTTCTTTTCATTCATGTTACAGCCCTTTTTGGTCTATTTTCTGTCACTGATTACCGCTTCTGGCATATTTGTAAAGGGATTAAGTGTCCATTATACAGAAACAGAGCGTCACAAAGTATTATTGGTGTAAAAATGCTAACTAAAACATACTTTAGAGGCCTCAGACCCCTTGCGATGTTATTAGAATCCATGCCATGCGTTCACTACGTCACTTAAAACTATATTTAGGCCTTAGGACGGATGTTATTTGTATATTTTACGTGCATATATACGGTAACTTTGACCTCTTGATCGCGTTCCAGGGTAATGATGTCATGTTTTCCGGATTTATCTTGATAACGGGTGCAGATTTTTGAAAACTAAATTATTATGTTGTTAGGTAAATCCCTGAATACTGTACAGTTATAATTTTAACTATTTCTCATAGTTAGTTGTTTAGGTAATTGCGGCCCACGGTGCAAAAACCGCTAACATTTTTGTGGTGCTCTGCAAAATTACCGCAAACTGAAACCTAGCAACAATTAATGATATCGAGAAAGGTTTCGAAGTTCGCTGTGAGTATCATCTGAAGAACATATGGTAAGAATTTTGACGACTTGCCATCATCGGAGATTATAAAAGAGACATCTTCACAACCGGTTCTTTGCGAGTTTTACTCGGGAAATGCACATAAATAAATGGTGTTTTTTTAAGCCTCCCAAGCCCCCCCCCCCTCCCCTTAACGAGACCAAATGTAAAATAACGAACCAATTTTCTTGGGTAGGTTTCATTTTTAACACTATACTGTAGCATACCTACAATATGCACGTTCTACCGGTAGATACTCAAAAGGACCCCAGACCAAAAGCTATCGAAAACACTTGAGGCTTTATCTGTGTGGTCAGAGATAGAACCTCCTCAAAAATCACGTTTTCGTGCGAATCTTTTGGAAGATATTGGTGCGGCACCGATATCCAAAGAAGCTTTGAACAAATAAATCTTAAATTGCAGTTTACTCAACGACTAAAAGTAACGTAATGTATAATCTAAATCTTTTGTACAAGTGGGTAATCGCTATTATGTTACACGGACAGACTGATGAAAGCGATTCACGGGCAGGAGAAAAGGAGGGGGGGGGGGGGTCACAGGTCAAAAGGGAATCTATGGAATGTGGATGTGAAACAGTTCCAACAAGCGCATAATCCAGTCGTAAGAAAAATATTATGTGGCTCCTGTTACTCTAGGAGAGGTGAGTAATGGAACAGTGTATGAGCATTAAGAAACAGGTCAGGACTGTGTGATTGTTGTATTTTAACGGTCATTATTTCGAGTAATATTAATTTCATGCCTTGAAGTTCATGTATGGATAACATCACATTTCATTTTATAAAAATGACCTTCATTCAGAGTATGTTTAGCGATCTGTCTTCTTCATTCTCCAATTCCTTTCATGCGGAGTTAGACTAGCATTTATGTCACTGGCTGACTGACCTATACATAATTTTTCATACGGATTTCGGTAAATCCTATAATTTCCACTCTGTTCTAAAGGTGGAATCTTATCTTTACTTTTGAACAGCATGTTGGCTACAGTATTCGTAGCAGAAAAGAACGAAAATTGGTACATAATTAACTACTAATTATATATTAATGTCGGACATTAATATTGTGCATTCAATTTTCCAATATGTCAGTTACCCTCCAAGCACCAACGGAATATTCCATAAATATTAGCAAAATGGTTATAACAGAGGCAATAACGCTCTTAGAACTAAAATTCAATTACGGTTATTAATAAGTAATAAATTGTGTCCATGGCCTCAAAGGTATAACACTAGAGATAGTAGCAAGCTGTTTTCCTACACCTCAAGGGACGCCGCATCCTCTTCAGAGCATTTACTTCTCCCAGTTGCCAACCATGTGGTGCAAGTTGACAATTGATTGCTCAGACAACACATGCACGTGTACTGAGTTCGCAAACATGTTGTGAGAAAGGTGGATTTGTTTAGCTTACGTGAAACGACTCTCGCAGTAGTTGCCAGTGAAAGTGATGACACAATTCTACACACAAAATATTATGGACATTAAAAAACGCTACACTTCGTTAATTTGGTGCCACTAAACAGATGTCATTGCGTCAATATAAGCTCAACATGTCGGCCTGCAACCATTACACTTAATTACATTTTCTTCGCTAAATATCGGGTCTCACGGATAAACAGGTGGCATCACTACCTGAGTACGTTTTATTCTAGAAGCATGGTATCATTATGCAGTCGGGCTGATGCTATGCGTGTGTACATAACGTATTTTCAGTGTTGTGTCGAAGCAAGGGTCTTCAGTTCTTGACAACTGACTACAACTGAAAGTGGTAGTGTTCTGACGCTTCTCGGCCTCATGAGAACTGTCTGCCACAAACTTCCAGCTTGCTATCTGCAAAAATTTTACAGAAATTTATTACTAATGCGGAAAGCTATTATGACATTTCCTTCGAGGAAGTGATCCACTAGAACTTCCTTACAAAAAGGAATATTTCTTGCACTGGGGATCTAAGGCGACCAGGTGCATTCATGATATTCGTCCAGTCTCAATACGTGGATGGATGGAAAATGTTTTCATGTGCTACCTTTCGCAGGTAGATAAATGTGACCTTTGAATGAAATGGCAATGACAGAGCGAAGTATGTCTTGGGATAAATGGTTCAAATGGCTCAAAGCACTATGGGACCTAACTTCTGAGGTCATCAGTCCCCTAGAACTTAGAACTACTTAAACGTAACTAACCTAAGGACATCACACACATCCATGCCCGGGGCAGGATTCGAACCTGCGGCCCCAGCGGTCGCGCGGTTCCAGACTGAAGCGCCTGGAACCGCTCGACCAGGTCTTGGGATACATCTGATATCAAACTTATGTGCTAATTAATTAAACTGTGACAAGTGATTGACTTATGACCTTATATATTGTTCCTCTAAGTGGTTCATGATCCCCTATGCGTTGATTTATGACCTCCTGGGGGGAAACCATCTTTGTGAGTAACCGTCCACCACCCTCCGCCTCCTCTGCCCCCAACGGTTTGAGAAATCTGCAACCCTCCCCCATCCAGCGAACCAACACATGCACACTTTTAATATTAAATTAACTGCCTAATTAATTAAATTGTTCAATTAATTACCTCTCTTCCTCAAGGAAACCCCAGCTATCCCCAACTCTTACCCCCTCCCCTAGATCCCCCACCTTAGAAATGTGGTGCGAAAATGGTTAAGTCTTTGTTGGAGAAGAAGGTTCTCATGATGTGAAATTGAAATCTATGTCGATTACACAGCAGAAGACATGCTGTTTAACTATAAAATACAATTTTCAGGGATCCGATCTCTTTATTTTGTGGGAAAATCTCACGCCCAGCCACTACATATCCAAATTAAGTAATTACACTGGTGGAGGTGTTGTCCTGTTGAAAGATTTCCATGTCTGTCTTTAACTTGACATGGAGGGATCGACAAAGCTGGAGCACAACAATAACGCCACTAGAGGACACCCCAATCCGCTCTCACTCTCTCCCTCCCCAAGCCCCTAGAGAAGACTGACAGGAAAAGTCGCTCAGACTGTGCTGAGCTGGTGAACTGAAAGAATCCCACGACAGGAAATTCAATTACATTTCAGAGGGTATAATAAATTATTTATTTATTTATAAAATTCAGTTTGTATATCCGTTCACAGGAGTTGGATCTCTTTTTTCAGCGAGAACAGCTTATCATTCACTGCTGATAATGTAATTTCGGAAGATACAGGTCGTGTAAAATACATAAAAAAGTAATTAAGTAAATAAATATAGTACTTTTTCTGATCGCACAAGGAATACTGCCATAAAATCGACGTCAACGTAAAACGCTAACAGAGGTAATTACATTGTTACAGACAACATTGCCGGCAAAAAACCTCATCACATCTTCGCTCGCACTGCACCATACATGTGCACGTTTCACAGGAAATTTTGGGGCTATCCGTGATTATAGACCACAACCACCCAGTTTCCATACCCTACTCTTCCCCTTTCGGGATTTCCTTACCTCCTATTGTTAGATACTGGCAAGGTTTGATTGTCTGGCAGGAAATTCATTAGGTTGGAGGTAGCAGAAAATGGTAGTGAGAATTTCAGATTTCAGTTCAATTGCACTATGTCTTTAAACAATTTGTGGGATACAGGGCAGGGGTTTGACTGGAGTGTGCTCGCAACACCACTATAAATTGATCAAATGTCAATTTAACTTCGTGACTGGAAGTGGTGCTGCATAAAATGATAGAACTGTAGTTGTAATTTCAAATTTAGGTGGGCATTAATGCCATGGCGCTTGTGTAATTGGTTCAAATGGCTGTGAGCACTATGGGACTTAACATCTGACGTCATCAGTCCCCTAGAACTTAGAACTACTTAAACCTAACTAACCTAAGTACATCACACACATCCATGCCCGAGGTAGGATTCGAACCTGCGACCGTAGCGGTCGCGTGGTTCCAGACTGAAGCGCCTAGAGTCGCTCTGCCACATCGACCGGCGCCTGTGCAATTCCCAACCACCTAAAGGTCTGCTAAATGCATGTTTTAAAGTACTGTAGAATTCCCAGGTTGGTTCTTTCTGCTACAACACGAAGAAGAAAAAAGGCAAATTGACTACTATGTGGTAGGATAGTAGCAACAATAAATCCAATTTAAACAAATTCAACTCCACCTTTCCGATGCAAGACAGAGTCCAATGGGATGTATTGAGAACCACTCAGCAACACAGGCAACTGCCGTCACTACACGGACAGGTCACTCTGTAAACACATACACTTAAACCATGATTCATTCGATGGCAGTTCCCTCGGTTAGACATCGAAGATGGCGGAAACTCCTGTAGGCCGCCCCCCACCAGTCGTCTACACTCCCCACTTTACTGGCCACACACATGCCAGCCATACCAGATGCTCAGAGGCTGGAGAGACTGCCGCCATGACCGCCGAGCTGTTAACCGAACAATTTACGTGGGAATAAAAGCTGTCCATCAGTGATATTTTCTACGAGGGTTATTGGGAAATTAAGGAATGATCGGTCGTGAAAATCCGATGAATCTTTGCACAGGTGTGTTGGGCAGTGTCTCTAGTATGCCTGTCGATCGCTTTACGTCGTTCGTTTTCGTCCTGAGCACAAAGGGAGCACATAAAAATACCTACAACAATAGTGTCACTTCCCAAGTACGAGGGCCTGGTGAGAAATTTCGGCTGAAGCTATGCAGCCGACATTACATGACTGTTGTGCGGTTTCTTCTTCAAGACAATTCTCAGCCGCATTCTGCAGGGGCAAAGAAGATGCTCCTGTATCGTTTTCAATTGGAACTGTTTAATTACCCACAAATACAGCCCGTATTTGTCTCCCTATGAGTTTCATCTCTGCTCACATGAACCGCTGGCTATGAAGACAACAGTTTGGCAAAGACAACGAGCTGTAGGCCAGCGTAGACAATTGGCGAAAAGCACTGGCGGCTGCCTTCTCTAACGAGGGTATTGGAAAGTTGATACAACGCCACGACAAAAGTCTAAATCTGATAGATGACTATGGAGATAAGTAGCTGGAAGTTGTAGCTAACTGTTGCAAATAAAACAGTTTTGATTTTCACTGTGGTTTTAATTTCGCAACCTGTCGTCCCTTACTTCCCAAATAGTCCGCCCACCCAGAGGGCGACATGGTAAGGTCAACTATTTCAATGGACTTCCAGCCAAACAGGATAACCATGCCAGTACTCACCAGTAGGATGCATGGAGAACTCAGAAGAGGAAAGAGTAGGGTTTGGAGACTGGATGGTTGCTGGCTCGAATCCTGGATAGCCCAGACTTTTCTGCCAAATATATCAGTCCCAGTATCATCCAATAGGAAGCAATATAAAACTGTCTTTCACAAAGAGTGTCGATTAATTAGCCAGTCAGTGTATACAGTAGGGGTAGTGCAAGTGGACTATTTCTGAGTCAACCAAGAATTTTGGGGAGGACAAACAAGAGGCTAGTGTGATTTCCAGAGGCTCATGACAGACACTCACTTGTTAGGAAGTTGGCACTTGAGAGAAATGTAGGAAAAAAGAGAGATAGGATGTGTTTCGATTGGTACTTCCCAGATATGTACATCAAATAGTTGCCACCACCCGATTTTTAGTCTGGCAGAAAGTAACCAGAGGAGCAAATGTGGAAGGATGGTTGGGATTACAGGAAGAAGGATGAGGTAGGTTGCTTCCTCCAGCATACTCTGTCACTGATGTTGTGAACTAACTCAGTCAGTATGTGCACAGCAATATGATCACATAGAGCAGTAGCTCCCACTGACCTGTTGTGAAAAATTTGTGTTTGGGAACAAAACAGGAAGTGAATCTACTACCATATTTCAAGGGAAGCCAATATCCATTATCGTGCATTCCCCTGCAGGTGACTGGCACCCATCCACTGTTTAGGACTCAAATGGTTGCCAGAATTCTGGAGAGTGTGCACTGTGCAGTGTGCATGAAGAAGCAGTTGGGTGGGTTTTTACGAGATATGTTTAGCCCAATCTGTAATAGTGTGATAGTGGGTGGTAAGTGTTTTGTGGTGATGTTGATGTTGATTTCTTGCATGATCGGTAAAAAGTGCTCTAGCTACATATTTAATTACTTCTTGTACATGTATTTTACGAAACCACTATCTCACAAAATTAAATAACAGCAGAGAATGATGAGTTTTTCCTACCAAATAAAGAGATCCAACCTCTGAAAACTCATCTTCATAAATAACCTATGTATTATTATGCCCTCTAAATGTAGTTCAATTTTATGTTGTTGGTTCTTCCAGTCCATCAGCTTAGCATAGGCTGAGCTGTTTATTATGCCAGCATTTTCTATGAGGGTGAGGGTAGAGGGATGAGGGGTCAGAGATCCGAACTTTTCGACTCTGTAAGCGCAGAACAGCGAATAAGTGATCATAAGGGCATTGCAGCATCCCTGAACATGGAAGTAAATAGGAATATAAAAAAATAGAGGAAGTTTTATCTGTTTAGCAAGAGTAATAGAAGGCAGATTTTAGAATACCTAACAGATCAAAACGAAAATTTCTGTTCCGACACTGACAATGTTGAGTGTTTATGGAAGAAGTTCAAGGCAATCGTAAAATGCGTTTTAGACAGATACGTGCCGAGTAAAACAACAAAGTTAGGAAACTACTGCGAAAGCAAAGGGAGCTTCACTGCTAGTTTAAACGCAGTCAAAACCTCTCAGGTAAATAGAAGCTAAACGATGTCAAAGTTAGCGTCAGGAAGGCTATGCGTGAAGCGTTCAGTGAATTCGAAAGTAAAATTCTATGTACCGACTTAACAGAAAATCGTAGGAAATTCCGGTTTTACGCTAAATCAGTAAGTGGCTCGAAACATCATATCTAGACACTCCGAGATGATGATGGCATTGAGACAGAGGATGACACGCGTAAAGCTGAAATACTAAACACCTTTTTCCAAAGCTGTTTCACAGAGGAAGACGGCACTGCTGTTCTTTCTCTAAATACTCTCACAAACGAAAATAATAGCTGACATCGAAATAAGTGTCCAAGGAATAGAGAAGCAACTGGAATCACTTAACAGAGGAAAGTCCACTGGACCTGGCGGAATACCCATTCTGTTCTACACAGAGTACGCGAAAGAGATTGCCCCGCTTCTAACAGCCGCGTACCGCAAGTCTCTAGAGGAACGGAAGGTTCCAAATGATTGCCAAAGAGCACAGGTAGACCCAGTCTTCAAGAAGGGTCATCGAGCAGAAGCGCAAAGCTATTGGCCTATATCTCTGACGTCGATATGTTGTAGAATTTTAGAACATGTTTTTTGCTTGCGTATCATGTCGTTTCTGGAAACCCAGAATCTACTATGTTGGAATCAACATGGATTCCGGAAACAGCAATCGTGTGAGACCCAACTCGCTTTATTTGTTCATGAGACCTAGAAAATATTAGGTACAGGCTCCCAGGTAGATGCTATTTTCCTTGAATTCCGGCAGGCATTCGATACAGTTCCGCACTGTCGCCTGATAAACAAAGTAAGAGCCTACGGAATATCAGACCAGCTGTGTGGCTTGATTGAAGAGTTTTCAGCAAACAGAACACAGCATTTTGGTCTCAATTGAGAGACGTCTACAGACGTTAAGGTAACCTCTGGTGTGCCACAGGGGAGTGTTATGGGACCATCGCTTTTCACAATATATATATAAATGACCTAGTAGATAGTGTCGGAAGTTCCATGCGACTTTTCGCGGATGATGCTGTAGTATACAGAGATGTTGCAGCATTAGAAAATTGCAGCGAAATGCAGGAAGATTTGCAGCGGATAGGCACTTGGTGCAGGGAGTGGCAACTGACCCTTAACATAGAGAAATGTAATGTATTGCGAATACATAGAAAGAAGGATCCTTTATTGTATGATTATATGATACCGAAACAAACACTGGTAGCAGTTACTTCTGTAAAATATCTGGGAGTATGCGTGCGGAACGATTTGAAGTGGAATGATCATATAAAATTAATTGTTGGTAAGGTAGGTGTAGCTTGCAGTCCAGGTTTCGAGAGGGTGGGTTTCTGAATGAGGTATCGAAATATTGCTTGCCCCTCCTTATACTTCTCGAGGAGATCACGAATGTAAAATTAGAGAGATTCGATCGCGTACAGAGGCTTTCTAGCAGTCCTTCTCCCGCGAACCATAGGTGACTGGAACAGGAAAGGGAGGTAATGACAGTGGCACGTAAAGTGCCCTCCGCCACACACCGTTGGGTGACTTGCGGAGTATAAATGTAGATGTAGATTTAGGGTAGGGTGCTCTTGGGTGGTGGCATTGTATACTAGCTCTCTTGATCCCTGCACATCAAGCTGAGGGCAGATGGGAAAATTTTGCAACAAAAAAACACCTGTAATCTACAGCAGTGTAATTATGTAATTAGAACATATTGCTGCTGGACATGAGCTCTTCCAAAAAATCAAACACCTGAAAATTGAATATTATTTGTAAACAGTATATCCTTTCCTGTCTAATAAACACTGATTTCAATTTGATATCATACGATCCTTACTCTGCAGCACAAATTGAATCTTTTTCCTGCCTTTTTCTCATGGGGAAAGGAGCAAGGGATGAGGAGAGAGGGGATTTCCTAGAGTGGAAGAGATAATTAATTAATCAATTTAATTAATGAGGCCATTAATTTTGTATCAAAACTGTGAATGAATGGGCGAGGGAGAGTGGTGAAGCTTGTGGATTTCACAGAGGGGTGAGGCGAGCAGGAGAGGAAGGTGGTGGAAAGGGTCGCAAATCAAACCCAAAGGGTCATAAACCTCTTTGCAGGACAATAGGTAGTGTTATAAGTGAATTAGCTTTCACAGTTCAATTCATTAGCATATGAATTTGATATCGAAATTGTCCCAGGACCCGCTTTTCTCCTACTACTAATGGGTGTCCTCCAACCAGACAATTGGCGATTATTTGTGTAAAGTTATCTGTGTAAACAAATAAGTGTTCATGAAGAAAGTGCCAAGAGCTGTATAATGTGACACAAACTTCTGTACTGAGATTTGTGATCCGTCACTCGAGGTCCGGCGGCATGTCCTCATGATGGATGAGGCATAATTACACTCTCACCCAGATACATTTCGTCGTTCGCCTGCCAGTCGCACGATGTGTCGATGTCCGTCGGCGAGCATAGAGACCTTTACCGATGCGTCCAAAGCATTTTCTTGTAGACATGGATGTGGATGATTTCATTTTTACCCTCACGTTAGAGAAATAAACCCTTTAGAGCCCCATAATTTTTTAGAATTAAAAATATTGAAGAAAGATTGCATACTGATGTAATCCATTACATCCGATTTTATTTTAGTATATACGAATGGGTGGAAGTAGTAGGACAGCCATGTCAGGTAAGACGTCTTCGTAACCGGTTTTTTTCGGGTTTCGAGTGCTCAACATGTTTACAGTGTTTATTGCAGAGCACTGTGTAAACCTGGAGCAGAGGAGGCGCCACTGCCCGAAGAAATTTCCCATCTTCTCCCTCAGCACCGTAGAAGCACTTGTAAACGGGATACGGGCAGACGCACCGGTCTTGGCTCGGATTCGCTCGGAGGCCTAACGAAGGTTAATGTTCTGGCGAGCCTGGAAGTTGACTGGAGTTTCTCATGTTGAGAAAACGGTAGGAGCGATTTACATTTAAATTGAAAAACGTTTTTAGCCATTAATTAGTATTTATTATTGACGAGTGGTTTCGACAGCTGTAATTGTCATCTTCTGATCTTCAAAAATAATGTTCGGCTGTAAATTCATTTCCATTATGAATTTATTAATAACGTCATAACGTCATTATGCTGGAGAATATATAGCGTGTTATACATAGGTCTGTGACAAGTAAAATCATTTACAGATGAAAAGTACCTTGTTCAAATGGGCATGTTCACACGTGTAGCACTCCATTGTGCCATTACAGTGTTATATACATCTCAGTATGCCCATTTACACAAAGCGCTTTTATATGTATATGGTTTTACTTTTGACAATTCTATGAATAATATGCAGTATATTCCCCACAATAATGCCAACATGCTGTGAGTGATAATCTCATAATGGGACATGTTTTACAAACAGATTTCTTTTAAGAAATCGGAAGATTGCTGTTTCAGCTGTCGAAACCTGTCGTAAATAATAAATATTAATTATTGGGAGCTTGGCTTTAAAATGTTCGCTAAGCCTGTTAGCGGATTTAGGCCGTTTCCACAACGAGCTACGTGGATACCGTGCTCGTAACCATGCTCCACGGCTGGACATGGGCTAATGTTAGGAATGTGGAGAAGTGGGGTACAGGGCGCGAACCTGTCGGAATAAGAAGCGAAATGTCCGTTAAAGAGGAAAGGAATTTCCTCAAGTGCTCAATGGCGTTCCCGATAAAACAAATCGCTTCAGGTTCATGTGTAGAAGGGCAGTGCTACTTGGTGGGCATTGAGAAACGAAAGTACATTTTTAGTAGACCCAGCGGCTCATGTGTTGGGAGCTAGTCTGAGCTTCCTGGATAGGGGAAGAATGAAATCTCTGTGGTACAGTTTACATGGAGTAGGGGCAATCATGTGACATCTCTGGAATCGACATTGTTTAGTTTTTGTGCTGGAGCAATGAGTTTTTGGGAGTATATGGAAGTAGTGGCACATGCAGGTGAAGGGTGCTGCGTGATTCTGCGGTTGGATTTCACGGATAAGCATCATGCAGAATTTTATCTTTCGTAGTATACTATGAAAATCAGTTGAAACGTCTCTGTTACACTCGTTTCATACTATTGTATTTCGTGCTTTCACCCTCAATTATCCGTAATTTAGTTTCGTACTTCGTGTTTGTTCCCATTCACTGGTACACAATAACATTAATGTGTCGATTTTTACAGTGAGCATCTAACCCTATGCACATACCTGCACTTTGAACTCACAAATATCTTTTCGCTCTTTATCATCTGTATGAATGAGTGAGTGAGTGTGTATGTTGAAAGACAAAGATCCCGAGTTCGAGTCTCGGTCCGGTATACAGTTGAAATCTGCCAGGAAGTTTCATATCAGCGCACGCTCCTCTGTAGAGCGAATATTTCATTCTAGAAATTTAAAAATCTGCAGACAGAATTTATTCTACACACAGACAGATGGGTACACTGATTCCTTGGGGAGGGAGGGGGGATAATGAGGGAAGAGGGGGCAGGGTGAATAGGAGACTCTTCGCCTTGAGTTATTCTCCTTAAATCCATAATTAGCAGCAGCAGTCTACAAGCTCTTCAGGTAATGCAATCAGCAAAGAAAATTGTCCATAACATATACAACTTCCTCTTCAATCTGCAGCTACAGAGCAAACATGTCGAGTTCTTCTTGGTAGCGGGGAATATAGGAATACAGAACAGTTGGATAGCAATCGTAGCAACCAAAAAGGTATGCGGAGGCTGTTGTCTAGCTGTTCACTGCAACATCAATGCAACTTTGAAGAAAGACTGGTTATCAGTGAGGGACTGTACCCTGCGGTCACTGATTCGCTGTTGTCTACCTGACCTGGTCATCCTGAAAAGATGAAGTTGGTTGGTTGGTTGATTTGGGGGAGGGGACCAAACAGCATGACCGTCGGTTCCATCGGATTATGGAAAACTGGGGAAGGAAAACGGCAGGCATTTGCCTGAGACGCTTTAGGGAAATCACGAAAAATCTATACCATGATGACCCGAATGAGAGTACAATATGCTGACCACTGCGCTACCTCGCTCGGTCGGAAAAGATGAATTACGTAGTTTAGTATATGCGATTGCAGGCTTTCGCCAAGTATTTTAGCTATGAAATCCTTTCAGGTTATCAGCCAAGTGACGTCGTCGTCTTGTTGCAACGTTAGATGAACTCCGTATCCACTACCTTCAGGTGCAGATGACGTCGATCACTTGTAGAATTTTGGAACACGTATTATGTTCGAGTATAATGACGTTTCTGGAGACTAGAAATCTACTCTGTAGGAATCAGCATGGGTTTCGAAAAAGACGGTCGTGTGAAACCCAGCTCGCGCTATTCTTCCACGAGACTCAGAGGGCCATAGACACGGTTTCACAAGTAGATGCCGTGCTTCTTGACTTCTGCAAGGCGTTTGACACAGTTCCCCACAGTCGTTTAATGAACAAAGTAAGAACATACGGACTATCAGACCAATTGGATTGAGGAGTTCCTAGATAACAGAACGCAGCATGTTATTCTCAATGGAGAGAAGTCTTCCGAAGTAAGAGTGATTTCAGGTGTGCCGCAGGGGAGTGTCATAGGACCGTTGCTATTCACAATATACATAAATGACCTGGTGGATGACATCGGAAGTTCACTGAGGCTTTTTGCAGATGATGCTGTGGTGTATCGAGAGGTTGTAACAATGAAAGATTGTACTGAAATGCAGGAGGTCCTGCAGCGAATTGACGCATGGTGCAGGGAATGGCAATTGAATATCTAGGTAGACAAGTGTAATGTGCTGCGAATACATAGAAAGATAGATCCCTTATCATTTAGCTACAAAATAGCAATTCAGCAACTGGAAGCAGTTAATTCCATAAATTATCTGGGAGTACGCATTAGGAGTGATTTAAAATGGAATTATTATATAAAGTTGATTGTTGGTAAAGCAGATGCCAGACTGAGATTCATTGGAAGAATCCTAAGGAAATGCAATCCGACAACAAAGAAAGTAGGTTACAGCACGCTTGTTCGCCCACTGCTTGAATACTGCTCAACAGTGTGGGATCCGTACCAGGTAGGGTTGATAGAAGAGATAGAGAAGATCCAACGGAGAGCAGCGCGCTTCGTTACAGGATCATTTAGTAATCGCGAAAGCGTTACGGAGATGATAGGTAAACTCCAGTGGAAGACTCTGCAGGAGAGACGCTCAGTAGCTCGGTATGGGCTTTTGTTAAAGTTTCGAGAACATACCTTCACCGAAGAGTCAAGCAGTATATTGCTCCCTCCTATGTATATCTCGCGAGGAGACCATGAGGATAAAATCAGAGAGATTGGAGCCCACACAGAAGCATACCGACAATCCTTCTTTCCACGGGAATGGAATAGAAGGGAGAACCGATAGAGGTACTCAGGGTACCCTCCGCCACACACGTCAGGTGGTTTGCGGATTATGGTTGTAGATGTAGACGTAGACAAAGAACTCCTGGTTATCAAAGGCTTAAAATTTTCTGAATTATTTGGAGTGCACCCAAAGGTTTTACTGTATCGTAGAATACGTAGCTCGCCCTGCTTTAGTCTCTCTCAGTATGTTGATCACCTCTGTACCTAGTCCTGTCCGTATTTTAATACATTCTTTTTAGCGGTCGTAAAACCCACTGTAGCCAAAGGCGGGTTATCCACATAGCTTGCAGCACTACCGCAAGTACATTGGATACCACAGTTTTCATGTCCTAGGCGGCCTGAATGAAAATAGCTTGCCCCATTTAGTCGGCAAGATAAACCCTGGTAGGCCGTGGGCATCTCATATTATTGTACCGACTATCAGACCGTGGGAAGGCATGGACTACGACCCCACTTCTTGGGAGCCAGTGACGTGAGTGCCTACTGGGGCAGGGCGCTGTAAATCGCAACAAAAATAAAAGATTTGGAAAGTGTGTACAAACTGTAGGGACTGATCGATGAGAGGATACGGAACAGAAAGAGTCTAATGAACTTACTTCCGGAAACGTATTGTTCCCATGCTAGAGACCATTTATTAAACCCCTTTTTTTTTTACAGATACTGCGGTCTAATAAACGCAGTGCCACGCAGCCACAGTTAGAGCACGCACGGTTTCCTCTTAGATGGTGGTGAAACGTCCCCTTAGAAATATTATACATGACTGTGTTTAAACTGACACACATGACGGTGCTTAAACTGACACACAATATTTTTAGCGCAACGCAATCTGACTTTCAAAAATCCCTACAAAGAATGGCCCTGACTAACATTAACCTATACGTTTCACAAATCACTTACCTCACAAAAATCTTGGTTACTCGAACTACTGCAATACAGCGAGCGCCACTACTGCCAGCTAAATAAAAGATTCAAACTACAGAAGGCACTGACTACTGATAGGCATAGTTGGCAAATGTAAGATTTTGATAGAGAACAAACATTGTATTTACCTTACTAGTGTTCAAAAGTCATAATATATATAGCAGTTCATGACATCCAGTCTTACAAATTTCAAAATTCCGCCATTTCTCTCCCCACGTTCACTACTGCTGGCGGCTCACCTGCAACTGCGCAACGCTACGCACTGTTAACAGCCAACTGCCCAACACTACAATGGTAGACAACAATGCAAACTAGCCACAGACTGCGCACAGCACAGCCAGTGATTTTTCATACAGAGCGCCACGTGGCGTTAACAATAAAAAAACCTAAACAGCCTACTTATAGTGGAACCGTTGCTCATACGTCCTCTCCTGCCATAGTATTTGGTAAAGTTGTTTCCGGTTCACTTCCCTTGCTCACTCACCTTGTAGTGGATACTTCCGGAAAGGCAAATGGCAACGCACTGCAGGCAGCAAGGTTGCATCAGGAGACCAACACCCGCCGCAACAACCAACCAGTCAATGTTTGCGACAGTGTTTCGCCGTTTCTCTGAGACAACGTCGTTTCAGGAAGCAGGAAATCATGAAGGACGTACCCAAAATGTTCGGAGACCAGATTTGGAGCAAAATGTGAATAACACTGAGGAAGGCGACGGTTGTGTCAGTACCAGGCTGTTCGCCCGGCAGTACAGCGTAAGCTAAGCGACCGTGTGGAACATTATCCATGACTGTTGTTATACCCTAATCACTTGTAGCCTATGCAGGGCAAACCAGAAACAGACCTTCCACATTGAGAGCAGTTTTGTCACTGGTTTCTTCATTAGTCAACTGCAATTCCGGGATTTGTGTCATCCATCCTGTTCACAGGTGAGGTTATCTTTATGTGGAGTGGAATCTTCACCTTTCATAACGGTCATCTGTGGGCTAGTATGCAGAAGACCCATGGCATGATGACAGCGATTCTTCAGCATCGGTGCAGCCGAAATGTGTGGGCCGTGATAACTGGCGACCGTATTTTGTGACCAGTTTTCCGTCATCGTCGCTAACAGGCCAGAATTATTGGCGTTCCTTGAATTTACTTCCCTGTTCGAAGAAGTGCCACTGATGATTCGAAAGATTATGTGGCTGCTACATGAAGGTACTCCAGCCCAATTCGCCATTAACGTCTGGACGCATCTCAATGGTGTATTTCCTTGTCAATGGATTGGACAAGGAGGTCCAGTTGTATGGCCTGTTTGTTCACCCGATCTCAAACCATACGATTTCTCGTTATGGGGCCATCTCAAAAGTTCTATCCATGCAGAGCCTATTCCATATGTGAAGACACGCATGCTGTAACTGTGGCTGCACGCTACATTGCATATTAGACAGCAGTCTCTGTAATGATTGAATAAATGGTCTCTAGCATGGGATCCATGCATTTCCGGACATAAGTACATGCCGTATCCTCTCTTAGATCAATCCATAGAGTTTGTGCGCTTTGGAAAAAATCACCCTGTGTACTGATATTAGTACAGAACAACGCCCTCTTAACCGAGGGCAGCCTCCACTTACCTAGACGCAGTATAGAATACATATAGCTACATAAGTTCAGGCAAGAACACTTCTGAGGAAGCGTACTGAATTATGAGAACTATGTTTCGGCAACACAATTCGGTGAACCTTACCTTGTCGCTGGTGCTCTCCCGTAGTATCGGGAAATATCAGCTATCGGCAAACGACCGCATCATTATTAGACTGGGCCCGAAGTCACGAACCGTTAAGCTTTACCATGGCGGAGCCTACCTATGGACAATAGACTGTCGCGGGCGAGACGGTTGGTGGTGGATCTTCAGAGAATACGTTTCCGAATCGGCCGGAACGACGACGCTCAGCGGTTTTGTTAGATGGTCATCACCTCACACTGGTGTGTCTAAGGCTGTAAACGTAGTTCCTGTTATAGCACTATACTTAGACAGAACAAATAGTCCTGCTAATGGAAAAGCCACTTCAAAGACTACTGTATGGGGAATTGTGCACGTCGTGTATGTTACCCCCACAGGATTTGACCGTAATATATGATTAATGAATATAGAAATCAGACTTTTAGCTCCTTTTCCTAAGAGTTTTCTAGCTATTAGAAAGAAACGCAGTAAAACTGGAATAATACTGAATCTAGGACCATGCTGTACCAAGTTCATTAAGAGGTTTGTCTAATGGATGTACTGTCACCCACCTGTCTAAGCAGAGAAATGATTAACTTTCACAAAAGCAGAAGAAGTAAATTTGGCCTACTTTCCTTCTGTTTCCTAATATAACTTCACAAATAAATATAGCTTTAAGGACCTACTTCTGAAAAAGACACAAGAATTTTTTGATATTACACCCACTTACATATTGTAATACGTCTAACCTCGGCCACTTTCACTAACTCGCCGCGAGCGGCTGAGGAGGAGCAGGGAAACAGACACCCTGAGTCGAGCCCTCGAGGAGAGAGAGGACTTGATGTCGTTCTGCAAGCACACAGCCGGAAGCCGGCCGGACGCCCTGGCCTCGCCCACAGAGGGACACGTTGCAAAGAGACTGTCTGAAAATGAGAAGCGTGCCGAGAACTGATGGACACCTGCAGCCATTAGGACGGAACGCCAAGAATGTATGCATGAAAGCATGTGAGTTCTTCTGGCATGGCGGCAGTCATTTTTCCTACCTTATAAATCAGGAATGTGCCGACAATTTCAGGCCCCACGGGCACACGGAGGAGCGCCCACAAAGCGCGGTGAATTGGAGCAGAGAGGCGTGTGAATCGCGTAGACGACGGACTCTGAGACGAAGCCCAAACAAGCGTCCGTCAAGCTCAAATGCAAAGAGAATGGTTACAAAGAAGTGTTGTGTAGTTGCTCTCACAACAGCCTCGGAATGCAGGAAAACATCGTAAGAACGTGAAATCGTGAAAAAGGTGCCGACTTACAAAGCACACGCCAGCCCACGTCAAATAGGAAATTTCCACCCCGCACAGAGGGGCTTGGTAATGAAATGATGATCTATCATTGGGCTGCATTCAAAATTTTGTGCGCCACTTACAACGCCTAAAGTAAGAATATTTCGAAGAGTAGCTGGGAGACGAATGAGAAGCGAGAGGGGAGTAGTGGAGACACCGCGGAAGTGGGAGGACATGGGAGCTCTTCCACCCATCGCCAACGTCCGCCTTCCGACACCGTGGTACACAGCTTCGGCCACGCGACCGACAACTATCAGAAAAAGCAGAGATCGTACCTGGGCCCCGCCGCAAAGCCGCGACTGCTCATGAGGGAGCCAACTCGCGCCGCACAGATCCAAGGAGATGCGCCAAACCAATGCAGCGCCAGCCACCGACAGAACTACACGACGAACGATAACGAATAATGGTGAGCTCATTCGTCCCTCCTCCTTCCCTTTAACGTATTTGTGTTCATGCCCAATCAAATCGGCCCTGAGACTTATAATTTTGTTTCGATTTGTGTAAGAAGCACGAAAATAAATACATTTCTTTCATATTTTGATCATATAAGCAATCTTTCACATTTACACACGAACCCCTTAATTACGAACCATTTGTGTTCGACTTCATTTCATTATTGATATCAAGTAATTGCTGGCCCCTACTGTGGCGCAATCTCATTAGTCATGTGCTCGTCATTTCATGTCCGACAGCAGAGAGAAAAATTCACAGTTCACTACATTTTTGGCGCCCACCTTGGGGCGACCTGATTCATAATTTTCATGGTATGTGATGTTACGTAAGCGTTTCTCGAGACCACAACAATATATAATTTAATTTAGAAAGACCACGAATTTTTAATCAGTACTGTGTGCAAAAGACATGTGGCCAGGGGGGGGGGGGGGGGGGGCGGCTTCTATGTTTGCATGACTTTTATGTTTGCATTTTGTATAAGCAACAAATTAATTACTTAAATATTCTAATAGCATACTATACACACTTAAATTTACTAATACGCTTTATTTTTATCTTTCTCTTAACATATGCTCTGTTAAAAGCCGAAAGTAGGGAGGGTGCGCTCACTCTACTTTGTCATTCAGTATTTATTTGCTACCCTACTTCAGTGTTAATGAGCCATATAAGCAATTTTCTTTTCATAATTCTGTGTACTTTACTAAATTTCATTTATAAGTGAAAGAATTTTATCTCTACTTTACTCACATTCACTTTCAAAATTAGTTCACAACAATTATTTTCAGTCACATCCGATTTTGGTGAATGATTAGCAGTAACTAACAGGATGTACCGAAATTTATGTTATAATGTAATAATTATTCCAAAACAGCTAATTTTGAATTAACGTTTCACGATTCTTTAATTCTAATTGAACTGTTCATTACCTGCTGGCTCCTCATATTGGATGTGGAGGATAGTAATGGCGGCTACACTGCCCACGTTACGGCATACAAGTTTCTCAAGTATGGGCTAATTAATTATTTTTGGCGTCGTTTCAACGCGCATAACACAGCCCCACAACTTGTAGAAAAGCCGTAATAATCCAGTTGTCGCCATCCTAGGCTACTGTGCAACTATTTCCAGGCAAGGCTTCACCTGCTCTGTCCGAGCGTTGCGTCTTTCACTGCTGCCTTTCTGAGTGAGTCCTCTCGTTCCCACTCGCTCTACTGATAGCGCGCCAAAACCGCAAGCCATCTTTCACACTGCCCTCTGTAAATTCCGTACAGTACAAAAGCACTCCATGCTTTACATAACACGTATGCTACACGCTGTCCCTTAGCGCGTACCATTTTAAACAAATGGCTGCTCGCTCCAGTATATTAAATTACACACACAAACATTTTCATTTCATTATTCCATGACAAAATATTATTTAATAAATTATTTATTTCACAGATTTCTTTACATAAGTTACAAACATACATTAGCAGAGCACTAACACCACATACAGGGTGGACCGTTAATCGTGACTGAGCCAAATATCTCACGAAATAGGCTTCAAACGAAAAAACTACAAACAACAAAACTTGTCCAGCTTGAAGGAGGAAGCAATCTGGCGCTATGGTTCGGCCGCTAGATAGCATTGCCGTCAAACGGACATCAACTGCGTTTTTTTTTAAATAGAAACCCCCATTTTTATTACATATTTGTGTAGTACGTAAAGAAATATGAATGTTTAAGTTGGACCACTTTTTCCGTTTTGTGATAGATGGCGCTGTAATAGTCACAAACATATGGCTTACAATTTTAGACGAACAGTTGGTAACAGGTAGGTTTTTTAAATTAAAATACGGAACGTAGGTACGTTTGAACATTTTATTTCTGTTGTTCCAATGTGATACATGTACCTTTGTGAACTTATCATTTCTGAGAACGCATGTTGTTACAGTGTGATTACCTGTAAATACCACATGAATGCAATAAATGCTCAAAACGATGTCCGTCAACCTCAATGCATTTGGCAATACGTGTAACGACATTCCTCTCAACAGCTAGTGGTTCGCCTTCCGTAATGTTAGCACATGCATTGACAATGCGCTGACGCATGTTGTCAGGCGATGTCGGTGGATCACGATAGCAAATATCCTTCAACTTCCCCCACAGAAAGAAATCTGGGGACGTCAGATCCGGTAAACGTGCGGGCCATGGTATGGTGATCCGACGACCAATCCACCTGTCATGAAATATGCTATTCAATACCGCTTGAACAGCACGCGAGCTAGGTGCCGGACATCCACCATGTTGGAAGTACATCGCCATTCTGTCATGCAGTGAAACATGTTGTAGTAACATCGGTAGAACATTACGTAGGAAATCAGCATATTTTGCACCATTTAGATTTCCATCGATAAAATGGGAGCGAATTATCCTTCCTCCCATAATGCCGCACCATACATTAACCCGCCAAGGTCTCTGGTGTTCCACTTGTCGCAGCCATCGTGGATTTTCCATTGCCCAATAGTGCATATTATGCCGGTCTATGTTACCGCTGTTGGTGAATAACGGTTCGTCGCTAAATAGAACGAGTGCAAAAAATCTGTCATCGTCCCGTAATTTCTCTTGTGCCCAACTGTAGATGACGTTCAAAGTCTTCGCCATGCAATTCCTTGTGCATAGAAATATGGTACGGGTGCAATCGATGTTGATGTACAATTCTCAACACCGACGTTTTTGAGATTCACCGTTCTCGGACAATTTGTCTGCTACTGATGTGCGGATTAGCCGCGACAGTGCTAAAACACCTACTTGGGCATCTACATTTGTTGCAGGTCGTGGCTGACGTTTCACATGTGACTGAACACTTCCTGTTTCCTTAAATAATGTAACTATCCGGCGAACGGTCCGCACACTTGGATGATTTCGTGCAGGATACCGCGTAGCATACATAGCACACGCCCGTTTGGCATTTTGATCGCAATAGCCATACATCAACGCGATATCGATCTTTTCCGCAATTGGTAAACGGTCCATTTTAACACGGGTAATCTATCACGAGGCAAATACCGTCAGCACTGACGGAATGTTACGTGATACCACGTATTGACTATTACAGCGCCTTCTATCACAAAGCGAAAAAAGTGGTCCAACTTAAAACATTCTGTTCGTACTACACGAATATGTAATAAAAAGGGGGGTTCCTATTTAGAAAAACGCAGTTGATATCCGTTTGACTTATGGCAGCGCCATCTAGCGGGCCACCCGTAGCACCATCTGGTTTCCCCTTCAATCTAGACAAGTTTCATTCTTTGTAGTTTTTTCGCTTGGCCCTTATTTCGTGAGATATTTGGCCCGGTCATTATCAATGGACCGCCCAGTATATAAACCATTTCAAGAAGCCTTTGCATATTACAGTTATATTACGACAAATGTTAAAGGAAAATAAAATTATGAAGTTAGGCGAATGATCGGAAAGTGTAATGCGGTCCCAACTTGATGGATGGTCAACAAGCCGCTAGCTGTCGCGTGCTGGCAACTCCCTAACCTAGCGCAGCCTCGGCCTTTGGGTCAGCGGGCGTTTCTGTGTTCGTCAGCGTCTCAAGACCAAGAAGATGCTCAGTTTCTAATTGGGTCATTTTAACAACCACCGCCATGTTTAACAAGTTATTATTTCTTTCAAAATGATGGAAATCGAGATTTGTTTACAGATTTCAGTTCCTCTGTGTATAGAGTATTGTTATTACGAGGTTTCTTTCGGTTCTGTAAAGATTTTCAATCTTTAATTCGCGGTTGAGTACTTAGATACTTCGATATAAAATTGATGAGCAAATTACGGGTAGAGTAGTGGTTTGATCGTCATCAAAAGGTCCCGAATCTGATACCTGATTTCTTATTTTCTAATTACACTACTGGACATTAAAATTGCTACACCAAGACGAAATGCAGATGTTAAATGGGTATTCATTGGACAAATATATTATACTAGAACTGACATGTGGTTACATTTTCACGCAATTTGGGTGCATTGATCCTGAGGGATCAGTACCCAGAATAATCACCTCTGGCCGTAATAATGACCTTGATACGCCTGGGCATTGAGTCAAACAGAGCTTCGATGGCGTTTTCAGGTACAGCTGCCATTGCGGGCTCAACGCGATACAACAGTTCATCGAGAGTAGTGACTGGCGTATTGTGACGAGCCAGTTGCTGGGCCACCATTCACCAGACGTTTTCTATTGGTTAGAGATCTGGAGAATGCGCTGGCCAGGGCAGCAGTGGAACATTTTCCGTATCCAGAAAGGCCCGTACAGGAGATACAACATGCGGTCGTGCATTATCCTGCTGAAATGTAGGGTTTCGCTGGGATCGAATGAAGGGTAGAGCCACGGGTCCTAACACATCTGAAATGTAACGTCCACTGTTCAAAGTGCCGTCAATGGGAACAAGAGGTGACCGAGACGTGTAACCAATGGCACCCCATACCATCACGGCGTGTTATTCGCCAGTATGGCGATGACGAATACACGCGTTCAATGTGCGTTCACCGCGATGTCGCCAAACACGGATGCGACTATCATGATGCTGTAAACAGAACCTGGAATCATCCGAAAAAATGACGTTTTGCCATTCGTGCACCAAGGTTAGTCGTTGAGTACACCATCGACGGCGCTCCTGTCTGTGATACAGCGTCAAGGGTAACCGCAGCCATGGTCTTCGAACTGATAGTCCATGCTGCTGCAAACATCGTCAAACTGTTCTTGCAGATGGTTGTTGTCTTGCAAACGTCCATATCTGTTGACTTAGGGATCGAGACGTGGCTGCTCGGTTCGTTACAGTCATGCGGATAAGATGCCTGTCATCTCGACTGCTGGCGATACGAGGCCGTTGGGATCCAGCACGGCGTTCCGTATTACCCTCCTGAACCCACCGATTCCATATTCTGCTAACAGTCATTGGATCTCGAGCAACGCGAGCAGCAATGTCGCGATACGATAAACCGCAATCGGAATAGGCTACAATCCGACGTTTATCAAAGCCGGAAACGTGATGGTACGAATTTCTCCTCCTTACACGAGATATCACAACAACGTTTCACCAGGCAACGCCGGTCAACTGCTGTTTGTGTATGACAAATCGGTTGCAAACGTTCCTCATGTGAGCACGTTGTATTGTCGCCACCGGCGCCAAACATGTGTGAATGCTGTGAAAAGCTAATCGTTTGCATATCATAGCATCTTCTTCCTGTCGGTTACACTCCGCGTCTGTAGCACGTCATCTTCGTGGTGTGGCAATTTTAACGGCCAGTAGTGTATATGAAACATTTCTGATAGTCTTTTCATATCACAGTTATATTACGGCAAACACTAGATGCAATATATATTGTAAGTAGGCTGTTTAGGTTTTCTTATTGGTAACGCCACGTAGCGCTCTGTGTGAAAAATCACTGGCTGTGCTGTGTGCAGTCTGTGGCTAGTTTGCATTGTTGTCTGCCATTGTAGTGTTGGGCAGCGGCAGCTGGATGCTAATAGCGTGTAGCGTTGTGCAGTTGGAGGTGAGCCACCAGCAGTGGTGGACGTGGGGAGCGAGATGGCGGAGTTTTGAAATTTGTAGGAATTGGTGTCATGAACTGATATATATATTATGACTATAAAGGTAAATACATTGTTTGTTCTCTATTAAAATCTTTCATTTGCTAACTGTGCCTATCAGTAGTTAGTGACTTCCGTAGTTTGAATCTTTTAGTTAGCTGGCAGTAGTGGCGCTTGCTGTATTGCAGTAGTTCGAGTAACGAAGATTTTTGTGAGGTAAGTGATTCGTGAAACATATAGGTTAACGTTAGTCAGGGCCATTCTCTTGTAGGGATTATTGAAAGTCAGATTGCGTTGCGCTAAAAATGTTGTGTGTCAGTTTAAGCACAGTCTTGTATAAATTTTTCTAAGGGGACGTTTCAATAAATATATATATTAACGTGCCACAGCCTCGGCCTTTGGGGCAGCGGCCGTTTTTGTGTTCGTCTGCGTCTCAAGACCAAGAAGATTCTCAGTTTGTAATTGGGTGCCCACCGGTGTGGCCGAGCGGTTCTAGGTGCTTCAGTCTGGAACTGAGCGCCCGCATAGGTCGCAGGTTCGAACCCGGTCTCGGGCGTGGATGTGTCTGATGTGCTTAGGTTAGTTAACTTGAAGTAGTTCTACGTTCTGGGGTACTGATGACCTCAGATGTTAAGTCCCATAGTGCTCAGAGCCATTTGAACCTTTTGTAATTGGGTCATTTTAACTGTCACCACCATGTTTAACAATTTATTATTTCTTTCAAAATGATGGAAGTCGAGATCTGTTTACAGATTTCGGTTCCTCTGTGTGTAGGGAATTGTTATTACCAGGTTTCTTTCGTTTCTGTAAATATTTCCAATCTTTAATTCGCTGTTGAGTACACAAATACTTCGATATAAAACTGATACACAAATTGTGGGTAGAGTAGCGGTTTGATCGTCATCAAAAGGTCCCGAATCTGATACCTGATTTCTTACTCTCTAATTACTTCTCGGCTCATCCTCTGTTTCTGTACTTGCGCAGCCTCCCACGCGCTCTACGCTGCTCCATCTTGGGAGAGTTCCTAACACGATGTGTCATAACTGCGCAGTGGGTAGAGCAGCAGGTGTAGCGGAGGCCTGGCTGGCAGGCAGACAGCGCTCTGGCCGGCACGCGCCACGACCCCAGGGTCGGGCGCAACACGCGACGCGGCAGCCTCGTCAGGCGCCACGTAATCGCGGGGTCGGCATTCCTGCCCGCCAGGTGCCAGCCTTCACACACACACACACACAACACGCAGCCTCTGCCGCCGTTGTCCAATTACAGCTCTCCCTCTCCCCCCACCCAGTCTCGGCGCTCGTCAACCCGTGCCTCAGGACGCTGCTGCACCTGCCGCCACACACACACACAAGGCCAGGCCTGCCGCACGCGCGCACAAAAAACCACCGCCGCTAGCAGCCCGCATCCGGACACGAACCTAATTCATCACGGCGACGGCCCATCTACGGAATTACAGCCTCCCTGCCGCCTCAGGGCGGTCCGAGTGAAGAAATAATTCCGTGGACATCGCTGCGCCACGTCAGACATTTCCAGTCAAAAAGAAATGAAAGGAAGCAAAAAAAAAGGGGTTCAACAGCTATCGGTTAACAGCGGCGAGCGGCAGAGACGATGCTATTTTGGTCCAATTACGGCGAGATAATGGCTAGTGGACAGAGCTTTACACCTTACACACCCTGGTTGCTCGTGACAGTTAATGCGAGTGAAATAACTTCGGATGATTTGTCTCCAACGTCCGTATACATAATGCAACTGTTAAGGCTAGAACATTAACTAGTCATATGTAGACTAGTACTGCTAAAAGTGATTGCTACAGACATCATTTCTTCATCAAAGACAAATGTTACTTGCGAATGTCCTGACATCAAGCTGTTTGTGCCACACACGTTTGGATCACTGAGGGGAGTCGATTCCGTAAAACAAATAATCACCATTTCCGTACACTCTTAATTGCGGAGCTGACGTGGAGAGGTCACATCAGATCTGAAGGGAAGTACTGGAGACCTTCAAGGAATTTGGCGCAACTGCAAACATCACAAACCCATGCGCTGCGACCTCAGGAGCAAAATTCCTAGGTCATACCATCACTGCGGAAGGAATCTCACCACAGACTGAAAAGACGAGGCAATAGCAACATTTGCGAAGCCAGCAACTAAGAAACAAATCCATGGCTTTCTCGGTGTCGTAAATTTCTATAACAGATTCATTCGTGTGAAGAAACTAGCTACACAGCGATTATGCCAACTCACCGGGACCGGAACGATGTGGCATAAAATGAATTCCAGACCCTCTAAACAGCCCCGATTTTGTTGCGCCCCAACCTGACGGAGGAATTTTGCATTGCGACGGACAGTTTATACTCTGGTCTGGGCGTAATGATCTTCCAGTGGTAACAACAACGGGCAAACATGGTGCATAAGACCACCGCTTTTGGAAACAAAATCCTTGAAAACCGAGTTGGAAGCTTTGGCGGTCGTGTTTGGTATCGAAAAATTTCAATTTTTCTTGTATAGGAGGAAAACAATAGTCTTTACCGATCACAATACCTTAGAATTCTTACATATGGCGAAGCTCCATAATAACAGACTCATGCTAAGGGAGCCGGCCGCAGTGGTCTCGCGGTTCTAGGCGCGCAGTCCGGAACCGTGCGACTGCTACGGTTGCAAGTTCGAATCCTGCCTCGGGCATGGATGTGTGTGATGTCCTTAGGTTAGTTCGGTTTAAGTAGTTCTAGGTTCTAGGGGACTGATGACCACAGCTGTTAAGTCCCATGGTACTCAGAGCCATTTCATGCTCCAGGAGGATGATTTTCCAATTACACACATACCAGGGAAGGAGGACATCATTGACGGTTCACTGTCACGTTTTCTTGTGAGAATGGAAAGAAGTAGCGTAAACCCACTATAAGAAGAATACTGCAGCCTGTATTATACAAAAAGGTGGCGTTTGAGAATTACGTCACCATGCGCCTGAAGGACATCAGTAGGAAACAAGACAAGGACCCAGCTCTACTTGCTCTGAAGAAGAGGTTAAAGGATTGGAAAGAAAGTAAGCTCAGGCAATTCTACTTATTGCGAAAGGAATATTCGCAGTGAAGTGGAAGGAGCACACAGTTGTGTTTGCAGATGAGCTTGTGAACGATTAAATCTGGCACGCTCACCTTAGCTACGCACAATTTGCACTCGGAAATGCTACCTGAAATTACACACACTGTGCCACTTTAAAGATATGGGCAGACGAAATGGGAAGGTTTTGGAGATATATAAAGCCAGTTAGAAATAAAGGCACGTTACGGTGGCAATGCAGGCACCTCTGCATACCATAATCTCATCTAAACTAAACCACATCGCTGCAACTGATTTAATGGGCTCTCCTCTGAGCACAGGTAGGGGGTGTTCTTAGTAGCAGCAGAGCTGACGTGAAGTCCTGAAGAAAGTGACGTCTCAGACAGAGTGCCGAGCCTTCTGCAAGGATTTCCTGACTCAAATTCAAATGGCTCTGAGCACTATGGAACTTAACGTCTGAGGTCATCACTCCCATAGAACTTAGAACTACTTAAACCTAACTAACCTAAGGACATCACACACATCCATGCCCGAGGCAGGATTCGAACCTGCGACCGTAGCAGCAGCACGGTTCTAGGCTGAAGTGCCTAGAACCGCTCGGCCACACCGGCCGGTTTCCTGACTCAGGTAGGTCATGTAGATAGGATAATCTCCGACAATGGATCCCAGTTCCGGTCAGAAAGTTGAAAAGTTAGATTACGAAAACACAGGATTGAACTAATGTACGTATCCACAAGGCATCCTGAATCGTCCCAGGCAGAGAGAATAATGAATCTCTTGCCGTGAACGAGTATACTGAGCGAAACGACGTGCCACCTTGAATGTTTTCTACGCGACTTCCAGGACATGATGAACGAGGTGCCACATGGAGTCACTAAAATACCACCAGTCACTGTATTCAAGACCAGGGAACGCAGAGATCTGATCCGTGAACTCGTAGACTCTCCCCCCCCCCCCCCCCCCCGCAAGAACCCGAGTGCAACACCAAGCAAATTGTTGACCTGGCACTCAGGAGACTGCGTGAGGCGGAGTTGCGTGCTGGTTACATCATCACTGCTTGCTTGAAAATCAAAGTCAGCATTGAATAGAAATTCCGTCATAACTGGCAGCTCCTCGAATAAACTGTCACGTTTTGTGATATGATAACCTTGCATGTTGACTCAGCTAAGCTCAGGGTCCTACCAGCATTTTACCTACGCGACAAATGTCCGTTATGTCTTTTTTTACAGCACTGTAGTTGTCCATTATCACGCTCCACGGAGAATAAGAATGTTAGTCTAAAAACGATCGCATTAGGAACATCTAATTCAGTTGTAGTAGTGTTTTCTGCAATATCACTATGGTCTGCGAGTTTATATCTGTCCTTCTCCGAGGTATCTTATGCACTTCCCAAGAGGCGAGTGTATGTTGCCTTCCATTGTTCAGCGATGACGAGATTGCGGCCATGCCACTGCGCATGTTTGTCTTGATATTCGGATGTGTTGTGAGTAGTATTAGCTTCCCACGCATTACGTGTGTGGAGATGCTAATACTGCAGGGATTCTGGACCATCGCCAGTCGTGTGATGAAGCCTTTCTTGAGGCCTTTGTGTCTGGCTGGTGCCATAAAAGCGCCGTATTATGAGGCATGAGAATGTATAGTGCGAGTCGGGAACAAGGGAAATCTCTAACCGAACACACAACGTCTTCTTTCCACTTAGCTTGCACGCTGCCTGATGAAAAGTATCCTGAGATCCCTTCGTAATGCGGAGATGACCACTAGGTGTCACGAGAGGTGCACCTGGCAATATAAAAAGTGTCAGTAGCGAAGCAGCAATTGCACAATGGGTCTGTCAGGAGGGCTCCGTGACTTCGGACGTGGACGTCACCTGAGTAACAAATACATCAGGGGCAATAAATCCTTCCATAGCCGCCCACGTCGACTGATAGCGAAATAGTAACCTGAAGGAACATCGATAGTTAAGCCAAGAAGAGGCAGACCTCATCTGCTGACGGAGACCGACGAATATCGCAGAGAGTGAAAAATCACCTGTCAGTGAAAGCAGTCACTCGTTATTTCCTAATTGCTATCATCTTGCACTGTGCGCACGGAGTTAGAGAACGGTCCAGCAGCTCCACATAAGCCACAAATGTTGGCAGTCACTGCCAAGCGACGCTCGGGTTGATGTGCAGATCGACACTACTGGACAGCGGATGATTGGAAACGAGTGGTTTCAAGTGATGAATCGCGCTACAGGTTGTGGTAATCCAAACGCCTACCGAACTTTACCTACCATCATGTGTAGTGAAATAAAGAGGAAGTGGGTGGTTTTTTGAGCCATGTCTTCGGTCTGGTTTGATGAGTTCCGCCACAAGACACTGTCCTTTCCTAGCCTCTTCGCCTCAGGGTAGCTCTTGCAATTTGTGTCCCCAATTACTTGCTGGATACATTCCACTCTCTATCTTCCTCTACCGTTTTTCCCTCTGCAACACCCTATAATAACTTCGAAGTAATTCCCTGATATCTTAACAGATGTCCCTTCTCCTTGTCAGTGTTTTCGTCACATTCCTTTCCTCTCCGTTTCTGCGCAGAACCTCCTCATTCCTTACCTCATCAGTCCACCTAATTTTCAACATTCGTCTGTAGCAGCTACACATCTCAAATGCTTCGATTCTCTTCTGTTCTGGTTTTCCCACAGTTCATGTTTCATTACCATACAATCCTGTGTTCCAAACGTACATTCTCAGAAATTTCTTCCTCGAATTAAGGAGTATGTTTGGTGCTAGTAGACTTCTCTTGGCCACGAATGTCCTTTTTGCCAGTTCTGGTCGCCTTTTGATGTCCTCCTTGCTCCTTTCGTCTTTGGTTATTTTGCTACCTAGGCAGTACAATTTCTTAACTTCATACAGTTTGTGACCACCAATCCCAATGTTAAGTTTCTCGTTGTTCTCGTTACTGCTACATCTCTTTCTTCCATTTACACCCAGTCCATATTCTGCACTCATTAAACTGTTCATTCGAATCAGTGGATCATGTAAGCCTTCTTCACTTCCACACAGGATAGAAATGTCATTAGCGAATAGTAACATTGATATCATGTCACCTTGAACTTTAATTCCACTCCTGAAGCTTTCTTTTATTTCTATCAATGCTTCGTAGATGTCTAGATTGAACACTACCCCTTGCTTACACCACTTTTTTCCGAATTTCGAACATCTTGCACCATTTTATTGCCTCACGTCTTCCAGCATTTCTACGGAATCCAAACTGATCTTCGCCGAGGTCGGCTTTTACTAGTTTTTTTCATTCGTCTGTCAAGAATTCCCGTTAGTATTTTGCAGCTGTGACTTATTAAACTGATAGTTCGGTAATTTTCACATCTGTCAACACCTGCGATCTTTGGGATTGTAATTATTATATTCTTCTTGAAGTCTGAAGGTATTTCGTCTGTCTCATACATCTTGCTCACCAGATGGTAGAGTTTTGTCAGGACTGGCTCTCCCAAGGCCGTCAGTAGTTCCAGTGGAATGTTGTCTACTCCCAGGGCCTTGTTTCAACTCAGGTCCTTCAGTGCTCTGTCAAACTCTTCACGCAGTATCGTATCTCCCATTTCATCTTCATCTACATCCTCTTTCATTTCCATAATTTTGTCCTCAATTACATAGCCCTTGTATAGACTCTCTATATACTCCTTCCACCTTTCTGCTTTCCCTTCTTTGTTTATAACAGGGTTTCCATCTGAGCTCTTGATATTTATACAAGTGGCTCTCTTTTCTCCAAAGGTCTCTTTAATTTTCCTGTAGACAGTATCTATCTTACCCCAAATGAGATAAGCCTCTACATCCTTACATTTGTCCTCTAGCCATGCTGCTTAGCCATTTTGCACTTCCTGTCGATCTCATTTTTGATGCGTTTGTATTTCCTTTTGCCTCCTTCATTTACTGCGTTTCTATATTTTCTCCTTTCATCAATTAAATTCAATATTTCTTCTGTTACCCAAGGATTTCTACAACCCCTCGTCTTTTTACCTACTTGATCCTCTGCTGCCTTCGCTACTTCTTCCCTCAGAGCTACCTATTCTTGTTCTACTGTATTTCTTTCCCCCATTCCATTGTTCCCTTATGCTCTCCCTGAAACTCTGTACAACCTCTGGTTTTGTCAATTTATCCAGGTCCCATCTCCTTAAATTCCCACCTTTTTGCAGTTTCTTCAGTTTTAAACTACAGTTCATAACCAATAGATGGTGGTCAGAGTCCACATCTGCCCATGGAAATGTCTTGCAGTTTAAAGCCTGGTTCCTAAATCTCTGTCTTACCATTATATAATCTATCTGATACCTTCTAGTACCTCCAGGATTCTTCCATGTATACAACCTTCTTTTATGATTCTTGAACCAAGTGTTAGCTATGATTAAGTTATGCTCTGTGCAAAATTCTACCAGACGGCTTCCTCTTTCACTTCTCTCCCCCAATCCATATTCACCCATTATGTTTCCATCTCCCCTTTTCCTACTCTCGAATTCCAATCACCCATGACTATTAAATTTTCGTCTCCAAGAATGAAATACGGTCTGAGTCCTATCTGATGCGATAACATAAAATGTTATACCTCTGTACACGAACATCATAAAGATCTAGAGGGAATATACATATAGGCAAATGATATACACAACCGAAAAGTATTCAGAATTCCAAAAGTGACTATACACACTTCCCAACACGACAAACGTACCCCTAAAGCTAACTGTTCCAGCCAACACCATGCAAGCCACAGTAAACTGATGGAATGAAGCTGACCAAAAAAATAAAATAGACCAGAATAGCTGTCACAATGGTTGAAAGCTCCTCGTAATCTTTAGTTGATTATATATATATAATGGTGTTGTAGCAGGGGCGATGTGACACCGCATCTCCGAGGTATCGATGAAGTGGGCATTTTCCTGTACGACCATTTCACAAGTTTACTGTGAACATCAGAAATCGGGTCAAATATAAAATCTCCGACATCGCTGCTGCCGGAAAAAGATCCTGCAAGAACGGCACCAACGACGACTGAAGAGAATCATTAGACGTGACAGAAGTGCAACCCTTCCGCAAATTACAGCAGATTTTAATGCTGGGCCATCAACAAGCCTGCGAATTATTCAACGGAACATCATCGATATGGGCTTTCGGTGCCAGAGGCCCACTCATGTACCTTTAGTGGCTGCACGGCACAAAGCTTTACGCCTCACCTAGGCCAGTCAACAGCGACATTGGACTGTTGATGACAGAAACATGTTGCCTGGTCGGACGAGTTTCGTTTCAGATTGTAGGCCAGTCAAGCGGATAGACGTGTATGGGTATGGAGACAACCTCATGAATCCATAATGAGGCGAGGAACTGGCGGAAGTAAAGCTGTGAGTAGCGGCCGTAGTCGTGCTTCGGTAGCTCAGTTGGCAGAGCACTTGCCCGCGAAAGGCAAAGGTCCCGAGTTCGAGTCTCGATCGGGCACACAGTTTTAATCTGCCAGGAAGTTTCATGAATCCATGGTTCCTGCATGTGAGCAGGATAATGTTTCAGATGGTGGAGACTTTGTAATGGTGTGAGGCGTGTGCATTAGGAGGGATGTGGGACCCCTGACACGTCTAGATAGGTTCTGTCGGGTGACACGTGCGTAAGCATTCTATCTGATCTCCTGCATTCATTCATGTTCATTTTGCATTCCAACGGACTTCGGCAATTGCAGCAGGACAATGTACATCCCACAGGTCCATAATTGCTACAGAGTGACTCCAGGAACACTCCTCTGAGTTTAAACACTTCCACCGGTAATTAATTCCTCAGACATGAATATTATTTAGGATATCTGGGTTGCCTTGCAGCATGCTGTTCAGAAGAGAGCTCCGCCCCTCGTACTATTACAGATTTATTGGAAACACTGCAGGATTCATGGTGTCAGTTCCCCCTAGCAGTACTCCAAACATTAGCTGAGTCCACGCCTCGCCATGTTTCTGTACTTCTGTGTGCTCTCGGGGGCCCTACACGATATTAGGCAAGTGTATCAATTCATTTGGCTTTTCAGTGTAGATTTATGCCGGATGCCCACATATGTTTTGGGAAACTTTGGAGCACAATTTACGAAAGGATACTTCTTTCGGCAGTTAAGAAAAAAATGTGGGTAAATATCTTAATGAAGACTGGTGGTATCACCGTGAAATAGCATGTGGGCCAGCGTGGAACAAATGAAGACAGCAAACGTGTACAAAATAGGCAATGATAGCGTCATTGACAGGGTCAATGAAGTCGGAGTATAACTTCGGACTGGCCAATACTGTGGAACGAAATCGTCCATGCCCTCTTGAAAGGAACCACCCCAGAGTTTGTTTAAATAGGAAAACCACAGCAAACGTGAGTATGGGTATCCGAGACCCGAGAACAAATTTCACACTCAACGATTTGAGAATTTCTGAGGTATTTATTTAGATAATTTCTGAGGAATTTATTTACTTTCGAAGGAAACCAACTTCTAAACAATGCAGAATTTTTCGCTGAATCAGCCCTTGTCTGGCTGATCGAAATTTACTCCTTAACTGATTTTTAACTTAGTTACGGTATTTTCCATTAAAATTATATATTTATTATGCTATGGAAATGACAATCAATAATTCTTTAATTGAGTTTTATAAGTTGTAGATGCGTAAGAAATATAATTTTGTTAATACGATTGGTCTGAGTTACTTCACTGTCGCCCACAAGTGCTTTACCCCTATAAGCGATATGCTCTATGTACATAAATGATCTGACGGATAGGAAAAGCAGCAATCTTGGGCTATTTGCTGATGATGCTGTGGTGTACAGGAAGCAGTCACCATTAGTTCACAGTAGGTGGTAGAAGGTGAATTATACAAAATTTCTAGTTGCCGTGCTGAATGGCAGCATGCATTAAATGTAGAAAAGTGTAAGGTAATGAAGATGAACATGAAAAGAATCCCGTAATGTTCAAATTCAGCATTAGTACCTTGCTACTTGACGCTGTCACGTCGATTAAATATCTAGGCGTAACGTCGCAAAGTGATATGAAATGGAACGAGCACGTTAAGATTGTAATAGTGAAAGCGAATGGTCGACATGGGAGAATTTTCGGAAAGTATGTTTCATTTGTAAAGGACGCAGCATATAGGACACAGTTGTGAACTATTGATGGGTACTGCCCGATTGTTTGGGATCCGCATCAGGTCGGGCTACAGGAAGACATCGAAGCAATTCAGAGACGGGTTGCTAGGCTTATTACCGACAGGTTAAGGCAACACGCTAGTACTAAGGAGATGCTTCGCGAGTTGAAATGGAAATTCCTGGAGGGAAAACGACGTTCTTTATGCGGCATTTTAATCTGACAGCGGAACGACTCTATCGCCGCTAACGTACATTTCGCGTAAGAAGCACGAAGATAAGAGAAATTAGGACTCGTACTGTAGCATATAGACTCTTTCCCTCGCTGTATTTGCGAGTGGAACGAGAAAGGGAATGAGCAAGAGTCGTAGACGGTACTTTCCGCCACGCACCATACTGTGGCTTGCGAAGTATGTATGTGGATTTAGATGTCAAAGCTTCAAGAAGGAGTCACAGAGCAATAAATGTCAGTGTTAGGTACAGGTGGGATCTTTTCATTTTTGTGGTAACTTTCCAATGTATGAGTGCAATATCTGTTTCTTTCCTCTGTCAATGAGTGAGTGCCTCCCGCCTTCATTTCTGGCAAGTAACTTACACTGCTTGGAAAAATGCACTTGCTGAAACGCGGTGACAAATCTGGAGTGCATAATGACGTGGTGTACAGTAGCGTAGTGCACGCCATTTTGAGAACATTTTATAGAATCCAGCTCGCTTAATATTATGTCCTTCGTTCTTCTTTTCCTGGTGCCTTGTCCCGCGGTTTCGCAGGGTCGGCATGTTTATGATCGGATTTGACAAGGTTAATTTTTGAGGGGTGGCTGCCGCCACCCCGTACCCCCTGGGACGGAATTAGTATACCCTACCTGTCTGCGTCTAATGTAATACATGGAATAGCGCTAGTGGGTTCAGATGTCTACGAGTCGTGTGACAGAGGCGGAACGCGGGGATCAGCACTGTATTCACCAAGCGAAATGTGGAAAACCGCCTAAAACCACGTCCAGGCTCGCCGGCACACCGGGCGACGTTGGTAATCCACCGGGGGGATTTGATTAGGTGCCGGAACGCCTACTCGAGTCTAGGAAGCAGTGCAATACCACTCTCGGCTAATCTGGCGGGTCAATTCGGTTAATATAACTGAGGCAAATCACGAGCTGAGAGAGACGTGGCCTTGCGGTTCTAGACGCTACAGTCTCGAATTGCGTGACCGCTATTGTCGCAGGTTCGAATCCTCCCTCCGGCATGGTTGTGTATGATGTCTTTAGGTTAGTTAGGTTGAAGTAGTTCTAAGTTCTAGGGGACTGATGACCTCAGAAGTTAAGTCCAATAGTGCTCAGAGCCATTTGAGAGAGACGTAAATGTAATAAATAGTTGCACCGTTTAACAAAAATGTGTCCAAGGTATACACTCCTGAAAATGGAAAAAAGAACACATTGACACCGGTGTGTCAGACCCACCATACTTGCTCCGAACACTGCGAGAGGGCTGTACAAGCAATGATCACACGCACGGCACAGCGGACACACCAGGAACCACTGTGTTGGCCGTCGAATGACGCTAGCTACGTAGCATTTGTGCACCGCCGCCGTCAGTGTCAGCCGGTTTGCCGTGGCATACGGAGCTCCATCGCAGTCTTTAACACTGGTAGCATGCCGCGATAGCGTGGACGTGAACCGTATGTGCAGTTGACGAACTTTGAGCGAGGGCGTATAGTGGGCATCCGGGAGGCCGGGTGGACGTACCGCCGAATTGCTCAACACGTGGGGCGTGAGGTCTCCACAGTACATCGATGTTGTCGCCAGTGGTCGGCGGAAGGTGCACGTGCCCGTCGACCTGGGACCGGACCGCAGCGACGCACGGATGCACGCCAAGACCGTAGGATCCTACGCAGTGCCGTAGGGGACCGCACCGCCACTTCCCAGCAAATTAGGGACACTGTTGCTCCTGGGGTATCGGCGAGGACCATTCGCAACCGTCTCCATGAAGCTGGGCTATGGTCCCGCACACCGTTAGGCTGTCTTCCGCTCACGCCCCAACAGCGTGCAGCCCGCCTAAAGTGGTGTCGCGACAGGCGTGAATGGAGGGACGAATGGAGACGTGTCGTCTTCAGCGATGAGAGTCGCTTCTGCCTTGGTGCCAATGATGGTCGTATGCGTGTTTGGCGCCGTGCAGGTGAGCGCCACAATCAGGACTGCATACGACCGAGGCACACGGGGCCAACACCCGGCATCATGGTGTGGGGAGCGATCTCCTACACTGGCCGTACACCTCTGGTGATCGTCGAGGGGACACTGAATAGTGCACGGTACATCCAAACCGTCATCGAACCCATCGTTCTACCATTCCTAGACCGGCAAGGGAACTTGCTGTTCCAACAGGACAATGCACGTCCGCATGTATCCCGTGCCACCCAACGTGCTCTAGAAGGTGTAAGTCAACTACCCTGGCCAGCAAGATCTCGGGATCTGTCCCGCATTGAGCATGTTTGGGACTGGATGAAGCGTCGTCTCACGCGGTCTGCACGTCCAGCACGAACGCTGGTCCAACTGAGGCGCCAGGTGGATATGGCATGGCAAGCCGTTCCACAGGACTACATCCAGCATCTCTACGATCGTCTCCATGAGAGAATAGCAGCCTGCATTGCTACGAAAGGTGGATGTACACTGTAGTAGTGCCGACATTGTGCATGCTCTGTTGCCTGTGTCTATGTGCCTGTGGTTCTGTCAGTGTGATCATGTGATGTATCTGACCCCAGGAATGTGTCAATAAAGTTTCCCCTTCCTGGGACATTGAATTCACGGTGTTCTTATTTCAATTTCCAGGAGTGTATAAATCAAGGCATAAGAAAATCTGAAAGTTAATGTGTGGAACTAATTACAAAGCGTATCCTACTTCAAACAGTTGATATTAGCTAAGCACTTCCAAAGACAATAAAAAGTGACAAGAAGAAATTAGGAAAGCATAGGAAAAAAAACGATAGCTGCAATATTAATCTGCAAATGAATCAAAACTGACGGTTGGCAAAATTTACATTTTAAATACTTAGTGACTAAACCAAATTTCAGTTCAAGTAATTAAGAAAATTAGCTCGCAATAAAACCTTGCGACGAGTAGCAACAACTACGCAAAATAACGGTGAAGAGCAAACTAAATGTACTGATGAAACGAACTTTCTTGTTTCCAGCAAATGATGTCATAGCTTTTTCTTCGGAGGTTCTCTAAAGTACTTGAATCATAAAATACATCGATCAGATCATCTACTTCACTCCGTATATTCATAAACAAATTACGTTTTCATAGACACTTAGATTCCGTTTCTACTCTGGGGCATATAGTCCAAGAATCGAATTAAAAATAGTTTCCAACCCCTGGTTCCAAAAAGTTGCCTTCGTTGTGAGGCAAATCTCGGAACTAGAAATCCCCTCCTAAATATTTGCAGTGGAGTGTCCCTCTGGCCCGCTACCAGCTCCCTTAGTGTTTTACTGTAAAGTCCCTTATTATACCGGGATGTTATAATTAGACTTTTCCTATTTAACATGTTATAACACGGAAAGTAACTACCGTACGAGGGCCAAACATGGCAGCATTAATGTCAAGGACTTGGGGAAGAGAAATAATGCATAATCAATTCAACTGAAACACTTTTAATTTACTGCTGTGGTACATCATACCATTTCATACCAGCATCATTACTGCTACAAAAGAGGCTCAATAAGGCACCGACCAGTGTACATAAGAGTCTGAAATCTCAGGATTTCACTCTGCACAACAGAATGATGCTTGTTCGTAAGTATGCTGACTACCTCTCTCGATGCGCTTCAGATCAGCACATGTGTGTATGTTCCCCTGGTAAAGCCCGTCCTTCGGGTAGGCCCACAACCATAATTCACAGGGAGTAAGATCAGGTGATCGTGGCGGCCAAGCATTTGGAAACGACCGGCTGATAATTCGATTGTTTCCAAACCTGTTTCGGAGAAGCAAGTGAACTTCGCGAGTGATGTGCTGTGGGGCACCATCTTACATAAAATCTGTTGAATTCAATGAGTCTCTCTCCTGTAAGGAGGGTATGACATGCTGGCAAAGCGTATCGCAGTAGCACTGGCCAGTCACACGGCACGTCTTTGGTCCTTGAATACCATCCTGTTCAAAAAATAATAGGCCAATGACGAACGTAGCTGTGAAGCCACAGCATTCGGTGATATATTCACCATGGCAGGAATTTCACGCACAGTAACTGGAGCTGAATGTACCCACGCTCGGCTATTCTATGTGTTCACTCCACCAATAAGGGAAAAATGGGTTTCGTCTGTCCATAGGATGGTCCGGGGCCAGCCCTGGTCGACTTCCGTCCGTGCGAGAGAGTGGAGAGCGAAATCAGCTCGTCGTTGTCTGTCCTGTTGCGAAAGCCGCTGTACGATATGCATGTTCTACGGTGGACCACGGGATGTTCAACTGTCTTGACACTGTACGCCCACTGCCTGACTATCGGGAATTGCGCGCAGCGTTGTCTCTCATAATAACAGCGATCTCATCAGTCATTTATGATTGATGCCAGTTCTCCTGTTGATTCCAACTTTTTCATCATACTCCGCACAGCAGGTGTAGAAAGACGACCCTTGCGTATTCTTTTCAGCCGGCGATATTCTCGTAATGTAGCTGCAGCATTACTGTTTCTTTGTTAACCCTAGCACGCCTAAGGCGGGGTTCGATGAACCCACAATTTTTTTTATGTCCCCTGCTTTTGCCCAAGTAACTTTCATACTACATATTCCCTTTGAGTTATTGTTTGTTGGTCCCCTACGGCACTGCGTAGGATCCTACGGTCTTGGCGTGCATCCGTGCGTCGCTGTGGTCCGGTCCCAGGTCGACGGGCACGTGCACCTTCCGCCGACCACTGGCGACAACATCGATGTACTGTGGAGACCTCACGCCCCACGTGTTGAGCAACTCGGCGGTACGTTCACCCGGCCTCCCGCATGCCCACTATACGCCCTCGCTCAAAGTCCGTCAACTGCACATACGGTTCACGTCCACGCTGTCGCGGCATGCTACCAGTGTTAAAGACTGCGATGGAGCTCCGTATGCCACGGCAAACTGGCTGACACTGACGGCGGCGGTGCACAAATGCTGTGCAGCTAGCGCCATTCGACGGCCAACACCGCGGTTCCTGGTGTGTCCGCTGTGCCGTGCGTGTGATCATTGCTTGTACAGCCCTCTCGCAGTGTCCGGAGCAAGTATGGTGGGTCTGACACACCGGTGTCAATGTGTTCTTTTTTCCATTTCCAGGAGTGTATTTTATAGAAAATTCCTGCTTTTAAAGAAAAAAATAAATAAACTTATTATGGGTCCAACAAACCTCCCCCCCCCCCTCCCCTTAGGCTTCCATGCTATAGAAAATTTGCCTTAGTAGGATTTCGTATTTCTCATCTCCACAACAATGGAAGTTAGTTTTTTCTTGGTTGGTATTCTTGATATTCACAACAACCGGTTTACTTTCAGACGAAGTGATTGTTGATTTCAGTCAGCTGTTATTTAGCTTGTAAACTTGCAATGAGTTAGTGCAGTTCCCAACACGTAGGCCTCCAGTAACTTTGGTGTCCTAAACAGCAAAAACGAAACCAAGTAAGAACTTATTGATATTGTAAACAATGCACCAAGATTAAGGCACTGTTGGAGGAGAGAAGAATAAAACCGAGATAAATGCATATTATAATTCCACTAAAGGTGGAATTGATACCATGGATCAAATGGCGCGTATGTACACCTACAAGAGGGGAACAAAGAGATGGCCTCTATCTGTATTTTACTCTCTCATCGACATTTGTGCTATCAATGCAACCACCATATTCATCCAGCAACATCCAAGATGTAATGAATAGAAACACATCAAACTGAAACTTTATCTTCTGCAAGCCAGGATGGAAATAGTGAAATTGCAGGTAGAAGAAAGAAGTGCCAACGCAAGAGGGTTACCTAACCAAATTGTTCAATCAATGGAGACTATTCTACCAGAGATAATCAAAGAAGTGACAACAGAAGCACGTCAGCCTCCTGCAGGGAAAGGTCGGTGCCATGTTTGTGTAAGAAAAGCTAAAACAAAGAAGCATATATACAACAATCTAAGTAAATCAAAACAGTATTGTGGACAGTGTCATAAATATGTGTGTAACACACATTCAGAAAAAATTGTGAAGTATGTTTCTTGCCTTGAAGTTGAGGACTCAGAGTAGTCTATTGTACATGAACACATCTCTATTTTGTATTGTAATATGTCAATATTTTATTCACTCAATCCAATATTTATAACAATTAATAACTTTTATAAATCGATGCCTTAATTAAAATACTGTGCGCCAGCCAGGCGCGCTGCGAAGATTGCGTAAGCTGGTCGGCGGGTTGCGTCAGCCGCCTTTATGGCGTGACATGCTGTTGCCTCCTTGAGCCTACCGGTTCTAGATGTACCCTTGTCCGGTTAATGGCTGACGCTACAGATCAGTTTGCAAATAAACAATTTATTTATGAAAATATACAGTACAGTCACCAACAAACTTTACATATTCACATACACCTTTTCCTTTAACCCAAATAAATACAGATTCGTTTACAGATATTTTCCTCCTGTTACGAGTATATAATGACAAAGAACAAGGAGAAACATATGCTGATTTACCAAAATCCTTATTAGCCAATTCAGAAATATGGTAAGTGCGAAAAGCAATAATGTCTGTATCAACAAAACTTTCAAGTCCAGGAACATTTGGTACTCCTCTACCACCACGAACAATGGCTACGGTAAACCATCCGTTACCATGACCAAATGAATCATTTATATCTATACTAAAATTAAGTCTGCAACTGACGAAAACAGCAGAACCATCCAGCAGCGCTTGTGCAGCGACAGACTTAACTGGAATACGATTCTTCTTGTCTCCAGCTGTTGTAGCAAATTCAATGTTCTCGATGGTCTTGTAGACTGACGGAAAATTATTTAATACTTGTAGGCTCGCCGAACCCCCCCCCCCCCCCTCCACTTAAGTATCCAAGTTAGAAAAAAAGGCTTGGGCGTCCTAGGGTTAATAGAGCGTCACCTGCTCCTTTTCTCTAAGGTCATGTTGACATGTCAACAAGTGCACTGGGGCTGGACAGGTGAGCGAGACTATGAATCACGATGACTGTTCACGGCACCTGGTGGCTATAGTTGGAATTGGACGGTGGTGCTGTGATGCATAGAAATCATGCACAGCATACTCTGTACATTAATCCTACTAAGTTTGGTACTCGTATGGTAACTGGTTTCCGTGCTATAACGTATTAAACAGGGAAAGTTTAATTATAACCACTCGGGACTATGGCCCTTCAAACAGTACATTTAGAGAAAGGGGATTAAAAAATGTTTTAAAACAGCGTTTCAAGTGAAACACGAACAGTTATTTTGCTTTTTACGTGGTCCCACAACTTGCTGCGAGGCGAATATGACGATTGCTGGAATGATATGCAAGACATCTCGTGTCGCTACCTGTGCGAACTGAAGAGGGAGAGAGAGGGACAGTATTCGCATAAATACATAAATGAATATGCAGAGGGATGCAGCTGGGTTTCTCACCTTCGCTTTCCACGCAGTCTGAACAGTACTGGAGTTAGGAAACCGGCCCCGGCAGTAACATCGACGCCTAACGCGACGTCAGCTCAACTCCCTGGGGCCGCGCGTCTGGGTACGTACCGCGCCCTGGACGCAGAGTTATGGACAGCAAAGAGCTCACTTTTCACATGGGATTTTTACCTCCAACGATCTTGGAATCTATCGAGTTCAGCGCAGCAGAATACGATTTGTGAAGTATCAAGAAATGTCCAAATGCGTGTGAAATCTCATGGGAATTAACTGCTAAGGTCATCAGTCCCTAAGCTTAAACACTGCTTAAGCTAAATTATCCTAGGGACAAACACACACACGCATGCCCGAGGGAGGACTCGAACCTCCACCGGGACGAGCCGCACAGTCCGTGACTGCAGCGCCTCGGACCGCTCGGCTAATCCCGCGCGGCTTTCAAGAAATGTTGTTGTTGCTGTTGCTGTCGCTACTGCTGCTATTGTTGCTCACGTCTTCAGACCGGAAACTGATGTAATGCAGTCCACTCTAGTCTTCTTGTGCGAGCCTCTTCAGCTAAGCATAACTACAACGGTCTCCGTCCATTTGATCCTGTTTACTGTATTCATCCTTTGTTCTCAGATTTACGATTCCTTGATGTGTCCTACCAAGGAGAGCTCTTCTCTTAGCTAAGCTGTGCCTTAAATTTCCTTCTCCCCAGTTCGATTCAGTTGATCCTCGTTACTTATTCAACCTCCCCTTCCACAAACGTGTGGTTCCTGAAGAGGGGCAGCAGCCTTTGCAGTAGTTGCAAGGGCAACAGTTTGGATGACTGACTGATCTGGCCTTGTAACAATAACCAAAATGGCTTTGCTGTGTTGGTACTGCGAAGGGCTGAATGCAAGGGGAAACTACGGTCGTAAATTTTCCAGAGGGCATGCAGCTTTACTGTATGATTAACTGATGATGGCGTCCTCTTGGGTAAAATATACCGGAGGTAAATTAGTCCCCCATTCGGATCTCCTGGCGGGGACTACCCAAGAGGATGTCGTTTTCGAAAGAAAACTGGCGTTCTACGGATCGGTGCGTGGAATGTCAGATCCCTTAAACGGGCAGGTAGGTTAGAAAATTTAAAAAGGGAAATGGATAGGTTAAAGTTAGATATAGTGGGAATTAGTGAAGTTCGGTGGCAGGAGGAACAAGACTTCTGGTAAGGTGACTACAGGGTTATAAACACAAAATCAAATAGGGGTAATGCAGGAGTAGGTTTAATAATGAATAGGAAAATAGGAATGCGGGTAAGCTACTACAAACAACAAAGCGAACGAATTATTGTGGCCAAGATAGATACGAAGCCCATACCTACTACAGTAGAACAAGTTGATATGCCAACTAGCTCTGCAGATGACGAAGAAATTGAACGAATGTATGATGAAATAAAATAAATTATTCAGATAGTGAAGGGAGACTAAAATTTAATAGTCATGGGTGACTGGAATTCGAGTGTAGGAAAAGGGAGAGAAGGAAACGTAGTAGGTGAATATGGATTGGGGCTAAGAAATGAAAGAGGAAGCCGCCTGGTAGAATTTTGCACTGAGCACAACATAATCATAGCTAACACTTGGTTTAAGATCCATGAAAGAAGGTTGTATACATGGAAGAACGCTGGAGATACTAAAGGGTATCATATAGATTATATAATGGTAAGACAGAGATTTAGGAACCAGGTTTTAAATTGTAAGACATTTCCAGGGGCAGATGTGGACTCTGACCACAATCTATTGGTTATGACCTGTAGATTAAAACTGAAGAAACTGCAAAAATGTGGAAATTTAAGGAGATGGGACCTGGATAAACTGACTAAACAAGAGGTTGTACAGAGTTTCAGGGAGAGCATAAGGGAACAATTGACAGGAATGGGGGAAAGAAATACAGTAGAAGAAGAATAGGTAGCTCTGAGGGAAGAAGTAGCGAATGCAGCAGAGGATCAAGTAGGTAAAAAGACGAGGGGTTGTAGAAATCCTTGGGTAACAGAAGAAATATTGAATTTAATTGATGAAAGGAGAAAATATAAAAATGCAGTAAATGAAGCAGGCAAAAAGGAATACAAACGTCCCAAAAATGAGATCGACAGGAAGTGCAAAATGGCTAAGCAGGGATGGCTAGAGGATAAGTGTAAGGATGTAGAGGCTTCTCTCACTAGGGGTAAGATAGATACTGCCTACAGGAAAATTAAAGTGACCTTTGGAGAAAAGAGAACCACTTGTATGAATATCAAGAGTACAGATGGAAACCCTGTTATAACCAAAGAAGGGAAAGCAGAAAGGTGGAAGGAATATATAGAGGGTCTATACAGGGGCAATGTTCTTGAGGACAATATTATGGAAATGGGAGAGGATGTAGATCAAGATGAAATGGGAGATACGATACTGCGTGAAGAGTTTGACAGAGCACTGAAAGACCTGAGTCGAAACAAGGCTCCGGAGTAGACAACATTCCATTAGAACTACTGACGGCCTTGGGAGAGCCAGTGCTGACAACACTCTACCATCTGGTGAGCAAGATGTATGAGACAGACGAAATAACATCAGACGTCAAGAAGAATATAATAATTCCAATCCCAAAGAAAGCAGGTGTTGACAGATGTGAAAATTACCGAACAATCAGTTTAATAAGCCACAGCTGCAAAATACTAACACGAATTCTTTACAGACGAATGGAAAAACTAGCAGAAGCCGACCTCGGGGAAGATCAGTTTGGATTCAGTAGAAATACTGGAACACGTGAGACAATACTGACCTTACGACTTATCTTAGAAGCTAGATCAAGGAAAGGCAAACCTACATTTCTAGCATTTGTAGACTTAGAGAAAGCTTTTGACAATGTTGACTGGAATACTCTCTTTCAAATTCTAAACGTGGCAGGGGTAAAATACAGGGAGCGAAAGGCTATTTACAATTTGTACAGATACCAGATGGCAATTATAAGAGTCGAGGGACATGAAAGAGAAGCAGTGGTTAGGAAGGGAGTAAGACAGGGTTGTATCTTCTCCCCGATGTTATTCAATCTGTATATTGAGCAAGCAGTGTAGGAAACAAAAGAAAAATTCGGAGTAGGTATTAAAATCCATGGAGAAGAAATAAAAATGTTGAGGTTCGCCTATGACATCGTAATTCTGTCAGAGACAGCAAAGGACTTAGAAGAGCAGTTGAATGGAATGGATACTGTCTTGAAAGGAGGATATAGGAATGTAGTCGAATTAAGTCGAGTGATGCTGAGGGAATTAGATTAGGAAATGAGACACTTAAAGTAGTAAATGAGTTTTGCTATTTGGGGAGCAAAATAACTGATGATGGTCGAAGTAGAGAGGATATAAAATGTAGACTGGCAATGGCAAGGAAAGTGTTTCTGAAGAAGAGAAATTTGTTAACATCGAGTATAGATTTAGGTGTCAGGAAGTCATTTCTGAAAGTATTTGTATGGAGTGTAGCCATGTATGGAAGTGAAACATGGACGATAAATAGTTTAGACAAGAAGAGAATAGAAGCTTTCGAAATGTGGTGCTACAGAAGAATGCTGAAGATTAGATGGGTAGATCACATAACTAATGAGGAAGTATTGAATAGGATTGGGGAGAAGAGAAGTTTGTGGCACAACTTGGCTAGAAGAAGGGATCGGTTAGTAGGACATGTTCTGAGGCATCAACGGATCACCAATTTAGTATTGGAGGGCAGTGTGGAGGGTAAAAATCGTAGAGGGAAACCAAGAGATGAATACACTAAGCAGATTCAGAAGGATGTAGGTTGCAGTGGGTACTGGGAGATGAAGAAGCTTGCACAGGATAGAGTAGCATGGAGAGCTGCATCAAACCAGTCTCTGGACTGAAGACCACAACAACAACAACTTCCATTCTTCACCATAGTCCAGTAGCACCATATTTCCTTATTCTGTTTGGATTGCTTAATGTCCACGTTTCACTTCCGTACAAAGGTGCATTTCAAATAAATACCTCCACGAAAGAGTTGGTGGTACTTAAATTTATATTCAGTATTAACAGATTTCTTTCTTTCAGAATTTGTTTTCTTACTGTTGCCAGTCTTCACATAATATCTTCCCTACTTTGGAAATCAGAAGCTATTTTGCTGCTAATATAGCAAAATTCATCTATTACTTTTAATGTCTCACTTCCTAAATGCTCAGCAGCGCCTCATTTACTTCGAATGCGCTTTACAGATTATCCCTTTTAATTTTAGACAGCTAAATATCTCGAAAACGAAGCATGATAGGAAAAAGTATTGTACGTGAAAAGTTAATTTTTTTAAAGGGACATGTACAGCTGACCACATCCCAACCAATCGTCCTCTGTGGGCGAGGTCAGCTTTGTATTTTCAAAAGGAAACACTCACTTTATTTCATATTCTGACTGTACGCCTAAGAAAACGTACGGTTTATTCAAGCCACTGTTTCCCGTTTGTCGTGGATGGCATTGCAATCGACAAGTATTGTTGTCAATTAAGAAGAGACGCATTTGATTCCACATTTCATTTACGATGTTTCAGAAGTTCATATTGATGATCAAACGTTACTTGAGTTGATAGTACAGGTAAAATAGTATGACTAGACATGGCCACATTTGAGAAGATTCAATAAAGACGTGTGTTTGCACTGGACCGTTATTTCCTCCCATGTAAATTGTCGAATTGACTGCTTCTGCACACTTCCCGCCTTTATTTGGTTGAGAGAACATCGACTGTGGTGTGCGCATCTAGTAGTTGAAAGACAGGTGCAAGACACGTCTGCTATTTCCTTAAATGTGAGAAACAACCTTAGCTGACATTATAAATTATAAGAGTGATTTGGAATCTGTTATATCACTGATATCGCTATTCTGAGAATGGAAATACATTTCCTCTACTTTTCTTTAGTTTTCATGTAAAGACCTTAAGATATCGTATAAGTGTCTAGTTACTCAGTGGTTTACAGCACACTGCACCTCGCTGAAGTATCGGGATTCTAGAGAAATAATTTCCAGTCTATATCTTCGGAATTATACCGTGCAAGTGATACTGCTATGCAAGTTACATTGTTATGTGCGTCATATCGAGAAGTATCGTGTAAATGGTATAATATTCTAGCAAACCACGTCAAAATACATGTCTTCTTGAAATCCCAGCGGCTGGAGATAGGTGTAGAATGCAAGCAAGAAAGCAGGTCGGGGCCAGAAACAGTGATGCTCTTGTGCCAAGTGCAACCGACCCAGCCTTTGTACAACAGTCTTTGTGGCATGTGTATGAGTGTCTGGTGGTCTAAACTGTGTTTCCCTTCGTGAGGGAGGTATAGATTCAGCACACCAACAGCCGTAAGGGGAATAAAAAAAATTTTTTGCATGGAAAATTATGTGCACTGTGGATATTGAGATTCCAGAACCACGGCCGTCATGAAGAGAGATTTCCAGTACATTGTTCGGTGTGAGACTGCGGCAGCAAACTTAATATTTAAGTCTAGTTACACTGATAAATATATTCCTGGTTCTCAATATTCTTGTGGGTCTGGAGATGACCGTATAAAGCACAGCAGCAAGCAAGCAGGTAGGGGGAGAAGCAGCATCTCAGCGGATGCCTTTGTTCCGAGCTGGGGCTTGCCTTGCTTCGTACACCGTTTCAGAGAATCCGAGAAAGCTTCTGGCTTATGACGATTTGGCTAATGGATTTCCCCCCCCCTGGACTGCTGAATAGTGAACTAATACCAAGTCTGCGTTGAGTCGGCATCGGTACCACGTGTGTCACATGTATACTCTGCTGTAATTTGAGAAGATTCATTACGACGAGTGTTTGTGCTGGGAGTATTCATAGTGTTCGACATCCTACCACTCAGCTCTTCCTTGAGTGTGGGGTCGTCCACAGCCAGTTGAGCTCCCTTTGCCTGACGTACTCTTCCTCACCTACAGCCAAGCAAGACAAACAGAAGCTAAACGATGTCAAAGTTAGCGTAAGAAGGGCTATGTGTGAAGCGTTCAGTAAATTCGAAAGTAAAATTCTATGTACCAACTTGACAGAAAATCCTAGGAAGTTCTGGTCTTACGTTAAATCAGTAAGTGGCTCGAAACATCATATCCAGACACTCTGGGATGATGATGGCATTGAAACAGAGGATGACACGCGTAAAGCTGAAGTGCTAAACACCTTTTTCCAAATCTGTTTCACAGAGGAAGACCGCACTGCAGTTCCTTCTCTAAATCATCGCACAAACGAAAAAATGTCTGACATCGAAATAAGTGTCCAAGGAATAGAAAAGCAAATAGAATCACTCAACAGAGGAAAGTCCACTGGACCTGACGGGATACCAATTCGATTCTACACAGAGTACTCGAAAGAACTTGCCCCTCTTCTAACAACCATGTACTGCAAGTCTCTAGAGGAACGGAAGGTTCCAAATGATTGGAAAAGAGCACAGGTAGTCCCAGTCAACAAGAAGGGTCGTCGAGCAGATGCGCAAAACTATAGACCTATATCTCTGACGTCGATCTGTTGTAGAATTTTAGGACATGTTTTTGGCTCGCGTTTCATGTCGTTTCTGGAATCTCAGAAACTACTCTGTAGGAAACAACATGGATTCCGGGAAAAGCGATCGTTTGAGACCCAACTCGCTTTATTTGTTCATGAGACCCAGAAAATATTAGATGCAGGCTTCCAGGTAGATGCTATTTTCCTTAACTTCCGGAAGGCGTTCGATACAGTTCCGCACTGTCGCCTGATAAACAAAGTAAGAGCCCACGGAATATCAGACCAGCTGTTTGGCTGGATTGAAGAGTTTTTAGCAAACAGAACACAGCATGTTGCTCTCAATGGAGAGATGTCTACAGACGTTAAAGTAACCTCTGGCGTGCCACATGGGAGTGTTATGAGACCATTGCTTTTCGCAATTTAAGGGTGTCCGAGCTATCTTATCCACCCAAAATATCTCTGGAACAATGACAGCTACTGTAAAACGACTTTCAACGGTATCAATTTAGGGCTGGGGCCCATGAATGTACATATTTGGAAATATTCTAAAACTAAAGTTTATGTGTTTTTAACACAAACTTTAGTTTTTTTTTTAATGGACCTCCAATATTTTTCGTCAGCAATCCATAGCATGACAAAGCACATACACAATGGCGTTGATTGCATCGCAATATTCCCATTACGTCCCGAGATATTAAGACGCGAAGTTGACGCTTGAAACACCCGACATGCGCTGCTAACGCACGTCCTGAGGCTCAGGCGAGAACCCCATGCTGCCCCTAATCGCGATGTGATTGACATGCGCAATCACACTTCCATACTTATCAAGAGGTCCGAAACGAATAATACGGTCTGTTGCCATCCTGCATTAACGTTGTACATTCCAACAGGTATTTATCCCATAAGCTAGGGGTGATGCGGTTCTGTAACATATCTGTGTACCGCAACGTTAGTCACAAAGTTAACTTGGCTTACCGTTAATTCCTTACTTAAAAGGTAATGCCGTTCAACTTTGAAACTTTACTTTACTGTAGATCTAGCGCAAGTGACAGTTCATCATTCACTCGTAATAGTAAAATTCATGTTGATGGTTTTAGTGAAACGAGCAAATGGACTAAAAGTTTTACCGTTGTTTAGGTAAAAATGTTTTAATTCGGGAAGTTCATAGACATAGAACATGAATGTATACATGTTTAACCAATTAGTTTCATTATCGCATAATTATCAATGTTATGTTTATCTATTGCGTTATATGACAAATTGTTGCAAAAAAATGTTTCTTAACATCACTGGGTAAAATGGCCCTTTGTAGAAACTTCCACTGTGATACCAGCACTACATACTAAACATAGCGTTCACATCTCATGCTCGAAGTGGTGCAAATTGGCTTGCATACATAGGGTCACTCTGCGGATGAAGGATGCCCTACTTCGTGCTACTGTTTCCTCTTTGATGGCTATACAAGCATCAGTAATGCGTTGCTTCGAGTCCTCTGGTGTTGTTGGTTCATGTTGGTAAACAGCATCCTTCACTGCTCCCCAAAGAAAATAATCCAGCGGTGTAATGTCCGGAAATCGGGCAAGCCACCTAACTGGGCCACCTCGTCCAATCCACCTACCAGGGAACTTACGGTTCAGAAGTCGTCGTGCTCGTAAGGCGTTATGTGCAGGGCATCCGTCATGCTGACACCACATGACCATTCTCCGGTTCAGAGGTACGGTGTCCAAGAGAGCAGGAAGATTGTGTCGTATAAATCTGGAGTATTGTGTGCCATTTTGGATGCCATTTGTAAAGAAAGGTCCGATAATGGTGTCTCCAACAATCCCACACCAAACATTAACTTTCCACGGATGTTAATGCTCTACCTGACGGAGCCATTTTGGATTGTCTGCGAACCAATAATGCAATTCCTTTGTTGGAGAAGGATGCCTCGTCGGTAAAGAGAACATCTGCAAGAAATTTGGATTAGTCAGAAGTTTTTTCTGATCCCACCGACAAAATGTTACCCTATTGCGGAAGTCATTTCCATGAAGATCCTGGTGTAAATGAACATGGTAAGGATGAAATTTATGAAGTTTAAGAATACGCTGTGCACTTTATTTCGACACACCAACTTCACGTTCAATTTGACGTGTGCTGATTTGAGGATTCACAACTATGGTAGCGAGCACAGCAACTTTAGCACGTTCATCTGTGAGTGTTCTAGGACGATGTCGAGGTCTTGGATTTAAGCTTCCCGTTTCACGTAGACGAGATGTGAGACGACCAAACATCCGGCGCGAAGGCGATGGCTTGTCAGGGAATCGTCTTCTGTTCAGTCGTTCTGCCTGAACAGCATTTCGTCCACCTACAACAGGGTACAGTACAGGTATGTAGAGTAGGGTAGAAAACAGACATAATAACTTAATAATCATAATGTTCGCTAACAGTACTATCAACAAACAAGCAATCTCATAACGTATTTCCCGTCAACGTACATTCTCCATAGATGAGCAGCATTTCTACAATATCTTCATTTGTCTACATTATACTGTACAGTATAAGTTCCACAAGACAACGTTTATTAACAATGTGTACTACCTCCGTGCCGTCACTAGATTCCTCTGATGCACGACTACACTGGCAAACGGTGTACTGCACGCCAAATCAACAACAAATGGGATGTTCGGAGGGTGGTGGAGTACAGGAGTTTGCATGGGTCGCAAATCATAAACAAGGCGAAGTGGTAACTGTGTCAGTAGTGGAAACTACGTTGGACGCTTGACTAGGTAGAGCCAGGCCCTGCGTGACAGGCACAATTGGTCATATAACGCATTAGATAAACCTTATTTTGGGTGTGCAGGATAAATAAAACAATCTGACGGGTGTACACCGATCAGTACTGGTTCATATTGAGTACGTAGATACGTAAAACGTGGAAGAAGGAAACCATTATGTGCCTATGAGAGTTGATGGCAGCAGACCGTATTATTCGTTTCGGACCTCTTGATAAGTATGGAGGTGTGATTACACATGTCTATCACATCGCGATTACGGGCAGCATGGGGTTTACGCCTGAGCCTCAGGACGTGCGCTAGCAGCGCATGTCGGGTGTTTCAAGCGTCAACTTTGCGTCTTAATATCTCGGGATGTAATGGGAATATTGCGATGTAATCAACGCCATTGTGTATGTGCTTCGTCATCCTATGGATTCCTGGAGGAAAAACACAGGACCATTAAAAAAACATAAGTTTGTGTTGAAAAACACATATGCTTTCGTTTTAGAATGTTTCCAAATATGTACATTCATGGGCCCCAGCCCTACATTGATACCGGTGAAAGACGTTTTCCAATAGCTGTTATTGTTCCAGAGATATTTGGGTGGACAAGATAGCTGGAACACCCTGTATATAGATGACCTAGTAGATAGTGTCGGAAGTTCCATGCGGCTTTTCGCGGATGATGCTGTAGTATTCAGAGAAGTTGCAGCATTAGAAAATTGTAGCAAAATGCAGGAAGATCTGCAGCGGATAGGCACTTGGTGCAGGGAGTGGGGATTGACTCTTAACGTAGACAAATGTAATTTATTGCGAATACATAGAAAGATGGATTCTTTATTGTATGATCGTATGATAGCGGAACAAACACAGGTAGCAGTTACTTCTGTAAAATATCTGGGAGTATGCGTGCGGAACGATTTGAAGTGGAATGATCATATAAAATTAATTGTTGGTAAGGCGGGTATCAGGTTGAGATTCATTGGGAGAGCCCTTAGAAAATGTAGTACATCAACAAAGGAGATGGCTTACAAAACACTCGTTCGACCTATACTTGAGTATATCTCATCGGTGTGGGATCCGTACCAGATCGGTTTGACGGAGGAGATAGACAAGGGTTATTTGGTCAGCCTGATAGCTTTACGTAGATGTTTAGCAAACTCAAGTGGCAGACTCTGCGAGAGAGGCGCTAAGCTGTCCAAGTTTCGAGAGCGTGCGTTTCTGGATGAGGTATGGAATATATTGCATCCCCCTACTGATACCTCCCGAGGAGATCACGAATGTAAAATTAGAGAGATTCGAGCGGGCACGGAGGCTTTCCAGCAGTCGTTCTTCCCGCGAACCATACCCGACTGGAACAGGAAAGGGAGGTAATGACAGAGGCACGTAAAGTGCCCTCCGCCACACACGGTTTGGTGGCTTGCGGAGTATAATTATAGATGTAGATGGAGGCAAGGTATCTAGAGAAAGTTCTGAGTAAGTGTTTGAAACCAAGTTGAAGCAGACCATCCATCTCTGACGGGGATGCTGTCCGACATGGTGCCATTAGGAGACCTGCACACTGCACCCCTCTGAAGTATCGGGTTTCTAGAGAAATACTTGCCAGTCTACAGCTTCGAAATTACACGGTGCAAGCGAAACTGCTATGCAACTTATATTATTATGTGCGTCATGTCGAGAAGTATGCAGTAAATGGTATAATATTCTGGCAAACGATGTCAAAATACATGTTTTCTTGAAATCCCAGCGGCTGGAGATAGGTGTAGAATGCAAGCAAGGAAGGAGGTCGGAGGCAGAAAGAGTGATGCTTTTGTGCCAAGGGGAACTGACCCAGCCTTTGCACAACAGTCTTTTTGGTATGTGTATGAGTGTCTACTTGTCGCTACTGTGTGTCCTTTAGTGAGGGAGATGTAGATTCAGCACACCAAGAGCCGTAAGGGGAATGAAAGTGGTTTTTACTTGGAAAATTATGTTCACTGTAGATACTAAGATTCTAGAACCAAGAACGTCATGAAAAGACGTTTCCAGTACATTGCTCGGCGTCAGACTGCGGCAACAATCCTAATATTTAATTTTAGTTACACTGATAAATATATGCTTGGTTTCCAATATTGTTGTGAGTCTGGCGATGGCCGTAGAAAGCCCCACAGGAAGAAAGCAGGTCGGGGGAGAAGCAGCATCTCAGCGGATGCCTTTGTTCCGAGCTCGGGCTTGCCCATGTTTCGTATACCAGGTCAGAGAATCCGAGAAAGCTTTTGGTTTATTCGGCTCGTGGCTTCTCCCTGGACGGGTGAATAGTGAACTAATACTAAGTTTGCATTGAGTCGCCATCGGGACCGTGTGCGTCACGTATATGCTGTTTTTGTGGTCTTCAGTCCAGTCCAGGTTTGATGCAGCTCTCCATGCTACTCTATCCTGTGCAAACTGCTTCATCTCCCAGTACCTACTGCAACCTACATCCTTCTGAATCTGTTTAGTGTATTCATCTCTTGGTCTCCCTCTATGATTTATACCCTCCACGCTGCCCTCCAATACTAAATTGGTGATCCCTTGATGCCTCAGAATATGCCCTACCAACCGATCCCTTCTTCTAGTCAAGTTGTGCCACAAATTTCTCTTCTCTCTAATTCTATTCAATACCTGATCATTAGTTATGTGATCTATCCATCTAATCTTTAGCATTCTTCTGTGCACCACATTTCGAAAGCTTCTATTCTCTTCTTGTCTAAACTACTAATGGACCACGTTTCACTTCCATACATGGCTACACTCCATACAAATACTTTCAGAAACGACTTCCTGACAGTTAAATCCATACTCTATGATAAGAAACTCCCCTTCTTCAGAAATTCTTTTCTTGCCATTGCTAGTCTACATTTTATATCCTCCCTACTTCGACAATCATCAGTTATTTTGCTCCCCAAATAGCGAAACTCCTTTACTACTTTAAGTGTCTCATTTCCTAATCTAATTCCCTCAGCATGACCCGACTTAATTCGACTACAGTCCATTATCCTCGTTTTGCTTTTGTTGATGCTCATCTTATATCTTCCTTTCAAGACACTGTCCAACCGCTAAACTGTTCTTCCAGGTCCTTTGCTGTCTGTGACAGAATTCCAATGCCATCGGTGAACCTCAAAGTTTTTATTTCTTCTCCATGGATTTTAATTCCTACTCCGAATTTTTCTTTTGTTTCCTTTACTGCTTGCTCAATATACAAATTGAATAACATCGGGGAGAGGCTACAGCCCTGTCTCACTCCCTTCCCAACCAATGCTTCCCTTTCATGACCCTCGACTCTTATAACTGCCATCTCGTTTCTGTATCAACTGTCAATAGCCTTTCGCTACCTGTATTTTACACCTGCCACCTTCAGCCTTTGAGATTATTCCAGTCAACATTGTCAAAAGCTTTTTATAAATCTACAAATTCTAGAAACGTAGGTTTGCCTTTCCTTAATCTATCTTCTAAGATAATCCGTGTTCCAACATTTATACGGAATATAAACTGACCTGCCCCGAGGTCGGCTTATACCAGTTATCGATTCGTCTGTAAGTAATTCGTGTTAGTATTTTGCAGCCGTGGCTTATTAAACTGATATTTCGGTAATTTTGACATCTGTCAACACCTGCTTTCTTTGGGGTTGGAATTATTACATTCTTCTTGAGTCAAATGTATACTCTGCGGAAATTTGAGAAAATTCATTTCGACAAGTGTTTGCGCTGGGAGTACTGATAGCGTTCTAAATCCTACTATTCAGGTTCTCGTCGAGTGTAGAGTCGTCCACGGCCATCTGGCCTCTCTCGGAGTGACGTGCTCTTCCTCACTTGCAGTCATGCACCGCATTTATTGTGGCAGTTCCCTCTATCGGTGCTGCTCAGTGCCACTGTGAGTTCATGGGATGTATTTGACGATCGGTAGACCACCTTTCGGCGTTTAACGATCACTTCTAAGAAAGTAAGTGTTCAAGTACAAGTTGAAGCAGATCATCCATCTCTGGCGGGGATGTTGTCACCCATGCGCCACTGTGCCACTATTACAACTCCAAACCAGTAGCTGTAGGACACCGAAAATTCCCACCATTTTTCTCTCTTCTGTAGGACAGTGCTTTGAATTCTGTTTGCGTAATTGTTCTGATTTCCGCCGTCTGTCCTTTGACAGTGCTCTCTTCCCAAACAACAATAATGCTTTTATGATTAAAGGTGCTTACGCGAGCAGGTACAGACATGATTAAGACTTTTTTATGGTTTGAGACTTATTTTGAATGCAGGACGTCATGATTTTCAGAAAGGGAACACATGACGTCTCTTTAGGACCATCAGGAAGAATGCAATCGGTGTTATTCTGGGCTATTTTCGTAAAAAGATCCTCTTAGGACAAGAATTTCCATGCAGACAAGCTGATACATCACAAAAGCTCCTACAACAACAACAAAAGCGACCAGTAACTATTTCTGCGACACTTTAAGATTTCTGGGAGGGGACTGATATGTAATGGACAGGCTGTCCCGTTAGTATCACTAGGAAGAATGCATAGTTTGTTATTCTGGGGAGCACAGCAAAAGGTTCTATAACGCATCCAGAGGGAGACTTGGTTGCTATTTCCATAGACATGTGACGCCAGTATAACACAGACAACCTTTTAACTGCACCTTCGAGTGTGAGCCATTCTGCAAACACCTCGCTGAGGTTGATACGCTATGCGAACATCTAGCTGGACCGTAGTTACAAAGGCTATGCGTCATCGCACCAGTGAAGATGCCTTTGTAGACACGTGTTTTGAAAAGTATTTCTCAGGTGTCATGTATGAAAGGGATGGCGCCGCTTCATACTTGCTGAAGCCAAATTGACACCTGCGCGTTGTTCAGCAGCTGACGGCTGTGTCATCGCTCTGCGGGGACCGCCGGTGCATCCCGCCTGCTGGGAGCTTGTGCAGTTTCGTTCTGTGTGGTCCAGTAGAGAGGAGATGGCGGGCGGTGCGTGCTTCGCGATCGGGAGATTTTTAACAGTGTAATTACGTGTGATGTATGTTTCATGACAGTATTCCTTTCGTGATTGGAATACAAAGAAAAGCGATCGTTTTAATTACATCTTACTAGACCTTCATCGTTCCAAACAGCAGAGATTGATGAGAACGAGAAAATCAACCCCCCCCCCCCCCAAAAAACAGACTTTTTTTTATAAATAAACAATATACCCTTGAAATTTTCTCTTTCTGAGATCCTTCCTCTCTACAGCAGCCTTCAGTTTCCAGGTATAGGAGGGTAGGAGGTGTTTGGGGGGGGGGGGGGGGGGGTGGTCAGGGGGTTGGGGGCTGAGGATGCGAAGAGGGGGGGCAGGATCGAGTTCCTGAAAAATTCTTTAAATAAGTGAATAAGCTATATCCCATGTACTGTCTTGAATCCCTAAATAGTTTAAATAAACAATACTCCACACTTTACCTAAATTGTTTAAACAAATTTCCAAACACTGAAATTGATTTCCAGACAAATTCGTTAACCAAATAAACAAACTATATTCCATACACTGCTATACATAATTAAACAATGCTCTGTAGATTGTCTAAATTGTTGAAACGACATTCCATACACTACAATCGAATTCCCTCCAAATGATCTATCAACTGAGTCTTTTCCCCGTCAATTTTCTTAAGGGGTGCGGGAGAGGGGATGGGGAGGGTCAGGGTTTTACCAGAGTGGAAGGGGTTCATTAATTGATCAATTTAATTAAGTAGTCATCCAAATCAATAAGAGTCAGAGTGGGCTATTCGAAGGTTAAACACCCGCCAATCAAAAGAGAACAATAGGTTAATGGCCTATCAATTAAAGGAGAACAATAGGTTTGCCCCTGATGTGCTGATGCTGTCCTTGTCCTACTTATTGCAGCACTAGCCACAGTGGCTCATATTCCACCAGCAGGTACCCAATACGTATCACGGCAGTCTGGAATTGCTTACCCAAGTGTTTGGTCTATCCTGCACCCTCACAAATACCGTCCCTACCATATCTGCATGTATCAAGAAATTTATGAGTATGATTTTCAAATTCAGTAAGTTTTTGCAGTTGGGCACATAAACAGAGAGACTCGGAATTCTCTTATCAGATAATGTTCTCTGATGAGTCAACATTTATATATCAACATTTATATATCAAAATGACACGCATTATTGGAGTGTGAAACGCCCACACGGGATACGTGAGGTTGCTCATCATCGAGCTTGGTCTCTTAAGGTTTGCTGCAGTTTTACAGGTAAAAAATTAATCCGCCCCTTGTTGTAAAAGGCATATGGAGCGAAAAAAATATCGTAATGTATTGCAGGAGGTGCTACCTGTTCTGTTGGAAAATGTACCCCTCATAGTGAGACAGAGCATGTGTTGAAATATGATGGTTGTCCGACAAGAGCCGAAGTATCACTGAATCGCGATTTCAATAGTCGCTAGATCGGTAGAGGTGGTCCGGTCACGTGGCCTGCCAGATCAATCGACCTTTCTTCAACAGATGTTTTTTCTTATGGGGATACCTAAAGACAAATTGTATGCAGAAATACCATCGACTTCACAGTACATGATGGAACATATCAGAAATGCTTGCACAAACATTCCACCAGGCATGCTTTTCAGTTGTGCAGATGCATTCCAGCATGACGTAGTAAATGTAAGAAATGGAAGGTCGTTTGTTTCAGCATTTATTGTTAATTACTCTTATGGTGACAGGCAAAGGGATTCACCGAAATTAAGCACCCTAGTGATGAGAGGCAAGAGGACTCACCGCTATCAAGGATCCAAATGAGAACAGAAAACTATTAAGCCACGCTGTTGTTCCAGCATTATGTCCGACGCAGTTTCTAACAAGACATTAAAACGGCTAAATATATTGTACTGCACAATCAAATTTGCAATACTGAAGCAAATTTCCAACATCAACATCAACCGTTACAACATAAAGGTTTACATTTATATCGTAAATGAGGTATAAAATCAAATGCGGCGGTTCGTAATTTCAAAAGTCAGGAACACCTGATATTTGTCGATCACAGCGCCATCAACCAGTAGCCATCAACCAGTTTGAACGTGACCAGCCATAACAAAGACCAATGTGAACTTTTCTAATCTTAAGTTTCCTTTTTTTTTGTAGGGTGCGTCGTTTTCCAGAGGTTTAGTTGTCTCAAGATAAGACAAACACGCTCTTCTTGTATATTACACTTGTTTTGCTTTTGTTGATGTTCTTATCTTATAACCTCTTTTCAAGGCACTATCCACTCCGTTCATCTGCTCACCCAAGTCGCTATCTGCGACAGAATTACAATGTCATCAGCAAATCTCAAAGTTTTTGTTTCTTCACGTTTAACTTCCACACCATTTAAAAGTTTTTCTTTGGCTCCATTCCTGCTGGCTGAATATCAATATACACATGAAATAATTTCAGGGAGAGGCTACAACCTTTTATTACTTATTTTTCAACCAGTCGTTCGCTTTCATGTCCTTCAGAACTCGTAACTGCTGTCCAGTTTCTGTACAAGTCGTAAATATCTTTCGTTCCGAATAATTAACTTTATTCAATGGATTAGAACTTATATTCTATCGAGTTGCGGACACAGGTAGCCTTCATAGAGGTAGGAAGAAGAGCTGCTCAATAGGAGACGTGCTAGATTTCATATTTGTAACAGTAACGTAACTAGGGCACTACCAAACTAGGTTGCCCAGTGGTGAGAAATGGTAGATACCAACGACAGAGAACGAACTTACGACTATAAGTAAATCTGTAAGTGATAATTGATTATTTCCTTCTTAAGAGGAATTTTATATAAACACTGGAAGAACCTTGAGCAATGACCGACAAAAAAGTTGATGGGTAAGACAAAGACTGCAAGACGAGGAACGTTTTTCGCTATGGAGATTCCAGCCCTGATAACAACCCAGTGCAACCCTCAGATATGGCAGTTGGTGCTCCCATCCTCATATCAGTTGGGTAAGCTTATTGCAGATGGGCACACGACATATCATGATTGAAGAATAATAAGAAAATATTATGTAGAACAGCCCTGATTGTATAAAAATATTTTTATTCAGACGTTGTCACACGTCATTACACGACAAAGTGAATGACGTGTTCGTGAGAATATTGTACGACCCAGTGAAAAAAAAAAAACTGCCAACCCACCGCTATGTGCACCTATTGATGTTCGATATACAAAAATATTTGCACTTAAATCATTTACAACTGTATTTTGACAGACCTGTAATTAGTCATTACTGTTCGGAGTACAAGTCATTCTCTAGACTGTGGAGTAATTCAACAAACTAACTGGCATACTATGTTTTCAAATTAATAAACAAAGCCACGCCATAACGACCCTAATCTCTTAAATACAACAACCCTTGCAAAGTCCTATTAAAAATGTTTGGTCATAAAATATTGTACCTAACTATTTTGCTGGGTGTTCATAGTAGGCGTAAAGTGACAATCTTGTAGTGTAGAGGTGCTATTGCGTGTGTAGCGGCAAGGACTCGACAACCACGGACTTTATGTGGTGGGTTATGTACAACAACTACTGGCGCGGAACACTGTCAGTGTTGTCTGAGCTGATGTGCCAACGTCAGGTTTTCCATCCTTGTTGTATGGTTTAATGTTGTTCTGTTTGTGTTGTTTGAATCTCTAGCAAGCTTTGGGTTGTTCTCTCTCTCTCTCTCTCTCTCTCTCTCTCTCTCTCTCTCTCTCTCTCTCTCTCTCTCTCTCTCTGTCTCTCTATACTGATTGCTGTTATAGTGTTCTATGGTGACGTTTTACGTTCTTCTGTGGGAACGTGAGTCCAGAAGTTATACATGTGTGATGGTTCTTGTTGATATCTATTTCCTGGCCCACATGCGCAATAAAAGCAAGGGGTCTGCCCGTTAATAGCAGTACCTGTGAAAGTCTTTTATGCCTTATGGACGCTGGTAAAAAACATCAGGAAATGTATTTACGGTTTTGCCACATAAAATATGAGCAGCAAACTGATGATTTTGTAAGCAGTGATTAAGCACTGTCTGCGAGTCCATTTTACGTGAGCTGCTCGTGCTCTATACAATTTAATTAGAAGCACTAGGATAAGAACTTTCTTTGTGCCTCAGCAAAAAAACTATGGGACTTAACTTCTGAGGTCATCTGCCCCCTATAACTTAGAACTACTTAAACCTAACTAACCTAAGTACAGCACACACATCCACGCCCGAGGCAGGATTCGAACCTGCGACCGTAGCAGTCGCGAGGCTCCAGACTGTAGCGCCTCGAACCGCTCGGCCACTCCTCAGCAGGATTCCCCCTTAATTAAGTTTAAATGTGGTGCACCAGAGTCCCTGGAGCTACTACACTTGTTAGATATCTGGCATAAGGAACATATGAAAACCTAAGGTCTCTTATGTTGGTCTGCATTAGAATAAATCTACCTTCAGATGAGCTAAGCTGTTTAAATTGCTCTGTGATGATTGGCGACCATGGTTCATTAATTGATCTAGGCGCTCTAGATGTTAAACAGTGAAAGTAATTATCAAAACTTGAATGTGGCTTATCACATTATTTAAGTTCAGTCTTTTGATTAATAATAACACCTACGATCAGTTTTGAAATTTCTTTCTTCTTAAAATGACAATCGATAGATTTTAGAGAGTGTTTAAATGTTTTACTTCTTGAATGCTATGCAATTTTGTTAATACCGCATAATCAAATTTTAATCTTTAGTTTAAGGTAGCATTTGGAATCAGTTTTAAAATCATTTATTACACGAGAATCTTTGGCTTTTGGAAAGTATTTAGGGCTATATGTTTTTATTAATGTTGCAAAAAAATGGCTCTGAGCACTATGGGACTCAACATCTTAGGTCATAAGTCCCCTAGAACTTAGAACTACTTAAACGTAACTAACCTAAGGACATCTCACACATCCATGCCCGAGGCAGGATTCGAAACTGCGAATTAATATTGCATTTATGTAACTTTGATCACAGCATACCGTCCGAACGTTCTTGACGTCCCATTTTTCTATCATTCCGTGCTGATCTCAAATAGTGTGGTGACTACCGTATGTAAGAGGCTGTGGCTCGGTCATGGTTCTTAGACCAAAGTGAGTTACATGTCCACAGCCATTACTGGAGGATATGTCTTGCCCGCTATAGTCTTACAAACTGATGGCCCGTCAGGCTGGACAGAATCTCCACTGCAGCCTGAAGATTAATTGATCCTGTCGTACATAAATATTTCCATAAACGATATTTACTTCAAGCTTGTCAGTCCTCTATCCCCAACCTCTTAAATTTTGGTTCAATTTGATTCCAAAGCCAGTCAGTAGACTTAAACGTCGACCAGAAAATATCATTTATTCTTATGTACACTGCCCCCTAGATAGAGTACTTTCCCCTACCGTAGTATTTTCAGTCTGGTCAATACCATTCTGGAATATTTTGTCCTAGAATCATTAAAATCTGGGTGGAACAATTTATATTCCTGTTACTGTTTCTTCTCAGTTATACTCAGTTTTTAACTTTACCACTAACATGCTTTCACCCTGGACATAACTTCTTTAATGTTGTCATCTTCTATGAATTCTCTAATCAATAGTCATCCTCTTGTCCTGTTTCCTCTGTTCATCTATCGTCGATATTTATATCGCTTTTAATATTCACATCTTTTCAACACAGTGCTGTTCCTCAAAATTCCGCCTAACCACTCTCACACGTGGCGCACTGATTGTACTAACATTACTCATATCATTTGAAAATGAACGCGAGATCAAATTGTAAGACTTCTCGTTCTCGGCACTACAACTTGCACTAAATACCCACCTCCCAGAGAACGTGATCCTGGCAGATTAAGGCATACTTAATGGGCCGTCACACGTTCAATAATGTTGTCAAACTGTCACTAAATTGACCGTCGTTGGGCATGCATTGACATACTGTCAGTACTAGAAATATTGACGAGCAGCACTGAGGATACCAAAAACACTCTTAGATTATCAGTAAGTACTGACTGTGTGAGGTTGAGAATTGAAGCTTGACAATATTCGACGTTCACATGTTAACACAGCTGTTTGAATCAGCCTTATGGCTTTAATTGGGGTGAAAAAAGTCGTGGGATACCACTTAATATCACACAGGGCCTCCTTTTGCCCGGTGTAGTGTAATAATTCGACATGGCATGGAATCAACAAATTCGAAGTCCCCTGCAGTAATATTAAGCCATTGTGTCTCTATAGCCGTTTATAACTGCAAAAATGTTGAAGCTGCAGGATTTTGCTCATGAACTGACCTCTCGATTATGTCCCATAAGTGTTCGATGGGATTCATGTCACGAGATCTGTGTAGCCAAATACGTTTTCGAATTGTCCAGAGTTTTCTTCAAACCGATCTAGAACGATTGTGGCTCGGTGACATGTTTAAAAACATGAAGTCCGTCAATGGCTGCCAATTGTCTCCAGGTAGCCGAAGATAACCATTTCCAGTCAATTATCAGTTCAACTGGACCAGAGGACTCAGTCCATTCCACGTAAACAGTTTGCACAGTGTTTTGTTGACAACTTGGTCTATTGGTTCGTGGGGTAGGGGCTACGTTTTAATCCTAACATCAGTTTTTACCTATTGAAATCGGGATTTATCTAACCAGGCCACGGTTTTCCAGTCGTCTAGCTTTCAACTCTTATGGTTAAGACTTTACTAGAGGCGCTGCAGGCGACGTCGTGGTCTTAGCGCTCACGTCAATAGTCTGCTATCATTGTCAATTAACGCCATATTTCGTCACACTCTCCTAAGAGACAGGTTCATCGTACGTCCCACATTGATTTCTGCGGTAATTTTACGTAGTGTTGGCTTTCTGTTAGCATTGACAACTCTACGCAAACGCCGCCGCTCTCGGTCATTAAGTAAAGACCATCCGCCATTGCGTTGTCCGTGGTGACAGGTAGTAGCGAAACAAGAAGCTCGCGGTAAGAGCAAGAGTGTAACAAAATCCAAGTACACGCCACTCACAATTAAACCAAAAAAGCGTGTCTCCACAAGACAACCAGGTACGACAACGACACTAACTTGAACAACCAATACCAGATCTACGGTGTAACAAAAACCCATCTAACTCGACATAAAGTAACAGTGATCATTTCGTAACCGGGTATCAGCATTTTGCATTATCGAAACGTGTAATACAGTAAAAGAATCATGCTGAATCAGCAGTTGCAAAAGCTGGCGTTGAGCGATGTGGTCAAGGACACCACCAATTTACTTTTTGTCCTGTTATGACTGACCCACACAATGCTACTACTGCGATCAAACCAGAATTTCTAACGGGTACAAAGTCACAGAGCCGACGCATTATTCCTCAGTTCCACTATGTGCCACATATCGGCCATTAGAGAGAGTTCACTCGCATCCTAGCGGCTAGCTGCGAATCAGCAGTCCCCGATTCCAGCGCCATCAAACAGACGGGATGTTTAGTACATCCGTGGTTTAGTACAGATAAATTTTCCTTCTGAACACTGTGAAAGCTGGATTTGGCTTCTTGCTGTATTATTGGCAACGTGTCTTCGCACACGTGGAGAAATTCAAGGTAGCTAAATTTTCTGTTTCTTGTGTTAACTCGTACGCTGATTATTTCTGCTCCTGGCCAAGTTTCCTATAACAACAATTGCCGGAACACTCTGTAGTACATCTCTCTTTACGTCTGTTACGAAGTCCTACACAAAAAATATATTAAAGTTATTTTGAGGATATTTCAATTTTTCAGTTACAGCGTTTTATGGTGAGTAAAATTCTGTATGTTTTTAAACGTTACATAACGTGTGGACGGTTAAGCCTTACTTCTTTGGTCGTGTACTATCCTCTATCTTGAAGCGGAACGAAGTATTCTATGACGGAACATGTGATATTTTCAGATGAATTGAGTTTCTTTAATATCTTAACAGCTTTACCTGTCTTGAAAAATTGAATTTTGTGTTCGTTCTAAATAACTTGAGTTTCAAAACGTATTTAACTTGTAACTGGTTTTTGACAATACTTCTGCTTAATTTCAATTCACTTACAGATAATTGATGTGTGGTACAGGAATAATGCCACAGATAGACGACTAATTAAAGTATTGAAATGATTTTCTTGATTGCAACACTTTTAAATTTCAGTAGAACATTTATCCCTGAGCAACTGAATTTTCCCTCATCCTCTGAGACCTTATTCTTCCGTCAGACGTATAAAATACTGCGTAAAAGGCATTTCTAAAATGATGATGAGATGATTTTTCAAATCAAAATTATTTTATTTTTCTCAGTTTTTGTTAAAATCTTCTAAAAGGACTTCATGAAACCGCATTAGCTTTTGATAGTCCTTTATTCCAAGGTTATGTACGACTGAATCCGTAATGATGTAATGGAATTTTCTGGTGAAAAATCTACAAACACATATAATATGGATTAGGCGCACATTAATAATGCAAGAAATGTGGGGTACGTAAATGAGAAAATGACGAAGTAAACAGTCCCATACCTTATTTAACATTAGGTCACCGAAATGTTACTTTCCCCTAACGTTCGGATGGCATTTGTCTTTGTCATCCATTAAAAAGGGATTTTAACTAATCGAAAGAAAGGAACACAAGAATTAGTGGCTTCAGGCCGGTAACTGAACACTGTAAGTCGCATCTGTAGATCTAAAAAAGCGGCTTAGCGCAAGAAACCTGTAAAACTAAGGGGAAACTATGTTACGGTAAAGGAGAGAGGAGATGAGCGACCAGTCGTGCAAACCTGGTGAAAGCAGGAAAAAGCCACATTCAGTGGCTGTGGTTATGTCTCCAAGAGGAAGGTTTTACCAGTGCATGAAGGTGTAGACACGGCAGTGTGTTGGAGAAGATTGATTTTCTTGATGCAACGCGGTAGGGTAAATGTGAAGTACGTAAACATGTCGACAGAGGCAGCGAGAGTGGCGAGGAAGTAACACTGGCACTTTTTTTCTTAAAACGAAAGTTGAGAGTCGTTAAATAAACAGGAGTGTTTAAATATAAGAAATAAATCTTGAATGATATATCAACAAAACCATGTATATAATATGACGTAATTACGGGAATACTCTCAGAATTGCTAAGATAAAATTATTTTAAAGCTTTTCCGATGCGATTTCCGGTGCTTAGTTACGAGACCTATAACCTCTAACTTTTGGTTTCATTTCTCGTTTACTCAACATCCACCTGAACTGGGAATGCTAAAGACGAGTACCATTAGAACGTTAGGAGACCTACTATTTCAGTGGCCTCCCTCTTTGCGGACATTTTTAGCATTATAATCATGCTCCTCCTCCACATTGTACGTTTTTGTAGACTTTTTCACGTGAGTGTGCCATTACAATATCGCAGAACCGGTCCAGTTTAACCTTGGTATGAAGGATTATCAGCAGCTAATTCGGTTTCGAGAAGATTGTAAAAAATTTTTAAACAGGCGCCAACTTTGCTATGGATTCCCCCATTGTGAAATTATGTTTCCTGAAGAGTTAAATTCAGATTTCTACAACTGAAGTCTTCGACAAATAATCCATCGTCGGGAAAAAGGCGTCACAATGAATATATAGGGACATCATCAATCAAATTCAACCTCTCACGTTAATTATTTCAAGATGACAATTAAAACTTTACGTTTACCCTCTTGCGTGACAGTAGAGTGTAGTAACAGGCGTTGTGCCCCGCTGGTTGGCGCTTCCCCCGTGCAGCGCCGCCTGCGCTTTGCCGCCGTCTGGCCGCGAACCACAAGGCTCGCCCGGGGCACGCATTGTTAGGCGGGCCGGCGTGCAAACCAGGGGCAGCTATCTGCGCGGGCACAGGCGCCGACCTGTGTCAACCGCCGCGCTGGCGATCCGCAGATTGGTTACATAATTCAACGGCCGCAGCCGGGTCCGTGGCCAACCCCCGCATATCTGAGCAGCCGCCAGGCTCCGGGGGGCGGCGGGGCCGGCGGACAGGCTCCTTGCCTTGCAGATACCGCCCCCATCCTCCATAATCACTCCGGAATCGCCCAAGGGCAACATTCTCCTGTCCCTGTCCCCCTACATTATCATTCTGATAAGGTAAGTAGCAGAGCCCTCGTACAAGAGACGTCCTGCAACTGTGGTGACAACTCTGACATGCGACACTTTAAATGTAAATGCCCAGAAACGTCAACTAGTTAGAACAGACCTGCTCCTTTGCTTGACAGACACGGTAGGTAGAAACTGCAGCCCTTTTGACGTCCGGTATTCCTCTGATGAATAAACATTCTCATAAACTTTAAAGAACCGCATGCAAGCCGTTATTCACTTCCATTATTAATAACAAACTTTTTCCACGTTTTTATGCACGACGAGCAGTAGGTCTGTGGATGGTCAATTTTTTGTCATATTAAAAAGAGACAGAATTAGTCGATGGTAATATCTGACGAAGGGAGAAGACGAAAGGATATTAAACACCGACTGACAATAGCAAGTAAAGCGTTCCTGAAAAGGAGAAATTTGCTATCATCGAGCATATATTTTAATTTTAGGCTTTCCTGAATATATTTTTACGGAAGTGAAAGCTTTTGAAATGTGATCCTGGATAAGGATGCTGCATATTAAACAGGTAGCAAGAATAATTAATAAGGAGGTACCAAATTTAATCAGGGAGAAAAGAAATTCGTTCACAATTTCACTAAAAGCAATAGTCTTTTTTGGTAATGGAGGAAAGTATGGAGGGTTAAAGGTGGGGAGGGAGATCAAAGCTTGAATATAGTAAGGAGGTTCATATGGGCATAAGTTGCAGTATTTATGCAGAAATGACTTGTAAATGGTAGACTAGCGTGAAGGGATTCGCCACACCAGTCTTCAGACTGAATATCACAATAAAAATAACAGAGAAAGTAGAAAACAAAGATTCAGAACGTGTCATACCACATTTATTTTTTAGGGAATTAAGCTATGAATTGATACCAAAAAAAAATCCCTGCCTTAGGTTTATGTGCTTGTCCCAAGACGACAGTGGGATGGATATTATCTAATATTATTCCCTCTATACTGGAGTAATTCTACGTCAGTGTAATTTTTAACGGGAGTCCACTGTCTTAACGAAGACGTCATCTCATTCGGTGTTCCCAACATAAACATTATGAAACCTCTATCCACAGAGACGTTAGTTAGGTATAGCAACCCTTTCACACCTCATACCTGAGCAAGACATCTTTGGCACGACAGGGGTAGCTGGTAGTATATCTGGACATTTGTCGGAGCATCCACCAAGCAAATCTCACCAAGATAGAATATGTTCACTACCCCCATTTCACTAGAATTAGAGAGTACCTTCCACGGCAATTAACACTCGGTGTGCAGTAAAAGAAGAACCAGAATTCCATGACGCATTGTTTATAACTTAAGAGTAACCAACAAAGTTTTGATAAATCGGAAAGTTCTTACAGCAACCTTCAATGAGATGTAATGGCTAATGGTTCTTATCCTGTTGCTCCTAAGCCTGAATGTTGAGTATTTTTCACGTACATCTGTTATTCACGTGCGGGTTTGCTGGTACAAGGTCAGTGCCACCTTCCCTGTCCACTGTGACTGCGAGACCTCCGTTATCATCCTCCAGTCCACAAGAAACATAGAAAAAGGAGACAGAAAATCACACCATGCATTATCCTAAAAATATACATTTTATGGGAAAAGTGATACAAGTTTACTGAACATTTTTAGGATGATAATCAATGATTCAGATATTGTGGGATGGTGGATATCCTTAACAAGAGATAAGAAACGGCTTTCTTATGATAAGCATGGCTTCCATTGCCAATTTGAAATGTCGTACTAACGACATGTGTGATGTGCATTACAGTGGATAGGCTATACTTGTGATACTGCTTTCGGGCCGGCCGCTGTGGTCTCGCGGTTCTAGGCGCGCAGTCCGGAACCGCGCGACTGCTACGGTCGCAGGTTCGAATCCTGCCTCGGGCATGTATGTGTGTGATGTCCTTAGGTTAGTTAGGTTTAAGTAGTTCTAAGTTCTAGGGGACTAATGACCACAGCAGTTGAGTCCCATAGTGCTCAGAGCCATTTGAACCATTTTTTTACTGTTTTCGGTTTTTGCCCAGAAAACTAGGTATTTTTCACACCAACTGATACCACAGAGACAACATACAGGTCACACTACTGCAGGTCACTCTTTAAGGAATTCCAGACATTCCTTAAACTACACCTTACCGACCTAATAACATGAAAATGGGTTCAAAATGGCTCTGAGCACTATGGGACTCAACTGCTGTGGTCATTAGTCCCCTAGAACTTAGAACTACTTAAACCTAACTAACCTAAGGACATCAAACACATCCATGCCCGAGGCAGGATTCGAACCTGCGACCGTAGCAGTCCCACGGTTCCGGACTGCGTGCCTAGAACCGCGAGACCACCGCGGCCGGCATGAAAATGGGGATTGACGCTGTACCCATAAATGACCTTCAAAGAAAATCGGAAAACTTGCTGGCAATGCATGTAATTTCTAGCTACACGCTTGTGTAATGAATTACGAGTAGCGGAGTAGCGGATATAGTGTGTTCTGAAAGAGAAGGGATTGCGAATTAGGTGGCAGAATAGTTAAGGCTTTTCTGTTCTTTTAATTGGTACTCCATCCAATTCTAGTTGAGCCTTATCCATTGAAATTTATTTCGTTTTCTTGAATCATTTCATGAGAATGAGACAATGGCTCATCTGCATGTTGTCACCGCCTGCTCCTCTAAACCGACCGTGGTCTAAATTTTGAACGCAGTTTACATTACTGCTGTCTGTGCTTCGACGTGTAGGCAGCTTACACATAACGGGTTGCCTGTATCGATAATCTCGTGTACCTCACTATGGTCGTCAAGGGACTGCCTTTACAAGTGACTGATTTATAAATTACTGTTTTCATCGCAGCTCCCAAATAATAATACCTCATTGACAGTTAAGGCTTCAAAGAAGGATGTAGGCAGCAGTTACGATGGGATCTCTTGGGCTCATGATAATGCTCGTTCATCCTTCCTCAAAAAGGTGGTGTTAGTGTATCCATTAAATCGCAGCAATTCTAAACTTCCAACATAGACGGAGACAGGAGAAAGTAGAAAGTGCTCAGGCGCAGAGGAACGTTTCTTTCTCATTTCTCTGAAACAGAATGTCGTTGTGAAGTTTGACTGGTAGGAGCGTGGTACTGACCTAAATAAAGGTGTGACAGGTGTAAAGTGGTAAGGGGTCGTCAGGAATAATGCGTGGATAGATCAGTTGGTAGGGAAATTTCCCGCAAGAGACAAAGGTGTTAGGTTCAAGTTCCAGCCAGACAAATGGTTTTAATCTTCCAGCGAGTTCCAAATCAGCGCACATTTCACTGCAGAGTGGAGGAACATAAGTGGGTTTATTGGAGAAATGTGGTAAATGTATCGAAGTACTTACAGCACATTCACATTTCCTCTACATTCTTTGACAGAAGACTGTATCCTCTATATAAATAAGATACAAACACGATATTTGGACCAAATATCGCTAAATACAATTCTCGGACGCGTAGAAGTAGATGAAAAACAGACGAAGTTTTCCATAAAAAGTAATATCCTGCCAATGGCAATGTGCTGCTGACAACATTTGATCAATAAAAAAAATCTATTCTACACATGTTTTGTCACATTCGTAAAAGACACATGTTCTAGCAGAACTGGAAGAATATGGTAAACACAATAATTTTCTCCGCAAAGCCAGGAAGGAAGAACATGAGACTAACAAAATCATCAACAATGCATGCTCAGATTTTGACAGAAAATCTTTGTTGATGACGTGATTGAACCAATTAATGATGATTGTTTACAGACAATACGTGCTTACTGTGAAAGTTTATTTGCAATGATCACTCTGAAACGAAGCACCATACGAGAGATGTTCATTTACACGGAGAGAAGTCACACTGCCTAATAAACAATTCGCAGACGTGCACACGAGCAGGGTTATCACCTGCTCAAAGCTCCTGCAAACACTGTACAGGGTATGGATACAGCAGGTTCTCATGTAAGATCCTTCACACAAACATGTCGTCAGCACTACTCGTTGCAGATAATTCAGGTAATTATCTTACGCTGATACTACTGTTGTCGTCAACTATATGAAGACGTTCCTTCTCCTATTTTACTATTTATTCGCTTGAGAACATTAATAAATTTATATTTATATTAACGTTCACACATAAAATACACTCACGAAGAAAAACTTAGCAACAGATAAAAGTAACGAATGTAGAGTAATGAAATTCCGGAATACATTTGTCTAGTTAAGTGATTACCGTTGCAAGATCATAGGTTAATGTATGCGCTAGATAAGCGATTGCTAACTGAAATGCTGATGCATTAATAACAGGTGTAATAGCCAGAATGTTGAATTCCAGCGTGCAAACGTGCAATCATTGTGTTGTACAGAGGCCGTATGTCGGTTTGTGGAATGGAGTTCCATGCCTGTTGGACTTGTTCGATCAATACAGGTACAGTTACTACTGTTTGTGGATTATACTGGAGTTGTCAACAGATAGTCTTAATCGTTCTCAATTGTATACACATCTGGTGAGCGCATAGGCCAAGACAACATTTCGACACTCTGTAGAGCTAGTTGGGTTACAACAGCGGTATGCGGACAGGCGTTATCTTGCTGTAATAAGCCCCTGGAAAGGTGTTTCGAATCATCAGACTGACATACAAATTTGCTGTCAGGGTGCATGGGATAACCACAGGAGTGCTCCCGCTGTTATACGAAATCGCACCCCATACCATAACTCCAGATGTAGGACCAGAGCGTCTAGCACGGAAAAAGGTTATTTGCAGGCCTTCAGCTCACGTCCTTCTAATTAACACACGGCCATCTCTAGCATCGCGGCAGAATAAGTATTCTTCAGAAAAGCCCTCCAGTGAGCTCATCGTTGAAGTTGCAAATCGCATTGGGTTGGGGTCAGTGGAATGCACGCTACAAGGCGTCGGAATCCTAGCTGTACTTGAAGCAAAGATTTTTAACAGTTCGTTGAGTCACTTTGATGCCAACTGATGGTCAAATTGCAGCTGCAGATGCAGCACGATGCGCCAGAGCCATACACTGAACACTATGGTCTTCACTCTAGGTAGTGTCACGTCGCCATCCGGAGTCCAGTCTTCTTGCGGCAGTACATTCTAGTGACCATCGCTAATGATTTCCCGCTGGCAAACTTTGTACTTGTTGTTTTTTTGAAGTAAACAATTCCAAAAACTATTCGCACTTCTATATATTTCCAAATGTTAATTTCAGTAACAGTTATTTACTTGAGAGAGCACTGTATGCGATATGTTTTAACGCACAATATCACAATAAATGTCTCCTCACCTGGGGCACCATATGTAACGTCCTACCGGTTAGTGAGTAGTTACATATGGTTTAAATACCTGTGAATAACTTGCCTTCGGAGGCCCTCAACGATTGCATACATGAGCTAAAATATGCTTTTCCCATAAATACACGATACCATAATGGATTTCACTGCAATGATGTAGGCCACAACTGAAGTAAAGTAAGGACGTAGATTTATTCACTTCAAAATCTGTATCTTATGAGCTCGTTATTCCTACAACTAACCAACGGTAGCACATACTACACTGGCGATATTAAATAGTCCAGATGCAGTAATCTGATAGAAATGTGCATTAAGAAAGCTAACAGTAATTGTTCTGATAACAGAAAGGCTGTAGAATCTCAAATTCGAGTTGGCTCAAATGGTTCAAATGGCTCTGAGCACTATGGGACTCAACTGCTGTGGTCATTAGTCCCCTAGAACTTAGAACTACTTAAACCTAACTAACCTAAGGACATCACACACATCCATGCCCGAGGCAGGATTCGAACCTGCGACCGTAGCAGTCGCACGGTTCCGGACTGCGAGCCTAGAACCGCGAGACCACCGCGGCCGGCTGATTCGAGTTACTGCAGATAATTTTAAAAGAGAGTTGGAATCATAGTGAAAAAACTAAAAGGGAAGTGCTTGATCACTATTCACAGTAAAATACAAAATGAATGACCAAGTGAAAATGTCTTTTGTAGGGGGGCATATGAAACCTGAATCTTACAGTTGGGCAGCTGAGGTTTCAGAAAAATGTTCTTTGTGGGAAGAGTTCAGGCAAGCTTTTTGAGACAAATATTGGTCTAAAGATGAGCAACAAAGGATATTGGATGACTTCTGGGGTGAAGGCAGATATGATGGTAGGCAGGGAACGACTACAGAGTTTTGTGGAAAGTGGATTGGAAAAATGAAGTATTTGGATCTCAGTATTGAGTCAGTTATAATGGGACTGGAAAATAATTTGCCAAGTAAAATAAAAGAATGGCTTATTCCAGCTCGTGGAAATAAAATTTGTAAATATTAAGGGAAGAATGGAGAGAGCAAAGGCTGCAGCGGAAGGAAGTAGAAACTTCAGAGAGGAGAAAGGATATCATAATGATATAAATTCTGGAAAGGGGAGAAATTATAGTAATGACAATGGTCATAGAAGTAATAGGAATTTGAAGCACGAACAGAGAAGAGACACAAATTCCAGAGAAAAGAGAGATTATAGCATTGATAACAGTTACAGGAGTAGTAGGAATTTCCAAAATGATACAGGGCAAAATGAGCAAAGAAGAGGTAGCGACAACACGAGTTTTAGAGGGCGAAATGGGTATAATAAGGTAATGGTTATAGGAATGGTGGAAATTCCTGAAGTGAGGCAGTAACAGACGATCGATGGAGAGAGAGGAATGACAGCTCAGACAACAGGGGGGAGGTGGATAGGAATAACAGTGGGAGGCACCACAATTTGAACTGAGTTCTGCTCCTGTCGGGGTCTGAACTAGGGCAAGAGATGCTGCAGGGCCACTATGTAGAAAATTAAAACCAAGTGTAAGATATGAACATGACTGTAGGGCTAGTGAATATACTAGGGCACCAAATGTATGAGTAGATAATGTAGAAATGTTTTCTGAAGAACAGGAACCCACAGATTTAATAGAAACTAACATAGACAGCATGGATAACTCAGGGGTTGATTAGTATGATGATATAAGTTGTAATAGGTTACAGTGTGAAAAACCATTAAATTTATTGGCCTTATGGTCTGAAAAGTAAGACAGAGAACAGTTGGTTAGCTGACCATTAGAAGGAGAGGATAGTGACAACAAGGACAGTTCAGATAGTGATACATCAAGTAATAGTAATGCTAGTGAAGTAGATGAAATGTCTGAATTTGTGTATGATGAGAAAGATAACCTATTTACCAAAGAGAGGATAATGTTTGAAGAAGTGAGTGATGAGGAAGATGTATGTTTTGTAGGTGATGTAATCGACAAAGGTGATCATGCAGTATGTCACTTGACTGTAATAGATGATATTTTAGGTGAACCAGATGATAGTTTTTTGATGAGAAAAATCAATGAGGATTTGTTGTAAGAAGAGGACCCTAGAGATAATAATGATAGTACTTGGCATCCTACAGTTATGGCTAAGTTACAAAGAACACCCATTAAATGCTTGTTGGAAAGTGGAAGAGAACTGAATGCAATATTCTTTCTTTTTTTTCGCTTACGCCATACTCCTCCAGCGATCACAGGGATGGCGTGGTTAGAACGGATTTGGCAAGTTAGTTTTAGAGGTGGCCAGATGCCCTTCCTGCCACAACCCCATACCCCCAGGGATGGAATCAGTGTACCTCAGCTGTCTGCATCTAGTGTAAATCGTGAAATAGTGCGAACGTGTTTCAAATGTCTGCGACGAGTCTAACTGAGGCAGAACAAGGGGACCAGCCTGGTATTTGCCTAGCGAGATCTAGAAAACCGCCTAAAAACCACACCCAGGCTGGCCGGCACACCGGCCCTCGTCGTTAATCCGCCGGGCGTATTCGATCCGGTGCCAACGCACCAACCCGAGTCCAGGAAGCAGCACGTTAGCGCTCTCAGCTACTCTGGCAGGTAACTGAATGCAATATCTCAGGCATTTTAGAGTCAAATTAAGACAATAAAAAAGTGGCCGTCATGCATGAATCTGTTATAAGGGTAGTTGGTGCTTCTGGTACAATGACTAAGCCGATTAAGCAGGAAATGTTCCTGTCTGTTGAAATTTCTAATCAATTACATAAGTGTAGATTTCTGGTGGTACCAGGACTCAGCCTGGATATAATTCTAGGTACAGAATTCTTCTGTAAATAGAATGTGACTATAGATTTTGCTGCTGGTTAATTTATGTTTTATGTTGTGGGAATAGATCTGAGATAAATTTCATAGATAAAATTATTGATGAAGAGAATAGTGATTTAGGTTGTTGGTTGACATAATTGGCCTGTAATGTAAATGGATTAGACGCAGGAGAGAAAATACAAAGGGAGATAGAGCAAGAAGTAAACAGTATTGAAGCTATAACCGAAGAACAATGTGGGGTGGTGAGACAGGTATTAATGTAAAATAAAGTGTTTTCAGATAGTCAGGGGTTAGTAAAGGACTTTGAAAGCAAATTGTTTTTCAAAGAAAATGAATCTTTCTATTTCAAACCCTATGCTATCCCATTTGCATAAAAGGAAGCAGTGAGGTGAGAAATTCAGAGTATGTTATGATGGGAAATAATTGAAAGACCTAACAGTAGATAAAACAATGGCTTAGTCCTGGTGAAAAAGAAGAATGGGGATGTGCGAGCGGTATTAGATGTGAGGAAATTAAATGAGATAGTACTAACAGAAAGTTACAGGCTTGTGGACATAGAGGAAGTTCTACAAAACTTTCATGGTACTAGATATCTGTTTTCATTTGATGTAATGTGTGGGTACTGGAATATAAGTTTGGAAAAAGAGTCTAGACCTTGTACAGCATTTTTGCATGAAGGTAAAAGTTACCAGTATTGTGCTGTGCCATTTGGCTTGAATTTGTCTGTTTGTATTTTTATCAGGGCTCATGATAAGATCTTAGGAGAGGGATCAAGTAATAAAATCGCAGTGTATGTGAATGATATATTAATTGCTAATGCAGATTGGTTTGAGAATTGTAAAGTCTTGGATAAAGCGATGAAAGCAGTGCATAAAGGGGGGATGAAGTTGAAATTAAATAAGTCAGATTTGTGAAGAAAGAAATAGTACTTTTGGGACATTTGATTGATAAAAATGGGATTAGACCAGAACAAACAAACTTAAGGTTTATAGAAGATTTCGCTGGACCCAAAAATTAAATAATTTAAAATTGGTGTTTTGATTATTTGGATTTTATATGAGGTATGTGTCAGACTAATCATTTAATCGCCCATGTTTAAGCAATTTGTTAAAGAAAAATGTTCCTTGGAACTGGACACAAGAATGTGAGGAAGCACTTAGGAAACTAAAGAGGGAACTAGTGAATAGCAGAATGTTGTTTCACCCTGATTTTTCTTGGCCGTTCTGCATGAGTACTGATTCAAGTTACAGCAGTTTGGGGGTAGAAATTTTTCAACTGTTCAATACAGAGAACTGGGGTCGAACACAGAACAATAGAGTTTGCAAGTAGGACAGTACAATCGCATGAGAAGAACTACTATATTTCTGAATTTCAGGCCTTGTCGATTATATTTGGGTTTTGCAAATTCAAATGCTACCTGTTAGACCACAAAGCTTTGAGATTTTGTAGCAGTATAGATTAAGATATCCAAGGTTAACCAGGTGGGCTTCGTATGTTCAGCAGTTTGAATTAGGAATAAAATATGAAAAAGGAAAGGACAATGTAGTGGCAGATGCCATATCAAGAATGCCAACAGGTAAAGAGACAATAACAATGATGAGAATTCAGAAGGTCGAGTCAAATTGTATTATATTTAAGGGTTGAAATATGAAAAGGTAGCTGGAAAAGTCTGTCAAGAAATGAGGAGAGAACAAAATAAAGACCCAAATTTGAGATTAGTAAATCAATTCTACAATTCTGACAATGAACCGAAGATGAAGGAATATTATACTATTCATAAGGGGGCGTTATTCAGAAGGAAGACTTGAGATACATAGAGGTGGAAAAACTGTTTTCCAGAACGGCATGTTGACACTTCAATTGATTTTCTGCACGAAAGCTATTGGCTTTATGGAACGAGGAAAATAGGAGCAAAGTTACAGGAAACAGTACATTTCAATAATATGTCGATTCGAGAAAGGTTGATCTGTTTGATAAATGCCAGAGAGTGAATTTGACTACCACACCAGCAAAAGGTTTTATGCACTCAATGTTAGCAGTACATCCTCATGACCTAGTCTGCATTGACCTCCTAGGTCCCATACCCACTTCAACAAGTGATGGTAAGCAGGTATTTGTTGTACTATATACAACTTCAAAATATGTCAAATTGTATCCAATTGAAAGGGCTACTACGAAAACAAGTTAGAAAGCGACAACATTCATAAAGTAGTGAAATCAGAGTCAGACAATGGTACTCAGTTTGTTTCTGAGAGATTCATGCAGTTTATAGGGATACATAAGATTAGTCGTGTAAAGATATCGACTTACTTTCCACAGGGAAACGTGAGTGAAAGGGTAGTGAAGGAAATAGACTATGTACAAAGTAGTGTAGCAAAAAGCATACAGCATGGGCGAATCATTTACCAGATTTTGGGAAGATAATTAACAATGGGTGTAATGAATCAACAGGGTATACTCCATTTGAACCAATGGTCGGTGAACACTTGAGTAACATTGCAAGGGAAGAAGTTGATTTTGCATTATAATTGTAATGGGTCAGGAGGAAAAGATTAAAGAGTCTCGAGACATGATGAAGAAAAAGCAGAGGAAAGAAAGAGAAGACATGACAAAGGAATTAAACCGACCAGTTTTAAAATTAATGAATTGGTTTTAGTCAAAGTGAAGGAGTAATCTGGTGAAGTAAACATAGAAATGAGGTAATTCTTGCATGTTTATCAATGTCCATTTAAAGTATTGAGAATAGCACATGACAATGCCTAAGAGCTTTTGTACCCAAGGTCTAATAGATAATTGGGGGTTGAAGAATATAATAGACTTACTCCCATATAGCACATTAGGTCACTGCCAGACCATAGACAATATTTCAGGAAACTATGAAACCTGACCTTTGGCGAAATGGTTATGGAGAAAACTCAGTTAGAGAATAATGGATATGTAGGGGCTGCTTCGTTCTTTGATGCCTACACCATGTGGCGAATTGGTGCCTTCCCTTAGCTGAGTGTTAGTGATACTTCTTTTCTGATGCACTGTGTTAACTTCTATTTCTAGAATCATGTTTGCCTCTATCTTAGTATAGTAAAATAAGTAATAAAAAATCAGTGTTCCTGTACTGTGTTTTTGTGATTGTTGGAGGCTACAACTCTTCTACTATACTGAAATGTATTAAAGTTTATACATGACTGCAACAAGGAGTGCTGGGACTGTGACAAAAGTGACAGTGATTAATATTATAGTAGAGAAACATAACTAGTGAAAAATAGTATATAATTGTTTTATTTGTATATTACAATGTGCTAGGCTGAATTTGTGGCTATTTTATGTTAAGAATGTACTTTTGGAGTGTGTTATTATCATATTGAATTGTTGTAATTTGCCATTTAATATATCAAAGAATTTGGAGAAGCAGGGGGTTTAGCTCAAGGTTTCTACTGTATTACAATGACATGGAAACTTCAGTGAGTAAATGGAAAAATATTGGCAGTCACAGATATTAAAGCATAAAAAATATTGACAATAAGAAGTTGAAGGTGATTCTTGTCCTGATTTAAGATGAATATAAACTAAAGTGATTTTGGAAAGTTATATTTGTTGGATTGATGACCAAGTAGATGTAGTGTTGCAGTATATTATTGTACAGTGATTAGATGAATAGTCGAGGTGAAATGGAGTGCTTTAATGATGAGTTGAAGAAGCTATAAGATTTATTATGAAGTTGAATCTGCATGAAGCATGATTTTATGAAGATGTTGATTTTCATGAAGTTTGAGGTTGAAGCATGAGTAAGAAATTTTCGTGAATTATTATGAAGTTTGAGTTTATTGGCGAATTTGATCAAAAAGTAATAAAGCTCACGTTTATGTACTCATTTAAATGGTCAAGCAGAATAGATTGATAGTGAAAAAGCGATAATTTTGAGAAGTCAATTAAGTAATATGTGGCAAGAGGAAAGCTAAATCTGTTGGTGAGCTTATGGTGATAACACGAATATGAAATAAGATGTGACTTGAACTGACAACTAATTTATGGAGCCAGAGTTAAACAATGGATCAACTTAAGCAGAGTAGGATCCTGAGTGAACAAGCTGCAGCTAAAATTGCTGATAAATAATTATGTAGTGGCCTTTAACTAGGGATGACAGAATTTGAGGATTTCGTGGGTACAATCGAAATTAGTAATAAGTTTGAAGGTGACAGGAATCAATTGTAGATTTATGGTAGCAAGTTTTTGTGAGTTAGTCCTATCCTGTGGGACCATTTGTTATAAGGGCTTCCACTTTCCTAAAAAGGAACATGTTATTTTCTTAATGTAATTTTTTTATTTTCCAGTGTCAATTTTGATTATGTATATGCAAGATGTATGTAAATGAAAACTGTAGTGATATTCTCATACTTTTAACATCAAGTATGAAATAAGTTATGAAATAGTGTCTGACTGTATGTATTTATGTTTCCATGGAACACCACACTGAATGAAAGGAGCAGAGAAACTGCAGATAATAGAGGGTGGATAAAGGACCAAAGAAATCTAAAGAACTGCAAGAGTTCCCTGTGACAGAGCATAAGTGAAAGTGAATGGAAGTACAGATGGACACTGAATTGTTGATGTGCTGAAAAATTAATTATTAATTGTATTCAAAAGTAGGAAAAATAGTATGTGTATTCATGTACAAGTGGAAAGTGTAATTGTTGTGTAATATGTAAATGTAAAAAGCAAATTTGTATAAATAAGGTTTTAGAACTCATGATCAAAGTAGGATAAGAAGAAAAATATTTTAAAAAGTGTATAGAGTTAATATCAGTATGATGACCTGCCATTTTTATATCTTTTAGACTAGCAAATCCATCAATTTCCATTTTACATAAATTTATAGATCGGTTAGGGGTGTGTGTAACATTCCAGGCTTATGGTTACCACCCCTGCATTATGTATTACTAGATCAATACTCTATAATCCAGCTATAATTAAATTCAATTACTTTTCAATAATAGGAAAAAGGGTTTTAGAAGTTTAATAGCAATACCACACAACAGTAGTTTTCAATACCCTTTGTACCATAAACAATCAAAACCAGATTTAGGAAATTAATATATGGAAATTTTTAAATAAAAGAATAATATATTTTGTACTCATCAACTGTAAATAGTTTGAATTAAATCTTGAGCCTAATCAATAAACTATAAATAATTGATTGTTTAGTATTGTTAGAATGCTTATTTCTTGCGATTTCAATATTAATGTGATTTTTATGTGTTTAGAAAATATCTTAAACTTGTTATAGCAAAGTAGGGACTATTGTAGAGTGTTTGATAATATTTTTAAACTATTTTGTATTATAAATTATGTTTTGCATTATTATAACCAGTAGTACATTGTAGGTAGATTATAAATACCCTGCCTCAAGTGTTGTTAGGGCACATGAGTGTTGGACCCACTAGAGGTCAGATGTGCGCATACAATTGACATAAGTTCTTGGAGCATGATTCAGATTTGGAATTACAATAAAGCAACTCATGTCTAAAACAGTATATTAGACCAGTGCAATGACAGATGATTTCAAAGTGTTAAACAGTTTGATTTAATATCGCAAAAGGCAGAATGATATGTGACTTTATATTGGTACTTCGTTGAGTATTAGTGTTGAACAATGCAATGGACCTCACACAAGTATTTCTATCAGATTACTGCATCTGGACTACTTACATCAGTTAGTTGTACCATCGGTTAGTTGTAGTAGTAACAACGAGGCTTATTATACCAAAGACCGATCATGAGCTCATAAGACATGGTTTTTGAAGTGAATAAAACTAAGTACTTACTTTACTTCACTAGTGGCCTACATCATTGTAGTGAAATCCATTATGGTATCATGTATTCATTGAAGAAGCTCATGTATGCAGTCATCGAGGGACACCGGAGGCAAGATATTCACAGTCATTTAAACCATTTGCTACTCTCTAACCAGAGGGACGTTACACTGTCTCTTCTTCTTGTCAGTGTTTTCCACATATTATTTTTCTCTTCAATTCTGTCCAGAATCTCCTCTTTCCTTACCTTATCAGTCCACCTAATTTTAAAATTCGTTTGTAGCACCACGTCTGAAATTCTCCGATTCTCTCCTGCTCCGGTTTCCCCACAGTCTATGTTTCCCTAACATACTCTGCTGCATTCCAAACGTACATTCTCAGAAATTTCAACCTAAAATTAAGGCCTACGTTTGATCCTAGACTTCTCTCGCTAGAATGCCCTTTGCCTTTGCTAGTCTGTTTTTTATGTTTTCTTTGCTGTGACTGTCATTTGCTATTTTGCTGCCTAGGTAGCATGACTCCTTAACTTCGTGACCATCAGTCTGGTTATTATGTTTCTCGCTGTTCTCATTTCTACTAGTTCTATTACTTTCGTCTTTCTTCGATTTACTGTCAGTCCATATTCTGTTCTCACGAGACTGTTTATTCCATTCAGCAGATCAGTTTCACTCAGTATAGGAAAGTCATTATCGAATCGTATTATTGGTATTCTTTCACATTTGATTTTAATTCCACTCCTGAAACATTCTACGATCTCCATCAGTGACTGCTTCTTCGATATGCAGATTAAACAGCAGCGGCGAAAGACTACATACCTTACACCCTTTTTAATCCGAGCAATTTTTTCTCAATTGTCCACTCTTCTTATTTCCTCTTGGTTCTTGTACATAGTGTACATTACCTGTCTCTCCTTATAGCTTAACCTTATTTTTCTCAAAGTTTCAAACTTTTGCGCCATTTTACATCGTAGAACGCTTTTTCTAGGTCGATATTTCCTATGAACATGTCTTTATTTTTCTTTTGTCGTGCTTCCATTGCCAACCTCAACGTCAGAATTGCTTGCTTGGTGCCTTTACCTTTCCTAAAGCCAAACTGATCGTCAAGTAACACATCCCCAGTTCTCTTTTCCATTCTCTTGGGTCTTATTCTTGTCATCAACTTGGCTGCATGAGCTGTTAAGCTGATTGTGTAATAACTCTCGACATTTTCAGATCTTACAGTCTTTGGAATTGTGTGAATGATATTTTTCCAAAAGTCAGATAGCATGGCACCAGACTCGTATATTCTTCACACGAGCGTGGATAGTTGTTTTATTTTAGAAATTTAGAAATTCTGATGGAATGTCATATATCCCGTCGTCCTTACGTATGTTCTCCAAAGCTCTCTTAAATTCTGATTCTAGTACTGATACTATGTCTCTTCTGAATGGTCTCCTGTTTCTTCTACTATCAAATCAGACAAACTTCGCTCTCATACAGGCCTTCACGCACTCTTTCCACCGATCCACTCTTTCCTCTGCATTTGACAGTGAAATTCTCGTTGCACTCTTAATGTTACCATCCGTGGCTTTACTTTCACCGAAGGTTGTTCTGCCTTTCCTATATGCTGAATCAGTCTTTCCGATAATCATTATCTTTCTCAATTTCTTCAAATTTTTCGTGCAGCCGTTTCGTTTTAGCTTCTCTGCACTTCCTATTTGCTTCATTCCTAAGCGACTTATATTTTTGTATTCCTGAATCTCCCTGCACAGTTTTGTACTTTCTCATTTCAATGATAAACTGAAGTATTTCTTCAGTTACCCAAAGCTTCTTCACACCTACCTTCTTCGTAGCTACGTTTTTCTTTTCAACTTCTGTGATTGCTCTTTTAATAGATGTCCATTCCTCATCAACTGTACTGCCTACCGAGCTATTCCTTCTTGCTGTATCTATGTCCTTGGAGAACTTCTGGTGTGTCTCGTCGATCCTTAGCACTTCCGCATCACACTTCTTCGCATATTGATTCTTCCTGACTAACCTCTCAAACCCCAGCCTACTCTTCATCACTAATACACTCCTGGAAATGGAAAAAAGAACACATTGACACATAGTTCAGGCGTACATGCTGACGTCGCCAGCTGAAGATGAGAAAGGAGGAGGAAGACTAATTGAGTTCTGTAATAAATTTCAGCTACTGATAACGAATACTCTGTTCAAGAATCACAAGAGAAGAGGGTATTCTTGGAAAAAGCCGCGTCATACGGGAAGATTTGAGCTAGATTACATCTTGGTCAGACAGAAGACCCCACATCAGACACTGGAATGTAAAGCGTACCCAGGAGCAGATATAGCCGCAGATCACAATGTACACTCCTGGAAATTGAAATAAGAACACCGTGAATTCATTGTCCCAGGAAGGGGAAACTTTATTGACACATTCCAGATGTCAGATACATCACATGATCACACTGACAGAACCGCAGGCACATAGACACAGGCAACAGAGCATGCACAATGTCGGCACTAGTACAGTGTATATCCACCTTTCGCAGCAATGCAGGCTGCTATTCTCCCATGGAGACGATCGTAGAGATGCTGGATGTAGTCCTGTGGAACGGCTTGCCATGCCATTTCCACCTGGCGCCTCAGTTGGACCAGCGTTCGTGCTGGACGTGCAGACAGCGTGAGACGACGCTTCATCCAGTCCCTAACATGCTCAATGGGGGACAGATCCGGAGATCTTGCTGGCCAGAGTAGTTGACTTACACCTTCTAGAGCACGTTGGGTGGCACGGGATACATGCGGACGTGCATTGTCCTGTTGGAACAGCAAGTTCCCTTTCCGGTCTAGGAATGGTAGAACGATGGGTTCGATGACGGTTTGGATGTACCGTGCACTATTCAGTGTCCCCTCGACGATCACCAGAGGTGTACGGCCAGTGTAGGAGATCGCTCCCCACACCATGATGCCGGGTGTTGGCCCTGTGTGCCTCGGTCGTATGCAGTCCTGATTGTGGCGCTCACCTGCTTGGCGCCAAACACGCATACGACCATCATTGGCGCCAAGGAAGAAGCGACTCTCATCGCTGAAGACGACACGTCTCCATTCGTCCCTCCATTCACGCCTGTCGCGACACCACTGGAGGCGGGCTGCACGATGTTGGGGCGTGAGCGGAAGACGGCCTAAAGGTGTGTGGGACCGTAGCCCAGCTTCATGGAGACGGTTGCGAATGGTCCTCGCCAATACCCCAGGAGCACCAGTGTCCCTAATTTGCTGGGAAGTGACGGTGCGGTCCCCTACGGCACTGCGTAGGATCCTACGGTCTTGGCGTGCATCCGTGCGTCGCTGCGGTCCGGTCCCAGGTCGACGGGCACGTGCACCTTCCGCTGACCACTGGCGACAACATCGATGTACTGTGGAGACCTCACGCCCCACGTGTTGAGCAATTCGGCGGTACGTCCACCCGGCCTCCCGCATGCCCACTATACGCCCTCGCTCAAAGTCCGTCAAGTGCTCATACGGTTCACGTCCACGCTGTCGCGGCATGCTACCAGTGTTAAAGACTGCGATGGAGCTCCGTATGCCACAGCAAACTGGCTGACACTGACGGCGGCGGTGCACAAATGCTGCGCAGCTAGCGCCATTCGACGGCCAACACCGCGGTTCCTGGTGTGTCCGCTGCGCCGTGCGTGTGATCATTGCTTGTACAGCCCTCTCGCAGTGTCCGGAGCAAGTATGGTAGGTCTGACACACCGGTGTCAATGTGTTCTTTTTTCCATTTCCAGGAGTGTACATTGCCGCAGATGGGTGCAATTGGAAATGTAATGATACAATTCATTATTTCCATATAAACCGCCAATCACTGTTGAGCTAGTCAACAGCTTAGAGAAAAGATCGAGAAAAGTACACGTGAGCAGCAGTTCCCTCGTCAGGCTGTACGCAAGTGCCGCTCAAGCTTACCATCATTCTAAAACTCAGGTGCAAAGAGTGGTTGCACTGCCAGCTGAGAGATACAAGTCGAGGCCCAGCATCTATAATCATCTCTACGATGAAGTCAGATCTTTATACAGTTCTAAGATAAAAATATCTCTCCTTCTGATGATCCAAAGTGGAGTGCTTATCTCCTCTCCTTCTCCAAATTTTGTTATTTCTGCCATACCGGATTCTCGTTAGCCAGTCACTGTGGACATTTCAAGTTCTGATCAATGAAAAATTTATGAAAAAAGCAACACTCTCTCATCGCCCAAAGAATCGGCTTTGATTAACCAGTAATATACTTTTCTCTCTTAGAGTGGGGTTAAAAGCATAAACTCTCTCTCATTATTAGGTTGGTTTCATATTTTGGCCAGTGATAGCACCTCCACGTGCACCCTCAAGGGCCTTCATCCGTGCTACAAACATAGTTTTGATAAACGAATACAGGGCTCCCTTAAGAAATTTGGACATAAATTACTGCTGATCTCTTACGAGTGCCTAATGTACTCTCATACCATTGAAGATTTGTATCATTTTAGGAAGCTTTCTTTACTCCGCTTCTCACAATGGAACTGTCCAGGCTGCCGAATGTGGCCTCCCACCCCTCTGCTAACGTGGACACCGTGTGCAACGGCACCTGTCCATTCATTGTGTACCTGCCTGGGGCCATAGCTTTCAGCAAGGAACAGTTTTACGTCTTTCTTGCAATAGCACCCCTGGGGTCCTTGTTCTTTCACACTCGACCAGAGATCCCAGCTTACCCCAAAATATTGCACATATCCGTACTGTACAGAAATAACACGAACAAATAGTTTCTGTTACCTCCATAGTCTCACGTGTCCATAACAATTTCAACTGGTTTCTTAGTTTGATACGAATAGTCAATTAACAATTAGGTTACAGAGAAATTTTGGAGAAACTGTCCTGTAACAACATCAACATAATATCCTATATTACCCAATTACCTGATCCAGGCTTGCCAATGGGCTCTTTTCATTATTCGTTATGCGTAATACCTATTCTGTTTATATATTTAGATTCCCAGATTTGTTTTGAAAGATATTTTATATGCTTTTATTCGTCTTTTTATTGTTTCCACTATTTCTGCTGACTAAATTTATAATCCACCCCATAGGTGATGTTTCTCTTTCTTTCCTAATTCCTCATTTGCAGCTTTTCTAGTTGCTTTTTAATAGTTGTCCATTCTTCTTCAAAAGTACATCCTAAGGATGTAAAAGACGTCCAGATCTTGCACTCAGAGAAACCTTCTCAGGAGAGCTTCTGTAAAGTTTGGAAGGTAGGAGACGAGGTACTGGCAGAAGTAAAGCTGTGAGTACCGGGCGTGAGTCGTGCTTTGGTAGCTCAGGTGGTAGAGCACTTGCCCGCGAAAGGCAAAGGTCCCGAGTTCGAGTCTCGGTGGGGCACAGAGTTTTAATCTGCCAGGAAGTTTCGTATTTTGTGATGTTTCGTAATAATCTTGATTACTACATGCTTACTATTGCTTGTGAACAAGGAAAACGGGACTTTATGAAAGTATTGTTAGTACATCCAGTGGGAGCTGTGCAATTTCTTTCTTTCCTTAATGGCTTTTCGTGCTCTCAGGAGGGCGTAATCTAGAATATTCCTTTGTTTTAGAGGCATTTTTACGAGGTGTCAGTGGGGAGCTCGGCATTCAGCAATCTTCTGCTTATAAATGACCAGCACCAACGGGGACGACTCCATTTCCTTACATCTATCTTGAATTTCCGTAGATCACGTACATCCGAACGTAGACTGACTTCCCTGTTTAATAACCACGAATTGCTCACAATATTTTTGATCCTGAGTTACTCTCTGGAGCATATTAAGTGTATTTTTGAGCACTTGTCTATAAAATTAGGTTCCTTCCTTGTCAACTGGATAAAACCATAGTCTGCTTTGAGAGGCACTCACTTACTTCCAACGAATATGCCTTTCCTGAATCTCATTTCTGCAACTAATTCCCAAAGCATTTTAGGCAGGCACACCACATCTGTTATGATATATAAGAACAACTTCATTATTTAACACAGTGCAACCATACGCCCTATATGTGCTCTTCATTTACATAGAGTACATCTGAAATTACTGATGAGTAGTTCAGTACACGCCTTTGTCCTATAGCGTTGCCTCGTTTGTAATTCCTTTTTCTTAATTTTTGCAGTTACGTCTATTTATTTACTGTCTTAGATATTCAGCTTCACCAAATTCTTTCCTGGAAAGCTAACTAATGTATGGTGTCTTTCTCTAATCGTGTTTCTGAACTGCCTCTACAGCCGACAGCAGACCTGTTGTACAGTTTTCCGTATTTTCGATGGTGGCTTTCTAGGCCTTCTGAAGTCGTCACTTTTCTCAAGAGTCAATTCCAGGTTTTGAATGTTTTACGGTTTTGGATTTTGTTCTTTCGATTACTGATCAGTGCTCTGTCAAATGTTTTCAGAATACAGATTTTCACGAAGCTCAGAAATATTATGCCGTTCCGTTATAGGCATTTTAGTGATGGGTCCTGTTTTGCGCTGAATTTAGTCACTAGTTTTTATTTGCTTTAAATACTCATTGCTGTTTCTAATTCCATTTATTCTGCGTTACTTGTGTGTCTTATTACATAGACTCGTTATTTTCCTTCATTTCAATTCCCGATTCTGAATCTTATGCACAGCTACTAAAGAAGGATTGTCATAGTTTGCAGAGTGATAACTGACGTCAAACACGACAAATATAAATTTGTCGCAGTGATATACACACGAATGCGTACAGGGGCGCTCTTATCTCTTAACAGAATTTATTCTAGAATTCAGAAAGACAGGTTCTCAATAAAAACATTTAACGTACACTATTAGATAAGAGATTTACTTTTCATATTTTTCTGTCCTACAGAATATTACACTTTTCTTTACACAGTTTAATAATGGAGTATTCCCACTTAATATATATATCCATGTCTCACATCTATGTCAAATAAGTCTAAAACTAACTGCAGATCACATGTAGGAAATTGAGTTCGTAATACATGAGTGATTGCTGAAATTCGTAGGAGGAATTAAGCAAGGAAAGACTCGCAGGAAGAAACCTGCATGTGAAAATATAAAACACATCGTGTACGACGTAGGATCAGCAGTTACGACGAAATGAAAAGGAACTGGCAAGAGACACAACTGAAGGTATGCATCAAATATCTTACGGTTCATGAATAAAAACACAGTAATATGGATTTCAAGTTCTAGAGTCTTAAGCATGAACAGACAGAATACGGTGCTGTGGTCGGCAAGGCCCATATAAGACAAAAATTGTCTGCCGCATTTGTTAGATCGGTTACTACTGCTACAATAGCAGGGTATCCAGATTTAATTGAGTTTGGACGTGGTGTTATAGTCGGCGCACGAGCGATGAATTGGGGATTTTCCCGTACGATCATTTCACGAGTGTATCGTGAATATCATTAATCGGGTAAAACATCAAATCTCCGACATCGCTGCGGTGGAAAAACATCCAGAAAAACTGGACCAACGACGACTGAAGAGAATTGTTCAACGTGACACAAGTCAGCCCTTCCGCAAATTGCTGAAGATTTCAATGCTTGGACATCAACAAGTGTTAGTGTGCGAACCATTCAACGAAAAATCATCAATATGGGCTTTCGGAGCCGAAGGGCCACTCGTCTGCCCTTGATAACAGCACGACACAAAGCTTTACGCCTCACGTGGCTCCGTCGAAACTGGCTTAGGATTGTTGATGACTGGAAACATGTTGTATGGTCGGACGAGTCTCGTTTCAAATTATATCGAGCTAATGGACGTAAACGGGTATGGAGACAACCTCATGAATAAATGCACCCTTCAAGTCAGTAGGGAACTGTTCAAACTGGTGGAAGCTCTTTCATGGTGTGGAGTGCATGCAGTTGGAGTGACATGGGACCCCTGATCCGTCTACATAAGAATCTGTCAGGTGAAACATACGTAAACATCCTGTCTGTTCACCTGCATCCATTCAAACCATTGTGCATTACAACGGACTTAGGCAATTCCAGCAGGACAATGCGACACCGCACACGTCCAGAATTGCTACGGAGTGGCTTCAGGAGCATTCTTCTGAATTTAAACACTTCCGTTGGGCAGCAAACTCTCCAGCCATGAACGATATTGAGCATATCTGGGATGTCTTGCAACTTGCTGTTCAGAAGGGATCTCTACCAGCTCGTACTCATACTGATTTAAGGACAGCCCTACAAGATCCGTGTCATCACTTCCCTCCAGCACTACTACAAACATTAGTCGAGTCCATGCCACGTCGTGTTGCATCACTTCTGCGTGTTCGCGGGCGCCCTACACGAAATTAGTCATTTGTAGCATTTTCTTTGGCTCTTTAATGTATTATACCGCTTGACACAGTAGCATGAAATAAGATAAATTAACAAGGTTACACGTTATTGTATCAGTAACAGAAAATTCTGGGAAAGCGGTACTTACTGCCCGTATAAGATCCTAAATTCGATCTGTCACGAAAGTTTGTTTATCTGTCTTTTGAACTAAAACTTTGTAATGTGGCGGTTTGCACAATGTTTTTATGTTGCGATAATAAGATGTTGCTGATTGTGGTAACCACTTTTTTTCTTTTTTTTTTTTTTTTGGAGATATGAGACAATCGGTTTTCATGAGCCCTCTCTGCTGCCTAGTAAATAATTTTAGGAAATCAGTTTTTAATGTAAACCTCCTTCTCCAGCGTTATAAACACTATCTGATCAAAAGTACCGAGAAGTAATGGCAGAATGGGCCTGTCATGAGAGCTCAGTGATTTTGAACATGGACCAGTCACTGGATTTCACCCAAGAAACAAATTCAGCTGGGAGTGTCCCCAGCAGGGTTCAAACCGACATAACGCCGAAGGGTGGGCACAACTCACAGTAATCTGTAGTAGGAAGGATTATGATATTTTTGATCAGATAGCGTAGATTTAGGGACAGCTGACACTGTCGTAAATGGAACCACTTGACACTTTATGTGCCTCTGCAACGAGTCGTCAAGCACCTTTTCTCTAGTATATCCTCCTACGGGAGGAGCCACTCGAAGTGTGACAGGACGCCCAAGACCGCTCAGCTACCCGGCTTGAATGTCGTTTTATCAATATGGAGCTGGGTTCAGTCTTTCTTACGTCGCCCAGTGTCATAGAGAGTAACCTTTCGTTTCCCGTTAGAAACAAAATGACTTTTATAGCGCTATTTTGCGTGTCCATTGGATAGAGCGGTTCCAAATCAATCTAATGCGATATTCGCTTAAGTGGTATATGTTAACAGGGACAGGAAAACAGGAAGAATAACCAGTAAACCAGCAGCGACTGACAAGGGGACCACGCCTACTCGTCAATCGTCTATATTAATGGTACATTTAGGGCTGACTGGGAAAAAACAGGACAGCAGTGGGAGCACCAGATGGCGAAGAGTTTAGAAAGAAATGGTCAGGTGCAAGTAGGACTTGAGTGCATTCAATCGTGGAATCAATACTCCCGAACATTTTTGCTTGTTGTCGTCACTGATACTGAGATTCCAAGATTTTGTACCGTGTTTTAACTTCAGTATTATAAATGTGACATAAAGCTCGAAGGAGGCAAGCAGCGATTATTATAATAATAATAATGATTGTTCCAGAGAAAAAAGACTGACGGGAAATGGCGGTTTTGGTGTGGATCGGGCGAGGCCAGAGACATTTATGTTACCACTGTCCCCACGCAGAGATTGGTGCAGCTGAAAGTGATCAGAATGGTAATCCCTGTATCAGAAGGAGTTTTATATATGCAACCATTTTTGTAATTTCAGTTTTTGCGTTACTTACATTGCGAATAAACAACATAATGCTCAACAAGACACTTCCTGGCAGATTAAAAGTGTGTCCAACGAGCGTCCGAGTCGTCTTCTCATCTATTTGTAGGGTTTTTACCCTAGACCGTCCATAGGGGATCAACATGCTTCAGAAATCTTCTTCAGTGACCTCGTCTCATGCTCAGAACGCCTCAAAGAGCAGGAGGGTCCGCAAATACAGAGCCTAAATAATTAGCGAAATGGGATTGTACTCCGAATGGCAGCTGATGGCAGCATGTTTCGTCGTCAGTAGGGACCAAACCTCTAGTGTGCTCTGATAGGCGTCACGAAATTTGTAATAAAGGGCCATATCATTTAGCCACTTTGGCTCTAGAAAAATATGCTCTGTCGGGACGCAATATTACGTCAGGGGCAGTCATCGCAACAGCAGAGCCTGCATGAGTTGCGTGAGCCCCCAGCACTCACGGTGCGAATCCGAATCAATGGCTAAGTGCCTCATATGCAGCGGGTCATCTCTCAGATAAATCTAGACGCTGACGAGTAGCGAATTTTCCATTCACAGCCACGAACAACAACGAACACACCATCGTACGTACGAAAGACATGTGTACTGCACGCTACTCCGTGATCCAGGGCGCCGTTGAGGGACCAAATTGATGAGTTGCTGCTGTTGGTAAAGACAGTAATAGTGTTTCGTGTTGGGCAACCATGTCGACAGCAGGTCAGTCAAGAACTCTCTGATGTGAGCTGGTAAAATGTGTCCCACGGATGGTTGTAGGAAGCATGATGTCACTTCAACTATCAGGATTCCAATCAAATTGGTCTCGGCAGAAGTCCACGCGCGACACTTGAGACAGAGCGCAAGTGCGCTGATATGGACATGAATTGTGGATAGAATTGGATACAAAACTGGTGGCAATTTACTCATAACAATAGGTATTCCTGCTGTAAAAAGAAATAATTGAATATCTAAGAAAATAAAGATCTCTTCCATTTCTTTTGCGAGCATCCAGCAACTGTTGGTTCACTAGTTGGTGGAGCAGTTGATATTGCAAAAGCACTAACAGACAAAGAGTAGGTGATAAAGAATTGGAAGAACAAACAATATAATTTAGCAAAGGAGAAGAAAGGAACTGGCATAAAAAATTTCGAAAATATTATTTATTTCTATCCTAATGCATTAGGAAGTTTTTATATTGAAAACGTTGCTACAAATTGTAATATTAAACACTTTCATGATTTTTTATGATTGATGAATTATCTAATAAACCAACAAATATTGGATGTGGAATAATCAGTTTGGATAAATCTGATCATGCTGGTACTAGCTGAATAAAAAATATGTGTTTGGCTTATTTCCTGGCACTATACAAAAACAAGTACTTAAATATGTTTGCAGAATCAATCAGCAATTTCAAAATGCCAGAATGAGATTTTCACTCTGCAGCGGAGTGTGCGCTGATATGAAACTTCCTGGCAGATTAAAACTGTTTGCCCGACCGAGACTCGAACTCGGGACCTTTGCCTTTCACAGGCAAGTGCTCTACCATTTGAGCTACCGAAGCAGTTTTTATATTGAAAACGTTGCTACAAATTGTAATATTAAACACTGTCATGATTTTTTATGATTGATGAATTATGTAATAAACCAATAAATATTGGGTGTGGAATAGTCAGTTTGGATAAATCTGATCATGCTGGTACTAGCTGAATAAAAAATATGTGTTTGGCTTATTTCCTGGTACTATACAAAAACAAGTACTTAATTATGTTTGCAGAAACAATAAGCAATTTCAAAATGAATTACATAACATTTTTAAAACATCTAAAACTTGTTGTTGTTGTTGTGGTCTCCAGTCCTGAGACTGGTTTGATGCAGTTCTCCATGCTACTCTATGCTGTGCAAGCTTCTTCATCTCTCAGTACCTACTGCAACCTACATCCTTCTGAATTTGCTTAGTGTATTCATCTGTTGGTCTCCCTCTACGATTTTTACCATCCACACTGTCTTCCAATGCTAAATTTGTGATCCCTTTATGTCTCAGAACATGTCCCAACAACCAGAACCTTCTTCTTGTCAAGTTGTGCCACAAACTCCTCTTCTCCCCTACTCTATTCAATACCTCCTCATTAGTTATGTGATCTACCCATCTAATCTTCAGCATTCTTCTGTAGCACAACATTTCGAAATCTTCTATTCTCTTCTTCTCCAAACTATTTAACGTCCACGTTTCACTTCCATACATGGCTACACTCCATACAAATACTTTCAGAAACGACTTCCTGACACTTAAATCTATACTCGATGTTAACAGATTTCTTCAGAAACGCTCTCCTTGCCCTTGTCAGTATACATTTTATATCCTCTCTACTTCGACCATCATCAGTTAGTTTGCTCCCCAAATAGCAAAACTCCTTTACTATTTTTAAGTGTCTAATTTCCTAATCTAATTCCCTCAGCATAACTCGACTTAATTCGACTACATTCCATTATCCTCGTTTTGCTTTTGTTGATGTTCATCTTATCCCCTCCTTTGAAGACACTATCCATTTCATTCAACTGCTCTTCCAAGTCCTTTGCTGTCTCTGACAGAATTACAATGTCATCAGCAAACCTCAAAGTTTTTATTTCTTCTCCGTGGATTTTAATACCACTCCGAATTTTTCTTTTGTTTCCTTCACTGCTAGCTCAGTATACAGATTGAATAACATTGGGGAGAGACTACAACCCTGTCTCACTCCCTTCCCAACCACTAAAACGTATATTGATTTTAAAGGTATAAGAATGGTACATGTAACAGATCCTGCATATGGTTATGACGCAGTTACTGAACAATTCATAGAAATTGAATTAGTAGACCATTGTCAGCAAAGTTGAGTACTCACATAGTTTAACACAATTCAGTAATTATGTCACTATAAAGCAAAAAGTTAAGCAGAGTCTTCAATGTAACTGTACCACAACAACATACATGTTGAAGAAATACAAACAATAAATACAAGTGTTACATTTGTTTTGGTAGGCGTAATGGACTAGAAAATATAGTACATCATTAACAAATAATTTAATTTCTCTCATCACTGGAAAACGAAAAAAATTTACAGTTTCAAATACGATTTCAGGCTTAAAAGAATTATCTTCACTGGTAAGAATATAAATAAAAGGTCTGAAAATTGATGATTTTGATATCACATTAAGTGTTTCTGATATGCTATACAAAATAAGTATTAGTAAACAATGTGTAATCCTACACAAATAAAATTTTCTAACAGTGAAATTAAAAGATAGAGTTGTACCAGTATACATAAAGTCAATTATACTAGGTGAAATAATTTAAAATTTAGTAAATTTATAATCTCTATAAATGGATAACCTTATCTGAACTCAAAATGCACTTACTGAAAACTGCATTTACTAAAATACATTATCCTCCCACAGTTACAACTGAAAATTGTAGACAGAGTACTGAAGGTCTTTGCACAGTGTGCAAAAATATAGAGACTAAATTTGTAAAAAAAAAAGTAAGTTATGGGATGTAGTCTCCTAACTACTTCAACAGCTGCCATCTGAACATTCACAACAAAATAATTAATGAATTACATAAACTGATGAGAAAAAATTTAGAAACAGGAATATAGTTTCATTTGGTATAGATGACAAATTGGAAGCTGATCTAGAACAAATGGATCCTGGAAACTTGAAATAGACCTCAAAAATGTTAAGTATGTGAATATTTATTTACTGTTATTGGTATATCTCAAAATTTACTAGAGCTATTTCAGTTGAAGATAAAATAGATTCAAGTTTGGCTGATATACTTGAAGGAATATTTAAAGCAAGAACACCAAGGTAATGAGAAATTATTGCACAACAAATGTTTTAAATAACTCAGGAAAAAATGTGATATTAATAGTTCCTCAACATTCATAAAAAAGCATGTGCTGCAGATAGATTTAACAGAAAACTCAAAGGAAAGACGTGGAAAAAATTTGAATTAGAAGGAAAATACAAATGGATACATATAATCCCAAAATTAGTTGATGACCCCAAAAACACAAAAATTCAACAATAAAAGTAAAGCAAATAATAATAAAAAATGTAATCCAACGAAAACTCAAAACAGGAGATAAAACGAGAATCAGTAAAGTTAAAGAAATATTTAAAAAAGGTTACAAGACAACTGCTCAAGAAAAATTTTTGAAATTGGAAGTGCTATTCATTCTGATGAAGTCACATACAGATGAAGGTATTTCATGAAGAAGAAGTGAAAGGACACTTTTATGAACAAGAACTGCAAAAGACAAAATTTCCTGATGTCTATCTTGTCAAGACAGTCTGAGAAACAAAGGAAATAAGACATATGATACTGGTTGGGTTTGGATAACTCACATAATTATTCGATTGATAAAATTAAAAATATTTTATAATTTTTTTACATATAAATGAAATTTGTTATTGAAAATTTGAAAGTACTTCATATTTAATACATTGTTAGTTATACTTACTGTTTTATTGAAGAAAACAGATTATATTTCATATTAAAACAAAAGTTAATGAAATGCTGTTAGCTTAAAACATTTGATAATTATGAACTTTACTTGATTGCATCATTTCAGACAAATGCTGGGATGGTTCCTTTCGAAGGGCATGGCCGATTTCCTTCCCCATCCTTTCCTAATCCGAACTTGTGCTCCATCTCTAATGACCTCATTGTCGATGGGACGTTAAACACTAATCTCCTCCTCCTCCTCCTTGATTGCATCAGATGGATTTAGTGACTTTTGTTTTTTATGTATAAAGTCTTATGAATGTTATATTAAATTTAATTACAAAAATTTAATGGGGGAATTCACTTTTATCGATGAAGATTCATTATAACATTAATCATTTCTTCTTGTTTGTAGACATCCATAATATCAATATGATTGTCCCAAAAAATAATGTTCAGTCTTTCTCTCGTTCTCTGACACAAGTTTATTGACTCGGGATAATAATTAAATCTTAACATTTCTTCCAAATTTTGATGATTACCTATAGTGTTGTTAAATTATTTATGCACATTTTTCTTTGGACTCCAATGAGTTAATAATCATACTTGCAGTTTTCACTGAATAATCTTAAAGGAACCAAAGTCATTCTTAATTTTGAGTTGTTGTCCCATGTGCAACATGCAGTAAAATACTTTCTGTTTCTCTGTTTTCTTCCTTGCATTATTCCCACAGCATCATCAAATATTCCTTTGAAGTTTTGTGTATGATCTCAAATTTTGTTTAAATTTTCTAAGAGTGTTGTTTGATCCCAGTACATCTCTTTCATATCTTTGAAGATAAAACTTCTTCATAAACCCAATCTCGAAAATCTTTTGCTGATATCATTATTGATTTCATGATCAATGAATATAGACTGGGGTCAATAATAAAATTGGTGTCAGTAAACAAGAGTAATGAATCATTACCCTTAAAATCCTTACACTTTTTCATAGATTTTTTTCTAACATGAATTGATATTTCCTTTCTTGAATTTGTAAATTCTGAAAGTTTAACCATTTCTTTAGCTTTAAACCAAGGATTATTATTTTCATCGGTAATCATATATGTAAGTTTATGAATGTATGTAATTTTGTTTCAGAGTGGGTCTAAAATTGACTGATTTTATATAGAATAAAAATATACTATAGAAAATATTTTAGGTGAATTCTATAGCAGGCTCAGACAAAATTTCATCAAGTATATTTTTCCTGTTATCATTTATTTCTGTCAAGCAGTTTCTCAAAAAAGTAAGACAGACTGTAGAAGTAAATATTGTAAATGTATTTACTTTTATCTACTCTGTGTACCCCAAAGTAACTATTAAGCTCATGTTCTACTGATTCATAATCTGTACTTTCATATTTTCTGACAGAAAAGTTTTATGCTTATAACCAGATGATCTTCATGATTCTTATGCAACACAGCACCTACTTTAAAATAATTCTTCTTGGTGCACTGGATGTACATGCAGTAAAAGTAATTTATTTTTTTCTTCCTTCCTACGACATTAGAAGTTATATATTTAGCTACATTTTTAGTATTATTTAAATTTTTGTTATAATTTCTGATATTTTATCTTCTAGTTTTTCAGTTTCTTGTAATTTATATTCACTATATTATCTAACTTACCATAAGACGTTTTCTGTTAATTTCATTTTTTATTTTATAATTAATGAATATAAGCAGGATTCACTGATAAGATGTCTCATGATAAAAGAGTAATTAGGCAGTTGCATTCCCAGCATTTGCAAACTTTTAGAGTTCACCAATATACTTAGCTTTAAACCAACAATTGTTTTCTTTATCAATTATCACCAATGTTTCTTTGTTATTATAAACAAGTTTGTTGTTATTCTGAAAAATATTTGCAGACTGGATCTGTTTGTTGAATCTATTTACACATAATCAATTTTATTAAATAGATTTTAACACTTTCTGATGGACAATACTTAAGTTTTTTTTGATAAAATTAGGGCACATCAACCAGTTTCATTCATAAATGTAGTTGTTTTTCTGTTATATGTTAGGCCTTCCCTGTGAAGGGGTCTGGAAATTTTCTGTAGTTTATTTTATCTACTTCCTGTTTAAGAATACAGTGGTCACTTTTTCTCAACATATGGTAAATCCCAGTAAGTAATATTTTTTCTTGAATCCTTTAAATATAAAACTTCAGATCTAATTTTCTATTTCTTTATCAATGTATCTAAAACTGTTTGATTAGAGATATTAATTTCTTTTCCTGAAATGAGTATTGTCCTAAAAACTAGTAAATGAATTTAAAAATACATAGTAGAATTGCTAGTGACTGTAAAAAAAATTAAAAATGTAAATCCATTGTCTATAGAGTTATCAAGGATGCAGCAACAAGGAAGTGGATTCATTAATTTATAAATATCTTTATTCGGAATAGGGAAAATGGAATTCAGTGTACATGAAGCTAGTGCATAATTGTACTTAACTATAACCAAGTTTTAATCTGTATAAATCGGACCTTCCATAAATGTATATGTGAAGTAGAGAAAGAAATTGATACATTTTATTCACTCATACACAGGGAGTTACAAAACGTTCTGGCCAAACTTTCAGGAAACATTCCTCACACACAAAGAAAGAAAATATGTTATGTCGACATGTGTCTGGAAACGCTTACATTCCATGTTAGAGCTCATTTCTTACTTCTCTTCAAATCACATTGATCATTTAATGGAAACACACAGCAACAGAACGTACCAGCATGACTTCAAACACTTTGTTACAGGAAATGTTCAAAATGTCCTCCATTAGCGAGGATACATGCATCCACCCTCCATCGCATGGAATCCCTGATGCGCTGATGCAGCCCTGGAGAATGGCTTATTATATCACAGCCATGCACAATATGAGCACGAAGAGTCTCTACATTTGGTACCGGGGTTGCGTAGACAAGAGCTTGTAAATGCCACCACAAATGAAATTCAAGAGGATTGAGGTCAGGAGAGCATGGAGGCCATGGAATTAGACCGCCTCTACCAATCCATCGGTCACCGAATCTGTTGTTGAGAAGCGTACGAACACTTCGATTGAAATGTGCAGGAGCTCCATCACCCATGAACCACATGTTGCGTCGTACTTGTAAAGTCATATGTTCTAGCAGCTCAGGTAGAGTATCGTGTATGAAATAATGGCGGTGAATTGTGGCAGTACAGTACATACTGACGAAACTAAAATGAGCTCTAACATGGAAATTAAGCGTTTCTGGACACATGTCCACATAACATCTTTTCTTTATTTATGTGTGAGGAATGTTTCCTGAAAGTTTGGCTGTACATTTTTGTAACACCCTGTATACCAGAGATGTGAATTCATATATTAGTAAATGATGTGACAAAGCCATCACAGAAATATGTTCAGTAATAGACACATTCTTTATGTATATGGAAAACTTATTACATCTAAATACACTCCTGGAAATGGAAAAAAGAACACATTGACACCGGTGTGTTAGACCCACCATACTTGCTCCGGACACTGCGAGAGGGCTGTACAAGCAATGATCACACGCACGGCACAGCGGACACACCAGGAACTGCAGTGTTGGCCGTCGAATGGCGCTAGCTGCGCAGCATTTGTGCACCGCCGCCGTCAGTGTCAGCCAGTTTGCTGTGGCATACGGAGCTCCATCGCAGTCTTTAACACTGGTAGCATGCCGCGACAGCGTGGACGTGAACCGTATGTGCAGTTGACGGACTTTGAGCGAGGGCGTATAGTGGGAATGCGGGAGGCCGGGTGGACGTACCGCCGAATTGCTCAACACGCGGGGCGTGAGGTCTCCACAGTACATCGATGTTGTCGCCAGTGGTCGGCGGAAGGTGCACGTGCCCGTCGACCTGGGACCTGACCGCAGCGACGTACGGATGCACGCCAAGACCGTAGGATCCTACGCAGTGCCATAGTGGACCGCACCGCCACTTCCCAGCAAATTAGGGACACTGTTGCTCCTGGGGTATCGGCGAGGACCATTCGCAACCGTCTCCATGAAGCTGAGCTACGGTCCCGCACACTGTTAGGCCGTCACGCCCCAACATCTTGCAGCCCGCCTCCAGTGGTGTCGCGACAGGCGTGAATGGAGGGACGAATGGAGACGTGTCGTCTTCAGCGATGAGAGTCGCTTCTGCCTTGGTGCCAATGATGGTCGTATGCGTGTTTGGCGCCGTGCAGGTGAGCGCCACAATCAGGACTGCATACGACCGAGGCACACAGGGCCAACACCCGGCATCATGGTGTGGGGAGCGATCTCCTACACTGGCCGTACACCTCTGGTGATAGTCGAGGGTACACTGAATAGTGCATGGTACATCCAAACCGTCATCGAACCCATCGTTCTACCATTCCTAGACCGGCAAGGGAACTTGCTGTTCTAACAGGACAATGCACGTCTGCGTGTATCCCGGGCCACCCAACGTGCTCTAGAAGGTGTAAGTCAACTACCCTGGCCAGCAAGATCTCCGGATCTGTCCCCCATTGAGCATGTTTGGGACTGGATGAAGCGTCGTCTCACGCTGTCTGCACGTCCAGCACGAACGCTGGTCCAACTGAGGCGCCAGGTGGAAATGGCATGGCAAGCCGTTCCACAGGACTACATCCAGCATCTCTACGATCGTCTCCATGGGAGAATAGCAGCCTGAATTGCTGCGAAAGGTGGAGATACACTGTACTAGTGCCGACATTGTGCATGCTCTGTTGCCTGTGTCTATGTGCCTGTGGTTCTGTCAGTGTGATCATGTGATGTATCTGACCCCAGAAATGTGTCAATAAAGTTTCCCCTTCCTGGGACAATGAGTGTATTATGACAATCATTTAAAAAGAATTTCAAGTGAGGAGCATTCTACAAAATTGTTATTCATGAAATAATGGCGAGTATAATAATTCCATAAAAAATGTACCGGTTTTCAATAAATTAAAAAAGTTAGTTGTTTCTACTAAAACTGTAGGGACAAAATAAAGTAGATTCTAGATTTGTCAACAAGATGTAGAAGGTGCCTAGGGATTGGGGATAAATCTTGAAGTGCTATAGAACATACAACATTTATTTCTGTTACAAGTGCATTCCATAGCAATGTTAAAACACATGAGGCAATACTGACCTTACAACTTATCTTAGAAGCTATATTAAGGAAAGGCAAACCTAAGTTTCTAGCGTCTGTGAACTTAGAGAAAGCTTTTGACAATGTTGACAGGAATACTCTCTTTCAAATTCTAAAGGTGGCAGGGGCAAAATACAGGGAGCAAGAGGCTATTTACAAGTTGTACAGAAACCAGATGGCAGTTATAAGAGTCGAGGGGCACGAAAGGGAAGCAGTGGTTGGGAAGGAAGTGAAAAAAGGTTGCAGCCTCTCCCCGATGTTATTCAATCTGTATACTGAGCAAGCAGTATAGGAAACAAAAGAAAAATTCGGAGTAGGTATAAAAATCCATGGTGACGAAATAAAAACTTTGAGGTTCGCCGATGACATTGTAATTCTGTCAGAGACAGCAAAGGACTTGGAAGAGCAGTTGAATGGAATGGATAGTGTCCTGAAAGGAGGATATAAGCTGAACATCAACAAAAGCAAAACGAGGATAATGGAATGTAGTCGAATTAAGTCGAGTTATGCTGAGGGAATTAGAATAGGAAATGAGACACCTAAAGTAGTAAAGGAGTTTTGCTATTTGGGGAGCAAAATAACTGATGATGGTCGAAGTAGAGAGGATATAAAAAGTAGACTGGCAATGGCAAGGAGAGCGTTTCTGAAGAAGAGAAATTTGTTAACAGCAAGTATAGATTTAAGTGTCAGGAAGCCGTTTCTGAAAGTATTTGTATGGGGTGTAACCATGTATGCAAGCGAAGCGTGGACGTTAAATAGTTTGGACAAGAAGAGAATAGATGCTTTCAAAATGTGATGCTACAGAATATTGCTGGAGATTACATGGGTAGATCACATAACTAATGAGGAGGTATTGAATAGAATAGGGGAAGAGAGGAATTTGTGGCACAACTTGACAAGAAGAAGGTCCCGGTTGGTGGGACATGTTCTGAGGCATCAAGGGATCACAAATTGGAGTGCAGTGTGGAGGGTAAAAATCGTAGGGGGAGACCAACAGATGAATACACTAGGCAGATTCAGAAAGATGTAGGTTGTAGTAAATACTGGGAGATGAAGAAGCTTGCACAGAATAGAGTAGCATGGAGAGCTGTATCAAACCAGTCTCAGGACTGAAGACCACAACAACATCATACAAGAACATTAAGTAATTTCTCCCATGTATGCATGAAAAATTATTGCCTCCATATGACCACTCAAGGTCGCATGGCATCAAGCAATGGCTTCATTTAAGCACATCTGTGGGATGCCGTCAATAACCCTTTTAATTTTATCCTTCAATTGGTATGTTTCTTGTCGTTTGTTCTCATACAGTTTTGATTTCATAAACCCCACAAAAAGTCACAAATGTAAGATTGCATGATCTGGCAGGCCATTTCTGGTTTGCTACAGAAAGAGGTATTTTTTTGAGGAAATTTATGTTAATGGAGATAAAGCAATTAGAACTAAAAATTATAGCTATCAGCAATTTTGTACAATGTCCACTTAGTAGCTTCCCAGAAACGGTTGATCTGAAAGAATTAAAGAAAGGTTACTTCGCACATTTATTCTTTACATAGGAAAATGAATATAGAATATTATTGAGTTAACAGTATGAAACCAAAGAAAGGAAAGTATTTCTCAAATGACATAGCCAAAATGTTAAAGAAAGGCATGTTTTCCATATGAGGAATGAGATTAATGAATACTCTAATTATGATGCAGATATATTGATAAGAGGTTGTTTATTAACAATTACTGGATATTTTACATACATGTACAGATCTGAATTTTTGCCTGAACGAAACACTGTTACACTGTATAAAGAACAAAAAGAAAATAGTAGTAAAAATCCACATCTGGGTTACATAGTTCAAACAATAATAATATTCATCATGTTTTTAATGGTGATGACATAGATATAGCTGGAGAAAAGTAGATAGTTTTGATAAATAAACCAATACTGTTTATTAATACCATGGCTGTTTTTGGTGTGATTGTTATAAAAAAGAATGGTTTAAAGGTGAGACAATTAACAACAATAATACAGGAACAATGGACGATCTGTATCAAAAAACTTTATTAAGAATAGTGTTATACAAAATGCTGGATTTAACTTAGTTTTAACTTAGTGGAAATATGCTAATATGATTGGCATTGTATAAAAAGTAAGAAATTAAAACACTTACCTGAAGTTGTTCAACAACTGAATCCAAGAGATGCTTTTATGGTGATAGAACAAGACAATAAAATTGAGAGATGAAGCAGACGGTGTTAAAACAAAAAAATATTTTGCTTAATGCAGTTTTTATCCATTGTGCAATACACTGCTAATTATTTTCAGCGACATGCTAGGAACATACAGGATATCACGCTAGGAAATGGTATGAATCTTTAAAATGTAAGGTGTTGGCTCCCAGAGGCTAGTATCGTCCTGTTTTGCCAGTATGAATAAAGATCGATAAAAATTAAAACTATCATTTCCCCTGTGTGTCAAACATGGAGAAAGAATATATATAAATGTAATCACAATAATTATCAAAGGAGTTTTATGGAACTTGGAAAAATATGAAGCAAGTAAGCTACAGAAGAAAGATACAAAATTTTAGACGTCTATGAATTGTGATATTTTAGAAATAAGAGCAACATGTTTAAAAATTACATAAAAGACTTCATAAAAATAAAATTAGAAACTGGCCCCCAAGAACTTAAAGCCACTGAGAAGAATATCAAAGCAGTTGAAGAATTAATGGCTATTGACTTAAATCACAGTAGAATAGAAGAAAATCCACGAAAGATATGTCCAAATTCACTGTGGTGAAAATTTGGACAACGTCAAAATATGGTGTAAAACTGAGTATGTGACATGTTTACAACAATGTTATGGGAGACTATTAGATAATCGATCAGATAATATAGATATAATTTTTAATGAGCATATGGTACAGATGAAGTACAATTTCAGGGATTATTATATGCGAAATAATACCTCTACAAATACTTTTGTAGTAGCATTCACTACATCAAATGCAAGCTAGGAAATGCTGTTGCGTATTTTGGTATGGATAGTGTAGTATATACTGACAATGCTGAAAATACTGTGGAAACATGTTCTATGCTAGGTGAATGGACTGATGAATTAGGGGATGATAAATAGATTCGAAATTGTGCTTTGACTGGACCAAAAAGTTATTATTTTGTGAAAAATGATAAAAGCACAGAGATGAAAGTAAAGGACTTGATTTTAAACTACAAAATATTCAAAAGCTGAATGTGGAATCTATGATAAGATTAACTTAAAGTCTCCCATTTATCTAATGCACCTAACTGTACAGTCAGAGCAGTAAATTTGGTATATGCCACTGTTGTGAAGTAAGTCTTCCATTGTGTTAGTGTCTTACATTAAAAGACTAGTAATGAAGGTTACGATTTAAACACGATGTGTATATTACGTTTTCGAAAAGATTGTCGTCTTTATATGAGACTTAGGCGTAGATATCACCCTGTAATCCATAAAGACGACTCTGTACTGATACACATGGTTATCATTCTGTGGGACAACTTTAGGGAAGTAACACGGTAGTTCTGCCCAAAAATAACCATTACTGGCACAGAAAATAGCGCGATAATATCATGCTCTGGCATACTGATAACATAGGGCATAGGCAGAGAGGCAGTCGATTGGCATCCTTCTGTTCCTTCCCAGCATATGTATTAGTCGAACGTGTGGAGGCTTCCAGCACATTAATACTCTCTATTTAATAATTTCATATTATTAACCTTACTTTATATTAAGCACTGAAAGTAACTTTTGTCTGTTTTGAAAATGATGACATTTACGAATTGCAGCAAGACCCAGCAGAACCAGGAGCACCTCCGAAGATGTCCAACGTAACTTTGGATGATACATCAGGGATAGAAGAGTTCCATGGACCACGGCCATACAACCCAAAAGAATTCTCGGCAGCTGCAACATGCGGACGTGAAAGCTTCATTGGGTGAACAGACAAGTCATACTCATGCGCTCTTCTGGAAAATGATATCTGAAGACTGATGGTAAAGGAGGGATACTCAGTCAACAAGACTACATCTGCAGTAAATCATTCGCTAATTGCCAAGGCGTTGACATTGGGAGAAAATAGTTCAAGATCAAGAACAGATAGCACTTCGCTGGGAATCTTTATAGGTTCCTACTTGCCCATCTGAAGCACATATCCTCACTTATGACGCCATACAACCCCCCCCCCCCTCTTTCAAAGCGTAGTTTGAACCATACAAAGCTATTTCAATATCAAACATGTCCTCCTCAATTTTGTTACACTGCACCACTTTTAATACATACCTGTCATTCTTAGTTTTCCTGGTTTTCGTAGCAGAGTTCTAAACAACATTTATACATGGCCAAAATCTGTCTGCAGGTCTGAAAATACGACGAAGATAGATTGTTTTGTTTTCTTTATTCTTCCTGCAGTTGTTTACTGTTGGGTATGATGAATTTCTTCTATCTTACGTGCGCCAAATACTAATGTGCCGTTTTTGTGTATTCTATGTAGATGGATTGCAATATCACACTGATCGACAGTCATACTATTTATCCATTTGTATTATCTGTGGAAATATTGTATTAATCCTCTACTGAACGGTGATGAGCCGTTTGCTGCTTAACAGAATTTTAATTCCTACACCTTAAGCTGATTTTATTACTTACGAGAGCATCTCATCAATTCCATGTGATTCGTTTTCCTTTTAATGAATCAACTCCCAGTCAAACATTGACACACATTACTTAACATGTATTCCAGCCTTGACCTGATCGTCCCTTGTCACGCACAGGTTAGTTGCTGGAAATGGTAACTCAATGCATCTCTGATACATACATATCATTCAACAGTTCTTTGCTGAAATAGGTTTCCCATCTACTCTTGGAAGATTAGCAACTTTGATATTTGCATACTTGAATATTTCTAATCCTCAGGTACCCTAAACAGGCATTTGACATGATCATTTGTCTTTAAAATTCTCTGTATGTCCTTCTCATCAACCATGTAACTTTGACACTGCCATTTAGCCCTGACTTTGGGAAAGGACTATAGTGCTAAGCTATTTAGTTTCACTTCATCATTGCAAATTTGTGAACTGAATCTATATATACACATCTGAATTCCGCATCTTTTCTAATCATGACGTGGCTTCATGACATGTCCATTTTAGTCGTGATATTATTCTGATATTCTATTATCTCTTTTGAGTTTGGAAAAGTGTATTTTGTGCTGCATATTTATTTTGATATAGTTTACTCCCACAATAGAGCTCCTGAACCAGTCCATACGTCTGCCAAGTAGCGATTCCAAAAACTTTTCTTTTCTGTCCTAGCTGCCTGCCTTTTCTAGATCAGTTATGTATCTTGTTTTGCGTTTGACTGTTTTTAGTTTTAGTCTCATGTCTCTGTTGCTTAGCATCGTCTTTTCGTTCTTTCTGTTTTGAATTTTCTGCTTTGTTATATTTGACTTTCCTAAATCATTCTAGATGTCTTTGAACGAAATGTTCTGGTTTTTACTTTCAGAAATTTAGTAGAAAAATTGTTTCTCTACTTTGGTTTTTGTTACACTTGATATATGGCAGATAGAGCAATCTTCATATTCGTATTGTATCTATTAGTGACCCACTTTCCACCTACACTACTTTGAAATGCAGCAATCGCCACTGGCCATCTGTTTGATGTTTTTCGTTGATAATTGTTCTGATGGTTCTTTCGTCTGTCTTCTTTAGTTTACCTATTGCCGATTTGGTGTTCGAATTAAGTAGTGTTTTATTTGCATATTTTCTTCAACGAGAAGCTGTGTTTTAATATGGCGTTCATTCACAAAGATTTTTCTTCTAGGTTGGCTAGATGTTCGGTTAACCTTGTTCTAATTTATTGGTTCTACTCACTATTCAGATCTTAATTAGAGTTGCATGTTATATTTTGACCTGGATATTTACAGTCTTAATTTCGTTGTTGCTGTGCAGAGAAAAGGTGGTGGTTCAGCCTAGAAGAGTAACATCACTTCAGTTGTCTCAAACGAAATTTGGAAACCAACTTTTCCTGTTATTTTCTCAAATACTGAAGTTTAGACTCTTCCTCATTATTTGCCATTAGTGTAACATCCTCTGGCAATTGTAGGTAATTAAGTTTATTATTTTTGTCGAACTTTGTGTATTATACCTATTCCATACATTCCTTAGCTTAATTGTAAATATTCTTGGAAGATTACCTTGTTACTTATGTCCATATATGTATATGTGTACTTTCTTGTACAGAATCATAGATTTTAACCTTCGCTCAAGCAATAATAATGTGAACTGAAAAATAAAATTTTAACACTAGATTAAGCCAGTTGTTCCCATCCTAATCACAGAAGATTCAGTCAATATCTCATTGTGAACTTCATGTAAATATACACTCTCTTCTTCATTGGGATTGTCTAAGGGATGTGTAACAAATGATTGATCAAAAATATATTATGGTAACAGCCATGTTATTACTAACTGGTTTTTATTCAAAACTTTTTCTTGCTTCTAGTAGACTGTCAGGATTAGTACTCCCCCAACTATACTGCAGAATACATTTGTATCAGAAAATAATAACATCCTAAATTTTGTTGTATTTATTCTTTTGTACATTTTCTCATTAGTTCCTGGCATATTACAGTTTCATTACCCCACTTATTCCATAACATTAAGCTAACATGCACTGGACTTACCAAGGAATTAATTCACCATCAATAAAGAAATTAGCTAATTTAGACCTGAAACAAAATTTTTTGGTATTTGTAGTGCTCCTCAAAGGCACTTAGGACTGGATACAGCTTGTTTCTTGGCATTTTAGTCTATGGGCACTACAGTTACTAGTTCCATAACCGACTACATTTTGCAGTACAATGCAAAGGATGGTACAAAATTCAACACAATATGTCATTAGGTCATGTTAAGAATATCTCGTAAATGAATCAAGCATATTTTTCAATTACAAACAAATGTTTGTCATAAGGAAATTATACTGTCTTGAAAGTTCCAATACAAATAATTTACATTATACTTGATCTTCAATATGAATAGAGACCCTGAAAAGTGATTTCTACATAACAAACATCAGTTTACTCCGAGACAGTGTTCCATGAGTCAAAATTTGCTTAAAACTGTGGTTTTTTTTTCCTGCCATCGAACTTCCATATGTATAAAAGCAAAGTTCCCATTTTGCTGGAAACTCCACTTAAACTGTACATTCAGCATCTTGCCCTATAGGAGTATTACTATAAGACAACCCTTTAACAGCATACAGGTCCTTCAAGGATGGTGTGTAGAGCAGTGTTAATTAGTGTTTTAAGAAATTTATTTTAACTAGATTAGATTCCAATGAGTCCCTATTGCAATGCTACACAGTCATGAAGCTGGTTGCACTAGGATATTACACACACACACACACACAGATATATATATATATATATATATATATATATATATATATATATATATATATATATACCAGCATCATATTGATATCTGCTTCAAATATAATGTATTTGTACAACACAAAAACTGCAAAGCATGAGTCATTGTTGGGAGGGGAGAAGGACGGGGGGGGGGGGGGGGGGGGGAAGCAGAAAGCTGGGCATATTCTATGGGTTATTTATAAGAGCAATTCACAAAATATGAAAACATTGAGTCCAACATAATGCCCTGTGTCTTCAAAATCTGTTCTGATCAATGCATTCATCTGAGCCTGAAGTTTTCTGGTTTTGGTGAGGACCACATCCAATCCTTTTCAGTTTAAAACTGTATAGAAAGACATGCTATGGAAATACAGGTATATTTTCAGACTGAGGAAGAAGACACTTCAAAATAATTTTTGACATAACTCATTTTGGAAAAGATTTTTATTTGTCTTCTGAAGTTTCAAATGACATTTATATACAAAACAAACATATTTACACAGACATGGCTGTGAACATACTGGTTCTGCAAATGTTTGTTGTGTCAATATGCACATCAGTAGGTGGTGTTCATAAAATTAAATACTTCAAACTACTATTTCATTTCAAAGTGTTCTGTGTTTTTAACATTTAAATATAACACCACTAACTTGTTCACTGTTAATTTTAATTGTAACAAGTTCAATAAAGAAAGGTGCCTGGATGTATTAAATTCTTGTATTCCAAGCCAGCCTGGAAAAACTTTTCGATCAAGTCACTTTATTACACTTTCAAGGAACATATAGTTTCACATTTTCATCCCTAGTAATATTCAATAGTTATAGAAAAAGCTAAATTTAATGGGAATATTTCTGTGTATTGCTTTTCAATTAAGGCAAGGCATGTATAAGAGAGACTGTACAATGCTTGATTTACAAATTTTATATTATACGCCCCAAGAAATTATATTAAAGCGAAGTTGTACAACTACATTTTATATTCTTAGACGTACAGTTACACTGACAAGTGCATAACGTTTCAAAGCTCTCCACTTGTTACACAAGGTCCTAACTGTGATGAATATTCAAACAAAATGACCATGTTAACAAAGAAATGTGTAGGTTGCTACCATGAAGACAGGACTGCTACATTAAATGCACTGCATGTGCTATAGATTTCATCATTTATTAGTTTTTCACCTTTATTGGATCTTATGTACCCTCATACTTTACAAAAAAATTTGGTGATCATTTACACAGCAACTACTTTACCTATCTAAGGACTGACTATATTTTATTAAAACTAAAGGAAATTATGTCCAAATTGTCCAGAAATTTAAATTTACATTTTCTGAACTTAGAATGAAACACGTACACATAGGTGCTGAGTTGTTACACTGACAATATTAATTAAGCATTTGTATTTTGGAACAAATTTTGTGGTAAGATCGGTAAGAAGTTACAGTCACCTAAAATAGGCAGAAAAATTTGGAACTAACATTCCATCAACAGCAAGGTCATTAAACAGAGAAAAAGCTGGACTAAGACCAGGTCGTGAAGCAAGTCTAAAATTCCCTACTCAATGAGACCATCCCTGCATTATGATTAATCAGTTTAGATGAATAATGGTAAACCTAAATCTGGGTAGTCCTACAGGGTTTTGATTGTCACTCCTCTGGAAACAAATTCTGGTACTTTAACTAGTGCAGTAACCCATTTGAAATTTACTATCTACAGACTCAGGATTTTGTTTAATTTGATGTCAGCAATGCTTCATTTTCCTTAAAATGGAAAGTCAGAGTATGACTGGCCTTAGTGCACACTCTCAGCATAACTGGTTGCTGCAGTTTTGGAACATTCACACTTTATTTTTTACTAGAAACTGAAAGATATTAGTGTCAATACAGCAATAATAACCATTTTACAGCTATTTATACCGCAGCTGCCATAGAAAGGCAAATATCAAAATATAATATTATGGCCATTAGCTAAAGGAACTAAAAATGGACAAACAGGACGAAATTACAACCACAACTCAATATGACTTAATTATTTGTAATAAATAATTGTTCTAGTTCACTTAAAAAATAATCACTCAATCTAGGAGACAATATAACCAAAAATCATTAAACCACAGACAGGACAGTGATCAAACAATGTAGAAAAGAAGGAAGAAAATTGTCTGCTTTGAAAAAAGATGAGAGGCACATATATCCACATGGTGATAAATATGAGGATGTTGCACACAGACTGCTCCATTTCTGACTCAGCAGGTTTTCACAAACAGTTAAATTAAATGCAAGAAAGAAAAATTATAGCTTTCATTAATGAACTATGCAGTGCTGCTTGTAAATCTATTAAGAATTTATCACAACCTTTTAATACTAGATAACATCTGTTCCTGGAGCTTTCCACACCCCATGAATGTTTCCTTCTTGCACTGTCATGTTTACCTCAATAGCTGTTTAACTTGAATATCAGAGAGTTATACATGTATGAAGAAGATGTGAATAGTCAGAATGAAGAAAATATCATTGAAATTACACGTATATATTATTTTTGCACAAAAATGTAGAAAAAATGATAAGTATCGTATCACTGCACCTGATTTTCAGGTGTAATATCATTTGATATATATTATTCTTTTGTATCTCTTTAATGAAGGTATAAAATTACAGCAGATCCTTTAGACATTGTAGCCTGCTAATGGGCCGCTCCTGTTACATGCCTTTAGAGGTGCATGATAACAGCTATTTAAATTTCTATGTGGAAGATATACATTTTATGGACTAGTCTAAAACTTTTCATACTTGCGTATTACACATACACAACAACATTCATTTTCAAATTCACATACTCACACAAAAGTGCATTGTAGTGACTTTCCATTCATCACAAAATCCTCTTCAAACTCTGTAATACAAAATATTTCAAATTCAGGTTTTTGGAAGAATACATCAACATAACTTTTAATTTCGATAAAACATCCTACCTATTTACATATAACCATTTCAGTATAAAGTTCCATAGCAAAAGTTTACTTGCCTCTGATATAATTAGTCGTTTTGTGTACTTTATGCACAATTTTCCTGTTCTGACAGGGTCCATTTACTTATTGGGAAACACTCCAGTTAACGTTCAGTAAACAACACATTTTGCGTTGGAAAGAAAAATACCTCTCGTTGTTCACAAGGAACGCTGCATTGTTTATTTACATGTTATTCTTTAAATTTAATGAAGTTACAACACTCTCACACCTGCTGCTGTAAAGCCTTTACACACAGTTTACATGCCACCATGACGCATCTAAATCGTGTACGTTGCCAGAAAGTAACATATCGCTCAGTTACGTTATAAGACATCGTATTTTACGGATTTAGTTCGTCGTTCGTAACTAATTTGGCCCTGTACAATAGCTAATCGTGATATTCGTCATTTGCAAAGTTTATAGGTCGCTATCTCGCTTTTATTTCTTCCTATTTCAGCAATATTTGGGACACACAATTCACACATGTTACCTAAGTTAGAATATTAAATATCACATCGTATTTATTCTCTTAGAATACTTTACACTGTATTATGTATTTGCATGTAACTTTCAGCAAACATTATTTTATTTGAATCCATTCTCAGAGCGCCACTAAGACATTATCGTTTGCTATCAACGTTACAGCACTCATCCTAAGGATTGAATCTTTAGTGTACTTGCTTAAACGAAGAACAGTTTATGTAATAAGTGTTCTTGCTCAGCAAAGTGTATAATGTGGAAGGATAATTAGCACCGCTCGTTCTCAGTGCATACCTTAGTAACAACTAATGTCCATAACAAGCGGTAGCAACTTAGGCATTCTCTAGAAATGAAAACCACGTGAAACGACTCGTACAAAAATACAGATCAAATTCGTAACCTCTTACTTATACGTCAGATCACTTAATAAGAGCCATCAAGTATTAAGTTGCTTGTTATTTAACACTTCTGATCACAGTGAAACAGGTTAGACGTGAAGGATATCCTTGTGCATTATGGACGTAATCATCATTCATATCTGTATGCTCAATAGCTGGCGCAGTCTTCGAAATTTACTGTTACCGAATTTCCTACGGACGAAGTGCTTGTAGTAGTGAATACCTCCACGTAAGGATGGCACTGTCACAGCTCACCGTACAGCTTAATTCGTCCACACCTCTTACTCAACGTTATTTTTACCCGCATCGTAGATCACTGAACGATTCGATCCCAGCGTTATACAACAAGCACGCCAGCGGTTGCTGCAAATAGGAGATCGCGGCGATGTGAGAATAGAGGTGAGGTCGACGTTACGTCGCCTGGACGACCGTAGTGTCAGTCGGAGCAGCGACGTCAGTCGGGTGGGAAGCGAGCCTGTCAACTTCGAGGGGATTACTTGCGGAACGAGGAGACGCGGCTCAGCTCGTGCACGACGTCGTAGTGCCCGCCCAGCGGGTGGCACACGTCCCTGTGGAAGTGCCGCCTCGGCGGGGGCGGCGGCAGCTCCCTGCCGGGGGCGGCGGAGGCGGCGGCGGCAGCGGCGGCGGCGGCGCGGTGCGCGGCGGCCACTGCGGCGGCGGGCGCGGGGGCGGGCACGAAGAAGACGCCCGCCCGGGGGCCCGGGGGTGGCGCCCCCGGCTGGCCTGCCCCCGGCCCGAACAGCTCTAGCTACAGCTCCGTCACCGGGATCGGCTTCAGCTGGTGCGCACCGCCCGCCACCGTCGGAGGTTGGTGCAGCCCCCTCACCATGTACTCGTCGTCCGACGAGAAGGTCTTCTGGTACTCGTGCTCCTTGGCCTGGCGCTTCTTCTTGAAGCGGTGCTCCTTGAGCGCGGCGCAGAGGCGGCGCCGGTAGTGGCACGCGAGCCCGACGAGCACGGCGACGAGCGCCAGGCAGCCGCCGCCCACCGCCCCCAGCAGCGCCTGCCTCCGACTGGCCGGCAGCGCGCAGCCGAGGTCGTCCGCCGTCAGCTGGCGCAGGTGGCGATCCCGCAGGTGCGCGGGCGAGGCGCACGTCACCTGCAAGCGCCGCAGTCATCGCGTAAGATAAGCCCAACTTGCGAGCTCTGTCATTTCACATCGAACAGAACGGAGAAGAACTATGGCACTGTCGTCTTACAAGGAGACGGCACGACCGTGGGGTCGGGGATTTGTCTGAAATTTTGTGTGGTGAAGGAGGACCCCAAACACCTCACGTGGTTCAACTAATAGGACGCACTACCCGGAAAATCCCGGGAAAAATCGATACAAAGTTTCTTACGTGCCGTATGATCATAAAATCTTAGTCCATTGCCGAGGCGCCGTCTGGCGTAGATGTTTTGGGCTCGGACTCTTACGCCAGAGGTCTCGGGTTCGATTTCTCATCTCGCACTTTTTTTCTTCTGTTTTATTTTCTTTTGTTATTCCACCAATTATTCAGAACTTTTCCCAAACCTACATTATCTTTAACAAATTAGTTACATTATTGAATAAAAATTATTTTCTTTTTGTCCAACAACACATTTCGTGGCGGTGGGTTTTCTATTTTTCATTGTAAAGTATATGAGGAGAAACATTGAGTTTTTAATCAGGATAACAAAGTCGATTGGTAATCATTCTGTTTTTATACACATAATAATTATAAACAAGAAACGCAGTGGTAATTATCGTAAAAAGAAACAAAGCAATAGTTTTTGCGACATCTTGAGCAACATATGAAAGCGGATTTTTTATAATCACAGGGCGTTTGCAATAAATCTGTACAAAAACATGTCCCGTTAACATTTACGAACATTTTTTGAGTTTCTGACAATTTTCAGGCAAACTATGAATATTGAATCATGTCTCGGAATATTGGTGACGATAATTGATGGTGAATTATATAATGAATTTTTATACAATCTTCCCGGGAATTAATTTCACGATTCTCCTTTAACAATGAGCTGCAATTTTGCAAGCAACATTTGAAAAAAAAAAATGCCCCGTAGGAGGAATCGAACCCCATACCTCTGGCATAAGGGTCCCAACGTTAACCATGTAGCCAAACGGCGGCTCGGCAGTGAACTAACATTTTATACTCATACGGCACCTAAGAAACTTTGGATCGATTTTTCTCGAGATTTTCCGAGTAGTATGTCCTAATATTTTAACCGTGTGAGGTGTTAGGGGTCCTCTTTCACCACACAAAATTGCGGAGAAATCCCCGACCCCACGGTAGTGCCGTCTCCTTGTTAGACTGCAACCTCTTGTATAAAAGGCAATGTCCTGACTGAGTCACTCACTCATCGACTGATCATCGATCACGCCAAACCACTAAAAATGCAAACATGAAATTTGCAGTGTGTGTATGTCTGACACTGTAGCCGTTGATTAAGAAGGGATTTTCCAGCGCTAAGGGGGTGAAAAAGGGGAGGACGGTTTTTTGGAAACACGTTGTTATTAAGGCAGTTCTGAACCTACACCTACAAAAATCCAATTACGTATGTACTATGTTTCACGTTGTCAATCATTCCCTGTGTTTATTCCTGTCCAACAATGTCTCTGTTCTTTAGCAATTGTCAACCAGTATACGTAGAAGTAATTTCGAGAGTATCGTAATGGATTGTTTAAAATATACAGTGTTCAAAAAAAAGATACTAACAAAGTTGTAGAGTGTGTGTTGTTGGAAAAACTGGTTCAGGATAGGAAGCCATACATATAAGCGTCACCCAGCAACACTATAGAGAGACATATTTATGAGGGCGAAACTTGCCTCTAGACCAACCCTTCGGTAGCTTGGCGATCTCTACGATTTTGCTATGACAGGCAAGGTCGGATCCGACACCATATAACGTCCGAAATACTGTCAGTTCCATCAAGAGAATACACCCTAGCAGAAAGGAATCAAAGAAGAATAGAGTTCAAAGTCCCGTCGACAGCGCGGTCATTAGGGACGAGGTACAAGCTCGCATTGCGAAAGGATTGGCAAGGAAATAGCAGGTGGTCTTTTTGAAAGGAACGATGCCGGTGTTTGCGTTGAGCGATTAAGGGAAATCACACATGACTGTGGTCCGTCAGCGTAAAAATTCCCTTATTAGGACGTTACCTACCGACAAAGAATAACCAGGCAGTGAGGAAACTGAGGGATTGAAGTAGTAATTATTGAAACGCTCTCCTGTCCAAGCAAGTACACACTGTGACTTCCATATCGTGTCACACATGTTGATGGAACTCATTTCAGGGTGAATGAGGAGCTTATAACATTCATAGCTGGTCACTTGGCAGAAATTTGAGGTACACACTGGAGAAACATTGAAGATTGTGTAGTGACCAAATGGGGGCCTATCGAAACAAATGTGTGAACTGAGCAGACACTACAAATACTATACTGAGCCTCTTACACTGTGCCATGCTCGTTGTACATGAGCCGGCCGGGGTTCCCGAGCGGTTCTAGGCGCTACAGTCTGAAACCGCGCGACCGCTACGGTCGCAGGTTCGAATCCTGCCTTGGGCATGGATGTGTGTGATGGCCTTAGGTTAGTTAGGTTTAAGTAGTTGTAAGTTCTAGGGGACTGATTACCTCAGAAGTTAAGTCCCATAGTGCTCAGAGCCATTTGAACCATTTTTTGTACATGAAACGAAAAAGAACGACAAATGACGGTTCGGGAACATAACGATGAATAAAAGTCAAAAACAGATGTGTGCGTTTTTTTTTTGTTTTTTTTTTGGGGTGGGGGTGGGGAGGGGGTTATTATGCGGGATTGTATCGGTCCACATGCCTACTTTTAGCAGCACATTATACTACGAACATTAATGTGTGGTAAAGATATAGTGTGCACCCGAATGTGGCTTGATACTGTTCTCTCATAGTAAAATATTTTCTAAATAATCATTTTCACCAATCTCGTCTTTTATTCAGCACGACGTTCTGGACATTCGCGTGAGCTACCGAGCACAGTGTGTACACAAAAGGAGTTTCTGTTGTGAGAATATTTAAACACGAAAAAGAGTCTCAAGCCTAAAGCCAGCTAACGCTGTATGGCCTCAAGTACAGTTCATTTGCCTTCCTGGTATTGGTTTTTGCTGCATTGTACAGTTCGCAGTCACGCTGACCGCTTTGAAGAAAACGTGCCGCATCTCTGCTGCTTTCCTTTCCGTCCCTTTCATTGTTCCAACGGAAGCGGCATTCATTCCTTCCTTGAAACGACCGCAATCAGCTTACAAAGGAGAGCACATGAAAATGAATCTCCATTCAGGTGGTAATGCGGGTAATTTAGTCAGCACTCGCAGCCGTGCGCCGGCGCGAGCTGAAGAGTGTCTCTGAATGAGGCGCGGCGCGGCCCGGCGGGCAGCCATTGAAATGCGGCGACGCCTTCGGCCGCCCAGACGCCGCCTGCGTGCGTCGCTTGTCAACGCGACGCCACCTCGCCGGTGCTTGACACATCATTTGTACCCCATGGACGAAGCCAAATACTCCAGCAGGACTACGTGGAAGCCCGGTGGGAGCGAAACTTCGATACACAGTGTGCCGCCCCTCCTTCCCCCCCCCCCCCCCCCCCTCCATCACTCTCAGCATCACTTATTCGTCCGTGACCTGCAACTACTGCGCTGGAGGTAAGTCGCTACCGTGGTCTCAATAAGCACCGGTAATAACCTACCCGGCAGTGCCAGGTGACCTACCTGCTCTGGTGCCCGCCTTGGCCACTAGTCGTGGAAGAGTTTGGCAGGCGTCCGGACAACAGAAATCCGAGAGAGACGGCTCACTCAGTCATCGAAATATTGTACGTAAAATGAAAAAAAAAAGCTTGACAGAATACCCGGGATCAGACCATCGATGATTCAAAACTAATTATATCTGCACTAATTAATTCAGATTTAGCAATCGTCATCCTCATGAAGATTGTACTGATTATGCCCCTGACAGGAGACCGGACATAAGAGTTACGTGGTGTATGTATGCCTTGTGTGTTGCCTGTAATGTGGTTTGGAGGAGGGGGCAGCTAAATTAATGTTCCTGATTCGCTCCTAAGTTATCTGTCACAGCGAGCCAGCCGGAGTGGCAGAGCGGTTCTAGGCGCTACAGTCTGGAACCGCGCGACCGCTACCGTCGCAGGTTCGAATCCTGCCTCGGGCATGGATGTGTGTGATATCCTTAGGCTAGTTAGGTTTAAGTAGTTCTAAGTTCTAGGAGACTGATGACCACAGCAATTAAGTCCCGTAGTGCTCAGAGCCATTTTTTTTTTTGTCTCAGCGAAGACACGCTTATTCTTTAATACTTGGAGATTATTGCTTCAAATGGCTCTGAGCACTACGGGACTTAACTTCTGAGGTCATCAGTCCCCTATAACTTAGAACTACTTAAACCTACCTAACTTAAGGACATCACACACATCCATTCCCGAGGTATGATTCGAACCTGCTACCGTAGCGGTCGCGCGGTTCCAGACTGTAGCGCCTAGAACCGCTCGCCCACCTAGGTCGGTCTCGTTGGAGATTATTCTACCAATTTACTGGGGTAGGTGGTATGTAGCAAAACCTGCCTTTTAGCTCGGAGAAATCTCGGTGTCTATGAGCCTACGAACATTAAAGAACGCCTAGCGTTGCCGGGAAGCTACAGCGAAAATTTTGTCTCTAGCAAAAGTTGTTCCCCATGACGTGTTCTACCACCCCTAGACAATTTGATGCAAAGACTTTGAAATATCCTGTATAATTGAGAAATTGTGTACTCAATTTTGTTAGTATTAATATCATCTCTTTTGAGAACCGAAGTGAAAACTCTTTCATGTCATGTAAATGTGTGGTGTCTGTTCTTTCGGACACGTCGTAAAAAAAACAACACCACTCGAAATCCGCAGCTGCGATACATATTATGGAAACTAAAGGTGGTAGTTGGAGAAAGGAAAGGAAAGGGCAGGAATTAAGATACGTATCAGTTTCAATGGGACTTCACGCCGAATCACTGGTGACAAGTGGAAATGTGTATCGGACCGGGACTCAGACCACGATACCTTGTCTACTAGGCAGCTCCGCCAAACATTGCTCCATACAGACACAGCGTTTCTTGCAAAAACGCGCGATCTATCTCAGCACGCTCCCCGGCCGACTCACATGTCAGAAAGAACAGACACCATAAATTCATATAAGAGATTCGCCTACATGTGCAATGAATCCACAACCTTCATCGCAGATACGCATTTATGTTCGACCTCCGGCGAGAATCTAAAATTCGTAAACATGGACAGGGGCTGCGGACGGGTGGCGCTAGGTGGAATGTGAATCAAACAGAAAGCGTACCGAGATCGCCCGCGCATTTCGGATAAACACTGTGTCCGTGGGACGCAGTGGTCAAGACAACTGCCGAGTAAGCAGCGGATCACGGGTACGGATCCCAGTCCAGCACACACTTTCACTCGTTTCCACTAGTTCTGCATGAAGTCCTGATCCAGCTCATGTCATTTTCATCCTTCTTTTCCTTTCTCCACCATCAATGTCCATAATCTTCGTTTTTCGTAAGTAAAATGCCTGAAAAGACACAAACAATCTGTTCCATAAAGCACGGTTATTTAGCACCTTTAAATGGATTCAATATTAAATTTCATCAAAGCAATCACTATGGAGTTTACTATAACTCGCTTGCACGTGGTCAGCGGATACGTACGAAACTGAAGAGCCTGTGTTGTTCAGAAGTACAATGAAATGGTCCTTCGGATATCCTAATGGTACGGCGACAGCTCGCGATAACCGAGAAATCCGAGTTCGACTCCCGGTCTTGCACTAATTTTCATTATACAGCTAATAATTGTCCATATTCGCAGCTTCAAATGTTGTTCTTGTTGTTGTGGTCTTCAGTCCTGAGACTGGTCTGATGCAGCTCTCCATGCTACTCTATTCTGTGCAAGCTTCTACATCTCCCAGTACTTGCTGCAACCTACATCCTTCTGAATCTGCTTAGTGTATTCATCTCTTGGTCTTCCTCTACGATTTTTACTCTCCACGCTGCCCCGCCAATGCTAAATTTGTGATCCCTTGGCTTCAAATATATTTCATTTATTTGTTGACATCCTTTGTCGCCTGTTACTTACAAGGGAAATTCCCCATCGCACCCCCTCTCAGATTTAGTGGTGAGTTGGCACGTCAGAAACGGAACACAGATTAAAAGTAAAACAGGATGAACGTGACTGAAATGTGAAAAAACAAGAAAAATAGAAACAGTGAACTTCCCAAGTTCCAAATGTGCAACGTCAAGCGAAGATGAGTTGCCTGTCATCTTAGTTATGCCGTCACGGTGCTGGTCTGCGAAGGGCGAGACATGTGTTCAGATCGCCCTTGTGCCCCATATATTTTTTTCACAAAATTATGAACTGGCCGTCCAGCCATTAACGCTTCTATTCGCTCAATTCAAATTTGTGTCTGTGCCGTGCTGTAATGTTCGTTTGCAACAGCGAGTCATTAGAAAGGGGCCTCCGGAAGTACGTACCTCCTATTTGTTCTACACAAGTACCACATGTTACGACTCTTGCGTTCCGGTTTCGAAGTTTTTACTCCTCAGTTCCTTTGCTGTAATACAGTTGACACCAGTTTAGTTGCTCTTTTCATTTCTGTGAGAGGTCTACGCCGCATCGCGCCCGCCCCCACTATTCGTCACCTTTACTTGCGACGGTAATATATTCTTAACACATGACTCATTTTCTATAACCAGTGTATAGTATAGCAGCTGCCAAGGCTACAGAAGGACAACAGGTATGTCAATGACCTAACGGAAAGTTCATAATTTTGTGAAAAAAGTGGAGCACGAGAGAGTTTTAAACACGGATCTCCCGCTTTACTGTCCAACACTTTGAAAACACAACAGCGACGCGGAAGTTTTTGCAGTTTGCTCGTTGTTGCACAGCTTGAGGATAAACCGTTCACTGTTTTTAAATTGCTTCTTTTTTCACAGTTCTTCCCGTTTTCATGTTTGACCTGTGTTCAGATTTTGATGGGCTCTCCATTGGGTCATTTTACCACAAGATATGAGGGGGAATGCGACCGGAAGTTTTCCTTTTTAGAACATTCATGCATGTGCGAAGCAACATTACATCGTACTTTCTAACGACACAGGCACTGCCACGTCGTATCGTAGAAAACAGCTTTTGTATGGGACTTCCTTCTTTTGACGTCACAACGATCACCCCATAGGGTTCATGACGCTTAATCGACTCAAAATTAACGGGATCGATAGTTAATTCAGAATTGAGCATTTTTCATCGTCGTATGGCTGATCTGTAAAAGCAAATCGTGGAAAGTTACGGTTGTCGCTCACGTACTCGGAGTAATGTAAACGCTGTTCAGTAAACCAATTTTATTTGGTCCAATATTATTACACAGTCAAATCTAGCCACAATCACAAATGATGATGATAATGAAATGATGAGGACGACACAAATACCCAGTCCCCGGGCTGAGAAAATGCCCAACCTGGCCGGCAATCGAACCCGGAACGTCGTGATCGAGAGGCAGCAACGCTAGCCCCCTAGACCACGAGTTGCGGACAAACCTTAATCTGCAAAGAACTTCCAGTACTAGGGAAGTAAGATACCTGATGTAAGGGCAGGTAGTGCGAACTGTGCAAAATCACTTAGTAACAAGTTAATTGACTTAAGAATGTTTATTACAGGAGGAATCAGTCCATGAAAGATATGGGATGGGCAAAACGATCAAAAAACCTAAAACACAAGACATTTCTGTGCCTAATTTCTTATATGAAAACTGTTGGCATTCAAAACGGCTTTCAGTCGTCTTGGAATAGATAAATGCGGGTCCAGTATTATTTTCAAGGGAATCCTGCAACATTCTTCCTCCAAAATAGTGGCAAGTTCATGCAACGATTATAGGAGTGGTTTGCGATCGTGCACCCTTGTCTCCAAAGTAGACCGCAAAGCCTCAATAATATTGACATCTTGTGACTGTGGTGGTCAGTGGACATTTGACAGTTCATCCTTGAGGTCACAAAACCAATTCTTGACAGTGCGAGTTGTGCGAACGGGGACGTTGTCTTCTTGGAACAAAGCATCATCACTGGGGACATACATTGTACCATGGCGTGGACCTGAGCAAAAATGTCACGTAATCCTTGGTAACAGTCAGACCCTGGAGATTAATCATGTAGAATACCACCACATAGCTACCCAAATGAGGATAGAACTGGCAGCATGTTTCATTCTCGGGACGTAAACTCAGCCAGATGTATGAAACAAGACTGATCCGAATAAGTGACTGTCGACTTGAGGCGCCACGTCACGGATTGCGCGTCCCCTCCCGCCGGAGGTTCGAGTCCTCCTTCGGCCACGGGTGGGTGTGTGTTGTTCTTAGTGTAAGTAGGCTGTTTAGGTTTTTATGCTGGTAACGCCACGTAGCGCTCTATATGAAAATCACTGACTGTGCTGTGTGAAGTCTGTGTCTGGTTGGCATCGTTGGAATAGTCGCTATTGTAGTGTTGGGCAGTTGTACGTGAACAGCACGTAGCGTTGCGCAGTTGCAGCTTTACCGCTAGCAGTGGTGGATGTGGGGAGTGAGATGGCGGAGTTTTCAGAGCGGATGATCTGGACGTGTGTCCATTAGAGAGAGTAAATTTGTAAGACTGGATGTCAGGAACTGATATATATATATTATGACATTTGGACACTATTAAGGGAAATACATTGTTTGTTCTCTACCAAAAATCTGCCTCGTGATGCCTGGGTGTTGTGTGATGTCCTTAGGTTAGTTAGGTTTAAGTAGTTCTAAGTTCTTGGGGACTGATGACCATAGCTGTTAAGTCCCATAGTGCTCAGAGCTATTTGAACCATCTATCAAAATCTTTCATTTGCTAACTACGCCTGTCAGTATTAAGTGCCTTCAGTAGTTAGAATCTTTTATTTAGCTGGCAGTATTAGCGCTCGCTGTATTGCAGTAGTTCGAGTAACGAAGATTTTTGTGAGGTAAGTGATTCATGAAAGGTATAGGTTATTGTTAGTCAGGGCCATTTTTGTAGGGATTATTGAAAGTCAGATTGCGTTGCGCTAAAAATATTGTGTGTCGTTTCGTGATGATCAGAAAAAGTAAAGAGAGAAATGTCTGAGTACGTTCAGTTTTGCTCAGCTGTTTGAAAATCAAATAACGTAAGGCGTTTATCAGCACAATCATTTACAAATTTTTCTAAGGGGAGGTTTCATTAGCATCAGATAGTTTAAGTAGTGTGTAAGTCTAAGAACCGGTGACCTCAGCAATTCGGTCCGTTAGGAATTCACACATATTTGAACATTTTTGCCTCTTGAAACATCAGATAATTCGGCTGCCGTGCATACCGAAGCACACACCATACGAGCACCAACGATGTGTCCCAAGTTCCAATTCACTCAGCTCTGACATAAAGCATTCAAAGGCGCACAGCGCACAGTTTTGCCAACGACCGACATTTGCAACATACTGAAGACATTGGACAGGTGCTGCTCGTGGTCAAATATAACAATGCAACCTGTAGGTTTTGCAAGCATCTGCCGGCCGGGGTGACCGAGCGGTTCTAGGCGCCACAGTCTGGAACCGCGCGACCGCTGCGGTCGCAGATTCGAATCCTGCCTAGTGCATGGATGTGTGTGATGTCCTTAGGTTAGGTTTAAGTAGTTCTAAGTTCTAGGGGACTGATGACCTCAGAAGTTAAGTCCCATAGTGCTCAGAGCCATTTTTTTTCCAAGCATCTGTAGTTACGTTCAAGCACGTATTTATCGCGGTGTTTCCACGTTTTTGTCCAACCACTGTACAAAGCAAGCTGTTGAGAACATTGGCTGCAGAAAATTTTTAGAGATGGATAGATTATCTTAAGATAAGAAGATGGTGAACAGCATCAAACCAGTCTAATATAATGACGACGGAACACAAATTCGCGGCTTGATATTCGTTGCGAGAATGGTCCCCGATTTATAATCTGATAAGTGGTGTCAGTCCCTTTCGTTATGTCTCTCTCTTTCCGCTATTACAGATATTTTACATGTCTTTTTTAAAATTTTTGGTCCCGTGTGTAAGCCTAAACTCATATAAACGTCAGTTCGTTGTTTTCGTTTCACATGAGCTGTAATACATTACAATAGCATATGAAGCAACGATAGTCCACCTCATGTCGAGAGGTTTCAAACCCAAGAGTCACAATTCCTTAGGTATCTCTTGCACTCGAGGAAAAAAGGAAAGGAAGGGGTTGTGAATTCTCAGGAATATTCGTGACAGCCGGGGCCACAAAGAAACGGCAGCGAAATCCCGCCTTCGCTAGGAAGCAACATTCTATCGGTGCGCTTTACGGGAGACATCCTAAGTTTGGAACGCTGCAAAGTTTGTAACATAAAAAACCAGCAGTTGGTGGTCGAAGAAGAGGGAGGCCACGAGAAGGGAAACCAAGTTGCGTGGCGCAAACTTGGTTCCTATCCGTTCGACGAGCCGCCCCGAGTCTTCCCAGCCTGCAAGCTCCCCGGAGCGCGCATGAATGCTGAGCCACGCCCCCCCTCCCTCTCCAACCCCCACCTCATACCCCTTCCCGCCCTTCTTCAACTCGCGTCTCTCCCCACCACGCGGCAAGTAGCGTTTTTCTCACCCTTGCGCGTATCGCTGATCGCGAGAATCTGCATTGCTAAAGTGAAACCTTAGCCACTGTTCGATACTTTGGCGGGGTCAGGGATTTTCTCTGCCCCGTGATGACTGGGTGTTGTGTGCTGTCCTTAGGTTAGTTAGGTTTAAGTAGTTCTAAGTTCTATGGGACTGATGACCATAGCTGTTAAGTCCCATAGTGCCCAGAGCCATTTTTCATACTTTGGCGTCCATAGGAAATGAAATGTTGATCTTAACATACCTGATCTTGGAATCTCGCTAGGAAATCCTTTTCGCAATTTTCTGCCTATTTTCTGCTGTTTGTTCTACACGGGACAATCACTTTTTTCTTATCTTTGCAACTGTTACGAAGAAATCACTGCGTACCCGGTATAGACAAAAGGAAATAGAGCATTGCTCCACACGCTACATCATATCCTGGCCTATCCCGTGCTATAAAAGACCAATCACTATAACTTTATACGATAACACAGTGTCTCTTTCAAACTAATACAGTATTGTTCATATTACGGTCAAACACGTTGTCGCTGCAGGGAATTGACTGCACCATGGAACCCAGTTTCAGATATCAATAAGCATCTCTGTACACTATCACTAGCGCAAATTACCATGTGCTGTGAGAATGGCCAGAATTAATGTAAACTCAGAACATGCATAGATCACTGAACCTGCCACAGATATTGACATTTACAGAGACGTAAGCTAAGCAGTGTCCTCTTTTGTGTATGTAATATGGTCAGTGTTATATCATTTGGTGACATAACACTCGCACTTCCAGTTTCCTAAGACACAACGTATTCAGCTGGGATTTTAAGCGTAGACTCCAAGCAGTAGCTAATTTACAGTCCTCTTCTTAAACTCTATAACTGTTATGGGTATATTAAAATAGCATAAGGGCTCAGACCAACGGTGACGAAGTTTTAAATAATTACTCACGTCTCGCAAGTACAAGAGATGTGGTAAACATCATGAAACAAATTTCTCAAATAGTACCGCAGGGAAGGTTCTCCAATAAAATTTCCATGTACATATATACTCCGCGAACTACCTGTTAGACTTCCTTGCAGATAGAACTCAGTGCGTCGCGCTTAACGGAACTAAATTGACATATCTGGAGTACCACAGGGAAGTGTTTTAGGACCTATACAATATATATAAATCATCTAGCAGAAAGCGTCGGATGCTCTTCAAGGCTATTCACAGGTGATGCAATTGTATACACCAAAGTAGCAACGTCATAAGATAGTAGGAATGTTCAGAACGACCTTCAGAGAACTGTTGAATGGAGCAGGCTGTGGCAGTTGACCCTGAATGTAAATAAATGTAACATATTGCGCATACAAAGGAAAAGAAATCCACTACCGTATAGCTACAGTATTGATGACACTCAGCTGGAGATGGTCTACCGTAAATATCCAGGCGTAACTGTCCAGAGCGACCTTAAGTGGAAATACCATATAAAACAGATAGTGGGAAAAGCAGACACCAAACTCAGATTCATCGAAAGAATCTTAAGGAAATATGACTCATCCACGAAAGAAGTGGCTTATAAGGAGCTTGTTCGCCCAATTCTGAGTTGTTCACCTATCTGGGATCCCAATCAAATAAGACTGATAGAGGAGATAGAGAAGATCCAACGAAGAGCTGCGCGTTTCGTCATGGGATCGTTTAGCTGGCGAGAGAGCGTTACGAAGGTGCTAAACAAAATCCACTGGATGACCTTACAAGAGGGCGTTGTGCATCACGGAGAGATTTACTACGGAAATTTCGGGACAGCACTTTTCAGGAGTCGGACAACGTTTTACTTTCTCCCACATACATCTTGGGTATTGACAACGAGGAGAAAATTCGAGAAATTCTATACTGATATAAGCTTGCCGACAATCACTCTTCCCAAGCGCTATTCGCGAGTGGAACAGGGTTGGAGGGATCAGATAGTGGTACCGAAAGTGCCCTCCGCCACACACCAGTGGCTCGCTTACGGAGTATGATGTAGATGTAGATGAGATCAACACCTTCCATGTTCCATGAACAATAAGGTGCTGGTTGTGTGGCTGCTGTCGGTAAAACTTCATATGAGCTCATACTTCTCGGCTCCTTCAGCCATCGTCGTTACAGAATACATATGGAGGAGGAGGTAATATGATGCCTGACTATTTTTGCAAGGTATGCTTTTTGAATTTTAATGGTACAACTCTGCATGAAGCTGACCTCTTCTCTTCTAGCGCGCCGGCCGCTGTGGCCGAGCGGTTATAGGCGCTACAGTCCGGAACCGGTAGCAGTTTCGAATCCTGCCGCTGGCATGGGTGCGTGTGATGTCCTTTTTTTAGTTAGGTTTAAGCAGTTCTAAGTCTAGGGGAATGATGACCTCAGATGTTAAGTCCCATACTGCTCTGAGCCATCTGAACCATTTTCTTCTAGCGCCTGCCACTGGAGTTTGTTGAGCATCTCTGTAATGGGTACTAAACGAAACCGTGACGCAATGTGTTGCCCTTTCAGGGCACTTCTTTATTTCTTCTACCAATCCAACCTGCGAAGGGGCCAATGGGCAATTCTGAAACATCGGACAACGACCGATCCGCGAATTAATTCTTTCATGGAACTTCATACATTTCTTGAAGATTGTTCAAATGAATCAGCCAGGAGTCTTCTACCACCAGCTTTATGAAATCGTCAGACTTTAGTTCGTTGGGGACAGTTAGTCGAAGGCATTGTGCGTTTGTTATTATTTCTAGTGAGTTATCAACAAAAGTTTAATCTAACAGTAAACGATCTCTTCGCCTACTTGTGCGCAATACGTCACATTTATTCGTATTTAGGGTCACCCATCTGTCTCCGCACCACTCGTCGATGCAGGGCTTCCTGCATTTCGCTACAGCCTTTCTTCTGGCGTTGCAACCTTTTTGCAGACAAAAACAAACGATGCGAAAACTCTCACTAAGGAACTGACGACATCTACCAGAGCACTTATATATAGTCTCAACAATAATGGCGCTATAATATCATAACCAACAACAGCATACCCTCGGAAGAACCTCCACATCTGCAATTTCGTTCAGTTAATATCTGCAGTAATTATTTCAGAGCTAGGTGGAATATAAAGTAAATGTGAGAACGCCCCTGGTTGTCAGAATGAACAAATCCATCTCTGATCGAACTTACACGTCACTTAACGAGGGTCTTATCATGACCATGCCGAGAAAATTATTATAATAAATAAAGAATTAACAAAAGTTGTAATAGAAATATTTAGTATGTTTTGTGCAGGTGATGCGTCATTGCTCGTCAATAGTCGAAGAAAAACATATTTAAGGAACTCCAAGAGGTGTTGCTGAAATAAATCCTTATCGACTATCAGTTTCGATCAATCGATCATCATCAGGTAACATCAAAATATTTACATCAGCATGTACTTTAACGTTGTTACTGAGGCGTTAGAATTGCACTGAATGACGAAAGCCATGGGATAGAGATATACATACCCACAGATGGCTGCACTATCCAGTACACAATGTACCGCGTGGTTATAATTAAACTTTTCCTATTTAACACGTTATAAGATGGGAACTAATTACCCTACGAGTACTGAACTCGGTAGCATTGATGTAGAGAGTATGGGGTGCATGATTTCCATGGGTCACAGCGTAACCGTTCAGTTCCAACTATGGGCACTAGGTGCCGTAATCATTCATCGTGATTCATAGTCTCACACACCTCACCCGTCGCAATGTACTTGTTGACGAGTCAATATGAGCTTGAACAATAGCAGCAGGGTATTACTGGTGAAGTTCTGTTATCAAAACGACAGTAATGCAGGAGCTGCACTACAAGAATATCGCAGGCTGAATGAATTACGAAAGAGTACTCTTTCTCCACTAAGACTGCCACAATTGTAGTGAAACATGTTTGAATGTTAAAAGAAGGCTATAACTGTGTACTTGCAAGAAGGTGGACCCTCTTTAATTCATAGTTATTGGTTAAAAGTAAGGGAACAGAGCTTAAAAATCCAATATGATAAAACTGCAATCATCCACGTAAATGGTGACCTGTTTTCAGTGTTAAGATGGACCCAAAACCTGGGACTTAGTATCTCATTACAAATTAATCAGTTCTGAATTTCAAGAATAAGTACCTCCTATCTTACGCCGACATTCCATTGCGTTACAACTCAACTAGGAAGAAAATACTATCGCCACACTACATGACTTCTCCTTGCCTCTCTGCCCTTAAAATGTTTCGAAAACTGTTTTCACAGCATTTCCAACGTAAACTTCTACAGTTACTCGCTCTAGTTAACGTCCACTATCGCAATGTAATTGAAAACGGCGCGAGTAATAAGAACTTCAGGCGATTAAAATTAATATTGAATATTTGTATATCGTACGTACGGAACATCCAGGCTACAACGTGTGAGTGCTTCATACGCTAAGTCAGACTGATTGCGAACGGACGTATTACATGACTACCACACTTCATGTTTAGGCCTATTTCATCGGCTCCTCAGTGAATGTGCACCCCAGTACGCTGCATTGGAGGTTAACTACCTGTCACCTCTTCATAATCGCATACAAGGTGTCACTGATCTAGTACCTCAGCTGAGCCCATCCACAAAACAAAAACATTCGAGGACGCCTCATCTGTTGTGACATCCACTTCTGGAGTGAGCTGCGCTGCATCTGCGCACATTTAAATCCCCTGCGGCTTTTATAAGAAACTGAAATAATCCTGCAGTCGCACTCATAATTTTTCCCCAAAATCAATGTATTTGAGTAGTTTTCCCTCTATCGAATAGCAAAGCAGATGCTACCTATTCTCCTATTTACGCTTCACGCTCGTTTCTTTCTCAGTCAGACACTTGCCTTCCTTTTCCTGCATCTTACTTAATTGCGTTCTACCACGTCCCGTTTTTCTCCTCATCCCGCATCCATTACTGCTAGCCCTCATAGTTTGAAAATACCTTCCTGCAGCTGGCATCTATTATTACACTAGTGACCGGATGTAGAATGTGTTCATTTTTTTATTTTTCTGCACTATAATAATTATCAAAATTATATAATATTGTATGTTAACTACAAATTACAACATGCTTATCGTAAATAAATCTAAAGATTTAGTTAGATGTAAGAGATGGGCTGATGGCTCGACTCTGCGACCGAACAGATGAGGTCATCGGTCCCTAGGCGTACACACTACTTAATTTAACTTCCGACAGGGGGCAGCGGCGCGAACCGTGGCAAGGCGCCTCAGATCGTGCGGCACTCGAATATTTTCAGGTTAAATAAATCAAGAAATAATATGAATAAAAAAGGTGAACTGTGGAACGAAATTCATACTGATGAAAGGTTTATCTTATCGATAACTCTTGGAGCTCCTTACATATAGCTTCTTTAAGGGATTCTCTTTGCAAAGAGTTCTTGGAGCAGGGACATTAACATTCGCTTTATAAACTCAAATTCCTTTTTCTTGCTGCTATCTATTTTATTTGTTTTGATTATACTTTTTGCATTAAGGCATCTTCAACGAATTTAATCTAGAATAATACACTTCCGTTTTTTTATATGCGATACTTTTACATAAGTACATTACTAGTTACAATTATTCGTTTTTCCAGCCCAAATATGCTTTCCTTTCATCTGGTCATAAGCTACAATTTCCACTGTCAGTTCGTTTATAAGACATCAGCACCACTCATGTTATTTTTTGTTTGTTTGTGGTTTTCAAATTTCACAAGGTAACTGCTGTGGAACACGACAATTAGTCTGGCACTTACCCATAGTATTTTTTTTCTTATGAGAACTGAAAGTAATATCTGTTGTAACCGTGTTTTCACTTGATGTCTCGTTCCTTACTTGTACACGTATGTGCCGCCAACCTATCAAATGACATGATGCAAACCTAACAAGTGGACATAAAATACAACAATACAGAAACATTACAAACTCAGTACCTACACAACTCAGTACACCTTGTAAGAAACTTCACGTTGACACTATCGTTACTTCAAAAGCATTCTATGGAAACACAGTATTACTTATGGACAATGGCAATGAATTGATAAAACATAACAAGTCATTTTATGAAACAAATCTGGAATCTATTTGTTAGGTCTGATTTTAATTTGATAGAATATCAAATTAAAATCAGACCTAACAAATAGATTCCAGATAAAAAAATGCAAAAAATGTAGACATCATACTCGATAACACAGCAATAAACGAAACTGATTCAGAATAAGCCGCAACTCCAGTCCTCCATTGCCTATCAAAATTCAACAATTCAGGCATCCTGGTGAAACCCATAGTAAATTTCAGAAAACTCACAAAACCCTACACTTCAAGCTCGCAGGAGATATGTTGAAATTACTGTTTCAAAAAGCAGGAGTTAATAGTCGTTAGGTTTCCATTATGTACTTTGCTAGGTTGGCAACATTTACATTTAGAAGTAAGAAAAGAGCCACCAAGACAATACACAGTTAAAACAGAATTTACTCACAGTTCTCATGAGGAAAAATTGCTTTTAGTACAAGACGCTATGGTGTTCCTCAGCACTTAGCTTACAAAATATGAGAGCTATGGAACAAACAAGATCATGGTGTGTAATATGTTGATCCTTTATAAGTGAAGTGACAGTTCGACATCCAACCTATTAACAGATGAGGGGGAACGCCTATTTAAGATGGAAAAAGCAAAAACAATCAGTATGACTTTATGTATGTAAAAATATGAAATAAACTGTTTCATAATCTATTAATATCACGTACAAAACAAAACTATATTATTCCGCGTTAAATCCACTGAAGATGCCTTAATACAGATGGTAATATCCATGTGGAACAAAAGAAATAACTGCAGCAATGAAAAGGCGTTTAAATACCGGGTAATAAAAAAGTCAGTATAAATTTGAAAACTCAATAAATCACGGAATAATGAAGATAGACAGGTACAAATTGAAACACATGCTTGGAATGACATGGGGTTTTATTAGAACCACAAAAATACAAAAATTCAAAAAATGTGCGACAGATAGCGCTTCATCTGATCACAATAGCAATAATTAGCATAACAAAGTAAGACAAAGCAAAGATGATGTTCTTTACATGAAATGCTCAATAAGTTCACCAATATTCCTCAACAATAGCTGTAGTCGAGGAATAATGTCAACAGCAGTGTAAAGCATGTCCGGAGCTATGGTGAAGCATTGGCGTCGGATGTTGTCTTTCAGCATCCCTAGAGATGTTGGTCGATCACAATACACTTGCGACTTCAGGTAACCCCAAAGCCAATAATCGCACGGACTGAGGATATGGGACCTGGGAGGACAAGCATGACAAAAGTGACGACTGAGCACGCGATCATCACCAAACGACGCTCGCAAGAGATCTTTCACGCGTTAGCAATATGGGGTGGAGCGCCATCCTGCATAAACATTGTACGTTCCAGCAGGTGTTTATCAGCTACCTGGGGATGATGCGATTCTGTAACATATCGGTGTACCTCTCATCCGTCACGGTAGCAGTTACAAGACCAGAATCACGCATTTCCTCGAAGAAAAGAGGCCCGATAGCTGTAGATGTGGTGAATCCAACCCATACCGTGACTTTCTCGTCGTGCAATGGAGTTTCCACGACAGATCTAGGATTTTCGGTAGCCCAAATTCTGCAGTTGTGGGCGTTTAGAGACCTTCGGAGCGTGAAATGAGCTTCGTCGGTTCACAACACGTTACTCAACAAATCGTCATCTTCCGCCATCTTCCACACCGCAAATGCCTTCCGCTTCACTAAACCGCTAGGTAACAATTCATGATGCCAATGGATTTTGTACGGATAGCATCGGAGGGTTCACCTCAGTGCCAACCAAACAGAAGTTTATGGAATGCCGGTGCGACGTGGGACTGCACGAGCGCTGATTTCCCCGTGCATAGACGAACCCGCTACAGTCTCCATTTCTTCCGGAACTGTCTCAGCAGCATTACGTCTTGTGCTCGTTTAGCCGCTACGGTGTCTATCGTCTAAACAATCCGTGGCTTCGAACTTCGAAATCATTTTCGCCCCAGCTGCATTTGTCAACGAACCATCACCCGAGTTTCATATCAGCGCACACTCCTCTGCAGAGTGAAAATCTCACTCTGGGACCATCACTCGTTCGAATTCCCTTCCTATGGCGATAGGATCGTAACGCTGAACTAGCATATTCCTCATTCTGATAATACAGCTACACTAAAGGCGCCTTTTGATGTAACGTCAACATACTGCGACGGCTGGTGCATCTGATACTCTCTCTCATTACAGCTCCTTTTGTACATGATTGTCATGCGCGGTCACTGACGTTTTGCTGTTCAGCGCCATCTGTCGGACATTTTGTGAACTTTTTTTGTTGTTGTTCTAATAAAACACATGTCATTACAAGCATGTGTGTCAATTTTTACCTCTCTATCTACATTTTTCCGTGGTTTATTAAGTTTTCAAAATTATACTGACTTTATGATCACCTGGCATATCAAACAAATACTTATATACTCACTGTGAATGATGACCATGCAAAAGAACTTGTTAGGGACATTAATGTACGACTGTACAAAAGCGGCAGGTAAAAGTTTACCTGTGAGGCCCCTGGTGTCTCCCTTCCTCTCCACCCCCAACCAGTTGCCGCGCATTTACCGTTGTGGCCTACCCTCTCTCATTCTCCACACCCTCCATCTCCTTTCCCAACACAAATTCCACCATCTACCCCTCCCGGATGATGAGTTTCGCCCTGACATCTACCCTTCCTACCAACTCTAACCCCATTTTCCTACCTCCTCTTCAGGGCTCCCTCTCCTCCCCCTCTCTCCTCCTGAGCGGCTGCCCCCTCCTACTCCCCCTCCTCTCTTGTGCCCCCTCTCAGTGTCTCTGCACTCCCTCCTGCCTTGTCTTCGCTCTTCATTTCCCACCCCACGTGTCCCTGCCTCTCCGTGTAACCTCTGACGCCGGTACTCTCTCCATCCCGCCGCTTTCCCTGCTGCCCCTTGCTCCCCCCTCCTTTTACATCCCCTCTGACCATTCCCTCGGCAGGTCCCACCTGGCAGTTTTATTCTTCGTCATGTGTGCTACAAGTGTGATTTAAGTGTGTTGTTCCAGAATGTTTTTACTACTGTGGCCGACTTTTAACCTCTGCATGTCCATTCAGTGTCTTCTCTGAGTTTCGAAGAATCGCCAACTATGTTTTTTTTAACTTCTGGTGACTGTTTTTTTAACTGTCCTCCATGAACGTATCCGTGTCACTCTATGAGTTACCTCCATTTTCTCCCATTATTCTGTTTTAAGTTACCATTTATCGCCTTATATATGTAACATTTTATTCTTATTTTAAGTTGTTCTGTCACTCGGCTGCAGGGCGGCGGATTGTGCCGCTGACAGCCCTCCCCTGCCCATATGGGGCAGGGGAATGAAATCACAATAAAGGAAAAAAATAGTTCACCTGTGAGGCGTTGCTGGTGGCGAGCACGTCGCGTAGCCAGAGCAGCGAGCAGTGGCAGTGCAGCGGGTTGTCGGACAGGTCGAGGCGGCGCAGCTGCGGCCACGCTGCCATGAGCGCCTCGGGCAGCGCGACGAGCGCGTTGTCGCGCAGCACCAGCTCCTGCAGCTTAGGCAGCCCGGCGAGCGCGCCCGCCTCCAGCGCCTGCAGCTTCTTGTTGCTGCTCAGCGTCACCGACTCCAGGTTGAGGTTGGCCGACAGTGCGCCCGCGCACACACGCTCTAGCCGCGGCGCCGCCACCACCTCCAGTCGCCGCAGCTGCGTCAGGCCCTGCGCCATCAAAGGGAATGTAATGGCGATGCTGACCTATTATGCATGCACAAGCTGGCAATTACTTTGGTATGAGTGCGTTCCAACCATCGTTCAGTCCTTCTAAATTCGGAGAAGCATGAAGAATAACATCTACACTGTGCCTGTAGTTAGGATAATTTTTGAACTTCGTCGTTGGCTTTTGGACACACTAAAAGGTCTGCAGGGAATCGAAAACTTCTTTCACTTTTTGATATATACGTACATTTGAGGCTGAGTGTTAAATTTAGAACAAGCATTTTGTCACAACGTACTTACCAGCCCATCAGCCCAAAAAATTTCGTGACTGGAATAACAAAAAAAAAAGATAGAGAAGCTTTAGGATGGTCAATTTATCAATTCAGGTATGTCTCCCCCCACTTCAGTACAGAGCTAGGCATATTATGCTGTCAAACCGCTGATCCTTCATGTGAGTTCTGCGCTTTTTCTATTTGTAGCAGGTTCGCAGTGTTCACACCAAGTATTGTCACTCACAACGATTTTTTTTAATACAGAACTGTTCGCCTTTTGCATTTAAATCAAGTCGCGGAAATTTTCCACGAGTCGTCCTTTTGCTTTTTCGGAAGTCAAGGACGCGCGACGAGTTTTTTTGTCTTCTTCGAAACGTTCTGAAGAACGACTTGAACACTCTAGAGATGTAGCTACGTTGCGATTTCAGACACAACAGCGCTGACACACTGCAGTCGCATGTCCACTTCTTACCCCAGACTGCTCATAATTGATTGATCGAATGCACATCTGTTGTTTACAGCTGTTATTTCAACCTGCAACGGTAGCTTCTGCACTGGCGTCCCTTACACGAGAGCAATAAAATCAGTCTCAAAACTTTTTTGACGGATAGTGTATAACGAGATAAGTGGCTATCGCTGTAAATTGCGAGATGTCTAGTCTACCACACAGCGTTCTTTCCACCTCGACTCGGACTTGGACAAAATGACCTTGCTCCTCACACGAAGTAGAACAGCCTATCTACAGGGACAGCTTCAAAGCTAAAAGTTTTGTCACTGCATTTTCTTTGTGCAGACATCTCGAATTCCATTAAAGAGGGATATCATAATGGAACTAAATAGTAACTGTGGCTATATCTCAGTAAAAGTGAGTCACAAGTATTAACGCCACTGAAAAAATTTATCCTTTTACGTTCAGCCGCGTGTACGAATATCATTTCAGGAGTCCTTATTTAGCAGTATAAGTTATATGTGTAAAAACGAGAAGTTTTCCTTGATATAAAAACTATATATTCATTCTCTGATAACCTTATTAGATAATTTAATCAGCGTCTGACAAAATCCACGATTATCCACAATTTGATAAGAATTTGGCCCTAATTCCTAAGACGTAACTATGGGCGAAAATCCACTTGTAGTGGACAGTTTTCTACGTATACTTCTTCCCTTGATGAAATATCACTCACAATAACTCGTGAAACGTTCAGTGCGGCATCACTTTGTAAACAGTCATTTATGATGACGTGAGTACTGCCTTCAGCAATTTAATATAATTTTCACTGTTCTCACAAGGTGGTGGTGGTGGTGGTGGTGGTGGTTGTGGTGGTGGTGTGGAAGTGGTGGGTGGTAAGTTCCTATAGGGCCAAACTGCTGAGGACATCGGTCCCTAGGCTTACACACAACTTAATCTAACTTAAACTAACTTACGCTGAGTACAATACGTACACACACGCCGGAGGGAGGACTCGAACCTCCGACGGGGGACGCCTCGCGAACAGTGACAAGGCGCCCCAGACCGCCCTGCTAATCTCAAATCGCTATATTAACGTAATGGTTTGCGGTTTGATGCTAAAAGTAATCTTTATTCATTTTTGTTGATAAATAACTGAAGCGAAACATTGGGTTATTTCTACACGATCTTTTTTTTTACGACACTCACGCACTTTAGTAAAGCATTTTATGAAAGGAAAGGGACTCTCTTACTAGCCTCTGAGTGTCTTCTCATAGGATTTCTTTACTTATTCCTGATGAACGGCTCGCCTGAGTTAAAATTAATCGAAGATGAAAAGTCTGAAACACCACGGGCTAAATTTTAAAGTAATCTGTAACAGATGAAAGTTTCGGTAAAAACTGCAAACACAACTTGGATAACGTACAATAAAACATACAATTATGTGTAGCCCTTGGAATGATGAACGTCGATAAAGCTATGATAACAAAACACGTCGTGCTCCCGCAGATAGTAAACGTGGGACACTGTTTATTTTCAGTTTTTTATAACAGTGAAATCTCGAGTTAATCGCTCATCCTACAGAATCTCCGATTTTAATGGCCTCGTGAAACAGACAGTGCTGATTGTGCGACGCCTATATTAATAAAACAAATATAGCTTTATAACCCAATAAATCCTTTGTTTGGCTCGACGATAACGCTGAAAGTAATTCCATCAGGGGTGTAGATTCGGTTACGCTAGCCGTACCAGAATTCAGTGTGTAATAATTGCAGCGTATCTTTTTCAAACTTAATTTGGTAGGCGGGTAATTTGCGAGAGATTGGATGCAGGTTCCAGTAGTTCATATTTCCATCACCCCCTATTTTCTGTACCCACCACCTCCCGGCAACGTTCCGAATTACACGGATATGAATCCTGCGTTTGTTTGGATACGTCAAGGTGTTTATAAAAAAATCATCGTTGAAATTATCTTCAATTAAGCAAAGTCCAAACGGACTTGAACAAACACTGCATAACGATGACGGGGAGTTCGAAAGCGTTGCCAACCGATTAGCTCTCTCTGCCCTGACCAGTGGACTGGAATTCCACTCGTATACAAGGACGGTAATCAGCATGTTACCTCCGATGTTCTTCTTATCAAATTAGCTGTAGGACAATACTTACGTGCGATTTACGCTGCTGCTCTTGCATTACGTAATAGTTGTGGCTATAATAGAGTGCTAAATACTAAATCGTTCATTTACGTCATAATGACACAGAAGTAGGTACTTTGAATCCCGATACTTTGCAAACAGTACGTTTTAGCCACACTGACGGTCAAATTACTCCGACACAATGAAAGTGGGTGGCCTTTCATACTGTTCATATGTGAAAATTACTGCAGAGTCCTCATCGGAATGATACTTCTTATATTTCTTGATATGGGTCTCATGTCTCAACAAACAACATTCACAATTTTATTTGATATTGTTAAATCGGAAGACAGGCTATCTGTTGTGTTAAAAGATGTGGATAAAAAAATCCTATGTCAACATCGTTAAAGCACCTTAATTGATTATTAGCTTTAGCTCATTGACGAGCTATCTTCAAATCTAATGCACAGAAAAGTACACAAAAGAGGGGAACAATAGTATCACAAATTTTACATTTACACTTACGATCTGTGATACATACCAATAAAAATTATTACTTAATTCAGCGTGTATTACGCAACAGGCATTACACATCGTCATAATGTGTAGAGCTGCATCGCTCTTGCTGCCGTATAAACACTGAAAAATTATAGTAAATCGTGACAAAAATATAGACGTGCCAAGTGCATTTGACAAGTGGTATAAAGCTACCTCACTGTTCCTGTAGCTAGCGTTTTTAGGGATATAGCATATTTTGATCCACACATGTGACGTATGATGGTTACAACTATGAATCTCTAAGCGTTTAAACACAAGTGTGGAAATGAGATCACTGAAGATGTTTTGAGAAAATGTTATAAATTATTATAGCTTTATACTAGTTACCAAATTTACTTTGTATGTCTTTATTTTTTTACATGATGTATAAAGTTTTTTCAGTGCGTTCATGACAACAAGAGATATTGAGCTCAACAGATAATGACGATATGTAATGCTTGATGGCTGTTACAAATTGAATTAAGTAATAATTTTTATTTGTATTTACTGTAAGTTTAAATATAAAATGTGTGCAACTACTATTCACCCCTTTAAGAAGTTTTCTGTGTTTTAGAACTGAAGATGGCTCCTCAGTAAGTTGAAACTAGTAATAAATATAGAAGTTATAGCGATCTTGACATAAAATTTTAATCCACACATTTTAAAGCACATTCAGATCTCTTCCGTAGTATATTTGTGTGCAAAATTTAGAGACGAAAGTAACTTGTGCAACAATATAGTACAGAACGTAACTCTACTACAAAATGAGACGAACAGAAATGGTACTTTTACTCAAAGACAGTAATTACACTGACGTCTCAGCTATTTATGATGGTACCCTGAATATTACAAAAGGAGGAACATGGTTCTTAATAGGGAATGTGATCACCACAAACCGCAATGCATGCTCTACCGTATGTTCTCATGCTTGACTCATCGTTGGTAAGGAGTTCTTATGGTACAGTGTTCCATTCCTGCACCAGCCGCGATTGACAGCTGTTGTACGTTATTTGGTGCATGAGGACGTGCTGCAAAACGTCTCCCCGACGCATCCCACAGGTGCTCGATGGGAGTTTAGTCAGGGAAATGCCCAGAGCAGTCCACTCCCCTCACATCCTCTCATTCCAAAAGCTCCTCTAGCTGCACAGTTCTATGCGGTCGCACACTGTCATCCACAATACTGGCCAAAATGCACCTTTGACAGGTGCACGTGGGATGGAGTACAGAGTCACAATAACGTTGACTGGTGAGTGCTCAAAGTGTAAAGATTTGTAGGTCAGTGTGCTCGTGAAACATTATGCCTCCCCACACCATTACACCTGAAATGATCATGTTCTCTAATGCATTACGTGTTCCCACTTCTCACCACATGAAGAAAAACTATTGAGCCTGAATCGGTTCTCATCCGAGTAGCGATCCGACTCTACATCTACATCTACATGACTACTCTGCAATTCACATTTAAGTGCTTGGCAGAGGGTTCATCGAACCACAATCATACTATCTCTCTACTATTCCACTCTCGCACAGCGAGCGGGAAAAACGAACACCTAAACCTTTCTGTTCGAGCTCTGATTTCTCTTATTTTATTTTGATGATCATTCCTACCTATGTAGGTTGGGCTCAACAAAATATTTTCGCATTCGGAAGAGAAAGTTGGTGACTGAAATTTCGTAAAAAGGTCTCGCCGCGACGAAAAACGTCTATGCTGTAATGACTTCCATCCCAACTCGTGTATCATATCTGCCACACTCTCTCCCCTATAACGCGATAATACAAAACGAGCTGCTCTTTTTTGCACCCTTTCGATGTCCTCCGTCAATCCTACCTGGTAAGGATCCCACACCGCGCAGCAATATTCTAACAGAGGACGAACGAGTGTAGTGTAAGCTGTCTCTTTAGTGGACTTGTTGCATCTTCTAAGTGTCCTGCCAATGAAACGCAGCCTTTGGCTCGCCTTCTCGACAATATTATCTATGTGGACTCCTCGCTGGTCCAGTCGCTATGCTCTTGGCAGCATTGCAAATGGTGGATTCCTGCTAAATGAGGTTGCAGTTGTACCCGCTGTTTGATGTGGATCCCTTCTCGCCTGTTGCACAATGTAGAGGTAATCAGCCGCTGTAGTTGACAGTGCTTGGCGACAGCGAGAGGAGTGGAGGGGGAGGGGGGGGGGTCTCTTTGCTCGGACCCGTACGATGTGTTCCGTGACGTTCTGCTTTCTCTGCACGACTGAGAGAACTCTGGTAGCATGCTCCAGCACATTCATTCATTGCTCAGCAGTGTACTTACAACTGAAATACATAAAATGTGTCTACTGACTAGCATCGTCAAGCACAGCTAGCTGTTATTACATACTGTATATGAAGCGGTTGAAGCGACCGCTCGTGTTAAGCGAGAAATCCGGGTTCGAGTCCCGGTGTCCAAATGCGGCTAATGTAATTGAAACATACAGTAAACTTGGTGTCCGCAACACAGACAGTGACTGCCGCTTCATCAGTTCATAATGTGTTATATTCTCAGAGCCAGTCCGAGCAATAAGTAAGGTCGGTAATGTGCTCCATCACAGTAGGATAGCTTCTCCTTGATTTACTAGTAGGGGCCAATGGAATCAAATTATACATTGCCATCACAAAACGCCTCCACCTACCCCCTACCAAGTACTGAGAGAGGTAGCACAATCGTTACTAAGGAGACAAGAAAGAGAGGAAATCTAATCTCAGCCTGATTTAGATTTCTCGTATTTTCTGTAAGTCGGTTAAGGTGCCGCATTCCAAAAACAAAAGGCCGATTGGCTCTCTCGTCTGGCCCAAATCTTGTTGTGCCTAAAATGACTCTGATGTAGACAGTACACAGCACATTATGCTCTGTCTTTCAATTCCTTCTCCCTCCTATCCTCCACTCTCTATTTCCTTATGTCACAAGTTTTCTGTCTACTTTCATGCCTCCATGGTTCCTTCTCTGGTGCCAAGCTCTTTATCTAAGAGTAGCGGTCACACACACACACACACACACACACACACACACACACTTGTTACATGCACTTTCACCTCTGTCTTCTCTTACAGTTTTCGAGGAACTTGTTCGGACTTTTGCTTGTCAGCTTCATCATCTCCCAGGCTGACCTAATTTCCTTACACCTTTGGGTATATGTTGCAAAACTTTTTTAGGATACCTGCCTTGTGTTTTGATGTTCCTGCCGCTCCTGCTCTATGCGTCGATTTTTCTGTTATTGCAAGTATTTTAAGTTCATTTCTAATATCTCCATAGCTTTATCTGTCTTCTACGTTACATCATTTAACTGACCTGGGGAATTTCATTTCTGACCACTGTGTCCGTTTTATGTCTTCTTCGTTTGTAACCATGCCTCTGGTCTATAACGTAGAAATGGAACAGCTAGTGTTATACAGGAATTCATTTCAGTTTCCGTAGTTGTCTTTTTCTTTAACGTTCTCTTCATTGTTCCATATACGCAGCGAGATTTGCTATTTTATTCTTTATATCTTTATTATGGTTTCCTCGGAGTATCATTACTTTTCTATTTTCAATAGATATTTTTAAATTATAATTGTGACCAATTTGGTTTAATTTAAAAGTATTTGAATATAATCCTCTTCTGAAGTGGCTATTATATCTAGCCATCAGTGTACATCAACGATTTTATATATTGGTTCTTACATAGTTGTATTCCTTCTTTGTTTTTTGTTTCCTCACTCCACTTTTTAATTATTCGATTTATGTATAAACTGAATAAAATTGGGGAAAGACTGTAGCCTTGTTTAACCTTTTGGTTCCTTATAATTCCATTCTTTCTTACTTTAGACGCTGTAGGTATTACAAATTTAGTTTCGTTTTATAAGTCTTTTATTGCCAATATCAAAGGCATTCCATTTTCTTCCCGTGCTAACTATAGTTTGCTCCTGTATAATCTGTCAAAATCCTAGCCATAGCCGATGGAAGATATGTATGTCTCATTATTAAAGTCTGTTATTTTACTTATCACACTAAAAGTGAATATACTATCCATTTTTGATTACCTTGATCTAAATCCACTTTGGTCTTTGGTAAAAATGTCTCTACTATTTGTCTTAACCTTAGACTTAAAATTTTTGTAAATATTTTATATCCAGCTGTTAAAATACCCATCGCCTTAGAATTATAACATCCTTTTCCATCACTTTTCTTAAAAAATTAGTGCATAACACCTGCTGACGAGATTTACTATATTCTCGCTTTCTCCCAGTGTAAAGTTAGGAAATGTGAAAATCTTAGTTTATGGAGAATTCCGCCTGTTTTAATAACTCGCAGTTAATGTCATTTGCCTTTCCGTTTTTCTTTGGTTTTAAAGCCACTTCCAGTTCTGCTAATGTTCCCTTCACTGGTACCTCCTTGTCCCACTAGGTTTTGCCTGTACCATATGTTTCGTAATGTTATCCCCTCGGTTTTTCTTTGATTGTGTTAACGTTTGATTAACCTTGGTGTATCTGTTTACACTTTTAATTACCATATAGCCAGTCGTGTACTGACAGCGAATATCGTTTCCTGGAGTACTTATAAAAGACAGTGAAATAGAAATTGGATTTAGACCACGATTGTAACGTCTTGTGATGAGTTGTAGATGCTGCAGCGTTAAACCGTTGTAAGGAGCGGCTCACACGCGCCAAGCAACACGGAGTGACTAGTTGCCAGCTGCTGGACCGTCCGTTTCAGGCGACTCTCCAGCCAACGGACGGTGTCGCAGCTCAAAGGGAAGCCGAGCCGAAGAGCTGCAGGGAGGGTCGGCGCAGACAGTCGCCTAGCGCTCCTTAGTGTTGGCGCACCGGCTGTTTTACGGGCCGCTCCGCAGCCACAATAAAACGCTGGCTGGACGGCCCACGCCCCCCCTACGCCATAAAGTCCTGCTACTACAGCGAGAGGCTTCGTTCGCCGTGACGTCTGGAGACTCTGGAAGATGCCACAAACGGTCGCTGGGAGGTTGGCTCGCTTTCATGAGGCGAAAAACGTAGTGGTCATTTGTGAGCACCCGTCCTCCTCTCTCCACACACACACACAAAGTGAACCGACCCTGTAGGCTCGTACAGTGCGAGCTCAACTTTTTTAAGCACAGTTCTTCCTGCGTGTCTTTGAAGCCTTCGTAACCTTGTAACACAACGAGGGTGCACGATTCGTAATTCGTGATGTCACAACTATGTCATCACTCCGTAGAAATCCGATGAAAATATCCACTGTAGTAATGCAGTCATATTGAGCTCGAGGGTGGAACTGAAATTTACGGTCAAAATATGTTACTGATAAGGTACGCTGATGACACTGTTTCATCATAGGGAGCGAAGAAGAATTATAGGACGTACTCAATGGAATTAATTGAGCACGGAATACGAATTGAGGGTAAGACAAGTAAGAGCAAAGCGGTAAGGACAATCAGAAATGAGATTTTGGAATCAAAGTAATGTGTGACGGACAGAGGAAGTAAGGCGTAAAAAAGTAAAACGTAACTAGCACAAGGAAAGATGGCTTTTCTGGACAAAAGGATCCTTCTAGTTTATTATAGCTATTGTAACGAAGAGCTTCGCACAGAAGAGGAAGCCGTGTCGGACAACATTAAAGCAGTAAAAACAAATACCAAAAAGAAAGATCGTGCCTAAACTGCGGAGCATTCGAAATGACTATGAGAACTCATAGAAAGCATCACCTTCTTCTTTAGCGCTTTCTCGATGATTGCCCAAATGACTGAGTTCAGCTGAAGTACATTCTTCAGCCTCATTCAACATTTCAATCAGCTGGCACGACTGTCCCACTTTCCAATTCCTGAAGAGGATCTACAGCAATCCTTGCTGTACAGTCGCCCATCGTTGGGAGGAGATGGCAAAGAACAGTTTAGCAGCTGTTCCAATAATGAATTTTTTAGTCAGAACAATTAAAACACGAGCTATAATTTTAGATATAGTGTCGTCTATTGAACTACAGCGATCGCTATATCTTTGTTGTGAAAAAAAACTGAATAGCGTTTATTCAATGACAGATGATCAGACAATCTTTTAAAATAAAAATTATATAAATAATAGTTAATTTTTAGGATAATAAGATTTTAAATCGAAGTAAAGAGTATAAAATAGTTTCTCACAGGCCATTAAAGACTCCTAACCCTACACAGATAATACTGAAAATTTGTGGTGGTGAATTTTTCTTAGCTATGAAAATACTTACAAGCTTTATAATGAAAAACGTGGGCACATGCAACAGATAATAAATCGGTTATTTTCCCCACGTATTTCGTTATACATCTTGTACTTTGAGCTATTAAAAACTCAGAATTACAAATGTTCAAGGTTATCTGCATGGGGCTAGAAATCTTTATGGGGATAGGAGAAATCATTTTATGCTTCTTAGTCTAATTGCAAACAGTGCTATATTTCTAATTAATTTTTATTTAAATAATTATTTTGTAGTTTTTAGTCCAGTTAAAAGGAACAATTCAAGCGTAAAAATTGAAGGTGTAGCGAAATCTAAGCGTAAAACTAACAGTGTGTAATGAGAACGATATAAGAAGTCTGTGAACACACAACTGAAGGCAGAGTCAAGGTGCAGGTAGCCTTACAATTTGACCACAAGCGATAGTGTCTGGCAGGGTGGAAAGGTACTGGTGTGCAAAGAGGTGAGTGCAACAGATCGATACCAGAGCTTCAGGATGTAGCAGTGTCGTTTAGTAGCCATCATCGAATGTCATGCATACCATCTGCAGCACACTCTGATACTACATGCACAGCATGCTGGACCTGTAGCGAAGCCGAGATGTCAGGCAGTACCAACCCTTTTACCACACACCTATGTGAGCTATATGGATCAGACAAGAAAGTTACTTAATACTGCACTGTCATCGACTTCCGAGCTACGTTAAAATTGCAAGTCTCTAACTAATCAGGAGGTTAGTTTAAAATCAGTTCGAAAGTTATTACGAAACAGGCACACAATAAAATGACCTAATAAACTTGTAAAAAGCAGTCTTCGGACATAAAAAAACCACCTAATTTCGACAAAATAAAATAAAAAATTGAAAAAGAATTTTGAGGATGTCTTACATCTAAGGTAACGGCAATGTGAGGTCTGAGGAAATACCAAATGGTATGCCACATGTTGAGCAAATACCCACATTGTACACAGCAGAGATGTGGCAGTTATACCCGTTAAGCCACGCCTCCTTCGGCTCACATGGAACATAATTTGATTTAGTAAGGTATAATCATCAGTAAAAATTATGAATTACTTTTTTGTTTATTTGAAGATGTTCCATCTCACACTGTCATCTCCCAGTACCCGTTGAAATTGTTGGTGGGAATTACCATGCTTCTTTCACTACTGAATCCAGTAAGTGGGTGAGGAAGAGGTGCTTCATTTTCTGAAAGATTAGATTCCTACGGCTGTGTTTCGCTGTCTCTCGTCTTTTAAGATCTCTATCCCAATGGGGCCTCTTTATTGAATTCCGACATCTGGTCATGTAAATCCTGCATTCCACTCGACGCCACTCCGCCAATAGCAGTTAAAATTCTGAGAGAGCACCAATAGCAGTTAAAATTCTGAAAGACGTCACCCGAACAATAACAAGCTTCCTGGAACACCTGATGAAGACGTCAAGTAATGACGTCGAAATATTGTGTTTGGAAGACGCTGATATCCGGCAGAAAACCCGATTTCCACGAGATGCCATCAAATCGCCGGGAAAGTCTAAGAAATTACATCACAAGACTCTACGGGGAGGAAATGTGCTGCAATATGAAGAAACTGGACAAGCTGCGACAACGCAAAGAGAGGATGGTGGGCTTACTCAACTTCCTCCTCAGGTGCAGAGATGGAGATGTGGTGCCTGTATTTGCCAAAATCAAACATCATATTACGTCTAGGGCGGCCAACAGGATCAAGCACCGAGCCAGCATCGCTCTGGTGAGAGAAAGAGTCCGTGACATTCGCCATAAACTTGATGTCACGTCCAGGGAGCTGTTACATCTACACTGTACATGGCTGCCAAACTAGCGCAAGAGGATTGGGACAGAATTGATGGAGTGTCTTGGTCACTAGCAGCATGCATTAAGAACAATGCTACAGCCCGACAATTGGCAAAATTTGAACGCCTGAACAGCAGAGTGCAACAAAATCATGACACTCGCAAGGTTGTAAATTTTAGTGACAGAACACTGGATGAAGCTACTCTGAAGGTTCTTGGCAGGGGCCTAAATTTCGCTGTCACTCCTAGAGATCTACCGGTACCAAATTTCATCAGCGCTGTGGAACAAGTCGTCAACACACTACCCTCAAGTACGGCTGAAGAGATTCGGAGAGAGACTTGCAGAGCCCTTACCAGAGCCAGGCCGCCTAAGTCTAACATCTCAAGAGACGAGAGGATGGCTCTCAGGAGATTACGAGAAGATGACGACATAGTGGTGTCACCAGCAGACAAAGGGAACTCCACAGTCATACTGCAGAAAGGTGACTATGACCTGAAGATCTGGCGACTTCTGGAGGACCCGGCTTACAAACCACTAGAACAGGATCCAACTGACAGGGTGGACAGAAAAACCAAGTCTCTGCTGAAGGAAACTGGCTGGCCTGAGAAAGTTACAAACAACTGAAATCCAAGGCACCAGTCCCACCCAGACTCTATGGACTACCTAAGATCCACAAAGAGGGTGTACCACTACGACCCATTGTGAGCAATATTGGGGCAGCCACCTACCCAGCTGCTACATATCTCAAGAAAATGTTGGCACCATATGTGGGGGAGTGTGCACACCACATTCGCAACTCACAAGACTTTGTGGAACGACTTAAAAACCTACGTTTCTCAGATGCAAATTTAATGGTCAGTTTTGACGTGGTGTCCCTGTTCACCAGAGTGCCCCGTAAGGACACGCTTGACTTCATCAGTGAGAAGTTTGATGGAGCTGTGCTGGATCTGTTTAAGCATATTCTAACATCGACTTACTTCCTTTGTGGAGGTCAATTCTATGAACAGACTGAAGGGGTGGCCAACCTGTTTATGGAGAAGTTTGAGGAGGAGGCTCTTACAACTGCCACTTACCAGCCAACATGCTTCCTGAGATAGGTTGATCACACATTTGTCATTTGGCCACACGGTCGCGAAAAACTGGAAGACTTCCTGGACCACCTGAACTCAAGGCATCCGAATATTAAATTCACCATGGAGCTAGAAAAGGATGGTCAGCTGCCGTTTCTGGATGTCCTGGTGAAGAAGAAGGCGGATGGCACCTTCAGCCACAGTGTGTACCGAAAGCCAACACACACAGATCTATACCTACAGGCCGACAGCTGCCACCACCCAGCACAAAAGACCGGGGTGCTTAGAACACTCGTACACCGAGCCCAGACACTGTCTGACACTGACAGCCTGGCAGGGGAACTTGAACATCTTCAAAAAGTGTTTGCTAACAACGGATTCTCGTCCAGGGACATCCGCAGAGCTCTACATCCCACCAGACGTCAGGATACACCGGAGAACGAGCAAGAAGAAGAAATCAAGAAACTGGCATTTTTACCGTATGCGGGGCCTGTCTCTGCCAAGATCAGCAGAATACTAATTAAACATAACATTAAGAGTGACTTCTGCCCACCTAGCAAAATCAGGGCTTTACTTGGAACAGTCAAAGATGACCTGGGCTTAAGGAAGCCTGGCATTTACAATATTCCTTGTGAATGTGGTATGTCCTACATTGGCCAAACGACTAGAACGGTGGAAATCAGATGTAAGGAACACCAGCGACATACCAAGCTAAGGCAGGCCACAAAATCAGCAGTAGCAGAACACTGCCTAGAATTGGAACATTCCATGGATTATGAGAACACCTAGGTCATGGTCCAGACCCCCAGGTACTGGGATAGTGTCATCACTGAATCTACAGAGATAAAGATGGCACAAAACTTGATTAACCGGGAAGCAGGATACCAGCTAAGCACTGCATGGAACCCGGCATTTGAACTGCTGAAGCAATGCCGGAGAAAATATGTTTCCAACACCAACAACGAGCCTCAGACATCCGGACACTGCGGGCATGAACCAAGAAGGGAACACCAGGAAGCCCCAGCCGCAGTCGGAGACGGCCAGAGCGGGAGCGGACGGAATAGGGAACGTCCAGAGCGGCATTTCAGCGCCACTCGCGGGTAACTACAGAGGCTTCAAGCAGCCGCCGCCGAAGAAACAAGCCCGCGCGAAAAACCTTACGGTTGTAGCGCGAGAGCTGGACGTGAGCAACCGCTACCAGCCTCTGCAGGGGGAGGGGGCGACCCTAGAAGAAGCTGGCCGTTCCCTCGCCGAGCAGCAGAATCAGAGGGAAGAGCAACAGCATGCTGCCAACGCATCGCACCAGCAACAGGACGACGCTCCGCCATCGCCGGGCCAGAATGCAGGAAGCCGCGCACCGCCGCCTGGTCCACAGCGACGAATCCCGCCGATTGTGCTAGTCTACAAGGAATCATATACGGACTTCAGAAACTGGCTCCATTCCACGTGTACACAGCCGTTCACCGTGCGTCAAGCCGGAAACGGCGACACGCTGAAGTTGCAACTGAACTCAATCGATGACTATGTGAAAGTCCACGACGAGCTTGGGAGGAGGGGCGTCCCGATGTACACGTTCCAAGCTGTTCGCCCTCCAACTTTGAAGACGCTCATCAGACGCATTCCGCCGTCGCTGCCGAATGATGAATTAAAAATCGCCCTTGAAGATGCAGGGTTTGCAGCTTCAGTCGTTGACCACCATCGCATGCCGGGCACTAATGAAAAGACGGGACACAGAGTCGTTGTCCTGCCCGACACGCCAGCTCACAGGAAAATATTTGAGCTGACCAGGCTGTATGACTTGGACATCAAAGTTGAGAAGCTCAGGAAGTCAAGGGGGCCGGTTCAATGTTTCCGGTGTCAGGGCTTCCGCCACGTTGCCCGCCTCTGCACCATGCCTTGGCTCTGCGTCAAGTGCGGCGGGAACCACGACAGCCGACAATGCACCAGGAGCCGCGAACAACCCGCTACCTGTGGCCTTTGTGGCGGTAACCACCCAGCTAACTACCGCACCTGTGTTAAACACAAAGAAGAGAGCCGACGTCAGCGAGGTCTTCCACCTGCTCCGCCGAGGCCTCCCAGGAACCACAGACGCTGGCAGCAACTGCCACCACCAGCACCCCCGACGCCTGCTGTGACCAAAGCGTGGCCCTCGCTGATAGAGCGGAGGGCAGCTCGACTTCACTCGCAGCAGACTGCTACGGATGCCATGAAGCAGACACAACCACCCTCGACCACGTCGACTGCCCTACCAGGACCAGCAGCACCGCCACCTTCAAGCCAGCCGACTCATCCAGCACCATCAACATCACAGACTGAGCTGAAGGACCTATTTACACTTTTGACGACCATCGCGGCGTCACTGGCAGAGGTCACCAAGACGCTGGCCCAACTACCAGCCACCATCACCGCCACTGTTGAAGTGTCGGTCAGCAGAGCCATCCAGGCACTCAGAGAAGGCAACGTCCACCATGCCTAGACACCTTCCTCTCGACGACCTTCGTATCCTCGAGTACAATGCAGACAATCTCACTCATGACGTCGCAGAACTCCAGCAATTCCTCAGTGATCATAATATCGACATCTGTCTTGTCAATGAGACTTTTCTTAAACCGGGGATCAGAAGCAACGTGGCCAATTACTGCTGCTATCGCACGGACCGCCTTACCCATGGGGGTGGCACTGCCATCTACATACGTCGCTCCATCAAACATTACGAAGTGCAGGCGCCTATCACAAGGACCATCGAAGCAACAGCGATCGTAGTGGAAACAAGGACTGGACCTGTGACATTTGTTGCGGTGTACCGCAGCCCTCGTCGCCTACTCGACCTCGACGACGCCAGAACGCTATTACGGATGCCGGGAAAGTTCCTTATAGCTGGGGACCTGAATTCCAAGCACGCTGCATGGAACTCGCTACACACGAACATGAGCGGGCGTCTTCTCCTGCAGGCTGTTGAAGAAGCCCAGGCACACGTCTGTGGCCCTGAAGAGCCAACTTGCTACCCGTCCAATGGCGCACCGGACATCTTAGATGTGGCAATTACTAAGGGAATTCCCCAATACATGACTGCGGAAGTGATCCATGGACTGAACTCCGACCATCTGCCGGTATTATTCCAGCTTCAGGTTGCGCCGGAACTTTCTGCAGGACGCCTCAACCTGAAGCACACGAACTGGGACCAATTTCGTGATTCTGTTGCCTTCTCTCTTGACGTCATCCATGACCCAGACGAAATCGACGAGACCTCCGTAGAACGGTTCGCCACTTCCATCACGGACGCCCTGGAACTGGCCACACCACCTCCAAGGCCACCTCATCGTCCACCACCGGATCTGCCACCGCACATATTGGACTCCATACGCACCAGGAATAGACTCTGCCGTGAGTGGCGCCTCACGCGCGACGCAGCACTGAAACAACGCATCAACCAACTTAGACGAGACATACGGGCAGCCATAATTGAACACCGGAACCAGCGATGGGCTGCGAAGCTGCGATCGTTTACGCCCGACCCGATGAACTTTAACTCCATCAGGTTCTTCACAAATAGACGAAGCCGGATACCGCCGTTGACAAATGATGACCGCACTGTGTACAAGTCGGAAGACAAGGCCAATATGCTGGCGGACGTTTTCGAAACGAACTTTCGACCGCTGGACGACGGAGTTGACCCCCAGCGGGTTGCAGACATTGAAAACGAAGTTACTACCATACTTCGTGCAGCCGACGACGACGCCGACAACGATGACGACCTCATCCCTCCAGTAACGCCTGCTGAAATCGACGCTGGCATCCGGGCCTTACCTGCCAGCAAAGCACCTGGCTGCGACGACATCACGGGAAGGACTTTAAAACAACTCCCGTGGACCGCGATTGTGCACTTGGCAACCATCTTTAATTGGATTTTTGCTACGGGCAAGTACCCAGCAGCGTGGAAACATTCTATAGTGGTGGCTGTCCCGAAACCTGGGAAGAACCGACGACTACCCACCAGTTACAGACCGATAAGCTTGCTACCACGCCTCAGTAAGCTCTTCGAAAGGCTCCTGTTGAAGAGGCTCCACACCATCATGGACCGCCTCCAAGTTCTGCCACCGGAGCAGTTTGGCTTCCGATCTGGTCATTCCACGACACAGCAGATTCTTAGGGCAACAGAATATATTACGTCAGCCTTCAACAATGGAGAGTTCTGTGGTGCTGTTCTTCTGGACGTGATGAAGGCGTTCGATAGTGTATGGCATCAGGGCCTCATTTGGAAGCTTAGCGCCTTCGCATTCCCCAGGGCGTACGTCAAGCTCGTTGCCGCCTACCTCCACCAACGCACCTTTGCGGTCAGAGTAGGGGATGCACTTTCCACGGCTAGACCTATCCGTGCAGGGGTCCCACAGGGCTCAGTCCTCGGACCAGTCCTGTACTCCGTCTTTACATCGGACCTTCCGACACCACCAAGAGTCGACAAAGCCATTTACGCCGATGACACCATGATATACACGAGGGAGAAATGGCTTGAAGTCCTTGTCCCACGACTGCAGAGTGCCTGCTATGCCCTGGAGGAATGGGCAGGAAAGTGGCGCATCCGGTTCAACCCACAGAAGACGCAAACCATCATCTTCACCAAGAGGAGACCTGGCCCTCGCCGACTTCGACATCTTCGGAACCTCCGACTTTATGGAACCGAACTGCAGTGGACGGACTCTGTTAAATACCTAGGAGTGACCATGGACAAACAACTTACATGGAAGCGCCACATCGACGACGTCCGCGCTAACGTGTCACGAAGGATAGGGGCACTTTTCCCCTTCATCAACGAAGGCTCGGACTTATCGATAGCCAACGGACTGTTGATATTCAGGATGTACATTCGCCCCATCTTTGACTATGCCTGTGAGGTATGGGGCAATGCAGCAAAGACACATCTTCAGCGCCTTCAATCGCTCCAGAATAAGATACTTCGCCGTGTTTTCCACGTTCCCCCGCAGTTTCCTCACCGATACATTCATGAAGCAGCCGAAGAATTGGAGGTACCGCAGAGACATAAGCAGCTTGCACGACGATTTTATGCCAGGACTGAAACTTCGACCAACCCACTGATACGACACCTTGGAGCACCGCCTCAGCCAAGGGAACGCTATGCGCGACCCATTGCCATGCTTGAAAGGTAAAAATGTAAAAAGAAAACAATCCGAAATACGACGGAATCTGCACCCAAGATGGAAACTGATTCATGCCCGCCCACACCCATGACACACAAACAAATAAAGATGTTCAACACAAACCTACCCCCCTGAGAGATGTAGGAAATGCTTACAAGTAAACCCTGCACCACCAAGCTGAAGCAGATCAGCCAGAAGAAAAGCGGAAGTAGTAGTAGGGTGCGGACCGAGAAGGGAACACCAGGAGGCCACGACCGCAGTTGGAGACGGCCAGAGCGGGCGCGGACGGAATAGAGAACACCTAGAGCGGCAGGATAGCGCGACTAGCGGGCGCGGACCGACTAGGGAACACCAGGCACCGGGCAGGCATAAATATGCGACCCGGTCCAGCAAGCAGCCAGTCTCAGGGAACACCTGATGACGACGTCAAGTAATGACGTCGAAATATCGTGTTTGGAAGACGCTGATATCCGGCAGGAAACCCGATTTCCACGAGATGTCAATAACAAGATTGATCGCCAGTATAAATGAGATATCCTATCCTCTACTCAGACAGTCGCTTCCTGACGATGTTCATCATCTTCGAAAGATGGACTCTTAACTCCAATCTGACGTGGTCGGGATACCGAAAAGATTTTATACAAGGATGTCGCAGCGGAAAGCTTCGATATCAACAGTATGGTTTAGTTTGACCGGTGCCACATTATCAGGATTTCTGTAATTAGAAAATCTGTTCGTGGAAATCACTAATCAGCATACCCTGCTACCTTCAAATTGAATATCTCTCAGGAATACGTCAACTGATGCATTCTGATAATTTTTTTTATTTTTGAAGTTGTACGCTACTGGACCACACACCGAATAATAGTATTGCGAGCGATAAAGCGTTGAACTCCCACCTTTCATATGTAACAGGGCAGAGTTCTACCTTGGTACAGTCTTCAAACTTTTGCCTCTACCAAGTCCCATAACAGGACACTAAAATATTTTCTTATTCCATTTTTAAATGATGACATACACGTTCTTGCCCAGTTTTGAAATTACAAAACTTACTCCGAAAAAATAAGACTTCTACACAAAAAGTCACGTTCCAAGGTACAACAACCTAGGAATGAATATTAAACCGAAAATTAATAGTGTTGCAATCGAGACCATCATGGCAGTACAATATTTAATGATATATTTGCTAAATTATTACTCTACTGCACACCAATGAACAGTAAGTGAAATCAAATTAAGCAGAAGTAATATTAAAAACCAGTTACAAGTGAAATACATTTGAAATTGAAGCTACTGGAAACTAATACAAATTTCTCGTTTCAAGACAGGTAAAATCATTAAGACATTAAAAAACTCGATTCATTCGAGATTATCACAAGTTTCACAGAAAATAAAACCCTTCTTCTGATTTAAGTATGACTTAACTGTTCACATGCTAAATAAATATAATTCTGAAAACATAAAGCATTTTACTTGCAATCAAGATTTGCGGAAGCAGAATTAACAATATATCTAAAATATTTTTTATTGTACAGCACTTAAATGTGTAGAAGTGAAATGTTTATAAAATGTCTCGCAAAACACAACCTCAAAAGCAAAATAAAATTGAGGCTATCTGCTTACGGCACTCTCTGGTGTACTTTCATTCACGTGATTCTACGAGGGCTATTCGGAAAGGAAAGATTGATCGGCCTCGAAATGGAAACCACTGTGAAACTCAAAAATGTTTTATTTGCAACAGTTAACTACAGCTTCCAGCAACATCTGTAAGTAGTCGCGTCTTCGATTTAGAGATAAGTCGTAGCGTTATACCAGCTTTCCAATACACTCGTCATAGAAGGAAGCCGCCTGTGCTTTCCGCCAAATTTCTCTAGACTGGTCTACAGCTCGTTGTCTATGCCAAACTATTGTTTCCGTAACCAGAGATGCACGGGAGCGGAGATGAAACTCAGGGGGAGACAATTACGGGCTGTATTGGGGAGATCAAACACCTCCCACCGAAAAATCTGCAGGAGCATCTTCATTGCCCTTGCTGACTGCGGCCGAGAACTGTCCTGAAGAACGAAACGAGTGACAGTTACGTTATGTGGGCTGCACAATATCACGCGAAATCTCTCACCAAGCCCTCATACTTGGCAGGAGACACTGCTGTTATACAACCGAGTGAGGTGACGCATTCGGGAGGATGACGGTTCAAACCCGCGTCCGGCCATCCTGACTTAGGCTATCCGTGATTTCCGTATATCGCTTCAGGCACGTGCAGGGATGGTTCCTCTGAAAAATCACGACAGACTTCCTTCCCCCATCCTTTTCTAATCCGAGCTTGTGTTCAGTCTCTAATGACTTCGTTGTCAACGAGACGTTAAACGCTCATCTCCTTCTCCTCCATTATGGTCCTATGCATCTTTACGTGCTGGATGTGTGTTCAGAGCTGAAAAGAAGGACGTGACGCTACCGACGGGCGTACTAGAGATACCGCCCAACACATCGGTGCAAAGCTTTATCAAATTTTCAGCGTGGTTTCCATTTCGCTCTCGATCGGACCTTACTTTCCGAATAAACTTAAAATCAGCCATTAGACTGAAGTATCGAGCAAAAGACATCGCATGTTCCTAAGTACACTATCCTCAAGGTACAAAACTCTTCTCTACCTGATTTCTTCTTTTTTATATAAAAAATAATGTGTAGCTAAAAACGTTGCATGAATGTACAGCACAATTTCGTATGTCTAGCAGATTGCTGATAAAACGTACTTAACTGGCAAAAATTTCTGAATCTAAGTTATGCGAAATAACTAGTGAGAACTACGGAACAAACCCACAGTTTGCTACGCTAGCACAAGGACAAATAAGAGTAAATGTGCATACATGGAAGTGCTGAAAATGCCCGAATTTTACTCCAAGCACCAGGAATGAAATACTGCGCGACCGCGCTCGCTGACCACAGCGCCGCTAAAGTTTCGCTCTATTCGCAAAATCCGCCGCGCGGAAATTATTTTGCAACGGAATCAAAGGGTGCAGCGGATGGGTGTGGAGAGGTGGGAGGGGCCGGGGGCTGGGTGCTCGGTTCGGCCATAAGTTTAAATTAGGACTTAATGAATATAAATGGCGGCGCCTAAGTGCAGGCGCTGCCGGGGGCGCACGGAGAGGTCACGGCGCGCCCGACGTCACCGCAGCCAGGCTGGCGGGCTGGTGGCTGGCCCAGGAAATATGGAGCCAGCAGCGCCGGGGCTCCAGTTCTCCAGCACAGGCCCTGCCTCTAATTACAAAGTACTTCGTTTCGGTAGCAACCCACATTCGAAAAATCGATTACTCCGAGTGTTACACAGTCAGTGTGGCGTTTTATACGCAATTATCCTAAGTAACTCCGTGGTTTCACAACACGACTGTGAGAAAATTGATGGATGGATGGATATGGTGTTATCGGCGCTCAACAGTGTAGTCTTTAGCGCCCGAACGGAAACAATAACGGACGAGTGTCACTAAAATTCAGCAAGTGCAAAAATAAGACTAAAATTAAAGGTGACAGTCTACATAAGCAGTGTGCACGTCAACAGTAGCAAAGTGGAAACCAGCATGTAAAGAGGAGAACTGCAAGAGAACGTAGAGGAAAAGGTTAAAATGAAACACATAGTACATGTTTGGAACTGGCCTATTACAAGAATAAAAAGGAATGGCCAGCCACTCGCACTAAAAATTTCAACCTAAAATTTTAGGCTGAAGCCCAGAAACATCACAGTACCTTACAACTTTCTTGACACTCGCCTCGTCATCGGATAAAATCGAGAGCAGATGCCCACTAATATTAACTTCCACCCTGACAGAACGATATAAATCACACTCAACTAAAATGTGGCGTACAGTGATTCGTACGCCACAGGCATCACACAGCGGGGGTTCCTCTCGCCGTACTAAGAAGGCATGCGTAAGAGGACAGTGCCCTATGCGAAGACGTGTAAGGGTCACTTCGTCCCGCCTAGGTGACCGGCAGGAGGAACACCATGGTTGGATGGTGGGTTTCACCAAAATTGTAAGAATTGTAACAAAATTGTAAGACCTACCGGAAACACACATTTTAGTGGACAGAGCATCTCTGCAAGTCACAGGTGCTAAATACACTGACAGAAAAAATAACGCGACACTAAAAAGAGTAAGTATAGAAAAATGGTTCAAGTGGCTCTTAGCACTATGGGACTTAACTGCTGTGGTCATCAGTCCCCTAGAACTTAGAACTACTTGAACCCAACCAACCTAAGGACATCACACAAATCCATGCCCGAGGCAGGATTCCAACCTGCGACCCTAGCGGTCTCGCGGTTAGAGACTGTAGCGCCTAGAACCGCTCGGCCACTATGGCCGGCAGTAAGTGTAGAGTAATGAAATTTTGGGAATACATTTCTCTGGGTAACACATATATGTGATTAACATTGCAAAACCATAGGTTAATGTATTTGCAAGATAAGTCACTGCAAATGTGAAATAATGCGAGAGGCTTTCAATGAATTCGAAAGTAAAGTTCTATGTACTGACTTGGCAGAAAATCCTAAGAAATTTTGGTCCTATGTCAAAGCGGTAGGTGGATCAAAACAAAATGTCCAGACACTCTGTGACCAAAATGGTACTGAAACAGAGGATGACAGACTAAAAACCGAAATACTAAATGTCTTCTTCCAAAGCTATTTCACAGAGGAAGACTGCACTGTGCTTCCTTCTCTAGATTGTCGCACAGTTGACAAAATGGTAGATATCGAAATATACGACAGATGGATAGAGAAACAATTAAAATCGCTCAAAAGAGGAAAGGCCGCTGGTCCTGATGGGATACCAGTTCGATTTTACACAGAGTACGCGAAGGAACTTGCCCCCCTTCTTGCAGCGGTGTACCGTAGGTCTCTAGAAGAGCGAAGCGTTCCAAAGGATTGGGAAAGGGCACAGGTCATCCCCGTTTTCAAGAAGGGACGTCGAACAGATGTGCAGAACTATAGACCTATATCTCTAACGTCGATCAGTTGTAGAATTTTGGAACACGTATTATGTTCGAGTATAATGTCTTTTCTGGAGACTAGAAATCTACTCTGTAGGAATCAGCATGCGTTTCGAAAAAGACGGTCGTGTGAAACTCAGCTCGCGCTATTCGTCCACGAGACTCAGAGGGCCTTAGACACGGGTTCACAGGTAGATGCCGTGTTTCTTGACTTCCGCAAGGCGTTTGACACAGTTCCCCACAGTCGTTTAATGAACAAAGTAAGAGCATACGGACTATCAGATTAATTGTGTGATTGGATTGAGGAGTTCCTAGATAACAGAACGCAGCATGTTATTCTCAATGGAGAGAAGTCTTCCGAAGTAAGAGTGATTTCAGGTTTGCCGCAGGGGAGTGTCATAGGACCGTTGCTATTCACAATATACATAAATGACCTGGTGGATGACATCGGAAGTTCACTGAGGCTTTTTGCAGATGATGCTGTGGTGTATCGAGAGGTTGCAACAATGGAAAATTGTACTGACATGCAGGAGGATCTGCAGCGAATTGACGCATGGTGCACGGAATGGCAATTGAATCTCAATGTAGACAAGTGTAATGTAATGCGAATACATAGAAAGATAGGTCCCTTATCATTTAGCTACAAAATAGCAGGTCAGCAACTGGAAGCAGTTAATTCCATAAATTATCTGGGAGTACGCATTAGGAGTGATTTAAAATGGAATTATCATATAAAGTTGATCGTCGGTAAAGCAGATGCCAGACTGAGATTCATTGGAAGAATCCGAAGGAAATGCAATCCGACAACAAAGGAAGTAGGTTACAGTACGCTTGTTCGCCCACTGCTTGAATACTGCTCAGCAGTGTGGGATCCGCACCAGGTAGAGTTAATAGAAGAGATAGAGAAGATCCAACGGAGAGCAGCGCGCTTCGTTACAGGATCATTTAGTAATCGCGAAAGCGTTACGGAGATGATAGATAAACTCCAGTGGAAGACTCTACAGGAGAGACGCTCAGTAGCTCGGTACGGGCTTTTGTTAAAGCTTCGATAACATACCTTCACCGAAGAGTCAAGCAGTATATTGCTCCCTCCTACGTATATCTCGCGAAGAGACCATGAGGATAAAATCAGAGAGATTAGAGCCCACACAGAAGCAAACCTACAATCCTTCTTTCCACGTACAATACGAGACTGGAATAGAAGGGAGAACCGATAGAGGTACTCAGGGTACTCTCCGCCACACACCGTCAGGTGGCTTGCGGAGTATGGATGTAGATGTAGATGTAGATAATGGGACGTTAACACCTTGCCGACCGGCGACACCACAGTGGTGTCTTGTGCACAGTATCGCTCAATGGCCGGCGACACCACAGTGGTGTCATGAGCATAGTATCGAGCAGTGGCCGGTGACAGCACTTAACTATCTTTTTCATTCTGTTACTGTTTTGTTTAGTTAAAAATAAGTTACACGCGTCAATAAATCGGATAATGCCTACCGGCTCTTCAAATTGCAATTCGTAATTGATTATTTTTCCAAAAAGTTTAAAGAAACATTTAATCTAAGTCAAAACATCTCAATTGATGAAATAATGGTGCCGTGGAGTGGACAATTAAATTTTAAAATTTACAATCCGTCGAAAATTACGATATATGGCATACTCATTCGGATGCTGTGTTATTCGAGTACGGGAAACATTTCCTCATTCAAGAAATATCCAGGCTCTGGACAAACTTTAGCAAAAATAGTGATGATACTATTGACACCTTCTTATGGAAAGTGGCATCACCTCTACATGGATAATTATTATAACAGTGTAGAACTTGCAGAAAAGTTACTTAAAAAGAAAATTCGAGTTTGTGGAACGATTTCCGGAAAAATTAAAGCGCGCGAAAGTCAGTGTGTTTGAAGGTTGTCATCAACGGAAAGGTGACAAGCCGCCGTGGACAAGCCAAGTAATCCGAATTAGCGCTGCCGGCGCCAAGAGAATAAATTTGTACGAGACGTGGGGACAGCAGAGTGTTAATAACTGATGTAATTACCAGAATATTGAATTCAAGCATGCAAAAGTACTTGCTTTGTGTTGTACAGTTGCAGGATGTCAGTTTGTGGGATGGAGTTCCATGTCTGTTGCACATGGTTGGTCAATTTGTTCAGATGGTTCAAATGGCTCTGAGCACTATGGGACTTAACATCTGAGGTCATCAGTCTCCCATAACTAAGAACTACTGAAACCTAACTAACCTAAGGACATCACACACATCCATCCCCGAGGCAGGATTCGAACCTGCGACCGTGGCATTCATGCGTTTCTGGACTGAAGCGCCTAGAACCGCTCGGCAACCGCGGCCGGCGGTTGGTCAATTCAGGGACTCCTAATTATGTTTGTGGATGACCCTGGAGCTGCCGTCCGATGATGTCCAATATGTGCCGGTTGGAAACATATCTAGTGATCGAGCAGGCCAAGGCGACATGTTGACACTCTGTTGAGTACATTGGGTTACAACAGCAGTATGTGGGCGAATGTTAACCTGTTGGGGAAAAAAACCTGGAACGCTGTTTATGAATAGCAGCACAGCATGCCGAATCACCAGACTGACGTACAAATTTTCAGTCAGTGTGAGTGGAATAACCACGAGAGCTCTACGTCTGTCATACGAAATCCTACCTCAGACAATAACTCGAGGTGTAGGCACAGTGGGTCTAGCACGGAGGCAGGTTGTTGCACGCCTTAGATTGGCCTCCTTCTAGTCAATACACTGTTATCACAGGCAACGACCCCGAACCAGCTTTCATCGGAAAACAGACCTCCACCATGCCCTCCAATGAGCTCTCACTTGACACCACTGAAGTCGAAATGGCGGTGGTTTGGGGTGAGTGGAATGCACATTACAAGGCGTGTTCGGCTCGGAGCTGTCTATGGAGTAACCAATTTGTAACCGTTCGTTGTGTCACTGTGATACCAACTGCTGCTCAAATTGCTGCTACAGATGCAGTACAGTGTGCCAGAGCCGTACGCTGGACATGATGGTCTTCCCTCTAGGTAGCGCCCTGTGTCCATCTGCAGCCAGGTCTTCTTGCAACCGTAAATTCTCGTGACTACCACTGCCAGCAATCATGTCCGGTGGCTACGTTCCTACCAAGTCTTACAGCGGTATCGCAGAAGGAATACCGACGAAATCAACGGCGCTACTAATAAGTAGCATCCCCAAGCTCACTGTCGAAAAAAGAAACAGATTTTGTGCTAACAGTTTAATCGAAAGTGCAATAAAGATTTCGCATAAATACAATTAAACCCAGATTCGATTGTAAAACGACGGATGTATAATACGCCTGACACAGGTCAGTCGTCATGCTATTGTCCTACACCAGGAACGTCTTACCACTCAACTCTCACCCTAAAGGTTGGCGTTGGTAGGTGTATATTGCCCCTCCCCCCCCCCCCTCCCTATTACTTTTGCATAAATAATAATATATACCATGACTCATGTTACACAAAACGTGACTGAAATCGCTCCATACGAGTTACAATGTCATCCCATTTTCACGTCCATCGCAGTGCGTAGTAGGTCGCCATTATCTCCACAGAAACCTTCACGAGGATGAACACAACTGAACAAAGTTGTTTTTTTTTTTTAATCGGGTGAAAGGTACAGCAACACACAGAATACGAAAAAACAACATTGATTTTTATATATACTGCCAGAAAGAAATTCAACACCTCTAGGTAAATCGATTTTATTGATAAGTGAGGTGAATGGTAGTTCATCATTGGATGAATCACTGACACTGAATTAAAGATGTGTTATACGTCTCTGTTAGATGACGATCAGTTTGATTTAGGAAAGGCAAGGCACCAGAGAGGCAGTTCTGATGTGCGGTCGATATTGCGAGCAAGAGCAATGAAAAATAAAGACACGTTCTCAGGAGTTATCGGCCTGAAATAAGCTTTAGACAAAGTCAAATGCTGCAAGATGTTTGAAATTCTGAGGAAAAATAGCAGCAACATATAGCGCAAGACTGGTAATATACAACATGTACAAGAACCAAGAAGGAAAAATAAGAGTGGAAGACCAAGAACGCAGTGCTCGGATTAAAAAGGGTGTAAGACAGGGACGTAGTCTTGTCTCCTACCGTTCACTCTATACACTGAACAAGCAATGACTGAAATAAAAGAAAGGTGCAGGAGTGGGATTGACATTTAAGATGAAAGAACATCAATGATAAGATTCGCCGTCGACACTGCTATCCTCGCCCAGTGAAGAAGAGTTACAGAGTCTGCTGAATGAAATAAAAAGTCTAATCAAAAAGTGGTTCAAATGGCTCTATGCATCATGGGACATCTGAGGTCATCAGTCCCTCAGTCTTAGAACAACTTTAAACCTAACTAACCTAAGGAGATCACACACACCCATGCCGAGGCAGCATTCGAACCTGCGATCGTAGCAACGGCGCGGTTCCGGACTGAAGCACCTAGAACCGCTCCGCCACAGCAGCCGGCAAAAAGTCTAATCAGTGCAAAAAATGGATTCAGAGTAAATCGAAGAAGAAAGTAATGAGCAGTAGCAGAAATGAGAACAGCGAGAAATCCAACATCAGGATTCGTGATCAGGAAGTTGGTGAAGTTAGGGGTTTCCGCTACCTACTACAAAATAACCAAAGACGGACGGAGCAAGTATGACATAAAAAGCAGCCTAGCATTCACAAAACAGTAATTCTGCCCAAACATAGGTCTTAATTTGAGGAAGAAATTTCTGAGAATGTGCATTTGGAGCACAGCATTATTGTTGTAGATGTTGTTGTCTTCAGTCCTGAGACTGGTTTGATGCAGCTCTCCATGCTACTCTGTCCTGTGCAAGCTTCTTCATCTCCCAGTACCTACTGCAACCTACATCCTTCTGAATCTGCTTAGTGTATTCATCTCTTGGTCTCCCTCTACGATTTTTACCCTCCACGCTGCCCTCCAATGCTAAATTTGTGATCCCTTGATGCCTCAGGACATGTACTACCAACCGATCCCTTCTTCTAGTCAAGTTGTGCCACAAACTTCTCTTCTCCCCAATCCTATTCAATACCTCCTCATTAGTTACGTGATCTCTCCACCTTATCTTCAGCATTCTTCTGTAGCATCACATTTCGAAAGCTTCTATTCTCTTCTTGTCCAAACTAGTTATCGTCCATGTTTCACTTCCATACATGGCTACACGCCATACAAATACTTTCAGAAACGACTTCCTGATACATAAATCTATATTCGATGTTAACAAATTTCTCTTCTCCGAAACGCTTTCCTTGCCATTGCCAGTCTACATTTATATCCTCTCTACTTCGCCCATCATCAGTTATTATACTTCCTAAATATCAAAACTCCTTTACTACTTTAAGTGCCTCATTTCCTAATCTAATTCCCTCAGCATCACCCGATTTAATTTGACTACATTTCATTATCCTCGTTTTGCTTTTGTTGATGTTCATCTTATATCCTCCTTTCAAGACACAGTCCATTCCGTTCAACTGCTCTTCCAGGTCCTTTGCTGTCTCTGACAGAATTACAATGTCATCGGCGAACCTCAAAAGTTTTTACTTCTTCTCCATGAATTTTAATACCTACTCCGAATTTTTCTTTTGTTTCCTTTACTGCTTGCTCAATATACAGATCGGGGAGAGGCTACAACCCTGTCTCGCTCCTTTCCCAACCACTGCTTCCCTTTCATGCCCCTCGACTCTTATGACTGCCATCTGTATTTTAGCCCTGCCACCTTCAGAATTTGAAAGAGAGTATTCCAGTCAACATTGTCAAAAGCTTTCTCTAAGTCTACAAATGCTAAAAACGTAGGTTTGCCTTTCCTTAATCTAGCTTCTGAGATAAGTCGTAGGGTCAGTATTGCCTCACGTGTTCCAACATTTCTACGGAATCCAAACTGATCCTCCCCGAGGTCCCCATCTACCAGTCTTTCTATTCGTCTGTAAAGAATTCGCGTTAGTATTTTGCAGCTGTGACTTATTAAACTGATAGTTCGGTAATTTTCACATCTGTCAGCACCTGCTTTCTTTAGGATTGGAATTATTATATTCTTCTTGAAGTCTGAGGGTATTTCGCCTGTCTCATACATCTTGCTCACCAGCTGGTAGACTTTTGTCATGATTGGTTCTCCCAAGGCCGTCAGTAGTTCTAATGGAATGTTGTCGACTCCCGGGGCCTTGTTTCGACTCAGGTCTTTCAGTGCTCAGTCAAACTCTTCATGCAGTATCTTATCTCCCATTTCGTCTTCATCTACATCCTCTTCCATTTCCATAATATTGTCCTAAAGTACATCGCCCTTGTATAAACCCTCTACATACTCCTTCCACCTTTCTGTCTTCCCTTCTTTGCTTAGAACTGGGTTGCCATCTGAGCTCTTGATATTCATACAAGTGGTTCTCTTCTCTCCAAAGGTCTCTTTAATTTTCCTGTAGGCAGTATCTATCTTACCCCTAGTGAGATAAGATTCTACATCCTTACATTTGTCCTCTAGCCATCCCTGCTTAGCCATTTTGCACTTCCTGTCGATCTCATTTTTGAGACGCCTGTATTCCTTTTTGCCTGCTTCATTTACTGCATTTTTATATTTTCTCCTTTCATCAATTAAATTCAATATTTCTTCTGTTACCCAAGGATTTCTAGCAGGCCTCGTCTTTTTACCTACTTTATCCTCTGCTGCCTTCACTACTTCATCCCTCAGAGCTACCCATTCTTCTTCTACTGTGTTTCTTTCCCCCATTCCTGTCAATTGTTCCCTCATGCTCTCCTTGAAAATCTGTACAACCTCTGGTTCTTTCAGCTTATCCAGATCCCATGTCCTTAAATTCCCACCTTTTTGCAGTTTCTTCAGCATTATATGGTAGTGAAACGTACTCTGTGGGAAAACTAGAAAAGAAGGGAATCTAAGTATTTGAGATGTGGTACTACAGAATAATTTTGAAAAATTTGGTGGACTGATAAGGCAACGAATAAGGAGGTTCTCCACAGAATCGGCGAGAGATTGGGTGTTTGCGCTGTCTCTATAATTTCATCATCATCATCATCATCATCATTCGTGACAGTGGGTAGACTGGACTGAGTAATAAATTGGACTGTGCAAAAAGTGGGAGTTGGTACGGGCGCTGATGACTCCGCAGTTGAGTGCCCCACAAACCAAACATCATCATCAGAATCGGCGAGAAATGAATATGTGGAAAATAGTGACAAGAAGAAGGAACAGGATGGAAGGACATCTGTTAATACACCAGGGAGTAACTTCCATGGTGCTAGAGCGAGCTGTGAAGGGTAAAATATATCCATCAAACTAGTGAGTGAGTAGAAAAAGTGGTGCTGAAAGATGAAAGGAGAGAAATTTGTGGCGTGCCACATGAAATCAGTCAGAAAACTGACGACTATTAAAAGAAAAGGAAGAGATGTGACGTACCTGGAAGGCGTTCTTGTCGATGGAGACGAAGTCGTTCTGGCCGATGCTGAGCTCTTCGAGGCGGTCGAGCGCTGCGAGCTGCTGGGAGGGCACGGTGCGCAGCTGGTTGCCGGCCAGCGAGAGGCGGCGCAGCCCCGACAGGCCGCGGAAGGCGCGCGCGCTCACGTTCTGCACGCCCGCGCCGCTCACGTCCAACACGGTCAGCCGCGACAGGCCCCTGCCGGCACGCAACCACCAACGCTCCCAACAAACTGCACTCACGCTGGCTGCCGCGTTGCTAGTTCATACTCCGCTCAGAACCGCCAGCTATTTATTTCGAGGACAGCAACCATAGCAACAACCAACTGGATAACGAGCTTCGTGATGCCTTCTGTTTGGTCGAACGTTATCAAATCGCTTTGATATCTCAAAGGGCTAGCGAAAAATGCTGTTTTCAAAATGTGTCACCAAACATTATTTGTTCCTATTGCTGCAGTTACTTGAAGATTTCAACACAAAATTCTTATTGAATACGCATCTACTGGAATACACAACTACATACATCTATGTGTATCTCAGTACCACTGTGAAGTTTAAGCACTTCATACCAATTTAATCCTTTAGTCCCAAACTGCTAGTTTTCTGACTTTCAGGTTTACTTAAATATGTAGTTCTCGTAGTCCTGCATCAGAGAATTGCTGTGTTAATTTCTCATACTTGTCAGTCATAGTTCAGTCCTGTTTGTTGCTTGAACACTGTCATGTTATTGGATGTGCACAACGCTTTCTTTAGCTTGAGCTCTTTTATTTTTACAAGTCTGTCTTGATCACATAGATTTATTTACACTTTATGACTAGTTTTGGCTTATCGCCATCTTTGGATTGTTAAAATATTCTAATACAAATCTTCATCAAGTTAAACATGTGCACACGTTTAACTTGATGAAGATTTGTATCAGAATATTTTAACAATCCAAAGATGACGATAAGCCAAACCCAGTCATAAAGTGTAAAGAGATCGATGTGATCAAGACGGACTTGTGAAAATAAGAGTGCTCAAAACAAAATGATCACAGATTTCTATACAGACTTTATGTCTTCAATTGGTAACTTTCTTTAGCTGTTTTAGTGCGATTTCAGGGGTGATTTTCTTTTATTTGGAAATGTAAAAAGTCATAGCATGTTGCAAGGCACACTAATGTGGAAACAAATACAGTACTTTCTCGGAAAATGCTATTAATCGAAGCCACATGTCAGGTTCTTCAATGAGAAAAGTGAAAACCTGTTTCAGTCTCACAAAATCTAAAGCAAGTAGAGTAACTTTTTAATGAAATAAAAGGATGTTGGGATGGATCCATTCAAAATGCTAATAAGTCGTTCCATTTCAAAGATTGGCTATTTTGAAATAACTATAGTATAAGTAGGAACTTGTGATACTGTGAGTACTGCTAATAATGGAATGGATGGCAGACTAAAAATTATTCAGAGTCTTAAAATGCCTCTGGGGAAAAATGTGCTAATGTGTTTGAAAAATGAAAATTTGCTGAGAATTAACTCTTGCACAAAACGGCAAAATGCTCCATCAATTACGCAAGTAAGGCAGGAAATAAGATGAAACTACAGCATGAAAGAAGAAGAGCGAGAAGTACACTGCTAACCTCACCAGTTTTAGTTCACAGAGGTCTTCATAAAATAAAGCATTTTTCAAACCTCGACCTGATTTTCTCAAGTGTATATTTACAAATTGGTTTCCCTGGTTGGATATCTAGTGATGAATCGTTATATAATTTTCAGAGGGTAACCTACTTATGATCAACAAAACTAGAATTCATGCTAAGGACTGAATACCGATTAACTTATGAAGAGTTAATGGATTAAAATACACTCCTGGAAATTTAAATAAGAACACCGTGAATTCATTGTCCCAGGAAGGGGAAACTTTATTGACACATTCCTGGGGTCAGATAAATCACATGATCACACTGACAGAACCACAGGCACATAGACACAGGCAACAGAGCATGCACAATGTCGGCACTAGTACAGTGTATCTCCACCTTTCGCAGCAAAGCAGGCTGCTATTCTCCCATGGAGACGATCGTAGAGATGCTGGATGTAGTCCTGTGAAACGGTTTGCCATGCCATTTCCACCTGGCGCCTCAGCTGGACCAGCGTTCGTGCTGGGCGTGCAGACCGCGTGAGACGACGCTTCATCCAGTCCCAAACATGCTCAATGGGGGACAGATCCGGAGATCTTGCTGGCCAGGGTAGTTGACTTACACCTTCTAGAGCACGTTGGGTGGCACGGGATACATGCGGACGTGCGTTGTCCTGTTGGAACAGCAAGTTGCCTTGCCGGTCTAGGAATGGTAGAACGATGGGTTCGATGACGGTTTGGATGCACCGTGCACAATTCAGTGTCCCCTCGACGATCACCAGAGGTGTACGGCCAGTGTAGGAGATCGCTCCCCACACCATGATGCCGGGTGTTGGCCCTGTGTGCCTCGGTCGTATGCAATCCTGATTGTAGCGCTCACCTGCACGGCGCCAAACATGCATACGACGATCATTGGCACCAAGGCAGAAGCGACTCTCATCGCTAAAGACGACACGTCTCCATTCGTCCCTCCATTCACGCCTGTCGCGACACCACTGGAGGCGGGCTGCACGATGTTGGGGCGTGAGCGGAAGACCGCCTAACGGTGTGCGGGACCGTAGCCCAGCTTCATGGAGACGGTTGCGAATGGTCCTCGGCCATACCCCAGGAGCAACAGTGTCCCTAATTTGCTGAGAAGTGGCGGTGCGGTCCCCTACGGCACTGCGTAGGATCCTAAGGTCTTGGCGTGCATCCGTGCGTCGCTGCGGTCCGGTCCCATGTCGACGGGCACGTGCACCTTCCGCCGACCACTGGCGACAACATCGATGTACTGTGGAGACCTCACGCCCCACGTGTTGAGCAATTCGGCGGTACGTCCACCCGGCCTCCCGCATGCCCACTATACGCCCTCGCTCAAAGTCCGTCAACTGCACATACGGTTCACGTCCACGCTGTCGCGGCATGCTACCAGTGTTAAAGACTGCGATGGAGCTCCATATGCCACGGCAAACTGGCTGACACTGACGGCGGCGGTGCACAAATGCTGCGCAGCTAGCGCCATTGGTTCCTGGTGTGTCCGCTGTGCCGTGCGTGTGATCATTGCTTGTACAGCCCTCTCGCAGTGTCCGGAGCAAGTATGGTGGGTCTGACACACCGGTGTCAATGTGTTCTTTTTTCCATTTCCAGGAGTGTAGTAAAAAAGTGATTATGGAATTTCATTTTCTATAAACCCGCTTGCCCAATTTGTGACGTGAGTATCCTGGTGATGTCTTACCTGTGTATTATTTCCACAAAATCCAATGTGAATAAATGGTAACTATTTGCTATTTTTTGAATTATCAGGAGAAGCAACTAAATCAGAATTGTTGGAAGGTAATATTTTAAACGTTGTTTAAGACCTGTGCAAACTAGTTATTTATCTAAGTGTCCAGCTTTCTCGTTACCTGTAAGGATATTTCTTCCAAGAATAGGTCGTCTCGGTTTTAAATTGGAAAACTATTACAATAATGCCAGCTTTCCGCCCACCAGCCAAAATACGCATCTCATTGAGGACAGTTAGAGACGACCAGGGTGACAAAAAATCGAGTGTGTACCCTGTTGTATGTGAATGCGGAAAAACGTACACTAGATAAACGATCTGCACAATAGAAAGTCGACATTCAGAACATGAGCGTCACACACGCTTATTGCGGCCCAACAAGTCTGCAATAGGGGAGCACTGAATTGAAAATGGACATAAAGTGATCTACTAGCAAACGAAAGTCCTACCATCGATAAATTCTGGGACCGCATTTTCAAAGAAGCAATTGAAATCTATGTGATTGATACTGTAATCAACAGGAACACAGGCTTCCAAGGCATCGGTGCCAATACTAAGCAATCAAAGCAGAACATGACATCTGGACGCAATATGCGAAAGAAATTAAAGGCGTAAAGTAAGTGAGGCTGTGTCCTCCACCATCGCAGCCCCCCCCCCCCCCCCACACACACACACATATACACATATCACTGAGCAGGACGCAGTACCGGTGAACCCAGAACTCTGGACAAACAAATATAAACACCACCAGCACTTCATCAGAAGACGGCAGAACAGATGTTCGTCGAAACAGCGTGGTCTTTCCACGATTGTATCCGGCAATATACCTGAAAACTTTTGTATTTTTTCAGAGTAAACTTATTGTACGATAACTGCCCCCTCACGAGCTAATAACCACACTCTTCTGGAGACAAAACAACTTACCATCTGTATTTTATTTTGTGACAACATTCAGATTTTTAACATCATTTTAAAAATTTTACTATGTCGCTATACTGTGGTGAATCGAAGCCGATGACAGTCCACCCTCTGCCCGTGTTGGACGCGGAGAATCAAATAACAATAAAGGAAAAATCGTTCTTAGGAATATTACGATGACTACTTGAAAAAGGTGTAAAATCGAAAATGGCCAATTGCTGACGTATACTTTGGCGAATATGCTGCCATTGAAGGAAAGTATACCAAGTATTCGACCTTAACCCTCACAATAATTTTATTGTTTTTAATGATTTATTATTGGCAACGGCCTTGCCGCAGTGGATACACCTGTTCCAGTGACATCACTGAAGTTAAGCGCTGTCGGGCGTGGTCGGCACTTGGATGGGTGACATTCCGGGCCGCCATACGCTGTTGCCATTTTTCGGGGTGCACTCAGCCTCGTGGTGCCAACTGAGGAGCTACTCGACCGAATAGTAGCGGCTTCGGTCAAGAATACCATCATAACGACCAGGAGAGCGGTGTGGTTGGTGTCTCCTTCCCCTCCTATCCGCATCCTCCACTGTGGATGACACGGCGTTCGGATTCTTGTTAGTGAACGTGATTTTTCGCAACAAATCTGACATTAATAGTTTTAGGTTCAGGACTTTTCTAAGACATCGATACGACGTAGATTGTATGTTGTGAATGAAAACCAACGACAAACAACGAAATTTGTATCTTTTTTTTAACTTTTTATGATAGTAATAGAAGACCCCCTTCACTAGGTGTAAACATTACGGGAAATACTTTGGTGTTGCTGACATTACGCTGAAAATATTTTCAGTACCCTGCTTATAACATCAACGCCTACATAAAAAGTTTGTGGTTAATAGAAGTGAAACATGTTTAACGAAATTTTTCTTTCTCTTAGCTTTGTTTGGTGGTGGGCACTAAGTACGCCCCCCTCCCTCGCCTCCGGCATTAGGCGTTATGAAAAATGCGTTTGTCAATAGTGAGACTCTATATGAAGTGTAATTGCCAGGCAATTTAAGACCGCTAGAGAATGGAGTGCCATTCCCCGAAACGCGCCGTAAGACTCATTTCGGACCTGGAGACGCTTCTGCCCCACCGTAAAGAAGGATCTCTTTAATTATGAGTGGAGCGATGGGGCATAATACCTGCCGAACGGACCAATAGCACCCCCGCAGACAGGCAGGCAAGCCCCGGACGCCTGGGCTCGGCTGGTCTGTTTCCAGTGAGCTGAGTGCGCGTAAAGCCGTTACGAGCGCGGTGCGGTACACGGCGTGTGGCCGCCGCCGGAAGATGATCCCTTCCTCCCGCGGCTCGCGGCAGCCTCTTCGATCGAGGGTGGCGCGTCCGGAAAGCCGAGCCCAGCCACCGGCAGGCGCAGTCGGCAGGCAACCTGCGCCGCGCCGTCAGCGCCGCCCTGATTTACGTCGCCCTTCCGGCGAGTAATAAAATCTGCCGGCGAGGCGGCAGCGGGGGACAGGTGCGACCAGGCCTCCTTTTTCTCCCCTTATCTGCGCGGCCGGAAATTCAAATCCCGCTCTCTGCTGGCGGCGTCAAGTGCGTGCGGGAAACGACCTAACGGAGCGCCCGCTGACGGCCGGGGGAAACGCTGACGCACCTAGCGTCGCCTCCTGTTATCGCCCCCTTCATACTCGCATTACTCCCTTTATCCCACTGGAGGCTCCTCCTCCGATCATTCTGTCACCGAGTCGCAGGATAACTGCACCTTTTTATAGCTCCTCCTTTCCGCCAATACTTCGCCACCTTCTTCCTCGGTCGTAACTGAAGGCATTGGTCTGTTGGCCACCATACTCACACACCGTTCACATTATTATGATTGCCTCCCAGATGTGAGTTAGAGCAAATATTTTATAGTGTAAAACATACTGCGGTGGCAAAAGTCATGGGATACCTCTTAATATCGTGCCGGGCCTCAACACTCAAGGAGTAGTATAGCAACTCGACTCAACAAGTCGTTGGAAGACGCCTGCAGAAATATTGAGACATGTTGTCTCTATAACCATCCATAACTGCGAAAGCGTTGCCGGTGAAAGATTTTGTGCACAAACTGATCTCTCGATCATTTCCCATAAGAGTTCGATGGGATTCGTGTCGGACCATCTGGGATGTTGATGATGATGATGATGATGACGATGTTTGGTTTGTGGGGCGCTCAACTGCGCGGTCATCAGCGCCCGTAAAAAGTCCCAACTTTTACACAGTCCAATTTTTCACACACTGCAATCTAACCAGTGTTACAGATGACGATGATGATGATCATGATCATGAAATGATGAGGACAACACAAACACCAAGTCCCCAGGCAGAGAAAGGATCATCTGGGTTGCCAGACCATTCGCTCGAACTCTTCAAAATGTTCTTCAGACAAATAGAGACCAACTATGGCCTGGTGATGTGACACATTTTCTTCCACAAAAATTCCGTCGTCGTGTGGGAATGTGAAGTCCGTGAATGGCTGCAAATAGTCTCCAAGTAGACCAATGTAGAGTCATTTGGACCAGAGGCCCAATCCAATCCATGTAAACACAGGCCCCACCAACTTGCACAGTGCCCAGTTGATAAATTGCTCCACAGCCACTTGGGGTCTGCACCGCACTCGAACCCTATCATCAGCTTTTGCCAAATGATGTCCTCTAACCTGGAACGGTTTTCCAGTCGTCTAAAGTCCAACCGTTATCGTTACGAGAACAAGACAAGCGCTGCAGGCGATGTCGTGCTGTTAGAAAAGGCATTCGCTTTTGTCGTTGGTTGCCATAGCCCATCAACGCCAAATTTCATTCCACGGTCCAAACGGATGCGTCCGTCGTAGGTCCCACATTGATTCCTGCGGTTATTTACGCAGTGTTGTTTGTCTGTTAACAGTGAAGACTCTACGCAAACAAAGCTGCTTTCGGTCGTTAAGTGAAGGCGGTCGGCTACTGCTTTGTCCGTGGTGAGAAGTACCGCCGGAAATATTGTATTCCGGCACATTCTTGACTCTATAGATCTCGAAGTATTGAATTCCCTAACGATTTTTGAAACGGAATACCCCATACCTCTACCTTCAACTACTTTCCCACTTAGAAATCTGTTAATTCCCGTAGTGCGGCCATTATCACGTCGGATCATGAATCACCTGAGTACAAATGACAATCCCGCCAATGCAACATCCTTTTATACCCTGTGTATGCGGTACTACGTGCATAATGCTATCCTGCGACATTTGTCACCGCGCTTGCGTGTTCGTCTTGTCGTTAATGTGTACCACTAGGCCCGTTTCTGGTATCTGAGTGAAGGAGGTTTGCCTCAGGCTGGCTAGTGTCACTGTTCACTCTGCCTCTACACCAAAGTCTCTGTTATGTAGGTTGATTCTTTCGAATAACAAGTCAACAACCAGCCACTATTTACTGATGTAAATAGCTCTCTAAGCAGTTTCGAAGCAATAGGTTCGCCTTCAGAAGGCTGTTTACACAGGATTCACCACAAGGAGGGAAAACCAGCCAAAAAATATCTCAACTTCAACAAACGTGCATCTAGTGAACAGCCATTTGAGGATGAAACCGTCTGTTCGAAACTTGTTATGGCTCTAAACTTAAACAAATAACATTATCAATAGTGGCTGGTTGATATCTTCTACTTTGAAACAGTCAATCCACATTCCGTACACAGCCACGGACTCTAAACCTCCGGTTTTCCACAAAACAGCATAAAGTCTCTGTTGCCTATGATTCTACGTCAGTGGCAAAGGACTAATGGGAACTCGAGATCTCACCCAGGTGGCAATAATCTATTCCTGACAATTCGTGGCTCCCTGATTTCAGCTGTCCTTCTGCTGCACAGAGGCAGATGAAATATTATACGATATTCTCATGATATACTCCTTCTGAAAAGACTCATTCCTGCTTTTCTTGTCACAATGTTGTCCTGTGTGCGTCTTGTCAAGTCTGATTGCGCTGTATTTCCACCACAACGAATTGTCTGCGTCATCTATGTAGCTCTCACGTCCTCCATGCCAATGATGGACGTCTGTGAAACTCTTCGGGAGACATGAGTTGCGATCTCCAGGCTCGATTAGGATTCAAATAACTTTACAGCCTACATAACTCATTCCTTCCCTCCTCCTTTATTCTCCTGGACCTACCCCGTAACTTCACAAAGTCTGCATGTTAGTGAGAACGTTTCGAAATGTTTGCGAATCAAAAATGGTTCAAATGGCTCTGAGCACTATGGGACTTAACATCTGTGGTCATCAGTCCCCTAGAACTTAGAACTACTTAAACTAAGGACACCACACACATCCATGCCCGAGGCAGGATTCGAACCTGCGATCGTAGTGGTCACACGGTTCCAGACTGAAGCGCCAAGAGCCGCACGGCCACACCGGCCGGTGAGTGTGCTCACATTCAGTAAAAGAGATCTCTAATATGGTTCCGCAAACAATTAACTAGTTGGACGATGGTGTCTAGTGAACTAAATAGATTTGGCGAGGTTAAACTGCAGCCAGGAAAATGGCTTTGAATCTAACAGCAGCTAGTGTTCCAGGGAGTGCGCAGTTGAAATCCCACATCTTTGTTAATGTGATTGTCTGCCGTACAGGTATGTTTACTCTATTTGTTAATACAATCCCAGAATGATGACCAGAGAGAAAAATTTCATCTGTCTCCTAAGACGTGTGATGTCCCCTGTACAGACAATGCTCTGCTACTGTTTATTTATTAAGTCAACCCACGCTTGTAAGTCGCTGGTTTTCAACAACATTCTTACGGCCTCAGGAAGCCGGTTTCAGTGAGTGGCTCCTCATCTCCAATTACGTCCTTAGACTGAACTCACTTTAATCGGAATCTATTAGGTATCTGTTTACCAGAATAAAGTTCTGAAACTTCCTGCCAGATTAAAACTGTGTGCCGGACCGAGCCACAAACTCGGGACCTTTGCCTCTCGAGGGCACGTGCTCTAGCATCTGAGCACCCAAGCACAACTCATGCCCCGTCCTCGCAGCTTCACTTTCGCCAGTACCTCGTCTACCACCTTCCAAACTTTACAGAAGTTCTCCTGAGAAACTTCCAGAACTAGTACTCCTGAAAGAAAGGATGTTACGGAAACATGGCTTAGCCACAGCCTGAGGAATATTTCCAGAATGAGATTATCGCTCTGCAGCATAGTGTGCGCTGATATGAAACTTCCTGGCAGATTAAAACCGTGTGCCGGACCGAGTCGAACTCGGGACCTTTGCCTTTCGCGGGCAAGTGCTCTACCATCGGAGCTACCCAAGCACGACTCACGCCCCATCCTCACAACTTCACTTCTGCCATTACCTCGTCTCCTACCTTCCAAACTTTATAGAGGCTCTCCTATAAACCTTGCAGTCCAATTTCGGTGTTGACGGGCCAAAGTGAGGCGCAATGCTTTGTATTGTGCAGTCATCAGAGGTACAAGAGTAGGCCCTCCACTTCTAAAGGCCATATATGATGTTCGCACGCTGAAGTTGGTTGATGGCCAAGCATTGAAATATGCAGCAATCTGCGGAACGGTTGCACTTCTGTCATGTTGAACGATTGTCTTCAGTCGTCGTTAGTCCTATCCTTGCAGGATCTTTTCCCGGCCGTAGCGATGTCGGAAATTTGATGTTTTACCGGATTCATTCACGGTACACTACTGAAATGTTCGTACGGATAAAACCCCACTTCATTGCTACCTCAGAGATGCTGTGTCCCATCGCTCCTGCGCCTACTATAACACAACGTTCAGACTACCTTAAATGTTGATAACCTGCCATTTTAACAGCAGTAACCGATCTAACAACTGCGCCAGACACTTGTCTTACATAGACGTTGGCGACCTTAACACCGTATTCTGCCTGTTTACATATCTTTGTATTTGAATACACACGTCTGTACGAGTTTCTTTGGCGCCTCAGTGTACCGGGTGATCAAAAAGTCAGTTTTAATTTGAAAACTGAATAAATCACCGAATAATGTAGATAGAGACGTACAAATTGACGCACATGCTTGGAATGACATGGGGATTTATTAGAACCAAAAAAATACAGAAGTTCAAAAAATTTCCGACATATGGCGCTTCATCTGATCAGAATAGCAGTAATGAGCATAACAAAGTAAGACAAAGCAAAGATGATGTTCTTTACAGGAAATGCTCAATATGTCCACCATAGCTGTAGTCGAGCAATAATGTTATGAACAGCACTGTAAAGCATGTCCGGAGTTATGGTGAGGCACTGGCGTCGGATGTTGTCTTTCCGCATCCCTAGAGATGTCGGTCGATCACGATACACTTGCGACTTCAGGTAACCCCAAAGCCAATAATCGCACGGACTGAGGTCTGAGGACCTGGGAGGCCAATCATGGCGAACGTGGCGGCTGAGCACACGATCATCACCAAACGACGCGCGCAAGAGATCTTTCACGCGTCTAGCAATATGGGGTGCAGCGCCATCCTTCATAAACATCGTTTATTCGAGCAGGTGTCTATCAGCCAGTCTGGGGATGATGCGATTCTGTAACATATCGGAGTACATCTCACCCGTCACGGTAGCAGTTAAAAAATCAGAATCACGCATTTCCTCGAAGAAAAAAGGTCCGATAATGATAGATGTGGTAAATCCAACCCATACCGTGACTTTCTCGTCGTGCAATGGAGTTTCCAGGACAGTTCTAGGATTTTCGGTAGCCCAAATTCTGCAGTTGTAGGCATTGACAGACCCTCGAAGCGTGAAATAAGCTTCGTCGGTACATAACGCGTTACTCAACCAACCGTATCTTCCGCCATATTTTGAAACACCCACACTGCAAATGCCCTCAGCTTCACTAAATCTCCAGGTAACAATTCACGATGCCGATGGATTTTGTACGGATAGCATCGGAGGGTACGCCTAAGTGCCAACCAAACAGAAGTGTATGGAATGCCGCTGCGACGTGCGACTGCACGAGCGCTGATTTCCCCGAGCATAGACGAACCCACTACAGTCTCCATTTCTTCCTGAACTGTCTCAGCAGCATTACGCCTTCTGCTCGGTCGGCCACTACGGGGTCTATCTTCAAAACAACCCGTGGCTTCTAACTTCGAAATCATTCTCGCCACAGTTGCATTTGTCAACGGACCTTTACCCGTTCGAATCCCCTTCCTATGACGACAGGATCGTAACGCTGAACTAGCACATTCCCCATTCTGATAATACAGCTTCACTAAAAGCGCCTTTTCAGGTAACGTCGACATGCTGCGACTGCTGGCTCATCTGATTCTCTCTCTCATTACAGCTCCTTTTATACACGATTGTCATTCACTGTCACTGACGTTTTCCTGTCCAGCGCCATCTGTCAGACATTTTGTGAACTGTTTTTTTGGTTCTAATTAAAGGCCATGTCATCCTAAGCATGTGTGTCAAGTTTTACCTCTCTATCTACATTATTCCGTTGTTTATAAAGTTTTCACATTTATACTGACTTTTTGATCAGCCGGTAAGTAAAACACAGGGTGAAGACAGTGCAACTACAGCGAAACATGTCTGGGTAGAAAGAAAAAAAAATTGTATTTGCTCAAGACGGAACACACCCAAAAGGCATTGAACTTTGTAGGTGGAACGGTATTTTTGTTTCGTTCTGTCCGTTCGAGCCTGGGATAGTTTACTCGGCAGTAGCGCTACAGGGTGCCCCGGCAGTCGTGTGCTTACTTGAAGGCGTCGTCGTGCAGCTGGGGGAAGACGTTGGCGCCGACGCGCAGCTCGGCGAGGCTGGCGAGAGGCTGGAGCGCGGGCGTGGGCAGCGCGCGCAGCTGGTTGTCGTCCAGGTAGAGCACGCGCAGCGCGCCCAGCCCGGCGAAGGCGCGCGCGTCCACGCGCTGCAGCCGGTTCTCGCCCAGGTCCAGCTCCTCGAGCAGCGGCAGCGACGCGAACTGCGCCGCCGCCAGCTCCTCCAGGTAGTTGCGGCGCAGCGACAGCGCCGTCAGCGCGGCCAGCCCCTGCCACGTGCGCGCCGTCACGTTCGACAGCTTGTTGTGGTCCAGCCGCAGCTCGGCCAGCTTGCGCTGCGCCTCGAAGCTGCCCGCCGGGATGCTCAGCAGGTGGTTGTGGGACAGGTCCACGTAGTGCAGCTCCCCGTAGAACTGCGCACACGCGTGCAGCACACGCTGCTTCAAAAATGTCTCTAAGCACTAAGGGACTTGACATCTGTGGTCGTCAGTCCCCTAGAACTTAGAACTACTTAAACCTACCTAACCTAAGGACTGCACACACATCCATGCCCGAGGCAGGATTCGAATCTGCGACCGTAGCTGTAACGCGGTTCCAGACTGAAGCGCCTAGAACCGCTCGGCCACCTGGCCGGCCCACGCTGCTTAATGGCTCACAATCAGTCACGTATGAGGCACTTCATATCAACTTATTTAATAGACACAGTCATGATGAGATTTGAGTTGTAAATTTCTTCTTTTAGGTGACCAATTTCGATCTTCTACGAGATCATCAGCAGATCTACATTTCTCGATGACAGTAAGAATCCCTGGCGAGGGGCAGGTAATCTGGGCAGTTTTCTATCCCCCTGATGATGATCTCTTAGAAGATCGTAACCGGTCACGAAAAAATAAAAATTAACAACTCATAAGCGACCACGAATTGTGTTTATTAAATAAGTTATAATATTAATAGACCGCTGTTTTTCCTGGAACAGTATTCCAAAAGGTTTTAAACTCCATATCAAGTCGAAAGTTGTATGTGACCCTTGACCCACAAGAGTGTCGCCTGAGTATCTTTGCCAGCATTTTTTAAGGCTGAAAATCATACAGAAGCTGCTATTTTCCATGTAATGTTTGAATGCAGCGAAAACAAGACTCATTCGAAAGCACAAAATAGATTTTTGTCCGAATTTTCACTGCCAAATTAACTATGGGATATGAACAAACTGACCACCGTGAGGTCTATATATATATATATACTTCTGTTGGACGAATGTTATGAAAACAAGCACTCCAAACCACGTTTCACGTAAGTCACACGCAACGAAAATGTGTAACGCAACCATTTGTGTGTGGCGTGTTTATAATTATGTTTTATTTATATTTTAGGAAAATTAATCTGTAAAAAAAACACACAACATGTCATAAAGAAAGCGTGTAAACCGTCTGAGGATGAATCACAACGATTCGAAAACGGTAACGGTGCCCTTAGAATAAAGGAACTGAAAGTAAATTTGTGGCTGGTTGCTGTCCTAACACCATCAACATTTGTCTTCAAACAACAGCCACGGTCTCCATCATGTCATCATATGACAAAACTGCATGAAGAAAACCTTTGCAGATCGAATTTCCTCATTTTGAGGAGACAGAAGGGGCGACCGGTTTTACTTGCTAAAAACATTCAAAAACCACTATCGCATATACAGTTCTTTATTTAAAACAACCGGGTTCGACACACTGTGTTCATCTTATGTTGGACCTCACGCCAAGTTGTTATGGGGATAAATAATAGCATATTATAAGAGGTTTGTCATAACTAAAATTTTTAAAAACAGAAAACCTCTTTTTCAAATGGCTATCACCTCATATGTACAGCTCACAGATGACTGTTACGTCACAAAAATACAGCACAACCTTAAACTCCGTTTAAAAAAGATTTTCAGTGTTTAAAGTATGTCTAAGTTATACAAACTGATGAACTGCTGTGCACTGTGTTTTTGTGACAATCAACTGAGAGCGGTGTGTGTATTATATATATATATATATATATATATATATATATATATATATATATATATATATATATATATATATATTATGGACTTGGCTATTTGCACAAGGTGCTTCATGTTTTTAAACATTTTAGTTGCAACAAACCTTTTCTCTATAATGTGCTGTTTTCTATCAACATGTCTACTAGGTCCCACTTAAAATGTGTACGTTTCATAATGAAAAGATTTTTTAAGACCTGAAGGTGACAACAAAGCCTATCGAAACCAGTTGTCTAAAATAAAGAAAAATTTATGCGGTCTTCGTTCTTGAATGTTTTTACCTTGCAGCTAGTATCGCTCGTCAAAATTTACGCCAAAGGTTGCTATCTTCATTCATGTGGAAGATACAGTCCTGTGAAATCGGCCGAATCAGTTATTTCAGGATAGGAAGTATGTGCGCTCACCTGGAAGGCGGCGTGCACCGTCTTGATGCGGTTATGCTTGAGCACGAGCCGCTGGATGGCGGGGTTGAGCGTGATGGGGATGACGTCCAGGTTGGTCTCGATGCAGGTGACGACGAGCGTCTTGTCGTCGCAGCTGCAGCCCACGGGGCAGAAGTCGGGCGAGCGCGCCGCCCCCGCCGCCCCCAGGCACGCGAGCAGCGCCAGCAGCGCCGCCGCGGCCGCCGCCAGCGCAGACACGCAGCCTCCGCCTCCGACGCCGCCACCGCTTCCGCCCCCGCGACCGCCACGCCGCGCACACATCTGCAACAGCGAGACCAACCGCTTAGCATGTGACCGCAACCCCACCAGGCGTGCAGGTTCGCCCGCCAACGCACCTGTTTAAATCTAGAGGAAATAGGAGTAATCCGCTGATTTACAGACCTGTATCACTAACGTCGGTTTCAGGGGGATAGTGGAACATACACTGCTCTCGAACATTATGAATCATTTCGAAGAAAACTATTTATCGCCGGGCAGTGTGGCCGAGAGGTTCTAGGCGTTACAGTCTGAAACCGCGCGACCGCTGCGGCCACAGGTTCGAATCCTGCCTCGGGCATGGATGTGTGTGATGTCCTTAGGTTAGTTAGGTATAAGTAGTTCTAAGTTCTAGGGGACTGATGACCTCAGATGTTATGTCCCATAGTGCTCAGAGCCATTTGAACCATTTTTTTGAAAACGATTTATTGACTCATAGCCAACACGGATTCATGAAACATTGTTCCCGTTGGACACAGATCCCTGTTTATTCTCACGAAGTAACGAGCGCTATCGACAGGGGACGTCAAATTAATTCCATATTTTCAGATTTGGTTCAAATGGCTCTGAGCACTATGGGACTCAACTGCTGTGGTCATTAGTCCCCTAGAACTTAGAACTACTTAAACCTAACTAACCTAAGGACATCACACACATCCATGAGCATGGCACGATTCGAACCTGCGACCGTAGCAGTCGCACGGTTCCGGACTGCGCGCCTAGAACCGCGAGACCACCGCGGCCGGCTTTTCAGATTTCCAGAAGGCTTTTGACACCGTTCTTGACAACGGAACGTCAAATTAATTCCATATTTTCAGATTTCCAGAAGGCTTTTGACACCGTTCTTGACAAGCGACTTCTAGTTAAGTTGCGTGCGAGTCCTCCTGCTTAGCTAGTCTGTAACGTGGTTGCCCCTGTGCAGCGTGTGCGGGCTAGATTCCCGACCGGGTTGGAGATTTTCTCCGCTCGTGGACTGGATGTTGTCTTGTCCTCATCATCATTTCATTCTCATCAACGGCCCGCAAGTCGCCCAATGTGGCGTCGATTGAAATAAGACTTGCATTTGCCGGCCGAACTTGCCCGGATACGGGCTCCCGACCAACAATGCCAAACGCTCATCTCCATTTTTCTTTGCGTGCTATGGAGTTTCGTCTCATTTGTGTGACTGGATTCGTGGTACCCGTCAGAAAAATCACAGTTCGTAACAGAAGACGGAAACTCATCGAGTAAAACAGAAGTAATATCTGGCGTTCTCCAACGAAATGTTATAGCCCTCTGTTGTTCCTTGTCTATATAATCGGATTAGGAGACAATCTGAGCAGCCTTCTTAGATTATTTGCAGATGATTCTGTCATTTACCGTCACCAGAAGATCAAAACGAATTAAAAAATGATTTAGGCAAGATACCAGTATGGGGCAAAAAGTGTCAATTGACTCTAAATGCCGTCTGCGGTGGACAAGCGGTTCTAGGCGCTTCATTCCGGAACAGCGTGATTGCTACGGTCGCAGGTTCGAATCCTGCCTCTGGCATAGACGAGTGTCATGTCCTTAGGTTAGTTAGGTTTAAGTAGTTCTAAGTTCAAGGGGACTGATGACCTCATATGTTAAGTCCCATAGTGCTCAGAGCCATTTTAACCATTTGACTCCAAATATGAAGAGCCTTAAGTCATCCATGCGAGGCAGTTAACTGTTATGTACACAAGCGTCTATGATGTAGATGTAGATTGTTGTTGTTGTTGTGGTCTTCAATCCTGAGACTGGTTTGATGCAGCTCCTATGCTACTCTATCCTGTGCAAGCTTCTTCATCTCCCAGTACCTACTGCAACCTACATCCTTCTGAATCTGCTTAGTGTACTCATCTCTTGGTCTCCCTCTACGATTTTTACCCTCCACACTGCCCTCCAATACTAAATTGGTGATCCCTTGATGCCTCAGAACATGTCCTACCAACCGATCCCTTCTTCTGGTCAAGTTGTGCCACAAACTTCTCTTCTCCCCAATCCTATTCAATACTTCCTCATAAGTTATGTGATCTACCCATCTAATCTTCAGCATTCTTCTGTAGCACCACATTTCAAAAGCTTCTATTCTCTTCTTGTCCAAACTATTTATCGTCCATGTTTCACTTCCATACATGGATGGCTACACTCCATACAAATACTTTCAGAAATGACTTCCTGACACTCGTTGTTAACAAATTCCTCTTCTTCCAAAACGCTTTCCTTCCCATTGCCAGTCTACATTTTATATCCTCTCTACTTCGACCATTAGCGTAATAAATTTTAATGTTCCTTAGTTATACCAGTTCCTACTTACTACAGTATGAATCCGAATTCCTTTGACCAATTTTCTGAGGCTTTTCACGGATATTTTGTGTAACTAATCTCCAGTGGCTCTTTGCAAAGCAGCTGCATTTCGTGTGATTCCTTATCCCCATGTGTGTTTGTATTCGTACTGCGCTGGAAATACACTGACGAGCCGAAACATAATGAGGAGCGCTCTTCGTGAGACTGGACGCCGCCTGGTGGGGTTGCGGTCACATGAATTTGCAGTCACATGAAGGGCTAAGCAAAGTACATTAGCAAACCAGGTACGTACATTGACTCAATCTAGCAGCGATGCAGACCGTAAATGCGCACATTGACAGCGTACATGACTTCGACAAAGCGCAGATTCTTATAGCCCAGCGCCTATCAACGACCATCTCAGAAGTAGGGAAGCTGGTCGGCTGTTTGCGTGCTTCCTTCTGTACATCCTAGCAAGATTAGATCTTGATAAAAACATAGTATCCGAGAAAAGAATCTACTCTTTCCTTGATCGCAGTGCATCATCTTTTATTGCCGATTTATCTATGTTAAACACATTTCAAAGGACATAGTCCCGGCGCCTTTAACAACAGAAATGTTCAAAGTCTTTTATCACTTACATGAGCGTTCCAGTGTACATAGTAACTACAAAAAGAAGCACTAACTTAAACAACACAACATTAATTGTCATCTTATCAGTAGTCAATACTGGAACCAGGCACCACTACATACGATTTTAGCAAGGTCTAGGATGTACAAAAATGGCTCTGAGCACTATGGGACTTAACATCTGAGGTCATAAATCCCCTAGAGCTTCGAACCACTTCAACCTAACTAACCTAAGGACATCACATACATCCATGCCCGAGGCTGGATTCGAACCTGCGAGCGTAGTGGTCGCGCCGTTCCAGACTAAAGCGCCTAGAACAGCTCGACCACAACGACCAGCTACTAGGATATACACAGAATTCACAGATATTCAAAGCACAAAATCAACTTTGACAGAAAAGAAGAAGACTGAAATTACGCGAAGTGGGAGCCTTAATGCTAAATAAAGAGAACAGCACATAATCTTCTGCAGTACAAGTTCTCTAACACAAGTCGAAGAGACTCCGCGATCTCAATCAACGGTCTGATAACGTCACGACACGATCGCTGCGCATTTACGTATATTTATACGTATGCTTAGCTTGTTTAAGTTTGAAATTACTATCTGAGACTTTACAGCCTCTAATGATGGCTCCAGCATCACGGGACGACACGTTAGGATGACTTAAACCACAGCTAAATGGCCGCAAAACAAAAATCACCAATGTTGTTAGAAGAGACTTGTCTGTAAAGTGGAACAAGTAATAAAGCAAACAATACGCAGTCTGAGGTGGTTTATCTCTGTATTAATAAGCAATGAAAGAGATGTGCAGTCCCTCAGTGTGACATGAAGATGCAAGTTGTGGTAAAGGCTGGGAGCCACAGAGCTACAATCAACGTGAGTTTTTTGTAGTGGTACGCCAACATGTTTCGTTTTGCTCAGTGATAAACAAGAAAGTCTCGATCACGTCCTTTATTTGCTTTAGACACGCTGAGTCTCAGTACTCTGCAATTTAATCATAAAAACGAACAATGACAGCATCCAACAGCTCAATACAATCACTTGACAAAAATTTTGAATACATTAGCTGAATGAAAATTGAGTGTTAATCGATACCCGGCTAGTAGCTGGTTCTCGATGTACATACAGCTCACATATTCAAAAAACTGTAATTAAGACTGTGCATAGAAGAAGGCGCATGGAAACTACATTAAGACCTCGTTCCCATTAAACTATCTGTATAGAAGGCCACATAGGCACAGCTTAAACTGGAATAAATATGGAAATCCCCGAAAAGAATAAAAGCTATGGTCATGTTGAAAAACATGTAGCATTTCCAGTAGGACTGATGAAAAATCTGTAAAAACCTAAATCGATGCGAATGCATTTACCGAACCCATCCGTCCACTGCTCAGCAGTTTTCCTCAGTTCATAACTTTCTAACACTTAAAAGCTCTAAAGGCAGCAGAGGGTCGTCTGGTTCCACGGCCAGTGGATGCTGTAATCTAGCTGTCCTGAAGAGAACTGCTGAAAATACGGTCGAAACGTCGGTTGTGTGCCGGCCGGAGTGACCGAGCGGTTCTAGGGGCTACAATTTGGAACCGTGCGACCGCTACGGTCGCAGGTTCGACTCCTGTCTAGGGCATGGATGTGTGTGATGTCCTTAGGTTAGTTAGGTTTAAGTAGTTCTAAGTTCTAATGGACTGATGACCTCATAAGTTAAGTCACATAGTGCTCAGAGCCATTTGAATCGTCGGTTGCGTACTTTTGTTTTTGAATAATAATACAACTTAACACCGAAAGCCATTTTATTCAAATTTTGCCTTTATATCCCTTCGCAGTTTCAATAAAAATCTCAAGCCGCATTACTAAGGTGTAAAATGTTCCAACGTTTCGACCATTACCGCAAGCGGTCATCATCAAGATGACTGATGATAGTTACCCACAATATTATTAACATAAATGCAAAGAATGGATCGTAAAGCAGTAAGACCCCTTGAAAAATTCTACCAAAGCGCTTTTGTTGTTTCATAGCAGTGAGCAGCTGCAATATAATAATTCGTTAGGCGAGTGCTTTAGTTTCTCGTGCATCACTTGCACTTTTCCACTTCTAATGAAGCTTTAAAAGGAACGCACACTCACACACAGCACACGCACGCACACAAGCACATAAGCACAGTGTCTCGCGCGCCACAAGACAGCTAAACTTGAGCGCGGCCTTAGTGTCGCCCGTATTTAACTTGCGAGTTATCGCCCGCAGAGAGTAAGGCCGAAGTTTGAGAAGCAACGCTCCCAAACAAAAGTTTCCGAGGAGTGCCGCGGCGCGAGGTGGTTTCCGCGCTGGCCTCGGTTCGCCTCTTCGCTCCTCGCAAATTGCGCCGCAAGACTGCGCGCTGAGTTAGAAACCTTAAAGAGGCGACGATTCCTGCCCGGCGCGAGAAGAGCAACTGGGTCGGCTGGGGCGTCGCGACCGCACACACACATCCAGTGGGACGCGCAAAATGAATTAGCAGCAGCCGTAAACAGCGGTCTCTCAGCTCTGTGTCTGTGTGTGTGTGTGTTGTCGGAATATACGCGCTAAAGTGGGACGCGAATTGTTGCGCAGTGGCGTCGTGACCGCAGCACCAGAAACGTGGAACAACGGCTGCGAGATCCCACCGCGCAGAAGATTCCCCGCCGCTGGGTGCACAAAGCAGGGACGCCTGTCGCACGTGTCGCCGTACGGGGAAAAGGAACAGGAAGAACGGAATGAAAGGGCCGACACCGGGGTCCGAAAGGAATGAAGACGGAAACAGTGAGAGATAGGGAACGGACGGAACAGGATAGAACGAGGAAAGGACAGAGAGTGGGCGGAGAGGGGGGGGGGGGGGGCGGGACTCCGCAGATGGCGGTTCGTCGGTATTGATGGCTCGGACGAGGGCGAAACGGAAGAAAGAAACACGCACGACATTGTGCATAATTAACGCATCGGACGGCGAAGACGCCTAGGGGCTTGGGTGAGAGCGCAGCTGGTTGGTGAGGAGAGGAAAAGAGGGGGAGGAGGGAGGAAGAGCGGAGGCGAGAGCCAGCAGTGGCAGGGGCTATTCCATCCGAGACTAATTTCGGAAGATCAAACAGCGCGTCGGACGCGTGAATGCTATCCGGACCCGCAGTTTTAATGCGTTCCGACGGCGGCCAAGCATCAAAAAGAGGAGGCAGCACCGAGATTTTTCCCTCTCTGCCGCCTCACACCAAGTCTGTCTCTCTCTCTCTCTCTCTCTCTCTCTCTCTCTCTCTGTGTGTGTGTGTGTGTGTGTGTGTGTGTGTGTAAAGTAGGGACAATGAAGAACGTGAGAGATGTTCTGTGAAGAGAGCAGTCCATCTAAGAGACGTACTGATGTTCCGCCACTTACGGTCACGAAATGGCGTACTCTCTATTTTCCCTTTCGGCGCTGGCGACGTCATTTCTGTGGTAAAAGCACACGGAGAACAGAAATTCACATGCTTACGGAAATAGTCGTATAACTGGAATGAATTTCGCTTTCCCTTGTACATGCACTTACGCCAATATTCAGCAAAGTACATTGCAGTACTGTGGAGATACTTCACAGCTCTATCACTTACTAGCTTTTCCCTGTTTCATTCGAGAAAGTGTGTGGAGGAAATGACCTCGCTAAGCCTCGTACTTCTCTGATTTTACCACTATGATCATTTCGCGACATACTTGAAAGAAAATAAAACATTGCTTGGCGCTTCTTGCAACGCTCGTTCTTGGAATTTCAAGAGTAAATTTCACCGTATAATGTTTGCCACTGAGCCGAACGAGCTTATCCGTGATACTGTAGTACTGCGTAGATGAACCACAAACGAAACGTCCTCATTGAATGAAACGTATGTCCTCTATTACTCCTACGTGGCCTATTCTAGCTAATCATTCAGTTAGTCGAATAAAAATTTGGTAAGCTATCTGCTTCACAGGTGATTCAGCTAAAACGTTACGAGTATTTTATTTCTGCATAATTGTTATTTGCTCTCCATAAATCACCGATACGTACCAGAAGGTATCAGGTTGCCGATGCTGCCGTCACAACATGGATACTGAAAACGTATAACGAAAGCCTGATACCGAATGCAAATAACTCGTGATTCGCCCAATCAGTCTCACACTTCCTTTCTTCCAATGAAACTCATTTATTTGTCAAGTTGTCCGACTGCATACACGCAGTCCCGTCGACAGACGATGCTGAAAACTCAAGTACATCAGTCGAAAATTAAGTATTACTGCTGTAGGAATCCTTCACTAGATCTTGTTACCATTTCCAAAGCTGCAACATCGGAAGATTTCTCTTATTTTCGATTACTATACTCCAGTTTCACGTAAAACCTGACGATGGTACAGGCTGTAGCCAAATCGCTACGATGAGAGTCATACATATTATAAAAACGAATGTGTGTGTGTGTGTGTGTATATATATAGTTGTGTGTGTGTGTGTGTGTGTGTGTGTGTGTGTGTGTGTGTGTGTGTGTGTTTGTGTTCCACATCTACTTCTAAATCACTGGACCGATCTCAACCAAACTTGGTAGACATATCGCTTTCTGTCAGATAACAATCCTTGTGCAGGTAAGATCCACCTATCTACACTCCTGGAAATGGAAAAAAGAACACATTGACACCGGTGTGTCAGACCCACCATACTTGCTCCGGACACTGCGAGAGGGCTGTACAAGCAATGATCACACGCACGGCACAGCGGACACACCAGGAACCGCGGTGTTGGCCGTCGAATGGCGCTAGCTGCGCAGCATTTGTGCACCGCTGCCGTCAGTGTCAGCCAGTTTGCCGTGGCATACGGGGCTCCATCGCAGTCTTTAACACTGGTGGCAAACCCGCGACAGCGTGGACGTGAACCGTATGTGCAGTTGACGGACTTTGAGCGAGGGCGTATAGTGGGCATGCGGGAGGCCGGGTGGACGTACCGCCGAATTGCTCAACACGTGGGGCGTGAGGTCTCCACAGTACATCGATGCTGTCGCCAGTGGTCGGCGGAAGGTGCACGTGCCCGTCGACCTGGGACCGGACCGCAGCGACGCACGGATGCACGCCAAGACCGTAGGATCCTACGCAGTGCCGTAGGGGACCGCACCGCCACTTCCCAGCAAATTAGGGACACTGTTGCTCCTGGGGTATCGGCGAGTTCCATTTGCAACCGTCTCCATGAAGCTGGGCTACGGTCCCGCACACCGTTAGGCCGTCTTCCGCTCACGCCCCAACATCGTGCAGCCCGCCTCCAGTGGTGTCGCGACAGGCGTGAATGGAGGGACGAATGGAGACGTGTCGTCTTCAGCGATGAGAGTCGCTTCTGCCTTGGTGCCAATGATGGTCGTATGCGTGTTTGGCGCCGTGCAGGTGAGCGCCACAATCAGGACTGCATACGACCGAGGCACACAGGGCCAACACCCGGCATCATGTTGTGGGGAGGGATCTCCTTCACTGGCCGTACACCTCTGGTGATCGTCGAGGGGACACTGAATAGTGCACAGTACATCCAAACCGTCATCGAACCCATCGTTTTACCATTCCTAGACCGGCAAGGGAACTTGCTGTTCCAACACGACAATGCACGTTCGCATGTATCATGTGCCACCCAACGTGCTCTAGAAGGTGTAAGTCAACTACCCTGGCCAGCAAGATCTCCGGATCTGTCCCCCATTGAGCATGTTTGGGACTGGATGAAGCGTCGCCTCACGCGGCCTGCACGTCCAGCACGAACGCTGGTCCAACTGAGGCGCCAGGTGGAAATGGCATGGCAAGCCGTTCCACAGGACTACATCCAGCATCTCTACGATCGTCTCCAAGGGAGAATAGCAGCCTGCATTGCTGCGAAAGGTGGATATACACTGTACTAGTGCCTACATTGTGCATGCTCTGTTGCCTGTGGTTCTGTCAGTGTGATCATGTGATGTATCTGACCCCAGGAATGTGTCAATAAAGTTTCCCCTTCCTGGGACAATGAATTCACGGTATTCTTATTTCAATTTCCAGGAGTGTATCATAGTTAGAATACATGGCGTTATAAAAACTTAGATGCGTGAGAAACGGCCGCATTGTGGGGTGACACTGAAATTTATTACTTCTGTGCTGCTACTTCTAATCGTAACATCTTTTGCAGACAATGTCCACATATGTCACTAAATGTACCTATGGAATTATGTCGCCGGCCGCGGTGGTCTCGCGGTTCTAGGCGCGCAGTCCTGAACCGTGCGACTGCTACGGTCGCAGATTCGAATCCTGCCTCGGGCATGGATGTGTGTGATGTCCTTAGGTTAGTTAGGTTAAAGTAGTTCCAAGTTCTAGGGGACTAATGATCACAGCAGTTGAGTCCCATAGTGCTCAGAGCCATTTGAACCATTTTTTTGGAATTATGTCACTGTATGGTACATAGATCGTATCAAACACTAAGGTGCGTGAAAAACTGCCACGTCATCGGTGACGTTTAAATATATTACTTCTTTACTATTAAATTTGTTCACAACACATTGCGCAGACAGTAACCACATATGCCGCTGAATGTACCTACACAAATATATCACTGTACTGTATATACTTGAAGAGATAAGACGTCTTAAACACTGAGGCGCGTGAAAAAAATGCAGCATCATTCACGAAGTTTCAATACATTTAATCCTTACTCCTAAGTCACTACTACAATCTAGTCAACTTACTATTACCCCTTACACGCTTGACAGTGCTTTCGACTGCTTTAAACTGCGAAGCGGAAACAACTGTAGGAGAAATCGGTTGCAGATTATGGTGTAATGAAGAGGTGTCGGCATAGATAAGTTTACAAAATCACATTGTAGACATGTGAAGCACCAATGGTTATAAACTTGTACATTACGCAAATTTCTTTGTGTGGTTGTTTCATAATTTCAGTTGTTTTCACGAATACATGGAAATGCATTTTTTTTTACACTGCGAACACAGTTCATTCTCTTCGTTTCTAGTAGAAAAATTGGCAAAATACATAGCCTGGCAATGCTATGTAGTCAGTTAGTAACATAATAAAATCGATACAAAGCACTATGGCAAGTCCATTAAACAGACAGCAAAACAATACGGCTTCGTGTCTATAAAAACCACGCACACTCTTATCTTAGACTGTGACTGTTTCTTATGATTGACTGCCAATCGTGCAATATAACAATAATTTATCTGTCGCTATTTGTGTGCAGTACTTTATATTTATTAAGGTTGAATGTCAACTACGAGTCTCTGGACCAGGAGTCACTCCCACGAAACATCACATTCCGCAATATTTTTATGTTGCGTCTCCCCTCTACGTTATAGTACCATCCACTAACTGTCCTCAAGAAGACTCCGACGTTATCGTTCTATAGTCACCAAATATAATTGTCATTGGGCCAGCGCCTAGGTTAATATAATCGTCATTGCGCTTGCACCTGCGCAGAACTTCGAGAAAACATAAAGTAGATAACTAAGTCCGTGTGTAGGGCGAACTGTCATGCAAATAGTTTTGTTTCGTTGGGTACGTCACACAAGCAGAGACTAGCCTGTTGAACTTCAGCTTCTTTCTCGAATATCTTCTGTTTCTTAGTGAGAATCGAAAAATTATACTGTTATGACAAATTTCCTTACCTTTACGAAAATTAATTGCATGAAGATGACTTAGATGATATAAATGAGTTTTCTTTGTATTTAACCGCGGATGTGCTATGTGGTTATAGTAATCGAAAATATGTTTATTTAAATATTTATTCCCAGTGACATTTTTACTTAACCTTAAGGAAAGGTAGAGAAATTGCACCAAATTCGCTACGAAGCGGGAAGAAGTTAAGAAAGAAACGGAGAATACTATGTCAGAAAAAAACTGAAGAGAAGAAACATGCAGCTGTCAGCACTTATTCATTTCCCGTCTCATCTACTGCAAGCTCTTTGCTATCCATATTTTTAGAGGTGGTAGTATGGATCAAACAAGGAAAAAATTTCCAGTAAACAACGGCACTAAGGTGGATATCTTAAGAGCTATGAGCACTTGTTCATCTTCGCTGCTGTGAAGCACGTCTTTTACTGAACAAGTGCTCATAGCTTTTAAGATATGCATTTTAAATTAGTTTAGTAGACTTTTATACCTGAAATGATCGTTCCTGTCACATCCCTAAACACAGACCACTCCTCCTCCGACACCATGTACGTTCAGCTACTGAAATTAGCTGAAAAGTTAATGTCAAATACTACACAGAATATCCTGTGGTTGATAAAAAAAACTTCTAAAATCGGGAACCAGGTAAGTAAACACAACAACATGGGTTGACAAAAGCAAATGAGCAGTATAGCTGAGAAAAGCAAACCTAAACATGCAGAAGGTATATACCTTATGAGATTAGCTCAAAATGATTTTTATAAATATTTTGGTTTGAATTGCATCTGCCTTCCATATGCCATTTACTGCTCTCTTTAGGAAATGCCAGACATTTTTCTACGTATGGATACGTTGTAAAACTCGAAGAAAGTTGTTGAAAGTAATACCAACATTATAGAGCGATTTAAATTACCTAGTATCAGATCTAAAGTTGCTACTTTGTAGCGGCAATTACTGTCTGCAAGAAGCATCCACAGGCGCCATGTAATTGCTTTACAGTATAGTCCTCCTAGAAAAGTCATCTAAAAATTCTGAAAATGAAGTAACATATAGATTTCTGTATTATCTCTAAGCATGTCGTAGTGGCCGAGTGGTTTTAGACGCTTCAGTCTGGAACCGCGCGATTTCTACGGTCGCAGGTTCGAATCATGTTCGGGCATGGATGTGTGTGATGTCCTTAGGTTGGTTAGGTCTAAGTAGTTCTAAGTTTTAGGGGACTGATTACCTCAGCTGTTAAGTCCCATAGTTCTCGGAGCCATTTGAACTATTTCACAGCATGTCAATAATGTTTGTTAATTTTAAGCAGGACCGGAGCTATGTTACTTTTTTCCAAGGATGGAATTTTCTCTCAAGGGAAGCAGTTTCGAATTTATCAAATCATATCCTGAAAATCAATAAACTAATTCAAATACTGTTTCCCCTGTTGATTACAAAAATTGCTCGCTCGGCAACAGATCTTTCCAAAGTTACGGGTCACATTTATTTTTTGTCAACGTTCGAGTCGTAATAAATATGAAGTTATAAAAGCCCGGTAAAAATTCTGAAATTGACATATGGAACATAGCCGCCCGTGTGGCCGAGCGGTTCTAGGAGCTTCAGTCTGGAACCTGGCGACCGCCTGCCTCGGATATGAATGTATATGATGTCCTCTATTTGTTAGGTTTAAGTAGTTCTAAGTTCTAGGGGACTGATGACCTCAAATGTTAAGTCCCATAGTGCTCAGAGCCATTTGAACTTATGGAACATATCTCTATTGTGTCTCCGGATTAACTGAAGCGTTGGATTCCGTTTCCAACTGCAGCCTTACAAATTAATCTAGGCATCTGGCCAGACTACAGGTCAGTTTGTCACCATAATTATACACCAAAAATTAATACAGACACCGACATTTGACGTTACACGCCATGTCATCATTACGATACGGGACAAAACCATCGCCATCAGGTATTGGTACGTTCAGTGGACCTGTGTCTCCTCTATGCCCCTTCGACCACTTTCATCACACGCGAAACTAACTGCAGCGGTTCACTGTCAAGAGATAGGCTCAACGTTTTGCGCAGCGTAACTCTTTAGTTGTAGCTGAGTCTAACGCCCTGGCCAGATGGGTTCGATGCCAGCAATAAACTGACCGAGTGTTGAGCCACGACGGTCACCGCACGTCGCCGTCCGTCTGCCAGTCAGTCCCCGACGATTATCGGAACCATGGGCACTTCAGCATGCACCACAAGTGATTTCTGCAGTCTTCACACCAGAAAAAACTGCTTTCGCAGTTATAAGTAGTGGCCGCCCAGTCTGGCTTGGCATGCCTCGAAGCAGAGTGTCATCGAGTGGTCGTCAACCGTCACACGGTCAGCCTTACCGAGGATTCAGCGCCACTCTGCCGCCATCTTGGCAGGACCATCTGCCAATGGAGTCCAGCTGCTATCTAATGGGGCCTTCCTAACAACTGAGCCACTGGTGCAGTCGACAGCGCTAGGTGTCGCCAGCCAGCCACCAGTTCGGCGTTTGCTCCGTGGACGTCTGTGCCCCACACCTGCTACTGGCAAGCGGGACTTGGATTCCGCGGTTAGTGGACTGTGACAGCTTGCCACATCTTCCCTGACGCAGCTCGTTCGCATGACACAGCGGATAGTGTCTTTGTACAGCGATTCGCTACCACAGGGTACGTGAGTCGAGGCCAACCTTTCAGCCACCGGCACATGAGGGACTGACCTTATCATAAAATTGTTTAAGTTATTTTGCTATTATGTTGTCTTCCTTTCAAGACGGGAAGAAGACAACATAACAGCAGGAGGATATAAGATAGCCATCAACAAAAGCAAAACCAGGATAATGGAATGCAGTCGAATTAAGTCTCGGGTGATGCTGAGGGAACTACATTAGGAAATGAGACACTTAAAGCAGTAATGGAGTTTTGCTATTTGGGGAGCAAAATAACTGATCATGGTCGAAGTAGAGAGGATATAAAATGTAGACTGGCAATGACAAGAAAAGCGTTTCTGAAGAAGAGAAATTTGTTAACATATAGATTTAAGTGTGAGGAAGTTGTTTCTGAAAGTATTTGTATGGAGTATAGCCATGTATGGAATTGAAACATTGACGATAAATAATTTAAACAAGCAGAAAATAAAAGCTTACGAAATGTGGTATTACAGAAGAATGCTGAAGATTAGATGGGTAGATCACATAACTAATGAGGAGGTATTGGACAGGATTGGGGAGAAGAGGAGTTTGTGGCACAACTTGGCTAGAAGAAGGGATCGGTTTGTAGGACATGTTCTGAGGCATCAAGGGATCACCAATTTAGTACTGGAGGGCAGCGTGGAGGGTAAAAATCGTAGAGGGATAGCAAGAGATGAATACACTAAGCAGATTCAGAATGATGTAGGTTGCAGCAGGTACTGCGAGATGAGGAAGCTTGCACAGGATATAGTAGCATGGAGAGATGCATCAAACCATTCTTAGGACTGAAGACACAACAACATGTTAGGACAACATGTTTGGGTTTTTCTGCAGTTACAGATGTATAAGTTGTATAGGCTAATTACCTTCTGTTGCAAGTGTAATGAAAGTATTATTAAGCCAGACACTTTTCGCTTTATTCTAAAGCTTCTTTAGTAATCACTGTAGCAGTATGATTTTTTTCTCTTATAATTTTGTTTGCCAGGATCGTGAACAATTGGCATGCTCTACTTATTACTACAAACAGTTTTGATTCTTATCGTTCCTCACGACTTCTTTGTTCTTTACTTCATTCTTCATCTTCTTCTTCTTCTTCCATGTGTACGTGCTGGGTTGTCAGCACACATCATTTTCACTGCACTAAATGTATTCACGTTTCTATGTTGAGAATCACTGTCATCTAGCCATTTCCTGCGTTTGGTTTTGCTATCGTGGGATGCGTTCGTCTTTCGTTTGTTATGGTAGTGGTGGGAGTGCCTGTGAGTGTATTTTCCGATTAGAATGTGCCTGTGAGTGTGTGTGTGTGTGTGTGTGTGTGTGTGTGTGTGTGTTTGGGAAGAAGTGCATTTTCTGTCAGGTGGCTTCTGTCGAATGGCTTCTGACGGAGCCCGATTAGCCACCTTCCACCAGAGAATACCCACACCATCTGCTCGACAGTGGCAGCTACCCACGACGTATTGTGAGTGGAAGAGTCGAACCCGCTAGATGTCAAGTGGAAACTAATTTAAATAAAATGATATAAAAATTTCACCAACATTCCATTCCCCCTCCCGCCTGTCTGTAGAAAGCTACGTCAACGAAACGCAGGCACTCGTACCCACGCTCTTAAGCGCGCGCGCACACACACACACACACACACACACACACACACACACACACACACACACACCACGAACATACGCACACAGGCATGCACGTTGTAGTTATTGTTAGCAGCCAGACACGGGCCAGACGTGGAATCCCCAACATGCGCCACACACGCCGCCGGATGACTGGTAGCAAAAACGCGTTTCGATACAATCATTTTCGTTATCCTGTAAGCCGCGAGAATTGTTTATTCATCGGAGGTCGCTAAGCCGCACTGCGCTTATTTACTTGGCATGCGCCGGAACGGCAGGGATTTGTTCAATTGCGCGGGACCGCAGCGCGCTCGGCCCGCAACAAACCGCCGACAATAACCGCGCCGAGGCAGCGCCAGCACAGCAGCTCTCATAAAAGGGGTGGGCGCGCCATCTGCCGAATTACGGGCACCACCCTAACCCCGCCCCTCCCCTCCCCAACCCTCACCGCGCCAGTTCGATTCATTTCCTGCCCCCGGTGAGCGTAATGCTAGGGTTGCGAGGCACGGAAAAATAATTCGGTTTGGCATTGAAATTTCCTGGGCGCCCCGTGAGGGTAGCTCGCAGACCACGCCCCTCCTGTGGGGAATCCCCGCGGAGAGCACCGTAGGTGGCGACACTTCAAACTGCACCCCATTTTTCACCCCACACTTCTGCCACAAACCCTCCTGAAGCTCTTCGAGATCGAAGGAGTTCAGACGCAACGTATAAAAGAGAGGCAACTTTACTTGCCACGTCTGCATCCAGGATTCAGACGTTTTCCCAAAGTTCCCTTTCTGTTTATCAACTAATGGTAAAATACTTAAGTTCGTCTTAGAAACAAGAATGTTTTCGAAGAGGAAAATGTTGTGATTGATGGACGACGTTATTTTATGTACAAGGCTTTTTCAATAAATAGTACGTCTCTGAAAGGACGTAGGATTAATTCATGATTCCAAGATTCAAGGATACGTATAGCGCCACCAATTATTCCAATTTCACTTAAGTACAGGGACTGAAAAGAGAATATTTCTCGGCACCCCACAAAAAAATCTGCATTTTTTCTACCGAAATTGTTCAAGAAAGAAATGAGTAGGGTTACTTATCGAACGCCCATCGTGTATATAGGTAAGGTTAGTTGTTTACTTTAATTTTTTGTGGGACCGCTGTCGGGCTACATGCTCCTCTTCAGCGGTCGCGTAATTTATTTTTGTGTCCTCATAGAATGCTGGTACATGTTTTTGGACATTTTACTTTAATTTTTTGTAGCTTGTTTTCAGCACGTTGGTTCAGTGCCATGGACGAGGCAGCGTGCTTCGCAGTAACGGTACCGGCCAGACAAAAATGAAAATAAACAAGCAGCCGTATATATATACATATATATATAAGATTGCAGCACACCACAAATACAAAACATACCATGCGATAGTTTCAGGAGGCAATAGTTTCAACGGACAATCACACATCATATAGGACGTTTGGAAATTCCCATTGCAAACTTCTAGGACTTGAAGAGAGGATTGAGCACATAATATTTTGAATAGGGACTCATGTCTAAAAACGTACCGTTTCCGTGTTACAGCTATTTAAAACATGTTTCCAAGGTAGATATGAAACAGAGTAATCCTGGTGGAGGAGATAACGTCGGGTCGTCTGATATCATTTGACGTCTATCCTACCTCTCTCACTGGTTCGAGCCTCATTCAGGTGTCTGTAAGTGTTAGCGCAGCATGATTGAGGACACGTTTGCAGAATACACCGACATGGTCCGTCTGAATGAAGAATCCCGCAGTAATGGAAGAGCTACTTGTCTCCTTTATCGAGATCGTTCTCCACAAGGTCCCACTCCATCACACACACTTTCCACCACAATTACCCAACGGCTTCCAGAAAGGGTACCTTCACCTTCAGCAGGCGCAATGCATCACATTCAAGACAACCTGTCAACGAGTCAATCAAATGGTTTAAATGGCTCTAAACACTATGGGACTTAACATCAGAGGTCATCAGTCCCCTAGACTTAGAATTACTCAAACTTAACTTACCTAAGGACATCAGGCACATCCATGCCCGAGGCAGGATTCGAACCTGCAACCGTAGCAGCAGCGCGGTACCGGACTGAAGCGCCTAGAACCACTCGGCCACAGCCGAGTCAATCACTGGAATTGTAAAACAAGTAATACACTGGGTCACGCCTAATCAGTTACGTGTAAAAGTTGCCACGTGATCAACATGTTTCCAAAAGGTTATAAGGACAGAAGCGGTAAGTTTATGGACTCGGGTTCCAGTTCAAAATATTATCTAATCACTCCCATTTATTACTCCTAGAAGTTTGTAACGGGAATTTCCGAACGCCCTGTATATCAGAAAGAGAGCAAAAGCCGACATCGACCGAGAGAGCGGTGAGCTGATAACATGCTCCTTCATAAAGCATACGACTCCACTGGTAGGGAATGACACGACAGTCGGTCGGTCGGTTCCGATTGGTCTGTTTGGCCCAGAATGCAACACTTGGCGCTGCTTTATCAGACAGGTAGTGGTGCCTTCTTTACAGCATCATTCCTAGCAGTACGATTGTGCTAAATCTTTTTTCATTGTATATACACTCCTGGAAATGGAAAAAAGAACACATTGACACCGGTGTGTTAGACCCACCATTTTTGCTCCGGACACTGCGAGAGGGCTGTACAAGCAATGATCACACGCACGGCACAGCGGACACACCAGGAACCGCGGTGTTGGCCTTCGAATGGCGCTAGCTGCGCAGCATTTGTGCACCGCCGCCGTCAGTGTCAGCCAGTTTGCCGTGGCATACGGAGCTCCATCGCAGTCTTTAACACTGGTAGCATGCCGCGACAGCGTGGACGTGAACCGTATGTGCAGTTGACGGACTTTGAGCGAGGGCGTATAGTGGGCATGCGGGAGGCCGGGTGGACGTACCGCAGAATTGCTCAACACGTGGGGCGTGAGGTCTCCACAGTACATCGATGTTGTCGCCAGTGGTCGGCGGAAGGTGCACGTGCCCGTCGACCTGGGACCGGACCGCAGCGACGCACGGATGCACGCCAAGACCGTAGGATCCTACGCAGTGCCGTAGGGGACCGCACCGCCACTTCCCAGCAAATTAGGGACACTGTTGCTCCTGGGGTATCGGCGAGGACCATTCGCAACCGTCTCCATGAAGCTGGGCTACGGTCCCGCACACCGTTACGCCGTCTTCCGCTCACGTCCCAATATCGTGCATCCCGCCTCCAGTGGTGTCGCGACAGGCGTGAATGGAGGGACGAATAGAGACGTGTCGTCTTCAGCGATGAGAGTCGCTTCTGCCTTGGTGCCAATGATGGTCGTATGCATGTTTGGCGCCGTGCAGGTGAGCGCCACAATCAGGACTGCATACGACCGAGGCACACAGGGCCAACACCCGGCATCATGGTGTGGGGAGCGATCTCCTACACTGGCCGTACACCTCTGGTGATCGTCGAGGGGACACTGAATAGTGCACGGTACATCCAAACCGTCATCGAACCCATCGTTCTACCATTCCTAGACCGGCAAGGGAACTTGCTGTTCCATCAGGACAATGCACGTCCGCATGTATCCCGTGCCACCCAACGTACTCTAGAAGGTGTAAGTCAACTACCCTGGCCAGCAAGATCTCCGGATCTGTCTCCCATTGAGCATGTTTGGGACTGGATGAAGCGTCGTCTCACACGGTCTGCACGTCCAGCACGAACGCTGGTCCAACTGAGGCGCCAGGTGGAAATGGCATGGCAAGCCGTTCCACAGGACTACATCCAGCATCTCTACGATCGTCTTCATGGGAGAATAGCAGCCTGCATTGCTGCGAAAGGTGGATATATACTGTACTAGTGCCGACATTGTGCATGCTCTGTTGCCTGTGTCTATGTGCCTGTGGTTCTGTCAGTGTGATCATGTGATGTATCTGACCCCAGGAATGTGTCAATAAAGTTTCCCCTTCCTGGGACAATGAATTCACGGTGTTCTTATTTCAATTTCCAGGAGTGTAGATAGCCTCTCACATACTTATCTGCCAAAACATCACGACCACTGCCCACCGTCACGTCGAATGCCGCCTGGAATGTTGCACGCTCGTGACGCGGTGACAAAAGTACGTATGCGGAGCAGTCACGGACGGGGTCTCATCCTAGACAAGATATGGGCATCAAGTGCGGAAATCCAATGAGTAGGTGACTTCGACAAAGGGCACATTATTATTACGCAGAGCCTGTGAACGAGTATCTCAAAAACGACGAAGCTGGTCGAATGTCCACGAGCTGCTATCGTGAGCATCTGCGGAAAGATGCAGAAGGACAGTGAAACTACAACTAGGCGCTAAATGGTTGGACGTCCATGACTCTCCACAGAACTTTGCGTTGGTTGCTTTTCTGCTCGGTAAAGTGCGATAGGGGGTGATCTGTGGTATCTCTACCGAAGGAACGCAATGCTGATCCACACCGTTCATCGCACATTTTTGAACATGGAGCTGTGCAGCAGATCACCCCTACGTGTTCACACGGTGTCGCAACGACATTGTCAATTACTATTTCAGTCGGCTAGCGACCGTCGGTATTCGACTGTCTGTCAATGGCAACGTGTGGGCTCTTCGCATGAATCACATTCTGTTACACTAGGTCGATGGTCGTCTTATCAATCGCCGTCATCTAGGTGAACGGAGGCTCGAAAAGTACAGCGTCCCACGGAAGCAGGCTGGTGGGAATTGCCCCTGTCTCGAATCGAGAACCGTGCTACAGTGGTTTGAGTAGTATGATAGTGAACTCACGTTGATGTCTGAGCGACCAAATTCGCCTCATGTAAATCCTACGGTACCCATCTGGATCGCTTTCAAGCACCATCATCGCAAAGGCAAATCAACGGTTTGTTATTTATGCGTATTTCATGACTGTGTGTAGACATCTAATAACACAGACCTCCACAAACAAACCAAGAAACGTTCGGATCTCTGATACGTAGAATCAGTGATTTATTTCGTTCCAAAGACGGAGAAACAAGTTACTAAGAAGGCGGTCATAATGTTTTAGCTCATCAATGCATCTGTTAACTTAGCGAATACATATTGAAATCTAAAAGCATATTGTAAGTAGACTGTTTAGGTTTTTTGTTGGTAACGCCACGTAGCGCTCTGTACGAAAATCACTGACTGTGCTGTGTGCAGTCTGTGGCTGGTTGGCATTGCTGGAATATTTGCTGGGCAGTTGGATGTGAACAGCCCGTAGCGTTGCGCAGTTGGCGGTGAGCCGCCAGCAGTGGTGGATGTGGGGAGAGAGATGGCAGAATTTTGAGAGCAGACGATCTGGACGTGTGTCCGCCAGAAAAAGGAAATTTGTAAGACTGGATGTCATGAAGTGATATATATATATATATATATATATATATATATATATATATATATATATATATATATAGTTACTTTTGAACATTATTAAGGTAAATATATTGTTTGTTCTCTATCAGAATCTTTCATTTGTTGACTATGCCTATCAGTAGTTAGTGCCTTCAGTAGTTAGAATCTTTTACTTAGCTGGCAGTATTGGCGTTCGTTGTATTGCAGTAGTTCGAGTAACGAAGATTTGGTGAGGTAAGTGATTCATGAAAGGTATAGATTATTGTTAGTCAGGGCCATTCTTTTGTAGGGATTATTGAAAGTCAGATTGCGTTGCGCTAAAAATATTGTGTGTCAGTTTATTGATAAAAAATGGTTCAAATGGATCTGAGCAGTATGGGACTTAACATCTGTGGTCATCAGTCCCCTAGAACTTAGAACTACTTAAACCTAACTAACCTAAGGACATCACACACATCCATGCCCGAGGCAGGATTCGAACCTGCGACCGTAGCAGTCACGCGGTTCCGGACTGAGCGCCTTAACCTCGACTCCACCGTGGCCGGCTCAGTTTATTGACAATCAGAATAAGTACTGAGAGAAATGTCTGAGCACGTTCAGTTTTGCTCATCTGTTTGAACAGCAAATAACGTAAGAGGTTTACCAGCACAACCATTGTTAATTTTTCTAAGGAGATGTTACAATATGACATTGCTGCTGCGATCGTGGACTTACAAACGTGCGTGTGTATAGAAATTCATGGTAGCTTGAGACTTCATAGCAGTTTAAAGACAAAAAGCTCTGAAATCAGTAATAATTTTAAACAGTTCAGTTTTCTATAAGGAGATTCAGGCAGATGCCCATTTCAGACCTAGACGTAAATCTCTTCAGCAATATTTAGGACGTTCTCACGAAGACGTAGGATTCTTTATGTACTGCCTCATTTACAACAAACATCTGAGATTGTAATTAACTCAGAGCGCAGGAAGAAGAGTGGAATATTGCTGTGCCTGTGTTTCTAGGAGTTACAACCCAAGGTTCCTTCGGTCACGCATGTATTACCAGAAGCTCCACATCTTACCCCTATTCTTCTCAAAATTTTCGAACAACTTGCTCCATTTGCCATTGTTTAACGCCATTTTGGGCGTCAGATCCTATAAACGTATTTTGATTATTCATTAGTTTTGCTGCCATTATCGCCAAAACTTCAGAATTACCTCTCTGATGCCTTTATCTTTCCTAAAGCCAAACTGAAAGTCTTCGTCAATTTTTTTTCCATTCCTCTGTATATCATACTAGTCAACAACTTGGATGCAAGAGTTGCCGGACAGTAGTAAGTATCAAAGCCCCGTATGAAGCTGAACGCTGCCGCAAATAGCGCAATCAGCAGCACAATGAGGTTGGCGGGCATCAACAGGGAGCTGTGTAAAGACGGTACGTCCATCGATTAGATGTCAGTCGCTGGCGACCCGTCGCAATCAATCTGTGTGGGGGCAATCAATCTGCCGGGCCGGACGGCAGCTGAAGAGCCCCGGGACCGCGCGGCCACCGCCAGCTGCAGCGCCAGCGGGTCCCCTGGAGGCGCGGCCGCCCATTTCATTAGCGCCGCCTCTCAGCAGCGCAGGCCGGCCAACTGTCAGGGCGGCGCTCCAGATACGCCGGCCCTCCAGAATCCTGGCTGTCGAGGAGCACCTCGTTTACGTCTCGCTGCTCGGCTTGGCGCGGCGCCCTCTAGGGGGCACAAACGAAGTGCCACAACCTCTAACGCGGCGTCTCTCCAGCCGAGGGCGCTGTGGACTTCCACGTCGCTGGTTGTCTGAGGACCGGAGCAGCCGGCAAAGCGCCGACCTCCCGATACCCGCCGCGACGCCCGCTACACTTTTCGTCCACTTTGCCTTTCAGGGTCTTTGTCTATATTTTTACGCCCGACATATACGACACATCTTTAAAATTAAGTGTTGTTTGCGTATTGGTCTCGACACGTTTACATCTAATAAAATGGAACACTGCCAGCCATCCTTTCGATGTTGTCTGTTAGGTAGCTACAAGGTGTTCAAATGTGCGTGAATTAAGAAGGGACCAAACTGCTGAGGTCATCGGTCCCTAGACTTACACACGCTTACATTAACTTAAACTAACATGCTAAGCCGGCCGGTGTGACCGAGCGGTTCTAGGCGTTTCAGTCTGGATCAGCGCGACAGGTTCGAAACCTGCCGCGGGCGTGGATGTGTGTGATGTCCTTACATTAGTTAGGTTTCAGTAGTTCTAAGTTCTGAGGGAGTCATGACCTCAGATGCTAAGTCCCTTAGTGCTCAGAGCCATTTGAACCATTTACATGCTAAGAATAGCACACGTACCCATGCCCGCAGGAGGACTCGAACCTCCCGCGGGAGGGCCCGCTCAATCCGTGACATGGCGCTTCGAACCACGCGGCTACTCCGCGCGCTATGTTCACAACGTGATCAAAAGTATCCGGACACACCCAAAAAAAAACTCTTTCATATTAGGTACATCATGTTGCCTCCTACTGGCAGGTACTCCATATCAGCGACCTCAGTAGTTATTACACGTCGTGAGAGAGCAGAATAGGGTGCTCCGCGGCACCCACCGACTTCCAACGTGGTCAGGCGATTGGGTTTCACTTGCGTCACCAGTCTGTTCGCGAGATTTCCACACTCCTAAACATCCCTAGGTCCACTGTTCCCGATATGATAGTGAAGTGGAAACGTAAAGTGCCACGTACAGCACAGATGCGTACAGGTCGTCTTCGTCTGTTAACTGACAAGACACCGCCGACAGTTGAAGACGGTCGTAATAGGCAGATATCTATCCAGGCCATCATACAGAAATTCCAAATTGCATCAGGATCCACAGCAAGTAGTATGCCAATAAGGCAGGAGGTGAGAAAACAGGGATTTCATGGCAGAACGGCTGCTCATAAGCCACACGTCACGCCGCTAAATGCCAAACGATGCCTCGCTTGGTGTAAGTAGATTAAACATTGGACGATTGAACAGTGGAAAAACGTTGTGTGGAGTGACGAATCACGGTTCACAGTGTGGCGATCCGATGACACGGTGTTGTAATGGTGAATGCTCGGTGAAAGACATTTGCCAGCGTGTGTAGTGCCAACAGTAACAATCGGAGGCGGTGGTGTTATGGTGTAGTCGTGCTTTTCATAGAGGATGCTTGGACCTCTTGTTGTTTTTCGTCGCACTACCACAGCACAGGCCAACATTGATGTCTTAAGCGGCTTCTTGCTTCCCACTGTTGAAGAGCGATTCAGGGATGACGATTGCCTCTTTCAACATGATCGAGAGCCGGTTCATAATGGACGCGGTCTGTGGCGGAGTGGCTACACAAAAATAACATCCCTGTCATGGACTGGCCTGCACTGAGTCTTGACCGGCACCCTATAGAACACCTTTTGGATGTTTTGGAACGACGACTTCGTGCCGGGCTTCACATCAGTATAGCACTCCGTGAATAATGGGCTGCCATTCCCCAAGAAATCTGCCAGCACCTGACTGAACGTGTACCTGCGAGAGTGGAAGTTGTCATCAAGGCTAAGGGTGGGCCAAACCATATTGAATTCCAGCATTACTGATGGAGGGCGCCACGAACTTGTAAGTCATTTTCAGTCAGGTGTCCGTATGCTTTAGATCACATAGTGTAGCTACAAGTTTCTGTGATTTAGTACACCACATTTAGGCTTTAGCCAACGCTGTGGTCTGGTTTCCGAAGACTGTGAAAACAATGTCGCTTCTCCAACCATCCACTACAAAGTGTCCCAGTTAGTCAAGGTGTGTGACGGAAGGTACCTCAGTACCACTGTAATCTACTTCGTAGGCTATTACACTAACTAATGGTGATTTGGAAAATAAACTTACGCTAAATCAGAGTACGACTCACATTTTACATCTTCTAACACACAGTCAAACAAAAACTGACATTTTTATAACACAGAATGCGCATATGGTTATTGTGGCTGAACAGTTCAAAATCCTAGGCGTTCAGAGGGATAGTAAGCTGTCGTTGAAAATCCGTGTTCAGGATCTAGTTCAAAAACTAAATGCTGCGTTATTTACCATTATAACAGTAGTGATAGTTTAACACGAAAAGTAGTCTACTACGTTCATTTTTATTTGATTATGTCATATGGTATCTTTTTTGTGACTTTTCTGATTCGGAAGATATATTTTTGGTTCAGAGACGGGCTATTTTTACAATATGTGGTGAAAATTCGCGAACTTTCAATCGACCCCCTCTTCAGGAGTCTGGGAATTCTGAAACTGGCCTCTCAATGCATATTTTCTTGAATGTCGTTTGTTGTTAATAATATCAGCTTATTCCCAAGAGTTAGCAGTTTTCACTCAGTTAATACTAGGCAGAAATCCCGACTGCCTTGGGAACGCACCTCCTTCACGACTGTGCAGAAAGGCGTGCAGTGTTCTGTTGCATCCATTTCCAATAAACTGCCACAAGAATTGCAAATTATGAACAGTAATCCACGCACTTTCAAGTCTAAACTGAATAATTTCTTCATGGCTGATTCCTCCTATTCTATCGAAGGACTCCTGTAAGAACTGAGAAATAAAGCTAATTTCTATGTTACGTTTTTGATAAAGTTCATTAAAACTTTTGGCTTGTCATTTGCGTAGCATTCATAGGCGTTTCTTTTTACCTATTATTACTCTTCAGTTATAATTTCATGAACTAACTCGTCTATGGCTATGGACACTTGCCCCCCAATTTTGTGCTACCGAAAATTATATTGCTGTTGGTGTCGTGGTCTTCAGTCCAGAGACTGGTATGATGCAGCTCTCCTTGCTACTCTATCCTGTGCAAGATTCTTCATCTCCCAGAACCTAGTACAACCTACATCCTTCTGAACCTGTTTAGTGTATTCATGTCTTGGTCTCCCTCTACGATTTTTACCCTCCACGCTGCCCTCCAATACTAAATTGGTGATCCCTTGATGCCTCAGAATATGCCCTATCAACCGATCCCTTCTTCTAGTCAAGTTGTGCCACAGATGTCTCTTCTCGCCAATTCTATTCAATACTTCCTCATTAGTTATGTGATCTACCCATCTAATCTTCAGCATTCTTCTGTAGCACCACTTCTATTCTCTTCTTGTCTAAACTATTTATCGTCCACGTTTCAACTCCATACACGGCTACACTCCATACAAATACTTTGAGAAACGACTTCCTGACAAATCGGAAAATTACATATAAAAAAAATAGAACTAAAAGAGCGAGATTCGCTAAGCCTCCAAATGAGTACTCAGTTCCCTTATTTTTTGGTATGATCATATCAATGGGCGCATATGGTAGGAAGTAAGATGTTGCTAGACCCTTTTTCGAACGCCATTTCTCAGGATTTTAACAGTAAGCCTCTCCGCAATGTATGCCGCCTCTTCTGCAGCGTCTGCCACTGGAGTTTTCTGGCCTTCTGCACCTATATCTACATGATTACATTGCAATTCGAACTTACCTGTGTCGCAGATGGTTCGTGCAAACACTTTCAAACTATTTCTAGGTCGTTTCAATCTCGAATAGCACATGTAAGAAATAAATACCTAACCATGCTGACAGGAAACACAAAGAACTACTTAATGTAGAGTAATGAAATTTGGGGATACATTTCTGTAGGTAACATTTTTAAGTGATTAACATTACAAGAGCGCAGGTTAATGTAAGCGCGGAGATACGCCACTACAAATGTGAAATGCTGGTACATTAATAATCTGTGTAACCGCCAGAATATTGAAAACAAGAATGCAAACTTGCGTGCTTTGTGTTTGTTTTGTGTTGCACAGGTGCCTGAAGTCAGTTTGTGGGATGGATTTCCATGCCTATTGTACGTGTCAGGTAGGGTTCAGGGACGGATAATGCTGTTCATGGGTGGAGTTGTCGTCAAATGATGTTCCATACGTGCTCAATGGGAGACAGATCCGGTGATCAAGCGGGCTAAGACAACGTCGACAGTTTGTAGAGCATGTTGGGTTACAACAGCGGTATATGGGAGAGCGTTATCCTGTTGGTAAACACACACACGAATGCTGTTCATGAATGACAACATTAAAGGTCGAATCACTAGAGTGACGTACAAATTTGCAGTCAAGGTGCGACGAATAACCATGAGAGTGCTTCTGCTTCACACCAAATCGCATACGAGACCGTAACTCCAAGTGTAGAACCGGTGTGTCCAGCACGCACACAGGTTGGTTGCAGGCATTCAACCAGGCTCCTCCTAATCATCAGGCGGCCATCACTGGCACCGAGGCAGAACTACCTGTCATCAGAAAACACAACAGACCTCCTCCTGTGCCCTAGCGAGTTCTCGCTTAACACCGCTGAAGTCACAAATGGCTGTGGTTTTGGGTCGGTGGAATGCACGCTACAGAATGTCTGGCTTCTAGCTGCCGTTGAAGCAGCAGGTATGTTACAGTTCGTTGTGTCACTGTGATACCAACTGCTGCTCAATTTTCAGCTACAGATCCAGAACCGTGCACCGAACACTATGGTCTTCCCTCTCGGGAGTGCCACATGCCGTAAATTATAGCAGGTCGCCTGAGGATCGTCACTTCTTTAGGGTTAGTCTTAAGTATACCGGACGGGTATTTGTACGACTCACACTCTGTGGGATCCGTACAAACTTGATCATTTATACAGATATAAGTTTTGATTAGTGAGTTTGCGAGTATCAGGATATGTAACAGAAATGGCTCTACTTTCTGAATGCACTGACATAAAAACACAAATTTTGTACATCGTCTAGGGACAGCAGACTTAATATTTGACATAAAATTCAACACCATAGCTCTTACTGAGAAAAAACAGGTCATAACAGACGTATAGACAGATGGACAACCTACGAGGGTTCCGACCCCTGAGTGCAGAATTTTCTTTAAAGAAAGGTGCGACACCGTGTTATCTGCTGCGGCAAAAAGATCTTGTTGAAAAGTCCACACTGGTATTTATATTTACCCGTTCAGCAAAACAGTGCCGGAATTGTGAGTATTGTTAAATACGGCTTTTAAACGTTTCTTCTCGATGTGTAATTGCTCTATAATACTTCACTCGGTTAGTAACGTCCCATAGGTATCTGTGTATACGGTTTTCGGTGATATCACATAGAGAGAAACTTCAAAAAATAAAAAGAAATTATTTTATTACTAACAAGCGTTAATGATATTTCTGCTGGTTTTCTGAGAAGGGAACGCAAAATCTCCAATGAATCTGCGTGGATCTCGGGATGACAGAATTTCACGCTGATGTTAACATCTCAGCCCATTACCCCGTAAGTGTTGTTCAGAGGCGCGTCGAAAGCGGAGCCATCGCATCTGTCACAGAATATTAATTCCCCGGAGTAACGCGACTTCATCTCTCAGCAGCGGAACAGCTGTTCGAAATATAGCAGGGAACGGTAAATGAAATTTTTCTGACGGACACGACGACGGTTTCACTTAAAACTTCAACGCTTGTTACGCCAGCGAGGTGAGGCAGAAGAGGTAGTTAGTCGGTCGAGATTAATTCTCCCTAAGCCTCCGTGGAAGACAGACTTATCATATCAAAACCGTCCTGCCTGCTGCTCGCCTTAATGCCTGCTAAACCGATTAACAGCAAGGTTTCAGGAAATTACTATGGAAATTGCGTCATTTAGGCACACCTTGATCCCGGGACGCGATTTCAGGAATTTGCGCAACGACAGAGGCGGCGCTTTCTCGCTCGCCGGCTGCGACCGCGGCAAAGAGCGGAGGCGGAAAGCCGGGGGCGTGTAACGGGAGCCGGCCCGTCCCGAAACCGCGGCAGGGCACCGCGGTGCGGTGGCCCGCTTTGCCGGAATAGCTTTCCCAGCGAACTAGCGGCACAGCCACGCAGCTTCTATGCAGCGCCACTTCAGTTCTAGAGCTAAAGTGTGACAAAATGTGGCGCTACATTTGATTGCAGGCTTTCTCGGCTGATTTCAGCAGTGAAAGACCTCAGCAAGGCAAGATTTCATTCCCAAAATATGGTGCTATTGCCGACGTTCGTATTTGAGAACGTGTGAAGCAAGACAAATTTTCCTCACAGTCGTTATGCAGCATACGTACGGTTGGCGATAAGGAAATAGATTCTTGGTCGCCTAACTCCAACAGGTAGAACAACACGAGAACAAGCACCAACACCTAACTGGTATGCAGAATAAAAACAGCAGCCGTATTTCAATCAATTCTCATTTTTTTCCGTAAGTTTCGACACTTCACTGCTCCCATCCTCAGACTCCCATGCACACTGTGAACTGTTTTACCACAATGCTTGGTGCAATACAACACGAGCCTTCAAATAAATCTGGATTCCGTCAATATTTTTCTGAGGTGAGTACCTCAATGACTGTGGTCGGGCGCTCCATTCCTGCACTGGGGTCACTGACGACTGCTGAATCGCCGTTGGTGCGTGCGGACGTGCTGTAATCCGTATCCCCAACGCATCTCATTGCTCTACGGGATTTGACAGTTGTTGTCTAAAAGTTGTGCCGCTCGACTTCGGAAAAATATTCATGGAAATCAGATTTTTTTCGATGGGTCCTGTTGTATCGCACCGATATTTGTGGTACATCCACTCACAGTGTGTATAGGGGTCTGAGAATAACACCAGCGAAGTGCCAAGATCGATAGCTAAAGGAATATAAATAAGAAGTGATTGAAATACGGGTGTTGTCTGGTTTTCGTTCGACATTCTGTTTGATCAGCCACTGTCGCGAGTCCTTATGGATCCAAGAACAATTGCACGGAGTTTCCAATGTAACCCTGGTCGACCACCGTCAAGATTCTCAACACCCCTACAAATATTGTAAGAAGGCTATAATTTCGCAACTTACAAGCACTCATCCACATACTTTGCCGTGATCTACAAATTATGAAATGGCAGACAGAACTCAAGCTCTGGGTGGAATGCTCGCACAGGTGTTGGTCCTATTCAAACACAGAAAATAGCAAGACAGACGTCGTAGCACCCAAGCGCTGGAGCACGATAGAGTCGCGACCGGCCGGTTGTAGCCGATCCGGAAGGATTATACTTTCGAAACTACGAAAATCTTGGACGCAGGCGAGAGGAACGAAGAAGCGGCACCTCGGAAACCACGCAGGCCCGGTTATTTCCAAGGATTTTTACTCAGAAGCGTACCATTGTACGAGTATAGATTTTTCCTCGCAAACTTTCCGCGCTGGACGACAAAAGACTAAAATATGGTTGGTCGGCATTCGGAAGAATCTGTAGAGAGTGAGAAAATTCCATGGTTTCCTTCGTTTTCGGAATTAACGATGGTGGGAGAGGAGCCTTGTTGGGAATCGAGCGGTGGAGGGACGAGGTCTTCCGTTGTGAGCGCCCGTGAGTGAAGGTCGCTCAATATCAGCTTTGTTGAGACAGATGGACTTGCTGTCTTTGCTCTCAAGAGCGTTTATAGTTAAAACAGTTAGGCACTGTAAAGTTGCCAACTTATACGATTCCGGACTTCGCCACCGGGTTGGAAGTCGTCGTTGAGTACGCAGCATTCAGTGACTGAGAGTACTTCTTCTGCCTATACTTACGTTGAGACGTTATTAGAACTCCGTCCGTGTGGCTGGGAGTTCGCGTTTCTCGTCTGTAGAACACAGAGGGGAGAAGACAGTATTAGTGTGTATTAGTCAGAGGAGTGCCTTCTGCAGCCCTAGTGCTTGAAAGAGTTTTAGTTTGTGGCTAGAGTTCTTCCAGCGACGCAGACGTGTACGAGAACCAGCAGGATGACGCAGCAGACGCAGTACATACGGAGATATCGCAAATATCTTCGAGTTATTAGGCTACAAAGCTAAACAGCTGTGATCACGTTCGTTTATTTGCACTGAGGTTCCACACCACTGTAGATCATCTTTGAAAGTAGTGTCTCCTAGTGTTTGGTACATAGATAATGTCAGTCATTTCGCGTTATTTATGTTAGATCTCGTAGCCATAAAAAGGGGGCAGAGTTGGGCAATTGATTAATTATTTTACTTAGGAAATTTAGACATTTGTCAGAAAGGGTGTTTTTTTTAAAAAAATCTGCAATAAACGTATAATAAGAAACAATGTTTATCATTTAGTAGTATTAGTTGCCTACATCATTCATTTATGTTTAGATTGTTATTTAAGGAATTAAGAGATCCTAAGATCTGCTTCAAAGGGTAATCAGACAGGGCCAAATCATCATTTAAGCGTTTATTATTTTCCGTTGCGCACATTCATTTTACACCCGCCTGGATTAGCATCTTGGAATGTAATATGATGATTATTCACTGGTGTGCACCTAGGAAACAAAAGTACCCATTGCATGACATAATAAAAAAAACTGAGTGAATGGATCAATAACGAACTTCAACGGGCGTCAGGGGACGTCCGCCACGAATAATTGCAACGATCTGTAAGGAACAAAATGAGACTAAAAAAAAAAAAAACGCGATGCAGTCATGGAGTGTGCGGCTGGTCCCGGCAGAGGTTCGAGTCCTCCCTCGGACATGGGTGTGTGTGTTTGTCCTTAGAATAATTTAGGTTAAGTAGTGTGTAAGCTTAGGGACTGATGGCCTTAGCAGTTAAGTCCCATAAGATTTCACACACATTTGAACATTTTCAGTAATATATCTCGATGAAACTTGGGCCGTACATAGAAAGACCTGCTACATTATAGTGCACAAGGAAACAAAGATATGCCATGAGACGAACAGAAATGACACCTTTATGAAAGAACAATAATTATACTGAAGTCCCCGCGATTCGTCACGGTCCACTTACCATTGCAAAAGGCGGGACAAGGTTCTTAATAGGACGACGACAAGGTACGCTTTGAAAATGCCCCCACACTAGCCACAAGTTTGATAATGAGTTCTTGAGATCCGGCGTTCCACTCCCCCACTAGCGCGGTTGACAACCACTGGCTGGCCGTTTGTGCATGTGTGCGTGCTGCAATGCGTCTGTTCGACGGCGGGGTTTAAGTCAGGGTAACAGCCAGCCAGCCCATTCGCCGAATATCCTCTCGTTCCAACAGCTCATCCACCTGCGTTAATCGATGTGGTCGAGCACTGCCGGCCACAAAAATGAAGTCCGGGCCGAAAGAAGCCCTGAAAAGATGCACATGGGTAAGGAGTACAGAGTCAGAATAACGTTTTCCGGTGGCCGTGCCATGTTCAAAGATTCGGAGTTCTGTACGCCGATGCAACATTATGCCTCCCCACAACACCCAAACGATCATATTCTACAGCGAACGTGAGTGCATTACGTGTGGCCACCCCATGCCGTGTGAAGGTCTCTGGCAGTGAGCGAGCAACAAGAGGCTTTAATCTACCCTGAGCATCGCCTAGAAAGCCTTAGGTAAACGGAGATGCAGAGGTACAGCTGCCGGCTTTTATTCAACAACCACATGACAACAAGTCGCACACGATGACCAATCACGTCAATGTCACTCGAGCAGATCAGAACTTCGTGCACCGCCGATTCTATCATGTGATTAGATACAATGATCTTGCATCTCCCCTTTATTGTCCGCCTGATAAGCTTGGTCGTAACGTGCTCACCTCCCCTGCAGGCGGGTCCGGGTTCGAATCTCGGCTTGGTTGGAGATTTTCTCGGCTCGTGGAATGGGTGCTATTCTGTCCTCATCCTCATTTCACCCTCATAGCCGGCCGCTGTGACCGAGCGGTTCTAGGCGCTTCAGTCCTGAAACGCGCTGCTGCTACGGTCGCAGGTTCGAATCCTGCCTCGGACATGGATGTGTGTGTTGCCCTTACGTTAGTTAGGTTTAATTAGCTCTAAGTATAGGGGACTGATGACATCAGATGTTAAGTCCAATAGTGCTTAGAGCCATTTGAACCATTTTTCCTCCCTCATCACCGGTGCGCAAGTCGCCCAATGTGGCGTCCAATGAAATAAGACTTGCATCTGGTGGGCGAACTTCCCCAAATTGGGGCCTCCCGGCCAACGATGCCATACGCTCGTTTCCATTTCCCCTTTTTTCGACTTTAGTGGTACAGAAAACAAAAACTTGGCTCTGAGGCATGCTTATATAGTTATTTGTATTTTCAACGTGCAAATCAAACAAACAAAAATCTGTGTAACAACAAAATGCTCTGTGTCGCTTGGGGATTTATCACAGCACTCTTTATTAACTTCAATAGATGGTGGAAAGTCCCCTTGCTTTGACGCAGGCTACCGTCGTGCCATATCATCGATGTGATCACCAAGTCAGCGCTCTTCCAAATAGTCCCAGACTCCGTGGCGATACTGCGTCGAGTCGTGCACAGCACGTGGCAGTTGCTGATGTCCGATAACAACTCGTTTCACTCGATCTCATACATGCTCGATTTAATTCATGTCCAGGGAACAGGCAGGCCACTCCGTTCAGGTGATCCTAGTATGCCGAAGGTAAGTGTTCACAAGAGCAGCATAATGAGCACGCAAATTATCATCTATCAGTATGACATTATCACCAAAATGTTAGGATACGGTCTGACTATACGTGGCAGAATCTCGTCCCTGTACCGTAGAGCTGCGAAACTGTCATCAACAACTACGAGGAGTGTTAGGGGGTCCCACGTAATGTTAACTCCATGAACATCACTCCGTCACCCCCTTGTTGCAGATGTGGGACATGGTGCCGGAGCAGTTCGGTGCTAAGCTGTTGCCCGGAAATACGTCCTCTGCGATCATCAGGCCACAAGTAGATTCAAATTTCGTCTACAGACAACATCCGACGCCAGTCCTAGGGCCCCAATTTTGCATGATTTCTTGTCCGTCTGCAACTGAATAAATGATGTAGTGCCCACCATCGTCATCGGTAATAGCACTCAGCCCACGGCCACTTAGATTATAAGCTCATAGACATCGAGCCTCGTGTGCACCTATCGCAGATGAACAGCCTCTGCCGTGTAAGACCTCAACACTATCTGATAGTTGCAACTGATTCGCTGCCTGCATCTTATCACTTTGAGACTGATGCATACGTCGAGCAACTTCGCTGGTTGACAAGCCTTCGGCGGGTAATGTGGCAACGCGGGCCCAATCATTAGTCACAGTTGTCCTTCGTGGTATGGTGGAGGTCCCCTCTATTGTTCCACAGACGTCTTTAATTCGTCTCTAATGATGCTTTGTTTTCAACTCGTGATGACTGGGTGTTGTGTGACGTCCTTAGGTTAGTTAGGTTTAAGTAGTTGTAAGTTCTAGGGGACTGATGACCATAGATGTTAGGTCCCACAGTTCTCAGAGCAATTTGAACCATTTTTTTGTTTTCAACTGAAATGCTGCAATCCATTGAAGTGCCGCATTCTACTGTGACATCTTGAAACAAATTCAGGGGTGATCTTACGGTAGGTACAAGAACAGTAAAAGTATCAACATACCTGCACGGTATTTCAGGGTGATACCAAACTTTTGCTGATGTGTGTAGTTATGCTTCGTGCATAATAATGAAGGTAAATACCGTTACCATTTTTTCCATGCTTTATTCATTTAAAATTACCATATTTGGTACCCAGCACGATACTACGCCATTCCACTCCATTTGTTTTCCATAGTCCTCCATTTCTCCATTTTACCGCACTGTTTTGCAGGAACTAAAATGGAAACTTTATCTTCCACTGCAATAATTATAACGACGTCGCCGATGAAATTTCCTCCTAGCGTCAGTTGCGATCCCTGTTTGTAGTTTCAACTACGCAAGTTGTCTGAACTTCCTATGTCCGCACAAAAGTATTTATAAACATGTTTTCGACTGCATACAAAACGTGCAATTGTCGTGATACACTACTCTTTAAGCAAAAGTTCCATTACACAGTGTCATGTGATGCGAAACGCGTATTCCAAAATTCTGTACAGAGACAAGATAATCGGCGGAAGGTAGCAACAAACATCTTATTCAGAGGTATATGAGTGCAATTTAGTTGCACTTCTAACCACTTTTCAATAATTCACTAGTCTACATAACTCAAGTCACATCGCGAATCTGAGAGCTTTATCTTCTTGTGGCCATCTGTGACTTCGTCGCAATTGTTCCCATAGCCGCGGTGAAATAGGTTTAGTGGCGTAAAATGCGTTTGCCCATATGGAAAAATGTCGATTGATAAAAGACTCGAAATGCACTGCGGATCAAAAACGTACTCTGCAAACACAAGCTGAATCAGTACTTTCCCTTCTGGAACAAGCATTTACACCGAGAGAGTAACAATAACCGCCGGAATCACTTTGTCGTGACGTAATGCAGTGCGTTAAATAATTCCATGTTAGCAATATTTACCATGGAAAAAGGAGTTTTCATTTCACTGTTGTTTATGCAACTCTTTACCAGTGGCATGTTACAAAGAGGAGAACATAAAATTAGTCACGTCCATCTGTGCACGAAGTTTACTGAGCATCGACACAAAAATTCAGCAGTTTCGCCCTGCAGTACCATGCATCCCTAAATCTAATTAACGTGTTCGCATGCGAGGCAATTTATCATACCGCTGAGCTATATTAAGCCACAATTCTTTTTTAGCTCTTGATTTAGCGCGACGTAATTGCTAATGCTTGGTTGTGTAATAACATAGCACAGGGTACGGTGGAATAACTTTAAATACGACATTGCTTTCCATATATTTCATGGAGTACGTCGACAGTATTAAAGTTATTCGGAACTATAAATCACCTTTAAATGGCCAGATATTTCACATTTCGCAACTGCGTCACGTGGATCCTTTTTTATTTCATTTCTGAAAATAATGGCGAAAATACTGCGCAGCTTGGAATACTACGCATTTTTCGAAAGAAATTGCACTAATATACATATAGATGTGGAAAAGATATAAAACAGATGCCAAATATTTTGCAGTTACTTCTGATCGCACAGAGGATTTTTTTTTTTTTAAGCGTACTGCTAGTAACACACCTCATAAGAAATTCTTTTCTTAACAATGCTTCTACACATATTTAAGACGCACAAAAATTTCATAATTCTAAGTTAATTAAAACTTATGTATTTAGAAAGCATAGAAAGCCACAGATATTCATACAACTGCACCATGTATTCAACTGAGTCTTTGTTTCCACTGGAATCGCCTCCGTATGGCAGCGAATTTATGATTTTGGGCACGCACGTATGATATGTAGAACACTGTGCCGTTCTCCAAAACAGTCACAGCTGAGCGATGTTGTGAATTCGCATTTGTATATTTTTTAACGCGTTTTCCACTATTTGTGTTTATACTGCTGAGCGCAGATCACATTTTGTGTTGCACTTCGAAACCTGATGCTCCTGACGAAATGTAGGAGGTCACCTCAAGTTTTTCTGGAGTTGCATTGTACTGCCACATTTCTGATCGTCGGTCTGTTGTTCTCACTCTTTGCCCCCAAACATTTTATACGTTGTACAGGCGGACGACGGGAGCGATGTTTCCATTAAGAGCAGGAATGTCCTCATTTACAGGGAAATAAGGATCATCAGCTTTTATAAGCTTCCCCTTGGAAGCAGATTCTCGCCGCAAAAATTGGGGAGCTGTGGCTGAGAACAGACAGCCAGAAAATTGATGAGTTTTACATTGCTCCTGTGATGACCCGGGTAGGCTCGTTGGTCTGCGTGTGGACGAGTCTGGTGTATCGGCTGTTGATTCTGACTGCAACGCAATATTCTGTCAAAAGGTGTAGCAGTCCAACAGCAGATGTCCTTAGAGTTGGAACTGATGAACCTCATGTCGTATAAGAAAGTACTTGCAAGATCCTTTTTCTTGTCTTCATCCTAGCGGTAGGTTTCAGCAAATGCTCTTTATAGCTGAGCGTCCTTTCAACAGAGCGCGTAAAATTCTAAAATACTTTTGGCATGAAAATAATGTTATGCAGCTCGGATATGTCGCGTTGAATAAATACGTAAATGAAACAGATCGTCACAGTATGGCACTAATGTTTACTTCCTCAGCTTTCTACTTTTACTACCTCCACTTGGGGTTTCGTTGGTGTAGGTTATTCCATTGTCTCTCTAGTTTATGTCAATCTTCTACTATGAACATGTTATTCTACCTGCTAACATTTGGTCTCAACGTATGCGATGACGACTCGTCGAAATAACGAATCTCGATTATGTGTCATTGAAATTTTCCGTAGTTGCAGCCATGGATAGCTTTTGCTCATTTCATGTCGAGAAAATATCTTCCATCTACGCAGATCTACGTGATTGATGGGTTTGACGATGTCCTTTGCATACCCCCCATCCCTCCGGCAATAATTCTTAGAGACAGATTTGTGCCTGCACGTGTTGCACTTGCTAGATGTAGTCCGTTGTTTGCATGTCGACGCGAACATGCTGGAACCCTAATAGTTTATCCTCCGCCACGAAAGCTTTTGCACCAGTCGAGGTAACATTTTCTGTCGTTTGCTTTCTGCCATTACGGTTGCAGATGCATTGCGATTCCATCGTCGTTGTCACCAATTTACAGCTAAACGTACGGGTTTATTCGCCGTTCTGTGCCACTCTGACATAAGCTTTCATAGTCACCACTTTCAACTAGCAATAACTGACATATCTTCTTCTTTTAGTGAATTACATACTTAGGTTCACGGACTCATTTTTAAAACATGTTGACGTTCGAATTTCAATTCGAGTTAACATTATCTACATCTAAAGCTCAGTGTACTACATTCATCAAACAAAATTAGTTCCGTAGCATAATTTAAAGCCTTGTTGAGCGCTATTTCCAGTATAGAATTGTTTATAAAATATTTAATGTTGTTAGTATGCATTCCTGCGTGGCCAGTAATATTACGTTAATCATTTTCAGGTTTTTTACATTAATCATTTAGATTTTTTAGGTTATGTCTGTCTTCGCGCATCTGATTAAATGCAATTACGTCTCACTTTAATCTATTGAGGCATTTTCAGAAACTTGAAATACACATTTTCACTTTTAACTAATGTGTTGTGTCTCTTTACTTATCCACGAGAAAGAGTTTGGACCTGGATTTTTTCTGTTCCATTGATATGCTTTCATACTTACTGTGCCTGACAAATACTTACTGTGTATTTATTACTTACGTCAAAGAATGCAGCAAGGAAGTGTCACGACCGGAACTGGAATTGGGGCATCTTGAAAGTGCTTACTTAGGAAGCAACAATATGTAAATATTTCAAGCTCCTGAAGTTAACTAATACATTAAGGGGAAATTTATGTCGCCAGCGAGATTCCATTTATACAATACCACGTAGGTAAGCACAGCCTAAAATCATTAACAGACTGCCTAAAACCACTATATGTACTTTCTGGAGAATGGCGCCATACAGATATACAATGAAAATGCTTCATATGGCCAGGCAGAACGTAACTCAGAAATAACAAAGACATTTGCAAAAGAGAGTTGTTCATTACACAGAAACTTCATATACAGGGTGAGTCACCTAACGTTACCGCTGGATATATTTCGTAAACCACATCAAATACTGACGAACCGATTCCGCAGACCGAACGTGAGGAGAGGGGCTAGTGTAATTGTTTAATATAATACAAACCATATAAAATGCACGGAAGTATGTTTTTAACACAAAACTACGTTTTTTTAAATGGAACCCCGTTAGTTTTGTTAGCACATCTGAACATATAAACAAATACGTAATGAGTGCCGTTTGTTGCATTGTAAAATGTTAATTACATCCGGAGATATTGTAACCTAAAGTTGACGCTTGAGTACCACTCCTCCGCTGTTCGATCGTGTGTATCGGAGAGCACTGCAACATACGTCGCGTTTCTACAGAATGATCTGACAACGTTGCTCGAAAATGTACCACTGGAAACGCGTCGACGTATATGGTATCAGCATGATGGTGCACCTGCACATTCCGCAATTAACACTAGGCTGACCCTTGACAGGATGTTCGACGGGCGTTTCATAGAACGTGGAGGACTCATAAATTGACCAGCCCGTTCTCCTGATCTAACACCTCTGGACTTCTTTATGTAGGGCACGTTAAAGGAGAATGTGTACCGTGATGTGCCTACAACCCCAGAGGATATGAAACAACGGATTGTGGCAGCCTGCGGCGACATTACACCATATGTACTGCGACGTTTACGACATTCATTACGCCAGAGATCGCAATTGTGTGCAGCAAATGATGGCCACCACATTGAACATCTATTGGCCTGACATGTCGGGACACACTCTATTCTACTCCGTAATTGAAAACGGAAACCACGTGTGTAGATGTACCTCACCCCTCATGGTAATGTACATGTACGTCAGTGAAAAAGACAAATAAAAAGGTGTTAGGATGTGGACGTAATGTGCTGTTCCAGTCTCTTCTGTACCTAAGGTCCATCACCGTTCCCTTTGCATCCCTACGTAATTCGGTGCTCTCCGATACACACTATCGAACAGCGCAGGAGTGGTACTCAAGCGTCAACTTTAGGTTACAATATCTCCGGATGTAATTAACATTTTACAATGCAACAAACGGCACTCATTACGTATTTGTTTATATGTTCAGATGTGCTAACAAAACTAACGGGGTTCCATTTAAAAACACGTAGGTTTGTGTTAAAAAACATACTTCCGTGCATTTTTGTATGGTTTGTATTAAACAATTACAGTAGCCCCTCTCCTCACGTTCGGTCTGTGGAATCGGTCCGTCAGTATTTGATGTGGTTTACGAAATATACCCAGCGGTAACGTTAGGTGACTCACCCTGTATATCTTGAATACAGTCCCACACAGCTTATAAAAATTTCAGCAAGACGTCAAGAGCTCCTATATGACAAAATATTTCTGGACACTTGTTTCGTTCTAAATGAACATCATTTTGTCAGCGTATTAAATGTCGGTATAGCTACACAGTATATTCCTTGATTCAAATATGGTTTAAAATCTTTTTCTTCATAGGTCCACTCTATTGTCCTAATGAAATTCCTTACAAGATACTTTGACAATTCAGTAATTCGTTCCGTAATGTAAATATATAGCTATCTTATTTACTCTTATGTACAGATATATCCATTCAATTAATCTCAGTTCGCTACTGTATCTAAACATTAAGTGATGATCGCAGGCTCGCACCTTTCTGATGGCTGGTACTAGCAAGTGTTTGACAGAGCAGTAAATCTGAAGACGTCGGTTTTTGCGATGAAAGTAAGCCGAAATAAAGCTCTTTTGTCTTTATTGCAAGGGGCAGCTTCTCCTGACGGAGCCTGGAACTCTGCGAAGCACTCGGTGGTGCGATGTTTCCGCGACATGAACCAGGCACCATTAGCGTCCCACGTCGGAGGAACACGACAAGTGCATTTCGGCGCCTCCATTACAGAAGAGCTGCAGAGCCGACCGGGAGCCGGCAGAGATGAGGAGATCGTATCCTGCGAGCGGCGCACAGATTATGGCTGCCAACTGACGAACACTTACTCGCGATTTAGAACATCGTTCCGTGTTCCGAGCAACGACCCACCAACCGTTAAGTCGGTGACAGCAGAGAGCGTAAACGTGTACATTTCTTGTCGACCGTACATCTTCCACAAACACAACGACGTGATGACTACGAGCCACTAGCAAAGTAGGACATCTACTTCGTTCTCGTGGAACTGACATACTTAACTGCCACGTCACGGATCTTCAAAAGGAGAATTTGATCGTGACTGAAACATGTACAGCTGTAACTTTTCGAGTATATGACACTATCAGACGAGAAACAACAAACTTATATGTTTCTCAACATCGACACGAAGTACAAATGAACATAAGAGTCTAACGAGATCTCGTTTAGGGACGTCTGTTAATGTGGGAAAGATGTGATCACACAAAACCGATAAAATCATGCCTGTTATTGCATTTGCTTGTTTTAAAAATATTATAAAAAGTATTTGTTGTGCGCCGTTACGTAATTTTTGTATACTTTTGTATCTATTCTACCATTTAATGTAACATAACTCACTCAATAATCATATGACTGGTTGTCAGTTATGGAATGTCGTATGTGATGAGCGACGCTTCCAGTATATATTCTCGAGTAATGCTGCCTTTTTCAGTAGTTGATGTCCCTGTTCCAACGGATCTTCCTCCGTTTACCGCCACCACCATATTTATAACATTACGTCCTGTTACTTTTGCAACTTTTATTCTTGATGTATTTAGTCATGTTACCGTATCTACTTATAGGATTCCCTCTAAGTACGTATTATTATTTTATTGAATCTCCTATGACCTAAGGATGGTCAAAACAATAGACCGAAACCAGTTGCTAACCAAACCAAACATCTGTTGCGATCAAGACTGGTTTACTAAAACTATTAAAACAAGTAACTGAAACTGACAAATATAGTCCTGCTAGGACTCATTCATCTTGGAAGACAGTCATAAAGTATAAATAATATATTTTTTGTTACAAATTAAATTGATATTTTGTATTTATTACATTTTGTAAATCTCATCTTACGGCTACAAAAGCAATACCAAAACATTTAACGACAGTCCACACTAATATTAAGGTTGTTCTGTATAGCGTTGACATTTGTTGTGATCATACTGTGGAGAAAGAGAAGGACAACCCAATGAGGGAATATTCACTTCGCAGGTTGGTCTGCTGTTCAAATGAAAAGTTTTTAAACAATCAGTGACTTTGTTCATATGAATGTCTTCTTGTTGTGTATTCAGTTACTTCCACTGCTGTGGTTCATTGGATTTAGTTAAGCATTGTTCGTAAACTTGCAAAGGATATGTAAAACACGTCACTGCTATCAAATGTGCAGTTCATATGGAACAAGACGCCGGTCAAAGGAAATCTTGTTTCAGTTTAGCTATCGGTAGTAGATCCCGGTGTTGTGAGCCATTTGCAATATCTTCTGCATAACTCGCTGTCACATCATTGAAGCTGGTCGACGAAATAAATTACACTAAGACAGACTGGAAATTTGGTGTTACAAACAAAAGTATAACATTTATTTTAAGTAGTTACAAATATATTGCTGTAACAATGATTCGTATATGAGGGCATTCAGAAAAATGAAGCCTTCGAATTCTTTTATGTGAAAACTCTCAAAGCTTTTTAAATAAACCTAACATTCCACATCATTATTTTTCATGCCTACGTATCTGCAGCTCTCTGCCCCTCAAGGGCTTCGGGTTGTAGCGTGTAACATGGCGTTGTGTAACGTGAGTACGTCGGTGCGTGAGATACAGCCAACCGCAACTGAGTTTCGAGTTACAAGAATTTGTCCACACATGGTGCAACTTCTCCTGCAGCACGACAATGGCAGACCACATGCGAGCGCTGCATCTGCAACAATCCAATGCCGTAGGTTCACAGAGTCACAGATTATCCTCGACAAAGACCAGATTTGCCCCCATCGGATTTTCATCTATTACCAAAACTTAATGAACACCTTCCAGGACTTCACTTTGATAGTAAATGCGGCGGTGGAAGCAGAGGTGAAGTTGTGGATCCGTCAACAAAGGCAGACATTCTACAGTGACGGTGTCAACAAATTGATCTCTTGTTGGGAGACATGTGTTCGTTGGAAGAGTCACTATGTTGAGAGATAAATACGTAGACATAAACAATAAAGGTGTAGAATGTTACTAACCTTTGTGTTATTTTAAAAAATCTTGAACAGTTTTCACATAAAAAATTTCGGAGTTATTACTTTTCAGCACACCCCCGTATATTATTAATTTTTACATATTTTCATTTTTAACAGTACTGAATCGGAATTGGTGAAGTTATGTTTAATATTTGTGGTGCATGAGATAGTAATATCAGATCTCGCAACAGTTGTTTTGGTTTACGAATTTTAGCTGGTCCTCTCTAGGACTGATTGTGTTGAATTTTCGGATAAAAGTTTTCCCCTATTCCATTTTAAGAAGTAAATAAAGTAGCACCTCTTTTTCTGAAAGTACGAACTTGAAACATCATTGTAGTGACCGTAGTTGTAATTCCGAAAGCCACACTCAGTTTAAATGTTCAAATAACTATTGAAATAAAAATAAGCTATTGATCCGTTTTCAAATCGGATTAAGAATTATAAAATAATTTCTACTAGCTCCGTTCAGATTTGTCACCCCACAGAGATGGTTCTGGACATTTGCGATTGTGAATTTGTAATAGTTACAAAAAAAAATACATATAAGATTTATAGCGAAAAAACTGCAGCCATTGAACTAATAATATTAGGCCAACTATTCATGCGCCATACGTTTTTCGTTATAAATCCTAGAAGTGTTTTCATAACTGTAAAAAATTCACAAACGCAAATTTTCAAATCTATCTCTTTGGGGTTTGGCACAATTAACGTATACTTGCTGTTCTATTTAAAAACGAATAATATTAAAATTTATTTTTATTGTTAAAAACTATTGTGACCAGGATTTGACAAGGATCGGGAACTACTCAAACAACCAATCCAATTCACCTAGCGCCTCCACATTGCACTCACAAATGCACAGAACAGTATTCTGGCCACGACTAATACCTGCAGTGTATGAAGGCACTGCACAGGTGCGTTCGTGGTCAAATACCGGGTGGTATAATTTAACTCACGGTGTTCCGAATGCTGCAGTGCAGGCTGTGTACATTGCAGGACGCTGAAATATCATAAGATTGTTCACTAACATGTGCGCTCGCCGAGTACGACGAAAAATAATAATAGTTCCACTTTCTGCCACCAGGTGAAATTATGGCGTTGTAAACAGTCACAATGTGAAATGTTTCCCGTTTTGAAATCAGTATGTTTTTTGTCACTTGGCGTCACATGTTGATTTCTCTTGTGAAGTGACTGTTGGTGTAAAGCGTTAGGTAGGCTGAAGTTTCCCGTACGAAACACCATGGCTATTGAGAAGAAAGACCGTGATAAAGTTTTATCAGAGTGGCAATAACGGCAGCGCTCCGTCGCTGGAATATCGCCGTCCAAACCAGCTCCGAAGCGGTGGGATAAAGAATATGAGCAATAAATCTGATGAAACAGGTAAATTAGATGGTGTAGCACGAAGGGGAAGGCGGCCCATCCGAATGACAGTTGCTGATGTAGTTTCTGCAGCTGTATTCCATTGTGCAGCAAGTGCCTCAAATTCTGCAGACAGCGTTCGGGAATGGTCACGAGAATTGCCTCTCCCCCGGTTAACAGATCAAACGTTTTAGCGACGCATTTTACACTGGTATCCCTACAAGATTCAGAATGGGCACCAAGTGAAGCTCCATGATGAGTTACAATGTCGTGACTCTACCCTTCGTTTCTCAGCACGCGTGGGAAGACATGAATTGTGGCCGGGGAATATTCTTTAGAGGGGCGAGGCACACCGTCCATTGCACGGTGTCACGAATGCACAAAACTGTCGCAAGTAGGGTTCAACTCAATCAGGAGGTGTTCAGGAACATCCACTACACTCAGCTTACGTAACTGTGTGGTATGGTTTCGCAAGCATCTTCGTTATCGGTCCGTTTTTCTTCCAGATGACACGTCGCGGGCCTGTCAAGGGTACAGTGACACCTGTATGTTACAAGGACCTCCTTGTGAACCACGTCATTCCAAGTTTGGAAGAACTCAACTGAGTCCACACCACTATTGCATACAAAATTGGGCTACAACACATATAGCATGCCAGGTGAAACAGCAACTTCGAGAAACCTTCGTTAACGACCGCATTATCTTTTAAACTATTCCAAGATGTGTGGTTTTGCAGATATCCGACTTAAATCCATGTGACTTCTAGATTTGGGGATATCTGAAACATTGTGTTTGTCAGGGACGTATCTGGACTCTTCCTCTTCTGAAAGGCAGCGTACGATGACATATCGGATATGCTACGACCAACTGTCGAACGTGCCGTGTTACTAATGGAACCTGTTGCTGACGCGGGAGACGGTACTGAACACACGTGGTAACTTGTGACCATATACTAAAAAACGTGCTAGAACCATCATTGCCATGTGTTTCACCGTTCCTCTCCTTTTCCTGCACCCACACCACATTCTGACTGTTTACAACGTCGTATTTTAACCTGGTAGCCGAAAGTGAAACCATTATTTTTTCAGCATACAAAATGGTTCAAATGGCTCTGAGCACTATGGGACTTAACAGCTGAGGTCATCATCAGTCCCCTAGAACTTAGAACTACTTAAACCTAACTAACCTAAGGACGTCACACACATCCATGCCCAAGGCAGGATTCGAACCTGCGACCGTAGCGGTCGCGCGGTTCCAGACTGAAGCCCCTAGAACCACTAGGTCACTCTGTTTCAGCATACTTCGCGTCGGCACCGATTAATGAATATACCAACGATGTTTCAGCTCCTGTGGTTAAGACTGAGGTGACAAAAGTGGATAGCGATACGCACATATACAGATGGCGGTAGCATACAGCATATTGGTGGAGCTGTCATTTGCACTCCGGTAATCTATGTGACAAGGTTTCCGGCGTGATTATGGCCGCGCCACGGAAATTAACAGACTTTGAACGCGAAATGGTAGTTGGAGGTAGACGCAAAGGACATTACGTACCGGAAATCGTTAGGGAATTCAATACTCCAAGAATCACAGCGTCAAGAGTGCGCCGAGAATATGACATTTCATACGTTACCTCTCAGTGGCCTCGCAGTGGCTGACGGCCTTCACTTAACGACCGAGAGCAGCGGCATTCGCGTGCAGCTGTCAGTGCTAACGGACCATCAACACTGCGTGAAACAACCGCAGAAAATCTTGTGCAACGTACTACTAACGTATCCGCTAGGACAGTGAGGCAAAATTTGTTGATAATGGGCTACGGCAGCAGACGACAACGCGAGTGCCTTTGCCTGTAGCGCCTCTAGCGGCCTCGTGGCCATATCAGTTGGGCCCTATACGTCTTAAAAATGGTGGTTTTATAGCAAGGGAGCTGAAACGTTATAAGTTACAGTAATGTTTCGCGACAGGAGGATTCTGTTTTGTCGATTTTTCCAGTGGTCGAGACTGGGTAAGAGGCACCGCTACACGTTCAGTAAACATTCCAGACGCAACATGTAGATCATTCCTTTTGCAAGAAGACGAGTCACTGTGAGAAGCGTGCGAGCGAGGATCCGTCAGTGGGTGCCGCCGTGCCGGCAGGATAGGACGAGGCGTAGGCGGGCAGAGCGCTCGATCCCGCGTCAGCGGCCCCTGATGGGCGCGGCCCGTGGTAAGTAGCCGAGCTGTGGCGGGGGTGCAGACACCGCCGCCCGAAATCCGTAAACCGGGCTCCAATCTGCGCGCCGCCCGACTCACGTCCTGGGAAATCAGAAGGCGCGCACCTACCCACCCCGACCTCACGTCTCGCGCCGTTATGTCGCCGCCAAGAGGGATACGGCGACAGCTCGCGCCGGGGGTGGAGGTGCGTGTGGGCACAGTGGCGGAGTGAGGTCACGCAGCTGTGTGGTCTGGATAAGGAGGGAGTCAGGCGGAGTGTGCTGGCTGGCTGGAAGGAAGGAAGGAAGGAAGGAAGCGCTTTGAATATGAATGCGTGTTTATAGGAAGCGGCGAGACGAGCCGACCGCGCGCAGCCGCGCCAGATCTGGAAAACATTAAACAGGAGCGGCGAATCCGCATTACCATCACAACAAAGGTAAAGGCATCTGAATATGCATTCGTAGTGGAGCTGAGCCGCGGCGAGGCGGCCGCCACGCCGCCATAGCGCGCCTGCCTTGTGGCGCTCAGCCACTGCCCCCGGCCCGGTAAACCACCGAATTTGCATGTTATTGTTGTCGATTATGCGAAACGGAAATGCATATTCATGGGCCCGGCGGCCCGGCCGGCGGGAGCGAGAGGCTCGTTTTGTGAGGCCCAAGTCACTTCGTCAAAAAAGAGTGTCACCCCTTTAATTTGTTAATACATTACGCAGTGGGCGTGGCGGGTGCGCCCGTCCCTCTTGCGCACGCACGCGCACACACACACACACACACACACACACACACACACACAAACGCGCTTGTACGTATACGCCCCGCACGCGCAGGCATACACTCACGCATACGAGCACCATTGCACGCACGCACACAAATTGATGAAACTTAATCACGCCACAGGGTGGGGAAAATAACTTTTGGAAACATCACAAGCAAAGACTCGCATACAAAATATCGTGGTGTAGCTCCGCAATTTCTCTTCCCTGGCGTTGGTTCAGATTCAGGTGATCTATACGGGACATGCATTCACTCAAACGGGATTTTTTTTTGTTTTGTTTTTGTAAAAGGTATGGGGGAAGAATTTATTAGGAGGAGGAGGAGGGACATTCTGGCTAGTTTGCTTTTCTCTCATCTGCCGATCTCTTCATCTTACAGGAGCATTTACGTCCAACTTCTAGAATCACTTGTTGTTTGTATTCCAGACACTGTCCTGACCAACAAGTTTCTAATTCCCTGACGACGACGATGTCATTAGGGAGAAAAGATAATCGGTAAAGGGAATCAGGAGTGCCTCTCAAAAGGAACCTCCTAAGCACTCGCCTAGTGTAATTTAGGGAAATCTCGGAAAATCTTTGTCTGGATGACGAGACGGAATTTTAAACAACCTCTCCTGTGCGAATCCAATATCTTACAGCTGTGTACGAGGCATCTAGTATTCCACTTTTCACTCAGAGTTCATTACTAAATACGATTACATTAGAGTTTTTTGCGCCGATAAAAGCATTTTTCCTCTGGTTCCCGCCTTTTCCCTGCTACAGCAGTGCATGTCACTCATGTTAAAAGAGCTATGTAACCCAGTAAAATTCTCATAGTTTATTTATGTGAAATTGAAACAACGCAAAACTGTATAACTTTACATTTCATACCGAATGTTATGTGCACAAAAATTTTTCATAATCTTCAGTACCCTTCTGATGGTAATGGAGACACTATACAGAATAATACTCCGTGTTACGTCACGTTATAAACAAAGCTTTCGTCTCACAACTGATTTTAGGTGCGTATTTTACGCGTATAAGTACGGTAAATTTGAACCTCTTTATGTCGGAAACGTACACACATATAAAAAAAATTCAAAGTTGTTCGAGATCGGGATCTTAGAACTGTATCGTAAAGTTTCAGTCATTTGCTGTGCACAGCCGTCTCGGTATCCGCGGCGCGGCTTTCGTACTCAAAACCAGGTTTTTTCGGGTTTTCTCAGGATCTGCCCATGAACTAAATCGTGCTTTCATAAACCCCTTAAGGAGCACGTTAGACCACATCTATTGCATAAAGAACCACCCGATCTGCTCCATTTGCTAAACCGGAGGACATCTGCAATATTCAAACTTTGACCCTGCATTGTAGGATAGTTACAATAAGATGATCCTTCTGTTGAATATAGAAATGGTCCCTTACCCAAGGGCTATCCTGAACACTTGACCCTACCTGTAGAACTAGTAGAACCAGAGATATGAGCCCGGAAAAAAAGCGTTTTATGCGCGGCGCTTTGAAGTTTGTTAGGTAGCACGTGCAGTCGCATGCGTACCGATGTTAAGTGGTCATTGATGGTAACATCTTCTGTGTCGACAGAACGCCTCATATTCTTCTTCAGACTTTTCCACTGCCCGACGGCTCGACCGCTCTATTGGGATCTTCTTCACGACACCACTGGTGCTCTTGGATGGCTGAACACTGTGGAAAGATGGTGTCACGTCCGCGACTACAGTATTCGCGTCCTCTTGGTAACCCGTCATCGCGGAAGTTAACGCAGTCACGGCGAGCTCGAAACGTAATCAACAACGCAGTAACAACCGAGGCGTCACAACAACAATAATGCTTTTGATTCCCTCCCTCTTTCAGTGTGTCCTTACGGTTTTCCGTACGTTCTAGCAAGTGTCAAGCCACAACAGGCGTACTCAAAAGAAGACACTTTCCCGTTACGGCATCTGGGAGTATAGGCTTAATATACAATATTCTCGTGCATTTCTAGTAATGACTGCACACAGGTCTACAAAGCATTTACGACGACAATGAGAGCACTTAATTGACATTTTTTCTGATTATTTTGTTGTTAACGAGCAGGAATTCCGAAAATCTTTCTCACTTCCTTTTTATATTTGTGATTTCCTATATACCATGGCAACATAATTTGTACATCAATTAAAAAATTCTTGTTTGAAGGTCTAAATTTAAACATTACAGGAATTTAAAAGCAGATTGTTAAACTGGAACGGTAGCATTCATATCCACATTAATAATAAAAGAAGATATAGTTAGCATATAATAATGAAATATGCTTAGCATTTCGGTGTAAAGAATATTTCCTAAAGACATTGAGTGGATACCTAACAATCTTTAGAGATTCAATACCTTTGGGACAATTCCTGGCAACTTTATTTTTTTCGGCATTGTGTTCTCAGTCCCACCGAAACAGTCATAGCAAAAATGAAATCTTAGAAACTGTCCGCTTCTTCGAAAAATTTCTACGGTCGCCGTATATCATATCTCTACGACTCTACGAGTAGCGACACAGCGCAATCCGTTTCGTTTCTTGGTTGGAATATAGCGTTTTTCTGCTTTTTGTTTTTGTTCTTTTTCATCCGTCTTACAGTCGATTAGGCACTCACTTGAGCAAAATGTGTTTTTCTACCGAGTCATTTTCACTTGCCACGAAAGAAAAGATTACTTTAGTCATACAAGTGGTTGCAGAATGAGGAACGAGTTCGCATTTTATAACTATTCGCAGAACAAATAAAAAGTAAATCAAATAATTAACTAAATTATTCCTGCTAAAACTCAGCAAATTCCATATCCACGGTACACCAAATGAATGTTGCCCAGAATATATTTAAATGACTGACATGGAATTCACCCTTGTTAATGAACAGGAGAACTACCCATTACAGAAAACGCTGGAAGTAAGCAGAGTACGCCTCTCCAGCAATCTCCTGATCACCTCAATACGCTGACCTCTCCCCCTGTGAGTAGTTTCACAAATGTTGCATTTGTGGACGGCAAATTTCACCGTTTTTCATGTAATTACTCTCCGTCGGAGGTTGGAGCCTTCCCTCGGGAATGTGTGTGTGTGTGTGGGTGTGTGTGTGTGCGTGTGTCTGTGTTTTGTTCTTAGCATAAGTTAGATTAAATAGCGTTTAAGCCTGTGGTCTAGGGGTAGCGTCTTTGATTCATAATCAAAACGTCTTCGATCTCCGCCACTGCCTAAATTTTGATAAATAATCAGCATTGGCGGCCGAAGACTTCCGGCATAAGAAGTCAGCCTCATTCTGCCAACGGCCTTGTCAAAGAGGGCGGAGGAGCGGATAGAGGTTCAGGGCACTCTCTTGTCCTAGGGGTGGGAAATTGCTCCTGAAGGCGGAAGAATCAGCAATGATCAACGACATGAGGATGCAGAAGGCAATGGAAACCACTGCATTAAAGACACGGAACGTGTATCCACAGGACATGTGGCCTGTAGTTGAAGAAGTGTCACGATGATCTCTCCATTGGCAAAAGATTCCGGAATAGTCCCCCATTCGGACCTCCGGGAGGGGACTGCCAAGGGGGAGGTTACCATGAGAAAATGATTGAATAATCAACGAAAGGATAATGTTCTACGAGTCGGGGCGTGGAATGTCAGAAGCTTGAACGTGGTAGGGAAACTAGAAAATCTGAAAAGGGAAATGCAAAGGCTCAATCTAGATATAGTATGGGTCAGTGAAGTGACGTGGAAGGAAGGCAAGGATTTCTGGTCAGATGAGTATCGGGTGATATCAACAGCAGCAGAAAATGGTATAACAGGTGTAGGATTCGTTGTGAATAGGAAGGTAGGGCGGAGGGTGTGTTACTGTTAATAGTTCAGTGACCGGGTTGTTCTAATCAGAATCGACAGCAGACCAACAACGTCAACGATAGTTCAGGTATACATGGCGACGTCGCAAGCTGAAGATGAACAGATAGAGAAAGTGTATGAGGATATTGAAAGGGTAATGCAGTATGTAAAGGGGGACGAAAATCTAGTAGTCATAAGTGACTGGAATGCAGTTGTAGGGGAAGGAGTAGAAGAAAAGGTTACAGGAGAATATGGGCTTGGGACAAGGAATGAAAGAGGAGAAAGACTAGTTGAGTTCTGTAACAAGTTTGAGCTAGTAATAGCGAATACCCTATTCAAGAATCACAAGAGGAGGAGGTATACTTGGAAAAGGCCGGGAGATACGGGAAGATTTCAATTAGATTACATCATGGTCAGACAGAGATTCCGAAATCAGATACTGGATTGTTAGGCGTACCCAGGAGCAGATATAGACTCAGATCACAATATAGTAGTGATGAAGAGTAGGCTGAAGTTCAAGACATTAGTCAAGAAGAATCAATACGCTAAGAAGTGGGATACGAAAGTTCTAAGGAATGACGAGATACGTTTGAAGTTCTCTAACGCTATAGATACAGCAACAAGGAATAGTGCAGTAGGCAACACAGTTGAAGAGGAATGGACGTCTCTAAAAAGGGCCGTCACAGAAGTTGGGAAGGAAAACATAGGTACAAAGAAGGCAGCTGCGAAGAAACCATGGGTAACAGAAGAAATACTTCAGTTGATTGATGAAAGGAGGAAGTACAAACATGTTCCGGGGAAATCAGGAATACAGAAATACAAGTCGCTGAGGAATGAAATAAATAGGAAGTGCAGGGAAGCTAAGACGAAATGGCTACAGGAAAAATGTGAAGACATCGAAAAAGATATGACTGTCGGAAGGACAGACTCAGCATACAGGAAAGTCAAAACAACCTTTGGTGGCATTAAAAGCAACGGTGGTAACATTAAGAGTGCAACGGGAATTCCACTGTTAAATGCAGAGGAGAGAGCAGATAGGTGGAAAGAATACATTGAAAGCCTCTATGAGGGTGAAGATTTGTCTGATGTGATAGAAGAAGAAACAGGAGTCGATTTAGAAGAGATAGGGGATCCAGTATTAGAATCGGAATTTAAAAGAGCTTTGGAGGACTTACGGTCAAATAAGGCAGAAGGGATAGATAACATTCCATCAGAATTTCTAGAATCATTAGGGGAAGTGGCAACAAAACGGCTATTCACGTTGGTGTGTAGAATATATGAGTCTGGCGACATACCATCTGACTTTCGGAAAAGCATCATCCACACAATTCCGAAGACGGCAAGAGCTGACAAGTGCGAGAATTATCGCACAATCAGCTTAACAGCTCATGCATCGAAGCTGCTTACAATAATAATATAGAGAAGAATGGAAAAGAAAATTGAGAATGCGCTAGGTGACGATCAGTTTGGCTTTAGGAAAAGTAAAGGCACGAGAGAGGCAATTCTGACGTTACGGCTAATAATGGAAGCAAGGCTAAAGAAAAATCAAGACACGTTCATAGGATTTGTCGACCTGGAAAAAGCGTTCGACAATATAAAATGGTGCAAGCTCTTCAAGATTCTGAGAAAAGTAGGGGTAAGCTATAGGGAGAGACGGGTCATATACAATATGTACAACAACCAAGAGGGGATAATAAGAGTGGACGATCAAGAACGAAGTGCTCGTATTAAGAAGGGAGTAAGACAAGGCTGTAGCCTTTCGCCCCTACTCTTCGATCTGTACATCGAGAGAGCAATGATGGAAATAAAAGAAAGGTTCAGGAGTGGAATTAAAATACAAGGTGAAAGGATATCAATGATACGATTCGCTGATGACATTGCTATCCTGAGTGAAAGTGAAGAAGAATTAAATGATCTGCTGAACGGAATGAACAGTCTAATGAGTACACAGTATGGTTTGAGAGTAAATCGGAGAAAGACGAAGGTAATGAGAAGTAGTAGAAATGAGAACAGCGAGAAACTTAACATCAGGATTGATGGTCACGAAGTCACTGAAGTTAAGGAATTCTGCTACCTAGGCAGTAAAATAACCTATGACGGACGGAGCAAGGAGGACATCAAAAGCAGACTCGCTATGGCATAAAAGGCATTTCTGGCCAAGAGAAGTCTACTAACATCAAATACCGGCCTTAATTTGAGGAAGAAATTTCTGAGGATGTACGTCTGGAGTACAGCATTGTATGGTAGTGAAACATGGACTGTGGGAAAACCGGAACAGAAGAAAATCGAAGCATTTGAGATGTGGTGCTATAGACGAATGTTGAAAATTAGGTGGACTGATAAGGTAAGGAATGAGGAGTTTCTACGCAGAATCGGAGAGGAAAGGAATATGTGGAAAACACTGATAAGGAGAAGGAACAGGATGATAGGACATCTGCTAAGACATGAGGGAATGCCTTCCTTGGTACTAGAGGGAGCTGTAGAGGGCAAAAACTGTAGAGGAAGACAGAGATTGGAATACGTCAAGCAAATAATTGAGGACGTAGGTTGCAAGTGCTACTCTGAGATGAAAAGGTTAGCACAGGAAAGGAATTCGTGGCGGGCCGCATCAAACCAGTCAGTAGACTGATGACAGAAAAACCTGTGGAACGATGACCTCAGCAGTTTGGTCTTACAGGAACGTACCAAGAATTTAAAAAGTTCAAAGAAACCGAATTCCTATTCCGAGGGACTTTCAATAAATAATGCAGCACCTTCTTTCTGAAAGCATGTTAGCTTTATTCGGGATTCCAAAAATCACATTATTTTCCATTACTTTGGCTACAAAACCCTATTTCTCAACATAATCTACGTTATATGTGATGGCCGTACGCCACCTTACTAGAAGGGCCTATATTCTCCCATGGCACCACTCTATTGGTCGACATCAGAGCCAACGTCTTGCTAGATCAATAACCTCCCCACCATCCGCTTACTGCTTCTCGCAAAATGCATTCTTCATTGAGCCAAACAGATAGAAGTCCAAAGTTGAGATATCCGGGCTGTATGGTGGATGATGGAGAACAGTCCAATGAAGTTTTGTGAGCTCCTCTCGGGTGCGCAGACGTGTGTGAAAATGGTTCAAATGGCTCTGAGCACTATGGAGCTTAACATCTGAGGTCAATAGTCCCCTAGACTTAGAACTACTTAAAACCTATCTTACCTAAGGACATCACACACATCCATGCCCGAAGCAGGATTCGAACCTGCAACCGTAGCAGTCGCGCGGTTCCGGACTGAAGCGCCTAGAACAGCTCGGCCATAACGGCCGGCTACTTGTTGGGGGCGTTGCGTTGTGATGGAAAAGGAGACGTTCGTTTGAATTTTTTGTGGTTACACGCACACTAAAGTCGTTTTCTTTTCAATTTCCGAAGGGTAGCACAGTACACTACACAGTTGAGGGGCGACATCAGATACGATAATCCTTTCAGAGTTCCAAAAGTGTCGCCATGACTTTAACGGTGGAGGGTACAGCGGTGAACTTTTCCTTAGGAGGAGTGTTGCTATGGCGCCACACCAAGGATGGCCATTTTCTTTCCGGTTCTAAGTAGTGAACAAATGTTTCATCGCCTGTGGTGAAATTCGAAAAAAAAATTGTCACGATCAGCCTCGTAAAGCGCAAGCAATTCCACAGAGTGGGCTCGTCGTTATGCTTTATGGTATCCCGTTGGACGACTAAAATCCCAGCGGGCACACACTCACACACATAAACACAGCTTTGAGTGCCCCAGATGCTGGACTAGTATGTCAGCACTACCATCAACGAAGACGTCCACCTGAGCAACGAGGAGTTGGATTCTCATCCGTCGATCACCTCGAACGGGAGCGTCCACAAGTTCGAACGTTGTAGGAGTCACAGTTGCGTGCGGCCGGCACGGACGCGGGAGATCGGACAGGTTTGTGCGCGAACAGATGCCTCGCCCAACGACTCATCGTGCTTTTGGTCACTGCCAGGTCTCCGTAGACATTGCGCAAGTGCAATGGGATGTTCTGGTGTTGGGCCAAAAGAAACTAAATGACAGCTCTCTGCTCAGAACGCAACTCCTTACAGACGCTATTTTAAAGGCTACATATAGCGCCTACACCTACGGGAACTTCATGAAACTATGGGGACAGAAGCGAAAATATACAAAACATATTCCACATTTTTTCGACCGTCACTGACGGAGAAAAAAAAGTGTTACGTTACTTATTGAACGGCTCTCGTAATCCTTACCTATCAGGCTCTAAATAGCTGCATTTCGCAGCACATCGTTATTTTTTTCTCTAAAACAATTCATGAAAGTAGCCTTCCACTTTACACGCTCAACCTCCTGCCATGAAGATAAGTCTCAGCCGCCATCCAGTGCGTCATTAGTAGTGGAGCGGCGTCGCCGTGCAGACAGAGGCTGGGTGTAACGTTTAGCCTCGCAGCTTGCATGTCCAATAAGCTGACTCTGAGCCCGGGCTTCGCAGATGAGAGTTTCATACCTGTTACTGAGCCGTGTAAGCACATCATCATCCCAGCTGTGAATATGGAACGCTCAGTTTGAGACGAAGGCCGTGAGCCGGTACGCCGCTTCAATATGTCTGCAGAACATACTTGGCAACGATGTCCGTATTCAAACCAAACTAGCTTCATGGTTCTGTAAGCCACAAAATACACTCATTTTGTTTTTATGCTGTCTCCGTGTCAGCCACTTAAATCACCACTACGAATGAATAAAACATACTCTGATAGTAGTCACTTGTATGTTCAAGCAACCATATTTACAGTATTTTACAAAAATGTGAAATGTATTTTACTGATGTTTACTGACGTTTAACGAAATTGTGGCTATGTGGTCAGCATTTACAAGGGAGTTTTACAGAATATTAATGTGATAATTTGACTTTTGATGCGATCAAGATACTGCATGCGACAAATACTAGTAGAAAAAATGGTTGTTTTGAGATTGTTCTCCATCTTCTTTTGACTGTCTGTCAGCGCTAGGGAGCTGGCAAAATAATTTTAAAACTTGATACTTTGCCCCTTTCTATCCCGGAGTGATACCTTCTGGTTTCAAACGGCCCCTGACAAGTATTGCTCGGATTTATAATTCTTGGATAGAATGACAATCACGCCGTACTGACATAGCGGAAGCTTAAAAACAATGAAGGTGAGACATGTCATTAATACGTAAAAGTCTGTATTCAGATACAACGAAGGCATTAATAACGACAAAATCAGGTTCTTATAACCGCATATCCGCAAATCCGTCGCTCACAAGAAGGAAAAATTGTGTGTTCCGGATTCAATATAGATTAAAATCAAGAGAGGTAGGAGAACCGAACTTCTTCTAGATAATGAAATAAAATGTAATTACACAGGTCTAAAAATTTATACATTGAAATTTCTTTTGGTAATCATACTGGGTGATTGTAACGCTTTTTGACACGCTAAGTTCAGAAACGCTAAGGATTTCCATCTAAGATTTTTTCACAAAAAATGATGAAAATACAGAAAAGTAATATACAACGCATACATCCAAAGAAAATTTACTAAAATTACATGATAAAATAAGGCACTCCTATCATTATAATTAATTAACATCTCAATGTCTCATCTTTTCCTCTGAAATTCCCATTGCCTTTTCCTCCGTGAGCTGACTGAGGACACCCCCTCTGTAGCATCCAGCAGCAGGTAGCTATCATGCTAGGATCACATAGATCCTGGTAGTTCCGCACCATATATTATGTTTTGATGGAAACTTCCTCCCTGTTCCTCATTCATAGCACCTAGATTTTCTAGAAAATTGCTCCAGAAAGCCCAGCTTCAAGCTCACTGAAGCATCAAGACCCTGAAGTTATCCAGTATGTTTCTTAGTAATCGTTGTAACCAAGGTGTTGACAACTAATTTTTAAAGGATGCCCAAGATTATCTATCAGGTTTTTTTCTAATTTTACGTCTTAAAGAGTTTCCGAACGTCACGGCCGACGAAAATCCCTTCTTTGTTTTTAGCTACTGATAGCCACAGTAGCGCATTTGCCACACATTTGCAAGTGTCACCATCCTTTGGTAGATCTTTTGTAAAGTGTTTCATTATGCCAATTTTTATATGAAATGGAGGCAGAAGTCTGTTTCCGGTCCACCTTTGAATCGAATAGTACGTCCCCCCCCCCAGCTTTTGGAGCTCTAATTGGCCAGATATTTTAGGTTTTTCACAGATCTGTCAGAAGCGATGAGGAAAATTAATACAACGTCTTGAAGCCGTGACTTTCGCAGAAGCAGGAACCAGTCGATTATCACTCTTTTCTGAATTTTGCATGAAAAACGATATGTAAAACTAACACATGTAGCTCAACAGTACAATATAACCAGATTATGTAAGTAAGTGTACTATAGATTATAAAATATATTATATTTTTGTAATAGGTTATATTGCAGACCTTCACAAAACAATAGTGGAGTTATTATAACGATTGAATATTAACTTTTGCATACCTCACAGAAATTCTAAATTTGTGTCAAACTTGCATGTGATTGGACCAGGTAACCACTTTACCTGAAATCAGCACCCAAAAATACACCAGAAAAACCATTTAGCTTCGAGAAAAAAAAATCCACTGTCAATCAGAGTTATCTGTCTGAATTATTTACATCATACGACCGCAGTTAGACAGGAACTAGATTACGAAAGCAGAAAAAAATTGAGACGATTTGCTTTAAATTTGTACTGATTTTCTTAAAGAGACACTTAAGGTTGGGGAGGTAAATGTCGACTAGATCATGAACATAAAAAGTCACTTCGCAGTCAAAGCGAAACACTTTTTCTGCCAAAGCGGTTAACAGCGTCAGTCAACCATAATCGTTCTGTGTCAGTAACAGCAATAAATTATATGAAAGAATATCTGCACATTTCAGATTTAGCTCTAATCGTATCGCAACTGAAGCGTTACTTGAATATAAGTGTACACTAATGCTGGAAAGGAGGCGGTTCTCTCTCAGTAAAAACGCATCAGTTTCAGCCAAAGATGAAGTAACAAACTAAGTAAAAATGCTTGTTATTTGCTTACGTCCTAGGGGTATCTAACATACGTCTGAAAATTTCTTTCAAAAAGTTTTACTGTATTACCGTATATGTCTTTACCAAATAAAAAGAAATATAGCCACCAATTGATTTTTTTGCAGTTAAGTCTCCAGCTTCTAGAGGGTACTACTTATGTTGTTGTTGACGAAAGTGAAATGAGGGAAAGTGTGATAATAGTGTCTGCGCACAGCATAGGAATGTTGTGGGTGGCATGACCAACAGCATCAGGCATCCTAACAGAGGAGAGGTTTAAGGGGGGAAACCACATTAGGAGGTTAACAAAATCCGATTTCTTTTTTACTGCATACATTGTTAGCTTAACTATCCAAGAATACGCTGTCAAAATTTCAAAGCGAAATTCGCATTCGTTTAGATTTTATGAGCATAGAACCGAGTACACATCCGTGACAAAGCAATTATGGTGACATACTATCATATGATTTCCACGGATGAAAATCCTCGACACGAGTATTGGCCAGAGCAGGAAGACAGCTGGTGCGAGTGGCAGAAACGAACAGCCCTTGGAGTGGAACATGAAACACACCTTACTCCATTGCACCCCGAGGTACAGAACGAAATTCATCCAATATTTGGAGATTTATCAAGGGATACATTACTGGAAAGATGTTTAGTTGGCCATATACAAAATGTGAATGAAAGTTTGAATTCCACTATTTGGCGGTTAGCTCCTAAAGACTTGCACTCCAGACTAAAAGTCGTTGAATTGACATCGTATTTAGCAACGGGCTTATTGCATGAATGAAATTCATGCCTTTGATGGTCATCAACGAGGCAGGAATTGTACTAGGCACGCAAAGCTTCAATTCTGCCGAACAAATGGATAATTAGCGCGTGAGCCGGCAGAATCGACGTAGTTCATTGGAATCGAAGGACGGTCGTAAAGCTCAGAAAGCACTGCTGCAAGCGCAAAACGAAGCCTATAAGGAAGAAGAAAGATTACTGTATGGTGCTGGTATCCCAGATTAATAGGTAAACATTTTACTTTATGGTTAACTTTTTTGAATTTCTAGTTGCCGAGAATATATTTTTCAAACGCGTTTATCTCGATGTGACATTTTTTTTCGCATTCCAGTCTAACTATAAAAGGATAGAACCAATCATTATGAAAATTGATAGTATGATTCTTTATAAAATTACGAATTATACGAACGAACTTGTGAGATGGTATCGTGATTTTAAGGGCATTTTTCTTCGCATAATTAGAGAAGAAATCGTGAAAATCGAAGTAAATTGTTCCAACGCCTGCAAAATTTTTAATTTTCATTATTTTCACCAGCATTCAGATTCAGATTCTTAGAAAATAAGTTATTAATGTAAAATCAAAACCTTTTTGATTTCAGATTAAAATCGGAATGGCAACACTGCACGCAATTGGAGAACTATACCCACAACTTCAGCGGACATCACAGCTTAACTTTGTTATTTTTGGCTGAAACTATTCAAAACAATTTACAAAAACTATTCTAAAGATAAATGAAATGATGTCAAGCTTTGATTAAATTCTAATTAATTCTTCCCGCATAAAAAGTCTAAAAAAATCAGTGTCAAACAGCCTCCTAATGTGGTTTCCCCCCTTAAAGCAGATCTTGTCTGGTGATGAGATAGTGTTTGGCACCAAAATTCATCAACACTTAGACCAAAATTCTACTGACGAAATTTCGTTTTAAGGTCACACTTCGGACCACCAACTTCTAAGGCTATGGCCATAGATCAGGTGAGTAACACCAACCACGACGGTGGGTCTCTTTCGTGGTGATGGCTGGCGTCATTGTGACTAGATTGCCGTTTATGTTATTCAGGAACAGGGCATAAATAGCACTCATGTTATGTTGCACTTTTTAAGATGATTTTGAACACATTTAAGGCACTGCTGGGTCTTTGACAACAATAAATTACATGCCTGTGGGTAACAGTATACTAATGGTATTGGTTCTCGATGAGGGCACAGTGGTTTAACGATTACCTGCGCACCTGTCCTAGTACAAGGATTAATGCGAACGCAGCGATGTAACGGTGTGGTGACTCGGTCGAAAATGGGGGAACAAGATGGAGGGAACGAGAGGAAGAGCCAGGCCGCAGCGGGCGGCGATGCCATTTCCTGCGTTTAATTGCTGGAAAAACCCATTTGAGCTAAGATTGAACGCAAGAACGAGCAATCGAATTGATTGAGCCACGAGAAATTACGGAGGACAGTGGGCGGTCGCTGGGCGGGGGCCAGACCTCCCAAGACCGGAAGTCCGGCTGTCGTCTGTGGCGACCGGTCAGCTGCAGCTGCCTCACCGCTGCCAGCGACCTCTGCTGGCCTTCCTGCACGGTGGGAGGCGGCAGTCTGGCCGTTCACAACTGATGGCGCGGCGTGGCGGCCGCTGTAATGGTACGTAGATTGTGGCGTTGTTCATGGGTGGAGGAATGTTGCAAACTAAATAGTCGAACCTCCGTCTCGATAGCAGCGCGGTCAGTCAGCGCAGCGGATTGCTAACCGAAGGCACACGGGTTTCATTCCCAGCCGGATCCGAAATTTTCTCCATTCGGGGACAGGGTGTTCTCTTTACATTCGTATCGTGACAAACTACAGGAAAGTCGCCTCAAACACACTGTCGTATCGTCTTTCCACTACTGAGGGGGTTGTATGTTTATGAACCGAAATCTAATAAATTGAAACTCAAAAAAATGTCAAAGTTTAACGTCCGTCGATATCGAGGTTATTAGAGTATTTTCTAAAATCAGACTGGCGCCGTGTTAAAGCAATCGTCTGGTGCAGTTAGAGAAAACGAAGACCAGGATAGCCGGTAGCCGTACAAGGATTTTAACACACCACTCTCCCTGACGACGAAGCCACTCCAGTCACTATGCCGCTGTAGCCAGTGCGCAATGTCTCATTACCTGACACGTAACATCTCAATGACGAGGAACCTTAATTATCTAGGTGCAAACGACGGTGCAATTTGCTGCATATAGAGCACTATGCATTGGTAGCAATTATTTTGGCATTCGTTAACAACGACTTATTGGACTTCAAATCTCCTCATCGTCGTCTGCTCGCATAAGGGCAATATCATTCGTAATCTGTAAGAAGCAAATGCATGGATCCATTAGAGATGAAGAAACGGATTCCGTTACACCCATCTTGAAGAATCTTTGCCAGCATAAGCGTAAAGTTTCTGTGAACCGGAAACCCTTATACCAGGGTCAACTGTTTTGACGGACCAACTCTAATACACCTTACAGTTTCATCTTACAACAAAGGCGTTCACGACTTACCGCTGCGTTTTCCGGCCTGTATGGTCGTGGTCCAAGAAAGTTTACCCTTCTTGCTTTTTGTCTTGAGCTGCGCTGGACATCTTCAGAGCTGCTTCTGGTTCTCCTCAACATTGGTTTGATCTGGTACAATGACTTTCACAATGTAATTATGCTACCGTCGTGATGTGTCTATCGAACTACAGCTTGATGCGCACTGTTTCCACCACTTTTAAGTAGCCGCTAAGACAAAGCTTGACCCCTTTGTATGAAAAGCACACCTCAAATCCTTGGAATATGCATTGTTTACACGCTTTCGTCGGCAAAGTTCTGTTAGTGTTCCGTGTTTTACTCTTATATTACGTATAAAAGTCCTCTAGGATAGTCCAGCCCATTAAAACATCCGCTTACGGGGCAATGGGAGGCACGTCAGGCGTGGATCGAATCGGCCTCAAGAATTAACGACTTAGACCTGGGTGCCAGACAGCCTGGATGTAGTTATCCTCATTCACATACGTAAATACCAAATTGGTTTCCACATCCCGCCTCAGATACACGATGTGCAGTCACTTTGAAAGCCTGTGTCACATTTGAACATGCAATTACACGAGACGCAGATAGTAGGGGCAAAGGAATTCCTTCCCTGGGAAGGGGGGGGGGGGGCGGGGAGGAGCCACCAGCAGCTTCAAAATACCTTTGAAGTGGCAATCTCGTCGCAATAATAGTATATATCAGGGCAAGCTTGGTTCTCCGTGAAATTGGAGAAGAACTACACCAGTCGCGACCAGGCGCTTACCGTATAAAGGGCACCGGACAAGACGATTACGTCTAAAACTGTGTACTTATCTGATGGAGATCGTTCGGATGGAAATTAATACACCAATCTTCTGTAGGAATCAACACTAACACTCAGAAAATACGGGAGAACTTGCAACTTACGAATATAACGTTGTGTTTGATGGTTTCTCGAAAAGCTCCCTTAGAACGCACGAACATAATCCTGAGTGGCCACATACAGTATATTGCAAGCAAAAGTAACAACGGTGTTCCTCCAAGTGAGGGTGACGGGTGAGTTCACATTATGAACACGCATAAAAGATACGTCAACAATAGCGGGGCAGCATATGACTGTTTCCTGATAACTTGAAATTTTTAGATTACTCATATCTAATATCAACTATATGGACACATGCAAAATAAAGCCCATATGGGGACAATAACCCCTCCGGCGACACCTTCCCAAAATCTCTTACATCGATTAAATACCTAAAGAAAGAAAAACTCCTGAAATCAACTGTTGATTCAGAAAACAGACTAGTCGAACAATTCGAAAACTTGCACTTATGCAAATAAATACTAAGAAATCCCCTGCTATTTGTTCTAGAGAACTATGTTAGCCACTGAGAACTATTGTGGTTAATGAATTCTCATCCAGTCGACCTGATGGAAGAAAGGGATTCAGAAATGTACCGTTAAGCTTGTAAGCGGCATATCTGGTTAAGATAAATGTATTTTCCGATATTCTTAGTTTTCTTAAAAGTGGTAGTTAGAAGAAAGAAGACATTCTTGTCACTAAACGCTTCTATGCAAGTTGAGAGAACCAATATTGCAAGCTGACTTTATTACATTTCCACAATCCTGCATCGTAAATTTCACGATACTATCGTAAAAATTTAGTAGGAGCCATGCAAATGTATGGAAGCACACATTCTTCTTCGTCATGTAGCTGGTCCCGGCGGAGGTTCGAATCCTCCCTCGGGCATGGGTGTGTGTGTTTGTCCTTGGGATAATTTAGGTTAAGTAGTGTGTAAGCTTAGGGACTGATGACCTTACCAGTTTAGTCCCATAAAATTTCACACACTTTTTGTTTCGTCATATAGCAAATGGAAACCATACGGTACCATGAGGGATACATACGTACAAATAGTACGTAAACTGCCGCCAAACATGTGACAAAAGAAAGATCTAATCTCCATCAGAACTGGATCTAGAATCTAGGATGATGATAGAAATAACTGACGTGAAAGTAACTGATAGGTGGTAGGAAAGTGGAAAGGAAAGAGAGAGAGAGACAGAGGGAGGAACGAGAATTGAAACGAATTAAGATCAAACCAATACATCCAAACGATTCAAACTGATAAGATGCTTCGACGTAAAACGTTAAGAAGTCTGCTCTAAATATCCTTTGCTCACTGTTTGCCTTAAGTTGTGTATAGCACAGTACGTTAAAAGTAGTAGTTTAAGTGCTCTTGACATTGACAACCGGTACCACTAGTATAGAAAATCATAAGAATTGGCATAATCTATAAAGCACTTCTCAATATGTCGTAGATATTGGCTACCAATTTACACGTTTTGTGATCGAGTTCACTAAGCATAACGCCTGCAACCAGATTGTTTCATCAGCTGATACTGTTATTTTAAACTACGCACAATGTACATACACCTTTTGGCATCCAGGAAGCCAGGTCTTGCCAGAGCACATTTAAGTGCGCTATTTATAAGTGATAAGAGGTCAATACGTTAGTCCACCAGTAGAGCAAAATTAAAATGGAAAAATCTTTTACTGAAAATTTATTCAGTTAGTTGGCACCCCACTGACCTATCACAGCGTTTAGGAACACTTCTTTTTTTAGAAATTGAAGTAGCGGAAGGAAGTAAGAAAAAAATTTTAATTTGGCCTAGTTATGGGAATTCCCAAATGCTCATCACAGTCTGAAACAAAGATCTACGCACGAACTAATATTGCAAATTTGTGCACAGTGTCCCCGTTTTTTGTTCTTTGTTCATACCCACAAACGACCATCCATACATTTCACAATTTTCTGTAGCGTAAGTTCACACACATTTGAAAGTCTAAGTTCATTAGAAACGCCAATGTTGCCTGCGTCCTCTTTTTAAGTGAATACCGGTAGGCTCCCATGTTGCTTCTTGATTACGATATTGGTTGCAATTCTCCTGATACATGTAAAGGAAATTCCTTTTGCTCGACGCGGTTCTGCGCATTACACGCGCACTCAAAATAGCAGAATCAAGAAAAGAACGTATACGTGCCATTAATTACATGTATTCGTCACATTCCATAGCTTTCTAGCTTTACATAAAAAAGAACAAAAATCGTCACTGCGTTGTAGTGCAAACTCTAAACATTAACCAAGAAACATTTAGTTTCTTTGGGATGCGTGCATGTCTGTACGTTCAACATTATAGGAATGCATATCAAGAAAATATTCTCATATTCATTATATGGTAACAGTAAGCTTTTGTCAACAGAATAGTACGTAAGATTTCCGAAACAGTGTTTTGCTGCTCTCAGACTCGTTCAGAGATGCAATTTTTGTGAGTTCTGGGTCGTTGCTGGAGACTAAACTTACTCCCCGACCTGGAAAGTTAGTGCCAGTTGGTGGGAGCAGTTGTTCGTAAGAAGGAACAGTAGAACGGGTATAGTTCAAGACAGTTGAAATATCGTCTAGTTATATATGGTAAGACAGAGATTTAGGAACCAGGTTTTAAATTGTAAAACATTTCCAGGGGCAGATGTGGACTCTGACCACAATCTATTGGTTATGAATTGTAGATTAAAACTTAAGAAACTGCAAAGAAGGAGGGAATTTAAGGAGATGGAACCTGGATAAACTGAAAGAACCAGAGGTTGTACAGAGTTTCAGGGAGAGCACAAGGAAACAATTGACAAGAATGGGGGAAAGAAATACAGGAGAAGAAGAATGGGTAGCTTTGAGGGATGAAGTAGTGAAGGTAGCAGAGGATCCAGTAGGTACACAGACGAGAGCTAGTAGAAATCCTTGGGTAACAGAAGAAATACTTAATTTAATTCATGGAAGGAGAAAATACAAAAATGAAGTAAATGAAACAGGCAAAAAGGAGAACAAACGTCTCAAAAATGAGATCGACATGAAGTGCAAAAGGCTAAGCAGGGATGGCTAGAGGACAAATGTAAGGAGGTAGAGGCTTATCTCACTAGGGGTAAGATAGATACTGCCAACAGGAAAATTAAAGAGACCTTTGGAGATACGACAACCACTTGTATGAATATCAAGAGCTCAGATGGAAACCCAGTTCTAAGCAAAGAAGGGAAAGCAGAAAGGTGGAAGCAGTATATAGAGAGTCTATACAAGGGCGATGTACTTGAGGACAATATTATGGAAATGGAAGAGGATGTAGATGAAGATGAAATGGGAGATACAATACTGCGTGAAGAGTTTGACAGAGCACTGAAAGACCTGAGTCGAAACAAGGTCCCCGGAGTAGACAACATTCCATTGGAACTACTACCGGCCTTGGGAGAGCCAGTCCTGACAAAACTCTACCATCTGGTGAGCAAGATGTATGTAACAGGCGAAATACCCTCAGACTTCAAGAAGAATATAATAATTCCACTCCCAAAGAAAGCAGGTATTGACAGATGTGAAAATTACCGAACAATCAGTTTAATAAGCTACAACTGCAAAATACTAACAAGCATTCTTTACAGACGAATGGAAAAATTAGTAGAAGCCGACCTTGGGGAAGGTCAGTTTGGATTCCGTAGAAATACTGGAACACGTGAGGCAATACTGACCTTACGACTTATCTTAGAAGAAAGATTAAGGAAAGGCAAACCTACGCTTCTAGCATTTGTAGACTAAGAGAAAGCTTTTGACAATGTTGACTGGAATACTCTCTTTCAAATTCTAAAATTGGCAGCTGTAAAATACAGGGAGCGAAAGGCTATTTACAATTTGTATAGAAACCAAATGGTAGTTATAAGAGTCAAGGGTCATGAAAGGGAAGCAGTGGTTGGGAAGGGAGTAAGAAAGGGTTGTAGCTTCTCCCCGATGTTATTCAATCTGTATATTGAGCAAACATTAAAGGAAACAAAAGACATTGTAATTCTGTCAGAGACAGCAAAGGACTTGGAAGAGCAGTTGAATGGAATGGACAGTGTCTTGAAAGGAGGATATAACATGAACATCAACAACAGCAAAACGAGGATAATGGAATGTAGTCGAATTAAGTCGGGTGATGCTGAGGGAATTAGATTAGGAAATGAGACACTTAAAGTAGAAAAGGAGTTTTGATATTTGGGGAGCAAAATAACTGATCATGGTCGAAGAAGAGAGGATACAAAATGTAGACTGGCAATGGCAACGAAAGCGTTTCTGAAGAAGAGAAATTTGTTAACATCGAGTATAGATTTAAGTGTCAGGAAGTCATTTCTGAAAGTATTTGTATGGAGTGTAGCCATGTATGGAAGTGAAACATGGACGATAAATAGTTTGGACAAGAAGAGAATAGAAGCCTTCGAAATGTGGTGTTACAGAAGAATGCTGAAGATTAGCTGGGTAGATCATGTAACTAATGAGGAAGTCTTGAGTAGGATTAGGGAGAAGAGAAGTTTGTGGCACAACTTGACCAGAAGAAGGGATCGGTTGGTAGGACATGTTCTGAGGCATCAAGGGATCATCAATTTAGTATTGGAGGGCAGCGTGGAGGGTAAAAATCGTAGAGGGAGACCAAGAGATGAATACACTAAGCAGATTCAGAAGGATGTAGGTTGCAGTAAGTACTGGGAGGTGAAGAAGCTTGCACAAGATGGAGTAGCATGGAGAGCTGCATCAAACCAGTCTCAGGACTGAAGACCACAACAACAACGACAACATATACGCAGGCTGAAGGTGGAAGAATAAAAATATTCTAGTACATCACTGTCTTTCAGAGGTAATTTTGCATTATGGAATACTTAAACTGAATATACCTCAATAGTTACTAAAAGTAGAAAGTGAAGCTAAAGCTATGTTCTTCGTGGGGCACTGGAGAAATGTACATCACACTTCTAATGTCAGAAGTTGCCTGATAATTTTTTTAGATTTTCCCTTCAGATGTAGTGCATAATTTGAGGGGTATTCAGAAGCAAGGGCCGATCAATCGCGAAATCCAAAGCCCAGAGAAAATCATTTTTTTTTTAAATCAATTAGTTCCGCGTTCCAGCCACTTCTCTACACACAATCGTCGTTAAAACTCACACATTTATCATAGTATTGTACCAACTTCCCAATAACCTCATCATACAAGGCAGCTGCCTGTGGTTTCCACTAATGCTCTACACTGGTCTGCAGCTTGTTGTCTGTTCTAAAATGTTGTCTTCATAGCCAGCGGTTCACGTGAGCAGAGAGCAAAATCGGGGGGAGCCCAGGCCAGGCTGTAAGGTGGATGATGAAAAACTTCGCATGGAAGACGCTGCAGAAGCTTCTTCACTGTCTCTGTAGTGAGCGGCCGAGAGTTGTCATGAAGAAGGAAATGTTTCACACGTTATGTGGAGTTGCATGAAATTTCTCGGAAGACACCCATACTTGGGGGGATACAATATTTTCTAGGCACCTTTGCGTGCTCACTGTATGCTCAGAATTGAAAAGAGCGACGTGACGCGATCGAAGGGTACAGCCCAATGCATCTGTGCAAACATGCATCGCCTTTTCACTGTGGTTTCCATTTCGCGACCGAGCAGACATTACTTCCCGAATAGCCCTCGTGTATCAAAAAAAGGCTGTGGAATTTCTAAATGAGTCACTTTATTTTGCAGGCAGTGAAGCAATTCGTAATAACAGAGAACCGCCCGGAGTGGTCTCGTGGTTTGAGGCGCCATGTCACGGAATGCGCGGCCCTTCCAGCCGGAGGTTTGAGTCCTCCCTCGGGCATTGATGTGTGTGTGTTCTTCTTAGCGTAAGTCAGTTAAAGTAGTGTGTAAGTCTAGGGACCGATGACCTCAGCGGTTTGGTTCCTTAGGAATTCACACACATTTTAACATTTGAATTACAGAGAAGCCATGTCTTCCTCTATTCACATCGACTGCAATACACTAATGACAAGCTGTCAACTGATATTTGTTTATTTATTAATATATATAGTGATCCGCCGTCTTCGAAACAATGTTGGGTCGTTTGCTACTAAAAATTAGTAACAAGCTAAAAAGACAGAATCTCCTTTTTCTGCAGTTTGTCTCAGTGCTGTTATTTTTCTTCTCTTTTACATAATTACATTGGTAATTAGAAAAAAAGCACGTGATACATAAAGTAAAAAATTAAGTCCCTTTATTTGGCTATTTCAAGTGAGAGGGCTTCGGTAAACACTCCGAGACTGTCTTATCTGAATTAGCATACTCTGTTCTACGATGGTTGCTACTGCATGCATGTACGTCGTCAGATTAGCTCTACGTGGTTTTTGCGTGAGGTATGACACTATTATTTGTTATTACAATGACTTCCTCCATTTGCCCGCGACATAGGCGGGAGAGGAGCCTCAGAAGGGTGACATGGAGCCCCACCTCTCCGAAAGGCGCTTCTAATCAGCGTTGTGCGTTTGTGTTTTTGTAGCTAAGTCTTACGATACTACATATGTATGTTTAAGTACAATATTATAAAATTCACAAGTCTTACAGTTTCTATCTTACACAGTTTAAATATTCCACAGTTACAGGATGAAAATAATGATCCAAAAAGCTAAAAAAATTATTTGTTTTCTCTGCACAAACAGGAAAATCTGTTGTTTTATTTCTTATTACTAAATTCCATGTCTATATTACTTGTAGTGTTGTTGCAATCGTGTGATCTGCTACTATTCCGTATCTGTATCTGCATCTCGTGATACTGGTGTCTTCATATCATCGTCCGTTTCAATATCAGTGTCTGAATATCTGTTGTCGCATTATCATGTTGTAGTGATTGTGTCTGGTCGTGATCTTGCACATGGCCCTTGCTGCTTGTAAGTCTTGTGGAGAGCTCTTGATATTTCTTCAGTTATTCGGTTAAGCATGCGCCATGTACACTATGTGATCAAAAGTATCCGGACACCCTCAAAAACTTACGTTTGTCATATCACGTGCATGGTGCTGCCACCTACTGCCAGGTAGTCCATATCGGCGACCTTAGTGCTCATCAGATATCGTGAGAAACAAGAATGGAGTCGAACTCACGGACTTCGAATGTGGTCAGGTGATTGGGTGCTATTTGTATCATACGTCTGTACGCGAGATTTCCACACTCTTAAACATCCCTAGGTCCACTGTTTCCGACGTGATAGTGAAGTGGAAGCGTGAAGGGACACGTACAGCACAAAAGCGTACAGGCCGACAGTTGAAGAGGGTGGTCATGGTAATTCCAAACTGCACGAGGATTCACTGCAAATACTATGAGAGATAAGCGAGAGGTGCGACAACTTGGATTTCGTGGCCGAACGGCTGCTCATAAGCCACACATCCCGCCAGAAAATGCCACACGACGTGCAAGGAGCGTAAACATTAGACAGCAGTGGAAAAACGTTGTGTTGAGCGACGAATCACAGTACACAATGTGGCGATCCGATGACATGGTGTGGGTATGGCGAGTTCCCAGTGAACGTCATCTGGCAGCATGTGTAGTGCCAACAGTAAAATTCGTAGGCGGTGGTGTTACGGTGTGGTCGTGACTTTGTGTGGCAGTGTCAGAGCACAGGTCTACATTGACGTTTTAAGCACTTTCTTGCTTTCCACTGTTGAAGAGCAATTCGGGGATAGCGACTGCATCTTTCAACACGATCGAGGACCTGTTCACAATGCACGGCCTGTGGCGGAGTTGATAGACGACAATAACATCCCTGTAATGGACTGGTCTGCAAATAGTCCTGACCTGAATCCTACAGAACACCTTTCGGATGTTTTAGAACGCCGACTTCGTGCTAGTTCTCACCGACCGACAGCGATACCTCTCCTCAGCGCAGGTGCCATTGGGCTGCCATTCTCCAAGTCACTATCCAGCACCTGACTGAACATATGCCTGCGAGAGTGGCAGCTGTCAACAAGGCTAAGGGTAGGTCAACACCATATTGAATTCCAGCATTACCGCTGGAGGACCCCCCGAACTTGAAGCCCTTTTCAGCCAGGTGTCCGGATACTTCTGATTACATAGTGTATCTGGTTCTCCGAATAGTTGCTCAATGTTTTCGAGTTCTTTCAGCGGTTTCACGTGCTTATTTTAGTGTTGTGTGTTCAACTGGTGGCTGCACGACTCTTCGCACGGCAAAAAATTTCATCTTTTTCTCATTCTGCCATACAACATGGACAAGAGAATATTGATATATTTAGCATCTAGAGAATAATATATAAGATGCACGCACATCAAGCAGCTCAAAGAGAATTAAATGCTTTTGCAAGGTTTTCTCACAAACCACAAAACAAATAGCTTCGTTTCAGTCTTTGATAGCTGTAATAAACAAATTCATTTTAACACGCACTACCTTTACCGCGTACCTCCAGTCATGCCGGTTTATCAGATTAAACCGACTCCCGCGGAAAGCTAACAGACGCCGCAACCGCAGGTCCAATCAGCAGCTGAAACCTGTCACCGATCAAACGGCATCATAACGTAGTTTACCGGTCGGCAGACGGCTTTGAGTCCACGTGGTCGGTTCGCGCGGACCGAGACGTTTCTCGCAATCACCGCGCTGTCGACAGGTCTTAATCATCATTTTCGCTCGTGCCGCAGCCGTGGATCTCGCAGGCGGAAATTAGTTCCGCAGTCGGAGGATTGGCCCTGGAGGTAGCGGCGACTCTTCGTGCCTGCCCTGCCGGGCCTTAGCCCAACGCCCCCTCCCTTCCCTTCACCTGGCCACCACAGCGCCCGCCTCATCCGCTTTTTGTCGAGATTGAATGCAGCCGATTTCAGTCTTAAAACCGCAGGCCGGGCCCCCTCGTTGAGAGCGAAAACCGATGTCAGCGGCACGTTCCCTATTACTCGTTAATAGCTTTTTAATTATTGATGCTGTACTTCAGAGCTCGGAATTTAATTCCCCGCAGTAATCTTTGACACGGCTACAGTCATTTCCAGATTACTGAAGCGATTCGAACCACAGAATTAAGCTTAAAAATCCATAAAGCCTTTTTCTGCCGTATATTTCTGGATATTCTTTCCTTTTTTTTCTCATCACACTGTAGGGAATTACGGGCTCACGTCCACTTCGTATTATTTTTTTCACCGTTCCCGGAATTAACACCAATGTCAATTAATACTCCATCGGTTACTGCTGCAAGTTTCGAAATTCCTCTGCTAGTGAAAGTTTGAGAGTACCGCAAAGGCATTCTATAGCAGTGTTCACTGTTTATCGAGTCACGTTGGTAAATGTAAATTCTATGACTACATTTACGTCTACATGACTACTTTGCCGTTCACGCTTTCACACTATTTCGCCACCGTTCTACTCTCGAAAAATGTCTTCGTGCACCTCTGGTTTCTCTTAGTTTATTACAATGATATTTTCTCCCTTTGTAGATAGCCGCCCACAAAATATTTACACACTCACAGGAAAGAGCTGATCGATGAAATTTCATGAGATGATCCCGCCACAACGACAAACGCCTTTGGTTTAATGGCTGCCAGAGCCCAACTCATGGGCCATATCCGTGACACTCATGCCTCTACTTGTCGATAGTAAAAAAACTTAGTTCGCTTCTCCGGACTTTTTCGATGTATTTGATGAGGATACCATACCGCTCACAATACTGTAGCAGAGGACGGGCAAAGCTCGTGTGCAGTCTCTTTCGGGGATATATTGTATCTTCTGTCAAAAAAAACTTAGTCTTTGGTTCGTCTTGCCGACAACATTATCCATGTGAAAATTCTAATTTAAGTTGTTCATAGTTGTTGTGCCTCCGTAGTTAGTTGAATTAACAGCATTTAGATTCGCGTCATTTATCGTGTAATAGAAATTAAACGGATTACTGTTACAACTCATAAGAATGACCTCATACTTTTCGTTACACAGACTAAAGTACCACTTCCTATACACAAATATACAGAATAAATCATTTTCCAATTGTTTTTCTTTTTTGTATTCTTATTACTTTACTAGACGGTAAATTACAGCATCATCTGCAAACGACCCAAGAGAGCTACTCAGATTATCTCCTAAATCATTTATTAGCTTGGTGCGTAAGTCGGTAGCGTTTTCGCTGTTTGTATCGGTATTCCGCTTGCTATAGGTTCATTTATTGATTGTCATTTTTATTTGTAATCTATTGTTGCTATGTGAGTTTACATATTGCCGTTTTGTCATTTTGAGGTCGTGATTGGAGCTCTGGGGGCTAGAAAATGGTCTAATGAAGAAATCGGAACATTTCCGACATATTCTTCTGTTTCAATTCAGTAGAGGGGTGACAGCAACAGGTGAAGCCAGAAACATTTGTGCCGTGTCTGGGGATAACCCCGTGGGGCAGAGGAGGGCATGAAAATCGATTTCTCGATTTAAGGAGGATCGTAATGACATTAGTGACTCTCCGCATTCCTGAAGACGTTTGGAGTTTGATGAAGATCGTTTAAACGAATTAATCCACAATGTTTCACGTCAGTGTACACGAGAACTGCCAAATGCGATGAACAGTGATCATTCCACCATCGTGAAACATTTGCATGTAATGTTGTAGAAATCATCACTGCTTGCTCGTAATCAATTGGCTTGTGAACAACACCGACCATTCCTATCCTGTATCTTTACTGATGACGAAAAATAGTGTTTTTATGTTAACACAAGGAAACGACGACCTGCGCGCATCCACAATAGGTAATGTAATGCATGTAGTGGAGTAGCGACGATGTGGTGTACTAACAATTGCTTCTGCGAGGTCTAACCGTCACTGCTGACATTTACGGTCCACAACTGAGGCGTCTTGCAGACACAAACCAGGAACAACGACCAGGAAGAATGCGTGAAGTGACGCTATTCCACGATAACGCCCGCCCGCACTCTGCTAGACTGAAAAAAGTCACTCTGCACCCACCTTACTCACCTGATCCTACGCCCTCGCATTTTGAACTTCTGCGCTCTCTATCGAACAACCAACAAGGAACTTCCTTTCCGCATGAAAATGCTCGTAGAACATGACTAGAGAATGGACAAGTGGGAGTCGATGAGTATGAGCGACTTACTGCTATGCGGTTGCACATGTGAGCATGTTACGCACAGGGGAGAGAGATGAACTGTGTGTTCAAAGAGCACCAGTATGTCCGATGACAAAATTTTTAAGATTGCTGAGGAAAACAGAGTGAGGAAACTGGTACCCCCACTTTTCAGTCAGACTCCATTAATCGGGACCATATTCGCCTTTTCCGTGCTCCGACGGCAGCAGTTCTCCGCTGGGAATGGATGTATAATACACTCCTGGAAATGGAAAAAAGAACACATTGATACCGGTGTGTCAGACCCACCATACTTGCTCCGGACACTGCGAGAGGGCTGTACAAGCAATGATCACACGCGCGGCACAGCCGACACACCAGGAACCGCGGTGTTGGCCGTCGAATGGCGCTAGCTGCGCAGCATTTGTGCACCGCCGCCGTCAGTGTCAGCCAGTTGGTCGTGGCATACGGAGCTCCATCGCAGTCTTTAACACTGGTAGCATGCCGCGACAGCGTGGACGTGAACCGTATGTGCAGTTGACGGACTTTGAGCGAGGGCGTATAGTGGCCATGCGGGAGGCCGGGTAGACGTACCGCCGAATTGCTCAACACGTGGGGCGTGAGGTCTCCACAGTACATCGATGTTGTCGCCAGTGGTCGGCGGAAGGTGCACGTGCCCGTCGACCTGGGACCGGACCGCAGCGACGCACGGATGCACGCCAAGACCGTAGGATCCTACGCAGTGCCGTAGAGGCCGCACCGCCACTTCCCAGCAAATTAGGGACACTGTTGCTCCTGGGGTATCGGCGAGGACCATTCGCAACCGTCTCCATGAAGCTGGGCTACGGTCCCGCACACCGTTAGGCCGTCTTCCGCTCACACCCCAACATCGTGCCGCCCGCCTCCAGTGGTGTCGCGACAGGCGTGAATGGAGGGACGAATGGAGACGTGTCGTCTTCAGCGATGAGAGTCGCTTCTGCCTTGGTGCCAATGACGGTCGTATGCGTGTTTGGCGCCGTGCAGGTGAGCGCCACAATCAGGACTGCATACGACCGAGGCACACAGGGCCAACACCCGGCATCATGGTGTGGGGAGCGATCTCCTACACTGACAGTACACCTCTGGTGATCGTCGAGGGGACACTGAATAGTGCACGGTACATCCAAACCGTCATCGAACCCATCGATCTACCATTCCTAGACCGGCAAGGGAACTTGCTGTTCCAACAGGACAATGCACGTCCGCATGTATCCCGTGCCACCCAACGTGCTCTAGAAGGTGTAAGTCAACTACCCTGGCCAGCAAGATCTCCGGATCTGTCCCCCATTGAGCATGTTTGGGACTGGATGAAGCGTCGTCTCACGCTGTCTGCACGTCCAGCACGAACGATGGTCCAGCTGAGGCGCCAGGTGGAAATGGCATGGCAAGCCGTTCCACAGGACTACATCCAGCATCTCTACGATCGTCTCCATGGGAGAATAGCAGCCTGCATTGCTGCGAAAGGTGGATATACACTGTACTAGTGCCGACATTGTGCATGCTCTGTTGCCTGTGTCTATGTGCCTGTGGTTCTGTCAGTGTGGTCATGTGATGTATCTGACCCCAGGAATGTGTCAATAAAGTTTCCCCTTCCTGGGACAATGAATTCACGGTGTTCTTATTTCAATTTCCAGGAGTGTATATTCGTAACACTTTTTCATCTTTTGCTCTCCAGAGATATGATTCAGGCAGAGAAATACTCACTAATATGAAACGTTGAGAAGGTGAATAACTAGAAAAACGAGGTCACTTGGGTCCTACAGTCGGTGTATCTACAGTCTTTGAGCTGTGTGTTCGCTAACAGCTTCTCTAAATGCTGAAGCCTTTTTCATGAACAAAATTACAGTGACAGAGATGTGGTTAACTCGGAAATTGCGTTTCTCGTTGCTCCACAGCGTCGCGTAGCAAACTCGTTGCCGCCAGCGCCGGCGGTTCGCGAGCGAGTGACGAGACGGAAGAGCATGTGTCGGCGGGTGCGCGCGGTCACGGAGAGTTGGTGGCTAATCCAGTTTGTGCGGCTGCAGCGACGCGACTAATGAAGCAATCGGGAGGCGAGGGGTGTCCACGTGACGGCCGCCCCGCCGCTGGCTGCGCGCCAGAACACACACGGTCGCGGGGTCGCAAGGTCTGGGTCACGCTGGCGGGTCGCCCGCAGACTCTCAATTGGAGCACTCTGCTCATCTTGAGCACACGGGGGCGCCGATGGAGTCTGTTGTGTGTATATAGGCTTTTTGTGTATGCCATTCCCTCCTGCCCAACTCAAGCTTGTGTAACGAACGGTACAAGCGATTGAAAAAAAAACCACAGGTCATTCCCGATTTTTGGTGGGTTGTCGGCGAGATGAAGACAGTAATCAATTATCTCATTGATCCACACCCACGAATTCCTCTCCTCTGTCAATCTCTTCATCTAAGAGCAGGATCTCCACCCTGTACCCTCATTTATTTGCTCGAAGTATACTAATCTCTGTCTCCCCCCACAATATCTACTCTCTACAGTTCCCCCTAGCACCATGAAAGATGTTCTCTGATTTTCTGTTCCTTCTTCTGGTGAGTACTTCCCAAATGTACCTATTTTCACTGATGCTACGATATACCTCTTCGTTCCTTACCTTGTAAGTCTACCTATTTCCAACTGCCTTCTGCAACAGTACATCTCCAACGTTTCGTTTCTCTTCTCGTCTAATTTTCCCACAGTCCATGATTCAGCACTACACTCTATACGCACATACTCAGAAATTTCTCCGTCAAATTAAGGTTCAAGTGGCTCTGAGCACTACGTGACTTAACATCTGAGATCATCAGTCCCCTAGAACTTAGAACTACTTAAACCTAACTAACCTAAGGACGTCACACACATCCATGCCCGAGGCAGGATTCCAACTTGCGACCGTAGCAGTCGCGTGGTTCCGGACTGAAGCGCCTAGAACCGCCGCCCGCCCTCAAATTAAAACCTGTGTTTGATACTAGTAGACTTTCCTTGGGCATGACTACATTCTTTGCTTGTGTCATTTTGCTTTTTATGTCCTCCTTGCTTTGTTAGTCATGTGTTATTTTGTTTCTAAGGCAGCACAATTCCTTTACTTCGTCTACGTCTTGGTCACCAATTCGAATGTTAAGTTTCTTGTTCATTTCACTTATGTTATTCCTCATTAGTTTCGTCTTTCTTCAGTTTACTCTCAGCCCATAGCGTGTGCTCATTAGAAAGTTCATTCCACTCAATTATGCAGTTCTTCCTCACTTTCACTGAGTATATCAATGTCATCAGCAAATCTTATCATTGATATCCTTTCAACCTGAATCTTAGGTCTCTTTTGAAATTTTCATTTATTCTCTATTCACTTTTGGCTATGCCTCAGCCACGTCAATTAGGTGAAGTATTGGAATGCATCGCTGGTGTATTCCATATTCCTTGCTGCATTATTTGCCAGTTGGATAGCTGTTCCTTCCTCCTGAAATCCCAGTACGCCCCTTGGTCCACACAAACCACGCATCTGTTATAACCCGACGAAACTCGTCATAACTGTGGGTTCTTTGATTGATCTGGGAGGAGGAATATATGAAACATTAGTTCATTTTATTACAAGAATGATAAAAAGATTTACTTAATACAATACGCTGCCGAAGCAGTGTGTCGAATATTTACAACTGTCTTACGACAGTAAAGCATCAGTCGATGCACACAATCACAAGCTCCTATGTTGAAGTACGAGTTCGACATTTACAAACGTACTGTTCGATTTCAGACTAGAATAGCGCTCGGTTCCTAACTAGATAATGTTGACGGCTTCATTGGAGGTCACAAACTGGAGCAGAGCGAGTCCATGCTCGGCTCCATATCTACCTCCGTGCTATGGCGCTGCGATGCTGTGAGAGAGGGCGTGTCTTCAGGAGCGCCTCCCGTTCCTCGTTGCGGACTGCAGTGAGACATCGATAATGTCTGTGGTATCGACGAGCGTCGATCGACTTTGTATGGCATCGTGTTCTTTAGACGATACCTCAACTTCTGTACCGTTTCTTCTTAGCTCTGGTACAGTACCAATTGTTTAGTATCGTAAGTAGCAAGTACTTTTGTCTTTAACAACACATGTTAGTGGTGATAATGATGCTGTTTGGTTTGTGGGGCTCTCAACGGCGCGGTCATCAGCGCCTGTACAAAGTCCCAATTTTTTCACTGTCCAATTTTTACACTGTCGGATCGAGCAACTGTCGTGAATGTTGGTGATGACGATGAAAGGATGAAGACAACACAAACCCCCAGTCCCTGGGCAGAGAAAATCCTCAACCCGGCTCGGAATCGAACCCGGGAACCCGTGATCCAGAGGCAGCAACGCTAACTACTAGACCACAAGCTGCGGTCAATTGATGTTAGTATTTGAACTGCGGAGAGCGAGTCCATTATTATTACAATAGCAGTAAACCTCTGAGTTTCCAAAGAATCGAGTTCCCACGTAGGAAAGTGCTTTAAACGTCTAAATGGTTTATAAATGGGTTAATGTGTTAAGTACTGGTGGATAATCATATAAAAGTGAAGAAGATTGGAAAATGTCTAAAATTGCGTTTAGAGTTGGTTTGAAGTTTCTAAGAGCTCTCATTATCAAACATTAGATGTGTACAGTCTGGGTGACTCGCGCTCCGTTTTAAGTAAAACCTGATTTTACAAGCATAGGAATGTTTACAACGTCATGTCTCCCGAACTACGAGTCGCAAAACGATAAAAATTTTCAGGTATATTCAGTGGTGTATGTGTATACTGTCTGGAAGACATCTTGCAAATTCACTTAACAGTAATAAATTAAAACCATAGGCAGAATGATGACGTTTTACTGCATGAATAGCGGAAACGCACTAAGCGGTAAACGTTTTATCCTTTCATCATTTTGTGATTGCGTCAGGCAGGAGAAGTTTCTTAAAGGCGTGGTACTATGTAAAAAGTTTGTTGCAGGTTACTAGGTACTCTCATTTTCAAATAGTGAATGAATACAGTCCAGGTAATTTGCGGGGTGTGAGTTAAGCTGCCTCAAGATGTACATAGTTTCTGACTGTAACTCTTGTCTTACTGTGTCAAACTTGTAACATACGAGTAACATCCTAATGAGTAGGTTATGACGAAATATTAAATTTTTTTAATTCCTTGAATAATTACATGAAAAATACTGGAAACAAATTTTTTGTTGCCCCTGAAATCATTAGACAGGCAACCTGCAACTGGGATATTGCACTAAGAATTATAAGCCACGAACCGGTTTAGTCGCTAATTAATATATACTGCGCAACAGAATTAACGGATCTATTTTTCGAAACCACGCAATACCCACCCATTGCAATGCTTAAGTTAAGCTAAGGCACCTTAAAACTTCCCCTGTAACGGTCCAAAAGCGTGGCGCCCTGTGAAGTCACCATGGAGCTCGGCAAGGTGTCGACACATGAGAAAAAATAGCCACAGCTCAGTAATTCAATGATGTGAACCGGGGCTGTTGATGTCACATTGGCACCAGACTTCACAATTCTGAACAATGCAATCGTGGAAGTGTAACAGGGTCGAAAGATCGTCACAGCCCCTCTTACCCACACTTCACCCTTTCTTCTGACGCCTCTGCGACGGAGCTCAGACCGACGGCGCCCTGCGATGAAATCGCGCAGTTTTCTTAAGAGTGGCCGAGGAAAACATTCTAAACACACCGCCACTCACAATCGGAACAAAAAAGACGTAAAATCATGGGGTGGCATGGAGGGCGTCAATCAAACCATACTTTTCTGTGGGACGAAGACTCTCACTAAATAGGAGCTCTGAAGAAGCATAATCGCCCTTAACTGCTTTGAATCACGTTTACATTTCTCCGAATTGGCCGGCCAGTGTGGCCGAGTGGTTCTAGGCGCTTCAGTTTGGAACCTCTACGGTCGCAGGTTCGAATCCTACCTCGGGCGTGGATGTGTGTGATGTCCTTAGCTCAGTTAGGTTTAAGTAGTTCTAAGTTCTAGGGGACTGATAACCTCAGATGTTAAGTCCCATAGTTCTCAGAGCCATTTGAACCATTTTTTTTTTCTCCGAATTGTTTTGTACGGCCCCTAGTGGTTCGAACTTGTACACGAGAGCAGAATTGCGGTCATTCTTGACTGCAAAATGGGCGAAGATCACATTGGGCGAGGAAACAACCCCACAAGGCCTTTAGAAAAGAGTTGAAATAGTCGAAGGTATCAGCAATGTCAAAGGTTGTGGAGAACGTCTTCCTACTCCTCACCGCACTGCGAACTGCGAAATGTGTGGGTGTCTGGAAATCAACACCCGAGGAAAAAATTGCTCTGAGCACTATGGGACCAAACGTCTGAGGTCATCAGTCCCCCAGAACTTAGAACTACTTAAACCTAACTAACCTAAGGACATCACACACACATCCATGCCCGAGGCAGGATTCAAACCTGCGACCGTAGCGGTGGCGCGGTTCCAGACTGTAGCGCCTAGAACCGCCTTTCTGTGCCTTTCTGTGCCGATTCTGAGTGGCAGTATCTCTGGAATGCATTCCTCGGCTACTGGTAAAAAACCCACTCGAATTCAACGCTGACCGTCGCGGTTCTAACCTTTATCGCGGAGGAGTCAGGAGAAAAATTTAGGAATTTGTCGTAAGTTCTTATGGAACCAAACTGCTGATATCATCGGTCCCTAGGCTTACGCTCTACTTAATCTAACTTAAACTAACATGCACTAAGGACAACACACACACCCATACCCGACGGAGGACTCGAACCTCCGTCGGCGGGAGACACGCGGACCGTGACAAGGCGCCTCGGACCGCGCGGATACCCCGCTCGGCAGTCAGGAGAAGGAGTGAAATGTGGGTAAGAGGGGGTGTGACGACCTTCCGACCGCTTGACAGGTGCACGGTGGCGTTTGGCGGAATCTACATCTACATCTACATCTACATGACTACTCTGCAATTCACATTTAAGTGCTTGGCAGAGGGTTCATCGAACCACAATCATACTATCTCTCTACTATTCCACTCCCGAACAGCGAGCGGGAAAAACGAACACCTAAACCTTTCTGTTCGAGCTCTGATTTCTCTTATTTTATTTTGATGATCATTCCTACCTATGTAGGTTGGGCTCAACAAAATATTTTCGCATTCGGAAGAGAAAGTTGGTGACTGAAATTTCGTAAAAAGGTCTCGCCGCGACGAAAAACGTCTATGCTGTAATGACTTCCATCCCAACTCGTGTATCATATCTGCCACACTCTCTCCCCTAAAACGCGATAATACAAAACGAGCTGCCCTTCTTTGCACCCTCTCGATGTCCTCCGTCAATCCCACCTGGTAAGGATCCCACACCGCGCAGCAATATTCTAACAGAGGACGAACGAGTGTAGTGTAAGCTGTCTCTTTAGTGGACTTGTTGCATCTTCTAAGTGTCCTGCCAATGAAACGCAACCTTTGGCTCGCCTTCCCGACAATATTATCTATGTGGTCCTTCCAACTGAAGTTGTTTGTAATTTTAACACCCAGGTACTTAGTTGAATTGACAGCCTTGAGAATTGTACTATTTATCGAGTAATCGAATTTCAACGGATTTCTTTTGGAACTCATGTGGATCATCTCACACTTTTCGTTATTTAGCGTCAACTGCCACCTGACACACCATACAGCAATCTTTTCTAAATCGCTTTGCAGCTGATACTGGTCTTCGGATGACCTTACTAGACGGTAAATTACAGCATCATCTGCGAACAACCTAAGAGAACTGCTCAGATTGTCACCCAGGTCATTTATATAGATCAGGAACAGTAGAGGTCCCAGGACGCTTCCCTGGGGAACACCTGATATCACTTCAGTTTTACTCGATGATTTGCCGTCTATTACTACGAACTGCGACCTTCCTGACAGGAAATCACGAATCCAGTCGCACAACTGAGACGATACCCCATAGCTCCGCAGCTTGATTAGAAGTCGCTTGTGAGGAACGGTGTCAAAAGCTTTCCGGAAATCTAGAAATACGGAATCAACTTGAGATCCCCTGTCGATAGCGGCCATTACTTCGTGCGAATAAAGAGCTAGCTGCGTTGCACAAGAGCGATGTTTTCTGAAGCCATGCTGATTACGTGTCAATAGATCGTTCCCTTCGAGGTGATTCATAATGTTTGAATACAGTATATGCTCCAAAACCCTACTGCAAACCGACGTCAATGATATAGGTCTGTAGTTAAATGGATTACTCCTACTACCCTTCTTGAACACTGGTGCGACCTGCGCAATTTTCCAATCTGTAGGTACAGATCTATCGGTGAGCGAGCGGTTGTATATGAGTGCTAAGTAGGGAGCTATAGTATCAGCGTAATCTGAAAGGAACCTAATCGGTATACAATCTGGACCTGAAGACTTGCCCGTATCAAGCGATTTGAGTTGCTTCGCAACCCCTAAGGTATCTACTTCTAAGAAACTAGTGGTGAAATTTGGTACCAATGTGGTATCATTAAGCCGCCTTACAGGTGACATGAAATTCTGAGCTGCAGCCTTTTTCCCGCACGTGTCCACACCTTGCTGTCGAGTTCGAAGTCAATGTCGCAGGGCGCCACGCTTTTTGCACCTTTACAGAGGAGGGCTGTTCGCACCTTTGAGCCAAATTTCAAACTCGAGGGTCGCAGTGGGGTGGGAATGACGACGTTTCAAAAAGCCGATCCTTCAGTTCTGTTGTGCAGTGTGAATGGCTGGCTGTGGACGCCGTGCTGCACCTCGGTACTCTTTTGACAACTGCTGTGGGTGGACGGCGGACGTCCCAACGGCAGGACGACGGCCCGCGAGGCGAGGTGCGGCGCCGTGTTGTTTGCGACGGCAGAGCGCGTGCCGCCGCCACGCCTACCAACGTAAATATCGGCCCCAAACACCGGCTAATACGGCCGTGCTGTTGTTCTTGCGGCTATCTCTGCACTGGGCGTGTTCCAGCTCCTGCACCTGCCCCTGCCTGCCGGTTTCACGGCGAGCCGTATTGTTTCTCAAAATATTCCAAACAATTAGAGGACAACCGAACCGATGTCGGTGGCTCGACGCGCGTTCAGCGAACTCTGTCGTTGCTTGTACGCGAAACTTCGGTTCGCTGCGCCTCTTTCATAAACAAAGCTTATCTCTCTCCACTACATGTTGAAATTAGTCTGCTAGTACATTGTTACGCTCGCCGTGAACACCTCCTACAGCGAGGATGCTGAATAAGCCACTTTTATAAGCGCTGTTCACAAATTAGAACGAGCTTCGTTATTTGCGGTCCAAGGGTAATATATATTTTTTCTTATTAATAAAGGGAATAAATTCCTTGTATTTGTTCGCGCCGGCCGCAGTGGCCGAGCGGTTCTAGGGTCTACAGTCAGGAACGGCCGCAGGTTCGAATCCTGCCTGGGGCATGGATGTGTCTGATGTCCTTAGGTTAGTTACGTTTAAGTAGTTCTAAGTTCTAGGGGGCTGATGACGTCAGATGTTAAGTCAAATAGTGCTCAGAGCCATTTGAACCTGCCTCGGGCATGGATGTGTGTTTTGTCCATATTGTAACATCTCCTTAGAAAAATTAACAATGATTGTGCTGGTAAACCTCTTACGTTATTTGCTGTTCAAACAGATGAGCAAAACTGAACGTGCTCAGACATTTCTCTCTGTACTTATTCTGATTGTCAATAAACTGAGCCGGCCGCGGTGGTCTCGCGGTTAAGGCGCTCAGTCCGGAACCGCGTGACTGCTAAGGTCGCAGGTTCGAATCCTGCCTCGAGCATGGATTTGTGTGATGTCCTTAGGTTAGTTAGGTTTAAGTAGTTCTAAGTTCTAGGGGAATTATGACCATAGCAGTTGAGTGCCATAGTGCTCAGAGCCATTTGAACCATTTCTTCGCGATCTTTGTGAATATTTTGTGAATAAAACTGTCTGGATCGCTATATAAATGTCTTTGTATTTACTACCCCGTTTCGCTTACTGCCATAATCAAATACCAAACTCTTGCGAAACGACAATATTAAAACCTATGCCTGGAAGTCGAACTGGGAAGCAGGTTTTTGTCTGCGCACATTGGCCGCTTTTCTGGTGGATGTGTAAAAGGTGTGTTGTACGTGTAGTTGTAGCAGGAGGAGATCAGAGTGTGACCCTGTCGACAGCGAGGTCGTTAGAGACGGAGCACAAGATCGAATTAGGGAAGGATGGGTAAGGAACCGGCCGTGCTCTTTCCAAAGGAACCATCGTGGCATTTGCCTGGAGCGATTTTAGAAAATGAAGGGAAACCTAAATCTGGATGGCCGGACATGGATTTGAACTGTCGTCCTTCCGAGTCCAGTGTGTTAATCACTGCACCACCTTGCTCGGTATGTGTACGTGTAGAGTGTACGTGAGTCTATTAGTGAAACCCGGTGGCGGTACGAAGCCTACTCCACACGAATGGAAAGGGCCGCAGAGCTTAACGCCCCCATGTGACTGACGGATCACCTTCAATAGTGTCACATGCCCTCATCTCGTGTGACACGTAGGGCAGGACGTTGACGCAAAGGCTGGTGTTCAAAAGCTTTATGCCGCAACTTCTTCTCCTGATGCCAGTCAAATACTGGCTGCAAAAATTTCATCCTCCATTAAACAGATTTACTTCCGACAGCGCCGCCGCACAGGTGTCCTTTAGCGATCTCGACAATCCAATCCAGTAGGAAGGGCAATTTTTATGGTGATTTGCCAAGGGAAACCGTTTACTTTCATTTTTAGTCCACAAATGTATTCTAAGTATAGGAGTGTGGGCACGTTTGCTACTGGAAAGGGGAATTTTATTTGTAATATTGTTTGGGACGAAAATCTTGTAAAGGTTATTTCTTTTGTGTGGCTGGTCCCGGCGGAGGTTCGAGTCCTCCCTCGGACATGGGTGTGTGTGGTTGTCCTTAGGATACCTTAGGTTAAGTGGTGTGTAAGCTTAGGGTCTCATGACCTTAGCAGTTAAGTCCCATAAGATTTCACATACATTTGAATATTTTTTATTTCTTTCACGAGCTACGCTGTGTTCTGTGGAGCTGGTGAAAAGGAAAACATCTGTCACCCAACAGCGTGAGCCGCGACGGCGAGACTGGAATCTACAGGCAGCCAAGGAGCTCCCAATTACCTCTGGTGAAGAAAAGTGATGCATTTTTGTAAAGTACGGCTGTTCAGTTTCTTGCCTGATTTGTTTACCGAAAAGACGTACGCGCCATACCAAGGTTCAAACGAACTAATATATCTGAACTGCAAATTTAACGCCACTTAGGAAACATTGCAGCATTTGATTCCATAATGTTTTGGAAGCACGTAGCTGAAATTAACTTACAGCACAGAGGCTTGTCTATTGATTGGTAGTGTGGTGATGCATTAAAACGAACGAATTTATATTTTTTACTGAGTTTGGATTTAATAGGCTAAATTTAGTACCTGGAGTCAGCAGCTTGTGGTCGTGCGGTAGCGTTCTCGCTTCCCACACCCGGGTTCCAGTATTCGATTCCCATCGGGATCAGGGATTATCTTTGCCTCGTGATGACTAGGTGTTTAGGTTAGTTAGGTTTAAATAGTTCTAAGTTCTAGGGGACTGATGACCATAGATGTTAAGTCCCATAGTGCTCAGAGCCATTTGAACCATTTAGTACCTGGAAGTAGGAAGATTCACGAAAATTATAAATAATTACTTTTAGGGAAAGGTAGAAGTTCTGTGAGTGTGGAATTTTATCGATTTTGAGCACGCACGAATTTTTTACTTCAAGTCGAGACAACTAGATGAACTTTTTACTGAGGATACACTAACTATTTATGTCTGTGCATTATCATGGGATTGATCATAGTCGACTTCATATAGTGTTGCAGCTGGATCGGGTATCAAAATACTTGCGCGTCCTCGTTTGGAAAAATTTGGAAATTTGTGGTTAAGTCTTATGGGACGAAACTGCTGCGATCATCGTTCCCTAAGCTTACACACTATTTAATCTAACTTCAACTAACTTACGCTAAGGACAACACACACACCCATGCTCAAGGGAGGACTCGAACCTCCGCCGGAGGGGAAGGGGAGAGCCGCGGACCGTGACAATACACCCAAGACCGCGCGTCTGCCCAGCGCGAACGTCCGCGTTTAGGGTGTGCAAAGTGAACACACTTAACAACATCGATTATAGCATCGGCCTCCAGACAGGCAGAGCGTGTTTATTTTAAAGATGGCGGGATATTTGCCGGTTGCTGCTGAGATTAAATTTCGCAGCAGGGATAGTGTAAATGTTAGATATTCCCAGACGAAGATCTAGAGCTAATTTAGCGCCTGTCACAATGCAAATATTTCCAAGCATATTGTTTTGTAAACAACGTTCACTGCAAACATGCAGTCATTAGCTACGACCACAACACAGACAACGGCAGTAGCGCACACGGCTGCTGAACATAAAAAGCGTGGGCCAGGTCGGTCCGGGCGCGCGCCGCAGAGCGAGCACGGCAGAGGTGTCGACGCCGGCTGGCGTAAGTAGGTGTTGACACAGGCGGCGGCTGCGGGGGCGGCGGCGCTCGCGCTGACCGGCGGTCTGCCCGGCTGCGGCTGTTTGGGGTGCGGCGTGGGGGTGGGGGTGGGGGTGTGAGTGGGCGCAGCACCGGCCGCAGCAAACACAAACAGCCGCCGGCCGCAGCGTCAACAGCGCGGCGCCCAGCCTCGCGCATCAACACGGCCGTAACGCCGCAACCTGCTGCCGACGGTTCACACCGCACTATTACACGCCCTCATGTCCGAAAGGTACTGCCACCATTCTATCCTCGTTGCTCGAACCACACACAACGACAACACAAATATTTTTAAGATCATGGAAGAGGAAGGAACTTTACGGATCCGTCGACGATGAAGTCACTAGACAGAGGACTAGCACTGGGGCGAGACATTCGTCTCCTCTAGTAAGGAACCATCCTAACGATTAAATAGGGAAGATGTGGGAAGCCCAGTCGTGGAGACAATGCCAATCACTTGATGTCGTAGTAAAAAAACTCGTCTAGAAGTGCTCTGGTTGGCGCTACCATCTACTGAACGACAGTAGCGACTAATCCAACTCTGCCATTGTCTGCTGGTGCCTCTTAGGAACAACACAGCGCTTAAAAGTTTCATCGTTTTTCTTATAACTGCCAGCCGGGGTGGCCGAGCGGTTCTAGGCGCTACAGTCTGGAACCAAGCGACCGCTACGGTCGCAGGTTTGAATCTTGCCTCGGGAATGGATGTGTGTGATGTCCTTAGGTTAGTTAGGTTTAAGTACTTCTAAGTCTAGAGGACTGATGACCCCGAAATTAAGTCCCATAGTGCTCAGAGCAATTTGAACCATTTTTTTATAACTCTATCTGCTCGTTTCAATCTAAGTATCTGAAAGCATTCTTATTCGTTTACAATGAAATGAATACCCTTTGCTCCATACAGACGTTGATATAAGTCAACGGAGGCAGTTGAAAATGCGTGCTCCGACTGGGACTCGAACCTGGGATCTCCTGTTTACCTGGCAGACGCTCTATTTATCTGAACCACCGAGAACACAGAGGATAGTGCGACTGCAGGGACTTATCTCTGGCACGCCTCCCGTGAGACCCACATTCGCGGCTTTACTGCCGATTCCCGTAATAGTTCGGGCACTGTTTGTGCATCGGCACAGAAGAAGATGGTCAAATGGCCGGTGAGCCTTAACCATATATATGAAGATGGTATCTGTTCTTTCTTCATATATATTCTTATTCGTTTTGTATAAAACTTCTGATTTATGTACACGTAGGTTACATGTAGGACATCACCGACAGTTTGATGTGTAAGCTGAACTGTAAAGCTTCAATTAAGTTTCAAGGTATTTAATGACCTGTAGGTGCAGATATGGTGGTCAACATGATCGGCATTGCCTCCAAGACTGGCATTCCTCCACATAACAATGGTTTTGAATTTGCTCCCATTTAGGCAATAAATCGTAAAAGAACTTCGAACGAAGCTCAATGGACCAGGAGCAAATGCAACATGTCACTAAAGCTTCCAAAGACAGCAAATCTATTATATAAGTGGCGAATGAACAGAGAACTTTCCGTACCCTCAGGAGACAATAAAGGAGGGATTAGAGAATCCCATAGAATGGGCCGCAAGTCGGTTTTCACAGTTCAGCAGGAGAATTAAATTGCAGAACATGCAAAGACGTTAGAAAACATGGTTTATGACATGGATCCTGTGGATCTTAGAAAAGTTACATACAAATTTACAGAACGGAACAAAATTGTTAACAGTTTCATCCTAGCACCGCTTAGGGTGAGTAGGAAGCCACAGGAGTAGTTGTAAGGAAGCCGGAATCGAGGCTTCAACAAGGAAGAGGTCTCCACATTCTACGGCCCTCGGGCTGAAAGATCAAGTAACTCAAATGACACTCAGGATGCAGTATCTTCCAGCAAAAGAAAGTCAGTTCCAGAAACATCTCCAGTTCCATGTCCAAGCAATGCCCCAAAGAATACGCAAGAACAGAAACGGCAATACTCCCTGATTCGGAGCCCCCATGAAGAAAATTCGTAAGGGCAAAGAAGGGGGCAAAGATAAATCAGAGAAATGGAAAGCTTAACAGACAGGTTCAAAAAAATGGTTCAAATGGCTCTGAGCACTATGGGACTCAACTGCTGTGGTCATTAGTCCCCTAGAACTTAGAACTACTTAAACCTAACTAACCTAAGGACATCACACACATCCATGCCCGAGGCAAGATTCGAACCTGCGACCGTAGCAGTCTCACGGTTCCGGACTGCGCGCCTAGAACCGCGAGACCACCGCGGCCGGCTAACAGACAGGCACACAAACTCTACAGAAGAAAATTATAGATCCCAGGAGGAATCTAGCTGCTCCATTTGATGATACTACATCGGAGAATAACATGACGCCCTCTGCGATGATACAACGAGATTGAAACTGTCAGGGAAAAGTGTCTAGTATATGTAGACTACGGACGGAAAATATGATACAGGTATACCATCGGTGGTCTATGAGTATGTTCATTTGTTCACGGTGGGATGAACCACACTACTAGAAGTGTGATTTTTGTGTCAACACAACAGCATACTAACAAGGAAACATTCATTTATTCAAATTTCGCTACGCCATTAATTTTGGGAATTTCATACGTCCTACATCCCATTATATCAAGTTTAATTATAGTACCTGCATGCATTCTTCTTGACCTGAGAGATGGTTGCCTTTATTATAAAGGCGCCGGCAGTAGAAAACATTCCGTTAAAACTACTGGGAGAGCCAGTCGTGACAAAATTCTCCCACGTCTGGTGATCAAGATGTATGAGACATATGAAATACCCTCAGGCTTAAACAAGAATATAATAATTTCAATTCCAAATAAATCAGTTGCTGATAGCTGCGAAAATTATGGAACTATCAGCTTAATAAGTCACGGTTGCTAAATAATAACACTGACTCTTTAGTGACGAATGGAAAAACTGGTTGAAGCCGACTGCGGGAAAGACCAGTTTGGATTCCGTAGACATGTAGGAACACGCTGAGCAATACTGACCCTACGCCTTATCTTAAAAGATAGGTTAAGGGAAATCAAATATAGGTTTAAGCATTTGTAGACATAGAGGAAGGTATTGACAATTGTGAAAGGAAAACTCTCTTTCAAATTCTGAAGGTGGAAGGGTTAAAACACAGGGAGTGAAAGGCTATTTGCAACTTGTACAGAAGGGGGGGGGGGGGGGGGCTAATAAGAAACAGTAGAGGGAGAGTAAGAGATGAAAACACTAAGCAGAGTCAGAAGGATGTAGGTTAGAGTAGTTACTCGGAGAATGAAGAGGTTTGCACTGGACAGAGCAGCATGGAGAGCTGCATCAAACTAGTCTTTGGACTGAAGACCACATCATCATATTTGTGTTTCCCCAAGTTCGTGAACATGTAATATTTATTAGTCAAACTTGATTCCATGAAGATTTCTCTAATATTTATTACACCCCTTTATGGGTATTCCCAGTCAAAGCAGCATTTTCATTTTATTTGCCTTGTACACGAGATCCTATACATAAAAGCCCAAGATAACAACGTTTGTACTAGTAAATTTATGTATTTCAATGACTATAAATATGCCATTTAATAAACGAGCACCAAAGTTTTTGATATTTTAATTTTGCCTCCTCCTTAAGTAACCTCCATTTACCCTACATACACTTTCACACACCTTTCTCTAGTATTAGGACGTAAGTGTCTCACGATAGTTTAGCAGGGAACATGCGGAAATTTTTTGCATACTACTGCCGATGCAGTCGGGCGTTGTCATCCCCAAAAATTAAGTCATGGACGAATGTTCTTCTGAAACGAGACAACAGGGAAATAAGTACAGTAGCTAAAAACTGTCGATCGGTGAGAGTACCTTGTTCAATGATTTAGGGTCCAGCACGCCCATGCAACATTATGCCTGCCGACACCACAACACCTGGACCATCAAAAGTGATCAAGTTCGACATGATTCTGGACGTGTCCTCATATGGCGAGAGGAGGGAAACAGCTACTGCACAGACGAACTTTCCTGTTAGCCTTTGTATTATACGTAGTTCTTTCTACCTATGGACAAAGTTTCATCTAAGCATGTAATTTGGCACTGCCACATCAAGCAAAAGTTCCGTCCTTAAGTTTTGCACAGCAGTGTAGTCATTGATCAGTAGCGAGAAAAGCACAAAAAATGGCTCAAATGGCTCTGAGCACGATGGTATTTAATTGCTGTAGTCATCAGTCCCCTAGACTTAGAACTGCTTAAACCTGACTAACCTATGGACACCACACGTCCATGCCCGAGGCAGAATTCGAACCTGCGACGGTAAAAGCAGCGTGGTTACGGACTGAAGTGCCTAGAACTGCTCGGCCACAACGGCCGGCCGAGAAAGACACACTTTGACGGCTTGTTCTCGGTGACTGCAGATTTTTGGTGCAGTGATCCTGTCGTGGAAGCACGTGCCTGCTGCCTCAGAACGCCTTGCCAGAGTCATCTCCTTAATGGGAGCGCCGTGGTGGCTGAGATCCCGGCCTTATCTGAAGCCCGGCCGGGCAGCCGCCGCTACATCCTGCAGCCTTGTCGCCGATAATTGGCTCCTCGTCCGGCAGCAAGCCCAGCAAGAGGCGATCGTCGCTGAGCTCTGTGTGTGTGTGTGTGTGTGTGTGTGTGTGTGTGTGTGTGGAGACGGCGGGCCCTGCTACAGCGCCTCCTCCGCTCAGCCAACTTTTCGCAGACCTTGTGACAATAACTGATGACGGACGCCAAGAAAATAGGGGCCTGTTCTAAAGGTATTACTTCAGGCAACAGACTTGGAAGTAAGTGTACGTGATTACGCTCCTTTAGGGAATGAAAATACTTACTAGTGTTAGAGCTGGCGCATGTATCATCGGTTCAAGGAGAGCCCTTCATGCCCTTTAAATATTTAGAGGTAAGGCGCGGTTATCACTTAGGCGATACGATATGCAAGACGCTACGCTGTGCGATTCGCGTAGGAGCAACACAAATTGGTGAACAGCATAGGAGCGCAACTGAAGCGCCTTAACTGGTTGAAACCGGGGCGACAGCGATACAACACCGATGCGTTATTCGGTCGCATCACACGATGCAAGACTGAGTGCTGCTTGCCTACCGTAACTGTATCGTACGATACACGGGAAGGGAAATTTCAAGTCCACAATGAAATTTTCACTCTGCAGTGGATTGTGCGTTGGTATGAAACGTTATCTTATTTCTAAGTTTTATTTTTCTCAGAATTCATTTTCTTTGAATTTTTTGTCTTTTGTTAGATTTGCTGGTTCTATGTGATTTATACCTTTCCTTCCAACAAAGTTGAAAGGACCGAGTTCGAGTCGCGGTCCGGCACACAGTTTTAGTCTGTTAGGAAGTTTCAGGTTTCAAGTCACCTTATGTGCCTAAAGGAATGGTTTTATTTAAATGAAGCAATGCGATATCCGTTTCTGTAGATAGTTTCTCAATAAATCTGTAACTTTTCGCGTAGAAATTAAATACCACTGTTTTCGGATGCGAGTGTGCTGTCCCCTAAGTTCCTCAGATTTATTTATTTTATTTTACTTTTTTTTAGCCTCATAGTCTGATGACACAGCTTGATAGAACTGGTCTTTTTTCCCTGTTGTCCTTGGCTATTCGGATACTTCGAAATTAAGTACAACGCTGCTCAAAGTTGCAGTAAAAAATGTAATCACTGGCCAGTTAGAGTTTGTTGCATTTTAGGTGATACAATTCTACGTACCAAATGTAGCTCACATACCGAAATTCTTTCTAACGCTGCAAGGAGAGCCGTACCTCTTTCCAACTTCGAATAAATACGTGACATACGAGAGTTGTCCGAAATGTAAGTTCCGATCGATCACGAAATGGACACCAAAGTGAAAACCCGATGAAGCTTTGCACAAATGTGTTGGGTAGTGTCTCTAGTATGACGGTCGATCGCAACAAGATGCTCTTTTCAGTTGTGAGCGCACTGTGAGTGAGTAAAGGTGCCTAGAACAACGATGTCTCCCGCCAAGCAGGAGGGCACGCTGAGAGGCTTCGCCTTATCGAATGCAGCCCGCCTAACACAACTGCCACGCACTTCCTTCTTCATCGCAGCACTCTGCAGGGGCAGTGAAGACGCTACTGCAGCCTTTTCGATGAGAAGTATTCGATCACTCGCAACACTGCCCTAATTAACTCGTCCTCAGTATCATCTCTGTTCATATGAAACGCTGGATACGAAGGCAACACTTGAGCTCAGGCTACGCGCTATAGACCAGCGTAGAGAATTATCAGAAAGTACAGACGGCTGCCTTCTATGAGGATGGTGTTGGAAATTTGGTATAACGCTCCGACAAATGTCTATTTGGTATAACGCTCCGACAAATCTCTAAGTCAGAGCGGCGACTATGTAGAGAAGTATCTGGAAAGTGTATCTAACTCTTGCAAATAAAATGTTTCTGATTTTCACTATGGTTTCCATTTAGCGGCGATCGGAACTTACTTTCTGGGCAACCCTCGTATTAGGAAGTGGTCCACGACGAAGCTGGCAGCGACGCACCACACACGAGGCTACTGCCGACTGCTGTGTTTTGTCGCTTGTATCGCTCCTCTGGGAACACGAGTGTCGCACGGATAACCGTCACATCATGAGACGTTTAGTGCAACGTGTCGGATCGCATATGGTATAGCCAGAGTGAGAACCGAGCCTAAGACTAAGAAGCGATACGAAATAGGGCGATGTGTCAAACTCTATTGTAGGGAACACTTACGAGGGCGTGCTGGAAAGTAACGTCTCCGAATTTTTTATGTGAAAACATTTATAACTTCTTAATTAAAACAAACGTTATTTTCAACATATTTATTCTTCATATCTACATATTTATTTCTCAACATAGTCACCCTGTCGGAGAAGACATTTCGCACAACGAGAGACCGGTTGGTTGTACCATCACTGTAGAATGCCTGACTTCGAGTGACCTCTGCTTGCACCGTTTCATCATTGTCAAAGTGTCAAAGTGAAGTCCTCGTAGGTCTAATTTCAGTTTTGGAAACAGAAGAAAATCGGATGGGGCCAAGTAGGATCTGTAAGGCGGATGAGCGATGGCAATGAATCCAAGACGTCGGGTTTTTGCGGATGGCGTGTGTGGTCTGTCACTGTCACGATGAAGCAGACAGTGCTCCACGTGTAGACGAGCTCTTCTAATTCAAAACTCGACTGTATACGCTTTTCTCACACACCGACATCCGTATCTTGCATACCGCCATATTACACGCTAGAACTCAGAGTCCTTTAGCGGCAGAAGTCTGCAAATGTGTAGACATGTAGAATAAGATATATAATGTTAATAACGTTTGGTTCGTATAAAAATCTTTACGATATTTCACGTACAGACGGAGGCATTACTTTTCAGCTCTCCCTCGCTGATTTAAAACAGTTTTTACTCACCGTCCAGACAGCTATATTTTTTTTTTTTAAAACGACCAGTTTCGGTTCACATGAACCATCGTCAGACGTGATTGTAAAACTGGTCCCTTCCATGCTGGGCGACAGTTAGAGCAACCGGTTGCGAATTTCTTGAAGTAAGGCAGTCTTGGTTGCAAAAATTCTTTTTATTGCCAGTGAAAGGTAAAAACAGTTTGCAGCCAAGACTCCGTTATTTCAAGAGACGTGATGGTACTGGTTAAAAGAGTAACCTGTCACCAAAACGTGCATGCTACGCCAGAGGATTAGAAGAAGAAAACCATCCTGTAACGTAACGTATAAATTTTGTTGATACATGGTTCAGGTAAACAGAAACCGGTCATTTTCGATGATTAAAGCAATCGATACGGATGTTATAAATCTGTTTGTCAAGTGATGTAAGATTTTCTCCGAGGACATTATGCCAACTTTTTCAGACTAATATTTGTAGGAAAAGTTTTAGAAAAGTTTATTACGTAAGGAAAAGTCGCATGCAAAACGCTAGTGCTCCCTCGTTGTCAAAAGATGTCAGACATGTGGTGCTAGGGTCATGAAAGGTAGGTAAATTGCACACGAAAGTCTAACACAGACGTCGACCAACTTAATACGAGAATGTCTGATAGAAGAACGGCATTGTCGTAGCGAAATCTGTTGAGTAAAAATAGGGGATCAATGTTCGAGGAAGCCCCTGCACGACATACCGCTCCCATCATCGCAAATCACGGATAGGGGTGATGAGAGTAAGAAAAGAAAGATTATAATGCGAGCAATTCAAATCACTAATGTTGATACAAAAACCGCTTACTATTCACTTCGTTATTCCGTATAAATACAGACGCTAATAGTAAAAGCTTTTGCTTGATTCCAGATGTTCAGGAGTTCTATTTTGACATCATGCTCATCTGTCTGTGCCATGAGAGCAACTCTCCCTTCCTATGCCGCGCTGGGATGCCGCGCGTGGTAGCCGCGCGGTCAAAGGCGTCTTGCCACGGTTTGCGCGGCTCCCCTCATCGGAGGTTCGAGTCCGCCCCCACGGGATGGGTGTCTGTGTTGTCCTTAGCGTAAGTTAGATAAAATAGTGTGTTTTAAGTCTAGGGACCGATGACCTCAGCAGTTTGGTTCCATAGGAACTTAAAACAAATTCGCAATTTTTCTCTCCGTCTCTCTCTCTCTCTCTCTCTCTCTCTCTCTCACACACACACACACACACACACACACACACACATACTGTCTCTCTATCCCTTAATGGAGTGTCGCAATGTGCTGGGACCATGCGTGACGATATTTGCTTATGACGATATTTGCTTATTGCATGTATGACTCTTTTTTCTGTGGCGCTAAGTTCCGTCTGAAGTCGCAACGTGTGCATCATCTAAAAAGTGAAGATTGCCATTTACACCGCGTATATGCCATTCTGTGAGACCCCGCAGCATTTCACATGTTTCTGCGTTGTGCCTCTGAGAAGATTAGGAACTAGTTCGGCCTTCTGGGCCAATGTCAGATCCATCAGGGTGACAGTCGTTAACCTGTCTTGTTCATTTAATGCAAGAAACACTTACCAGCACGTCTTCTGCGTAGCCGTTAATCCATTAGTATATACGACTGGTAAAATGGTTTTGCATGGATCCACTTTATTTTGCGCCATTACTGTCCGTAGTTGCAAATTGTTTCAAAATTTATTTGCAGAACGTCTGGTCTGATTCCGTCGCCGCCCTTGCTGACTTAAACAATGCCTACACGTAATTCGCTGCACCACACCTCAAAATAGCTGGCGTTAAGTCGTCAGTGTTTGAAAGCGAATTAAAACTGTCAAGTTTCTGATTGAGAGTTTGAGGAGAACGAACAGCTAAGATCACCAGCCTGCAATTCACCCTTGTGACAGAAGCAGTGTACCCATCCCGTTTACATATAAAGCAAATGCTTTGTTTAACTGTGAGAAAGTGTTGAAAATATTTGCGCAGTGTGTATCTGAAGTGGAACATGGGAACCAGTACGGTATTCATGTAGTCGGATGTGGGAAACCGCCTAAAAACTACATCCATGCCGGCCGGTACACCGACCCCTCGTCGTTAATCTGCAGAGCGGATTCGAACCTTCCCGTCCCAGAAGTGGTCGCGTTAACACATACGGCTAACCGAGGGGGTAAATATCAACAAGCCTTCTTTTCGTAAGTGCTGCTGACGGCAGACCACGGTAAATCTGGTGGTAATATGTAACGTGTTTACCCAGTGATACTGCCCAAAAGGGAAGAAAAAAAACAGTAAGTTATGTTTTGGTACTAACATATCGCCACGTATATTCTGGGTAGGTAAGTTGCAAAGACATCTGGTGAAATAAAAGCGACTGGTAAGAGTCCACTCACAACCTACAATGACTTTGTCATTCTTCCAATGTCAGGCATTATATGAAAGCCCTAAAAATAATTCACACAGAAGGGTAAGTTCTGGAGTTACCAGTTCACATTATCTCTGTTTCCAGGTGAATATCATCGATCGTTCTCACTGATATACTCCAGCTCCGTAGATAAATATTTCAACTCTGGTTTCTACAATAAATAAATTTTTATCACTTGCAGCCACAGACAGTAAACACAAGACTGATATGAACTTTTATTGTAATTCTTGAAAGAGAAATTTTTTGAGACTTAGCGTCTGAAGTACATCAGTATTTGGAATTGAATCGTAGACTGTGAGAACAATAAACAAAAGAATCGAAAAGTTTGAGATGTGTTTTTACAGAAGTATGCTCTAAATGAAGTGAATTGATGTGATAAAACAAGAGCATCCGGTACATAGAAGAAACAATAAATCCAAAACATAACTCAAAGAAAAATCTGAGGAACCTCAGGATATAACACCTGCCCAATTAGCCCTGTCCTTGGCAGCGTCAAAGTACGAGAATGTAAGTGTTAGGGGGAGACACAAATATAGAACAGTATTCTCGCTCTGGACAAAATTTTAGGAGACTGATTCACTCTAACGATCTACATCATACTCCTAAAGCTACTAAATGGTGAGTAGCAGAGGATGCTCCTGGTACCGTTAGCTAATCTCCCCTTCCCTGTTCCACATGCGTATGGTGCGTGGGAAGAACGATTGTCGGTAAGCCTCTGTGTTAGTTCCAATATGTCGAATTTTCTCCTCGTGGCCTTCTCGCGAGATCTACGAGTATGTGGCGGGAAGCAATAATTTGTCCCACTCTTCCTGGAAAGCGCTCTATCTAAATTTCAATAGTAAGCATCTCCCTCAAGCACAACGCGTCTACTGTAACGTCCCCCACTGGAGTAATGCTCTCGCGCGAACTTAACGATTCCGTGACGAAACGCGCAGCTCTTCTCTCTCCCCCCCCCTTTCTCTCTTTCTCTCTCTTTCTTTCTCTCTCTCTCTCTCCCTATCAGCCCTATCTGGTAAGGATCCCGGACTGATGAACAATACTCACGAATCGGTCGAAGATGCGCCTAGTAAAGCCACTGCCTTCCTGGATAAGTTACATTTCCTTAAGATTCTTCTTATGCATCTCAGTCTAGCAATTGCTTTTTCTACCATTTATTTTATGTTGCGATTCCATTTACGGTCGCTCCGTATTTTTATAGTTACTCCTAGAAATTTCACGGCAGATACTGTTTCCAGCAATTTGTCATCAACAGTGTAGTCGTGCAGTAGTGGATTTCTTTGGCTATTTATGCGCATTATGTTACGTTTATTTCCGTTCAGGGTCAATCACCAGAGCCTACGCCATTCATCGATCCTCTGCAAGCCACAACGATATGAGTATTATACCTCTGGGTCCAAATCAGCACACGTCACACAACCACACACTTACAGACTTAATAGCAAGAGAGAACGAAGAGGACAAATAAGGTGGTACTGGTAACTCATACCAGTTAGAATTTACTTCACGGTTTTCTGCTCAAGACATCATACTCTTAATGCACCCTTATGTAGACCACTAGAGAAAAAATTCATCTAATAATGTATAGAAACTTAATACGAGGTAACCATGGTGCCCTGTTAAAGGCCTGTTCAGATTTATCGTAACTTATATAAGCAATGAGACGACATTAGACGGTAGTCCGGGAATTAGGTATCTCATTTATTACATTGTACAACACTGATCCTAAACGTTATGTTCGAAGTGAAGATAGCTGTTGCTGAATGGCTCACGAAATAACCATGCCAGATAATTAACAAACTTATTCTGCACGTAGAAGATTCAAGCGAAATCCAATTCCTGAACTAAATGAAGTAATACAGGAACCTCCGAAACAAGTGAAGCCACATGTACGCAGCGCCCAACTCAGGCTTGCCCGCTCTCTTCTAGGTAACGTGTCGAACGCTGCAGCACTGTGGAAAAAACTGCACAGCTTCGGAACAGGAAAGGTAAAATCTAATACTGTTGTTCAAGTTTCTGCAAACGAATTAAACGATATTTTTCTAAACAGCAGTCAATGCTCGAGTTGGGAGGACTTATCAGCCTCAAGCTAGGAATCTTTCCGACAAAAAAAGTTTTTCTTAAAGCATGTTTCTAAACACACAGCTCGGAAAAAAAGTCTTGCAATTTCTTCTGAGGCAATAGTTAATGATGGAGCGAGAATACGTATCACTAAAAACGTTGTAGACAGTATTAGTCCACTTCTCTCTCTCTTGTTGGTGGCACATATCCTAGAAATAAGAAGCAAAGTTCAATTCAATAAATACTCAAGAATGATAACCCAAAGATACCTTTTCAATGTAAGCCATTCAGACTATCAATCACAGTATCAAATGTCAATCAGTTTTCCAAAAACGTGTAGGTGCAGAAAAGAGCATTAATCAAAGTGACTCACGACACCATAAGTACCATGGACATTCGTGAAGCTGCCTTTTTTAGACAGTTTGTTTAATAGGAAGTCTGTCGATAACGTGGATTAGAGTATCTTATTTACTAAAATAAAACAGCCGAATTTTTTGAACACAACAATACAGTATCTGTGAGCCGTAGAAGTCATAGAAACTTATTCTCTCTGAAGTCCCTCAGGGTTCTGTCCTTGGTCGGTGGCTTTTCTCACTATATATCAATGATTCTTTATCTGTGATTCATTCTCCTAACTACCACTTGCACACTCACGATATCCAGTTGTACATCAGTGCCAGCCCTAAAAATAGTGTTGCTGCCATCTTATGTACCTGATATAAATGATGATCGGTCAGTATCACCGTGATCGCAAAAAGTGGAGCTTTAACTCGAAGAAGCAATTGGTTAGTCTCACATCTCACAGAAATAAATAAATGTGACATACTGCGCATACAAGAAAAGGTAATTCGCTATAATATTACAGCAGTATTTATAACAAATTCCAGGAAACAGTAACCATTGTAATATATCTAGGAAGATCTATTCGGAGTGATCTTAATTCATCCACTAAAGAAGTAGCTTACAGAAATGTTTACCTGGCACCTCTTTCGAATCACTAAATAATGTGATAAATATTCTCATTTTTTCAAAGTATTTTACATATATACGACTGAAATAAATGTAGCTTACAGTGTTAATAATTCATGTAAAGGGTCATTTTTATCTAAGAAAAGCGTACAGAATGGAGCTAGCGCTCCTAGTTTCTTTCATGTTTTACTAAATATGCTTTTACACGGCGATGTGCAGTCCATTACCATGCATTATCTCATCTGACTTGATTTTGAGACTGCCACTGCGACTTCGGCCTTTGTTCTGATTAATGTAAGCTTTAGTTATGAGTGAACTAATAATTATTGTAATGGTTCAGCAAACCTTCCTTACGTCAATTCCTACCCTTATTATTTTGCAGTATCTAAAGTTAAACGTGGTCACTGTAATTGTACTAGGGGATGCTAGTGTGGTTTTGCATAGCGTTATTACATTATTTCCAGCTTTAATACTCATTATTAGCATTTTTCGTTCAAAAGGACCTGCAGAGAGTTTATTTGTTTACGAAGTCCGATGAATCATTAAGTTACGCGTTGTAGATTATTTATTCAGTAAATACGTTTTAAACGCAATCAAACTAGGCGAATATGGCCAGTGACTTTTGCTTGAGCAGAAATCAGTCTAGTTTTCTAAAGAGAAAAATTATTTAATTTTAATACGAAGGAAAAGTAAACTATTGTGTGCAGTGTTTACCACTAATTCAAGGAAGCGCAGAGATACTGTTTAACAGTGCCTCATATTTCTGTCTGTTGGGACGAATTAATAGCTGACGCTCATGGAACATTAAAACAACCCGGAAAAGGAAGGTTACATAGTCTAGAGGTCAGTTATACTCAAAAAACTCTAGCGGCAGACGCTGCAAGAGAGGTTTCAGGATTGAAATTTCGTTAGAGAAGAATCAGACAACATATTACTTCCTTCTACATAGTCTCACAACATTACCACAACGAGAAAATCAGAGATATTAGGCTTAATAAAGAGGCTTACCGACAATCATTCGTCCCGCGCGCCATTCACGAATTCTTCAAGGAACGGGAAACTCAGTAAGTGGTGCCAGAAGTGCCCTCCGCCACAGACCGTCAGGTGTCTTGTGAAATATTGATATAGATGTAGAAAGTCTCAGTGATGTCCAATTATCATTTCAAAAGACAGTGAAAGACCTTGGCATCATCTTGTATGAGTATCTAAATGGGAAAGAATAAACTATTAAAGTTTGCAGGAAACCCCTTCCTTCCCTAAAAAATGTTTCCATCTGAAATCAAGATAAAATTTGTCCAATCTTCAGTCCTGCCAAATCTTCACTGCTGTGATATAGTTCAACATGGCGTAAATAACGAAGAATCCAGACGACTCGAGCTAGCGATGAACGTTGAATGTGTGCAACATTCGTCTGTTTAATCATATCAGTCCTTCCTAAACTCACTTATAGCTTGGATGCGATCGGAAAGGCGACGCGATTTCCCCACGCTCTGTTTACTTCATCGGTTTCTCAGTCACCTCTCCTTACATGTCAAACACGTACCATCATTCCACAATCGCAGTACCAGATCGGACACGTCCAGTAACTTTGCTGTATCTTTTGCACAAAATTAAATATCTCTTCACCTACTTCTCCATTTAAGCAGTACGATTGTAGAACAAATTACTCTATAACCTGCGTCTTATCCGAAACCATTTTGTATTCAAGAGGAGAGAGAACTTTTTTACATCGACGTAGCTTCCCTCCCTCCATTTGTTTGCTTCTTTCAACCGCAACTGCTAATCATACACTATAATTATTCGCTCCTTCTCTGGCCAGCCACTTCATCTCTACATTAATTCCTTTTGTACTGCTGTCACACGTTTCTCTTTATTGTGACTTTGTTTAATGTAAATAACATTGATATTTCTTACGCTCTACATATTTATTTTGAACATATTGCCATTTGTATTATATACTGTTCATGTACTACGAAACTGTAATGTTTACTCACTAAACGAGGCTGATTAGCTGCAGGAAAGGGCATGATTGCCTTAATCTTGCCACTTGAAATAAATGAATAAATAAATAAGTAAAAATAAATGAAAGGAGTCTCAAAGAACAAAAATTGTAGTGGAACATAAAAGTCAGAATTATTTACTTACTAATTGATTTATTTATTGCTTGTTTAGCCTGATCATATAAGAACTTTAAGGCCCTCGTTACATCTCGCCAGGAACAACACATACAAAGATATTATAAACACGTCCACACTAATTATAGTCTCAATAATAATAGTAATTATTAATAATAATAATATTGTAACTGACACTAATAATCATTATAATACTAGTAAAACACATTAAGAATGATACGGATTAGTTCAGCACGTTTGAATCCATGTTTCGTGTTATAAAAGCGGAAGGGATAAAGATTGAAGTTTTGAAATCACAGTGACAGTGGCTGTTACGAAAGAACAGAATTTCAATAAAGAATTCTGAAGACATGGGAAAAGTTATGTCATATGGGTGAATGACGAGAATGAGCGGCAGGCTAGTATATGGGAGAGATGTCTACTGTGATATTTCGAGGAAGATTGTTCCTAAGTCAGGTTCTGGATATAGAAAATAATTTAGAAAGCATGGAAATGTTATGTGTTGGCAAATACAGGATTTTACTATGTTCAGAACATGTATTTCTGCTGTGCTCATCAAACAGACAGCAAATAATTGGTATATTGTGTGTAAATGCTATTCTAAGTGAAAGAGGCGGCACAACAGCTGAAGTCGTGACGGGCAACTCAAACCGATCGGAAGACCGATGTTTATGTGTGGGAAGGTGTAGGCGGAAGGGGGCGGGCAGGAAGAGAGAGGGGGAGAGAGATATGTAGAAGATGATAAACGGCGTAACAGAGCGAACTATTTATCTAGAAAACTCGGTAACTGAATTAGAGATACAATGAAAGATAACTAGACTCTAAAAAAGCAAATTATTATCACAGTAAATGATAGGAAACAAGAACAACATTTTGTTGACGTACAAACATCAATCCTTTGTGGCATGTTAGCGAAACAGACAGGGCGACTGTGCTGTAGACACCGATCAATCCTCAACTGAATGTAACAAATTAAAACAACTCAACTGAATGCAACAAATTAAAACAATGTTTCGGGACTTGAAAGCATATACCTGTTCTTCGTCGCCCACTGTGCCAGAGGAAATTGCCTCATGCGCTAGATGTCGAACTACCCCGGACTTCTCTGTCGTGGCAGAGCCGCGTAAGCCATACTCCACACAGAGTAAGAGAACCCACTCTCACTGTTATTTTACTGCCAAACAGTTTTGAACTGGTAGTAGACGAATAAACCTACACCCGAGGGAGCTGAACTTGCGCAAACGTTAAAGTAGTTCCTATTTCAACTGTAAGAGGATTCCCTCGTAGATGCCCGCTGCTTTAACAGCCACGAAATGCAAATAAGATAGCATCACGTTATCAAGAGAGCTTTACATAAATTACAGCCCCAAGAAATTGCACCTCACAAACTTCAAAAATAAATCACATGAACTAAGAAATACTGTTGCCATAATTCGACGGGGTAGTATAAAAAGATGTGTGTAGTATCTTTTCTTGTCGGTCAATTCTGTTTGCTTTCAACGTCAGTCAATCCTGTTTGCTTTAAACAGGTGGCGGAGAATTAAATTAATGATTGTTAACATAAATTCTGTTCTTATTTACAAGTGAAACAAAGGCTTGGGAATAAAACGACGTCATTAATTCCGTTACTGGTTACCGTTCGACTTGCAAAACTACGAGAGCTGCTTGGAAAGTAAGTTCTGATCGGTCACGAAATGGAAACTACTGTGAGAATCAAAAATCTTTTATATGCAATAGTTAGCATCTCCTTACAGCTACCTCTCTACATAGTTACTGGTCCGACTCAGACATTTATCGAAACGTTGTACCAACTTCCAATGCCCTCCTCATAGAAGGCAGCCGCCTGTGCATCGCGCCAGTTCTCTGCGATCGTCTACAGCTCTTTGTCTGCGTCAAATGTTGTCTTCATAGCCAGCGGTTCATGTGAGCAGAGATCAAACACAGGACGAGCCAATTACAGGATGTGTTGTGGGTGTTCAGACACCTCCAATCGAAAACGCCGCAGGATCACTGTCATGGAGAACGAAACGCGTAACAGTTATGTCATGTGGGCTGCACGACATCAGGCGAAATCTCTCACCAAGCCGTCATGCTTGGCGGGAAACACTATTTTCTAGGCATCATTACATGCTGACTGTGCGTTCAGAATTGAAAATACTAACGTGTTGCAGTCTACGGGCATACTAGAGACACTACCAAACACATCTGCGCAAAACTTCACCGGATTTTTGCAGTGGTTTCCATTTTGGGACCAATTGGACCTCTCTTTCCGAGTAGCCCTCATACATTCAGTTTTATGACTTACTGGTGTTCACAACGATAATGGGTTGGTGCAGCAACCTAATGAATTTAGATACTGATTCGTTATTTCAGTAAAACTGACATTAAGAGAGTATTCTGTATCGGTAACCAATAACTGCATATACTGCAGATATAACGTAAAAAATTGAATAAATATCGATGAAAACAGTAATATTTTTTCGTTGTTTTGGGCTACACCAATTCCTAAACAGAACAGAAAACATCAGTTACGATGAATGTCACTTGAACTGCTTAATAATCTGTAAGTGTTACTATGCAAGTATGCAGCTACCAACAATATTCGTACTTATGTACTGTAGCGGCTGTAGCCACTAAATTGTCCCAGAGACCTACGGGCCAAAGGCAAGAGTGAATTTCCTTGTCTCAATACTAAAGTGGTAGTCTGAATACGACTACTGCTACAGTACCAGAGGCCGTGATGATCCTTATGGTTTTGCTTATAACTACAGTAGATATCCGTTACTGGTACTGCGCAGATTGTTTGTACATAAAGTCAGAGACTGATAACTGCTTTCTGTCTTCTTGTTGTAAGCAGTAAGCAGCAGCAACAAACTGAGGATATCAAACCGTTCCCTCGATGAACTACTATGCGATTCACAGAAGGAGTCCCAGAAACAGACCCGAAGACCGTATATTCAACAAATTCGCCGGGAATATCTGAAGTGAGACAATTTGAAATTACCTTAAAATTTCTTATAAAGTTACGAGCCGAAAGTGCCATCGTAAATATTGCCGATGCCGAAGTGTGGTGCTGACAGTTGTTACAAATCCGAGAACGGTAATGAAAAATTGACAACCATTGTTTCTGTGTGTAACAGACAGGATAAATGAAGAAAGAAGATGGTACTAATCATTTGAATTTGAAAGCTATTATTTACTTTCTACCGTGGTTTATGACAGTGTGATTTGATAATGAATGTCGTTTCCTGGGCTCAGGAATAATAAATCAGTACAGGATACAGCCTGTCTTCTTGAGGTGACTTCACATCGTTAGCTGTAATGAGAAGGGTATCTCTCCTAAGAGTCGACAGGCACATTTTATTTGAAGGTTCGGCAAACATTTGCAATTTCGTTTTTTACAACGATGGAATCGGCCGAAACAAATGCTACTCTTCATATGTTTCATGTGACACCCATTGTCAAGGGGTAACACCCAGTGTCAAGGGATAACGTCAGTTTGTTTTTTCCGTTACAATCAAAATTATTTTCATAGCGGAATTTTACGTTCACATTCCACGGAGAGGTTACAAATTAGTCCAGTGCAACACCTGGATTACCGATATGTACTAATAGGGACAGTAAGAAACAAGGAATAACCAGTATTCCTGCAGTGACTTAGTAGCGCTGAGCTACTCCATGCTGCAGCGCAAGGACGGCTACAACTGCTGCCGGACTAGCAATTATTCTTCGTCTTTTAATGTCGCTGTTAGTGTACACCGATGAAACATATCGCACTAGGCTAATCTGGGACCGCTCTGTCGAATAGGAATGTAAAATTCCGGTTCAAAAAAACTCTATGCATCTACAAATTATGTAAAAAATTTTGCTGTTTGTTTTTTGACCCTCAATGTTTATCTGCTAAGTTTACGGAACGGAGATGGAGAGGTAACCGCCATTTACCGAGACGGATGTGGGAATGTACCCACAAATCATATGTACCAGAGAAAATTCGCAGGTAATCGGGGGCGCGGATATAAATTTGTCTTATAGTGCCTCTTTGTCGACAGTGATCAACATGCTACGGTCTATGAGCAGATCAGATAAAAGAATAGTGTGAGGCATGTATTTGAAACAATGAAACGCTTAACCAGTGGTACACATCAAGAAGCACTGGATTACTGATTTACAAATTAATGCATGCCGCGAGGATTACATACGTGTTAGATTGGAGTGTAGTGAAATGACAGCACAGATGTCACCGTCGCTCCATGTCAATTAGTTGCATGTAGCATTAAGTCAGGTTCCTCAATAACTGATCGCTAATGAACGCTCTGTGACCTGTGACGTTAATGCGCCGCTGACGTCGCGGCGTGACCCACGCTAACTTGTTAGGTGATCAAGTGCGACAAACGGCGGTACTAGCAGGTGATGCAGCGCGGCAACTACGGTGCAGTCAGTGGGATGTGACAGCCGTCAGCGCGACTAATTGATAGCGACACAGCCGCCCACTGACCCCATGCCTCCCTCAACCCTCGTTACCGTCAACGTGGCTGTGTCGGGCACCCGTCGCCTCCGACCGTACATCCTGCCTACTACACGCCCTCATCTCTCCTCATGTGAGGTTGTCACCTGGCGCATTATGCAGCACTACGAACCGAAACTGAGCCACTTCGCTACCGTTCGGTCGAAACCAATCTTCTGCTTAGGCAGTCACAAAGCTAGCACGGCCAATGTTTCATAAAACTCTTCAAAAAAATTTTTACCGCCAGGTTTTAGGCCAAGTATATAATGATGACTATGCACGTGTCATGGGCCATTCAGTATTTTTCAATCTGGTGACACGAACCATTGCGCTAAAGTGTAAAAGCTAACACACCTTTCGAGCCACAGTGTGCTTTCATGATGTGATCTTTAGCTCGATGGCTGGTTGCATGCAGCAGCCTACACACTATTTTTCATTTAAATTTGCTTCACAGCTGAAGTCGGCGCTACGGTGTTTCCACATCGGCCGCCGCCTACTGCTCGGTTATTGGTAACATACAAACACGGCAAGTCGCTTCAGAAATGCTGTTAATGTGTAACGCCGAGCAATGTTACGACGGTCACTCCAAAAGAAATGAACACTTTCTATTAAATCCATCTTTTATTCTACATGTTTGAAAGTTTTACAGTGTGTAGATACATCCTTTACGAACAATATTTTCATTTCTCCACATGATTTCCATCCCTCTCAACTGCCTTACGCCGTCTTGGAACCAGCGCCTGTATACCCGCACGGTAAAATTCTGGACCAACATGTTGGAGCCACTGTATGGCAGCGTGCACAAGGGAGTCATCATCTTCAAACCTTGTTCCACGAAGAGAGCCTTTCAGTTTCCCAAAGAGATGATAGTCACATGGAGCCAGGTCAGGACTGTAAGGTGGGTATTTCAGTGTTGTCCTTCCGAGTTTTGTGATTGCTTCCACGGTTTTTTGACTGGCATGTGGCCGTGCATTGTCATCCAATAGCAAAACTTCCTGCTTTTGCCGATGTGGTCGAACACGACTTAGTCGAGCTTGAAGTTTCTTCAGTGACGTCACATATGAGCCTGTCAGCAGTCACCGATTCGTTAACCCTCTGCACATTGTCTGGAGTGTGTGCGGTACGGGGCCTGCCGCTGCGAGGACAATCCTCAATATTGCAGTGCCCGCTTTCATCACGTAACCTGCTTGCCCACCAACTAACTGTACTGCGATCGACAGCAGCATCTCCATACACCTTTTTCAACCTCTTGTAGATGTTTTCCACTGTCTCGTTTTCACAGCACAGGAATTCTATGACAGCACGTTGCTTCTGACGAACGTCAAGCTTCGCATCCATCTTGAAGACATGCTGTGACGGCACCACTCATGGGAACAGGTAGAATTAAGTTTGAAAACAAGCGGTAAGGATGTATCTACACACAATAAAACTTTTACATATGACGAATGAAAACTGTATTTTTACAAAAATAGTGTGCATTTCTTTTGGAGTGACCCTCGTAGAAGCGGCGGCCGCAAGGTATATCGGATATGCGAGATGCTTTGTAGGCAGCTGTTTTTAAGAGGCCAGTGACTGAGTTACGACATGAGATGCGTTTTGTAGCCCAGAATTTAAACTCATGTCATAAGCTAACCACGATCTTGTGATGTGTAATGTATCCGAGAACGCGGTGATCAACAGTCTGTGGCAGAAATAAACTCACGATCGCTTTGTTCACGGCTGTTAAAACTAACGTCTACGAACAAACTCAACACAGAAAAAGTTTCAGCGCTAAAAGCAACCTGTTATTTCTTATTATAACTGGTTACCCGAAACTTCCCTGTTACTGGCTACGCGAGCTGCCGCGTTACCAACCGATGAGCAGTGGTCGTCCGCACTTGGTTGTAGATTATCAGACGACACAAGCGAATTCCAGACGAATAAAGACCGACAGGTAGAAAAATAAGAGTAAATAAAAAACTCAATACCATGATGAAAATAACGAGGCGAAGAATTAGAAACAAAAAATACATTTAAATCATTTAACTGAATGAAAACGATAATCAAACCTGTTTTGGTTAGATTTAGAAATAGAAAAAATTTCGCGGCGTTTGACGACGTTGGAATCTACGACCTTCAACACGGCGGATTAATGCGCTAACCATTGTGCTAAAGTACAACACAGGCAATTTGTTACATGACGAATTTCAAGCCTTCAAAAACTCGGTTGTCTAATGTAAGACGACCTCTTTTATTATGATAACTGCGTATGTGATACTGAATTACCTCTTGTGCGGAAGTATCCAGCAGTGTTTAGTTAGTGATGCGTATGAAATGTGTGTAAAATATTAACATCGTTACGTGAGTGTGTTGTTTTTGGTGTGGTTATCAAGTACGACAGAATAGGTATAAAAGTGCCAGACCCATGGTTCTGGATGCAAAACATCCAAAAAGAATGCTGGAGAAGGAACTGGTAGTGAACTGACCAACTGTTCGGTTCATACGTGACGTTGAGCGCTCCGATGGAGGAAACCAGCTTCAAAGTATGAAGTGTGAACCATCATGTAATTTTAATCAGACTACAGTATATCCAGTCTCGCCGTTTCTGCATAGTTACTGCAGCCGACATCTACTTGCAACTGTATGTTATAGTCAATTTGTAACCTCCACACTTGCTTCATTACCAAAGTGACTATTCCTTGATGCCTTAGTATTTGTCATAAAGGAAAGCCTTATGCTGTGTACTCAACCTGTGCCATTCCACTCTTTTCTCCACTATTCTGTCCACTACACGTTCATTAGTTGTTACCGAGCGAGGTGGCGCAGTGGTTAGCACACTGGACTCGCATTCGGGAGGACGACGGTTCAATCCCGCGTCCGGCCATCTTGATTTAGGTTTTCCGTGATTTCCCTAAATCGCTCCAGGCAAATGCCAGGATGGTTCCTCTGAAAGGGCACGGCCGACTTCCTTCCCTGTCGTTCCCTAATCCGATGAGACCGATGACCTCGCTGTTTGGTCTCTTCCCCCAAAAAACCAACCAACCAACCATTAGTTGTTCGACCCACCCAGCTATTCGTCTGCACTCTTCTGTAGCACCTTATTTCAAAACTACGCCGGCCGCTGTGGCCGAGCTGTTCTAGGCGCTTCAGTCCGGAACTGCGCTGCTGCTACGGTCGCAGGTTAGAATCCTGGCTCGGGCATGCATGTGTGTGATGTCCTTAGGTTAGTTAGATTTAAGTAGTTCTAAGTCTAGGGGGCTGATGACATGAGATGTTAAGTCCCATACTACTCAGAGCCATTTGAACCATCAAATGCTCCTTTGCCCCGTTCCCCCCTGTTTAAACCAACCAACCAAAAGCTCCTACTCTCTTCTTTTCTGTACTAGTTGTCATCTCAGTTTCACTCCCATATAAGGCTGCGATCCAGACAAATACTTTCAGAAGAGACTGGCAGATGCTTTCATTTATGTTCGAGGTCAGCGTACTTCTCGTTTTTAGTAAAAGTTTTCTAGCTATTATCGATATGCAAATTATAGCCTCTTTATTTCTGCCGTTGTCGCTAATTTTCTTGCAAAAATCGTCTGGTACTTTTAGTGTCTCATTTCCTAACGTAATTCCATCGATGTGTCATTTATTCCACTACACAACATTACCTTCATTTTTCTTCTGTTGATTTTCATCTTGTAACCTCTTTTCATACATCCAATCCATTTAAGTGATATTTCAAGTCCTTTATTGTTTCTGTAGACTATCAACTTTACACGCAATCCCTACGGCTTATTTCTTCTCTCTGAACTTTAATTCCTTAACCAAATCTTGATTTCCTTTCTGCCCGGCTCCATGTACAGACTGAAAAACATGGGGAGTAGGTCGAAAGCCTATCTCTTTTTCTTCTCACCTTCTGCCTCCCTTACATGTCATTCGACTCTTGTAACACGCGTCTAGTTGCTGTATAAGCAGTAGACAACTTATTTTATCCATAATAGCTTTAGACTTTGAATGACATCTACAAAAATATTATTTCATTTTATCCACTAAAAAAAATGCGAGTTGAAATACAACGACAGTAGAATCAACGTCCCCGTTTCTAGTAAACTAAAGCTTTGTTCATAGGAGCTATTTTATTTAAACTACACGCGATGCATTTCGGGAAGTTATATGCGTACTATTTCAGAGTTTAGCTCCTGTTATCTCTCGCCCCACCACCATAATTTTTTATTTTCTCTATATTTATCTCATGATTTAAATCCATTTTTCCTTTTCGTCCTGTCTAATAGCTTATCGTCCTGCGATAACATTTCCAGAATGCGATCACTTTATAAAACTGCCAGCTCTGCGTTCAGTATATAAAACTGCCAGCTCTCATTGGGTGACGTGATCTCAGAAGTGCGGTGTCCCTTTTTCTGCTACGATTCCAACTGATGGAATGTTCGGCCCACGCATCACAGGTTCTATTATCGCTCTCTTCATTTATGGGCGTTTGTTAAACCTATTGTTTTTATACTGCACTACACTTTTTCTTTAGCTCGGTAAATTACGCAGCACTTTGTTTATTAGGTACTCTTATTTCTCTGCTCCTCATAAAGAACTACAGAGTGAAGAGTAAACTTTAAATGCGTGTCTTTGCTGATCTCTTTATAGACAAGACTATAACAAGACTATAATAGTTTCAAGAGTGAAAGGGGAAAGGATGATGATTCAGTACTGGGCTCCTGTATTTTTATTCTGTCTCCTATTAAATCTTGTGCCGTGAACGACAGCGTCATAGCTTCGTGGTTGTTCTAATTCTGTAAAAAGAACTGACTGTAAAGTGTAACGTGTCGTGACGCTGTCGCAGAATTACTCGTAAGGGGATTTTTTTTTGTTTTGTTTATTTGGCCTTTGAGTGTGTACTCAATTTAGCCATCGGCAACACATAGTGACAATGTACACACAATTGAATAAAAAAATTACAGAAATTCATATTTACAAGAATTGAAAGCTTAACTGTTACAGTGTTGTACATAATGTTTTAAAAATTGAATTGAATTGCATTGGAAAATAATTAAAAGAGTCTTGGCTTACAATTCACACCAATTCTGAAACATCTTCATCAGCAAGACATATTTATAATTTATGTACACCATTAAAACCTACAGATTGTAACCAGTACTCTTGATGAAGTTAACTATCACTTTATATAGACGAACGTCTTTAGTACACAAAAGAAAAGAAGCTGATTGAGGAAGATGGTAGCCCATACTCAGCAATGTCTTCAGAAAGACCAACCGTTTACTGTCAAATTTGGGGCACATAAATAAGATGTGGTTGACATCAGCTTCCGACTCAGGATCACACTCACATGGTGGTGAACTGTAAACGTTGATCCGATGTAGATGTTGTGGGAAAGAGGCATGATTGAAGCGGAGTCTTATGATGGTAGAAATCGTGGATCGGCCCAGATGTGTCCTCATGAACCACGGCTGTAGCACTGCGTAATAACCGCCTTTTGTCTGTTGAGAAACGTTCCACATTTCCTGCTATTTTTGTCTTGCGTGATCCTTGACTTCACGTAAGTAGTCTGTATAAGGAAGGTGCAGATCCAGGACGGCGCCTAAGTTTGCCGCTTGTTTGGCTAATGCATCGTTAGAGAGGATACCAGAGTGGGAAGGTACCCACAACAAATGGATCGTCCGGCCCGTGCGTGTGCTGCGAATATATTTCGATATCACATCCAAGATATAAGGGGATATTGTCTTCGGTCTTGCACCTCGCAGTGCACAGGAAACGTTATAGGATATAAACATAGAACGCGTTTACAAACACTGCTACACTGCTCTGAGCCCTGAGTAAATAAAACAGTGCGGTGCATTTAAAGGCGACGCTGCAGCACGTCTGCAGACGGCTGGCGGTGCAGAGGCGCGCGAGTCAGCAGTCCGACTTGGAGCTCGGCGTCGCGCGCTGCAAACGAGACGGTTACAGATGGCGACCGCTCACAGTCCAATTTCCAGCGGATTCTGGCCGGGAATCAAAGCAGACACACACGCCAGCGGGGGCGGCCAGCCTGACTGACAGCGGGAACCAAAAAAACTAATTCGAGCAATTTCTCAGACGGCGGCGGCGGCGTCGCGGGAAAGGGAAGGCGTCGACTGTTCCCCCTCTGGCCATTGTTCTTTTTTCTTCCCTCAGCCTTCTCATCTCGGCCCCCTTCTCTTGTGCGACACGCCCCCTCCCGCCCTCCGGCCCCCAGGGATCTACTGCCACTTGACGAGAATGCGCTGTGAGCCGTGAAAGTATCGGCTGTCTCTATCTGACAGCGTCCAACAGTGGACACGGGCGAGGGGGCGCGGCGACTGCTGTCACGTGGAGCTGACCTGCGACCTACCGTGGCCAACGTGCTCCCTCTCTCTCTCTCTCTCTCTCTACCGGTTACAGCCCACTTCACTCAAGTGCTGACTGGTGCAGTACTTTAATACGTTATATATACTCTACACATCTAGTCAGGAACCTGGTCCACAAAGAGTCCACAGCGGTTCGAGTATTATATATATATATAAGAAGAGACGGCTAATGGTCTCTGCAGTGCACGTGTCCACCTTTGGGCTTTACGCAAGCATTTATTCGACTTGGCATTGATTGAAACAGTGGCTGGAGGCCCTCCTCGGGGATATCGTGCCAAATCCTATCCAAGTGCCTAGTTAGATCGTCGAGATCACGAAATGGTTAAAGGGCCCTGCCCAACAATGCTACAGACTTTCTCAGCTGAAGAGAGATCCTGCAACTTTGCTGGACGAGGTAGCGTTGGGCAAGCACAAAGACAAGCGATAGAACCTACCGCCTTGTGCGAGCAGGCATTACATTGTTGAAAGGTGAGCCAAGGACGGCTCTCCATGAAGGGAAACAAAACGGGGCGTAGAATGTTGTCGGCGTACCGCTGTGCTATAGGAGTGCCACAGATGAAGATGAGAGGGAGTTCTGGCACGAAAAGAAATTCCACTCCAGATTATCACTCGTGGTTATCGGGCCATATGGCGGGCGACAGTCAGTTTGGTATCGCACCGCTGTACGGGGCGTCTCCATACACGTCAAAATGGTTCAAATGGCTCTGAGCACTATGGGACTTAATACCTGAGGTCATCATCCCCCTAGAACTACTTAAACCTAACTAACCTAAGGACATCACACACGTCCATGCCCGAAGCAAGATTCGAACCTGCGACCGTAGTAGTCGCACGGTTCCCGACTGAAGCGCCTAGAACCGCTCGGCCATCACGTCAGACCCAGACACGTCGTCGGCCTAGAATTGTAAAGTCCTGTCTCCTGATTAAATCGTTCAGATTTTCTGAAATTGAGCATCATTTGTTTGTCTCTACATGTACATCGCGTTTACTAACTTCCGTCACAATTCGAGTAATTACTTCGTGGTGCGTCGGTTTTTGTGCTTTCTTAGATTGTAAAACTGTATGGGAAGACAGGCATTGCTATGAATTCAAGAGATAATCTAGGACGTTCGGCGCAGCTGATAGTCTAAAATGAAGAGGTCGACACAGGAGAGTAAGTCAAGGCGAACAGCATGAACTCAGTCAGACTTATCAAGTAAGGTACGGTAAAGTACGTTAGCAGTTCGCTCTCACATGAGGAAGACGAGGAAAATCTCATTCAGGACGTTATCACGCTGCCTTCGAATTTTTGGTTATTACTGATCTCAACGAGATACTTGTTCCAACGTTACTCTGTTTCCCATGAGTGGACATCTAGACACTAGAAGCGTTCTCGAAAACGAGGCTCTTGAATACGAAGATTTTGGCTTCATAAAGAGAAGAAAGATCCGACGTTTCGTCTGTAGCATACTTTACCTCCTCTCTTTCTATATATATATTTTTTTTTTTTTTTTTTTTTTTTTTTTTTTTTTTTTTTTGTAACGAAAGAGTCGATAAACTGCACTGGAGCGTGATTAGAGCAAGAAGTGCGCTGCGAATGTGCGGGCAGCCCGGCGCCGCCCCTGCAGTTGGCGCCGAGTATGTGGAGGTCGCAGAGGGGCGAGCGGCGCTTTTATACGGCGCGATAACGGCGACTTACTGTGAACACACGGAGCCTCGTAAAAAGTTATTGGTACTTTTACAGTCCAAATATAACCTCTTAATAATGCATTAAATTTAACAGCACCCAGCTTATAGGGTTTTTACAGCGATACGCAGATAACTGGATGGTGCTTAAATCGGCAAAGCTGCTGCAGAATATCTGAACTCCGGTACCAGAGTAACAGTCACACGGTACGTGGGGCGCCGCAGTGCGTTCCACGGCGGCGTCGCCTAACGCAAATTGATAATCTCTTCCCTTCCGATGCCTCAAATAGTAACGTCCGTGGAATGACTCAACCGTGTTTTCCAGTAAGTTGTTACGTCATACTGAAATGTTATACGGATGCCTTTAGCAGATTAAAAAAAATCCTACATACGTAGCTTTATAATCGTACTGGGCACACTTGTGACTGTCTAATCAAGTAAAAGAAACAATTCGCAATTTTGTACGCGTTGAAAGTTTCTGATAGATTAAAGCTTTGTGGTCTTACCGGGATTACTAACCTAGACCTACTACTTTTGCAAAAACTGGTCTACTCAGGCACGAATCACGACCCACTCTTACAGCTCTACTTCCGCCGTAGCTCATTTCCTACCTTCCAGATTTCACAGAAGGTCTCCTGCATACCATGAAAGACTAGCACTCCTGCGGAAGAGGATATTACGGGCGAACGGCTTAGCCACAGCCTGTGGCACTGTATAGCACACTCTCTGCTGCAGAGAGAAAGGTTCATTATTTTTAACCGTCGCTTTCTCGTGAATTTTAATTTGATTCAAAGACAAATGGATTGTTAGCACATCTTTAACTGCCTTATTTGCACGTTAGACGCCGTGTTACATCAGCAGTAAAATGTACCTGTGCTCCATCTGTGCACCCAACACACACATCAATTGAGTACGTGTGAAATGTAATTGAAAAAATTAAATTTCAAATACAGCTGTACTAACTAGGATAATATGTCATACTGAAGCCAGTGGCGTCTTCTAACCAACACCTCTGACTACGGAACTGTAGTTTACAAGTACATAGATTAAATTAACACAATATAAAATAATATAGAGGAGTAAATTCTAATACATATGTTCTCATGGGAGATAGGTTAAGGAAAAGCAAATCTACGAAAAAACGGTTCAAATGGCTCTGAGCGCTATGGGACTTAACTTCTGAGGTCATCAGTCCCCTAGAACTTAGAACTACTTAAACCTAACTAACCTAAGGACATCACACACATCCATGCCCGAGACAGGATTCGAATCTGTGACCGTAGCGGTCGCGCGGTTCCAGACTGTAGCCCCTAGAACCGCTCGACCACATCGGCTGGCGCAAATCTACGTTTATAGCATTTGTAGACTTAGAGAAAGTTTTTGACAGTATTGACTGCAATACTCTCTTTCAGCCGGCCGCTGGTGGCCGAGCGGTTCTAGGCGCTTCAGATGTGTGTGATGTCTTTAGGTTAGTTAGGTTTAAGTAGTTCTAAGTTCTAGGGGACTGATGACCTCCTGAGATGTTAAGTCCCATAGTGATCAGAGCCTTTTGAACCCTTTGAACTCTCTTTAAAATTCTGAAGATGGCAGAGGCAAAATACAGGAAGCGAAAGGCGATTTACTATTTGTACAGAAACCAGATATTTGTTATAAGAGTCCAGGGACACGAAAGAAAAGCAGTGGTTCAGAAGGGAGTGAGACAGGGTTGTGGCCTATCTACGATGTTGTTTAATTTGTGTATTGAGCAAACAGTACAGGAAACAAAGGAAAGAGTTGGAGTACGAATTAAAGTCCCGGAAGAAGAAATAAAAACCTTGAGGTATGCCGATGACATTGCAATTCTGTCAGAGAAAGCAAAGAACTTAGAAGAGTAGTTGAACGAAATGAACTGTGTCTTGAAAGGAAGATACAGAATGAACATCAACAAAAGCATAACGAGGATTATGGAATGTAGTCTAATTAAACAGGTGATGCTGAGCGAAATAGATTAGTAAATGAAACACTTAAAGCAGCAGATTAGATTTGCTATTTGGGCAGCAAAATAATTGATGATGTTCGAAGTAGGGAGGAAATGAAACGTAGACTGATAATGGTAAGAATAGTAAGATTTAAGTGTCAGGAAGTCCTTTCTGAAAGCATTTGCGGAAGTGAACATAGGCGGTAAACAGTTTAGAGAAGAAGAGACTATATACTTTTGAGTTGTGGTGCTACGGAAGAACGCTCCAGATTAGATGGCTAAATCACGCAACTAATGAGGAGGTACTGAGTAGAATTAGGGATAGATCGAAAGCTGGAGAATTGGCAGTAGGTAAATGAGGTTGATATTTCCGATCTTATCCAAAGACTCTATCCAGTTGATTGCTTTAGCTTTTAAGCCTGAAAGTTTTTCCTGGTACCCATGGGTTTCCTTTTTGGGCAGTTGCGCAAAAAGAGGTCCAGTGTTCGTTCCCATGTCCTGCAGTGGCATTGGTCATCATGGGTCATTCCCCACTTCCGCAGCGTTGCTTTGGTCGCGACACGGCCAGCTCCGACTGAGGGAGCTCCGTATTTTTCTTGGTTGGTTTGCTCTCGTCGGTTCGATAGTTTACATATTTCCTCATCACAATGGATGGACCTCCATAGATTTCACCATTCGTCTATTAGATCATATCTTTCTGCGGTGAGTTGGCCACTGTTTACCCATCGTTCATTCAGGTATTATATCTTGTTGCTGAGTACTGACAGCTATCGTAAGAGCATCGACTTTATATTTCCTGTTATGATCGTCAATGAGTCATTTATATGGATGTTTGTTTTATTGACATGGTTACTACTATTCGCAACAGAAGAACATTACTTGCGGAAAGGATACACAACTACTTGTTCCGTGGATTTTTGCATTCGATACCAACCAGTCATGTATAATGAGGAAAACAAATACAGAAGAGAAGGTGTGTAGTTTAAAATACACAAGGTCATTTTTAGGCATACTGAAAACAAATTATCAAACAAGACGCAGCAAAGCAAATACATCGGATACGTTAAAAATGCAATCAAGCTGGTATCTTACAAGTTACACTGTCCAGTCACAGTAATGTGATCACCTGTCAAAAGCCTCAACCATCACCTTGTGCTGAGCGGACCGCTGCGAGACATGCAGGTAGAGAGTCATTGGGGTTCTGGAAGGTACCGACAGGGGGGTGGAGCCATGCCGACACAAATGATCTACGGTTCTCGGCTGAGGACACTTGGCGCAAACAGCCCGACCGAAGTGATACTACAGATTCTCGACTGGATTTCTATCCGCCGTGTTTGGTGGCCAGACGAGTAAGGAAAACTTATCACGGTGCTCTTCGAACCACTCACGTACATTACGAGCTATGTTACACGTCGCATTGTCGTTTTGGTAGACGCCATCGCGCCGAGGAGAAACAAACTTTATGTAGGGGTGCAAATGGTCCCCGGGGACAGATGCAAGGTTGTCTTGATGCATTACACCTTACAAAATGACGAAATCATCCACGGAAAACTGCTAAAATATTATCCATACCATAAGGATCCCGCCTTGTTTGCTTGCAACATTTATACCGTATATGCCAATGGCCACGAGCCCGATAGAGCGTAAAACGAGATTCACCTGAAAATGTCGTATGCCCAGTTGCGGTACTGGCGTGATAAGTCCAGCCTTCGTCCCGACGAACAGCAGTCAGCATTAAGGTACGAATCAGGCGCCTGCCTCGAATCCCCATACACAGCAACGCTCGCTGAACTGTCGTTGAGGAAAAGTTGGAAATTTATGGTACGGTTTTATGGGACCAAACCGCTAAGGTCATCGGCCCCAAAGCTTACACACTATTTAATGTAACTTAAACTAACTTACGCTAAGGACGATACACAGACCCATGCCCAAGGGAGGACTAGAATCTCCGATGGGGAGAGCCGTGCGGTCTGTGACAAGACGCCTTAGACCGCGCAGCTACCCCAAGCGGCGGTCGTTGAGAAGACACTGTTGGTAGCCCCTTGGCCATCTGGGCAGTCAGTTGCTCAACAGTGGCGTGTCTGTTGAATGTACACATCTCCTCAGCCATTGTCCACCTTTAAGATTTATGGCCCATGGTGCACCATTGTCGCCGCGGCGCCTGTTTTGCGTAGCAGCATTTTGCCAAGCACGGTATGCTTTAAGCAAGGTTGTAAGTCAAAATTCACGAACATGGCCGTATCGGAAAGGCTTCCATCCTTGGCCCGAAAGCCAATGCTCATGCCCTTTCTCACGTCAAACAAATCGCTCCGTTTCTGCTTTACGGCCGGCCGCGGTGGTCTAGCGGTTCTAGGCGCTCAGTCGGAAGCCACGTGACTGCTACGGTCGCAGGTTCGAATCCTGCCTCGGGCATGGATGTGTGTGCTGTCCTTAGGTTAGTTAGGTTTAAGTAGTTCTAAGTTCTAGGGGACTTATGATCTCAGCAGTTGAGTCCATAGTGCTCAGAGCCATTTGAACCATTTTTTTCTGCTTTACGACAACGACTGCATTGCTTTCCGCGTCCACAAGACACCCTTTGTATGCCCTCCAATGCTAGTGCTGACACCTGCCGTCTGTGAGTGGTTACTTCACGTCGATTTCGAACAAAACGATGGTCACATTAAAGTGACTGACTCGTGTGTAATGAACGAATCATTTCATTAACTTCAATGACGAAATTACAGGCTGATCAAAAAATCAATATAAATTTGAAAACTTAATAAACCACGGAATAATGTAGATAGAGAGGTAAAAATTGATACACATGCTTGGAATGACATGGGGTTTTATTAGAACAAAAAACAAAGTTCACAAAATGTCCGACAGATGGCGCTGGGCAGCAAAACTGCTACCGTGACGGGTGAGAGGTACGCCGATATGTTACAGAATCGCATCATCCCCAGCCTGGCTGATAAACACCTGCTTGAACGTACGATGTTTATGCAGAATGGTGCTCCACCCCATATTGCTAGACGCGTGAAAGATCTCTTGCGCGCGTCGTTTGGTGATGATCGTGTGCTCAGCAGCTACTTTCGTCATGCTTGGCCTCCCAGGTCCCAAGACCTCAGTCCGTGCGATTATTGGCTTTGGGGTTACTTGAAGTCGCAAGTGTATCGTGATCGACGGACATCTCTAGGGATGCTGAAAGACAACATCCAACGGCAATGCCTCTCCATAACTCCGGACATGCTTTACAGTGGTGTTCACAACATTATTCCTCGACTACAGGTATTGTTGAGGAATGATGTTGGACATATTGAGCATTTCCTGTAAAGAACATCATCATTGCTTTGTCTTACTTTGTTAAGCTAATTATTGCTATTGTGATCAGATGAAGCGCCATCTGTCGGATATTTTTTGAACTTTTTTTTTTTTTTTTGCTCTAATAAAACCGCTTGTCATTCCTGGTATGTGTGCCAATTTGTACCTCTCTATCTACATTATTCCGTGATTTATTCAGTTTTCAAATTTATACTGACTTTTTGACCACCCGGTGTTTCTACGTCTTTAGGATTCGAATAATTTATGAATCTTTGGCTTTTGTAAATTGTCACCTGTTTGATAATCCGCTGGGAAACATTGGACAGCCATCGCAGACAGCACAAATAATTTAAAATACACGCCGTTGTCGAAACTGGACTGTCGACTAGAATTTTAAGTATTTCACACCTGTCTCATAATCACTTTCTTTCGTCCGTAATCTTTTGAACAGTTTCTTTCTTCGCGCAGATGTAAGTTAATCGACAACCCTTCACTTGAGGACAATCTTCTACGGCAATGAAAATCCGGAGCACAAATAACACAGCTAAATGCCTGTCCCTTCCCTTCTCCACATTTCTCGCTTTCCCCACGATGGGATTTGTTCCGTCCGGCAATGCAGACGTGGTGTTCTGCGCCTCTATCTTACCCAATTGTTCTGAAATCCCGAATTTCAGTCGTGTCTTCCTGCAGTCCCGCACTAGAAGTTAAATCGTTATTGACTGCGTCGATAAGGCAGCAGTTTCTGGAGTCAAACGTGTTCGAAGGCGGTGCTCCAACGATCGCCGAAAGAACGAAATGAACTTCGGCTGACCGAGCTAACTTGGCCAGCTCATTGAAGTAAATCTCTTCTCGAAGCGGAACTCAAGTTCCAAACTGTCTTCCACCTGGTTTGCTCGGAGACCGCGAAAGGCACGGAGACGGTGGTACAGTTACGGGAAAAAGTATGCCTCATGCGGCCAATTACATACAGCTTCCAAACTAGACTTGAATGGCATCCAGAACGCAACTGTGCAATCTACGTTGAAGCACGGTCCGGTTTAAAGTTCCGTTAACTACAGCTTACACCGGTTTGAAACATTTTATTGTTTTATTAAAGTTTAAGTTTCTTCCTTTCACTATCGCAGAAACTAGATGAACTGTGTTAGTGTCATCCGACATAAACTGTACCGGCCATCTAGTACGAACCTCCATCGACAGCAGATAATTTTCTTCACTACTTACGTGGTTTTTTATAAAATTATTGAAATAGCTACGTTCATGACGCTCTTAGCTAATGTGTAATTGCGTTTTGAGTAAAATATTTAATTCCTACTTTTTTTCATTTGGCAAATATATTTCATTCAGTACGTAAATATTTACGTACTTATCCAATCGAAATTTTTCATTACTGTGTAAAATTTATGTGTTTTAGAAACCAGTTTGCAGTGGGTTGTGGAAAATTATGTGTATCCTGATATTTTAACAGCTAAAATGGTTTAGTACACTATGATAACGATCAGCGTTACAACGAATACATCGTATTTATTCTTTATGATCCTAACCAGGAAAAGCCTGCACCTTGGGTAAAACTCTACCACGTAAAAACGATGACGAAAATGATTTTTGTCTGCTCTAAGTCTAGACTCTTCTTCAGGTATTAACAAGAAAAGTATTCTGGATATTAAGAACAGTGAGAAAATTGGAAACTCAAAAGAAAACTACTTCCGGTATCTGACGTAATGAAGTCAGAACGGCATAGTTACTGGATATCAGGTCTGCCTAATATGCAAACAACTGTTTTCTATATAACACCAAACACCTTTCAACACTTTTGTGCCATCGTCAATGAGTACTTTTTATTCAGTTCTGTAAAATGTAAACACGTTTTAAGTAATAATTATTCTAACGAAATCTGTCTTAAGAATGTACAGTCGGGTGATTTCAATGCTGGGTACCGCGGTTCCGACCTGCTCATCGTGTGACAAGTCTACAGTGGCGTTGCGCAGATTTGTGGTGAAATTTGGTGCCAGTATTTCGTCACTATCCCACCTTGGAGATCACATGAACTTTGGAGCTGTGACCTTTTTCTCGTATGTGTCGATACCTTGCTATTTGAACCGTCCGGGGTAACATCAAAGGCCACCATGCTTTTGCACTACTACAGAGGAAGGTTTTAGGCACCTCAAAGCCAAATTTCGAACTTCTACGTCGTAATGGGAAGCAATTACGATATGTAGAAAAAGTAATCCTTTATTTCTGTTGCGCTTTGTATGTATGGCGTTTGTGCGTGCAGTTCAGCAGCAGATGAAAATCGTAAAATATAGTTGCGAAATATTTTAGCACAACAATATTACGTCTTAGATAAAGTCACACTAACATCATTTAACTGCAGAGAACAAGCTAACAATATACGATAATGGAGAAAAAATTAAGGTTATAACAACAACAGACAAAAACTATTTTCAAGCTTCATTTCGTTACAATAAGTGTCAATTAAAACATGTTTCATTTTTACAGAACAGTATAAAAGGTACCGATTGACGACGACACAATAGTGCAGAAACATGTTTGAAATTGTATAGAAAATTATTTGCATAACAGGCGGATGTGATATCCACCAATTTTGTATGCCAGTAGGCTGCTGCAAGAGCCGCAAAACAAAACGATGAATGAATACGGTAAGTTAACCATGTTCGGTAGCTGTGAGTACAGATTCGTTTCCAACACTAGAGTCTATTTGTTTAGAAACACTGGCGATTCTTATAAATAGTGACCACGTAACTACGCTGCAGGGGGAAAAAAGTAGCAGTCTCAAGGACTGTGTTCGCTGGCATCGGCGTTAGCCCCGGATATACGATATTTCCGAACCGGGGCAAAACTTGAAAGTGGCGTCGCGTCTCCCCACCCCCCCTCCTCCACCCCTCTCCCTCATTCGTTTCAGATACGACGTGAAAAATACAAAAGAAAACAAAAGGTTTTTCGTAGCATCCATCTTTCTGAAAAGTTCGATGTATGAAATATATATGTATCACGGAATGTGAGACATGTTATTTGGTCTTAAGTGTGTGAAATTGCAGTGCCTCGCCTCTTCAAAGAGCTTTCGTCTGTAGCACATTACCGTATTTCGCAGTGTGGAAATCAAACGTGTATGGTTTGTAATGAAAGCCAGTGGAAATTCAAATGTCCCATGGTGCATTTCCTGATCCCATTTGGCCGGTCTGATATCCTAACCCCCTTTTTAAAGAAAAGCTCGAAATTAATATTGGGTGGGATTATTTGCGGTAGGGAGAGTTAGAATTCTTCAGTAAATTTTCATTCTTTATGGCCTATTAGCTAATAACTTTGTCTCTGTCTGACGTAAATTTAAGTGTAGAAAACATAAAAGAAACTAAACACAAGAGACAGCAAGACAGTACATAATTCTTCAATCCTTAGGTCCCAGAATTTTTTCTCTTCAATTTTCCTGCATTTTTCCTTTCGGTGGAAGAAACTGTTACCTTTTCAGAGTTCGTCAAACGTTTCGCTAAATGAAGAATCAAAGTATCGTTGTCTAATACTGAAAAAGTTATTAATACGAATTGTACCAAATACTGGTGTGGTTTTTCGATCTAATTACGTCTAGTTTGTCACTGTCTGCTAAAAATGCGAACTAGGCCTTTCTTACATTGCAACAACTGTAACACACGCCAAATATGCGAGACCACAAATCGTCACTTTTACCTACCTCATTTACGTAAATGACACGACAGAATATAATTCATAAAGTACGAATATCAAATGCCTATTAGGCCTATTACAAGAAAAAAGTTTTATGTAAGGAAATAGTTTCACATTTTATTCATATGCTCCAGTTTCTCGGGCATGAGTTCGAAAAGTAGTAGTAGCGTCAAATTTTGCAATCGTCATATTCTTCCACACAATTTGTGTGATGTCCCTGTTTCTTCCCTTTCCTCGTTCTAAGAGACTGTCTTGTCATCACTAATTCTGTACCACTGTCAACATTTATACTCCCGTTAACTTCGCTAACCTGCCAGAATCACCGGTTCATTTATCCCGCTTTTATTCTCCGGTTAGACCTTATTACGCTTTCGTAGAACGCTTTTCCGGGCTTAAGCGACTGCTAACCGGGCCTGTACAACTCACCCTTATTAGTGTAGCGATCTATCAAAAATTTCCAGTTAAAATTTCATTTTCCTGCGTGCATCAGGACGGTAATAATTAATGCTTGTTACCTGTTATTCTGTTAGTTGTTTTCTCCCAGTCTAGTAGTCCGAATCTATGGATTTCGATAGTAACTATAACAACGCTTAACATTCGCACACACAATCAACCACATAAACAAACAGCGTTTTGCATTCAACCGTTCTGGTTTATTCGGTTCACCTCATATAGCCCCGTCCCCTTTTGTCTGTGGGGAAGTTCTTTACTTCTTCATGCGACGGGGATTCCCCTGGCCGAGTTCGTAAATATTTGAAGATGGTCTTGTAAGCCGTAAACCGGTTAACGCAGTAAAAGTAATACTGCAGAACAAAAGCAAACTAGCGCTTTTCATTTATTATAATGTTCTTCAACCGACAACCGACGGAAGATTCAATTGACATTAGCTCTGTTGAATTCAGTTCTGTCCTTACGCGAGTGATGAACGTACATGTGCATGGTTTAGGCACGATGAGCTCCTATTTCAGAGTTTAATCGCCCGCAGCTCACAGGTCCGAATCCAGGCTTTATGATGTGGGAGAGCCACAGTTACAACTTGTGGTCACATTTTGTGCTTATGCAGGTTAAAGAAAGAAGTGTCCGCTACATTGCACAGGCCATTATCCACTTGCTATTACCACTTCATCGACAGGAACGTGATGTGCCTTTCCAGGCGGACAACGGACGTCCACGTACGTCGGTTGCGACACAGCGCGATCTTCATGGCGCACAATATCTGACCTAGCCAGCAAGACCGCCAGATCTCTCGCCAGTTGAATGCATACGTATGAACCATGATGAGTTCAGAACTCATCCGTTCTCCAAGTCCTGCAACAACCATTGCACTGTTGGAGCAAAAGGCGCAAGTTGCTTGTAACAATCTATCACGGGATGTCATAGACATCTTTACAATAGTTTGCATGAAAGAATAAACGTCTACGATTCAGCCAGAGGGAGGTACACAGTGCGACTGTCTAGGTACCTTAAACCTTGATATGTGCGTTTCATATGGCCTGAATCATTATCATATACTTTCACTACAACGCATTATTTGTCAATAAAATAACCTTGTCCATACCGTGTTTCATTTTTTTTCCCCGGCAGTGCATAAAATTCATACAGCATTGTAATAGAATGTCCTAAAATTAAATACCTTCAGTAATAATTCTAAATTTTTCCTTCAGGATATATCTAAAAGTATTTTGGAAATTTTCTAATGAATAATAAAGTTATATTTATGTTTTATTAAACATAAAATGTTCCAATGGCTCTAAGCACTATAGGACTTAACTTCTGAGGTCATCAGTCCCCTAGCACTTAGAACTACTTAAACCTAACTAACCTAAGGACATCACACACATCCATGCCCAAGGCAGGATTCGAACCTGCGACCGAAGCAGTCGCGCGGTTCCGGACTGAAGCTCTTAGAACCGCTCGGCCACCGTGGCCAACACAGGGAATATAAGTATTTATAAAATATTAAACTTATTTCTTATTTGTATCTTGGTAGATGAAAAATGATAACCATTGAACATAAAGCACATTAAGAATATTTTTCTGTCGAAAATTTAGCTCAGCCATCGGAATTCAATATTCAGGCTAGGTAAGAATCGGGAAATTTTATGGATGAACTCTTCAGCACACCCCAGAAGTGACTTGGTGTTGTGGCTGGCAGGAGAGCCAACACAGGATTACTAAAGGAGGTCGAAATGCACGCGTTTTAGCTCACGCAGGCTGGCGTGAGGTCTGGAACATGACAAGGGAATCAGAATTGAGAAAAACGGACGTAGCTGGTGGAATACTTAACTTTAATCCATTAATGACGAACGTCGCTCTTGACGGTACATGATTTACAATATCAATAGAAATTGATCATGGCGCCTTGCTGGGTCGTAGCAAATAACGTAGCTGAAGGCTATGCTAACTATCGTCTCGGCAAATGAGAGAGTAATTTGTCAATGAACCATCACTAGCAAAGTCGGCTGTACAACTGGGGCGAGTGCTAGGAAGTCTCGCTATACCTGCCGTGTGGCGGCGCTCGGTCTGCAATCACTGATAGTGACGACACGTGGGTCCGACGTATACTAACGGACCGCGACCGATTTAAAGGCTACCACCTAGCAAGTGTGGTGTCTGGCGGTGACACCACACTTGGTAATCCAAGGAAAACGTAGAATGACATGGCGGGGTTCGAACTAAGCTCCTCCCGATTTCATCTAAATCCGTTTAAATATTAGTTCAGTCAACTTAGCCGGTAATTCGTGAATATCAGTACTGTTCGCTGAAGGTCAGTGGGTCCTGTTGCATAGAAGTGTGCCAAGGCCGGTACCAAATCTAAAATAGATAAACAGACCAAAGTTAATGTAATGAGCAGTCAAAAACCTGTTTGAGGCGTGACCTCAGTTGCACACCACTAAAGCGACAATACTGTATTGTGCTAACAGCACTGCGCTGTACGAAACTATTAACATAAGACTGCTCGTTTCATTGAATTTACTGTCGGCGTAGATCCAAGAATACAAAACGTTCCTTCGAAAACCAATCTCCCGCTAAATGATTAGCACCTCGTTTAAAAAACGTGTAGTAAATTTGAGAAGTTTTATTTGTTTTTATCATGTGGCGATGCGTCCCTCGACATTCATTAATTAAATTAATAAAATCTATTGGGTAATTTGTCCGATCGGACATGTGCCCACCATGCCGGCGAATTAAAAAAAATTCCTATGCAACACTGGACAGACGTATAGCTTACGTGCAATTTTCCTGCGCTGAAATTATTCGAGAATATTTTCACTATCGTAATTCTGAGGGTAAAGGGAAAAAAGTGCAGGGAGCGGAAGATTACCTACAATTTGTAAGGAAACCAGACTGCAATTGTAAGAGAGAGCAGGAAAGGGAAACAGTAGCTGAGAAGCGAGTTAGACAAGGTTTCCGCAATGTCCTCAAACTATTCAATTGCACAGCGAACAAGCAGTAGAGAGAAACCAAGGTAAAATTTGTAAAAGGAGCTACGATTCAAGGAAAAGAAATGAAACAAGAATAATATCTACCTATGACACTGTAATTCTCTCGGAAGTGGTAAAAGACTTGCAAGAGCTGTTGAACGGAATGGATAGTGCGTTGGCAAGAAGTTATAACATGAGTATCAACAAACGTAAAATAAGGGTAAGCAATGTTATCGAATGGAATCGGGTGCTAATAGAAGTAGATTAGGGAAAGAGACACTAGAAGTAGTGGATGAGTTTTGTTATTTGGGCAGCAAAAAACTGATAATGGCTGGGGTGGAGAGAATGGAGAATTCAGACTGGAAATAGCAAGAAAAGCGTTTCTGGAAAGTGAAATTTGTTGGCTTCGGAATAAATTCAAGTGTTAGCAGGTCTCAAGGTACTTGTATAGCGTGTAACCTTCTACAAAAGTGAAACGTGGATAACAAGCTGTTCAGACGAGGAGAGAGTAGGAACTTTTGAATTTTGATGCTACAGACGAAAGTGGAAAACTAGACTGGTAGATCAAATAACTAACGAGGAAGTACTACAACAAATTCCGGCTGTAAAGAAGTTTGCGACACTATTAAAAGAAGTGATCAGTTGATAGAATACAGCCTAAGATGCCAAGAAATCGTACTGCGCGTTGGGGGGAGGGGGGGGGAGGGTGGAGGGAAAGGTGGGCGTAAAAATTTAGAACGAGACCAAGGTATGGATACAGAATGCAGATTCTGATGGTTAAGTATTGCAACAGCTATGGAGGTATGAAGAGGCTTGTACAGTGTAGACCAAGGTGGAGAGCTGCATCAAATCAATCTTCGGACTAAAAACCAAACCAAAAGCTACTTAAGACATAGTTAATACGAGGTTCGGTTTGTGAAGGTAGTCTCACACTAAAAAATTTTAGTCATCCTCGCAATATCTATTGTATACAGACAATCTCAGCTAGAGGTAAATGAAAACATTTGTTAACATTTGCCGGTCGCTGTGGCGGAGAGGTTCTAGGCGCTTCAATCTGGAACCGCGCGACCGCTACGACAGCAGGTTCAAGTCCTGCGTCGGGCATGGATGTGTGTGATGTCCTTAGGTTAGTTAGGCTTAAGTAGTTCTAAGTTCTAGGGGACTGATGACCTCAGATGTTAAGTCCCATAGGGCTCAGAGCCATCTGAATCGTTTTGAACCTGTATTTGTAGCTGTAGGTAAAGGAAGCATTGTTGAAAAAAAATGTCCGAAGTTCATAAAGGCATATTTGCCGTGCAGGGAGTTGTCTAGCTTTTAGGTTCCAGCATTTCAGTGCCAGAACATCAGAGTATCCGCATCCTATCTAAGTTGTGCCAGGCAGGCGGCGGACCCCGCAAGTAGCGTTCGGTTTCGCGCATGATTACGCTGATGGCGGTCGGCGGCCGTCAGAGCGGGGAGCCGAGGTATCGGGCTGCTACCGTGTTTAATAACCCTGATGACAGGCGAACAAAGCTGGCCCGGCACGACGGCAGCAGCCGTGGCTCCAGCCAGGAGTACAAAGAGAGGCCGGGGGAGTCCCGCGCGCGCTGGGGGATGCCCGGGCAAGGTCGCCCTAGGTGGGCCGCGCATGCGCACAGAGGCGGCGAGGCACCGGCCGCGCCGGGTTTTATCTAAATGACGGCGAGCCGGCCGCCATATCTTAATGAGAGCCAGAGTGCGCAGTTGGCAGCGCGTATTCCTGCAGCCGCGACACGGCCCATTGCACTCCGTTTTCTGTTGGAGCCCGGTGCGCTTGCAGTTGCCACGTACTCCGTGAGGTCGCAGGTCGAACTGCAGGCGTAAGCAAAGTGGTACCCGAACTCTGCAGACTTACGCCTTTAAGTGCAACTTCAAAACGACCAAAAAATGCTTTCCGGGGTTTTCGTAACAGAAAATCACCAGTATACTTCCGCCAGAAGACCATGTATTGAAATACGATTTTGGCCACTATCGACTCACGTAGGAGGAGTGGAAAGCAAAGCAGCTTTGGAGAAAACCGATACCACACGTACATGGTCATTCCGCGAGGATGTCGCAAACTTTGATGAATGATGGAGAAGGGAAAGTGTATCAATCTGAGGTTAGGGGCTCTGATCCGAAAACGATCGAGTCGAAAGTTATAAACGAATATCGTTCTGATATCTTTCCAGTGGGATTCAAGTACTGTAACTGTTGCTGCTAAGATTGTTGAGTAGACTAGTTTCAGAGCGGTTGGTACGGATGCCAACACCAAAAAAAGTTTCTTGTACACACGAGCTATAAATTGCTGAAGAATTTTATTGAAAATCCCTCACAAGAATAACAGCCGGATTAGGGAGACATTTAGCAGGAAAACAGAGGGACACCTCTAGGGCGTTGAGAAATAACAGAATTTGTAAACAGAGTTTTCGAAGAAAACAGTGACGTAAGCTGCACGCAAAACGTAAGGAAGTTCGAGTCCTCTCTCGGGCATGGGTGTTTGTGTTGTTCGTAGTATAAGTTAGTTTAAGTAGTATGTCAGACTAGGGACCGATGACCTCAGCAATTTAGTCCCTTAGGCATTGACACCCATTTTATTGAAAACGGTAAGGTGTCCAAGTTACGGGACGAGGTACATGATTCCCATCAGAATGGGATACCATATCCATTCCAAAGAAGATAAACCAAAAAAAAAGAGGAAGAATGAGAAGCCAAGTGCACACAATAAACACCCCACTGCCGCTGTGGATGAATGTGTTACTGGGCAACAACTTCTGCGATACTGTTAACAGTACAAAGAAATACAAACTGTGCGGAGGGCTTCACAGATTTTGCCTCGCAGCAGTGGACTTAAAGAGTGGCAAGAAAACTCTGACAAAAAAGAAATAGATTTTTACGATACATGAGACATCAGAATTAACGGGTTATGTGCTTCAATCAAGCCAAATGTGAGTTCATTTACATTGTACTACTCCTTTGCTTTTCAGTGTTAGTACACGAGTAGGTGGAGTATTCTCGGAAAAAAGTGTCATTTTATATTTAATTCGTGGAGGTATGTGCCGTCTATGCAACTAAATGAAACCAGTTTGTTTGTTGCCATACGCGTTTCGCTTCATTTATTTGGGAAGCATCATCAGTGGCCTGAAATATATGTTTCTTTTTATATATACAATAAGCGTATTATCTGCTAGATATAATCTGTTGATATATTACATTTTTGTCGGGTTTTTTAGGTTAGAAGCAACTTTCGTAGCACAAGTTCCATAAAATGATGTATCTTTCGTTTTACTTACGATTTCCAGCGCTGCTAACACATATATGTGTTTCTGGTGATGTATTTGCTGGTCTTCATGCTCTAGTTAGCCGAATCAGGTGTTGTTTAGCCATTTGTCACATCACATTTCACTTTCACTGCCATTTGGCGATCAACATATGTGTGTTTGCAGTGTGTAGTGTTGCCAACTGTTGTTATGTGTTTGTCTTTTGTTTCTGTTGTGTTTTGTGGTTTTCATTTGTTGTGTGTCTGTGTGTGTGTGTGTGTGTGTGCAATCCTCACTCTCCTTTTTTTTTTTTTTTGGTATGAGTTTTTGTGTGTGTCTGTGTAATTTGCTGAGTGCATTACTTTTCCTTTAATCTGTGGGTTCACACATATATGTGTTAGCAGCGCTGGAAATCGTAAGTAAAACGAAAGATACATCATTTTATGGAACTTGTGCTACAAAAGTTGGTTCTAACCTAAAAAAACCGACAAAAAATGTAATATATCAACAGATTATATCTAGCAGATAATACGCTTATTGTATATGTAAAAAGAAACATGTATTTCAGGCCACTGATGATGCTTCCCAAATAAATGAAGCGAAACGCGTATGGCAACAAACAAACTGGCTTCATTTAGTTGCATAGACGGCACATAGCTCCACGAATTTAAAGCAACTAAAGGACAAGACCGAAAACAGTTAAAAATGACGATTATATTGAATTGTTGCGGTACGAGGTGCACGAGGTGCGGCGCGTGCCGAAGCTCCACTTGTAAGGATGTGATACGCTTTCGTTACCTTCCCACACCTGATCGCCGTGTGTAAACACAAGGCTGCTGTCACCCTCGCCAGTCCTTCTAGCCGTCGCTAACTCAGTAAATTCCCAGATTTTCCGCGTTATTGTGCCCCAAGATTGCACGGACAACCGAAAACAGGGATAATACCAAATATACGCATTTTCATCGAAAACTACTATTTGCGTTATACAACGCCACATCTGTAAGACCACTGCATTATTTACGCGTTACTCGCCGAAAACTTACGATCTATCTGGAAAAAAAAACCATTGCATTCTAAACGCGTTGTATTTCGTATCACTTGCTCTCAGATCAATTATGGCCAATAATGGTCCAGTTTTTTTCCTTTTTCGGTTTTTCGATTCACTTTTTTCGTGAGAACGATTCACCAGAGAGGTAAATCATATCTACAATCAAACGAATTTTGTCCTGCACACGATACGGATAACAGATCATCGTACTTCACTGCCCCGGTATGCCTGATAACGGATTCCTCGCTCGCCTCGTTTCTTTCTCTTCCTCTACCGCAGAATGGTTCAAATGGCTCTAAGGACTATGGGTGAGGTCATCAGTCCCCTAGACTTAGAACTACTTAAATCTAAGGACATCACACACATCCATGCCCGAGGCAGGATTCGAGCTTGCGACCGTAGCAGCAGCGCGGTTTCGGACTGAAGCGCCTAGAACGGCTCGGCCATAGCGGCCGGCGTTCTACCGCAAATGCTGCAATTCCTTCGCTAAGTCCTTATCACTTAGCTGCTCAAACTCCGGTTCATGAACACCGCTGTTTAGCCGCTTGTGAACATTTTCGTCATCTACGTCTTCGCAATCACAAATTTCAATTTTAAGCGAAAATGTTAGCTCCTTTTACAACAAAATAACATATGCGGAGAAAATAGGTCTAATGATCAACACCTCAAATATCAAACAAGGCAATATAACAACGCAGTGAGACCGTCAGTCCTCTACGCAGCAGAATGCTAAACAAGAAGACACCAATAAGAGTCTCTGACCTACATGAAAGCAAAATCCTGCGAAAGACAGTGGGAAGAAGGGTCCTACCAAGTGGACAACGACGGTACAGACGCAGTCGTGAACTCGTCTTACACCAAGGGAGACTAATACCGTCGGAAGAAGACGACTACCTTTCTGTGGGCATCTGTACATAATGGACCCCATACGCGTGTGTTGTTCTGAGAGATCTTCAAAGAGGCCAAGAAGGGTAAAGGCCCAGCTGAATATCATATTAGGAGAGACAAAACAACTAAAATAGGAGGGTACCATTTAGATATAGAAACCAGACTCATTTTAACACCCCTCAAAAAAGTTAGCATACTAAGACCAGGGAATGGTCAGAAGAACGGAAGACCGAGTTCAGTAACACACTGAACGAATATTGGGCTAACAGGAAAGCTCAGTGTACTAATAATGAACACGAAGGAAGGAAGATTAGGATTTAATGTCACGTCGACGTCGAGGTCACTATAGACGCAGCACAAACTGGGAATGTTTCAGGGCCAGGTATGTAAATCGGCCGTAGCGTCTTGGCACTTGCCTGGAGCGATTTACAGAACTCATGGAAAACCTACATCTGCATAGCAGAAGGCAGATTTGAACCGTCTTCCTTCCAAATGCGAGTCCACTGTGCTAAACTCTGCGTCATCTCACTCGGCACTAACAAGAAGACACCAAGAACGGGCAGGTGGCAGACGACAATAGCACAGCTAAGACACGAGCACTGTGTTATACAGATGGCCCAAACTAAATAAAAAAAGAATAACGTAGCATTGGTTTCACAGTTGTTTTTTTAAACGCCTAAATATGCACGGGAGCCTGTAGTAGTTGTTGAAACAAGACAATTTGCAGTAAAGGAAACTCCTTGCCCCAGATACCATAACAACGAAATAATTTACACAAGAATGAAACCCCTTACCAACTATAGAAAAACTCTCAGACATAATAAGGAAAAGAAGGACCGATTTTTACAGACATATCCTCAGAATGAACGCGAATAGATTAACAAAAAAAATTTGATTGCTTCCTCAAAAAGTAAAATAAAATAAACTTTTAAGAAAATGGTGAAGGACTTACGACAACTACAAATCACAGAAAATATGCTCAATTGATAAAACTGCTAAAACTAACCAAAGACAAGAAAGGGGGGTGCTAAGTCAGAATGAAAACCAAAAGAACAACCCAAATGTCTGAAAAAAAAAGGAAAGCTTAGTCAGAAAAAATGAAACAATACTGGGCTAAACATTCAGAACTGCCTGATATAAGGTACCCCAAAGTAGGGTGAAACGAAAGAAGTAGAAGGAAGGAAAATGCTTCAATTTACTGCATTAATTCATTTTTAAGTTAGATAGATACTGGACGGGATCGCCTTGAATTACCTGGTGTCTGGTGCAGTCAAATTGGCTTTCAATTTTACTGCGTTTAAAAGAGAAAGAAACATTTCACAGCCCCTCAACAAAAGTATTAGAGAAATACGATTTTAATCATGGCAGTGAGCCAGCAACCGTACAAGAATGTGATTCGTACATTGCAGCAAACCGGTTGCAACAAGATTTAACTTGACCTGGTTTCGACACCGACTAAGGGTGTCTTCAGCAGAAAACCAAAACAATTGCAACCGGATGGCCGTATTATACAAATCGTATTAGAGGCGGCATGGGGAAAGATCGTCACTGCATCAAGGGATTGCAACGAAAACTGGAGGCAGTTACTAAATGTCTCTGCAGCTGTATGCTTTTAGAATGGCGTAAACTGTTAGGAGTCTCGGTAAGACACAAAAGCTGACCATGTCCAACATAAGCGGCCGATATCGACCACAGGAAAGTGCTTTCCTTGTTCCGTGTCCTGCTAGACAATCGCGTCCCGTCCTTTGTGTGCTCTTCCCTATTTGCGCACGTCATTAATAAATCTTTTCATGATGATCACGCGCCCCGTACGGCCGTGGCAATTTTCAACGCTAAATGAACACCAGCGGGTCTCTCTTTGCAGCCGAAACACAGCCGTGCCGCTTTAACACAATTCCCAGCAAGCAAACAGAAAGCGTTTCTGACCGTATTATGAAACTGAAGAAACAATTTCTTCCACTTAACGAAATTGCTGCGAATGACGTGAACAGGGTACGAGAGTAATTTGTCTTCGTAGAATAGTGAAGGAGCCTGTAAGTGGATAATTAGATTCATTCGCTAGTTCCCAGGCCGTGGAACGACAGCCCAAAGGGGGCTTAGGCAGCAGGCAGAAAGGAGAGGGAGTAAAAAAAAAAAAAAGAAAGAAAAAGGTTGGAAGGAGAGACGCAGGGAGCTAGAAAGCGAAAAGTGAAAAAAAAGGGACGGGCCGGAAAAGGGGATTAAAGCACACGCTGGCCCGCTCTCTCCCGTGCGTCCTCCGGACAGCAAAGAAAGGACGGCCTTGCTCAAGAGGAGAGTTATGAGCGCTCAGGGCGAATTGTGATGCAATGGCCCTCGATGACACAAACCGACCGCCAAGTGGCGAACGGGCTCAGCAGCGGGAAAGCGGCCGTTATAACAGGACACAGCCGCCGCCGCACACACCGCCTCAGCCCCTGCACACTGCGAGCTCATTTCCGCCCGCTGTTAACACTGCTCAGACCTCCTGCCGAATGCAATTGTTCTTCTCGTCCTTGCAGAAAGCAAATTATAGCGCTGCAAAATTTGGAAGAAATGAAACGTACAGGCGGCGAAACATTGCGGGGTCGCTGAGGGAGGGCGTTCCGGCTGTTTCGTACGGGGAAACCGCAAACTCAAGGTGTTCTTCAGGAAACAGCGAAGCTTTTCTCATTTTGCCTTCTTTTGGTGAGACACATAAGTCCGTATAAGTTTTTTTTGTTACTAGGTTCTTCAGTGCGAAGACTGGTTTGATGAGCTCTCTGTATTAACCTATGTTCTGCAGTACCGTTCATCTCTTCATATCTACTGCAATGTACGTCCATTGAACCTACTTCCGTAAACAAGCTCTGTGGCCTCGCTCTACAACCCCCCCCCCCCCCCAAACCCACTTAGTTCCATTACCAAACCGAAGATTCCAGTTGCCTCCGAACTCAATTTACCAACGCATCCCTTCTTTTGGTCAAGTTGGACCATAAATTTAATTTCTCTCTTTTTCTTCATTAGTTATTCGATCTAACCATCCAACCTCGAGCGCTCAACTGTAGCACCACATTTGAAAAGTCTATTATCTTCTTTTCTGAGTAGTTTAAGTCTATGTCGCACTTCCTCACCATACAATACTCCACAATAGTTTATATTAATAGTCTGCTTTATTGTATATCCACTCCACTTCGGCCATCATTAGTAATTTTGCTGTACAAATAGCAAAACTCATCTACTCCTTTTAATACCTGATTTCGTAATGTAACACCCTTGGCTTCACCTAATTCAGTTACACTATATTCCACTGTTTTGCAAACTCGTACTCATTTGGTCAAGAACCGAATCTTGCGAGCACAGATGAAATAACGATCGACTTGTGCAGATATTATTTATACAGAAGACACGAAAGGTACGTAAATGAGGCCATGTATATTGTTTACATATGAAAGTACTACCTTTTTGGTACGCAGAAGCAGTTACATTAACGAAAAAACAAAACAAAGTTTTTTACATACAAATACACTGTATTGAGCAAAGTCTATGGATAGGCGATATGCACATAATTGTACATACGGCGCTGGCATCGCTACGCAAGGTACAAAAGGGCAATACTTTGGAGGTTTTGTCATTTGTATTCTGGTGATACATGTGAAAAGATTTCCGAAGTGATTTTGTCCGCATGACGGGAATTGGTAGACTCTGAACGCCGAACGGTGGTTGGAGCCACACACATGGAACATTCCACTTCGGAAATCATTAGCAATTCAGTATTCCGAGATCCACAGTGTCAAAAGTGCGCCGAGAATATCAAATGTCAGGCATTACGTCCCACCATGGACAACGCAGTGGACGACGGTATTCACTTAACAACCTAAAGTAGCGACATTCGTGTAGAGTTGTCATTGCTGAAACACAAGCAACACTGCAAGGAGTAACAGCAGAAATTAATTGGGGGAGGGGGGGACGGACATATCTGTTGGAACAGTGAGGCGAAATCTGGCGTTAATGAGCTACGGCAGCAGCCGATCAACGTCAGTGCCTTTACTGCCAGCACGACATCCCCTGCAGCTCATCTCTAGTACTCGTGATCATACTGGTTGGACCGTAGAGGACTGGAAAACCGTGGCCTGGTGAGAAGTCCTGATTTCAGTCGCTAAGGCATGATTTTAGAGCTCGAGTGGAGCGCACACCCCAACAAGACATGCACCGTACTTGTCAACTCACCATTGTGCAAACTGATGGTGGCTCCACAATGGGCTGGGTTTTGTTTACATGCAATAGACTGGGTCCTCTGGTATGCCTCAACCGATCATTGACTGGAAATTTCGTGATGACTGGGTGTTGTGTGATGTCCTTAGGTTAGTTAGGTTTAAGTAGTTCTAAGTTCTAGGGGAGTGATGACCATAGATTTCAAGTCCCATAGTGCTCAGAGCCATTTGAACCGTTTTTACTGGAAATGGTTATGTTCTTCTACTTGGACAGCATTTGGAGCCAATGCCGATGGAATTGCGTGGCAATGCGTCATGCCACTGGCCACAATTGCTAGGGACTGGTTTGAAGAACATTCTGGACAACTAGAGCGGACGATTTGGCCACCTGGATAGCACAACAGAACCCCATCGAACGTTTATGGGACGCAATCGAGAGCTCACTTCGGGCACAAAATCTGCACCGGCTTCACTTTCACAATTATGGACTGCTGTAGGGCGGCATGGCTTAATATTTCTGCAGGACTTCCAACGACTTGTTGAGTCCATGCCACCTCGAGTTGCTGCACTACGCCGGGTAAAAGAAGTTCCGACCCGATATTAGGGCGTCACCTCGGAGACTTCCTTCACCTCAGTGTAGTACCTGTATAAGCTAAACATCATTTTATTTATGTTTGCCACGCAGATGCCACCTGAAGATGTCCTGAGAAGCTGCAATCCGACAGCTCGTGACCAAATAAATGTAATTCTGCAGAAGATTATGATTTATTTTTCAAATGGTTCTAAGCACTATAGGACTTAACATCTGAGGTCATCTGTCCCCTACACTTAGCACTACATAAACCTAACTAACCTAAGGACATCACACACATCCATGCCCGAGGCAGGATTCGAACCTGCGACCGTAGCAGCAGCGCGGTTTCGGACTGAAGCGCCTAGAACTGCTCAGCCACAACGGCCGTCTAGGATTTAATTCCTGTTAATATTATCATATTCTGCCAAACAGCGATGAAAAATTCAGTTCATTAAAAAGTCAGTTAATTTCATTGCCGTGTTTCTGTTGACATTCAACTAATAATTTCTTTTCAAGACACTACCGTTCACCTCTGTAGTTCAGCGGCCAGGGCACCTGACTGCCATTCGGTTGTCGGCGGGGTGGAGATATTCTCCGCCCGGGGCTGGGCGTTGTGTTGCCCTCATCATCGTTTCATCATTGTCGACGCTCAAGTCGCCGAAGCAGCATCAACTAAAAAGACTCTCACCAGGCCACCGAAGACCCCAGAGGGAGAATCTCGGGTAAAAATGCCATACGATCGTTTCATTTCAAGACACTACCAAACGCTCCTCTGCCTCTGACAAAAAAGTCATCATTAAATCTTATCTCCGTCCATACAGGCCTTGATGGCCCAACGATGCCGACCGACCGTCGTGTCATCCTTAGACAGCTGCCGGAAATGGTGGGGCATGTGGTTACCACACCACTCTACCGGCCGCTGTCAGTTTTCTGAAAAAAGGGTTAAAATTGCTCTGAGCACTATGGGACTTAACATCGGAGGTGATCAGTCACCTAGAACTTAGAACTACTTGAAGCTAATTAACCTAAGCACATCGCACACATCCATGCCCGAGGCAGGATTCGAACCTGCGACCGTAGCAGTCGCGCGGTTCCGGACTGAGGCGGCTAGAACCTCTCGGCCACCGCGGCCGGCTGTCAGTTTTCTGACCGCAGCCGCTACTTGCCTGTCTAGTACCTACCCGACTGGCCTCACAAGAACTGAGTGCACCTCACTTCCCAACAGCTCTCGGCAGACAGGACGGTCACCCATCCGAATGCTAATCAAGCCCGACAGCGCTTAACATCGGTGATCGGACGGGAACCGGTGCTACCACTGCAGCAAGGGCGTTGGCTGTCGTCATTAAATCTTAACGTTTTATTTCTCCTCGGTGACTGTCTCCTTCGTTTTTGTGAGGCCTGGTCCTGCGCGTCGCGTGAGCGGTAGAAGCGACCGACAGCGCGCGCATGCGGAACTATCGACGTACCGGTACAGCGTTCTGCTCGTGTGTACTGCACGCGAACAAACACGCACAACAAATTGAAACATCCAGCCAACTTAAAACGACGACACAAAGCGACGAATGCTCGAATTTACGGCAGCAAAATCAGCCTTAATTAAGAAAACGACGGAAAAGAGCGCTGGCCATTAAATATGGAACTAGAGGCATCTTGGAGGGGAATTTCGCAATTTGTAACCGCATTCACGAAGATCACCACGAAAATTCTTCGAATATACAAGGAAACACACAGAAACTTCTGACTATCTGACCAAGGAACTAAACTCCAGCGTTCCTTACGTGATCACCATCTTTCAGCAGCGAATGAACATTAAGAAAAGCTACTTAAGTTATATATAAATTTTGTACGATGTGCGTGCTTTGTATGTGTAACTTGACTAGCTTTTGATTTTTGCATGTTTGTCTAACAATTTGTTGTTCAACCGAGTGCTACCTTAGTACTGTATCAAGTTAGTTATACGCGGTATTAGCCGTAAAAGTCAATTTGATAAACTGATACACTGTTCTGCTAATCGCGCTAGCGGTTATTACAGACTGCGTGTTCCCATTTAAAATATGCTTTTATAATTCTACAGCTGTGTGTAAATAATTGCTACCGTATTTTATTCAGGTATAATGGTAAAATGCGTAATTTCATTTTTATTAAAACGTAACTAACCTAAGGATATCACACACATCCATGCCCGAGGTAGGATTCGAGCCTGTGACTGTAGCAGCAGCGCGGTTCCGGATTGAAACGCCTAGAACCGCTCGGCCACAACGGCCGACGGAGGATAGCACATCTCTACTAGTCACAATCAATAACATCCGCCATGGCGTATTTGTACTACGCAGTAGGCACGTCTGAACATCTGGGCGAGTCATCCGCTACGTATTGTCGCACCGAATTAGTTCGCACCTGCAGACAGGCAACCAAATGAACAGAGCTCCACCACTGTCGTTGAGACTTCACGAATTGCACGCAAGTGCTCTTCTGCCAATAGTGACGTTTGTACGCTACCTATATTGAGGACCTGTACCGAGAACAAAAACATGCAGAGATGCTCTGTTCACTGATATGTGGAGATTCTGTGTATTGCATCGTACTTTCCGCTCGATCGTCTTCTGAAATTGCACTGTACTCAGCTGAACAGAGAAGTAGTGGCAGCGAGCTGAAGTGGCAAACGTCGGATACCAGAGCAGCAGACACGACCCCGCAGTAGGGGAGCACTTGAATTTAGGACGATATCCGGCGGATCCACAAAGCGGACCGCCGGATGGCGTCCTAACGAAGGTCAAGGCCCGACCCGGGCCGCGCGCCCCCGAGGCTCGTAATCAAACGGGGGAGGGGGTGGAGGGGTGGGGGTGGGGGCTTAGAGGGAGGCGCTCTGGCCGGTCCGGATAACTTGGCGGCCAACGGGGCGTGAAATCAAAGCGGCCGGACCGCAGCGCCGCCAAGACGCCGCCCGGCATCTCGGCGGCCGAGGCGCGCCGCCACCTTTGAGTGCCGGCACGCCAGCTATGAGGCGCCGGTGCGCAGCGACCTCCTACGGACTCAGGAAAACTCACAGGGACACCAGTAACTCTACGCGACATTACGCAGTCGCCGCGAGAGTTTAGTGTCCTGCTGTCGCAGTACAGCTCAGTAACACTACCGCATTAGAACTACAGCAAATTCGCGATTATTCGGGTTCAAGGTACTGCGTACTTTTTCCGCTCCATGTTATGTGAATAACGGTACCTGTTTCTTCCATGGACTATTTATTTTGTATATAGAAATTCTTCCAATCCTTATGTGGCATATAGCAAACCAGTACTTAACAGTATTGCTTAAAAACAGTCTTGGTTGCAATTTTAGTTTTTTTTTTTAATTTTTCAATGATGCGTTTCGCCTTATTTACACATCTTCAGGCTATCTAGAAAAAGATAACCTGAAGATGCCTAAATAAGGCGAAACGCGTCGTTGAAAAATAAAAAAAATAAAAACTAAAGTTGCAACCAAGACTGTTTTTAACAAATACTATTTTGTAAATGTTTCAGAGTTTTTTATTCGTCACAGTTAATACAGAATACTTTCTAAAGAATTTTGAACGATTTAGGACCCATTGATGTATTTATGACTTTCCCTCCTGTGTAGCCACAGTTACATCAAACTTACAGAAAGATAAAACCGTCATTTGACTTCATTACTCGTATATGCTTTATTGTACAATCTATTTTGAGCCTTATGCCGTTTTCAAGTGTTGCAAATGTCAAAAATCTCCCGACTTATTTTGTGAAACATGAATCATCGTTAAACTACATATCTCTGGTTACATAAACCCGGTATTTCGTACGTAAAAGTGAGAACCTGTCATTTGGTCTTCCTTTTTATTTCACAGTCTTATCCTGTTAGTAAGTCACACAAATCGCTAGTCAATTGACATACAACATAAATGTTCTCACTTTTCGTTACAAAACATCACGTTTTTATTACCAAAGATATATATCTTAACGATTATTTATGTTCCACCACAAAAGACGCGTGATTTTTGACATTTGTAATACTTGAAAACCGCCCAAGGCTGAAATATAGATAGTGCAATAAAGCGCGTAATATAGTCAAACAGCGATTGTATCTTTCTGTGAGATAAAAAATTTGATGCACAAGATTTTCTAAAATGCATCCTCAAATGCAGGTACTACTCAGTCCCACACACTTGAAGGAGACCAGATTTTTCTCAGGTATGTACAACATAATGGCTGCGATATTACACCTATTTAATTTTGCACATTAACATGTTAACCACAAAAAATATTATTAAGTATTGTACTTTAATTTTTTCAATATTTTCGTAACTAAACACGAGAATATCTTCAACACGAAAGAAGAAAGCCCCAGGATGAACGTTCATAAAATCTGCAGTCGCGAGCTCAGTCCACCACCAACAATGACAATGTCGGCCACTCGTGCTGGCGAAACGTCAGGAAAATCATCAAACGAACATCGGCCGACGAACCCGAGACAGGATCGAACAGGAAGTTTGTCAAGAAGTGACCACGAAACCCTTAACAATTCTGTGCCTTTGTTAACCCTATTAACATAAAAGTTGCACCATCAGAAAACGAGCCATGTTTAGTTTCTTCTCTGAAGAAATAATGCATTTTCCTCTCAGTAACATGGACGGCTGTTTTTGTAAACTGTTCACCCCTATTGTATTTCATCGAATTTCTTGGCGTTTAGCACCGGTTGTATTTATTGCACACTAAAGAATATATACATCAACAAACATCTGTGGCTGCCATGCAAGAAGCTTTCAGCAGAGCGCATAAAAAGAGGTACAGATGCAAGAAACCTGCAGTCTTTTGAACGTGTGCATTATATATCCCATACAGAATCGTATGAAGTGAACGTTTTCCATTTGTTTTGCGATATACTAATGGTTTTCTATATTTGAAATTAAGGGCGGATAGCAGCATACACGATGCTAACTTTAAAAGGTAATATTTAGTGGTCACTTTTCATGTTAAACCCAATGAAGTATGTATCAATTTAATAGGGAAAGACTACTGAATTAAAAAAAAATAATTATAAAAATGTTCCCGGGTGCATTACGTGTTTCCGCCTCTCGCCATATGAGAGTTACCGAGCTTTGTCCAACAAGATGATTTCGGTGTTCCCTGTGTTACGACGTGGGAAGGCATAATGTTGTGTTGGCGTACTGACCTGCAGATCTGTGAACAGACTACACTCACCAGTCAGTGTTACGGCGACACTCTACTCCTTCCCTGTCTGCTTCTTTTCAGAGCTGCTGTCGGCCCTAGGTAAATTTGTACGGGAGAAAATGCTCGAGGCAGGATTCGAACCTGCGGCCGTTGCGGTCGCGCGGTTTCAGACTGAAGCGCCTAGAACAGCTCGGCCACACCGGCGGGCTCTTTGTTTCTCACAGAAAAGCCATATTTACGTTACCATTACAATAAAGTTATTCAAACCTTCAACCTGAAGTTAATCAATAAGCAGAAATTTTGTGTAGTGATGTTTGCTCACACAAACGGTCCTAGGCGCATTTCACAGAAGACAGGTGCCATTTTCAGATTGAGGATACCTGCCAAGGCTTTGCGGAGAGCAACGTGTGTCCCTGGGAGGCCCCCGGGGTGCGGCGTCGGGTCACAGTATAAGAAGGCAATACAGAGCGGAGCGGGCAGCGCGCAGTGCCGGCGCGGTGGCTGAGCTGCGCACCAGAAATGATTTATGTCGGGAGACGCGGCGCGCCGCCACACGGCCGCGCCGAACAAATATACGATCTGGACACAATCCAGCGACGTCACGCGACCGTGATATGTGGCCGCCGCTGCCCGGACAATGTATGTCGATCGCTCGCACAGCCCTCTGTTTGCCCGGCTATGCCCGCGTCCGGTAAATACGACGGCCGCTGCTGCAGGAGCACGTCTCCGTGTCGCGCCACGGCGAGTCGACCGGTGTCGTCACAGCCTGCGCCCGTGAGTACAGTATCCTACTGCCACTGTCAGCAATCACCGCGAAATACACCAGGGGACATTAAGAGGACGGTAGCGCACTGTTAACCATCCTATTTTGCAAAACCTGTAACGCGGGGTACAGTGGATCCCCGTAACTCATACTGGGAATTAAAACTGCTACACCAAGTGGAAATGCAGATGATAAACGCTTATTCATTGGACAAATATATGATACTAGAACTGACATGTGATTACATTTACATGCAATTTGGGTGCATAGATTCTGAGAAATCAGTACCCAAAAAAACCACCTCTGGCGGTATTAACGGCCTTGATACGCCTGTGCATTGAGTAAAACAAAGCTTGGATAGCGTTTCCAGGTACAGCTGCCTATGCAGCTTCAACACGATACCACAGTTCATCAAGAGTAGTCACAGGCTGGCGTCTTGTGACGAGCCAGTTGCTCGGCCACCATTGACAAGACGTTTTCAATTGGTGAGAAATCTGGAGAATATGCTGGCTAGGGCTGCAGTCGAACATTCTCTGTACACTGAAAGGCCCGTACAGGACCTGCAACATGAGGTCGTGCATTATCCTGCTGAAATATAGGTTTTCGCAGGGATCGAATGAAGGATACAGACACGGGTCGTAACACATCTGAAATGTAACGTCAACTGTTCAAAGTGCCGTCAGTGCGAACAAGAGGTGACCGAGAAGTGTAACCAATGGCACCCCATACCATCACGCCAGGTGATACGCCAGTATGGCGATGACGAATACATGCTTCCAATGTGCGTTCACCGCGATATCGCCAAACACGGATGCGACCATCATGATTCTGCAAACAGATCCTAGATTCATCCGAAAAAATGACGTTTTGCCATTCGTGCACCCACGCATGTTATGTTGTTGAGTACACCATCGCAGGCGCTCCTGTCTGTGATACAGCGTCAAAGGTAACCGCAGCCATGGTCTCCGAGCTGATACTCCATGCTGCTGCAAACGTCGTTGAACTGTTCGTGCAGATGGTTGTTGTCTTCCAAAAGTCCCCTTCTGTTGACTCAGGGATCGAGACGTGGCTGCACGAACCGTTACAGCCAAGCGGATAAGATGCCTGCCATCTCGACTGCTAGTGATACGAGGCCGTTGGGATCCAGCACGGCGTGCCCTATTGCCCTCCTGAACCCATCGATTCCATATTCTGCTAATAGTCATTGGATCTCGACCAACGCGAGCAGCAATGTCGCGATACGATAAACCGCAATCGCGATAGGCTACAATCCGACCTTTATCAAATTCGGAAACATGATGGTACGCATTTCTCCTCCTTACACGAGGCATCACAACAACGTTTCACCAGGCAACGCCGGTCAACTGCTGTTTGTGTATGAGAAATCGGTTGGAAACTTTCCTCATGTCAGCACGTTGTAGGTGTGGCCACCGGCTCCAACCTTGTGTGAATGCTCTGAAAAGCTGATCATTTGCATATCACAGCATCTTCTTCTTGTCGATTAAATTTCACTTCTGTAGCACGTCATCTTCGTGGTGTAGCAATTTTAATGTATGTTAACTTGCTGCATAACTATTTAAGACAAATTAATGTAAAAGAGACCATACAATTTGTGAAACTGGATCAATTAATGCTTATGTGAAGAAATAATGCACTTTTTTGCATTAGACGAAAGACAATACCTACAGCTATTTTTACACAATATAAACTGAATATTCAGTGATTCAACAGTTCTGTTATGATGACTCATTAAAACTAGCATTTAGACACTGGTCAAGACTACAAGGAAACGTTTCACGCACATATGTTATCCACACTAATGACAAGCAAATTGAGTTTTTACATCGTTATTTCTAGGCGAGAAGATGCGCCCCCTTTTCGCAGCTGGCACTACTTCTTGTGCTGGTTTGTCATTAACAGCAGATGTTGATCCACTCATTTTTACTGCCCTTTGACGAATTTCTCTGCGAAGGCAATCCAATATTGCCCTCTTCTTTGGCTGGTCTTGCACCAAGCCGAATCCAATTCCCCAAAGAAAATCCTCCCTTGCCATTTTAAGCATGAGTATGCGAATTTACACCTACTTGTTAGGTGTCATCTTGTAGCGAAAGTGTTAATGTGGGCGTCTAGGAATTTCCCAGCCACTAAATAACTGTGAAACGCTAATAACAATGAGCAGCACTAGAATGAAATACTGGTGACCGAAAATAAACAGATGTGAGAGAGGATGGGTAGACGGCAGGCAGAGTTGCCAACTTTGGTCGTTTAAACTGAGATGAACTAGATGTGCTGGGAATCTGTCGGATCACACGTTAACAATTAAAGGTTAAGTTGAAGAGCGAATATGCATGGAGCTTCTATGAGAATATTCTTTTATTGCCCCTTTTTAATAAAATGATTTGTGGACATCTGATCTCAGAACTTGCCCCAGGCGCTGTATCTAGAATTATAGAGCTGATTTTCCTTCAAAACCAAATCCTCAGACATATACAGGGTGTTAAAAAAAGGTACGGCCAAACTTTCTTGAAATATTCGTCACACACAAAGAAAGAAAACATGTTATGTGGACATGTGTCCGGAAACGCTTACTTTCCATGTTAGAGCTCATTTTATAACTTCTCTTCAAATCACATTACTCATGGAATGGAAACACACAGCAACAGAACGTACCAGCGTGACTTCAAACACTTTGTTACAGTAAATGTTCAAAATGTACTGCGTTAGCGAGGATACATGCATCCACCCTCGGTCGCATGGAATCCCTGATGCGCTGATGCAGCCCTGGAGAATGGCGTATTGTATCACAGCCGTCTACAATACGAGCACGAAGAGTCTCTACATTTGGTACCGGGGTTACGTAGACAAGAGCTTTCAAATGCCCTCATAAATGAAAGTCAAGAGGGTTGCGGTCAGGAGAGCGTGGAGAGCATGGAATTGGTCCGACTCTACCAATCCATCGGTCGCCGAATCTGTTGTTGAGAAGCGTACGAACACTTCGACTGAAATGTGTAGGAGCTCTATCGTGCACGAACCACATACTGCGTCGTACTTGTAAAGGCACATGTTCTAGCAGCACAGGTAGAGTGTCCCGTATGAAATCATGATAACGTGCTCCATTGAGCGTAGGACGAAACAAAAATGAGCTCTAACGTGAAAATTAAGCGTTTCCGGGCACATGTCCACATAACATCTTCTCTTTATTTGTGTGTGAGGAATGTTTCCTGAAAGTTTGGCCGTACCTTTTTGTAGCACCCTGTATACATATTTGAACACATATGTTACACATAGCCGTGATTGTTAAAGTAATGACCGAGCTTCCTCTTACCCTCTCGTAAGATCTGGCGCACATTTGTCTGAAAGTACTCTTACGGCAGCAGCCACTCACCTAGGCCCACCTGGAAGAGAAGAGAGAAACACATAATTAGAGGTGGCAACTTGTCGCGCGCCGAGCAGAGCACTATCTTAGCGGAGCAGCCAACTATTTCATTAGAGACGCGCATGCCACTGCCACCGCCGCCCCAGTTGTACGTAATTAATGCGGCGCTGCGCCGAGTGTTTAATTATATGTAACACTAGATCACAGGGCAGTCAGCGCGCCGCCGCCGCCACACCCTTCTTGCCCTCGCCGCGGCAAGTGTATTACGTTTCAGGGGAAGACCGCCACAAAAACGGACCTCGCTCGGGTTACCGGGCAGGAGGGCAGCGGGGAATCGTCAATGAGGGTTTGTCGGCGGCTCCAACCACCCGCCGTTGTAATACCACTCCACAGCGAGCAGTGTGTACACAAGAGAACCACATTATTATGACCGCCCTCTACATCGGGCTGTTGAATACGCACGTCACGTGATGTGCGGGGCGACCCGAAAGCCCATTCGAAAATGCACTCGTTCACGGTATGCTCGTAATGTAGGTAGGAGGTAAAACTTGACACACATGCATGAAATGCCATGGGATTTTAATGAAACAAAAAACGAGTGCAAAAACCGGCTAATGGATGGCACTGGATAGTACATATAGTCTGCACAAAGTCTAGCCACCGATTTTGTGACACGGAAAGCATTTGCAGTGTGGACACATTAAAAAATGGGGAAGTTGATAATTTGTTGTCTAAAGCGTTGTGGACCGACGAAGTCCATTTCACACTCCGACAGTTTGTCAACACCCACAACTGGAGAATTTGGGCTCCCGAAAATCATAGAACTGTTGTGGACAGTCCATTGCAAAAGAAGAAAGCCACGGTGTGGTGAGGATTTACTACATCCGTGGTGATCACACCCTTTTTCTTAGAGGAAATTCCGGGTGCTACAAAACCGTCAGCGTGATTTATGTGAGGTACGCCGCTATATTACGGGATCGCATCATCCCTAGCCTCGTTGATAAACACATACTGGCAGGTACGACTTTTATGCAGGATGACACATCACCCGATATTGCTACACGTGTGAAAGATCTCCTGCACACATCGTTTGGTGAGGACCAAATGTTGAGCCGCTTCTTCCATCATGCTTGGCCTCCCAAATTCCCAGACATCAGCCCGTGTGATTATTGGTTAGAGGGTTACCTACGTTGCAAATCTACCGTTATCGCCCGACCCTATTACAAATACTAAAAGACAATACCCGATTGCAGTTTCTCATCAAATCTACTGATATGCTGTACAGTGAGGTTCACAATATTGTCCTTCGATAACAGTTCTTTTTTGGTGAATGGTGGCCGATATGTTCAGCATTTCTTATAAAGGATGTCGTCTTTGCTAATCAATTGTTAGGCTAATTATTGCTTGTGTATCAGAAGAAGCACCATGTCCGTTTTTTTATTTCAATAACCTCTTGTCATTTCAAGGATGTGTGTCAATTTTTAAGTCTCTACCTGCATTATTCTGTGAAAATTGAATTATCCAACGTTAACAGGCCTTTGGGTCACACTGTATACTCGTAAAGTATGTGTATAAAGAAAAGTATTGACTGTCAGACTGCATCCAACTCAAATTCCTCGATTGTTTATCTAAATCCTACATTTCCAATAAACTCGAATAGCAAACCCCTTCGCCTCCACAGCCAGTACTAATTACTCAATACTCCCGCACCTGTTCAAATGGTTCAAATGGCTCTGAGCACTATGGGACTCAACTGCTGTGGTCATCAGTCTCCTAGAACTTAGAACTACTTAAACCTAACTAACCTAAGGACATCACACACATCCATGCCCGAGGCAGGATTCGAATCTGCGACCGTAGCAGTGGCACGGTTCCGGACTGCGCGCCTAGAACCGCGAGACCACCGCGGCCGGCCACATCTGTTCATATTTGCCATATTTTTGCACTGGTCTTTAGCGACCCCGTTACTTTTAACAAAAATGGTTAAGTCAAATGCTTTCATAATGTCGGTATTGAGATTCATCTGACTGGTCATTAACATTAACCCATTAAAAGCTTTGGTTGACGGCTGTGTCATAGTGCGCTAGCGATCAATATTTCCGTGAGGCGTTTATCAGAGAACTTGAGACCTCACAGAAATGTAGATTTCTGCGATAATGTAGCCATCACCCAAGAAATATTTATTGACTGTTGTTAATGACTAGTTAAACGAAACTGCCCCACTTACCCAAATTTCCCTCTTCCTGCTATAGAATAAACAAACAAACCACATTTTGCCCCAAACTCCACGTGATGTAATCTGTCCCAAGTGAACTTTCGTAGTTGTAGTCCTATCCACATGGCCTGTCGATAATTTTCGGCTTCAATATCCCACCCCAAGTACTACCACTGTGCAAGCATCGGAGCTTCGTTTCACAACACGCTGCAACTCCCGCTGTTTCAGCTCCCTGAGACCACAAATCAACCCCCAACCTTTTTCACCATCCGGACATTCCGTGTTCGTGTTAGCTGTCGGACGTAGCCCCCAACCACAATGTTTCTAAGCATTTCCTCTTGCCTCGCCACTCTTTTCATCCGCACTAGGAGGTAAAGATCGTGATTTTGCGTGCATGTCTTCTGCCAATTTATTATTGAAAGATAGAAAATCCTTGTAGGAGTCCATGATTCAGACGTATATTAAAATGTACTTTCCATCTAGATCGCAAAATAATTTTCATGTTGCGGACGGAGCCATCTCCTGAAGCTAACTTGTGACCTCAAACATATAGAGGCTCAGAGTAACCATGAATCGCCGGCCGGAGTGGCCGAGCGGTTCTAGGCGCTACAGCCTGGAACCGCGCGACCGTTACGGTAGCAGGTTCGAATCCTGCCTCGGGCATGAATGTGTGTGATGTCCTTAGGCTAGGTAGGTTTAAATAGTTCTAAGTTCTAGGGGACTGATGACCTCAGATGTTAAGTCCCATAGTGCTCAGAGCATTTGAACCAGGGCTCAGGTCATGGATATCCCCTCTGCTACCCCATTCGTCAACATTCAAAAGCATACGGGGCGCACATGTCACGAGACATACCTCCGAACGTTGCAAAACAATCGAGAGTCAAAATGCGTATCCAACATTGTTGCAAACAGTCACATTGTAAACATGGTAAAATGCCTCGCAGTCTGCTTGAGATCAAAACAGCAAGCACATGTAAGGTCCGCAGAACCTGACGAAGATGACTGTGAGTCTTGAAGTACACTGAGGTGAGAAAGGTTATGAGACACATCCTAATAACATGTCGGACATCCTTTCCCCTGCATAATGCAGCAACTCGACGTATCATGGACTCAACAAGTCGTTGGAAAGATCTGCAGAAATACTGTGCCATGCTGCCTCTGAAACCGTCCATAACTGCGAAAGTGTTGCCGGCGCACCAACTGACATCTCGATTATGCCCCATAAATGTTTGATCTGTTGTCCATGAATGGCTGCAAATGGTCTTCACTCAATGATCATTCCAGTTGGACCAGAGGATCCAGTACATTCCACGTAAACACAACCAATGCCATTAGGAGACACCACCAACCAGTTTGCACAATGCCTCGTGTCCGTAGCTTTGTGGGGTCAGCACCACCACCACCACCACCACCCTACCACCAGCGTTTGACAACTGAAATCGGGATTTATGTGACCAGGTCACGCTTTTCCAGTCGTGTTGGGTCCAACCGATACAGTCAGGACAGGAACTGTAGGTCACGTCTCGCTGTTAGGAGAATCATTCACGTACATTTATACGCTACCACAGCCGATTTCGCCGCCGGCCTCTGTGGCCGAGCGGTTCTAGGCGCTTCCGTCCGGAACCGCGCTGCTGCTACGGTCGCAGGTTCGAATCCTGCCCCGCTCATGGATGTGTGTGATGCCCTTAGATTAGTAAGGATTCAGTAGTTCTATGTCTAGGGGACTGATGATCTCAGATGTTAAGTCCCACAGTGCCTAGAGCCATTTGAACCATTTGAACCCATTTCTCCAAATTTAGCCGAATTCTCCTGACGTCCACATAACACTGATTTCTGCGGTTATTTCACGCAGTGATGCTTGTCTATTAGCACTGGCAACTCTACGTATAAGCCGCTGCTCTCGGTCGTTAAGTGAAGGCTGTCGACTAAGGCGTTGTCCGTGGTGAGAGGTAATGCCTCGAATTTGGTACTCTCGATCCTGAAACTGCAAATGTCGGAATATTCAATTAGCTCCAACTACTATTCCGCGTTCGACGTCTGTTAGTTCCCGTCGTGCGGGCATAGTCATGTCGGAAACCTCACATGAATCATCTGAGAACAAATGACAGCTCCGCCATTGCACTGCCCTTTTATAGCTTGTCTACGCGATACTAACAGCATCTGTATATCGCTATCGCATGACTTTCGTTGCATAAGTATAAAAGTCAACAGAATTTTATGCCAGAACACACTCCGGAAATTAAACCGTCTATGAATCACAAAGGACAGTTCGCACAGAAGAGTATTACCGTACTTTTGGTATAATTTTAGGTATAACTAACCGTTTGTATTTACACAATGTAACCCAATCGCAAAAAGAAAATTGAAGACAGTAAGAGGCACATTTTCGGAAACCGGAAAAAAAGGTGAAGGCTTTTTCTGTTCCTGTTCCAGCAGTTGAGCTGAGGTAGCGGGAAAATCAAGAGCGAGGCAGCTGAGTCTGCTCTCTGCCGCTCTCTTTGCGGATTTTTCGCCGAGAGCAAATAACAATAGCAATGAAGTAATTAAAGCGAGCCACTCGACCGTAAGCGCTCGCGTGCGTACCGAGTCTTTTAATTAATTCTTGCCGCGAGATCGCTGGGGGGAGAGGGCGCCGGGCGGCGGTTCCCGCCTTGCTGCCGGCCATTAACGCGATTGTGGGCGAGTGCACCGCCTGCCTACCTAGGCCAGCGGCCACGCGTCGTTACTCCGGCGCGACTGCCGGAGCCGCCCGCGCGCCCTGCAACAACCTGCCACTCGCAGGAACCTCATTTCGAACGTTCCGAACGCCGCTGCACGTTAGGCGGCTGTATATTTGAGACTATTGCTTTCATATTGGTGTAAGGTTTTGCCGGCCGGAGTGGGCGTGCGGTTCTAGGCGCTACAGCCGGGAACCGCGAGACCGCTACGGTCGCAGGTTCGAATCCTGCCTCGGGCATGGATCTGTGTGATGTCCTTAGATTACTTAGGTTTAAGTAGTTCTAAGATCTAGGGGGCTGATGACCTCAGCAGTTGAGTCCCATAGTGCTCAGAGCCATTTAAGCCATTTTTTGTAAGATTTTGATTTTTCAACACCCAATATGTTGATAACGACGGCCTCATAAGGCACCATCGTTTACTGTTCCAGTATAAGTACATTTTTTAGCACACGTTAATGCCTGTGGTGTTGCTGGATGGTTTTTGGGCGACTACAGTGAACTAGTATTCTGATCATTTCGCTGTTGAGTCCGCCGTAACAGTTCGCACATCAGTCGAGGGGCTGCGCACAGCAGTTTTCGCGGTGCTGGACACGATAGCGCTGAGCACTTGTGCTGAGTCGTTATTATCTCACGTTTTTCCGTGAAATAAATTATACTTTGAGTATTCTCTGTTGTTGAAGATCCTAATACTACACTACTGGCCATTAAAATTGCTACACCAAGAAGAAGTGCAGGTGATAAACGTGTATTCATTGGACAAATATATTATACTACATCTGACATGTGATTACATATTCACGCAATTTGGGTGCATAGATCCTGAGAAATCAGTACAAAGAACAACCACCTCTGGCCGTAATAACGGCCTTGATACGCCTGGGCATCGAGTCAAACAGAACTTGGATGGTGTGTATAGGTACAGCTCCCCATGCATCTTCAACATGATACCGCAGTGCATCGAGAGTAGTGACTGGGGTATTGTGGCGAGCCAGTTGCTCGGCCACCACTGACCAGACGGTTTCAGTTGGTTAGTGATCTGGAGAATGTGCTGGCCAGGGCAGCAGTCGAACATTTTCTGTATCCAGAAAGGCCCGTACAGGACCTGCAACATGCGGTCGTGCATTATCCTACTGAAATGTAGGGTTTCGCAGGGTTCGAATGAGGGGTACAGCCACGGGCCGAAGCATATCTGAAATGTATTGTCTACTGTTCAAAGTGCCTTCAATGCGAACACTAGGTGCCCGAGACGTGAAACCAATGGCACTCCACACCATCACGCCGGGAGATACGCCAGTATGGCGATGACGAATACATGCTTCCAATGTGCGTCACCGCGATGTCGCCTAACACGGATGCGACCATCATGATGCTGTAAAAAGAACCTGGATTAATCCGGAAAAATGGCGTTTTGCCATTCCTGCACCCAGGTTCGTCGTTGACTACACCATCGCAGGCGCTCCTGTCTGTGATGCAGCGTCAAGGGTAACCGCAGCCATGGTCTCCGAGCTGATAGTCCTTGCTGCTGCAAACATCGTTGAACTGTTCGTGCAGATGGTTGTTGTCTTGCAAACGTCCCCTTCTGTTGACTCAAGGACCGAGAAGTCGCTGCACGATCCGTTACATCCATGCGGATAAGATTCCTGTCATCTCGACTGCTAGTGATACGAGGCCGTTGGGATCCAGCAAGGCGTTCCGTATTATCCTCCTGAACTCATCGATTCCATATTCTGCTGACAGTCATTGGATCTCGACCAACGCGAGCAGCAATGTCGTGATACGATAAACCGCAATCGGAATAGGTTACAATCCGTCGGAAACGTGATGGTACGCGTTTCTCCTCCTTACACGAGACACACAACAACGTTTCAGCAGGCAACGCCGGTCAACTGCTGCTTGTTGTATGAGTAATCGGTTGGAAATTTTCCTCATGTCAGCATGTTGTAGGTGTCGCCACCGGCGTCAACCTTGTGTGAATGCTCTGGAAAGATAATCATTTGCGTATCACAGCAGCTTCTTCCTGTCGGTAAAATTTCACGTCTGTAGCACGTCATCAACGTGGTGTAGCAATTTCAATGGCCAGTAGTGTATAAGCATTAAAGTCGAAGTTTAAAATAGTCTTAGTGGGTAATTAGTTTGCACATACATTTCATATTAGTGAAGCTACTTATAATATCCTCAAAACGCAGTTGTTTTAAAATATCACTTTCAATATTAAGCGAAGTCAAAATATTGCGTCTGTCTTCTAACACGAAGGTCTTGATCCGTTTTGAAAACGACCTTTCTTCACTATGTATGCAATGATAAATGATAGGTACATTCTTACCTAAATGTTAGAAACAATCTTTGACGTTGTTTTGAAGAAGTTTTGTATATTCATCTTTCGTAAGTGACAGCTTTTTTATTTCTCTAGTATCTCCCGAAAACGTGTGGTAAAAGGACTTGAACTGAAGCATTTCATTTCCCAGTTGGTAGTCTATCATCACGCGTCTCAACTAAAGTTTAAGCTGCTGCAATTATTTCGTTATTCATTCTAAATTTTGTGGTGTGGGGTACTTTGTGGTACGGGTCCCAAGGCTGCGGACATATGCTGCGCGTAAATGCAGCCCTGGTTCCTTGGCGATGCTGTTACGTTCCCCAATAAGTCCTGGGCTAACTATTTTATCATTCTCCGTTGGAAGAGCGCTAGTTATTCGTCTCCACTGGTTACGCCGTTAAAGCCACGTTCAACTTCACAAAAGGAAGACAGTAAAACACTCGTAAGACAACTGCAAGCCGGTGAGCCGTTGCTCATATCTTCTCTTGACGTTCCCCGTCACCGCAATGTTTCACCGTTCTCCCAGCTTCAAGGTCAGCTAGTTTACTTGCAACATCGGACTGCACGCAACCAGTTGCAAAACTGCCCCACGTAACAGAGAAGACAAATGACCACTGTCTCAGGCGTGGCAGCGGTTATTTATTTCCTCCACTTTTGTCGCCTTTTCTGGCACTACAACCGCCTCCAGGAGCAAAGCTACTACGCTAATACGATGATTTTACAAACTGTCTATGTTGCATGGCACATTACTGATGCTGGCGGTTTAACTGCCACTCGTAAACAATGATTCGAAACAGCAACGTATGCCACAGTCAATTTGTTGAGAAAATGCTATTACGAATAATTGGTATGAATTATAAGAAATCAATGGCACGCGTCGCCCACCACAGTAAACATTACAGCTGCTCTTCCATTATAAAAACACTAATAATGCTTTTTCATGTACGTAGCACACTGTGGTAAGAAACAGTCACATTATCCCCAGAACACAATTGCTACAAAAATGTTTAACAAATATGGACATGAAGTACTTAGCAACTAACAGTGTTACACAGGCACTTCAGAACCTAGATCCAATCACGCAGTTTACTGTAGATTTTTGACCATGATGGTTTCTAAAGAATGGTATTCTGATTCTCACCTGTAATTCCAGTGACTGCATGTATCTCCGCACCCACTTAATATTTTTCTTTTTATACAATTATTTACATTGTATACTAAAGGTCAGACTTTGAGTGTGGCGCGTTTGTAGTGATTATGACACACAAGTTTCACATGTCTTTGATAAACTTCATGTGTCTGCCGCATCTAATGAGCTTACAGCAGACGTCAGGTAAAATCTCAGTCTTCTTTTTCTTTTCTTGTTACTGTTGACATAAACTGTGTACGATGTCTAAACGGTGGTTTCAATAAATAACAGCATGTAAAGCGACAATATTTTCCTGTTTGGAAAAACAATACTACATAAACTGTGTGTGATATACACTTCGGAACGTCGAAAATAGCGTAGCACGAGGGAACAAAGATACAAACGCGAAACTCTGCAAATAAATACAGTGAGAGCCGACACGCAAATGATCCACGTTTGATGCGAACGCACATGCCCACGGATCTTGAGTGGCGCTGAAATCGGACAGTATACCCTATTTAAAGGGCGCACAGTGCAGGAGGCATAGACATGACGAACACATCGCAACTCGAGGAGGATGTCAGTAAGTGCAGAATGCCAGGTAGACGAGTCAGATGACAGTTATGTCAGTTCGAGAGGGGACTAATCGTAGGCATGAAAACCGCAGGCTGGTTGACTCGCCTTGTGCTCCGACAGGTCGATCGTTCGGAGCGTTACGTCAGAGTAGTAGACACGTGCGACGTGCAGGGTCTGGAGCGACCAGGAAGACGGCTATGGGAGAGGGTCGAAGGACCGTGCGGTAAGCGATCAGTGACCGTACAAGCAGCTGTACGGGTGCCTGCCGTTCCAATTCCACAAACCATTTCCAGACGCCTTGCGATGCGAATTTACAATCCAGGAACCCTTTGTGTACTGCAATTGACTGCGGGATACCGGCGACTCCGTCTCCACTGGTGTCAAAGACGTGGACTGTCACATATTAGCTAAAAGTTGTGTTTAGTAATGAATCCCAATTCGTTTTCAGGTAGATGATGGCCGCATATAGGTGTGAAGACAGGCTGGCAAACGGTACAGTTCCGGCCACGCTGTAGCGCGCCAAAACGCCCGCACAGCCGGCGTAATGATTTATGAGGCAATAGCCTACGATAGACGGTCCCCTCTAATTGTAGTACGTCGAACACACACGAGCCACAGTTATGTTGATTATATTCTTCGTCCCCAAGTGGGATGTTCCCCACATGGTCTACCAAGGGCACTTTTCCAGCAAGATAATGCTAGTCCGCATACAGCTCTCGTTGCTCAAGACTTGCTGCGTCCAGTTCCGGCTCTCCCACGGCCGGCCTGCTCTCACGACTTGTCCGCCGTAGAGCTTGTGTGGGACCAGCGGGAACTCCAGGTTCTACCATGTCATTCTTTACATTGTTTGGAGGTGGTGTTCAAAAAAAAATTTTTTTTTTTTTTTAATTTGTGGTAAGGTCTTATGGGACCAAACTGCTGAGGTCAACGGTCCCTAAGCCTACACACTACTTAATCTAACTTACGCAACGGACAACACACACACCCCTGCCCGAGGAAGGACTCGAACCTCCGACGGTGGCAGCTGCACGGACCGTGACAACGCGCCTGAGACCGAGCGGCTACCCCGCCCGGCGCCTGTTCAAGAACTGTGGGCAATTCTGCCTCACAACAATATCAGACGTCTAATCAACTCGATGCTGAACCATGTTGCTGCAGTACATGCAGCGTTATTGATGTTGCACTATATTGTCTACTTGTATGCACTGTATTAGTTTATTTGTCTTTATTTTAGGATCAAATGAATCTCACATCCGTGTCAACATGTCTAATAAATGACATTTCCATCAGACGCTCTCCTCTCGGAGCGCTATTTCCAATGTTCTGGAGTGTATAAATGTCGATTTGAACAAATAATAGCGTATAAAGGGGCAAACAGTTTCCTCTCAGGGTAATAGTTGACGTTACCATCTAAAGACATTCTGGAGTGATTAGTTTATTTGTCTTGATTTTAGGACCAATTGAATGCCACATCCGTGTCAACACGTCTAATAAATTTATTTTCCGTCAGACGCTCTCCTCTTGGAGCGCAATTTCCAATGTTCTGGAGTGTATAAATGTCGATCTGAACAAATAATAGCATGCGAAGAGGGAAAATATTTCGCAGCCCGGGTAATACTTAACGTTACCATCTAAAGACATACTGTAGTGATATTCCATCTAATTTTTTATTGTAATTGTATATATCGCTGGTGGAAATAAGAATGCAATGATCTGACATTTGTTAACGTTCCATTGAAAGTTTTGGCCATAATTCCCACCTCATGTTCTAAATGTAATGTCAAAGGCATCACTTAGACACGTGTTACTTGAATTTTACACATTAATAGAGGTACCATGACAACGAGTTGATCGTCCTGCTTAGAAACAGAAATACAGATTCACTACGTTAATCTGTTGACCTCCTTTGAGATTAAAATATTCCTCCACTACCCCCTGTCAGTAGTTGAAAATCATTTATAAAGTAATTGTACCTTTGTGTTTGCCATAAATACTATATTAATTTTCTGTGCACTTCGGTCATTGGCCGCCTTCAAAATGACATAAAATAGATTGAGTAAAATGTATTTCGTTAATGGTGTCGGTACAGATCATAAGTTTGCATTCTGTGGAGTTCAGCGATGAGTTAACTTGTGTCTGTGGCGGTGACATCATCACCATCGTGATGAGAGCCGGAACTGGACGCAGGAAGTCTTGAGCAACGCGAGCTGTAAGCCGACGAGCATTATCTTGCTGTAAAGTGGTGGTGACCACATTTTTTACTGTCAGGGAAAGATTTTCAGTGACGCAGTTCCCCTCATACTGCTGTTAAAGCAGCATACTGCAAGCCAGTATTGACTAAATTGAGAAAGCACACTGCAAGGAAACGACGAGAAGCTTATCGTACTGTGTGGCGAGTTCATCATGACAGTGCGAGGCTTCAAGTCGCAAAGCAAGTCATGCAGTCTCTGGCTAAATTCAGCACTACCTCTGTAACACATCCATCTTATAGCACAGATATTGCATCCTGTGATTTCTTTTTTTATTTCCATCGCGGCATTCGATATGAGACCTCTGAAGCAGTGCTCAAGAAAAATAGGCGATTCTCAAGAACCTTACAAAGAATGGTCTGCACCATGGGTTCGAGAACTGGCAGAGCCGCTACAAAAAGTACATTTAAGCAGGAAGGGAGTACATTGAAAAAGATAATGTGAACAATGAAATGGAGTAATATACATATGTGAAAACAAGTCAGTCCCAGTTATTGTTGACTGGCCTTCGTAGTAGCCCGACTCTGAATTGCGTCGATATCTTCCTGTAATACGACCTGGAGAGGATCCCAAACACTGGAGCAGTAGTCAAGAATGGGTTGCACTACTGTTCTGTATGTGGTCTTCTTTACAGATGAACCAAGCTTTTCTAAAACTCTCCCAGTAAACCAAAGTCGACCATTCGCTTCCCCCCACTACAATTCTTACGTCCTTGTTTCACTTCACATGGCTCTGCAGCGCTATATCCAGATATACAATCTCACTTTACTGCGTCAAGCAGTACACTACTAAAGCTGGATTCGAACATTAAAATTTTCCCGGAGAATTAAATGTTCGAAGAGACTTCGGGACAGCAGCCGGTCGTCGTAAATTTAATTCCATTCTTCGATGGCTCACCTGAAGATGACGGGCAGGTGTCCAGTTGAAATATAATGGAATGAAATCTTCGAACACTACAAGATTGTTTTTTCTACTCCTTTGCATTAACTTACATTTCCCTATATGTAGAACTCACTGATATTCATTACACCAGCTAGAGTTTTTGTCTAAATCATCTTGTATCCTACTATAGTCACCCAACGACGACACTTTCCCATACACCCCACGATCATTAGAAAACAGTTGCAGATTGCTGCTCACTCTGTCCGCCAGATGATTTGTTCAAAATGGTTCGAATGGCTCTGAGCATTATGGGACTTAACATCTGAGGTCATCAGTTCCCTAGAACTTATAACTACTTAAACCTAACTAACCTAAGTACATCACACACATCCATGCCCGAGGCAGGATTCGAACCTGCGACAGTAGCGGTCGCGCGGTTCCAGACTGAAGCGCCTAGAACCGCTCGGCCACACAGGCCGGCCCAGATGATTTGTGTGTATAGAGAATAATAATGGTCCTATCAGACTTCCCATAGCCACGCCTGTCTCTGATCACACTCGCCGTAGAGAATAATCTCTGGATCCTACGAAGTGCATTCAAGTTCTAAGGCCTCCGATTCTTTTTCTAACTAACTACTCACCCGAAATCGATGAAACTGGCGTTACTTCTCGACGTAATCACCCTGCAGACGTACACATTTTTCACCACGCTGACGCCATGATTCCATGGCAGCGGCGAAGGCTTCTTTAGGAGTCTGTTTTGACCACTGGAAAATCGCTGAGGCAATAGCAGCACGGCTGGTGAATGTGCGGCCACGAAGAGTGTATTTCATTGTTGGAAAAATCAAAAGTCACTAGGAGCCAGGTCAGGTGAGTAGGGAGCATGAGGAATCATTTCAAAGTTGTTATCACGAGGAAACTGTAGCGTAACGTTAGCTCGATGTGCTGGTGTGTTGTCATGGTGAAACAGCACACGTGCACCCCTTCCCAGACGTTTTTGTTGCAGTGCAGGAAGGAATTGGTTCTTCAAAACATTTTCGTAGGATGCACCTGTTACCGTAGTGCCCTTTGGAACGCGATGGGTAAGGATTCGCCCTCGCTGTCCCAGAACATGGACACCATCATTTTTTCAGTACTGGCAGTTACCCGAAATTTTTTTGGTGGCGGTGAATCCGTGTGCGTCCATTGAGCTGACTGGCGCTTTGTTTCTGGATTGAAAAATGGCATCCACGTCTCATCCATTGTCACAACCAACGAAAAGAAAGTCCTATTCATGCTGTCGTTGCGCGTCATCATTGCTTGGCAACATGCCACACGGGCATTCGTGGCACACACCTGGATGACACTTTTAGCATTTTCAGGTCGCCATGCAGGATTGTGTGCACCGAACCCCATAAATGCCAACTCTGGAGGCGATCTGTTCAACAGTCATTCGGCGATCCCCCAAAACAATTCTCTCCACTTTCTCGATCATGTCGTCAGACCGGCTTCTGCGAGCCCGAGGTTGTTTCGGTTTGTTGTCACACGATGTTCTGCCTTCATTAAACTGTCGCACCCACGAGCGCACTTTCGACAAATCCGTAACTCCATCACCACATGTCTCCTTCAACTGTCGATGAATTTCAATTGGTTTCACGCCACGCAAATTCAGAAAACGAATGATTGCATTCTGTTCAAGTAAGGAAAACGTCGCCATTTTAAGTATTTAAAACAGTTCTCATTTTCGCCGCTGGCGGTAACATTCCATCTGCCGTATGGTGCTGCCATCTCTGGGACGTGTTGACAATGAACGCAGCCTCATTTTAAAACAATGCACATGTTTCTATCTCTTTCCAGTCCGGAGAATAAAAATCGGAGGCCTTAGAACTTGAATGCACCACGTATTACTGTTATGGACACCAGTTCCGGATGAAATGAATGTTTATTCATTTGATGCAAGTTATGTGACGAACAGCACCAAAAATTTTGACAAATACCGCATCGGTGCCGGCCTTTTGTGACCGAGTGGTTCTAGGCGCTTCAGTCCGGAACCGCGTGACTACTACGGTCGCAGGTTCGAATCCTGCCCCGAACATGAATGAGTCTGATGTGCTTAGGTTAGTTAGGTTTGAGTAGTTCTAAGTTCTAGGGAACTGATGACCTCAGATGTTAAGTCCCATAGTGCTTAGAGCCATTTGAACAATTTTTTAACTGGATCGTGTTTCATGGGGTAACACTGCCTATTTCAGTCAGTGTTTTTTGACACCTTTGCAATCTACGGCCAATACGTAGTGCGCTAAAGCATCCTCTTCCGAACGGTGAAACATCTTGGAAGCCATAGGTCAGAGAAATGCCGTTATTAGTGGCGCACAGTCCTCGCGCCCGTGTTTTGTGGCACGGAGCCGCCGACTGCTAATGGGCGGTAATCCCCGCCGAGGCGTGCTTCCCACGTGGCCGCCAATTAAAGCCGCCCTCACGCCCGCCAGTAAATCAGACGCCGTTATTGTCTCGGCAACGTCCCTCTCGCCAGCAAGCGCGGCGCCACTGGGACGTCGACAAATCCGCTCTAACAAGGCCGATAGAAGGCAGCGGCTTACCCGTCCGATACCGCCGTGCAGCGCTGCGCGATCCGCAACCATTCGTCCGTTTCCCGTCTCGCTCACCGAGCACGCCGTGTGGCCGCTGTCTACTACCAAGGCGCCCTCTTCGCTGGCTGTTCGACACAGTTCCACTCAACGACTGGTGCGCTCTACACCAGTGCTTTTATTCTCGAGTCGAAAATTAAATGTTATTATCTGTTAACAGGACTGGTACAGATCTCTTCCCCTTCAATTATCTGTCCAGTTTCATTTTATTTAACATCCAAAGCGGGCAGTACTAACTGTTGGGTGGCCGTTGAAAGGTTCTCACGAACAGTTGTGGATTACAGGACGTCTCATGTCTGCTGTACAGCTGCAGCAAGAAGGCTTTCACCGAGCGAGGTGGCGCAATGCTTAGACACTGGACTCGCATTCGGGAGGACGACGGTTCAATCCCGCGTGGCCGACTTCCTTCCGCATCCTTCCCTAATCCGATGAGACCGATGACCACGCTGTCTGGTCTCCTTCCCCAACCAACCAATAACCAAGAAGGCTTTCGCTCAGCTATATGAATTTGTGCTCTCTGTTCTTCCAGACATGTCCGAAAGAACAGGCACCACGATGCTTCTTCTCTCGGACATTTCTTTCGTGATATTCAATGTGGCGGGTATTGCGAAATGGACGGGGAGCGGAGGTGATGCTCGGTGGGAGCTTGAGCCGACAGGGAGGCTTGAGGGGCAGCGGAGGTGGTGCTCGGTGGGAGCTTGAGCCGACAGGGAGGCGTGCCGAGGTAGTCCGTGCACTACCGACAAATATTGTGTCCGGATGGTGCATGGTTATCACAACTGCCTAGTAAGCAGCAGATCCCTCGTTCACGTCCCGGACTATCGACACTGATACCGCATGAACTCCCGATGCAGCTGACATAAATAATTCCCTTCCTTTCCTCCCCCCCCCCCTTCCCAAGGCAATGTCCACCATCAATTTACACTGTTTTGTTCAAATGTTGGATTGTTGGATGCCACCCTGTGTGATTTCTCAGAGCCACCTTAGCTAAGGCCACGACGTCAAGTTTAATCAGCGATTCTCGACACACAATTATTCGGCTGGAATACTCATGGTATTCCAACCATTACTGCTTCTGTTGGAAAGAATAGTCTACTTGAAACCACCGCGAGTTACGCTGTTCCTTTATTTTCGTCATAGTCACCGGCAACTACAATATAACATCAGACTTGTAATCACCACAGTTATCAACATACTTCAGATGCGTAGCGAAAAAGGACGAATTGTAGGCTGTCGAGATGGCGTCTAACAGAAAGGCTAATACAATGAATTAGCCACACGGGAATTAAACTATCAATGGATGAAAGAATCGCGGCGAGACAACAGGCTGCACAATACTGGTACGACACTGACAGACTGTATGACCTTGTCAAGTGCCAGCAGTTGCTGAATAGGTCAGTGGATTTGGGGGAATCCAGATCAACTGTAATCTATGTTGAGCCGATGAAGAGGGATTCGACCTACTGGCACTAACCCAGTAAGTTTGTGTTTTCCCAGATATCCTGACAGCTACATGCGGGACATACTTCATGCTGTTGGATAACTGTTGTCGCTGCCTTCCAGGCTCTGTCACAGTCTAACGTCGAAGAAACCCAGGGTGCATCCAAGTCGCCAGTGATTTACAGAATCATTTCTATCTTCGTCATCTATAGGATATGGTCGCCATCTTCCTCCGCATGCTGCAAGACCGCAAGTCAACACTCCACTCTTTGCTTATAGAGCGTCAGGTAGCCATCGCCAAAGTGCCGCAGACAACGACAGGACAGTTGTTATTTCATTCAACGTTTTAAAGCAACAAATTTGATGCTGGTTGGCTTTTGGAACAAATTCTCCGCTCGGTGCACGTAGCTACTGGCACGAGGGCTGTCATCCGTGGCAAGGAGTAGGCCGGCGTGTCCGATGGCACGGCAGCAGACCGTGCAGAGTTTCCCGTGGTGCCCTATGATTAGACCAGAAGCCATATCGACTGGAAACACGCTGACCCAGATAGCAAATCAGATGCGAGGATGCTCTGTGGTTATAAAAGTGCATATACCGTGCGCTAGCGACCTGAGTACTTCGGCCTCTCTTATGCCTACTTTTTCAAACACATTGAATAAACGACTTTTTCTGTTGTTGAAAATGTACAAATTTCCGCCAGAGAAGGCTTCAAAGGATAGGTATATATCATTGCTTCCAACCGGATTTGAAACAGTTTTGATAAAATATGGCGCCCTCTTTCAGCGGATCAGAAACTGAACACTAACATCTTATTTCTTTGTTAAAAAGGCCTACCTTGTAAAAAAAATAGAAACACGATTAATTTCTTCGGACTCATTTTCACCAAATCACATCCTACGCAAACTGTTGAATTTTTATAGTGGCTAATACGTCGTTAAGTAGTCCCTTTTATACTGAAAAACAGACAACAAAAGCCGCCCTTTGACAACGTATGAGAGGCTTTAGTGGAATTAGCCTGTAGTGAATTCTACTGATAAGAATAATACTGTTATTACTCAAACAGTTCAGTTTAATCATACAGTGGAGACTTTCACGGCCGGTTGCCTTAGCTTATAGTGAATCTTCATGCTTATATTGCCGTAGTATTTGAACCATTTTTGTTCCTGACGTTTCGTCCAGAACTGTGTTGGACTTCTACAAAGCTGCTCCTGATCCTAGGTCGACAACACTCAACGGACCAGCACCGCCTTTGAAGATATCCAACGTAGCTCTGGACGAAATATCAGGAACAAAAATGTTTCGTAGACTACAGCTGTACAAGCCGGAAGAGTCACCAGCAGCTAATTCAGTTTAATATTATCCACACCGAACGTGAGGTAGCTGTTTTTATTCTTCGATCCCTTCACACATTCAAGAGTACGTTTCGAGAGATAACGCTTTCATCTCAGGTTGTCGCCACACGGATCACACGATAAACTATTGTAACAGCACACTTGTAACGTTTTAAAACACAACATATTGGACTATGAGTTCAAAAATACAACATATCAGACTACGAGTCTCCACTCCCAGTGGCGCACCTCACCGTGTCTTCGTCTCATTAGCTGTGGTCAAAAGTGTCCAATCACGCCAACCGTATTCCATCAATCTTCTGACTGTCTGACACGGCCCGCCTCGACCTCCTCTCCTGTGCAAATCACTTTATCTGAAGTTACATGCTGAAATCTCTTCATTTGTAAGATGTATCCCGATCTCCGTCCTCCCCTACAGATTTTGTCCTTTCCTCTAGTGTCATGGAAGTTATTCCCAGATGTCTCTTATCCCTTCTACCTATAAGTGTATTCCATATATTCTCAGCTTCTCTGTGGAGAACTTTCTCATAGTTTGTCTTAGTCCACCTAATTTTCTACATTCTCCTACAACACCGCATGCGATTCCCTTCTTTTCCGGTTTTCCCAGATGAATTCCTAAACTCCATCTACTCTGTGGCCACGAATTCCGATGTTACGTTTGTTGCTGATCTCATTTCCGCCACTCCTAATTAATTTCGTTTTTTTATATATACTCTCAGCGGATGTTCTGTACCCAATGGACTATTCATCCCGTTCAGCAAGTCCTATAATTCTTCTTCCCTTTCAGTGATGATAACGACGTTAACAGCAAATCTTGTCACTGTTTTGCTTTCTCCCTGAACTTTAAACCGATCGTTGAACCATTATTTGCGTCATTGGTTCTTCGATGCATAGATTTCACATTAGGGGAGAAAGATTGCTTCTCTGTCTTACACAACATTGGGCAGCCCGGAACAACATCACATACTGTCACTTACTCGACACCACCATGCGCATCAGCGGGATTCATAGAGTGAATAGTTTGTCCACTTCTAATACACCAGTAAGTTAAGCAACCTAATGCCAGCCGTTTACAAAGACAGCAGAAATACTCGATGTAGGTGTGTTCAAGTTAACGTACCAAATCAATCCTTTGCTAGCTACGAATGTAGTATCATATTACTCCTGTATGGACGCTCAATAATCTTCAATCTTCTTCGTCTCAGTTCACAACTATGAGACATCTCCACATGCAGATTAAGCCCACTAATCTAGGTATGCACTGACATAGACCAAATGAAACGTCCCTTTGAAAAATTTATGATTTTCTGTGCTGGAAAACCTCTTACGTTATTTGCTTTTCAAACAACTGAGCAAAACTGAACGGGCTCAGACATTACTCTCTCTACTTATTCTGATCATCACTAAACTGACATACAATATTTTTAGCGCAATGCAATCTGACTTTCAAAAATACCTACAAAAGAATGGCCCTGACTAACAATAACCTATACCTTTCATGAATCACTTATCTCACAAAATCTTCGTTACTCAAACTACTGCAACACAGCGTGCGCCAATACTGCCAGCGAAATAAAAGATTCAAACTACTGAAGGCACTAACTACTGATAGGCATAGTTAGTAAATGAAAAATTTTGAAAGAGAACAAACAATGTATTTACCTTAATAGTGTTCAAAAGTCATTATATATATATGGAAAAAAGAAGACATTGACACCGGTGTGTCAGATCCACCATACTTGCTCCGGACACTGCGAGAGGGCTGTACAAGCAATGATCACACGCACGGCACAGCGGACACACCAGGAACCGCGGTGTTGGCCGTCGAATGGCGCTAGCTGCGCAGCATTTGTGCACCGCCGCCGTCAGTGTCAGCCAGTTTGCCGTGGCATACGGAGATCCATCGCATTCTTTAACACTGGTAGCATGCCGCGACAGCGTGGACGTGAACCGTATGTGCAGTTGGCGGACTTTGAGCGAGGGCGTATGGTGGGCCTGCGGGAGGCCGGGTGGACGTACCGCCGAATTGCTCAACACGTGGGGCGTGAGGTCTCCACAGTACATCGATGTTGTCGCCAGTGGTCAGCGGAAGGTGCACGTGCCCGTCGACCTGGGACCGGACCGCAGCGACGCACGGATGCACGCCAAGACCGTAGGATCCTACGCAGTGCCGTAGGGGACCGCACCGCCACATCCCAGCAAATTAGGGACACTGTTGCTCCTGGGGTATCGGCGAGGACCATTCGCAACCGTCTCCATGAAGCTGGGCTACGGTCCCGCACACCATTAGGCCGTCTTCCGCTCACGCCCCAACATCGTGCAGCCCGCCTCCAGTGGTGTCGCGACAGGCGTGAATGGAGGGGCGAATGGAGACGTGTCGTCTTCAGCGATGAGAGTCGCTTCTGTCTTGGTGCCAATGATGGTCGTATGCGTGTTTGGCGCCGTGCAGGTGAGCGCCACAATCAGGACTGCATACGACCGAGGCACACAGGGCCAACACCCGGCATCATGGTGTGAGGAGCGATCTCCTACACTGGCCGTACACCTCTGGTGATCGTCGAGGGGACACTGAATAATGCACGGTACATCCAAACCGTCATCGAACCCATCGTTCTACCATTCCTAGACCGGCAAGGGAACTTGCTGTTCCAACAGGACAATGCACGTCCGCATGTATCCCGTGCCACCCAACGTGCACTAGAAGGTGTAAGTCAACTACCCCGGCCAGCAAGATCTCCGGATCTGTCCCCCATTGAGCATGTTTGGGACTGGATGAAGCGTCGTCTCACGCAGTCTGCACGTCCAGCACGAACGCTGGTCCAACTGAGGCGCCAGGTGGAAATGGCATGGCAAGCCGTTCCACAGGACTACATCCAGCATCTCTACGATTGTGTCCATGGGAGAATAGCAGCCTGCATTGCTGCGAAAGGTGGATATACACTGTACTAGTGCCGACATTGTGCATGCTCTGTTGCCTGTGTCTATGTGCCTGTGGTTCTGTCAGTGTGATCATGTGATGTATCTGACTCCAGGAATGTGTCAATAAAGTTTCCCCTTCCTGGGACAATGAATTCACGGTGTTCTTATTTCAATTTCCAGGAGTGTATATATATTAAAAACAAAGATTCCAAGACTTACCAAGCGGGAAAGCGCCGGCAGACAGGCACAATGAACAAAACACACAAACACACACACAGAATTACTAGCTTTCGCAACCGATGGTTGCTTCTTCAGAAAGAGGGAAGGAAAGGGAAAGACGAAAGGATGTGGGTTTTAAGGGAGAGGGTAAGGAGTCATTCCAATCCCGGGAGCAGAAAGACTTCCCTTAGGGGGAAAGAAGGACAGGTGGACACTCGCACACACACACACACTTATATCCATCCGCACATACACACACACACACACATATATATATATATATATATATATATATATATATATATATATATATATAAGGTCATGATATCCAGTATTACAAATTTACTCTTTCTGGTGTACACACGTCCAGATCGTCCGCTCTTAAAATTCTGCCATCTCTCTACCCACATCCACCACTGCTGGCACCTCACCTCCCACTGCGCTGTTCACATCCAGCTGCCCAACACTACAATAGCAAACAACAATGCAAACCAGCCACAGACTGCACACAGCACAGCCAGTGATTTTCATACAGAGCGCTACGCGGCGTTACCAATAAAAAAACCTAAACAGCCTACTTACACAAAACCCAAACCAGCGCTGTTATTAGAAAACTACTCGTCTACCGCGACTTGACTATGGTACAGCAACGGCCTCCACCGCTTACTTCGCACTGCCTGCGCACTGCTGCGAGTTCCTACTGCCGACGGCACAACCAGCACGAACCGAGGACGGCATAATTCTGGTGTGCTGTGTGCTGCTCACCGGCACAGTTGATCGTCGTATAAATAACAGCGGTTTCATAACAGCCAGTGTGGACAATGGCACAGTCCTGCAGATAATGTGGGAGGGTGCCTATGATTATCATACATGGGACCAGAGGCCCAAAACACAGAAAAAAGGAGAATAAATCGTGGCTGGTTTCTATTGCTCACAGAATCGTCTTTTACACGCAATCTTGCCAAACAGAGCAATAATTTTTAATCCTTCTGTGGCTCGACAAAGTCGCAGAGACTGTGCCGACATTCCGCGGAATTTCGGAAAGCCAGTAGCGGGGATTTCCACAGCCACAGGCAGCGCCCGTCAATTGAATTAAGCGCGTCGGCAGGTCGGTGCGCCGCGTGGAGCGAGTCAGCGACCGGAAGTGACGGAGCCTCCCCCAGCGGGCGCTCCGCGAAGGCGGCGTTCCGGGAACCAGCCATAAAGATAAAGAAGGCCCCGGCCGGAAATTAGCGCCTCGGCAGCGCGCGGCGGGCCTCAAAATTAAGGCGCGCCGCGCCTCACCCGGGAATGTCACACCGTCTGCACTGCGGAGGGAGGCGCCTCCTCAGAGATATGGACAAGAAGGCGTTCTCGCAGAAACGCAAACTCTGGCCTTTGCTAGACCATAGCTTGGCTCCCGCGCCCCCTTTATTTAGCACTCAATTTCGTCAGAGAGACAAAATCTACGTTGCTCCTCCTAAGGCACTGCTAAGAGAAGGCTAGAGATTATTTTTACTTCATTATTATTACATTTCCTTAGCTCCGAACAAAAGTAGACGCTTCTTCTAAACGTAAAGATTTCAAAAATTATTGAAGAGTTGTTAACACAGTATCACAGGAGATTCAAATGTATTTTACAAGGCAGTTGTGATAATGGTTTACCTTAGAAACGAGTGATTTGCTCCGCTTTTACTATTATGTACATGATGATGAGTGCTGATTTTTATGACTAGGGCATGTGTGATTATTGTTGTTTTGTCCTTCACTCCAAACACTGATTTGGTTCAGTTCTACACGATAGATTGTTTCGTGCAGCTCTCTCCATCTCTGCTTGACTGGTAAAACTCACATCCATCTGAACCTCCTTACTGTATCCAAACATCGGTCTCCCTCCACAGTTTCTACCCTCCACCCCCACCCCCCCCCCCCCTCACACACACACCTTTCCCTCCATCATCCGATTAACTAAGCCTTGATGCCTCTGGATATGTCCTAGTAACCGATCCCTTCTTTTAGCCAAATTGTACCGTAAATATCGTTTCTGCACAGTTCCATCCGGTACATCCTTATCAGTAATTTTACCCACCCACCCGAGCTTCAACACTCTTCTGTAGCAAGACATTTGAAAAGCTTCTGTCCTCTTCTTGTCAGGTTTATCGTTCAGTTTTCACTTCTGTGGAGGGCTACATTCCACATAGCATCAGAAGAGACTTAAATTCGTGCTATCAATTCAGACAAGATGGTTATCGGAATGGAGTAGGAGGCGACAGGGTACTTTATATTGATACTGACAGATTTAATGATGAGGTTATTCCGAAATGTATAAAGTTATGATAAATATTTATTTTACTGTGGTTCAAGTGGCTCTGAGCACTATGGAACTTAACTTCTGATGTCATCAGTCCCATACAACTTAGAACTACTTAAAACTAACTAACCTAAGGACATCACACACATCCATGCCCGAGGCAGGATTCGAACCTGCGACCGTAGCGGTCGCGCGGTTCCAGACTGTAGCGGTCACGCGGTTCTAGACTGTAGTGCGTAGAACCGATCGGCCACCCAGGCCGGCAATTATTTTACTGGTGATCAAGGCAAGTTCGTTACCATTCAGACGTAGTATTACAAACGATGTTAACAGATGCATCCTAAGCACGAAAACAAGGTTGGAAAAGGAGTAAATATGTGTACAAATTGTGACTTAAATTGATATTCGATGTTATTAGATGTGCCATAGACGCGAAAAACCGGCCGAAAGAGGAGTAGGTTTTATATTTATTGAGAGCGCCATGTGCTGCAGAGGTGCTGCTGATGAACTGGAGAATGACTGTCGACTTTATGTGATGTTTGAAAAAAGAAAGGGCTGGAATGAGAGGGAGGGGACAGTCTAACGAAGCTTTTAGAAACGTAAGGAAAGATGTGAGGACGACAGGTACCTTGCCGCTGAAGAGGTATATATGGAAAGCTGGTTAGATAATAGGGCATAAGCTAGAGGGAGTGCTAATTTTTTGTTATCGTCAGAATGTATCGACTTAAGGCTGTACGAACGTGTCGGAGCAGCAGCGGTAGATTCATTGGGAGAAAGCTCCAGTAACAAGGATCACAGTGTCTGTATCATTTTTGAGCAACGTTCAACTGGACGAAGAAATAAGGCGCGTAGTACATTTGATGAACTCTTACAGTATTCATATAGAAGAGATAAGACGATAGGCAAGACGAAGAACTTGGCATTCTACAATTTCGGCATGTAAGCGATAGGGGAAATATCAGAGTTCGTGATCGGGTGTGGAGGTGAGTTGGGAAGGGGGGGCTATAAAGCAGATAATCGAGAAATATGGAATATCCGTATATGTTGAAGACGCTAGTGCAGCAGCAGACAACGGCTACATCGATGCTGGTGGCTTGGAAATCTTTCGATGTCCATAGGAGAGAGAATACGTAACCCATTTTCCCTCAAAAAAAAGGATTTGCATAGTGCTCTCGCAAACTGCAGACTATAGGTGATCGGAAAAACTTGTGCTACGCCACCTGCAGTTCATAATACGTGTAGCTAAGAGTATTCTAGCTGTGTAACTGGGTTCTGGGCAAGTATATTTTTTGTTATCCATCTCGATGATTTCCATTCTTCGTAAGTTCCTTTGAAACGATTCTAGGTATCTAATGGCACTGCAGACAAAAATCACAGCGCATCTTTCTCTTCTCCAGCCACCCCCCTCTGTCTCATCAGTTACACACAGGATGTTTCTAAGTCTTTGCGATATACGTCTAGGGGTGACAGATCGTGTCAAGGGCATCAACATTCGTTAGAGACAAAACATTCGATGACGCTCCCCGGTGATGCTAAGTATCGTTTTATTGAATTCGCCGACACTGGGATAAGATTTCACCAAACTACCAAGGTATATGCTATATCACCACACTGCCTACCTCGGTAAATTGACAGAATGATTTTCAACAAGAAAACCTTACGAAGGGACGTTCGTGGAAAACACACACTATTTAAAAGATGCACCAAATCCACAATGCTGAAGATACAGCAATGAAGTTGTGCACTATTTTGTACCATACATGAAGTTAACACTTTTGCTGTTAAGTTCCTTGGATTATACATGTTATATTTTTTAAATTCCATAAAAAGTTAATGTTATAGGTACCTTTTTCTCGGAAACTATTCACGAGATTTCTATAAAACTTCTGTGTTTAATCTCTTTACATATAATAAGCTTTTTCTGATGGGTTGTTTTGGATATCTAATAGGAGAACTTTAATAATTTTTACTTATAATTCTGCAAGTATAATCTAAAATTCATACAAAATTACAAGCATTTTGCCCCATCTCTCAGCTTACATCCGGAATTTCTAAATTTACCCTTGAGACAACAATTATTGCGTGTACACAAATAAATGTACAAAATTGCATAACTGTAGCCTTCATAGATTGCAAACAAAAGTTATGTAAACTTTAAAAAATACAATTTTCATTAAAAGTAATCTGAAGTTAAAACTATCGTTTTCTTTTCTGTCACCTCTCCTGGCCCCAGATTTGTTGTCAGGCGCACTTTTCCTTAAAAGCTTCTCTTGTGATTTCTTATTTTGTGCCTTCTTTTGTTTAACAGGTATTCAACTGACTTTTCAGCTGTAGAACGGCGCCGTAAATCTATTTTTTCTAGAGAAGTCTTGTGTAAAATTTCCTATCTGAAAGCCCACTCTCTATAATACCTTCATCCTATCTATGTTCCCATCATTAAAAACAAGGACTGCATCATAAGCTGCAATACTGACAACTGTATCAGATGAAAATGGGTTTTAAGGCATCGTTCACACGTGAGTGAATTTAGAAACTTATTTGGATTTTGGGTTTTGCCATAAATACACTTTTTCAGAAGTTCACAATCGGCCAGACACCTATTTGTGAGCTTGACAACGTTCAGGACACAATTTAGAAGCCTCTGCTTGTGAATGTAATACAAGGAATTGTTGTTCACCAAGCTAGCATTGAAGTTTTGCTTCAAAAAGTGGGCGAGGCTGGAAGATCGCGTCATACACCTATATATTTTTCAAGCTCCTGAGCTATGATTTTATCACTGAAACTTTGAAAACTTATTGTCCATGAGTTTCACTAATAATTAAAAAATAACATGAAATTGAATTTTTCGGTCATGAGCGTCCGCCCATAAGAATGAGTTCGTCTAAGCCGTGGAAGATATTTGAGAAGGTCTGCCTCCACATGGAGAACATGACTGCCTCACGGGCAACACGCACTGCATGCAAATGCCGTTGACTGCCAAGGCCCTGCCACCTCTCAGGGGCATAATTTAAAATTACTGTGAAAGACGCTCAGCATCATCAGGAAGATTCATCGAATCTTTTGTCTCCCCGTGACCTGGTCTATCACCGTCAGACATTTGTGGCAAAGAATTTTGTAACACTCTGCATAACACAGAATACAACACTGGTTCGTGTGCGTTCACTGAAATCTGACGTTCAATCAGTTTTGCCCCAGGCGTCTCTGGATCCTGGAGCCGAGTTGCTACAAACAGCATTTCATCTCTGCCGCCTAGAGACCCTGAAATGAATAGAATTCCACGAAGCACCACAGCAAATAGTGCGGAAGTCCCGGACGCTTTTGATCTCGAGTGGCGGGTTGTATGCAACACAGGCGTTGCTTGCAAAGCAAAGACGCTTTTCATTCCGCGGGACTAGTCTTCGGATGTGAACAGGAAAAAAAAAACCTTCTGGGTTATGAGCAACAGGTCTGACGCGGACATATCACAGATTCAGAATTCTATCGGCAAAAGTACAGTAATCTAATAATCTACACGGATTCGATTTCCCTATTTCGACCATCCAATAACTGGTATACCGAATCTTGATTTCGCAAAGATTGTCCTGAAGTACCTATTACCGAGAGCAGTAGCATTCTAAATGACGTCTTACCCCGGTAGCTATAATTTATATTTTCCGGGCATAATTCATTGGGAACTTCAGCCCTTTTGTTGTTGCCTTACAGATATAGTCATGCACGAGCACGTAACTGCATGTTTATAAACTTTTCATTACGACTTAGCTCTTGATGTATTTCAATGTGTATAAAACATCTGACAAGAGAAAGAGCCCTTTTTTACCGAAAGTACCTCAAATTCTTATAAGGCGCGACAACTTGAACTTGAAAAACCTGGTCCTTCCTTCTTTTTCGGTCACTGTAGGACATATTATTTCACTATAAGTAGGAAATTTGAAAATTGTTGCTATAATAAAATAATACGCATGGTCCTATTTCAGTTTATGTTAAGCTTACATTCAACTGTCAAGGAACACACGTTCTTACATTTACTAACCAGCCAGACAGCCACATGTGTACTAAATCATGATCCGGAAGTCCACGATCTTGCATTTCCGTGACAGCTTGGCTTCTGTAGCCTTAGAGTCCTATTGCAAGACAGAACCAGATATTCTACTAACAACACTGACTTAACTCTTTTAAACAGATGCACATACACACTCTAGGTGTTCGACAAATGCAGAACCCACTCCCAGATATTCCCAATTCGGAAGCCCTCTGGCATTTGTCAGCTTACTGGCATATGACAGAAAATAAGCAACAGTTCTGCAAAGGCGTGCCCTCCCCACTGTGTTGGGGACAGAAGGATGCATCAGAGGCACACATCAGTTACCTGCCAAGAAAGTCACCGACTGCACTCCATGACAAACAGCCATGTTCCTGCACGCATACTACACTTACATGTTATGTCCACACACAACTGTCTCAATTCTAAACTTAATTTGTTCCGTAACCACTCACTTCTCAGTTACAACGAAATTTTCCGAGAGACCGAAACGGAAGCGACGAAACTTGAAATCATCTACCATATTATATATTGCCAATGAGGACTCCTTTGCTTGCCTCCAGCGTGCTGGGACCTAGATGAAGAGAGCCAAGCTACATAACTGGCCGAATTCCATACAGCACTTCCAGCAGACTTGGCACGGAAACTAAAATGATTAAACAAACAAAAAAATAATAGTGCACATCACTGGTACGACATTTGGTAATTTCACAGCATCGCCATATATATATATATATATATATATATATATATATATATATATATATATATATATATATATATATATATATATATATATATATGTGTGTGTGTGTGTGTGTGTGTGTCGTTATTAATGAGTAATTTCTCCTTTAGGGGAACTAAGCTACAGCGAACGTCAAGGGGAAACAGCGGAAACCAACAATGGAATGCGAGGACCGCTGGAGAAAACGAATGACTTGGGGGTGATGCATGGGGCGCTTACGCGTCCACGTTAATATTTTACCCCGCGTCAGAGGTGCGCATCTACGTTAATAAATGGCTCCTAAGGAAAAATGGCTTCGGGCTTGCTGCCGTAGAATTATGCCGCAGCGATGCATCTCTCCCGCACCCATTCCATCCGCCTGCGACAGGATGCAGTGACGTGTGTAGTTTCAACAGCTAGTAACAATATAAAAAATAAGTTTATCTAGCTTTTTTGTGATGAAATGACACAGCTATGTGTCAGTTTCTCGCTGTGAACTTAACAGTAAGTTATCAATATTCATGCCGGCCGGAGTGGCCTAGCGGTTGTAGGCGCTACAGTCTGGAACCGCGCGACCGCTACGGTCGCAGGTTCGAATCCTGCGTCGGGCTTGGATGTGTGTGATGTCCTTAGGTTAGTTAGTTTTAAGTAGTTCCAAGTTCTATGGGACTGATGACCTCAGAAATTAAGTCCCATAGTGCTCAGAGCCATTTTTTTAGCAGTATTCATAATGAGTTTCATAATATTCTCAAATCAGATTCATATCTAACACCTGCATCTCGATAGACAAGAGTTGCTTAATCGCTGCACATAAAGGACACACATTGTGCTTAGGCAGTCTCTCAGGGTTTTTTTAATCACGTTTTAACATCTGCTTCTCTGTCCAAATGTAGTACACATACGAGAGTAATTCTCTTTTCTCAGACGCCTATCTCTATTTATTGGCTCAATTAAAAGTCGCTAACTTAGTAAAATATCATCATTCCTAGATCATATACAACGAAAGGCGTCTGCCATTGGGGCATCAGTCATAGTATTAACAGCAACCATAGAAGCTTAACACCCGAAAATTGTGAAATGGGACGTAAACCTTGGGCCAGTGTCAATGAGCTAAACCAGAACGCACTTCCTGCTTGTTCGTCATCGTTGTTTTCAAACGAAGCCATTAGAAGGCAAATTAATTCTCAAACGATAAAAAGTGAAAAACGTACAATTTAGTTTGGTCCTAACGGCGGGATAGTTGGCGGTAGTTAATTCATCGATCAACTTAATAATGAGTTCCTATAAAATTACATAGACATAAATGTTATACAACAATGAATGAATGAATGAATGAACATATCGTCATGCACCACATACAGGTTGCATTGTGCACGTGTACAGTGAATGAGCACAGGAAAACAAAAACTAGGAAAACAAAACCGCAATCTGAATTCCTTCTCTAACCTTAGACACAGTTCTCCATATGTCGAGACTACTTCGTTATGAGACTAAGTTTTGTGGGATAGGGTTGACACACATGGAAAACTCTTTGAAATTGGCTCCTTTTGTTGTTAAAATAATTTATTTGTGAAGTCCACGACTGCGATTTCGGCTTTCAGCATTTGAGAAGTGGAACACTGCTAAAATTTCGTGCCTTAGCACATATAGTTATTTAAAAATATCAGAGACGTGTAAACATGATCGTCATGTGGGCATCTCCGATGACTATCAACTGTGCATATCCAATGTTTGATAGTTAGCTATTCAGAAGTAAATATTTGCACTAGTTGGCTGTTATTTATACAAAAGATGTCAAATCGTCGGGGACAATCAAATGAAAACAGAACACACACCATAACAGAACCATGGAATGGTTCCATTACAAAATAATCACCAAATGCGTTACGACATTTATCCCACTAGGATATGAGGCGAACGATTCCTGTTTCGTAGAACGTGGCCGGCCGCTGAAGGATCCACTTCCGTACACACTCTTGCTCTTCCTCGTCCAACTGAGACCGACGTCCACGCATGTCTTTTACGTCGGTAATGACGTGAAAATCACGCGGTGAAAGATATGGGCTGTACGGAGGATATGCAGTATTTACGAACCAAATCGTTGAACCGTAGCCTCCGTCCGTTGGCAGTATGGGGGCGGGCGTTATCGTCCATCAGGATGATTCTGTCCGACAGCACTCCTGGACGTAATTACTTTATGCCTCATCGGGATTTCTGTAAATTTTCTTCATGGCGCTGCGCACCGACTGTGATTCCACGCTGCAGTTAAAGTGAGAGGTCATCACGACCTTAGCGGAACTTGGGTGAACAGCTACGGATTTCTCTGGGGGTAAGATGTGGGGTGTTTCCAGTGTTGTCTTTGCCGTTTGCCCTCAGGCTGTCGGAATGCTGTCAGAGTAATCATCTTGTTGCATGATATTTGCTGCCCGCACTTTGCCAGTCGGACGTCGACTACACGTGAATGATTTGGCTGGGATGCAGTGCAACAAAAAAAAATGGATCTGAGCACTATGGGACTTAACTGCTGACGTCATCAGTCCCCTAGAGCTTAGAACTACTTATACCTAACTAACCTAAGGACATCACACACATCCATGCCCGAGGCAGGTCGCGGTCGCGCGGTTCCAGACTGCAGCGCCTAGAACCGCTCGGCCACTCCGGCCGGCTGCACTGCAACATCCTTTGTACAGTCTGCATGTTTCACAGTGTGAAATTTACATCGTTGGCGACCTGGAGAAAGACGTGCGTGAACGTCGGTTTCTGTCGTACGAGGAAGTTTATGAGTGGGTGTGTTTGTGGATCGTCTGCGGCCGATCGCGTTCGATGAAACAGGAATTGATCGTCTCGTCGTATCTTATTTAGTTTGGTGATTATTTTTGAATGGAACCTTTCTACATTCCACGAAGATATTCAAAATTTTAATATGTTACTCAACCTGTATATGCAGCCAATGAATGTAAACCATGTCATAACATCTTTAAATTTTTAAATGTGGCAGTTTTCCACATGAAAATGATTGAAGTCCAAAACTGCAATCGTGGACGTCATAGATAATTAAGCAACAAAGATGTGTTTTAAAGGGCTTCAAGGTGAATTTATCGCTTTTGATAAGTCATTTCTTTTATTTTAATGGCCGAATGTGAGGAAAAAGTCTTAAACGCGATGAACTGTACAAAACGAAAGACGTAACATCACTAATACTTCTTAACGAGCTTAAGGTAACGGGGAAAGGGTTTCCCCGTACAGATGTGTGGAAAACTGGATACTAGGAGGTATGAGAAGCGCTCTTGAGTGTAAACACTGAAAATGATGTAACCTGGGCAAACGGTGATCAGTTCCTATACAGTTCAAAAAGGTAATTACCAGTGAAAAAGCAGAAAATTCAGAGGAGGGGTAGTACCATCACAAATCAACTAGACGTCCGAATAGTTTCTTACGTAAAAACGGTACCAGGCGTTCGTAATAAAACATGGTTTAAATTCCTCTGAGCACTATGGGATTTAACATCTGAGGTCATCAGTCCCCTAGAGCTTAGAGCTACTTAGACCTAACTAACTTAAGGACATCACACACGTCCATGCTCGAGACAGGATTCGAACCTGCGACCGTAGCAGTCGCGCGGTTCCGGACTGAAGCGCCTAGAACCGCTCGGTCACCGCGGCCGGCCGTTCGAAATACATTAGCTACGTAAAACAGCCACTAGCAGAAACTTGTCAATATAATGTTTCTTCGTGCCAAGGACAATGCTTTCGTAAATAAATAAATGCATCTTGTGCACATACTTGCATTTTCGGAACACAGATGACGACGTCAATATCCCAACGAAATAAAGAGGAAAAACGACATAGTACTCAGCAACATAGAAGAGTAGGACGGTTAGAAAGGGACTTCGCGAAACGTGTTAAGCCTTTGGCAGAATGAGAAAATAATCCTAATCCGGACATCGTTTGCAAAGCTTTTGTCGTAACAGAACAACACGTAAGGTCCGCGGGACAGCCGGCAAGTCGAAGAGGGATAAGGGCGCATTAGCGCGGCTGTCGGGCACTTTGTTTGTTGCGACAGCCGCGACGCGCGTGCTGCTGCCCCGTCAGCTCTTTTCGCGCGCCGGGGGCAAAGTGGCTGCCGCGCCGTGCCGCGCAGGGCTTCTTGCCGCTGAGCTGTGCTCGCAGCTGCGCCCCTCTCAGCCGACCGTAAATCCGCCAGTGTTTTTGCCAGGCGCGCGCGCGCTGCCGCCCCCGGCTCCCGCACCCGCCCTCTTCGATCGGCTTAAAACCGCCTCCGGCCCCCGGCTACCGCGAGAGCCCCTTTCCACGTATGCGGCGGCGGCGCGCCGCTGGCGGGGGCGCCTCGCGTTTAACTGGCGTTAATTACAATGGTCGTTAGCGCAAGAAGCCGTGGCCTCCAGCGCCGGCGGCCCCTCCGCCCCCGGCGGTTATTGATGTCGCTGACCTATAGGGCGCCATTGAGCGCCCTCCGCCCCCTAATACAGCCCGCTGCCTCCAATAGGCCCCGTCGAGGTCGGAGGGAGCCGGCAAAAAAAGCGGCGGCGGCCCTAGCGCGAGCCCTACTGAAATACATATATATTGAGGCTTGCCGGGGGGCGTCGGCCGCTGGCCACCCGGTGGTCCGGCCGGGCTATGAATGGTAAGCGGCTTAGCGTTATCTGGAGCCGGCGGTGCGGCGCACAGCCGGCCATCCGTCAGCGGCGCGGCGAATGCTCGCTCCGCCAGCTGCTCGACACTCCTTTGTTGGCGGCTCCTCTCACACCGCTGCCTTTAATTCCGCTGCGTTGGCCCCACTGACTGAGTTCAAGTCGCCTAGCTACAATTATTAACAGAGTCCACGTACGCCATTGTCGAGCCTTTCATCGCTACCAATAGCTGGGATTAACGGAGGGGGATTATATTTCGTACAATACGCGACTGGAGCGTTCGCTAACTCTGAGTGATCGGTGATCGATGATATAAGAAAAGTCAATTGTGATAAGTTTCACTCTCTGCAGACTTTCATCAGCCATCGAATACAAAAGCTACACATAAAAGATAAGTATTATTTTAATACGAGTCGAAAGAATACATTTGCAGCCATCTAATGTGGGAAACAGATGCAAGAGCACAATACCACTTCACAATGTCAAAGATAATATTAATATCCAGCGAAGCCGGCAACACTTCACCATTGTTCACTACATGTATTGGAATTCGATATACGTCCCAATTTTCTTCTCTCCCCTCTCTCTCTCTCTCTGTGCATCTCTATCTCTTCTGTCCATCTCCTGTTCTTCTGCTCTGTCTCTATCCATCTGCTTCTCCTCCCACACTATTTCGCTCCGTCCATGTCTACCCATCTCCTCTTCTCCTCTGTCACTGACTTGAGACTTGTTTATTGTTGCTGAAATCAAAACCTTGATTGGAAACTGAAGTCCTTTAAAATGAGTCGGTAAAAAGGTTGGTATCATTGGTATAAGGGTTACATGAGAAAGCTCTCCAGCTGCTGGATGTGTGAGAATAGTGGGTTCAATGACATTATTCATCATACTTTTCTTCTGTGAACGGGTCGGATTACGGGGATTCAGACGATTCAAATTATGTAGTAGTACTGAAATTGCAAGCTCATATGTCACAAAGTCCACCTTTCCTGTTTTCTGTTGAAATCGTCACAAAGTCCACCTTTCCTGTTTTCTGTTGAAATCGACTGCGACGAAAAACAACAAATTCTCCTGTATACAATATTTTTAAAAATTATGTAAGGGGACCCCATGAACCATGGATCATGGCGTTGTGGGGAGGCTTGTGTGTCTCAGCTATACAGACAGCTATACCGTAGGTGCAAACACAACGGAGAGGCCGGGCAAATGTGTGATTCCTGAAGAGGGGAATCAGCCTTTTCAGTAGTTGTAGGAGCAACAGTCTGGATGATTGACTGATCTGGCTCTGTAACATCAACCAAAGCTGCCTTGCTGTGCTGGTACTGCGAACAGCTGACAGCAAGGGGAAACTACAGCCTAATTTTTCCCGAGGGCATGCAACTTTACTGTATGGTTAAATGATGATGCCGTCCTCTTGGGTAAAATATTCCGGAGGTAAAATAGTCCCCCATTCGGAACTTCGGGGAGGGGGGGGGGGGAAGGGACGTCTACTCAGAAGGGCGTCGTCGTTATCAGGAGACAGAAAACTGGCGTTCTATGGTTCGGGGCGTGGAATGTCAGATCCCTTAACTGGGCGATTAGAAACTTAGAAGCCGAAATGGATAGGTTAAAGTTTGTAAGGAGTGTGTCAGAATTCTCCGTTACATTGAAAACAATATAGCCAACTTATGGCTATTCTTTGCATTGTGTAAGCACTCAGATATCAATAGTAACAATCTGAGGGTGAAACAGGGCAGCGCGAATCTAAGCTTTGTTGTGATACGAGAGTGGAAGTAGTAGTGTCTGTCGAGAGCTCGGAGACAGAAGACGTGTCACACTGCCCTCACGTCGGTGATCGTAGATCTTACCACACTCAAGGCTTGATCTCATTTATATGGCCAGGAGAGATTTAGATGCCTTAACTACGCTTGAAACTGAAGTGCAAGGTAAAATTCGCAAGCATAGCGCAAAAGCAATTGCAGGGTTAGGCTCGTGATTGTTAGTCAAAGTTTCCAACAATCTCATGTTTTGCTTGTCAGTTAAAGAAGCCTCCTTATCTTCCAAATAATAATTATTATTCTCCAAATCTAATTAATAAAAAAATGCTGTGGTTATTATATGTCAATGTAAATCTGAAACTGAAATAATTCATTAATTTGTCACACAGCCATTATTGACACCTTTATCATCGTAATTGTCATTGTCTATTGTTGGTCATGATGATTAAGTTTTAAATAGACTTAATTTATGAAATCGCTTCTCACAAGTTAATTAGTAGTTAACAGGACGCAGGCAAACTCCTTTTCATCAAATCCATTCTTAGTAACAATAAGCTTCAGCCGCTGTTGCTGCACGCTGCTGGGAATTGCTGTAAACCATTTGGAAAACTGCAGTCGTCTAAAGAGTTGAGCACAAAACTTAGTGCCAAAAGAGAGACACTGACACACCACAACATGTCGTGTATTCTAATCCAGTTAATTCTGTTGCACAAGCCAGATTCTATATCACTAGGAAATTCTTGTTGAAAAGCTCAGTCAGTTAGCTTAGATATTCATTGTTACAGGTTCATTTGCTCCTGTAGTTTTCATATTCAAATATGCAGTCAGGTAGCTTATCCAGATTTTAGTTTTAAGCCTTTCATGTAACGATCTGTTGAGGGCTTAAATGACAGTGAATCTGACACTCATATAACGCTCACACAGTGTTATGCAGATTGGATTCCGTTTACTCATAGCTCAGGTTGATTATCGAGTCCATTTCCATAGACGAACGTAGGAAAATTGGTTGTAGCTACGTTACATATTGTTTGCGTATACGTTACATGTGACGACCCTTACACTAACAGCGTTTTTTATGATTTCCAATGGTGTCGTATAGCAACAGAGTTCGCAGAGATGGCAGCAAAACGCGTCCGCGACAAAGACTGTTAATCAGCATCGGAGCTAAAACTGGATAGAGCTGGGACAGCGGCAGTCCAAGCTTTTATGACTGGAGTCGCCACTCTCTCGTGAGCTCCCGATCCCAAAAACAGGGCCATTGCCAACTTACATCGACGGCGAGGGCCAAACCCGACACAAGTTTCACATTCTAGCCTGTCCCACCCATCGTGAAAGTGGTGCTTTCTCTGTTCCTATGCAACGACCAGAAGAATTAGGGAATGGCTTTAAACTTAAAAGGGGTTTTAACGGTCACCATTTTGAGTAAATTAACAACTTCTCTCAAAATGACGGCAGCCGAAGTCTCGCTTCCTCAGTTCCGCAGGAATAATTACAATAATGTGTCTTTTCTCTTCGAATTTTTATTAAAAGGTTGAAGTTAAACTGCAAATGACAGGAAATCGAAAGAAAATGTATATAAAATAATGAGTAGACTGGTGGGCTGTTCATTATCAGAGGGGCCTAAATCTGCAGTGATTACTGATTGCTACTATTTTCTTTCTTTGTCCGTGGGATACGCCGGGCGCGCACACGTCCGTCCCAAAATATGGCGTTATAAGTCTCTGTATGATGATCATGCTGATGATGTTTGGTTTGTGGGACGCTCAACTGTGCAGTCATCAGCACCCGTACAAAGTCCGAATTTTTTCGCAGTTCAAGTTTTTTCACAGTCCAATCTGGCCACTGTCAGGAATGATGAGGATGATGATGAAATGATAAGGGTAACATAAACAACCAGTCCCTGGGCAGAGAAAATCCCCAACCCGGCCGGGAATTAAACTCGGGACTCCATACAAGTCTGTGTAGCATTTCATGGTGCGCTATAAATGGGATGGTGACTTTTCGTGCATACGCTTTAATAGTTGTGAAGTAACACACATCTTTCTCAGATGCGAAGAAGTTCTTGTATTTAAAGAGCTCGAATTTCGCTTTGTAGTGAACTGTCAGCGTTTTGCCGAAAAATGTATGAGTTTATACCTAGACAATCTATGGAACGATGCTTCACAAGCCTGCCTCGGTGACCGAACGGTTCTAGACGCTACAATCCGCAACCGCGCTGCTGCTATGGTCCTAGGTTCGAATCCTGCCTCGGGCATGGATGTGTGTGATGTCCTTAGGTTATTTAGGTTTAAGTAGTTCTAAGTCTAGAGGACTGATGACCTTAGATGTTAAGTCTCATAGTGCTTAGAGCCATTGGAACCATTTTTTGAGCTACTATACTTGTTATGTAGAGCAGTTAGAGAAACATACAGCGTAAACTGTCTTCTTCAATGTAGGAAGCGTGATTGAGACTGTCTACCGTTTTCAGTATCCCATCGCACTTTTTCAACGGCTACTATGCTCACAACAAAAGAGAAGAATAATGGCTGTCTAGTGTATTCAGTTATTTATGCGTAGAGTCTAAAAGAATAATGGCTCTCTAGTGTATTCAGTTGTTCATGCGTAGAGTCTAAAAGAGAATTACATCTTCCAAGGAGATAATGAGAGCAGGCTACACATTCCAAATTGGTTTGATGAAGATGAAGAACTAACCGCTCTAATAGACTGGAATGTTGTCGCACAAGGGAAGTCTTTCTTGGGGAAACTACTGAAAGCTGGATACCAAGCTGCTCTCAAGGAATTAAAACAAGCCTCTACAGGGATGATCTCCCTTCCGCACTTATATCCACTAATTATCAGCAAACTTGTTTTGAGGATCAAAGTACGCTGTGCAATGTATTATGTGGGTCCAGAATGAGAATTTTCACTCTGCAGCGGAGTGTGCGCTGATATGAAACTTCCTGGCAGATTAAAACTGTGTGCCAGACCGAGACTCGGACTCGGGACCTTTGCCTTTCGCGGGCAAGTGCTCTACCAACTGAGGTACCGAAGCACGATTCACGCCCGGTACTCACAGCTTTACTTCTGCCAGTATCCGTCTCCTACCTTCCAAACTTTACAGAAGCTCTTCTGCGAAACATGCAGAACTAGCACTCCTGAAAGAAAGGATATTGTGGAGACATGGCTTAGCCACAGCCTGGGGGATGTTTCCACAATGAGATTTTCACTCTGCAGCGGAGTGTGCGCTGATATGAAACTTCCTGGCAGATTAAAACTGTGTGCCCGACCGAGACTCTAACTCGGGACCTTTGCCTTTCGCGGGCAAGTGCTCTACCAACTGAGCTACCGAAGCACGATTCACGCCCGGTGCTCACAGCCTTACCTTTGCCAGTATCCGTCTCTACCTTCCAAACTTTACAGAAGCTCTTCTGCGAAACATGCAGAACTGGCACTCCTGGAAGAAAGGATATTGTGGAGACATGGCTTAGCCACAGCCTGGGGGATGTTTCCACAATGAGATTTTCACTCTGCAGCGGAGTGTGCGCTGATATGAAACTTCCTGGCAGATTAAAACTGTGTGCCCGACCGAGACTCGGACTCGGGACCTTTGCCTTTCGCGGGCAAGTGCTCTACCAACTGAGCTACCGAAGCACGATTCACGCCCGGTACTCACAGCTTTACTTCTGCCAGTATCCGTCTCCTACCTTCCAAACTTTACAGAAGCTCTTCTGCGAAACATGCAGAACTAGCACTCCTGAAAGAAAGGATATTGTGGAGACATGGCTTAGCCACAGCCTGGGGGATGTTTCCACAATGAGATTTTCACTCTGCAGCGGAGTGTGCGCTGATATGAAACTTCCTGGCAGATTAAAACTGTGTGCCCGACCGAGACTCGGACTCGGGACCTTTGCCTTTCGCGGGCAAGTGCTCTACCAACTGAGCTACCGAAGCACGATTCACGCCCGGTACTCACAGCTTTACTTCTGCCAGTATCCGTCTCCTACCTTCCAAACTTTACAGAAGCTCTTCTGCGAAACATGCAGAACTAGCACTCCTGAAAGAAAGGATATTGTGGAGACATGGCTTAGCCACAGCCTGGGGGATGTTTCCACAATAAGATTTTCACTCTGCAGCGGAGTGTGCGCTGATATGAAACTTCCTGGCAGCTTAAAACTGTGTGCCCGACCGAGACTCGAACTCGGGACCTTTGCCTTTCGCGGGCAAGTGCTCTACCAACTGAGCTACCGAAGCACGATTCACACCCGGTACTCACAGCTTTACCTTTGCCAGTATCCGTCTCCTACCTTCCAAACTTTACAGAAGCTCTTCTGCGAAACATGCAGAACTAGCACTCCTGAAAGAAAGGATATTGTGGAGACATGGCTTAGCCACAGCCTGGGGGATGTTTCCACAATGAGATTTTCACTTTGCAGCGGAGTGTGCGCTGATATGAAACTTCCTGGCAGATTAAAACTGTGTGCCCGACCGAGACTCGAACTCGGGACCTTCTGGAAACATCCCCCAGGCTGTGGCTAAGCCATGTCTCCACAATATCCTTTCTTTCAGGAGTGCTAGTTCTGCATGTTTCGCAATAGAGCTTCTGTAAAGTTTGGAAGGTAGGAGACGGATACTGGCAGAAGTAAAACTGTGAGTACCGGGCGTGAATCGTGCTTCGGTAGCTTAGTTGGTAGAGCACTTGCCCGCGAAAGGCAAAGGTCCCGAGTTCGAGTCTCGGTCGGGCACACAGTTTTAATCTGCCAGGAAGTTTTATTATGTGGGTGCTCACAACAACCTCTCCAATCCCTTAAGGTACAGGAAGCAAAAGGAATATAATTATGCCAATTAGTTGTTGTTCGTGCTTTCATTTTTTTAATGCCTAACGACAGATCCCTCGTGATATGCATCGCAGCAGGATACGTTCATATTTTTTCATTAAGTGTTGATAACGAATTAAAGACGGGCGTTCCTGACGAGTAATTCCAGGCGCGTTATGTGATTAAGGGCGCGGCAGCGGCATATGAATATTTGGGCAGAGTTGGCCGAAACAAGCGCACGTCGCGAGCCTGGCCGTGTCGGTCAATTTGCGCAGCCCGGGGTCCGGCGAGTGGGCAGAGCAGCGCACACGTAATTTAAACGAACCAGAATAATAAGTGCAGAATTATATAGTAGCCATTAGGCACCAAAACACTGCCATTACGGTCCGCCCGCTGCAAATGGCGGGTTCACCGGCTGAGAAGGCAAAGGAGCGATTTGTTGTGGCAATTACTGAACTCGATAAGCTTATTTTCTCGTCCAGTGAGCACGCGCGGCGGCCAGATAGCCCCGCACGCCACTGCGCGTTCACGTTCACGTTCACGTACACATTCGCAAATGCAAACCCCGCGAGTTTCTCTCTCCCCCCTTGTTGTCACCCCGGTTCTCCCGGCGTCCTTTGTTTCTGAACCGACTGATGCGGACATATGTCAAGTGCAGAGCCTCGGAAACGATGAGAGGGGGAGGACACTGGCGTTACTTATTGTTTTAAAGTACCGTACGCTAGCATAATGTTTCACTGGACTACGGTAGCTCTCCCAGTACACTTGGCCACACAAGATCGTACCCGAATTACCCGTACATTAGTTGAGTCGCATGCCTGCCGGGAGTTAGCTCATGTCGAATGCTGAATAACCGACCAGTGCCTTACTAGATTCCCGTAGGAACCGGATGCGGTGAAACATCTGGAAACTGAGTAGGATATACAAATATCTGCACATCATACCGAACACTTTTGCTCTACACAATTACCCTTCGGTCTGTTATTTAAAAATAAACAGTGCTTGCAGCAAAATTGAAGCTGTCAATGTTTAATTCACGTTCCATTCAAAAATTGTTGATTTGTAACAGAGGGATGGTGTAGCAAAAATTTTAAAAAAGGATACAGATTTATCCTGTAGCGCTATGAAACGCAGTTTCTCCCCAAAAAGAAAGATAAAATTAAAAATAACGCAAAACAAAAACATATCAAATATTGCTACACTACTTCGTTGAGCTTATATCAAATATGTTTTTGTTATTCATGCCGGCCGCGGTGGCCGTGCGGTTCTAGGCGCTGCAGTCCGGAACCGCGGGGCTGCTACGGTCGCAGGTTCGAATCCTGCCTCGGGCATGGATGTGTGTGATGTCCTTAGGTTAGTTAGGTTTAAGTAGTTCTAAGTTCTAGGGGACTGATGATCTAAGATGTTAAGTCCCATAGTGCTCAGAGCCATTTGGCCAATTTCTTTTTGGTTATTCATAAAGAGCTTTCACATTTATCAATAATAACAAAAAACTGAAACTTCCTGGAAGATTAAAACTGTGTGCCGGACCGAGACTCGAACTCGGGAACTTTGCCTTTGGCTGGCTAGTGCTCTCTTTTTTAGATCTCACTTTGTTCGCTTTTGTTCGTTGCATCTGCTTGAGGCGGACATCGTAAGACATCCGTTTAAGTTCGTTGTTGATCGATTAACTCAGTTTTTTTATTACAGAGATCAGCTAACCCTCTTTTTTTATCTGCTCGGGGCGCACGTCGCAAGACACTCCTTTCAGTTCGTCGTTGAGCTACTAACTCAGTTTTTTTATTACAGAGGGCAGCTAACCCTCTGACCGAACACGCTGAGCTGCCGTGCGCACCAACTGAGCTACCCAAGCACGACTCACGCCCGCTCCTCACAGCTTTACTTCTCGCTGTACCTACGTAGTCCGCGAAAATATCATTCTGAATAACAAAAAACACTTGCCTCTGATCATGATAAAGAGTGTTCCATTGAGTAGTAAATTACGACGGTAACTATACATGTTTCTTCGTGTTTTTGCATATACACTGTACTTATCTTGTACGGATTAAAACAGACAATGGACTAAACATTCAAACATGTGCGGTTCTATTTACATATAAAACAGATTAACAAACAAACAAAAAACGAAAGAGAAGTTGATGGCCCCTCTTTCTCCCTTGTAGAAACACATACATTTGTGTTTCTTCTGCTACCATCACTGTCAGTAATTATACAATTTACTACTTAATTTGTGTATTGTTCCAGAACAAGGGAATCGCATTTTTTTTTAGAACGCAGCTCCAGCATAACTCGATTTAAAGTGATTCACTAACAAGTACTGGTCCGTAATGCAACATGAATTCAGGGAACTTTCTGCTAGTAAATGTTATTCAGCATCGTAGCAAATGGCCCGTTAACAGTAAGTTAGTAATAAACAGATTAATTATCTCTGGAAAAAGTCAAAGCAAATGCCTCTGTTATTTAATTATTATATCCTTCGAGCATAACTTCAATCACTCTTTTGGTAGACCTCGGTTCTTTTCAGCCAATAAACTGTCCACAGCTCGTGGTCTAATGGCTAGCATTGCTGCCTCTGAATCATGGGGTCCCGGGTTCGACCCCCGGCCGGGTTGGAGATTTTCTCTGCCTGGAGACTGAGTGTGTTGTCCTCATCATTTCATCATCCGCATCATCATTCGTGACTGTGGCTAAATTGGATCGTGTAAAAATTTAGACGTTGTACGGGCGCTAATGACCGAGCAGTTGAACGCCCCACAGACCAGACATCATCATCAGCCAAAACCTTGTGATCTAGAAGTTGTAAAAGGACGTTCTCATTTGAATAGTTGTGGCAGAGGTTTTCATCTGTAAAACTTCACTCGAAAACAAGGAAGAATAAAGGGAGGAAGATAGGATTTAACGTCACGTCGACATCTAGGTCATTAGAGACGGAGTATTAAGTCCTTGGTGGGGAGGTAAACCGAGCCTGCCCTGTGAAAGCAACCGTCGTGGCATTTGCCTGAAGTGATTTAGGGAAATCACGAAAACCCAAATCAGGATTGCCTGACGCAGGTTTGAATAGTCGCCCTCTCGAATGTGCGTCACTGCTCCACCTCGCTCGGTCGAAACCAAAGAACAGCGAGGGAAGCTATGGGTGCAACGCAGCATCTGGAACCAGTTTCACTTCATAACTGCAATGGGTAACACTGCCGCAGTCCAAAATATGTAAACCAAAGGTGTCTGTTCAAATGGCTCTGAGCACTATGGGACTTAACACCTGAGGTCATCAGTCCCCTATAACTTAGAACTACTTAAACCTAACTGACGTAAGGACATCACAAACATCCATGCCCGAGGCAGGATTCGAACCTGCGACCGTAGCAGTCGCGTTGTTCTGGAGTGAAGTGCCTAGAACCGCTCGTCCACTCCGGCCGGCTATGAATCTTTCATTCTCTGTCTTACAGAGTACAGCAAGCTGTTCATCTTTTTACCCAAACCTCAGTAGTAGTACTAAATGGTGGTGTTCAACCGTTTATAGGCTTCTGAACTTCAATCGATATAGACGGAACGGTTCTGAGATCAATTTGTTGGCCGACGGTCTGTCCGTCCGTAAATACCCCTCTTTCTTAGGAAATACTAAGGCCTGCCGTTCCTTGACCGTGTAAAAAATTTAAGCTTCTAAGCAGGTGTAATCAAAAGGTATGGCCGTCGGTCAATAGCACCTTTTCCTAGGAATAAGTAGGATATTAAGTTCAAATTTACGTCACATAACTAAAGTCTATGGACCCTTGGAGGCGTAAAAAATATAAGCTTGTAAGTCAGTGTGATAAAAATATACAATTACTTATGTCACGTATTTTGATACGCACAGACTCATTTGTCAGAACTCGTACACACACACACACACACACACACACACACACACACACACGTTTTTACTAAGTCCCCATACTACGGGTCCTACTCCTTCGTCTTCACAGAATCGATAATTTGATTTTGGCCATGTTTGTAGTGCAGGGTGATGACATGCCGTTCCTCTCGTCGAACTTCCCACCCCGGGACGGAACTTGTGTACTCCACCTGTGCACTCCTTAACCAACGAGGAAGCCAATCCAGCGCCCCCCGCAGAGGTGCATAGCAACGCCACTACACCATCACGACACGTCACGGCTGCAGAGACGCCAACACACGCCATCGACACCGCTAGTTTTAGTTACGACAAGCTAGATATAAAAGTAAAATAAGTAGACTAGAAAAAAGAGACATCTTAGAGACGGCACAGCGGATGCTCAACCGCACCCTACACCCGTGCGGCCAACTGTTTGTTTCCGTACATCAGAGCACACCGATAGACTGATTCTCAAAACGGAGAATATTCCAACAGATCCAGACACCTTAGTAGACCTGCTCATGCAGGTGTGCGCCCGCAGGGAGGAACCATTCGATATGGACAAGCTTAACAAGGATCACGTAAGGAATCATGGGAGAACATACTTCGATTACAGTCAAACTGGCAGCAAGTGCTACGCCCAAACTGTTAATAGCACAACTTAATGCTATGCCGAGTATACTTGTAAATTCGGAGCTCCCACCGGTCCTACGTGAACTAAAAAGTGACATTCTGTGCATACATGAGCCCTACACTAGACAAGGGCATGTCCCCAATTTTCCTCCAAGTGCGGTGACAGTTGCAGAGGGGACAGGCTGCATGGCATCTGTCATAATCATAAACAAAGAAATACATCCAGTCAAAATTACAGAACTCTGTTCCGAGCACCTAGTTACAGTTGAAGTCACACACAAGGCGATACTTGGATCATCGCGACGCTGTAGGCCCAATTCTGTCACTGCATCAAACCATACGCAGTCCTCGTCAGAGATGTTGCGCAATACGCTGGCAACAAAAAATTTCTCATCTGTGCAGACATAAATGCCAGATCAACCCTGTGGCATTCAGACAGAATTGACGACAGAGGTACAATAATAAATGACATCATCCAAGAAAACAGACTACACGTACTCAACAATGAAGGACATCACCCGACTCACATCGGACACAACGGTCATTCATCAAACATAGACATCACCCTCGTTAATAATGTCGCCATCTACCACGTACGAGACTGGACCGTACATGACCAGATCACTGCTAGTGACCACAACATCATCACACTAACCTTAAGTGGTAGACCAAACGTCAACACAGAAACACTACCGAAAATACTATTATTTGACAAAACAGACTGGGACAGGGTCAGACTAAAAATACATGAGCACATACTGCAAGACATCACCGGCAGTGTTGATTACAGAGCACACATGCTGACAGATATCATCACACTCACAAACACAAACATACACACACACACACACACACTCACACACAGAACACCTGCATACCCACACAAAGAATGACAAAACACCAAAATATTCCCTGGACTACACAATTAACACGACTCAAACAAGACTCCAAACGTAAACGTAAGCTTTACCAACGAGCAATTTCAGATAGAGAAAGACAACCACGACTACATGACTACCGGCTTGACAACGAAAAATACAAACGTGAGGTGAATGAGACCAGGAAAGACCATTGGAACAGCTATGTAGCAGCACAAACACAACTAAACATTTGGGGGGAACCATACAAAATCGTGATAGAAAATTAAGAGCCCACTGGTTCCGGGAGCGCTGCGACAGGAGGATGGTGAGATGACTAAGGGCTGGAGACGCACAGCGGAGTTCCTCCTGAGCAAACTCCTGCCCGACGACATCGCAAGACACAGACACACCACAACATGGCGTGCTAACGTGCGCGGCTATCCGGGAGCGTCGGCAAATTTAATCCAATTTTGGAATATTTATATTTTCAGTTCCGTCAGTCACCTAATCACCAACGGAACTCTAAAACGTCTGACGGAGACTTGCACTGGAACTATTTTTATTTTTGTTGCCGAGTAGAGTTACAAAGGCAAAATATTAATGTCTAGCCGGTGTGTGTGGGTCTCTCTCTCTCTCTCTCTCTCTCTCTCTCTCTCTCTCTCTCTCTCTCTGTGTGTGTGTGTGTGTGTGTGTGTGTGTGTGTGTGTCGATGACCCAATAAATTTGTGCAGTTGACAAAGGAAACATCGAAACACGTTTTATACCTTTCGTTCTCTACTCCATAAGATAGAACGGACTATTAGAACTGTAATTCAGTGTACAGGCATGGTCTTTGAAGCCAAGTAGGAGGCAGAGGGAATTCCAGTGGGAAATACTGGAGACGGCATTTTCTGTTCCAGCATTTACTTTAGAAATACGGGAAGCGGCCCGGAAACATAGCCGAGGATCGACCGATGGGGAACAACTTTCAGTTTATTATTAACACATGTGCGAAGCCCACACCTACTACAGTAGTACAACTTTATATGCCAACTAGCTCTGCAGATGACGAAGAAATTGACGAAATGTATGATCAAATAAGATAGTGAAGGGAGATGAAAATTTAATAGTCATGGGTGACTGGAATTCGGTAGTAGGAAAAGGGAGAGAAGGAAACGTAGTAGGTGAATATGGACTGGGGCAAAGAAATGAAAGAGGAAGCCGCCTGGTAGAATTTTGCGCAGAGCACAACTTAATCATAGGTAACACTTGGTTCAAAAATCATAAAAGAAGGCTGTATACATGGAAGAAGCCTGGAGATACTAAAAGGTATCAGATGCATTATATAATGGTAAGACAGAGATTTAGGAACCAGGTTTTAAATTGTAAGATATTTTAAACGGCCAGATGTGGACTCTGACCACAATCTATTGGTTATGACTTGTAGATTAAAACTGAAGAAACTGCAAAAAGGTGGAAATTTAAGGAGATGGGACATGGATAAACTAATAGGACCAGAGGTTGTATAGAGTTTCAGGGACAGCATAAGGGAGCAATTGACAGGAATGGGAGAAAGAAATACAGTAGAAGAAGAATGAGTAGCTTTGAGAGATGAAGTAGTGAAGGCAGGAGAGGATCAAGTAGGTAAAAAGACGAGGGCTAGTAGAACTCCTTGGGTAACAGAAGAAATATTGAACTTAATTGATGAAAGGAGAAAATATATAAAAATGCAATATATGTAGCAGGATAAAAGGAATACAGACGTCTCAAAAATGAGATCGACAGGAAGTGCAAAATGGCTAAGCAGGGATGGCTAGAGGACAAATGTAAGGATGTAGAGGCTTATCTCACTAGGGATAAGATAGATACTGCCTACAGGAAAATTAAAGAGACCTTTGGAGATAAGAGACCACTTGTATGATGGAAACCCAGTTCTAAGCAAAGAAGAGAAAGCAGGAAGGTGGAAGGAGTATATAGAGGGTCTATACAAGGGCGATGTACTTAAGGACAATATTATGGAATAGAAAGAGGGTGTAGATGAAGATGAAATGGGAGATACGATATTGCGTGAAGAGTTTGACAGAGCACTGAAAGACCTGAGTCGAAATAAGGCCCCCGGAGTCGACAACATTCCATTGGAACTACTGACGGTCTTGGGAGAGCCAGTCCTGACAAAACTCTACCATCTGGTGAGCAAGATGTATGAGACAGGCGAAATAACCTCAAACTTCAAGAAGAATAGAATAATTCCAAAAACTAGTAGAAGCCGACCTCGGGGAAGATCAGTTTGGATTCCGTAGAAATGTTGGAACACATGAGGCAATACTGACCCTACGACTTATCTTAGAAGCTAGATTAAGGAAGGGCAAACCTACGTTTCTAGCATTTGTAGACTTAGAGAAAGCTTTTGACAATGTTGACTGGAATACTCTCTTTCAAATTCTGAAAGTGGCGGGGGTAAAATACAGGGAGCGAAAGGCTATTTACAATTTGTACAGAAACAAGATGGCACTTATAAGAGTCGAGGGACATGAAAGGGAAGCAGTGGTTGGGAAGGGATTGAGATAGGGTTGTAGAGTCTCCCCGATGTTATTCAGTCTGTATATTGAGCAAGCAGTAAAGGAGACAAAAGAAAAATTTGGAGTAGGTATTAAAATCCATGGAGAAGAAATAAAAATGTTGAGGTTCGCCGATGACATCGTAATTCTGTCAGAGACAGCAAAGGACTTGGAAGAGCAGTTGAACGGAATGGATAGTGTCTTGAAAGGAGGATATAAGATGAACATCAACAAAAGCAAAACGAGGATAATGGAATGTAGTCGAATTAAGTCGGGTGATGATGAAGGAATTAGATTAGGAAATGAGACACTTAAAGTAGTAAAGGAGTTTTGCTATTTGGGGAGGATATAAAATGTAGACAGGCAACGGCAAGGAAAGCGTTTCTGAAGAATAGAAATTTGTTAACTTCGAGTATAGATATAAGTGTCAGGAAGTCATTTCTGGAAGTATTTGTATGGAGTGTAGCCATGTATGGAAGTGAAACATGGACGATAACTAGTTTGGACAAGAAGAGAATAGAAGCTTTCGAAATGTGGTGCTACAGAAGAATGCTGAAGATTAGATGGGTAGATAACATAACTAATGAGGAAGTATTGAATAGGATTGGTGAGAAGAGAAGTTTGTGGCACAACTTGACCAGAAGAAGGGATCGGTTGGTAGGACATGTTCTGAGGCATCAAGGGATCACCAATTTAGTATTGGAGGGCAGCGTAGAGGGTAAAAATCGTAGAGGGAGACCAAGAGATGAATACACTAAGCAGATTCAGAAGGATGTGGGTTGCAGTGGGTACTGGAGATGGAGAAGCTTGCACAGGATAGAGTAGCATGGACAGCTGCATCAAACCAGTCTCAGGACTGAAGACCACAACAACAACAACATTAGCACATGTCCTAGATAAAGATATGACAGCCTTGCTCTACTTTAAAGTGTATTTCTTTATATACGTGACTTGACGCTGATCGCATTGATGTGAATGATACCGACTGTGTATGCTACACAGGGTTTTTTTTTCATTTTCTACTCCAAGTAAAGCAGATTATTTGAGATACGGTCCATTATAGGAAAATGATGGCGGCTCGTCTCGGCCACTCACCAGGACAGCTGTTAATGAGGGCAGAGAAATTTCTAAATGGCAGTTCGTGTTTTTTTCCCTCTTCTTTCTTTCTTCTTTTTTTTCATACAATACGTAGAGCCGACTGTTCCTGTAATGACCCATGGTCCATTTAAGGATTTCTCAGCTTAATACCATCCTAGTTCGTAATGAGACAGAGATCGTCCCAATTGGGGCCATATGGAAGGAAATGTCTAGTTCTAGTGTTTGTCTTACAAGTAATGAAAATCTCTTGAATACCTTAGTCATAACCGCAGATGGAAAAATTTTTAATTTTGGGGCTGTATATCTCAGACAAAAAACTGAATTTGTATGTGTATACATAGTTAAGTCCATTACTTGCTACATTTGTCTCTCTGGTCGTGGGACAGTTAATGTGCAAGACTCTTATTACATTAAAGGTGCGTAAGTTTAAAAGCTACACCGCCCGCGTAGCTGAAAGCTAAGCTGTAAAGGAAAAGGTAGCAAGTTCATTTCTGGCTTCTTCCAATTTTTTTAAGCTTTTGTTTTGTAAAGGATCCTAGGTCTTTCTTGTTAATTTAATAAAGGTATTATCTGCAATGGTAGAAAAAAGCGGTAAAGCATCTGGCTAGGAAAAGAAGGGTTGTGGTACCGGATTCCAGCTGCGTCACTTTTTTTCCTGCCCTTCAATCTAGCATTCAGCTTTTTGTGACGTGGAGATTCGCCAGTAACGGAGCGCGGTTCGGTTCCCACATCACACTGCAGCTTCCCTTTTCAAGGTTAGATAACTGAATAGGTACATACTTGTCGCCTAAGTGGCATAAAAAATGTCTCACTAATACGTAGGATGAGAAATTTATTCTGGTTCAACTCTCCGTGAGAAATTTTTTTTTCCTCATGTTTAAAAGGAAAAATAAATGGTTAGGGTCGCTGACTTCGGTGCAGAAGGACCCGGGTTCGATTCCTCGTACGTCCTCGGATTTCAGGTAGGGGGGCCTGGAATGATGCCCATTGAGCTTCGTGAGACCCGATGAGGAGCTGCTTGAATATAGAAGCAGCATCATCACCAGGATACATCTCTTACTAAACGGAGAAGGTATTGGCAAGAAAGAAGCACTCATTCTACGGCACTCATTCCAAAGGAACGATAGTTGGAGAGGCTGTAAAACAGATAATTTTTAATTTCATTACCCATTCAACAAAGCTTTGTGAACAGTCCGTAAGCTTACACGCTACTTAACCTCCCCAAGGGAGGACTCGAACCTCCACCGGGACCAGCCGCACAGTCCATGACTGCAGCGTCTCAGACCGCTCGGCTAATCCCGCGTGGCAATGTCGGTTCTACGGAGCGAACTTTTAGTTCTTACGGAATCTCAGTAACTGATATTGGCCTCAGCTGGTCTTCGAGGTATCTAAAACCCAAAAAATCCTGGTGAAGAAGGCATTCTACGCATTTCAGACGTCCGTGCACAGTAACACGATTTCGTACCAAGTCACAAAGAATTTCTCGTAAACAAGCCATCACAGTAGGCCCGCGGCTATAGTGACAACCGTGCAGGAACGTAACCCACGCGTGAGAAGCAGACTACCGTACGCTCGCAGAATGGTGCGTTACGTTGCCACGAGCTGCGCCGCGCCGTGTTGCGTCTGCCGTAACCGCATTACGCGGCAGCTCGCACAAATTTTATGGGAATCATAACAGCGTTACTCTTAATGGACTCATTTGTCAAACGAACAAATGCGAAACAGTCGCGAGCAAATGTTAGCTTAAATTATTGTCATTATGTATTTTAGTGATTCACGGCTGTACACAGAAGGGTTTATGGCCGCGCTCCGAATTGTTTTCAATAACAATAGCGGACTGTTAACGGGCTCTACAGCGAGAGGATTGTCACACGGAATACGGCAACTGGGAGGAAAAAAATAAACAAGAGAGAGAAAGAGAAGAGGTGGAGGCAACACACGGGAAACGACTGAATGAATACATTACAGGCGCCAAACTCATTTCAGGTTTGTAACGACGCTGAGATGCGTAGTTCTCTCCAGCGAGGCGATTGCGCACAGAGAAGTGGGGCGAGGTAACGCAAAAGGCTATTAAATTACCATTTTATTCCTGTGATAATTACCAGTAATACATCGTGTGAAAAACAGCAGTTCGCTTTAGCCGGACAAAAGAACCTGACGCATACTTTTAGAGTTTCAGCTGGAGTGCGTGAATAGTAGCGTAGGATTCAAACAAAAATGTGAAAACAAAACAGCGTTTTCCGGTTCGCGATATCGGCAAACAATGCTCTTTGGAGCAGTGTTCAGTTTACCAAACGAAATGAGTGTATAAACAACGCTCCCCATGCAAAATGTCACAATATATGACTGGAATGCATTGCTCCGTGTCATTTTGTCGACAGTTAAATCCTGGAACAAGGAAATACCTGATACAAAGGTCGTTTATCTGCTCGGAATTTATGAGCATGAGGAACACCAATTTTGCTACTTATAAACTGATGTTAAATTCTTTTTCTTTCTTTTTTTCATGAATAACAAAGTACAAAGTATCAAATCAAAATACTTGCGAGTTGAGAATTGTAACCCATCTCACTTCAGAAGTTCATGTACAGATACAGAGCGGTGTTCTGCTTTCCGCTAAATGGCGTCTCGACAGCAAAACTTTACGATCACGAAGTTAATGTAAATATAAAACCTGTCCTATGAAATCATATTTACATTGTATTTTTCATTCTCAGTATAGTCCTAGAGTGGAGTTCTGAAGCCTGAGTTTCTGGGTATACTACATACTGTTTCACAACAAAGAAGGTTCAAATGGTTCAAATGGCTCTGAGCACTATGGGACTTAACTTCTGAGTTCATCAGTCCCCTAGGACTTAGAACTACTTAAACGTAACTAACTTAAGGACATCACACACATCCATGCCCGAGGCACGATTCGAACCTACGACCGTAGGGGTCGTGCGGTTCCAGACTGAAGAGCCTAGAACCGCCCTGGCACACAGGCCGGCAACAAAGAAGGCAGCACTCAGTTTTTTACTTACTTATTTAGCCGGCCGCGGTGGCCGAGCGTTACTAGGCGCTTCACTCCGGAACCGCGTGACTGCTACGGTCGCAAGTTCTAACCTGCCTCGGGCATGGATGTCTGTGATGTCCTTAGGTTAGTCAGGTTTAAGTAGTTCTGAGTTCTAGGTGACTGACGACTTCAGATGTTGAGTTCCATAGTGCTCAGAGCCATTTGAAACTTTTTTTTACTTATTCATTTCCACATACATTTCGAAAACATACAACTTCAAAGACCATTTACCGAGTATTTTATAACCGTTGCACCACCGCGTTTTTGTGAATAAAGTTATCTACTTTCGTATTTTATTAATCAAACTATTTCCTCTTAGGTAAAACTCGTTTCCTTTTTAATACTTTTTTTAAAATGGATAGACTTAGGTTTTGCCATAGGAAGAATGCTTTCACCAGTATTATGACGCAAACATTGAGCCAAAACGCTTTCCACTCTCAAACAGTAGATATATGGCGCGGTCAAAGGGTCCCAGTTCGAAGTCCACACTAATCGCTTGCCTACATGTTGGTGCTTATATATCAGCAGAGGTGTAGCGCTGGGTTGCTTATACGCTGTAGCAACGCCCTCAAACGAAAACTTGCTGATCGCTCCTTATAATATATTTATTGTTACAACTATGGCAACAACACGAAATGACATCCAAGTATTTGCTATCAAGAGATGGGAAATATTTCTGCACAAGAATTTTAGCGAATGTTCATACACTTTTCACAGTCGTCAAATAGAGCTAATTTCTTTACTTCATTACTTAGCTAGATTGGCTATGACTCACTCGTAGGCTAAACAACAAACAAATTTACCTGTTCTTTCATGCGCGGAGTACTGATATGCTGTTATGATACTTCGTCTCCTCCAGGATAACCTAACAACATGTTCGGTCCTCGAGAAAGTAGACCGACTGAATGCATACGGACACTGCGGTGCATCGTGCAAGCTGGCGTCCGAACTCCGAGGGGCGTTCAATAAGTAATGCAACACACTTGTTTCGCGGCCAATTTCGGTAGATGGCGGCGTTATAAGTACACTACTGGCCATTAAAATTTCTACACCAAGAAGAAATGGAGATGATAAACGGGTATTCATTAGACAAATATATTATACTACAACTGACATTTTCACGCAATTTGGGTGCATAGATCCTGAGAAATCAGTACCCAGAAGAACTACCTCTTCCCGTAATAACGACCTTGATACGCCTGGGCACTGAGTCAAAAAGAGCTTGGATGGCGTGTACAGGTACAGCTGCCCATTCAGCTTCAACACGATACCACAATTGATCAAGAGTAGTGACTGACGTAATGTGACGAGCCAGTTTCTCGGCCATCATTGACCAGACATTTTCAATTGGTGAGAGATCTGGAGAATGTGGTGGCCAGGGCAGTAGTCGAACACTTTCTGTATCCAGAAATGCCCGTACAGGACCTGCAACATGCGGCCGTACGTTATACTGCTGAAATGTAGGGTTTCTTAGTGATCGAATGAAGGGTAGAGCCACTGTTCGTAACATACCTGATACGTAACGTCCACTGTTCAAAGTGCCGTCAGTGCGAACAAGAGGTGAGCAAGATGTGTGACCAATGGCATCCCATACCATCACGCCGAGTGATACGCCAGTTTGGCGATGACGAATACACGCAAATCATGATGCCGTAAACAGAACCTGGATTCATCCGAAAGAATGACGTTTGCCATTCGTGCACCCAGGTTCGTCGTTAAGCGCACCATCGCAGACGCTCCTGTCTGTGACGCAGCGTCGAGGGTAACCGCAGCCATGATCTCCGAGCTAATAGTCCATGCTGCTGCAAACGCCGTCGAACTGTTCGTGCAGATGGTTGTTGTCTTGCTAACGTCCCCATCTGTTGACACAGGGATCGAGACGTGGCTACACGATCCGTTACAGCCATGTGGATAAGATGCCTGTCATCTCTACTGCAAGTGATACGCGGTCGTTGGGATCCAGCACGGCGTTCCGTATTACCATCCTGAACTCATGGATTCCATATTCTGCTAACAGTCATTGGATCTCGACCAAAGCGAGCAGCAATGTCGCGATACAATAAACCGCAATCGCGATAGGCTACAATAGACCTTTATCAAAGTCGGAAACGTGATAGTACGCATTCCTCCTCCTTACACGAGACATCACAACAACGTTTCAACAGGCAACGCCGGTTAACTGCTGTTTGTGTATGAGAAATCGGTTGGAAACTTTCCTGATGTCAGCGCGTTGTAAGTGTCACCCCCGGCGCCAACCTTGTGTGAATGCTCTGAAAAGCTAATCATTTGTATATCGCTGCATCTTTTTCCTGTCGGTTACATTTCGCGTCTGTAGCACGTCATCTTCGTGGTGTAGCACTTTTAATGGCCAGTAGTGTAGGTTCGTTCCAAGTGGAGAGCTGTTACTGAATTTATTTTGACGGAAAACCAGAGAATCGCAAATATTCAGAAGGACAATTGGCAGTGAAGAAAAGCACAGTGAGCAGTTGGGCGAGGCGTCTGTCATCATCGCAACAAGATTAGGTAAACCTGCCCTAGTGTATCTCCCGCGGGCCAGCCGGCCGCATACAGCTCTGACCCCGACAATGTTGGAACGTGCGAACACTCTCATTAAAAGTTATCAACCAATCACAGTCAAACACCTCCCTCCTCAACTGGACGTATCGGCTGGTAGTGTTGACACACTCGTCCACTACTTGTTGTTCTCAAACGTGTGTGCCCGCTTTATTCCTCGCCACCTACAGGAAGACAATAAATAGAAACAAAGACCATCTTGCGTGTTACGAGGCTGATAGTGAAAATGTTCTGTTGAACATCATCACAGGCGACGAAACATGGATTCATCATTTCGAACCGGAAAGAAAATGGCAATTCGTACAGTAGTGTCACACCACCTCTCCTCCGAAGAAAAAGTTCGAAGCCACACCCTCAGCTGGTAAAGCCACGGCGACGGTCTTCTGGAATTCTGAAGGGATTATTCTGTTTTATGTCCTCCCTCACGGTGCAACGATAAACTCTCAAGAGTATTGTGCTACCCTCAGGAAATTTAAGAAACGACTTGATCGTATTCATCGACGCAGCAATGAAAACGAATTTGTCTTTCTCCACGACAACGAAAGTCCTCATAGAGGTCTACCTACCCGAGAGCTCACAAAACTTCATTGGACCTTTCTGATTCACCTAACAGACCGGACCTGGCACGTTTCGACTTCCATCCGTTTAGCCCAGTAAATGGTGCGCTCTGCGGGAAGCAGTACTTGGATGATGGAGAGGTTACTGATGCAGCCAGACGTCGCTCTAACGTCAACCAGGAGAGTGGTGGAATGCGGACATACAGGCCCTCTCAGTGATGTGGTCGATGGCCGTTTCGTTGAACTAAGAGTATGTTGATAAATAGGATTCTGTAACCAAAGGGTGGGGAACAATATGGTACAGTGGGATCCCGAAGAAAGCCAACCTGCTTTCAGAGAAAAAAAAGTGTTTCGTTTCATGTAGGAGCTGGACTCCGCTCGATATGGTTAAAAGGATATGAATATTTCGATGAATTGGTCTTACGTTTCACAGCGAGAACGAGTAGTCGAAATCACTAACAAGAAATTATTAAGCAGCTGCACTTCCACGAACTCGCTCAAGATTAGTTGCACTGGCATAACTTCAATGTTTTAATGAAAAGTTAATGAGAAATGTTAAATGAACATCAAAGTATTTTCCCGACGTACCACGGTGAGATCAGCTTCAATAAGCGGACCACCAGCCAGTTAATTATTATCGTATGAGCGTCAAAGTAACGAATTTCCGCTACAATAATGAGCGGGACGCAGGCCGTAATGGAACACAGTAAAGAGGTCGTATGAACTATTAACGGAGCATATTAATGTATGGTAATTACAGTATCCATATCTATTAGGTAGACACACTTCAATCGTTCCATCCAAAGACAATTTTTAAAAAAAAGGAAAGTGATGAAGCATAGAATTCCTGGGAATGACTGGGCTGAATCTTCGTAAGGCGCGCCTCCGAATGAAGAGAAGACAGAACGTACAAGACGTGGGTCTGTAAGAATATTAGCCCACTGGCTCGAAAACTGAAATATCTGCGGAAAGGAAGGGTAGACTGTAACATTCCGTTGATATTTAGGGCATTAGAGATTTTTAGCTACACGTACATCCACATCTGTTCTCCGCGATAGAGCATACTTTGTCTACCGCTGCAAATCCCTCATTCGTTGGTCTAGTCGGGAATGGATTGCGTGTAGAACGATTGTTGATGATCCTCCGCGTGAACTCGAATCTCCGTAATTACACCGTCATAGTCTTTTCGCGAGATACACAGGGTGGGGCAGAGGTATCCTTACTTTCAAGAAGACGTTGTGAAGGGAGGGGAGATGTTGGAAGGTTGCGGATGCGCCGTAATGACACAGTGGGAGTGGTCCGGTGGTGCCAATGTCAGGTGTAAACATGCTACGCGCTTTTCCCGTGAAACATACTTTTTCCCTAAACCGGTATGTCATTGCAACACAACATTCGGTGCTTACTGGTTATCAAATTCCTCTACGGAACGCTATTCCTGAGAGTAAATCGATTGTGTTATGGGTGGGAAATTTTCGTATTTGTGATACTTTGTGCGAAAGTGACGGTTTAGTGTGCAATCAGTAGTTATTTTTTTGAGTACAACCACCATGCCGTTATCATCAATTCTCAACGGTATGTCAACATTATCAAACAATTTTTTAAACCAAAGTTTCGACAAATGGATTTGGGATTAGTGTGGTTTCAGCAGTATAGTGTCACGGGCCACACATCTAGAAATTCGGTTGTTGTTATGAGAAAATCTTCCCCGTGCGCTTGGTCTCCCGGTACGATGATGTTCTATGGCCCAAAAGTTCGCTGGATTTAACTCCATGCGCCTACTTTTTATGGGGCTACCTCAAGAGTGAAGTGTATAAACATCGACGCAGGGCACCAAAACCTTGAAGCATGCAATACGCCTTGAAGAAGGCCGGATTTCGCTATAAATGTTTTAAAACGTTATGAAAACGTCAGAGACCGGCTGCAGGGGAGCATTAACAATGTGGGATATCATTTCTTTTGAAACCTCATAAAATTGACTTCCAACTGTACCCTACTGATGCCAAAATATACTTTTGTTCTACCATGATCCTTTTTGTAATTAACCTTCAACGTTTAGGATAGGCTATTTCGCTACCCCTCGCTGTGTCTAGGAGGAACAAATGAACAAGTGAATTTTAAAGGAATATACGCTGTCGGGATTTAAACAGTAAATCACGGAATGCTTATAATACGACGTCTTCCACTGGACTTGCATGAGCGTATGAGTAACGCTTTCGCGCTTACTAAACGAAGCCGTAACGAAATTCGTTAATGTTCTTTGGATCTTCTATATTCCGCGCTGCTGCTACGGTCGCAGGTTCGAATCCTGCATCGGGCATGTCCTTAGGTTAGCTAGATTTAAGTAGTTCTAAGTCTAGACGACTGATGACCTCAGATGTTAAGTGTCATAGTGCTTGGAGCCATTTGAACCATTTTTTGTACCTAGCGCCGCACAATTTAAAATAGCCTACGGAGCGTAAATATATAACCAGATGTAGGACCGCGTCCTGGAGAGCACGGCATGATTTTGCGTAGTATCTCTGTAACTCAGTGGCCAATGTTGTACTGATATGTAAGCTGATATGTAAGCACACTGACTAGTTTTGTGACTGCATCACAGCTGGTTTCGCATCTTTATGTAATTATTATCTTCTTTGGTACATCTGGTGCACTGCTAAACACGGAATACGAATCACGCATTGGTACATGGAACACTATTGACGCCAACCTAGTCGCTCCTTACAGCTGGCAATTTTCATTAATGCGAGCCCAGTTATATTTCTACTCTGGGACCACATATTCACTGCTGTAGTAACTGGAACTGCAAACCTACCAATAACGTTGCTGATACGTCCCGTTCTATACGAAAAGTGTTCACTGATTCACAACGCACAGCTGTCATCCAGTTCCTGCGTCCCCCCCCTCCCCACCCCCCTTCCCTCCCTCCCCTACCCACAGAGCACCATCGTCCTTACGGTCCACGGACACGTGCAGATAACACGTGACGCGCTGGTGGGGAGTGGTTTGGCCCCTTTCGCACCTGTAGCAGTAGAAAACTCAAGCGTTGTTGTTAGAAGCAGCATGCGCGATGGCCCCACCGAAGATTATACAAAGGCAAACGTGTCTTCCTTTGTATGTTGTAAAAGCCCTGTTACCACCGACATCGTTAAGATGGAGCATTAAGGTGGATTAACACATTGCTTTTTGGGAATTTCGACTTAACAGATAAAGGGTAACCAGTGTTACTTCAGTCAGGGTATCGAACAAGGATACGAGGTGGTCTTTTAGAATACGAATCTAAAAACGTCTCGCAGTCAGCGGGAAGCGTAACGCAAAAATGTGATCATCACTATCAAACAATGTAAAATAGTGTAATCAATTATTCATCTATAATAACTCTATTAAAATTAGAGGTATTTCCATTCCCATTAAGAAAACATGAAGGCAGTCACCGTCGAGAAATAAAACTGAAATATCCATCTGCTGCCTTGGAGCTTCGAGGTAATGAAATTTGTTTAATATTGTAAAAATTTTTGTTTTGTGATCCCTGCTTCTTTTATCGTCAAATGTTTTTGTTTGTGTAAAACAGCGACGAGACAGAAACGCCTTTACGGACCTAAGGGTTCGCCTGCTTCCGTGCACTGGTCACCAGTTTAGTTCTGGGTCAGAAGCGAATACAATTAAATTAAAGTTAATTTCAGAGGTACTTATGCTGCAATGGAGTTGTCATATACACATCAGACGCTGCTGTGGGTTAAACGAAATGAAACGCGGCTGCAATTAGTTAATGCTATTATTGCCTTACAGTTTCCAAAATCCATATTAATAGATAGTATATAGTTATTTGTGGAAGTCATGTGCTTTCTTTCCTTTCTAAGTGATGTAATGTTCTTAAATGAATAGAAATTACGTTGTAAGAGAGGGAGAAAACCTAAATAATAAGGCAAATACTTGATAAATTTGTGACTGAGTTATGCGGGATATTCTACTGAATAGCGAGAGGGTTTTATACTCGACTCACACATTTGCACGCCGCATTTTGTTGCATTTACACAGATAACGCCGCTGTATAACCTATTTACTCCAATGTCACTAAACAATCTTCTTGATTGTTACGTACGGCACTTTGTTACAAAACCCACAACACATGCACCAACTTAATTTAGCAGCAGATACGTAAAGGAAAGTGAAAACTGTTTTTTTCTTTGTGTCCCATTACGTGACGAGAGAAGCATTTCCACCTCATACGCGATGAGGTGGTAGCACACCCTCAATCGCGTTGCTTGCGCAGCAAAAAAGAAACCCTATTCCGTGTAGCGAACAGTCGCGATGAAATGTGTCAGATACAACGTTCCAATTTCGTAGATAGAATTTCTAACGCAGCTCTTTTAAACGCTAACGCTACATTTCACAGCAAATGTCAGCAACACGTTGAGGATGCATGAGCTGAATGTTGTTTGCCATATAATAGTAGACAAACAGCCGAGAGGTCGTCTGCCGAAATATAAATGAGAAAGCACACAGTGATTCGTCGCAGCCGCTTTACATATCCAGTGCTAAAACCGATGGATGTCATTAACGATGCCGAACCAATATCACGTAATTTCTTTTTGCCGATATCCTGCAAAGCAATCCATTAATCGAACAGCAAACATGTTTCCAAGGTGATTCTATCCATGAGGGATGGCCGAATTTGATAACGCTGTCCACGACCCAACAAATGATTTTTTGCTTTAGCGAAGTGTTCTGTAGTTCGACAAAGACTGGTCGAAAATTCGCTTCTATACAACACCCAAAGAATTTTCACAGAATAAATACGGATAATAGCAAGAAAACTGTGAACTGCAAAGGAATGGAATTGATTCCGGGGCTTTCTTTTAATGCAACGAGCATTTCATTCTTTTCGCTATTACTTCGGTATTATAAGAATACCTGGGCAAATCTTTCGGAACAACAGCTACTCGGAAACACAGATAAGAGACACACTCCAGCTGAACAAGAAGAAGAACGAAAACGACTTGGAAGAGAACACAAGGCGGCTGGAGTTCCTTCCGAACGGTGGAGCAGACACGGCCAAGATTCCGAGGATTTTGGAGAAGCCGATTGGTAGATTCTGGGGGAAGGGACCAAACAGCGAAGTCATCGGTCCCATCTGATGGGAAAGGAAGTCGTCCGTGCCCTTTCAGAGGAATCATCCCAGCATTTACCTGAAGCGATTTAGGGAAATCATGGAAAACCTAAATCAGGGTGGCCGCACACGGGCTTCAACCGTCGTCCTCCCGAATGCAAGTCCAATGTGCTAGCCACTGCTCGAATTCGTTCGGTATTTTGGAGAAATGCAACATCAGAAACATTTTCCATTCATCAGCTAAAATCAAAGATCTGCTCGGACTACGGACATCTGGAGTCTATAGCATCAGTTGCGAATGTGGCAAACAGTGTATCAGCCAGACGCAGCGGGGTATTTCGCAGCGCTGCCCATTACATGTGGGGAGCGTTCGCCTCGGCCAAGTCTGTAGTCGCAGAGCAAAGCTTCAGAGGAGGTCATATGCTTCACTTTGAACAGACCAAAGTGCTGTGCCGGGTAAATGGATTCTGGGACTGGATCATCAAAGAAGTAGTGGAAATGCCGATCATTATATCTTGTCAGCCGATATAACGGTTTCCAGGTGAGTTCCGCATTGGATGTGGCGGCTGCAAGAATACGCCAACAGCGCTCTCATTCGAGGGAGACGAAAGCAGCAAATGGAATACAGGCCGCTCCAGGACGCGACGCCCTGACCCTCCAGCGGGCCGAGGAGTCCCCCCTCCCCTTCCCATCCGTCGCAACGTCCACGGCTCTCAGAATCACCATCCGCGGCACTTGAGGAGGCGCGCGATTGGTAGAGCCGTTGCAGACGAGGCAGCGGAGCCTGTGTGCCAGCGGCTGTGAGGGCACGACATGGACATGACGCGACTCCGCTGCTCGACTCGCCGCGGCTCACTTCGTCGTTGTCGCCGTCGCTGTTGGCGCTGGTGACATCGCAGACATGGCCGGACGTGGTGAGGGTGGCGAACCCAAGGAGAAGTCGACGTCTCACCTTCTCCCTGTCCTGCTGGAGCACCTGGCCGACGAATTGCGAAGCGGAAGGAAGAGCGAGAAGAAGAAGAAGACGCAGCAGTGCTACAAGTGCCAACAGCTTGGCCATGCAGCAAAGTCCTGTGGCGACACGGTCGCGTGCATGAAGATTCCAAAGGCACACGATACACCAAACAGCAATAAGCTGCGAGATGCTGCTCCGAAGTACGTCGACTGTGTTGGCGCACATACTGCATATCATCGTCGCTGCAGCTATGTCGAGAATTGGAGCAAGCAGAACAATAATAGAAATTGCCCACTGTAACACACTGGACTGGACTGTAGCTGACGGGTAAACACTGTAATTAGCTGCTAACAATAATGATATTGTAACACATAAAGACCCACTAATCATGTCAGGTGGTGGGTTGCATATGTATGATATTAAGATGAAGAATTAAGAATTTTAAAAAAAGGCAGAAAAAGAAGACTGAGGCCGCTAAACCTGAAGAGGTGGCGGAACAAGACAAGGCGGCCGAACCACCCCCCCCCCCCCTCCAATCCGAGAAGGGGAAGCGGGCCGCGACGACGACGATTACGACTGTTTCCGTTAATCATTACTGAAAGCCATAGACGATGCCGTCGCCGCACTCAAATCCGCCATGGCGGAGGAGAGGGCGGAATTGGAAGAGGCCCGTCGTCAGCTGTGGCAACTGGCGGAAGCCTTGACCCTCGCGTCTCGCAAGGAAGAGGCGCCGACGCCCACCAGGAAGGGAGTAGATGCGGAGCCCAAGGCGACCTCCTCCCTGGCCGTAGCGGAAACGCAGGGTGCTGGAGAGGTGGTCGAGGAGGCGGAGGAGGCGGCACAGCAGCTGGAAGAAGTGGACGGAGAAGCAGCACAAGTCGCTGCTATCGTTGCTGTGGTTGAAGAAGAGGCTGCCCAACGCGACGACCACCTGCCGCTGCCGGGCAACCCGCAAGCCGCGAAGATGGTGATGGACATATTAGCGGAGTCCTGCAAGGTGGTACAAATCCGTACCTCAACTTTCCATTCCCCTTCACGCCTCCCGACGCTCTCAAACCCTCTCTTCCGCACCAACCAAACGGTTGGGCAACCGCAAACCTGCACAACGTCTCCAAGAAAGGCCTAGCCCTGATCAATTTCCATCCCATCTTCACGCTCCAGCATTGGCAACACATCATAGATGTGGTGCCACGAGCGAGGACTAAGAAGAAAAACAGCTACACCCACTTGCACTACCCGTTATTCAATCCTGCCTCTCTCAAGCAAGTTCCGTCTTTTCCCTAGTCCTAGTAAATAATCCTCACCCCATCACTTTTGGAGTAAATGTCAAATGACAAAGACTCCATATTTTAGGCAAGCTCTGGGAGGCTGTCGGTCGTAGAGAGGAAGGAGGAGTGAACGCGACACTCGAGACGACAGCAGCGACCCCGCTACTTCTCGAGGCAGTTACCGTCACGCGTCCATGCAGCTATCGCCGAGAAGAATCGACTGTCCCGTGAATGGCAATTCACTCGCTAACGCGTCACCAAACGCCGCGTCAATCTCACGCGACGGACATAAAAGCAGCAACCGAAGAACATAGGGACAAGGAATGTGCAGACTAGACGACGGCAGCGCCTGGAAAATCGTGACGAACCTCCTGTGGCGCCGACAGGGAGTATCACCGCTACAAGTCGGAAACGAATCCTTCAGTGAGCCGGATACAAAAGCCGGCGTACTAGAGACACATCCACCGAAAACTTCTCGTCAGTGGCCGACGCCGTAGACGAGGCACATAGCCGTCAGGACGACGAGCAACTCCCCATCGCCCTACCAGCTGGGAATGAAAAAGACGTAATCGAGCCAAATGAAGTGCAGTTTCGTTCCCTGAACACCCGGAAAGCAGGAGGCAGCGATGGAATAAACGACCAGCTGCCGAAGAAGAACCTCTCACGAGAGCACACCGGCACTTAGGTGACATGTTCAACGAGATACTTCGCATACCCGACAACTAGGAAACACACGGAAACTGTGTCCATCCTGAAGACCGGCAAAAATCGATGCCAGGTCGTCACCTACCGACCCATCAGCCTTGCTCCCGTCCCTCTCGAATGTTTTCGAGAGGCTGTACGCAGTTCGGCTTTAGTACCGGTCATTTTACCTCTCACCAGTTTCTGACACTGGTACAACCGGCAACGAGGGCAGTGGAAACAAGAGAATACCTTGGAGCAGTGTTCCTCTATTGGTCCAGAGCCTTCGATAGCGTCTGGCACAACGGTCTCGTGTAGAAACTCCTTTATCGGGGTACAGACGTCGCACGCAGTTCTCCTAAGATCCTACACAGCGGAACGAATGTTCAACGTCACGGCAGACTGTGGTACGTCCACAGACTGACAGACACGTGTGGGGGGCGACAAGGATCGGTTCTTGGTCCCTTGCTGTAATCCACTGCCGACATACCGCGTGTGGCGAACGTCGGCTAATTACTCTACACCGATACACAGCCGTTTACACCCGCAACATGAACGCGCAGACGATGCAACGCCGTCTCCAACTCGCCGCGGCACTCTGTGTTGTGGTCAAAGAAATGGCGGCTTAAATTCAACGCAGCGAAGAGCCAGGCACTGGCCAGAAGAATGCTGCCGCCCGTCGAAATCCTGGGAGCACCTATCCCATGGATCAAGACTGCGAAGCAACTAGTTGTCGTCACCCTACACCAAAGAGACTCCTGGGTGTCTCATATTGGAGACGTCAGAAGCAGAGCAACAGAGCAGCTTCGCGGTATCTAACCGCTGATGAACCCGCAGTCGACACTGCCGCTGCAACACGGCATCACGCTGTACATAGCACTGGTCTGATCAGTGTCAGAATACGAAGCTGTTGTGTAGGGAAACGCCGCAGATTCGCTCATCGCAGCGCAGCAAAGGAGCTAGAGTCGAGCTCTGAACACCACTCTACGTCTTCCGAGGGAATACTCGATTGGCTTGCTGCACGAAGAGACAGGCCTCCCGCTTCTTAAGGACAGATCGAGGATCTCGCGAGATCCTTGAATGAGGTTCGTCCGTGGCCTGGGCCACCAACCACACCATAGGCCAACAACACGTTGGCCTGACCTGCTGCGAGAATAATTTTCTAGCAGCAGACACTGGATATCATCGCCACACAATCCAAGGACAATTCGAATGGGTGAGGTTCTTTCCTTTTCTTCCCCACAGGATCAGCAGCAACAGCATTTTTATGCTTACACTGCTCAACATGCCGAGCAAGGAAAGCTCGCCAATGGAGCGCCAGCGAACGCGACATTTCGCTTGAAGATTACGAATTGGAAACTTGCCGAAACGATGCCGCAGAACGACGCTTCGATTCGGCTGACAGACCGAGAAAACTTCATCATCCACACGAATATCTTGAGAAACTACATCTCTCGTAATGAAAACACACACATCTTTCAACATAGGAAAGGAGGATTAAGCTTTAATTTCCCGTCGACGACGAGATCGTTAGACGTGAATCACGACCTTGGGCTGAAAAATGATGAGGAAGGAAATCAGGTGTGTCCCTCTCAAAGTCAGGGTGACTGGACGGGGATTTGAAGTGCCGTCCTCCGGAACGCGAATCCATTGTCTCGGCAATTCGCTACATCGCTCTTTAAAACAGAACATGTTAGCTCATTAAAGATTTAATTTATCCGTCTACAGGACCAAAATACTCTCTTTGAGTGAAAATAGCCTTTTGGACCTAAAATTGTTATTAATAATAAAAACTTTAGAACAAATGAAAGGCTTTGTTGCCTAGGTTGTGTCGTTTGTTGCGATGGCGATAATGACAAATTAAACAAAATGAACAGGTGTAACACGTAAAGAGCGGGAACTGACATGCATCTAGCAAATATCTAAGAGATGTCGGGCAGATGGAATCATAGACTTTGCTGTTAAATAATATCTTTGTGTAGGCAACAGAATCTTGAAGGCTAATTCAGATGACAAACGCCTTGACATTCGAAAAAGTTGCCGACTAAGCTAATAATTTTTAAACCAAAAGTGACAGAAACTTCAACGAGAACGTGGTAACCGCAACAGGAAAGAAGCAGCTTAACAGAGGAAGTACAGATGGAAGGAAAAAGAATTTTCTTAATGACGATGGTAACCTTACCTGCTAGCTATAAGTTCATGATGCATGGCCATGTTGTGGGGAAACTGAAACGCTGTGAGCTTGTTATGAAAAATGAAGCCGTATATTCGACCGGCACAGTGTACAGTAACACCGAGCCTCGCTGCTGCCATAAATCTGTATTTTTAGCCAGTATCAGCAGCTGCAAGAGCTTCAATAATTTGCGCCACTTGATCGAAGAGGCGTCGGATGTTGGCTCTGCTGACGCAGTCTGACAGGCTATTTCCATTGGCGTTGACAGGTCATTGGTGACTACTGATGAGGGGTAGCGTTTTCCCAGTAGCTTCATTCGGACCTCGACGATCAGCAGAAGCAAATCACTGCATCTGTCCTGCTATGACGAAAGCTTCGGCGTTTTGAGAATTCTATTTTGGATCTTGTTTCGTTAAAGAAACAGAAAACATGGACAAAAATATTGGGACACAGAGTGTACCGGAGTAGACCCCGGGAACATTTTTCTGAAGAAATTCAGTATGCATTTTTCGCATTTATGATTACCCCAAGGTAGTGTTATAGGCCCTTTGCTGTTCCTTATCTATATAAACGATTTGGGAGACAATCTGAGCAGCCGTCTTCGATTGTTTGTAGATGACGCTGTCGTTTATTGACTAAAAAAGTCATCAGAATATTAAAACAAACTGCAAAACGATTTAGAAGAAATAAAGGAATTGTGCGAAAAGTGGCAGTTGACCTTAAATAACAAAAAGTGTGAGGTCATCCACATGAGTGCTAAAAGGAACGCGTTAAACTTCGGTTACACGATAAATCAGTCTAATCTAAAAGCCGTAAATTCAACTAAATACCTAGGTATTACAATTACGAACGATTTAAATTGGAAGGAACACACACAAAATGTTGTGAGGAAGGCTAACCAAAGACTTCGTTTTATTGGCAGGACACGCAGAAAATGTAACAGATCTACTAAGGAGACTGCCTACACTACGCTTGTCCGTCCACTTTTAGAATACTGTTGCGCGGTGTGGGATCCTTACCAGACAGGACTGACTGAGTACATCGAAAAAGTTCAAACAAAGGCAGCACGTTTTGTATTATCTCTAAATATAGGAGAGAGTGTCACAGAAATGATACAGGATTTGGCATGGACATCGTTAAAAGAAAGGCGTTATTCGTTGCGACTGAATCTTCTCACGAAATTCCAATCACCAACTTTCTCCTCCGAATGCTAAAATATTTTGTTGACACCGACTTAAAAAGGGAGGAACGATCACCAGGATAAAATAAGGGAAATCAGAGCTCGTACGGAAAGATACAGGTGTTCATTAGTTCCGCGCGCTGAACGAGACTGGAATAATAGAGAATTATGGAGGTGGTTCGATGAGCCCTCTGCCAGGCACTTAAATGTGATTTGCACAGTATCCATGTAGATGTAGATGATAAGGTGCTACTTTTGTTTTTGAGTTGGGAAAACTTTTCAAGTTTGTATCATAACGAAACAAACAGCATACCGCTTAGATGACTACTAGACTGAGAATTTCTTTACAGTAAGAACTAACGTAACTATAAAAATAAGACTTTAACTGAGTGGTGCCTATTAAGCAAAGGCTCTGGTGTGCAAAACTTAGTAACGCATGTAACATTCGAATGATAAGTCACTGCCAAGTAACATATCTCGATGAAACTTGGGCCATACATAGAGAGATCTGTTGCAGTATAGCACAGATCATAACCGAAATATGCACTGAGACAAGAGGGAACGACACTTTTCTTCGAAGGTCTGCGATACGCGTCCTTACATTTTGCACACCAGTATGCATTATGGGATTTTCAAAGCCTTTACGACGATAGTCCAGGAGTGATAGGCAACGCAGTGGGGAACAATTTTTATTGCAGGCAAACTTCCCGGTTATTCCAGGCGTCGTGTAAGACCGTATGATATTGCAGTGTCGGAACAGCACAGGCACTACAGTTCGTACTTGTTCGCCGAGACCGGGCAAGCGAATTTCAAGTAAAATGTCTCACCTGTACGAGAATATACGTAATGGATGTACGAGAATACGATGTAGACACGTGGTTGACGAAATATGGAAGTTTCGGTCTGGCACTGAGTCGCAGTCGGACAGCCTAATGGTAAGGCGACCGCTCTCTGTGGTCATTCCATTACACAGCTGATGGTTGTCCATATTCGCAACTGTGAATACATTTCATACATCGTGTAAGACTGGTTATGCCGCCGAGACGCGGCAAAGCGTAGGCGGTAGTAAGTTCCTATGGGACCAAACGGCTGAGGTCATTGGTCCCTAGGCTTACACACTACTTAATCTAACTTACGCTAAGGGACAAAAGACACACACACACCCACACACTCACATCCTCCGACGGCGGAGCCCCACGAACAGTAACAAGGCGCCTGAGACCGCTCGGCTACCTCGCGCGGCAGGGCTTAGGCATCTGCGGCGTTCGTACGGCAAATGTGTATTGCCTGTAGGGCTGTTTATAAAACATCGATAAATCTAAATTTTTCCAAAAATATCGATATTTGTCGGCGACATTTTCTTCGCCGATGTATCGCAATGCAGCCATCCAAGTTGCTACAGCCAAAATTGGTACGTGCAGAAAACAGAAGTCTAAACCCTGGATGACAGAAGATATTCTACTAAAGATGGAAGAACACAGAATACAGAAGGTGCATCATAAAAATGTGGAATACCAACAGACACATAAAGAAGATGGTTCGAGAAGCAAAAGCAAAGTGGATAGAGGAACATTGCAGTGAAGCGCAAGAAATGATGAAGTTGCATGTCTCGTATAGTTTCCATAAGAAGATCAAGGTTATAACTGGGAACTTTTAAGAAGTAGAAACTAACTGCTTTAAGAGATGAGGGTAAGCGGATTATTCTCGAATCGGAAAAAATAGGAAACACTGGGAAAATTACATATCATCTCTGTTTCGCGACAAAAGAGACACGACAGTAAATCAAAATGAAGAAGAATCTGGTCCACGTATCTTACAATCAGAGGTAGAATATGCACTGAATGTAACAAACAACAGAAAAGCGCCTGGTGGAGACAACTTTCCCACTGAAATTTCAAAATGCATAGACCCGAAAACGTTACTGCCCTACTTAATGAAATTTATAGCTCAGGCCAGATTCCGGATGAATGTCTGCAATCAACCTTTGTCCCATTACCGAAGGAAATGGAAATTTGTGGTAAGGTCTTATGGGACCAAATTGCTGAGGTCATCGATCCCTAAGCTTACGCAATACTTAATCAAACTGACTTACGCTAAGGACAACACACACACACACACACACACACACACACACACACACACACACACACACACACCAATGCCCGAGGGTGGACTCGAACCTCCGACGGGGGAAGCCGCGCGGACCGTGACAGGGCACCCTGGACCACGTGGCTACTCCCAGCGGTCATTACCGAAGAAAGCAAATACAAAAATGTGTTCAGAATTTCGATTGATCTCGTTGATGAGTCATGCTCTGAATACTTTTCTAAGGATTGTACATAACCGAATTTATCATAAATGTGAGGAGCATTGTGGCGAAACCCAGTTTGATTCTATGAAGGGAATGGGAACCCGAGAAATGTTATTTGGCATACTTCAGCAAAGACACTATGGCTATTAGCAGGCTATCTACATATGCTTTAGCGACTAGGAGAAAGCATTTGACACCGTTAAGCATGACCCCCTTACCACAATCTTACAAGAAATAGGATTGGATAGCATGGACATAAGAATCATTCAGCAGTGATACAGGAATCAGAGAGCAGAGGTCAGAAGTCACAAAAATTTAAAAAAAAGGGGTCCGCCAAGGCCGTATACTATCCTCATGACTGTTCAATTTGTATCTGTAATGGTAGTAAAATCGAGAAAGTAACCAAATTTAAATATCTAGGATCTGTGATAAACTCGAAACTTGATTGTGATGAGGAAATTAAGATTCGCTTGGGGACTGCCAAAGAAACGTTCCGAAAGGTACGAAATGTGCTGATATACAGACATGCCGCTCCATCTGAGAAAAAGGGTGGTGCATGCTATGTTATCCCCGTCCTACTCAATTAAAACAGCCTCTGTACAGAGATCAGAAGTAACAGAAATGTGGTTATTGCGCCGATTACTAAAAATACCATGGATTGAGAAAGTGAGCAATGCTTAAGTCCTGCGCAGAGCGGGGGTGGATAGAGAGCTAATAGGGACAATTAAAAGAAGAAAGTCATCGTACCTGGGGCACATTACAAGAGGAAAGAAATATGAACTTCTGCAATTCATTCTAGGAGGTAGAACAGAAGGAAAGCGCCCACCAGGTAGAAGGAAGCAATCATGGTCAGAATATCAAGACATAGACTGGCATCAACAACCATGAAGAGCTGGTTCACGAAGCAAGGGAACGCAGCCTGTGAGCAGCCGACGCACTAAAAGTGTATGACACCAAAAAACAAGAAGAAGATGTATCGTATATCGATATCGAAATGGCAATATTGGGTGACGATATTTTTAATTTACATTATATGTTCTTCGCGTTTTGCGATAAATATTTGGAGTGGTCTTCTGAAATTGTAGTAGAACATAATTTTACTTTCACTACCTGAAGGAGTCACACTACTGTTTGAGCTTTCATCAAATCATCAAATCCAGTCTTTCTCTTTGACTGTGTGAAGCAAGAATAGATGGCTCAAAGAAGAAGTCCGATTGTATAAGAAACGATTTTTAACGCAACCAGAGTGATATTTCTTCACGTCGGTGAAACTGAAGACAAAAATCTAAATGACAAGATTGGTCTTCGCAGTGGGTGGAAACGTGTAAGGGGAAATGCAGACGTAATCGGCGCTCGGTACTACCAGAAACTTCGACGTTTAACTTCACCGCGCAGTTTGATACTACAACTGCTAGGCCACTGACGTTTGCAGAAATGGAAAAAAATAGGAAATTAGGCATGAAGTTTTCCTGACAAATCCGAAATGTGTCGAGACCGGACCCATCGTACACCTTTTATTGTCCACTTGTCTGCAGTTACCATTGTTGGCAGAGTGGTTATCGCCAAGCGTGAACGTGCTTCGGTTTCACTTCAGTTCTTGCTCTAAGTAGGATAAGCAGTTTGCTGCCTTGTTGGTCTACAGAATATCTAATAATAAATCAATACTTAGATACACAGATCTAAACCGGCAGTATATTTACAATGTGGAGCAGCTTTTCTGTTTGGCCTGTACGTCGATACTTTTTCCGTCAGTGCATAGTTACTTCCATAATTTTTTTCGATATGTCGTAGTCTGACAATGATCCATTACTAAATATCGATGTATCGGATTTCCGATACTTTTAAAAATCTCAACAGTCCTAGTTGCCTATCATCAAGTGTTCAAATGTGTGTGAAACCTTATGGGACTTAACTGCAAAGGTCATCAGTCCCTAAGCTTACACACTACTTAACCTAAATTATCCTAATGACAAACACACACACCCATGCCCCAGGGAGGACTCGAACCTCCACCGGGACCAGCAGAACAGTCCATGACTGCAGCGCCCTACACCGTGCGTATCATCCAGACATCCGCTCCGCGCGAAAACCGATAGGCAGTGCCACATTAAATATCCTCGTTCACTTCTAAAATGTGTTTCTCCGCTGCCAGACACCCACTCCTGAGGTTTTCTTATCGAAAATCGCTTTATCAATTTGCTGGGGTAGGTTGTAAGGAACACTCTTGATTAGCAGACCCTTCTAGTTCAATGAAATATCGTCGTTCCAGGGACGGCAAATAGCGAAGGCCGTCTAGCGCCGCTGTGAAGCTTCAGTGAGCATTTTTCTCTAACAAAATTTGTTCCCTTTGAAGTGATATATTTCCCGCAGACGTTTGTCGCTGAAATACCCTACAGACACTGCTTTCCAAAACTTAAGGACGAGTCAGATAAACCGCAGCATGTTAACTACTCGGAGGAAATAAATGAATGTATGGGAGCATCTTGACAACGTCTTCCGGTCGTGTACAGAAAGTTGACGTCATGTAACTTGAGGTGACTAAAGCGCCAAATGGGATAGAAAGAGGCCGTTGAAGAAACGAGAAAATATAAGAGGGTTTGTGTGTGTGTGTGTGTGTGTGTGTGTGTGTGTGTGTGTTACGATGCTCTATGTTGGTATTATTCATTACAACACAGCACGGTCCGGAGACAGCTTTAGAATGATTTCACTCATTGATCAATCATAAGGGATCCGGCAGGAGGACGAAGTGTGACGAGCGTAGTCCGGGAGTTTGGTGTTGCTCACAGCACTGTTTCACGTGCAAGGGGAAAGTTCCGAACCACAAGCAAGGAGATGAGATGGTCGACCACGGCCAGCTAGAGCAGCAGCTGACAGCCACGTTTTGCAACAGGCAAGAAGACACCCACATCAAACCGCGGATGCAATTGCAACCGCATTTAAAAGGACTGCACAGTGGCAAGGCGGCTATATGTAGGTGGTGCCTTTGTCCAACGATCGGTAGGCTGTGTTCGGCTGACAGCCGCACACCACCGGCTCCGCCTGCGACCACCGAGCTGTCGGGTCGCGTGTTCTTCTCGGAAGAGAACGAATTCAGTCTGCGTAGAGATTCTCCACGTACCCTCGTTTGCTGAGAGATGGGAGCATTGTCGAAGGTGATAGCGTGTCCAGGTGTTATCGTGAAGGGAGACAAAATATTGCAGGGGCGTACTGATCTCCAAATCTTTGAAAATGGCACACTCACCAACCATCTTTATTCCATGTGAGCATTTTCTGGAGTGCATTCAGCTCTGACTACATTTTTATGGTTGACAGTAAGCGACATTATCGAACAGTGTAGGTGGAGGTTCTACATCTACATGTGTACTCTTCAAATCACACTTAAGTGCCTGGCAGACAGTTCATCGAACTACATTAATTCTCTGTTATTCCACTCTCGAACAGCACGCGGAAAAAACGAAAACCTTTATCTTTCCGAGTGAGCTCTGATTTCCCTTATTTTATTATGATGGTATTTTATCATTAGGAGGAGAAAGTTGGTGATTGAAATTCCGTGAGAGGATCTAGGCGCAGCGAGAAGCGCCTTTGTTTTAATGATTGCCACTCCAAATCCCGTGCCATGACCCTGGCGCGTTATTCTCTACTACTCAATAATACAAAGCGTGCTTCTCATCTTTGAACTTTCTCCGCTAATCCTCTCTGGTATCTAACCTAAAGGCACCAGAGAGGCAATTCTGAAAGAAAAATCAAGACAAGTTCATGGGATTTGTCGACCTGGAAAAAGCTTTCGACACACTAAAAGTGCAATATATTCTGAGAAAAACAGGGATAACCTACTGGGAGAATCGGGATGTATATAATATGTACAAGAGCTTTGGAAATCTGTGGTAAGTTCCTGTGGGACCAACCTGCTGAGGTCATCGATCCTTAGGCTTACACACTACTTAATCTAACTTAAACTAACTTACGCTAAGAACAACACACACTTCCATGCACGACGGAGGACTCGAACCTCCGACGGAGGGAGCCGCGCGAACCATGGCAAAGCGCTAAAGACCGCGCGACTACCCCGTGCGGCGCTATGTGCAAGAGCCAACATAAAATAATAAGAGCAGACGATCAAGAACGAAGTAATCGGCATAAAAAGGGTATAAGACAAGGACGTAGTCTTTCGGCTCCTCTGTTCAGTCTGTACATCGAAGAAGCAGTGATGGAAATAAAAGGAAGGTTCAGGAGCGGAAATGAAATTCAAGATGAAAGGATATCAATTTTAAGAATTGCTGATGGCATTGCTATTCTGAGTGAATGTGAAGAAGAATTACATGATCTCTTGAATGATCTGAACCGTCTAATGAGTACATAATATGATTTGAGAGTAAATCGAGTATGTATGAAAGTAATGAGAAGTAGCACAAATAAGAACAGCGAGAAACTTAACAACAGGATTGACGGTCACGAAGTAAATGAAGTTAAGGAATTCTGCTACCTAGGCAGCAAATAGCCAATGATGGATGGAGCAAGCAGGACACCAAAAACAGACTAGCATTGGCAAAAAGAGACTTCCTGGCCAAGAGAAGTCTACTAGTATCAAACATAGACCTTAATTTGAGGAAGAAATTTCTGAAATGGTTCAAATGGCTCTAAGCACTATGGGATTTAACATCTGAGATCATCAAGCCCCTAGACTTAAAACTGCTTAAACGTAAGTAACCTAAGGACAGCACACACATCCATACCGAAGGCAGGAGTCGAACCTGCGACCGTAGGAGCAGCTCGGTTCCGGACTGAAGAGCCTAGAACCGCTCGGCCACAGCGGCCGGCGAAATTTCTGAGAACGTACGTTTGAAGCACAGCTATGTATGGTAGTGACAAATGGACTATGGAAAACCGGAAGAGACGATAACCGAAGCATTTGGTATGTAGTACAGTAGAGGAATGGTGAAAATTAGGTGGACTCTTAAGGTAAGGAATGAGGATGTCCTGCGCAGAATCGGAGAGAAAAGGAATATGTGGAAAACACAGAGTTGGGACAGGATGACAGGACATATGTTAAGACATCAGGGTACTAATCTCATAGTATTAGTGGCGAGCTGTAGAAGGGAAAACCTGTAGAGGAAGACAGAGATTGGCATAGAATACATCCAGCAAAGAATTGAGGACGTTGGTTGCAAGTGCTACTCTGAGATGAAGAGCTTGGCACAGGAGAGAAGTTCATTGCGGGCCGCATCAAACAAGTCAGAAGACTGTTGACACATTATCATCATCATCATCATTTAAGACTGATTATGCCTTTCAGCGTTCAGTCTGGAGCATGGCCCCCTTATAAAATTCCTCCACGATCTCCTATTCAGTGCTAACATTGGTGCCTCTTCTGATGTTAAACCTATTACTTCAAAATCATTCTTAACCGAATCCAGGTACCATCTCCTTGGTCTGCCCCGACTCCTCCTGCCCTCTACTGGTGAACCCATGAGTCTCTTGGGTAACCTTGCTTCTCCCATGCGTGTAACATGACCCCACCATCTAAGCCTGTTCGTCCTGACTGCTACATCTATAGAGTTCATTCCCAGTTTTTCTTTGATTTCCTCATTGTGGACACCCTCCTGCCATTGTTCCCATCTACTAGTACCTGCAGTCATCCTAGCTACTTTCATATCCGTAACCTCAACCTTGTTGATAAGGTAACCTGAATCCACCCAGCTTTCGCTCCCATACAACAAAGTTGGTCGAAAGATTGAACGGTGCACAGAAAACTTAGTCTTGGTACTGACTTCCTTCTTGCACCAGAGAGTAGATCGTGGCTGAGCGCTCACTGCATTAGCTTTGCTACACCTCGCTTCCAGTTCTTTCACTATGTTGCCATCCTGTGAGAATATGCATCCTAAGTACTTGAAACCGTAGACCTGTTCTAACTTTGTTCCTCTTATTTGGCACTCAATCCGTTTAAATTTCTTTCCCACTGACATTACTTTCGTTTTGGAGATGCTAATCTTCATACCATAGTCCTTACATTTCTGATCTAGCTCTGAAATATTACTTTGCAAACTTTCAATCGAATCTGCCATCACAACTAAGTCATCCGCATATGCATTTGTGTTCACATATCTTAATCTCACTGTTGACGCAAAAAAAAATATTTAAAAAAGGTATACCTATACGGGATGTCGCGGAAACGTCGTCGAATGCAAGACATCTGACAGAAATAACCGGGTTTCGCACAAAGTTTCAACTTGTGATAAATGTTCTTTGCAACGCATAGTCGGTTATCCCTCCTGGAAGCGGAAAGTTTCTTCGGTGAGGCTCAGAAAACACGTCGGAGGACCACACCCAGCAGCAGGAAAGAAGGCAGATGAAGTCTCATTACGCAATGAAACTTGACACGGAAACCACATTTTCTCCTTTCCTGAGCTTCCAGCTACTTTCCATTCGTATTGTGGAATTTATGCATTAACACGTCGTTGGTGTTTGCGTGTTGTAGAGCCCACTCAGGAAATTAAATGCACGACGTAGAGACATTTAGGCCCATCAAATATGGAAATAATACGTACCATCGCCTACAACCGTAATACATTACCGACTGCAACTCTAAATAGAAAATTCAGCTGCCGGTTACTAAGAAATATGCGCTGGCGTTTACTGTAATTCGGCGCAGCTCTGGGCTGGTGAAAGCGGAAATGCCGCATTCCGGATTATTATTTTTCTCGTGCTCCGGTTAAGCACCGGAGGTATTAGGCTGAACAAATGAGGGCGGCGGCCCACCGCCAAGTCCATTACGGGGCGGCTTTCATTTCCGCTAGGTGAGGCCAGGCAGCGTCGCCACCACCGCGAGCCCTCAGGCGACTTACGGGCGAGGTTTTGCTCCGGCCACTTGCGTCTTCTCGCTTCCGCTGAATACAAAAGTCACATTTTGAGTTGGCGCGCCTGCGTAATTTCAAGACTTTGTGACTGTATACAACAGGGATTCGAACTCGGACGCTTCGTTGCAGGTTAAGGACATCAGCCAGTACTGTGTGATCAGCAGAGGGGAAGTGCATAGTGTTCCTTAAGACACTAAAGCCGTCGGCACACGGACCGTGCATCCGAACGTTGAGCGTTGAGCGTGCCGAGTTTCTGACGTCACAGCGTGGAATAGCACGTTCGGGAGTCTTTCCGAGCGTGCAGAGGAATATCTGGCATGTCAGATATTCCGAGCGTGCGTCTGAGCGTTGACCAATGAGATGGCACAACGCCACCGACGTCACACACACGCCGTCTCCCTCCAGTAAAGAGTTATGAGGCGCCATATTGGCATTCATTTCAAGCCTATATGTATATATGCCGTTTCTGAGAACCAGCAAAATGAGAATCACTGGAAAACCTGTTGTTAGTTGTGTGATTCGTTCCAATAAAATAATGAGATAAATCATATTCGTGGCAAAAGAATTATTTTAACTTGCGTATTATGAGAGTAGACTATTTGAAGGTAGCGACATACTGAAGATACACCCAAAATGCATTGTTCTTGGTACAATTTGTTACAGTTTAATTAAAATTAGTAACATAATTATCTACAATTAACGTTTTCTGTAAGGTGTAACATAATATGATTAAGCAGAAGGAGCCTGTTGTTTGTGTAGCGTAATAAGTAGCGTCTCTCTCTGATAATGAATTTTTGTTGAGCTGGTGGTTCGCGTCGTAACACTTCCAAAATCTATTCCTAACATTCAGGTTTTTATTAGGTTCTGATACTTTATTCTTAGTTTAATGTAAGTACATGCTATAATATTTGATGTTATGTAAATATAAGTTCACCTTTTTTTGAGGGGTGACTTTGTTCGATTGGCTTAATCTACAGGGCAGCTTACGATACTTGTATAAAGATATTTTGCTCCTTTTTCTTTTACGCTTCGTAATTCACATGTTGCAAAGATTCTGCTACTGAGTACGAACAGTGATCAAGTAAGACTGATCTTAGTAAATGTGGGAATGATGAAATAATGTTTATCTTATGGCGAGAAGTATTCCAAATTTGTACCGGACTGTTTGTAATGGAACTTTTATAAGCCTGCGTCCTTATTGATTGGACATGATACTTTCCTTTTCGTGGACGATGAAGAAAATGTGCGTTTTGGTAGAGCCAACGTGGTAATTTGACGCGAGCCCTCTCTGATTTACGAACTAGAAACATGCCTCAACTGCCGCTGGAGTGCGTTGCGATCGCGTGTACCACATAGGGGCCCACGTGCCGTTTGCACAAGTAGCATCGTTCCTGAGCGTTCAGGAGCACGTTGAACTTGGCACGCTCAACGTTAACGTTCGACAGCACGGTCCGTGTGCCGACGGCTTAACGGTCATTGCTTGTCAGTCGCTCATGCAGCACTTCGAGCGTGTTGGTGTAGTCATACAAAGTATACAACTTACAAGCTGCAGCTAGCAAGTCTGTAAACGATCGTAGTAAAAGTGTATGTCAATAGGACCAATAACTCAGCACATGTGGAAGTTCAAAGTCAATAATTTATAGAGAACTAAGAAGAATGCATGCATATGTATGCTGCGCTTCTCCTCCTAAACCACTGGAGCAATTTCAACCTAACTTGGTACACATACCCGTTGCTGTCAGGCAACAATCGCTGTGGAGGTAAGAACTATCTACCTATCATAGTTCAGGGGATGTGACTTCATAAACATTGAGATTCGTGAAAAACTGTCGCATTCTGCATGAAGTTTTAATACATCTATTCTTTACTACTTAAACACTCCTACAGTCGAGACAACTTAAGAAAATCCCTGGCAAATGGCAGCGCCTTTGAAAGCTTTCAACTGCGAAGTTCAAACGGCTGTAGGCTATGAAGCGGCGTTGTCACAGAGACGTTTAAACAATCGCGTTGAAGACACGCGAAGCATCTACGCCTACCGTGCAGTAATACTATGTTTCTTAACTTGGGTACTGTGTTTAAAAACCTGTACCTTATGTGTATTTCTTTGTACGACTACTTCATAACTTCAAAAGTGTCTTCACGAATATGTGGAATTTATTTTTTCGATATTACACTACAAATTATTTTTTGTGTTCGTTTCTAATCGAAAACTGGCAAAATTAATACCCGGACAATGCCAGTTTTGCAACTAGTAGTTGCATAACAAGGTCGGCAAAGCACTGCCAGAACGGTATTTGATAGACGAAAAAAAGAGGTAAAAACTGTAGCACAACGGAAGTTGCTTACTGTACTGGCAATGTAAAAATAAAGAACTTTTTTTTTCATTTTCTGCAGTTTCGAGAATTCACAAACAGCACTTTCATCAAACATCTGCTGACAGCCAATTGCTGGACGGAATGACGCACTTAGTGCTGCGATCAGTGGGCAAGTTTCCAAGCCACTTTGTACGTAAAGATTATTAATATACACAATGAGCGGTACATCTGCTAAAGACAATAAGAATAACAAATAAGTCACCAGGTCCTGATGGAATTCCAATTAGGTTTTACAAATAGTACTCTACAGAATTGGTGCCGCGCGGGATTAGACGAGCGGTCTCTGGCGCTGCAGTCATGGACTGTGCGGCTGGTCCCGGCGGAGGTTTGAGCCCTCCCTCGGGCATGGGTGTGTGTGTGTGTTTGTCTTTAGGATAATTTGGTTAAGTAGTGTGTAAGCTTAGGGACTGATGACCTTAGCAGTTAAGTCCCATCAAACTTCACATACATTTGAACATTTTGAACACAATTGGTCACTTAATATAACTTGCATTTGTCGCGAATCTCTCTCAAAGTTCCAAGAGAATGGAAAAAAGCGCAGATGACTGTTCCACTTAAGAAGGGTACAAGAACGATCCCGTAAAATTACAGGTCAATATCTTTAACATCGGTGTGTTGCAGAATCCTTTAACACACTCCCAGTTCGAATACAACAAATTTCCTTGAGAGGGGAAAGCTTCTGCTCACAAATCAACTCGATTTTAGAAGCATCGTTCGTAAAAAGCTCAGCTTTCCCTTTTCTCGCATGAGATCCTGCGAACCATGGATGAAGGGTAACAAGCGGATTCCATATTCCTAGATATCCGTAAAGCATTTACCAAGGTGCCACACAGCCGACTGTTGACGAAGTTAGAAGCATACGTGACAGGTTCCCGTGTATGTAAATGGCTCGAAAATTTAAGTGACGGAGCCCAGAATGTTGTCCTTGACGACGAATGTTCACAGACAAGGGTACAGTCAGGAGTGCCCCAGGGAAGAGTGATAGGACTGTTGTTTCCTGTACGTATAAATGATATGGCGGACGGTGAAAGCAGCGGTCTGCGGAAGTTTGTGATGATGCTGTAGAGTACGGGAAGATTTAGTCGTTGAGTGACAGTAGAAGGATACAATATGAGGTAGACAAAATTTCTAGTGGGTATCATGAATGGCAGATGAATAGGGAAAACAAACCTATAATGTTCAAGTACAGCCTTAGTAGAGTGCAGCTAGACACAGTTATATCCACTAATCGTCTAGGCGTAACGCTGCAAAGTAATACGTAATTGAATGAGAATGCAAGGATTGTAGTAGGGAGCCGGCCGCGGTGGTCTCGCGGTTCTAGGCGCGCAGTCCGGAACCGTGTGACTGCTACGGTCACAGGTTCGAATCCTGCCTCGAGAATGGATGTGTGTGATGTCCTTAGGTTAGTTAGGTTTAACGAGTTCTAAGTTCTAGGGGACTGATGACCACAGAAGTTGAGTCCCATAGTGCTCAGAGCCATTTGAACCATTTTTTTTGTAGTAGGGAAGGCGAATGGGCAACTTCGGCTTACTGGGAGAATTTAGGAGAGTGTGCTTCATGTGTAAAAGAGACCATATGCAGGACACTACTGCAATACACTGTTTTGTGTGTGCGATTGTTTGGGATCCGCAACAGTTCGGGTTGGCAATTCAGAGGCGAGCTGCTAGATTTGTTAGCAGTAGGTTGGAACAACACGCAAGTATCAAGGAGATGCTTCTGCAACTCAAATGGGAATCATTAGAGGGACAGTGACGATCTTTTCGAGGAGTACTATTGAGAAAAATTAGAGAAATGGCATTTGAGACTGCAGAATGATTCTGCTGCCGCCAGCAAACATTTGATTGAAGTCACAATGCACAGGTCATTAGAGGTCCTAAATAATCTCATCACGATAGGGCATGGCGATTCCATCTTCCCCCAAACCTGATCAAGTTGTATCACAATACAATCCTCGCCTCCATCGTGGGCTACGGGTCCGGGGTCTGGACTCACAGGCTCACGAGGGTCGTTCCTGCTGTGGCTGTGAGGAGAGTGCATGCTACTGCGCTCAGTCGGAGCCTACCGTACATCCCCAGGGGGAGCATTGTTGATTCTCATGAGGTTGTGCCCCCTAGATGTAAAAATCAGGAAGCAGGCCGTAAGGTACTGGGTAAAAAAGGGGCAGAATGAAAAAACTGAGGACATCATGGGGTTGCGAGTGGGGGATAACCCATCAACCAAAGAAGGGGAATGGAATTATGGAAAGAGATCTGGGATGGGAATGAGACAGGGAGAAGAACATACCAATTATTACCAAACATCCGGGAACGATTAAGAATTAAGCATTTCCAGCCTAGTACGCGACTGCTGCACTTCCTCACGGGGCATGGCCCGTACACGGTATATCTTTGCCGTTTCGGGAAAAGACCGACATCCTCGTGTGACTGTGGTGCCGGGATAGGTACACCGGACCACGTGGTCTACGAGTGTCCCATTTTCGATGACGTTGCCACAGACTTCAGTAACTCACAGCCAAACACAGATGCCTTCCACCTGATCAGGAACCCGGTTACCTTCACTATCATCGACAGACTAGCCAGCGAGGTATCCGCCATGGTCCTGAGAGAATACCTTAGGGAGATAGAGTAACGGATGAGCAATAAAGTGACATTACGCAGCTATCCCATTCCGCCAGGGTGCGTACTGGCCGGCCGCCGTGACGATCGGGATCCGTCGCGTCCAGGATTAGGGGGAGGGTGTGAACTTACCGATTATAGACACAGCACTCCAATTATGACTGAGTAGTTAATAATTATTGGTAGGGAATAGGTTATAGGGTATTATTAAAAGACCTGCAGCGATTTTTCATTAAGGCCAGCCCAGTGCCAGAGGCACGCCCACTGGGGTTAGCTGGGAGGGCACGGCCAAGAGATAGTAGGTTTGTATTTTGCTGGCACACATGTAACGCTGCAGGATGTAGCTTAGTAGAGTAGGGTAGAGTAGATAGTATAGTAGGTTAATAGTAGGTCAAATAGTAGGCATGCACATGGAGTAGCTAACCTTCCATCCCGTAGTTAAAACTACCAATAAGTAGATGAAGGTTTGGTAAATGCTGCTTGATAATCGTAATTCTTGTATGTTACTTCGACCCACTAATGTCTTAGGTGCTGGGTTACTTTGTATAATATTAGTTTCGAAGAATAAAGATTAAAAAAATAAAAACATTTGGAGTAAGGGCTGCGAACATAAAAGAAATTAGGGCTCTTACGGAGACACAGCCGGCTGGGCGCTACAGTCTGGAACCGCGCAACCGCTACGGTCGCAGGTTCGAATCCTGCCTCGGGCATGGATGTGTGTGATGTCCTTAAGTTAGTTAGGTTTACGTACTTCTAAGTTCTAGGGGACTGATGACCTCAGCATTTAAGTCCCATAGTTCTCAGAGCCATTTGAGCCATTTCTTATGGAGACATACCGACAGTCGTTTTTCTCTCGCTCTATTTGTAATGAAACAGGAAACGAGGTGAGTAGTGGTGGAACAGAGTGCCGTCCGCCACGTTCCATACGGTGCCTTCCGGAGTGTGTATGCAGATGTAGATGTATGTCGCAACGATGCGACCGACGTCAGCTTAGGCTACAGGACGAGTAAGTTCTCTATACAAACAGTAGCTCGCTCTGCAACGTGCCCACAAGAGGACGGCCACGTCCACGCTACCGTCAACACAGCCTGGGGGTAAAGGGGCGGCCAGATTTACTGCAGACAGCGGAGATAACCTCACTGTAACCTGCGTTTCTGAAGACGCTTAACGCCACTAGCGTGTCCTTCGAGACACTCTTTCCCATCATCCCCAGAGACAAACGGGCGAGCTAGGCAAAGTATGAGCGGGCACGCGGCCGCTGCAGGTGGCCACTTTGATGTAAGCGCTCCGCTCGCTCGCACGCCGGGACGTCCTGCGCGGACGTGGGGGCGAGGTGAACGGCTATCATTAACACCTCCTTCCGGGAACAAAGGCGCCAGCAAGCGAGGGCGTGCGCCTGCGGTCAGCGGGGGCGGGCGCTGCCAGAGACGTTATCAAACAGCCTGCAGCCGGCGGGCGGCGGTGGGGGCGGCTCTGTCGCCGGCAGCGGCGGCGGCGTTAGGCCGGCGCCGGGACAAAGGCTGCAGCCGACACCCCTCGCAGGATTTCGGCCCTACAAAGGTAGAGGCGCTGTGAGAGAGGTCCGATAGCCCCGCGGCGGCGCAAGGCGCCTCGGAAAACGTGCGAATGGAAATCGGCTCCAGCGCTCTGCACACACGCCGCCTCCCTCTCTCGCTCTTTCTGTTCGTGTGTGAGTGCGTGTGTGTGTCCAGCCTTCCCCCAGCCGCTACTTATTTGCATAAATGTGGCCGCCCGGCGCGCATCCAGCTTAGAGGGTCGCACCACCTCCATCCGTCCGAGTTCTGCGGACCAGAATCTCAAGAGCGCTCGCACTCCTCGCTCTTTCTTTTACATTACCCAGATACATACTTCTTTGGCGTGGAAAGTAAGCTTGGGGTCCTAAGCGCAGTTCCAGCGGAAGGGAATTTAGTTCTTGCAGAAAAGCCTTGGCAAAGAAAGCACCAGAACAAAATAAGTAGTGTCGGAGTTGCGCTATCTTTTGTGACTGTAATAAAGTTTCAATTGGACCAGAGGTGTTTCGCTGAAGAGAAATACTGCGCGTCAGTGCAATTAAGTATGCAAAAAATTGGGTACTAAAAAAATCCGATAAATTTTGGATATGTGATAAATCGCACAAATCTAAGGGCTGTCAATTCGACTAAATACAGTAGAACGTCGATTATGCGAAGTAATTGGGGGACATGGGTGGTCGGAAAATTGTTTTTTTCGGATAATCGAACAGTCCATGTTTATTTGCCAAAAAGAAGACTGTACAGTAAATTTATTCATAAAATCAGGCATCTCTTTTAGTATTACAAAGTAACATACAAAGGCAACTTCAGTAGGAATACATTGTATGTGGCACAGTTTATTAAACAAAAAGATATACATATTACATACGCATTTTGCATGAACAATACACACAGTACACAAAATTAACGTTTAAAAATATCCTTTATTTTGGTCTGTCTAAGCAAGCCTACACGCTTACGAGCAGCTAAGTCACGTACTTTTTTCATTTCAGATGTCTGAAACTGGTCACTTTCATCTTGGGCTTCAAACCATCGCAAGTCAGTATCTAAACAAGTGAACGCCTCATAAGCTGTTGTTATACTTTCATCTTCACTTTCTGGAGCACTGACTGATGAGATGCTGGCGTTTACAATCTCGCTGTCCTGCATGATTTGGTGTCCTGGGTCTGTATCATCGATATTCATCCATTCATGAACGACTTCTTCATCAAATTAGTGGCAATCTATTGCTTGGTTTGGGAGTGAGGGGGATGATGGACGTTACGGTCAGAGAGTAACAGGTGCGAGCGAGTACACAGTTCGGTTAAGCGGTCGTTCGGTTGACCGACTCTCTGCTGTACCTAGGAACTACAATTACGAGCAACTTAAATTGGAAAGATCACATAGTTAATATTGTGGGGAAGGCGAAACAAAGACTGTGCTTTGTTAGAAGAACACTTAGAAGATGCGGCAAACCCACTAAAGAGACAAACTGCATTACACTTGTCCGTCCTCTGCTGGAATACTGCAGCGCGGTATGGGATCCTTACCAGGTATGATTGACGGAGGACATCGAAAAAGTGCAAAGAAGGGCAGCTCGTTTCGTGTTATTGCGCAATAGGAGTGAGAGTGTCACTGATATGATACGCGAGATGGAGTGGCAGTCACTGAAACAAAGGCGGTTTTCTTGGCGGCGAGATCTATTTACGAAATTTCAATCACCAACTTTCTCTTCCGAATGTGTAAATATTTTGTTGACACCCACCTACGTAGGGAGAAATGATCATCATAATAAAATAAGAGAAATGAGAGCTCGAACGGAAAGATTTAGGTGTTCCCTTTTCCCACGCGTCATTCGAAAGTGGAATGGTAGAGAAGTAGTATGAAAATAGTTCGATGAACCCTCTGCCAGGCACTTCAGTGTGAATTGCAGAGTAACCATGTAGATGTAGATGTACATGAAAGCCTAAGTGTAGAAGAACGCAACTTAATAATGTAGGAACCGAAAGACCTGAGTAATAAAATCAATTTGAAACGTGATGCTTTAAATAGAGCGAAACTCATCCAACCAAAGTAACACTTCAAAACAGTCGCACAACACGGAATAAGTTCCGTATTACTTGCAAGACTGCAAATGCGAAAGAGAGACCTCAAAAACAAAAATAAGATAGGTCTAACAAAGTGTAGACGGACGCATGTTAATAACGTAGAAGCCGAAGGACGTGATTAATAAAAGTAATTTTAAACTTTAGACCTGTTAGGACCCAGTTAACCCGATTTTTAAGCAAAACTGCATTTGTTGCAGTGTCTACTCAAGATAGTTTAAATAGAGCTAAATGCGTCCGGTCCAGATAAGACTTAACAGGTGCAAAAGACCGAATAAGTCCCGTATTACCACAGAAATTGTGACTGGGAAAGAGAAGCCTCAAAAACAAAAAAATACGACAGGTATAACAAAACATTATTATACGGACAGTCGGTCATAAATCGTGTATTACTTGGTTTATTACGAGGGTGAGTCAACAAGTAAGTCGCACACGCCAGAACACCGCATATCGTTTTACACTTCGCGCCTATACTTATCTAGAAGGTGGAAGGTAGCCAACACACGGTATCCCGCTGCTAATGGTTAATGATCCGTAGTCAGATCAAGAAGGAAGGTGTGCTGTTATTGTGTAACCGATTAGAACAATGCGATTTGTATGAATCGAGGGACTGCCCCCAGAGCATACCCACAGCGTAGTTCGTTGCATATGTGGTTAGAACCGAATTTCCTGTGAATTTGTGCTCAATTGGATACAGGACTTCGGCAAAGGACAAGAAAACATCACGAACAAGGAGCGTCCTTGCCGCCCTCGTTTTCCGGTGCCCCCTCTAGAGCTGTTCTCTGATCCAGGACACATCGGTCTTGTGGGTTGCAGCAATTTAAGGAACTAAATAAGCTTATATAGAGATGACTCACTAGTTGCGAACGCTGCCAAAAGAATTCTGTGGTGCAGGCTTTTAACGACTTATCGAATAATGGGATAAGTGGTTCATTTTGTAATGTGTCTGTGTTGGAAAGAAAAATGAATTTCAGACTGGTACAAGCACCTCTGATGCTTCTCTATCCCACCTTGCGATTATTTATTGAATCACCGTCTTACTATTTTAACTCTGCAGAGTAGAGCATCTTCAGATATTCACTGCCCTCATAATGACACGGCAAAAGTTCAGAGTTAGGTCCAGGACCAAGCGTATTTGACGGCGTGTTACCATCACAGCGATGAGTTAAAACAGTAATAAAGAAAATAACACACGCCCTTTTACACTTTATCTGTACATTTATTCCCATCGTTCACTGCATCTCTTGCAGGTGATAACTGCGTTTGCTTAACAGAATTGTACCTTGACGTACACGATGCAGACTATGATTCTATTCTTAACAAATGTTAAGAATAGAAAACATCAAACAAACATATGCTCTACTCGCAATGATTTCATCCTACAGCTTCTTGTATCGGAGTAGTGCTGGTGGTAGCAGGTCAGTGTAAATTCACTTTCTGTACTTTAATGACAGTTTCAGTTGACAGTAAATGTACAAAAAATGCTGCATTAAAATTCAGCGTATTCGGCAGCTTATGAATACAGGAGCTGTAGAACTAACCGGAGCTATAGGCGTTAGCTCTGAACTACCAGCTAACCGTTGAAGAATTCAGACGCGAAATACCCGCAAGCTCCGTGAAATATATTGAATCTGACAGAACCTTTTACAAGAGGACCAGGGCGTGAACGTGTAGCATTTTCACCCCATACTTTGCGAATACATTACTATTAATCTACAACACTTATGAAGTTGCAGTTTAACGTCCACATTGCGTAAAATTAGGTAAAGCAGTATTACAAATCATATTTATTTATCTGTGGTAGTTTCATTATAATAACGATTTGTCTACCGTTGGTACCATTATCTCGGGCGTCATGTGTGTAACATCAGTCAGTCTGAGGCAGGCTTTCCTCGGAAACCATCTAAATGCGTTATGCCCACTTCTTGTAGTTTGAAGTTTAGCGGAGAAAATAACTGAGTGAAAGAGTGAGTCAAAGAAATTATTGTTGTAATGTAACAAGTAACAAGTCAGACATAGCATATTTCTGCTGACAGACACCTGCCACAGTTTCAGTGATATTAGACGCATAATACCCAAGACAACGGTACCACCGGTAGATAAATTGTTACAATAACATTAAACCATCATAGATAAATAAATATAATTTACAATAATGCTTTCCCTAATGTTATGTAGTATTGAATGAAACCGCAATGTTTGGGTTTAAATCCGGGGAGTTTGGTGACCAGCGAAGTACGGCCGTCATCGGCCAATCATGTTCAACGAAACAGCAATCATCCCGTCCTCCAGTGTCTCAACGCGTCTGGTGATTCCTTCCGAATTCAACCATCCCGTGGTCCCGTTGTGGTAGGTGTTCGGTTTTTATCTGACTGTCCCTCATATACAGGGTGGAGCAAATAAAAGTGATCCGGACGAGTGGATACGATATGACGTGAATCTGTGGCTGCATTTACGTACAAATACACTGTGTTGACAGAAGTCATGGGATAGGTGATAGCCGGCCGGAGTGGCCGAGCGGTTCTAGGCGCTACTGTCAGGAATCGCGCGACCGCTACGGTCGCAGGTTCGAATCCTGCCTCGGGCATGGATGTGTGTGATGTCCTTAGGTTAGTTAGGTTTAAGTAATTCTAAGTTCTAGGGGACTGATGACCTCAGAAGTTAAGTCCCTTAGTGCTCAGAGCCATTTGAACCATTAACGGAGGAGGAAATTACCTACAGTTACTTCCAACAGGATGAAGCAATTGTCCATACAGCCACCAGAACCTTGAAGCACATTTACACAATATTCACGCCTGACCGAGTTGTTAGCTGAGGCTAGTCTGATTCGGCCCTAGCTAGCCACCCAGGTTTTCTGATACGTCAGCGTGCGATTACTTCGTGTGGGGAAACCTCATGTCTTCAAGAGCTATACCAGAACATTTCGGATGAGACTACAGCAATTCCAGCAATCCAGCTTTGATCCGCCTTTAGCAACTTGCTGACTAGGGCCCAAAATAGCCAAGAGATGAATGGTGGTCACTTTCAGCATCCAACATAAGCATTTAGGTTAGTACTGTCTTTCCTTTGCTCTGCTGTATTTCTTTGTACCCTGTAACTCTGTTCTCCGAACCACTTTTATTTGCTCCGCCCTATATAACCTGTCAGACGAGCCGTATCCTCAGATTTGTAATTCGCAATTAACATAACACTTTCGTCACGAGTTGCACAGTCATCAACAAATCAACTCCCACAAATCTTTCCCGTGCAGTATACGGTCAGCAGCTTTCCGTGGTGCCGGCAACGCCCACACTTTGCACAGGCGTCGGCAGGTTGATGTAGCCGCGGTTAGGCCAGCGGTTCGGGAGCGAGGCCGCACAAATGGAACGGATTTGGATGTGAACGGCCGGGCCGAGTTATGGCCTCCCGGCTCCCGCCGAGGTCCCAATTTTGCCGGCTCACCTCACCCCCATTCCGCACTCCCCTCTCCACCGCACCGAATGCCGCTATCAGCACTCTCGCCTAGAGGGGGTCCTGAGGCTAGAGGCGGGGCCTGCAACAACGCCGTCCTCTGTGGCCATTTCCACAACTTCTCCCCTGTGGCCCTTCCTACGCCGGAGTAACGAAGGTTACAATTTAGAGTCTCATCGACGTCATTAAGAGACAAAGCACAGTAGGAAAAGTTCGAGAAGGAAATCTTACAATGGGTACACTGTTCCAGTTGACGATACTCAGTATGACGACATGAAACACATCAGCAGGACCGAAGAAACGAGGCAGCTGACTCCCATACCCTGGACAGCCAGGAGAAGGACCGTGAGCGCTATAACGGCAGGCAGCGGCCAGTTAGATACAGCCCGTGACACTTCTGCTGAGATACATACATCAGAGGCTTTTACTAAGACTGTATCTTTGTGAATTGCAAATTACGCTAAATCAGTACACTATTTACTGATTTAAATAAATTATTATTACATTAAAATATTTTATGGTAATCAAATATTTACTGTTATGTTAGAGCAACCCACCGGGATAAACTCACGTTTTGGCAAGCCGCTTCCGGGATTCAGATAACGCGCTGGTCCCAGATGCGGATTAATGGCGAGCACAGGCCTGACTAGCTTAAAGCCGAGCAGGTGCCCATGTCACGCCTCTCACACACGATTCACAAACAGTTGGAAAACATTCGCATGCTTTCACAGTACTTTCACATGGATGAACTAGATGCAAATTGTGGTTCACAGGCCGGCCGCGGTGGCCGAGTGGTTCTAGGTGCTTCAGTCCGGAACAGCACGACTGCTCCGGTCGCAGGTTCGAATCCTCCCTCAGGCATGGATGTGTGTGATTTCCTTAGGTTTGTTAGGTTTAAGTAGTACTACGTTCTAGGGGGCTGATGACCTTAGATATTAAGTCCCATAGTGTTCAGAGCCATTTGAATCTTTTTTTTTTTTTTTTGTGGGTCACACACCTGCCACCCTATGGGGGGGATAAAACGATGGCGACAGGTAAGGCACACACCCACCCTCTAACATTAACAATGCCGCATATGATGATTAACAATGCGACCTCGTGTAGATACAGAAAGGAGAAAGAAGAATACTATCATAGTGAAACGTTCTCCGTATTTTATGGTTATTGTAATAAGATCTGTAGCAGCAACAAACTATCATGACTTCGCTAACGACCTTCCCTGAAGACGGTCTCCGGAGACAGGGTCAAAACGTCTGTTATTTGACAGATCCAGTACAACCGGATAATTTTAGTAATGATACGGTGGTATATAGCAACTTGCACAGGAAGGTAGGTGGAAAAGCAGATTCTGAAGGCTTTTTATGTGTAGCGCTGTAGGAAAATGTCGAGGATACTAAGAAAAGGCAGTATGTCAAGCTACCAAGTGCTCAGAGTGGCACAGATAAAGAGTCTAATAAGATCGCTCACGGCTAGTAAAAATAGCACGATTAGTTAACTATTCCGCTTTTCAAGCCATTTCACTATCCTGATGAAGGAGTAGTAGAGCAAAAAAAAGAAATAGCGCACAGTCACTGCAAGAATCCATAAATGAAACTGAATTTGGCAGGAAATGCGTATGTGGTGAAGCACAAATCCAAACTGCTGTGATCTAATCCTTAGTTGATTGAATCCTTTCTTTCTGTACCTCTATTATGATATACGTATGTAAAAAGCTCCCAGCGTCCATGATAAAATGTAGGTCCCCTGCAACTGTCTAACAGACTTTGGAAGTTATTTGAAGGCAAGGGCATGCGACATTTGACAGAACCACCCCAAGTATAGCATCTACATCTACAGCCGGCCGCGGTGGCCGTGCGGTTCTGGCGCTGCAGTCCGGAACCGCGGGGCTGCTACGGTCGCAGGTTCAAATCCTGCCTCGGGCATGGGTGTGTGTGATGTCCTTAGGTTAGTTAGGTTTAAGTAGTTCTAAGTTCTAGGGGACTTATGACCTAAGATGTTGAGTCCCATAGTGCTCAGAGCCATCTACATCTACACTCAGCAAGCCACCTGGATGTTTATGGCGGGGGTGCTTCTGGTACTGCTAACAGATCTCCCCTTTCCTGTTCCATCAGCGAATGGCGCATGGGAAGGAAGGTCGTTGGTGAGCCTTGCAGTAGCTCTAATTTCTCGAATTTTCTCGTTGTGGTCAATTCGCGAAATTTTTGTGGGATGAGGTAATATGTTGTGCGACTCTTCCTAGAACGTACTACTCTCTTAGAAATTTAGTAGTAAACCTCTCCGTGACTCACATCACATCTCTTGTTTCGTCTGCCACTGGAGTTGTTGATTATCTCATTATCTCCGTAACGCTCTCGCGCCGACTAAACGATCCCGTGACGCATAGTACCGCTCTTCGTTGGGCATCGTCTATCTTTTCTACGAATCAAACTTATTAAGGATCCCAGACTGATGAGTAATACTCAATAATATGTGGTGTCTGTAAGCCACTTTCTTTAGTGGATGAATTATATTTCCTAAAGATTTTTCGCATTAATATCGGTGTAACAACTGTTTTTTTGCTATCTCCTTTAAGTAGTCATTACGCTTAAAGTCGCTCCGGATAGTTAATTCTAGATATTTTACGATAGATACTGTTTTCAATCAAAACTCGCCAGGTTAGACGAGAGCGCTAACGCGCTGCTTCCTGGACTCGGGTAGGCGCACCGGCCCCGGATCGAATCCACCCGCCGGATTAATGACGTGGGCCGGTGTGCCGGCCAGCCTGGATGTGGTTTTTCGGCGGTTTTCCACATCTCTCTAGGTGAATACCTCGCTGGTTCCCACGTCGCGCCTCAGTTACACGACTCATAGACATTTGAAACATATCCAGACTTTTCCATGATTTACACTAGACGCAGACGGATGGGGTACTTTGATTCTGTCCCGGGAGGGTATGGGATGGTGGCAGGAAGGGCATCCGGCCTCCCCTTCAATTTAACATGCCAAATCCGATTTAAACGCGCTAACCCCGCGCACAATGCGGGACAAAGCACAACCGATAGATAAATAGAACTGTTTTCAATCAAACTTCCGGTAGAGAACTTTAAAAATATCTACTCCTAAGAATGAGAAAATATGTTCAGCGCATTAGCCTTCATATTGAATAGAAGAAAATACGTAACCAGTCACCAGACTAGCCATTCGAAATATTGGTAGCTTACATGCAGGGAGGTGAATAATAGCCTGTAAACGCTGATATAAAAGTGACGTTGTTGGTTAGCTGAAGATACAATGGCAAAAAGTCGGACATTTGTCAGCACTGAACAGTATCGGTAAATGTGTACAGCCAACCGGAGACGACAAACGGAAGAGAGATGATTAATGACGCATGCGGTATTGTGTGGCTTCTGAGTGGTTTGGCTTCGTTTGCGCAGGTACGGTCCCGGACGACATAAATCTGTTTCGCACAATGAAACGTCAGAGAGAGCAGCAAGCCCGCGGGAACAAAGGCGGCGGCTGGGTGTCTGGCTGGAGCAGACGCAGTGGCAGCTGGAACAGAACCGGTTCCAGCTCCAGCCGCAGACAAAGCGCGGCGCGGCTGCTTGGAGGCCAGCGCGATTCTTCCGCCGGCGGCGGGGAGGGCGACCGAATGCGCCGGTCACCGACATCGCGGGCGACGCACAGTACGGCCACACGTCGGCAAACACCTGCTTTCCTCTGTTGGCATACTTATTGTGCAATTCCCTGCTTCAGTCTTTATTCTAACAGAAGACGAGTGGACGTCCTAAATATTTCATTAAGGCAAACAGCCGACGATACACGGGCTCTACAGAAACTTCTTATCTCGGAAGAAACTCCAAACTATTTTTTAAGGCGCACTTTGCAAATCGGAATTCGTGGCCTGCACAATGGACGTACTTCAGGATGGTCCGCTAATCTTTGCAGACAAATGGAAAATCAATTTCCTCAAGCGGGCGGGAGCAAGAGGAAGTTAACATCCACTTGCTGTCTTCGTTTAACAACCAACTGATTTCTGCGGAAATTATTTAATCTCTGGCGAGTAAACTCTAGGGATAACTGTTTAAAAGACGAGAGCCAAAATCGCCGAAATGTGAAATTATCGTATTAACCAAAGTCGATCGGCCACCAGTTGCAAGTATTTATTCCCATTTGAAGCCACTTCAGGGATTTTGGCGCCGATGAAGAGGAGAGGAGAAGATTGCGGTAACGCGAACACCCAGCTCCCGATCGAAGAAAATCTCCGACGTTAACCGCTAGACTACGAAATGCGGACCAAAATGCTGCACAGTTTCAGAGAAACAATATACAATGCTGGCCATTAATATTTTGTGTATAAATAAAGATTATGCAGTTTTGTTCTGCTTCAGAAATCGTACGTTACTTGTAAGAATTTGAAACATCTGCCGTCACGTATGAGAATTCGGCAGCGGCAGGAACGTGGCTTAACGAGTTGCGGTTTGTCCTTCCGCGATCTTGCTGGCCGCTTCGTCCGTGTCCCAGTATTGTCATTCGTAAATAGAATTGATGGTTTCCGCAGATACATATTCAATGCTATTCAGTATCCCAGCAGCCCACTGGAACAACAGAGGAGGAACATGGTTGAATCAGGTAAAAATTTCGGTGTAGGAAGTATCACACACGGCAAGATCATACACACGCCGCTGGTAATGTATGTTATTAATAATAATTTTCGTCTGTTTCTACAATATTTCGTCTACTCGCCAGAATCATGTAGATCGAAAATGTACGTTATATTTCACAAACGCAGATACGTTTCATGACTCCGACTTCCTCCAGTCGCCGATTAGTCATTCGGTCATATTCAGGCAGAATGTTCCAGGCATAACAATTGCAGTGATGAGATACGGAGAAGTTCAGTCGCAGTTGAATTTGTACGTAGCTTTGTACATAAAAGGCGACGTAAACCGTCCCAGTGAGGCTGGTTTTATTTATCTTGGAGTATATTCTTGGAGTATATTTGTTATCTTCGTGTAGTGCATCGGAACTATTTTATTTTTGTAGCTGCAGCAGTTTTTACGCTATAAAGTACATAAGCAATACGGGAGCCGTTTGTAACTATATTTATGCCTTATATTAGAACAAATATTAAGTCAAAATTGACCAGGTTTCGACGCTACTATGAGCGTTGTCTTCAGAATTAAACTGTTCTAAAACATATTAGGTATATAATACATTAATAAAATTAAAGTTTGTACTGACTGAGAAAGATGCAGTACTTACAAGTTACATATTAAAAAAGATCTAAGCCGGAAAGGCGACGTCATGAAGGTGAGATGGCGAGCCGCTGAGGGCTGTTCGTACTGTGAACAAGGACTGCAACAAGACTGAGGTGCCCACGTTAGAAAGGGTGGGCAAGTAAGCATGGTGTTGCTACGAGAGCCATCTAGTAGCCGCAGAAACAACTAGGCTACTGTACATTCAAAATTAGACACATGAAATAGTGATGCAGCTGATTCAAGCCTAACGAAAGCACTAATAATAGGATGAAGTTACATATTTATCTACTTTAAATACAGATACATTCTGTAACGTAAAGAACGTTAGTTTTAAAATACAACGTTATACCTAGTTTTCTTCCGCTCCGTACTTTCAACAAATATACTGTCGTGAATTCAATTCTACAGTTACATCCTATTTTACTCACTGGATGCTGTGAAATGCTTCTCCTAATGGAGGACGAATACTGCAGGTAACATTGTTTCACACTGAACTCGCAACTCATCCGATCAGGTCACGGTTTTCCAGTAATCTAGGCTTCGATCGATATGGTCAGAAGCCCCGTAGAGGCGCTGCATTCCATGTCGAGCTGTTAGCAAAGGCACTGGCTTCGGTCGTCTGCTGCCATAGCTCATAACGCCAGATTTCCCCGCACTGTCCTAATGGACACGATCGACGTACGTGTCACTCATTGATTTCTGCGGTTTCGTGCATTTCTGCTTGCCTGTTCGCACGGAAAACTCATTGCAAATGCCGCTTCTCTCGGTCTTTACGTGAAGGTCGCCGACCTCCACGCTGTTCGCGGTGAGAGGTAATGCTTGATATGTGGTACTCTCGGCACACTCTTGACACTGTGCATCTTGGAACACAGAATTCCCAAACCAATTTCGATATGCTCTTCTCTCTTTTTGTCCTCTACCGATAGATGAGGGTGTTGGTGGAGGTTATTGTCGCATTTGGACACTTCCTCCTCTTTTCTTGTGTGGTGTTGTTAATGCTGTTCTTTTGTAAGTTGTTATTTTTTTTGAGAGTTGTTAATTTATCTAATTCTGCTACTGCAGGAGTAGCGACTTCGGTCTTTTGTATCCGTCCCTTCATATTGCCCAAGGGTGTTGATTAGGTCGTTATGTGAATTTCGCGCCGTGGCGTAGAAAGCCTCTGCCAGGGCACGAAAACGTGTTGTTAATGGCTCGATGTCTGCAGTTTCATGCAGGTCTGCTGCGGGGAGGCGCGTGGAGACGTGTAAGGCACGTCTTAACGCTCTATTTTGAACCTTCTGTAAGCGATCTACCGTCGATCTGGCTGCGTAGCCCCATACAGGGCACGCATATTCCAGTATCGGTCGAATTAGACTTCGATAGATCGCTACTCCTGTTGCGGGCTCGAGGGAACTGGTGCTGTTCAATACTGGGTACAGAATCTGCATCCTGGCGTGAGCCTGTCTGCGAAGTTCCTCTATGTGACACTTCCATGTCAAGTGTGACACCGACGTACCTCGCAGAATTTCTCCATGGCAAGTTCTGCCCCTGCAATCGCAGCAGTTGCTGTGGCCTTCTTGGGGGTCGGCGTTTTCCATAGCGTCTGGTGAGCAGCATGGCTTGTGTTTTGATGCGTCTAGCTCCAAAGTCTGTTAATTGTCGTCGTGCAACCGTCATCACGTCGCAGACCTTTTCACATGAATTAACCAAGTACAAATGACAGCTCCGCCTACACACTGCCCTTTTATATCTCGTGTAAGCGATACCCTCGCCATCTGTATATGTGCGCATCGCAGTCTCACAACTTTTGTCGCCTCTGGGTACATGTGATATATTTAAAAATAACTTTTTTCCGTGTGACGCTCTAACTGGTTTGGAATAAATAGTAATATACCTGCGCTATACTGTTGGATCTGGATTATTTGTTAGAAGCAGGGCTACAAACATGCCAATAGTGCGCGGTTTATCGGTTTTCTCTCTCTCTCTCGCGGTTTGTCGGTTTTCTCTCTCTCTCTCTCTCTCTTTCTCTCTCTCTCTCTCTCTCTCTCTCTCTCTCTCCCTCTCTCTCTCTTTTTTTTACCACACCCAGGATTGTAGTGGCATCACGCGGTAAGCCCCTTGACGATCTGTCCCGACGAAGCTCTGTCTTGGTCATACATTTAATTTCATTTATTGCATCATTTAAAACCGGCTGCCTGTTGCGCCGGCCGCGGTGGCCGAGCGGTTCTAGTCGCTTCAGTCCGGAACCGCACGGCTGCTACGGTCGCAGGTTCGAATCCTGCCTCGGGCATGGATGTATGTGATATCCTTAGGTTAGTTAGGTTTAAATAGTTCTAAGTTCTAGGGGACTGATGACCTCAGCTGTCAAGTCCTACAGTGCTTAGAGCCATTTCTTTGCTGCCTATTTTAAAAATCACTTGTACATTTTACAATTTTATATATTATAGTTCATTGTTCCATATTTATAACAAAATTTCTTTTTAGAAGTAAAACAAGAGTGTTAATAATGTCTTAATACAGGTATAAAATTAACATAATTTGAAGAAAATAAAACAGAAACAATAGAAGGTAATAGACTGGTGGAGAGGTTCTTGATAGAAGAAAGTGTTCCATACCTGGGTGTTACACGTGGGGAGGTATCGGAACAATTTCGAGCCAGTCCCAGATGTAGCAGCAATTTGGTTAGATCCAAGTACAAGTTGTATCGAATTATTTTCAATTTTTCGTTATATATAATAAATAAATAGTTAATAATAACAAATATTTCAGTCAATAACAATAAATCTGGCATGGTGACTTACTTACTGCAAGCCAGTCCCAGTCACGCTGTTAACCTGGTCCATCCACTATAATGGTGCACGTCCCAGGTCATCGGCATTCGACTTCTCCCTCTATAATTGTTCTGTCCATTGCCCCTTGTCTTCTGGTAATGTGACCAAAATATTGTAACTCATTTTGGATGACAAGAGTCGACAGTCTTGTTCTTTTGCCGAGCTGCCTGAGGATCGATCCATTAGTTCAATATGCTATCCATAGTATTCGAAGTAATGTTCCGCAGCACCATATTCCCAGAGCATCAATCCTGTGACGATCCGCCGTCTTCATCTTCCAACGTTCTGCTCCACAGGTCGAGATAAGAAGATCAGAGATCGGGTGAGCGTTGTCTTGGCAGTGATGCTTTGTCCTTCCAGATGCCAGCAAGTTTTGCTGTAGCATTGCTCGCAATCGAAATGCTTCGCAGGTTATATTGGCAAATACATACAGATCTATTAAGTGCACGCTATTGAACGGTGCCCGAATGGTAATAATTCTTTAACTTAATAGATTTGCATGCACTATATGCATACGTGTAGCTCCAGAATAAAAGAAGACTTCGAAAATAGTGCTTCGTAGGTATTCACACAACCAAATGTCCTGAACAGTGCGGGATAGTTACTATGGCTTCATCGAGTTTATGACCTAAGAATAACACCAGTTGTAATATTCCGTGCAGTATATTACCTTTTACAATAGACCATTGTCCCCCGCTCGTTGCCTGGGCCCCTACAAAAACCCGTCAAGCAGCTTCATCAAACTACGTCTGCGACGATATTCTCTTCATTATACAGGACCACCGTAAGAAGACAAAACAGAAAATAATGTCAATTGTGGAGGAACAGACATCCAACATTTACATACACTAAGTTGCGAAATTAAGATCCAACGGGCACTGAAACTTCTTTAATATTGGTAAACAATCATAATTTTTCCAGTCACTCTCCTGAGCATTACAACACTTTCTATTCACAATTGCAGCACAGTGAACGTATCTTTTTCTCAATTGCTTTTCTCTTTCGCGGTTATTGCCCATCCGTCACCCTCCATCTCTCTTCACTACCTGCGTTGCATTTCTTCGTTACGCCTCTCCACGTAGCACCTCTACGACGATGAGGTTACTAAGTTATAAGGCTGGAGGTGAAGTGGGACGGCAGCTCTCCTCGATCTCACGAACTCGAGTTTAGCAAAGAAAAGAAAAAACATTCAAATGTCATCTCCGTTAATCAGAGTTTTTAAGAGAAAAGAAGACGAGCCTGGCGGCAGGGGGAAGGGTTACTCCGTCTGCAGAGCATTGTTCGGGACGGCCGATGAACTTATTGGTATGCATCTGATGGCGCGTTTAGCACAAGAGAGAAAATTAATTAATCTTCTTTACTTCCAAAACTAATTTTAGCCTTTTTATCTGACAAAGAATGTTACAAAGTTCCAGTCAGCAAGGAATAAAATGGTCTTGCAAACAAATTAAGATTCAAGTTGGAGGCAAGAATCACTTTTTAAACTAAGAATTACACAGAGATTCTTCAAGAATAATTTTCTACCGCCGGCTTCTTTTGACACGTTGACAGAAACTTCTCCTGGATTCACGGTTCCTGCGTCTTTTCCAAGGAAACCAACTCTTCTACAAGTCGCACGTTGAAGAAACGTGAATATGTAGATGACAGTGAAGCCATAGGTAGTAGAAAGAAAAGAGTCTGTTTCCTGTTCTTTATTTCTCTTGGTTTAACTAGGGCAACGCGAAACCTTATTACATTGGGTAATGAACTTTCACTTTCGTCTGCATTCGTTGATTTCAGTTTTCCCATTGGACACCATCATTTTTTTAGAGAGACGTCTTTATCAGTAATAATCAGAAATAATCCCAAGTTTATGCGGGGATTTTTTCCTTTTTTTTTCCTATAATATACGTCACGTTTTATGTAACCGAAACATCCAAGATTTTTCAGATGACTTTAAAACTGCGGAAGTCCCTGGCGATTGTATCATTTTTTTTTTAATTTTCTGTGACGTTCCTTGTTTGATCACTTTCCTTCTTGTAACTGAGCACTACGATCTCTGGTTCGTACTCTTGATTCCTCCAAGTCATTGGTTTTTTTTTTTGAAGGGCACAGGTATATATTTTGGCTGTATACATTAGAATGGTTATAACGTCAATTTTGTGATACGTAAATATGAAAGTGTATGTATATTGGAACTTTACAGAATAAGAGAGACTACAAATATTTTTTATTTATTTTCGGGATAGTTAGCTTTATAACTTTTAATTTCTGACGACAGCTCCGGTGAAACAATGTTTTCGACCATTAACAAACTATTTTATAACGGGGGCTAAGATAAACACCACCGCTGAGTCATTACCATATGATAAGCGTCATCGTCTTCATTATCTTTGCTGCAGGAACTGAACCTCACTCAACCCTTAGTATAATAACATTCAAAACGCAGCTGCTAGTAGGTGTACAATAAGTCGTAAGGGAAGTCGCAATAAATAGGCTACAATCGATTAAAACTCACAATTAATACAATATTGTTGATAATTTTTTTCTGCGCGCGTGCCTGCACAGTAACACTGTAGTTAAAGTATTTAACAATAACGAATAGTATTTATTGACAATACGCTCGTTGCTTCTACTTTTCTCAATATCGTTTGGAATTGAATAACATTTTCAACGATGTCAAAACATGCATTTCCATTTTATCCACGCTTCAGTGTCGCAACTACCGTTAAAATTGTGAGAATTATGTCAATTTGACACGAATACGAATTTCCAATTCTTTCGTTTGTTACAAAATAATTTCTACCGCTATCAGTCACGATTTATCTGTATCTATTTTCTGCAAGACACGTTGTGTTGTTGTCTTCAGTCCAAAGACTAGTTTGGTGCAGCTCTCCTTGCTACTCTATCCACTGCAAGCTTCTTCATCTCAGAGTAACTACTGCAACCTACATCCTTCTGTATCTGCATAGTGTATTCATCTCTTGGTCTCCCTCTACAATTTTTACGCTCCATGCTTCCCTTCAGTACTAAAATGGTGATCCCTTGATGCCTCATAACGTGTCCTACCAACCTATCCCTTCTCCTGATCAAGCTATGCCACAAAATCATCTTCTCCCCAATTCTATTCAGTAACTCCTCATTGGTTACGTGATCTACTCATCTAATCTTGAGCATTTCAACACATTTCAAACCTTCTATTTTCTTCTTGTCTAAAATGTTTATCATCCATGGTTCAAATGGCTCTGAGCACTATGGGACTCAACTTCTGAGGTCATCAGTCCCCCAGAACTTATAACTTCTTAAACCTAAATAATCGAAGGACATAACACACATCCGTGCCCGAGGTAGGATTCGCACCTGTGACCGCAGCGGTCGCGCGGTTCCAGACTGTAGCGCCTAGAACCGCTTGGCCACTTCGGCCGGCTATCATCCATGTTTCACTTCCATACGTAGCTACACTACATACAAATAATTTCAGAAAAGACTTCCTGACACTTAAAGATATATTCGATGTCAATAAATTTCTCTTCTTCAGACTCGTATGGGGAAATAATTCCCATTATGAAGCGTATTTTTCGTGTTTAATTTGTGCAACAGGTCACACCACGCAAACATCACGCATAAAACCGTAATAAGTCGCGGAAAACCGCACTCGATAGTGTGTTGCTCGTGTACGATCACACGTATGGCCGCATACCGCAAACATCACGCCTAAAAATGACGCAGTACACACTAAACGCACTTAATAATGCGTTTTTCGTGTATAATTGAGCTGAATGCCTCACATCCCAAATATCGCGCCTAAGAAAATCACTATACACAGTACACATAATTTATAAGAGAGCATTTTTTCCCGAAAGGTAAATGAAGGTAAGTAGTGGCTGAAAGCAGCAAAACTTATTTTATAAGAAACAAAACCATTGTTTTTTCGGACGCAGACTTTCACTAAAAATTTCTAATAGTCTAAATAAAAACAACCCATTTAAAATGTTAACCTTATTCTATAGTTCACTGTTTGTGACAAAACGTAAGCAAATCAGTGCATACTGTACAAAATAAGAGGCGCGCGCGCGCGCGTGTGTGTGTGTATGTTTGTTTGTTTATGAGAGAGAAAGAGGAATAAACAGGGATCGGAAAGAGAAAAATAAGCATTTTTAGAAACAAGAATACTGCTCTCAGTCACTCAGTGATAAGCACACCGTGTAGAGTTGCTAAGAATATAATGACTATGAATTTCTCTGTATCTTTTAAAACGTTTTAGCAAATGGAAACTTCATCTACGTGACACATGGTCACTTAAAATTACGGTTTTCGTACCGGCTAAATCATTTGCACGCTTTTACACAATATCGTATGGGCTACGGTGCACATTCAGAAACATCCAAACTACGTTCATCACTTTATCACAAGTGATTCTGAGTGACTCTAAAGTGTCCACTCATTATTTTTTAAAGGGAAAAGGCGTCTTGACACCCATACTGAGATATTTCAAGACTGCTGCTGCAGTTCACGCACGGCATGTCCACAAGGAGAGATATACACCAAGGCCGTAACCCACTCGCGCTCCTATCAACTGAGTCAAAAATATAACTACAAAAATTTGATATCAGAAAATAGATACTGAAAATAATCACCATACTCTTATATTAGGTTGTATCCGTAGTGTCACAATATCGACTTCCAGAGAATGTCGTAAGCAATAAATGCATTCGATTGCTGCTGGGAGAGGCAGGCTCGTGTGCGACTCCACGGTGGTCCACAGCTGTGGCAGGGAGCGGAGGAGAGGGACCGTATTGACTGCCGCTTCGGCCGCCTAAAAACTCTTTAGGGGTCCCCGGTGGCCACTCTGGAAGTTGAGGGCGGTGGGCATGCGCGTCACGCGCCGCAGACGGCGAAAAACTGCGCCCTTCTGGATTCCTGTGACGTCACAGGTAGTGGGTTTCCATGTCTGCGGCCGCCTCTCCCGCCGCAGCCGACTTTTCGCGAACCGAAGAGCTGCGGCGGGGGCGGAGCGACGCCACCTGGCGAACCGACGCACTGTGCGGGGCGGACAGAGGCCGTCGCTGTCAGCAGAGACGCTGTGGTAGCCGACGCTTCCCCTAGACGTCCAGAAAAATATTCCGCGCCATCCATAAATGAGAATCGCACGCGCAGCGAATAGTCCCTTGTGACCCCTTTTTGCAAAAATAGCAATAGATTGGATGCACAGAACTATAGACCAATATCGCTGACGTTCGTCTGTTGCAGAGTTCCATCCTCGAGCAAACTGTAAGCCCAAACATATGGACGTTCCTTCTCTCAAACAATCAATATGGATTTAGAAAAAACTACGACAGTTGTTCAATATGTAATGCAACACATTTTTATCCAGGGCTCCAATACACCATATAAATCCCCAATTTTTAACTACAAAACCCTATTTTTCAACAGAGTATCAGTTCAGTGCGGTGGCCTTACGCCATCTTACGCCAGCTCAGTACCACTCTACTGGTCCACGTCGGAGCCAAGTCTTGCTGCATAAAGTGAGCAAATCAATGAGGATTTGCAGAAAATAAATGCGTGGTATAATGACTGGCAGTTATCTCTCAATATTAGTAAGTGTAACGTACTGCTTATAACAAGGCGAAAATCCCCATTGATGTACGATTACAAAATAAATGCCCAGTCTTTGGAAGCAGTAACATCCGTCAAGTATCTGGGTGTTGTCGCATCCCAGCACAGCCTCACTATACCAGAATGAAATAAGTGCGAACTGCGTAGCGCAATCGGGATGTTAGCGACAATGGGTTAGTTATAAATTGCTGTCAGCCTTTATATCGGAGATGAGACGGAGAGAATCTCCTTCGTTTGAAGCAAATAAGTTTCCTGAAAATAGGTTACAGAACTGCAATAGGCAGAAAAGATTGGTTAGTTTTTGTCAAGTTTATTCTCACATATACTTATGTGAGGTGTTGGACCATAAACTCCTTAGTAAGATTCAGCCTATTTATTCGGACTTGCTACTTCAAAGCTAATTGCCAGTACATATAAGAAACAAGTACAAAGCAATCACTTGTTCTTGGTTAGCACTGAAATCTCTCTAAGTAATTGAGACAAAGACTGGCAGCCTCTGTTCAACACTATTCCAATGAAACTGTAAAAATCCTACTTGACCTGCAGTTCCTGAGTGTCCACCGGAGTCTATCACCGTCTTCTCCTAGTTGAAGTCCTTATCAGCTGTATCGGCTGCTATGGGCCTACTTGGACCCGCTGGCGTCTCGCTGCGGAATCTCCAAACTGCCGACACTGGCCCTGAATCTGCATCTGAATCTCTGCCTCTAGCTATTCCACTGCCTGGCCTTTTATTTTGTTTGTCATGTACTTGGGTGCACACGAGGTATTTTGTTTCACACGACCCTTTCATTTCTAAGTGATCGGATTGCACAAGAATGCCTATGGTTCCACATGACACTCTCGTTTCTAATTGGTCGGCTTGCGCAAGAATGCCTTCAGTTCCAGCTGTACACAACTTAATTTGGTTCCACACGAGTCTTTTCCGCACATGACTGACACTCTCTCTCTTGCTTTATTATCGCCCTGGTGTTTGCGTCTTCCATTGCGCAAGTACGATTCATGCTGCTTCCTCTGGCAGGAAGTCAAACACTAAGTTATTTGATTAATAAGCCATACTTGGCAGCCTCTGCCGCTTATCTTGTCCCTACGTCCTGGTGGACTATTTCTTAATGTCGGCTGCCTGGACTCTTCATTATGGTCACAAAAGCAAGAATAAAAATTAAAATTTTCAGCGGTCACAACAGTGTGACTAGTCGAAAAGACCTCAAATGGAATAATCAGATTACACAAGTAATGGGCAAGGTAACTGTACATTCCAGTTTATTGGTAGAATCCTGAAGCGATGCAATCCTTCAACAAAGGAAATTGCTTACAATACGTTAGTTCGTCCAGTCTTAGAATATTGTTCGTCTGTATGAGACCGTTGCCAGTTGAGTCTGATTCCAGAGAATGAGAAGATCCAAAGAAAAGCGGCAAGATTCGTGACTGGTACGTTTAGACATCCCGAGAGCTTTACAAATCTCGTAGAAAGTTTGAAGTGGTACACACTTGAAGATAGACGACGCGCTAAACGGAAGGGGCTGCTCACTAAATTCCGAAATCCGATCTTCGCCGAGGATGTAGATCATATACTATTAGCACCAACTTTCAAATAGCACAATGATCACCATTCAGAGAAAAGGGAAATTAGAGCCCATACTGAGGCGTTCAGGCAGTCGTTTCTTCCTAGCGCGATCAGCGAGTGGAACAGAGGGGGGGGATATGACTTTGGTGCGAATTGTGCCTTCCGCTTGGCGGCTAGCAGAGTATATATGTAGATCAATAACCTCCCTATCATCCACGGCTTCCCGCAGAGTGCGTCTTCATTGGCCCAAACAAATTGAATTCGAAACACGCGAGACCGGGCTGTAGGGTGAATGAGGAACAACAGTCCAGTGAAGTTTTGTGCGCAGTCTTACTTAAGGCCTTGCGTTGTCTTGGAGGAGGAGAAGAAGTTTGTTTACATTTTTGTGGGGACGAACATGCTGAAGTTCTTTCTTCAGTTTCCTATGGGTAGCGCAGTATACTTTAGAGTTGATCGTTGTACCATGAGAGAGGACATCACTGACAATAACCCCTTCAGAGTCTCAGAAGACGGTCGCCATTACTTTACCAACTGTGGCTTTGAACTCTTTCTTAAAGGACACGTGGTGTGACGCCACTCCATAGATTGCTGCTTTGTTGCAGGTTCGAAGTGATGGACCCATGTTTCGCCGCCTGTGACGTTGTGCGACAACTATTGTCAGGGTCAGCCTCTTAGTGCACAAGCAATTCCACAGAGACGGTCTTTCGTTGCTCCTTATGATCTTCTTATGCGGTGAAGAACCTAGCGAGCACACACTTCTGAGTATTCCAAATGGTGGACGACTGTGGCAGTACTACCAACAGAGTTGTCCAGTTGTGCAGCAAGGTGTTCCATTGTGATCCGTCGGCCACCTCAACTGAGAGTGTCCGCACGTTGCAACATCGCAGGGATCATAGCTGTGTGCGACGGCTCGGTACGCAGGATATCGGACGGGTTAGTGCGAACTTGGTGCGATGATGACAGACGTCTCACCCAACGACTCACCGTGCCTTTGTTCACTGCCAGGTACCCGCAGACATTCTGCAAACGCCTATGGATATCTGCTATGTTCTGATTTCCCCCAAAGAAACTCAATGATAGCTCTCTGCTTGGAACGCACCTCCGTTACAGATGCAATTTTCAAGGCTACGTATAGCGCTGCCACATATCGGAGGGGGGGGGGGGGGAGGGAGGATATTCCACGATGTCCCACAACAAATTCCGCATTTTCTCAACTGTAACTCGCCGAGGAGGAAAATGTGTTGCATTACTTACCGAACGCCTCTTAAATGTGTGGATAATGGCTTGTGATATTCCTGCACATCATCTTCCAAACAACTGCAGCGGACAGCTAGATTCACTCTTCCTAGATTTCCGTAATGCTTTAAAGACTCTATCAAATGGTTGCTTGCTAACCTTACTAACCAAGTCACGAACGTACGGAGTGTCTTCACATATACGTGACTGGCTCGAGGAATATTTATCTGACAGAACCCTGTACGTTATACTGGCAAACGAATCATCCGCCGAAATGAAACTGCCCGAAGGAAGCTAACAGTATTTTTTTTTGATACATATAAATGATTTATTAGGTAAGATAACAGCACCATAAAATTGTTCGCTGACGGTGCATGCGTACTCATGAAATATATCAGAGAAAAATTTTGATAAAGTATCAACATGCTGCATTGAATGATAGCGCTCTTTAAATACGGATTATCTTCTTCATGGCCGTACCCCGTGCCTTCATGAGGGTCGGCATGGCAGTCTGGATTAGGCAATATTATTGGTATGGGTGGTCGTATTCCCGTCATATCACCACACCATCCTTCTCGCCACGGAATTTGCGAACCCCACCTCTCTGCCCTTGGTGTTATTTCTTCTGAAAGTGTAAGAATGTGCTCGAAATCTTCGCGAATCATACACCCAAGGCGGGAAGTGACCACGAGCCTGATACTGACGTATATGGATGTGGGAATACGCCTAAAAACCACCACTAGTCTGGTCGTCACATCGTCCCACTGCCGTTAATCTGCCAGCAGGTTTCGACTCGGGGCCGGTGAACCTCCTGACTCTCAGAAACGACATGTTAACGCGCGCAGCTATCTGGGCAGGTTATCTTTAAATGTGCATAAATGTAAGATAACGCCGGTAACGAAGAGAAAGAATGCGATCGTATCTGAATACAAGATCACTGATAAAAACTTTGAGCAAGACACATCACGTTAAGTATTTAAGGGTAATACTAGAATGTTTCACAGAGACTTTCAAGAGACGTTTCAAGCAGATGTCGAAGTCTCCACAGCGGTCCAGCCCAGCCTCCATAGAAAGAAAGGGAGTAAAATCAAATATAAACTAATCGCAGATTCGAGTTCCTGGGATAATTACAAGTTTAGCACACGCATCAAAAGAGTTTTGCATCAGCATGATTCCCAGAAGATAGACGTTGACATTGGATATTGAATAACAGACGCAATCCTTTTGACTTTTCAGAGATGTCACTAAACCCACACAAAGATGTAAACAACCATACATGAGCAGCGCCTAGTAGACGGAGGGGGTCTGACAGCCGACTAGATCCAGTCATTCCACCAGGAAGGAAGTACACGGCTCGTGTTATCTATAGTTCAACGATGCCGCGGTTGGATCGCGTCAGCACTGTTACTTTGTTCCAGGAAGGGCTCTCAACAAGGGAAGTGTCCAAGCATCTCGGAGTGAACCAAAGCGGTGTTGTTCGGACATGGAGGAAACACAGAGAGACAGGAACTGCTCATGACATGCCTCGCTCAGGCCGGCCAAGGGCTATCACTGCAGTGGATGATCACTACCTACGGATTACGAAATGGCTCAGAGCACTATGGGACTCAGCACCTGATGTCATCAGTCCCCTAGAACATAGAACTACTTATATCTAACTAACTTAAGGACATCACATACATCCATGCCCGAAGCAGGATTCGAACCTGCGACCGTAGCGGTCGCGTGGTCCTGACTGAAGCGCCTAGAACCACTCGGCCACACCGGCCGGCTACCTACGGATTACGGCTCGGTGGAACCCTGACACCAACACCACCATGTTTTCGTGCAGCCACAGGACGTCGTGTTACTACTCAAACCGTGAGCAGTAGGATGCATGATGAGCAACTTCACTCTCGACGTCCATGGCGAGGTCCATCTTTGCAACCACGACACCATGCAGCGCGGTACAGATGGGCCCAACAACACGCGGAATAGACTGCTCAGGATTGGCATCAGGTTCTCTGCACCGATGAGTGTCGCATATGCCTTTAACCAGACAATCGTTGGAGACGTGTTTAGAGGCAACCCCGTCAGGCTGAATGCCTTAGACACACTGTCCAGTGAGTGCAGCATGGTGGAGGTTCTCTACTGTTTTGGGGTGGCATTATATGGGGCCGAGGCACGCCGCTGGTGGTCATGGAAGGCGCCGTAACGGCTGTGCGATACGGAAATGCCATCCACCGATCGGTAGTGCAACCATATCGGCAGGATATTGGTGAGGCATTCGCCTTCGCAGACAATTCGCGCCCCCATCGTGCACATCTTGTGGATGACTCCCTTCAGGATAACTAGATCGCTCGACTAGAGTGGCCAGAATGTTCTCCAGTCATGAATTCTATCGAACATGCCTGGGATAGATTGAAAAGGGCTGTTTATGGACTCTGAGGGATCTACACCGAATCACCGTTGAGGAGTGGGACAATCTGGGTCAACAGTGCCTTGATGAACTTGTGGATAGTATGCCATGACGAGTATAGGCATTCACCAATACAAGATGACGTGCTACTGGGTATTAGAAACTCCGGTGTGTACAGCAATCTGGATCACCACATCTGAAGGTCTCGTTGTAAGGTCGTACAACATGCAATGTGGGGCTTTCATGAGCAATAAAATGGGCGGAAATGATGTTTATGTTGATCTCTATTCCAATTTTCTGTATAGGTTCCGGAACTCTCCGGAACCGAGGTGATGCAAAACTTTTTTTTGATTTGCGTAGTTGGATGAATCCACGAATATCGTAGACGTTCAAGTATTCTGCGAACAACGTATAATGGGACGGAAATCGGAAAATGTGATGTACATGTACAGACAAACAAACGATTACAATTTCAGAAAAAGTGGATTATTTATTCAAGAGAATGAGATTCACAAATTGAGCAAGGCAATAATGCGTTGGTACGTGTTTGGCTCTTGGGCATGCAGTTATTCGGCTTGGGACTGATATAAGGGCTTGTTCGTTGCCATACTGATGTTCTGTAAGGGTGCTACGAATGACTACCAAAGGGGTACTGCCATGAAAGGAAATGGTGCCCCAGACAATCTTTCCTGGATGTCTGGCGGTATGTCGGGCGACAATCAGGTTGGTATTCCACCACTGTCCGGGGAGCCCCCAGACACGTCCTGGCTCAATTCGATACGAGACTGATCACTGAAGACAATTCTACTCCAGTTAATGAGAATCCAGGCCTAAGATGCGTCTAGGGACACCCCGGAGAGTGGGGTGGTACCAACCAGACATCGCCCGCCGTACGGGCCGACAGCCAGGAGTGATGCTCCGGGGTAACTTTGATTCTCACATCGGGACCGCTTTGTTTGGCATCCGCAGTACCCTTAAAACGCCTCCTTCTGTTGCTCTTCAAGTCAAGCCATCCCGGACTTACATTTTAGAAACATAATGGTCTCCCGCACAAGACGAGGATTTCTGCAGTTTCTCATTGTGCTTGCGAAACCCTACCTTGACCAGCAAGATTACCGTCTCTCTCCCTAGGTGAGAACACTTAGAACATTATGTGTAGGTCCTTCCGTGAGAACACTTAGAACATTATGTGTAGGTCCTTCCGTGAGAACACTTAGAACATTATGTGCAGGTCCCTCGAGACGGCTCGGAATTTGACGATCTAGCGTGGCAGTTGGACAGAAGCACCTATCCAAAAACTGTATCAGTCATTGACAAGGCAAATAACTGCTTGCCTAAGGGCCAGAGGGAGGCCTATGTGTTACTGAATTGCTCGTTTGCGAAGCTCTTTTTCTTGAACTGATAATTCTATTTTCCTGAAATGCGACGTATCTTGGAAGGTGTGTCTCGTAGTCTCGTTACAAGGCAACTTCGAAAATCACAGACTTGTGCTATAAATATGACACCGAGTCTTTTTGGGTGGAATGATTCACCGCGATATCACAATTGAAATCTTTTCTAGTGTGGTGCCCTTCACCGATGGCTTCTACCGCTAATGTTACTAAAAAAGAGAATCGTCCGGAGACTCTAGTGCTATGTTAGCCTTGAACGTAGAGCATTAGCATTCATTTGGCAAGAGTCGCGACGAAATCAATCTAAATTCGTTGAGAGCATCATATTACAATTCACATGACGCGAATTTGGAGTATAAGGAATGACAAATATACATTTGAACGCCGCTCCTTCAACTTATTTTTTATGAAGTATTAAACACAGCTCACTCCTGCTTGGTAGTTCGCTCAGGGTATGTGACAACGGAACCAGCTGCCGATAGACAAAGAATGCCACTGGTTTGTTTAATTCTCGGTGGAGTGTTCGTAAATCTAGAATCAAAGCCTGATACGTTAGTATCTCGAAGAAATACGACCATCTCTCATAAACCTACTTAGGAAAATTCAAGCACCTGTATTCGACGATGACTTATCTTACAGCCATCTACACACCGTTCTTGTAGGTATATTGAAGATTTAGCAGAGCAGAAACATAAGCAGACAGTCTCCCTGTCTACATCCGCGTGAGCAACGGGAATAAAACTTAAATACAGGTTACAAAATGTGCCGTATGCATAACATTTTACCGTGGCATGTGATTCAGGTGGATAGTTTTTTAGAGAACAGTACTGAAGAGCCTATGTCTACTAACGTACACGGGCAATATCCCTTCGCCACTGACGTGCTTTCAGGAGCCTGGACATGATTTCCACGGTTCACTGTCGTCCCGCCATCCATCATGCAAAGTCCACAACGAATCGCAATCAAATTTACGTAGTTAACGAGACGAACTCCAAGGGACCAAGCGCTGTGTCAGCACAAAGCGTCGACTCGCTTCACGGAGCAGACAGCAATTGCTTGTTCTACGAACACTGCGGAATCCTCTGTTTGAGTGCGTGCGCTAAGAGCGTGGAGAATGATCACATACGCGTATTTGCCACGAAACGGGCTTCACCATACGGCAACCTAACGGTGCTCGGGCGCTGTTGTCTACCATCAAGCAATCTACATTCGTGGCCGCAGCAAACATCATACACTCAGGAAGACTGACGGCAAAACCAGAGTTGTCGAAAGCCTCTTCAGATTGAAAAATATTTGACGTTTCGATCCCCCTTCTGTGATCTTCTTCAGGATTTTTCTGGTATCCCCCGAATAAGGGATTGATACACATAGTATTTCATTTTTTGGAAGAGGCTTCTGACGCAGCCAAAAAGTTCAGAACATTTTACCATCGTTCGCTACGTCCAAGAATGCATGTAGACTTGTATAAAATTAACGAAAAATTCTTTGCTGCCTTGTGTGGCGCAAATAAGTAGAATAATCACGTGTTATCTTCTGCTGTGATTCGCAAATTTGTAGGCTTTTCCGTAGACTTGCATTTTGCTTAGAGCTAATAGTCAGCTGAATCTTCATTTGCCGGAGTGTTTTGGTAAGATGCAGAAATCAAAGAAAGAAGAACGTGGCAGGTGAATCTCTCCTCAAGATCAGAGCAGATATGTAGTGCCGACAAAAGTAAGGTTCATCGATGCAGACTACGTAGTTTCGCTCCTAGTCCCTCCAGCTACAACTGTTTGCTGTTTGTACGCATCGAACATGTTTTTTTTTTTTACTTTCAAAAATGTGTGTGAATTTTTTTTTAATCTTATGGGACTAAACTACTAAGGTCATCAGTCCCTAAGCTTACACACTACTTAACCTAAATTATCCTAAGGACAAACACACACACACCCATGCCCGCGAGAGGACTGTAACCTCCGCTGGGACCAGTCGCACAGTCCATGACTGCAGCGTCTTAGACCGTGTGTGAATTCCTAAGGGACCAAACTGCTAATGTTATCGGTCCCTACACACTACTTAAACTAACGTATGCTAAGAACAATACACACACACTCATGCCCGAGGGAGGACTTGTGCCTCCGGCGCGAGGGGCTGCGCAATCCGTGACATGACGCCTCTAACCGCGGGGCCACTCCGCTTGGCGTTTACTTTCCTTCAATGTGGCAGCTAGGATAAGAACAGTAAACGCAGCAAGGGACTTTACACAGTGACAGTTCTCGAAAAATATCAGCCATCTTCGTATTTAGTGATACACAAGGTCGGTCCGCAGTTCGTGGTCGTGCGGTAGCGTTCTCGCTTCCCACGCCCGGGTTCCCGGGTTCGATTCCCGGCGGGGTCAGGGATTTTCTCAGCCTCGTGATGACTGGGTGTTGTGTGATGTCCTTAGGTTACTTAGGTTTAAGTAGTTCTATGTTCCAGGGGACTGATGACCATAGATGTTAAGTCCCATAGTGCTCAGAGCCATTTGAACCATTTGAACACAGGGACGAACACATTAAAAAAGATTTCTGTAAATTCTAATAACATTCAGACGAATATCGGCAAAAAATCACCTACTTCGACTGTCGGAGGATTGTGCCGTACAAAGCTCCAAGGGTAATCAACAGTAGGTGAATACTTAAAAACTTGTATCCTAAGGAAAAAACAAAGAAATGACGCCAACTGATGCATCACGAAGGAATAATCCAAATATGAAGGAACGGTAAATGTGATGTGTATGTTTAGACAAGGAAATGAGTACAATTTCAGAACAATTGGATTGTTCATTCAAGAGAAACTGAGCAAGTCAATAACGCATTGGTCCACGTCTGGCCCTTATGCACGCAGTTAGTCGGATGGCATTTATTCATAGAGTTTTTGAATGCCCTTCTGACGGATATCGTGCCAATTCTGTCGAATTGGTGCGTTAATTCGTCTAAATCCCAAGCTTGTTGGAGAGCCCTGCCCATAATGTTCCAAAAGTTCTCGGCGATCACGTTAGCCAGGTTTGACATGCACCAAGACAAGCATTAGAAAACCTCGCAGTGCGCGGGAGGCTGTTGTGTCGCTGAAATGGTCAGAACAGTTTACCATGAAGGGGAACAAAATGAGGCGCAGAATATCATCAACGTACTGCTGTGCTGTCAGGATGAAGCGCACGTCAACTAAAGGGACCCTTTGGAAGGAAAATCAGCATTGGCCGTATTTTGTTGTCAGCAAAATAGATTTTCAGTCACTTAGTGACCATCCTCGGTGCTTTAGTATACAATTAAAATTGGTAGACACTGGTATCAAGCTATAACCACAAGCTTAGAGCGATCACATAAACTATGCTTGATACCAGTGTCGACCTATTTTAATTGTATATTAAAGCACTGAGGATGGTCACTAAGTGACCGAAAATCGAATTTGCTGACAATAAAAGAACAAAATACAGCTAATGCTGATTTTCCTTCCAATTCTATCCAATATTTGGTCGTGGTGCAAACAAGACGCCATAAAGTCGCCAATCCAAGAAGGGGCCCTGCTATTAAATTTAACTGTATCGTGAGAAGGTCGTCGGATCTCTCTCCAACTGCGAACGTTTGGAACATTATGGGCAGAGCACTCCAACCAGCTAGGGATTTAGACACTATAAAAGGGCCAATTGGACAGATCTCGGCACTGGTATCCCTCAGGATGACATTCAACAACTATATCAATCAATGTGAAGTCGAGTAACTGTTTGGTAAATGATCAGGCGTGGGCCAACATGTTATTGACTTGCTTAACGTGCGAAGCTCTCTCTCTTGCTTACATTATATAACTTTTGTGAAATTTTAATCATTTGTTTGTCTGTTCGAATGGTGCAAATGGCTCTGAGCATTATGCGACTTAACTTATGAGGTCATCAGTCGCCTAGAACTTAGAACTAATTAAACCTAACTAACCTAAGGACACGACACACATCCATGTCGGAGGCAGGATTCAAACCTGCGACCGGAGTGGTCGCTTAGCTCCAGACTGTAGCGCCTAGAACCGATCGGCCACTCCGGCCGGCCTTATGTTGGGTATTTTTCAGATATACACAGATGAAAGACTAAAGTGAGATAGGAAGAGATGGACAACATTAGATGACAGAAATTATCGACAAAAAAGAGATGAAAACAAGGGAAGTGTAGTTGCCGAACAGTTGTGTGAAGTCAAAGCTTATGTATCAGATCCGTGAGTGAAGTAAAGAATTTTAAGGCGCAGGCTTGTAGCCACAATCGTTGTTTTGCCCGTGGGGTACCACGTCGGTAACAGATGTGGCCTGACCCGCTGAGCAGAAAGACGGCATAAATATGACCGCGACCCGAAATGTCTGCAACTTGCTGCATCTTATGAAGCTGTCAGTAACCAACCGTACCTGTCTATCGGCGACAACTCTGGTTTTATTTGGGCTTATCTTTGAACTACTTTTGCTATCCATACACCGACTTTGGCTTTGGATTACGTTTTGTTTGGACTCGGACAATGGACAGACGCTTCGATGGCACCTTCGAACCAGTGTCATTCGTATTGGTGCTGGAATGTAGCTTCTCTGCGTTTTCCAATTTACCGCCCTTGCGAATTACTTCGGTGTTCAGCAAGAGAGACAGCACAGAACAGCAGCTATACGGCTCTATCTGTGACTGTCAGCACAAACAGTATTCGTGCACACCAGGCGAGGCAGCACAAAAAACAAACTAGCTCTACTCGTAGCACATACCGTTCGAATCGAGCATAATGGTCTAAACTAGACGATATTTTGAAAGACAAGCTCCACGTTATCCTTTTAAGTGCTATGTTTTACTTTACATGGTGCCTCAGCAGTAAGAGCGACTGCTGCGATCAACTATCTCTTTTTTAGAGAGGAAACGACCGATTTCTCCAATACAGGCTGTCAAGTAAAGTTTAATATTTAGCTTCTGCATATTTGCAATACTAATGATCAATGTAAGTAAGGAAATACAAAGTTGTTCATAGAAGAGTAAAATCCAAGTTAACTTTCCAATTACAAAATAGTAGTAAGTGCAGATGAGATGTTGCATCACATTCTTCAGCAAAGAACAGTTCCGTGAGGGAAGTAACGCGTAGCGACTCGCGGCGTCGGCAAAGAATTAAAACGTTTAATCTTCTGATGTGTCCCGGAACAAGTATTTCGTAAAGAGCTGTATTGTAAGGATTGGCTGACGCCACCTTCCATTTGTCCTTACGAAGAAGTCAATGCCTCGGCCTTACACAAGCAATATCGGATCGGATCTCTAGTTCCAATCTCGGCTCAAATGTTTTCCATCAATTTAACGCGAACAGAGAAGATCTTGCCCGGTATCTCGTTCCGTATCGTATCGTATCGGGGCCTTTGTCACGAGCTGCTCCCAAGCAGAAAATACGAGCCAACCAGGAAAACGGGTTGCAGTCGACTCCTGCAGAGCAAAAGGTCGGCTTACACTCAAAGGCACTCACACAAACACTTCCTGGTGTTCCACACTCCTGCTGGTCATATGCTTACAAATGTATAGACTGCCTTCTCCGTTGCTGCAGCTACTTCTCATTCATTTCGTAATAAATCACTAATACGACGACCAGACAGAGATATAACGTTACAAAAGACCGAGATATAATTGCAACGTTAACCCAAAGACGTGAGTTTGCTACAAAACTCTCCGGGTGGGAGAGAATGAAGCCAGAGGAGGCCTACTCCCAAATCCACGAACATACCGGAGTAGGCCAACTTTTTCAAGAAAGAAAGCTCTAAAAAAAAACGAAAGGGACAAAATATAATCCCAATTGACGGCCACATTTAGTATAGTTTCCATTTCCACATCAGGAAACGTAATTCAAGAAAATTAATGTCATTTCTCTAGAAGACAGAGGGCACAAAATATCCCTCCAGATCAATTACACAAAGATACATAAATTTCGAAATGTTCTAGAGGAACAAAGACACTGTTAAGATATGCCCTCTGTAAATAATTGAGAAACTTAAGGAATATAACACAGAAATGCTTCCGTTGGTGAAGCGATAGGAATTAGACTTGGTAAACTACCACAAAGAAATTAGCCACAAATGCCACATATTACCAATAATAGAGGTAAATATATTCGAGCAAATCTCTGAGGATAAGCTAAAATGGAGTTATATTCCTATGTCTGTGGACCAGCCGTACCAGTGACAGAGGTACTTCATCCAGCTTTTGTTAAAGTAAACCCAAGAAACTCTTCAATGTTTTAAAAAAATTTCTTCACTGTCGCACAGTAAGTCAGCGGCAAGTCTTTGTCCTTTACTATAAGAAACTAGATAACATTACTTCAAAATGTAAGTATTGAATTTTGACAAATTATCAACTATGTGTTTGTAGGCTGCCACCGACCATGTCCATTTCCGTAAAATTCATCTGAATTCTAGACGGATTCGTATTGTAATAAGATGAAGCAACGTCCTCGTTACTGCAAGTAGCCTTCAGCAGGGTGTGTCATATATGAAGAAGGACATCTGTGACCTTGGTTGGTTGGTCTTCAACCCATGGTAATGATATAGGAGCTACTTCTTGTTCACCAAGAACATTGAACAAGATATTAACTGTAAGTGTATCTGTTACTGCCAAACACTTTACGTAATGCATTAATTTCGACTTATCTAGAGTAGTAGTTGCACATAATGCCAGTCACAGCTAAGAAATGTGATTGCAGAAGATTTATGTTGTTCATTTCGAAAATACCGGAGATTGTAACGAACAAACAAGAATGCATCCAAAATTTTCGCCAGCATATGTGATCCATCGTACGTCGCCATAAAGTATGAAAAGTGTAAAGCATTTAAAATGTCTTTTGACAAGTGTCAGGAATTTTGAGTGACTGCAAGATTACGTAGAATTCGAAAGATGCATGATGTAATAGTGGTATAGTATAGCAATTACCAAATAATTAGCGACTTAGTAAACGGCGAGTTCAATACGTTTCGCAGTCAATTTGTGTTCTTAACAATTTTCACTTCGTCCTGATACTGTTTTTCTCTGACTCACAAAATGGCGACAAAATAAGCAGTTAATTTCGTGTTTCATATTTCTGATTGAAATGCATGCGGACGAAACCGTGCATTATACGCATTATGGATATCTTTTTTTCTTTCTTAGCTTCAAAAATATCATTTTTCTTTCCTCGGATTATCAATGATAAAAGATTTTCTGATATTCTCCGTGATGTTATCTAGTGGGAGTACTGTATGTGGACACTATAGTGATGAAAACAAAATCAGGTAGATGAACAGAAATGTCAGCGAAGGGTTGGAAATAACTGATGATCTCTTACCTGGAACATCTTTTATTTGGAGCACACATGAAGGAGGGCTGCTGCGTAAACCGAATCAATGACAAAAAAGACATCACAGATTACGAAGGTGCATTTTTATTCGGTGAATCTGAATTATGTTGACACAGGTATCATGTGAGGTTCTTGTTAAACAGCTTTCAAGCCGTTAGTGATTCTAAATTGTCGGACAACTAAAATGCACACAAAAGCAATCATGTGTAATGAAAAGATACCAAAGTGCCTATCGCTGGCCACACTATAAACCAATCGGAGTCTAAAAAAATCTATTTAACTGTTGTCTGATTTGCGGGCAGAGTATAGAACCAGGTGTGAAGACTAAGTTCCTGTTTATTCTTTATGCTTTATCGTGAGCATAGGAACACTTTGCTCTATGTCATCTACACAAACAATTTCCATCCATCCGATTTTGTAGATATATTATAATGAGAAGGAGTTCCAATGGCAACATTTTAGATTCACGGGTGTGCCTAAGTTACGGACGAAGATAGCTTTCTCATGATACGTCACTGCCAAGCAACATCTCGATGAAACTTAGACCAGAGATGGCAAGAACTCCTATACTATACCACAGAAGGCAACGGAAAACAAATACACAGTGAGATGAAAAGAAGGGACACTTTTATTGAACGTTAATAAGACACAGCGATTTATAGTGGTCCCCGGATATTAAATAAGGTGGGACGTGATTCTTGATCACCACGGACGCCAAAGCATTTTCTGCAACTTGCTGTCATACTGGCTACTAGGTTGGTAAGAGGTTATTGTGGTAAGGCGGTTGACAACCGCTGACTGTCGTTGGTGCTGTAGACGCGCTGCAGGACATCTCTCCAAGGCATCCCACACGTGGCCGATGGAATTTAATTCGGTGACGGGCAAGTTAGCCCGTTTGCCAAATATCCTCTCGTTCCAAGAGTTCCATCGCCTACACAGTGCGCTGCCATCCATAAAACCACCAACACCGCAAAAACGACCGTGTTCGACAATGCTGCACGTACCGTTGTAAGTAGGCTGTTTAGGTTTCTATGTTGGTAAAGCCACGTAGCGCTTTGTATGAAAGTCACTGACTGTGCTGTGCGCAGTCTGTGGCTAGTTTGCATTGTTGGAATATTTGCTATTGTAGTGTTGGGCAGTTGGAGGTGAGGTGCCAGCAGTGGTGGATGTGGGGAGAGAGACGACAGAATTTTGAGAGCGGACGATCTGGACGTGTGTCCATCAGAAAATGGAAATTTGTAAGACTGGAAATCATGAACTGATATATATAATGACTTTTGAACATAATTAAGGTAAATACATTGTTTGTTCTCTATCAAATCTTTCGTTTGCTAACTATGCCTATCAGTAGTTAGTGCCTTCCGTAGTTAGAATCTTTTATTTAGCTGGCAGTATTGGCTCTCGCTGTTGGGTGGCTTGCGGAGTATGAATGTAGATGTAGATATTGCAGTAGTTCGAGTAACGAAGATTTTTGTGAGGTAAATGATTCATGAAACGTATAGGTTATTGTTAGTCAGAGGCATTCTTTTGTAGGGATTATTGAAAGTCACATTGCGTTGCGCTAAAAACATTGTGTGTCATTTTATTGATGATCAGAATAAGTAAAGAGAGACATGTCCGAGTACGTTCAGTTTTGCTCAGCTGTTTGAAAGTCGAATAGCGTAAGAGTTTTACCAGCACAGTTATTCTTAATTTTCCAAAGGGGACGATTCACCCTACCCTCATAAGGTGAGAGGTAGGAACACGTAATGCACACAGGAACTTTGTTTAAGGCGAGGTCGTTTTGGTGATTCAGATGTAATGGTATGGGGAGGCATAACGTTACTCACTTCCACTTTTCAGGGATGAATTGGGTCTTGACTTTTTAGGTTTCCTAACTATCGCGCAATACCGTTTTGCATTTAGCTGACCAAGGGCGTTTCACGACCTTTTCTCACAGCTTTACTTCCTCCAGTACCTTAACTCCTACCTTCAAAGGTCTACTCAAGTTGTCATGCACTCCATGCGGGCCTGGCACTTCTGAAAAATTCAGTCTATATTCCACTATAGAGTGAGGAACTCGTTCTGGAATCATTTCCCTAGACTGAGGCTAACTTTCTGCGCAGATCCTTACTTCAGTGTGGGTTACTTTCGCAGTGTACGCAGGAGGACTCCGTTGAACATTGGAAGGAAGGAGAAGAGGTAACTGTTAAGTGAAACTGTGACGGCGGATAGCGAGCCGTCATTGCATAGCTCTGTCGGCAGAGGACTTGCCCACGAAACCTAAAGGTCCCATGTTGGAATTCCGTTTCGGCACACAGATTTAATCTGACAAAAGGTACCAAATTAGCGCATACTCAGTTGCGGAGTGAAAGTTTATTCTGGAAAGTTGAGGATTGTTCTCTGAAGTTGTGAGACTTTATGTAAGCAGAAACAGATCAAAAAATGGTTCAAATGGCTCTGAGCACTATGGGACTCAACTGCTGTGGTCATCAGTCCCCTAGAACTTAGAACTACTTAAACCTAACTAACCTAAGGACATCACACACATCCATGCCCGAGGCAGGATTCGAACCTGCGACTGTAGCAGTCGCACGGTTCCGGACTGCGCGCCTAGAACCGCGAGACCACCGCGGCCGGCAGAAACAGATCACTCACATCTTTAATGCGCCAAAACATGTAAAGTGAAAGAACTACAGAAGCCATACTATACAAACTGCATGTAAATATCGAAACGAGGAATATAATGATCCAGCTAATGAACCCGACGGTTATTTTATTTTCAGTTAATTAAAAACTGTAAAACTATTAGCGAACACAGTTGCAGTCTAAAAATAGCCAGCATTTCCATCGTTAATATTTACAAAGAGACTAGGTGAATTTTCACCATTTAGTTTTTCAGCGTTTCCTCCTGGCGGTGTGTCGGAACAGAATCGTTGCGAAGAATCGCATTACAATATCGCAAGACTAATCCGGGAAACAATAATCGACTACGCCTGTGCTAGCCTCATGCGTTGGTAATTATACAAATAGACTAATATTAACGCGCGCGCCTCTATTATTAATGCACGAGCTCTGGCCGCCATATAGGATTCGGATAATTACGTACGGAAGCGGAACAATTCGGCGCGTGGATATTTAATGTAGGGACGAGAGGGCACTAGTTGCTGCTGAATCTGAAGCAGTCTCGCCGCCGTTATAATGAACTTTCTGTATCTGCCCTAACAGCTAATTGCCATGCCAAATTACACTCATTATTCAATGAGCAAAAATATGGCGCTGAGCGCCGGTTCGGCGCTACAGCCGTGATTAGCAGGCTTAGAGAGGCGTATTAGGGGATTTATGGCACAATTTCCTGTCACTGTTTATCTGGCCGAGCGGACCGTCTGATTTACTCGCCAATTTTCCCAGCGGCCGGACTGAAGCGCCGAGATTGGTCTCTTCCATCGTGTGCAGAGGTTCGGAACGGCAGCCGTGCGTGCGTCGCGCTACAGCGAGATCCACGCCGACAGGCCATCATTTTTATGCCATTTGTTGTCTTCAGTGTGGCTTATACGTGAACTAATTCGTCACACGAATTATTGCAAAATGAACCAGAGCGCGGACATTCTTTCCTGTAGATCACATCCTTTCATTTCCTACTTGTTTTTAGCTCATGAGATTATGGAAATGATTAAGAATCGATGCATGCAAAGCAACTACTAAAAAACCGGCCTCCTGATTTTTTTACCGTCAATAAAAGAACACTCTCTCAGTTTTCAATACTGGTAAAAATCATTGGCTGAACGAATGATTGCCTGCCTATGTGGCTGAGCGGTTCAAGGCGCTTCAGTCGGGAACCCCGCTATTGCTACGGTCGCAGTTCCGAATCCTGCCTTGGGCATGCATGTTTGTGATGTCCTTAGGTTAGTTAGGTTTAAGTAGTTCTGAGGTTCTAGGGGACTGATGACCTCAGATGTTAAGTTCCATAAGATTTCCCACACATTTGAACACTTAATTAACAAATAGTAGCTGTAAGGTGGTTGAAAGAAAGCTGCAAAGGTTTTGGCTCTCGCTATAGACAAGCGGTTTCAGTAACGTAGAGCCAGTAAAAATGAAGAAACGCTACCTGGGTACAAACACCACAATACTGTCGTTGTTATATCTACGCTGGACTGTCCACGAGGCTGTGGAACAGGCCACTTCTCGGTCTCTTCAGAAGACATGATCGAACATGAACAGAAATAAGGTTGCCTCTTTTCTTTACATTTACGACACGTAACATTGAAATTAACAGCGTCTGAGCCGAGGAAGATCCAGGTGAAATGGAAGGTGGATGAAGTTAAAAATAGGAATGCCAGATAAATGAGGATATGTGCGGTAAACTGTATTGAACACGGTGGAGAGGATTTTTAAGTTGATGCTAAGTCAACTAGGTTTAAACCACTCCTCAAAAAACTACATTTGTAGATGGTCACGGCTGTGCAGAGAGAGGGGCTGGAAATGGATAGTGAGAGAAGAGGAGCATGAGGGGGACAGAAAAAAGCTTGGGGAGAGCACACACAGACAGAGAGAGAGAGAGAGAGAGAGAGAGAGAGAGAGAGAGAGAGAAAGAGAGGGAGAAGGGGGAGGAGTAGGTGCCAAATTAGCACACACACAGCTGCAGAGTGAAAATTCACTCTGAAAAGTTCTAGCACGCCGCACGTACCTAAGAGTGAATAAATTCTGGTTTCGGTCGCGATTGGAAGCTGGTATGACGCCACGGAAGCGCTCCCATACAAGGACCAAAGGAACGTTTCATAGTTACGAAGAATACAGAGCTTCGAGGAATAATTCAGTTCATCAGAAGGTGGGCGCTGTGTTTTCTGGTGCTACGCTCCCATGTGTTTGTTGGACGTGGGAGTGACCTCCCATCACTGACTGGGCCAACCGCCACACATTTATGTTCCGATACTTATTTGGTGCCACCTGAAGATGAAGCATTATCTTCGAAACTGGTCGTGGAATAAATTAAGAAAATATTGCAACCTATGGCTGATTTTTATGCTATAAATGTGATTTTTTAATGTCAGAAAATATCGAAGCAGATGCAGCACCCCTCACTCGAATTGGCGCTACAGTGTAGCCTTACAACTGAGGCATGACACCTAGTAACCCATTTAATTTACAATGCGCGTTGGATGTGATAAAACAGACAGCTTTCATGGAGAGAGGTAGAGGGCGAGTGTAATGTTGTCATTGTGTGTTCCTCGGCAATACCTTCCCCCTGGATTGGCCACCTGTCGTATGCAGGATGTCCGTTGACAGCGTCACAGCCAGGTGCCTGACACGGGAACGAATGAGCTTGCAGTAACATTGGCGTATAAATCCCGAAACTGCCCTTAAACTGCAAAAAATGGCTATCCCGAGAACTGTATTTTTGTATGTCAATCGTTTATGTTGGTACCCTTCGGTGGGCGGAGCATTTTTAGTGACTTTTCCACTACGTTCCGGGCGGTCGTTGTCTAGTTGAGAGTAAATTTTATCCCTGTTCTTTTTTTTTCACAACGCTGTTTCCACGGCTCAGTTTCGCTGTCATCGCGGCGGAGGGAGCGCTGCAGTTGAAGCGGATGTCAGGCCACGCCTCGTATTAAGCGAGTCGCAAAGCCTGGCCTGATACCTGTCCAAAAGCGACGCTTTGTGTGCGCAAACGCGGCTGCGTGCAGATCCAAGAGGCACGATCTGCATTTGAATTTCTTCCGCGAGTGTGACCATCACTGAGTAATCTGTTAGCTGTCATTGTCTGTATAGAGGAAATGTTTTTTTCGGTACGAGTTTTATGAATGCGTTAAATATATTCCTGTTAACCCTACATATCAGAGGCAAATCATTTTGAAATATGTACTCGTATATTAGAAATACTGCGTGATATTAACACAGCTACCAAACTCTGTAATTTAGAAATTGTCATAACAGATGTCATATTGTCGGACCTTTATGACTGTATTAATCATGTATAGTGAAATGAAACCTCACCAGTCTTTGCTTTATAAAATGATGTAATGTTATCAGAGCCTTGGAAGGTTTATTCACTTGTACAGATCTTCAGATATGAGTGAAATACGACGTTGCTAATGCCATGCACTGTGTCATGTTGTGTATAACACACAGTGTAGTCATAGAACTTCACTGGTGTGCAAAATTTAGGGACGAAAGTAACTTCCGCGCGATGTGTCAATCCCAAGTAACTTAGCTCGGTGAAACTTGGAACATACATACAAAGAACTGCTATAATGTATGAGAGAACGTGTCTGAAAGAAGTACGCCCAAAAAGCACAGAAATGACACGTTTATTCAAAGAAATAACTATACAGAAGTCACCACCATTCATGATGGTCCCCCGAAAATTCTAAACGGTGGAATATGGTACTTATAGAGAGCGTGATGACGACGGACGGCAATGCAAACTGTACAACGTGCACCCACGGTGTCCGCGAGGTCGGTAGGAACCTCTTATATGTTAGGATGTCCTATTTCGTCATCATCGCAGTTGATAGCTGCTGGACGGTCTTTAGTACATGTCAACGTACTGCAATGCATATCCACCACAATCACTTAATAAAGGCAAGGCCTCCGGTCCAGATTCTATACCAGTCACGTTCCTCTCAGAGTATGCTGATAAAATAGCTCCATATTTAGCAATTATATACAACCACTCACTCAAAGAAAGATCCGTACCTAAAGACTGGAAAATTGCTCAAGTCACACCAATACCCAAAAAGGGAAGTAGGACTAATCCGCTGAATTACAGGCCTATGTCACTAATGCGATTTGCAGTAGGGTTTTAGAACATATACTGTATTCGAACATTATGAAGTACCTCGAAGAAAACGATTTATTGACCCATAGTCATCACGGATTCAGAAAATATCGCTCTTGTGAAACACAACTAGCTCTTTATACTCATGAAGTAATTAAGTGCTATCGACAGGGGATGTCAAAATGATTCCATATTTTTAGATTTCCAGAAGGCTATCGACACCGTTCGCCACATGCGTCTTCTAAGCAAACTGCGTGCCTACGGGGTATCGCCTCAGCTGTGCGACTGGATTCGTGATTTCCTGTCAGAAAGGTCACAGTTCGTAGTAATGGACGATAAAACATCGAGTAAAGCAGAAGTACTATCCGGTGTTCCCCAAAGAAGTGTTATAGGCCCTCTTTGCTCCTGATCTATCTTAACGACATAGGAATCCGAGTAGCCGTCTTAGACCGCTTGCAGATGATGCTGTCATGTACAGTCATCAGATGATCAAAACTGAACTGGAAAATGATTTAGATAAGATATCTGTATGGCGCAAAAAGTGGCAATTGACGCTGAATAAAGAAAAGTGTGAAGTTATTTACATGAGTACTAAAAGAAATCAGCTAAATTTTGATTACGCGATAAGTCACACAAATCTGAAGACTGTAAATTCAGCTAAATACTTAGGGATTACAATTACAAATAACCTAAACTGGAACGATCACATAGATAATATTGTGGGAAGAGCAAACCAAAGACTGAGATTCACTGGCAAAACACATAAAAGGTGCAACAGATCTACTAAAGAGACTTCTTACACCACGCTTGTTCACCCTATTCTGGAGTAATGCTGTGCGATGTGGGATCCGCATCAGGTGGGACTGACGGATGACATCGAAAAAGTACAATAAAGGGCAGCTAGTTTTGTATTATCGCTAAATAGGGGAGATAGTGCCACAGACATGATACGTGAATTGGAGTGGCAATCATTAAAACAAAAGCGTTTTTCGTTGCGACGGAATCTTCTCATGAAATTTCAGTCACTAGTTTTCTCCTCCGATTGCGAAAACATTGTGCAGGCACTCTCATACATAGGGAGAAGTGATCATCACGATAATATAAGAGAGCCGGCCGCGGTGGCCGTGCGGTTCTGGCGCTGCAGTCCGGAACCGCGGGGCTGCTACGGTCGCAGGTTCGAATCCTGCCTCAGGCATGGGTGTGTGTGATGTCCTTAGGTTAGTTAGGTTTAAGTAGTTCTGAGTTCTAGGGGACCTATGACCTAAGATGTTGAGTTCCATAGTGCTTAGAGCCATTTGAACCATTTTGAACCATAAAATAAGAGAAATAAGGGCTAGCACAGAAAAATTTACGTGCTCGTTTTTCCCGCGTGCCGTTCAAGAGTGGAACGGTAGAGAGACAGCTTGAAGGTGGTTCATTGAACCCTCTGCCAGGCACTTTATTGTGAATAGCACAGTAATCACGTAGATGTAGATGTAGATCCACGCATGCTCGATGGGATTTAACTTGGTGGAACGGGTAAGCCAGTCCATTAGCCGAATATCCTCTCGTTCCAAAGGTTCCTCCATGCGCGCTGTTCGATACGGCGAGCATGGTCACCCATAAAAATGAAGTCAAGACCTAATTCATCCCTGAAAAGACGCACTTTGGGAACATGTACAGTGTCACAATAAAGCTGAACGCTGAGTGGACCGTGCCCGAAGATTTGGAAGCGAGTAACGTTGTGCCTCCCCGTACCATTACATCTGCATCACCAAAACGGACTCATCTTCGACAAAGTCCCTGTATGCATTGCGTGTTCCTAACTCTCACCTTACGAGGATACGGTACGTGCAGCATTGTCGAACACGATCGTTTTGCAGTTGTTGGTGCCAGGATGTGGGGAATCGTAACGTGCGTGGGCACACTAACCTTAAAATATTTGAAAATGGCGCACAGACCGGTCAACGTTACTGGACACTCTGTCCCTATGTGCGTTTCTCGATGAGAGCAATCGGACCTGGCTTTGGTTTTATGAATGGCAGCGCACGACCGCACCGCACTGTGTAGGCGAAGGAGCTCTTGGAACGAGAGGATATTTGGCAAACGGGCTAACTTGCCTTGGAGAGAGATATACTTCAGCACTACATGCACCAACGACCAGTCAACAGCTGTGGTGACGAGATGCAAGGCCCTACCATAATAATTCTACACTAGTCTATTACAGAGTACAAAATTTATCAGGAGTGGATGCGTCGAATGTGGATGATAAGGATATCAGTGATAATGGTTTAAAGGGGAATTACTTACGTATTTTGTATTTAGGATAATTTGGTTCAGACAGTTCTACACTCCTGGAAATTGAAATAAGAACACCGTGAATTCATTGTCCCAGGAAGGGGAAACTTTATTGACACATTCCTGTGGTCAGATACATCACATGATCACACTGACAGAACCACAGGCACATAGACACAGGCAACAGAGCATGCACAATGTCGGCACTAGTACAGTGTATATCCACCTTTCGCAGCAATGCAGGCTGCTATTCTCCCGTGGAGACGATCGTAGAGATGCTGGATGTAGTCCTGTGGAACGGCTTGCCATGCCATTTCCACCTGGTGCCTCAGTTGGACCAGCGTTCGTGCTGGACGTGCAGACCGCGGGGACAGATCCGGAGATCTTGCTGGCCAGGGTAGTTGACTTACACCTTCTAGAGCACGTTGGGTGGCACGGGATACATGCGGACGTGCATTGTCCTGTTGGAACAGCAAGTTCACTTGCCGGTCTAGGAATGGTAGAACGATGGGTTCGATGACGGTTTGGATGTACCGTGCACTATTCAGTGTCCCCTCGACGATCACCAGAGGTGTACGGCCAGTGTAGGAGAACGCTCCCCACACCATGATGCCGGGTGTTGGCCCTGTGTGCCTCGGTCGTATGCAGTCCTGATTGTGGCGCTCACCTGCACGGCGCCAAACACGCATACGACCATCATTGGCACCAAGGCAGAAGCGACTCTCATCGCTGAAGACGACACGTCTCTATTCGTCCCTCCATTCACGCCTGTCGCGACACCACTGGAGGCGGGCTGCACGATGTTGGGGCGTGAGCGGAAGACGGCCTAACGGTGTGCGGGACCGTAGCCCAGCTTCATGGAGACGGTTGCGAATGGTCCTCGCCGATACCCCAGGAGCAACAGTGTCCCTAATTTGCTGGGAAGTGGCGGTGCGGTCCCCTACGGCACTGCGTAGGATCCTACGGTCTTGGCGTGCATCCGTGCGTCGCTGCGGTCCGGTCCCAGGTCGACGGGCACGTGCACCTTCCGCCGACCACTGGCGACAACATCGATGTACTGTGGAGACCTCACGCACCACGTGTTGAGCAATTCGGCGGTACGTCCATCCGGCCTCCCACATGCCCACTATACGCCCTCGCTCAAAGTCCGTCAACTGCACATACGGTTCACGTCCACGCTGTCGCGGCATGCTACCAGTGTTAAAGACTGCGATGGAGCTCCGTATGCCACGGCAAACTGGCTGGCACTGACGGCGGCGGTGCACAAATGCTGCGCAGCTAGCGCCATTCGACGGCCAACACCGCTGTTCCTGGTGTGTCCGCTGTGCCGTGCGTGTGATCATTGCTTGTACAGCCCTCTCGCAGTGTCCGGAGCAAGTATGGTGGGTCTGACACACCGGTGTCAATGTGTTCTTTTTTCCATTTCTAGGAGTGTATTTACGTCATCACGCTTAAATATATCTCAGATGTCCGTTAAAAGCTGTCAAAATTGTGGTTCCAACTTATTACGTTAGTGCATGAACATGATATACACTGGGCGTAACAAAAAGAATCATCCCATTTTTAAAAAAAATTGTAACTATTATGTTATTTGACATATTTACGTGTACGATATACTGTTGGAAAGAGCAAATTCTCGAGTTTATCATTGTTACCGCTAGGTAGCAGCAGTGTGTGCCCACTTCAGTTGTAGTAAAAATGGTGTCGGGACAACAGAAACCGTTTTGTGTTTTACGTTTTGCGCAGTGCCGGTCAGTAATAACCGTTCAGCGTGAGTTTCGTACTAGGTATGTTGTGGACCCGCCTACAGCACAAGGAATTCGACGATGGCATGAACAATTCCGAGAAACAGGTTGTTTGTGTAAAGACAAAGTGCCGTGCCGTCGTCGAGTGTCTGACACAGATGTCGAACACATCCGCCATAGATTCACAATGAGTCCTCAGAAATCCGTTCGCAGTGCAGCTCAACAGCTCAACATGCCCCAGATGTCCGTCTGGCGTGTGTTGCGTCGACATTTACACTAGAAACAGTACAGAATTCCCCTACTGCAAGTTCTTCGTGAAGGTGAGAAACAACAACGCGTGGAGTTCTCTAATTTCGTTCTTCGTTAAGATGGAGGATGACAGTTTTCTTCCACGCTTAGTATTTAGTGACGTGACAACAACCCATTTAAATGGAAAGGTGAACCCTCATAATGTGGGAATATGCGGTACAGAACAACCACATGAAGTTGCACAGCATGAGAAGGACTCTCCAAAATTTAATGTGTTTTATGCAGTTTCGCGGGAAAAGATATATGGTCGACTTTTCTTTGCTGAGAACACTATTACGGGAAACACGTATCTCGATATGCTTGAGAACTTTATTTTCCCACAGTTGGAGACTGAGTCCAACGGTTTCATTCACCAAGAGGATGGGGTACCACCGCACTGGCATCTGGAAGTGCAGAAATGTTTAAATCAAAGGATTACTGAACGATGGAACGGCCGCACTGGACAAAATGATTCGGCCTTACAGTACTGGCCTCCAAAGTCACCCGACCTGACTGTATCTCATTATTTATTGTAGGGTTTATAAAAGACTCTGTTTATGTGCGTCCGTTACGAACAACAATGAATGAACTGATACATTGCATAACAGCAGCTGTGGAAGCTGTAACTCAAGACATGCTCGCTGCAGTGTGGGAACAGTTTGAATACCGGCTTGACATACGCCGTGCATCTCAATGCGGGCATACTGAACACCTATGAAAAGGTACGGAAAAAACATTTTGAGTTTTCCTGTTCACCAAAAAACAAAATTCGTTGCATATGTTCATTAGTTTCAGAAATGTAGACGTGCCAAACCGGGTGTTTCTTTTTGATATACCCTGTATTTTTCGTAATAGTTGTACCTTCATTACACAGAATGATATGAGCCATGGGGCGTCAATATTTTATATACAATGGAGAATTTGTTGCAATAGGATTACAACGTTTGTCACGACTGCTTATTTATCGTAGGTGAAATCGTAATTTTGACAAATGTTGAAGCAGAGAATTTTGTTATAAAGTCTTAAAAAAACCTGATATATTCACAGCCTAATCTAATGAGAACAAATTCTCCTCTGTATATAAAGCATTGTTGTCACGTGGATCTGATCATGCTGGATAATCAAGGTAATACAGTTGCGAAAATATGTATTGTGCACATTCAATAACATAATACAGCAAGATGAAACTACAATTTTGACACTTTTTAACGCAGATCTGAGATACATTGAAGTATGATGACATAAACAGAACTGTTGAAACCAAACTAATCGTAAATACGAAATATTTACGTAGTTACCATGTGAACTATTTATCACTGATACATTTGTTAACTACATTCGACGCATCCACTCGTTCACTGTAACATGTGGCTCGTCAAAATGGACAAAGCCGAAGACAAATGAGCCAATAAATAATTAGCAGCATTGGTGCAAGCTTTTACAACTCTCTTTTCTGCAATATTTGAAAACTACAGGAAGCGACTTACTGAAAACATTTGTAAGTCGTGTCCGAAGACGTCACGAGTATTGTAGTACGAAACATCTAAACTATAAGTGAGTCTGCACATGGCTGTTCCAGTGTGAAGGAAACCAACACATATACCATAAAATGGCGGTAAGCCCCATACTACAATTTGAAAATGACCAAAAACTGCAATATAATGGGGCCAGGAGAGCATTTTTTCCTGTTTTTGCGAACTCGGACGCAACACAGCAGTGTGCATCCTCCGACAGAAAAAGTTCATGTCGCCAACTTGAGTGCGGATGGCATTGAAAACGGTTTCGGCCAACAGAATATCTTGACCTCCTGGCGTTCAAGTTGAGGAACATGTTGTGGCGTCAGTTCTCCGAACCCAGGTGGAACTTGTGTCCCTATGCGATGTGGCTGCAGCTTTAATTTGAAGGCAACGGCCCCAAACTTCAACAGATTCCACAGTTGACAGTTGATGGTTGGGGCGACAACATCACAGTTACAGGTACTCTGTGTAAACCAGTTACGTTGGTCACTTATGCATCGTGAATACAAATGGTGTTAACCCCTTCAACATCAGCTGAGACCTGAGGATGATTCACCGAAGCAGCGAAACTGGTAGCCACCCAACAAATTACATCATAAGGACTGCTGTAGGTGTTCCAGTTTCTTTCATAAGCGAACGGTCGAAGTCCCCTAGCCCTCCAGTCACAAAGATGGACACACAAAAGTTGTGCTGTTAGTTCGAGTTGAGCAGAGTATTGTACAACGAATCTCTGTTAACAGTACTGATGTGAATGCCACGAACTGCTTCCTTCGTCTTAGGCATCAAGCTGAAGTCCCTAGCGTTTACGTCTGGAGAGCGTGTTGGGTGGTACACCACTTCCCAGGCACACCGATATAATAAATCATTCACAACAAGCACCAGATGCGCCCGAAGATTGTCCTGCAAAATGATGGGCGAGTGCTGCAGAAACTGAAGCCGCTTTTTTCTCAAAGCTGGTCCAAGAATGAACAACTTAGAGAAAGGAGCGGCCAGAATGTCTACAGCACCTGTCCATCATTCCGCAGGACACTGCTCGGGCACATCTGGCGCACGTTCTCACTGCTTTGTACGATCGACGTGAGTGGGAAGTGTTGAAGCACCCATCACAATATCAGGATTTAAGCCCTTGCGACTTCGATTTGACTCGCAAATTGAAGGAACCACATCACAGAATTCGTTTCAGGAACTGAAGGTTAATTAATAACCCCAAGAAATAGCACACGTTACACTCACACACCACGGCGCTTTCCATAACATACATACTAGTTATAGTGTTTTTGTAAATAGTGTTTAGAAATATTAACCCGTAAATTAAACTGTAGCGAACGACGACTGCAAGGCTCGAATTAGTTCCGATGCTTTCAGACCAGACAGGCTGAGACAGGGTAACATTCCTCTCTCTCTTTCTATCCACGTCAATCCTACCGTCTATCATAATATCTCCTTAAACTCAAGTAATTTTTGTGTTATCTTTCAATTTCCAATGTATTTTTAGTTTGTTATTACTTCCATTGTAATTGTTGAAAACAATAAGGGCTGTTTGTAATATGGAATATGGTTTTTAATCTACATGAAAAGTTGTAAAATGAACGACCTGTTATAAAATGTAAGGCAACAAGTCTCCAAATAAGCAATAATCCAAATCAAATCAAAATCTTTCGTTTCAGAACTGTTACACAGATTCATCGGGAGACCGGCTGCTCCACTCGACCTACAATATCTGATCAAAAGTATCCGGACACCCTCAAAAACATACGTTTTCATATTAGATGCATTGTGCTGCTACATACTGCCAGGTACTCCACATCAGCGACCTCAGTAGTCATTAGGACATCATGAGAGGCCCGAATGGAGTGCTCCGCGGAACTCGCCGATCCGAACGTGACCATGTAATTGGGTTCACTTGTGTCATACGTCTGTACGCGAGATTTCCACACTCCTAAACAACCCTAGGTGAACTGTTTCCGATGTGATAGTGAAGTGGGAACGTGAAGGGACACGTGCAGCACAAAAGCGTACAGGGCGACCTCGTCTCTTGACTGACAGAGACCGCCGACTGTTGGAGAGGGTTGTAATGTGCAATAGGAAGACATGTATCGAGACCATCACACAGGAATTAAAAACTGCACCAGGATCCAATGCAAGTACTATAACAGTTAGGCGGGCAGTGAGAAAACTTGGATTTCATGGTCGAGCGGCTGCTCATAAGTCATACAGCACGACGGTAAATGCCAAACGACTCGTCGCTTGGTGTAAGGAGCGTAAACATTGGATGATTGAACAATGGAAAAACGTTGTGTGGAGTGACGAATAGCGGTACACAATGTGGTGGTCCGATGGCAGGGTGTGGGTGTGGCGAATGCAGGTTGAGCGTCATCTGCAGCGTGTGTTGTGCCAACAGTAAAATTCGGAGGCGGTGGTGTTTTGCTATGGTCGTGTTTTTTTATGGAGGGGGCTCGCACCTCCTGTTGTTTTGCGTGACACTATCACAGTACAGGCCTACATTAATGTTTGAAGCACCTTCCTGATTCCCACTGCTGAAGAGCAATTCGGGGATGGCGACTACATCTTTTAACATGATCGAGCACCTGTTCATAATGCACGGCCTGTGGCGGAGTGCTTACACGACCATAATATCCCTGTAATGGACTGGTCTGCACAGAGTCCCGACGTGAATCCTATAGAACACTTTTGGGGTGTTTTGGAACTCCGACTTCGTGCCAGGCCTCACCGGCAGACATCGATACCTCTCCTCAATGCAGCACTCAGTGGAGAATGGGCTGCCATTCCCCAAGAAACCTTCCAGCACCTGATTCGACGTATGCCTGCGAGAGTGGAACCTGTCAACAAGGCTAAAAGTGGGCCAACACCTTATTGAATTCCAGCATAGTAGATCAACACAGATGGCGCTGCTAAAGGTATACTATGGCTTTCAAATCGCTGGCAACGTGTTATACATAATGCAATGACTATGAAGTGCAATAGGACTTTGAAATGTATCTTTATTGCCTAAGTTGTAAATAATAGTTGCCATAGTTAAAGTTCCAACGGTCCGGTTACTGAAGTTTGTGAACGAACGACCAGACCTTTCTTTTTTTTCGGTGCAGAGTTGGTGGCGTTCGTTACGGACAGAGCTGTCTGGCTCCACTAGTGTCCCGAGTCAAGTGTATGAGAAGCCTGGCCGGCAGACGCCGGCGGCTGCGGCGCCCCTATTGTGTGCCCGGCGGAGTCCCCAGGGCCGAGATGCGAGCTACGGCACCTCGTCACACGAGAGCCGAGCTTCCCACAAAAGCACACACAGTCTCCCTGCTCACATCACCCAGCACCTTCTCGCTGCAAGCTACGGTAGTCTATTGTATTCAGCCGTCCATTACAGAGCAACATGACCTAATGGTGTCACCAGGCTTACGTTAACCCCCATGTCCGCCAAAAGTATCAGAAAATACTTGTTGGCATCATATTCCTTTCCTACTTGCAACCGTAATCAACCTTGGCTTCTCGCTTAATCACTGCGGCTATGACCAAGCTACTAAAAGAAGTTAAGGGCACGTTGGGAGGTTGGAATGCTACGGAAGTAAGAGCCTTAGACGAGCTTAATTAAACAAATATATTCAATAACGTTCTGTATAAGGGACACTACCAGTAAACTATAACTGTTATGATTACTTCAAAAATGAATTATGAAACGTTAGATGAACATAGTCTGGCTGATTTGCGCTCCGCTTTAAGCAAAACCAATTGCCTCACTTATCTCAATATTCGCGGTATCACATCTCCAGAATTACACTGAAGAGCAAAAGAAACTGGTACACCTGCCTAATATCGCGTACGGCCCACGCGAGCAGGCAGAAATGCCACAACACGACATGGCATGGACTCGACTAATGTCTCAAGTAGTGCTGAAGGAACTGACACCATGAATCCTGTAGGGCTGTCCATAAGTCCGTAAGAGAGAGGGGGACTGTAATCTCTTCTGAGCAGCATATTGCAAGGCATCCCAGATGTGCTCAGTTATGTTCGTCTCTGGAGAGTTTGGTGGCCAGTGAAAGTGTTTAAACTCATAAGAGTGTTCCTGGGGCCAGTCTGTAGCAATTCAGGACGCGTGGGGTGTCGCATTGCCCTGCTGGAATTACCCAAGACCGTCGGAATGTACAATGGACATGAATGGATGCAGGTGATTAGACAGGATGTTTACGTACGTATCACCTATCAGAATCATATCTAGACGTGTAATGGGTCCCATATCATTTCAACTGCACATGCCCCACATCATCACAGAGCCTCCACCATCTTGAAAATGACCCTGATGACATCCAGGATCCATGGATTCATGAGGTTGTGTCCATATCCGTACACGACCATCCACTAGACACAATTTTAGAAGAGAGTCGTCCGAGCAGGCAACATATTTCCAGTCATCAACAGTCCAGTGTCTGTTTTGACAGGCCCAGGCGAGGCGTAAAGGTTTGTATCGTGTTGTCGCTAAGGGTACACGAGTGGGCCTTCGGACCCAAAAGCGAATATCGATGGTGTTTCGTTGAGTAGATCGCAAGCTGACACTTTTTGATGGCTCAGCATTGAAACCTGCTGCAATTTGGGGAAGGGTTGCACTTCTGAAGTTTTACCGGATTCCTGATATTCACGGTACAGTCGTGAAATGGTCGTACGGGAATATCCCCACTTCATCGCTATCTCCGAGATGCTGTGTCCCATTGCTCGTGCGCCGATTACAACGCCACGTTCAAACTCACTTAAATCTTGATAACCTGCCATTGTAGCAGCAGAACAATTGCGTCTTATATATGCGTTGCCGACCGCAGTGCCTTATTCTGCTATTTACATATCTCTGTATTTGAATAATCATGCATGTACCAGTTTCTTTGGCGCTTCAGTATATGTGTCGTTCAGTGATTTAATTTTCCAGGTATGTTCAGTGTTGTATTTAGTTACAGTCAACAAAGCGTGTTGCAAATAGAGTTAGTAATGAAATTGCTGGTGCTGACATTTCACTGTGCGCCATTTCTAGTTTTCCACGCAACTAAACGTTTATGATCTCATATCTTCTGATGTATGCGTCATACGACCGTGTAATTTTGTTGGTACTATCAGTGGTATACATAGGTACTTTCTGTAAACTGTGTTGCGAACACAGTCAATAGTAAAGAAGTAATAAAATTAAAACGTCGTATCTGATGCTGAAGAGTTACTATATAAACAGAGAAAATTTAATAACCAATAAAACTTTTTTCTCTCATCATTTCGAAGGGATAACAGCGACAAAACGCTCCGTTAAGGTTTGAAATTTTGTGTGAAGTTTGCTGGAACGCACTAAGTGCCTTCATTCCCAAATAGTGGATGAATCAGGTGTGGGCATTTGCACGCTGTCACTTACATTGTCTGAAGACGTGCTGACAGTTGCTAATTGCAATATTTTTCTTATTGTGTTGAATTTTTAACGTAAGATTATACCTCTTACTGAGCAGATTATGACAGCGTTTTAACTCTTTAAATTCGGTCAATAATAACGCGTACTGAAAATTAAATTTTCATTGGCCCTAAAAGCCGCACGATAGGCAACCTGAAACTCAAACTGAGGTAGTACTGAAATCAGCGAGGCGTGCTCAGCCTCACCAACTTGTACAGATTATCGGGCTGGCTTTCGATACTCGTCGCACAAAATATAATGGCGAGCGAGATCATTTAGCGTTACCTTTGTGATCTGGTTGTGACCGTACCTCAGATCATCTTCGTAATATCTATTACTCGAGTTGTCGCAACTAGTGAGCAACACGATGCTACAATGATTTACTCGTCAAACACTGCCAGCCTTTCCTGAAATTGCAGGGCTTTTTAGTATCACTGGGACCACGTGCCTTCTAAACTGTCCTTGTAACCCGCAGTCTGAAACCATCGTGGCAATACGTGTCAGTCTCTACAAGGTGGTAAAAAAATAAATATATAAAAAAAGAGCTACTTCTCACCTTGGGTGCTACTTAAAACCGCTGCTACCAAGGAAAAACAGACCAAAGCAACACAGATTTTTATGGGCAATCTTTTGCAACAGTTCTGGAAGTACCACTCACGAACGTAAAGATACTCTGCGCTAGCGTACTTTAACGGCCATCTTCAACTTGCAAGTACATTCCTGCGATTAAAAGCGTTAAACTTAATGCAAGGACTTGATTTAACTGAAATAGCTATCATGGTACTAACAAGTAACTTACAAGTAGAAACCGATTCCCATAAATGCACGAAAAATATACCTATGTACCGGGTGATCAAAAAGTGAGTATAAATTTGAAAACCTAATAAACCACGGAATAATGTAGATAGAAAGGTAAAAATTTACACACATGCTTGGAATGACATGGAGTTTTATTAGAACAAAAAAAAAACAACGTTCACAAAATGTCCGACAGATGGCGCTGGACAGCAAAATGTCAGTGACGGTGCATGAGAATCGTGTATAAAAGGAGCTGTAGCGAGAGAGAGAGAATCAGATGCGCCAGCAGTCGCAGCATCTTGACGTTACCTGAAAAGGATCTTTTAGTGAAGCTGTATTATCAGAATGGGGAATGTGCTAGTTCAGCGTTACGATCCTATCGCCATAGGAAGGGGATTCGAACGGGTAAAGGTCCGTTGACAAATGCAGCTGTGGCGAGAATGATTTCAAAGTTCGAAGCCACGGGTTGTTTAGACGATAGACTCCGTAGTGGCCGACCAAGCACAAGGCGTAATGCTGCTGAGACAGTTCAGGAAGAAATGGGTACTATAGCGGGTTCGTCTATGCACGGGAAAGTCAGAGCTGGTGCAGTCGCACCTGCATTCCATACACTACTGTTTGGTTGGCACTTAGGCGTACACTCCCATGCTATCCGTACAAAATCCATCGGCATCATGAACTGTTACCTGGTGGTTTAGTGAAGCAGAGGGCATTTGCGGTGTGGGCGTTTCAAAAGATAGCGGCAGATGACGATTGGTTGAGTAACGTGTTGTGGACCCACGAAGCTCATTTCACACTCTGAGGGCCTGTCAACGCCACAACTGCAGAATTTGGGCTACCGAAAATCCTAGAACTGTCGTGGAAACTCCATTGCACGACGAGAAAGTCACGGTATGGGTTGTATTTACCACATCTATCGTCGTCGGGCCTTTTTTCATCGAGGAAATGCGAGATTCTGGTTTTGTACCGGTAACTGCTACCATGACGGGTGAGAGGTACGCCGATATATTACAGAATCGCATCATCCCCCGCCTCGCTAATAAACACCTGCTGGAACGTACGATGTTTATGCAAGATGGCGCTCCAACCCATATTGCTAGACGCGTGAAAGATATCTTGCGCGCGTCGTTTGGTGATGATCGTGTGCTCAGCAGCCACTTTCGTCATGCTTGGCCTCCCAGGTCCCCAGACCTCAGTCCGTGCGATTTTTGGCTTTGGTGTTACCTGAAGTCGCAAGTGTATCGTCATCGACCGACATCTCTAGGGATGCTGAAAGACAACATTGGGGGCCGGCCGCGGTGGTCTCGCGGTTCTAGGCGCGCAGTCCGGAACCGTGTGACTGCTACGGTCGCAGGTTCGAATCCTGCCTCGGGCATGGATGTATGTGATGTCCTTAGGTCAGTTAGGTTTAAGTAGTTCTAAGTTCTAGGGGACTGATGACCACAGCAGTTGAGTCCCATAGTGCTCAGAGCCATTTGAACCATTTGAACAACATTGGACACCAATGCCTCATTATCCCTCGACTATAGGTATTGTTGAGGAATGATGGTGGACATATATAGCATTTCCTGTAAAGAACATCATCTTTGCTTTGTCTTACTTTGTTACGCTGATTATTGCTATTCTGATCAGATGGAACGCCATCTGTCGGACATTTTTTGAACTTTTGTGTTTTTTGGTTCTAATAAAACCCCATGTCATTCCAAGCATTTGTGTCAATTTGTACCTCTCTATGTAGATTATTCCGTGATTTATTCAGTTTTCAAATTTATACTGACTTTTTGATCACCCGGTATATCTGTCATCTCTAGCTTTTCCTGGCATCACGCGTGCAATTTATGTGCAAATATGCACTCACCAGTTACCAAAGTATATGAATTCATATTTAGTTACTCAAGTGCGTGTTTTATTTAGGCAATTTTTTTATCTTGTATCGCCGTCACTTGAAGGTGTAACTTCACAAGAAGACGAAGAAGGAGAAGAATCTGTCTGCATGTAGATGTACAATCTATAATCGGCAAGATATCGTACGATGTATGGCGGAGAGTTCTTCCAGCACCACTACATCCCTCCCGCACCTAGCATGTTTCATTATTTTGTAACCAGTGCGTAAGATGAATTACTCTCGGTAACCCTCCGTATGAGTTTCAGTTTTTCTGATTTTTCGATGTGATCATTTTGCGTGCCAGCTGGAGTGGCCGAGCGGTTCTAGGCGCTACAATCTGGTACCGCGCGACCGCTGCGGTCGCAGGTTCGAATCCTGCCTCGGGCATGGATGTGTGTGACGTCCTTAGCTTAGTTAGGTTTAAGTAGTTCTAAGTTCTAGGGGACTGATGTCCTCAGCAGTTAAGTCCCATAGTGCTCAGAGCCATTTGAACCATTTGATCATTTCGCGTGACGTATGTGGGAGGAACTAATACGTCGGTCGAGTCTTTCTGGAACTTAACCTATGAGAATTACAACATTGAATCTCACCTTGAATGCCGGACGCCTCAAATGCAATGTCTGCCACTGGCTTTGGTTCTGTATCTCCATAACGTCTTCACGTCAACTAAACGATGCCATAACGAAACGCACCGTTCTCCGTTGGATCTCCTGTACATCTTCTGTTAATTCAACCGGATACAGGTCATGAAATGATTAGCAATATTCAAGAATCGGTCGCATATGTATTTTGTAAACCATGCATTACATTTCCTTAAGAATCGACCAATATGTCCATCTGATGCTGGTTTTTAATTTATTTTATGTGCTCATTCAAAAAAATGGTTCAAATGGCTCTGAGTCATCAGTCCCCTAGAACTTAGAACTACTTAAACCTAACCAACCTAAGGACATCACACACATCTACGCCGGAGGCAGGATTCGACCCTGCGACCGTAGTGGACGCGCGGTTCCAGACTGAAGCGCCTAGAACCGCCCGGCCGCTGCGGCCAGCCTGTGGTCATTCTTTTACGTGCTTATTACAATTTAGGCTGTTCAGGATGGCTATTCCCGTGTGTTTTAAGGTGGTTGCTTTTCTAGTACTTTGTCGTCGGCAGTTTAATCAAACGGCAGTGGATTTCTTCGATTGTTTATGCGTGCTAAAATACGTTTATTTACATTTAGGGGCGATTTCCAGTACCTGCATCCAACAATGATCCTTTATAGGCCTTCTTGCAGTTTGCTACATCCCACTAGCGCTGCACTCTTCCTTAAAAGAACTGCTGCGCCGGCGAATATGATGATGTGACAGTGATGAGGTTGAAAGACAAGGAGGAAATGGAAGAAGGCAAAGAGGACGATCGGTTTAACGACAAAGTGAAGTGTGCTACGCCTGTTAGGGAGCGGTGAGGGTTAATTCGGCGGCTGCGGAAGGTACACGGACACACATTTTGGTGGGCGTGTTCCGCTGCCGCTGGGCGGATCTCGGCTGTGGTCGGCGGCCTCTGCCCTCCGCTCCCCTCCCTGGGGGCCGGGCAACTCGCGGAGTGAAGGCGAGATATTAGCAGAGGGGCCCTCCGCCCCTAACGTAATGCCGAAACACGCCCGGCGAGCCAAGTTGGTCGCGAGTTCAGCCCCTTTGGTGCAGTTAAGCAAACTTGGACTGCCGCTCCCAGCTACGCCGGGCCAGGCCACGCCACGCCACGCCGTATCGCGGCGCCCGATCTAAGTGAGTTGTGTGTCTTTCCGCCGGCGCCGCGCCGGGGCGAAGCAGCGATGGGGCCAGGGGCTGTCTTACCAGAAACCGCAGTGAGCGAACCGTCCGCGGTTCCGTTCGCGCACGCACTCGCCTCGCCCAATCGAGAACTGTATCTCTGTGTACTCTCAATGTAACACAGCATTACTCTCTGCATTCAATATAGCCACTGCCAAATCACGTGCCATAAAGAGAAACACAGGGAGAACGCCTGTGTAGTCGATGTGATATAGATATTGCCTGCTGGCTTTCGTGTCGAGACTTCGGATGGTGTTTGTGTCATGATCCTTCTGACAATTCGCCAGGTTCAGTGACTGGTATCGTCAAAGATTCCTCCTCCACTGCTGGTGAAGGACTGGAGGCGAGCCCGTGGTTCGATATGACATTTACACTACTGGCCATTAGAATTGCTACACCACGAAGATGACGTGCTACAGACGCGAAATTTAACCGACAAGAAGAATATGCTGTGATATGCAAATGATTAGCTTTTCAGAGCATTCACACAAGGTTGGCGCCGCTGGCGACACCTACAACGTGCTGACATGAGGAGAATTTCCAGTCGATTTCTCATACACTAACAGCAGCTGACCGGCGTTGTGAAGTCCTTAGGTTAGTTAGGTTTAAGTAGTTCCAAGTTCTAGTCGACTAATGACCTCAGATGTTAAGCCCCATACTGCTCAGAGCCATTTGAACCATTTGAAGTTTGAGGTGAGTTTCATGTTTAAAAAAGCGCGAATATGTTCGCATGCCATAATGTTTGGGACAATTTTTTAAGACACCGAGGAAACTACAATGAGACAGCTGGTATCCCACTTTTCAGTCAGAGTCTTGAACATAAACACGAGCACACTGGCATTTTTTGGTTCTCCGATGGGAGCAGTTTTCCGCTGTTGAAAGATTAAAGACACAGCGTACAGCTAGCGCTGATGACCTCTGCGGTGGGGGAAAATCAAGTTAGAGAGCACGTTCCGTGTGACGTAACGGCTCGCTTCTAAGCATGCGCCAGACGCATTGGAAACAACTTGTGGCGTATTTCACGTCGAGAAACTAGTACCGTGTACGGCATCAGACGATTTGTGGAGTGCAGATACGTGCGTAGAAGAATATGACTGTCGCGGGAAGACCGCTTGAAATACCCGCTGCTGCCTGGCACGATCACGCTAGCGACGTGCGGCTGGCCAATGGCAGGACCTCGGTGACGGCTGCAGGCACCGCGTTACTGCCGCCTTCTGAGCCGCTGGCCGCTGGACCCGGGCCCAATTACGACGGGCATTCAGCGCGCGCGCGAGGGAGAGGGAAGAGGGGAGACAGAGAGAGATAGAGTGGGAGGGAGAGAGAGAGAGAGAGAGAGAGAGAGAGAGAGAGAGAGGGCGCCGGCCCCGTCCGTCAGCGGCCATCGGCTGAAAGGTCAGGCGCATACACACACTCGCACAAGCAAACTCACGCACACACAGGTACAGAGGAGCGCTCAGGCGGCGCATTTCGTCTTTCTGGCCGCGCGAGCGACGCCCGCCCCAAATTGAAAGCCACATTGTCGTCAAACGGACACGCCCAACTGCCCACCAATAGGCGGTGGTGGGACGCCTCCGAAGTTGGGCGGCGCCGCGCTAATTTCGGGATGGGTGGGCAGAAAGCTCCAACCCCTCCACCCTTCCCCTCTCCCCTTCCCCTCCCCCGCCCCCGCACCAACAGCGCGGAGTTCTCAACAACAAAACTCGTGTTCCATGGCGGCGGCGGCGGCGGCGGCGGCGGCGGCAGCGGCGTCCTCTGCGAAAAACAGTTCCCAGTCGCTGCCCGCCGCCCTCTTCATTAGCAAACTCGATAACTAGTTCCACACAAGTTAAATCCGAGCCATCGGATGGCCCTCTCCCCGCATTTAGAAACGCAAATAATTTAAAACTCATTAACATAATAAAGCGCGTGTTAAAAGGTTTTAAATTATGCATGAGTTACCAAATATTCGACGGTTGGAGGGGGGAGGGGGGGGGGGGGGAGGAAAATAGCGGACCGCAAAAACGGATCGCGCCGCTGAAGCCGACCGACCGGCCGGCCGGCCTTCTGCGCTGGCAGCAGGTACAGCCGCGGCTCCACCGGGCGGAAGGCGCGTCTGCACCGAGCGTCACCGGCACGCGACCGTGTGTGTCCCGTCGGCGGCCGTATAACCGGCACCGGGGATTTATGATATGATTAAACCCTGTGTAAATCGCCGTCCCATTCAAAACAGGCAGACAGGAGCACGGCTTACGGAAATAGAGGGGCTGTTGTGTACGGGGAATTATTACTGTCGGCTGGGGGAGACGTGCCGCATGAAGGGTCCGAAATTGTCTAATAAATCTGTGTGCGGGAGCGGTAGGGGGCAGCCAATATGATCCCGCGAGCGGAACATAACGGCCACGCATACACACACAAAATCTTCGTTACCGTTCATAGTAGCAATCCCCTCCGTGCGTGTAATACTATTGTCACGTAATGAAAGGTACCTCGACAGTGAAATTTACAAGGAGTTAACAAGCGTGTAATTTGTAACACAGTGTTGCCGTTTCTCGCATCACATCAGCTTCTAATCTCATTATTATGAGACTGACGACTAAAGGCATGCCCGTATTTAAATATTTCACACTTCTGTTGTCCAACTTAAAGAAGGCAACACTTGATCGTAGGAATGGGACAAACCTCCGGTTAAAATTGATACCGTTATTTCTGTTTTTATTAACCGATATTTTTCGACATTTGTTTGGTCTCGATTTTAACAGTTTTTGTTTTTGGTATTAATCGAATAAAAAGCCTGCCATAGCTACAGCTGCAGACCCAACATTTTTATTTTTTAAATCTATTTTTTTAAAAAGAGTAATGTTTATCCCTAAAATTCTCATTGCTTTGCAATATTGGTTCTTATAGAAACTGGCAATAACGATCAGCACTATTTTAATAACAACACCTATAGCTAGAAACTAGCAACAAACACATGGCATAAGAATCGGTACAGCATTGCAGGGACAATAATGTACCTGCTGACGTGTGGCATTGCTTGTTACACGGTACGCCTTCACCCCCACCTGGTCTAAACGGCAGTTTCTCGCTGTCGTCCTCAGGCATAAATTCTATTACAGAATAGTAACATCCCAAGTTTGGAAGTTTTTTTTTTTAATCTTATGGGACTTAACTGCCAAGGTCATCAGCCCCTAAGCTTACACACTACTTAACCTAAATTATCTTAAGGACAGACACACACACACACACCCATGCCCGAGGGAGGACTGGAACCTCCACCGGACAAGCCGCACAGTCCATGGCTGCACCGCCTTAGACCGCTCGGCTAGGAAGTATTTTACGAAGTGCGGTAGCAATGAAGTAAAATGCATCTATAAAACAAATTTTTGACATTGTATAAGGAGAAAACATCCACATTGTACCTTGGAAGATAAGGTAAATTTGACTGACATACTTATAACTTTATTGACGTGATACAAACCTGGAATAATAACCGAGCTTATAACTTTGTGTCTTCTTCAGGTTGAAAAACGGATACCATCCGAAAGTGATTAAGCAGCGAAGTCATCAACTTCATTTCCGTAATCTTTACTGGAGACAATAAGATCGATTTTTACCGCAGCCTCAACCACATACAGATCCTTCCCCTTGATTAGAATTTTTCAGTCTTCATTCAAAGTCTATGTGTATTACTAAAAGCAATAGCAATAAAAACCGAAAATCGGTTAGTTCAGAAACCGATATTTCGTGTCATTTCAACGGTGAGTTTAGACTGGAGACGAAAACCCTTTGTTTCAGCAACAACAATCATCCCTACTTGACAGCCAGTAGGGCGGACTGTTCCTGCCATCGACACACCAAACGGAAACTGACGTTTGTGGTTCCCAATGTGCAGCCTTCTTTTTCTCAAGGGGGAACCTCCTGAGACGAAATTTCGCTTATTTCCAGAAAAAGTGGAACTCTGACACTAATTATAATTAACAGCAGAATTTTGACACACTTAAAGACACTAGACAAATATATACTGCGTCTAAATTTCAGGATTGTTACAAACTTTTTGTAGGAAATACTAATTTTAAGGCGATTACCTACAACAGCGCAGAGTAGAGCGCTGCGGTAGCTGCCTGGAGACACTACGTGTCGCGACAACGTCGCAGCTACGGACCTTTGTCAGATGAAAACGAGTTTAAATCACACTATAGGACTGGGAAAATTCTAAATCGTTCCACCGCACCTCCAGATAGAACATTACCTACCTTTAGCGACGGAGGAGGTATACTGAATTAACAGTTAGGTTATATGACAAGTACAGATAGACCTGAATCCACTTCGAATATATTTGCAGGAGGTGCTACACCGCAGCTTTTACGTATCTTTAAAATGTCATATTATCGCCTTGAGCTGCTGGTAAAATGTTTATTTACACAATCAGGTTCAATCGTCTGATCACCATCAGGTTCCAATACAACAAATAAAATAATACACATGTAACATTACCGGCTTGAACTATGACGAATCTGTTAACTGATGTAAATGTTAACAATAACACACACGTAATGAAATGTCGCATACTCACATAAAAGTAATCACAGCATCATGTTAGGTAAAATATGTAATCATCATGTCGGGTGATAAAACCATGAATTATACACTGAAAATAAAAGAACACCAGAATACAGCGATGTGACTCATTACAAAAAGCGTAGATCAAAAAACGTAAGTGGTTCACATTTGTACAAAATTATGTGTTATCATATCGTAGCGTAAATTACATTGTTAATCTATAAAAAGTGTGGTAGGTAGTGTACTCATTCACGTTAAAATTGTAACGGGCGTTCCCGCTGTGAACAGAACCGACTACACAGCTGATCATTATTTGTAGGCAGAACCAAAGATGATCGTAGAGTCTACATACATCAGTAATGAATGAGTAGTACTTGGCAATAAATACGCTCTGTGTCGTTTGCTATGATAAGTGCATGTGACAGTCACAGCAGGTGTTCTATATGTTAACAGCTACATAAGCGTGTTACAGTCTCAATTGTGATGACAGAAAACTAGATGCATTGAAGTAATGGCTTATATGTACTCCTAGGCACTAGAACTAGATTTGTAGGATGGTGAATGTAGTCTGTATTCTGTATGGTTCTAAAGCATAGACACTAAATGTTCCAACGACAAGGAAGATCGTAGCCTTTGAAATGTGGTTTTACGGCCGAGTACTTAAATACCATAGGCAGCAAGAATAACTAACAAAGAAGAATTGCAAAGAATACACAAACAGCGAGAAATATTAACAACTCTTAAAATGAAAAAAACTGCAAACCTAGGACATATCGTACGGAAAACAAAAAAATCTTCTTCTAAAGTTGATAATAGAAGGGAAGATACAGGGTAAAAGAAGCAAAGGGTGAAGAAAAATATTTTGGCTGGATAATGTAAAGCATTGAACAGAATTACAAAGCGCACACCAACTATGATATACTGCGGTTAATACGCGTCGCGTCGGTGCTAACATCCATTAATGGATAGGCAGAAGAAGAAGAGGAAAACGTACTAAATTTAAGGTAAAGTTTGTGGTGCAAGCCCCTGACCAGGACCTCTTTCTATTCGCCGAGCCCCTATTCCGACTGCCTCCGTACCCTCGGGAAAAATCCCCGGTACCTGACTGAATGGATAGGGAGCCGATTACGAGGAACTGGAAGTAAAAATATTACCACCCTTATCCGGCCTTAAACCCGGGCTAGACCACCACAGCCACACTATTTCCAAAAGATATAGCAATTATGGATACATTATTTATACCACTGTGGCCGAGCGGTTCTAGGTGCTTCAGTCCGGAACCGCGCGACTGCTACGGTCGCAGGTTCGAATCCTGCCAAGGGGATGGATGAGTGTGGTGTCCCTATGTTAGTTAGGTTTAAGTAGTTCTAAGTTCTAGGGGACTGATGACATCAGATTTTAAGTTCCATAGTGCTCAGAGCCATTTGAACCATTTAATCACAGAATAAAGAGTGGTTTAATATTAGCCTTATGGCTGTAAAAGGTGTCTTTCATGGAATATTTCTAAAAGCTTTACACACAACATAAGGAATATTTTATACACATGTCTGCTCAGTTCTCAGACTTCTCCAACACGCTGTTGTTTTCAGGTTTTGGAACGGGAACTGGTAGTTCCTCATATCGTTTTGCCGTTAATTTCCCTTCAGAACTCATGCTCATATAGACGACTACCAGCTTCAATATATTTTGTTCTTCGCAGAGACAAAACAGTCAGTTCTTCTTCCATTTGCACTATCTTTCCACAGTTTGTTAAACTTATGAAGACACCATGGGGACAGAAATGCTGTACCGTCAGTGCTAAACTTACAGTTCTGATTGTGCAACGGACCGAGATTCGTTGCCATTGTAATCTCCGTTTCACTGCAACATCTGCCCAGCTCATTGTTAATTACGAGCAGTCGTCTTTACGGTACAATTCAAATAAATATGTATTTATAAGAAAGAAAACAAATATCGTAACGCGTGAAGTATACTAATTATTTGCTGTAGCACAGACAATGCAACATGGATTCCGTTGGGAACCACGGGAAATCTGTTCGCGGAAGTAAGAAACAAGATCACGAAGGGGAAAGAAATAATATTAAGACAGCGCTGTTACAAGAATAAACAGTATGCGCGTAAACACCGTGGACTGTTGATTGTCTTAGCGATTTTTTTGAGGCTTGTTCTCCATTACGGTGTCGGCAAAAAGCTGGCAGAGTCTGACCTCTAGATTAATCAAAAGAGATATAATATATTTTACTCAGTTAAAAGACTCTTTTTAAATATGGACGATTGTAGACTGTCTGTTCAAATAGTGTGCAGAACATTTTTTAATACAAATATTTGAAATATTGGATTTGTTGGACTGGCCATTTTCCGAAGTATGTGTGCACAGTAAATATTCCTTTTATAAACTGAAACGTCTATTTAAACTGAAACGTCTATTTCTTGTCACAGTACAATGTTTAATATTTAGACACGTCTGATCTTTTGCAGTAAACGTATGCCCAGTGCTTTTTTCTAGAACTCTCAAAACAAAATAAAATAAAAACAATGCATCACGAAGGAATTATTCTAATGGGACGAAAATCGGTAAATGTGATGTACATGTACAGGCAGACAAATAATTATAATTCAGTGATTCATTCAAGAGAAAGAGCTTCATAAATTGAGCAAACCAATAATGCATTGGTCCACCTCTGACACTTATACAAGAAATTTTTCGGTCTGGCATTAATTGATAGAGTTGTTACATGTCGTCCTGAGGGATATCGTGCCAAATTATGTCCAATTGGTACGTTATATCGGCAAAATCCCGAGATGGCTGGAGGGCCCTGACCATAGTGCTTCAAACATTCTCACTTGGGAAGAGTACCGACGCCGTTCTAGGCCGAGATAGAGTTAGTAAGCAGAAGACAAACGGTTGAGAGTAATCTCGCTTAATGTAAGCCCAGGAAGGCTTTCCAAAAAGGGCAACAACACGGGCCTACAATATCGTGAATTACCGCTGTGCTGTAAGAGCGCCGCGGATGACAACAAAATGTTCAAATGTGTGTGAAATCTTATGGGACTGAACTGCTAAGGTCATCAGTCCCTAAGCTTACACACTAATTAACCTAAATCATCCTAAGGACAAACACACATCGATGCCCGAGGGAGGACTCGAACCTCCGCCTGGACTAGCCGCACAGTCCATGACTGCGGATGACAACCAAACGGGCACTGCTATACAGAGATATCGCGGCAAGGCCATCTTTTCTGGTTGTTGGGCCGTATACCAGTGCTGTCTGCGGGGGTCTGCAAGCAGGTCTTAGGCCTGGAATCTCACTGACTGGAGTAGAATTGTCGTCAGTGGTGAGTCCCACTTCCAACTGAGCGTCGACCACTAGCGAAGACCTATCTGGAGCCGAACCGGAAAACCTGACTGGCGCCTGCCATACGGCGCGACAGTCGGGAGTGACGGTTAGAGTGCCATTTGTTTTCGTAGCAGAACCCCTTTGTTTGTGATCCGCGGCATCCTAGCAGCACAGCGGTACGTCGGCGAAATTCCACGCACCGTTTTGTTGCTCTACATAGGAAGCCATCCTGGGCTTACATTTCAGCAAGATAACGCCCAACCATACGCGGCGACAGTTTCTAATACTTGTCTTCGTGTTTTGAAAACCTTCCCTTAGGTAGCAAGATCGACCGACGTCTCACCAATTGAGAACGGTTGCAGCATTATGGGCTGGGCACTCCAAACAGCTCGGGATTCTGACGATGTAACGCGCCAACTGGACAGAATCTGGCAGGATGTCCCTTAGGAGGACACCCAACAATGCCAAACAGAATAACTGCTTGCAGAGGTGGACCAACGCGTTATTGACTTGCTCAATTTGAGAAGCGCTTTCTCTTGAATAAAGAGTCAATTTTTTCTGAAATTGTAATCTTTTGTCTGCCTGTACATGTACATCACATCTACAGATTTCCGTCTCATCCGTTCATATAATTCCCTCGTGGTGTGACCTTTTTTTTCAGAGTGCACATCTTTTCGTTGTTTTCGTAGCAGAACCCGTAGTAACTATAAAGCTTCAACTATTACTTGATTAATGTTTTATTTGTTTGGAGGTACACGTCTGCAGACTTTGTTCATATCCAAATCTCCGCACCACAGTACTGTAGCACGCCGGTAGAGGATCTGTTATTAGTTCCCTGCGCGCTGCGTGGCTCTTTAATGGATACAGGACCGAGAAACAGACGCCGTTCATGAAGAGAGAATTCAGAGATTAATTTATTCTACATCTAATATCAAACAGTAGAAATAATACACAACTCTGCTGCTGTATTTGCAAAAAATTGTTCAAATGGCTCTGCGCACTTTGGGACTCAACATCTGAGGGCATCAGTCCCCTAGAACATACAACTACTTAAACCTAACTAACCTAAGGACATCACACACACCCACGCCCGTGGTAGGATTCGAACCTGCGAACGTAGCGGTCACGCGGTTCCAGACTGAAGCTCCTAGAACCACTCGGCCACAGCGGCCGGCGCTGTATTTGCAGCGTCAGTTGCTACCAGTAGATATGAATGCAGAAATCGATGTAGATACAAAAGATGTATGAGTCTGTCACTCTTCAAGCGTCTACAAAATTTATTCGGATGACGTCGAGACTGACCACTATGAAAGTTCGTAAATGTCATTAAATTGCCAAACACACAAAAATGGGCTCAGCACATGAATGTTGGAACTTAAATACACCTGCCTCTCGAACTCCGGAGAGATGCTTTGTAACTCATTGGCAGCGGCGTAATCGTTCGTGGCAGTGCTCTCGTTCTGCGGTGGCGACTGTAGGAAACGCGGCGGCATAACTAGCTTATTTCAAAGTAGGGAGAAATCGCAGGACCCAAAACAAAATGGGCATCCCATTCATAAAGCGGAGCATTGTTCGACATTTCGTTTCTTGCATTTGAAACAGAACAACGCTCCAACAACCCACGCTTACTTGGTGGAACTGTACACCAACAATGCACCATTCCAGTAACAGTGATCAAATGACACAAGACACAGTGTGGTGAAACACGTCTGAATGATGAAGAACGAACTGACAGAGCATGTATCTGTGAGGGAACGGTAATAGGAAGACAAGCGGAGGACCTGGTCCGCCAAGACCGATGTATCACAATCATAGTGACAGCGGTAAACACGAAAATCAGTGATGGAACAATTTTAATATTTTGAACATTAATAAAAAAAATGCCGTTCGTTGTGTTCCGCGACCGCTCACACCTATTCGAAAAAGACAAAGAGCCGGGGCGGCAGGGGCTATGTTACTGCTGTTTCAGGCCAATCCAGATGACATTTTTTATCGCCTTTTCACCATGCACCAGTTGTAGACGTATCATTGGAACCCGAAGACAGAGGAACGAAGCAAGCAGAGGAAAGATGTTGATTCGCCATGCAGAAAAAGACGCAGATGCAACTACCATGGATACCATGGGAGTTGTCACTGTTCGGCGACAACAGATTATGCTCTTAACGGCCCCCGAAATCCCGTCACGATGTGGCGGCAGGCGTCAGGGCTAAGAATCAAGGGAAGCTGTGCAAAGAAACGGTTATGCTGCACGATGACGCTTCAGCTTATTCTGCACGCGTCACAGTGACACATACTGCTTCTCTGTGCTACCAAAGTTTGTTTCACCCGTCCTATTCTCCTGACGTGATAGCCAGTGACTTCTTCGCCTTCCCTTGGATAAAGAAACCATAGCGCGACAGACATTTCCAGCGTGACGATGCAGTGATTTTCGCGGTGGAACGTTTACTGGAAATCCAAAATGCGTGCTTCTAAAACCAAGTTCTCCGCCAAGTCATCAATCGTTGGAGGGAAAAAAAGGCATGGCACTGAAGGGTGAATATGTATGTCACCACTCTCAAGTTTCATGGTCACAGCTTGATTTTTTCGAAGTGATAGTTAAAACTTGATGAGTATTCCCATCACGCTTACAAATTTTAAAAATTTCACAATAATTGTTATTAGAAAACAAAATGTTACATACATCTGCATCTTTATCTACACACTTACTCCGCAAGCCACCGTACGGTGGGTGGTGGAGGAGTATTGACAGCTTTGGATGACCGAAACGGGCCGCGGGGAGTGGCCACGCGGTTAGAGGCGCCATGTCACGAATCGGGCGGCCCCTAAGGTTCGAGTCCTCCCTCGGGCATCGGTGTGTGTGTTGTCCTTAGCGTAAGTTATATTAAATTAGCTTAAGTAGTGTGTAAGTCGATGACCTCAGCAGTTTGGTTCCACAGGAATTAACACACACATTTGAGGACCGAAACATGAACCAACAGAAGATATAAGCAAATCGGTGGCATTCCTGCCTTTTACGAGGAGAATATCTTCAAAAACAGAAAGAATTTTAAAGAAACTTCGTATTAAAAGTGTATACCGTCCGCCAGATAAGGCCTGAGCACTGCTGCACTCAGTGAATGGGGTTTGAGAAAGCCCGGGGTCTACAAGATTCCCTGACATTGCGGGAAAGCCTATATTGGGCAAACGATTCGTAGAAAAGCCTGTGACGAAGATCCTCCACACAACGATCGTTGTACGACCAGACACAGGTGTTCGCCCCTGCGTCGGGGTATTAGGGCTGTGTAGTGAAATAAGACATTGAAATCTGGCTATCTGACAATATTATATACTGATACAAGGGGCATTCTTTAAGTAAGAGCTGGAACCCTGTTCTGTTTGACATTAAGAAACAACGGTCCGTCTTTCGGGCATAAAAACTGCCAATAGTATTCGATATCGATTTATCGTTTCCGCGAGCTTTCACCAACTTGCGCTAGACGGCAGTTACGCTTGCGCGGTGGACCCACGGTCGGTGTAAAAAGGAGCCACCGCGGCGTGTCTGATTTCAGTCCCGTCGAGTTAGCGCGAGTGCCTACTCACCTGATGATGGTGGCAAGGTGGACCGCCGAAATATTGGGTCCAGATGACAATATGTTCCGGCTGGACGAGACCCGATGTGACTACAACCGAGCACTTCGCTACTGGAGTTCCATTCTTATTCGAAAGGAACTGACCTTTTGGTGAAGCGATCAGACGACGGCGGAGGTATCACAACGACCGCAGAACGAGTAGTCGCCGTGTGCCGGCCTTGGATTACGGCGGATCAAAGTAATCCTCGGCGTTCGTTATCGCCCCCGCAGACCGCGTGGTCCCCGCAGCCAGGCCGCAGGCCGCTAAGACCGCTGGACGAGCCAGCTGCGGCCCGGCGTGCATTAACAAACCAAATCGACGTCGCGTGAGGGCGCATGATAATCGGGCGCGCAGCAGACCGCGACTGGAGGTGGGGAGAGGCGCGCTCTGTTCGTACTGCGCTGTGCAGTGCCGGTGTGGGTGCGTCCCGGAAACAGATGCATCAGTTATGACCGCTCCGACGTCCCCGTCGCAGCGTCAGCAATTAATTAGCCGCCGGGATACGACCTGCGCCGTGGCGCAGCGCAGTAATCCGCGGTTTGCTGTCACCAAGTCCTGCCCTGCACTCTGGAGGACGGGCCACCGCAGCGCGGTGTTAAAACCCTGGGCAATGTTAAGAACAGTCAACAATAAACCTACACCCACAAACCTGTAAACAAGTGGATTAAAGACTTCGCGGATATTGTTGCGCCTCCGTCAGCAGAAAAAGAAACGTGATAGTTCGGAAACAGCATTCACGAAGACTCACATGTATCTAATGAATCATTTACAAAATCTTTTTTGAATGATCCTGCCGCCATATGCCGGTAATAATTTTTATTTTATTGGTACACGATCCATATTTCGTCTTAACGTCATTTTCAAGTGCAACATAAGTATAAATCATAAAAAGAAGAAATGGGTCAATCATAAAAAACAGTCTATAAATACCACAGTTCCTTACCTAATTTATAGGTCAAAAGACATGAGACTGGTATGAAATACATATCCGTATCACAAAGGATATCTAGTACGTAGGCTGGATCTGTCATTCCTAAAATGAGAACATCTCTAAACCGCCTAAATATATTCCAGAATTTCATTTCTGAACCCTATAGCACTTTCTCTGCCTCGTGATGAATGGGTGTTGTGTGCTGTCCTTAGGTTAGTTAGGTTTAAGTAGTTCTACATTCTAGGGGACTGATGACCATAGATGTTAAGTCCTATAGTGCTCAGAGCCATTTCAACCATTTGAACCCTATAGCACAGCTGTTATATGAAACAGCTAACCTATAAACAGGTGTGCACCACACTATTGTGTCTGAGCAATAGCTGACGTAGATATTTATGTAACGATCTTCCAAAGACATCACAGTCTGCACATTGCAATCAGTGGCGTGTTAGGGAACGAGATATTTGAACTGTTTAGTTTGCGTGATAATTATATTATCTCTGCGTACACTGGTACCTAAGAGTGTTTACAGTATATGACTCGAGGTCTTATATTAATGTTCACACGTAAACATCGTAAAGTGTCTTGTCATCACAAGTTTGTAACAAACATGGAATTTATACATTGTAATACAGTTAACTATGTAAAAAAAGTGTACTACATAGGCGAGAGGTAGTACATATCGTTACAAACTGCAATAGCAGTACGCAAATGCTCCCAAAAGTTCCTCACACCAACACAACCGATCAAGAAACCAGTGGTGACGAAATGACGCGAAGGGGGAAGAAATGTGGGTGCAGTTGCGGAGCCAACAGAACGTGAGCCCTTATTCAAACTGGACAAAGGTGGCAATGGTGCGGGTGGCAAGAAAGGGGAGGGGGGGAACGAAATTGAGGGGTAGGGCGCACTCTGAAGAAGTGGATCAGAGACATCAACACCGTACGGGTTCTTTCTTCCGATGTGACGCAACGTTAATTCCGAAAAAACAACTCCCATTAAAAATATCAGGAAAACAGAAAAAAAACGTGGACCTGATGAATCAAGCCGTGTCTTTAATTAAAGTTTCTAAACGCTGTAGAAAGAGAACCACTGCTCAGAATAACATCAAATGTGAACAGCTTATTACTGACGCACAAGGAAACTTTATGAAAAAAGAAACGAAAATTTAACCAATAAATGGCGCTGTAAGCGTCATAACATGCACACCAACAGCCGCGCAGCACACGGCTGTTCCTCAGTTTGTGTCCCAGACGCCCAACATTTCTGTCTCCATGAAGGATCGGACGCTGCTGGTAGAGCTCTCTTAGAAGAACCGTGATTGCAAAAGTTCTGGACACTCAACTGGATGAGAAAAGGCATTGGCCCGATGTGTACTGACGGTCTGGAAAAGATTACAAAATTCGAAAAGACTGGCTTTTCTGTAGTTCAATGTGGCAGAGGGAGGAAAGTCATTGATCTGACATCTGTCGAACATTTGGCCACAACATTACAGAAGGAGTCAAGCTGTGGAGTGCAAGCATGCAGTGCACAGAGAATTACCCGAACGTTCGGCATGCCTACAAGCATTATACGTAAAATGCTATGAAACATCCTGCATTGCTAGCCATACAAAATCATCCATGGATTGGAGCTGCTTCTTGCTGACCTGCCAGCAACACAAATGTTCTCTCAGCAGATTCTTGCTCGCCTGGAAGTGGACAATGAATGGCTGTCGAACAGTCTGTGGACAGAAGAAGCCCATTTCCACCCCCAGTGTCATGTCTATACACAGAATTGCAGAATATGTGCAATGAAAATCCGCACACATGTGAACTGGCATCACTGTGATGTAGATCGACGGCATCGTTTACCTTAGGGCTTTTTCGAGGGGATGAGACCTGCAGGTGCCGTTGCTTATACTGTCAATGGTAAACGCTATGGGAGTCGTTTGAGCAACGAAGTCTTTCCAAGCCTCCAACAGCGGGTGTGTGTGGGGAGTATTGTCGTAGCGGCCCCTTATCATTTAGACAGCTCGCACAACAGACAAGCAAGGTGGGCTGCCGACCTCCCTGCAAGAACTCAGATCAAAACATCGCCAGTTGATGTAAACAACAACAGACTTTCCGCATAAACACGGAACTAATTCGTGAAACGCCATGTGACAGAGGTCTACCAATTGAAACTAATGTGACTGCGTGCAGCACTGCGCCGATTCGGTGTTATAAGCACACCAGCAGAATCAGACCGGCAGTGTGTACCTACAGCTAAGACTGCTCCAGCCAATACTTACGCCAGCTCTAGCCGTATCATTCCGCAGAACGTTGTACCTTTGTCACTGTGTAGAGTAGTATTTTGGATATTATTTTCTTTTCATTGTCTTGTACTCTTCTCTGGTTTTTTCCTCCATAAGAATTGTTGTGCTTCTTGTTGTTCTTGCGTTCTGGAAATTAGTGCACGCCAAGAAGGCGCTTTAGTTATAATAATGTGTGTTCAAATTCGATTGCTAGTTCTTTCCTGCCAACCGCAAGACTCTACAGGGACGATTTTTATGCAAGATGGCGCTTCTCTGCACACTGTACTGCCAGCGAAGCGGGTGCTGCAGAGGAATTTCGGAAATGCCAGAATTACCACCCGTCATTTCCCTATAGCTTGGCCATCCAGATCACCTGATCTTACTCAGTGCGACGTATGGCTGTGAGGTTAATTGATGGATGATATGTTCAGTGCTCCAATGAAGAACATAGCTGAAGTGAAGGCGTACATGGGCTACACACAGGACACCGAGAGATTCCAGTACGCTGTGGAACATACTGGTCCTCGATGTCAAATTGTGGCAGAAGACGGTGAACAGCTTATTGAACACGTCTTGCGCAGGCTCACGTCAGTTAGAAACCGATATCTTTTTACTTTTAATGCTGATTTTGATGCCAGGACAATTAAAAACAGATGTCAGTTTGCTTTCTATGCGGATTTTGGCGTCAGTGCAATTAAAACTCTATCTTCCCGAAGCGATGTGGTATGACCTCGCGGTGGTGGATGAGCTTACCTAGCAGTGCCACAGTTGATGACTGCCGAACTTGGGCAGTTATGCACATTGAACAGTGCGGATGGCATGCCGTCGTATTACAATTACCCTATCATTTATGTTAAGACGTTTACAGCGACATCTATTAGCATAATTTTCATTTAATTTTATGTTGTTTAATGACTTTTCCTCATGGGTCCATAATACATTGTTCAATTTGTTCAATTTTGACGTCATTGTAAGTTGCTGTTCTATTTTCGCAGCGTTTTGAAACTGGAACTTTAATTGTGTAGTTCCTGTAAATGTGTGGGCCATGAAAACAGAATGGTAAGAAAAATGGAAACTTGAAATTGGATAAAGGAAATCACAAGTCTATTTTTTAAGAAAGGTTGTAGAAAACTTTGTTAAAATTATAGTGGAGGTACTTTGAGGTGCCATGGTGCCAAGGTAATTGAGAAGAGACCACAGAAGATAGCAGAAGCAGGACTGAGAGGCTTATAATGTGGGTGCAGACTAGGGAGGTCTAGCAGCGGTTCTCAAACTGGTCCGTGATTAACGAGCGGATTTCTATCGTCGAGGAACTGAACGATTAGTAGAATCGTCCGATTGCTGTTTACAAAGGGTTGGTGACTATATTGAGACACAGCGTCATTTATCTTTGCCACTCTGAAACGTAGTGCAGCATTAAGAAAAGTAGCGTTGTCTGTCACAGATGTGTGTAACATTCCTTTTGAAGTCCCCTCGCAGCGTGGAGGGGAGGGGTGAGATGTAAGCTTCGTCTGTTCTCTGCACCACCCGTCTTAAAGCACTCAAGATGTAACGCGAGATCTGTGTTGACGTGTGAAACTTATTCCGAATGAAACAACTGGAACGTGAGAAACAAAAATCAGTTATGTAAAAAATATTACTAGTAATGTGGTACAATTTTAAGAGACACGCGCAGAAGGATGTTGGAGCTTCTACCCTTTCTAATAATAAAGCTCGTAACATTGAAAATAGCACATCGATACAAGGGGGGCGAGACTGTTCGCACTCATAACCTTTCGTCCAGCTCAAAGGCCCAACCCACTAGAAAAAATTACAGGTGACTCCTGTATATAAGAAAGATGAAAGAACGGAACCTAGAAATTACAGGCAATGTCCTTAACATCGGTTCGCTGCAGAATTCTTGAACACCTTGTCAATCCAGTCTTTCTTGAGACGAAAAAGCTTTTGCCCACAAACCAGTACGGCTTTAGAAAGTACGGCTCGTGTGAAACTCAGCTCGCCCTCTTCTCTCGTGATATCCAGCGGACAATGGGTGGACAGCGACAGGCAGGTTTCACAGTCCTAGATTTCTGAGTTGCACGGTGCCCCACTGCAGCTTGTTAGCGAATGTACGACCATACGGAATAAGTTCCCACATACGTGAGTGGCACGAAGGCTTCGTAAGTAATAGAATCCAGTGCGTTTCCCTCGATAGCGAGTGTTCATCACAGACAAAGGTATCGTCAGGAGGGGACCAGGAAAATGTGATAGTACCACTCTCGTTCTCTACATACATAAATGATACGACGGGCAGTGTGAGGAACAATCTTTGGCTGTTTGCTGATGCTGCGTTATACGGGAAGGTGCCGTCATTGAGTGACTGTAGGAGGATATAAGATTTAAAATATTTCTGTTGCCGTGGTGAACGATAGCTTCCTCCAAATGTAGAAAAATGCATATTAATGCAAATGACTAGAAAAAACAATTCAGTAACTTTCTCATACAGCGTTAGTGGTGTACTGCTTGACACAGTCACGTAGATTAAATATCTAGGCGCAAAGCTGCAAAGTGATTTGAAACGGAACGGGCACATATGGGCGGTAGTAAGGAAGATGAATGGTCGACGTCGGTTTATTGGAAGAGTTTTAAGAAAGTGTGGTACATCTGTGTACAAGACTGCACATAGAACATTATGCGACCCATTCTTGAGTACTGCTCGAGTGTTTAGGATCCCCACAAGATCGGATTAAAGGAAGACAACGAAACAATTCAGAGAAGAGCTGCTATAGTTGCCACCGGCACGTTCGATCAAGAAATGCTTCGTGACATCAAGTGGGAATCCATGGGAACCAACTCGTGCGGGTAACGTCTCAGACCACCTGGCATAAACACACCTAAACTTATCGAATCAGTTAACATACAGGAAGCTAGAAGTTATCGTAAGGCTATGATATTATCTATGACAACGGGTCCGGCAAGGAATGTTAAGAAAGATAGGGAGATATTTTTGCTTAGCAAGAGTGACAGTATGGCTAACGGCCTTGCCGCTAAGGTAACACCAGTTCCAGTCAGATCACCGAAGTTAAGCGCTGTCTGGCTGGGCTAGCACTTGGATGGGTCACCATCCGCTCTGCCGTACGCTATTGGCAAGCGGGGTGCACTCACGCCTTGTGAGGCACACTGAGGAGCTACTCGATTTAAAAGTAGTGGCGCCATTCTCGAAATTGACATACGGCCGGGAAAGCGATGTGCTAACCACAAGCAGCTCAATATCCGCATCCGGTGATGCTTATGAGCTGTGGATGACACGGCGGCCGGTCGGTACCGTTGTACCTTCATGGCCCGTTCGGGAGGAGTTTTGTTTACGACTGCCAGTATATAATTTTCAGAATATCTGAGCAGTCAGCTTCAAATATTCGGTGATGAGGGTGAAGATGTGGAAAACAAATTGAAAAGTTAAAAGTAATAATACAATACGCCCTAGACAAATATGTTCCGAGTAAGATCTTAAGGGATGGGAAAGACCGACCGTGGTGTAGTAGCCATGTCATAAAAATGCTACGTTAACATAGAGAACTTCAACTCAGATTCAAGAGAAGAAAAAAACCTAGATGAAAACAAAGCCGAAGGAAGAAAAATAAGCATAACGAGAGTTTGAACGTGAAAGTTTGTCAACCGATCCGAGTAAAAACCCTTAGATGTTTTGGTCGTATGTAAAATCAGTAAGTAAAATAATCTATTCATTCACTCAGTGACCATACTGGCTCTGAAACGGAAGATGACAGAGGAAAGGCCGAAATACTGAATTCGGGTTTCCAAAATTGTTTCACCGCGGAAGATCGTAACATGGCCTCTACATTCAATCGTCGTACGAACGTCCAAATAGGAAATATTGAGATAACCGATCGCGGAATAGAAAAACAACTACAATCGCTTAGTAGTGGAAAGGCATCAGGATCAAATGAGAGTCCTATAATAGTCTACAAAGATTATGCGAAAGTACTTCCTCCCCTTCAAGTAGTAATTTCTCGTAGATCGCGTGAGCAACGGAGGCTATCTATCAATTGGAAGGAAACGCTGGTCATTCCCATTTTCAAGAAGGGCCGTAGGACAAATGCACACCGTTGACGTTAGTCTGTTGTAGAATTATGGATCATGTTTTATTCTCAAGAATTATGACGTTCTTTGAGAAGTAAAATCTCTTCTATAAAAATCAACATGGATTCCGCAAACAGAGATCCTGTGAAACTCGGCTCACTCTGTTCCTGCATGATACCCACCGTGCCGTAGACAATGGCGCTCAGGTTGATGCCGCGTCCCTTGATTTCAGGAAGGCATCTGACACCGTGAAAAAAATACGAGCTTATCGATCATTTAAGCAAATTTGCTACTGGATTCAAGACTTCCTTGTAGACAGAACTCAACACGTCGCTCTTAACGCAACAAAATCGAGAAATGTAAAGGTAATTTCCGTTGTACCTCAAGGAATTGTGACAGGACCGTCACTGTTTACAAATATATTATGTACCAGAAGTATCAAGTACTCTCTAAGGCTGTTCGCAGATGATGAGTGTGGTATCGATAGCTACGATGCCACAACATAGTTCCGCTCTGCTAGGTTGGCAGTACGAGAGACACCGACGACAGCACTCTCTAGTCAGCGCTTTCGAGGTCTACGAGCTCCACGACTGCTTCACCCCATTTGATCAGGTGCAGCCAGCCAGGACACTTCGCTTCAGCTTCTCACCTATGTACAAAGTTATGTAACATGTTTGCATATGTTATCCGCTAGTAAAGGTGCTTTATTTGTATCTGCAGCACCGAGAGATTAGTACCTTTTCCTTTTCCTACCCACGCGCCCGCCTCCCAGGCGGGATACAAAAATGAGGTCGTCTATAATAAAGCAGCAATGCCAGAAGAAAATAACGATCTGCGGAATGATGTCCAGTGAATTGATGAATGGCGCAAGATCTGGCAGTTCATCCTGAACGAAAATAAATTCAACATATTGCGCATACGTATAAAAAGAAATCCATTATTGTATAGCTACACTACTGATGACAAACCACTGGAAACAGTGGCAGACGTAAAATATTTAGGAGTAACTATCCAGAGAGACCGTAAGTGTAACTGCCGTATAAATCAAATTGTGGGAAAAGCAGAAGCCAGACTCAGATTCATCTTAAGGAAATGTAACTCATCCACGAAGGAGGTGGCTTATAAGGCGCTTGTTTGACCCATTCGTGAGTGCTGTTCATCTAACTGTGATCCAACGGAGGGCGGCACGTTTCGTCACGGGATCCGTACGGAGATGCTCAACAAACTCCACTGGCGTTGTGCATCACAGAGGGATTTACTATTGAACTTTCGAGAGACCACTTTCCGGGAAGAGTCGGACAATATACTACTTCCCCCTACACACGTCTCGCGTAATGATCATGAGAAGAAAATTCGAAAAATTAGAGCCAACACAGAGGCTTACCGGCAATGTAGATGTAGACGTACCTGAGGGAAGACGACACTCTTTTAGTGGATATCTGTCGAGGAAATTTGGAGAAAAGGCATATGACGCTGGCTGCAGAACCAACGTATATTTCGCGTAAGGACCATGAAGGCAAGATAAGAAAAATTAGGGCTTGTATGGAGACACACCGACTGCCGTTTTTCCCTCGGTTTATTTGCGAGTGAAACAGGGAACAAAATGACTAGTAGTCGTAAAGTGTACCCTACGTCACGTCGGCTAGCTGAGTCTGTGTGTAGATGAAGATGTAGATGTAGATGTAGACTGTTCGTCGTGGCGTGTTTGTAAGCATTAACTGTGAATTTGCACTGAGAGAAAATTCATTAAAGTTGTTCGTGTCGGTCGCCATGAAGAAGCAGACCACTGAAGACGTGTTCTTGAGGTTCTCCGGGAATTGTCTACGGAGCTTGATACAAAATAAAAGAGACTGCTGCTGAAAATTCGTGTTGGTACCAAATATTAAAAGTTGTTCCCATCTCAGTCTACACAAATATCAATTTGTTCCTCCACTGCCAAAACATGCCGTTTTCTGTTAGGGTAAGCACGAGCTACGCTTTTGTTAAGTCTGGCGAGACGCAAGTACACGGCAGTAACAAACTGTTTATACGCTGCCACTTATCTGATCGATTATTGTTTATTCGCGGCCAATTATTTGATCTATTCTATAACTGTGTATTAACAGAGTTGTACGTCGAAAAACATTCGTCTACTAATACGACACGATAAACAGTTTGGTACTAGTTAGAACAAGTAATTTCACTCGGCGTGGCGCTTCAGCTTTTGTTCAGAAGTTTTTACAATGCCCGAGTGAAACTCACCAACCGTTTACAGTTACAAATTTCATTGCATTAACTCGCATTTCCACCGCGTATTGTAGTTGGTTTTTATTATCATGAGATGTTTTGATAGAAGAGATTTTAATTTTTTTCTTTGTTGTATCTTACGTTAGTCGTGTGATTTTGTAATTTCGTCATATGCCTTTAGTCCAACATCTGCTGTCCGTCGCGAATATTTTAATAAGTCGTTTATGCCATCCGTTAACCAGTGAAGTAGCACTTATTTCATAAGCAGAATGCCTTGGTGAAAAAAATTCATTTTTAAATATGATGACTTTTGTCGGTATTTTGTGGTCGAGAGACACATCAAGGCCAGACAGACAGTAAAATAGTTCTGATTTCAGGGGTTCAGTAGTTTCTACCTGTCTTGTCCCCAGAAGTCTGAGTGAAAAGTTCGAATTCTGTATGTGATAATTATATCGGCTTTAATCATGACGCAAACTCTGGACTCTTCCCCGACGTCATACATAATGGTACACAGTATTCACAGCTCGGAGAGGAAAGTCTTAGGATTATGAAAGCTAGTGTGGGAAGCACCACAGTAGAGGCGAGAAACTCCCACTCCCCAATCAAAAGGCATCCCTCTTCTCATTTATGTTGTTATTTGTCTTAAATTCCTTCCCGAATCAAAAGGCACCCCTCTTCTCATTTATGTTATTATTTGTCATAAATTCCTTACCTATCACGAAGAAGAAGTTGCCGTTAGGGATCCAGTTGTTAGTGCACTTATCGGAATAATGTTTCCTTTATTTTGAATTACAAACATTCAGAAAGACAATATTCGTTATTAAGAAATCGACTGAAATACACTACTGGCCATTAAAATTGCTACACCAAGAAGAAATGCAGATGATAAACAGGTATTCTTTGGACAAATATATTATACTAGAACTGACATGTGATTAAATTTTCACGTAATTTGGATGCATAGATCCTGCGAAATCAGTACCCAGAACCACCACCTCTGGCCGTAATAACGGTCTTCATGCGCCTGGGCATTGAGTCAAACAGAGCTTGGATGGAGTGTACAGGTACAGCTGCCCATGTATCTTCAACACGATACCACAGTTCATCATGAGTAGTGACTGGCGTATTGAGACGAGACAGTTGCTCGGCCACTATGGACACAGACGATTTCAGTTGGTGAGAGATCTGGAGGATGTGTTGGCCAGGGCTGCAGGCGAACATTTTCTGTATCCAGAAAGGCCCGAAAAGGACCTGCAACACGCCGTCGTGCATTATCCTGCTGAAATGTTGGGTCTCGCAGGGATCGAATGAAGGCTAGAGCCACGGGTCGTAACACATCTGAAATGTAAAGTCCACTGTTCAAATTGCCGTCAATGCGAACAAGAGGTAATCGAGACGTGTAACCAATGGCACCCTATACCATCACGCCGGGTGATACGCCAGTATGGCTATGACGAATACACGCTTCCAATTGCGTTCACTGAAATGACGCCAAACACGGATACGACCATCATGATGCTGTAAACAGAACCTGGATTCATCCGAAAAAATGTCGTTTTGCCATTCGTGCATCCAGGTTCGCCGTTGAGTACACTATCGCAGGCGCTCCTGTCTGTGATGCAGCGTCAAAGGTAATCGCAGCCATGGTCTCCGAGCTGATAGTCCATGCTGGTACAAACGTTGTCGAACTGTTCGTGCAGATGGTTGTTGTCTTGCAAAAGTCCCATTCTGTTGACTCAGGGATCGAGACGTGGCTGCACGATCCGTTACAGTCATGCGGGTAAGATGCATGTCATCTCGACTGCTAATGATACGAGGCCGTTGGGATCCAGCACGGCGTTCCGTATTACCCTCCTGAACGCACCGATTCCATATTCTGCTAACAGTCATTGGATCTCGACCAACGCGAGCAGCAATGTCGCGATACGATAAACCGCAATCGCCATAGGCAACAATCCGACCTTTATCAAAGTCGGAAACGTGATGGCACGCATTTCTCCTCCTTACACGAGGCATCACAACAGTGTTTCACCAGGCAATGCCGGTCAACTGCTGTTTGTGTATGGGAAATCGGGTGGAAACTTTCCTCGCGTTAGCACGTTGTAGGTGTCGCCACTGGTGCTAACCTTGTGTGAATGCTCTGAAAATCTAATCATTTGCATACCACAGCATCTTCTTCCTATCGGTTAAATTTCACATCTGTAGCACGTCATCTTCGTGGTGCAGCAGTTTTAAGGGGCAGTAGTGTATGCGTATGTTTTTCTTCCTCTAAAGCACATAACGTCGGAATATGAACCCGAAATTTGCAGCCGTCGTCCTACAGGCGTCTCTGAGAGAAGTATCAAAAATACGCTACAGACAGTAGTGTGACCTCGGTTCTCTGACGAAGGGCAACCTGGAAGTTCTCCAGCGAACACGCGCAGTGTTGTCGCACAGGTCTGCGGGTGCCGTGGCGGGGGATGCGCTGTCTGCAGCAGGTAGTGGGGTGTTAGGGCGCCGGCTGAGCGCACCGAGAGGTCGCTGTCTTATCCAATATGCAGAAGGAAGCGCACGCGAATCAATTCGGTTTCGTTGCTACAGCCGAGCCGAGCCCGCGGGCGTAGCGCGGCGTAGCGGACCATACATCCCGGCCCGCCTCGGCGGCTGCTGCATCCAGACCGAGTTTTCTGGCCGCAAATGAAATCAGGGCCACAGACCGATATGCTCCACATATCTCGGGCGCAGGGGCACTCGAATATGTTCCGCAGCAGATCTCTCCGCTATCCAAATATATCGCCTCCTGTTGACGGGGGATGGTCGCCTCTGCCGCGCAAACGCCCAATTGTAGAAAGATCCCTCTTTAAACAAACAAAACTGAGGTGTGCGCTGCTTATCTCAAGATGCTACAAGCATAATTTCTTCGATATGGGTCTTCATTAGCAATGTGATGAATGAAAGTAAATTTCATGAGTAAAAGATAATAATTCCATCTGAGAAGAGTCTGTGTTAGTCGTATAGATGAAGTTACAGAATACGGCTCGGTTACCGGTAACACCTTTTTATTGTCGAGGGGACGGAGCGTTGTGGAGTAGTTTTAGTATGACGTCAACATCAAACTGTTTCGAGACAGAGAAACATCGAAGACAACTGAGCTTTGGTTAACAGACGACAAAAATGTAATAAAGGAGCAAATTTAATGTTCACTCAGGATGGTATTTCATAGTCTAAACACGTTTAGGGGTTTGAAAACAAATAAAAACCACTACTAACTAGTTATAACCTATCTAAAATGTAATGTTCTATTCCTATCGATGTCACATAGCAACGGCTATTTTCAGTCGTTATTGTTAAAATGAGCTTGAAAGTTCAGGCATCAAAGATGCCAAAAAGAAAAAGTATGTACATAAGAAGTGAAAAAAATAAGAATCTGTTAGATAATTATCAGTTTGGCTTTCGGGAAGGTAAAGGCAGCTGGATGAATCAAGACTTTTCATAAGGTTTTTCGATCTAGAAGAAAGGTACGATAATTTCAAATGGTGCAAAGTGTTACAAATTCTCACGAAAATGGGTTCAAGTTATAGGAGGAGGAGGAAGAGGAGGAGGAGATTAGTGTTTAACGTCCCGTCGACAACGAGGTCATTGGAGACGGAGCACAAGCTCGGATTAGGGAAGGATGGGGAAGGAAATCGGTCGTGTCCTTTCAGAAGAAACATCCCGGCATTTGATTGAAGAGATTTAGGGAAATCACGGAAAACCTAAATCAGGATGGCCGGACGCGGGTTTGAATCGTCGTCCTCCCAAATGCGAGTCCAGAATGTAAACCACTGCACCACCTCGCGCGGTGCAAGTTATAGGGAAAGACAGGTAATAACAGTATGTGCAGGAACCAATATGGAATAGATAGGAGTAGAAGACCAAGAACGACAAGGTCGGAAAAGAATGGGTGTGAAAAAGGCATGAAGCCTTTCTTCTCTGATACTCAGTCTATGCACTGAACACTGAAGAAAGAAATATCCAAAATCAAAGATTGGTTCACGAGTAACATTAAAATGCAGGGTGAAAGAATATCAGTGATAAAATTGGCTGATGACGTCTATATCCAGAGTGAAAGCAGGGAAGATTGAAAGGCATACTAAATGGAATGGACAATCTAATGGTTATCTAGTCTACTAGAATCAACCATCGGCCTTAATATGAGCAAGAAATTTCTGAGAATGTACATTTGGAGCGCATGATTGTGTGGAAGTGAGTCACGGACTGAGGAAAAAAGGGAAAAGAAGAGAAAGAAAGCGCATGAAATGTGGAGCTACAGAAGAAGGTTGAAAATGCGGTAGATTCATATCATAAGCAATGAAGATAACGAGAAATGGAACATACGGTGAAACGTCAGGGAAAAACTTCTTTGGTACTAGAGGTAGTGTAGTACAAATGTGTTGCTGTGTTTTGCGGACTGCGCAGCGTGTAGACTGCTGATAAACTGTAACAAGTCAGAAAGTCGGTACTAGTGATCTTTGAGAAGGTTCCCCCGGTGTGGCAAAATGACGAAACACAACGTGCATGTCAGTCAGGAGTTGGGCAGCAAGCCAGTACGAGCCGTTCCAAGAAGTGTGCTTGGCAGTGTTAACAGACTCGCAGCATCAACGCATTTTCACAGCTGTCATTGGGCTTTGTATTTACTCATAAACACGTACACCCCCGTCACATTGCAATAAATCGTCCAACTACGAGGCGTCTGCATTACGAAATCCAATCTGACATATCTTTAGTTTAGATTATTAGATCTAAAATATATAATTCAGAATTGGTTGTGAATAAAATAATTAATAACCAATTTAAGTTAATCTCTCTTACAATAGTCTATACTGTGAGCGTTAAGTTCATGAACGCAGATACCATCTACATCAAGAACCAACTCGACAGAGAACATGTTTCTCAAGTTGCCTATAGGTGGAAAACCACGCACTTATGTTACCCACATGGGAAACGTCGTTAAGGTTAATGTCAGGTATAAATCGGATTGCACTACCCGTCACAAGAGCAAGGTCATCAACAAGAACTCACGCTTCGCACTGAAATCACATTACCTCAGCACGTAGATTAACATAGGGGCTCGAACTATTTGTCTTTAAAGAAATTCTGCTATTAATATAAAAGTAGAATGTTCTAGTAAATCACAAAATTCAATAGGTCCCAGTATCTTCGAGAAGCTACAAATCTCAAACAATAAACAACAGCACGTGGCACGAATGGAATCAGTAGCCCGCACGTCAACAGCCAGCAACCGTAACCGCTACGACACGACGGACAAGACACAGCAGGTCGCAATATTAAGGATTCGTTCACTCCAAATACGTGTCTTCTCACGCTTATCACGAAAGTGATCAAATACCGGATATCTAGAAAGTGCGTAGCAAGCAGTGCTCATGCGGCCATTCCGGAATTCGGCAACACCGTAGTGAACGATCTTGAGCGCTGGTAGAGAGTCACTTTGAATATCTCTCATCGTCACCTCAGTTCATTATAGGCTGCATCCGAGTTTCATATATAACAGAGTTTTATTATTATTATTATTATTATTATTATTATTATTGGGCGATACTTTACCAGTTTCTAAAAAAAGCATTTTATCTACTGCCTAAAAGTATAATTTCTCTGCATACTGCCGCCGCGAAATTGCCGACTGCTAGTGCCTGCGTGTTTTGTTGAAACAGCTCATCGCAGTGGCGACACCGTTCGTTTGAATGTTTGTCAGTGTGAAAAGAAGCAGCTTTTTGTTAGAATAAGACGAAGAGGAAGAGGAAATTACGGTTAAGCTAATTAGATCTAGCTGTAATAACATATTCCAATCTCTTCCGTACTGTATGGCTTGCGAACTCATTACTGAAATCGTTATGTTTGTGGCCATGCGGAGCAGGATAACTACACATGTACCCTTCGAGGCGCTCATCGTCGTTATCGCCAAAAATCTGCCTTAAGTATTTGTATGGAGTGTAGCCATGTATGGAAGTGAAACGTGGACGATAAATAGTGAAACGTGGACGATAAATAGCTTAGTCAAGAAGAGAATGGAAGCTTTCGAAATGTCGTGCTACAGAAGAATGCTGAAGATTAGATGGGTTGATCACATAACTAATGAGGATGTATTGAATAGAACTGGGGAGAAGAGGAACTTGTGGCACAACTTGACTTGAAGAAGGGATCGGTTTGTAGGACATGTTCTGAGGCATCGAGGGATCACCAGTTTAGTATTAGAGGGCAGCGCGGAGGGTAAAAATCGTAGAGAGAGACCAAGAGATGAATACACTAAGCAGATTCAGAAGGATGTAGGTTGCAGTAGGTACAGGGAGATGAAGAAGCTTGCACAGGATAGAGTAGCATGGAGAGCTACATCAAACCAGGCTCAGGACTGAAGACCACAAAAACAACAATGCAAAGCTTGCCTAAAGCGACAGACCATTGTCATCCGAGCTCTAAATTTTTGTAGCATAAACTCATGCTTTTATACGCATGCTTCCACTGTGTGGAAGGGATGGGAATTTCATGGATGTTTGTCGATATTAGCTGAAGCATTCGATGTCTCCTCGCAAACTCACAGCCAAACTGCCACTTTCCAGCATAACCTGGCTAGTGGTTCGTGTGTCACCGCAACCTAAATTTCGAAAATTAATGCAAAAGAAAACGAAATATTGTCAGCGTCCTGTTTTTATGTTTGGATACGTATGGCGTCATACCCTACACCATCATGACGTTACGGGACGAAGCCCCCGCCCCCCACAGCTGGTATCGAAAGGTTCAGTTAAACCACTTCTGACGTTACGTGTGTGGCCATATTCAGCCAGCTGCCAAGAAATATTAGTGCGCTGGATCTGTTTGAAAATTGGAGGAAATCAAGAATAGCATTTATTAAGGGTCGTAGCATACCAGTTATCAAAATTTCCGCCGGTTCACGCAGATATCGCTGCACCCTGTTGTACGAGATGTACGCTGGGGTTACGGAGCGCCAGGCACGTTACTTCATTACTGTCGGCGACGGCGACGGCGTCCCACGCCTGGAGGCGTCGTGGCGCGCCCAGGAATGCCTGAAGAATGCGAGTGTGCGCCGCCACAATGGGGACAGAACCGGTACAGCGCCCACGGCCTCCGTGCCTGCGCTTCTTTCTGTACGGCACGCCCTGCGCTCTCCTCAAACTTTTGCTCTGTGAGCCGTGACCTGTGGCAGGTGTTCTTTGCGGCTGACTTCTTACGTGAGCGAAGTGAAGAAAATATCCTTCCCTGGCACTGAGGTGATGTTGATACCAATGATATTATTTTTTTATTTGTTGGCACTATTTGCACAAAAATGTTACAAGGCTGGCGACATTGTTTCATCAAAAGATTGTCCTGGCAAATATACGTTTCCTTTCAGGTTGAAATTCCAAGTATCTCTTGAGTCAATTTTTGTTGCATGTGAAAGCAGTTACACTCGTTTTCATTGACTCAAGCTTTTTCTGACGTCACGTCATATACACTATGTGATCAACAGCATCCGGACACCACCAGAAACATACGTTTTTCATAACAGATGCTTTGTGCTGACCCCTTCTACCAGGTACCTCATATCAGCGACCTCAGTAGTCATTAGACATAGTGAGATACCAGAAAGGGACGCTCCGCGGAACTCATGGGCTTCGAATAAGGTCAGGTGATTGGATGACACTTCTGTCATACGTCTACACGCTACATTTCCACACTCCTAAATATCCCTAGGCCCACTGTTTCCGATATGATAGTGAAGTGGAAATGTGAAGGGACACGTACAGCACGAAATCGTATAGGCCGACCTCGTCTGTTGACTTAACAATCCACTGCAAGTACTATGACAGTTAGGTGGGAGGTGAGAAAACTTGGATTTCACGGTCGAGCAGCTGCTCATCACGCAGTTAATGCCAAACGACGCCTCGCTTGGCGCAAGGAGAGTAAACATTTAGAAAAATGGTCAGTGGAAAAACGTGGTATGGGGTAACGAATCACGGTACACAATGTGGCGATCCGATGGCAAGGTGTGGGTATGGAGAATGCACGGTGAACGTCGTCTGCCAGAGTGTGTACTGCAAATAGTAAAATTCGGAGGCGGTGGCGTTATGGTGTGGTCGTGTTTTTCATGGACGGGGCTTGTACCCCTTATTGTTTTTCGTTGCATACCACAGCAGAGGCTTTCGTTGATGTTTTAAACACCCTCTTGCTTCCCACTATTGAAGAGCAATTCACAGATGGCGACTGCATCTTTCAACACGATCGAGCACCTGTTCATTATGCAAGGCATGTGGCGAAGTGGTCACACGACAGTAACATCCGTGTAAAGGACTGCCCTGCACTGAGTCCTGACCTGAATCCTATAGGACACATTTGGATGTTTTGGAACGCCGACTTCGTGCCAGGCCTCACCGGCCGACATCGATACCTCTCCTCACCGCAACACTCCGTGAGGAACGGGCTGCCATTCCCCAAGAAACCGTCCAACACCTGACCGAAGGTGTGCCATCGAGAATGGAAACTGTCATCAAGGCTAAGTGTGGGCCACTACTATAATGAATTACCGAGCGAGGTGGCGCAGTGGTTAGCACACTGGACTCGCATTCGGAAGGACGACGGTTCAATCCCGTCTCCGGCCATCCTGATTTAGGTTTTCCGTGATTTCCCTAAATCGTTTCAGGCAAATGCCGGATGGTTCCTTTGAAAGGGCACGGCCGATTTCCTTCCCAATCCTTCCCTAACCCGAGCTTCTGCTCCGTCTCTTATGACCTCGTTGTCGACGGGACGTTAAACACTAACCACCACCACTATAGTGAATTCCAGCATTGCCGATGGAGGGGACCACGAACTTGTAAGTCATTTTCAGCCAGGTATCCGGATACTTTTATCATATCTGTATTAGCAGTTTTTCAAATTTCAATCATAATTTGTTATTTACTTGTCATTAGTTATTTCAAAACTATAATTTGGTCAAAATCTAAAATAAAAATATTACTGTATATTAACAGTTTTCTAGCACTTGGTAGTATGGACAAGTGTGTAATTGTTATTCTAAAAAATTATTTCATCAATCACATGCGAGAACTACCTAGACATGTTTTAACTTCCGTAATGAACTGCTGTAGTTTGTACACACACAGCGCTAGAAAACTGTTTATAGACTTCAATACTTTTCGTTTTGCATTTTGACTAACGCTGTACTTTTAACGTACGTAATGTTTTGAAAATGAACAAACACATTCGAAACTAATAACGTGTAATTCAAATGCATTGCAACTACTATAAAAGACTAAAGAAATAGCAAGATTAAAGAAATCTGCCGGTCCTTCTGCTAGCGCAATGTTTGATTTCAACTAACTTTGCCAGATAGTTACTGCAATTAAATTTCACATCTACATCTACATCTACATGACTACTCTGCAATTCACATTTAAGTGCTTGGCAGAGGGTTCATCGAACCACAATCATACTATCTCTCTACTATTCCACTCCCGAACAGCGAGCGGGAAAAACGAACACCTAAACCTTTCTGTTCGAGCTCTGATTTCTCTTATTTTATTTTGATGATCATTCCTACCTATGTAGGTTGGGCTCAACAAAATATTTTCGCATTCGGAAGAGAAAGTTGGTGACTGAAATTTCGTAAAAAGGTCTCGCCGCGACGAAAAACGTCTATGCTGTAATGACTTCCATCCCAACTCGTGTATCATATCTGCCACACTCTCTCCCCTATAACGCGAAAATACAAAACGAGCTGCCCTTTTTTGCACCCTCTCGATGTCCTCCGTCAATCCCACCTGGTAAGGATCCCACACCGCGCAGCAATATTCTAACAGAGGACGAACGAGTGTAGTGTAAGCTGTCTCTTTAGTGGACTTGTTGCATCTTCTAAGTGTCCTGCCAATGAAACGCAACCTTTGGCTCGCCTTCCCGACAATATTATCTATGTGGTCCTTCCAACTTAAGTTGTTTGTAATTTTAACACCCAGGTACTTAGTTGAATTGACAGCCTTGAGAATTGTACTATTTATCGAGTAATCGAATTCCAACGGATTTCTTTTGGAACTCATGTGGATCATCTCACACTTTTCGTTATTTAGCGTCAACTGCCACCTGACACACCATACAGCAATCTTTTCTAAATCGCTTTGCAGCTGATACTGGTCTTCGGATGACCTTACTAGACGGTAAATTACAGCATCATCTGCGAACAACCTAAGAGAACTGCTCAGATTGTCACCCAGGTCATTTATATAGATCAGGAACAGTAGAGGTTCCAGGACGCTTCCCTGGGGAACACCTGATATCACTTCAGTTTTACTCGATGATTTGCCGTCTATTACTACGAACTGCGACCTTCCTGACAGGAAATCACGAATCCAGTCGCACAACTGAGACGATACCCCATAGCTCCGCAGCTTGATTAGAAGTCGCTTGTGAGGAACGGTGTCAAAAGCTTTCCGGAAATCTAGAAATACGGAATCAACTTGAGATCCCCTGTCGATAGCGGCCATTACTTCGTGCGAATAAAGAGCTAGCTGCGTTGCACAAGAGCGATGTTTTCTGAAGCCATGCTGATTACGTGTCAATAGATCGTTCCCTTCGAGGTGATTCATAATGTTTGAATACAGTATATGCTCCAAAACCCTACTGCAAACCGACGTCAATGATATAGGTCTGTAGTTAAATGGATTACTCCTACTACCCTTCTTGAACACTGGTGCGACCTGCGCAATTTTCCAATCTGTAGGTACAGATCTATCAGTGAGCGAGCGGTTGTATATGAGTGCTAAGTAGGGAGCTATAGTATCAGCGTAATCTGAAAGGAACCTAATCGGTATACAATCTGGACCTGAAGACTTGCCCGTATCAAGCGATTTGAGTTGCTTCGCAACCCCTAAGGTATCTACTTCTAAGAAACTCATGCTAGCACATCGTGCGATAATTCCAGGTATATGAGAAATCCTAGCAAAACAAGATTCGAGCTTCCAGAATGAGATTTTCACTCTGCAGCGGAGTGTGCGCTGATATGAAACTTCCTGGCAGATTAAAACTGTGTGCCCGACCGAGACTCGAACTCGGGACCTTTGCCTTTCCCGGGCAAGTGCTCTACCAACTGAGCTACCGAAGCACGACTCACGGCCGGTACTCACAGCTAAAGTTTGGAAGGTAGGAGACGGATACTGGCAGAAGTAAAGCTGTGAGTACCGGCCGTGAGTCGTGCTTCGGTAGCTCAGTTGGTAGAGCACTTGCCCGCGAAAGGCAAAGGTCCCGAGTTCGAGTCTCGGTCGGGCACACAGTTTTAATCTGCCAGGAAGTTTCAAGATTTGAGCTGTTGTCACAGGAACGTGATGTCCACATACTTCAAAAGCAACGACGCACTTAGTGTCAAACCGGACGCTGTTCACACAACGGTCACTGTTAACTTGCAGCACAGCACTGCCGACCAATCAGCAAAGTACTACCTTCCACTGAAATTCTTGAAAAAGATCCTGAACCAGAACATTCAGTGTTACTCTACAAAAAATGCGTGTTGACACATGAATCAGTATCTGTGTACATATTCCTTCAGCAAACGATGAAGCAACGTGTCAACGTGTCACGTCTCATGCGCTCCGTCGCGCTACGGGGAACAGACCTGGAGCCGAGAACCCGCACACCGACGTAGGTTCCGGAGGTTGGCGAGCGTTGCCAGAGGCAGCCCTGATAACAGCCACCTTCCTTACGCGCCACCGAAACCCTTTGTTAGTACAACGAAAAGTTTCAGGGCCGGATGTCATAGTTGCTGATAAATCTTCCAGGTTGTGTGATCGTGGTCCGTGAAACACTTCCGTTCGTAACGTTTCGCCGAGAGGCGCTAGACGTCTTCGGGCGGGATCGTGCTTTTGTCAGCATGGCTCAGTGGAACCAAGAGCACATCTCAAGATGTCCAGCGCAGCTCTGACCGAAATGTTACAAAAGGAAATGTTCCACGGACCACGACCACGGAACCAAGAAGATTTACCAGCAACTACAAGTGTTTGTTTCCGAAGCAAAATCATAGCGTGATTTCCAGGATAATCGGCCATTGGAGAGCTCAGTATAGTAAGTACACGTATAAATTGCGAAAGATAACGAAGAACAGTTAGTAAAAGCGAAAACAGAACCTACGAAAAATATTGTTAGATGACGAGACAAGTTAGTTACATATGACACAAAGATTCACCAGTTACCTAGAAGTTAAAGACCAATATGGAAGCACTGTGTTTGAGTGGAACATGCAACAAAATTCTGCTGCCTGAATCGGGAAATGAGTCATCCGCTGGCACAACTGAGTGCTTCATTTATTTAGTCTGCCATAAAAGGTTCTGACGCTAAAGAGTCATCATCAAATGTTCATCACTATTATCATTTTCTTCTTCTTCTTGCTCTTTATACAGCAGCAGTAATTGATAAAGAGACTTTATTTAACAAAGAATATTCTTAAGACAGAGTGAATAAATAAATAATGATATCAACTATAGTTGTCGAAGAATTATTTCTCGACTTACTATTATCAGCTACGAATCTACAACAATTTTCTTTACATAAATGAAGTGACTCGTCACAAAGACTGTAGAAGACGTTGGCTGCAGCAATTTAGGAATTACACGACAGTTACAGTTAAGAAGGTAGTATTAATTCTAACGAAATACAACGAGTAAATAAAAGGGAGAGAGAGAGGGGGGGAGGGGGAGGAGAAAGAGAGAGAGAGAGAGATACAGCGATAAAAAGACGTCGTAAAATGTTTGGGTATTTACCCTCACATACTCCACAGAATGCAGTAAGGCACGTTTCCTCTACTACAAGCGAACAGACGAGAACCAAAATACTCGGTTCCTATCTCCAGGCAGCCAACACTGCGGCGTGCGCACTTTACAGTACTCCTCTCCGACAGCAGCTAGCCTTTGTTAGCGCTACATCTCGCTAATCAAATTAGCTGACCTCACCGTAGTGTTAGTCACACAGCGTCAAACATCTGTAGCGCATTTTCTCTTCGTTCTTAACGTCTATGAATATAAACATATAATTAGCACAAGAAAACGTGTGGGAATTAAAATGATATTAAATCTACTGTAGCGATTCCTGTTGGTAAAAAATTTCTCTTTGAAACAGGAGGACTCAGCAACACAGATCAAACAAAAGTTCATTCTTTGTTCACACTGCAATTACTTTGAGGTTTATTGAACAGCATTCTCTCTCTCTCTCTCTCTCTCTCTCTCTCTCTCTCTCTCTCTCTCTCTCTATCCCTCTCTTCTCCTGTTACCGACCTCCGTTTTCTTTTATCTTGCTCTAAACTTCTCTTACCTACATACTCTTTTAAATTAGTGTTATCAATAATCTCATTCACACATTGTCATATTTGCCTTCCTCCGAGCCTTTTCCTGTATTGCTCTCTATTCGTTGATACCACAGCGCACTACTGCCATCCTCAAGCAAATTGCTATAGGCTGTTTTCCTAGAATAATCTCCAAGTACCTCTTCATTTCGTAGTTCATCTGCCAATAATTTTCTTTTTATGATACGGTTTGCAGATTTTATCATTTCTTCTGTGTTTCCAAACCCCGCGTTTCATTTCCAAGCAAGCTATCACTTCGTGTTCTAAAGGGTCATAGCTTCCTATTTACTAAAGCATTTATTGCCTTCTTATATACACACTATTCTGAAGAGCTGATACGTAAAATGTCGTTTTCCATGTCAGAAATTGTGATGACATGTCAGCAATATTAATCTTTTTCATACCGAGAAGATGATATCCACCGAAACCGGAAATAGTAATGGAACAACTCTGCGACAAGCATTTTTTAAAATACCAAATTCATTTAACACTTTTAAAGAAAATTCTTCTTGAAAACTATGGCTGAACTTGTAACTGACAACTAAACATATAGCCCAAAGTTGTCGGCGAAATATTGCCATACTGACGGATCTTTAAGAGGTTTACACTCAGTAAAAGTTAGGACAAGATCCTGAAAATATCACCTTCTATTACATACTACTAATGACGGAGAATAACAGGCACCACAATAAATATATTGTGTCTTCCAGCCTACTACGAGCCTTTCGACTTCACGTCAGTCTGAAGTTTGTAATTTTCCAATTGGCTTTAACGAAATGTTTTACATTTGTTTAGTTGCCCCATTGCGGTGATAGAGTCACTGGTTTTTCTTGAAGACTGGCATAAACAGATTTAAATAGTTTTATGAACTAGTCGCGGACGGGAACTAAAACGTAAATATTCCTGTCTTTATCCTGTCGGTCGTGTTGGCCACTGAGTACTACACAAACAGAAAGCGGTGGAGCTCAGATGATTATACGGAAAGCTGGCTAAAGCCGGAAATAAGTTCGGCCGAATTTTTTTCAAACGACCTAACAGTGTTCAGAAAGGATAGATTAAATGCAATTGGTGGTGGAGTATTTATTGCCGTCTGAAGTAATTTACCTTGTAGTTAAATTGAAGTAGATAGCTCCTGCGAAATAGTATGGGTAGAGGTTATACTTGACAATCGGACTAAACTATTAACTGGATCGTTTTACCGACACCCCGACTCAGAAGATATAGTTGCTGAACAATTCAAGGAACACTTGAGTATCATTTCAAATAGATACCTCACTCACACAATTATAGTCGGTGGTAAATTCAATCTACCCTCGATATGCTGGAAAAATTATACGTTTAAACCTGGCGGCAGGCATAAGACGTCATCCGAAATTGTACGGAATGCTTTCTCAGAAAATTATGTTGAACAATTACTTCATGAGACCACTCGAAGCGTAAATGGTTTGCGAAAACGTACTTGACCTTTCAGTAACAAATAATCCTGAACAAATAGGGAGTATCAGGACAAATACAGGTCGCATCGCTGTTGCAGAAGCAACGAAAAAAACACGCCAAATTTAAAATAACACAAAACCCACAAGGTTTGCACAGTTTTGCAGAAGTTAGAAATATAATGCGTACTTCAATGTGAGATGCTTTTAATAATTTCCACGACGAAACTCCGTCTCGGAATCTGGCAGAAAACTCGAAGATATTCTGCTCATACATAAAGCAGACCAGAGGCAAGACGGAATCAGTACTTTCACTATGCGATAACAACGGTGAAATCATTTATGACAGTGCCACTAAAGCAGAGATAATAAACATGTTTTCCGAAACTCCTTCACCAAACAAGACGAAGTAAATATCCTTGACTGCCAATCAAGAACAACTGCCAAGATGAGAAACATAGAAGTAGATATACTCGGTGTAGCAAAGCAGCTTAAATCACTTAATAAAGGCAAGGCCTCCGATCCAGATTGTACACCAGTCAGGTTCCTTTCAGAGCATGCTGATACAATAGTCCCATATTTAGCAATTATATACAACAGCTCGCTCACAGAAAGTTCCGTACCTAAAGACTGGAAAATTGCTCAAGTCACACCAATACCCAAAAAGGGAAGTAGGACTAATCCGCTGAATTACAGACCTATACCACTAACGTCTATTTGCAGTATGGTTTTAGAACATATACTGTACTCGAACATTATGAACTACCTCGAAGAAAACGATTTATTGACACATAGTCAGCACAGATTCAGAAAATATCGTTCTTGTGAAACACAACTAGCTCTTTATACTCGTGAAGAAATGAGTGCTATCAACAGGGGACGTCAAATTGATAACATATTGTTAGGTTTCCAGAAGGCTTTCAACACCGTTCTTCACAAGCGGCTTCTAACCAAACTGCGTGCCTATGGAATATCGCCTCATTTGTGCGACTGGATTCTTGATTTCCTGTCAGAAAGGTCACAGTTCATAGTACTAGACGGAAAGTCATCGAGTAAACCAGAAGTAATATCCGGCATTCCCCAAGGAAATGTTATAGGCCCTCTACTGATCCTGATCTATATTAACGACATTGGAGACAACCTGAGTAGCCCTATTAGATTATTTGCAGATGATGCTGTTATTTACCGTCTTGTAAAGTCACCAAATGACCAAAACGAATTGCAAAATGGTTTAAATAAGATATCTGTATGGCGAGGAGAGTGGCAATTGACACTGAATAAAGAAAAGTGTGAAGTTATTCACATGAGTACTAAAAGACTTCCCCTAAATTTCGATTACGCGATAAGTCACACAAATATGATGGTTGTGAATTCAACTAAATACTTAGGAATTACAATTACAAATAACCTAAATTGGAACGATCACATAGATAATGTTGAGCGCAGATTAAACCAAAGACTGCGACTCACTGGCAGAAGACTTAGAAGGTGTAACAGGTCTACTAAAGAGACTGCTTACATAACGCTTGTTCGCCCTATTCTGGAGTACTGCTGTGCGGTGCGGGATCCGCATCAGGTGGGACTCACGGATGACATCGAAAAAGTTCAGGGTAGGTCGGCTCGTTTTGTACCATCGCGAAGTAGGGTAGATAGTGCCACTGACTTGATATGTGAATTGGAGTGCTAATCATTAAAACAAAGGTGTATTTCGTAGCTAAGCGATCTTCTCACGAAATTTCAGTCATAAGTTTTCTCCTCCGATTGCGAAAACGTTATGTTGGCACCCACATACACAAGGACAAATGCTCAAGATAAATCAAAGCCCGCACAGGAAAATTTAAGTGCTCGTTTTCGCCGCGCGCCGTCCGAGAGTGGAACGGTAGAGAGACAGCATGAAAAAGGTTCATTGAACCCTCTGCCAGGCACTTTATTGTGAATAGCAGAGTAATCATCTAGATGTAAATGAATCGAGCATTCCGCAAAACAAAAGTGGCCTTTTTAACACGGGCCGTACTATCACATTTGCAGATATGCAACCTTTCCACTTCCCTATGTTGCTGCGATCATAGTTTATACGTACTTTAAGAAACACAGTAGGTTGCGTGACAAGAATTTAAGTCTTGTTACATTTATAAGAGACAGGGTGAAACCGTGGTCAAATGCAAAGAAATTCTTCGGAGTAACCAGACATCGTGATTTGCAGCAGGAGAACAAATACTGGTAGTAAAACTATGTTTACGTTCTGGTTCAGCAGTGAGGTCTGATTTTCAGATTAATAAAAAAAATTTGGTGATTTCCTTTGTTTCTGATTATACCTCTGTCATCATGAAAGCAATACTAACGTATTTCTACACGTTGAGGCTGCGTGTTCGTTTCTGTCGTAATATACTAGGCATTACTAACAGTAACAGTTTTCGTAAGTACCTATACAAAAGTATCTGGTTGTTACGGACGTAAGGCTTCTCGAAATACGTCACACAAACAATTTCGCCTGTATAGCTTTGCAAGCCGATTTTTCTGCTGGTATCATAAAAATATACGGCCTTTCATTTCTATGATTTAATTCGGGATTTTTTAAATATTAAATGAAATGGAAATGAATATTTACATTACAAAATTGTATTAAATCTATTTCTCATAATAGACATTTAATATATTCCAAATTAAAGATGTAAAAACGAAGAAAATTATCTCATTACTAGAAGCGTAACTGGAATTGTGCTGTATGCAGTGGCAGCAATCAGTTTCCATGATGCAACGCTAGTACGCCCTACTGAGAGTTGAAAGCCGAAACCATCCTTGGCAAATATCCAACGAAATATATTTATTGACACAGTAATACAAGTAATTGATGCTAGTTTCAACGCACACTAATGCTTTGCCACAAGATCCAGGTCGAGCTGGCTCCATTACTGATGGTAGAAGATACTTTCATGCTTCTATGGTAATCCGCGATTAATTTATAGGCAATTCAGGGGCCAAAATGCGTAACACAGCGATCGCATTTGATTCGCATTGATTCAAAATCACTATAACAGCAACTATCTAGTAAATCTCCAAAAACTGTGCACGCTACTCTGTTTTGCACGCGGTATCATTAGTAACGTTACAACACGCAACTCAATTTCCACTTGAAGCTACTTGGCTTAAATCTGTCTTCATAAACAACCGTTAAAACAGATATAAGGTCACCAGACATAAATGACGATATAAATTAAAGAAATGCTACTCGAAGCAAGATAAAGAGGAAAAAAAATTGTGAAAGGAAATGGCAAAAAATGCAAACTTATTTCTACTCAGGCAGTTAGTGCTTAAACGGTATTAAAATACTGCTGACCTTACTGCTCACCAGCGTTTTGGATTAGACTCAGGAAGTTCCTGCAACTTCTCATGCAATAAGTCGGCAGGACACTGCTGATGACCTCTAGGTGTTTCCCAACAGAAAAACTCACTAGGCTACCCTTTACTCAGCTGGTGGCAAGATTTACTACCTTACAATTCGGTGGAAATGAGGAAGAAATGACGTGGCTAGCAGTTCCATAGTGAAATGTCATAGTGTTAACGGTCTGGATGCGTAATCCGTACTTAGATTTTCTGTGATGTTTCCTAAATATGCTGTAATGGATTCTCTGACAGAACCACATGGGGTGGCCGAGCGGTTCTAGGCGCTATAGTCTGGAGCCGTGCGACCGCTACTGTCGCAGGTTCGAATCCTGCCTCGGGCATGGATGTATGTGATGTCCTTAGGTTAGTTAGGTTTAAGTAGTTCTAAGTTCTAGGGGGCTGATGACGTTAGAAGTTAAGTCCCATAGTGCTCAGAGCCATTTGAATCATTTTGAACAGAACCACAACTGATTCCCATCACCCTTTTCCCCGCCATTCTGCAGCCAAGCTAGTCTTCCGTTCCTTGTCACTTCACTGTCGACGACAAGACGAAGCCTATTCTACCTTTCTCGCTTCCTCCGTTCCTTCTTTGCTGCCTTCACTATTCAGTGAGCCTGTTTCCTTTGGGAAAAAAAGGGTAATGAATTGTAGGTCGCTACTCAACTGTCGAATGGGGACTCTATGCCCGTCGTCCCCTTAGATACTTATTCGAACGGGGTACAATGTCTGCAGTTACTAGATAACACCAGTTTAATTCTGTTCACAAGATAAGCGGGACATAAATCAAGCGCAAATTGCGTCCTTCAATTAACTCTGCTTCATGTTTCATACATCATATTACAACTGGAGGGGGGGGGGGGGGAAATCAACAACTCACCTCCTCTATGACTTCGAATACAGAACGCAGCGAAGCTATCTCGTTTTGGTACAAGGCCCATAAAACGTGTCAGTCGTCAGTGAGATATTAGAAATGCAAACCACAGATGCATCCTGTTGGGCTCGAAAGCCAGGTGAGCGTGGTCAATCCCCGCTGCCGCAGCCAGTATCGCACGCAGCTGGGGTTCCCACGGAGCCACGCCAGCCGCTCACTACCCCTCCCCCCACACACACCCTTCCTGGCCCCCCACCACGTCCCTAAGCAACTGAGCAAATTTGCGGACGCGTATCCCATAAATCTCCCTGATTAAAAGCAAACACAGTCTCCGTACATTATCCGACCCCGATTTTGCAAATCAGAGTCCGTACAAATAGCGGATTACACCAATAGCGTGAAAAAAGAATGATACTCCACGTGCACGTTCTGCTCCGCACGTGGAGCTGACAGCGCCGCGAGTCATCGGGTAGAAACAAGTCACAACCCTCGCATCCTCTGGTATGCAGACTACTCATTTTCCCGCCATCTATACTTTGAAGCACTTCCATCTCTTATATTACTGTTATTATTATTGTGGTCTTCTGTCCGAATACGGTTTGGTGCACCTCTCCGAGCTACTCTATACTGTGTCAGCCTGTTCATTTCCGACTAACTAGTGCAAGCCGGCCTGTGTGGCCTTGCGGTTAAAGGCGCTTCAGTCTGGAACCACGTGACCGCTACGGTCGCAGGTTCGAATCCTGCCTCGGGCATGGATGTGTGTGATGTCCTTAGGTTAGTTAGGTGTAAGTAGTTCTAAGTTCTAGGGGACTGATGACCACAGATGTTAAGTCCCATAGTGCTCAGAGCCAACTACTGCAACCTACCTCTGTTTGAACTTGCTTTTGGAAGTTCATCTCCTGGTCTCCCACTGTAATATTTACTCTGCACACTTCCCTCCAATACTGAATTTATTATTCCGTAACGTCTCACACTGCATCCTATCAACCGGTCCCTTGTTATGGTCAAGTTGTGCCACAAATTTGTTTTCTCCCCAATTCGATTCAGTACCTCCTTATTAATTATATACTCTATCAAAGTAATGTTTAGTATTCTTCTGCAGCACCATATTTCAAAAATTCTCTTTTTGCGTGACATGTTTATCGTCCACATTTCACTTCTTCCACTCTCCAACCAATATCTTCAGAAAACGCTTCCAAACACTTAAATTTACGTTCGATGTGACCGTATTTCTCTTTTTAGGGAACGCTTTTCTTTCCATTGCCAGTCTGAATTTTATGTCGTCTCTACTTCGACCATAATCAGCTATTTTACAGTCCACACGGAAAAACACATCCATTACTTTTAGGATCCCGTTTCCTAATCTAAATCCTTCAGCACCGTCTGATTTAAATCGACTACATTCCGTTACCCTTGTTTTGGTTTTGCTATGTTCACCCTATACCGCTGTTTCAAAAGACTGTCCATTCCGTCCAGCTGCTGTTGCAAGTCCTTTGTTGTCTCTGACAAAACAATAGTATCATAAGCAAACCTGAAAGTTTTTACTCCTTCACCCTGCATTTTATACCTTCCATAAATTTTTCTGTGGTATCCTTTACTGATTTCTCATGAACAGATTGAACAACATCATAGAAAAACTATTAACATTGTCAAAAAGTGCTTTCATTTCGTGTCATTTAACTCTTACAGCTGCAATCTGGTTTCTCTACCAGCTGTAAACAACCCTTCGCTCCCTGTATTTTTCCCCTGGTACCTTCAGAATTTACCTTCAGAATTTCAAAAAGTATATTACAGTCAATAGCGTCAAAAGATTTCTTTCAGTCTACAAACGCCATGATCGCAGATTTTTCTTTCCTTAATCTGTCTTCTAAGATACATCGTACGTTCAGTCTCGTCACGCATATTCCTTCACTTCTCCAGAACTCAAATGTCTACTCAAATCTCTCACAGGCAAATGTTCTCCTCGAAGGCTCAAATGTAAATCCTACAGCGGTGCTTTGTGATGTTACGAAAGACGGATTATGTAGTATAAATGCACAAAATTTGTGTAATCTTCTAAGTGATTAAATACTATGAGCAACAGCGGGCGCACTTGCATGCAGAGTTTCGGAAACAGGGCTCTTTAAGTTACTTACATGGCCCGTTGCAACTTACGTAAAAGTTATCAGAACACTTTTCGTTGACCTGCCCGAAGAGCACAACGCACAGCGTGCTACGTTGTGTACAGGAAGTGAGTCAGACCGGGATGGAAATCGCGAGGCGGATAAAAGACCGTGGCTGGTGCTCCGGACACCATGAGTGGGCTTTCTAGGCTGTTTCCCGCGATCGTTAAGCAAATGCTTAGCCGGTCCCCAGTTGCCGCATCAGGAAATAAAGATACACTAACAGTGAAAATAAGATCACACTCAGTATAAAGCTTACACAGTTCATAGACAGGTGGCGCTCGCGTCTTCGTTCCTCAGGTACCTCACGACAGGAAGAGCATCCGAGTCCGAAGTTTAGCAAACGTCCTGAGCACGGCGGACCGCGCACTAGACGGCAGAGACGCTCAGTAAACGAAGACGATACACTTACTTTTTTTCTTTTTTTGGTACAGAATTACAAGCAAGATCTCATCAACATTCGGGAAGTGCCGAGACACGAGTAGGTGGTAATACCAAGTAGGTTAGATATAACATGGCTACTTACGTTAGGATGTGGAACGGACTGGCAAGACTTGAAGTATTTCCCATACAGCAGTGATACATTTATCGACGCTGAGCACGTGTAAACGGTGCACACACAGCCAGCACACGCGGTTTTCCTTCGTTACGGTAACGGACGATCGTGGCGTCAGAGACGGTCTCAATCAGCAGAATTAAAGAACGATTTTCAAATCGCAGATGCGCCATTTCCCAACATAACAATGCCATAGGTAGGGGGAATACTAGAGAAAAATAATATACATGGCGCTCTAAAATCATTCATCTGATTTCGTAAGACTGAGCAAAGGTGAAAGCTTGGGGTGTATTTAATCTTAAGCACCAAAACTAAAGATTCTTCTTGGCACTAGTTTTAAGTTGCCGGTTCATGTAGTTGACAGTTGTTAGAGATCTGGCTTTTTCTACAGTTGCGTGAACATACCGACGGAGCACGAACCCAATGGCACCAGAAGGTTAGAGCATGTAGGGTAAAGGAAAATACTGAAATGAAAACATATGGTTCAAGAGACTTTTTCAAGTGCCAAACATGTACGATGTACGTATGTGGACTGAAACGACGAATGAAAATCTGTACCTAGGCCGGTTATTGAGCCCGGATCTCGTGCTCACTATGCAAATGTACTAACCATCACGCCATCCTGGCGTGTGTGAGACTTGCAGAGGTCCTCGGAACCATACGGTTTCACTTGATTAAAGCAGCTGTGCCTGGGTTTCAGGCAGGACCCCAAGTTTCGTTCGATGTTGAGTTGCTATTCCAATACAGTTGGAGAACCTCTGCAATATTGTTCGAGTTTGGAGAGCGGTGGGGGTGGGGGGGGGGGGGCGGGAGGGGGGGGGGGGAATACCAGCAGGATGAGGTGTCTATGGCAATTTGGGTTGAGGAGGGAAGAGTGTTTGGGTAGTTGGCGCAGTTTTGTTAAGCCACTCTACCAGGTTGGCCCTAATGGTTAGCGCATCTGCTAAGTCAGCAAGAGACGTGGGCGCGAATCCCGGCATTAGTACAAATTTTCATTAGTCGCTGCAGTCTGCATATATACAGGAAAACACTGATCATTAATGCAGCTCTAGAAAGCTCCATGAGTTTGAATGCATAAGATACACCCGCGTAAAATCGAATTAAACGTTTCAAAATAATATCAGTGTAGTCCACTGCACAAGTTAAAACTTACCCTAAGTTTCTACCTTCATTTATGTAGAAAGCTTTGTGAAATCGAAAAAAATCTTTCTGAAACATCCTGTTACACCGGTATTTGTAACTCTTTTACAACGTGCTAATACATGGATAAAATCTTACCTTATTTATATTTTCCGCGACTTTTTGTTGCTGTCAGCCCCAAGTCCGTCTGAAAGTCTGTCTGTCAGCATGACATCTGAAAAAAGGAAAATACTTCTGTTATAACGTTCATACAAGTAAAATATAGATGCTATGTGAACGACTGTTTTCCAGAACTTTTATTCGTAAATATAGCGATCAACAGATTCTTCAATATTGATAAAGAGATAAATAAATAAAAGTGTTTCATCTGCATTTTACATACGCAAGTGTAAAACGCTGGCTCCCATCAGTTATATAGCGTATTAGATGGCCTTCACAGCATTACCGAGCGACGAATCGCAGTGTTTTCATACATATGATTCGCTTTCTCGAGAACTAGGGTTCTATTTTACTTGCTGCTGTCCTGATTCAGCGCCGGCCGGGGTGGCCGAGCGGTTCTAGGCGCTACAGTCTGGAACCGCGAGACCGCTACTGTCGCAGGTTCGAATCCTGCCTCGGGAATGGATGTGTGTGATATTCTTAGGTTAGTTAGGTTTAAGTAGTTCTACGTTCTAGGGAACTGATGGCCTTGGAAGTTAAGCCCCATAGTGCTCAGAACCATCCTGATTCAGAGTTAGCGTAGTTACACTAAATCAATTAGAGGAAATGCTGGGCACATCGAATTCGTTCTTTACGATTCCCTAAACCGAATTTGTGCTCCGTCTCTAGTTATGTCATCAACAACGAGTGTTAAACCCCAATGCTCCTTTCTTAACAAAACTGAAAGCACCACACAATGTGAATTTGACCTCTTCATCCTCAGTTTACGATCTTTCAAACAGGAGTCATATGAAAAGGTTAAACATAGACAGGAATATTGTGTTATATTGCAATTTAACATATTATCACGCCCAGTAGTTGTCGTAGTTTCGTTCCAAACTTAAGTTAAATACAGGCAATCTGTTGTAATTACAGAAACCCAGAGGTATGTGCCTTTCTGGTGCCGAACAACCCATATGTCTCAATAACAGAGTGCTCGCGGTTGTTGTAGAGCCTGCAATTGATTCTGAGCCAAAATTACAGAATCCGACAGCACAAACCATTTTATATCTCGACAAAAAAAAGCAGGACACAATAGTTTCAAACTTATACATTTTTGAATCCACTGTTTACCCGATGATGCTGTGGTCTTGTTGTGGTATTCAGCTTGATGACTAGTTTCATTCAGCTCTCCAGGCTAGGCTAATCTTCGCAAGCCTTCTGATCTCTGCATAACCACTCCAGCTGAAATGTATCGGAACCTGTTTACTGTAGTGTAGTCAAGTTTTATTTCCATCTACAATGACTCCGTCCCCCCCCCCCCCTCCTCCCACACTCCATGCACAAACAGATAATTTCTTACATTACCAAACTGACGATTCCTTGATGATTCTGTGCGTGCTACCCACCGATCTCTTCCTTTTGTTAAATTGTGCGGTAAAATTCTTGTCTCGCTTATTTCAGTACCTCTTCAGACAGTCATATCTTTGACGTTACGGCAATCGATGTTTAAGTTTTATCTCTGATAAGGATTATCTCTGCTCTTCACGTGTTACTTTGACCACGCCCCCTTTCCTACAGTACTTATGTGACGTGCGTCTGTCCAATCGCCAAGACTCAGAGGAGGAGCGTCCGTGAGGATGCACAGCGCAGTACCGGACGAAACGTCAGGAACAGAAGAGTTTCTTGGACCATGGCCTCACATCCCGAAACGTTTACCAGCAGTTACTGTCAACCATACCACAGAAAACCATTCAATGAATCTTTTAAATATGCTTCTCGAAGCATATTAAGTCTGAATGAACACAAATCTGTGTGGTAATACTAACCAGAACCTAGCCAACAAGCGGTCGAAATCAGACACGGTAGTACTGCTTTCCCGTGTTTCTTTCTTTCAGTTAGCTGTTGTGTAAACAGTCCGAGTAGGTGCATTTTCCACGAAAAATATATAGTTCAATAGAATGCTAAAAGGAAGAATAACAGAAAGTAAGCGATGAGAGGTCAGCATGATTCAGAATAAAAGCAGCGAGTATTGGAACACGGCGTTCCACCTGTATTTATTTTTTCACTTATTCGCTCTGGCATTGTGTTTGTTTGTTCAGAATTCTGTGCGGTATCCGAAAAGCTGGTATTTTAAAGCCTCTTTGGGAGGGACGTGCGACAGGACACGGCCAGACCATTAATCCAGTGTCCATCACACCTGCCGTATGCAGCCGCCCAGTAAACAAATGAAAATTTATGTCACGTGCATGACCGGTAGCCGAACGGAACTTCATAAATGTTCGTGACGCGCTGCGCGTGTTTGCGTACTCCGGTTTGTCTACGTGTTGCTAGCTATTGAAGTAGCCTGGCCCAGTGGGACAAGTGTACTATTTGTCGTGCAACCACTTCGATTGCCCTTCAAAAAATGTAACCTGTCTGCTGCATAAATTTATAAACAAGCATTAACTGCGTATCAATTCCCTCTAGAGTCGTAAATAAAGATTTACTTTATTTTATTCCTTTACTTTATGAATTTGCTTTAGCTGTCAAGATTAATTCCTTCGGTCCTGCTTTAACATCTCAGACATCATCGCCTTTTCAAATTTTTGGATAAATGGAACCTATCTGCGTTGTGGAACTTCTGCTTTACAGCACGTTTCAAATGCAAAATTTGTAAATAGATTTCCAAAAAAATGACAATGATTGCGAATAACATTTTCTTTGTAATTTCATAATTCTTCAGATTTGAAATGTCATAGTCAAACGAAACTTCTAAACTGAAACTGTAATGAGATGAGAGTTTCTTATTATCGCTGGAATAATTAATATTAGGCTTTATGGATGAGACTTGAATTGTCAAGTTACGTTCAGCAGTAAGCCTGTTGCAGTATTTATTTTTTTTCGACACATAAGCTAAGAACCTTGTTGAGCTCATATATTACAGTATATAGTTCCAAAAGATGAAAGCACCGAAGCAGACTTTTGCCATAGTTTAAGGTATTCATTTTCAGTTGGCGCTAGAATAACGCTAACGACATTTATTTAAGGTTTTTTTTTCATTTATGAAATAGCTGTGAATTGAATAAAATTTTCGTACTCTATGATGATATTACTATAAACCGGTTTTTCATCCAGATTTATTTTGATATTTAATCTGCTATTCACTTAGAAAATTTTAGTTAAATCTTCATTCGAACCTTTCACGTACTGAATAACTTCTTCAATAGCTGTATTCGCTATTTCAAACCCTTTTGTCTTTTAAATAGCCTTTTCCTGTCGGGAAGAAATAAAACTCATTCGATCACGCAGAAATTGTCCAATAAGGTAACTTTTTCTTGAAAGCGGGACCATTTTCATGAGCACTAAATACATTTACTTGTTTTCTTCGAAGTGTTAGTGAAGTTCATTGATCTCTGTGAAACAGTCGCTTAACCCTAGATTACTAAACGCTCTTAGAGTGCACGATTGAAATAGGTTAAAAAAGGACATTTTTGTACTTAATTTGGTATATGATATACCATTAGAGATCTAATAATTGTAATTAACTAATACTTAAACTATAAATTATGATTCCCTTTGAAGAAATTTGGAGAAGTAAAAATTACGTTAGTTTAGTAATGGTGTAACATTTCCTTCCACTTTAGTGTTATGAGGTCAGATAGGCAAACAGGGAGTAATCAATTACTATGAGACACCCGATCATTCCGTTCGAAATTGTGATCCGAAAGGAAGTGTGGGCCACGTCCTTCATCTCTAAAATATGGGTTATTATCTTTCCACGAGACGATCTTGATGTGGTTGGCAGGAGAGCCAACACCGTGTTACTAGAGGAGGCCGAAAGGCACGCGATTTAGCTCACGCAGGCTGGCGTGAGGTCTGGAACAGGACAAGGAAATTAGAATTTAGAAACAACGGACGTAGCTGGTGGAATACTTAACTTTAATCCATTAATGATGAACGTCGCTCTTGACGGTACATAGTTCACAGTGCCAATAGTAACTGATAATGGCGCCTTGCTAGGTCGTAGCAAATGACGTAGCTGAAGGCTATGCTAAACTATCTTCTCGGTAAATGACAACGTAAGTAGGCAGTGAACCATCGCTAGCAAAGTCGGCTGTACAAGGGGGGCGAGTGCTAGGAAGTCTCTCTAGACCTGCCGTGTGGCGGCGCTCGGTCTGCAATCACTGATAGTGGCGACGCGCGGGTCCGACGTATACTAACGGACTGCGGCCGATTTAAAGGCTACCACCTAGCAAGTGTGGTGTCTGGCGGTGACACCACAGATCTAATCTCAGTACGTGAAAGAAAAGCCTCGTGATGACTAGGTGTTGTGTGATGTCCTTAGGTTAGTTAGGTTTAGGTAGTTCTGAGTTCTAGGGGACTGATGACCATAGATGTTAAGTCCCATAGTGCTGAGAGCCATTTTTTTTTAAAGAAGAGTCATACGTGCACTCCACTCCCAATGTCCTCACAAAGCACCTTCTGCAGCCATTCCCTCATTATTCAATTTACATCTGCACGGATGTCACCTGGTCTCTGATAAATACAGCCTCATTCACAGTAGGTGTCGCATTCGCACTGACCATCCAGATTAGTAATTTGAAGCGGCGATTAGTTTTTAGACACTGACTGGCATGCAGAAGACGTGGTTTCGATTCCTGGTATTGCCAGCGTGCGTTCTGCCCAGTGATGCCAATAATTAGAGAGCAGTTTCACCGATTGGTGGCGCCTCCATCTCACGAAAACTGGGAGAGCGTCTTGTTGACACCACGACCCTCCATGTCACATCCAATTACGCCACTGACGTAGGATGACACGGCGGTCGGTCGGTACCGCTCGGTGCGGCAACGTCTGCTGACGGATTTTACGTTTAAGTCAATTTACCTTCTTCATTGTTGGCAAAAGGAAACTTTGAGTAATGGCTACGGAACTACAGGGTTTCGTGGAAGAGAGTTCAACAAACAGTGCTTCAAATCGTCGCCGTGGTGACCTTACGCTGTGGAGTGGCCGCAGAGGGGAAGAGGCAGCGCGCAGCCGGGCGCCCCTGTCACGGGGACAGTCAAATATTTGTGCTGCAGCAGGGCGATAGCGCGCAGCGCCGCATTCCGGACAGTTGGGCCGGCAGCTGAGCGTTCCGGCAGCGCTACGGGGCAACCCTCGCGCAGAGGGCCCGACCCGGGCAAGGCGCACCGGGCTTCTGCTGACGCTGGCGGCAGCAGAGCCCAAGGTAAACCATTAGCGGGACACACCGTGGGTGGGGGAAGGGCGGGGGGGGGGGGGGGGGGGGGGGGCAGGCAGCAGCCGCCACCACACGGCCGGCTGTGAGTTGAATAGCACCTGCCCTGCGTTCTGACTACGAAGAGACGAAAGTAGAGATGGCCAAACTCGTTCATTCTTGGGAACTAGTTCACTGCTGATCGTTCTTTTTCGGAAACTGTTCATTTTTACTCGTTCACCGTTCATTTGTGCTTAGTATATGGTTCTTATGAAAAACTGAAAACTAGTAGTGTAGATGACTGAAGGATGGAGGGCACCAAGAGGGGGCATTTGCCTCCCCCCTGCAGTATAGAGTTTTTATTCATTACAGAATTCTTACACACTTTTAGAAGAAATTTCTTTGATTCTGCAGAACCTCTTGTTTAGCCAACTGTTCCCTTGGGGGGCTGATCGCAGGGAAATACTATAGGGTGGCGCACGGAAAACCGGCCCGGAGTGCAGACTGCTCGCCAATGACGTACGATGTGTTGCCCGTTACGAGCAGATGCAACAAACAGACAAACATGTAATAATTAGGCAGTGAAGAAATAACAAGCTAATGCGAATGCGAAACAATCGATGGCGATGTGTAGAGAGCTGGAGAAGAGAACATGAAAACCTCACGCTACGCGCATGAGCTATGGCTCAATTAGTCTTGTGAACCTGTTGGTGGCTGGAGGAGGAGGAGATTAGTGTTTAACGTCCCGTCGACAACGAGATACGGGTTGGTGGCTGTTTCCGAACTTAATAGACCACAAGTGTCTTGTATAAAATTCTTCGTTTCGACTTCCACTACATAGCTATGCTACGTTGTAAACAATAATCGTTTACACCCTATATATACTTAACGTTGTCTCTGAGTTCGTAGGCGAAGCATAAAATAAAATGTGGTTTTCTCATCATACTTGCGTCACACACTTCGTAAAAATTAGGTTTTTATGTTGCATTGTTAAAGTTAATGCAGCAATAGTAATAATAATTAAGTTTGCAGAAATAAAGTTTTTGGTCTGAAAGCTCCTCCTGAACAAATGTTTTTGAGATAATAAGTAAATACGATTTTATGGCAATCTATGTCGAGAGGCACCGCTTTTCCTACTGAGCCAAAATGACCCACGACCCACTTTTTTTTCTCTCCAAAGAAACCAAACTAGCAGGTAATGTAAATTGGAAACAACCAAACTTAAAAATAATTTGAGCCTTCCAAAATATAGCATTTTGTATATGAAAGATACACGAAAATCGTTTTATATGAATTTTCTTACACTAAAAATTAAGCAAATTATTGAAATTAGGTGCTAAATCAAGTCGATGAAACCAAAAAATATATGAATAACAAAAAAACTTGCCTTGTTATATGTATGTCTTCTGCTGTTCATCGATATAATGAAGTGAGCTGATATGCACTTTTGTTACCTGAAAAGACGTACCTATCACATACAACGTAATTTTTATGTAATTTACGTAACTATAAAATACTTTTTGATTACCAGTCGTGGACGCTGAATAGCCAGAACCAAGTGCAATAACAGTTTGGAACACATGTAAAATAGGCGAGCGCAGTGAACAAAACGAACAACTGGATACTGAACTAACCAGGAGCAGTCGGCAGTGGAACTGAGACAGGTGGTCACGCGAAGAGCGACGAGTGCGGCCGAGGGAGACCGAGACTGAGACGAGCACGCGGCCGAGGCTGGAACGAAAACTGACAAAGTGACTGCCGCGACCGAAGTGAACTAGTGAACTATGAACCGATCGTTCCTCGTTCCCGGGAACTACAAGAAGACTGCCGCGACTGAAGTGAACTATGAACCGATCGTTCATCGTTCCCGGAAACTATAAGTAGACCGCCGCGACCGGAGTGAACCATGAACTGATCGTTCCTTGGAATGCGTTCCTCTGTCCTTTCGTTCATCTTGATGAACCGTTCCTTTGCACCTGTTCGTTCGCGAACTACCATCTCTAGATGAAAGGCCTTCGTGCATCCTGACACACTCAACTAATATCAAACAGCCAACCGAAACAGAAATGAACAAGGGTAAATCAGTTAGTATTGACCAGCGATCCATTTCTCAACATCGACTGCTTACAACGCTGCATTTAGGTTTGATCGTCACAGCGAATCTCAAGTATGTGTTAGAGCTCAACTGACAGAAAAAGGTGCAATCAGTGAAGAAGCTATTAAGGAGCAAAAAGCTCGGAATTATAAACAGAATATAAGTGGTTTCTCGGTAAGCATGTGACGGCATGCGTACCTAGTATGTTTCAAAGCGCCGCGCAGAAAAAAAGGGTTTTCCGCAGCTCATGCCTCGAGTGATACTGTTGATAAAAAGGTGGGTTCAAGTGTTTTGAATAATACGTGAGCTATACAAAGGAAGGGTCGTCTTAGAGTCAGTAACCTACAGAATATGGTCAAAGTATGTAACCGGTGATGAAAAAGTCAGTATAAACTCGAAAACTGAATAAATCACAGAATAATGTAGATTGAGAGGTAAAAATTGACACATATGCTTGGAATGACATGGGGTTTTATTAGAACCAAAAAAATACAAACGTTCAAAAAATGTCCGACATATGGCGCTTCATCTGATCAGATTAGCAATAATAAGTATAACAAAGTAACACAAGGCAAAGATGATGTTCTTTACAGGAAATGCTCAATATGTCCACCATCATCCGTCAACATTAGCTGTCTGCAGTCGAGGAATAATGTTGTGAACAGCACTGTAAAACATGTCCGGAGTTATGGTGAGGCATTGGCGTTGGATGTTGTCTTTCAGCATTCCTAGAGATGTCGGTCGATCACGATACACTTGCGACTTCAGGTAACCCCAGAGCCAATAATCGCACGGACTGAGGTTTGGTGACCTGGGAGGCCAAGCATGACGAAAGTGGCTGCTGAGCACACGATCATCATCAAACGACGCGCGCAACAGATCTTTCACGCGTCTAGCAGTATGGGGTGGAGCGCCATCTTGCATAAACATCGTACGTTCCAGAAGGTGTTTATCAGCCAGGCTGGGGATGATGCGATTCTGTAAAATATTGGCGTACCTCTCACCCGTCACGGTAGCACTTTTGCTGTCCAACGCCATCTGTCGGACATTTTGTGAACTTTGTTTTTGTTCTAGGCGCTTCAGTCTGGAACGGCGCGACTTCTACGGGAAAACAATACCAATCGTCCTTGTATATGTTTATTTCTAGGCAACCAGCTTCGACGTTATCTTCAGGCCTAAACTGCTCCAATCCATTACCTTCGTGTTATGGATATAGCTATGGCACTGCTATATTTATAACACGAAGGTTACTGGATTGGAGCACTTTGGGCCTGAAGATGACGTATTGTAACATCGAAACTGGTTGCCTAGAAATAAACCTATACAACGGTGATTGCTGTTGTTTTTATTGAACATTCTGCAATTTGTCGATTTGTTGTAGGTTCGTATAGATAACACCAATCCGTCATGACTTTTTTCCAGAAAAGAATTGTCCGCAACTGACTGGTCGAAAGCACATCTGTTGTTTACAGATTCAAGCTGTGATCGTAGTAACTGCGCTGACGTCGCCACAAATAAAATCAGTTTCAGAACTTTTAACGGACGGTGTACCCTATCATCAGTGGCACGTACTTCACAGGTTTACATAAGACGACGTATCTGTCACGTATAAAATATTTATGACAGTTAAAACTCATGTGGGGTCTCTGTGATAACATGAACAAAAGACGACCTGTATACCAGAAGGGAACAGCTTCGGGTGCTGTTCACGTGATGATGTGTTCCGAGCGGTCTGCCCATAGTCCGTTATTATGAATTATTTCAGGCACACTCCACGAACGGATCTACCTAGTGCTGTAATTAAATTTGTACCACTGCTACTAATTCGACGCAGATAGCGGAAGAGATCAAGGACGTATTCGCCGGAAAATGTATTTCAGTCACACCAAATTGCTCGAATTTACACCGCTGCGGTTAATTTCACGCTTTAACAGGCACGCATTACAGGTGAATGCGACCTAGTGGAACTGAACGGAGGGAGAAGCGGCGGGTACGAATACCGGAAGCAAGAGGCCGCCAGGTGGCAGGAGCCGCATAGCGCGCGCAACGCGAAGGTCCACCGCAGCCGGTTCTTACTGAGCTGTGTAATTTCAAACATGCTTCGTGTCCATTTCGGTATATCAATGCAGCGAGCTGAAAGACTTTTTTGAAAGGCAAAAATATATTTGCTGTTCCTCGAATGGCCGAGACAGATTTGACGAGTGGTTGTTGTTGCGGTCTTTGACGGCTCGTTCGCTACAACTCTCCACTCTAGTCAGTCCTATGGGTGTCTCTTCATCCATACATCTCGGCAACTTTCATCCATCTGAAACTTCCTACTGTAATCAAGTAGTAAGAAAACAAAGACTATTGTCATTGGTACAGAGGAAACAAGAGACAACAAGAAGGTTAGTACAGCACATAACTGAAGAAGTAAAAACTCTCAGACAGTAAGAAAATCTGGGCAGGACACAATTGAACAAGGCTTTCTGACAACAAGGAGATTAAAAGTGGACACAATTGAACAAGTAAAAATTTTAAGAGATTAGCCGAGCGGTCTAAGGCGCTGCAGTCATGGACTGTGCGGCTGATCCCGGCGGACTTACGAGTCTTCCATTGGGCATGGGTGTGTGTATTTGTCCTTAGGATAATTTAGTTTAAGTAATGTGTAGGCTCAGGGACTGATGACCTTAGCATTTTTGAAAAATTTTAAGTTACTTATGCAATCTAACTAAGTACTGTATGACCTGCACCCAGGAAATTTAAACCAGAATTTCAATGGATAGACAAGAATTCAGAATTCAGCTGGAAACAAAAGTAACAATATGGCTGACTGAATATTTTGAGTGGACTGTGATTTTGCATAGTGCTGAAACGTGGGTATTCAAGAAAATAGACGAAGAAGATTGGAAGCTTCTGATATGTGGATATGAAGGAGGACACGAAGAGTTAAAAATGAAGAGGTATTAAGGTTTGGTGAAAACAGACAAATATTACAACAGATTAAGAGAACAAAAAAACTGGTTAGGACATTGTACTGGAAGAAATTCGTCTGAGAGATGATTCAGAAGGGACGGTGAAAGCAAGAAGTGAGGGAGGACAAATACCAATTGTCAGATAAGGTGAAAGTACAAAACAGTACGAATGAGGGAAAAAATTGCAGAAGACGGAAAAATTTGAAGAGCCAATATCACGTAAAAACCTGCAAGGCAGGCAGAAAAATGAAATAAAAATAAATTGTGGTGAGATAAGGGTCGTCTCCATTTGTAATTTTTGCTCTTTACCCTTCCCTCCAATTCCAAATTTAAACTTCCCTGATATCACAATATATGACCTACCAGCTGATTCCTCCTCTAACGTGCGTTGTCACGGAGTGTTTGTGGTTCGGAGCCGCTCAAGAACGAGGTTATCAGCGCACGTTACCGCATACATTTATTTTCTCGTTGATTACATTCAGTACTTCTTCATTACTTACTAAAGTTTCACCCCTCACTATGGCTACAATCCAGACACAGACTCAAGAGATATTTTCACACGTAAATTTACATTTCTTGGTAAAAGATTCCTGTTTTCTGAAATGCATTTTGTGCTGTAACTCGTGGGCACTTCACGTCGCCGGTCAGTGCGCCGAGCGGTTTTAGGCGCTACAGTCTGGAACCGCGCGACCGCTACGGTCGCAGGTTCGAATCCTGCCTCGGCTGATGTCTCTAGGTTAGTTAGTTTAAGTAGTTCTAAGTTCTAGGGGACTGATGAATTCAGAAGTTAAGTCCCATAGTGCTCAGAGCCATTTGAACCACTTCACATCTCCTCCTGCCACTGTCAGTTATTTCGCCCTCCAAAGAGCAAAACCCATCAGCTACTTGTGGTGTGGTGGTGTGTTGGGGCTTATGGGCGCTCAACATCGAGGTCATCAGCGCCCTGACACACATTAAAAGGAACGAACGTGGACAGACCTAAGAAAACTAAAGCACACACTCAAAGAAAGCAGGACTCGTTTCCTAACCTAATTTTGTCAGCATCACCTGATTTAAATGATTTAGTTAGACTTAAATAACAATGTTGGTATTGATCCTATACCCTCTTTTGAAGGTACTATTCATTCCGTTAAACTGACCAACGAAAGTGTCACCGACAAATCTCAAATTTTTTATTTTTTCTCCACGAACTTCAATTCTCTTTAATAATGTCTCCTTGTTTTCTCTTACTGCTTACTCAACGTCTGAATGAATAATATACGGCATAGGCTACAACCCTTTCTCATTCCCTTCCCTTAGATGAATTATACGATGAAATAACATGTCTCCCCTGGTCTGTTGCGTAACTTTTGTACTTTAATATAATCGATCTCTAGTGCTGCAGCACTTTGGAGGTTCTTTGAAAACAGAAGAATTGTATGAAAAACCTTCCCTCTTGTCTGGCAAAGGTATGACTTTCTAAGTTATTTGATCACTTGCCAAAAATCTATGAGACAGAATCTTATACAGAAAAAAAAGCATTTGTCGTCACAACTCGAGCTGGGGGAAACACGGGCGGATATGTATGTCGAAATTGTCCAATGATAAATTTGACGACTACAAAATGCTGGTAAGAATAATATAAAGAAGACAGTAAAGACAAACTTAAGTGATGATATGATTTTTTAAAAGATGAGAAAAGATTTAAGTTTAAGGTCCAGTCGATAACGTGGTTCTTAGGGGTGAAGTGCAGGCTTGGACAGAACAAGGGAGCGAGGGGGTGGGGGGGGGGGGGGAATTCGGCTGAATGCATTTCAGAGGAACCATCACGGTATCCGCCTCAATCAGTTTAAGAAAACCGAGAATAAACTAAACCACTGTTATCGGTGGGGACTTGAACTCAGTCCTCCCAAACAGGAGCCCATTGTAACCGTCGCACCGTCTCATTTGCTGTGACAGAGACTAGTTCGATTTCGAAAAAGGAAACGTACCAGAAAAACAATCTGAAACTGTTCTTCTGCTTATCAACAGGAAGAAAAACAAACACGAGTCACACATACGAAAGTATGGTTGGTTTGGTTGTTTGTCGGAAGAGACCAAAGTGCGAGGTCATCGGTCTCATCGGATTAGGGAAGGACGGGGAGGGAAGTCGGCCGTGCCCTTTCAAAGGAACCATCCCGGCATTTGCCTGGAGCGATTCAGGGTTCAAATGGCTCTGAGCACTATGGGACTTAACAGCTGAGGTCACCAGTCCTCTAGAACTTAGAACTACTTAAACCTAACTAACCTAAGGACAACACACACATCCATGCCCGAAGCAGGATTCGAACCTGCGACCGTAGCAGTCGCGCGGTTCCGGACTGCGCGCCTAGAACCGCGAGACCACCGCGGCCGGCGCGATTCAGGGAAATCAAGGAAAGCCTAAATCAGGATGGCCGGACGTGGGAGTGAACCGTCGTCCTCCCGAATGCGAGGCCAGTGTGCTAACCACTGCGCCACTCGTTCGGTACGAAAGTATGCCAAACCAAACACGTTTGTCGATAGCGGTAATTCTGTAAAGACGGAAAGAAACGCACGAGACAGGAGGAATCGAAAGATCTGCTCTCAACTAATGTTCTGTCATACACAGTGTCCCAGGTGGAGAAATGGCCAATATTCAGGGTTATGACAAGAACCATCATTCGAAGCAAAGAGGTCTAGTAAACTTGGGTTCGAATATGTATTACCTTCCGAGCTATGAGCACTTGTTCATCTTTGATACTGATTCACAGTATGAATGTATCCTCACCGGCCACAGAATTGTCCACGGGCGTGGCTCGTAGAATTTAAAATGGTAAACAATCCACAGAGGAACGGGTGCACCATTTCGACGGTTTCGGCGTGTCGCGCACTGTAGTCTCGAGGTTTACTTGCACGAACTCCTCGTAATTTTTCCACGAGTTGTACATGAGGCACAAAGGGAGCCACGGGATTATGGGTCCACCGTCGTCTGCAGCGTCAAGGACACAACAGTAAACCGCAGAAGGGCAAAACAAAAAGTGCGGACGGAAGGGGTGATGGGCGACGGGCGGAAGGCACCTCAGCTAGATGGCAACAGAAACAGAAGAAATACGCGCGAATCGCTGCTGGCTCGGACAGAAACGAAGCAGATAAACGGGCTTTTGGGCTGCGTCCAAGCCCGGGGACGAAAACAAAAGCGGTAAAGGGCAAGCGACGCTACTAGATTTCCGGCTGGGTCGTAATTGCTTACACATGCGTGACACGCCGAGGCTACCAGCTAGAAAAAGAGGGCGGGGAAGAGGGGAGGGGGAAGAAAATAATGGTGAGCGTGTTTCACAAGCATCGAACAATACATTTCGCAAGGATAACGAGCGGGCGAAACGCACAGCGAGGGAGAACAACTGCGCAACACGGCACAGCAGGATTTCGCCAGCGGGTGGGTTGGGGCATACAGATATGTCAGCGCCAACGCTGCGCGAATCTGTATCATGTATAAGTGGGGGGGAGAGCGGGTGCTCCATGAGACGTGTGCCGTGAAGCTGAATACAGGGAGGAACGACGCGACTTGCGGTTATTCCCCTTGGCGGAAAAGTGCTCCACGTCTCGATCACTGTACGAAGTACTGCGTGTTGTGACGCACGGAATAAGGCGTGAATTGCTCCTACAGAAACAGACTTACAATGACACCATTCCTCTTCAACTGAACTACCAACTGAGGTGTTTACTATTACAGTACCTTCAGCCTCAGAAATATCATATGCACCTCCTCATTCTTCCAGAGTTCAAAACACCAATTTTTTTCCCCTCTGATTCTTCGTGACGATTTTTTTAAACTTCAGATTAACTGAATTGTGTCCGAAAGTATCTCTGCTCCTACACCTATACCTCATGTTCTTCCTCTAGTGATTTACAAACAGTGTATTTGCTTTTGCAACGTGAAATTTATTGCAGAACTCAATTACTTTTGCCCTTCATTATTCCCGATACCAAATACATATCTTTTCGTCACTCTTTTTCTTATTCCTTCCCCTAACACAGCGTTACAGACCCCATGGTTATTAGATAATCATCTCTCTATGCATACTGAATTACCCGTTAAGTATCCTCTTACACTTTCTCAGCCACTTCACATTCTGCTTGTGACATCGGCACGTATATTGGAACAATCGTTGTTGGCGCTGGTTTGCTTACGATTCCGATATGAACAGACCTATCACTGAACTACCCACAGTAACTCATTCTCTCCCCTAACTTCCTATTTATAACGAATCCGTCTCCCGCACACCGTTTTATGCCGCTGTTGATATTACCTTTATACTTCTGACCAGAAATCGTAATAGATTTTCCAATTCACTTCTTTGACCCCACAGTATCTAGATCGAGCCTTTGCATTTCCATTTTCTGATTTTCTAGCTTCCGTACCATGTTAAACTTCTGATATTCCATGCTCCGGCACTTGGAATGTTACCGCCTCATCCTTTATGCAGACTTTTTCCTTTGATTACCTCCCCCTTTACAGTTCCCTCACGAAGACGCGAATGAGGGACTAATCCGGATGCTTTTACCAATAGACAGAACATCGTGACACTTATCCAGTTACAGACCGCGCGTGCTGTGAGTACACATTAAACGCCGTTAATGCAGTAGTTTCCATAGCCTTCTGCACCCTTACATCGGTGATCACTGCCGATTCTCCCGATTTTTAGAGGCAGTTTTCCATTCAAAGGGCACGAGCTTGCAACGAATCTCTGTCCGCTCCTCCATCCTCTTTTACAAGGTGTTATGCAGAACGAAAGTGACTCTTTACATCGGAAGCCTTCTGCAATCATTACCGATGTTTTTCAAAAATGGCTCTGAGCACTATGGGACTTAACATCTTAGCTCATCAGTCCCATAGAACTCAGAACTACTTAAACCTAACTAACCTAATGACATCACACACATCCATGCCCGAGGCAGGATTCGAACCTGCGACCGTAGCAGTCGCGCGGCTCCGGACTGCGCGCCTAGAACCGCGAGACCACCGCGACCGGCGACCTATGTTTTTACTCAATATTTAAATAGGGCTGGGTTCGAATCCGGAATCCTAGAAGTTTCGCCTGCTAGTCATTGACGACAGACCTAGACCACGGGCGCCCGGTGTTCAAAGCTTTCTATGTCGATAAACAATTATATTTGCAAAAAAAGACATAATGTCTGATGGGATACCGCAATCACTGGTTATACAATGTTACTTATAATCCGCCTTGACTGCAAAGATGTTTATTCACATGGTCGGTTTCGGTTCCTCTACAACCATCTTCAGATCTACAATTTCGGTTACAGGAGTAATTCGTCCACATACAGCAACCTCATGTGCTGTGTGAAGGTTGCTGTGTGTGGACGGGTTGCTTAATATAGTGTAACGCATCTGCAGCGAGACAGATATTCGATGGCTATACAAATGGCAGCTGTTCCTGGCTAAAAGAAAACTTTATAATCCATGTTTCTAGATTACGGAACTATCTCAGTATTTTCCTCTAATTTCTCGGAGTTTGGTGTATGAAATAGTGATGGAATAGTCTGGTTACCACAAATTTTATGGCTTCCCAAAATCCTAATGGAAGAGCACAAAATACAGAGACTGCCTATAATACTACCCTTCCTCGAAAACTACTAGAAAAATAGTGACAAGTTATCGATTGTTTCTTAACAGGGGACGACACTTCGGTGAAGCATATCAGTTGTGAAATAAAAAGGCACTCGATGGAATGGAAACACAGAAATTCTCCCAAGAAACCAAAGAAGTATCTGCAGACGCTTTCGGCAAGAAATATCATGGTTACTGTGTTTTGGGACACCCAGGGAGTGATTCTTGTTGTTTCCTTGAAGTGGTACAACAGTCAATTCAGAGAGGTATTTTCAAACACTGACAGAGTCAAAGCGTGTGATACAAAACACGCGTCAGGGAAAACTTGTACGAAAGTTTTGTTTTTTCACGACAAGGGACGTCCAAAGACGGCAGATCATACTTCCAGAGCTCCTACAGAATTTTGGATGGCAGAGGTTTTATTATCCACCATACAGCGTGGATTTGGTGCCAAGCCATTGCCATCTCTTCCCAGCAACGAAAACGTGGCTTGCTACACAAGGCTTTGATACTGATGCCGAAATGCATGCTGGTAGAAACCAATGGTTCCCATCGCAGGTGGCAGATTTCTGCAGAGACGGTATTGGAAAACTTGTGCCACCGTATGATAATTACCTCAATTTGAATGTAAATGAAGTAGAAAAATAGCTTAAGAGTGTATCTTTAAAACGCATCTAATAAAATTTGGCTTTTCCATATTGTTAATTTTTTTATTTCAAAACATCTGTTATTTTCTGCATGGCTATCTTCACAGCGGTGAAATGTGACAGGCAACATGTCCGCAGTTCGGTAATTTTACAGGATCTAATCATAATTGAGTGGTGTGAACTAGATACGACATACCTGAATAAAGTTGTTGTTGGGTTGGCAGAAGAGCCAACACCGTGTTAGTAGAGGGGGCCGAAATGCACGCGTTTTAGCTCACGCAGGCTGGCGTGAAGAGGGAACAACTATACTGACGTGAGGTCTGCAACATGACAAGGAATTAGAATTCAGAAAGCGGACGTAATTAGCTTGATACTTAACTTTAATCCATTAATGATGAACGTCGGGCCGGCCGCGGTGGTCTCGCGGTTCTAGGCGCGCAGTCCGGAACAGTGCGACTGCTACGGTCGCAGGTTCGGATCCTGCCTCGGGCATGGATGTGTGTGATGTCCTTAGGTTAGTTAGGTTTAAGTAGTTCTAAGTTCTAGGGGACTAATGACCACAGCAGTTGAGTCCCATAGTGCTCAGAGCCATTTGAGCCATTTTTGATGAACGTCGCTCTTGACGGTACATGATTCACAGTATTATCTGTTCAGAATACATTCTTGAAGAATATGGCGCTTTGCTAGGTTGTAGCAAATGACGTAGCTGAAGGCTATGCTAACTGTCGTCTCTGCAAATGAGAGCGTAAGTAGTCAGTGAAACATCGCTAGCAAAGTCGGCTGTAAAATTGGGGCGAGTGCTAGGGAGTCTCTCTAGACTAGACCTGTCGTGTAGCGGCGCTCGGTCTGCAATCACTGTGGCGACACGCGGGGCCGACGTATACTAACAGACCGCGGTCGATTTAAAGGCTACCACCTAGCAAGTGTGGTGTCTGGAGGTAACACCACAGTTGTGGTCTCTCTGCCTCAGGGAAAAGGCCTTGCCACAGTGGCTACACCGGTTCCCGTCAGATCACCGAAGTTAAGCGCCGTCGGGCGTGGCCGGCAGTTGGATGGGTGACCATCCGGACCTCCATGAGCTGTTGCCATTTTTTCGGGGTGCACTCAGCCTCGTGATGGCAACTGAGGAGCTACTCGACCGAATAGTAGCGGCTGCGATGAAAGTAAACCATCATAACGACCGGGAGGGCGGTGTGCTGAGCACATGCCCCTCCTATCCGCATCCTCATCTGAGGATGACACGGCGGTTGGATGGTCCCGATGGGCCACTTTTGGCCTGAAGACAGTGTGCTTCTTCTCCCTTCCTACCCAATATTCGGCTATTATCAGAGTTAGAGGTGGTGTTACAATGTACTAGAGCTTGGAGCTCACTAATGTTGCATTCTATGTCGTTAGACGCTGATGGTGTATTTGGAAGCACCAGTCCAGGACGCGATTAATTTCTGAGCGACTAGAAAAGGAGTGTCCCTACAGCACCTCCACACTGAGAAGAAGAGCACGTGGAGCCCGCGGTGGATGTGGCATTCACTGCGCGGAGGCTGCGAACTAATAAGATGGCGCCAGTAATTGCCGACGCCACGTTTGGGAGCCGTTTTAGCCGCCGTCGCCGCCGACACCCCTCAAAGGACGCGCACTGCCCTGCGCTGATACCGCCGACACGGCGCCCCCTAATGAGCGGATCCGCCAAAGGCGAGGAGGCCTCGGCTGTGGGCACTAATTTTATCAGAGGCGGCGTCGGCAGCCGCGCTACCGCGTGGCCGGGGCGCCGCCACGTTCCCGAACGACGCGGCTGCAGATCTCATTTGCATTCCACCCAGAAGGGGTCGCTGCAGTTAACGCACTGCTGTCGCGGGAGAGACTGACTACGCCGCACAATTTTGCCATCAAATTCACTTCGGAACATGTGCCTCCCTGGCGGAATCATATAAATGGATACGAAAACAGTGGGATAGAATACAAGGGAACGCCTACGTGTTCAGAAAAAAAGTACGAGCTAGGATTGGGCCAAGATAAGGAAGGAAATGTGCCGTTTGTGTAACTAAGAGGCCCATCCCGGCACTGAAGTCATTTAGAGAAAGCAAAAAACTATATAAAGACAGTAACTGGTCTCGAAAAAACAGTTACCATTAATGACCGTGCAGCTTCTCTGGAATAAATGATAATTAATTGAAATCCTCAGCTGACGACAGGTGTTCTTGATATACTTCGATGGGGACAGCTGAAAATGTGTGCCTCGACCGGGACTCGAACCCGGGATCTCTTGCTTACATGGCAGACGCTCTATCCATCTTTCTTTCTTTCTTTTTTTGCATTTTGTTTCGTTGTTGGTCGTTGCGGACTTCACATGACATCCGTTAAAGTTCGTTTGTTGATCCTCCCACTCAGTTTTTTATTACAGAGGCCAACCAGCTCTCTGTCCGAACACGCTGAGCTACCGTGCCGGCATACCCGGGATCTGCTTATATGGCAGACGCTCTGTCCATCTGAGCCACCTAGGGCACAGATGAATAGCGCGATTGCAGGGACTTATCCCTTGCACGCTTCTCGTGAGACCCACATTGCCAACTGTCCACAATCTACATACGTAATGTACCCAATAGATATTTGCCTATCCAGTCATTACTTGCGCACACTAAGGTGGCGATTCCCGTAAGAGTTCGGGCAACCTGTGCACACAGTCGTACAGACGAAGGTCAGTTACTGGGTAGCCTTTAACTACATATATACGAAGACAGTAACTGTTCTCGAAAGAACATACTGTTAATGACCGTGCAGCTTCTCTAGAATAAATGATAATTAGTTGACGACAGGCGTTGTTGATATACCTCGATTGCGACAGCTGGAAATGTCAACAGCATATGTCGTCAGCTGAGGGTTTCAATTAATTAACAATTACAGTAAAAAAGATCCAAGTGCCCAGTTGAGGATCTGCGTATTGTTTTCCCTCGTATACCAGCTTGGTTTTAACGTAAAGCTGAATGTAGATGAGCTACAGAGGCGGGGGTGAACAAAAATTGGAACGCCATAAACACAAAAGGATTACTCTGCTTAATACGGTGCATGAAATTCGTCGTCATTCCTGTCGTCTCAGAAAGGATAAATACAGGACCTCTATCCTTTTCAATAGGAATTTACATCATTCTTTCTGCAAAATATATCAATTTCAGGTGGAGGTAGATAGGAACCACGCTCCCTTGTCTCCAAAGTAGATTACAAAAGCCCAATAATATTGATATCTGATCGCTGTAGTGACCAAGGGAGACGCGACCATTCATCCTCGTGCACACAGAAACAGTCCTAGACGACGCGAGTGGCGTGAATATGGCCTCTGTCATCCTGCAACCGGTACCATGGGATGGACTGTATCAGCCAAAATTGTCACGTGATCTCGGCGGTAATGCGACCTTGCAGAGTAGCCATGGCACTCGTGAAACATCACGATATGGCTACCCAAATCATCAACGAACCCCGCAGTGTTTCACTCTTGGGAACTAAAGTCGGCCAGAAGTTGGAAACAGGGCGAGACGAGAGCCATCCGTCGAAATGACTCTCTTCCATTGCTCCATAGCCCAGGTTATACGGCTTCAGCAACACTTTCCCCTGTTACAGGCATTTGCATCACTGATGAGTGGGTTTGGAATTCCATCTGGCCCTGCAAATCTTCGCACCTGGAGCTCCCTCCGTCTTCTTCTGCCGCGAGAGTGCTGTCGTCCAGTTTCGCACCTGTCGCCCACTTGTTTTTCGTCAGTCCTCTTTTACTATCGTCTGTCGCGACCACTCAATACATACTTTTCGTCTGCGTTATGAGATTGCGGATGACTTTTATTTTCACTTTTTCCACTTCAATACGGTGCCTCTTGAAACACCAAACACTTCGGCTGCCTTGATTGTGGAAGCACCTGCTGTATAAGCACCGACAATTGGTCCCCGTTCCAATGCAATGAGCTCCGACATAGTGCACTCACGGCTAGCTAGAACACTGTTCTGCCCACGACTCACACTCGCAACGTATTGAGGACATTGTACAAGTCCCGTTCGTGGTCGCCGGCCGTTGTGGCCGAGCGGTCCTACTCGCTTCAGTCCAGAACCACGCGACTGCTACGGTCGCAGGTTCGAATCCTGCCTCGGCCATGGATGTGTGTGATGTCCTTAGGTTAGTTAGGATTAAGTAGTTCTAAGTCTAGGGGTTTGATGACCTCAGACTTACGTCCCATAGTGCTCAGAGCCATTTGAACTATTTGAACCCGTTCGTGGTCAATTGCAACAATGCAATCTGCAGGCTTGGGCTACCACCTGCACGTATTTTCAAGCATGCATTTCCTGCGGTGTTTCCCAATTTTTGTCCACCCCTTGTAAAGTAATGGTGCGTCTGATATATGCCAGCAGGCGATTGACGAAGGCGGAAGCGAAAGCTCTATCACCAGTGAGTATGGAAACGAAAATTCACTTACAGACAGACCGATGAGCCAAGACAAAGAGGTACGATGGTATAAAGTTTACACGGTCTATGAATTTACCGGGCCAGTAGAGCTGATGATTTGGTTTGGCTCGGTCGGAAGAATGTGCTCGGAAAAAAAATTAAGTTGTAAGGCTTCCACGTACAGTGCGAGTTTGAATAGATTTAATGTATTAGGCTGCGTCTTTATAAAGCGCTAAAACAAATATAAAACAGGCGTTTAGCCCAGAAGAGCAATGCTGGAAACGCGGTCGAAACGTCGATAGCACAGTTCTTTTAGTGCTTTATAGTGACGTAGACTAACACTAACATGATTTTATTCGGAATAGCATTAAAAAACTCGCAGAAATATACACGCTTTCGGTCACTGCGGTTCCTAGCATTCCTCAGACACGACAGCGGTCATAGTCGAACAGTTTCTCCTATCCGAGCCGACTGAGAATAATAGTTTGCAGTCAGTCAGTTGGTATGTGATGAGTTCAAAGTACGGCAACAGGAATGGAATAGCGATATGTCTTGAGGGTTGTGCTGTGTGTGCAGCTGTGCGCTGGTGAGGTGCAGTGGCCGGATGGACTAACAGGGAAGAAGCGTGGTACAATACACGATTATAACAATGCCTACATTATCTGGCCGGTTTTGAGGAGACTATTAACAAAAATAAGGAGTTTTCAGTTTCAGAAATTCGACTACCAAAGTATCTAAACACGTTTACCTTGAGGAAACATGAGCGCAAAAGTAGGTCTGTATCTAATATTCGGTTAACGCAGAGAGATGTTCCTAAGGTGTGGAAAACAGCGATTCAAAACACACGCGGATGCAAATGAGTTTAGAACCCGAATTTCCTTCAGTTAATTTTTTGTCACCAATTATCTTTGTACTGAAAGCTATAACATCTTTTACTCTGGTGGAATAACGCATGTGAGGATTTTCATTCAGAATTTATTCCCTCAGCCTTTGAATATCCCTCTCCGCCACAGGGCAGTGGCTCCTACCTTTGTTAGTGCTCAGAAAGGAGAGGGTGTCTCCTCCACCAAGTGCGCCATACCAAGGGTATTCTCCTCTACCGAAGAAGCCGTTAAGGACTTCACCATAACCGTGACTTGAGCCCGTTTTTGGTCGGCGAGACCTGTTTTATTCCGCTCAAACCCTCCGAATAAGTCCGGCGAAACCCCCTATCAGCCACCTGGGATGCGGCCGATGAGGGAATACGCATACCCCCACGGCTAGAGTGAAGGGATTAGGTCATCTGAAGCGAATGCAACCGAATCAAACTCCACGTCTGTATTCGGAGACGGAAGTACCGAAAAAAAACCGATAGGACGGCCTAGGAAATGACGGGTGGATCAGGTAACGTGGGATGCAGTGGAGAGAGGAATGCACGACAGTAATCAACGGAGTCATATCGTTCATGAAGTTCCCACTCGCTTCCATGGAAGGAAAACCTGATGATAATGAATTTCTTTCGCGTCATATATCTTGCTTATTGATAAATCGCTAGCCTTAAAAATTTCCTCATACATAGTTCCATTCCAGGAAGAGCTAATGATTAGCGTCAGTAAAACGACCTAACCCCCTCCCTACATCCCATCTTTTACACGATGACAATGTGCTGAATAATACAGAAGATACGTAGCAATATACATTAAATGTGTTCTATCTCGGAAACAATACGGAGTTATTTGCATCAAATGATGGTTCCCGTCGTATTCCTGAATATTGATCACTCCTCCTGGGACACAATGTATAATCGAAGATGAACAGAGCGCACCCGAAACTCCCTCGTTTTAGAGTTATGGTACCTTAATGTTATCTTAACCATGGGTGAATCTTATAGATATAGTATAGTTAGACAAAGATTTAGTTACATATAGTAGCAATTAATGAGGTTCGGTGGCAGGAGGAACAAGACTTCTGGTCAGGTGAATACACGGTTATAAATACAAAACCAAATAGGGGTAATGCAGGAGTAGGTTTAATCATGAGTAAAAATAAAAAAACACAGGAGCGCGGTTAAGGTACTAGAAACAGAATAGTGACGCATTATTGTATCCAAGATAGACGCGATAGACACGAAGCTCACGCCTACCACAGTAGGACAGGTTTATATGCCACCTGGCTTCACAGATGATGAAGAGATTGAATAAATGTATGATGCGATAAAAAGAAATTATTCATATAGCGAAGGGAGACGTAAATTTAATAGCCATGGGGGGCTGGAATTCGATAGTAGGAAAAGGAAGAGAAGGAAAAGTAATAAGTGAATATGGACTCGGAGTAAGGACTACAAGAGGGAGCTGCCTGTTACAATTTTGTACAGAGCTTAACTTAATCATAGCTGACATAAATTATGCTGCCACAAAAGCCTTTGGTCACTTACCTAATAGCATCAAAAGTCTGACAGATAGTCATATGGCATTTAAAAGGAATATAAAGAATTTCTTAATGGCAACTCCTTCTACTCATTAGATGAATTTTTGGATATAGTAAGTGGGTAATTTCCTCAACCCCCACAAAAAATATTAAGTGTCATGTAATATTTTGTGTAATGTAATATCTTGTATAGACACCTTTTATTAACCTGCCTCGTTCCACATCATTACGAAAGGCGTATTCATAATCTATGGAACAAGTACTAACCTAATCTAATTCTGTCAGAGACAGCAAAGGACCTGGATAGCAGTTGAACCGAATGGACAATGTCTTGAAAGGAGAATATAAGATAAACGTCAACAAAAACAAAACAAGGATACCGTACTGGACTGTAGTCGAATTAAATCACGTGATGCTGAGAGGATTAGATTAGGAAACGAGACACTTAAAGCACCAGATGAATTCTGCTATTTGGGAAGCAGACTAACTGATGATGGTAGAAGTAGAGAAGATTTAAATGTAGACTGGCAATGGCAATGAAAGCGTTTCTCAACAAAAGAAACCTGTTAACATCGAGTAGAGAGTTAAACGTCAGGAAGTCTTTCCTGAAAGTATTTGTATGGAGTGTAGCCATGTATGGAAGTGAAACGTGGACGATAAGTAGTTTAGACAAGAAGAGAATAGAAGCATTCGAAATGCGGTGATACAGAAGAACGTTGAAGATTAGATGGGTAGGTCACGCACCTAATAAGGAGGAACTGAATAGGCTTGGGGAGAAAAGGAATTTGTGGCACAACTGGAGTAGAAGAAGGCATCCGTTGATAGAACACGTTCTGAGGCATCAGGGGATCACCATATTAGTATTAGAAGGAAGCGTGGAGGGTAAAAAAAGTAGAGTGGGATAAAGGAATGAATACAATAAGCAGATTCAGAAGGATATGGGTTGCAGTAGTTACTCGGAGATGAAGAAGCTAGCACAGGACAGAGTAGCAAGTAGAGCTGCATCAAACCAGTCTCGGAACTGAAGATCGCAACAGCTTGTGAATCTTAGCATAATTAATAGAGAAAAAAATTATAAGAGAAGCATTAGACTTTGGCTGACGCTATGCTACAACTCTTACATATTTAAAGAAAGTAAATTATACACAACACCATGGGCTGCTACTAAACAAAGCTTCATTTAGTATTAGTTTTGATCTGATTATTCATCAGGCAACCCAAAGAATTTTATTGCAGCCTATGTGGCATCATTGTTTCTCCAACGTCATTAATAGGATGCAATCCGCTTCAATTGTAATAATGATCTTTTGGTGCACAGGCCGGCCGGAGTGGCCGAGCGGTACTAGGCGCTACATTCTGGAACCGCGCGACCGCTACGGTCGCAGGTTCGATTCCTGCCTCGGGCATGGATGTGTGTGATGTCCTTAGGTTCGTTAGGTTTAAGTAGTTCTAAGTTCTAGGGGACTGATGACCTCAGAAGTTAAGTCCCATAGTGCTCAGAGCCATTTGAACCCTTTTTTTGGCGCACAAAAAATTATTATTCGTAATCATGCATAAAAAACGGAAGGGCTAGTCAGTGCAAAGGCTCCTGGTCACTACGTTTTGGACGCAAACTGTCCGCTGTCACGAGCCTTAGGTTAGAGACGCCAGAAAATCAATAATAAAAATGGTTCAAATGGCTCTGAGCACTATGGGACTCAACTGCTGTGGTCATCAGTCCCCTAGAACTTAGAACTACTTAAACCTAACTAACCTAAGGACATCACACACGGCCATGCCCGAGGCAGGATTCGAACCTGCGACTGTAGCAGTCTCACGGTTCCGGACTGCGCGCCTAGAACCGCGAGACTACCGCGGCCGGCCAATAATAAAACAAAGGTAAATGGAACCATTATAATTTCATTTTTATTACTGACAGTGCATCGGCAATAATATATAATTGGTAGTTAAAAAAATTATGCTACCTGATGGGGACCAGATAGGTTAAAACTCCTGTCAAAGATGTGTTTCCTAGGTGTTCGTGGAGGTGTGGAAAAAATTACTTTCCTTAAATAACAAAAGCAGATTAGTGTAGGACGTGAAAATGTGCAGTCGCGTTTAAGTATGGAGAATTCGAGCCGCGCCTGCCATCACGAATGACGAAACTCGTCGGTTTCTCTTGATGGAGGCGAACAGAGCCGCCGAGTCAGCTAAGAGGAGGACAGGAGACAAGGCCGTCTCTCATCGGCGGCTGTGACGGCCGCTGAAAAGACGAGCGGGCCGCGGCTGCCCTGGAGGTGGTGAAAGCCCTCAATTTCCTGTGGAGCAGGTCGTTCGATCGCGCTGGCCCCTGGGAAGGGGTGGCTCGCTGGGGGGCGGGGGGGGGGGGGGGGTTGGAAGGGTGACGGCCGGCTGTCTCCCTGACCTAGAGGTCCGCCTCACCCCTTGCACCTCCCCCCGCCACCCACCAGTGCCCTGCCCTTGTCCTAATTGGAATTTAATATTTGGAGCGGCAGCCGCGGGCCGCCCCAGTCCAGGCCATTCAGCGGGCTCCAGGAGCGCGATAATGAAAACCGGACCGGGCAATAAAGTTGGATTGTTTGCCGTTCTTCCCAAGAATGCTAATAGACCGTACAGGAAACTAATGAAACGCCGACACTTCTACAGAAATTTAATAATGCGCGTTCTCCTACCAGAAAATTCTGCTACACCACTGGTTACGGCGTGACAGAAAAGTTGTCGGGTTTTAAGCAGATGATTCTCTGCACCTCAAAATTTTCATACGTCGCTCTAAAGCTGCTTCCGACGCGTGAGCTGCTACCGTTAGCATCAACGTTTCACACTTATCGTGTAAAACGGAAGGTACCTCAGAAGATTTCCACACCTGGTTTGGATGCGGCGATCATGATACTGTTAGTTACAGCAAATCTTTCTGTCTCGACTGCAGAGAATTTTTATAAACGTGTCACAGGTTTCGACACCTTAGGCATCATCAACAGAAATAAAAATCTAGGCTATGAATTGCACGTCAATATCAAAGTCAGTGTACGACTTCTGGCACTGCAATTAACATAGAAGTGCTGTTGGTAACGAAGAATTTTATATCCGATGATAGTGCATCATATACAATCAAATCGAGACAGTATTTTAAGTTCCATATTTCTTGAAGGCACGCTCTTTGGAAGACGAACATTCCAAAGGCATTTTGCTTCTGAAAATGTGAAGTTCTGAATTTCAACACACGTGCCTTTTCACGCAGCCTGTAGCACGCAGCAGTCAGATGTAAGCAGACAGACGAATATAGAATGCGAAATTAATGTCGACGATAAGTAAAGCAAGGGAAACCTGATAAGCTGAGGAATGTTAGCCAGTAATACAGAAGAAAAGTATCTTATAAGAAGTCATTAAAGAAAGTAGCATCCGAGTTCAAAATGACTCAAGTGGTCACGGAGCCATTCGGGAAACGCTGTGCAAACATGCTCATAATTGTAAAATCGCTTTCGCCGAGAAATTCTTTCAGCGTGTCAGAGAGACGGGAAACCGCGTTGTGCAAGATCTGGACTTCCCTGTTACTATCACCCACATCTGCGCAGTCTTGGTCAAATTATTGGCACCTTCTCGCTGCGACTGAACTTGATACTGCATTTGGTTCTTATTTCCTCAGAATTTCGCTGCGGATCTGTGTGCAACGGAGACATTTTGCCCACAAGAATCATAGTGTCACAGGTACTTCAACTTGGGAGTATGTTTATAGTTGCCGTGCCATTGCAATCGCAAACAGTGAGCACCTTTTATCCGTACTGCAAAAGAACTGTGTCAGCATAAAACATGGAACATCTATCCTCTTGTGTCAATGCGCCACTCTTTTTCTTGAATTGTCTTGGCGGGTAACGACATGTGAAACTTCCGACGGCGTACTCAAAAGTAACGACTCACAATTTTATGTGAGATCTCTTAAAGGGGGACGTTCATGAAAAACACACACTATTTCAAAAATGCACCAAATCCACAGGTTTGGAGACATGGCAATGAAATTTTGTATCACGCCTTACATGAAAGTAACGCATTTACATATAAGATCCTTTGATTATATATACTCAACTTTTTTTAATGAAATTTGAAGTTTTATTTTCAAAAACTAATATATGTTCCTTTTTCTCAGAAAGTATTCAAGAGATTTCTACAAAAATTTCTCTGTTTCATCTCTTTATATGTTGTAAGCATCTTTCATGAGCTTTTGGAATAAGTCAAATGCAGAATTTTCAATTTTTTTTTAAATTTTAATTCCACTAGAACAATGCTCATACAAAATTCCAAACACTTTGCTCCATATCTCAGCTTGCAATAAGAATATCAAAATTTGCTCCTGAGACAACATTTATTAGGTTTACAGAAATATGTGTACAAAATTTCATATATCTAGTATTCATAGAAACTGAGGAAAAGGTACATAAACTTTAAAAAACAACGCATTTTAAAGTTCAACCTAACTTTTTTCCTTGTGTCACTTCTTCAGAACACACCACATTTGTACTCTGGGTCGTCTTTCCCTTCAAGGCTTCTCTTCTGGTTTCTTGCTGTCTGTCTTCTTTCCTTTACCAGGTCTTCAATTGACTTTTCAGCTGCAGAGACACGCTGTAAACCTATTTTTCTCAGAATGTCATAAGTAAAATTTCCTTTCTTGACGCCCATTCTTTCTAATACCTTCATCCTCCGGACGTTCCCCATCATTAAATACAATAACTGCATTATAAGTTGCAATTCTGACAACTGTAGCAGATGCAAATGTGCTTTAGGGCATCGTTTCAATATGAGTGAATTTAAAGACTCATTTGGATTTTGGGTTTTGCCATACGGAACAGAGTCAAAGATGATCTATAAAATCTAAGAGAATGTATCATGGCCTTCTAGGTGTATCCCGCACACGTTTGGTTGAAAGTAATACACAGAATCGTTGTTCACTGAGCTGGTATTGAAGTGCTGCTTCAAAACGAGGGCGTGACAGGGAGGCCGCTTCACACTTTTAATTAATTTTTAGGCACTTCGGATGCGATTTCGACATTGAAACTTTGGAAACTTATTGTCCATGAGTTGTACTAATAAATAAAAAATAAATCGAAAACTGAAATTTTTGGTCAATTTCATCAACGTCCCCCCCTTCTAAATAAAACAATGTTAACAATGTACATCTTTACTTCTCATCCTTACATATTTCACAGCCTTTTGCCGCTAGAAGTGTCCGAAATGTAGCCCGTAACACGGCAGTGTGCAATTTAAGTATTTCGGTGCATGAGAAACAGCGTGCTGAAATAAAGTTTCGAATCCGAAGAGTTCGTCCACACATGGAACTCTTTCTCCTTCAGCATAACAATGCCTAACCACACACGAAAGCTGTTACATGTGCAAAAAGCCGATGCCTTTGGTTCACTGTCATCGATCATTCTCCCTACAATCACACTTGGCATACCCGAATGTCATCTGTTTCGAAAACTTAAAGGACTTTCACTTTGATTGTGATGAAGCGGTGCAAAGTAAAGGTGAGGTTGTGGATCCGTCAATAAATTCAAACCTTCTATAGTGACTTTATCAACAAACTGGTCTCTCGTTGGAAGAAATGTCTTCGTCACCTAGGCGACTACATTGAGAAATAATTATGTAGACATGAAGAATAAAAATGTAAAATGTGAATACCGTTTGTCTTATTTTAAAAGCTATAAGAGTTTTCACATAAAAAATTCGGAGCCATTACTTTACAGCACACCCTCGTATTTTCTGAAGTACCTGCGTATTAACTGGGTGCTTCGGTTGCACTCTCCTGAAATTGGCAATGCTGAGAAATGGTCCGCACTGCGACAGTGTCTCTGCTATTGATCCTCTGTTGAAAACTTAATGTCCAAACTGTCACACATCATAAAAACAATTAGAAGAGGATAGTTACTAACACAAGTGTTCTAACACTAAATGAACGCTAATATTTCAACACACATCTAGAACCGCAGGTAACATGCTGAAACGATGAATTAAAACAGTAACACTATTTGGCTAGTTTGCTGTCACGTGACGTCCTTTTCTTGCTCTGCTTCCCCATCCCTTGCACCACCCATTCAAAAGCACCCACATAAAGACAATCATATATGCACTCCGTCATAAACAGTTTGTATAGTCTTCTCCATGAAATGCATCACTAAAGAGGTGATACGAGCGGGTGCTATTGTATTCTCAAAAATTTCCATCTGCTGCTTTAAGAACTCGTATACAATAGTGAGATGTTAGTGTACATTTTTAATTTAATTTTTCTTTTTGTAGGGGATTCCACTAATTCTGGCATAGGAGAAATATCTGCTCGCGGTCACTGAATTCTTAGGGGCAGGGCAAACACAGCTATAGTAAGTAGAGCAGTATTTGTTGACATTGTAGCCGAGGTTATTGACACCAAGTAGCGTGAATACACTCGGCGCGAAGCTAACAAGAACAGATACTGATGGTGGAAAAAAATGGTCCAAATGGCTCTGAGCACTATGGGACTTAACTTCTGAGGTCATCAGTCCCCTAGAACTTAGAACTACTTAAACCTAACTAACCTAAGGACATCACACACATCCATGCCCGAGGCAGGATTCGAACCTGCGACTGTAGCGGTCGCGCGGTTTCAGACTGTAGCGCCTAGAACCGCTCGGCCACTCCGGCCGGCTGATGGTGGAAGAAGCTCCCATTGAGAGATTGCGAGGGTTGAGCCACCATACTTTCCCTCTGTCGGAACACTTTGAGAATCCTGACATTTTCAGTGACTCCTTCAATTCCAAATCATAACTAATAACACAGAAAACATAATTGTAAAAAATAATTAGTATCATCAAAAACGCCGTGTTATTAACAGTTTTTCGCGCACCGCTTACTGACTTCCCACGGAACACCAGCGTACCGCTGAGCTGAATTTGGGGAACGCTGGCCCAGTGCTTTCGTGGCCTGAGGCATCCAAATGAACGTGTGCGCCACGGCCCGTATTACATCTCAAACTTCTTCGCAGTGTCTCACAGCGAAAGAACTATGATTTGACCACATGTCAAGTCAATCCATACACGCGCATATTGATGTATTTTGTGCTGTTACGCAAAGTTTCGCCCCGATCTGCGGAGATTAGTTAGGCTGGGGGGGGAGGGGGGGGGGGGCTTTTTACATTTATCACACCGACTCACAATTTGATCTTCATGGAAGCTACAGCCACTATGAAAATGGAATGGAACGTTGGATTTCCCATGCAAATTCGTTTGACTCCTGCCAGGGCCAGCATCAGTGTGGGCCTTAAGGTGTCAATAAAATATCGATATATCAATATTTTTCCAAAATTATCCATTATCTCGGTGGCACCGATACATCGATACCATAATGGCAATATCGAGTGCCGATATTTTTATATTATATTATATTTTTCCACAATTTTCGATACATATTTGAAGTCTTTCTTTGAAATTGTACTAAAACATAATTTTACTTGTTTTCGAGCTTCTTTCACTTCCAATCTTTCTCTGTGACTATGTGAAGCAAGTATAGGTGGCACAAAACAAGAAGTGCTATTGCACTCGGTGATGGCGGTGTGAATGGAGTAACATGATTTCCATTGTGAAAAAACATCACACAAGTTGCGTTAGAAAACAATTTTTAACGCAACTAGTGTGCTATTTCTTCACATCAGCATTCTTCAAAGATGCTTGCTGAAAATGATGAATAACACTTTAAATGACAAGACTGGCCTCTACGGTGGGCAGAGACAGGTGAAGGGAAGTGCTGACGTTATCGGAGCTCGGCGCTACCAACAGAAACTGCAACGTTTAGCTTCAACACGCAGTTTTGACACGTCGTTGCCATTGGCAGAAGTGAGAAAGCAGGGAAGTCGACATGAAGTGTTCCTGACAAATCGATATGTGACGAACTGAACGACAGACCCAAGCGTGAACGTGCATCGTTTTCCTTTCACTTCTTGCACTAAGGTGGGTAGGCATGGCGCTAGGTTTTTGATGTACAATATATGTAATAATAAATCAAAACTTAAATATACAGTTCTAAAACCGGCAGCATATTTCCAAAGTGCAGTTGATATTTTTATAGGCAGTTAAGTAGATATATTTTCCAACGATATATCGACGTATTGATATTTTTCTACGATATAACGAGAGCCGCTTATGATACTTTTTGAACTATCGATATATTGGATTACAGCTCTAGCGTGGCGGCGAGCCTTGCCTAAACCCAATGTGGCATTTTTGGGGAGCGGCAAAGCCTTACTGTTTCATGCTGTTCCAAAAGGTAGAATTAAACAAGACAATAAAAGTTTTCAATAAACGAAAAGAGTGAGAATAAGTTGATAACATAAATCATTCATAAAATTGTAGACCATTCATAAAATCTAGAGTCTTACAAGAAATTGTCTTGTAATTGGTAACCTTGGTTGCGCCTTTCCGAACAGAAAAAACTGTTACTTACGGTCTTGGCCACCTTGTTTCTGACATGCGCCTGCACCACAGTTGAAATGTACCTATGCCACCTTGAAAGCCTCTACAAAAGCGAGAAACTTTATAATAAATAAAGACAAATCTCAGCATATGAGGGCCAAATAATTCCTCTAATACCTCTACGATTATAGCACAAAAATGGTTCAAATGGCTCTGAGCACTATGGGACTTAAGATCTGAGGTCATCAGTCCCCTTGAACTTAGAACTACTTAAACCTAACTAACCCGAGGACATCACAAACACCCATGCCCAAGGCAGGATTCAAATCTGCAACCGTAGCTGTCGCGCGGTTCCAGACTGTAGCGCCTAGAACCGCTCGGCCACCCCGGCCGGCAATTGTAGCACAGAAAAATACTTTGCCATTAATAGAAAAAAAGTAAAATATACGCTTCGGGTCACAAGCAATAGTCATTTGAACCCAGACGTAGTGGCAAAGGGGCGTTTACACGCGTAGAAATGTATGACATCCCTACCCCACCATTACCTGTCCTTTGGATCTCCCATTAACACATTGGTCTACTTTTTGTCACAGAACTCTAAATTATCTTTTCTGCCTTGATTGTAACCACTTCCAGCTTTTCCCTCATTCCCTTTTCCCTCTCGGCGTTAAAGTCATAATCAATAGATATTAATATTTAAGATATTATGGAAAAGATGTGTCAAGCCTTATTTTGTAGTTCGAGCAACTACACTGCATTGCAAGAATTGCTTATCGAATTTCGTCGTATTTCGCACTGTCTGCATTACAACAACGCTATTTTGCACATAACTGGTACTTTTCGCTACAATAAATGAAAGTGCCTTCAAAACCGCTTGTTTTTAGCCATATATCATGGACGTGGCATGTCATAAAGCACGCCTTCTCGGTATTCGACGTTAAGCACTACGGGCACACTAAATAGATACTGGTGATTTATATACACTTTTTTTCAATAAATAAACCATGTATTTGTAAGTCAATTGCTGTCCGGTGACCTTACGCTTTATACAACAGAGGCTACGACGATGTATTGAATGCAGCACTGAGTTGTGCCGGTTGCTGCAGGCCTCTCACCGCACGCTCCTCTGTGCTCAGGGAACGAGAAATAGTAAACAGATTTTAGTTACAGTCTCTGGAAGTGACATAAATTAATTTTGGTTGCACAATCAATTTAGGAGTTATAACGCAATATGAATTACATTGCAAAAGTTTCACACCCACCAATGAAGATAGGGCAGTCCGTTTCAGAACGACTGTTTTCCAAAACATTTTTCCGTTTGAGCGATGTTTCATCCTCTAACAAATTACACTGGCAGTCCATTCCGTATTTCACCCTAATGTCGTAGCCATACATCCACAACTATTCGTATTTCACTTCCTTCCGTACAGATTTAGTCTGACTGGAATGATGAATTCACCTACTCCAGCAATCTCTTCATCTCATTCGAGCACTTGTACCAACGTTCTCAATTATTTGTTGGATGTCTTCCAACCACTGTCTTCCCTTACAATTTTTATGCTTTACGGCTCCCTCTAGTATCAAGAAACTTAATCCTATCCCTTCTCCTTGTCTGCAGAGAACATCCTTGTTACTTATCAGCCCACCTAATTTTCAGGATCCTTCTGCAGCACCACATCTCAAACGCCTCGAATCTCTTCTTTTCTGGTGTTCCCACAGTCCATGATTCACTGACGTACAATGCTGTGCTCCATACGAACATGATCAGAAATTTATTCCTCAGATATATCTAGTGCACTGCGTCGGGAGCTCCATAGGCTGCTCGCAGACGATGAAATAGTCTTTAGGAGGCAGCAATGCCGAAAGACCGTAACGAAGTGCGGAAGATCTGCAGATGATCATTAACTGCTTCAGGAATTGTCAGTGGAACCCGAACGTGAATAAATGTCATGTGCTCTGTGCAGAAATAGGTAAAATGATCCATCACTGTTCGATTACGCTGTTGGTGATAAATGACTGGAAACAGTAACAACCGTAAAACATATATTAGTAATCCTTCACGAATATCAAAAGACGGATGACCGCATAAAATTACTTGTAGTAAAGGCAGATGCTTGACTGAAATTAATAGGAACAATATTACGAAAATGTAGTTACCCACAAGAGAAAATAATCTATCAATATTTATAAACACAGAGTGGCACAAAACATGTGAATGACAATTTTGTTTACTGCTATATACACTATGTGACCAAAAGTATCCGACACCTGGCTGAAAATGACTTAAAAGTTCGTGGCGCGCTCCATCGGTAATGCTAGAATTCAGTATGGTGTTGGCTCACCCTTAGCCTTGATGACAGCTTCCACTCTCACAGACAAACGTTCAATCAAGTACTGGAAGGTTTCTTGGGGAATGGCAGTCCATTCTTCACGGAGTGCTGCTCTGACGAGAGGTATCGATGTCGGTCGGTGAGGCCTGGCACGAAGTTGGCGTTCGAAAACATCCCAAAGAGGTTCTATAGGATTCAGGTCGTAACCACTCCGGTACAGGGCGTGCATTTTAAACACGTACTCGATCGTGCTGAAAGATGCAATCGCCATCCTTGAATTGCTCTTCAACAGTGGGAAGCAAGAAGTTGCTTAAAACATCGATGTGGGCCTGTGCTGTGATAGTGTCATGCAAAACAACACGGGTTGCAAAAACGCGACCACACCAGAACACCACCGCCTCCGAATTTTACTGTTGGCACTACACACGATGGCAGATGACGTTCACCGGGCATTCGCCATACCCACACCCTGCCCTCGGATCACCACACTGTGTTTTTCCACTGCTCAATCGTCCAATGTTTATACCTCTTACACCAAGCGAGGCATAGTTTGGCATTTACCGGCGTGATGTGTGGTTTGTGAGCAGCCACTCGACCATGAAATCCACGTTTTGTCACCTCCTGCCTAACTGTCATATTACTTACAGTGGACCCTGAGGCAGTTTGGAATGCCTGTATGGTGGTCTGGATATACATCCGCCGACAGTTGGTGAGGTTCCGAATGTGTTTTAGGCTGTGTCTTGTCAGTTAACAGACGAGGTCGGCCTGTACGCTTTTGTGCTGTACGTGTCCCTTCACGTTTCCATTTCACTATCACATCGGAAACGGTGGACCTAGAGATGTTTAGGAGTGTGTAAATATCGGGCACAGATGTATGACACAAGTGACACCTAATCACCTGACCACGTTCGAACTCCGTGAGTTCTGCACAGCAGCCCATTCTGCTCTCTCACGATGTGTAATAACTACTGAGGTCGCTGACATGGAGTACCTGGCTGTAGGTGGCAGCACAATGCACCTAATATGAAAAACGAATGTTTACGGGGGTGTCCGGGTACTTTTAATCACATAGTGTAAAATGAGTGATTCTTGCTATCATATTTATGCTTAGCAGGAAACCTGAAGTTTAACAGAGATGGGTTTCAAAGTGCTTTCTTCTGCAGCGATGAGTGTGTAGAGTCTGAAACTGAGTTCCGTGATGACTTACTGAAGACTATCATTTACGACTGCATGATCTCTATGGAGATATCAGCAGGGAGATTCTGGGGTGCTGTTGAAGGTACATCTTTGAATACTCTGTCCTCACATAACCCCAAAGAAATGATTACGCCTGTTGAGATGGCATGGAAAATGAAGGATTATTTGCATTTAGAAGTGGGTCGATGGGTCCGATAAGATCTATTAATTCAGATTTGATGGAAGGAAGATCTGGTTCAGTTAATAGGTTACGTGTGTTGCAAAGCAGAGGGAATTGAGAATTGTAGATTCGGGTGGAGAGAAGTGCGTTGTCACACATTTAAGCGCGTTGTATTAGTACGCTGGAAGTAAGAGCCCTTTTTATCGTATGTTTGGATTTCAAACGGGAGAGCCGCGGAGAAACTCTCTCGCGGCGCAGGTTAAGGCAGCCACGTGGTGACCGCGGCGGATAGAGGCGTACGGTGTGTAGTTTTTTGGCTGGTAATTTTCCACTGGCTCCGGGTTCGGAGAAAGCGCCAAGGGATCGAGACAGCGCGGCGGCCGCTACCTGTACCAGCTAGGCGAACGGAACGGAGCGGAGAGCAGCGTGGGCAAACAGGTTCCGGTTACTCGCGGCGCCGCCACTGTCGCCGTGTGTGTGTGTGTGTGGCACACCTGGCGACCTCGCCTGCCACAGGTCGCGACCGTCCCTGTGTCGCACCAGCTTACTCAACGGCCCGTGCATTCGGCTTGGCAGCGCTATTTACGTTTCCTGGCCGTCTCTCGAATTTCCGTTGGAGAACTTCTAGCTGTCGTTTATCGTAACTTAGGCTCGGATCTAAGGTGGGACAAACCGGGGTATCAGCCCCGGGGGGCAATTTCAGGGGGTGCCAAATACATATTTTTGAAGAAGCAAAAGAAAAAAAACCTTATTCACAAAGCGCCTAGCAACCAGCGCACGTTGATCTATCGATTCTTGGTATGATTTTGAAACGCATCCCTGTTGGTTTTCGAACATTACTGAACACATTCTAAGTTGATTTCTGAACGAATCAAAGTTGATTTTTGAATCCGTGCACAGTGTACGTGACGTCTCTGCCCGGTGGATCCCCGTCGCTTCTAGAAATAAAAAACCTTCCCGCAGGCGAAAGGGGATGGGGCTACACGAGCTGAGCCGAAGAAACCCGAACGGATGAACGTCAATCGCTACTTGTTTATGTAACAGGTGGCCAGGCGATTTACTCAACGTTCTCCCGCTCCAAATGCTGTGGCGAAGAAAGACTGTACTTTACTTTACCACGCTTCCACTGCCAATGGGAACGTCAAGCTTTTTATTTTTCGTAAAGTCAAAATCATTCTCATTTAATGGCTTCCTGATTTTCTTTTCCATTCTTCTATTTATTATTTTTGTGAACAATTTGGGTCTGCTCTTGCTATATTCGGAATCGTATGGCTGACATAACTCGATAACTAACTTCTGCAACCCACACTCACCACACCTTCTGACCGATTTCCCACCCTTCTTCTCCACTTCACCTAATCACCACTGCAGACATGCATCTTCACACGACAGTCATTCTATTCAGCTGATGAAATTCAATTGCTTTACCATCCTTTTATACTTTTTGCTCAATTTTATTGTTCTCAGCACTTGTGGGACTGAAGAGCAGATACATAACAGCTGCCAACCCGCCCCAACCCTTTACAGGAACGAACAGACGTTTCTGGCCAGCTGGTTACCTCTGGACGATCTTTCATAAAATGGCGCACTTTCAGTGCTATTCACCACTAAGTCTTTCCGTTTAAACGTCGTCCAATCCTGCAAACATGTAAGGCATACGAAATAGAATATTTAAAATTTTGTCATTTTTTTCTTTTTATTCAAACCAAAACACGTTAAAGGATTTTTTCTCGTTTTCCAGTGGTATGGAAACTACATCTTCGTGTGTCCGTTGTTATTAATTTGTTCCTATTCGTACGTAGTTTGGGATGTAAATCGGCATATCCCTGTGTTTCTTGTTCAGCATTTCAGAGCAGTCGCCTTCCATGTCATACTGAAAATAGAACGGATTGTATAGTGAACACTCCTGAAGACCACTCTTAATTCAACTTTTCCAGGACGATTATGCTAGATATCTTGTTACGCGTAAGGTCTAAACGTTCTTCGTGACGTTTTATGAACCTCACAAGTCTCGCCGATTGTGTGTTCGAAGAGAATTAAATTTCATAGGCACACTTCCAACGTCTAGACAAATCGACGGCTCAGTTCACAAAAACGCTTAATGACGCAAACCTCTATTAGTGTGAGAGCCAGAGGTAGAATTGTGCAATTTAGGTGATGTAGCGCGTGGTACACGCCTTTTTCCGAAGCGCCTAGAAAGCAACTGAACGGGTACGCAGCTGACAACCACTGCACAGTGAACAGAGATCATGTCAAAGTCTTTGTTCCAGCGACAAGGCGGACGGGAGCACTGATGTTGATGGCGACGGCTTGTTCTACTGCACGCATCCGCTCTCACATGAGGAGGCCCTCAGAGATTACTGTCAATAAACCGACTTTACGGGCTGTTCCCACGACGCGCCGCAATAAAAGCTTAACAGTAATCGGCCATGAAATGAAAGGCCGCTCCTTAGCGGTCGAGTTCTTGTTGTTGCGCGACAAAGGCGGGTACAGCATCTACAGCGCTGTAGCACTTTACAGACAAGGACTAGCTTAAAAGCTTACCTTGAGGCCCTTTATTTTTTGTTATGATATCTCATGAATAATTTCTGATCCTTAGAAAGTAAACTGTTTGCCTGAACGGAACATGGTGCATTTTGAAACTACTTGCGGTGCAGTATAGCCAGCTGTCTTTGTTCCTTATTATAATCCTCTCTACTATCTACTTATTATCTGAGTAAATTACGCGAGTATTTTCTTCTGAAGTGTAACACAACACTGCACTGGTCGTATCATCAAACATATACTTTGATAACCCCAGTGAAGTGTGAAATAGGGATTAAAATTCGGCTCGTAGCTGCCCTTGGAGGAAATCAAGGGATTAACATTAAAGACAACCCGTAATAGCTTTGTCCGAAATATGTAAACCAAACGAAGCAATAAATGTATCTGCCACTGGAAGATTATCTTTTGGGAACAGTAGGGACGGAAAAGCAAGTAATATCCTACAATAGTCAATGGTAGATCCACATGCCTTTGCCAAAACATGAATATACTTTCGCTGTAGAATCGTTTCGAAGTGCATAACTTTATATGCGCAGTTACATATTACTTCCTATTCTCGAAAATGTAAAGAAAAGACTGCAAAATAACTGGAGGAATTTTGTGACCCAGGTACACGAACGGATACGTGAAATAAGCTCAGAAAACTAATCGGCGCTAAATTTCCAAAAATGGCCATCAAATGAGTAAGAATTTTAAAATCAGTAAAGATACTGAAATACCCGGCCCGGTAAGATTAATGTGACCATCGCCTCTGCTCGACGTCATCGTGCAAAGATTGCTCACAGACGCCAAGTTGCATCAGTTGCAGTGGAGGACGTAAAAACCGCGTCGGGGAGACGTGGAAAACAGTGCTACCGTTGTCGTAGTGCGGAAACGGAGAGATTTAATCATATCTGACGTCCAAAAGGGCATAATCATTGACTCTCGGTATAAAGGTGGAAACATTTCAGACACGGCTAAGTCTATGAACCGTTCGCGACCGCCGTGGGTAAGGTGTACCGTGCAGGGCATAATGACGCTCTCCAAGTCAGGCGCCGAGGCAACAGTGCTGCAGCATGGGCCATAGTTGCCAGCGTCGAACGACGGCTGCGGAAATGTGTACAGGCGAGGAGGAGACGTGCAACTGTTGGGTAACTGACCGGCCAGATGAACCAAGGGGACACCAACACCATCTTCTCAAAGACCGTTCAGCGAACGTTGCTGCGTATGGACCTCTGCAGCAAGTGCCTGGTTCACGCGCCCATGCTGACTACAGATGAGCAGACTCGTTCATCCTTGGGAACTAGTTCACTGCTGATCGTTATTTTTTGGGAAACGTTCATTTTTTTTTGGTTCATCGTTCATTTATGCTTGGTATGTGGTTCTTATGAAAAACAGAAAACTAGTAGTGTAGGCGGTTGAAGGATGGAGGGCACCAAGAGGAGGCACTTGCCTCCCCCCCTGGAGTACAGAGCTTTTATTCATTACAGAATTATTACACACTTTTAGAAGTAATTTATGTGATTCTGCAGAAAGTCTCATTTATCCAACTGTAGCGTTGTGGGGCTGATCGCAGGGAAATACTATAGGGTGGCGCACGGAAAACCCGCCCCGAGTACAGACTGTTCGCTAATTACGGACGATGTGTTGCCTGTCACGAGCAGATACAACAAACAGGCAAACATGTAATAATTAGGCAGTGAAGAAATAACAAGCTAATGCAAGCAACAATGGCGAAACAATCGATGACGATGTGTAGAGAGCTGGAGAAGAGAACATGAAAATCTCACGCGACACGCATGGGCTATAGCACATGTAGTCTTGTAAACCTGTTGGTGGCTGTTTCCCAACTTAATAGACCACAAGTGTCTTGTATAAAATTCTTCGTTTCGACTTCCACTACATAGCTATACTACGTTGAAAACAATAATCGTTTACACCGTATATATACTTCACGTTGCCTCTGAGTTCGTAGGCGAAGTAGACTTTATGGAATCATAAAATAAAATGTGGTTTTCTCATCATACTTGCGTCACACGCTTAGCAAAAATTAGGTTTCTATGTTGCATTATTAAAGTTAATGCAGCAATAGTAATAATAATTAAGTTCGCAGAAATAAAGTTTCTGGTTTGAAAGCTCCTTTTGAACAAATGTTTTTGAGATAGCAAGTAAATACGATTTTATGGCAATCTATGTCGTTTCAAATGGATAGGCACCGTTTTTCCTACTGAGCCAAAATGATCCACAACCAACTTTTTCTTTAAAAAAGAAACCAAACTAGCAGGTAATGCAAATTGGAAACAACCCAACTTAAAAATAATTAGAGCCTTCCTAAATGTAATGTTTTGTGTATGAAAGATACACGAAAATCGTTTCATATGAATTTTCTTCCACTAAAAATTAAGCAAATTATTGAAAGTTAGTTGCTAAATCAAGTCCATGAAACCAAAAAATATATGAATAACAGAAAAAAAAGGTTGGCTTGTTATAAGTATGTGTTCTGTAGTTCATCGATATAATGAAGTGAGCTGATATACCCTTTTGATAACTGAAAAGACGTACCTATTACATACAACGTAATTTTTCTGTGATTTACGTAACTATAAAATACTTTTTGATTACCAGTCGTGGACGCTGAATAGCCAGACCCTAGTGCAAGATCAGTTTGGAACACATGTAAAATGGGCGAGCGCAGTGAACGAAACGAACAACTGGATACTGAACTAACTAGGAGCAGTCGGCAGTGGAACTGAGACAGGTGTTCATGCGAAGAGCGACGAGTGCGCCCGAGGGAGACCGAGACTGAGACGAGCACGCGGCCGAGGCTGGAACGAGAACTGCCGAAGTGACCGCCGCGACCGAAGTGAACAAGTGAACTATGAACCGATCGTTCCTCGTTCCCGGGAACTATAAGTAGACCGCCGCGGCCGAAGTGAACTATGAACCGATCGTTCCTCGGAATTCGTTCCTCTGTCCTTTCCTTCATGTTGGTGAACCGTTCCATGGCACCCATTCGTTCGCGAACTACCCATCTCTAATGCTGACTGCTCTTCATCGGCGACGAAGGCTCGAATTTGCACGGCAGTACCTCTGCTGGACGTCCACTGAGCAGCGACACGTGGAGTTTTCAGATTAATTACCTTTTATGCTCGATCGGACAGATGGCCATTGGCATTTATAGTGTGTAACTTTTGAAAGCAAACACCCTGCATCAATCGTGGGGAGGACGCCTGCCGGGAGAGGCAGCGTTATGGCCTCGGTAGTGTTTTGCAGCATTTCCTGGGTGATCTCGCCATTCTGGAAGGCAAAATGGATCAAAACTTGTATCCTCAGGAACCATTTCCACACGTACATGAAGTTTTTTTTTTCCTCGGCACGATGGCGTCTGCGATCAGGACAAAGTAACGTGCCACACAGCTCACAGTGTAAGTGTCTCGTCCGAACAGCACTGGGATGAGTTTACCTCACTGCCCTGGCAACCAGACTCCCTGGATATAAACGCATTAAAGAATCTGTGGGGCCACCGTGGTGTTCGCGCCATGTATCCTCAACCGAAAAACCTAGCGCAGCTAGCCACAGCAATGGAGTCACCACGGCTCCACATACCCATCGGTACCTTCCAGAACCTGAGTGACTCTTCTTGTACGTCTCGCAATGCAAAAGGTGGTTATTCAGGCATTTGACAGGTGGTCACATTAATGTGACGGGACAACGTAATTTCAGACAGTTTCGTCGCGAAACCCAAAAGTACCGTGTCTATGCTGTTTAACTCAGAGAGCAAAGACTGGAGTGCAACCAGAGCATTCCATCCAAAGAGATATCACTCGAACAGATATTGACTATACGTGCAACCAAAAAGAAATCGATGTGTTTCAGGATAAAAGAAATCATAGTAGCCCCTCGTTACTTGCGAAAACTTAGATAATTTCGGACTCCCAGTACAACAAAAGTTCGCAGTCAAAAACTCCTATGTGGATCGTGCGAAACAGACGCTTCTAGATGGAAACGATTCTCCATGGAAGTTTGGATAGTATGAATATTGGAATGAAAAAGGGAGGAAGACATATTACGGCGACTGTACCAGGTAACCAGTTCACATAAAATATTTTCGGAACGTTTCTTATCCAAATGAACTGTGAAGAAGTCAGAGGCTCTGGTAGAAATAGAACCAGAACTGTTACCATAGTTAACTGGTGAGTCATCATAAGGCCACGCACACTGCCTTTCGCTTGTTATGTCCGTCCATTCACTTGTAGTCAGAAGTGATTAGTACCAGTTCCAAATTACAATTATTTGAACCGTAAGTTGATTCTCTTAGCTGCCTCAAGCTGCGGCCCTCCATGTTGCTGACAACACGAACTCCTGCTTAAGGCAGTTACCGATATCGTGTTCAACACAAACTGATTTCGTCTAAATTAGCAATCCAAATGTGAAGAATGAAACGCCTTTCATTTCAACCGTTGTAGTACTATGATACCAACAATAGAAATTACTATAGCTCCAGTTGAAAAAGCGAAGTTGATACCTACACCTCTGTAATTAATATAGCTACAAAAATAGACTGTATGTCATTCGTTTAGGGCTTTACGTAATTGATTTACTTCAAAACAGAATTACGATATATTAAACAGTACAGGAAATACCTGACGTCAACAGCTTAAAAGAATCACCCGGTATATCGACGACAAGATGATAGAAGACGTAGAGCAAACACTGACTAAACTAGGATGGAAACCGCCCATGTCCTTATCAAGTTGATATTCACAGCATCAGCCTAAACGATATAGGGAAAACTTGGGAAAACTACATATTGGTGGCCGGAGAGGGATGTGGGCCCTTCTCCTCCCGACTGCAGGTATAGTGCGTTAATCACTATGCAACATCGCTTGGTAGGAAATGAAAAGAAATTGTTCATGAAAATCTATGCGTTTCCTAACTGGTTTGGTACTGTCCTTCAATTCCTCGTAACTCATTCGCTCCTATTCTCTCAGCGTGGCATCACAAATCTCTTCCACTAGTTCTAATATTTTCTTCCTCAACTTTCTATGTTCTCTCTCTACCCTCCTCTCTCCCTGTCTCTCTGTAATACTTACTTTTGTGCCTGTGTTCACTACTTATGGATTCCAGCGAACAGTTGGCACATGTTAGATTACGCCAATAAAGTGGCCTCCCGAACTATGCTCTGGCAACAACTGCGAGTGCACTGTGCGCCATAGCCAGTGAGCAGAAGCATTTGCTGGCAGCACAAAGGAACTCGCAGCTGGCTCGTGGGCGTCACACAGCTTTGTTCGCCAGTGCGTTCCCGCTGCTGCCCACAAGCAGCGGCGTTGCAAGCAAGTGGGACGCCACACACTGGCGTATGGAAACACACAGATATACAGAGGTGACAAGAGTCATGACATGATACAGCAATATGCATAAGCACAGATGGCGATAATATCGGGTAAACAAGGCATAAGAGGGCGATGCATTGGCGGAGCTGACATTTGTACTTAGGTGATTCGCGTGAAAAGGTTTCCGACGTGATTATGGTCGCTCGACGGAAATTAACAGACCTCGAACGCGGAATACTACTTGGAGTTAGGCATATGGTACATTCCATTTCGGCAATGGTTAGGGAATTCAATATTCCCAGATAAACAGTTCTAAGAGTGTGCCGAAAATATCAGATTTCAAGCTTTGCTTCTCAATATGGAGAACGCAGTGACCGACGGCTCTCACTTAAAGACCGAGAGCAGCGGCGTTTACGTAGAGTTATCATTGCTAACAGACAAGCAACACTGCGTGAAATAACCGCAGAAATCAATGTCGGACGTACGAGGAACATATTCGTTAGGACAGAGCGGCGAAATTTGGCGTTGATGGGCTATAGCACCAGACGAAGGACGCGTGCGCCTTTGCTAACAACGTGACATTGCATGCAGCGGATCTTTTGGGTTCTTGACCATATCGGTTGGATCCTAGACGATTGGAAAACCGTTCCCTTGTCAGACCAGTCCAGATTTCAGTTGGTAAGAGCTGACGGTATGGTTCGAGCGTGGTGGAGACCCCACGACGCCACAAGTTGTCAACAAGGCACTGTTCACGCTGGTAGTGGCTCCATAACGGTGTGGGCTGTGTTTGCTTGGAATAGACTGGATACTCTGGTCCAAATGAACCTATCATTGACTGAGAATGTTTATATTCGGCTACTCTGAGATCATTTGCAGCCATTCATGGACTTCATGTCCCCAAGCAAATATGGAACCGGGCCGCAGCTGTTCGCTATTGGTTTGAAGAACGTTTTGGACAATTCGAGCCAACGATTTGGCCACCTAATTCGCTTGACATGTCGAACATTTATGTGACACAATCGAGAGGTCAGATTGCGGTGCGTGAGAGAAATTACGCGACATACTGCAGCGCAAGTTTACTCGGAAATACTTACTGAAGGACTCGAATTAATTTCTATACTGCTACACTATCAAACCACTCTAAATAAAGATCGCCACCCTCACTTTAAATTGCCACTACCACTCCTAGACCACTAACAAATCCACTGTAATAATCAGTTTAATTCGGAAAGACTGTCTGAATCACTAGATCCGAAAACTGGGAAAAGTGCACCTCAAAGAGTGATTACGACGTCTCCAACTGGTTGCTAGCAACCTATACCGATCACCTCCCCCGCAAACACTACACGGTAGCAGTTGTCAATAAGAAGACCTGCAGAGGATCGACCCTCAGTGAAGGTAATGGCAATTGGTCCTCAACATAAACAAATGTAACGTAATGGCTATACAGAGACAGAAAGCACCATTATTATATGATTAAGCGACTGCAGACAATCACTGGAAGAAGTACCGTCCATAAAATACGCGTACGAGCGGTTTCAAACAGATGGACCACATAAAACTAATCACAGGAAAGGGAGGTGCTAGACTTGGATTCATTGGTAGACTCCTCAGGAAGCGCAGTCCATCAACAATGGAGGCACCCTACATGCTCATCAGTATGGGGTCAGTACCATACAGAACTGACAGAGGAAACAGAGAAGATCCCAAGAGGAGGAGGGCGTTTCGTTAGAGATTCGTTTAGTAAGCACGAAAGCGCCAAGAAGGTGATCACCCAACTCCAGCGACAGACGCTGCAACTGAGGCGTTCTGCGTCACGGTGTGGCTCAGAGTTAAAGTTCTGAGAACGTAAGTTCCTAGAACCAAAATATATTGCTTCTTCCTAAACACCTCACAAAAAGATCACGAATATAAAATTAGAGAGACTGCAGCCGACGCGGAGGCTTCCCGCCAGTCGTTCTTCCCGCGAACTATTCGCGACTGGAACAGGAGAAAGGGAAGTGACAATGGAACAAAAAGTACCCTCCGCCACACACAGCAAAGTGATATTTGTAAATGCAGATTTCGAACTCCACTGCCACGCGTGGAAACGCACTCACGATTTCATTCAAAGCTTTCCACAATAGCCGAAACATCCTTGATCACAAAAGCCGACGGAGTCCTAATTTTCTACACTCAATACTTCAAAAGATCATCTCCGTCCCCACAGAACCTGTTAATTGAGTCTAACGCTTACGAGGTCTGCCGGTCGACTCCTCAGTCTCGTGAGCTCCAAACTGCTCTGCCAAATTACACTGCCTGTCAAAAGAAGTGAAGCCCCAGGAAGACGTGCTCGGATGACAGTGGAACTTTGAACATGCACCCACCATCAGCGGGTATGTAAATAATTGGAGTTGTAGTCCTCCGTGCAAGGCAGAACAGCCACCAGATTACGTTAGTGCTGTTCACGTTTAGGCTTGTTACCAGCCCTAAGGGGGCGTGAACTCGTGTTAGATCTAGAGTGATGATTGTGGAGTATTGGTGGGGGGGGTCTCGTACTCGTAGGAGAGAGCGTTATTAGCGCACGGCAGATTTTGAAAGAAATCTCATTGCGGCTCACCATTTGGGCGGCTGGTCGAATCGTGCAACAGCCGGATTTGCGGGGAATTTGCCTGTGACAGTGGCCCGATGTTGAACAACATGCGAACACGAGGCAAGACATACTGGTCATCTAGGTTATGGTGGACCACGTCTGCCTAGTAAAAGGGAGGGCTGCCGTACCCTGCACCAAGCATATCGCCCCTTCACGTCTGCGACTGCCGTTCGAGAAAAAGTAATGGGCTCGCTGCCACATTCTGTATCATCTCGCACCACTGGTCGGACACTAACAGCAGCGAGACCAGGGAACTATCATCCCATCCGTAGGCTGCTGTTAACAACGTGGCTGCGTTCCGAGTGGTACCTGATCGAGAAACACGGACTGCTGTTGAATGGCGCCGCATTGCGTTCAGCGATGAACCGCTGTTGCGCGCTATCACACAGAGCGAGGTGGCGCATTGGTTAGCACACTGGCCTCGCATTCGGGAGGACGTCGTTTCAAACCCGCGTCCAGTCATCCTTGCCGCGTAGCATTAGCCGAGCGGTCTGCTGGCCCTGCAGTCATGGGCAGTGCGGCTGGTCCCGGCGGAGGTTCGCGTCCTCCCTCGTGCATGGATGTGTGTGTTTGTCCTTATGATAATTTAGGTTAAGTAGTGTGTAAGCTTATGGACTGATGAATTTAGCAGTTAAGTCCCATAAGATTTCACACACACAGTCATCCTCATAGGTTTTGCGTGATTTCCTTTAAATTCCTTCAGACAAATTCCGGGACAGTTCCTTTGAAAGGGCACGGCCTATTTTCATTCCCTAATCCGATATTGTGCTCCGTTTCTAATGACCTCGCTGTAGAAGGGACATTAAAGACTAATCTCTTCCTCCTCCTCCTCCTCCTCCTCCTGCACTATTACGGATTGCGATCGTTGGCCAGTATAGCATCGACCTGGGGTGAGGTCCCGTTCTTCCAATGTGTCGGAGGGCCACAGCTGTGACACTCCTGGTGTCATGGTATGGGGGCCATGGGGTATGGCATCAGGTCGCAGCTGGCAGTGACAGAGAGAACTCTGACGGCACAACGGTATGTCACAGAAATCCTGCAGCCTCATGTGTTAACTGTAATGTGACAGTGTCTGTCTGTCTGTCTGTGTCTGTCTCTCTCTCTGTGCCCCCATCTGAACATGCTTCGAAAGGTCAAACGCTAACGATCGTCCGCCCTGTCATTCTCACACGACAGGCATCACTGGATGAGCACATGGAAGGGCTTATGGTCAGCACACCGCTTTCCCAGCCGTTGTCAGTTTGCTTGACGGGAGCCGCTACTTCTCAAAAAATGGTTCAAAAGGCTCTGAGCACTATGTAACCTAACTTCTGAGGTCATCAGTCGCCTAGAACTTACAATCGGTGATCTGACGAACCAGTGTTACCGCCGCAGCAAGGTCGTTGGCATGTGGCAGTATCGTGGCGCCATTTTTCAAGAAAGAATGCACATACACACATAGCACGTGTCTCTACTAGCTTTTTGCGTCATGTTGAGGTTCACCTGAGGCCCAACAAAAGGTGCGTGACCAGATGGAACGTCAACTCCGTCGCAGGATACCAGCACCACTTATTACAGCTGTGGACCAGCTTCTCTCAGGATAGAATACAACGGCTCGATGGTACCATTCCCAGGCCAAAAGGGAAGCAATGCCATATTGGTAAGTGGGCAAGTACGGCCGGTGGTCTGAAACTGTCAAGTACTCAGAGAGAAAGTGAATCGATTTTGTGATCACTGAAATAACATTACATACTCTTTCAAGTCGTAAAGTTCAAAAATGGTTCAAATGGCTCTGAGCACTATGGGACTTAACTTCTGAGGTCATCAGTCCCCTAGAACTTAGAACTATTTAAACCTAACCAACCTAAGGACATCACATACATCCATGCCCGAGGCAGGATTCGTTCCTGCGACCGTAGCGGTCGTGCTGTTCCATATTGTAGCGTCTAGAACCGCTCAGAAGTCGTAAAGTACCATTTGGTTTCCTCATCCCCTTCTAGCTTCATTTTTTTCAGGTAGTGTATTTCACAACTCTGTCTTTCTATCAGTCAGCACAAAGCAGCTGAATGGAGAAATTTCATTGGACCATTTCCTGTTCGCACGAGTAGCCTTCTCTGTAAAGTGCTGCTTTCTGTAAAGAGGTTCATAAGTTTCTGTTCGAATGGTGAGAAGAGAAATTCACTATTTCTTAAGCCAGCCACAGAGCGACTTAGCATCTCGCCGTGATAGGGGAAATTGGTCTTGGCGAATATATCAGTAAAACACGTTGCTAACTGACATAGCCAGCAAATGACACACGGATGAGCAAACACTTTGCGACCACTTGCTTAATATCGTGTTGGTCCACCTTTGGAGTACAATACAGCAGCGATTCTGCTTGGCATGGTTTCGACAAGTGCTCAGTACGTTTCCGGCGGTACCTACACAGATACACAGGTCATGAAATTACCATAAATTACTGGCCGGTGGTTTCTGAACGCGACACTGGCGCCCTATAGCGTCCCAAACGTTTTCCATCGGAGTCAAACGAGGCGAATTTGGTCGATCAGTCACTACTATCAAGTTGCCCAGCCCACTGCAGCACGAGTTTAAAAAAAACCAGAGTTTAGCGTCCCGTTGACATCGAAGTCATTAGAGACGGAGGACAAGCTCTGAATGCTTCAAGGATGGTAAAGCATGTCGACAGTGTCCTTTCAAAGGAACCATTCCGGCATTTGCTTGGAGAAATTGAGGGAACTCGAAGGAAAACGTAAATCTGGATGGCCGGATGTGACGTGGATTTGAACTGTCGCCCTCCCGAACTCGAGTCCAGTATGTTAACCAATACGCCAACGAGCTCATTAGCACTATTCTGGCCTTGTAACACGGACAGCTATTCCGGGAGACGTCAACACTAACGGATGCGGGTGGTGCACAATTACGTTCATATAGTCCACAACCGTCACCATATCTCAATGTCTGTTATCCTTGTCGACCAGGTGAATGACCCTCTTTGCACAATACTACCCGCATTGGTCTGCGACCGCACTGGCGGAATGTTACATGATACCACGTACTTATACGTTTGTGACTACTACACCGGCATCTATCACAAAGCGAAAAAAGTGGTCCAACTAAAACATTCATATTTCTCTACGTACTACACGAATATGTAATGAAAATGGGGTTCCTATTTTTAAGAAACGTAGTTGATATCCGATTGACCTATGGCAGCGCCATCTAGCGGACCAACCATAGCGCCATCTGGTTTCCCCCTTCAAGCTACACAAGTTTCGTTCTTTGAAGTTTTTACGTTTGACGATTATTTCGTGACATACTTGGCCCGGTCACGATCAATGGACCACCCTGTATACGTCCAAGCATGTATTTCTCGCGTTATTCCCACATTTTCCCCCTACCCCTGTGCGTTCCGAGCGTTTGAACCAAATAAAAAGCTATTCGCATGAATGCGAGTGCACATACTGTTTCTTCCGTAACCTTATGAAACAGAGTTATGAAAACGTTTGTATGCTGTTCAGGCCTCACACTTGTCGAAGCTTTCGCGGTGGCCACTTACGCCAGACACCAGACGCGGCGCTGTGGTCCCGTGACCCTGGAGCCTCGCGACGCCTCGACCGCCGCCACTGTGTAGAGCCAGCAAGTGTCCCCCGCCCCCCGGGTGTGTTTTATTTCGCGACGCGGTGGGAGGCAGCCCGGCGCCGTAAATCTGGTTTGCGCTGCTCGGCGCCGTGGCGCAGCACTTAATCCGGAGCCGCCTGCAGGCCGCCGACATTACAAGTGCCATAAAGCCGTCGCCGTCGTAAAACCTGTATGACTGCTACATTACAATACAGTAGCGCCGTGGGCGGCACGCAGCCCGTCTAATGAGAACGCGCCGGCGACTTGCTTATCTCTTCCTCATTAACATGACGAATGCGCTTACTTGCAGCACTTTGTGCATTACGGTTCGGGATACGCGAATTCTGTCTACTCGTTTTATGACGAAACGCTTGAACCCGAATTTGAATAACACATTCTGCGACGAGACGTTGCCTGCCGTAATAAACCTACCGCTAAACAGTGAGGGACGTGTTTTATAGCGACTTTTTCAGGACAGAAATGAAAGCACAAAAGGAGCAGATGTCAATGATACGGTCTGCAGACTGCACAGCAGTTCCGATAGTAAGGCTGAATGAGAGGAACTACTCAGTAAGATTGTTTTTGATTGCCAGTTTAGTACATAATATCGCTTAAGGATTAAAAACGCAAAGAATAGCACGAAAAGTGAATGACGTCTGACAGAATCCTTGTAGCACGCTGATAAAAATTAGAATAAGTAAAATGACCTACTTTTGAAATTGGCCAATTGCATGGAAAATGAAAAGAATATAGCCTACTTGGACCACGTTCTCATTCTCAAAATACGTCGAGGCTGTCGGTCCCCACCAAACAGATTAATACGTAAAATAAATTTTCGTATCCTCTGTTGCTCATACATCCCAATTTTGATATTAAGCGTATTCTAATTTCCTTTCTTCTTGTTCATTGTTCATTTCATGTTTCCATTCCTTAAACGGTAGAAACGGAATCCTTCTACGATCGATTTGTTGACCGTCTGTCCATCAGTCTACCTATCTGCCCGACTGTTACAAAGCTTTTTTCTCAGGCGCGAGTAGATGTATTAAGTTGAAATTTATGTCACATCCTGAACGTACTGAGGTATATGGACGCTTGGCGGTGTAAAAAAATATTCTACTCATTCAGTGCAATGAAAAGGTACAGCATTTATGTCACTTATTTTGATATTCGTTGATGCACTCATCAGAACCTATAGGGCAATTCCCGTTGATATACAATGATGCAATGTGTGAAGAAGCAAAGTTTCACAGTAAAAGTAAAGGAAAAATCTGAAGATGTTAATTTGTAATTATATCTCAAGAAAAAATATTTCTTTTGCCATTTCTTATCCACCGTCAAACTTGAAATTAAAACAATCAGTAATTCTGCATTAACGCTGACTTGGTCGCACGAGCGGTCTGAGGCGCTCCAGTTATGGACTGTGCGGCTGGTCCCGGCGGAGGTTCGAGTCCTCCTTCGGGCATGGGTGTGTGTGTTTGTCCTTAGGATAATTTGGGTTAAGTAGTGTTTAAGCTTAGAGACTGATGACCTTAGCAGTTCAGTCCCATAAGATCTCACACACATTTGACATTTTTTTGACTTGGTCGCAAATGGCAAAAATTAAACAGCAGGGAAGGAATGACTGTATTGTTCATATGACCCGTTCCGGAATTTTTCAATCATCAGATATCCAGGAGGGATTACTGTAAGTAGATATGGCATTTCAAGCTGTATGTGGAACAAGACTAGTCTCCAAACGTTTGTTTCATACTTGTAATGCCATAGTTACGTAATGTTTGTATATCTCGCCCAGTAATAAAACAGTGGTAAGTCAATGGTAACTGAAGTTTAGTGCAATCCATTTGCAAGTAAACAATATTCAGTTAGAATCAACAAAATTTTGAGACTAGAATTGTGGGTAGAATTTACAATTTTAAAAATACTTCGTAACGTATCTGGATACAAAATTTGCATAGGATTTACATGCAATATCTTATTTATAGCAATCTATTGAAACTTTACTGCACTATTTCTAGATAAAACAAAATGTTGCTTACGATAGCTTACAGCCTAGGACTTCAAATGGCACAGTGACTGATATAATATAATTTGCATTTCAATTATTTCGTAAGCCTCTTTGAAATGAGAAAATCTAAAGGGAAAAAGCGAAAAAAAATAGAAATTTCTCATATGTATCATCGCAGGCCCAAGATGCAGGAGAGAAAACAGAGCCAAACAATAAAAATATATGAAACAGAAAAGAGGAAAATATGTTTGCATCCACTCTTTACGTATTCTGCTTAGCATCACGCATTTCGCGGGGAAGATGATAAAATTTTATGGCGGGAGGCAGAGCGTATAACACCACGGTGTCTCGTTTCGTCCTGTTATAAAAGAAAGCCTATTCGCCGAAACAACGGAGCTGCGAAAGATGCCTGCAGTTCGCACGGCGGTCTGGCAGCTGTACTCCTGCACATCTTGCAGGGCTACGGCTACAAACTCTTAAGCCCAGCGGCTGCGAGGTGCTACGGATAGCAGATATTTCGCACTCAGTAAAAGCTTCTTACGTGTACAGCAGAAAGGTATGAAGCCAGTCAACAATTAACTTCCTGATACCGAGTCAAAAAAACAGAGAAAGTATTTCGCAGATGCGGTCAAATTCATACAGTCTTTGCTAGCAGCAAACGCATTAGATTACCGCAAAATAAATTATACTGAGCAACAGAATGTAATACTTCAAATCAATAAGCACTTCATAAAAAATCACAAGAAAGTTAGAGTTAACGTTTTGGTCAAACCAAGCCATATTTCTTCAGAAAATCAGCAGGAATCATTAATCATAAGAATGAGCGTTTGTTTTGTACCATTACTTCGTAAATCTTTCGTAGTTCTAGTACGACCTCAATAGTGATGTTGAAGCAGTTTTATGACTGCTTTAAGCTGTGACAGCGAAGCGGTCTCTGTTGCTTTAATGCAGGACAGCAATAAGGTTCTTGAAGAAAAACAAAGAAATGAAACGAGAATCCGCATTGTAGCTCATAACAGGCCGACTACGGCGAAACACATTTCGAAAAAATGTCAGATCCTCTATATTGAAGAGCCAAGTTCCGTATATAGGAGTGGAGGCCAGTTAATACCTAATTGTTCAAACAGTCTATCTCCTTGCATGAAATAATATCCGAAAAATTTCAATGAGTAATTGAAATTAGATCGAAACATTTGCAAGAAATCTTACAGATACCTGCAACTGTGTTTTGTGGAAGGTCGCTTTGGAATCGTTTTAAACAATTTAGTGTTCGTGATACAGTAACTAGCAAACACAGTTACTTGTTGCTCAGCTGAGGCAGGGGGGGTGTGGTGAACTTTACCACTTTGACTGCACTGTGTCATTTATACTTTAATATGAGGTAAAGAGAAATATTGGAGGGAAAAGGTTATGATATATTACGAGGCTCCTTGTTCATTGTGAGTAAAATGATAAATGTGTTTCTCGCTTCCACTGCCTGTCTGTTACAGCAAAAAAGTATTTATCTACTATCTCATTAAACTTACTCTCATCAGTCAGGCACGTGAGATGCAATTTCATTCACAGCACCGACAGTAGAGATCAGCGCTGTCGCAGTTGCGTGCTTATGATTACATTGAGCATGTGAATATGAAAGAGACAATCACATGCACTTAGAGTATAAAATACAAAAATATACAGAATTTATAGCTACCGCATATAATTCTTATTTCCAAATAATTATTAATGGACTAGAACGCTGATGTTAAAAAGACTTACAATTTGCGACAATGATGATGGCTACTACTTTAAAAAGACGACCCATAAACAAACAGCTGTCATCAACTTTGAAAAGCTTATTATTATTATTCATGTTTTAGCCCTGTTGGACCATGCAATGTACAGCAAAGGACATTTTTAGAGTTTTTCGCTTTTCCTTGAGCCCTTACTACTTTCATTGGATCAGGACGGGCTCTTTGCCGCTCGTGAGACCAAAAAGTTGAGGTCTCCTCGCGCTTTTCTGTCAACTAGCTACTCGTGGATTTTCTACCTATTATTTTATTTTTTGTCTGGTATATCAAGGTGTATTTTTCCTCCTCCCCGCAATCTACTTTTACCGCACCAATCCATTTTACTGTTTCGATTTTGCCATTTCTTCGGATTTCATAGAATTCCACAATCTTTCTAGTTACACCAGTTGGTTCCATTCTTTTAACATGCCCTTGGGATATTAGACTGTGTTTTTTTCATATCCGGATAAATTTTGTACACTTTTAAATGTCTCTACTTGCTCTTATTCCATATGTCGCTTTTTCACTACCAGAGACCCTCTCATATGCTTGAAGCTGCTGTTTCTGCTACTTCTTTAACAACTTCCATTTGTATTTGCACTGTTTCAGTGTTCTGACATAGAAACGCCACGTTGTCTGCAAAAACTAAGCAGTCTATATTAATAATGGTTATTCTTGAGTTGACTGGTCTGTCGATGCTAATCTCTGATTTCAGTTTTCGCCACTCATTAATTCCCTTTTTCCAATACGGAGGAAAAGTAATAGAGTCACTTCTGTTTTAAATTCAAACCATTCCGAAACTTTTCCCCTGAGTTGAACATTATGACCCTATTTTGTTTCATTTAGTGTTTCGCTAATAATCTGCAGTGGTTTTGGGTCGCAGACTTTGTTATTCCAAAATTCGCAGTGAATCATAAAAAAAACTCCGTGTGAACAGACCCCTGAAGACCCAACAGTACCATCCGACCGCCGGGCCATCCTCAGACGATAGCCATCACTGGGTGCTGATTTGGAGGGGCATGTGGTAAGCACACCGCCCTTTTCAGCTTTCCTGATCAAATCCGCTGCTTCTCAGACAAGTAGCTCTTTAGTTGGGCTCAGAAGGATTGAGCGCACTTCACTTGCCAACAGCTCTAGGCAGAGATGACCGGTCACCCACCCAACCGCTAACGAAGCCCGACAGCGCTTAACTTTGCTTATCTGATGGGAACAACTGCAGCCTTGCTACAGTGAATCACAAGCTTTTTTAAAAAATCTACGAAGGTACAAATTATTTTCTTGTAATAATTTTTCTGATGATTGGGAATTAGTTTCAGAACTAAAATTTGTTTTGGGCAGCATCTACTCGTATTTGGTCTGATCACCTGCTTCATAGCCACCAGATTCGCATTCAAGTTCTTGCTGTGCTGGTTCCAGGAGACACTGAGACAGAATTTTGTGTAGAGTAGGAAGAAGTGAAATTCCTCTATAACTATTAACATCGTTTACCGTTTCTTTTACATGCTGTATATTAACCTTCTTTCCCTATAGCTTATATATATTTTCCTGAGTATTAAGAAAGTCTTTTAATCTTCTTTTTTTCGCTTCATTGTTAAGCTGCCTCTCTGGCGCCTTCATCTTTCCTAAGCCTGATCGTCTTCTAACAGACCCTCGCTTTCATTTTTCATTACTGATTTTCGGCAGGTTCCCGGAACATAAAGCTATAATGTAGCTTTCCTTAAATTCGAGTCGCACATGTTTTCATAAGGTTATTTGCCTGCAGAAAAATGAATTTTATATTTTGATAATCATTCTCTTTCATGAAACTCTTAGTTATTAGCTGTAAGTTAAAAACTGTTTTAACGTTAAAAAGTATAGAACAAATAATTTTATTATTTTTTCGATTAATTCGTTAATCAGGAATTTTTCTATACTCTGAAAACTTGCCGAATCTGGCACCGGCGCTATAGTGTATTTTCGCACAGATCCCTGTACATGTGTTCCAGTGCAACCGGTATATGTATCGAGAATCGTCAGAACGTACTCAGCACAAACAGCACACATTTAGTTTGCAAAGGTCCATTGAGAACGTAATATTACAAACATACCCACGCCTCTCCCCGCCACTGATCTGCTTCATAATTGTGCCTGATGAACTGAGTATTCAGACTATGTTGGAGACATTTCATAAAGCTTTCGAGATATCTTAATATTCTAGGCACGTGGTACTAAGTTTTAGGACTTCAGTTGTTACGAGTGATGTCCTGATTTCTATTTTGTACTCGGGATACAGTACATTCACCTTTGATTCAGAAGTGCTTTGGCGAGAAACATTCTCATTACATGCCCGTTATTATCTTAGAGCTACAGTAGTATTTACAGTTCTTTTCTCTTTGAATATGCCGGTTGATCACTTACTAGTGGTAAAAATTCATGTAAATATGCGATATTTGTTTTATTTTTCTATGTCATTCTCAGCACTGTATGGATCATTTCCTTTTCTATTAGCCATTTGGTATATTCGACTGTGTTAAAAGGCATAATTTGGAATAGAATTGATTTTAAAGAGATGCCGAAGTGCCGCTGATTTGTACTGATATTAAGTGAACTTTTTTAAAACAAAAATGAGGGACAGAAAGTTTTTTCTGTGCTTCCAGGAACAATGTGCTTCCAGAAGCAGAACGGTATTTTCCCTAGTATGCTTAAAAATGGGGTGGTTTTCTTTTACGATTAGAGCGACGAGATGTTGCATTGGATGCTGCATTACCTTTTTATATTTTTATTTTGCAAAAAGAATGAGGTGGAAACTTTGCAGTCTCCCCGCCGCTAAATTTCTACCAGTATCCGTTCCACGAAAATGTATGATTACTTAACAAGAGAATAATATTATTAATGTAAGCTGTCCGTCATGACCTAGGAACCCGTAACACGCATTATGTGAAAAAAGTAATGAGACTGTGAGACTGGCAACACTGTGAGCGATGTGGAAACGTTGTGCTGTTCTATTTGAGTAGACCGGTGTGTTCATCCCTTCCATTTTCTCAGCCCGAGTTTCAGCTCCGTACAGCAGTCACATGATTTGAGAGCGCCATCAGTTAAACCGTGTTTTTGTTGTGTGTTACGAAAATACAAAAGCGGAACTTAGAACGACGTAATGCCTTCAAGCTTTTTGTAAAACTTGGAAAATCCGCGAGTCTGACCATTTAAAAGTTGAAATAGACCTGCGGAGAACGTTCCTTATCAAGAGCACAAGTTTTTCGTTGGCGCAAATCATTTATGGAAGGCCGAGAACAAGCTGAAGATGAACCTCGTTCAGGAAAACCTTCAACTTCAAAAAACGACGTAAACGTCGAACATGTATGTTCTCTTGTGAGATTAGAGCTCTGTTTAACAATAAGAATGATGGGTGAGTTTACAAGACGATTGTAAAAATGGTTCAAATGGCTCTGAGCACTATGGGACTCAACTGCTGTGGTCATCAGTCCCCTGGAACTTAGAACTACTTAAACCTAACTGACCTACGGACATCACACAAGTCCATGCCCGAGGCAGGATTCGAACCTGCGACCGTAGCAGTCCCACGGTTCCGGACTGCGCGCCTAGAACCGCGAGACCACCGCGGCCGGCCCAAGACGATTGTAATTTTCAGGAAAATAGAAGTAAGTTATTCAGCGTACATCAAATTCTGAGCGAAGTTTTGCACAAGCGAAAGGCTTGTGCCAAAACGATACCGAAAAACACGGCAATTGATCAGAAGGAGAGTCGAAGAAACGTGTGCGTTGATCTTCTTGAGAGGACTGCCAATGACCGTGAATGGTTCAGACGTATGACCGCAGGTGATGAATGCTGGATTTTTGAGTAAAATCCCGAGGCAAAGCGGCAAAGTGAGGAGTGGCACAGTGAAACCTCTCCTGGGCCGAAAAAAGCTCGAATGAGAGATCAAGCGAATGATATGTTCTGAACTTTTGAATAGCTGTACTGCAGCGTCCTGGATACGAAAATAATAATAATTATAATAATAATAATAATAATAATAATGTCAACTCATACCTTTCGCTGAAAATGTGGGACGAGTGGTATGAAATCCCGAGTTGATAGCATTCCTTGTGGATTTATGCGAAAAGGGAACACAACACTATAAATAAAAGACGCTGCTCGCACCAAGAACTAACGCACACGACATGGGTTTGGGGACAAAGTGTTTCACTTGCGGTCAGCGGACAGCACAGTCCGCACGCGCGCTGTGGCTGCGGTACTGGACCACTTACGCGGTCCCGCTTCCCTCGACGGTGGCGTCGCACGCACAACTGAACCGCAGCCGGCGAATCACAAATCGCGGCCGACAGCAGGGATGGGGATGGGGGCCTGCGCCCATGAATGCGGCAGCGCGCCGTCCCGTGAATGCGGCGCAGCGGCGTCCCAATGAAGACGCCAGGAGCCGGCAAGAAACTGGGCCTCGCAGGGGCGGAAGGCGGTCCAGATACCTGCGGGGCCATTGTCGGCCCGCCAGGTGGTTTTCGGCCCGGCCGAGTGTTTGCGGCCGCAGCCGCTGCGGTCGTCTGCTCCGCTGGGCTTTCGGGGCCGTCTGGGAGTGAGCCGTCCGTCGATCACAACAAGGGGGCGCCGACTCATTGTCACTGCTCGCGGGAACCCGGGGCTCAGTTTCGGCACAATGCGTCTCCCGGCAGACGTGTGGCGAGGCGTCAGCGCCGCCCTGACAGAGATATCGCGATGTCGGCAGGCAGCTGCGGCCGGCAAGGGATAAGGCCTCACACTCCGCCCGTAAAATACCAAACACTGGGGCCGATCGCTGAAAGCAGCCAGCCGAGTGCGAAATCCAAACAGACTTACAGCACCTCGATGTGACGCCGCACATTAAAACCTGCCTCGGTGGTTACACTTTTCGGTTACATCGTGGCACGGTCCGATAGTTAACCAGCAAGCAAGTGTCAAAATGTGGCGATCTTCATTCCGTGGACTGGTATGTTTCAGCTCTACACGCTAATTTACAGTATTCGAGTCCCTTCTTCTCTGCACAACCCACCTCCCCACGCAAGGTCGCTAACGTACGCGTGTGCTGTGACGTCTGACCCAGAGGTAAGCCCGTTCGAAACGTGGTAGTGGAAGAAATTTTGAAGTCCAGTATTTGTCCGATAAGTGGAGGAGAGTTCCTGACTAGCAGAGCCCCTGTTCCTGGATTAAATTCCAAACATCTCCACCGGCCGTTGTGGCCGAGCGATTCTACGCGCTTCAGTCTGGAAGCGCGCTGCTGCTACGGTCGCAGGTTCGAATCCTACCTCGGGCATGGATGTGTGTGATGTCCTTTGGATAGTTAGGTTTAAGCAGTTTTAGGTCTAGGGGACTGATGACCTCAGATGTTAAGTCCCATAGTGCTCAGAGCCATTTGAACCAAACCTCTCCGCAGTGTCTCATAGAGTGAGGGTACGTTACACGTTGATGGTGACTCGCTCGTCGGATGGGAACGTTAAGACCAGCGGCCCCCGTCGCGCTATTCGAGACGGGTACGCTACGTGCTGACAAAGGGTTTCACTCTTTATCTTTTCTCAGCACAACACTACACATGTCCATTTCAGTCACTACACACCTCGCACACTTCACGAAGGAAAGAAGAAACGTTGTCACTTATATGGCTGAATCCACCCCTCGGAGTCTTCCAACCGACCATGCCATACGAGAACCAACCTCTTCATAACTACTACAGCCTACATTGACTGTACGCAAGCCATACTCTGCCTCTAAAACTTTCACTCCCTACACCCTCTCTCCCCTCCCGCACACACACACACACACACACACACACACACACACACACACACACACACACACAAACTACTCGACCTATCCCGTCGGATCATCAGAATTCCTCTCTAGCACCACATTTCGAAAGCTTGTATTCTCTTCTTGTTCTAACATGTAATGATCCATGATTCAGTTGCATATCGGGCTGCACTCCAAGTACTACTCGAAAAGACTAACACTTAAAAAGTAAGTAAATATCAAAAGGCTGAACATTCAATTCACATTCGGTCCAAGTTTTTTTCTGTCCTGTCGTTTCTTTTATCCCTGGAAAACTGATTTGCTAATGTGAGAAGTGCCAAATTGCACTGTGTACGAAGAGTGCTTTAACTACGACATTCCGCTCTGACCTTGCCGCTAACACTTCAGTGTTCAGGTCAACCTTCTGGTTGTGGAGACCTTTGCTTTAAACCATGATAATTACCAGGCACTTTTTACCCACTCCGGTATAAAGGCCTTTTCTAGATTTTTGCGCTCAACACTAAGTTAGTGTTTCTGCATCAGGGAAGGTAGATATTTCAGTTACATAAATCTTGGTTAAACAGAGAGAAGGATTCTCCGTAAACAGAGAGAAGGATTCTCCGTTAATAGACCCTAGACGGTGGCTACGCCATTTCTTCATGATATTTGCTCTTGCAAGCCTGCTAGTGCAGCAAATTATGCGGGACAGTTCGTTCTAAGCTTGTAAAATTATATAACTGAAGCTATGTGGATGGGTCGTCAGCCGCACACAGAGATTTCAATTAGTAGGAGGATTCGGCGTCCGCGAAGGGCGATATTCCACACTGGAGAGTAACTCAGTTTTAATCTACCGGAGTGGAAGGTTCTTTCCAGCCTAGCAATATATATATATATATATATATATATATATATATATGACCTAATAGATAGTGTCGGAAGTTCCATGCGGCTTTTCGCGGATGATACTGCAGTATACAGAGAAGTTGCAGCATTAGAAAATTGTAGCGAAATGCAGGAAGATCTGCAGGGGATAGGCACTTGGTGCAGGGAGTGGCAACTGACCCTTAAGATAGACAAATGTAATGTATTGCGAATGAATAGAAAGAAGGATCCTTTATTGTATGATTATATGATAGCGGAACAAACAGTGGTAGCAGCTGCTTCTGTAAAATATCTGGGAGTATGTGTGCGGAACGATTTGAAATGGAATGATCATATAAAATTAATTGTTGGTAAAGCGGGTACCAGGTTGAGATTCATTGGGAGAGTCCTTAGAAAATGTAGTCCATCAACAAAGGAGGTGGCTTACAAAACACTCGTTCGACCTATACTTGAGTATTGCTCATCAGTGTGGGATCCGTACCAGATCGGGTTGACGGAGGAGATAGAGAAGAAGAGCGGGGCGTTTCGTCACAGGGTTATTTGGTAACCATGATAGCGTTACGAAGATGTTTAGCAAACTCAAGTGGCAAACTCTGTAAGAGAGGTGCTCTGCATCGCGGTGTAGCTTGCTCGCCAGGTTTCGAGAGGGTGCGTTTCTGGATGAGGTATCGAGTATATTGCTTCCCCCTACTTATACCTCCCGAGGAGACCACGAATGTAAAGTTAGAGAGATTAGAGCGCGCACGGAGGCTTTCAGACAGTCGTTCTTCCCGCGAACCATACGAGACTGGAACAGGAAAGAGATGTAATGACAGTGGCACGTAAAGTGCCCTCCGCCACACACCGTTGGGTGGCTTGCGGAGTATAAATGTAGCTGTAGATGTATATTAAGTTAGCAGTAAACACAGTGACAAAATGCAACACTTATAATGAAAAGTGTTCATAAATGCAACAAACAGAGAAGATAATCGTTTAATATCTAATAATTTTTCGCATCATTACAGAATACTGCGATCGTACTTAATATTTTGATAGAAAGGAGGTCAGATCACATTTTTTAATTTTATTTCTGATTATTGGTTTGCCTCTACACCGTCAGTCTACAAACTATGAGAACTCGATTACTAAAAAATAGAGACAAGTTAAGACGGTGATTTCAAGGCTTCACGTATTCTACATAGTCTCTCCCCACTTCAATACAACACAAAGAATGTTCAGGCAACAATGTAAAACTATCAGAAAAGACCTTCTTTGGGATGTTATTCAACTGACGCGTCACACTGGTTTCGAAGTCGGTTATATCGTCAATGCGTTGCCTCTTCGTAATGTTCATGCGAATTTCTGTATTCTTTCGTTTTATCGTAGGTTCATCTTCATAAAACCAAATTTCGTCCTTCGCGATGATATTCTCCGGAAAAGAACTGTCCGCCGGGCACACTTTGTACATAGTTTCCACATGTTCAAAATATTCTGGAGAATGCCACGAACACCTTAGTTAAGAGATGCTGCTCCACTGTGATTTTTGACACAACAACGTTGACACTCTGCAGACGCATGTCCATTACTTAATGCTGTCTGCTCAGAACTGACTGAATACACATCTGGTGTTTGTATTTAAGTAGTTAAAGCTGCCACTGTAATTACTGCGCTGATCTCGCAAATAAGCCAGGAACGAAATCAGTCTTGGAACCTTTGGGACGGAAGATCTATAAGAGCATCACGATACCAAGGCTCCAGATGGCACGAGGAGCCGCTGCGTAGTGGCGACTGGTACTTGTCAAGAACTTCCTGCGTCTTTTTATACAATCATCCATGATATTCGTTACTCTTTCCTCTACTCAACTCTTTATCTCTGCTCAGCGTAGTGATGTCAAGAACTAGAATACTTATATTTCGAAATTTACTGCTTTGAGACCCCTCAGTTGGGCAGAGTTGAAGAGGAAAAGTGAGATAAGAATAACGAATGACATGGATAGCTTTATAAGGACATGCTGGAAGTTTGTGACAGGTTCCCGATGCATAGGCACGTCTCATCATCTGGGGTCTTTGTCTGAGGATCATTTTACAGACCGAAAAAGGTAATTGAAATTAAAATGTAAAAATATTTTCCGACCTGAAAAATTTCTTATGAAAACACGTTTAATGTGTACGAAGGGAGATGAATAAGCAATGCAACAAATTTTTTTCCTGAAAGCAGATTGGCTTTATTCAGGATTCCAAACACCACATTATTGTCCACTCTTTTGGCTACAGAACCCTATTTTTCGATATTATCTCCGTTCAATGCGACGGCTTTGCCCCACCTCACTGGGATGGCCTGTACGCCCGCGTGGAACCACTCAAGTGACTGACGTTGAAGGCAACGTCCAGCTGCATCAGTAATATTGTCACGATCAATCACGTAACGCGCAAGCAGCAAGAGGCGGTCCTTCGTTGCTGTTTATGGTCTTCTGTTAGGTGGCGGGGACCCAGCGGGCACACAGCTTTAAGTACTGTTGTACGAGTGTGTCAGCAGAGACGTCCAGTGGAGCAGCGAGGTGTCTGATTGTGATCCGTCCATCACCTCGAATGAGACTGTCTGCACGTTGCAACATTGCACGAGTCACAGCTATGTGCGGCTGGCCGGCCAGCAGGATATCGGACTGCTTTGCGCGACCTCGTTGCGATGAAGCCAGACGCCTCGCCCAACGACTCACCGTGCTTTTGTTCACTGTCGTGTCCCCATACATTCTACAACCGCGTATTATTATCTGCGATGCTCAGGTGTGCCGACAAGAGTAACTCAACGACAGCTCTCTGCTTGGAACGTACTTCATTAAAGACAAGGAATCGTGTAGCGCCGTCACCAGTCGTAAATTTAGGTGCTGAAGCGGTAATGATCTACGATCTCCCACAACATATTCCCCATTTTTTCAACCGATATTGTCCGAGACAAAAATGTGTTCCATTACTTTGAACACCCCTCGTATTACGTGACGACAGTTTTCCTTAATTTGGTTGTAATTTTAGCCAAAGATCTATTACCTCACTATCAGCTGATTTCGGCCTCTATAACCTGCAAATGGACGACACATACGTATGAAAATAAAGGTGTGTCCACTTTATCATTACCATGTCATGGAATCACATACTGATGACTGTAGGAGCAATCACAGGCACTCATGACTCAGAAAATGCATGTAACCCTAAATTAAATCTTCTCCTGCAGTTTAATGTATGGACTTCCCCCATTATTAAAAGAAAGAAACACAAATAAATCTGTTCAACATAATGTTAAAGCGTCTGCGACCTTTGCGTTCGGCACAGCTGAAGAGAAAAAGGGAGAACAGAATAACGGATGACACAGAAGGCTGCATAAGAACATGCAGGAAGTTTGGGAGTGAGGGAGGAAGTGTGAAAGGTCAGCGGCGGCGCATAACGAGCAGCGAGGCGCTGACACGATCGGCGCGTTGCGGGCAGACGGCCGGCTTAGGCTGGGCGCGGCCGAGGGTGATTGATCGCCGTAATGATTCCGCCGCGCCTCGCTCGTCGCTATCGGAGAATAATTAATTGCCGTCATCGTTTATCTTTATTTTGGCGCCTGCGCGCCTCACGATTATAGGCCCCGCAGGACGCGCCGGCTCGTAAACTCCTCTGCTGCGACGTAATTAAGGAGCCGCTCTCTTGTCTCCTCGCTCTGCTCTCCATATTTTAACGACGCACTCGTCTCCTCCGCCGAGCAAAACCCAAGTGTGAGTAATGGGATCTCAGGCAAGTAATGTCGGGAACACGGCAGTCCCTGCGGCCTTGGAAGTAGGTAAGTGTTCCTGAGACACAGTAGAATTCGCTTCCAGGGATTGATATATAGCCGACTAATTGATAATGCCATACTTAAGCAAAAGAAGGCAGAAAATCGTACTTAATAATTCAGGCAGTTCGGTCTGGGGACGTAATTTTGACTGGAAAGAAACGACGTATGGGGTTGCCCAAGCCTCATCCTTAGGTCCACTATTGTTTCTCCGATAATATGTACACGATCTTCCGTCTAACACTCAGCAAACAGAGTTAGTTCTATTTGCAGCTGACAATAGTACTGTAATCAAGTCAATCATAGTGAAATTTTCATTCTGCAGCGGAGTGTGGCTCTGGCTCTGAGCGCTATGGGACTTAACTGCTGAGGTCATCAGTCCCCTAGAACTTAGAACGACTTAAACCTAACTAACCTAACGACATCACACACATCCATGCCCGAGGGAGGATGCGAACCTGCGACCGTAGCGGCCGCGCGGTTCCAGACTGAAGCGCCTAGAACCGCACGGCTACACCGGCCGGCAGTGGAGTGTGAGCTGATATGAAACTTCCTGGAAGATTTAAACTGCGTACCGGATCGAGACTCTAGGTCGGGACGTCTGCCTTTCGCAGGCAAGAGCTCTACCAACTGAACGACCTAAGTATGACTTTCGACTCGTCCTAAGAGCTTTACTTCCGCCAGTACTTCGTCTCCTCTCTTCCAAATTTCACAGATTTGACCGTGAAAGGCAAAGGTCCCCAGTTAGAGTATCGGTCCAGTGAACAGCAAACAGTTTTAATCCACCACCAAGTTTCAGTCCAAGCATAGAAACAGAAACAGAAGAAATGTTGAACAATGTTCTCAAAAATATGATTGATTACGAATGATCTCACCTTCAGTTTTAAAAAGACACAACATATTCAGTTCTGCACATCAACTACACCAGCGAGTGGAAATTTCAAAATTCTCAGATACTGATATTGATCAGAATTTAAACTGGTAAAAGCACATTATGGAACTCCTAAAACAACACAGTTCAGCGACAGTTACACTTAGAATCATTCCAGACGTTGGGGAGGGACAAAGCAGTAAGCTAACACGTGTTGAATATTTCCATTCAGTAATGTCACACGGAATAATGTTCTGGAGTAATTCATGTTTGAGAAAGAACCTCTTAATTACTCAGCTACGTGTTGTAAGAATAATATGTGGAGCTCAAATTATTCCTTCATGGAGTTAGTTGTAAATAACCCATTATATTTCAATGGGAACAATAATGTGCTTAATCACAACACTAGAAGAGAAAGTGACATTCATTACTTCGCATTACGTTTTCTTTAGTACAAAAAGGGGTGCACAATGCTGCAAGTAAAATTTTTGATCACTTACCCAGCGATACAAAATGTCTGACACAAATTGGTTTCAAATTTTAGTTTGCTGTCTGTCAAACGGAAAAAGTTTCTCTTTGACCCCTTCTATTCCGTAGAAGAACTTCTGTTACTGTAATGTGTAAAAGGTGGTGGGTAGGGTAAATGTTACCAAGTAGTACATACTAATTAGTTGGCGAATGAGTGCAAAATGACTAGTTCTACATCATTACTATTTTTCTTGCAAAATGATCCTTGGAACAGGAAACTAACTAATTAATTAACTGCCGGCCGGGGTGGCCAAGCGGTTCTAGGCGCTACAGTATGGAACTGCGCGACCGCTACAGTCGCAGGTTCTAATCCTGTCTCGGGCATGGATATGAGTGCTATCCTTAGGTTCGTTATGTTTAATTAGTTCTAAGTTCTAGGGGACTGATGACCTTAGAAGTTAAGTGCTCAGAGCCAATTAAATAGCAAATTAGTTACAGATCAGCAAAATGTGCTTGATTTCGTTTTGCTTTCGTCCAATTTAATACCGTATCCTCTCAAGGGTTGCATTTGTGTGTGTGTGTGTTTCAAAGAGATCTATATAGAGAGAGCCTACAACCTGATTCAGTTCTTTCCTGTTCGTCCTGTATTGCATGCATTGGTTCTGGCGCCCGTGTTCTCCCCCTCGCATCTATTTGTGAGTCAGATGCGAAAATACATTTCTCTGTGTTAAAACCATTACCCACATTGTTTAGGTGACGAATCGTGTTTTCTTCTTCTTTTTTTAAATAAGATATAGAACTTATGGTTTTATACACTTTATCATTCTTTCCATAATAAGATGATGTTAGAAACTTTAATGGATGATGGTGAATGGTAAACTTACCCATTTCAGTTAAGGTAGTATAGTCCAGAAACTACAGCGTCGAACGATATAACCGAAATCAAGTTCCGCCTTAGCCTCGCGCAGCACTCAAATTAGGGACCCGAGCTTCCGAACTCTGATCATGCCGATCAGAAACTCCGCTGAGTACTCCCCAATACCCTCTAGTAATTTCAATTGTTGGTGGACTAGTAATTGTGCACGTAACTTAATGTCAAAGTGACCGAAAATTCTAAGTCTGTCGTACAGCAGTAATGAATTCCATTTACCTGCACAAGTTTCGCAAACTGCTCCATTTTCAACAGCTCTTCTAACTGCCGTCCCCCCGCGTCAATGCAGTTATGGCATCGTCGAGCGAAGTTCTGTCGTACCCATTCCAGTATCCCTACTGTCGTTTGACCAGTACCACAGGAAACAAAAATTCTTGCTAGTAGGTCCTCTTCAGTCTCGATAGGCGTCTCGTACCCAAAGTTTTTCACATGGCCCTACAAGATGATATAATGTGCGACGTGATGAGGTGACCGTGCTGGCCACGAAACAAGCTCTGCTTTGCATATCCACTTTGCAGGGAATGTCTGATGCAGATGTTCTTCGAATCAAATGGTTCAAATTGCTCTGAGCACTGTGGTACTTTACAACTGAGGTCATCAGTCCCCTAGAACTTAGAACTACTTAAACCTAACTAACCTAAGGATATCCATGCCCGAGGCAGGATTCGAACCTGCGACCGTAGCGGTTCCAGACTGAAGCGCCTAGAACCGCTTGGCCACACCGGCCTGCATTCTTCGAATCCTCAATTCAAAGTGAGGCGGGGCTCCATCTTGTCGGAACCACATTCATTGATGAATAAGAAGTGCCTACCTTAACAAAGACAGTAACGGCACATGTACTCCACTGTCAGATGTGTCAGAACGACGTTCACACTTAACTTTCGACTCGTCGTTTCTGCAGCAGGATTCCTTTAAAAAAAAATGGTTCAAATGGCTCTGAGCACTATGGGACTTAACTTCTAAGGTCATCAGTCCCCTAGAACTTAGAACTACTTAAAATTAACTAACCGTAGCGGTCGCGCGGTTCCAGACTGCAGCGGCTAGAACCGCTCGGCCACTCAGGCCGGCCAGGATTCCTTATCCCAAACTGATACACCTATGCTTCTCCACTATCCCAGAAAATTTGTAATATCGTTACAGAACAAACTGTACGCAGGGTGTAAACTAAACTATAAGAAAGATTTGTGCTTATTGTGTTTACCTGTACGTCAATCATTTCTACTCCTGCCCAGCTTCTCTAGGCAACAGCTGCAGCACCACTTTCTATTTATCTCATTATCGTTGTGTACGAAGTTGTAAGATCGTAAGAGGATGTTGGGCATCTCTTGCGACGAAGATACACTGTAGCTTAGGTGGCTTTCGTAGGCCACTTTGAGGTTATTTCCAACCTTTATTGGCCCCAAGTGTCCTATATCTGTCTGCTCGACATCGTCTTTACCAATGTTGTAGCCTTTAAACAGTCATTGTTTACAACATACAGGTGAGTCGCGTAAGACGTCACACCCTCTTTATTCCGGGGCGATTGCACGTATCGGCATGCGGTTTTCGGCGAATCATAGCGGACTATGGGTCACATACGTTGGTACATGCACAATATTCACAACGTTTATATTGTCCGAGATAATGAGGCAAGTACATGCTTTTTAAATGGGACGCTATAATTTTTTTACCATGATTCGAACGCTCTGGAAAAGACGCGTATAGTGATGTAACGCATATTGCTATTGTGATTCAAACTTTGCTTAGAAGAGGGCGGAAGAGGATATACCTACATAGCGTAGGCCGTGCATGCTGCATAGAGCACGGCAGCTCGGCCTGCGGGTCGGGCGAGGCGTGTTTACATTCTGCAGCCGCTTCCGACCGCCTCGACCTCCAATCGTACAATATTTCCCAGCGGATATGCAGCGTCTTTTAAGCCAAGTTTGAATCAAAACATCAGCATGCGTTACATCATTATATGCATCTTTTCCAGAGCGTTCGAATGGTGGCAAAAAAAGTACAGTGTCCCGTTTAAAAAACATGTACTTGCCTCATTATCTCGGTCAATATAAAGGTTGTGATTATTGTGCATGTACCAAAGTATGTGCCCCATAGTCGGCTATGATTCGCGGAACACCGCTTGTCGATACGTGCAGTCGCCCCCGGAATAATGGGGGTGTTACGTCTTACGCGACTCACCCTGTATAGAAGAACAATATTTCTACCAATGGTCGAGGGGTAATGTTGTGAACAGCACTGTACAGCATATCCGTAGGTATGGTAACAAACTGGCTTAGGATGTTGTCTTTAGCATCCCTAATGAAGTCAGACGATTGCGGTCGACTTCAAGTAACCCCACAATCAAGATTCACACAGATTTAAGTCTGGCCTGGGAGGGCAAACATAACGGAAGTGGCCGCTCAGCACGCGATCCTCATCAAACGATGTGCGCACGAGATCTTTCACATATGTAGTAATATAGAGGAGCGCCATCCTGCATAAATGTCATACCTTCCAGCAGATGTTCATCAGCGAGGCTAGGGAGGATGCGAGTCTGGAACACACCGGATACCTTTCACTCGTCACGCTGACAGTTTGAAAAGCAGCATCCCGCTGTCCAGCACCGTCCGTTGGCCGATTTTTGGACTCGTTTATCGTTTCATTTTATTTCTGGCAAGTGTGTCAAGTTTTACCTCTCTACCACAATTATTCCGTGGATGAGAGCGTTTTCAAACATTAACGGACTTTTGGGTCACTATATATATATATGAAGTTAGAAGATGAATATCCACAAAAGTGAAACAACTAATGTAGTAGAATCATATCAGACGAAGATGAAGGAATTAGATTAGGAAATGAAACACTAAGAGTGGTAGTTGCGTCTTGCTGTGTGAGTGGCGGAAGAAGCGAAATAGAAAGGATATAAAATACAGACTGCGAATAGAAAAAAAAAATCGTATCTGAAAAGGAGAAATTTTTTAACATCGAATACAAATTTAAGTGTTGGAATGTTTTTCTTCTCTAACGGATTTCGTCTGGAATGTAGCCTTATGAGAAGCGAAAATTGGACTAGAAACGATTAAGATACGAACAGAACCTTTTGAAATGTGTTTTTAGGAAAGAATATTGAAGTAACCTTTCACGGCACAAGTCAGAGGTGAGTAGGACTTACCAGAGGAGCGGGCAGTCAGCAGCAGCAGCCAGCGGTCCAGGGGGACGGCGGCCGGGCGATGCGGGTGGGCGACCTCCTGCAACACACGGGAAGGGCAGCGTTAACACGAGCCAGCCACTCGCAGCTGCCGCGCCTGCTCTCAGTGAGGAGCGGAAGTCGTCGCATTGTCTCATCGCTGCACAAGGGGAGGGCTTACATGACTCGCTGCCATGTCTATTGAGAGGAGGTGACTGTTAGGTATATGTGAGTGAGTGTGTGTGTGTGTGTGTGTGTGTGTGTTATATGACAGAAGGGAGAGGGTGTAAAGCGATACCGGAACGTCGCCATACGATGGACTGGTCAACATCTTAACACATACCTTCATTCCATGAGGCACTGCAGAGTAATATGGAATCTAATCCAGGAGGTTGGCGCAAAGTGTGGAGATCAGTAGGGTAATGCCACCACGGCTCTTTCCCTTGCCGACGAGATCCGGACAGTGAATATGTCTTCCACTACCATGATTCGAGCCAGCTACTTTTGAATCGTGCGCCACAGCACTGCAGAGCGTAAGCGACGTTGCTGAAGATTTTTTCTGCCAAACTACAATTTACGACAATGCTATTTGTTTGTGCTTTGAACACACGAAGCTGTACAGCTTAACACGCAGGGAGCTAGATCCAGAGACAGAGAGGTGAGTCACGCCGTGGATTAAGGGTCCTTCGTCTGGTATACGGGCCATCATGTGTGGTCTTTAGGGCAATTTGCAACGATCGTTTAGGCAAATGTTGGGTTGGTCGCCAATCTTCGCCTAAGATACCTGTCTATCCACCCTCTGTTTTGACTCTGCAGGTAGTAACTGCGCTTAGTACAGAGGCGAACAGCCTCTGCAGCATTCATTCTAGGGTACAACACGAGTGCGTACTCCTGTTGAACAGCTTCAGCCTTTTGAGCAGGGTCGCATTGTGGCTCTGCGGCAAGCTGGATATGTATATCGATGGACTGCTGGACAGTTTGGGCTCAATGCGTCTGTCGGTGCTTTCAACAGTGGTCTGTGGAACATTCCCACAGCTAGAGACCAGGTTCTGGACGTCCGCGTAGCACCGACGCACGTCAAGATCGACGCACTGAGTGGACAGCGGTGGCCGATCAAACATCATCCATGGACGAAATCGAGCTACATGTTTCACCTGCAGCGTCATGAGGGAGCACTGGGAACAGTGTGTTTAACATCATTTTGCGCCTAAGTCCAGGCTACCACTGATACCACCACACCGCCGAACATGGCTGCTCTGGTGTCATGTAAGAGTTGACTGAAGAATGGAAAGGCTCTCTACTGTCTTCTATGATGAGAGTATGTTCTGTCTGTAAGCGAGTGACGGACACAAAAGCTTAAGGCGTAGACCTGGTGAGCGCTCTATTCTAGAGTGCACCCGTCCACGACACACAGGTACCATCCTGCGACTCATGTTGGGGAAAAAAATGTTCAAATGTTTGTGTAATCTTATGGGACTTAACTGCTATGGTCATCACTCCCTAAGCTTACACACTACTTAACCTAAATTATCCTTAGGACAAACACAAACACCCATGCCCGAGGGAGGACTCGAATCTCCGCCGGGACCAGCCGCACAGTCCATGGCTGCAGCGCCCCTGACCGCTCGGCTAATCCCGCGAGGCCATATTGGGGAGGGGGACGGGGACGGGTGGTAGTTACAACTGGTGGTCACATTCGGTGTTTAATGTAATCAGTGCCCGTTACACTACACAGGCTGTTATCCCCATGGTACGGCTACTGATGTGCTTCTTCAGCAGGACAACGCAAGTTCACACAGTGCTGCTGCTCTTCGTGACGTGGAGCTGACCTAGCCAGCAAGGTCACCAGATCTCTCGCCAAATGAACACATATGGGACACCGGTCGAGGTGGCACAGTGGTTAGCACACTGGATTCGAATTCGGGAGGACGACAGTTCAAACCCACGTCCGGCCATCCTGATTTAGGTTTTCCGTTCAAATTAGTTCAAATGGCTCTGACCACTATGGGACTTAACATTTACGTCATCAGTCCCCTATAACTTAGAAATACTTAAACCTACGTCCTCAATTATTTGCTTGACGTATTCCAATCTCTGTCTTCCTCTACAGTTTTTGCCCTCTACAGCTCCCTCTAGTACCATGGAAGTCATTCCCTCATGTCTTAGCAGATGTCCTATCATCCTGTCCCTTCTCCTAATCAGTATTTTCCATATATTCCTTTCCTCTCCGATTCTGCGTAGTACCTCCTCACTCCTTACCTTATCAGTCCACCTAATTTTCAACATTCGTCTATAGCACCACATCTCAAATGCTTCGACTCTCTTTTGTTCCGGATTTCCCACAGTCCATATTTCACTACCATACAATGTTGTACTCCACACGTACATCCTCAGAAATTTCTTCCTCAAATTAAGGCCGGTATTTGATATTAGTAGACTTCTCTTGGCCAGAAATGCCTTTTTTTCCATAGCGAGTCTGCTTTTGATGTCCTCCTTGCTCCGACCGTCATTGCTTATTTTACTGCCTAGATAGCAGAATTCCTTAACTTCATTGACTTCGTGACTATCAATCCTGATGTTAAGTTTCTCGCTGATCTCATTTCTACTACTTCTCATTACCTTCGTCTTTCTCCGATTTACTCTCAAACCATACTGTGTACTCATTAGACTGTTCATTCCGTTCAGCAGATCATTTAATTCTTCTTCACTTTCACTCATGATAGCAATGTCATCAGCGAATCGTATCATTGATATCCTTTCACCTTGTATCTTAATTCCACTCCTCAACCTTTCTTTTATTTCCATCATTGCTTCCTCGATGTACAGATTGAAGAGTAGGGGCAAAAGGGTACAGCCTTGTCTTACACCCTTCTTAATACGAGCACTTCGTTCTTGATCGTCCACTCTTTTGGTTGTTGTACATATTGTATATGACCCGTCTCTCCCTATAGCTTACCCCTACTTTTCTCAGAATCTCGAACAGCTTGCACCATTTTATATTGTCGAACACTTTTTCCAGGTCGACAAATCCTATGAACGTGTCTTGATTTTTCTTTAGCCTTGCTTCCATTATTAGCCGTAACGTCAGAATTGCCTCTCTCGTGCCTTTACTTTTTCTAAAGCCAAACTGATCGTCACCTAGCGCATTCTCAATTTTCTTTTCCATTCTTCTGTATATTATTCTTGTAAGCAACTTCGATGCATGAGGTGTTAAGCTGATTGTGCGATAATTCTCGCACTTGTCAGCTCTTGCCGTCTTCGGAATTGTGTGGATGATGCTTTTCCGAAAGTCAGATGGTATGTCGCCAGACTCATATATTCTACACACCAACGTGAATAGTCGTTTTGTTGCCACTTCTCCTAATGATTCTAGAAATTCTGATGGAATGTTATCTATCCCTTCTGCCTTATTTGACCGTAAGTCCTCCAAAGCTCTTTTAAATTCCGATTCTAATACTGGATCCCCTATCTCTTCTAAATCGACTCCTGTTTCTTCTTCTATCACATCAGACAAATCTTCACCCTCATAGAGGCTTTCAATGTATTCTTTCCACCTATCTGCTCTCTCCTCTGCATTTAACAGTGGAATTCCCGTTGCACTCTTAATGTTACCACCGTTGCTTTTAATGTAACGAAAGGTTGTTTTGACTTGCCTGTATGCTGAGTCTGTCCTTCCGACAATCATATCTTTTTCGATGTCTTCACATTTTTCCTGCAGCCATTTCGTCTTAGCTTCCCTGCACTTCCTATTTATTTCATTCCTCAGCGACTTGTATTTCTGTATTCCTGATTTTCTCGGAACAAGTTTGTAATTCCTCCTTTCATCAATCAACTGAAGTATTTCTTCTGTTACCAATGGTTTCTTCGCAGCTACCTTCTTTGTACCTATGTTTTCCTTCCCAACTTCTGTGACGGCCCTTTTTAGAGATGTCCATTCCTCTTCAACTGTGCTGCCTACTGCGCTATTCCTTATTGCTGTATCTATAACGTTAGAGAACTTCAAACGTATCTCGTCATTCCTTAGAACTTCCGTATCCCACTTCTTTGCGTATTGATTCTTCCTGACTAATGTCTTGAACTTCAGCCTACTCTTCATCACTACTATATTGTGATCTGAGTCTATATCTGCTCCTGGGTACGCCTTACAATCCAGTATCTGATTTCGGAATCTCTGTCTGACCATGATGAAATATAATTGAAATCTAACTAACCTAAAGACATCACACACATCCATGCCCGAAGCACGATTCGAGTCTGCGACCGTAGCGGTCGCACGGTTCCAGACTGTAGCACCTAGAACCCATCGGCCACCCCGGCCGGCAGGTTTTCCGTGATTTCCCTAAATCGCTCCACGCAAATTCCGGGATGGTTCCTTTGAAAGGGCACGGTCGACTTCCTTTCCCATCCCTCCCTGATCCAGTGGGACCGATGACTTCGCTGTTTGGTCCTCTCCTCCCAAATCAACCAATCAACATATGGGACGTGATGTAGTGGAAACTTATTCGTTCTCCAGAAACTGTTGGAATCATTGTCGAATTGCAAAGAAACGCGCAAGGCTTGGGAGAGTCTACAGCAGGATGCCATTCGGCACCTTTGTGATAGTTGCATGTAGAACGGGCGCTCGTACCTTGCCACCAGAGAGGGATGCACTGTGCACCGATGCAACTATTTGGGCAGCCTTTGCGTGTTTCATTTGGCCTGGGTTTTGTTATCATGTACACATACAATGATGAAGTATCTGTCGCCTGCCTTGTTACTAAAATGATCTTGTTCTTGAGGGCCTTGCATTTTCTTCCGGCAGTGCAGAGTGGTGTCCCTCAAATGCAAGCCAGGTAACTTAAAAATACGACGAGTACGATTAGAATGCACACGTACGTATCTGCGGAAAATAGTAAAGTAGTCGTCTGACCTTGTCACGCCCGCAGCACGGCGCCGGTGGCGGCGGTCCGGCGAGCGCGGCTGCCGTCCGCTAAGCCAAATGCAGGGCGCGTGTCGCGGCTGGCTGCGGCCAGCGTGTTTGGCAAACCGCTGACCGCAGCGCTGGCTGCTGTCGGCCGGTGTTCGTCACAAGCGCGCCGTGTACTGTTATCCTATCCTACGCTACCGACAACGACGTCGCCCCCTGTCCGCGGTTTCGGCGCCGAGCACATACCTCTGTGTTGTCAACAAACGCGACACTCCCACGTCGTTACGGCGACTGCCGCATCACATGTCGTAATAGTGGCAATGTGCTGACTGGAGCCAAATGTAGCACACTATTTGCTCAGAAGTATACAGACATCCATATGTAATGAATTGACCAATAGGTGTCACGACACACGGGCACCCCCTGTATAAAAGCTGTCGGGGAGTATTTTGTTCTCAGTAGAGTAGCAGTAACAGTTGAACGGATGGATCGGGTCAGCTCAGTGACATCAAACGTAGACCAGTCATTGGATGTCACATGAGTAACAAACCTATCGCAGACATCTGAAGGCTCCCAAAGCTGTTCAAGCCGAGCTGTTGGTGATGTTACCATGAAATTGCTCTGAGCACTATGGCACTTAAATGCTCAGGTAATCAGTCTCCCAGAACTTAGAACTACTTAAACCTAACTAACCTAAGGACATCGCACATCCATGCTAGAGGCAGGATTAGAACCTGCGACTGTAGCGCCTAGAACTGCTCGGCCATTACGGCCGGCGTTACCATTAAAAGTAAGCGCGAAGGAATAACCACTGCCAAACGGAGACCAGGCAAACCTCACGTAATGACGGGCTGGGACCGTCGACCATTGCAGAAAGTATTTGTAAAAAAATCGCACGAAATCAGCCGAAGGAATCAGACGTGAGTTCCTAAATTCCATCAGCAGACCAGACAGAACGATGACTGTATGTACAGAGCTAGAACAGGATACAAATGGGCCGGCTGCGGTGACCGAGCGTTCCTAGGCGCTTCAGTCCGGAACCGCTTGACTGCTACGGTCGCAGCTTCGAATCCTGCCTCGGGCATGGATGTGTGTGATGTCCTTAGTTTAGTCAGGTTTAAGTAGTTCTAAGTTCTAGGGGACTGATGACCTCAGATGTTAAGTCGCATAGTGCTCAGAGCCATCTGAACCATTCTTGAAACAAATGGTGGAGCAGTCCTCGTAAGTGACACGTTTCTGTGATCAACGCCAAGTGATGCTTGAAGTGGTGTAAAGAGCAACGCTACAGGATGAAACGTCCCCTTGGGAAAATTGATAAATTATTGTGCTGATAAACCTCTTGCGTTATTTAACAAACAACTGAGCAAAACTGAACGTGCTCAGTCATTTATCTCTTTACTTATTCTGATCGACACTAAACTGACACACAATATATTTAGCGCAACGCAATCTGAGTTTGAATAATCCCAGCAAAAGAATGGCTCTGACTAACAATAACTTATACATTTCATGAAACACTTACCTCACAAAAATCTCCGTTACCCGAACTACTGCAATGCAGCGAGCGCCAATACTGCCAGCTAAATAAAAGATTTAACTACTGAAGGCGTTAACTACTGATAGGCATAGTTAGCAAATTAAAGATTTTGATCGAGAACAAACAATGTTTTTACCTTAATAATGTTCGAAAAATGGTTCAAATGGCTCTGAGCACTATGGGACTCAACTGCTGTGGTCATTAGTCCCCTAGAACTTAGAACTACTTAAAACTAACTAACCTAAGGACATCACACACATCCATGCCCAAGGCAGGATTCGAACCTGCGACCGTAGCAATCGCACCGTTCCGGACTGCGCGCCTAGAACCGCGAGACCACCGCGGCAGGCAATAATGTTCAAAAGTCATCATATATATATATCGGTTCATGATATCCAATATTGCAAATTTACTCTTTCTGATGGACAGACGTACAGATCGTCCGCTCTCAAAATTCTGCCATCTCTCTCCCCACATCCACCACTGCTGGCGGCTCATCTCCAACCGCGCAACGCTACGCGCTGTTCACATCAAAGAGCCAACACCACAATAGCGAATATTCCAACAATGCAAACCAGCCACAGACTTCACACAGCACAGTCAGTGATTTTCATATAGAGCGCTACGTGGCGTTACCAACATAAAAACCTAAACAGCCTACTTACAAGGATAGTGGATGACTGGAAACGAGTGATTTGGGGTGATGAATCACGCTACACCCTGTGACTATTCGACGGAAGGATTGAGTTAGGCGAATGGCTGGAGAAGTTCACCTGCTATCGCATGTAGTGCTGGCAGTGAATTACTAACAACGGGGTAAAGATGTACGGGGATGTTGTTGGTGCTTAAGCTGCGGTACACTTATTGCACTTAAGAAAACGCAAAATACGGAAGGATGTGAGTACATTGTACAGCATTCTGTCGTGCGTGCTTTATCAGCATGACAATGCACCCTTCATAAGGCAGCATCTGTGAGGCAGTGGTTTGTGGACAATAACATTCCGGAAATGGACTATGCTTCCCACGGTCCCGATCAGAACCCAGCAGAACTCCTCTAGGATGGGTCAGAAAGCCGACTTCGCTCTAGCGTGCAAAATCACTACCTTCACTGGTTTAGGTTCTTGAGGACGAATGAGCTGCCATTTCCCCACGGACATTCAACTCATTATCAAACGTCTCACCACCATAGTTAGTCATCATAAAGCTGAAGAGCTGACACGTCCTATACTAATATCCATCAATAGCTGTCCAGACAACTTCAATCAGATAGTATATACGCTGACACTGGCCCCGAAATTGGCTTTGTAGGCAACACGTTCCGTTATTGGGAACAAGAATGCTGCTGCCATATCAAGGAACACTGCCCGATAACTCTGTGTGTTTGTTCCTTGTTCTGCCGAAAACACATCGCTGATTCAAAAGACTACGAGATTTTGCTACGGCTCCATGTCACTTTTAAAAAAACAGTGTACTTCCATGGCCCTTGTAATTAAGGTGCACCTACTCTCGGAGGTGGAGCGTAGGCTGTAATTATCATATGGCAGCGAAACTTGATAGACATGCTGTTGTGTTGATGCGGAACCAACTTACGCCGGAAAATATTAGTTTCAGTTTCGACCACCAGGTGAAAATCAGGCGCTGTAGACTGTTTGTATGACGGTCTGACATCCACGCTGACAAGGCATAATGTGGGTAAACAGCACGGCTATTGAGAAGGCATACCGTGCGCTGTCAGTGAAACTGTTTTACATGAGAGGCAGCAATTACAGTGCTGCAGTGAGAGAATATCGCCGAGCGAAAGGCCCAAGGAGACGTCCAATCTAATTAAAGGGTTTAAAGAAAACGAGAATGAAATTCGAAAAGAGGGGTGAGCTTGTTGTGGTACGTAGAAGAGGAAGATGTCCTATGCCGGTGTAAGTTAACGACGAGATTGCTGCTGCTTTAGCTGACCGTGCAGCACGTGACCTGGGTGTTGCTAGTGCTGGGACAGTGTCGTGAGAATTGTCCATCCCATGATCGATAGTACGGAAAGTTTTGCGGTATATTTTACATTGATACCCGTACAAGACCCAGACGATGTAGCAAGTGAAACCTAAAGGTACGTAGCAATATTCGAATTACCGCTTCGGTTTCTTGCACGGATCGAAGTTGATGACATATGGCTGGACAATGTTCTGTAAAGTGACGAGGCATATTTTATAATGCAGGAATACACAAAACTGCCGAATTTGGGGTACTTTTGAACTGTGTGTTCTGCACGAAGAGCCATTGCACTCGCCACATGTGACTATGTGGTGTGGTTTCACAAGCACCTTATTCTAGGTCTATTCTTCATTGAAGATAAGGTAGCCAGAGGGCTTGTCTGGTGTACCATGACGTCTGTGCATTATCGAGTCTTCCTTGTATAGCAGGTGGTTCCCGCTGTGGGAGAGCACAGCTATATGCGAGGCAATACCGCATATCAAAAAATGGTTCAAATGGCTCTGAGCGCTATGGGACTTAACTCTGAGGTCATCAGTCCCCTACTTAAACCTAACTAACCTAAGGACATCATACACATCCATGCCCGAGGCAGGATTCGAACCTACGTCCGTAGCGATCGCGTGGTTCCAGACTGTGGAACCTAGAACCGCTCGGTCACAACGCATGTCGCTTGCCCAGTGAAAGATATGGTTAACGCAGCCTTTCACGGACGTGTTAGCTCCAAAGGTTTTTCAGATCCATTACCTGCAAGATCAACTGATCGGAATGGTAATTTATAATAAAATCAACACTATGCCTTTCTCACTTCTTTGATCTTTCCTGCCCAGGTCCTGTACCTAATCCATTAGGTAAGGAAACATTTCTATACGTCTTTCTTGCATTCGCAGCGCTAGATTTGCGTCTGGTGGCAAACACTGGAACTAATTGTTTCCCAGTGTAAATCGGTTCTGCGTTAACGCATCTTAATAGCGCTCAAGTTTCGCTGCCATACGATAATTACACTCCGAATGTTCAAATGTGTGTGAATTCCTAAGGGGCCAACTGCTTAGGTCACTGGTCCCTAGACTTAGACACTACTCAAACTAACTTATGCTAATAACAACACAAGCACACCCCTGCTCGAGGGAGGACTCGAACCTCCGACGGGAGGGGCTGCGCAGTCAGTACATGACGCCCTAAGACGCGAGGCCACTCCGCGCGGCTACACTCCAACTGGACCTCTGTGAGTAGTTGAACTTTAATTACAAACCACCGGGTATGTGTGCAGCGGGTGCGCGCTTTGTGAGGAAGATGTTCATACATTCAAAAAAAAAAAACAAAAAAAAAAAAACACCTCCATCCTCGGGCCACGAGTGGCCTACCGGGACCGTCCGACCACCGTGTCATCCTCAGATGAGGATGCGAATAGGAAGGGCGTGGGATCAGCACACCGCTCTCCCGGTCATTATGATGATATTCTGACCGAAGCCGCTACTATTCCGTCGAGTAGCTCCTCAGTTAGCATCACGAGGTTGAGTGCACCCCGAAAGATAACAACAGCACATGGCAGCTGGATGGTCACCCATGCAAGTGTTGGCCACGCCCAACAGCGCTTAACTGCGGTGATCTCACGGGAATCGGTGTATCCACTGCGGCAAGGCCGTTGCCACATTCATTCCACAAGCATAATTATTTCGCGCGTTAATACTTGTATTTAGAAAAAAATTGAGACTGGTGACGAGTGTAACCAGTACTACAGTTTTATAAAACAGTGACAACAGTAATGAATTTTCAAAACTAATTTAGTTTCGTGACCGAAACTTAACGGAACATTTCTGTTTTTATCCCTCAGATTATTTCATTTTATCTCTTAAGACAGTAGTTACCCCCACTTAGGAAATCACTGATCTATAGTGTGAAACAAAAGCTTGCCGGCGTAAGATAATCTGACAATATGCAAACTGATTTGGAAAAAATAAGGCAGAGTAGAGTCTGCGACTGTGGTCCATAAGGGAATGTTTTCGTCATATATTTTGTTGATAGGCTGTCAGTCTCCATCGCTTGCGAATTAGTGAACAGTTAACAGAGATGGAATTTAGTTGTTATTCCGGAGTGCATAAACTCCCTGAGGCCAGGACGCACGCTTCCGGTACATTGGCGCATTTGCGAGCTGACACCATTCTCGCCGCGGAGGTGCTCACTCAGCACCCGATCGCAGCCAGGACGACCCCCGCACCCTCCAGCATCATCCGTCTTCATCAGCCTTTTCCGCCGCAGAACACGCCACACAAAAGAGGCCGGGATTGCTAATTGCAGCTGACCGGGCCGGGACGCGGGGGATTCTGCACGCATGCGCAGACGGCCTGGCGCCGCACCGCTGAAAGCCGCGTCTCGCTGTCCGGTTCATTAATAAAACATCTGGCCGGCTGGGCGCTGACTCATCGAGGGGGAGGCAGGAGGCGAAGGGGGCTCCTTGTTAGTTGCCTTTCAGTGGCAGCCACCGCCACTGCCGGCGATCGCTGCAATTAGCCGCGGCTGGCCATTCGCTCGGTCATTCGCTGGCGCGCGGCGCTTCCCACTCCGCGAATGCGCTGCAGAGATATTTTCTCCTCATTACGAAAAGAGTGAAACGAGAGCTGAAATCTTTTGCAAACGCTGTTCTACACAATCAAATAATGGCGCAGACTCGGTACACAGCTGCTTAGCAAAGCCAGTAAGAGTATTGCCCTCCAGAGGCAAGGTTATTTCACTGCAGTGAAGTCTTGGGATAGCGATATGCACATATACAAATGGCGGTAGTATCACGTACGCAAGGTATAAAAGGCTACTGCGTGGATCGTAATACACTCCTGGAAATGGAAAAAAGAACACATTGACACCGGTGTGTCAGACCCACCATACTTGCTCCGGACACTGCGAGAGGGCTGTACAAGCAATGATCACACGCACGGCACAGCGGACACACCAGGAACCGCGGTGTTGGCCGTCGAATGGCGCTAGCTGCGCAGCATTTGTGCACCGCCGCCGTCAGTGTCAGCCAGTTTGCCGTGGCATACGGAGCTCCATCGCAGTCTTTAACACTGGTAGCATGCCGCGACTTTGAGCGAGGGCGTATAGTGGGCATGCGGGAGGCGGGTGGACGTACCGCCGAATTGCTCAACACGTGGGGCGTGAGATCTCCACAGTACATCGATGTTGTCGCCAGTGGTCGGCGGAAGGTGCACGTGCCCGTCGACCTGGGACCGGACCGCAGCGACGCACGGATGCACGCCAAGACCGTAGGATCCTACGCATTGCCGTAGGGGACCTCACCGCCACTTCCCAGCAAATTAGGGACACTGTTGCTCCTGGGGTATCGTCGAGGACCATTCGCAACCGTCTCCATGAAGCTGGGCTACGGTCCCGCACACCGTTAGGCCGTCTTCCGCTCACGCCCCAACATCGTGCAGCCCGCCTCCAGTGGTGTCGCGACAGGCGTGAATGGAGGGACGAATGGAGACGTGTCGTCTTCAGCGATGAGAGTCGCTTCTGCCTTGGTGCCAATGATGGTCGTATGCGTGTTTGGCGCCGTGCAGGTGAGCGCCACAATCAGGACTGCATACGACCGAGGCACACAGGGCCAACACCCGGCATCATGGTGTGGGGAGCGATCTCCTACACTGGCCGTACACCTCTGGTGATCGTCGAGGGGACACTGAATAGTGCACGGTACATCCAAACCGTCATCGAACCCATCGTTCTACCATTCCTAGACCGGCAAGGGAACTTGCTGTTCCAACAGGACAATGCACGTCCGCATTTATCCCGTGCCACCCAACTTGCTCTAGAAGGTGTAAGTCAACTACCCTGGCCGGTAAGATCTCCGGATCTGTCCCCCATTGAGCATGTTTGGGACTGGATGAAGCGTCGTCTCACGCGGTCTGCACGTCCAGCACGAACACTGGTCCAACTGAGGCGCCAGGTGGAAATGACATGGCAAGCCGTTCCACAGGACTACATCCAGCATCTCTACGATCCTCTCCATGGGAGGATAGCAGTCTGCATTGCTGCGAAAGGTGGATATACACTGTACTAGTGCCGACATTGTGCATGCTCTGTTGCCTGTGTGTATGTGCCTGTGGTTCTATCAGTGTGATCATGTGATGTATCTGACCCAGGAATGTGTCAATAAAGTTTCCCCTTCCTGGGACAATGAATTCACGGTGTTCTTATTTCAATTTCCAGGAGTGTAGATTGGCCTGCACAGAGCCGTGACTTCAATCCCATAGAACACTTTTGGGATGTTTTGGAACGCCGACTTCGTGTTTTGGAACGCCGACTTCGTCCCATGTCTCACCGACCGACATCGATACCTCTCCTCAATGCAGCACTCCGCAAATAATGAGCTGCCATTCTCCAAGAAATCTTGCAGCACCTGACTGAACGTATGCCTGCGAGAGTGGAAGCTGTCATCAAGTCTAAGGGTGGGCCAACACCATACTGAATTCCGGAATTACCGATGGTGGGCGCCACGAAACCATAAGTCATTTTCAGCCATGTGTTCGGATACTTTTGATCACATAGTGTACATTATGTTATGGTATGGGATGCCACTACGCACATACAACATGATTAACTCTACTTTCCACAGACGTTAATTTTGACATCAGGCACTACATTCCCATGTGTGATATTCGTGATGTTATCTTTCAACAAGATAGTGGTATACCGTATGTTTTCCGTACTGTCACTACCCATTCCGATACAGAGGGTGTTCGACTCTTACCGTGACCAACACGTTCTCCAGACGTCTCAGCCACTTAAAAAATCGACAGTGGGTTGCCTGAGAGACTGGCATGCCACTACTCCCCAGCCACTACGACTGATGAAAACTGGGGCATAGACGAGCACGTACCGCATCTAATGAACTATCGGTATATACCTCAGATCACCCAAAAATTTAAATATTGTTCCTCCTAGTATTTGTAGATGTACAATAAGTAAATTTACAGTACTTAGTAACTGTTGCACCTGGTGTTATAATTTTAATGGCCAGGAGCATAAATAAAATCAGGTTATTCTAAAGGTGGTAGGGGTAAAATACAGGGAGCGAAAGGCTATTTGAAATTTGTACAGAAACCAGATGGCAGTTATAAGAGTCGAGGGACATGAAAGGGAAGGAGCGGTTGGGAAGGGAGTGAGACAAGGTTGTAGCCTGTCCCCGATGTTATGCAATCTGTATACTGAGCAAGCAGTAAAGGAAACAAAAGAAAAATTCGGAGTAGGTATTAAAGTCCATGGAGAAGAAATAAAAATGTTGAGGTTCGCGGACGACATTGTAATTCTGTCAGAGACAGCAAAGGACTTGGAAGAGCAGTTGAACGGAATGGACATTGTCTAGAAACGAGGATATAAGATGAACATCAACAAAAGCAAAACGAGGATAATGGAATGTAGTCGAATTAATTTGGGTGATGCTGAGGGAATTAGATTAGGAAATCAGATACTTAAAGTAGTAAAGGAGTTTTGCTATTTGGGGAGCAAAATAACTGATAATGGTCGAAGTAGAGATGATATAAAATGTAGACTGGCAATGGCAAGGAGAACGTTTCTGAAGAAGAGAAATTTGTTAACATTGAGTATAGATTTAAATGTCAGGAAGTCGTTTCTGAAAGTATTTGTATGGAGTGTAGCCATGTACGGAAGTGAAACTTGGACGATAAATAGTTTGGACAAGAAGAGAATAGAAGCTTTCGAAATGTGGTGCTACAGAAGAATGCTGAAGATTAGATGGGTAGATCACATAACTAATGAGGAGGTATTGAATAGAATTGGGAAGAAGAGGAGTTTGTGGCACAACTGGACAAGAAGAAGGGACCGGTTGGTAGGACATGTTCTGAGGCATCAAGGTATCACAAATTTAGCATTGGAGGGTAGCGTGGAGGGTAAAAATTGTAGAGGGAGACCAAGAGATGGATACACTACACAGATTCAGAAGGATGTAGGTTGCAGTAAGTACTGGGAGATGTAGAAGTTTGCACAGGATAGAGCAGCATCGAGAGCTGCATCAAACCAGTCTCAGGACTGAAGACAACAATAACAAAATGTTAGACTTGTCATTCTCTTGTTGGCAAGCTCCTGGATTGCTGTAAAAAAGTTATTTATTTATGTCCACCTACTGCCATCATCAGGTATCCAAAGGCGTAGAACATTCAGAACAAGGTTCAGTGTCAGTATTAAAACCTATGACAAATCAGAGAATATATCTTAATGATGACACTGAACCTTGTTCTGCAAATTCTAAGCTTTTCGATATCTGATGATGGGAGTAACCAAAATGGCGTTACAAATAAATAACAATTTAACAGGGATCGAGATAGTTTTATTCAGAAAATATTCACAACGATTGCGGCCTCAGACAGACACTCATTTCGTTTGTAGTAAGTAGCTGGAGTTAACATAATTTGTGAAAAAAGAACACCGTAGAAAGCTGCCCTGTGTGCTTAAAGGGGCGGAGCCGTTGACGTGGCATGCGGCTCTGCTCTCCCCGCTCGGTGGTCGCGCTGCAAATCGCGCCACTTGGCTCGTGTAACGAGGCGGGCGCGGCGGAACACCTTGCAGTTGCCTTCTTCCGCCGGCTCTCGGTCTGCTCTCCAGGAAAGAACAATAGGCTGCCTGCTCTCGCCACCCCGTCCGGGCGCGCGCAAGGGGAACAATGGCCGCTGCCGTATTTTGATAAGGCCACTCGTCTTTTGCGGGGAGGAGGGGCCTACTCCTCGGTAATTGGTCTGTTGACGGGAGTGTTTGCATTTAATGGGCGGAATCAATAAGACGGTGCGGTGGCTGGCGTTTATCGCTCGGCTGGTCATTAGAGGGTCGCGCGCGGGCCGCCGGAAGTTGTTAACGTCGCAGACAGGCCGACTGGCGCGCAGTTCGCTCACAAAACGTGAAATATGAGTGCGTGGCCGCCCCCTCCCTAATGTCTTTCATAAAAAACTTAATGACAGCCTCGCCGTATCAGAGGAATTTCATTACCCGGCAGACCGGTAACGGCGAGGTAATGACGCAGCGGGGGAAGAAGAGGAGGAGGAAGGTCGCTCTTCCCTTTTACGCACGTAATAATAACCTCTGAGAATCACGCGTTTTAGGGCCCTCTAATACCGACCCATTTGTTGCCACATAAGGGCGATTTAACACCGATACCAAAGAACTCCAAAGGTTTCGATGAGCCCCAGAGGCCGCCACCGAAGATGTTTACTTTCCGGTACGTATGTGACCGAGCGAGGTCTCGCATTGCTTAGCACACTGGACTCGTATGTCTGCATCTACGACTACACTCGTACTTGTGGCAGAGGGTGCCTCCCACTATACCCCATACCAGGTTTCCATTCACCCTCGTATGGAGCGTGCAAGGAATGTCTGCTCAGCCGCGCGGGATTAGCCGAGCGGTCTCGTGTGCTGCAGTCATGGTGTGTGCGGCTGGTCCCGGCGAAAGTTCGAGTCCTCCCTCGGGCATGGGTGTGTGTGATTGTCCTTAGGGTAATTTAGGTTAAGTAGTGTGTAAGCTTAGGTACTGAGGACATTAGCAGTTAAGTCCCATACGATTTCACACACAAAAAATTAATGTCCGTTCAAAGGCTTGTATGCGCTATGTCACTAGTCGAAACTTGTACCCGGCATCCATACGGAAGTGATATGTGGACGGCTGTAGAAAGTGCCTTTGTATACAGCATTGTATGAGATATTTGGTGCCTATCTTAAAACATGTCAAAAAATGTTCAATGACTCTGAGTACTATGGGACTTAACATCTGAGGTCATCAATCCCCTAGAACTTAGAACCACTGAAACCTAACTAACCTAAGGACATCACACACATCCACGCCAGAGGCAGGATTCGAACTTGCGAGCGTAGCGGAGGCGCGGTTCCAGCCTGAAGCGCCTAGCACCGCTCGGCCACACCGGCCGGCAAAACGTGTCATTCAAAGCTTTTTAGCTCTCCTAACAGTCAAACAAACCTGTGACTATTCCAGCTGCTCTTCATTCTATACGTTCACTTTTCCTTGTTAGTTCTATTTAATACGGGTCCCATAAACTACACCTGTATCCAACGATGGGTCGAACGGGTGTTTTGTAAGCTGTCTGCTTTGTAGATCTACCAATGAATTAAAACTGCCACCTGAGAGAAGGAGCAAAACACATGCAGATGCCTTTCCTCCATCGGGAGATTTTTTTATTTTCTATTCTGTGATCACATATTCCAATATCAGCGCTAGAAAAGATACGGTCTTCTGCTGTGAAACAATTTCGGAAGACCTAGTTCAGTATTTCAGCCTTCTGTTTGTAGTGATGGGAACACTGTTAATTTCACACATCTACAGTTATAGCCTCATCAGCCAATGACTTCTATTGGGAAGGTCGTCAGCTCAAAATGCAACTGATCATTCAGATCTAGAAGCTGCCTGGCAGATTGAAACTGTTTGGAACACTGGGAGATATATCTGGAACCCTGCCTTTCTCGGGCAATGAGCTTACCGAATGAGCTACCCAGGCACAGCTCACTAACCGCTCTCACAGCTTTACTTCCATCAGTACTGCTCATTTATTTTCCAAATTACGAATTCTCGTTTGCACACAGCTTTAACTTGCCACTAGTTTCAAAACAACACACAGTCTGCTACAGAGTTGAAGATTCACTCTGATATCTAGAGTAAATGTTTCTAGGTTCCCTAAATTATTTATGTAAATGAAAGTATATAGCGGATTTTCGTCCCTAAGTAATGTGATAGCAGTAACTGAGCGGTTTACCGCTTACCAAATTAATGTCAGGTTGTCGAAGGAAACTACAAGTGACAGTATAAATAAAAGTCACAACATTTATTCAAAGCAGATACATATACTTTAAGTCGATTGAGGAGACACTGGGTAAAATAACGTAAGTTCATTAAAGGTCATTTAGAAGCCAAGTGCAGGCTTGGATAGTTATGCATTCCTGATTCAGAATCCAGGTAGCTTGCTGGGTGAAGTCCAGTCTGTAAATATATGTAAACCAGATTAGAAACCTGAAGTTCATTTGAAGGTTACTCTATGAGCAGTACCAGCCAATTCATGGATAATTGCTTGTAGAACTCGCAGGTAATGGCTGATCACTTCACTTCACTGGAGTCACAATTCAGCTGGGTACCGTGGAGCTGTGCGACTCTCTTAAGTACCGGCTGAGTAGAAGTTTACTTGTGCCGCCCCATTTTTGTAACATGAGCAATGTAAGGAAAAGCGCGGCAGTGTTAGCGCTGCCTGTCTTCCGCGAGCCTGACCGTAACTGTGTTGTTGCTGCTGTTACATTGGTGATACCTCCAAGGTTGACAACCTGGGAAGGCATGGATGTACTGCAGGATGTTCTTAGTTATAGGGTAAACCACTATCAGTCACGAAATCCGACCTTTTCCTCTGTCTTCAATGACCATGTCATCGACTGCACGTTTAACTCGAATTTTCTTCTATTTTCTTATGCTCGAGGCACTTTTTACAGCTGTGTTTGAAATAATCAGTATCATTAAACAGGTTTTACACAGACATATTTCAAGGAATGAACTCTTCATCAGACAGAAACGCACCACAGAAAGACTTACGAAGACTTAAGTGCACATACTGTAGGATTGAATGCAGAACTTTTTAGTTTCGGCGTATTTTGTGAACTGTCTGCTGACACAGAGAAATATAACACATATGGAAGTGTGTAACTTCCTCTGCTGGTCTGTTGTTAGCACGAGACGGTAAATACCAACAAGTAACGTAAACGATATATTAAACGTGTTTACTTCTTTAGGTCTTCAGGAGCAGTATGTAAGTTAGTTTCTTTCTTTCTTTCTTTTTTTTTTTTTTTTTTTTTTTTTTTTTTTTTTTTTTTTGCTGATGACGATGACTTCCTCAAAACTAGTCGCAAAAACGAAATAATTTACACAACATGGCAAAAAATGTGACTGCTAAAGGTCTCTTAAAAACAGTTTGAAACTTTTAACGAACAGTTCTGGTCAGTATCAGCCAATACGGATATAATTTCAATTAATACCTTCAATGGCATTTGACAATCCGATAGATCACGTACGGCGTACATACATTAACTGCAACATCTACACTCATCAACAACTGAATTACAGATAGCTATTGCATTTTGTCGGTAGTAATCAGGCATATGTGCAGAGAATGTTGTATTCATTTGACACGAAATGTACATATATAAACGCATCTATCGAAATGATACAGCAGTGTGTTGAAGGATTCTTCCTGGAAAAGACTTCAGTCTAGCGCTACTACACTTTGTACCACTCCCGTTACTACAAGGTATCGTGGCGAGGGGAATATTGGAACTGCAGGCTCTAATCCTGAATTATGTTTACATTTTCACTTATAATTAATTATCCAAATTTACAGTAATGGTTTCTTTCTTCATCGGTACCTGTGTAGTGTATGCTCTTGTCCCAAATAATTGGTAGCCATTAATTCATCTACAGAATGACGCTATAATGTAATATGCTATTTTAAAAAGCTCCAGGGATATTGCAACAGCTTATGAAAGATATGCAATGAGTACGAATAACAGTGGACCTCTCGTGTCTCGTGTCCAGTCGTCATAACCGCCCATAGCAGCAGTCTAGTTTGACGCGGATGTGGAACTGAACGTCAGGGATCACCTCAGTGAGATCACACACAATCAGCCAAACAGATGCAGTTGCCTTTTAATCTGGCTTTCACAATCGAGATACCCACTAACTGGTCAAACAGTTCCCCATTTGCACTCCTAATGTTGGGCCAGCGCCGATAAATTAGAGCCCCCGCGGGAAATGAACCTGGGACCCCTGCATTTACAAACGCAAACACTGCATTGAGCCAACACAGCACACACCGCCACTGGGCCTCTTCATCTCGTGCAGCGTACCTGTGACGACAAACGGACGTAAAACGTGGTCTTCCGCTGTTTCAGAGCCTAATTCTCTCAGCCAACAGGATTGAATCCACCTCATTGCGCTCGTGCCATGGGTAACGTTACACATAAATCGTATCGGTAGCAGTCTCACTGCAAGAGAAATCCAATGGACGAGCATGTTATTGAATCCTGTAATTAACGGCGGCATGCTGTATGGCTTACAAGTTTCTAATGCAACAGCAAGAAATATATACATCATAAATAAATAAATTATTACTTTTGTCTTTTTCTGTAGCTTAATTCGTCTGAAAATTTAACCATCAACAACGTTAAGATAAGGTTATTCATAGGTATAACGGCCAATAGAATTTACAATGAATGTTTATTCCAGTAATCTGTAGTTCATGTTCTGTTATGAGTTAATTTTACCCATAACAAATGACAGTAAGTTACTTCGAAAATATTTACTAAGAAGACGGAAATTACTGCATACGAATTTGTTCCCAGTCTGATGCGTTGTGAAATCTGTATCAACTTCAATATGAGGTATCTATGTATATTATTCCGGTTTTATTAGGGACATCTTTCATATTCTCAACCTCTCTTTCTCTGCGCAGAAACTGGCAACCCAATGTTCACAGAGTTTAGAGATAGAAGGGAAATACTTTGAGTTTCTCCATTTCTACGGCTTTAGACGTTAAGAAGAACTCGCCCTTAAAATAGCCCTGTTAAAGATGGAAAAAAATTCTGATTATTACCTTTTTATTATTTTTTTATGTACAAAAAGGTGTATTTATTGCTCTCCATTTTAATTTCAATCGATTTAAAGGCCACAAGGCTTTCTCTTCACGTATGGGAATCTATGTTTCACACGCCCGTATGTGTATCAAGAGACCACAAAGTAACATCCATCCATCAGTTGGCGTACTCGCATCTCAACCTTTTTTTTTAATGTTGAGCATGCCACCAGTTATGGTGGACATGAAAATAATAAAAAAGGAAACAACTGTATTTATTTTCCATCGTGAAAAATTTAACAGCTGACATTCATCACTATAGCAGCAACAAGATAAAAATAGCCAATGCACATATTTGATAACAAATACTCGTATATTAAAATAATTACCCAACACATTATTCTTATTTTATACGTACACAGCACATTGTATTGTAGCTTGATTATAGAAATTCTCACAGGTAGATTAGTAGATGCAAAGAAAGATTTCTTGAACAAGTACCGATCGGTACTATCAAATACTATCACGGAATTTTGAAGAGTTTCTAATAATATGCCTTTGGAGTACAGATCTACATGGAAGTAAAACTGGTTCAAATGGTTCATATGGCTCTGAGCACTATGGGACTTTACATTGAGGTCATCAGTCCCCTAGAACTTAGAACTACTTAAACCTAAGTAACCTAAGGACATCACACATATCCATGCCCGAGGCAAGATTCGAACCTGCGACCGTAGCGGTCGCGCTGTTCCGAACTGAAGCCCCTAGAACCGTTCGGCCGCCGCGGCCGTCACATAAAACTGGTGACGTAGCAAAAAGAGAATAAGTGTTTTTGTGCAGTGTCAAAAAATAATATGACAAATTAAGTGAGCAGAAAATATACGAAAAGAAATCGCAGTCGAAGAAAGAGCTCTACAGAAAACTTCTATGCATACTCGTTTACTTCAAGTTGTGTAACACGCTGAAATTTCGAATGGCACTAAGCAGAAGAACAGTTCAAAAACCGGAAAAAGAACGCATGTAGTGCAGCATCTACGAAATTTTCAACTGCTGATGCCTTTCAAATAATAAACGAATAATGGGTATGGCACCAAAAAATCGTTTTGTCCAGTCCTAATTAGGATTCGACATGATAATTATCAACATAACATTATTGTAAATTTCTGGAGAGCAGACTGCTTCTCTTTTAATTCACCACATAGATACTATGGGAAAGAAAGATAGTTCTTGCGAGACACTCATCAGAAAACGTCTCAGCGTCACTTATTATTTTAGACTGGAATTTATACTTTCTACCAGTAAACTCATTTTGTTTTGATTATTGGCATATTGGCTGTAGGTATCCTGACGACGGAATTGTTGATTTCAGTATGATTTGCTTAAAACAGTACTTCGTTCGTTTGACGGATGAAGAATTATTCACGCGGTTATCACTGACGTAGTAGCCTTTACAAACTTCATTAAATACAAATTCCATTACAGGTTTCTGCGTCTTATAACGAACTACCGATTACTGTGTTACACTTAATAACAATAGATCGCATGTCAAACAGGGTCAAGTGTGATATATGTAGGCACAACATGTTTCGAGACTACATTATTTTAAAAAGGTGGTTTTAATGCTCCAGTCTTCTACATAGCCTCTCCCTCCTTCCCCCCCCCCCCCCCCCCCATTTCCCCCTACTTGAGTTCAAACGCACAAAAAATTCAAACAACCATGTAAAAATGCCAGAGAAGTCTTTCCTTGGAATTTTGTTCAAATCGCGCGTAACGTTAGCCTGAATGTCGGTTATGCCGTCAAAGTGTCGTATTCATGTGAAATTCTGCTCTCTATCATTTTGTGGTAGGTTCGTAGGGTAACGCCAGGGCTAGTCACACGTGATTATTTTTTCCGGGGAAAAATTGTTCGCGTTTTGCATTTTAATTAACTCGCTGCAGGCGTCCACAAGTCGTCGTTTTTGTTCGGCTGTCGAGATGTGTGGGACAAACTTTGCACACTCTTTTCTCTTGTTCGAAACATTCTGGAGAATGATTTAGATGTATTGCTGCCTTGCAATTAGTAGAACAATGTTGACACTCTACGATCTCACCTTCAGTACCTAACATTGCTTGCTCACAATTGGCTGATCGAATGCACATCTGTTGCTTACGGACGTTAGCGCAGGCTGCCACCGTAGCTACAGCTCTGAATTCTCTTACACGCCAGGAATAAACTCCACTGACAAAATTTCGGAAGACGTTCATGGATGCTTTCTGAGTAGTTTGGTATAAAAGCAACATGTAGTCTAGGCTAATTCGTTACACAATAATAATACAGTAAAGATTTATTCTGTATTTTACCAGAATTATCTTTTTTTTATGTTTGATAGCAGTGGAAAATCCTGGACTGTGGAATCACCGAAACGTTGTAAAGCGAAACGATTCAGTTATTCGTGTGCCTATGTACAGGTGCAAAACTACTGCTACGTGGTAGCAATAGCTGCGAGAACAGCTGAACACTGTATCGCCATGCCTTTTTCCATTGCATTTAGTAATCCTGTAGACGGTGTGTATATCGTCAACTTCTCATCCGTTATTTCCATGTTACTTTGCATCACTGTTAACGTACAACTAACTCTGCCGGATAAACGAATCCTAGACAGAAGCGAGCCCTACTGAATGCAACTTGAGGATCAAGAGTAAAATGGGCATTACTGCTCAGAGTTGTAAAACTACAGTAGTTTCAGTAGACTGTCAAAAGTAAGCGTAGACTACGGAAGTTTTTCCCAGTAGACTTGGTTACTTAACATCCTACCCGCGTTACCTGTATTTTAGATGTATTGCTTACATATCGTGCGTTAGACTAATTTTGATAGCTTTCTTTACTTTTGCGATCGGTGTCTTACTAGATTCCCATCGAAAGCGGAATCGCTGAAGCGTCTAGAAAGTCAGTCAGGATAAATAAAAGGTCCTGTAACCTACGCAACTTCAGTAAGAGACCAACGTTTTTCAGTATGTGCCACCGTTTGGAAATGTGGGAATTTCATAATGCTAGGTCCACCGAAAACAATACAGAAGGAAGGTGTGAGTACTGTGGAACCATACGATATCATGATACATTGGCTATTCGTGTACGAGGCCGTCTCCAGAATTGTAGACTCCGTCCACAGGCTATCAAACGTGTAGCTCAGGAATCCTTACAGAGATCGGGAAAAAGCTTTGAGGAGCATTTCTGAAACAACTAATGAAACGGCGATGTTTGCAATGTCTATGCCCTGACCTGACGAGTAAAGTATTACATCGAACGCCACATCATCAGTTTGATTGGGCACTCCCTCAATGATTTCTGAAAGACGTAGACGAAGTCATTGCTTGAGCTGTTTATGCTTCAGCAGTCTCATTATAGATGAGACTCAATACTGTAGGAAAGCTCTTCATTTAATTTGTCCCAACAACGAGCAACCTAACCATCATACTATGGGTACCGTTAGCCCGCCCGGTTGGACGTGCGGTCTAACGCACGGCTTTCCGGGCGGGAAGGAGCGTCAGATCTCCGGCACGAATCCGCCCGGCGGATTTGTGTCGAGGTCCGGTGAGCCGGCCAGTCTGTGGATGGTTTTTAGGCGGTTTTCCATCTGCCTCAGCGAATGCGGGCTGATTCCCCTTATTCCGCCTCAGTTACACTATGTCGGCGATTGCTGCGCAAGCAAGTTCTCCACGTACGCGTACACCACCATTACTCTACCACGCAAACATCTGAGGTTACACTCGTCTCTCGTCTGGTGTGAGACGTTCCCTGGGTGAGGTGGACTGCGGTAGTCGTCGTGGGTTTGTGGACCACTGCGGCTGCGGCCGGGACGGAACCTCTCCGTCGTTTCTAGGTCCCCGCTGAACATACAATACAATGGGTACCGTTGGTCAACGCTGAATCCCAATGTGTTCACGCTCTTCTGACAATTAAGATTAAACATTAACATGCTCTCGCTGAATCGATGGACATATGTGTCTGGATACCAATCGATTAACGTCATCGTCACGACACCAGAACCAATTTTCTTCAAAAGTATCCCCCTTGGAGAGTCAGAGAAACATCATAACTAAGGATGTAAAACACACAGTGAACTAATACTGATCGATGTGTGGTTCCACATATGTATAAAAAAAAAAAAAAAAAAAAAAAAAAAAACAAACAAGGGTCGTTCGCTCCGAGATTGTTTCCCTACCAGTGCTACCAATACTTCCGGTAATTCCGCCATTTTTAAAAATGGCTCTGAGCACTATGGGTCTTAACATCTGAGGTTCATCAGTCCCCTAGAACTTAGAACTACTTAAACCTAACTAATCTAAGGACATCACACACATCCATGCCCGAGGCAGGATTCGAACCTGCGACCGTAGCAGTCGCGCGGTTCCAGACTGAAGCGCCTAGAACCGCTCGGACACCACGGCCGGCAATTCCACCATTTACTACGTCACTTATTTACTGTGCCAAATCCATCGAACCGTAGTTTATGTAGAGTGCAACTCTATTACTGTTCTCAACAGCAATGTACCGTGAGTGAATGGGTACAAGTTTGTTTCTAAACAAGGCACACAGTCCATACCGTCGGCATTTACCCTGATGTGCAGATATTTTCACTGCACTGTCGATGCAAGGGTAACAAGAGTAACTACTCTTTAATGTGTTACCGGAGACCGCAGATCCCTTTTACCAAAACATTCAGAAAATATCCCTGAACAACCTCCAAAGTTATGTCAGTGGAGACTTGGTTCACCTTATTCACTCAAGGATTTCTATCCGTGTACGAACATCCGAATGTAGGTTTTCATAAATTCCAGTAACCTGCTTTTGATCCTTCCTCTGCAGCGAGGGGAAGTTCTTTCCCTGTCCGACCATATTTCCATGTCTCTGGACTTCGCGGAGCACGGCACATTAAACAGTAACCTTTCTGGCTTTTTTTTTTTTTTTACTGTACTGAAATTTTTTCAGGTCTTATTCACGGATGCTTTTTGTGATGCTGAGTCCTCGGCAACTGTCGTTCTGGCGCACGTCTAACTCCTGGTTTCCGCGAGGTAACTGGAGCCAAACCCCCGCCTATCCACGGTGACCTCGCGGGTCCTCGCCTAGCAGACCAATTCCCGCCTAAGCCCGCGCCTCCTCCGGTGCCCGGCTTTGCTCCGTAACCCCGGCCGTGTCCCCAGATCCCTTTTACGCGGGGCTCCCGCGCACGTCTCTGACTTAACCCTCGATGCTTCCAGTGTGACACACATTTCTAGACATCTACGGGCTATTACTTGGATTAGTTTAAGTGCTTTCTAACTGCTGCAGGCAGACAGTTCTACAGCCACAAAAATCTAGCATTTATCGGTGTCAGGACCGAATGGTTTATTTTATCTGTTACTACGGTGTATGGCACCGACATCATTACACAACCGTTTACTACATCCGTCTACGAAATAATTAATTTTGTTCATACATTTTGTTTCGTTATCAAATTATTTAGTTTTATCTACCTGGTTTCTGAAGTTGATCGAGTGAACCTGATGGAGCTACACAACTCAAAAAGTACAGGCAAAACATGGATTGTATACGTAAATGCAGCATTGCTATTTGCACACCACTTCACTCAAGGTGCACATGCTCACTGCTTATAAACATACCACGGGCATACATGGTAAAAGGGAGTCCACGTGTTCACACATGTCACACAACATATGTACAAAATCAAATCACGTGCACGCACATTGCCATGAGCTGGGATTGGTTATTTACGTACTGAAAGCCAGGTACCTCTTTCTTCTACTTACATGAACTCTACTCTATAATCTAATGGAACAGAAACAGCAGCTGAGAACGCGTAAAGTAAAATCTAAAATGAGTTCCATGGTAGTCACAATATTTCATTCACAATGAGTTGGAACAGTTTGCCACCACCATGCTGAAACTGTCGGCTTTCGATAGGTGCTGTAGACGTTTCTCCTTAAGGTGGCAGTGTATGTCCTATGCCACCAATGTTAAATTACCGAATTTTGTGACCACTTATCTTGGAAGCTTTTTAAGACACCAACTTACAATTTTCCATAATTATTGAATGCACCTTTCTAGATACACTGAACTTGAATTATACGTAAATTGAATTGTAGAGCTTGTTATCTTTTTTTCAAACACTCAATTTTTGACAGAATTTTGTAAATAAATGAACATAAAAACAAAACAACTCAGGATATGTTAATTATTCTAGTTCCATATGTGTTGAATATCACACTTGGCATGCGGTGAAAATTTCATGTCTCTACCATCAGTACTTTTCAGAAAACGGGTCATTTACTGCAAAAAATGTAGTTAAGAGATACTGAGGTTTAAACCTTTTTTTTTACTGTACTGATATACAGACTTGGAAGAGCAGTTGAACGGAATGGACAGTGTCTTGAAAGGAGGGTATAAGATGAACATCAACAAAAGCAAAACGAGGATAATGGAATGTAGTCGAATTAAGTCGGGCGATGCTCAGGGAATTAGATTAGGAAATGAGACACTTAAAGTAGTAAAGGAGTTTTGCTATTTAGGGAGCAAAATAACTGATCATGGTCGAAGTAGAGAGGATATAAAATGTAGACTGGCAATGGCAAGGAAAGCGTTTCTGAAGAAGAGAAATTTGTTAACATCGAGTATAGATTTAAATGTCAGGAAGTCGTTTCTGAAAGTATTTGTATGGAAGTGAAACATGGACGATAAATAGTTTGGACAAGAAGAGAATAGAAGCTTTCGAAACGTGGTGCTACAGAAGAATGCTGAAGATTAGATGGGTAGATCACATAATTAATGAGGAGGTACTGAATAAATTGGGGAGAAGAGGAGTTTGCGGCACAACTTGACAAGAAGAAGGGACCGGTTGGTAGGACATGTTCTGAATACACTAAGCAGATTCAGAAGGATGTAGGTTGCAGTAAGTACTGGGAGATGAAGAAGCTTGCACACGATAGAGTAACATGGAGAGCTGCATCAAACCAGACTCAGGACTGAAGACCAAAACCACAACACCTTTCTAGATACACTGAGCTAGAATTATTACTAACTTTGTATGGTAGGGCATGTTATTTTTTTTTCAAACACTCAAGTTTTGACAGAATTTTGTAAATAAATGGACATAAAAACAAAACAACTCACGATATTTTAATTATTCTAGTTCCATATGTGTTGTATCTCACACTTGGTAAGCTGTGAAAACTTCATGTCTCTACCATCCGTACGTTTTAGAAAACGGGCCAGTTATTGCAAAAAATGTAGTTCAGAGATATTGAGGTAAAGACTTTTTTATTACACATTCTTTTACAGACTTACATTTCTGGGTCTTTTATGCACTAGAACTGCCCTCGCCCACATTCTGAGCCTTCTTCAGTGTCACAACAGCCCAGTGCTCGCCTCCTCCTTCTCTTTCTTGCTTCTTTTGTCATTTGCTGAGCAGCTATCTCTCCTTCACGTACACGAAGCTCATCCAGTTCCCTCAGCTCTTTAGCTATGTTCTGTCCAAATCTCACCCCTAACTTCTCCAGAAGCTTAAGCCTTTCATAGTTCACACCATTAAGAGTTATTACAGTATCAGACACTGCTAAATTTAAAGTCATAAGGCCAACAAATACATTTTTAGGCACACGGCACCACACAACATTATTGAAGGACTCATTCACATTCTGGGTCTTCCCATGTAAACACTTCTTTAGTAACTCAGGATTTTCCAAATCTCTGTAAATTGGTTTGATTGCCTCCATTACTACCAAAGGAAGAGAATGTTTATGTGTAAATTCATGCAGGGTGCCAGAAAATTCAGTTTGCCTATATTTATACCAAGTGTTTGGTGGATGTGGACACAAAGCATGAGTGCTAGCACAAATTTTTTCAGGTATTTCAGAAGAAAATGCAGGTCTCACATATCTGTTACCAGCAAATTTGCGTTTCTTGGCGTTACTTTTACGCTTAGTCATTTTATTTAAGTATAAAAAGTAATAGAAATTGACTTACTACAAAAATAGCCGATAATCACACTACTTTCAACGAAAACTAGTATCAGAAACAAAGGACTGATTTGCTTATTCGTAATTCCAATTCTGAGATGTAGCAGTAGGCACAAAACAAAGCAATTCAAAGCTTTCTAGACTGTGTAGTTCCCAAGATATGACTGCTCATCTATGGAAGTATCTGTGTAGCCGCGAAATTTGACAGTCACAGGTCAACATTCAGAATATTAACTGCATGTATCGCAATTGTCTGATTTTAATGTATTGTATACCAAAATATGCCGCAAAGTCCAAAGTACATTACGGAGTGGATAACAGAAAATGTCAAATTTCAAAGAATTTCACGTACTATGTCCCGTAAAACCAGTCATAAATACAGCCGTCTCTTGAATAATAAACATTCAAACACAATTTCTGAATGAGAAACCCACAGCGTAGTCTTCCCTTATGTACAGAATGTCGATCTTCACACACCTATGCACAAGAATCGGGCAACAGTATAGAAACAACGCGTGAAATGCATGCTTGACATAAATACAGGTGCATTTATTTTGTGAGCAAGAAGATGAAGTGTTGCATCTCACTTAAGCACCATAAGCATCAGATCTCAATACTGCTTATCGTCTGTGGTCTACTTTGGAGAGAACAGTCCGTTATCGCTATTCATTAGTCATTATTTTGCTGGAAGAGCGGTATAAGATTACCTTGAAAACTTACGGGACCTATATTTATCCATTCCGAGATACCTGGATGTCGTTTTGCATGCCAAAGGGCTTCCTACACTATATCAGTCATGGTAATGTGCTGTGTTTTTGGTGTTTTCATTTTTTGTCCAGCCCCTGTAAGACAACAGCCTTGCCGCAGTGGATACACCGGTTCGCGGGAGATCACCGAAGTTAAGCGCTGTCGGGCGTGGCCGGCACTTGGATGGGTGACCATCCAGCCGCCATGCGCTGTTGCCAATTTTCGGGATGCACTCAGCCTCGTGTTGCCAGTTGAGGAGCTACTCGACCGAATAGTAGCGGCTTCGGTCAAGAAAACCATCATAACAACGGGGAGAGCGGTGAGCTGACCCCACGCCCCTCCTAACCGGATCCTCATCTGAGGATGACACGGCGGTCAGATGGTCCCGGTAGGCCACTAGTGGCCTGAAGACTGAGTGAGTGCTGTAGGTCGCCTTACTTCGTATTAAGTGCGGTTGAGCTGAAATGTTGATCATTTGCATATCCAAGCATTAGTTAAATATAATGCCAAAATGATGTTCCATGCATCTCTTCTTCACAGTGTTGTAATTTCCGTGACAATTTCAGGAGTGAAATTATGATGAATAGGAAAAGAAGTAAGTATAGGCCCATGCTGGAATCTCAATGCAGACAAGTGTAATGTGCTTCGAATACATAGAAAGAAAGATCCTTTATCATTTAGCTACAATATAGCAGGAAGCAGTTAATTGCATAAATTATCTGGGAGTACGTATTAGGAGTGATTTAAAATGTAATGATCATATATAGCTGATCGTCGGTAAAGCAGATGGCAGACTGAGATTCATTGGAAGAATCCTAAGGAAATGCAATCCGAAAACAAAGGAAGTAGGTTACAGTACGCTTGTTCGCCCACTGCTTGAATACTGCTCAGCAGTGAGAGATCCGTACAGTGTGGGATCCGTACCAGATAGGGTTGATAGAAGAGATAGAAAAGATCCAACGGAGAGCAGAGCGCTTCGTTACAGGAACATTTAACAATCGCGAAAGCGTGTAAGTAGGCTGTTTAGGTTTTTTTTATTGGTAACGCCACGTAGCGCTCTGTATGAAAATCACTGGCTGTGCTGTGTGCAGTCTGTGGCTGGTTTGCATTGTTGTTCGCTATTGTAGTGTTGGGCAGCTGGGTGTTAACAGAGCGTAGCGTTGCGCAGTTGGAGGTGAGCCGTCAGCAGTGGTGGATGTGGGGAGTGAGATGACGGAGTTTTGATAGCGGATGATCTGGACAGAGACAGTAAATTTCTAAGACTGGATGTCATGAACCGATATATATCACTTTTGAACACTATTGAGGTAAATACATTGTTTGTTCTGTATCAAAACCTTTCGTTTGCTAACAGTAGTTAGTGCCTTCAGTAGTTTGATTCTTTTAGTTAGCTGGCAGTAGTGGCGCTCGCCGTATTGCAGTAGTTCAAGTAACGAAGATTTTTGTGAGGTAAGTGATTTGTGGAAGGTATAGGTTAATGTTAGTCAGGACATTCTTTTGTAGAGACTATTGAAGGTCAGATTGCGTTGCGCTAAAAAATATTGTGTGTCAGTTTAAGCACAGTCTTGTACAATTGTTCAAAGGGAACGTTTCAAGCGTTACGGAGATGATAGATAAACTCCAGTGGAAGACTCTGCAGTAGAGACGCTCAGTAGCTCGGTACGGGGATTTTGTTAAAGTTTCGAGAAGATACCTACATCGAAGAGTCAAACAGTATATTGCTCCCTCCAACGTATATCTCGCGAAGAGCACCCGAGGATAAAATCAGAGAGATTAGAGCCCACACAGAACCATACGACAATCCCTGTTACCACGAACTGGAGTAGAAGGGAGAACCGATAGAGGTACTCAAGGTACCCCCCGCCACACACCGTCAGGTGCCTTGCGGTGTATGGATGCAGATGTAGATGTAGACAAGCAGAGTACGTTAGGTTTATCTGAATGTCATCATCAATATTTAAAAAGACTTTCTAACATAATTTATCATTTTAATAACTCAAAACTCATTCGCTTAAGAGATAAGGAGTTGCTTCTAAGGCAGTTGCACCGTGGGCTGTCTACCCTCGTCCCCGATGGATTCGGGAGTGACATTATGATGAATAGGAAAAGAAGAACGTGGAGGCCCATCCTGGAGTGCTAGCCGGGAGCAGGCCGGCTGTACGCAGCAGGACGACACGTAGCGGCCTAGAGCAGCCAGCAGGCTGTTGTGTGGCGCCGGCGTGTGGCCGACATTCCGGGGTCGGCTCGGCGCAATATGCGGTGCGCGGGCTGGTGATGGATGATGAGACATTCCCGCACGCCTCGCCAGCCCGGAATGCCAGCACTCCTTCAGCGGCCGCCGTGTCTCGGCCGACCCTGGCACTGGCGCTGGCGCTGGCGCTGGCGCCACAAATCGCGGCGTGGCGGCCGCTCGATACACCCCGCCACCTCACCAACTTCCTCACACGGCAAACTTTGCTGCGCCGCAAGAGTGTCGCCGCTTCGCTCCTCCCGTCGCCGGTGTATCCAGCCAGCTACCGTTCCCTGGACGGGATGGTTCAGCAGGAAGAGGCGTGGACGATTCCTCACGGAGGGCAGGTGCTTGCACTTTTCATTTACTAAAGTCAAATATTAGGACGGAACGATTAAATGGCTAACCTGGAGTCGATTTATTAGCCATTTCAATAGCCCACCAATAATTCTCGGACCAAGGCTGCGTTAAAATCTGCTGCGAGTTACCATTTGATTGCGGCTCCTAGAAATAGCCTACCGAACGCCTGGATATGACTGCAAAGTAGAAATCGGATACATGTTTGTAGGTTTCCCTCTGTGTCATCGTCAGATGTTAACGGTCGTGCTAACAGATTATTTTGTACGTAGTCGTCCGAAAAGTCATCCATATGGTAACAGAGATTACTTCCATGTATCTCCCGCGAAGACATCCAATATACTCGAGGTCACATCTGAGCGTTAAGGGCGGTCTACTGTTCTTAATCTACCTGGTGATCAAATAGTCGGTATAAATTTGAAAACTTAATAAACCACGGAATAATGTTGATAGAGGGGTAAAAATTGACACATATGCTTGGAATGACATGGGGTTTTATTAGAACAAAAAAAAGAGAAAAAAATGCGTGAAAGATCTCTTGCACGCGTCGTTTGGTGATGATCGTGTGCTCAGCCGCCACTTCCATCATGCTTGGCCTCCCAGGTCCCCAGACTTCAGTCCGTGCGATTATTGGCATTGGGGTTACCTGAAATCGCAAGTGTATTGTGATCGGCTGATATCTCTAGCGATGCTGAAAGACAACATCCGACGCCAATGCCTCACCGTAATTCCGGACATGCTTTACAGTGCTGTTCACAATTATTCCTCGAAAACAGCTATTGTTGAAGAATGATGGTGGACATATTGAGCATTTCCTGTAAAAAAACATCATGTTTTTGCTTTGTCTTACTTTGTTATGCTAATTATTGGTATTTTGATCAGATGAAGCGCCATCTGTCGGACATTTTTTGAACTTTTGTATTTTTTTGGTTCTAATAAAACCCCATATGTGTCAGTTTGTACCTCTCTACCTACATTATTCTGTGATTTATTCAGTTTTCAAATTTATACTGACTTTTTGATCACCCAGTATGTAAACAATTTTGGATTCCTCTTAGACTGCATGTGATTCTGTCTTTACCGTCTAATAAAGACATAAAAAGATCAAAACGAATTACAATTTGTACAAGATCGTGCCGGAAGTGACAACTGACTGCCAACAACAAAGAGTGTGAGGACCATCAAATGAGTACAAAAAAAAAAAAAAATTAATTTCGGTTACACGAAAAATCACACAAATTTAAAGGCTGTAGACTCAATTAAAAATCTAAGAATTGTGTAACAACGTACAATGTGAACAAACAAATTTAAAGGTTGTAGATTCATCTAAAAACCCAGGGATTATGAACAACTTGAATTGGAGTCATTACGTAACGAGTACTGTTAGCAAGGCAAACCAAAGATTACACTTAATCGGCACAATCTTTAGAAAGTGGAACAAACCCCCTTTGGAATACTGGTGCGTTGGATGGGATCCTTACCTGGGAGGACTCACGCAGGACACCGAACAAGTTCAAAGAAGTGCTTCTCGTTTTGTATTATCACGAATAATAGGAGAGTTGGAATGGGAATTATTAAAACAGAAATGATTTTCGTTGGTGTGACATCTTTCCGAAATTGCAATCAACAAAATTTTGTTCCAAATGCCAAAGTAATTTCGAAACAAGCATGTTTGTGTTATCAGCTGTACATTTGTATGTTTCTTCTCTACCGTTTTCCGTTAATACAATCGTCCTCACAAGAGAAAACAGTGTACATCAATGAATCAAAAATATTTAGGTTAAAATCAACAGTCGAGATGTATTTGTTTATTTACCGGTTTTTACTCATTTTAAAACCATCTTCAGAAATCGAAAAACGAGATAAGCTAGAAGTCGCCAGCACCAGCCACAGGGGAGTCAAAATTCTGAAGACAGCTTCAACATAAGACGAAACCGGCAAATAAACATATACTATTTCGATCTAGACTGTTGATTTTTACCTAAATATTGCACCTGGTTGCTGTACTGAACGGACAATTTTGTCTAAATTTGATAGCATCAAAAATACATTTTACACATCGATGTACACTGCACTTCTCCTGTGAAGATGATTATAATAATCGAAACCGATGGAGAATAAACGTTCAACTGTACAGCGCTGATGAAAAAAAAATACACTTTTTTTCGTATTATCTTACAGCTGTAAACACTCACTAAAAGCTCTGCCAAAATTATTTGTCGATTCCCAACTAGATAGGGAGAAATGATCAACGTCACACGAGAAATCAAAGCACGTATGAATATAGATAGGTGTTCATTTTTCCACCGGTCTATTCGAAAGTCGAACGGCACGGAAAGGGTCTGAAAGCGGTTCTTTGAACGCTCTGCCAAACACTTACGAACACACATGTAGATTTCGACGTAGATGTCTGTGACGGAGGAAGATTAGTAGCGATGTTAATTCTGTTAGATGCCGGCATCGGTGGCCGAGCTGTTCTAGGCGCCCAGTCCGGAACCGCGTGACTGCTAATGTCGCAGGTTCGAATCCTGTCTCGGGCAAGGATGTGTGTGATGTCCTTACGTTAGTTAGGTTTAAGTAGTTCTAAGTTCTAGGGGACTGATGACCACAGCTGTTAAGTCCCATAGTGCTCAGAGCCATTTGAACCATTTTTCTGTTAGATGGTAGATAACTCTGAGTATTTCTGATTATCGTTTCAGTATCTACTCAACGACTGTTCAGCGAACATAGCTGCGTTATAGGCATCCGCGGCAGGCGCCTGTTACATGCACCCGTACTGACTGTACTTCATCGGCGACGAAGGGTAGAATCTGTACTCCAGTACAATGACTGGACTTCCTGTGAATGGTGACAGGTAGCCTTTTCAGATGAATCTCGTTTTACGCACACAACTAAGTGTTGTGCAACGATATAACTGTGCAGTTACAACCAGTGGTATCTGTGAATACTATCTTAACATGTATCGTAGACACAGTTAATAGCAAAGGAGTAAATCTCCTGGTCTATGTACCACGCAATGATGTACTGCTTGCCGGTGTGGCCGAGCGGTTCTAGGCGCTTTAGTCCGGAACCGCGCTGCTGCTACAGTCGCAGGTTCGAATCCTGCCTCGGGCATGGCTGAGCGTGACGTCCTTAGGTTGGTTAGGTTAAAGTAGCTCCCCACTTAGCACTCATATACAACCGCTCGCTCACCGATAGATCTGTACCTACAGATTGGAAAATTGCGCAGGTCGCACCAGTGTTTAAGAAGGGTAGTAGGAGTAATCCATTTAACTACAGACCTATATCATTGACGTCGGTTTGCAGTAGGGTTTTGGAGCATATACTGTATTCAAACATTATGAATCACCTCGAAGGGAACGATCTATTGACACATAATCAGCATGGCTTCAGAAAACATCACACTTGTGCAACGCAGCTAGCTCTTTATTCGCACGAAGTAATGGCCGCTATCGACAGGGGATCTCAAGTTGATTCCGTATTTCTAAATTTCCGGAAAGCTTTTTACACCGTTCCTCACAAGCGACTTCTAATCAAGCTGCGGAGCTATGGGGTATCGTCTCAGTTGTGCGACTGGATTCGTGATTTCCTGTCAGGAAGGTCGCAGTTCGTAGTAATAGACGTCAAATCATCGAGTAAAACGGAAGTGATATCAGGTGTTCCCCAGGGAAGCGTCCTAGGGCCTCTGCTGTTCCTGATCTATATAAATGACCTGGGTGACAATCTGAGCAGTTCTCTTAGATTGTTCGCAGATGATGCTGTAATTTACCGTCTAGTAAGGTCATCCGAAGACCAGTATCAGTTGCAAAGCGATTTAGAAAAGATTGCTGTATGGTGTGTCAGGTGGCAGTTGACGCTAAATAACGAAAAGTGTGAGATGATCCACATGAATTCCAAAAGAAATCCGTTGGAATTCGATTACTCGATAAATAGTACAATTCTCAAGGCTGTCAATTCAACTAAGTACCTGGGTGTTAAAATTACGAACAACTACCGTTGGAAGGACCACATATATAATATTGTGGGGAAGGCGAGCCAAAGGTTGCGTTTCATTGGCAGGACACTTAGAAGATGCAACAAGTCCACTAAAGAAACAGCTTACACTACACTCGTTCGTCCTCTGTTAGAATATTGCTGCGCTGTGTGGGATCCTTACCAGGTGGGATTGACGGAGGACATGGAAAGGGTGCAAAAAAGGGCAGCTCATTTTGTATTATTACGTAATAGGGGAGAGAGTGTGGCAGATATGATACACGAGTTGGGATGGAAGTCATTACAGCAAAGACGTTTTTCGTCGCGGCGAGACCTTTTTACGAAATTTGTCACCAACTTTCTCTTTCGAATGCGAAAATATTTTGTTGAGCCCAACCTACATAGGTAGAAATGATCATAAAAATAAAATAAGAGAAATCAGAGCTCGAACCGAAAGGTTTAGGTGTTCGTTTTTCCCGCGCGCTGTTCGGGAGTGGTATAGTAGAGAGATAGTATGATTGTGGTTCGATGAACCCTCTGCCAAGCACTTAAATGTGAATTGCAGAGTAGTCATGTAGATGTAGAAGTCTAGGCAACTGATGACCTCAGATGTTAAGTCCCATAGTGCTTAGGGCCATTTGAACCTTTCTTTTTCGTTTCACGCTTGGCGTGTACGGCGTGAAACGTCTGAAACCAAAGACGTTGCAACAGTTGTAGGATGGTCCAGACTGGAGGTGGGAGCGTTAAAAGTGTCGGGAATGTTTTCGTGGCATTTCTGTGTGATCTCGTCATTTTGGAAGGCACAGTGGACCAACACAAATGTGCGTCTGTCCGTGGGAACCATGTCCACTCCTTTAAGCTATTTGTTTTTTTCCTCTGCGCGAAGGAATCTACCAGTAGGACAGGTCACACTCTACGTGCTTGGTTCGCGAAGCAGCATGTAGCATTTTTACAGTGTGCTCGAGGCCGCGAAAATTATTGTTTCCCATGTTTCTACTTCGCTCATCACTCTGCTCGCGTGAGACCACATCTTTCCTACAAAACATTTCAAACAAAGACAATTTCATTTTGCATTTTTTACAAAAAAAATTGTGTAAAGTTTTCTTAACATCAACAATCTCTTATAAAACATCGATAATTAAGAACGGGTATTTGCAATGAAAAGCAGAATTTTGCGTGCGATTTGTAATTAGAATCTGGAAGGCGTGCATTTTTCTTGAAAAATGATGGTTATACGACGCTACCGATTACGCCAGACGTATAACAAGTACACAAAACTTATTTTTATGTCATAGTCTCTCTCTAAAGGCGTCAAAGTTGATTTTTCTCTGTAGTCTTGTGAAAAACATTATTTCTTGCCATTAACGGTGTTCCAAGCCCATATTTCACTACGACGCAGGAAGCAGTGTCATCCATTTATATGGTGCGTATGAACAGCGAGACAAGTAGCGTTTAAAGGGACTGTGACTGTACATCATTTTTGAAATAAAAATTATTTATGATTAAGATAAACGTAGATGGCTGTTAATACTTGAGAATATCTCAAGGTTTCACTTACAGCGACATAGTAATAAGATACTAATACATAAGTTGGACCTACTTACAAGAGTGGAATAACACCAGTGTACGAGAGCTAGGCTGCTGACCAGTCACAGTGTTTGTGTTTGTTTGCCTCAGGTTTACTCTTATGATGAATGAAGTATAGAAAGGGAGGGGAGGGGTGCGTGGGAGATGGGTTATAAGGCTATGCTTCATTCGAGGTTACGCTAGGGTAAACTACGTGGAAGATTGCTGTCCTGGAGGGACCGTTTGTTCTTAAGAGACGGTGAAACTCTGGTATCATCCTTCGAACTACATGCGCGGAGGACTTATTGCAAATGCAAAATTATCCATCCGCAACCTGCGACGGAGTACGCCCCGAAACTGCCAGGGTTCTCCGCCAAGTAAAATCACCAGCTTTGCAAGAGAAAAAAGCATTCTACAAGCTACGAAGGGCTTTAATGTCAACAGAGCCATATTGATTCTGACTGTTGACCAGAGTGAACGCAACTGCCTTTGTAAAGACAGAGCCTCTTGCTGGGTCCTACTACATTCAGCGGACTAGAAGCAGGCATGCGGCGAACAGCTCAGAAGAAAATACCTTTCATCCAAGCAGACAGAAGGGCGTGCACTTCTCAGATTATCATCGTGGTCGCAAGCGTTGTTAAAACACACAGAAAAGCCACCCCTAGAACTGAATATATTTTACCCTGTTTCATCAATCTGCAAACATGGTCAATCATCTTACTTATATGGCAGACAACGGCCGAAGTGATGGATCATTGAAATTTCTGGTCACCTTGAATGAAACCGATCTTCAAAGAGCCTATAGAACTTTTCATTTAGTTACCTTGTCCACGGCCCATTACAAAAAATAATTCTTTTTGTTATGTGTGTTTCTTGGCCGTATTATGACATCTTAAACGTTATGTTTCAAATATATGAACTGCTACGTCGTTCTACGTAACTTCACTGTGAAGCGATCGCTCCAAAATTTGCTGTTACTCCCTTTTCTTGCCTTGTAGTTACTGGGGAAAGTAATTTTACTTGAAATATTGGATGTCCTGTTATGTTTAACTCATACACGCTTACCATCACTTACTTCAATCATACCAGTACTCACACGGTGCAGTCACATTTATGTAACAGCCTGTCGAAAGCCTTAATAACCACCTTTCCCAGAGCGGCAGTGCAGGAAGGAAGTCAATAAGGCTGTGGAAAGTACCGAAAGCGACGTGGAACAATGCCAACTCCATTGCTGGGGTCAGGTGCGCTGGGGTTCTCATTTGAGGACCCATGGCACGAACAGCCTGATAGAGGTGGTCCCACGGATTCTCGATCGGGAGTGTGCTCGAGGCCGCGAAAATTATTGTTTTCCATGTTTCTACTTCGCTCATCACTCTGCTCGCGTGAGACCACATCTTTCCTACAAAACATTTTTACAGTTCTCACATTAATATTACGATCTAAACCCAACAGAATTGATCTGGAGCCAAGTTAATGCATTTGTCGTGAGAAATAGCATGACGTTTAAGCTGCCAAACGCACTGGAACTAGAGCACGAAGCTTTGTGACACGTCACTGCCGAACGATGATGAAATGAAGAACAGCACGTCATAAAATATTAGGACGAGATGTGGAGTTTTTGGTGGATTGGGATTCTGTTGCAGATCACCTTGTAATCAACGTAGAAGCACTGAATTGTATTCCTCAGTCCGATAAGGAAGGAGTTCAAAGACAAATAGACAACTGACTGCAATATCGTTAGTGGCTTCAATACTTAACTTCATGCTGAAATCCAAGCACTGCGCTTTCACGCCACAAATAACTCATCCAGAAAAATTACTCTTTTCATCACTCTTGTGTTTAATTACAATACTAGTTAGCTAAGATCGAGAGCACGTTCTGTTTTCCGCCTGGTCACCACAGAAGAGTATCGCCTGAGTTTTACCAAACATTATTTCCGTTTAAAAATTAAATAAATTTCAAAGCTATGCTACTTGCCATTAAAACTGCTATACCAAGAAGAAATGCAGATGATAAACGGGTATTCAATGGACAAATATATTATACTAGAACTGACATGTGATTACATTTTCATGCAATTTGGGTGAATAGATCCTGAGAAATCAGTACCCAGAACAACCACCTCTGGCCGTAATAACGGCCTTGATACGCCTGGGCATTGAGTCAAACAGAACTTGGATGGTGTGTATAGGTACAGCTCCACATGCAGCTTCAACATGATACCACAGTTCATCGAGAGTAGTGACTGCGGTATTGTGACGATCCAGTTGTTCGGCCACCATTCACCAGACGTTTTCGATTGGTGAGAGATCTGGAGAATGTGCTGGCCAGGGCAGCAATCGAACATTTTCTGTATCCAGAAAGGCCCGTACAGGACCTGCACTATGCGGTCGTGCATTATCCTGCAGAAATGTAGGATTTCGCAGGGATCGAATGAAGGGTAGAGCCACGGGTCGTAACACATCTAAAATGTAACGTCCACTGTTCAAAGTGCCGTCAATGTGAACAAGAGATGACCGAGACGTGTAACCAATGACACCCCATACCATCACGCCGGGTGATATGCCAGTATGGCGATGACGAATACACGCTTCCAATGTGCGTTCACCACGATGTCGCCAAACACGGATGCGACCATCATGATGCTGTAAACAGAACCTGGATTCATCCGAAAAATGACGTTTTGCCGTTCGTGCACCCAGGTTCGTCGTTGAGTACACCATTGCAGGCGCTCCTTTCTGTGATGCAGCGTCAAGGCTAACCGCAGCCATCGTCTCCTAGCTGATAGTCCAAACGTCTCAGGGATCAAGACGTGGCTGCACGATCCGTTACAGGCATGCGGATAAGACGCCTGTTATCTCGACTGCTAATGATACGAGGCCGTTGGGATCCAGCACGGCGTTCCGTATTACCCTCCTGAACCCACCGATTCCATACTCTGCTAATAGTCATTGGATGTCGACCAACGAGAGCAGCAATATCGCGATACGATAAACCGCAGTCGCGATAGGCTACAATCTGACCTTTATCAAAGTCGGAAACGTGATGGTACGCATTTCTTCTCCTTACACGAGGCAACGCTGGTCAATTACTGTTTGTGTATGAGAAATCGGTTGGAAACTTTCCTCATGTTAGCATGTTGTAGGTGTCGCCACCGGCGCCAGACTTGTGTGAATGCTCTGAAAAGCTAATCATTTGCATATCACAGCATCTTCTTCCTGTCGGTTATATTTCGCGTCTGTAGCACGTCATCTTCGTGGTGTAGCAATTTTAATGGCCGGTAGTGTAGATTCATCTGAGAATGAGAACGCTTACCGAGTTCCAGCAAACTTTGCACATAATTTTAAACCTTTACAAAACAACGAGAGCAGCAATATCGCGATACGATAAACCGCAGTCGCGATAGGCTACAATCTGACCTTTATCAAAGTCGGAAACGTGATGGTACGCATTTCTTCTCCTTACACGAGGCAACGCTGGTCAATTACTGTTTGTGTATGAGAAATCGGTTGGAAACTTTCCTCATGTTAGCATGTTGTAGGTGTCGCCACCGGCGCCAGACTTGTGTGAATGCTCTGGAAAGCTAATCATTTGCATATCACAGCATCTTCTTCCTGTCGGTTATATTTCGCGTCTGTAGCACGTCATCTTCGTGGTGTAGCAATTTTAATGGCCGGTAGTGTAGATTCATCTGAGAATGAGAACGCTTACCGAGTTCCAGCAAACTTTGCACATAATTTTAAACCTTTACAAAACATTTTATTGCTGACGACCCCCATAAAATGACGACAGCAGGAAAGTTCATCGCTTACTACATTTTCGATGCTCTCGCAGTAAAACTTTAGTGTCACGTGTGGCGCTTTAGTTTATTACTTCTTTACTGCTAATTCTGTTCATAACTCGTTTTTCACACAGCCCTCACATACACTGCGGAATGTACGGCACATAGTTGAGGGGTTACGACGTCATGAACATTGAGGTGCGTGAAAAGTCACTTTTTCTGACAAGGAAGCCGAATGACCTGGACTGTGTTCATTCATTGTTAAAAAATGAGAACGCGTTGTGGTTTCCAACAAACTTTAAACGTAATACGTAATATTAAACCTTTTCCACATATTTTCCCTCTTAAGTGCATAACTTGTTAAGTAGTCAGACGCTTGAAGCTGCTTCATATACGGGAATTCGGTACTTTAAAGAGTTGGTAGTGAGGGGTTTATTAGTTAACACAAAAGTTAAAAATATGCCATTTCATTGACAGAATGTGACTGGACAGCGCAATAAAGAAAGTACCTAAATTTGGAACCATTTATACAGGGTGTAACGAGCAGATATTTCTATTGGTGATTTAGAACGATGTACTAAACAACATTAGGGCAGAACGTACGACATTTGCAGACTAATAATTATAGCCATTACAAGCGATATGTTTTTTGGTTGGTTAGCACCTGCAAGTACCCCTGGCAAGAGCACGCACATTAATTCATATTTATTCCTGGGCATCAAGTCATGTGCTGAAGTATGGACGCATTGACACAGAACGGTCAGTCTATACCGACAGCCATAGTACACATAGTGGTCCAGAGCGAGTGTCCAGAAAACATCAGATCGTAAAGTATGTGACGTGTTTGTGAGAAGACTGACGCAGAGAAAAAACAACCAGCACATTAGTGTGTGTATTTATTAAGATATCGCATATAAAAATTACTACGCTTATACCCATTACACCTTCTATAATCGAAAGCTAAGTGTGGAAGCTTCGTGACAGTATCTGCAATAACCATTTACAACTATTTAATTTCCACGTCACTATCTTTTGACAGCAGTGCACACTGGAGTAGCTTCAGTCGGCACGGATTTGCAGCTGTGAATGAAGCAATTGCAATTTCCTGATACTACAATTACGGCTATAATCGTTACAGAGTGCCTTTGCGAAAGAAGTTTGCGCCGTAGCGAAGGAAATAAGTTTGATACGAATGTCACGAAGGAATCCCTTTTGGTTAGCTAACATTTAATTCTAACTTAAAGCTTATTAATACCATGATAAAGATAAAACAAGTTAGTAAATATGAACAAATCAGAGACGGTGTAACTTCATTTTTTTTAAATTTTTTTTTTCGACAACGGATTATTAGACGTTCATATTTGGTAACTTTACAATTCTTCACTCATTAGTTATGGGACCTTAGTATTATGTCGTACGGAACGAATGTGTTATTTGTCAAGTTATTGTAATGACGCTCTTTCGGTAGAGGGTAAAATACCAACCACCTCCTTTTAAGTGCTCGCTACTAGGAAATACTTAAACACTTCCTGCCAAGACCAGGAATGACTCATGCTTTTAGTATTACCTGCCTAGTAAGTCGAACTGTGGCGAGTGTACCATGTGGAGGCCGTTTAAGGACAAGTGCTGCAGCAGTATAAACGCGAAAAAACTACTGTCCTAAATAACAACCATTAGTGTAACATTTAATAAATTTTGTATTAAAACTATGTACCGCCCAGTGATTTTATTTCGAAACCACTCACAACTGGAGCAGTACAAACCCAGATTTACTTTATAATAACTTTAAACATACTTACGTGCATTCACTGTCAATGACCTCCTCAATACAGTCTCTACAAAAGATATCGCATGTCACAATCTCCTAGAATCACGTAGCAGTATCTCCGCATCTGTTTTATTTTTATCGCTATAAGTGACTGCTAAAATGCACTACATTCGTAGAAGTACCTCAGAGTACCACTAGACGTCTCTATTTTGCAAACAGCATCGTTAGTTTGATGATAAAGTATTTTCAGATTGTAGGAAGAAACCACTGGTACTTAAGGGGTTAAAAAACGAACTTTTTAGTGGGGATTGCTTTTGCAAACGTGTCAGGCAAGAATTAATTGAATAAATTAAAATTTTGAGACGCAGCTGCAAAGGTTTAATTTTAGAAGAAGCTGAAATAAAGGACCACTTTTATATCATTAACAGTACAGAGTAACTTGAAATGTAAGGTGGGTCGTATGCTTCTGCGTCTAATAGCAAAGACTTCTCACTGTTACAGTCTTATTGGTATACAGTTGTTAAAGCTTCTTTTTTAAATAATATAAAGAACATAATATATAAAGAATTCTCTGAGGTTAACAATGGTTCCGTATAACTTGTTACTACAACTATGAAATAAAGGACGCAGCACACAGTGCGCCGTGGCTGACCCCTCCCCTGCAGAGGCGCACGTGGCCCATAAACCTGTCTGTCCTGAGTCTCGGCTCTGCCGGTGGTCTGCTCAGCCCGGAGAGAGGAAAAACCGCCGACTGGAGGGAGATGGAGTGAAGCGCCGGGGACAAGAACGGCCTCGCGACACGGCCAGCCACTCACAGGGGAGGGGCGGCAACTTCCTCTCTGCCCCTCCCCTGCTCCATGGCGTTCTCCTCGACCGCCCAGGTCCCATATAGCACCTCCCGAGACGCGCTTCGTGTTTCCGCATCGCGTCCACAAAAACCGACACAGAGACAGACGACTACTGCAACAACGAGGACAACTGGACAAGAAAAGTTACGCGATTCACTTGCACGACAACTGACGTTGCTTCGCAAATAAAGTTGCGTAACGGTTTTTCTCGAAAACTGATTGTCCACCGACACAGTGAAAAGCTTTTGACCGCATATCCTCTCCCTTTGTCTCTTTAATGTTAAACCCTAAGATGGGTCTGCAGCAATACTCGGTTCCATTATTGCGCTCCGTCTTGGGATATACAGCGCACTCCACGTCATTCACAATCTGTTCGATATATAATGTAATTGCAATGTCTTCCCTCAGCAGATTCCTCGCTAAGGTTTCAACGATATTATCCTGTGTATGGCTCTGTGGTCTGCCACCGGATCATAATGTGAAAAACTTATCACTAAGTAAAACTGCTTTTCGGCCATGTTTATAGTGACCTCCTTCTGAGTCATCTGCTGGTTATTTTACAATATCACGTAGCACTTTACGCAAAAAAAAGTCAGCTGACTGGCCGCTTAAGTTCATGTACTATATCCATAATATTTGTTTGAGACAAATTACCGACGTGGTTAGGTCGTTACTGTTGGCAAGCAGCAGCTGCCGGTGTCCACGCCGTGACTACCTTCCTACGAAGTGCTCATTCGCAATACCCGAGTTGCTTCCAAACGGATGACATTAGCGGGTCGGGTCCGGAAACCTCCACCGATAACCAGGTTGCACCCTTCCGCGAGTGGGCGAAGTTCGTTCAAATGGTTCTGAGCACTATGGGACTTAACTTCTGAGGTCATCAGACCCCTAGAACTTAGAACTACTTAAACCTAACTAACCTAAGGACATCATACACACATCCATGCCCGACGCAGGATTCGTACCTGCGACCGTAGCGGTCGCGCGACTCCAGACTATAGCGCCTAGAACCGCTCGACCACTACGGCCGGCAGTGAGCCAAGTCATCGGTGCTTGTGTTAATCGGGGCAAATTAAACGACAAATTAATGCTCTGTGATGTTGTGGTGGAGCTGTTCCTTTTAATCCGACCTGGTGTGGATTCTAAACAATCGACCGGTCTCCTTTGTAACCACCCAGACTCTCCAATAATTTCGTAGCAAAGCGAAGTCGTCCATTCACTTCACCTACGACCGCTACGACCGTCATCACGTGCTCGTTCTAGTCCATATCACTTCGCAGCCCTGCGTCTACTTATTTATCGGAGCGACTGTCAAGCAGCTCACCGCTAGTACTGTTCTGCCGGACGATCTGACCGAGCGGTTCTAGGCGCTTCAGTCCTGAACGGCGCTGCTGGTACGGTCGCAGGTTCGAATCCTGCCTCGAGCATGGATGTATGTGATGTCCTTAGGTTAGTTAGGTTTAAGTAGTTCTAGGGGACTGATGACAATCAGATGTTAAGTCACATAGTGCTTGCAGCGATTTGAGCCATTTAGTACTGTTCTCGAACGTTAGAGAACTGTTTTTCCTACTCATCCGCCTTAACTGGCAGCTTTCTAGATTTATATCAAGTTGCCATTCATGAGACCAAATAGAAATTTTGTCGAAGTGACCCTGCATCCTCCTACAATCGACACTTCCCGCACATGACAAGACATCAGCAAACAGCTACAGACTGCTGCTCGCTCTGTCAGATTGTTAACGTATACAGAAAACAAGCCTACCCTTGGTCTCTGTGTACGTAAACGGTCCGCCCAACACAGTCCCATCACATTTCCCCGGGACACTCTTGTCGATAATCTTGCCTCTGATAAACACTCACCGTCTAGGGCTACGTCCTGGATCATAGCGCTTAGAAAAGTCTTTGAGCCATTCATATATCTGAGAACCTATTCCGTAACCTCAGAGCTTCGTTAACAGTCTACACTGGGGCATTGAATCAAAAGCTTCCGGATACCTAGAAATATGGAATTTATTTTTTGCCCTTCATCCACTGTTCACAGACTGCCATGCGAGAAAAGGGCCAGAAAATATTCGCATCAACAACGCTTTCTGAATCTGTGCTCGTCCGTGGACAGAAGCCTTACTGTTGCAAGGAAATTTATTATATTCGAACTCAGAATGCATTCAACGATGCTGCAGCAGACCGATGTTACGAATGCTATCCTGTAATTTTATGGGTCCTTTCTTTTACCCCTCTTATATGAAGTCACCTGTGCTGTTTCCCAGTCGCTTGGCACTTCCCGCTGGGCGAGAGACTCACGATAAATGCAAGCTAAGTAGTGGACCAATTCTCTCTGTAAAACGGGTCTGTGTTTCCAGAAGACTTATATCTTTCCAACCCTTTCTAGTGCTTCTCAACGTCAGGGATACCTATTTCTATGTCCTTCGCACGGAAGAAGCGTAGAGTTGCGGGTAGTACTCAGTTGATATCCTGAGTCCCTGTTTCTAATGCTCTCCGGCTTGCGGATATACTGCCTCCTTTGTTAAACCGTCCCAGAAGAAAGAAACTGATATTATATCTTCCTACCTTATCCAGCCAATTATAGGAGGGTACACTTTGCCGCAACTTGCAGTTTTCCACGTACATGAATAGATAGCAAAATGTGTGTGTGTGGGGATGGGGGGGGGGGGGGGAGGGAAGGAGGAGGGAGGGAGTGGAGGGGAGGGGAGGGAGGGAGGGAGGGGAGGGATAGAGAGAGAAAGAGAGAGAGAGAGAGAGAGAGAGAGAGAGAGGGAGAGAGCGACTGTCTTCACCAGGAAATCATTGCTTAAGTTGCCCTTCGTCTGAAATACTGCCCACACATCAGTACTTCTTGCGTTGTTCTCAAAGAGAATGAGACCACAGAGCTCTTGATTTTTTAATCCGGTCGACGGAACAATTGCCCTACAGTGTCGTGAGCCCCTTTGGAGTAGTTGTCATTAAATAAAGGAGACGCCCGTTTATTCATTTGGAAGACCACGACGGCAGTGCTTTGCCAAGCCGTTACACCACCCGGCCTTTGAACGCTGCGGCCATCTGTTGTTTCTCTCGTCAATAGTACAGACTGCCACGCCAGCATGTTAATATGCAGCCCACAGAGCCCTCTTTGTCTGCGCAACCCGCTGTTTCTCAGCCGTGAAATTACGTAAACCCTTGGGACGGCACCAATACGCAGAGAAACAGCTAGCATCATTGGCTAGCACAGCATGACAAGAAATTTTCGACAGGAAATATAAATAATTATAGGTATTCAGCGTCTTGTTTCCCACTCATCCATAATTCAAGGCGTATCAAAATATTATTAGACAGTAAAAAGAACTAAACGTGCAAACTTTTTTTCTTTTTTCAGTGTCAAGAATTGCAGTGAAATTGGTCGTTCTGATACTGCACATATGGCAATAGCACTTACAGCAGGGTTGCGAAAATAGTAAAAAAAACTAGAATTATTGAAGCCTCTGTGTACTCGTACTTTTGATATGAAGACTGACTAATAAGAAAAGGAAGGAACGGTCCAATGCCGACACAGTTTGAAACGTCCATACGAGGCCATGCCGTCAAGCATTATAAAGTTATAATGATCGTGCATAGTGCCGGCTGGTTGGTAACCATTGTGAAGGATCGCAAAGAATGGGCACTTCGCAGTGTCTGCAAAGGGTATCGTTGTGGAGTCTACATGTGTCAGCCTTGTAGAAAAGCACAACGTACAGGCATTTGGGAAAGAGTGGTCTGATGCTGGAACGAATGGGACCATGAAGAAGAACACTCGCTTCGCCAAGCTTTTGATCGGTCAAGACTGGGGCCTAACACATCCTCATAGATCCGCATCTCTGTCTGCGATCGGGGCAGAAGTAATGGACACGCTGTAATACTTGGTGCCATCAGGAACCATTGGTCGGAGACTAACAGCATCCAAATTACTCGACCGCAATCCCATGCACAGGCTGCTATTATCCTTACAAGATACACTCCTGGAAATTGAAATAAGAACACCGTGAATTCATTGTCCCAGGAAGGGAAAACTTTATTGACACATTCCTGGGGTCAGATACATCACATGATCAACATGATCACACTGACAGAACCACAGGCACATAGACACAGGCAACAGAGCAAGCATTATGTCGGCACTAGTACAGTGTATATCCATCTTTTGCAGCAATGCAGGCTGCTATTCTCCCATGGAGACGATCGTAGAGATGCTGGATGTAGTCCTGTGGAACGGCTTGCCATGCCATTTCCACCTGGCGCCTCAGTTGGACCAGTGTTCGTGCTGGACGTGCAGACCGCGTGAGACGACGCTTCATCCAGTCCCAAACATGATCAATGGGGGACAGATCCGGAGATCTTGCTGGCCAGGGTAGTTGACTTACACCTTCTAGAGCACGTTGGGTGGCACGGGATACATGCGGACGTGCATTTTCCTGTTGGAACAGCAAGTTCGCTTGCCGGTCTAGGAATGGTAGAACGATGGGTTCGTTGACGGTTTGGATGTACCGTGCACTATTCAGTGTCCCCTCGACGATCACCAGAGGTGTACGGCCAGTGTAGGAGATTGCCGGGTGTTGGCCCTGTGTGCCTCGGTCGTATGCAGTCCTGATTGTGGCGCTCACCTGCACGGCGCCAAACACGCATACGACCATCACTGGCACCAAGGCAGAAGCGACTCTCATCGCTGAAGACGACACGACTCCATTCGTCCCTCCATTCACGCCTGTCGCGACACCACTGGAGGCGGGCTGCACGATGTTGGGGCGTGAGCGGAAGACGGCCTAACAGTGTGCGGGACCGTAGCCCAGCTTCATGGAGACGGTTGCGAATGGTCCTCGCCGATACCCCAGGAGCAACAGTGTCCCTAATTTGCTGGGAAGTGGCGGTGCGGTCCCCTACGGCACTGCGTAGGATCCTACGGTCTTGGCGTGCATCCGTGCGTCGCTGCGGTCCGGTCCCAGGTCGACGGGCACGTGCACCTTCCGCCGACCACTGGCGACAACATCGATGTACTGTGGAGACCTCACGCCCACGTGTTGAGCAATTCGGCGGTACGTCCACCCGGCCTCCCGCATGCCCACTATACGCCCTCGCTCCAAGTCCGTCAACTGCACATACGGTTCACGTCCACGCTGTCGCGGCATGCTACCAGTGTTAAAGACTGCGATGGAGCTCCGTATGCCACGGCAAACTGGCTGACACTGACGGCGGCGGTGCACAAATGCTGCGCAGCCAGCGCCATTCGATGGCTAACACCGCGGTTCCTGGTGTGTCCGCTGTGCCGTGCGTGTGATCATTGCTTGTACGGCCCTCTCGCAGTGTCCGGAGCAAGTATGGTGGGTCTGACACACCGGTGTCATTGTGTTCTTTTTTCCATTTCTAGGAGTGTATGTTGCTGTGTTTTGGGTGTAACATCACAATACATCTGGCTGTGCATTGGATGGTGCTCTACGAATCGCAGATGTGTTGAATCATTTTCTGCAATGAATCTTGGTTCTGCTCTATCTCAGATGACAGCCTTGTGCGAATACTTTGCCGCTGAGGGGAAAAGACAGCGTTCTGCCTACATTACGAAGAGGAATAACGGAGTTATCCTGGTTGCAAGGTGTGAACATCCTTCGCACGATAACAGGTCACCTCTGGGAAATATTTAATGGCACGCAGTACACCACAGATATCTTGCGTTCTCATTTCTTACCTCCCACGACGAAATTTGACCTGTTATTCCTTGTGTTCCTTTGACCTGATCGTGAGATGCTGAAATTCGCCTTTGGCCAGTAGATCCTCTGATCCCTGTAGAAGAGATGAAGAACCAGCTTAGGTCTGCTTTCAGCCCCAGTGCCGACATCCGGGCTATTGAGGCGCGATAGTAACAGGAACTGCAAACTTGCTACAGGAGAGACTAGAATAGCAGTCGAATCAGTCAATGGACCGGACACAAGGGAGTGCTTCGTACTACTGACAAGTGAGCAAGAGTGTTCTCGTACTGCCAATTTCATTGCCAATTTAATTTCACTGTGTGAGCACTGAAATGAAACAATATACCCATAAACGCGAGGAGTTTCATACATTGTTCTCCTGTCTTTCTAGGCACATAGTTTGTTGTCCAATCGTAGTGTTAATAATAGTGCGCTGCACATCCATTGTGTACTGAGGAAAATGAAGATTGGTTCAAATAGCTCTGAGCACTATGGGACTTAACATCTGAGGTCATCAGTCCCCTAGAACTACTGAAACCTAACTGACCTAAGGACACATCCATGACCGAGAGAGGATTCGGACCTGTGACCGTAGTAGTCGCGCGGTTCCAGACTAAAGCGACTGGAACCGCTGGGCCAGAGCGGCCGGCGAAAATGAAGACTTAACCTCGTCGCACTCGAGGGCAATGTCTTTGGCGAGTTGTTTTGGAATTGCCTTCCTTCGAGCTCTGAACTGTATTTACGAACTACATCTGTATAGTCTCTATCAAAATGACCCCTCAAACTAATACTGTGTTCTTGCTATAATGAACCTATAGTCGGAAGACATGACAAACAAAAAAATTACAACTAATGTGAAGAATCTGGAGAATCAAACACTGCGATGCACTGTTGGCAGTCAGAGGGAGTCTCACTGTAAGTTTCTCATGCTACAAACAGGTTTTATCACTCAGATCTGTATAACGCTGAGCAGGTGGTCAAAAGTTCAGTCAGGAAACTGCAGAACAAAGTGGTGACCAGACCACTGGACGCTGATGGACCAACTGTTCCGCCAAGAACATCTTACTTCGGCAGAGCAATGTCCCTCCGCGCTTACACCGAGTGCCACCACGAACACTGTACTCAAGGTGGGAAAACTGAGTTCTAATGTGGAAAGAAGAAATCCCGAACCTCTCACGGGCCGGCCGGACTGGCCGTGCGGTTCTAGGCGCTACAGTCTGGCGCCGAGCCACCGCTACGGTCGCAGGTTCGAATCCTGCCTCGGGCATGGATGGGTGTGATGTCCTTAGGTTAGTTAGGTTTAATTAGTTCTAAGTTCTAGGCGACTGATAACTTCAGAAGTTAAGTCGCATAGTGCTCAGAGCCATTTGAACCATTTTCAACCAGAACCTCTCACACTGAAACTATTAGAACAGTATCCGCATTCTGAGTAGGACAGAGTCGGGGAGAGAAATTTGCGGCCACCTTGCTGAAGATATTTGTGCTGACATTGACGTGAAGTGATTTAGAGAAACCACCCGAAATATAGATAAGGAATACCATCGCACATCTCCGCGCGAATACTCGCTACAAGTACAGTTTGGCAACTATGGCTCAGTTTCGCTCCAATGTCATTTTGGAAGTACATTCTCGCCTCCGCTCTTACGCAGCGATTATTTAGGTGCTATCACGAATGTGGATAAAGATTTTTGGCCAGCCAGAGTGGCCGTGCGGTTCTAGGCGCTGCACTCTGCAACCGAGCGACCGCTACGGTCGCAGGTTCGAATCCTGCCTCGGGCATGGATGTGTGCGATGTCCTTAGGTTGGTTAGGTTTAATTAGTTCTACGTTCTAGCCGACTGATGACCTCAGAAGTTAAGTCGCATAGTGCTCAGAGCCATTTGAACCATTTGAACAGATTTTTGGAATGATATAGGAACACTCTGTGGCGACATGGAAGCTATATCAACATTCGTAAAGTGTGATACTGTATCGCAATTCCTTTTTATAAATATTAATTCAAGGGACATTTCAACTATTACATTCACTTATCAATTTTGGTTGTCACAGCAGCCATGTTCAGTTCGCATTAGTGCCACGCCAGTATATCAGCAAATTAGTGCATATTCAGTTACAAGCGACGTAATGACTGAATTCAATTTTGATGTCGCGTGTATTGGCGGTAATCCGATCTGAAGATGCTTGCCGTTTCATCTGTCATAGTAATTTAGTGTATTAACAGACGTTTCTCCTATTTTATCCAATTCGTTTCAGAAGGGGCGCTGTCAACAGTGGGAACTCGCTGATATTTCAGAAACAGCTGGCGAACTGCACTGCCGCTTACGCTCGAATATAATATTCTTCTCTCGTATTTCTGAAAATAGGGATGCGCTTCCTATGGGTGCACGTAATGTTAAGCGCTCGCAAAATACTCACATTTGCATGATGAAGTTTCTGTTCCGGTTAGATATCCGGAGGCAGCTTGCAATTGACAAATAGAATACAGAAGCAGCAATTTCACGTGAGTCATGAAATAGTAGCTAGTTAATTTACTTACGATTCACTAGACGGACACTTGAAAGTATAGATCCGGGCTCTGTTGGAATCGCTGCCTTCATTGTAGCTCTGACAGTCAAAGAAGTGAACTCCGCCAACAGAAAACGTTCGAAGTCAAGCAGTTATCCGACGTGATACACCACCGAAATATGGCGATAGGCTTATTTGAAAGGAACATAACGGATGTTAGGGAACAGAACCATGTTTCTGGCAGTTGCTACCGTTAAAATTGTTCACTTCGCTCACAAATCGTTTACCAAAGCAGTATTTATGTACATAGAGAGTGACAATTATTGAAGTATATGAAAGGGAAAACGTAAATTAGTTACATACTTTATTCAAGATGTAAACATCACCACATATATTGGGATTTAGTTTATGACATGTTCGATATGCCTGCCATCACTGGCGATGATGTGGCGCAGACGAATAGCGAAATTCTGCATGACCCGGCTGAAGAATCCGAACATCGATTCTGTCGATGACCTCCTGAATGGCTGTTTACAAATCAGCAGTGGTTTTGGGGTTATTGCTGTGAACCTTGTCTTTAATATAGCCCCACAAAAGGAGTCGCATGTGTTCAGATCTGGAGAATAGGGCGACTAATCTAGACCCATAACACTGGTCTCTAGGTACCCCAGAACCAGAATGCGGTCCCTAAAGTGCTTCTCCAAGATATCAAACACTCTCCAGCTTCGATGGAGTCGGTCTCCGTCCTGCATGAACCACATTTTGTCGAAATCAGGGTCACTTTGCATAATGGGGATGAAGTTATCTCCTAAAACCTTCACGTACCGTTCGGCAATCACCGTGCCACCGAGGAATATCGCACCGATTATTCCGCGAAGAGACGTTGCACACCACATAGTCAACAGTTGAGGTTGAAGAGACTTCTCTATCGCGAAATGCGGATTCTCAGTCCACGAAATGCTCCAATTTTGCTTATTGACGAACCCATCCAAATGGAAATGGACTTCGTGGCTAAAGCAAACCATACTCACTTCAAAGTCCTGTTCGTCAATTCTGTGGACAATAGCGTTGGCAAACATAACCACTGTCTTCAACAACAATTTGTCTCTCGGCTGATTCCCTCCCGTTGTGCAGCTCGTCTGGTCGATTTCCTGGGGCTGGTTTGAGACACAGCGAGTGTCTTCTGGATGTTTCCATACGTTTTCATCCTTGTTGGGTGAACGACATTGGCAGGACTCCCTCAAACTTGCTAATCAAATTCTTCATTGGTTAAAATGGATCTAAGCACAATGAGTCTTAATATCTGAGATCACCAGTCCCATAGACTTTGAACTACTTAAACCTAACTAACCTAAGGACATCACACACATCCATGCTCGAGGCAGAATTCCAAACTGCGACCGTAACAGCAGCGCCGTTCCGGACTGAAGCGCCTAGAACCGCTCGGCCACAGCGGCCGGCAAATTCTCGATTGTTAGCAGACATTTACCGGTTGTCTTTTATCTTGAACCCAATCGAAAACTTCCTTTGAGCCGTAGTTTGGTTGTTATTGGTCGTATAGTAGGAATTCGCAAGCGCTATACGCTCGCCGTGACGTTTTCACATGCAAATGGACGACCACAGCAAAGAGCGGACGCGTGCACATACTGATTTCCATCATGCTCCGCGGCCAGCGGAGCAGTTTGAACGCTCTAACGCAAACCGTTCAGTTAATTTCATATAGGTCAATAGTTGTCACCATGTAAAACTAGACAGTGAAAAGCACTGAGATATCTTCTAGCGCTTCATCTCTTATTTCACAGCACAGCTTGCGAGGACTGTCTGAACGCTAAGCTGCTCCGTAGAGACTGTCAGGTAAGTACCCGTGCTAAAAAGCTATGAATAAATTCAGCGCCATTGTAGCTTCAGGCGCAACACGGAAATGAGAACCTTGTTAACTCCAAGGCTGCAATGGGCTAACGACAATCCCTAAAGTTAGGCGGTAACTTCGTGAAACGGTGGCACGATAGCAAAATTGCGTCGCTAAGCGGCAGAGGGCAGACTGAGGTAATTATCTGATTTTCGTAGCAAACGCCCTGAACGAATATCGGAAAGGTCCGTACTTCTTGAGAGGGCAGCCAAAGCAGTACTTGGAAGCACTCGAAGCTGTTCGGCCAAGCAGTGGAAACTAATTATGCATGGAATACCAGGTAAGTAGATCTCGCGCGGTGCTGGAAACCTCTCAGTGGATATGTAGTCAGCACACTGAGTCCGAGCTTTTTACAGTAGCCTGCATTTGCAGTTCGCGCAGCAACGTGATCATTTATTAATGGATGTTTATCCTATTGCACGGACGAGGGACTTCAGCTGATTATATATGTGATAAAAATAGGAGACAACAAGGTGTCGAGTAGAGACTCCTGAGGGAAGCTGCCCGCGTGCACTAGTAACGAGGAGTCCACAATGAACGTGCCTAGGAAATCCTGTACCCTTTTGGCAGTGGTGGGGACTGAAGATGGCTATAGTCTGCCACCGAAACTAGTTCGTTCATATGGCTCTGAGCACTATGCGACTTAACTTCTGAGGTCATCAGTCGCCTAGAACTTAGAACTAATTAAACCTAACTGACCTAAGGGCATCACACACACCCATCTCCGAGGCAGGATTCGAACCTGCGACCGTAGCGGTCGCTCGGCTCCAGACTGCAGCGCCTAGAACCGCACGGCCACTCCGGCCGGCCCGAAACTAGTCATGTGAGATAATAAAGTCGTTCTCAAGATACAGCTGTGGTGGTACTTTTCTCATATATGTTCATTTATTGCTCTCCGGAGTTTAGCACACCAGTGGCGAGGTGCTCCTGCGGGCGTATCGGGATATATCAAGTGTCTGGTTTAGCACGATCTCGCAACGTGAGATTGTGCTATTCTTGCGCGCGGTCAGCAGCAGTTTTCGGGAGTAAAGGATGTCTAGAGAGTATCTTTACATTCATCTGCTTCTGTAGCTGAGGTCGCTAACGAACGCCTCTAACATCACACTCAACCTACAATCAAGCCATTGAAATACATTTTCACCAGTAGTATTTAGCTCGAAAAGTAAGGAGAGGTGGTGGCGTATTCTTCCTGATCACCAGACTTGACGACAGTATCATGGATTAAATTCCATACCTCTGCCCAGTATATCATGAACTGAGAGCATTTGATCTGCTGATGGTAATCCGTCTACAGAATTTCGACGTTAAACCTTGCGGCCCCCTGGTAGTATTCGAGAGAGAGGAAGCTATGTGCCCGCACTCTCATCACCATACAACGCAAACAAAATACCACACCGCACACACACATTACAGTCAAATACACTGAAGCCAATACTATCACAGCTGACGACGGAGAGGTGCCACGGCGAGCGAAAGAGAGAACAACATCTCCAATCAGGTGACTGAATCTACCATTTGGGGTCTCCCAAACCACCATGCAGCACGAGACAAGCCCCACGCTATGTACGCGCTCCAGGTCTCCATGCTACAGCCCTATCGAACCCTTTGTCGATCAACAGTTGGAGGGCTCTTACGTCTAATCGGTCTCCAGCAACGACCATCGCTCAGGTGCACCAGCATTTATCAACAGCATGGGACACGGTATTTCCGAAATATAATTCATTATTCCTAAGGTTCGTTGTATTACAGATTAAGCAGTGTTGTTGCCTCTCGGTTGGTCACACCAGTTTCTGCTGTATCGTCTGGATGTCGAAAGGGTTCTTTGTTTTGACTAATACCATAAACAACAATGTTCTTCTCACGAATCGGTTGAGAAGACACAGAAAAATGTCCACTGTGTGCCCTTCAATACATTTCAGTAAATGTATTTATTTACAATAAAATACACAGATTATCAGAGACGCAGATATTTTTCAACGTTTCAAGGTTGCGTTGTATGCATTCTATTTGTAGAGAAACTAACTGAGTACGCAGAATTTCCCGCGTTTGTACTAATTCCATTTCCATTATTCCATCTCTTCCTCATCCTTTCTCTGTCCGTCTCCTCGTTCCTTTCTCGTCTATTTCCTCCTTGACCTCCTCCTCTCTCTGTCAATCCCCTCTTCCCCTTTTGTGTTCCTCTGCCCCTCTCTCTGTCTATCTCCTCCTAATCCCTCTCTGTCTGACCACCTCTTCCTCCCACCTTCTCTGTGCACGTTACTATTCCCACCCCAATAGAACGCTGCTGGATCTTCAGCCCACAGTATTTATTTCCATGTAGTAGGTAATGTGTGTACCATGTTTGGGAATTAGTATACTTAGTATGATTTGGTTTCGTAACGACGTCCACTCTCATTTGGATGGGTTCAAAACAATGGATCAAATGGCTCTGAGCACTATGGGACTTAACATCTATGGTCATCAGTACACTAGAACTTAGAACTACGTAAACCAAAACCAACTAATCTAAGGACATCACACATATCCATGCCCGAGGCAGGATTCGAACCTGCGACCGTAGCGGTCACGAGGTTCCAGACTGGATGGGTTCGTCAGTAAGCAAAACTGGCACATCTGGGGACTGAGAATACGCGTTTGGTGTTCGAGAAGTCTCTTCATCCTCAACGGATGACCGTGTGGTGTACAATGTCCAGTCACGGAATAATCGGTGCGATATTCTTTGGTGGCACGGTGACTACCGAACGGTACGTGAAGATCTTGGGAGGTGATTTCGTCCCAGTTATCCAAAGTGCCCCTGATTTCGACACGTTGCGGTTCATGCAAGTCAGAGATCGGCCCCATCGAAGCTGGAGAGTGTTTGATGTCCGGGAAGAGCACTTTGGGGACCACATTCTTGCTCTGGGGTAGCCAGAGACCTCTGGCATGGGTCCCGATTGGCCGCCATATTCTCCGGATCTGGATACACGCGACTCCTTTTTGTGGGGCTATATTAAAGACAAGATGTACAGCAACAACCCCAAAACCATTGCAGAGCTGAAAACAGTCATTCAGGAGGTCATCGACGGCATCGATGTTCCGACACTTCAGTGGGTCATGCAGAATTTCGGTATTCGTCAGCGCCACATCATCGCCAATGATGGCAAACATATCGTACATGTCTTAACCTAAATCCGAATATCTGTGGTCACATTTACATGTTGAATAAAGCGTGTGCAAACCGTACTTTGTAAGTACTTTACCTTTTTTTGCCTCATAGTCCAATAATTGTCAGCCTGTATATGTGGATAATAAAGAATCTTTGCTGTAGCCAACATATGCGTCGCGAGTGAATTCGGAAATTGTGTTGATATTATAAAAAATTATGTATCTTTTACTTTTTTGTCTTTGTTGTGCATTTTTTACAGTATGACAAGATTCAACATACGAGTATACTGATACGTAATTCTGACACAGACGCAACGGGTTGCTTTTTAAAGAACGATTCTTTGCTTTTGTGACTCATGGTCCAGGTAAGCTATACTGACAGACCTCATCAGTTTTGCAATTGCTAAGCGCACTTCACAGGCAGCGAGCCTCACAAAAACGTCAAACATTCCTCGAGAATTTAGATTAGGCTCGAAACAAGGTTTTTTTTTTTTTTTTTAATGTTCATCTGTAGTCAGCTGGCACACAAAGAAACAAACTTAATACTAGAAGAAAACAAGAATTTAGAGAGTGAAAGTGATTTTTTTCTTTCTTCGTTTGTCAAGCATAGTGAAGCGAAACTAAAAGAATAACAACACGTTATCAACATTTAATTACATTTACAGGAACGCATGTCTGTGGAGAAGTGCTAGGATTTATTTGTATTTGTGGTATTCGCCTACGATTTAGTTGTTCCTTGTTACTTTATCTGAAGGTTTCCTCTTCGTTTTTCCGCATGTCTTGTGAAATTTTTTGTATTAGCGAGGATCTGTTTTCCACAGACTGCAAGTGAGCTTTGTGTATTATGAGAACGCAGTTTGTCCCCAGATACTGAAACCACTATACAATAATTCTTTCCCGCCATTAATTTATCCTGAAGAAGCTTGTTAATACCAAGAGCAGTTGGCCAGATTCACCACTGGTAATTAAAAGTTTTATTTGCACTCCACTTACGTTATTGTAATTACAGTGCAGTGCCCACTAGTCTTAAGTTTCAAGGAGTGATTATACCTCAACTTGAAGCTGAAAATCATATTTTTTAGTTATTATCTTAGAGATCAACCACTTGTTGAGGTTTTTCCCTTTCAGACAGAAAAACTGGAAGCAGTCCAGATTTGGTCACGTAGCAATAAACTCTCCGAGACGACGAGATTTCGCTTAAGAACAGTTTTGATCCAGATTAATCTTGTGTTCCGGGTCTGGGAAACATTTTTCGGCTTACTTCGCCTCTGACACCGTTGCGCAGAAGTTAAAACATAAACAAGCTGGCGACGCTTTTCCTATTAAAGGTAAGCTCAGATGCTAACGGGCAGCCGTATGTTTTCAGCCCTGGTTTGCATAAATCTCTCTCTAATTGTAAGAGCACTTAGTATCCCGTTGGAGCAAACGTAGAGTTCTCCGAACGGCTCGGAGAGAGAGGTAATGCAGATATATTATTCTTGCACGAAAAATAAACGACCTCGTTCTCCAGAAGAACCCTCCTCTCGCCTTTTTGCTTCCTTTTCCTGCCCAGAAAGAGCTCTGCGCGCCGGTAGTAGATCCCGGGGCACTTTTCGTCAACGGTAATGTGTTTGGGGCGCGCGCTCTGCTAAAATACGTTGGGCATTATGCGGCGTTCATCGAGAGACGTTTGGCCCATTTACGTCGACGGCGAAATATGCTGGCGCCGTACGTCTGGCGGGCGAGCGAGTGGCTCTCGCGCACGGAACGTCTCCCTGACAGTCGGCGCGGCTGCCCCTGGCCGTCAGGTAATAGACGCACAGTGCCGGCAGTCAACCGTTCTGCGTACACCAAAGGCTGCCGCTGCGTTGTCTTTCCTTCAACGAGCAGGCCAATTGCGTGTCGCAGGCTGGGGAGCGTCTTTGATCCACACAGCAGGGGCTGTTCTCGCCGTCTAGCGCTCGTCAATAATCTCTGTACCTATGTAATCGGTATAAACGCAGATACGTTTATTGGTCACTGAGGACAGTGTACTGATCAACATTACATCAGTATTTCCTTCGTCTACCAACTAATAATTACAGCTATTATGAGTAGTATACTTTAGGTTGGACAGTACCTCCAAGTACATGTGGCAAGACCAAGCCATTAATGCTTACGAGGAGCGTTCAATAAGCATTGCAACAATGTTTTTCTCAAAGCGGGTTGGTTCTGTACAGGATTCCAGTAAAACATATTGTTCCCTACTTTTCTGGCCACAAAACCGCACCTTTTCAACACACTCTCTGTTCACTGCGACGACCTCACGCCACCTTACTGCCAGGGCCCCTATGTCCGCATGGTACGACTCTACTCATCGGCGTCGGAGCCAACGTCTTGCTGCATCAGTAATCTCCCCATCATCCATGTACTGCTTCCCGCGGAGTGTATCGTTCACTGACCCAGACAGATGGAAATCGGAAGATGCGAAATCCGGCCTCTAGAGTCAATAAGGGAGAACAGTCCAATGACGTTTTGTGAGCTCCTCTCGGGTGCGCAGACTTTCGTGCAGTCTTGCGTTGTCATGGAGGAGGGGCAATTAGTTTGCGTTTCTGTGGCGACGAACATGCTGAAGTCGTTTCTTCATTTCCTGAGGGTAGCACAGCACAGTTTAAGAGCTGATCGTCGAACCATGGAGATGACTTCACCGGCTGAGGCTGTGGCTTTCATCTGTTTCCCCGGAGGAGATGTGGTGTGTTTCCAATTCAAAGTGAGGCATCCATGTTTCATCGACGTCCGTCGAGAAATCACGAATCAGCTTCGTAACGCGCAAGCAGTTCCGCGCAGATGCTCCTTCGTTGCTCCTTACTGTCTGCTGTTAGGCAGCGAGGAACCCAGTCGGTACACAACTTTGAGTACCTCTGTTAGTGGACGAGTGTGTCAGCTCCGCCAACAGAGACGTCCGGTTGAACACAGAGGTGATCCGTCGATAACCTCTAATGAGAGTGTCCGCACGTTCTAATACAGCAGGAGTCACAGCTGTGTGTGGCCGGCCGGCACGCAGGAGATTCGACAAGTTTGCGCTGCCTTGTTGCGACGATTACAGACGCCTCGTACAATGACTCATCGTGCTTTTTTTCACTGCCAGGTATCCGTAGACAGTCTGCAAGCGCCTATGAAAATCTGCGATTCTTTGGTTTTTGTCAAAAAGAAACTCAATGACAACTCTCTGCTTGGTACCCAACTCCGTTACAGACTCCATTTTGAAGGCTACTTATAGCGCCGCTACCTGCCGAAATTTCATGAAACTATACGGTCTGAAGCAGGACTATTCCATCATGTCCCACAAAACCAATATCGCTTTTTATAAAGCGAAACTAGCCGATTGAAAAGTGTTACCTTGTATTGTATTGTATCGTAAGGAACTGGGGCTGTGGAAACGACGGATAGGTAATTATGGTGTACGCGTACGTGGAGAAAGTGTTTGCGCAGCAATCGCCGACATAGTGTAACTGAGGCAGAATAAGGGGAACCAGTCCGCATTCGCCGAGACAGATGGAAATCCGCCATAAAAACCATCCACAGAATGGCCGGCTCACCGGACCTCGACACTAATCCGCCGCCGGCCGCGCGGTGGTCTCGCGGTTCTAGGCGCGCAGTCCGGAACCGTGCGACTGCTACGGTCGCAGGTTCGAATCCTGCCTCGGGCATGGATGTGTGTGATGTCCTTAGGTTAGTTAGGTTTAAGTAGTTCTAAGTTCTAGGGGACTGATGACCACAGCAGTAGCAGTTGAGTCCCATAGTGCTCAGAGCCATTTGAACCATTTGAACTAATCCGCCGGGGACCGGCACGCCTTCCCGTCCGGGAAGCAATGCGTCAGACCGCGTGGCTAACCGTGCGGGCTTCAGTGTTACCTTACTTACTGACGACCACGCTTGTTTTCTTCTCGGCAGCACATCGGATGTTGAAGTGTGAACGCGTGGACGCAAAACAGTTAGTCTACACTGCAGGCGTATTGCACTTGGTGGTGCAGTTACATTTGTGCAGAAAATGTCAGACAGTAAATTAAGTGACGAGTTTTAAAACAAATAATAATAATAATAATAATAAAGACTGTTGACGCTGAGAAAACACTACCAACACACTGATATATATATATATATATATGGTACCACATATAAAAATATCTGCACTTATAGCCGTTACACCCTGTATTATCCGCTGCAAGCGCCACAGCGATCAGTTACATACCGATAGTCGAAATACGTGAAACGGAAGCATTGATAGAGAAGACCACGAAAAAAGTCATTTTCCTGCGAACGCTGTTTTCCTTTATTTTCTTTTTTAAATAATCTCTTATTTCATGTTTCATTTGCTAGGTAAAATCGCCCTCTTGGGCGTTTGTTATCTACCTCATTTACTTGTGTCACATTGGAAAACTGTAATGGTACCTATTACACGCATGTGTGTGGAGGAAGCGTCCTTAATAAAGGTCTCCCACGATCATCAGGTAATAGCTATGCACGAAGTAAAGTTGTCATTTAAGCCTATGTAGGAAAATGACTTCCGTCAGGAAATTCGCAAGACTATACAGAAGTCTATGGTAGGGAGGGAACGCGACAGGGTTATAGCCCACCCTGACGTTACAGCGCAAGCTGTGAAGGAAAAATCTGGAGAAAGGAATTAAAGCTCACGGAAAATATTTAAAATCTTTGAGGTCTGTGGACGACATTGTAATTCTTTCAAGAATGGCGAAGGACTTGGAATAGTAATTGAGTGGCATTTACAGTATCTTGAAAAGAAGTTAAAAGACGATTTTTCACAGGAAAACGTCATAAGCCATTGTGTCTAACTAATGACAGATTCCTGAAGTAAATTAAAAAATAGATTCGCAAAATACGCTCGGATTAGATGGCAACAATTATATGCGCCAGTATTGAAATAAGGAGACTAAAACAATAGTGATAATACGGGGGGCGTTCATGAAGCAATGCAACACAAGTTTATCGCAGCCAATTTCAGCTGCAAAATTGTAGAATTTGTTGTAGGACATCGTGGAATATTCCAGCTTCAGCCCCAATAGTTTCATGAAGTTCCAATAGCTGGTGGCGCCATCCGCAGCCTTGAAAGTGGAGTCTACAACGGAGGTGCGTTCCAAGCAGAAAGTTGTCATTGACTTTCTTTTGGCGGAAAACCAGAGACTCGCAGGTATTCATAGGCACGTGACTGTGAACAAAAGCAAGAGGTGTCTTCTGCCGAGGCGTCTGTCATCGCAACAAGGTCGTGCAAAACCTGTCCGAGATGCCGCGTGCCGGTCGGTCACAAACAGATGTGACTCCTGCGATGCTGGAACGTGCGGACGCTCTCATTCGAGGTTATCGACGGATCAAAATCAAACACCACCTTCTCCATGACAATGTAAGCTCTTGCAGACGTCTACGCATCCGGGGAGAGCTAACAAAGTTACAGACCGGATCTCGCACCTTCCGAATTCTATCTGTTTGGTTCAGTGAACGATGCATCTGCAGGACGCAGTACGTTGATAACGGGGAGGTTATTGATACAGCAAGTCTCTGGCTCCGACGTCGATGAGTAGAGGGGTACAACACGGACATAAAGGCCCTCCTAGTGAAGTGGTGTAAGGCAGCCGCATTGATTGTGTTGAAAAATAAGGTTTTGTAGCCAGAAGAGTAGGGAATAATATGGTGCATTAGAATCCTGAATAAAACTAACCTGCTTTGAGGGAAAAAGAGATGCGTTGCATTTTTTACTGAACGCTCCTCGCAAAAACAGTAGTTAGAGTAATGTTCGCTGATTTCAACTTACAGGTAATGCATAGAGAATGGGAAAGGTGAGGGCCACGGTTCTGTGCTACAAATCAACACAGTTTTCGCCCGAAATGATAGAGAAAAAACGGTTGGAAACGTTTATCATAATCCAAGTAACTGCCAGTTGTATTTGTTTTGATATTACAGTCTCGCAAAACTTTTTTAATGGTGTTATGTTCGCCATCAATTGCATCATGTATTATAATTTCCACGATTCCATTTCCGAACTTAAAACATTTTCAAGACGTTAAGGTGCTGAAAATGATGCTGTTTTTGAGAGATTTAATTCCTTCGGTTACGTCCCGCTGTTGTATGTGTCGAAAGCTGACGGGAGCCATGGATGCTCACGTATGTTGACACCTTAACCTCTTGAGACTGAATTAGGGTCCTAACTGCAATAACCAAAATTACAATAAATACTACAATCGAAGACGAACATAACGTAATGAAAAAATCTAATGGTCCTTATTACGACGACAATATTTCGCTTAATCCTTTCATTTCACTATGCTATAACAGTGGTGGAGACAGTTAATAATGAGCCTTAATCGACCAAGAGATGTCTGCCAGGACTTCTCTTTGGCTTGCCGGCCAAGTTCTTTCTCAATTGCTAATAACTGAAAACAACAAAATTTTTAAAGCATTCCTTTTCATGAGCCATTTTGTTTACGATAAAAACTTTCTGTATTCGTTAATATCGTCTAACTACATATTTCCAATTTATCTTAATATTTTAAATTACATGAACTAAATAACTACAGAAATTTTGGCATTGCCGTCTATATTTTTGTTGTCCTTTGAAAATACCACTATTGATTACATGCATTTAGCAGTAAAAACTGTAAAATCATTTGCATATATATTTTACAGTGTAAGAAAGGTGGTTGATGTACATGAGACCAGTAAAAGTCTTACGTTTCATGAATCGTTGTGTTCGGCAGCGTATTGCTAGTGGGCCAATACAAAGGCGTGATGCATATCCTGTGATATTCCAGCAATGCGTCGATGGAAAACACATAAACTTTATGGCCGTCAAAGGAGGTCAGAACGAAATCCAATGTCTGCCGGAACGCTCAACCATCAAAGGTATTCCCCGCAGATTACGATCTTCAAGTATGTGCTGGTAACATCCAAGCAAAGTCATTGAGGGCAGATATTCACAGCTGCAGGCAGTGAAGCGACAACGTATTTAACCGACGGATGCAGGTTTTTCCAACAAACAAGAAATTCCCACAGCTCTGAAATGTTCCTGCTAGTTGCCAAATCCTCGAAGCGTCACTGACAACGAACTTGGTAGAGAGTGAACATCTGCACAGGCTGGACTAATTTGAACACAGGAGAAAGACAATGAAGAATCATTAGTTAACCTCACACGGTAAATCACACAAACTGCGTCAGATCCAAATCATGATTACTGTACTTCTAACCGACCTTGAAATTTAGTTCCAACCCGTTGTTGTTACCACTTTCTGTTTCGTCTACATTTTCCTTGTTGACAGGTATTCCATTAATAAATTTCATACGTGAAACGTGTGTGCTTCGCTGTTTCGAGGATTCTTTGAGAAGAGCTAAATACCATATTTATAACGCTACGAAACTTGGTGTATGCCTGGTTGGAACCCAAATGTTAATCCGATAATTTCACTTCCGAAACATTTGCACGCTATACCGAAAAAAAACACATAACAATTTATGGGAGGCTAAGCTCTTAACTTAAGTATATCTGCGTGGTAAAAAAAAACTACATATCTCATCCAGAACCGACGGTTCATGAGTTACAAATAAATAAGAATTAATACTCCACAGGATGCATATATTGTGACCAGGCTTCCTTTTCTTTTTTTAAAAAAAAATGGTTAGGTCCTCCCAGTAATGCGAGTTTCTTTTGTTAGAAAATCAGAGCGCGAATTTAAAATTTTATTCAGATGCTTTCTAAAGTGCAATTGGACAGTTACACAGCATGAATTCTTAGTAAAACTACTGGCAGCATCTAAGGTAATTCCCTAGGAGCATATTCACAAGTAGTGCATAGTCATAATTTTTTTCATTACGTATTTTCTAGTACAGTCGTTGACCTTATTTCGTGCATAAAACAGGAGAGAGCATACATTTAAAATTAACATTAACATTTTCGACCTATTTTACAAATACATGCCAATGATATCCAACAGCAGGCGTAACGTTGGTCAGTGTCACAAGTTGATGCGAGCATATAAGCGGAAAAATTGTAGTGGGGCCTACAAGCAATAGGTCTTTCGACCAAATACATTGAAAGTAATATACACTGGTGAACTTCGGTATTTTTGTGTATTTTTACTCATGCAGGCTTCGAAATTTCGCGACAGGTTAAGTGTTCAGGGACGATACTCGAAGATAGGCAACTCTTTAACAGGCAATAGTCTTATCATATAGCTATTCGCATAATACTCCAAGACTGTACCACATAACTTGAATCTGTCACAAAAGGAAGGAAGGAAGATCAAAGTTTAACGACCCGTCGATAGCGCGGTCGTTGGAGGCGGATTAATCTCTCAGCACCTCTGTGAGGCTGAGAAAGACCTACTAAAGCTGTGATTAGGTCGAGATAGGGTTCCTTTTATTCGGATCATATCGTTGTCCACATTTGAACTATATAACTCAAGTGCAATTATCGAAATAACACTGATTTTCCGGTCCGGCTTCACAAATTTCCATGCTTTATTCCTTTCCGCGTCTGTGAATTCAATGTAATCGATATTACATTTGTTAGTCGCTCTCTGCAGACTGGTTATTACCTCAAATGACCTACTGTCCGTGAAAGTCTCATCTTCTTCGTTGGCCGGCCTCGCGTGGCCGAGCGGTTCAAGGCGTTTTAGTCTGAAACCGCGCGACCGCTACGGTCGCAGGTTCGAATCCTGCCTCGGGCATGGATGTGTGTGATGTCCTTAAGTTAGTTAGGTTTCAGTAGTTCTAAGTTCTAGGGGACTGATGACCTCAGCTATTAAGTCCCAGAGAGTTCAGAGCCATTTTTTGAAATACACTCCTGGAAATGGAAAAAGGAACACATTGACACCGGTGTGTCAGACCAACCATACTTGCTCCGGAGACTGCGAGAGGGCTGTACAAGCAATGATCACACGCCCGGCACAGCGGACACACCAGGAACCGCGGTGTTGGCCGTCGAATGGCGCTAGCTGCGCAGCATTTGTGCACCGTCGTCGTCAGTGTCAGCCAGTTTGCCGTGGCATACGGAGCTCCATCACAGTCTTTAACACTGGTAGCATGCCGCGACAGCGTGGACGTGAACCGTATGTGCAGTTGACGGACTTTGACCGAGGGCGTATAGTGGGCATGCGGGAGGCCGGGTGGACGTACCGCCGAATTGCTCAACACGTGGGGCGTGAGGTCTCCACAGTACATCGATGTTGTCGCCAGTGGTCGGCGGAAGGTGCACGTGTCCGTCGACCTGGGACCGGACCGCAGCGACTCACGGATGCACGCCAAGACTGTAGGATCCTACGCAGTGCCGTAGGGGACCGCACCGCCACTTCCCAGCAAATTAGGGACACTGTTGCTCCTGGCGTATCGGCGAGGACCATTCGCAACCGTCTCCATGAAGCTGGGCTACGGTCCCGCACACCGTTAGGCCGTCTTCCGCTCACGCCCCAACATCGTGCAGCCCGCCTCCAGTGGTGTCGCGATAGGCGTGAATGGAGGGACGAATGGAGACGTGTCGTCTTCAGCGATGAGAGTCACTTCTGCCTTGCTGCCAATGATGGTCGTATGCGTGTTAGGCGCCGTGCAGGTGAGCGCCACAATCAGGACTGAATACGACCGAGGCACACAGGGCCAACACCCGGCATCATGGTGTGGGGAGCGATCTCCTACACTGGCCGTACACCTCTGGTGATCGTCGAGGGGACACTGAATAGTGCATGGTACATCCAAACCGTCATCGAACCCATCGTTCTACCATTCCTAGACCGGCAAGGGAACTTGCTGTTCCAACAGGACAATGCACGTCGCATGTATCCCGTGCCACTCAATGTGGTCTAGAAGGTGTAAGTCAACTACCCTGACCAGCAAGATCTCCGGATCTGTCGCCCATTGAGCATGTTTGGGACTGGATGAAGCGTCGTCTCACGCGGTCTGCACGTCCAGCACGAACGCTGGTCCAACTGAGGCGCCAGGTGGAAATGGCATGGCAAGCCGTTCCACAGGACTACATCCAGCATCTCTACGATCGTCTCCATGGGAGAATAGCAGCCTGCATTGCTGCGAAAGGTGGATATACACTGTACTAGTGCCGACATTGTGCATGCTCTGTTGCCTGTGTCTATGTGCCTGTGGTTCTGTCAGTGTGATCATGTGATGTATCTGACCCCAGGAATGTGTCAATAAAGTTTCCCCTTCCTGGGACAATGAATTCACGGTGTTCTTATTTCAATTTCCAGGAGTGTACGTTTACCCACTTCATGCTCATCTTCAAATGACGCGTCCATTTCTTTTCAGTTGCAGAGTAAAGCTTTAAGCACTGTCACCGAATACTAATTTTTATCGTTCTACAAAACAATGCAGTATCGAGCAACTGTTGTGGAACTGAGGTGCAATACAAAGATTTTTTACTACAGTTTCCATGTAGAGATGAAAATAAATTGTTTCATTACGAGACTGGTTAAAACTATTCACAGATTTAATTGTTGGTGAAAATGTATGTATTTAGAACGAAAAGGGGTCTTCCTTTATGGCACAACAACATTTCCACCCGTAAAAAAGCTTCTCATCCGTTTCGGCAGTAAAATTCAAATGGTTCAAATGGCTCTGAAAACCATGTGACTTAACTTCTGAGGTCATCAGTCCACTAGAACTTAGAACTACTTAAAACTAACTAACCTAAGGACAACACACACATCCATACCCGAGGCAGGATTCGAACCTGCGACCGTAGCGATGGCGCGGTTCCACACTGTAAGGCCTAGAACAGCCTGGCCACTCCGGCAGGCGGTAAAATTCATTTTGTCTTAATGAGTGAAGAGCCATCTGATTCCACCTACTTGCTGCGATTGCCTGCTTTCTGGATAAAAGTGATGGTTTCACTTAAACACAAAGGGAGCTCCTTTTTCAAAGGGTGGCAACGTACAATTTCGCATTTATTTTTAGTCATCTTTCAACATATGTGGTACTCATCTTGTATAAAGCTTTCTCATTCAAGTAATTTAAAACGCATAGTTCTGTTTTTCTTCCGACAGATAAAACTGGCGGAGTGGTAAGATACTTTCCTCACATTCGGGAGGAAGGCTGTATAAACCACCCGAACGTCAGTCCAGATTTAGGTTTCCCGTGGTTTGCTACCTTTTTTGAAACGAATGGGAGCGGGAGGGTTTCTCTTGAATGGGATCGACTGACTGACTTCCTTCCTTTCTTTCTTTCTTCCTTCCTTCCTTCCTCCCGTAGTTCTTCTGATAGATCTATAACTGCTGTGGTAATCTACATTACCTTCCAATTTTGCACTTTTTAACGCCTCATCTATTCTCTTCATTTCATTATACTTGCATCACGCTTCATCTACGTTCTGCTTTATAAATGGTGCTTCGAAAAGCGTGCTAGTTTTGTATCGCGTGGTCTGTGTTCTGTTGTCGTTTGACCACATTGTGGTGTATCATGTCAATTTTTATAGACATTGTGAGCTTTGTATCAATAGGAATTTCTCGCATTTCTTGACTGTGAGTCTAATTACCGAGCAGTTCACTACTGCGCAACATGCGCTTATGGAGAAAACATTTTATCTGCACGGAGAAATTACGTAGTAACTGTGAGACGTCTTCGCACGATTTTAAGGCGCAATAAAGAACCGAATGAATTAACAGTTCTCGATACCTGTATTTCACGCAGTTACGGAATGAGTACAAAAATAGCAATAAGAAATTTACTGCAGTTGGAACCTGTTTGTTTGTTTTGTGACACCGTAACTGGTGGCGAGCACATACCCGGACATAATTCGTCCGGTATTTGAGAATGGGAGTACTAGGCGACTTACAACGAAATTTGTACATAATTTCTAACCTGTATAAAACTTTTTCTCGCTCACACCCCCACAAAATAGTGAACGGAAGAAGTTTATCGCTTTATACGTTTTCGCTGTTCATATAGTCAAACTCCGCCGCGCGGTGTAGCCGTGCGGTCTCAGGCGTGAACACGGCTCCCCCCGTCCTAGGTTCGAGTCTTCCCTCGGTCACATGTGTGTGTGTGTGTGTGTGTGTGTGTGTGTGTGTGTGTGTGTGTGTTGTTCTTAGCGTAAGTTAGTTTAAGTTAGATTAAGCAGTGCGTAAGCTTAGGCACCGATGACCTCAGCACTTTGGTCCTATAAGACCTTACCACAAATTTACAAAAATGTGCAGTCAAACTCCAGCATCAGGTATGACAATTTAATTTACTACTTCTTTATTACCGACTATCCATAGCACCGTTTGCAGACGACGTCTCCATAAATTACAAAATATACTGCAAAGTAACAACATTTTAATAGTTCAGGAGATATAGCGTCGTAAGCATTAAATCTAAATGCCATCCGAATACGCCTTGGAAGGCCCAACGGTACCGACCGGCCGCCGTCTCATCCTCAGTCCACAGGCGTCACTGCATGCAGGTATGGAGGGGCATGTGGTCAGCACACCGCTCTCCCGGCCGTATGTCAGTTTAGGAGACGCCAGCCGCTACTTCTCAATCAGGTAACTCCTCATTTTGCCTCACAAGGGCTAAGTGGACCAAGCTTGCCAGCGGAGCTCGGCAGACCGTACGGTCACCCATCCAAGTGCTATCCCAGCCCGAAAGCGCTTAACATCGGTGATCTGACGGGAACCAGTGTTACCACTGTGGCAAGGCCGTTGGCGTGGTAAATATAAAGTGCGTGAAAAACTACCTCTCGCCTAAAATGGAACGCAAATCATCCGGGAAACATGTATTTAGTGTTGCATAACAATAGTAGTCGGCGACTTCCAGCAAACTTTAAGCTTAATTTTAGACCTCTTCTAAACTTTTTCTAGCTTATATGCTTAAAACCAAGTATTTACCACATTAATTCATTTTTAAAGTAACCAGGCGACTGAAGCTCTTTTATACACGATATTCTGATTCTTTAAGGAATCAGGGTTTACTGGTACATTATTGGGTCAGTTGCAGTTATTCTTTTCTTTCTCAATCCCTCCATCTACACCTGTCAGCAACGAGTTGTGTCGTATTATGTGCTCAACTATTAATTTTCTTTATCAGTAATTTCTTCTCGTTCTCTCGTAGAACAACGTCTCCATTCCTTACTCGATCAATCCACCTGATCTTCAACGGTCTACTGAACCCCACATTTCAATTAGTTTCTTTTCTGTCTGTGTTCCAGACATTGCTTTTCGTGAATGTTTTTCCGACATGGAGGTTTATAGTTTTTGTGCGTTAGTAAATGTTTCATTCTGCAAAAAGCCTATTTTGCGTCGTGCACATCTTGCTAGTGTGCCTTGCATCGTTCTTCTTTCATATTTTTATGCTACAGTGCATACACCTGTAATCGACATTATTATGCACTATCTCGATGGTTTCATTCTGTCTTCAGGTTCGGGATATACTTCGTGTACTATTACCGAGGCAATTACGGTCATGTTGCATTAATTTACTTATTTCTCCACTGATAATAGTGATAAGTAAACACCATATAAGCGATCACTTTTTATGAATTTCCGCTGCCGACGGCGTAGAGTCCGAATTAGTTAATTTGAAGCAAATACAAAACTCGACCATTTTAGATTTAAATGGTTCTGAGCACTATGGGACTTAACTTATGGATAAATGTGTTAGAATAATAAATCTTCAACAAGAATCAGAATACAAAAATTCTCTAAAACTTGCGCTCTCTTTCCGTCTTCTCCCCCTCCCACCTCTCTCGCTCTTTCCATATATTAATCTCTCTTTATATCTCCATCTCTAAATGGAAAAGAAACAAAAGAGAAAGCATACGTTTCTTTTATGCATGGGTGTTAGATATACGTCCTAACATCCTTCACCCTATGTGTCTGCCCATCTCCACGTTCTCTCCCCCCCCCCCCCCCCCTCTCTGTCCATCATCTCCAGTCTCTCTGTTACAAATATGGTTCAAATGGCTCTAAGCACTATGGGACTTAACATCTGAGGTCATCAGTCCCCTAGAACTTGGAACTACTTAAACCTAACTAACCTAAGGACAGCACACAACACCCAGCCTTGACGAGGCAGAGAAAATCCCTGACCCCGCCGAGAATGGATCCCGGGAACCCGGGCGCGGGAAGCGAGAACGCTACCGCACGACCACGAGATGCGGGCGACCAATTTAGAAGGAACTACAATGGAAAGTACTTCGTCGGTCAGATCGACCCTTCACTTATATCACTGTGCAACATTTGTAATGCAAACTAAACGTTTATGAATATCGACGTCAACGGAGTGCAGCTCACCTTGCGTCGTAGCTATATTACTTTTGTTTATCTTTTCGTTGTAGGTGACACTTCGGTATGTCAGTACACTGAATGCGGCAACGGCCTTGCCGCAGTGGATACGCTGGTTCCCGTGAGATCACCGAAGTTAAGCGCTATCGGGCGTGGTCGAAACTTGGATGGGTGACCATCCAGACCGCCCTGCGCTTCTGCTATTTTTCGTGGTGCACTCAGCCTCGTGATGCCAATTTAGGCGCTACTCGACCGAACAGTAGCGGCTTCGGTCAAGAATACCATCATAACGACGGGGAGAGTAGTGTGCAGACCCCACACCCCTCCTATCCGCATCCACCACTGAGGATGACACGGCGGTCGGATGGTCCCGGTACGCCACTCCTGGGCTGAAGACAGAGTGCCAGTGTACACTCAATGCGCAGTAAGTGCGACGTCAAAGCCGCCATCTCAATCGCATCAGCAGTCAAAGTCGACGTCCTTTATAGCGTTGTTAACTTGAACCCTTCGTACCTGCTAGTAGAACAGAAAATTAAAGAACGATGTAGGGGCTTGTTACGATCTTGTTTACGTCGGGGAGAAGTAGTAAGATGGCGCACGGTATCACGTGCTCTGTAGCACACTCTTGGAGTCGAGATGGTATGGTGATCGTTCCCGGCAACCTTGCGGCTGGATACAAAAGCGTGGCACCCTTACTGTTCAGAATAAAGCCATGTCCCGGGGCGACGCGGCCCGATAATATCTACCGGAATTGCGAGGACAGACGGCGATAGCAGCAGGCGGCAGGCGGCTGGAGGCGCGTAAACGCGACCGCGCCGGGCGGCTGTTTTCATTAACGACGCGCAGGAGCGGAGGGCCGGCCTTTACTACCGGCGCCGCGCGGGCCGCTATTTTTAGAGCAAGTAGTCCCAGCAGGAAACGCCCCGCTAGAGGAGGCTGGGGGCGGGAGACCCCGCCGAGACAGTCTCCCACCGTTCCCCCTACCCCGTCCAGTGAGCGTGCGCCATAACTGTCTGCTATTCTCACTGTTGGCGCAAATATGTGGCCATTTGTGGCACATGACGAGTTACGCCTTCTCCTTCGTCTCATTATGCCTCAGCTTTAGCTACGGCACTTCGGCACCACTCTGCCTGTCGTAAACTTGCGAGTGAGGAGGGACCGCTAGTTCTACGGAAACGGTGACAAAAAGGCTGGTACTTGCCACTGGTTTGTGCCGTGTCGGTACACATTTACTTTTACTTTCGTAGATGACTTCAACTTATAAAGCTTAAGTAAATTTACTGACAGCGAGCTGCCTTGCGAAGTGTGGAAGTGAGCGAGGCGTAGATCTAATATGCATGAGAGATGGACCATCGCTGGTACATTCACTTGATAGTTATAAGCAGATGATGAAAATCTGTTGATTCCGACGCACAGCAGAAAGGTATTAAGTGCCGTGATTATGGATAAATGTGTTAGAATAATAAATCTTCAACAAGAATCAAAATACTAAAATTCTCTAAAAATTGCGCTCTCTTTCCGTCTTCTCCCCCTCCCACCTCTCTCCCTCTTTCCATCTATTAATCTCTCTTTATATCTCCATCTCTAAATGGAAAAGAAACAAAAGAGAAAGCATACGTTTCTTTTATGCATGGGTGTTAGATATACGTCCTAACATCCTTCACCCTCTGTGTCTGTCCATCTCCACGTTCTTCCCCCCCCCCCCCCCCCCCCTCTCTGTCCATCATCTCCACTCTCTCTGTTACAAATATGGTTCAAATGGCTCAAAGCACTATGGGACTTAACATCTGAGGTCATCAGTCCACTAGAACTTAGAACTACGTAAACCTAACTAACCTAAGGACATCACACACAACCATGCCCGAGGCAGGATTCGAACCTGCGACTGTAGCGCCTAGAACCGAATGGCCACTCCGGCCGCCTCTCTCTGTTACATTCACATCGCCCCATCTCCTACTGCTCCTCTCTCTCTCCATCTCTCTCTGTACATCAGTTCTTTCCCCCTTTCTCTGACCACCTTGCCGGCCGTGGTGACCGAGCGGTTACAGGCGCTCCAGTCCGGAACCGCGCTGCTGCTGCGGACGCACGTTCGAATCCTGCCTTAGGCATGGATATTTGTGATGTCCTTAGGTTAGTTAGGTTTAAGTAGATGTAAGTTATAGGGAACTGATGACTTCAGATGTTAAGTACCAAAGTGCTCAGAGCCATTTGAACCATCTGACCATCTTCTCCTCCCTCCTCTGTCTTCATGTCTTCCTGTCCCCCCTCTCTGCCCTTTATTATTATATATATTTATATACTTGTACTCATATATAATATATATTAAAAAGGTGTAGCCTACGTCCGTCCGAACGTTCATTAGAGTACTGTGTAAACTTTTAAATTAAATCGGTCAACAATTTTTAGGATAATAACGGCTACCCTTTATATACTGCGTATATACACTCCTGGAAATTGAAATAAGAACACCGTGAATTCATTGTCCCAGGAAGGCGAAACTTTAATGACACATTCCTGGGGTCAGATACATCACATGATCACACTGACAGAACCACAGGCACATAGACACAGGCAACAGAGCATGCACAATGTCGGCACTAGTACAGTGAATATCCACCTTTCGCAGCAATGCAGGCTGCTATTCTCCCATGGAGACGATCGTAGAGATGCTGGATGTAGTCCTGTGGAACGGCTTGCCATGCCATTTCCACCTGGCGCCTCAGTTGGACCAGCGTTCGTGCTGGACGTGCAGACCGCGTGAGACGACGCTTCATCCAGTCCCAAACATGCTCAATGGGGGACAGATCCGGAGATCTTGCTGGCCAGGGTAGTTGACTTACACCTTCTAGAGCACGTTGGGTGGCACGGGATACATGCGGAAGTGCATTGTCCTGTTGGAACAGCAAGTTCCCTTGCCGGTCTAGGAATGGTAGAACGATGGGTTCGATGACGGTTTGGATGTACCGTGCACTATTCAGTGTCCCCTCGACGATCACCAGAGGTGTACGGCCAGTGTAGGAGATCGCTCCCCACACCATGATGCCGGGTGTTGGCCCTGTGTGCCTCGGTCGTATGCAGTCCTGATTGTGGCGCTCACCTGCACGGCGCCAAACACGCATACGATCATCATTGACACCAAGGCAGAAGCGACTCTCATCGCTGAAGACGACACGTCTCCATTCGTCCCTCCATTCACGCCTGTCGCGACACCACTGGAGGCGGGCTGCACGATGTTGTTGCGTGAGCGGAAGACGGCCTAACGGTGTGCGGGACCGTAGCCCAGCTTCATGGAGACGGTTGCGAATGGTCCTCGCCGATACCCCAGGAGCAACAGTGTCCCTAATTTGCTGGGAAGTGGCGGTGCGGTCCCCTACGGCACTGCGTAGGATCCTACGGTCTTGGCGTGCATCCGTGCGTCGCTGCGGTCCGGTCCCAGGTCGACGGGCACGTGCACCTTCCGCCGACCACTGGCGACAACATCGATGTACTGTGGACACCTCACGCCCCACGTGTTGAGCAATTCGGCGGTACGTCCACCCGGCCTCCCGCATGCCCACTATACGCCCTCGCTCAAAGTCACGTCCACGCTGTCGCGGCATGCTACCAGTGTTAAAGACTGCGATGGAGCTCCGTGGCTGACACTGACGGCGGCGGTGCACAAATGCTGCGCAGCTAGCGCCATTCGACGGCCAACACCGTGGTTCCTGGTGTATCCGCTGTGCTGTGCGTGTGATCATTGCTTGTACAGCCCTCTCGCAGTGTCCGGAGCAAGTATGGTGGGTCTGACACGCCGGTGTCAATGTGTTCTTTTTTCCATTTCCAGGAGTGTGTTTATATATTATAAATATGTACATAAAACGCGCGCATATTCTAATGCATCATTGTGTCAAAATTGCAAAGAAACTGGTGAAGAACTTTCGGAGCTTTAACATTTTGAACAAACGAACATAAGATTTTCGCTAACTAAGCTCATATACCGTCCCTCCAATAGGTATATAAAACCGAGCTCGTATTCGAACACAGCGTGACGTAGAATTCCATTATTATTATTATTATTATTAGTACACGAAAGCCGCACGGAGTGGCCTCGCGGTTAGAGACAGCATGTCACGGATTACGCGGCCTCTCCCGCCGGGGGTTCGAGTCCTCCCTCGGGCATGGGTGTGTGTGTTGTTCTTAGCATACGTTAGTTTAAGTTACTTTAAGTTGTGTGTAAGTCTAGGGTTCGATGACCTCAGCAGTTTGGTCCCTAAGGAATTCACACACACGATATTACAGTCAACTCCACTGTGCATTAGAAACAAGATGGAAGCCAAAACAAAGTTTGGACGAAACACCTTTGATGTAAGTAAACGAAATCTGTTACTATAAGAGGGCCAGTATAAATTACTTGATATTTCCAACGGAAACTATAATAAAATTACTCTAAACATGTAAAGACACTGGACATACAGATAAGGTGCGGAGGCTACAGCGTGGCAGTTGGAAGCGGGTGTAACCAGACGAGGACTTTGACAACCCAATAAGGGAAGGGATGCGGGGGAACATGCCCCGCCTCCATCCAGTCTACACATGTGCCTTCTGTTTGTGCAAAAGAGAGAATGACACGGTGTCATATGGATCGTCGATCTTCTCTGGTTTCTTGGGAGTCAAAATCAAATTCCGTGGCACACCAGGAATGGTGTCTTCCCTAATTTGTAAACAACAAAATAAAAGAACCTACATTGCACAACCTATTGCAAAAAGGAGTACCTTGAGCATTTACTAACAGGTTCCACGTGTTCGCTTGTTTAGCCTGGCAGCGTTGTAAACGTGATTTTCCGGGCACTACTTCTAGCTGTATCTTGCGAAACACAGCTGAAAACATGCCCCTACACCTAACCCCACCTCTGCCCCTCACCCGCCCAATTATTAAACTGCCACATGAAGGTGTCCACATAATACATACTACTGATCATTAAGGATTGTTTTAATGAACAGTAACGAGTTAAAGTTGGCGAAACAGTAAGCACATTTGAAAGGCGTCATCTCATTCTCGATTTAATTTTACGATTTTTGGTCACGTGTCTGGATAGATGTCTGCCTATTACGCATTACGACCTTCTTCAAATGTCGGCGGTCTCTGTCAGTCGACAGATGAGGTCGGCGTGTACGCTTTCGTACTGTACGTGTCCCTTCACATTTCCACATCACTATCACATCGGAATCAGTGGACATAGGGATTTTTAATAGTGTGGAAATCTCGCGTACAAAACGTATGACATAAGTGACAGCCAATCTTCTGACCACGTTAGAAGTCCGCGAGTTTCGCGGAGCGCCCCATTCTGCTCTCTCACGATGTCTAATGACTACTGAGGTCGCTGATATGGAGTACCCGGCAGCAGGTAGCAGCACAATGCACCTAATACGAAAAACATATGCTTTTGGGGCTGTGCAGATACTTTCGATCACATAGTGTATTTTACGTTAATTACACGGTAAATAAACTGAAGTAATGCTTAATATATAGTGCAGACAAATATTTTCATAGAAGTCATGAAACGGAAAATAAAAAATATTTGGATTGCAAATAAATTTCCAGGAATGGATTGTAACGTGTACACGATGAGTTCGTGTATAAAATTAGCTACTTTCATTATTTTACAGTTTATGCTTTACACGTGCTGGGGTGACATTCATCGTAAAAAAAAGTTGGTGGCGGGGCGGGGGGGGGGGGGGGGGGGGGGGGAGCTATAATCGCCTCGGAACCCGCACACGTTATGAACGCTGCATCTCTATCTGTACGCTTTCATACAATCCCTTTTCGGTAAGTTATTTGCACTGTCCTCGTGGGCGCTGTAAGAGCAATTCTTACTTTGAAATTTATTTGCAGTCCCAGACTTTCATTTCCATTTCCTTTCCATGCCTTTTATAAAAATAAATGAGATATCTCATTTTGGTTTATTCTGCAGCGGGGTAATGTAAAAGTTGAAAACCTTAAAAAAATGTCGCCATGTGGGGAGCTGACCCCACCACTCTTAAGATTACCGCTCTGTAGTCTTCCCGGTACCACAACAGCCGCCTTGAGCCTACGCTACCATAAATGGTTCATGACTCGCTCGACCCGCGCCTAATTTCTGTCATTTTCTCGCCGAGCCATCCACATACAATAAGTTTGCACGAAATCAGAGATGGTGAGTAACGCTTCCCCTTGTCAGTCTTTTACGACTTAAGGTTTTAATTAATATAGATATTGCGATTTTTATTAATCGTGAGCTCCTGAATAAGAACTAATATTCAATTATACCCAAGCGTGTAGCCAGGGATGACTGCAATACGTCTTAAAGTCACACATACGTTGATCGGGTAACACACTCGCTCTTCAATTAGTTTTCTTATGATAAAAGATCTCATGGGAAACAAAGCGACTTGCTCGCATCTTCAGATCTATTTTGGCGTTATATAGCATGCGTCAGTACAAACTGAATAATGCACAACAAAGAAAAAAACTGTGCGGTGCACAAAGGGTATATATTGCGTACTACTCCCCGATGCAGTAAAGTAAAAATGATAGCAATTTCCGTGGCTCTCTGTTTCGGAATACAGCTTCTGTACCCTGCTGCTGCCAGTGAATTTCATCAGCGAGAAAAAAAGGAGAGAGTAGAAGGAAAAAGGGAGAAGTAAGAGCAGCCGCCGCATTGCCAAAGGTACGGCGGGCAGTGCGCTCCAAAACAAAGAGCCGCACCCATTAATCTATGTGCAACCGCACAAGATTTATGTAACGCGCCACGGCCGGCCGCAGGCTTCCGTTGTAAACTGCCGGCAATAAACAGAGGGGGATTTCGCCACGCCTGTTTTTTTCGTATTTTCGGCGGTCTTCCCACCAGTTCCTAGCTTTTTTAGTATTTTTTCGGCGGGACGCATTCCGCTGTGCGCGGCACGGCCACAGTAACTATCGAGGAGCGGTGCGTTGGCCAACCGGGTTAGTCACGGCGGCGGCCACATTCGGCGCTGGTGTCGTGTTTGCGCGTCCAATCACAGCGTCCGCAGACCGCCGGCCGCCGGCCTTAACCAGGTTTGCTCGGCGCGGCTGAGGCGGGCCCTCAAAAGCGGGGTTACGCGACTACCCTTTGGCGCTCTGCAAAGTGCGAGGTCCGCTGATGCACTTTAGTGGCCGACCGAAACATGCTTACTCGTTTTCCAACGCGGGTAACTTGTGTACAAAGGACTACGAATCGTATGTTGTGACTGGCTAAATAACTCCCTGAATTAACGAAAATAAACAACAAATGCAGTACCCTGTTAAATTTAAGAGGGAGCTCTCCTGTGTTAAGTTTAATGTTTAAAACTCCCAAAAACTCGGGCTGACTGAAAACCCGTGTACGACAAATTACTATTCACACTCATGTAACTTGGCTGTAAAAACTATTTTTCATAAAATTGTAGTTTCGGTGGCGTGGTTATTATCAAGTATAATACTCTAAAATCTAAAAACATTATGTATATACGATATTGTCTGCAGCTCGTAGTCTCGCGGCAGCGTTGTCGCTTTCCGAGCACGGGGTCCGGGTTTGATTCCCGGCGGGGTCAGGGATTTTTACCTGCCCCGAAATGACTGGGTGTTGTTGGGTCGTTTTCATCATCATCATTCATCCCCATTACGGTCGGAAGAAGACAACGGCAAACCTCCTCCATTAGGATCTTGTATAGTACGGCGGTGCAGGTATCCTGCATCGTTCCCCTATGCTCTCTCAAGAAGCATGGGAATTCATTTACATTCCATATACGAAATTGAACTTACATAATGCGATGCATAAGGCAGTTGTACAGGGTGGGATAAATAGAGTTGCCCCAGAGGACAGAGTTCCAGGGTACAAAGAAACGCAGCAAGGCAAAGGAAATACGGAACTAACTTGGCTATAACAGATGTTGAAAGTGACCACCATCTTCTCTTGGCACTTTTGGGCGCTGGCCAGTTGTTCGATTCACCTTAGACTTGGGGGCTCCCAACACAACGTAATCAAACACTTAAAAATCAGATGACCTAGGTGGCCAGCTAGAGCCGCGACCAGACTGACATTCAGTCAGGCGTGAAAATTATGTAAATGTGCTCCAAGGTTCGCCCGGTTGTATGGGCAGTTGCTTCATCCTTATGGAAATATACTGAAGAGCCAAAGAAAATGGTACACCTGCCTAATATCGTGTAGGGCCCTGCGAGCACGCGGAAGTGCCGCAACTCGACTAATGTCTGAAGTAGTACGGAAGGAAACTGACACCATGAATCCTGCAGGACTATCCGCAAAAACTTAAAAGATTATTTAAAAATCTCTTAAGTTTTTACGGATAGTCCTGCAGGATTCATGGTGTCAGTTTTAAATAATCTCATCTCCATTGGACACACAAGGTTTCATCTTCCACCACACCTCATTAAATTATATCACAACAGTATATTGTCAACAATAGTGGGTTACGGCTCGGGAGTCTGGGCGCACAGGCTCACGAGGGTGGTGCCCGCCATGACAGTGAGAAGGGTACAAAGAAACATGGTTCTGAGATCGGTAGGGGCATATAGAACGTCACCAGGAGGAGCCTTGCTGATCATCCTGGGGCTCTGTCCCTTGGATATCAAGATCAGAGAGCAAGCTGCCAGGTATTGGGTAAACAAAGGGAACATGGAAAAAACAGAGGATATCTTAGGAACAAGGGTGGAAAACAAGAGGGAAATTAAGCACAGGGGGGAACAGTTATGGCAAGAATTGTGGGAATCGGAGGAAACGGGCCGAAGGACCTTCAATTTCTTTCCGTATGTTAGGGAACGGATGGGCATGAAGCATATTGAGCCAAGCAGGGGACTTTCCCACTTCCTCACTGGTCATGGGCCGTTTCCGACATACCTTTGTCGATTCGGCAAAAGGGCTACGCCCGAGTGTGAATGTGGCGCGCCGGAGGGTACCCCGATCATGTGGTTTTCGAGTGCCCCCTTTTCAATGATGTTGCATCGATACTACGCAACCAGCTACCACACCACGACACTTACCACCTACTAAGACAGACAGATACCTTCCAAACCTTGAACAGACTGGCTAACGAGGTATCACTGAAGATTCTGAAAGACTTCTCGAGGGATAGGAACTAATATGACTTCACAATAATTACCGACTAAGTCCTTGCCCTACTTCCATTCCGCCTGTGCGCGGACAGGCCGGCTTTCTTAGTCAGGAATCCGCCGCGTACAGGACTATGGGGAGTGGGGTACAATTTTCCCGATTGAGACAGCACCGATTTTGACCTAGGTTAGATTCTGTAGTTTGTAGGACTTAGAATAGGATGTTAAGTAACAGGAACCTGCAGCGCTAAACATCTTGGCCTGCCCAGTGTCAGGGGCATCGCTTGTTGGGGTTAACTCAACAAGCAAGGCCTCAAGCATTATATATATAATGCTGACACACATGTAACGCTGCAGGCAGAAATATTTAGTTAGTTAGTTTAGTGAATTAAATAACAGTCAATAAATTGAAATAAAATAAGTCTGCCCATTTGTCTTAGCCTGTAGTAGTACATTAGTCACATTGTTAGTAACATAGTTAATAGCCCGTAGCATAGTACATTGTAATATTGTTAAGCATATTGCAAATAGCTGCAAACAAATATTGTATCAATCTATGATCCACTAATCGAATTAGGAAGTGGCTTACTATGTATAAACACAATGAATTGGAAATAAATATTTTTTAACAAAAAAAACAACTTAAAAGAGTACGAGAGGGTGGAGATCGCTTCTGAACAGCACGTTACAAGGCATCCCAGATATGCTCAATAATGCTCATATCTGGAGAGTTTTGCGGCCAGCAGATGTTTTTAAACTCGAAGAGTGTTCCTGGAGTCACTCTGTAGCTATTCTGGACGTGGGGGTGTCGCATAGTTCTGCTGGAATTGCCCAAGTCCGCCGGAAGGCACAATAGACATGAAAGGATGCAGGTGATCGGGCAGGATGCTTACGTACGTGACACCTGTCAGAGTCGTATGTAGACGTATCAGCTCCCACATCACTCCAACTGCACAGGCCCCGCATCATTACAGAGCCTCCACGAGCTTGAACAGTCCCCTGCTGACATGCAGGGACCATGGATTCACGAGCTCGTCTCCCTACCCGTGCACGTCCATCCGATCGATACCATTTGAAACGAGACTCGTCTGACTAATCATCAACAGTCCAATGTCGGTTTGCATGGGCCCAGGTGAGTCATGAGGCTTTTGCGTCGTGCAGTCATCAAGGCTACACTAGTGGGCCTTCAGCTCCGAAAGCCCATATCGATTATATTTCGTTGAATCGTTCTCACGCTGATGTTTGTTGATCGGCCAGCATGGAAATCTGCAGCAGTTTGCGGAAGGGTGGCACTTTCGTCACGGTGAATGATTCTCTTAGGTCGTCGTTGGCCCCGTTCTTGCAAAACCTTTTTCCGGCCGCAGCGATGTCGGAGACCTGTTGTTTAGCCGGATTCTTGGTGTTTACGGAGCACTCTGAAATGGTCGCAGGGGAAAATCCCCACTTCATCGCTACCTCGGAGATGCTGTGCCCCATAACACCACGTTCAGACTCACTTAAATCTTGATAACGTGCCATTGTAGCAGCAGTAATCGATCAAACAACTACGCCAGACACTTGTTGTCTTATATAGGCGTTGCCGACGGCAGCGCCGTATTCTGCTTGTTTACAAATCTCTGTATTTGAATACGCATGCCTATACCAGTTTCTTTGGCGCTTCAGTGTATATCACTACATCTCGAACGCTTCGATTCTGCTCCCATTCCGGTTTTTCCATGGGCTTCTCGTCGATCCAATGCACTGCTCCAGACGTAGACATACATTCTCTTCCTCAAACTAAGATCTACATTTGATACTAGTTGATTTCGTTCAGCGAGGAATGCCGTCTTCGTCTATTATGTTGACTATGGTAAGTATAATCGGTTCGCTGCAGCGTTTTGAATAATTCAGTATTTGTTTCAATATAAGATAAGAGAAAGTATTAATCTTCATTAAATAGCACAAAGGTGCAAAGAGGCGTCACAATTATTCTATGAGACTGGCTATTAACAACATTCGGTTACCATCTTATAAGCAAATTCTATTCCCCCAAAAGTCAGGCTGAAGAAACAGCTTAAGACTGTTATGCGCACTGAACACTGCCGCTCAAAACGATTAATAACAAAGATACGATTAGTGCGTAGAACGAAAATGCCGATTGCTGAAGACGCCACTGACAAGGCTGAATCGTGAAATAATGTAGTTAGCAAACATTACCGTCGGGCATGGGGTGTGGGTGATGCACACGGCGTTTCACGTGCGAATGGAATGCTGTCTCTACCGCAGTACAGTAGTAAGCACTGACGTAGCCACAAACACCGCGTTAAGCGGCGACCCGTTGCTCGGACAGAGTGACAGGACATGTTTCAGTTAAATCGAGAATAAAGTAGTTCACATTTGCAAATTTGTCAGCACAGCGCTTCAGTGAGCTCACTAAACAACAGAAGTTACCACTCCGTTCCGTCATACACTATCCGATCAAAAGAATCTGGACACCCTACGTAACGTGCAACTGACCACTAGATGTGTCGAGAGGTGTAATCTCAAGTATAAAAGAATTCGAGAAGTATTGTGTTCTCAGTAGAGAAGCAGTAGCAGCAGAGAACGGGCCGTTCAGTATAGCTCAGTGATTTCGAACGTGGGCTAGTTACTGGATGTTACCTTGTAAGTAGGCTGTTAAGGTTTTCTTAGTGGTAACGCCACATAGCGCTCTGTATGAAAAATCATTGGCTGTGCTGTGTTTGTCTCTGATTTTGTTCCATCGTGTCTAACTTTTGAAGCCTTTGCTGTGTTTCTCTCTGATTTTGTTCCATTTGTTGCATTAATTGCAATAATACTGTATTAGTGTCCGGAATCTGTTTCCCTATGCTTTTTGGCAGTGCATTTTCACCGGCAACATTCACATTTTGACAAGCAGTAAATGTGTCTTGACTCATTTGAGAAAACGGTGAGGACCCAAAACCTAAGTCTACAGTATTTGCAATATTGTGTTCTGTCATTTTGGACTCCTGAGGCGAGCTGTTGCCGACCGATCGATCGATAATGGTTCCCTGTTCACTACTTGTTTCATTGTCTACACCATTATTTGCCGCCCACTCCATTTCCCTATGTACAATTACCAAATTACTACTGCGAATGTCTGTTAATTCACGACACAGTGGTGCTGATAAGCTACGATCGTCGTCACTATTATTTCTCAGTTTACTTTGGAGCCTAGTGTTACGTTTTTCACACGCCATTATTGTCACAATATTTCACACGACAACACAGAAAAACACAATTTGAAGAGCAAAAATAAGAGAACACATTAACATAGCACTGAAAATAATATCTAGTTAATTGCAACCGCAGCTGCGAAATACTTGGTGCAAATCTACATGCATGCCACAACTGTTTTACTGTACAACAATGAAAGACTACAACTACAAAGGAGATTCTCTCTACAATTACGCGCTAGCAATAAACAAAATCTACACTAATTACACAAACTACAAGAATAAAATGAGAAGATTCCAGTGAGGTATCCTCGGCTAAGGGTCGACATATGAAACGGCCCCTTGGAAAAATTATACAAGACTGTGCTTAAGCTGACACACAATATTTTTAGCGCAACGCAATCTGACTTTCAATAATCCCTACAAAAGAATGGCCCTGACTAACATTAACCTATACCTTTCACAAATCACTTACCTCACAAAAATCTTCGTTACTCAAGCTACTGCAATACAGCGAGCGCCACTACTGCCAGCTAAATAAAAGATTCGAACTACTGAAGGCACTAACTACTGACAAGCATAGTTAGCAAATGAAATATTTTGATAGAGAACAAACAATGTATTTACCTTACTAGTGTTCAAAAGTCGTATGTATATAGCAGTTCATGACATCCAGTCTTACAAATTTCAAAACTCCGCCATCTCTCTCCCCACATCCACCACTGCTGGCGGCTCACCTCCAACTGCCCAACGCTATGCGCTGTTCACATCCAACTGCCCAACACTACAATGGCCGACAACAATGCAAACTAGCCACTGACTGCGCACAGCACAGCCAGTGATTTCTCATACAGAGTGCTATGTGGCTTTACCAATAAGAAAACCTAAACAGCCTACTTACAACCTGAATAAGAAATTCATCGGAAATATTTCAGTTTCTCTAAAGCCTGACAAGTGGACTCGTGAAGCGGAAACGCGAAGGAGCAACTACAGCTAAGGCGAGACCTCGTATGTTGTCGGACAGAGATCGTCGAGCGTTGCGGAGGGTATTGTAAGAAATCGCATGAAATTAACAGAGGCCATCACTCTTTGAGTTCCAAAATGCTAGCGGCGCTGCAGCTGCCGCTGCGACGGAGCGCAGGGAGTTTGAAACGGCGGTTGACGACAGCCGAGCAGCTCCTCCTGATACAAAAACGTCTGTAGTCAGTGTTAAGCGACGTTTGAGATGCTGTACAGAGCGACAGTGGATGAATAGGAGCGAGTGATCTGGAGTCATGAATCACGCTATACACTTTGGTAATTCCAACCGAATGGTTTAGGTTTGGTGGATGGCTGAAGAAAGTTATCCACCATCATAATTAAAGCCCTCGCTCACAGAAACTAAATATAAGGCACTCATAAAAGTGTAGAAACCTGGTAAGACTTAAATTTTGTGACCAAGGGCTGTAATTGCTTTGACATTAATCTGTAAACGGTCGCTGACAACGCAGCCATGTTTAAAACTTTATTATCCACCATCAGTTGCACTGTAGACTGGAATACTCTCTTTCAAATTCTGAAGGTGGCAGGGGTAAAATACAGGGAGCGAAAGGCTATTTACAATTTGTACAGAAACCAGATGGCAGTTATAAGAGTCGAGGGCCATGAAAGGGAAGCAGTGGTTGGGAAGGAGTGAGACAGGGTTGTAGTCTCTCCCCGATGTTATTCAATCTGTATATTGAGCAAGCAGTGAAGGAAACAATAGAAAAGTTCGGAGTAGGTATTAAAATCCATGGAGAAGAAATAAAAACTTTGAGGTTCGCGGATGACTGGGGAGAGCAGCTGAACGGAATAGATAGTGTCTTGAAAGGAGGATATAAGATGAACATCAACAAAAGCAAAACGAGGGTAATGGAGTGTCGTCGAATTAAATCGGGTGATGCTGAGGGAATCAGATTAGGAAATGAGACACTTAAAGTAGTAAAGGAGTTTTGCTATTTGGGGAGCAAAATTACTGATGATGGTCGAAGTAGAGAGGATATAAAATGTAGACTGGCAATGGCAAGGAAAGCGTTTCTGAAGAAGAAAAATTTGTTAACATCGAGTATAGATTTAAGTGTCAGGAAGTCATTTCTGAAAGTATTTGTATGGAGTGTAGCCATGTATGGAAGTGAAACATGAACGATAAATAGTGTGGACAAGAAGAGAATAGAAGCTTTCGAAATGTGATGCTACAGAAGAATGCTGAAGATTAGGTGGGTAGATCACGTAACTAATGAGGAAGTATTGAATGGGATTGGGGAGAAGAGAAGTTTGTGGCACAACTTGAATAGAAGAAGGGATTGGTTGGTAGGACATGTGTTGAGGCATCAAGGGATCACCAATTTGGTATTGGAGGGCAGCGTGGAGGGTAAAAATCGTAGAGGGAGACCAAGAGATGAATACACTAAGAAGATTCAGAAGGATGTAGGTTGCGGCAGCTACTGGGAGATGAAGAAGCTTGCACAGGTTAGAGTAGCATGGAGAGCTGCACCAAACCAGTCTCAGGACTGAAGACCACAACAACAACAGTTCCAATGCCAGCAGTGTTACGGAATGAGGATGTTTTTCGTGATTAGGGCGTGCTCGCCTTATTGAGCTTTAACAAAACGCTAAATGTGGAAGGATATGAAAACATTTTACAGCACTGTATACTGTGTACAATAGAGGAACAGTTCCCATGCGATCACTGTTTGCATCAGCGTGCACCCTGTCATAAAGCAGCATCTGTGTGACAGTGGTTAGTGGGAAGTAACATTCCGTAAATGTATTGGCCTGGCCATAGTGCAGACCTGAATCGAATGGAACAACTATGGGGTAAGTTAGAATGTCGACTTCATTCCAGACTCTAGCGTTCAACATTACTTCACCGGTTTCGAATATTAAGGAAGAATGGGATGTCATTTCTCCACAGACAATCCGTCACACTGAAAGTATCCCCAGCAGTGTTCACTTTGTGATCAAATGTATCAGGACCCCCAAAAACATAAGTTTTTCATATTAGGTGCATTGTGCTGACACCTACTGCCAGGTGCTCCATATTAGCGACCTCAGTACTCATTTGACATTTCGAGAGAGCAGAATGGGGCACTCCGCGGAACTCAAGGACTTCGAACGTGGTCAGGTCATTATGTGTCACTGTGTCATACGTCTGTACACAAGATTTCCACACTCATAAACATCGCAAGGTCCACTGTTTCCGATGTGATTGTGAAGTGGAAACGTCTAGGGGCACGTACAACACGAAAGCGTACAAGCCGACCTCATCTGACAGAGACCGCCGACATATGACGAAGGTCGTCATGGGTAATAGGCAGACATCTATCCTGACCATCACACAGGAATTCCAGACTGAATCAGGATCCAGTGCAAGTACTATTACAGGTAGGCGGGAGTTGAGAAAACTTGGATTTCATAGTCGAGCGGTTGCTCATAAGCCACACATCACGCCGGTAAATGCCAAACTACGCCTTGCTTGGTGAAAGAACCGTAAACATTGGACAATTGAACTGAGGAAAAACGTTGTGTGGAGTGACGAATCATGGTACACAACGTGGCGATCCGATGGCGGGGTGTGGGTATGGCGATGACCGGTGAACGTCATCTGCCAGCGTGTGTAGTGCCAACAGTAAAATTTGGAGGCGGCAGTGTTAGGGTGTCGTCGTGTTTTTCATGGACCACTTGTTGTTTTGCGTGGCACTATCACAGCACGGCCCTACATTGATGTTTTAAGCACCTTCTTGCTCTCCACTGTTGAAGAGCAATTCGGGGAAGGCGATTGCATCTTTCAACACGACCGAGCACCTGTTCACAATGCACGGCCTGTGGCGGAGTGGTTACACGACAATAACATCCCTGTAATGTACTGGCCTGCCCAGAGTCCTGACCTGAAACCTACAGAACACCTTTGTGATGTTTTAGAACACTGACTTCGAACCACGCATCACCGACCGACATCAATACCTCTCCTCAGTGCAGCACTCCGTGGAGAATGGACTGCCATTCCCCAAGAAACCTTCCAGCACCGGATTGAACGTATGCCTGAGAGAGTGGAAGCTGTCATCAAGGCTAAGGGTGGGCCAACACTATACTAAATTCCAGCATTGCCGATGGAGGGCGAAATGAACTTTTAAGTCATTATCAGGCACGTGTCCTAATACTTTTGATCACACAGTGTATAGTAGCCTTGTTATAACACTAAACAATTCTGCAGACGATAAACCAAACTAAAATATTTCTAAAAATTCCGAAAAGAGCTCCGTGTAAACGTGGCTCGGTTTCCCCTACATAGTATCGCACTCTGAGCCACTGGCTACAGCAGCATCTAATACAGTGTGTGAGAAACAGACCGGCGTCTCATGCGGTGGCTGCACCCTGCTTGTGGCAGAATTGCTTCACAAGCAACAGAGTACTTGCGCCGAACGTGCAATTACAACACCCGGTATAATGAGTCCGGGTATGTATCTTTATCCACACGAGGTTTCATTCTGTTGCAGAGTGAACAGAGAAATCGGGAGGTACTGGAGAAAGTAGTGCGCAAGACCCGTGTATGAAGAACACCTCGACGTTGCTTGGTACGTGCAATTAAGAACTTTTAACTGTCGACTCTCGCTCGCGTGAATAACAAGAGCCGCACGATTCACACTAATGATAAATTCATGTAACAAGTAACAAAAGAAACGCTATGCTGTCAAGCGTTCATTCCCGAAAGCTATCCTGACGGCTACCGTTTCCTGTTGAAAGAATCACAGGACAGAATACATCCGTGTCCCAGCCCTTCATAATTAAAACATGTGAATGAAAGACAGGATCTGAGAAATGTATTGAAATAAAGCTAACTGAGGACACTTAATTTTTCACGAGGAGTGCAAATAACTCAAGATAATGAGCTGCACATTACGCCGCTTTAATGGCCACCGCTAGTTATAGACCGGAAGATATTCACGTCTTAATGACGCCTAAGAGGGCCGCAGTACAGCGGCAGTGCAAACTCATTAATTTTTAGTCAATGTAAATTAATGATACTCCCTCTACACCGCAAGTCTGCTGGCGCTGTGTCAATTCAGGAGAGCGGCTGTGCTGTCTCGGGAGAGGTCTACCTCTCTCCTGAGCAACACACGCTCCCGACAATGGCGTCGCTCGCTTTCGTTTCTCTTTGTCCTCCCCTACACCCAGCAGTTGGGCAGAAAGTCTCGAATTAGCAGTGCAAATAGAAAATTGTTTCTGAAGTCTGACAATACTGGTACTATCAAAATGTTTGTCGAGTAATAAAACCCAAGCCCTGCGAAACTACATCTTGAAATACACGGAAGAGCATGACTAGAGAGGCTATTCGATGAATTCTGGGAATATTCGTCCAAAACTCAGAACCCGAGACGACTTGCACCACAGTGACCTTTAAAACGGGAAACCAGCAAATGATCATCAAACTGTAGTCTCATAAAATTATTAATCATTAGTTTCTAACTCCTGGAATACAATTATCCTATCGTTAAAAATATTCTGGATGTTCTTTCACGTTATCTTATGAAATTTTTACAACGTGAAATACTAAAATCAATCCAGTAGTCACTCTCAGCGCGTAACTCTTACGTGCTAAGCACGTTTCTGAAACAAGTGAAAGTCTTGTGAATGAGCTGTGGCTTTGATGTGTTACATACAGACAAGAGTTCACAATAATCTATAAAAAATTTGAAGGTTTATATTTGCTGGTCAGACGTGTCGTAAAATACGTGTGCTCAGCAGAAAAAAGTGTATAACCTCAGGTAGAACCCTCTAAAAAATTTCCGTTCTTTCGGTATTGAGCACAGGATTACGAAGTCATATGTGGTAGCGAATGGATTACTTGAAGGTTCTGTTTTGGGTCCAGTACTGGTCAATTTGTACATTTTTGTACATTTTTAGATTTATACAAGAACTGTAACAGAGCTTATACATATCACGTGAACAAGGGAACACCAGCTGAATATTAAATTATGGGTTGAATATAAAAAATAACAAAACAATTTTAACTTGTTCCCTGACCTACAAAAGAATTTGGAAACACCACCCAGAACTGATGATTTGTGCTAACACCATAAAAACTTCAACACGTTATTTTTAAATGGACACACCGCCATTTGACAGATTTCTTGTTTAGTTAATTACGACCCAGGTTTCGGACTTTTACGATAGTTTCAAGTTTTTATCATTAACATATAATGCAGTACATAAATCTCAAAATTGGCCATCAATTAAGAAAAATATTCACTCCCCATAAAAATGCCAGATGTAAAATCATCGTCTTGTAAAAAGATCATTAAATAATAGTGGGAGCACGTCATATTTAGTAAAACCAGGTTTACTTTGGGTTTTACAAAATGATCTTGTAGTAAGATACGTGAATTATAGTGAGAGCATATCACATTTAATAAAAACAGGTTTACTTTGGGTTTTTACAAGATGATGATTTTACATCTTGCATTTCATCGGGAGCGAATTTTTTTCTTAATTTATGGCTAATTAATTTTTGAGCTTGATGTCCAGCAATATATGTTAACTACATAAACTCAATCATCTGAAAATGGCATAAAAGTCCGAAACTGAGTTGTAATTAAATAAACAACAATGTAGTCAAATGGTGGTGTTTACGTTTAAAAATTATTGTATGACTGTAGCTCAGCAACACCAGAAACTGTTTTAAAAAGTTTCGTAACCCTAACCATCCATAATGCAGCCAATTCATGAAGTCTTGCTTCAGATTGTCTTTAGTCGATGAACTCAGTATGACAAGTTCTGGAGAATAATTACTCGCAAGCGTCCTTGTTGCCATAATTAATCATCAAGCCATCACAGACGTCTCAGCTAAACTGCAGGGGCAGCATTTGGGCTAAACAGGTTGAGGGTGGACCATGTCAAATGCAATGCCCTGATGTGTAAGTGATATTCTGCTACTCCACCATTTGGAAATTTGAAGCTGTAGCTCATTCCCGAAGACTTTTCCACGCAATACTTAAGTGAAAATATTCTGGCTAAATTGTTTGATACAGCTCTGTAATCCAAATCTCCATATTGTACATTTGTTTTTTGTACAGCATTTTTTTATCTCTAGCTTCTATTCACTAACGAACACTTACAAAACTAGAAAATACTGTCACTGACCAAAGACCTGCAGGTATCTGGTGCCCTCAAGCACAAACGAAGAAAAATTGTAATACGAAAGTTAATTTTTTTATCGCTTTCTATAATTTTCATTTGCGTACAATATTGCGTGTGAAGCCAATTAAACTTTTTTGCGTTACTAGAACACATCAAAGTAAACAAAATGGCAAAAGACGTAAAACCACACAGGAGGTTCTCCATATCAACCGACTTCACATTTAAAAGCGTGGACACCAAGTTATTTGTAAATGAGTGAATTTTATTGCCTAGATCGGAAATTTTGCCGCACAAATAATCATTTTCAGTTTTCAGCCAGTTCAATGGCCATTTTTGGATCTGTAAAGGTTTAAAACGAAAAATAGGTCAACACATCTTATCTAAGCCAAAAATGTTGTAATACAGCTATGTATATAGCTATAGTGTAATATCAATGCGGTTAAGTAACTAACCGCATGTTTGTTGCAACACGTAAAAAATATAATAATTTACGGAACTGATCCGACGTCGTCACTGACGTTACACCACTGAGCTATACGTTCATTACCTACCCATAATCTACAACACGCAATATATTGGCATATATACAGTACTGAGCACACTCATATAGAACAAAAAAAAAAAAAAAAAAAAAAAGAGAGAGAGAGAGAGAGAGAGAGAGAGAGAGAGAGAAAAGAAAAGAAAAGCGGCTCAGAATCCCATGTATACGACCACCTTACGTTTACTGAGATAATAACCATAAGCAATATAAGACGCCATCCTGCGTGACATAGCAATCCAGTTGTTGTCCCGCTGACGGAAACGAGCAAACTAACTGCTGCAGACCATTTGTACCTTAAGTAGTAGTTACTGTCAACTAGTGGCAGTACAGTACGATACATCTAACATGTGAAGTTACGTCACTGCATATTTCGGTATAAATAAAATAAAATACAACAGTTACCTAAAACCTATTAGTAGCCGCTAGACTATATGTCATACATAACAATATATAATAGAGAACATAATCGAACTTGTTATGTACTTTAGAATACTTGAACCCCTGTCCCTTGTTTTTCGGTTCTTGATGCGCTTTATTACACTTTTGCTGAGGTGAAATGGTTTTTCTGGTATTTCTAACTTCTTAAGTACTGCTTATATTACTTTGTAAAATATCTATCCGTCTTCCTTACATGCATTTGTCTGAAGTCTCCCTGTTTCAACTGGTATATTCCTGCTCCTTATTTTTCCATGCTTTTTAAAATGTACCAGATATGCCCCTCTAGCAAACAGGTAAGCAAAACAACGATACTTACCACGAGTTCCCCACAACATCAATCTTTTTGCGAGTAGCAATACCTTTAAATAAATAAACAATATTATTTCATTGAAGTTGAGTGTTCAAATCAATCGCGGGAACTGCAACGACACTTCTTTGAGGTTGATGAGACCTTCAATAACTTTGAAAATATACATTTCCTCGGGCTGAAAAACCGAAATATGTCTTCTGCTTATGCGAAGAGATGCAAAGATACTTAAGATACATGAAAACCGTTACAGCATTCAAGACCGAACGGAGTGAAAGATGAGAAGATCGTACGGCACAAACGGCACGTTTTAAAGAGACAATGCCAGAATTTACTGTCCCACTTGGACTGTTTAATTTCGAATATGAATATTCTCTTTGTAAAAATCTGGCATGGGATCTCTTGGATGACATCCAGGTGGAGCAACGGAGGGAGCGAGCGTAAGAGAGAGCGACGGCACGGAACACGCAACCTCCATCCCTTTTCCCCTCTAACTTCTCTCTCTCTCTCTCTCTCTCTCTCTCTCTCTCTGCCTCTAATCTCGGTCGTGTGCAACTCAGGCAGGCCACGTTCGATATCAGCCAAGAGCCACAGACAAACGTGGAACTGGCCAGTGTTTGAACTACACGCTGTGTGCCTCTGACCACGGCTGTCCCGTGCGTTCAGCGCCAGCGTGTATTTTAGGATACCCGCTGAACGACCTGTTTCGACGCTTGCTTGCCTGGGACCTGGCAATGTCGTAATGAACGTACTGCGACCGGGAAATCTCAAATTTAATGACCTTTGAGCAAATACGCAGTAATGCAGTGTCAAGACTGTAGGTGGAATTTTTATAGGATACGGTATGAATTACGCGTATTTAGGTGAACGTTATTAACGGAACGGACAAACGTGTGCAAATATAGTGCAGAAATTCTCGTTACGGGTATAAAATACATCCTTTTCCCAGTTTCGTGCTTGCTTGCTAAATATCCGCCAGCGCCAAAGACGGTTTTAATGTAGTAGTTATTTTATGTTTCATTGGAGTTGTATTACATTCTGTGGGTGTTCCATGTTTACTGGCATTTCAGTGGGAGACGTAAATGAAGCACTATGGGGTGCCTGTCCTCAGGTTTTGTGATGTCATCTGGAAAAGTTAACTGACGTCTGCCTTTAATAAAATAATCAAAGTATTTTGAAAAATCAATGACTGAAAAAGGCTCTAAAATTATTTTATTAAAAATTATTTTATTAAAATAATTATTTTATTAAATAAAGTGATCAACTACTATTTAAAAATAACCTGCTGTAATATCTTTGAATCTAAAGACAGCCTATACATAGAGGTCAATGGAAGATCAGTTAAGAGAGAACTTATTGTGCAACTGTGTTGAAATGTGTTTGAAACACAAAACTAAACGCATAAAACGGCAGACTTTATTAAAATACTTTCAAAATACAATATGAAAATTACATTAGAAACCAAGTGCTGGGTAGATCTGCAAAAGAAAGAAAGGAAAATCAAAATCCGTCATCGAGCTTCATGCATATAAATTGCGTTTTACGTTTTACAAAGAGTACTGCAGAAGCCCAAAGTGATCCTTCGTCCCCCTCTGCAGTTGACCGGTAATCGCATCCGAATGCCACTCAGCAGCACCCGAGTTCGATACTCGATATTGCCAAGGATTTTTCCTTTCTAAGAGGGCTATAACGAGGATAGTTGACCACATGAGAGTAACTCAGGAGGTGACTAAACGTATTGAGCTGAAACGAAGCCTCTCGATCAACCTTCTGTATTCCCAATGAATTTTTCCTTTTCCAGTGAATTTTTCCTTGGCTGCAGGGCTATCATGGGGTATACTCTAACTCTTGAGAACAACTCAAGAGGTAACAAAAACTCATAAGTTAAAACTGTGTGCCTGACCGTGATTCGAACCTCCCGCTTGTCCTCGTCTGAATTCTAAGAGGTACTGGGGTTCCAGTTTTGAAAACCAACATTAATGACTGCGTTACCGATCTCTTACCTGTATGACCCTCCACTCCTGCAGTCCTGTGGATGATGATGATATTTCCAGTATCACCACTTCCCGGTACTCCGTGATCCAGAGACAGCAACGCTAGCCACTCTTTTTTTCTCGTTGTATTTGGTCATAGTGGACTTCACATGACATCCGTTCATCCGTCGCTGTTAGTTGTTGATCCGTTCACTCTCTCTCTCTCTCTCTCTCTTTTTTTTTTTTTTTTTTTTTTTTTTACCGTGCCAGCATCCACGAAACCACGAGATGCGGACCCAGTGGATGAGTTAGATGAGGGTGGATATACAGGAACAGAGACTGTTGCCTCCTTGGTCGTACAAACGAGTTCGGGATTGTATGTCAAAGCCTTTCTCCAAAAGAACTAGTATCTTTTTATTTCGTGGCTGTCAACCTCGGCGATCAATGATCCGAGAGAGGATAGACGGATAGACTTTTTTCTATCGGAGTTGAAGTCGTCAGAAACTTCTTTCAGTGACCATACTGATACGTACTAGAAGCCATTATCGAGCAAACATAAATGGAGTCAGCAATCGGTTCCACTTTCACCCACTCTCTTCTCGACACTTAACTTGGAGCTGTAGATATGGTTACGTGTCATTTGAGAGCAGGTGTTCCCCCTCAGGTTTTAGAATTCGTCTTAGCAAAAAACTTATTCAAAAAAGAAGACAGCAACGGGGGGAAATTACCATTCAATCGTTTTCTAAATACTGTGCGCATTGCGGTAAAACGAGCTATTGTCCAAAGGTCGACAATCCGCAAATTTCTCGAATTGAAGGCTTACGGAATGTTCCACTATCTCCTTTGTATCGTTCATACAACGGAAATGAACTTCATTAAGACGGTCGTATCAAGGTACACTAAGTAAGTGATCTTCTTCACTGTTCTAAGCAAACATATCAAACATTAATTTTATTGTCTTGGTGGTCGTGTAGTCCCAGCAGAACATGCAAAATAGCTCCAGTTCATGCTTCCAAGCAAGGCTTTTGAGAAGCTCTATCTGATGGTAACACATGGCAAATACACTACTGGCCATTAAAACTGCTACACCAAGAAGAAATGTAGATGATAAACGGGTATTCATTGGACAAATATATTATACTAGAACTGACATGTGATTACATTTTCACGCAATTTGGGTGCATAGATCCTGAGAAATCAGTACCCAGAACAACGACCTCGGGCCGTAATAACGGCCTTGATACGAATGGGCATTGAGTCAAACAGAGCTTGGATGGCGTGTGTATAGGTACAGCTGCCCATGCAGCTTCAACACGATACCACAGTTCATCAGGAGTAGTGACTGGGGTATTGTGGGGTCCAGATGTTTTCAGTTGGTGAGAGATCTGCAGAATGTGCTGGCCAGGGCAGCAGTCGAACATTTTCTGTATCCAGAAAAGAACGTTTACGACCTGCAACATGCGGTCTTGCATTAACTTGCTGAAATGTAGGGTTTCGCAGGGATCGAATGAAGGGTAGAGCCACGGGTCGTCACACATCTGAAATGTAACGTCCACTGTTCAAAGCGCCGTCAATGCGAACAAGAGGTGACCGAGATGTGTAACCAATGGCACTTCATACAATCACGCCTGGTGATACGCCAGTATGGCGATGACGAATACACGCTTCCAATATGCGTTCACCTCGATGTTGCCAAACACAGATGCGGCCATCATGATGCTGTAAACAGTACCTGGATTCATCGGAAAAAATGACGTTTTGCCATTCGTGCACACAGGTTCGTCGTTTGAGTCCAGCATCGCAGGCGCTCCTGTCTGTGATGCAGCGTCAAGGGTAACCGCAGCCATGGTCTCCTAGCTGATAGAGTATGCTGCTGCAAACGTCGTCGAACTGTTCTTGCAGATGGTTGTTGTCTTGCAAACGTCCCCATCTATTTAGTCACGGATTGAGACGTGGCTGCACGATCCGTTACAGCCATGTGGACAAGATGCGTGTCATCTCGACTGCTAGTGATACGAGGCCGTTGGGATCCAGCACGGCGCTCCATATTACCCTACTGAACCCTCCGATTCCATATTTTCCTAACATCATTGGATCTCGACCAACGCGAGCAGCAATGTAGCGATACGACAAACCGCAATCGCGATAGGCTACAATAGACCTTTATCAAAGTCGGAAACGTGATGGTACGCATTTCTTCTCCTTACACGAGGCATCACAACAACATTTCACCAGGCAACTGCTGTTTGTGTATGAGAAATCGGTTGGAAACTTTCCTCATGCCAGCACGTTGTAGGTGTCGCTACCGGTGCCATCTTGTGCGAATGCTGTGAAAAGCTAATCATTTGCATATCACAGCATCTTCTTCCTGTCGGTTAAATTTCGCGGCTGTAGCACGTCGTCTTCGTGGTGTAGCAATTTTAATGGCCAGTAGTGTATTTCCAGTTAGGAAGTTCGTTGTCCCTTTCGCCACTCGCAAGAATTTAACCGAAACGAACCAAGGCCCCCCTCCCTCCAAAAATAAAAAAGAGATCTAAAAAAAATGGTAAATAACGCCTTGGTACGTTTGAAAGCGACTTGGCTATGGTTCCTCTTCCTTCTTGAATAAAGAATGAAGTATTTGAAAACGCTAGCTTATAAAAATACTGAAGCGGACATCGGTCTCCATAAATTACGCAACACTTTTTTCCTGCTTTTTAACTGCACCGCGGCCGGCAGACACTGTTATGAAGGTCACGGCTACCTGCGGGCCACGTAAATCACCAATGCAGCTCGCGCCGTGAGTCGTAACCCGGTGCTCGTTCCTAGACAGGGAGTCAGCCTGGGTAGCCGAAAGTAATAAATCAGCAGGCGGGTTGTGGCCGGAAGCGAGTTGCTGGCGAGTCGATACCTGCTAGACGGCGCGGGGCGCCGGTGCGTGCAGTGCCAGTGGGGGCCCCTGTAGCCGGCCCAGATAGAGCACGCCCGCCGCCGGTGACAAAGCGAGCGCCACTCGTCGCCGCGAACGCGCTCGCCGTGCCCCTGGGGGCGTCGCCTCCGTCACGGATTATCCTCGTCAGCCGCGAATGCCTCTGGAGGCCCCTCCTCTGCTCGAGATCACAGCAAGCTGTGTCGCCGAGCCCGGGTTTTTCACGACGCAGATAGTTCAGACGCCTTGAAGTCCCGTCATCTGTGTGAAACACCCAGAGCCATTTAATTATTTGAATCTTTATACTAACAGCCTCATCTATTTATTTTGTGTTTAATTTCATGAACGCTTTTCGACCATGTTTTGCTCGTCATTAGATGTCTATGTATACAGGTGCAACAAACGACATATCCTCGCCAGGCTGTCTACACATTGAGACGTGTTAGACACTGACATTACTGGCATAAGTAAAGCTGTGCGGGCGTGGCGTGAGTCGTGCTTGGGTAGCTCATATGGTAGAGCACTTGCCCACGAAAGGCAAAGGTCCCGAGTTCGAGTCTCGGTCCGGCACACAGTTTTAACCTGCTAGGAAGTTTCATATCAGCACACATTCCGCTACAGAGCGAAAAATCTCATTCTGGAAACACCCCCCCCCCCCAGGCTGTGGCTCACCCAGGTTGTGGCTAAGCTATGTCTCCGTAATATCCTTTCTTCCAGGAGTGCTAGTTCTGCAAGGTTCGCAGGAGAGCTTCTGTGAAGTTTGGAAGGTAGGAGACGACATACTGGCAGAAGTAAAGCTGTGAGGACGGGGCGTCAGTCGTGCTTGGGTAGCTCAGATGGTAGAGCACTTGACCACGAAAGGCAAAGGTCCCGAGTTCGAGTCTCGGTCCGGCACACAGTTTTAACCTGCTAGGAACTTTCATATCAGCGCACACTCCGCTGCAGAGTGAAAATCTCATTCTGGAAACATCCCCCAGGCCGTGGCTAAGCCATGCCTCCGCAGTATCCTTTCTTCCAGGAGTGCTAGTTCTGCAAGGTTCGCAGGAGAGCTTCTGCGAAATTTGGATAGTAGGAGACGAGATACTGGCAGAAGTAGAGCTGTGAGGACGGGGTTTGAGTCGCGCTTGCGTAGCTCAGGTGGTAGAGCACTTGCCCGCGAAAGACAAAGGTCCCGAGTTCGAGTCTCGGTCCGGCACACAGTTGTAATCTGCCAGGAAGTTTCATATCAGCGCACACTCCTCTACAGAATGTAAATCTCATTCTGAATAACATTTTAATTCAGAAAAAATTCAAGCAACTGAGAACTGTAATGACATTTCTCTACCTCTTTTGACATCTTGCAAGCACATTCCATAGTTTTTACTCACAAAACAGGAACAATTAAAGGATTTCAATACAAATTTCGTGTTCGTGAGCACATTAAATTTTGCGTCAGACTATACGTAATTCCGGCACATTGTATAGAGCGTCTTAGAACGGAAATACAATCTATGCTTGACGAGGGCATTATTGGACCAGCGGTAAGCTCATACAATAATCCATTACATGTTGTTGAGAAGAAAAACGGATCGATCAGGCTTGTCTTAGATTCCAGACAAATAAATACCATAATCATTCCTGAAAAAGACAGGCCGCAAACGTTGGAAGAATGTCTTCAAATTTTCAATGGCGTAAAAGTGTTGTCTTCTATCGATCTCAGATCCAGATTTTATCAAATTGAACTTCACCCAGAATGTAGAAAATGTACGGCTTTTCTTTGTTTCGGCATTTGTTATCAATTTCGGAAACTTCCTTTTTGTTTGAACATTTCTCGGCAGCATTCATTCGTGGGCTAAATTCCACATTATCTGAGTTCTTAAAACGACACATCATCTTGAACGTGGGCGATATTTTAATAGCAGAAGCCTCTTGGGAGCAACATAATAGTATCCTCAACAGTTTGTTACGTATTTTTGCTGAATCTGGATTTACTATTAACTTTGAAAAATCTGAATTCGATAAGACAAAGGAGATGTTTTGGGATCACATTGTTTCTTCTGAGGGCATTCAGCCGGATCCTGAAAAGCTGGAAGCACTCAGAGCCATTTCTGTTCCATCCAAAAAAAGAGAAGTTCGCAATTTTATAGGTCTCGTGAATTTCTACCGCAGTTTCCTGAATATGTAACTTCTAGTAACTCCAAAACTTCGTTCTGTCACTGGCAGAAACACTATTTGGTACTGGGACGAACAGACACAACTGGAATTTGATTCTTTGAAACAAGCGCTACTTAACACGCCAATCTTAGCTTACCCAGATCTGTCACAAGATTTATGTCTTAGCACGGATTCTTCTAAAGTTGGTCTTGGTGCCCCTCCATTTCAAGAAGCTATAGAAAATGACATTACTGTTCAGAAAATCATCGCATTTGCTAGCCGCGTGCTAACAAAACCAGAGAAAAAGTATTCCGTTACTGTATTGGAAGCTTTAGCTATCATTTGGGCACATGACTAATTTCGTTTCGTTTCTTTCTGGCAAACATGTAAAGGTTTATAAGGATCATCGAGCATTACAATTTCTTATGTCTTCAAAATTAACCCAACGATTCGCAGTATATCCACTGTCGAGGCGGGACAGTCGGTAGGCGGGGAACAAACGCCTTCTTCACACAGTGCTGGCACTACACATTTCTTTGCAGTTTTGGCACAGTGCTTCGTAAAAACACACACAAAAATACTCTGTTGTTAGCTCGCCAATGTTGGCAGCGGCCGGACACAAAAAGTTACTGGGCCGACGTCGACCGGCTTTTCCGGACTTCCGCCGACCTAGAAACAGTGAGCCATGGTCGAGGACCTTCTGAACAGTTTCTACACTTCCCACGTAGTTATGCACAAAAACATATCACTGATAATTACTGTTCAAACAGCTCTGTCAAGAACCGTGGTACGGTATCTAGACTTGATTTATATTTACCAAGAAATGATAAATAAAAAACTCAAAACAGCGTTTTATAACGAGGAATAAAATTGTACAATTAACTGCATAAGCAAATTAAAGAGATTACTAAAACAAACTTATTTGAAAGGCACCTGTTAAGCGGTATATTCTATATGGTGAAGAATTACTGAACACAGAGTAGGGGTTTGACAAAAAATGTAAATCAAATAAATGATGATTTCATTTCATAAAACTCTATCAGCCTATAACTTTCGCATGATAGATAGCCTTATACTCGTATTTTGGGGAAAACCTTATACCAAAGCTCGATAATATATCATATTAACATCTTTTCCAGTTACTGAGCGCAAAATCTAACTTGTTGCTGAGGAATATTAGTTCAATTTTTCAGGCAAGCAAATGACGAGTTGCGGAACTCAAAATGGAAACCAAACACCGCCGTCATGGATCTGATGTCAGCTGACAGTTTAGGGCCACGTTATAAAATAATGCGCGTATAGCGTGTGTGGCGAACAGCACGGAGAAATGAATAGGCAGTGTAATACTAACATATACATTGTTAAACGACTTGTTGCAGTAGTTATAAACAATATTGTACACTAGGGTGGACCAAATGAGACTCCGCCTTTTTAAATTTACTAGTCTTTATTTGGGGAACGGAGGCTATTATCCCCATCTTGATTTCGATTTTCATTAAATAATTCAAGCATATGTTGGGATGGTTTCAACTGTAAGGAGACGGTTGACAACGACATCCTGTCAAACTACACATGTAGATATTTATATGCCTGTATATAAGAATTGTGTTATACCGGAAACTGTGATTTGGATGCACCAATCGGTTGCTGATACATGCCTGCGCACGCACACTCACCACATGCCCTGTCCGGAGTACTTCGCTGTGTTATTACATTTGGGTCAGTGAGAGCAGCAAACGAGTTTGGTGACCAGTTGAATGCAACAGAAAAAGTTGCTCGTGATAAAGCGGAGCGTGGTCGTTGTAGTGTGTTATGCCCAGCACAATTCGTGCAAAAGTGTGTGGTACTGCTTGTGCACGAGTTTATGAGAGGAAGTATTGAGGCTAAATCTCCAACAAAGACTGCAATGCGAAACTTACAATCAGTGACAAAATGGCACGAAATGGGCTCTGTAGAGAATAAAAACCGTAACTACCAGAAAAAAGTTCGAATATCAGCAAACAACTCTCGGGTGAAGGAAAGACCGCAATTAAATCTCTCGAAATCTGTGTTGTTTAACTGTGCAGGTGGGAATTAAGAGATCGTCGTGTCTACACACTAACTTAAAGTACCTGCACCTGTATGAGTTCAAGCGTCCAGAGGAACCTTCGTGTGTCCGTTCTTCTGCTGGTTTCTGGGTGAAATGCGTAATTATACAACAGAAAATCCCATTAGTAGTTTGAAGAGCCGCTGCAAAGTCTCAAAATTGGTGTTTGGACCGTAACGTGTGGTGTCCGCATCATAAAACGACTCTTTCGCCAAACTGTTAATGCTACCCGTTGTGACCAGAAATTGTGTATCTCGTATGTGGACCAACTCAAAGAAGATGAATGACCGTACGCATATTTTCAGCAAGACGGAACAACAGCACACACCTTCTTAACAGTCTTAGCACGAGTGGATGAGGTGTTCAGTTGATGAGTGGACAATCAGCGGAGGCGGCGTAATGTTCCGGCCACCGCGACCGCCTGGTCTCTCCTTGCCAGTTTTACTGCTACGGAAAGGTGAGGGGTCTAATGCACTCAAGTAAGCGTGAAAGGAAGCTACCGTACAGACAGAGGATAACTAATTACATACTGACATAATGGTCGGTATTGCTTTCGTTTCCCAAAAGTTATAAATATTTCGATTTCGAAAAAGAAGCTCTGTATTTGGCCAAGATGTCGAAGAAGAAGGTCCCTTACGTACTGGTTGTATCGAGTAAGATGTGGAGACGGCAGTTTGAAAGAGGACAGAGGTGGTGCGGGGAAGGGCGTCCCTTACCTGAGGGATCGCTGTGTCTGGCGTGGCAAATGCCCGGCGTGGCAAATGTCCGGCATTCCTTGGATCTGCTACCATTAGCTCTGGCTTTTCGAATGATATCTGGAACTAGTACCGCTTAGTCACCTGCAAATCCCAAGCAATTTAAGTTTATTTGATCTTTCTTGGCTAAAATTCTTGTTTTTAGTCTTTCCCTTGTACCATTTCCCCATCACATCCTCCAGAGCAAAGTTGGAAAGCAATGGTGATAAACCGTCGCCCTGTCTTGACGCTGTTTTATTGTAAGCGGCTCAGATACTTTACTTCTGAACTTTTCTTTAAATTTGGTGTTTGCTGTTTGTTACAGTTAAGTTCGTCATTTTTATGAATTTAGGATGGAGACCGGAATTCCTTGCACCTTATTATTTCATTACGATTATTATTAGCATCGCCACCATTGTAATGACTGAAAACACGTTAAAGCATAATTAAGTATTGCACTCTGAGAATAAACGAAAGTTATATTTCTCCCTCGTACCGTTGTTAATAACTTCCAAACGATGATGCGTGGGCTCGTTAACAGCAACTATCAACTGCCAGCTTCCTGTGGTGTGGTTACTCTCGCCAAAGTGCATTATTGACGTAACTAAATGGCATTACATGCTCGAACGTTGCTCGTCGCTTCTTTTTCTGCTGGGCCTAAATGCATTGTTAATTGCGTTACCGCTGACCACCGGCTGATGAGTGAAATGAAGCGGCTTTCGCTCAGCGTTCGCTGCATTCAGCCCTTTGCGAGAGATTAAAGCATTGCACCGCAGCCCACCGCAATCCAGGCCCGGTCGTTGATTTACAGGCCGACACAGCAACCCAAACAGGACCCGCCGTCCGTGCCGTAGCTTCACTCTCCCACACAATGCTGGTCGGCTCTGGAGATGAGTCTCACAGGACTATAACCCCTGTTTGCAGGGAAGAAAACTAGTAACGAAAGAAACAAATATTGTTCGTATGCTGGTGAAATATGCTTTGGAGATAATTGGCACTAACGTACTGTTGTCTCAGTGGAGGTGGTTTTCCATTAGATTCCTCGGGTGTGCTACAAAGTGTCCGGTAGGTACGGTCTTTTTAATTAATGTTATTTAATCAGTCTTCTGAGAAGTTTGATGCCCCCACCACGACTTCCTCTGCTGTGTTCCTCATGTCAGGGTAGCATTTACACCCAACGTTCTCGTTTATTTTCTGTATATATTCCAGTCATTATCTACGCCTATAGTGCCTGCCCTCTACGGCCCTTTCCAGCACCATCGAAGTTTTCCCCAATATATTTCCTATTATCTGTCCTACTCATCGTTTCCACATATATGTCATTGCTCGCCCATTCTTGAGGATCTACTTATTTCTTAACAGCTCTTTTAATTTTCAGCTTTCTTATACTACTCCATATGTCTAATGTTAGAATTCTCTTCGTATCCAATTTTTCCACAGTCAATGATTCAATTCTCAGATATTTCTTTCTCAAATTAAAGCCTATGTTTGATACTCATAGACTTCCTTTGGCCGAGAATGCGCTTTTTGCCCGTGCTATCTGCTTCTTATGTCCTAGTTGCTTCGTTAGTCAAAGGCTGCTGCTTCCCAGGCAGCAGAACTCTTTCACTTCGTATGCTATATGGATTGCAGTTTCTATGGAAAGATCATCGCGAATCTCATTTTTGCTGCTCCCCACTAATTTCGTTTTTATTCTGTGCTAATTAGTCTATTCATTCCATTGGACGGGTCCTGTAATTCTTCCTCAGATTGCCACTTAAAATCTTTCCCTCAGTAGATGATGAAATGTCAGATACAAACCTATGCCTTATATCACTACCTAATCTCCAGAAAAGGGGTGCCATGCTTGTAAACACAGGTCAACAAAGCCTACACTGTATGAACAAAATGATGTAGTTTACATATGCGACACTGAGTGTCTGCTGACGCTGCATTTGTTCTTTACCTGGAGTTAGTTAGTTAATTACATGTTACATACATCATCTGAACGATTCTTTTATCGAAATTATGTGCAACGAGTCAGTTTATAGGATATGTATTCATGATCAGTGTGAACGTTATCTTATTTATAGGCTACCAGAAAATCGTCCGAAGGAGGAGGAGTTGTCCCGAGAAACAGGTTTAGGTTAGATTAAAAATTTGCTTTGCTGCCTGTCAGACATTCTATGTTATTTGGTAAATGATCAAAACTTTTTGCTGCTGTTTACTGAATTCCTTTCTGATCCACGGGCAGCTTTAATAACGGGTAATAAAGTTAATTTTTGCCTTCAATTTGTAGGTATGAGCACCACTTTTTTCTCAGAATTGTGATGGATTATTTATGACGGATTTCATTAGCGACTGTATGATACTGTTACGGTGCAATTAAAATGCCTAACTCCTTGAAAAGTAACTGCATGATAACCGCGGCCGGACACCACATATTATTTTCTGTCCGCTTTTGTGCAGTCAGTACTTTCTCTGTAAGTGGCGAGTTAGGCCAGAAAATTATTCCATAAGACATTAATAATTAGAAATACGGAAAATGTACAGGAGGCTGATTTGCTTGTTCCCAAGACCAGCAATTGTTCGAAGAACACACGTAACTGAACTTAATTGTTTGAGAAGATCGGTAATATGTTTCTTCCATTCAAGTTTTAATCAATACGTACAGCCAAAAATTTGGAGCACTCCAACCTATTTACAGACTTACGTTCATGTGCAATTTCAGTTGTTGGTATGTCTCTATTTGTTGTACGGAACTGAATATAGAGTAATTTCTCGAAATTTAGGAGAGGCTATTTTCAGAGGACCACTTACTAACTGTTTGAAAAACATCTCTGACAATCTCTTCTGTTGCTTTCTCTCTAATGGGATTTATTATGCTATAACACTAGTAACGTTTGCAAAAAGCACAAATTCTGCTTGTAGAACGTTCGATGAAAGGTCATTCACATACATAAGGAATAAAAGTGGATCGAAAATTTAATCATTTGGGAGTTATTCTGTCATTTCTGCCTACTCATTAGACGTTGCTATCCCTCCAGCATCTTTACAATTATTCAGTAAAACAGGAAATCAGCGTAAAACTATAAAACGTACCTGAAGAAGGCCACTTGAAACAGTTACTTAAACGTTGATTTATCGTTTCACAAGCTGACGTGCTTTATAATACTGGAAGAATTTTATTGAAAGCCTCTGAACATGAAAATTACCTGATATTTGACGTTCGCGCTGGAGAATGTCTTGCACATCTAAAGAAATACACATTTATCACTGTAGAGTAACAGTTGAAATAATACAGAGCAGCATAAACGTTTATTACCATCGCACAACTGTGCTCTGTCGACTGTAGATTTCATGAACTCCAGTGCTGTCCCAGTTTAATTTTCAAGTGCTAAGCTCGTCAGCGTGCAATTTTCGATTTAATCTCGTCCTAGATGCTCAGACGCTGCACATTTCAGAGGCAAAAGAGAGGAAATTGCTTCTGGCACAAGAAGTGTCGGAAACATATGTCATTTGCATAAGCCATTTATGCTTTGAGATACTTACTTCTACAGTTATCTAACTGGGAACTCATTGAGTGCGAGGTTGCAAAGGGCCATTGATGTTTATACGCGATGCAACGCTTCACATATTGCCTACCATGCAAACCACAATAGATCTGCTCATGGCAACAGAGACGAGACTGCAGGTACCCAGTGGTGAGCACAGCACGAGGCTACGAAGCGTAGTTGAGCTGCTTAGTCGCCGAGCAACTCACAACAGTGCTACAGTAGCCGAAGCTGTCATTTCGTCTGAACGGAAAACAAGGAATTTCGCAGAATGAGAAAGAAGTGGCAGATGAAATACCTGTGTTCCTGCAAGATCAGTCAGTGGAATGTGCGGTGTCGTATATGTTCAACTGTGCGGACAATGTACATCAAAGTACAATGGTGTCGATACGTGCTTAACAAGTGATAGTGATAACGGAACAGGTGTCTAGCCATATAGTTCATCACCATTGTCGGACCAGGAGCCACAAATATCGTCTCCAGTGCAACGTAGTGATGGACAATCGTTGTGAAAGGAGCGGGTACTAAACATAATTACGTACATGGCAGATTATCCCAAGCATAGTAACAAAAAAAAAAAAAAAAAAAAAAAAAAGAGAGAGAGAGAGAGAGATTGTGAACAAATTTCGAATAAGTCCGCAGCAATATGATCGTGTAGTGCATAAGAAAAACTATGGATATTCAAGAGGGAACAAGGCGCACTTGTTACAAAAACTGGTATTTGTGCGTTTTAAGGATTCTCGATACAGTTTACAGCATGCGAATGATACTGACCTACGTTATACAGATCAAATTGCACACTACATAGGTTATAGTGATTTCTACGGAAGCAGTGGATGGTTGTATAACTTTAAATAGTGCTACAGAATTGTAAGACGTAAGATAACGAAATTTCAAACAAAGCATCAACTTGACGATGACCAGCAAACTGCAGAATCGGACCGAAAAATTGTAGATGATACGAAAAAATTTATCTCATCGTTCAGTAAGGAATTTACTTTCAACTCCCACCAATCGGAACTACATCTGTAAGGAACCCTGGAAATTAGAGGCACCAAGAGCGTTGTACCAATATCAAGTAACATCAGTGGCTTAACGAATTCGTATGCAATTATACCGACTGTTAACCTGGATGGTAAATTGGCTGGAAAGTTATTTATTGGGCTGTGAAAAGGTGGAGATGCTCTGTCCCCTATGATTCTTTCTCGTGTGCGTGATCTTGCAAGGGAAATAGGGAATATTTGTCACAACAAGCAAGAGTGGGAAAATGATCGTAAGACATCTACAACTTTGGTATGAGTACTGCTATTGGCCGAAAGCTGATAAAAATAACTTACTTCTGCTCGATTTCTGGTCGGCGCGTAAAAATTATACTCCTTACAAGAAACTGGAAAGTATGTGACATTGTAGTTCATACTGTTGGAACCATTGGACAAATACAGCCTCTGGATATTTGTTTTTTCCGTGCCTATAAAAGATATCATCGCATTATCTGCAGCTACGAGTTAACGGGTAGACAGTTTCAAGATAAGCTATGGTACTAACTGTTTCGCATTCGGTTGCATGCCGTCAATTTTCATCAGTTCTCATCACCCACAGCACCAATATCGTTCTATATTCATTCTTTCACAGTACATACCTAGATGAACAACCTACACGGCTTGTAGCTCCCAAGAGTTCGCCTTCAATTCATTTGGCATTCATGGTGCAAGTTAGTGGTTTGTTTTGAACATTTCTTGAATGTCGACAACGTAAATTTTGGGAAGTGTATTGCATACATCCCACAGAAGGTTGACCTCTGCACCTTCTGCACTCTTATTTCTGTCACCCTCAGTGCACATGGTGAATGATTAGCAGCTATTACTTTTCCTGTCACACTTGTTTATATAGCACTTTCACATGAGCCTTACTAAATACTGAACTTGCGACCTCGCACTCGAGGGGTTCCTGTAAGTAGTTGAGTAAACATTATTCATGCGGTCTGGCAAGAACGAACGAGATATCGACAGAGAAGCGAGCCAGCAAAGTGACAAGCAAAAACAAAAGACGGGAAATCCCACGACAGCGCTTGTCGCGGCGGTGGCGCAGCCCATGTGTCGCCACCGCCAAAGGTCAGTGTGTCACCAGCAGCGGAGATAAACAAGCTGCCCGAGGACTCGTGGGAGCGAATCTCTGCTTCAATGCGAACTTTACACGCTAGACCACTATACTAAGAAGTGTGTTCATCAGCAACGTAAATATTTACATACTCTGATTTGTATATCCATGCTCCTGTGGTTGGTGGCTACTGTTGACGTTTTTCAGCGTTTTTTGTTTCTCTTTTTTTTTCACCTCCCGCAAAACAGGTATTTCCTGTTTTAATATTTTACCCAAACATGTTTCGCCATCTATATCTTGTTGTGCCCCGGCACAATTTCCCTACGCCATTTTTTTTTTTTTGACTTCTGTGTTATCTGCGAGGCACTATAATGACGTTAACGACAGTATGGGTTCAGTTAGCGTCTTCGTCAACTTCTATAGCAGAGATGAGAGGGAGGAGCTCTCCGTGGTTGGGATTGGTGTTTGGTTACTACAGGTAGGTAATACACGTGTAGTTGGCAGGACTGATCAGCTGAAGTAGCAAGAAGTGTACAGCAACCACCTCTGAAGGCCCCACTGTATGGTGGTACAACATGCAATGAGTGGTTTTCATGAGCAATAAATAGGGCGGAAATGATTTTTATGTTGATCTCTACTCCACTTTTCTGTACAGGTTCCGGAACTCTAGGAACCGAGGTGATATAAAACTTTTTTGATGTGTGTAGAAGCAGACACAGGCTTCCAGGTGCATGGAAGAGACGGGTGACATATAGGACGAGAAAATGAGTCCTGTGCCAGTCGAAAGCTGTTTGCTTCTCAGCAGTTGACTAAAGGCACCAGTGAGGACTATACTTTACTGTTCGCCAAGGCGACGAGGGCTGAGGTCACAGGCGTCAGTGGTAACCTTCTGATGCACTAAAAGGAGGAATTTCTAGTGGAACTTAGAACGACAGTGATGCGTTAAGACGGTCACATGTCAAGGAAAGCTTCCAACGCAATTTTTCCCATAGATACTGCAGATGGCTATGTGCACTAACAGTCAACCTAAAACGTAATAAAAGCTCAGGGCGGGGAAGATTAAAGGGGAGTAGAAACTCAGTGACTAATCTGAGCGGCCAGATTGCAGTGAAGCTCCTCAAATACACCGGACGGATCAATAGACACTTTAACTACGAGAAGAGAGTGATTGACTCTGATGGACACTCCGAAACTGCAATATAAGTAGCAATTTCAATATTCATTGGAATAACATTGAACAGAGGCTGTCTGTCTCTGTCTCCGTCTCAGTGAACAAAGTTAAAGGAATTTCATTGAACAGTAGGAACAAGCTACTGATATTGCACTTGTCTCTTGTACTATAGGGCAAGTGGCCCTAGATTCATACTGAATTAATACGGAGGGTTGCTGGTTTATTATTTACTCCAAGTGGCCAGTAGTTAGCAGACCGGGTGGCCGTGAAAGCACTCATCTCTGATAAGGTTCCCCCTGATGATTATTAGAAGTATCTGACAATCTCTTGGGGGTTTTGGCCTGACACCTAAATAAATAAATAGATTAGTTAAGACAATAAACGTCCCGTGACTGCACGAAAAGCGTTATTCCATATGGTGTCGTTAAAGTCAGGGTTCCTCTGAGCCATAACCCGTAGGTAGCGATCATCAACTGCAGTAGTAGCCCTTGGGAGGCCCGAGCGAGGCTTGTCATCGACAGTTCCTGTCTCTCTGCATCTCCTTCCTGTCCGAACAACATCGCTTTGGTTCACTCCGAGGCGCCTGAACATTACCCTTGTTGAGAGCCCTTCCTGGCGCAAAGTAACAATGCGAACGCGATTGAAAGCGCGGTGATGACCGTCTAGGGCCGGCCGGTGTGGCCGAGCGGTTCTAGGCGCTTCAGTCTGGAACCGCGCGACCACTACGGTCGCAGGTTCGAATCCTGCCTCGGGCTGTGTCCGATGTCCTTAGGTTAGTTAGGTTTAAGTAGTTCTAAGTTCTAGGGAACTGATGACCTCAGATGCTGAGTCCCATAGTGTTCAGGGCCATTTTTTGACCGTCTAGGCATGGTTGAACACGAGCCGTGTACCTCCTTCCTGGTGGAATGACTGGAACTGTTCGGATGTCGGATCCCTTCTGTCTAATGGGCGCTGTTCATGCATGGTTGTTTACGTCTTTGGGCGGGTTTAGTGACATCTCTGAACAGTCTCTTTGACTGTGTCTGTGACACAATATTTACAGTCAACGTCTATCTTCACGAGTTCTGGGAACGGGGTTGATGAAAAACTGTTTTTGACGTGTGTAGTTATGATCTAACATGTAATTAAAATTATTAACATTTTCTAGAATCATAGTAATGTCACCTTGAAAGGGTCTCGTTCCATTTCTGTAAAATATAATACTACTTTTGCTGATCCTTATTTAGGCCTAAACTTTTATTTTGTTATGATTCTTCACCATAAAACTGATAATTTTAAAGACAGCGTTGCACAGCTATATCTGATTTATTCTCTGCGGATGGCATGCTGCCAAGACACATAACGCTAAAAGTAGTCCAGCTTACACAGCACTTCCTTAAAATTAATGCAGTTTCAAGTGAACAATCACAACAAAGTAAAGCGTAGATATTACAATTTCTTTAGCTTAAAATAGGGACAATCAAAACGTTTGTATAATATTTTACAGAAATAAAATTACGATGGCACTTAGGCATGGAAACGTTCAGATAAGGAATGAAAGAAGAAAAAATAAGGAACACTGAATTCGGAAAAAAGAGAAATTTTAAGTCACGTTGTAGTTGTTGTGGTCTTTAAACCAAGGACTGGTTTGATGCAGCTCTGCATGCAACTCTATGCTGTGGAACCATCTTCATCTCCGAGTAACTACTGCGACCTACATCCTTCTTAATTTGCTTAGTGTAGTCATCTCTTGGTCTCCCTCTAAGATTTCTACGATTTTTCCTCCCCGCGCTTCCCTCCAGTAGTAAACTGGTGAACTCTTGATGCCTCAGAATGTGTCCTACCAGCCGGTCTCTTCTTCTAGTCTTGTTGTACCACAAATTTCTCTTCTCTCCAGTTATGTTCAGTACGTCCTCGTTAGTTACATGATCTGCCCATTTAATCTTCAGCATTCTTCTATAGCACCTCACCTCAAAGGCTTCTATTCTGTTCTTGCCGGCCGCGGTGGTCTCGCGGTTCTAGGCGCTCAGTCCGGAACCGCGCGACTTCCTCGGCCATGGATGTGTGTGATGTCCTTAGGTTAGTTAGGTTTAAGTAGTTCTAAGTTCTAGGGGACTGATGACCAGAGATGTTAAGTCCCATAGTGCTCAGAGCCATTTGAACCATTTTTTTCTGTTCTTGTCTAAGGTATTTATCGTCCGTACATCACTTCCTTGCATGGCTGCATTTCATACAAATACTTTCAAAAGGACTTACTGACACTTAAATCTTTACTCCATGTTAACAAATTTCTCTTCTTCAGAAACGCTTTCCTTTTCATCGCCAGTCTACATCTGATATCCTCTCGACTTCCAAAATCAGTTATTATTCTCCCCAAACAGCAAAACTCATCTACTACTTTAAGTGTCCCATTTCCTAATCTAATTCCCTCAGCATCAACTGATTTAATTCCACTATATTCCAGTATCCTCATTTTGCTCTTCTTTATGTTCATCTTATATCCTTCTTTCAAGACACTGTCCATTCCGCTCAACTGCTCTTCCAAGTCCTTTGCTGCCTCCGACAAAATTACAAATGTCATCGGCAAACCTCAAAGTTTTTATTTCTTCTCCCTGCACTTTAAATCCTACTCCACACTTTCCTTTTGTTTCCTTTACTGCTTGCTCAGTATACAGACTGAATAGCATCGGGGATAGGCTACAACCCTGTTTCACTCCCTTCTCAACCACTGCTTCCCTTTAAGTCACGGACTCGCATTCGGGAGGACGACGGTTCAATCCCGCGTCCGGCCATCATGATTTAGGTTTTCCGTGATTTCACTAAATCGCTCCAGGTTAACGCCGGGATGGTTCCTTTGAAAGAGCACGTCCGACTTCCTTCCCCGTCCTTCCCTAATCCGATGAGACCGATGACCTCGCTGTTTGATCTCTTCCTCCAAAATAACCCTCCCCCTCCAACACAGCAGTATGGATTTGTATCAAGACATTCAGTCCCACTCTAGGTAACAAAAAAACGCAAGATGAACATCAGATTTTTTTCAGGGTGTAATGTTCAATTTGAATTTTTGACGCTATTTACAGTGTGGCTCAATATCACATACATATCAATGTATGGCTGTAAACCGCCAGGATAGCCGAGAGCGCTAACGTGCTGCTTCATGGACTCGGGTATGCGCGCCGACCCCGGATCGAATCAGCCCGGCGCGTTAACTAGGACGACCGGTGTGCCGGTCAGCCTAGGTGTGGTTTTTAGACGGTTTTCCACATCCTGCTAGGTGAATACTGGGCTAGTCCCCACGTCCCGACTCAATTACGCGATTTGCAGACATTTGAATCACTTCCACACTATTTCAGGATTTACACTAGACGCAGACAGCTGGGGTACACTGATTCCATCCTGGGGTGTATGGGCTGGCGGCAAGAAGGGCATCCGGCCACCCCTTAAAATTAACCATGCCAAAATCCGTACTTAACCCTGCGCACAATGAGGGATAATGGCAGTAGCAAAAGAAGGAAAGAATCCACGTAAGGCTGTAATTGAAAAAGTTACTGTGCTTGATGGCAATTGAAACCGACACCAACAATAAACGATTTTCATGACAGCTACTGGACAACAGGACGTTCTTCGGTAAAACAGAGTAAGATAAAGCAAAACTGCCTTACGAGCTTCGTAAAGGGGTTGTAACGGTACTTTGACTACCGGGCCTCCGCCAATACAAAGATATGATTTACGAGCTCGAAAGCAGAAGAGCGCTGCGCCAGCGACCGATTTTTATAAATAATTTTGATTTTTTTTTTACTTTTGCGTAGGTGTTTGTTTTTAACAACTAATTCATTACTCTTCTGTCGTCATAGTACAAGACGTGTATTTTTCGGCGCTGTGTTAAATATGCTTTTAAGTGGAAATTAAAACTATATTACGAAACGAAGTTATTTCAGTAGTGATTCGAGATGGTTATCGCCAAATTTATAAATTAATCCTGACAGTGACAACTTAAGGAAATTTTCATCAGACGGAGAACAAGAGGACCAGCAAACAATGAGAAAAAGGGCATCCTACAAGAAAATTAAGAAGTATTCCAGACGCAGCCACGAAGATTACATTATAATAAATACTACGTTTCTAATAGAATTATAAGGTAAATCTCAACTTATTTCTGATGCTATTTCCTTATAGTCGCTGTTTGTAGTGTTGCCGACTCGGTCTGCCATTCGCGGTCAAATTTCAGCACTATCTCAAAAATGGTTCAAATGGCTCTGAGCGCTATGGGACTTAACTTCTGAGGTCATCAGTCCCCTAGAACTTAGAACTACCTAAACCTAACTAACCTAAGGACATCACACACATCCATGGCCGAGGCAGGATTCGAACCTGCGACCGGAGCGGTCGCGCGGTTCCAGACTGTAGCGCCTAGAACCGCTCGGCCACCCCGGCCGGCCGCACTATCTCAATCGGTAATACGAAGTCCGCCTTATCCGTAACTTATTCCATCAAAATTCAAAACCCAATGAGCTTTTCTATTTTGTATTTTCACGGCATAACCCCGATGAAGATGCAGGGTGAGCAGAAGCAATAAAATATTTGGTGTCAGCGGGAATGGACGTTCACGTGTTCTCGTGCGGACACCAACACACAGTGAATTAGCAAAAGCTGTAGAAGCCAGTGCCACTACAGACGAGACGGTCCCTGCAGAGCATAACACAGAACCTTATTATGTGTCTGCGGCGTTCCGCTCGTTCTTCCCGGCAGTCCGTCAGCATATTTGAGCAGACGGAGGCAGAGTGCTGCGGCGACTCACACACACAGCCGCCCTGGTCCCCTGGGAGGTGGCCGGGACACGGCGCGCTCACCGCCGGAAGCGCCGCCGCCCTAACGCTCGCTCCGGGCTGCCCTGCTCTGCCCTACGGCCAGTTGCAGCGGCAGCCCCACGGGAAATTTGCCGCTCCGCGATACCTCGCCAGGAGGCGCACAAAATCTTACGCTAATGAGAACTGTTTTGTCTTCAAAGCTGCAAGACGCTGCAACGCGGCGAGAATGACAAAGCAGAGTAATTTCGACTGCATAGAAGACAGGGCAGAGCAGTTTTATTTTGAAGAAGTCCGCTCCGTGCACAATTTTCATTTTACTCTGGAGAGCAGAAAATTATCCTGGAGCTTCTCCTTGTGCACGCAGTGACATTTTTGTTCTTGCAAAAATCAGGGTAACATTATTTTAAATGCTCAAGGGTCAAACATTCATCACTGAAGATGAACTAAGGAATAAAGCTCCGGAACAATTGGAGCACTGCAAAAAATCATCCATTTAGTCTCGAAACCAGTAAAGTCGTTTAATATTTCATCAGTTAATGCGAAACACTCGCTAAGAAGTAGGGAAAGAAAATTTTCTTCCACGTTTCTGCCGGTATCTGTGGGAATTATGCATACCTGTGACGCAGTCCCAAGATGTTATGAAATTTAATTTTCTTTTCAATTATCTCTCCTATTTCTGTTCTTGGAGATTAAAGAGGTTATTTTGTATTTCTGCCAGTGACAATGATCCTCACACGACTTATCAGAACAGATTTAAGTGCCGGCCGTTTTGGCCGAGCGGTTCTAGGCGCTCCAGTCTGGAACCGCGCGACCGCTACGGTCGCAGGTTCGAATTCTGCCTCGGGCATGGACGTGTGTGATGTCCTTAGGTTCGTTAGGTTTAACTAGTTCTAAGTTCTAGGGGATTGATGACCTCAAATGTCAAGTCCCATACTGCTCTGAGCCATTTTCTACCAGATTTAAGTTCGTATAAGTAGCGCAAGAGAGCACTGATGTAGATATCACGTAAGGGTGAAGGCAGATTTTTCAGGCATACAAAAATTGAAGCAAAGTTCTCGAGTTACCAGACGTTAGCAGCGTCGAAATTGTACGACTTTGCGACGAATGTTATGAGATCTGCATGCACTAAGTAATGCAAAACTTTTTTGTTTTCTTCTCACAGCAGGTTGGTTTTTGTTCAGAATTCCAATACACCACATCGTTTCCTAAATGGCTCAGTTCGATAGAGCGCCTGCCATATAAGCAGGAGATCCCGGGTTCGAGTCCCGGTCGGGCCCCTCATTTTTAAGTGTCCCCTGGACTCAGGTAGGCGCGGCGGCCCCAGATCGAATCCGCCTGGCGGATTAACGTTGAGGGCCGGTCTGCCGGCCAGCCTGCATGTCGTTTTAAGGCGGTTTTCCACATACCACTAGTTGAATACCGGGCTGGTCTTCACATCCGGTCTCAGTTACGCGCCTCGCAGACATTTGACAAACATTCGCACTATTTCACGGGTTACACTAGACGCAGACGGGTGGGGTACACTAATTCCGTCCTGTGGGAAACAGGGGGGGGGGGGGGCACAGGAAGGGTATCGTGCCACCCCCTGACACTAGCATCGCGAAGTACATAGTAACAAGGCCGACCCCGCGTTGAAGTGGGACAAAAGCCCGAAGCAAATGACGATGATTCCAGTACACCCATTCCCACTCTTTTAGCTACGAAATCCTATTCTTCAATGTAATCTCCGTTCTATCCGACAGCCTTACGCAACCTAGTCCACTTTACTGGTAGGGTCTATAGGGCTGCATTGTACCACTCTACTGGTCAACGTCGGAGCTAACGTCTTCCTTCATCTGTAGCCTCCCTATCATCCACGTACTGCTTCCCACAGAGAGCTCCCTTCATCGGACCAAACATATGGAAGGTCCTTACAGTCTTCTGTTAGGCGCCGAGGAACCCAGCAGGGGCACAGTTTTGAGTTCCGTGACTGGTAAATGAGTGTCTAAGCAGTACCAGCAGAGGCGTCCAGTTCGGTACCGAGTTTTCCATCGCTATCCATCGATCGCCTCGAATGAGAGTGCCGGCAAGTTCCATCATCGCAGGAGTCACAGCTGTGTGCGGTAGGCCGGCACGCGGCACATCCGACTGGTTTGGGCGAGCTTGTGACGATGGCAGGCGCCTCGCCCAACGACTCACCGTACTTTTTGTCACTGCCAGGACTCCGGAGACATTCTACAGGCGCCTATGAGTGTCTGCGATGCGATTTTATTCCAAAAGAAACTCCATGACTCTTCTCTACATGGAACCTACATCCGTTGCAGATGCCATTTTAAAGCCTACATATAGCGCCGCCACCTATCGAAACTTCATGAAACTAAAGGGCCTTAAACGGGAATATTCCACAGCATCCTCCAACAACTTTCGCAATTTTTCAACCGAAATTGACCGAGTAAAAAAAAAGGTATTGTATGACTCATTGAACGCCCCTCGTAGTTATACTATTTTAGCCGGACAATAATAAGATTAACTGTCGACGGGTAGCCGCTGTATTTTAACCATGGTAACTGCCTCAAAACTTGAGAGCATTTCATCAAACTGTTTGACATTCTACAAAAACTGCACATATTACCCTAGTAGAACGTGGGATCCGTTTTGTTTTCAACAAAGAAATTTCTTATTAAAATAAAACTTCAAGAACATTAAATTTGTCAAATACATCATTTGTAACGGCACGTTTATTTCTTTGCCACGCAAACGGTTACTTAGCAGCCTAACTTTCGTTCTGTGACGAAACGTGTTTCTCTAAATACAACAATATCCAAAAGCACCATGTCTTGCGCTTCCGCCAAGGCGACTTCGTGGAAACAAAACACTATATATTCCGAAATGCAATATTTTCTTCGCAATTAAATACAAGTTTATTTTACCACTGAGCTATCAATACAGCTCATTTTCAGGGAGAACTCTGAAACACTCGTAAACGCTGGATATAGCGCGTTATCTCGATCACTACATGTAACCTCGGAAGTCACTGAGCGAAGAATAAGTCTTCCTTCTTTTTTGTCTACTTGATTATTTTCAGAGTTTTTAACATATTTCCCTACAGTCTCTCGTTTATAGTCTCCTAGCACTTATTTCGGATTTGATCTGTATACTTAAGTCTTTCCATTGATGTGTACACAGTTTACCTGTTCCTTTTCGTCAGATTGTCAAAAGTTCTTTTTTACCTTCCACGATAATTATGTAATAGGCGTAGTCATGTTTTAAAAATGCGGAACGTAAGTAGTAAGTCAACACCAAGACTTAAGCTCTGGCGTGAGCCTCTTCTCCATGGACGCCGTGCGGTGGGCCTCGGGAACTCACGTGAAACTAAGGACTAGATAACCCGCTGATTTGCAGTTTCACGTGAGCTCCCGAGGCCCACCGCACGGCGTCCATGAAGACGAGGCGCACGCCAGAGCTTAAGTCTTGGTGTTGACTTACTACTTACGTTCCGCATTTTTAAAACGTGGCTACGCCTATTCAGGCTATTTTGGTTTTATTTCTAGACCATGCCCTCTTAGACAAATAATAGATTCAGGGATATCTTCTGAAGAAGGCTCAATTATTTGGGCTAAAACCTAGGTAAAGGTTGGTTTCATTACCACAAACGAGGCTGATAGTTTCTGATATATTAGATCATCACGATTGCTAACTGGACTGGTATGTTGAAAGTACAAAAAAAGATGATGTGATCTTTCATCACTAGATGTTTTTCACAAAAAGTTTGAAAGACGCTGTATACACACACACACACACACACACACACACATACACACACATACACACACACACACGAGCGTGTGGTGTTTTATGAATAATTTCTTTCTTTCTTTCATATGTAGTATGAGTGTGGTATAACTGACTCTTGTAACCAAGAATTATGTAAAAATCGACTTGGGTTATATCAAAACCAGGGTTTTTTACTCTCGAGGAGATGCTACAATGATGACGTCACACAATCCTTGACGTTGTGGAGAGACTGGCTCACTCATTTCCCGTAAATCAGAATGCTGAAGCTAGAACGTGAGTGAGGGTTCGCTTTGCGACTCTCCTTTGCATGGGATGAAGGTCGCAAACGGCGCCAGGGAATGCGAATAGGTAACGAATGAGCGCCGGATGCCCGGCTCGCCGCGGTGGATTGGGAGGCGAGGCGATCGATAGGGGCGGCGGCGGCGGCGCTAGCAGGGGCCGTGGTGTGGCCGCGGCGGTGCCTGCGGGGGCGGCGGAGGCGGCGGCAGCGGCGGCGCACCCTTCCGATTCTCATTATGCCGAATCAAACGGATTCCGCGGCCGAGTCAGCAGCGCGCACGCCGCTGGGGCCAGCGCCAAACTACGGAAGGATGGGGAGCCCACCCAATTACTGGCAGCGGGCAGGTGCCATGGCCACAGCCGCCCGGCCCGCCTTCACTAGCTTTCCGCAGCGCGACTACCCCGACTGCCGGGGGCCTAAACCAATCGTGCGATATTCCTATTTGCTACAACGACGTGACAAGTGTTAGAGAAGACAACGGGGAGGTGCCATTACAGGGTCGCTTACGAACAAATGTTCTCAAAAATGTAAGCTTTCCTGGCCGTAAACGATAACTGTTATTTCAATGTAACAACAATAGAAGTCTAGTTCCTCATTCTTTTTTGTCAATTTGGGCCAATATAAAGACACAGCAGCTTTACAAAAATATTAAAAGATCTATAAAACGTTAATAAGATACAAGAGGCATTCAATAATTAATGAAAAAACTTTTTTCTCGGCCAACTTCGCTTGAAATAATGCGGAAATTGTTAATGGTCATCGTGGAATATTCCCTCTTCTGCCCTTATAGTTTGATGAAATTCTATAGCTGGCAGCGCTATACGTCTGTAGCGCATCTGATGCTGAGTTTCTTTTGACGGGAAGCCAGACCATGGCAGATACTCATAGGCGCTTGCAGAACGTCTAAGGAGACCTGGCAGCGAACAAAAGCACGCTGAGTCGTTGAGCGAGGCGTATGTCATCATCGCAACAAGGTCGCGCAAACCTGTCTAATCTCCCGCGTGCCGACCGGTCGTGCACAGGTGTGAGTCCAGCAGCAATGCTAGAACTTACGGACACCTTCATTCGACGCAATCGAAGGATCAGAACTGGATGGCTCTGTTGGCAGTGCTGACACACTTCTCCACCAAGTGGGGTGATACGCAAAGGTGTGTGCCCACTCCATTACTGCCGCTCTACAGAAGGCCATAAAAAGCAGCGGTGGACGAAATGTGCAGAAGTGCTTGCGCGTTACGAGGCTGACCGTGACAATGTTTGACGAACATCGTCACAAGCGATGAAACACGGATTCATTACTTCCAACTAGAAACAGAACGACAATCCATGCAGCGGCGTCACACGAATTCTCCACCGAAGAAAAAGTTCAAAGCCGCACCATCAGGCGGTAATGTCATCGCGACATTCTTCTGGGACTCTCAACGGGCTATTCCGTTTGATGTTCTCCCTTGCGAGGCCAACGGCCTTGTCGCAGTGGTCACACCGGATCCCGTCAGGTCACCGAAGTCAAGCGCTCTCGGACTGGGCTAGCACCTGGATGGGTGACCATCCGGTCTCCCGAGTGCTGTTGGCAAGCGGAGTGCACTCAGCCCTTGTTAGGCAAGCTGAGGAGCTAATTGACTGGCAAGTAGCGGCCCCGCTCTCGGTAACTGACATACAGCTGGGAGATCCGTGTGCTGACCACATGACCCTCCATATCCGCATCCAGTGGCGCCTGTGGGCTGAGGATGACAGCGAGCCGGTCGATACCGATGGGTCTTCTTGACCTGTTCGGCTGGAGTTAAGTATTTTTTCTCTCTTGCAGTCCAATGATCACCTCAGAAAAGTATTGTGCAACCCACAGGAAGCCGAAGAAACGACTTCAGTGTGTTCGTCACCACAAAAATGGAAACGAACTTCTCCATCACCATGACAACCCAAGGCTCCAAACAAGCCTATGCACCCGAAAGGAGCTCACTTGACTGGGCTGTTACTGTTCATCTACCCTACATCCTGGATCTCATACCTTCGTAGTTCCATCTGTCTGAATCAATGGAGGTTGCATCCCACAGGAAGCAGTTCGTGGATGATGGAGACGTTATTGGTGCATCAAGACGTTCGTTCCGACCTAATCCCGAATAAAACCAACCCGCTTTCAGAAAAAAAAGAAACTGTGTTACATTACTAACTGAAAACCCTTAGCATTGTTGAAACATCAGTGACCCGTCACTGGATTCAGACAACTTATATGACAGCTTCAGCTCTGCTGCGGGCACGTCCAGTGAGGTATCTGCGGAGGAATGAAAGACCATTCTCCCTCAAGAGCCGAAACCAGACGAAGTAATGATGTTGGGTGCTGCGGTCTGGAGCGAAGTCAACTTTCTGACTCATTCCACAGGTGTTCCACAGGGTTCAGGACGGGACCTGGTCAGACCAGTCCATTTCACAGATGTTACTGTCCACAAACCATTGCCTCACAGACACTTCTTCACGGCTGGGTGCATTTTCATGTCGATACACATATTCATCGACTCCCCGATGTTAATATGCTGTACGCATTAGACAATGCTGTATAAAGTGTTTATATACTTAAGCGTCTAGAGTTCTCATAAGCCCAATTAGGGGACCACAATGTAACGGGACCGCAACCTAACCACGAAGGGCACACCAATACACCGACACCACCTCCTCCATACTGCTGGTAGTATACACGATAGTGCGTAACGTTCTCCAGGCATTTGCTCAACCGGAACCCTTCTGTCACATGGTATAGAGTAAATCATCATTCGAAGTTACTCACTTCCAGTCATCCACTGTCTGGTGGCGTCGCTTAGCAATGGCCAGAGAGATATGTGTCTCACGCGGAGCTGCTCGACACTGCAACGCTCTCTTTTTAAATCTCTATGGACAGCCATGCTAGCTGGACTGCTTGTAGCACTTCGGAATTCACGATTGATTCCCTCCGCGGATTGCATGCAATGTTTATTTTTATTTTTATTTCTTGTTTTCCTTTCCCAACCATCCTTCGCAATGTTCGACGGCCGCCATCTTTCAGCACATCAGGTCTGCGTGGTCTTCGTTTAACTGCGATAGTTCCTACTCGTTTCCTTTTCACAAGTTGATTTTGGCAGGTTTAGAAGAGTTGAGATGTCCGTTATGGATCTGTCATCCAGACAACATCCAATGTCTAGTCCATGTTCGAAGTCACTGAGCTCTCCTAACCGACTCTTTGTGCTGTTGTTCCTTCTCTGTCGACAACCTACTCCCAGCCTCTTTTTATACTGATGGATTCACCTCTCGTGACGTCTAGTGGTCAGTTCCGCAGTAAATAGATGTGTCCGTGTACTTTTGATCAGAGACTGCAGTCTCGGGCGTAAATAAAACAGGTGGCGCACTCTGGTTTATTGATGTGATACTTGCAAAACGCGATCAGTGTACAAGACTGCTTCCAAAACACTTGGATTTAGGAAGGTACAACAACCCCCTATATCACACCGTAGGGACCACGAAGACAAGATTAAACTAATTTCAGACCGCACAGAGGAATTTAAGCAGTCGTTCTTCTAGCGCTCCAGACGAGACTGGAACTGGATGATGTCCTAAGATGTGTTACAGCACAAAGGGAGGTACCTTCTGCCATGCAATGCACAGTGCTTCCCACACAACAGACGTAGATGAGGATCACGCTTGAGTGATGAACAAACACCTTGCACTGCTGCGCGCTCCTGCTTACAGCTCCGTGCGACCCGCAAACGGTGCTGGAAGCAGCGCGAGGGCCATCTGCAGACGGCCATCCGGCCGGACGCGCCAGGAATAGCGGAGCAGACATTAACTCGGCGCCGACTGCGTACGGTGCGTCACGGACGCGGGGCAGTAAATACACCAGTAAGGCAGCCATCTCCGGACACAGCACGCAGCCCGTCTCTGCGACGCACGCACACACGGCACGCGCGCGGCCTTCCGCACCGCACGCGGCGTGTTTATTTGCGCCGCGTGACGTATTGATGAGGCGGCGGCGCGAGCGACGCATGACGGACCCGCCCCCACGTGAATTATTGAGCCGGTTTCCCAGGCGCACGACAAACAGCCCTCGGTCTGCCTCCGTCGTGGCTATATGTCCATTCCCTCTTACTTCCTGGACGTCAAGCGACACACGACGATAAGCGGTGCTGCTGGCTTCGAGCATATTCAGCAAGCCCGAAAAGTGGGAGGGCGTCTTTAGAGACGACGGCATCGAGGTCATTAGAGACGGAGTACAAGTTTGGAAAGTTTCACGGACGGAAATCGTTCGCGCCCCTTCAATCGTGCCCTTTCATTCCAGGAATCATCCTTGCATTTGCCTGGAGTGATTCAGGGAAACCATGGAAAACGTAATTCCGGAAGGCTGGGCACGGATTTCAACCGTCGTCCTCTAACATGCTGAGCGGTTTTTGGGACTAACTGGGTGTGATATTGTAAGTAGACTGTTTAGGTTTTTATGTTGGTAATGTCACGTAACGCTCTGTATGAAAATCACTGGCTGTGCTGTGTGCAGTCTGTGGCTGGTTGGCATTGTTGGAATATTCGCTATTGTAGTGTTGGGCAGTTGGATGTGAACAGCGCGTAGCGTTGCGCAGTTGAAGGTGAGCCGCCAGCAGTGGTGAATGTGGGGAGAGAGATGGCAGAATTTTGAGAGCGGACGATCTGGACGTGTGTCCATCAGAAAGTCAGAAAGAGTAAACTTGTAATACTGGGTATCTTGAAATGATTATATATATATATATATATATATATATATATATATATATATATATATATATATATATAATGACTTTTAAACATTATTAAGGTAAATACATTGTTTGTTCTCTATCCAAAGCTTTCATTTGGCAACTATGCCTATCAGTAGTTAGTGCCTTCATTAGTTAGAATCCTTTATTTAGCTGGCAGTATTGGCGCTCGCTGTATTGCAGTAGTTCGAGTAACAAAGATTTTTGGGAGGTAAGTGAGTGATGAAAGGTATAGGTTACTTTTAGTCACGGCCATTCTGTTGTAGGGATTATTGAAAGTCAGATTGCGTTGCGCCCAAAACAAAAAAAAAAAAAAAATACTGTGTGTCAGTTTAGTGTTGATCAGAATAAGTAAAGAGAGAAATGTCTGAGTACGTCCATTTCGGCTTAGCTGTTTGAAAATCAAGTAACGTAAGAGGTTTATCAGCACAGTAATTCATAAATTTTTGTAAGGGGACATTTCAATCTTACCAGATTAAAGGCACGAATCGTCAGAGGAGCACACTAACGACGTTTCGTGATCAGATTACGGGAGAGTGTCAGGATGAAGGGGCACAGGAAAATGTCCACTAGGGTGATTGTTTTGTACGACCACACAGCTTATTCTGCGCATGAAGCTTCCACACACGCTGCTTGTTTCGGCTATTTAATTTTGTCTTAGGCCCCTTTATACTCGTGACATAGTGCCTAGTGAGTTATTCCTCTTTCCTCGAATGTGCAAACCACTGCGTGGCAGCCATTTCGACAACGACAGTGAGATGACTTACGTCAGCCGTGGGCAACCTTCGGTGTTCTGTGGGCCTGATTCACATACTAACTTAAACTCACGGACCGTCTCGACACGACGCAACAGCAACGCTCCCTGCTCAAAAGTCGGAACTGTAGCATCCGTGACGTCAATGTAGTGTGGTAATGCAGCGATATAAACGGCACACCTTTCCCGAAATGGTACGTCAGCAAATTAAACCTCAGAGTACATTCATTTTACTTTCACCCTGAATTTCTACATCTACATGGTTACACTGCCATTCGCCCTTAACTGCCTGGCGCTGGTCCCGGCGGAGGTTCGAGTCCTCCCTCGGGCATGGGTGTGTGTGATTGTCCTTAGGATAGTTTAGGTTAAGTAGTGTGTAAGCTTAGGGACTGATGACCTTAGCAGTTAAGTCCCATAAGGTTTCACACACATTTGAACATTTTTGAACTGCCTGGCAGAGGGTTCATAGAACCACTTTCATATCACTTCTCTACCATTCCACTCTCGAATGGCACGTGGGAAGAAGAACACCTAAATCTTTCCGTTAGAGCTCTGATTTCTCTTATTTTATTATGATGGTCATTTCTCCCTACGTAGGCGAATGTAAACAAAATATTTTCGCATTCGGAAGAGAAAGTTGGTGATTGACTTCAGTAAATAGATCTAGTCGCAAAGAAAACCGCCTTTGTTTCTTTCGGGAACCAGACTGATTCCAATCGTGAGCCAGAAGCGGCCTGCGGGCAGTCGGTTCGTTTACGTCATAAACATTTTCTGCAAACAGCCAAGATACAAACTTCTACAATGAAGGTCTCCGCCAAATCATCCATCACTGGGTAAAGTGTCACACTGGAGAGTGAATGTGCAGAGAAGGAACAAGACGTATCACTAAGTTTCGGGGTCGTAGATAATTTTTTTCCCGGGAAATAATTAAGGCTATGTAACGAGTCCTCGAATAATTCCCGCATTACTATACCCGTAGAGATTAAAACATTCACTTTTACAATAAAACTAGCTGAGTATCCGGCGTTGCTCATGTATGTATGTATTCCATTTCTATTAGTGCATCTCCTCTCTGTCTCTCCATCAGAGGAGTTTTTTTTTCCGCTGGTTCTCCAGTGTATGCAATATCACATATTACTCATACATATTTAACTTATTTTACACATATTTGTACATATGTTTCACTTGTATTAAAAATTGTTCAAATGGCTCTGAGCACTATGGGACTTAACTTCTGAGCTCATCAGTCCCCTAGAACTTAGAACTACTCAAACCTAACTAACCTAAGGACATCACACACATCCAAGCCCGAGGCAGGTTTCGAACCTGCGACCGTAGCAGGTGTTCCAGACTGTAGTCCCTAGAACCACTCGGCTACCCCGGCCGGCCTAACTTGTATCTCTAGCGAATTTCGCCCTGCAACTTCGTGCTCACGCAGTTCAGTCTTTATGATGCCATTTCTCCTGAAGTGTGTGACAGAGAATCATATAAATTTGGAGGTACAATGTGTAGGTACTTGTGGATACGGTCTGCGAAATATGTTGCAAATACAGTTAGTAGCAACGAAGTAATAAATTAAAACATGCCTGATGCGGCAGTTTTACTTCATTAACAGCGAAAATGTACAAGCGAAAAAACTTTTTTCTTTCATCATTATGTGGAAATTTTCAGCGAAAATTTTTTTGTAAAGGTTTAAAATTATCTGTCAAGTGTCTCGCAAGTCCTCTCATTATCAAATACTGGATGAAAAATGTCTGTTAGGCGTCGTCGGCTACACTCCTTTTTCACCTTCACTCCTACCCCTGTGATAGGTAGGTGGTTCTTTTCAGATAGTAAGTGATATGTGTATCAGGTTTGGTTCAAATCGATCCAGTGGCTTTAGAGGAGATGTGGGGCAGATGTATAATACTAAAAAAATTCAACACGCTACATCACATAAAATATTTCTTTATTTAAGACAACCGGTTTCGACAAACTTTGCTGTCATTTTCAGGTCTCAAAAATCTTTTTGTTGTGAAACATGTTCATTTTACTTTGAACCTGATGCCAGGTTGTCATGTGGATAAAAAATCAGCACATTATAAAATTTTTGTCGTCACTAAAATATTTAAAAACATAAAGCACCTTTTGCAAAAGTATATCGCTCACAGATGCTTCTTACATCACAAAAGCACAGTTCACTGTAGCATCAAAATGAACACATTTCACAACAGAAAGATTTTTAACGCCTGAAGACGAGAGCAAAGCCTTTGTGCCAACCAGGAAATGTTTTATGTGATCTAGGCTGTTGAATGTTTTGTGCCACGTAAAACAAATCGTTCCTTCAGCTCTCTGAAAATGAGAAAATTCAATATATATAATACAGAAAGGGCCTCTGAGTATCGCAATGCAGGTCTCCTATTCGCTTTAAAACGTGCGCAATGAATGACGCGAAACATCTCCTCTAAATCATGCCATTAAAGCAATGCTGGTCGTCCTACGTAACACCATGAATCAGACGAGATTGATGTAGGAGAATAAAAGACGAAATACCAGTATTGCAGTCCAGTGATGGAACGTCCCAGACAGAGGACAGAGCAGTAAAAATCTTTGTGCCAACCGGGAAATGAAATTACTGGCAGCCTATAAAAAATAAAGGAAAAAATAAAGCAGAGCAGGGAGTACGAGCAGTTGTGCGAACGGACGGTTATGAGTAATGGCCCCAGCGACCATTTTTTAGCCGCGTGGCGTTGCAAGACGGGGAGAAAGTGCTTCGCGCGGCGACAGCGAGATAGGGGATACATCACCGCTGTTTTGAAACGCCGCCGTCGCGTCGTTGGAACGAGGTTATCGCGCTGCCTATCGCTTGACTCGCGCTTAACTTCCTATGGGCAAACGCTTGTGGTGGCTCGGGGCATATGTGGCAGACTGCTACAACAGTTCAGGACAGAGTAGGAAATGTCAGACAATTACAAATGCTTCATCGATGAAGTACCTTCCCATGCCTGTGTGGAAGTAATAAGCTCATCGGGCAAAAATATTATTCATTTCCTTGAAAAAGCACACTCGTCGCTTCATAGGGCTGCAGACGATGTAGCACGGTATCGTGTAAACTGCGTTTAGTGAAATCTGCACCCCGAAAAGGCCGAGGAAAGGTCCACTAACCTCCCTGTGTGATCTCCGAAAGCTGTCCAGAGGGTAAAGACGCGGACGTTTTATTTTACAATAACTATTGATCAATACGACTGGAGACGCTCGAAGAAAAACTGTAATGCTAAATATTTCCAACTGGAAGTGATCGTAATTTTCTCTATGTCCATATTTTCACATAGCGGGATCTCGACTGTTCAGTATAGAATGTAAGCCGTCTAAATTTTCAAATCGTTGTTACATTGGGGTACCTGTTTCGGCGATATATTGCGCCATCTTCAGGCACCCCGACCGAAGTATGGGAAGATTCCCACCTCTGGTCCAGTCAAAATAGGAGCAGGTGATGTTTAAGTGATCGCTGTCTCAAAAATCTATGGATTACAGTCATAGAATGCAGCACCTAATTTGACTGGATGAGAGGTGGGAACCTTCTTACACGTCGGACAGGGGGCATGAAGATGCCGTAATATATCGCGAAACTGGTAGCCAAATTACAAAACAATTAGGAAATTTAGACGGCCGAAAGGTGTTTGATTTAACATTCTGACCGCAATTTATTACTAGCAGCAGATATACATACGAAAATATGTCTACACTAGAAAATAGCTTTTACAAGAACATTACACTAACTTCTGTATTTGTGATCTTCGTCTGCATACAGTTGTCCTTCGTACAGGATTGTTCAGTACGTAGGGAAATGATTGGCGAAATTTTTAATAGCGATTTTAAACGAATCTGTCAGTACGCACATTCCCTGATGCATATAAAGTCGTCTTTCCTTCTACTAATATGTAACACCAACACTATTTTCTTACTTTTAATCCGACTTTATGGAATTTCGTAATGTCGACACAAAAAGGTCTAAAGCGGTTTCTGTTCTAAAATCTGACACATATGAAATTCCGAACTAACTCTATGAGGCAAAAAGAAACGTTGTTGAGATGCGGATAGCGAGCGCCGCGTAAGATAACCGTATATCATAGTTTTGCACAAAGGTTGCACTTCAGGCAAGCAAGTATTGTAACAGTATACGATTACATATACGAAAAAAAATTGCAGGCTTATATTCAATTTCCTTCACTATTACATCATGACTATCGGCAGCACAATGCCCTTACACAGAGTAACCACGTAGAAATGAACAAACCAGAATGACGTTAACATTTGGTAATGATACGGACAGAATTTTTTTTTCTAGTTTGTAGAGACAAGGTGCTTCAGTTTGTTGCTTCGCATCACCCTAATACAGCAACCTAGCCACCGTACGCAAAGGTTGTTTAGAAAGTAATTCAACGCGGAATCGAATTTTAGTTCCTTTCTTACGATGCTTTAATTATCTTGGTGTCCGTATTGAGCCTTTTTTTTTGGTTCTCTTGACACGAATAATGTAACAGACCATGCAAGCACAATTTTCAACAATTACTTCAACCGATAGTCTACTTGAATAATGCCACCCTTAGAAGATTGCTATCCTATATGAGACACGTTATTTTAGGCTACCTCCGAAATATTCAATTCATTTATCGATATCACCCAGTTATGATAATTTCCGCGATCTTATACAAGCGTTTAGGAATAAATTCCACATTGTCTTATTCTCAAAAAATTCATCATATTACTGGATAATGTTCATTCCAAGTAATCGTTAAGAAATAATATGGACGGGTGCTGTAGCCGATTTAAAATGACTATAACGTTGTTGCGGTACGATATTGCTCGATTAGCTGGTCGTTTCGTTTAGTCTCGATTCATTATTTCTTTCTCTTCACTTACTATAGGACACCCCTATGTCAACTTCCTTTCCTTTCCCATCACTGATTACAACTAAAGCCGACTGAAAAGTAAACTCCTTCCTCCGCTTGCGGGATAATAAAATTTGCGAGCTGTGCCCTCGGGAAAAGCAATAAAAGTCTCTTAAATAGAATTATTTTAAAGTTTTTCGAAACAGTTAAAATGAATTATGAAGTTTCAGTTGTATAAGTCTCGAGTCTTGTTGGTAATAAAGTTAGTTAATTTAGTACTCATAAAAGCATCGTATCACAAAGAAGAACACTACAGGTGTGAAACGATTATACTGCGACCAGAGACTCAATCAGCATGATACAAATGTCACTCTCTACGTCTTTCCGGTTTATGTTAATGACGTGGGAAAAGTTATCAACCACTACACGTAATTATAACTAACTTCGTCAGTACACAATTTAACGACTTGCGGTAGCATATATATGCTCCCGCAAGTCGTTAAATTGATATGATGTTTGTTCCATCTTGAGGCAGTTCAGTATCGGGAAAAGGTTGCATCGAACGAAAAAGAATGTTCAAGGTGGAGTCTTAATATTAGTAATACTGTGCTACAACTGGCCACTTTCTGTTCATCCCTCCTCCGTGGGTGGGACCCGCTTCACATTTTGAGACGGGGAACACCCCCATTTTTATTGCATTTTAGGATTCTAAGCCAAAACTACGTACGGTTTACTGAAATGATTCTTTTCTATTTCTAGTAGACGGCGCTGTAAATGACAAATATCAAGCTTCAGTCTGGAACCGCGTGACCGCTACGGTCGCAGGTTCGAATCCTGCCTCGGGCATGGATGTGTGTGATGTCCTTAAGTTAGTTAGGTTTAAGTAAGTTTAAGTTCTAGGGGACTGATGACCTCAGATGTTAAGTCACATAGTGCTCAGAGCCATTTGAACCAATTTTTGACCCATCAAGCGTGCCTGTTTTTACAATGAAGAACCGACGCACTTCATTCTACATCTCATTTGCGACATAAGTGTACACCTTTGTGTTCGAACTATTCAGGCTGATGTTCGATCGTTACTTGAGCGTTGCAAATGTGATTTTGCAGTACAAATAATATGGCTAGACATTGTCATTTCTCCAAATAAGCTCCTTGTATTGTAACGTAACCTTCTGTTCCATACGGGGTTGATTGTAATGAGCACCCAAACCACCGAAATGCCTCATTTCGAAGGCTGCCCTCGAAACTCGCCATCAGGGTCAACGATTTCGGTGTGTGCTTCCATCAAACCGCAGCTCTCTAAGCACTATGGGACTTTAACATCTGAAGTCATCAGTCCCATAGACTTAGCACTGCTTAAACCTAACTAACCTAAGGACATCACACACATCCATGCCCGAGGCAGGATTCGAACCTGAGACAGTAGCAGCAGCGTGGTTCCAGACTGAAGCGCCTAGAGCCGCTCGGCCACAGCGGCCGTCTAAAGGTAACCATATTGTACTGTACAATCAAACTTGCAACAATAAAGTCAATTTCAAACATTAATATTAACCGTTAGAACGAAAAGGTTTACACTTACATCGTAAATGAATCGTCGGTTCTTAATTTGCAAAAACAGGCACACTTGATATTTGTTGATTGCAGCGCCATGTACCACGAAAGAAAAACAATGGTTTCACTAAACTGTACATATATTTTTTGCGTGGAATCCTAAAATGCAATAAAAATGGGGAATTCCGGTTGGAAAATACAAAGTTGATCCCGTTCACGCAGGAAGAATGGTCAGGAGGTGACAAGTTGTAGCACAGATGTCCTCTTTAGTAATATTAACTTGTCATCTAAAACATTTTTTTGTATGATGCGTAGTTTTCAACAACTTTATTTCTATCATTGTTGTAGCACTGTGTACAAGCTGTTCCCGTAAGAGCGTGCATACAAAAATTTAACAGAACGTAGAGGATGCTCTACCAAACAATTTTAGGTAGGGAACTTAGAGTCGTGGAAGTCAGCGTAAGGAGGTAATAGGAATAAATTTACACTAATAGGAATAAATTTACACTACTGCGTACTTTTTTATTTACAATAGTTACAGTTAACAGCAAATACCATCACTGATGCAATGAACGTGCCATTTGTTCTGTATTTTACAAAATGTGCTATTACTGACGGACATCAACTTCAGTACAAGCATGAAATCGGCGAACAAGATTCTAACGCACCCTGCCGAATATCCCTGGCGCGTCCCTCGTTTCTTCTTTCCCAAGAACCAGTCTCCCGCATTCGTCGATCGACAGAAATAACCGCTCGTCGTGACGGATGACGCCCGTTAGGAAATCATTTCCTGAGAAGCCTTTGAGCAACGAGAGCACTGCAAAGCATTTCCCCACACACAAGGTGCACGTCAGTGAGTTCTGCGAAACTGTACCGGTAGTGGTCCATCGTATTGTACTGTACGTCTCTGAAAAGCGCTGAGTAATAAGTGGGTCTGTCGTTGATTCATTGCACGTTCTGTCATGGGACAACGTAAATACGACGCAACACACCCCACCAAGTCAAGTAAACAAAACGTTCATCACGACGTCCTTGTAATCAGGCCCGTCCTCCTTATTTCCTTGCAGGAAATAAAGAATGTACACGTAAATAAGCAGCACAGTACATTTAAACTTGTACGCATGTTAGTTGTAAATAAGCTGGAAAACAGTAATGCTAGAAAACGCGGTAGACAAGTGTACTTCCATATTTCCTTAAGCTGGCTTCGCCGACCCAGGTTCCCTACCTCAAATTGTTCAGTGGATCATTCTCTATGCCCTGTTACATTTTTGCACGCTCTTGCGGAAACACCCTGGTTCTAAAAGCCCAGAGACGACGTATGAAAATGTACATATACAATCATGAAGACTGGAACAATTTGTAGGAAGAATTTCGTTGAAACTAACAGGGAGTCGAAAATAACACGAATGTAAGAGCAACGCCCTTTGGAACGATATAAGAATATAAAATGTGACACACCGAAACACGTGTCCACTTTTCTTTCACTCTCTATATTTACATACTGAGAGTCTGAAATTTCAAACGTAGCACATTGTCCGCGGCACATGCGTGAAAGCGCCAGCAGGAAATACAGGTTAAAAAATCCGTAAGTACACGCAAATGCGCTTGTAATTTCAGCACTAAACATTTCCACATCGCGTGCTTTCATATCTAAATGGGCGCTCCATTACTGTCTGGAGCAGTGCTATCAAATACTCAGATCCGGTAATTTATTCCTGCTATCCACTTTGCCTTCCCTTTTATGAGGTCCGGGCGTTATGAACATTTGTCCATTAGTCGTTGGCACTTTTGTGTGCCATGACATTCCTGCAGACATGCGCTGAGTTTAATGTAAGTGTTAAATTTTAATGAAATATTATTTTGTTCCTAGATACGGCAGCTGGGGGTAAAACCGCTCGCGAGGCAAGAGTACACATCAAGTTTTCAGGTCCCTAAGGCAGAAGTGTGCCATTCTCCCACCAAGCATCATCTCCTCAGTTCTATTCTCGAACCCTGTGGCACTCGGACGATTACAGAGGGACAGAATGCCGTGAGTCACTTCTGTACGTTTGCGATATAAAATTTGTATAGTTTTGAGTGAGTGTTAGTTGAACCTAAATATACTTAAAAACAAATAAACTATGCAGCGGAACTGGCGCCTGTAAGATTCCATTAGTCTCCTCGATCATCATGAGTTTAGTTGGCTGTGTTATCTGTTGGTTGCCGAAAGAAAAATAGCGGAATGGGATAAAAGTGTGCAAGTCTACATACTATTTGTGCACTTTTACTCCAAAACATCTACTTTCACTTGCGTAGTCCTTCCTAAAGTATTCTAGTATTTTTTGTTGGTTTTTATTTACCTTACATGCCACATTATTTACCTCAAAGAATTAACATTAATGTTTCTTTTCTGTAGTTTTCGATTCGTTGGGTAGTGGTTTTTTGAGACATATCTACCTCTCAAACACACCTCGAATATAACACTTTCTTTTAGAAACGTGCCGAGAATATCAATTCTCCAGCCATTAAGAGACTTTCTCTACTATGAAACTCTTGGCCCCATTGGAAATAGGTGGTTAATACGGCAAGCATCCATCAGGTTTCCAGAGGTTCCCTTACGGAAACGACTTAAAACAAGCCAAGGTAATGAGCACCGCAGTCGATCCAGAAAATCGAAGTTGATTCAGAAGATAGTTCTGTTACAAGGACGGAGAATTCGTAGCTGCAGCAGTCCCCGGAAAAACTAAAACTTGGTTTCTCCTTTACCTATTTGAAGTGGTTCATTCTTTCTATAGTGACTGCCATTGAGTCTTTTTCAAGCGTCTCCCAGAAAAGACATTAAAAAAAAAACTAGCAAAACCAATTTATAAATATGGTGTGGAAGGTTTGTCAGTACCGTTAGTTTTCCCATATCTATTTAATCATTTTCAAGTTTATTAATTTCGAAATGGTTTTCTCTGTTCATTTCCATTGTTCCATTAGGGTAATATGTATCTTATTTCATTGTCATTAGAGAGGATATAAAATGTAGACTGGCAGTGGCAAGAAGAGCGTTTCTGACGAAGAGAAATTTTTTAACATAGAGTACATATTTAAATGTCCGGAAATCTTTTCTAAAAGTATTTGTATGGAGTGTAGCCATCTATGGAGGTGAAACATGGACGATAAACAGGTAAGACAAGAAGAACAGAACCTTTCGAAGTGTGATGCTACAAAATAATGCTGAGGATTAGGTGTGTAGATCACGTAACTAATGCGGAGGTACTGAATGGAAATGGGGAGACGAGGAATTTGTGGTACAACTTGACTAGAAGAAGGGATCGGTTAGTAGGACAAGTTCTGAGGCATCAAGGAATCACAAATTTAGCAGTGGAGGGCAGCGTGGAGGGTAAAAATCATAGAGGGAGACCAAGAGATGAATACACTAAGCAGATTCAGAAGGATGTAGGTTGCAGTAAGTACTGGGAGATGAAGAAGCTTGCACAGTATAGAGTAGCATGGAGAGCTGCATCAAACCATTTCATTGTCCTCATTAGTTACGTGCAAAGTCAGACTCTGTAATCCTTGTTCTTCACCTAGTTTGTTAGATTGCGATACATAAAAGTTCGTAAAAAATAAAGTGTTTCCAGTTTGTTTTTTTTGATATATTTATTTCTAGCTCTTTTTGTTTTCTTCACTTGCGTATTAAAGTCTGCACTGCGTATTCTTGCCCCAGCGCACGTACTCCTACGAAAATATTTTAAAAACTTTTGCTTATCCCTCCAATAACAATTTGATGCCAATGAAACTTTTAAATAATGTTACAAGACTTCAGACTAGGATTTTCATGGGTATTTGATATAATATTGTAGCAAGTTTCCTTAAAAATATTTAGTAAAACTAAAAATATTTACTTTACTTTTGCCTCCACCTACACTGCACGACAGTGTTGTACCTTGGAACATTTACTCACATTTGGAAAAACTTTATTTTCTAGCGTAACTTTTGTAACTTCGGAAAATGACGGCAGCACATAAAAACTGAATGCTATCATTTAAAAACGGAATAAGAAAATGCATTAAAGTTCTACTACAGCAAGCGATAAACTGGAAACTGTGCCAGAGTGGAACGTTCTCCCCTGCACTTACTATCATCACAGAAATATGTGGGGTACGTATTCAGTTTGCCGCCTGTGATGGATATCTAATACCACCCTGATTCAGCAGATAAAAATTTTTTTGTGGTGATTTTATCGATGTCAGTTATCCCTTCATTGGTTTTTTCTGCTATTTAACTTGACACTGTATTCACCTATCGTATTTACATTGACAACAAAAATTTGTAACAGCTAGATATAATTAACATAGAATACTGAACTTTCGGGAATGCATTTGCGTAGGTAACATATTTAAGTGATTAACATATGGCTCTGAGCACTATGGGACTTAACATCTGAGGTTATCCGTCCCCTAGAACTTAGAGCTACGTAAACCTAACTAACATAAGGACATCACACACATCCATGCCCGAGGAAGGATTCGGACCTGCGACAGTAGCGGTCGCGCGACTCTAGACTGAAGCGCCTAGAACCGCTCGGCCACAACAACCGGCTAAGTGATTAACGTTGCAAGTTGACATAGTAATCTAAGAGCGAGAAAAGCCATTGCAAATGTGAGATTTTGGTACGATAATAACATGTGTAACCGCCAGGATGTTGAATGAGAGCATGCAAACGTGAATGTATTGTGTCATGCAGGTAAGAATATCAGTTTGTAGGATAAAGTTCCATGCCTGTTGCACTTGGTCGGTCGGTATAGGAAATGTTAGCGCTGGTTGTGGATGGCGCTGGTGTTGTCGTGTGATGACGCCCCATACGTGCTCGGCTGGAGACAGATCTGGTGGTCGAGCAGGCCAAGGGGACAAGTCGACACTCTGTAGGGTGTGTTGGAATACAACTGTGATACGTAGGCGAGCGCTATTCAGTTGGAAAACATCCCCTGGAACTGTGTTCATGAATGGCAACACAACAGGTCGAATCACCAGACAAACGCACAGATTTGGAATCATATTGCGTGGGATAACCACGAGTTTGCTCCCGCTGTACTACGATATCGCACCCCAGCCCATAATTCCGGCTGTTTGTATAGTGTGTCCAGGCTGCAGACAGGTTTGTTGCAGGCGCTCAACTGGTCTCCTCCGAATCAACACATGGTCACACTGACGCCGAAGCAGAACCGGCTTCAGCAGAGAACACAACAGATCTCCACTCTGCACTCCAGTGAGCTCTCGCTTGACACCACTGAAGTCGCAAATGGTAGTGGTTTGAGGTCAGAGGAACGTGTGTTACAGGGCGTCCGGTCCGGAACTGTCCTTCAAGTAACAGTGAGTTCTGTCACTGTGTTGCCAACTGCGGCTCCCATTGTTGCTGCGTACGCAGTACCGTGCGCTACCATGATAGGCCGAACACGCGTTCTCGTACCACCGCTACCAGCAATCATATTCAGTGGTTACAGTCCTCCTAAGTCTTTCTGCAGTGCACGACCTCGTTCAAACTCAGTGAACTATTGACAGTGGCGTCTTTGTGGCCTTAAAGGCACTTTGACTAACTTCAACTCACCACATCCCATCCCAAAGGAAGCTAACGCTCACGACCGTTACATCGCATGTTTAATAAAAGAAAGTCTGATTTGCATCATAGCAGTGGCGCTGCTAGCGCCTCTCTAATGCCACTGGTGTGAAATTTGAACAGACATCATCTTTCACACGTAGGAACACGTCTGCCAACTTCTGTTCATCTTATGTTACTACTTCTTGATGTTGGGATCATTTTTCAGTCAGTGTATGATAAATAAATTATACTGATGTGAATGTGTATAGTTCCAACATTTGATAGTTTCCTAAATGGTAAGTGCGTTGCGAAGTTATCGTCGTGTACGTTTGCAGCGCTCCTTTCTACGTATTGGAGAATGTGTTTCATATTTCTTTCCGTGAGAAACGCAACTTACACGTGCAGAACTGCATATCAAAAGAACAGAAATCGCAAAAAGCGTAAAGGCAAATAAATTGCTCAGGAAAGCCTACTTTCTTTTTTTAATATGTATTACGAGTCCACAGATAAGTAATCAGATGTTGGGGCTGTCAACTTAACGGCTTCTGTCCAGCTTGTTTTCTGGTAGGAAATCTCCCAGGCAATGCAATGGAATTTTCCTGCAGTGTAGAATGGGCGTTAGAGTTGGATGCTACCAAATCAAGAGACAAGACAGGAGAGCTGTTAGGTGAGATTACTACAGAGTGCTAGAGAATGAATGAAAAAAATAAACACGAATTAAAATATAACAGCTCACTAATTGTCACTGCGGCCAGGCGTGCACACAAAACACACACACACACACACACACACACACACACACACACACACACACACAAAGCCACCCAGAGTGGCCGCGCGGTTTGAGACGCTGTACCACGGATTTCGCGGCCCCTCCCGCCGCAGGTTCGAATCCTCCCTCGAGATTGGGTCTGCGTGTGTTGTTCTTAGCATAAGTTAGTTTTAATAGTGTGTAAATCTAGGGTCCGAGGACCTCAGCAGTTTGGTCCCTTAGGAGCTCACACACATCTGAAACAAACGAACCATAGCGATATTTATCGTCATTTCTGCTGCCTTCTATATAAAAAAAGAGAAATTCGTTGCAGTAATCTACGAGCGGCTGACTGATCTCTGGGCTAAACAAGATTGAAGCAGCTACTCTTTGGCGCACTAAAACTTCCATCGTTAAAGCTTTTACTGGTGCTCTATATAGAAATAGAGAAGTTTCACACTCGTTTCGTCATCAGCCTACAGGATGGAGGAGGAAAGAGACGGAAACTGTGACTTTAGATGCAGCAATCGGAACTTTGCAAGAGAAGAGAAGGAACGAGAACAAAAGGAAGCTCTTATGGCGTGTGCTACAGGAGAATTACAAAGATTGCGGCTTGAGATAAGGCGAACTTTTTGGTAGACGTAAAGGAAAGAAAGAGTAACAGAAACAGAACTGGAAGTACAACTCACGGAAACAAGCAAATTCGCTCTAATGTCGTAGAGAAATGTCCGAACACAGCAGCTGGTAACAGTTCTAATGAAGCCCACTTAATCAGTCGCTCTAATTATGACGAGTTGTTCCGCTCTCGAGATTAACAAGTGAATCTCTCGGTAACAGCAGTTGCGGTACTCATGGGCAGGGGGAACTGTTCACACGATGAACACTGAAGGTAAAACGTCCGTGAGAGGGAGACGGGGTTGTAAAGTGTCAGAGCACGGTGCAGTACCTGGCAACGGGATCGCTTAAAAGGGCTGCGAGCCCGCCGCGATACCAATTAGGCCGTAGGAGTAGGGCGCAGATGAAGAGATACTCCCTGTATTTATTTCACCAATTAAAGCGGCCGGAGCTCCGCCTCCCAGATTAAAACCGCAGCTCAGCCGCGCAAAGGGCGACTCGGGCATAGCGTGCGCTGCGGCGCCGTGATCTGCCGTGCGCTACTGACCGGAGGGTCGCGCGGGCCGGACCACTGTCTTTATCTAATTACGTACGTGTCATCTGACTGTGCTCGATTAAACTAACTGTAGCCTGCCGGTGCGGCGGGTGTGATTTCCGTGTCTATCTGTCTGTAGATAGCGCCGATGGACTCCGATGGAAAAATTGCACCAAAAACTTTTGAGTGACGCAGTATCAATATCGACAATTTAGAGTCAACAAAAGAAATAAATACCTGGACTGAGTCCGCGGTCTTTCTAAACTTATGCGAATAATCTCTTAATGATTTTTTTTAGTTATTAGGGTGGACTGCTAAAAAGTAACGCCCCCGAATTTTTTATGTGAACGCCCTAAAAGAGTTTTAAATAAAAAGACAATATTTGCATTCTACATCTTTATTCTTCATGTCTACATCTTTATTTTTAATATAGTCACCGGGCGGTGAATCTCCCTACGAGAGAAAAGTAAGTTGATGCCGTCACCGTAGAATGTCTGACGTTAAATTAAAAGGAAGGTCAGCGTTGGCCGCAATATTGATGGTTTATTGATAGCAAAATCGATTTTCAATCACGTAGTGATCATCTTCAGGGCTGTGGTGTACAAGTTAAACTAATAGACTCTCGTATCTAGTTATCAGTAACCAAAGCTGAGAAGCGATCACAATAACTAATTATTGTGATCTCGCATCTTATCTTCGTGGTCCTTGCACGAAATGTGCATTAGTGTCAGGAGGATCGCTCTATAGTCAGCTTAAAATGCCCCATATCTAAATTTACTCAACAGTGTTCCCCGAAAAGAACGTCGCCTCCCCTCCAGGGATCCCCATTCGAATTCCGGGAGCATCTCCGTAACACATGCATGTTGTGCGAAGCTACCGGTAACAAAATGAGCAGCCTGCCTTTGAATTTCTTCGGTGTCTTCCTATAATCAGACCTGGTACGGATCCCAAGAAACTGAACAGTATTCAAGAATAGGCCGCACCAGCGTCCTATATGCAGTCTTCTTTACAGATGAACCACGCTTCCCAAAAATTCTCCTCATAAACCGAAGTCGACCATTCGCCTTCGCTATTACAATCCTCACACTCCCGTTCCATTTCATATCGCTTCGCAACGTTATGCCCAGAGAATTACGGACATGACTGTGTCAAGCAGGACACTCTTAATGGTGAATTCGAACATTACCAGTTTGTTTTTCCTGCTGTCAGCATTAAGTTACATTGTTCTTCATTTAGAGCTAGCTGTCATTCATCACACCAACTGGAAATTTCGTCCAAGCCACTTTGCATCCCTCTACAGGTTCTGAACGTCGGCGCCTTCAGTGCACTATAGCTACATCAGCAAACATCCGTAGACTTCTGCTCACAGCTTCCCGCAGATCATTAATGTCTGTAGAAAACAATGGCGGTCCTACCACATTTCACTGGGGCGCTTCTGACCATGTCGTTGATTCTGATATACACTCGCCGTCGAAGACAACACACTGCGTTCTCTTACTTAAGACGTTTTCGAGACAAACGTATCTGGGAACGTATTCCATATGTCCGTACCTCCGTTAACAGTTTGCACTGGGGAACAGTGACGAATATCTAGAAATATAGAATCTCTTGATGCAGCTCTCCATGCTACTCTATTCTGTGCAAGCTTCAGAAGGATGTAGGTTGCAGTAAGTACTGGGAGATGAAGAAGCTTGCACAGGATATAGTAGCATGGAGAGCTGCATCAAACCAGTCTCAGGACTGAAGACCACAACAACAACAACAACAACGGAATCTGTCTGTTGCCCTTCATCCACAGTTCGCCGAATATCATGTGAGAAAATGTCAAGTTGAGTTTCTCACGAGCGATGCTTTCTAAAAGCATGCTGATTCGTGCACATAAGCTTCCCGGTCTCAAGAAAATTTATTATATTCGAACTGAGAATATGTTCCAGGATTCTCCAGATCGATATTACGGACACCGGTCTGTAATTCTACGGTTCCGTTCGTTTACACTTCCTACATACAGCAGTCACTTGCGCTTTTTTCCCAGTCGCTTGAGACTTTGCTCTGGGCGAGAGATTCGCGATAAATGCAAGCTAGGTAAGGGGGAAATGCCGTAGAGGACTCTCTGTAAAACCGAACTGATATTCCATCCGGACCTGTAGAGTTATTTGTTTTCGACTCTTTCAGTTGTTTCTCTACGCCTGGTGTCCATATTACGATATCGTGCATACGGGGGTCTTCGTTCCAATGGTTCTGAGTACTATTGGAGTTAACATCTAACGTTATTAGTCCCCTAGAACTTAGAACTATGTAAACCTAACTAACCTAAGGACATCACCCACAACTATGCCCGAGGCAGGATTCGAACCTGCAACCGTAGCAGTCGCGCGGTTCCAGACTTAAGCGCCTAGAACCGCTCGGCCACAGAGGCCGTCTACGGGGGTCTGTTCGATGGTCAAACGCGGTGTGTTTGTACGATTCTGCCACGGGAATGATTGCTTAAACTCGAAGTTTATAAGTTTGGCTTTTGTTTTGGTATCTTTAGCTGCCACACCAGAGCGGTCAACGAATGACCGAATGGAAGCCTTAGACCCGCTTAGCGATTTTACATACGGCCAGAATTTTCTCGTGTTCTAGGGCATGTCTTTTGCCCAGGTACGACTTTGGGCTTCGTTTTGTTGCGTATTTAGAAGCCGTTTCGTGTCTTTTAGTTCATAGTGTAGAACCGTTCATTTGAGAAATGGAATAATCAACCTAAGCAGCGATGAGTATTAAACAACAAATGAGGAGATGTCAGAAGTTTGGGCTGGGGACACAGACTCGAAATGTACCCCGGGCGGCAGTTACCATGGTTACGCCACACATGCGTGAGCGCCGCGCCCACGGTCCGGACAGAGAGGGTCCGGAGACCGCAACCTCGCGCCCGGCCTACGCCACGTCCCGTGCTAATTGCAGACGTAAATCTGCGCTAATTACTCCCTCTACCTCCTCCTCCGCTGCTTCCGCCGACCGGCCACGGGAACCGTTAATTCGCGCTCGAGTTTTCCGTTAAGACCGATAATTTCCTCCGAGCCAACAAACATGAGAAATTTCCAGCGCGCCAAATGAATCACGGGAGGAATGCGTGACCCCCTGCATTCTCACGGCGGAATGTACGAACTCGGCCCAACTTAGGTAGGAAGGGGTGTTTGTTCAGACTGATTAATCCTCTACAACCGCTTCTTTGCAGTTTAGGGAGGTAAACCACAACGGGAACCTCATCGTGCTATCAGCCGCCGTGTTCCCGGAATAAAAATGGGAAAACGAGGGAATGAAACGTGAGAAGCAAATACCATGTATATAATGAATAAACTTAGAAGTGACCTCGTTCTATCGGTTTCACTTTGATGCACAAGAAGAAAATTGTAGCTGTGGTAAGAGACTTACGAAAGACATAACGATGGAAATTTTGGAAATTTTTGTTAAGTTCCTATCGGACCAAATTGCTGTTGTAATCCAGTCTATTCCTTGTATGTGTGATTTCCTTAGACACAGTAGTTATATTTGGGAGGACGGCCATTCAAATACTTGTCAAGCAATCTAAATTTAGGTTCTCCGTGATTTCTTTAAATCGCTCTAGACTGAAGCCAGTATGGTTCTTTTTATAGGGTGCAACCGGTTTCCTTCCCCATTCCGAATTTGTCCTCTACCTCCAACGACCCCGTCATCGATGGAACATTAAATCTTAATCTTCCTTCCTTCCTTCCTTCTAAACAGTACTATATCTTTCATTATTCTTCGTTGCTGCTGAAACACGCATCCGTTCGCTTCACTATATTGGCGCCACATATTTCAACGATATGACAAGGTCCTGAAGCTTGCTGCTAATCTTGTAATCACATTCTGTTGTTTCTGAGCCTAACCATCAATTTAATTGCTTTCAAAGAGATTCGTACCGAAAGCTGACCTCAATGTGATAACTGGTTGAATACCGGAATGCTTTACTAAGCATGACTCTACCTGAGGGGACTTCCTCTTTGCTTCCTCTGCGCTTTGAACTGACTTATTCTGCCAATTGAAGGTGACCTTCAATTTAATGTGAAATCCGAATCACGGTGCAGCTACTTATTTTCCTATTTTCTGATTACTGATGAAAGAAGCGCCGCCCGGGGTGGCCGAGCGGTTCTAGGCGCTACGGTCTCGAACCGCGCGACCGCTGCGGTCGCAGGTTCGAATCCTGCCTCGGGAATGGATGTGTGTGATGTCCTTAGGTTAGTTAGGTTTAAGTAGTTCTAAGTTCTAGGGGACTGATAACCTGAGCAGTTAAGTTCCATAGTGCTCAGAGCCATTTGAACCATTTGATGAAAGAAGCAATAAGCGAGAGAGAAAAAACTGCTCGATCTAACTGAGGTACGAATCCCGAAGCTTTGAATATGTAGTCACCCATCGAGTCAAAATTTAGTCACCCATCGAGTCAAAATTTAGCTGACATAAAATGCCATCTACGATGCTCAAATTTTGCACAGAATCATTCAATGACGTTATTATCCTTAGGCAACAGGAACGTCAGGAAAAAATTCTGAGTGCGCTGCAGATTCTGTGGGAAACGCACGTAACACTCGGATGGGTGACCGCCCGAGTACACCGACTGCCCTTAACTCAGACACACGCGTGTCGCCGAACTCAGGTTTAGTTCAACGACTTGCAACCGACAGTTGAGCCAATCGACATTATTATTATTATTATTATTATTGTCATTATATTCAGAGGTTTTGCAGTCTTACCTTTTCTCCTTGGGGCATACATATCGTTAATTTTGTTCGTGTTGAACATTTGCTTTCCTCAAATGTCTGTACATGCAAAATAAAACCCGTAAACAACGGAAGACACTAAGAAAACATCAATTCGGAAATTGCCACATCATGTACAGACAAGCTGGTAATTAAACGACCCGAATGGAAATGAAACGAACATATGAGACTTAGATACGTTGGAAGAATTCTTGGAAAGGGCAGTGCCTCACTTAAAATACCGGTGTGTTCTAGTGCAGGCCCAACCAACCGATATAAAAAGGAGACACCAAAGGAGGCCCTTCACAGTTCAGTATGGCCGTTACAGATTTTCTGCTCTGTGAGCAGGTTCTTGTTGTCGCAGCTTTCATGTAGACAATCGCTCCCTTCTTCAAGCTGTTGAGACCATATTATATACCAAGTCGCCCACGATCTGCCCCCCCCCCCCCTTCTTTCTCTTCTTTTATCACATATTTTTCTAAAATTGCTGTCATAATTACATCACGATTGCTCAGCACATGCCAAGTTCCGTTTCCTCTTATACCTTCTTGTACCATACTCTCAGAACCTCTCTGTTTGTCAGCCTCGCTACCAGTTTCATTTTTCCCATTCTCTGCTACGTCAACAACTGAAAAACCTTCAAACTTTCCTATCTTTTGCTCCAACGGGAGGAGGAGGAGGAAAGAAATGGGCAGTGTTTATAATACACTACTGCCCATTAAAATTGCTACGCCAAGAAGAAATGCAGATGGTAAACGAGTATTCATTGGACAAATATATTATACTAGAACTGATATGTGATTACATTTTCACGCAGTTTGGTTGCATAGATCCTGAGATATTAGTACCCAGAACAACCACCTATGGCCGTAATGACGGCCTTGATACGCCTGGTCATTGCGTCAAACAGAGCTTGCAGCTTCAACACGACACCACAGGTCATCAAGCGTAGTGACTGGCGTGTTGTGGCGAGCCAGTTGCTCGGCCACCATTGACCAGACGTTTTCAGTTGCTGAGAGATCTGGAGAATGTGCTGGCCAGGGCAGCAGTCGAACATTTTCTGTATCCAGAAAGGCCCGTACACGACATGCAACATGCGGCCGTGCATTATCCTGCTGAAATGTAGGGTTTCGCAGGGATCGAATGAAGGGTAGAGCCACGGGTCGAAACACATCTGAAATGTAACGTCCACTGTTCAAAGTGCCGTCAATGCGAACAAGAGGTGACCGAGACGTGTAACCAATGGCACCCCATACCATCACGCCGGGTGATACGCCAGTATGGCGATGACGAATACACGATTCCAATGTGCGTTCACCACGATGTCGCCAAACACGGATGCGACCATCATGATGCTGTAAACAGAACCTGGATTCATCCGAAAAATGACGTTTTGCCGTTCGTGCACCCAGGTTCGTCGTTGAGTACACCATTGCAGGCGCTCCTTTCTGTGATGCGGCGTCAACCGTAGCCATGGTCTCCGAGCTGATAGTTCATGCTGCTGCAAACGTCGTCGAACTGTTCGTCCAGATGGTTGTTGTCTTGCAAACGTCCCCATCTGTTGACTTAGGGGTCGAGCCGTGGCTGCAACATCAGTTACAGCCATGCGGATAAGATGCCTGTCATCTCGACTGCTATTGATACGAAGGCTGTTGGGATCCAGCACGGCGTTCCGTATTACCCTCCTGAACCCACCGATTCCGTATTCTGGAAACAGTCATTGGAGCTCGACCATCGCGAGCAGCAGTGTCACGATACGATAAACTGCAACCGAGATAGGCTACAATGCGACCTTTATCAACGTCGGAAGCTTGATGGTACGCATTTCTCCTCGTTACACGAGGCATCACAACAACGTTTCACCAGGCAACGCCGGTCATCTGCTGTTTGTGTATGAGAAATCGGTTGGAAACTTTCCTCATGTCAGCACGTTGTAGGTGTCAGCACCGGCGCCAGCCTTGTGTGAATGCTCTGAAAAGGAAATCATTTGCACATGACAGCATCTTCTTCCTGTCGGTTAAATGTCGCGTCAGTAGCACGTCATCTTCGTGGTGTAGCATTTTTAATGGCCTGTAGTGTAGAAACACATAGCAAGGGGTAGAAGGTCTGTATTGTGAGGCACAATATCGCACCAACGGTTTCACCGAGATAGCTGAAAAGGAAACAGCACAAACGCGGGTATGACGCCGCCGGCTTTTCTAGGCGCCCGGCACATAACGCTGGTCGTAAGCTCCGAAGCGTATCGACATGGGCGCGCTGTCTGCAAAGTTCCGGCAGCAGGTAAGGGTAATGGAAAGAGGGGGTGGGAGGGACATTATAGAGCATGGGGCGGCTGTTTGGGGCCCGACCGCAGCCGGCGCCTGCCGCCCCCGCCCGCCCCCACATCGACCCGTGGGTGGCGGCGGCCTGTGGCGGTATCGGCCACTTCTCAAACAGCCGGCCACCACAGCCACGCTCCGTTCTGAATTCCGCCGCTGCCACCGGATACCTGCCGGAGACGCGCCCAAGCCCGCCTCACAGGGAGCCGGCTACTCGAGAGGAAGCAACCTCACCCACCTTCCAGTCTCTTTCCACGTCAGTTCACCGTAGGTGTGATGTAGCTCAGGATGGAACAAAAATAGCAAAGATTCCAGATGATTCGAGCTAGCACAGAACCTTGCGTGAGATATCTGTGTAACATTCGGTTGCATCATCACATTGGTCCTTCCGATATTCACGTAGGTTGGACAGGTGACGTGATTTTCACACGCTCTGTTTACTTCACACGTGTTTCAGTGACTCGTGTCCGCAGTACCTCTCACCACCCATTAAACGCCTGTCATCATTCAATAGCTCCAGTACAATTTCGGAGAAGTGTAGCATCTCGTCTGTACCTTTGAATAGCACTAAATCTGTTTCCACCTCCTTCTGCATTTGAGCCATACGACGGTGGAACAAAGTAACCGGTAATGTGGGTCTTATCCAAAATCACTCTGAATTCAAAAGGAGTGTAAAGCTTTATCTGTTATTATCGGCCTAGCTTCTCTCTAGGCATATTCCTACAGTTTTCTTTCTGTCCAAGAGGAAACCAGTATCTTTGTCACACTTTGAACTGTGTTTTTCCAATTCCTTTCCACTTCGGTTTTCTTCCATCTCTTCTGCTAATCTTGCCCTACTACTCCTCGTAATTTCTCTGGGCAGTCAGCTTGATGTAACAGTTTGATTCCTCCCGCACTGTGGCCGCACGTTTCTGTTAGACGCTGTTATTCATAGCTAACACAAACGAAAGGCGGTAATACGATGTTAATAATTTTTTGAAATTCCATATATTCATTACTATTATTATATTATTATTCTTATTACACTGTTCGTGTACTAAACAAATTATTATTATTATTATCATTATTATTGCAAACTGATATTGTTGACTTGCTAAGGATGTATGGTTTCATGAAAGAGCCCCTAGACGACAGGCCCCATTCTTCCCAGGTGAAGTTAATGCATAAATAAATAATAAAGGACACCGCTAGCTCCTCCATTCTTAATCTAAACTGTATTAGCCAGAGATCCACGAAAGATAGGTAAATTGGGGTACAACCAAATAATATGAACACACTGACAGAAGTTTCTGGAAATCACGTGGTTATGACTTTCCTTGAAAATGACCAAATTCTACGTTTGTCTTCACCAGATGACTAATATCACAAAGATCCAAATTTCTTGAGAGTGCTTGTGAAGACCAAAACAGAACGAAACTCCACTTATTTTTATGCAGGTGACCTTTTAGGCTAATGTACTCAATATGCAGTATTTATTTTCGAGCAAGTATTTTTCATCTATGAAGTGCGATTTCTGAAGCTACGCAAAATACTTTTTCTTCACGAAATTGAGAACATCTTGATGAGGGCGCATGTTCCACTGCATACGTGGATTATTGTCCTACCAAAGAACCTTTGTCGGTGAGGACATTGCCCTGAAGGGAAATCTTCAATTTTTGCAGTCCACTCCATGGTTCAAAGAGTTTTTCATCTAGATGGCCCACAACACTTGCGCAGTCGGAATATGGAATCGAAATAGCCTATATGTTGCAGGGCAATCTGATTGTACATACTCCTTTGGTAGCTGTCACAGTTCTCAAGTGAAATGACGGATCTGCGTCTTTCCAACAACAATCACCACTCTGAATATTTGGATTATCTTTAAAATTGCCGCAAACTGCTCTTATCCATTCTGGGAGCTGAACAATGCCATTACTTAAAATAGTGAATGTCTTGTATAGGAACCGCCACCAGTCGATTCGTATTTTTCTTTTAAACTTTTATTAGTGCATCAGTGGAAAACAGATATTAAAAATATACATAGCAAAGCGACTGATCACAATTTTCTTACAACCCATCCGCTAGTTTAGAAATTTAATTTTTGGCATTTACTTTTGATCAATAACTCAACAAAGGCGCCACTTACTTTTCAATAACCTTTCTCATAGAATGCAGCGTAATCTTTCTTCCCCAACGCCACAGGCATCAATGTTCTACACGCCATGCTTGAATTCAGCCACCTGCTTTTTAACTTTCTCACACGAAGAAGCAAGATACTCATCAGCCTAGGATGAAACAGATTGACTTAAACAAGAAAGGCGTATAAAGCCACACGTTAAAATACCCGTACAGCTTTACATTACTGCGAAGTATGTATCAATACCCCCTTAAAAATTTAACTGATATCAATGTCAATTCCGTGGCAGGTAGAGAGATTTTCTCCTTGCTCTCGTATCCTCTCATTTAAATGAATTTAGCTTCTCGCTTGTGCTAGTATTACAGAAATTTGTGGGCGGTTCTTATTTGGTGACATGTTCATGAGCATATAGCAGGATTCAATGAGTCCACAGCTCCTACAGGGTGGACCATAAGTCACGATCGGAAAGTACGGAAGTATTAGTCACCACTGGAAATTAGACAAGCATTAACATGCAGTTTCACGGTTAAATGGATCTGGAAATGTATTCTACGTTGAAAATAATGCTCCCTACCCGAAGTATGTTTGCCACCAAGGTGATACTGCTGTAAACATTTGTGTTGTAATGGCGGATACAAGCTGATCAACAACCGAAGATCGTCTTCCTCCTAGCGTTTGGGTGCATAACAAGGAACAAACGGGTGAGACATTTGATGAAATTGGCGACAACTTTTTTAATCGCTCCAAGAAAGAAACCCCAACGGAAGTTAATCTTCGGAAACTGGAAAGAAAGGCCTTTACAACGGGGTTTGTGACACATACATCACGCAGTGGAAGACACACGAAATTTGACAAGGATAATCAAGTGAGTGATCGCTTGAATGCATCATTGCTTCGTTCACCAACTAAATCGACAAGGAAGCGGTCGGCGGCGATGAAAATTCACAGAACCTCGAAGCGGCGCTGCTGGAACCTCCATTTGGCGTCGCTGGATGAAGAAAGAAGATGCGAACCGACAATTTCAAATGGTCATGACACGAGTGCGCATACAGAGTTAGTTTGAAATACGTAAGAAGTACGTGAGATCTGTCGTTTCTGTACGATAACGTTGGAAGCTGAAGAAGTGAAATAAAATTTGTACGACGGCCGGGACTCGAACCCGGGTCCCCTTGCTTACTAGGCACATATGCTGACCATTACTCCACGCAGCATCATATGCAACATAATTGCACTAACTACCCAAATCAAATACGCTCCTCAACACAAACTCCAATTCACATCTCCCCTTATATTGTCACTATTACCAACGCTGCGCTGGAGTTAGGCAGTCGTTTCACGTTCCTATTTGCCCTCCATGTTGCTTCTTCTTTCAGTATAATAATATTAATCATTTCCGTTCGTTACTTGTGGCCTACACTGTACATGTTTCATCACGTTCCAGTTCACTATCTAGTGTTTGTTGTAGTTAGTCATGTGATTTCATACCGTTTCATTTCGAGGCAGTTACGTCGACCTAGCACGATGCGTGTTAATACCTTCCAGTGGAAGGACGCTGCCAGCTCGGCGAATAGCCGGGATACTGGGTTCGGACGCGGTGCCGCAGCGCGGCTTGTGGACAGTGCAGGCAGCGGCGCCGCAGTCTGCAAACGGCGCATCCACGTGCAGGGCACGTGCGCTGCAGCAGACGGCAGACAAACTGCACACAAGCCGCTGCCCTCGCTTACACGTCCCCGCAGACTCGCAACAAAGGCGGGCCAGCCAGCCAGCTCTTACCGTCACCGACGCCCCGCTTCTGTGAAAGGCTCAAATTCACAATCCTCTCAGCTCGTTCGTCCACTCGCGTGCCGTGTTTGTGTGGCGGAGCCACGGTGGGAGAAGCGGCGGTGAATAACGAACAAACTCTAGTAGCTACTCCACGTCCATAACTTTACAGGTCTTCCACGTTACGTGAATAGTGGAAAAAATAGCATTAACTACAGATTGTCATACGCTTTTTCCATACAAGAGAAGAAATTCGAATGTAGCCTCGTCAATGGCGACATCGCAGATGGAAGAACGGAATATTTGGTTGTTAGTTGCGCAGCACAAGGATGGATATGGCCAACCGAGCGAGGAAGAGCATGGTAAGCTAAATGGATTCACATTCGGGAAGATGATAACAGAAATCCCTGTCCGCCTCTGATTTCCCTAATCGCTTTCAACGCAAGGACGGTTTAACGAAAGGGCCAACAGATTTTCTTCCTCAGTTGGAGCTTAAGGGGGGTAGGACGTCAAACGTGCCAACATGGGGCAGGAGAGGCACCATAGGACATTTTATCTTCCACTGTCTATACTTTTACAAACAAATTCATAAAACTTTGTCAGCGTGACCAGAAAGGATTCAGGATTCACACTCTTAGCAGTGGAAGTTCAAAAAGTAACAATTTTGTTTTTTTATGTTTGAAATTTCATCAGTTTTTCAGTTACTATTGGCTGCATTTGTTACTATAGGTACACTTTTCTTCATAAATAGGAGAGATTATTCGGGGAATTTTGTACAGCATACAAACCATACTTACAGGGGTATGAAACTCTAGAATTTCTTTAGTTTACGAAAAAATGAATGAGCTGTTATATTTTAAACTTCATGTTTAGAAAAAACTCAAATTCTATAGTTTATTATCTGAAATTTTACCGCAGTTTTTAACAGATTTTGAAAATTCTAAAGTTTCATACACCTGTGAATATGGTTTGTGTGCTGTGCAAAATTCATCGAAGAATCTCTCTTACTTATGAAGAAAACTGTACCTATAGCAACACATGCTGGCAATAGTAAGTGAAAAAATGATGAAATTTGACATGCAAAAAAATATATTTTCTTATGTTTTTGAACTCCCACTGGTACGAGTGTGAATCCTGAATCCTTTCTGGTCATGCTGATCAAGTTCTATGCATTTATTTGTAAAAGTATAGACAGTAGGAATTAAAATGTCCTGTGGTGCCTTTCCTGCTCCAAGTCGGCCCGTTTGACGTCCTATCCCCCTTAATCGCTTAAAGCAAATGCCAAAAGCGTCCCTTTAAAAATGACATGCTCGGTTTCCTACACCAACCGTGTATCCGAGTCTGTGCCCCATCTCTAATGCCTCGCCGTCGGCCATACATCAAAAATCTTCGACTCGCTCCCCGAATACTGCCAAAACAGGCGCTATTCATACCAAAATTCAATCTTCAATACGGCTGGTCAGCACAGGACTACGATGTCCTTTGTGCAAGTATTGTCTCCTTTCCTTCCACTGATCTGAGAATTGCCCTACACAATTATAAGGCAATCTACAATTAAATTGGAATCTGTACCAAGTTAAAGCGATTGCTTTTTCACATACACATAAAATTGTCTATGGGAATTTATTCCTGCATCTGTTGTAACGACTGTCAAAATTTAACTACACTACACTTTAGTGTAGCGTGCATAGAAATGGCGGCTTCTTATAGACGCTGTGTACATGTAACAGAAGGACATCCCTGCACGATTTAATGACAGCCGCCTTGTAATATTCTCTAAGCCTAGTGAATGAGGCTTTCTTCGACTTGTTCGTGAAGTTTAGCGTGGAGCGTGCAAGCTTATGTGGCAGGGGGTTAGGTGAGGGGGTGGGTGGGTGGGGGTGGGGAGGGTGAGCCACACCCGAATCGGCAAGGCGGATTGACGACTGTTGGGTGGTCTCTTACAACGGCCGGCTTGTGTGTTATTTTCAGGCGGTTTCCTACGATCGACTATACAAAATACACTGGGATGATCACTAATCTCCATCTCGGAAAATGGTATCAGCTATAATACATTTATGTAAGGTACCCCTTCTGGTCAAGCCACATTTTATTTCCTTATTTTCCAGTTTTACAAATTTGTACCGCGTCTGCAGATATCAGTAGCATTCGGTGAGTAAAGCGGTATTGCAGAATGCACGCATTCGGGAGTAAAACTTCATTTCCAACGCTAGCTGAAGGAGCCAATGGGGGCCATATGGCGTTGCAAAAATGCTTCAAATGGCTCTGAGCACTATGGGACTTAACATCTGAGGTCATCAGTTCCCTAGAACTTAGAAATACTTAAACCTAACTAACCTAAGGACAACACACACATCCATGCCCGAGGCAGTATTCGAACCTGCGATCGCAGCGGTCGCGCTGTTCCAGGCTGAAGCGCCTAGAACCGCACGGTCACTCCGGCCGGCACAGATATTAGGAGAAGCGTAAAAATCATAGCTACTTTATTACAACAATATTACACGAGTGTAAGTTCGAGGTACAGGCTAGGTGCCATAGTCGCCAATCGCCTATAGGATTTCCTGGTGGTGGTGGTTAGTGTTTAACGTCCCGTCGACAACGAGGTCATTAGAGACGGAGTGCAAGCTCTGGTTAGGGAAGGATTGGGAAGGAAATCGGCCGTGCCCTTTCAAAGGAACCGTCCCGGCATTTGCTTGAAACGATTTAGGGAAATCACGGAAAACCTAAATCAGGAAACGGGATTGAACCGTCGTCCTCCTGGATGCCACTCCAGTGTGCTAACCACTACGCCACCTCGCTCGGTAGGATTTCCTCCGCTCTACTTCTGTCGTAAGACTATGCTCTCAGGAAAGTGTTAGTTTTCAGTTAATCATGATTAACTGAAGGTCGACATAATTAGTTATGGTGCTTGGTAAATAAATACGTCGTAACGGCAACCCTTTTGAACGTTATCCCGAATAATAAAGCTTCCTGCTTGATCACTTAGAATCACAGGAAGTAGAACTGCACTTTACAGAGAACCCGACCGCGTCAATACAGCTTCTGCGAGAGACATACCATAAATTTCGAGAACTTCTCGGCAAAATAGGTGGAAATGATCCTACACGATGACTCACTAGATAGTCCAAGGACTGGTTGGCGGATTGTCTCAATCTCCGCAAAACTCGGATGGAAAAGTACGGCCAAGCAAACTGTACGTCTCCTACACCACTCTCTACGGATTCGCTGGCTAAACTGAGATATTTCTGGAGGTTTGGTACAAGTGGGGACGCTCGCAATGATTCAGAACGACGTTTACGCTCGCTATGCACGCTCAGTCGACACCCACAAGTTCTTCCCTCAGGTTAACTGACGATTGTGGCGACAGGAAGCGCATCCAGCCGCAAATTCAAATGAAACATGAAATAAACGGGATGAATTATGATAACAGTGGACTCCATACAACAGAGTAAACATTAGAGAGAGAGAGAGAGAGAGAGAGAGAGAGAGAGAGAGAGACAGACAGACAGAGAGAAAGAGAGACAGAGAGAGAGAGAGAGAGAGAGAGAGAGAGAGAGAGAGAGAGAGAGAGAGAGAGAGAGAGGGAGGGAGAGGGAGAGGGAGAGGGAGAGAGAGAGAGAGAGAAAATTTTTCCGACGTTCGCCCAGTTAAGATTTTCATTAGCGAATAATGCTGTAACCACTCGTTACTTCTTTTTCTTATATGACAGACATTCTGTTTATTCAAACGGATAAGCACCCTAGATAGGATAAGAGCATTCCAATGGAGCACATAGATTGCTCAAGTATAATAAGCTATCTGTCGGCTGGGATAACCACCTGTTTCCAAAATTAACAGTAACATTTATTTCCTTTAACTCACGGCTTATCACATTTCATTAATGGACTTCATGTCACTGCGCACTGTTATTCTCTTAGTTGTGGGTTTAAAAGTGGTCCTTGGTTTCGTCTTTCATACTTAAACAGATGCCGTTGCCACCTCGAAGGGTACGTTCAAGATAAGTCACGTTCATTTGTACTTGCATCTTATGATTTCTTCCTTCTTTCGGAAACATAGCTGTATCGACAGATGAGACGACTAGTTGAATACATTAATTAAGCAATTAGCAGCAGTTCATTTTGCAAAGAGTCTGTAGCATTATGCACACTGCGAAACACATAATGTATAATATTTAAATTGAATCACAGCTAACTACTGTACAGACGTACGTACAATACTCAACCTATTTTCATCTTGTGGGATTGGTTTAAATTAAACATTAAACGCAACAAGAAAATTATTTTGAAGACCTGAAAAATCAAATGTTCAAATGTGTGTGAAATCTAAGGTCATCAGTCCCTAAGCTTACACACTACTTAACCTAAATTATCCTAAGGACAAACGCACACACCCATGCCCGAGGGAGGACTCGAACCTCCGCCGGGACCAGCCGCACAGGAAAGCCTGAAAACTTGAAGCGCGAGCTGCCTCTGTAGCTACACCTCATACTGAGGCTAGATAAAACAACAGAACGGGAATTGATGTTGATGGCATCCTCCCTTATTTAATTCTAATCTCAGGGAAAAGCCGCGCGAGATTAGCCGAGCGGTCTCAGGCGCTGCAGTGATGGGCTGTGCGGCTGGTCCCGGCGGAGGTTCGAGTCCTTAGGATAATTTAGGTTAAGTAGTGACTGATGACCTAAGCAGTTAATTCCCATAAGATTTCACACACATTTGAACATCTCAGGGAAAATGAAACTGTTAATATTAATAACCTAAGACACTTCTCGCGAGTAACAATAAAACGAGACATTTGTCCAAATTCATATTCTCTCCAATGTGTGACTCCTGTCTCTCCGAGGACAGTATTGTAAATATTTTAGTTAATTAGAGTCAAACGAAAACCATTACATGGCACAATGTCAAAGTCATTATCATTTAATTTTCTTTTAGACTACCTCTCAGATCCTTGAATAGCTCGTTATTATTATTATGTTGTTATTATTACAATTATAGCGTTACAGCTATCAAGGCTCTTCGTGGCAGAATGAACAATTTTGAGCAAATTTATCTTCATAAGTTAATTTTTCAGTCTCTTCATTAACTTTTCCAAACCTTTTTTAATACTGTCAAGACATCTTTACGTGATCTACGCGTTCCAGTGGAAAGCTTCTATGACATTACCGAGATGTTTCTGCTTTGTGGTGAGCAAATGACATGCCCTATCTATTGTAATATTTTGTCTTTTAATTTTTTCCACTATATGTAGTTTTTTGTGTCAATCATAAATTTCATCGTTATGTGATATTGTTCAGTCTTATTAGTATTGTCTCTTATGGGTGAAAATTTTTTTTTTGGTAGAAGCCCAGGTTTGAGATCAGTAGGTTAAAAATTGCACATTTAATAAACTTTATATGGTTAATTCAGATTTAGTAGAGGGAAACTTGTTTTGTAAACGCTGTGAAGGACGTAGCAACATTTGTCAGAGTTTTTAATTCGCGATTCGATTTCGGCTTTTATGGAACTGTTGGAGAATATTAGGGTGCAAGGATAACGATACAAAAAAAATGGCTCCGAGCACTATGGGACTTAACATCTATGGTCATCAGTCCCCTAGAACTTAGAACTACTTAAACGTAACTAACCTAAGGACATCACACACATCCATGCCCGGCAGTTGCGCGGTTCCGGACTGAAGCGCTAGAAACGCTCGACCACCGCGGCCGGCGATAACGATACAAACTGCGTTATTAATTTGTAGCTTATTATTATTTTATGGATAGCGAATTAATACTAAGTACATTTTTTTATGTGTATTCATCAGAACTCTTGTTCCTTTCCTACCTTTCATTGTGTTCTAACTGTTTCTGATTCATTTTCATATCTATGTAACAGAGCTATGTCTCCAACATACGCCAGAGTATCGATCTTGCTGTACTTCATGTACTTCATAATAACTTTATTTTTAATTATCTTTTTAGCTATTGGCTAATATGGAATAATAAATGCACATGCAACGCGATTTCCCTCCGCTTGTAATTTGACACTGTATCTGGCCGAACGGGATATCTGAATCCTATAAAAATAATGCCAAAAACAGAAGAAAAGTTGGTTCTCGTATCTCGTGGCACCGAAAAACAGCTCTATCCAATGATAATCCTTCCACTATCCAAACGGTTGAACTTGGTGACCAGTGTTATGGAACTGCACAATTACTCGAAACCATTAATTAATACGTTTCTCTAGTAATTTCGGTGATTGAAGGTACTACTTACGAATTTTAAGAACATGTTTTTAATCGAGACACAACGTTTATCCAGTAGTGTGTCACATACGTTTGTTGATTATTGATGACACCTATAGTCTTAAAAAATAAAGAAAACAAATAACCCCAACGAATCACACAAGTCTTCTATGAACTTCATTTGGTTCCAGTACGAAAAATACGATGTCCAATATTCATCCGCCCTAACAATATTCGTGCGATAGTTCCATTTGAAATCTTCCCTCGATGTGTGGTAGTTGCGACTGACTCTCTGTATACAAACCAATATCGAGTTTATCTTACTATTCATGCGCATTCCGTTAAGTGATTTTCCCTGCCGTTTTTACAGAAATCGCTGATAATCTGAAATCCTGTTTCTGTTACATTTTCCAATAATTTTCCTCTTGATTCAATGGCGCCGTCCGCACACGGTCTCAGAGAACAAACCCCACCGTCTAGAGGGAGTTCGTGTGAACTGCCATTTTGATGTGCAACGACGTAAATAAGACTTCCGGTTGACGAGACACATGGACAAGAAATCAAATGGTATCGAATTCTCAATTGTGATGCGATGATAACTACATTGGGGATTATGGACACTTTGCAGTAGTATTCTCAGTTACTACATTTCCCGCACAACGCCAGGAGGACAAACATGGTATTCCCTCTAATTAGATCGTATTTCACGCGGAAAATAATAACAGAATTAATAAATTTTGGATAAAAAGTGAGTCGTATTAGTAATTGTTATTTACAATTCCCAAAATTCGTTAATTCCTGCTGTTACAAGCACAGTAATTCGATTTAAATGCGTAACGTAGAGCGCTCGTAAAAGCAAAACAAAAACAGCTCCACTCAACCCCACGGTGTAACACCAATAACAAATTGTAATAATTAAATACATTAAAACGCGCGAGTGTACCGGTGAGCAGAATTAGCGGTCTGTTTGGCAATATGATTACAAGCTCAGATATTTACGTTTCAAGGGTCCGCTGATCAGTTTAAAACCGAGAACATGGCGCGCTTAAATATCGACTGCGTTGTGCTGCAGCCTGAGCGCACAGCCAGCTACACGGCATCAGGCGGGTGTGAGAGGCTCTACGCGCTGCAGCAAACAGCGTGCAGCGTTGAGGTACACCACGTCTCCATTCCATCACGTTAAGAGCGTTGATAATTATTATCTTTCGTGCATGATTTCCATTCGTGTCCCTTCATAATCATTATATTACCCCATTGTGGCAAATGTCATATGTTTTGTAATGAACGTTTGTGTTTTGAATCTTCTGTATTATCGTTCTAAGGTTCTCATCGGAAACCAGCTTCGCATCTGCTACACTCGGGTGTAAAACCGACTGAAACAGCGCTCAATTTAGAAATCCGTCAATAGTAATAACAAAAACTCCGTCTTGCCAAAGTCTTTAATTTTTATGCATAAATGCAGCACTTTTCGGAGCTACAGCTTCATCTGATGTTTGAAATGTTGCACAGGACAATTTCTTTTTTTCATTTCCATCATTCTTTTTTTCTAGTTAGATGCGGCTTGTCGCAACTTTCTGACCAGTACTAACATTTTGCTCTCAACGCCTTCGATTATTTGGGGCAAATATTCCAGTCTCTCCCTGTCCCTACAGCATCTGCCCACTACGACTCCATTTACCATCATGGAAGTTATTCCTTGATATGTTAATACATATTGCATCTTATCCTAGTGAGTGTTTTCTTTATATTCACTTTTTTCGTCAATTCTGCGGAGACATACTTGTTTCTTATCTTTTCACTTAATTTTCAGCTTTGTTCTCTAATACTTCATCTCAGACGCTTCGATTCTCTTCTGCTCCGGTTTTCCCAGGGCCCATGATGGTTCACTTCCACACAATTTCGTGCTCTAGACGTACATGACCAGAAATTCCTTCCTCAAATTAAAGCCGATCTTTGATGGTAGAAGACTTCCTTTAGTGCGGAGTGCCATTTTACTTGTCCTAGCCTGCGTTCCATAGTCTCCTTGCTTTGTCAGTCGTGCGTCATTTTGATTCCACGATTCAATATCTTTGCTAAGCCTACTAGGTGTCGCACATTTTGTTAACTTTATCGCTAATCGTGCTTCTTCTATTCTTGATTACTTTCAACTATCTTTCTTTTGCTCTTAGTCCTCAATCTGTACTCATTAAACCACTTTCATCAGCGAATCTTATCAGTAATAGCTTTTGATTCTAAATTTTAATTAATTTTAATCAACTTTCTGGGCCTCTCTTGCTTATCCATCATTGGTTCTTCGAAGTTGGAGCTGAACAGTATTAGTGGAAGACCAAATCCCTACCTTGCCCACTCATAATACGGCTGCTTCCTTCTCGCTCTTTCATTCTTACTGTTCCCTCTGGAGTCTTCTGCATTCTGTGTATTACCCGTCTTCCCCTGTGGCTGATACCTATATTTTTGAGGATTTCAAACACTAGGACGTTACTACAGATTCAAATTTCTTAAGCCTGCGCCAAAATGTGAAGTTTTTAGCCACTAAAGACGAAACACATTTTGCACCGAAACGACGGTGATAAACTGAAACATATTAAACTCTGAAAAAATCTGTGTCCTTGCAAATGGCGCTGCATCTCGGAAACATGTTTGATTAAAATAGAAAAATACTTAAATTATCGTCACTGGGGACGGTATATTAATATGGACATACTTCTAAACCTAAACATAGCAACGATATTTTCTAGCGGCACGCAGTCAAACATAAGACACTTATTAAAAAACGTTTGCCATGACAGAGGGAAGTCGGTAGTTCTGTAATAAATGGCACCTACTACATCTTGAGATATCAGGCTTACGTGGAAAAACAATACAATAAAATTCAGAGTCATTCTCTGCTTATACAGTTTCACATATACGGGCCAAAATATGACAAAGCTGAGACGATTCAGCATTCACCTTCCTGACGACCTGTTGAGAGGTAAATTTGCTAAACCTTTCCACTAACATACAACTATATGTAAACAAAAGTGCTTACTCAAAGCCTAAACAAACAGTGCTACGGTAATATTTAATTAACTCTTAAAGAGTGTTCATTTGCTTTTACTACTGGCTATCGTATCAGAAACCCTTACGAGTCAATTTTATTGACACTGAAAAGGACAGTACAGGGAAGAATACAAAACTCAGAATGTAAACTATTTGAAGTGCCTGTTTCCTCGGCGTATAACCTGATTCCTGCTAATTACTGGATATGATGAGTCTGGAAATGAAATCAGGCAGTTTTTCTAACTTCAAAGGAATTTACGCTCTAGAGTGCATCGTTGACACTACGTGTACGATTGCTTGCATCATTTACACAAAAAAATAAAATATTGCGTAGAACTCATGAATCGCATGCTGCATGACATCACGGATCAACGCATACGCGATGTTCGCTCAACGCTGAGACAAGCGGCGCAGGTTTACAAACGATCAGCTTTAAAAAGGTATATAGGTTCAGATTCCCGACAGACCATCCAGATTAAAGAATTCCATAGCTTCCCTAAATAGATCGATGTGAACGTCGTTTGGCACCGCCGAAAAATTTGTGCTACCTTCCCCATACCTGTCCTTTATCAGTCTGTGCTCCGTCTCGAGTGAGTTTCGTCATCGATGGGACGGTAAGACAAGAGCCCCCTTTCTTCATGAAAAGCAATAAAAGTTTGTGTAGTGCAACCGGGAAGGAAACAGACATTACTGTAACAAATCTTCTGTGCGGTAAAGCAATAAATATTCTATGTAAATGGTGCTATTGACAGAGTAAAAATATGAATTCATAAGCCAGATGTAGCTTGAAGACTCCTATAAGATGGTAGTTAGGGAAAATAAATCACAATCAGCCGCATTTCATAGCGTAGCACGGTATGAAATACAAGCGAAAGGGGCCCATTCGCGAAGAGAAACTTCCATACCAGCAGCCGCGTATAACGCATGCGACTGCATAATGCCATACGATATTAAAGACTTTGCTACTGTTCGGAAACTACAAGAAAGAAGTTAAAAGAGGAACAGCGGATACGTAAAGAAATCACTGTATAAGACGTGGCGCCGTCATCGCACTAGTTTGGGTTCTTACTTTCCTTCTTTCTTTCCCTCCAACTCTCTTATCCATGGCTGCGCCTTGGTGCAGAATCTACTCCTTAACGCAGTGACCCAGAATGTCGATATCACGCACAATATTTCGATTTCGTTCGTGATTTCACGGCTGTTAACTTCCTGTAATTGCCTGAACTCGGTCTGCAGGGCGGCAAAGGGAGTTCCGCGGGACGGTGGAGTCCTAACGAGCCAGCCCAACCAAGCCGGCTTAATACTTGGTCGGAGTTGCTCGGCGCGCGCTCTGGCGACCGTGGCTCGGCCAACTTGCCTTATCTTTCAAGTCCCATGCTTGAGTCGCGCTATTTTTCTTTAGGATTATTGTCCCAAAAACGTGATCTCGCTAGAAGCTGGGCATTTAGTGGATTTGCAAAACGTGAGAAATGAAGGGAAAGGGGGAGGCTGGAAGGATCGAGGCCTCCGCAATATTCAGCAACCTGATTCACAGAAAAGAAGAACCTTTTATATCGCTGTTCCGGCAAACCGTAAATCTCTCATGGTTACTTTCATGCTGTATCTCTCTGTGCAATATCACGCTCGGGTGCCTAGCCTAGCCTACAGAATAGTAACTCCGATGTTGGTAAGTGCAAATTGTATTTTACAATAGTTCCTTAAATAATCACATTACAGTAACACTGAAAGACTGCAGCAAAGTACCGCGTCAGATACTGGATTCAGGATATCCTTATTTTTAGCTTAAACACGTCTAATCATAATATTATTGCTGAATGGCCTTTAACAGTGCTCCCATAAAATATGTCACCTTTCTTCGAGCAAAAACGAATAACTCCAGAAATAGGAAAAATGATATACCGTGACTCTCTTACAAGGACTACCGATAGCCGCACGGGATTAGCCGAGCGGTTTCAGGCACTGCAGTCATGGACTGTGCGCCTGGTCCCGGCGGAGGTTCGAGTCCTCCCTCGGGCATGGGTGTGTGTGTTTGTCCTTAGGATAATTTAGGTTAAGTAGTGTGTAAGCTTAGGGACTGATGACCTTAGCAGTTAAGTCCCATAAGATTTCACACACATTTGAACATTTTTTCTTAATATCGATAACTTCGTCTGAACTAAAGCGTGTAATCCTATTTTCAATATTTGAACTAAGAAGGATCTTTTTTGTTTGGGCTTCACATGGCCAAAAATCCTCTCCGGGCAGGAGGATGTAAACTGTGGAAATTGGAAGTGTATACCCGTATGCCCAAAGAAGATTGGTATTAAATGAGAGAAAATTAGTGTTGTTAATGAGTGCCGGTTACTTTAGATAAATCTGATCCATGGATCACGGGCGACACTCCAAAATTTGCTACCTCTTGATGAACCGCACCCACTGGCATACGTAGTGGGTAAACGGTCAGAACCCCTACGCAAAATTTTTGTCCATCTCACCTTTCTCCTATTTAGGTCCAGTTCTTTCGTGTGAGCATTGGAGACAAAAACCACAGTTTACATACAATATCTCGCTCCAGTCTAACTCAACGTAATCCCACAAACTGATTACATCCATGTTCTCCGCGACACCTCCTTTCTCTGCGTACGGGCGGGGTGGCATAGCCGTTAGCACGATGTACATCTAATCGTGAGGACGACAGTTCATATCCCCGCTCGGTCATCCCGATTCAGATTTTTCGTGGTTTCTCCTAATCGCTCCACGCAAATACCGCGATGGTTTCTTTGAAGAGACCAAGGCCGATTGCCTTCGCCATCCCTTCGCAATCGGAGCTCGTGGTCCGTCCATAATGACTCTGCTTCGGGACAGGATGTTGAATCTAATCTTTTTCACTTTTGTCCGACTCGACACGAAAATTTGGCACTCATAAACAAATAAAGTCTAGCTGCCAACATTGTCAAATGAAGTACAGCTGTGAAGCTGTTGCTCTAGTCACTGTCCCATGGAAGCGATTGAAGATTTCGACGTGATGTTTAGGAACGACATTTTCGACATTAAAGTTGAATCGACGCAAACTTCATTACCTCGAACTGGACAGCTTAGGAAAGAAAGTATGAGACTGGCGATCTACTATCACACTTTCGGAATGACATAATTCCGAAGGTAAAAAGAGCTAACAAGTGCTAGAATTACCTCACAATCACCTTAAGAGCTCATGCATCCAAGTTGCGAATAAGAATAACATACAGAACAAAGGAAAACAAAATTGATGATACGTTATATGATACGTTATATCACACACATCCATGCCCGAGGCAGGATTCGAAACAGCGATCGTAGCGGTAGCGCGGTTACAGACTGAAGCGCCTAGAACCGCACGGCCACACCGGCCGACCCTAGGGGACTCTCCCACATTTATGTACTTACGGCTCTACTGTGACGAAGATGGGACAGGTAGGAACTATCTCAGAATTTATCTGAAGTGATTTAGTGAAGCCCTTTCCGTGCTGCCTGTCAACCGTGACCCGGAGGGGGAGGGCATATCCTGAAGTTACCGATTTCCTGCCTCTGCGCATGCAAATCCCGCCTTGCAGCTGACGTCATCGCCACCAGAAATTAGAGTTCTAAGAGGCGACACCCGCTCAATGAATATGTTGAACTCTACTATAAAACTGACTGGATCGCATAGACGTGTTTATTAAAAGGTGACCAGTTTCGATCGTCACATGATCATCTTACGATTTTCAGCTATATTGATGGACAATGGCTTTGCATGGAGCAGGAACGCTCAATGACGATAGCCAAATAGTTGAAACTGTGGAGGTGATAAAACGATGATCGAAACCGCTCACTTTTTAATAAACGTGATTTTATAATCCAGACAATTTTATAATTAATTAAAAAAATTACGTTATGATCACGGATTCCTCCAGCAATGTTTTCAAAAATAATTAATAGCGGTTAATAGACATTGTAAGTGAAGCAGACTTCGCTCCCGGAAGGTAGACTTCTCCTCACCAGCAACACGGTGCTGATGTCCGGAAACTCGCGTTTTAACTGTAATATCATGCGGTCTGCACATCGTGAAGAAGGAAATGTATGTTCATGCGGGCGTTTGAACCGGCTGCTCTCCGATGCTTTATTCTCTGCACCACCGCGCCACACCTCTCCATAAAGAAATTTGTTCAGGTGTCATCTACATTACGACTACATCAGCCAATACGTCTGAAAGTGTTGCACGTACAACGTGGAAGAAGCAGTATCTCAGGTAATGAGTACATTCCTGTGCGAGATTTCGAGAAAACATAGTCTGCTATTACTAAAGCATTCCACTGAAACAACTACTGCCACGCATCACGGAAATCTACCGGTGCAACTACTGAGCTGCGAACGCTGATTGAAATACAGCGTGATTTTGCTGCATTTCATGAAGCTAGGTGCATTGAGGTGACTCGATGACGTACCCTGGATAACGATGTCGCCCTCGGAATGTGGCCTGCGACACTGGAGGCTTCCGTGCCCGAGACGCGACCGGCGGGCTGCGAGCGAGGCGACACGTCAGCCCGCGGCGGGCACGTCCGTCTCCGACGTGCTGGGACGCGATAGGCGCGCCGGCTGCGCCTCAGCCAACCACGGCGGCGCGGCTCGGAAAATCAAAACACCGGCCTCCCGAGCGCGACGTCCACCCACGCCCGCGGCCGGCGCGCGAGTACGACCTGTATATAGATAGCATTGCCCGCGCGCCGGAGACACAGGCGCTGACGTGGCCGAGGCGCCCCCTTATAGCGGCGTCCCTCTTCCGAAGGTCGATTCCCAATGAGCGGTGACGTGTCAGTGCCGTGTCTCCATCAAACAAAGATATACTCTGTGCTCCCTCAGTTAGTTTTTAGCAAACAGAACACAGCATGTTGTTCTCAATGAAGAGACGTCTACAGACGTTAAAGTAATCTATGGCGTGCCACAGGGGACTGTTATGGGACCATTGCTTTTCACAATATACCGGGTGATCAAAAGGTCAGTATAAATTTGAAAACTGAATAACTCACGGAATAATGTAGATAGAGAGGTACAAATTGACACACATGATTGGAATGACATGGGGTTTTATAAGAACCGAAAAGGAACAAAAGTTCAAAAATTGTCCGACAGATGGCGCTTCATCTGATCAGAAGAGCAATAATTAGCATAATACAGTAAGACAAAGCAAAGATGATGTTCATTACAGGAAATGCTCAATATCTCCACCGTCATTCCTCAACAACAGCTGTAGCCGAGAAATAATGTTGTGAACAGCACTGTAAAGCATGTCCGGAGTTATGGTGAGGCATTGGCCTCGGATGTTGTCTTTCAGCATCCCTAGAGATGTCGGTCGATCACGATACACTTGCGACTGCAGGTAACCCTAAAGCCAATAATCGCACGGACTGAGGTCTGGGGACCTGGGAGGCCAAGCATGACGAAAGTCGCGGCTGAGCACACGATCATCACCAAACGAAGCGTGCAAGAGATCTTTCACGTTTCTAGCAGTAGGAGGTGGAGCGCCAGCCTGCATAAACATCGTATGTTCCAGCAGGTGTTTATCAGCCAGGCTGGGGATGATGCGATTCTGTAACATATAGGCGTACCTGTCATCCGTCACGGTAGCAGTTAAAAAACCAGAATCACGCATTTCGTCGAAGAAAAAAGGCCCGATAACGGTAGATGTGGTAAATCGAACCCATACCGTGACTTTCTCGTCGTGCAATGGAGTTTCCACGACAGTTCTAGGATTTTTGGTAGCCCAAATTCTGCAGTTGTGGGCGTTGTCAGACCCTCGGAGTGTGAAATAAACTTCGTCGGTCCACAACACGTTACTCAACCAATCGTCATCTTCCGCCATCTTTTGAAACGCCCACACCGCAAATGCCCTCCGCTTCACTAAACCGCCAGGAAACAGTTCATGATGACGATGAATTTTGTACGGAGAGCATCGGAGGGTTCGCCTAAGTGCCAACCACACATCTACATCTACACGATTACTCTGCAATTCACATTTAAGTGCTTGGCAGAGGGTTTATCGAACCACAATCATACTATCTCCCTACCATTCCACTTCAGAACAGCGCGCGGGAAAAACGAACAACTAAACCTTTCTGTTCGAGCTCTGATTTCTCTTATTTTGTTTTGATGATCATTCCTACCTATGTAGGTTGGGCTCAACAAAATATTTTCGCATTCGGAAGGAAAGTTGGTGACTGAAATTTCGTGAATAGATCTCGCGTGACGAAAAACATCTTTGCTTTAATGACTTCCATCCCAACTCGCGTATCATATCTGCCACACTCTCTCCCCTATTACGTGATAATACAAAACGGGTTGTCCTTTTTTGCACCCTTTCGATGTCCTCCGTCAATCCCACCTGGTAAGGTTCCCACACCGCGCAGCAATATTCTAACAGAGGACGAACGAGTATAGTGTAAGCTGTCTCTTTAGTAGACTTGTTGCATCTTCTAAGTGTCCTGCCAATGAAACGCAACCTTTTCCTCGCCTTCCCCACAATGTTATCTATGTGGTCTTTCCAACTGAAGTTGTTCGTAATTTTTACACTCAGGTACTTAGTTGAACTGACAGCCTTGAGACTTGTACTATTTATCGAGTAATCGAATTCCAACAGATTTCTTTTGGAACTCATGTGGATCACCTCACACTTTTTGTTATTTAGCGTCAACTGCCACCTGCCACACCATACAGCAATCTTTTCTAAATCGCTTTGCAACTGATACTGGTCTTCGGATGACCTTACTAGACGGTAAATTACAGCATCATCTGCGAACAACCTAAGAGAACTGCTCAGATTGTCACCCAGGTCATTTATATAGATCAGGAACAGCAGAGGCCCCAGGACGCTTCCCTGGGGAACACCTGATATCACTTCAGTTTTACTCGGTGATTTGCCGTCTATTAATACGAACCGCGACCTTCCTGACAGGAAATCACGACTCCACTCGCACAACTGAGACGATACCCCATAGGCCTGCAGCTTGATTAGAAGTCGCTTGTGAGGAACGGTGTCAAAAGCTTTCCGGAAATCTAGAAATACGGAATAAACTTGAGATCCCCTGTCGATAGCGGCCATTACTTCGTGCGAATAAAGAGCTAGCTGCATTGCACAAGAACGTTGTTTTCTGAAACCATGCTGATTACGTATCAATAGATCGTTCCCTTCGAGGTGATTCATAATGTTTGAATACAGTATATGCTCCAAAACCCTACTGCAAAACTGTAGTTCGATGGGTTACTCCTACTACCCTTCTTAAACACTGGTGCGACCTGTGCAATTTTCTAATCTGTAGGTACAGATCTATCGGTGAGTGAGCGGTTGTATATGAATGCTTAGTAGGGAGCTGTTGTATCCTCGTAGTCTGAAAGGAACCTAATCGGTATACAATCTGGACCTGAAGACTTGCCGGTATCAAGCGATTTGAGTTGCTCCGCAACCCCTAAGGTATCTACTTCTAAGAGACTCATGCTAGCAGATGTTCGTGTTTCAAATTCTGGAATATTCCATTCGTCTTCCCTGGTGAAGGAATTTCGGAAAATGCGTTCAATAACTCCGCTTTAGCGGCACTCTCGTCGGTAACAGTACCATCGGCACTGCGCAGCGAAGGTATTCACTGTGTCTTGTCACTTGTGTACTTTACATAGGACCAGAATTTCTTCGGATTTTCTACCAAATTTCGAGACAATATTTCGTTGTGGAACCTATTAAAGGCATCTCGCATAGAAGTCCGTGCCAAATTTCCCGCGTCTGTAAATTTTAGCCAATCTTCGGAATTTCGCGTTCTTCTGAACTTCGCATGCTTTTTCCGTTGCCTCTGCAACAGCGTTCGGACCTGTTTTGTGTACCATGGGGGATCAGTTCCATCTCTCACCGATTTATGAGGTATGAATCTCTCAATTGCTGTTGCTACTATACCTTTGAATTTGAGCCACATCTGGTCTACATTTGCATAGTCAGTTCGGAAGGAATGGAAATTGTCTCTTAGGAAGTAGTGTATGGAATGGCGGTACGACGTGCGACTGCACAGCGCTGACTTCCCCGTGCATAGACGAACCCGCTACAGTCTCCAATTCTTCCTGAACTGTCTCAGCAGCATTACGCCTTGTGCCCGGTCGGCCACTACGTGGTCTACCGTCCAAACAACCCGTGGCTTCCAACTTCGAAATCATTCTCGCCACTGCTGCTTTTGTCAGCGGACCTTTATCTGTTCAAATTCCCTTCCAATCGTAACGCTGAACTAGCACATTCCAGATACTGATAATACAGCTTCACTAAAAGCGCCTTTTCAGGTAACGTCAACATGCTGCGACTGCTGGCGCATCTGATTCTCTCTCTCATTACAGCTCCTTTTCTACACGATTGTCATGCGAAGTCACTGACGTTTTGCTGTCTATTGCAATCTGTCGGATATTTTGTGAACTTTGCTTTTTTTTGTTCTAATAAAACCCCATGTGATTCCAAGCATGTGTGTCAACTTTTACCTCTCTATCTACATTATTCCGTGGTTTTTTAAGTTTTCAAATTTATACTGACTTTTTCTCACTCGGTATATAAATGACATAGTACATAGTGTCGGAAGTTCCATGCGGCTTTTCGCGGATGATCCTGTAGTATACAGAGGAGTTGCAACATTATAAAATTGCAGTGAAATGCAGGAACATCTGCAGCGGATAGGTCCTTGGTGTAGGGAGTGGCAACTGACCCTTAACACAGACAAATGCAATGTACTGCGAATACATAGAAAGAAGGATCCCTTATTGTATGATTATATGATAGCGGAACAAACACTGGTTGCAGTTACTTCTGTAAAATATCTGGGAGCATGCGTACGGAACGATTTGAAGTGGAATGATCATATAAAATTAATTGTTGGTAAGGCGGGTGCCAGGTTGATATTCATTGGGAGAGTCCTTAGAAAATGTAGTCCATCAACAAAGGAGATGGTTTACAAAACACTCGTTTGACCTATACTTGAGTATTGCTCATCAGTGTGAGATCCGTACCTGGTCAGGTTGACAAAGAAAATAGAGTAGATCCAAAGAAGAGCGGGGCGTTTCGTCACAGGGTTATTTGGTAAGCGTGATAGCGTTACGGAGATGTTTAGCAAACTCAAGTGGCAGACTCTGCAAGGGAGGCGCTCTGCATAGCGGTGTAGCTTGCTGTCCAGGTTTCGAGAGGGTACGTTTCTGGATGAGGTATCGAATATATTCCTTCCCCCTACTTATAAAAAATGTTCAAATGGCTCTGAGCACTATGGGACTTAACATCTGAGGTCATAAGTCCCCTATAACTTAGAACGACTTCAACCTAACATAAGGGCATCACACACATCCATGCCTAAGGCAGGATGCGAACCTGCGACCGTAGCGGTCGCGCAGTTCCAGACTGAATCGCTTAGAACCGCTCGGCCACACCGACCGGCCCCTACTTATACATCCCGAGGAGATCACGAATGTAAAATTAGAGAGATTCGACCGCGCCCGGAGGCATTCCGGCACTCATTCTTCCCGCGAACCATACGCGACTGGAACAGGAAAGGGAGGTAATGACAGAGGCACGTAAAACGCCCTCCGCCACACACCGTTTGCTGGCTTCCGGAGTGTTAATGTAGATGTAGTATTCACCTCGTACTGATGCTGGTTCACGCAAAACCGGCAGCCGACAGTGACGAGTGAGACATGTCCGAAAGAACAGATATCATCTTAGTATATATATATATATATATATATATATATATATATATATATATATATATATATATAGGGTGAGTCACCTAACATTTCACAGACCGAACGTGAGGAGAGGGGCTATTGTTAAAATACAAACCATACAAAAATGGACGGAAGTATGTTTTTTAACACAAACCTACGTTTTTTTAAATGGAACCACGTTAGTTTTGTTAGCACATCTGAACATATAAACAAATACGTAATCAGTGTCGTTTGTTGCATCGTAAAATGTTAATTACATCCGGAGATATTGTAACCTAAAGTTGACGCTTGAAACCTCCGACGTTCAGTTGCGTGTTGTAACAAACACGGGCCACGGTCGGCGAGCAGCATATACAGGGACATGTTTACGATGACGACCGTGTTTACGAGTTTGGCTGTAGTGCACTGTTGTGGTTTGGTCAAGCTGTCGCAGTGTCCGCATGTAGCGCTTGCTGCTATTGTTATTCTGCATTCGTCTCCGTACGCAGACCAACTCTAGTACACCGTGTTGCCAGACGTCTGTGATAGTGTAGTGTTGTAGGAACTGTGACCATGGTGTATTCAACTCTGAAAAGGCGGAGATGATACTCACCAATGGCGAGTGTCGACGAAATGCAGCTGAAGCCTGCAGGATGTATGCAGAACGGTACCCGGACAGAGAGCATCCAACGTGCCTCACATTGCAAAACATCTACCGCCAACTGTATGCAACAGGTATGGTCGTAGCACGCAAACGGGTCCTTAACAGGCCCGTCACAGGAGAAGCGGGTGCAGTTGGTGTGTTAGCTGCTGTTGCCATGAACCCAAACATGAGTATATGGGACATTGCGAGAGCCGGTGGGCTGAGTCAAAGTAGTGTCATGCGCATACTGCATCGTCACCGCTTTCACCCGTTTCATGTGTCGCTACATCAGCAATTACATGGTGATGACTTTAATCATCGAGTGCAATTCTATCAATGGGCATTAACAGAGAATGCGTTGCAGTTCTACCTGTTTACCGATGAAGCGGGTTTCACAAAGCACGGGGCAGTGAATCTACGGAACATGCATTACTGGTCCGTGGACAATCCTCGCTGGCTCAGACAGGTAGAGCGACAGCGACCGTGGACTGTAAATGTGTGGTGCGGAATGATTGGCGACCACCTCATTGGTCCTCACTTCATTGCGTGGAGGACGCATAAATTGGCCAATCTTACACCTCTGGACTTCTTTCTGTGGGGTACGTTAAAGGAGAATGTGTACCGTGATGTGCCTACAACCCCAGAGAATATGAAACAACGTATTATGGCGCGTACGACATTCATTACGCCAGAGATTGCAATTGTGTGCAGCAAATGATGGCCACCACATTGAACATCTATTGGCCTGACATGTCGGGACACACTCTATTCCACTCCGTAATTGAAAACGGAAACCACGTGTGTACGTGTAACTCACTCCTCACGGTAATGTACATATGCGTCAGTAAAAAGACCAATGAAAAGATGTTAGCATGTGGACGTAATGTGCTGTTCCAGTCTCTTCTGTACCTAAGGTCCATCACCGTTCCCTTTGGATCCCTACGTAATTCGGTGCTCTCCGATACACACGATCGAACAGCGGACGAGTGTTACTCAAGCGTCAACTTTAGGTTACAATATCTCCGGATGTACTTAACATTTTACAGTGCAACAAACGGCACTGATTACGTATTTGTTTATATGTTCAGATGCGCTAACAAATTAACGTGGTTCCATTAAAAAAACATAGGTTTGTGTTAGAAAACATACTTCCGTGCATTTTTTAATGGTTGGTATTGACCAATTACACTAGCCCCTCTCCCCACGTTCGGTCTTTGGAATCGATTCGTCAGTATTTGATGTGGTTTACGAAATATATCCAGCAGTAACGTTAGGTGACTCACCCTCTATGTAGCTCACCGGCCACTTGACCATCTTCTTCTTTTGTGCGAACGCACAAACAGTGCCCCAACTCTTACGGGAATCGGCAACGCCCCGCGAATAATGGGTATAATGGGCGGGGGCACTACGAATGTAGTGCGGGACAATACGTTGAGAATGTGGGTTTCGCGGGAGGCGTGCCAGTGATAAATCCCTGCTGTCGCGCTATCCTCTGTTTCCTCGGTGGCTCAGATGGACAGTCTGGCTTTAGCTGTCGCAGCGGTCGCACTCTCCTCAAGTTTGCTACGTGAACGTTCAGTGTTTACGCCAGTGTTTTCGTGTTTCGTGATCGTTTATTGGCGTTTTGCACGTGAATTAAGCGTTATCAATTGAGCTGCTGGTCTTTGTTCGTGTCATCTTTCTACGTAGTGCCGTTGGGATTTCGGCGTTGTCCGAGATTTCTTCGATGCAGAACACCATGGCAAACTCCGTGAGAAAAAACACCGTGATTTTCACCTTCGACAAGTACACCCGTAGAGTACAGCCCTCTGCACTTGAAATACACGACTGGATTACCGAGGTAATTGGCCTGCATTCTGAATCTGTTCATACCATGCAGCTAGACTCTGATGAATACTGCATTTTTGTAAAGTTTAACGATTCCGTGAGTGTACACCGCTGTCTGAAAAAATTTGGGTATGAAACGGAATTTATACACCGTGATGGTACTAAAAGTACTGTAAAACTCCGGAATTCCGAGTCTGTAATTAGGAATGTTAGGGTTTTGAATGTTCCCATACAAGTAGACAACTCGAAAATTAAAGATGTCCTTTCAAAGTATGGGATTGTCAGGCAAATAGTCAACGAAAGGTGGGCTTCGCATTTCAAGTTGCAGTGCTTTAACGGCATTCGCTCCGTGGAGATGGAAGTGAAGGCGAACATTCCGTCCCACATCTTTGTTGACGGGCACAAGGCGCATGTTATTTACTCAGGGCAAACCCCTACATGTCATGTATGTAACGAATCTGGTAACCTCCGTCAGGACTGCCCTCGCCGCGTTTTTGTGCTAAAAATAACCTTACGCAAAGCCGGAAATTAACATTCAACGATTTGTTGCCAGCCAGTAATACAACGGAGCCGGCGGCTGTCTTGGATCCTGTTACTACCTCTGATAATGTTGCACTTAATATTAATGAATTTCCGTCTTTAAAACCTGCATTAACTGTTGAAATTCCGTCCCGTGACAGCGAGATTCCCACTAAAAAGCGTCCTCTGGAGGACACTGTAAAAAATGTTGATGAGGACTCTTCCTGTGAAACACCCGTTGCCACGAAGCCGAAGCCCAGTCCTGAAGATCTGTTAGAACTGGAAAAAGGAAATGAAATGCAGGTCGATGTGGCTCTCACTTTCACACAAGGACTTATACTGCGACGAACAGATAGTGACGCAGCTGGTAGTGAGCTTTCACGCAAATGTGACCCTCAGCCTGAGGTCACAACTGCAATAACCGCATTAAGTGCACAGCCCATACAGTGCGAACAGTACGAGGAATTACCAAGTAAACAACCTGCTGACTCCGAAGCGCAAAGTCACGCCGAAGGAGGAAATAAACAAGCATCACCGCCTCGCCAGGAAGACAATACAACAGACACCACACGCCGGAACCAAATATTGACGACTGGCAAGCCACGGCCGTTGCCCCATACAACCACCGCCGGCGGCAGCGACCGACACCGGGTCTTGCTGTCACGCGTCATCAAGCGAAAGCCACACCAGAGAAGAAAGACATCAAGAAAAAGAATATTAAATATGAAGTCATCAGGGCCCACACTGACGAGGAGACCTTTTTACGAAATTTCAGTCACCAACTTTCTCTTCCGAATGCGAAAATATTTTGTTGAGCCCAACCTTCATAGGTAGGAATGATCATCAAAATAAAATAAGAGAAATCAGAGCTCGAACAGAAAGGTTTAGGTGTTCGTTTTTCCCGCTCGCTGTTCGGGAGTGGAATAGTAGAGAGATAGTATGATTGTGGTTCGATGAACCCTCTGCCAAGCACTTAAATGTGAATTGCAGAGTAGTCATGTAGATGTAGATGTAGATGTAGAGAAGGACCACAGTGACTTACAGCAATGCATTGCCAGGATTTCAGGATAATATTCTTCTGAAGCACTTTGTTTAAAAGCAGTGAAAATTTTTCTATGAAGTTAGTACATGTGATGGGCACACAGCTTGTAAAGATCGTGACTTGTAGAGAAGCACGTTGCAGCTATAATCATACCGATCCTCATCCCAAATAGATTCTTTCGGTATGTCTGTGATGCAAGCTTATAGCATTACTACTATTAACATTAATAAAATACAATCACCCTTGAAATTGGCAGCACTAAAAGAATTCTTGTAACAATCTGGGACAAATATCGCATTGCTACAAGAAGTTGCGCTAACGACATTTCGGATCCCAGGCTTTTTTGAAATTGATAATGTTTCTACGGAAGACAATATCGGTACAGCCATTCTTTTAAGGGAAAGGGAAGGCATTCCGGTGACTGAAATCGAACGACTAGACTCAGTAAGAGCCATAGGCATAAAAATTTTCGATGTGACAGTGCTTAACCTTTACGTCCCATCAGGAAATTCCCACAAATTGGATAATGCGAAGTTTTTTCAATATGAACTGATTTATTTATTGAGGAAAAATCCGTGTTCTCTTATACTAGGTGGAGAGTTTAACTGTTTTAAACCAGAAAGATCAACAACCCAATTTCAGCTACTTGCCACAGTTAAAAAAGTTAGTAAGTGATATACACCTTAAGGACGTGTGGGAACTTCAGCAACCGACGTCAGTCGGGTTCACGTATATAACCAGCCACTCCCGCAGCAGACTAGATAGAATTTACGTGTCACCAAATTTGCAAAATTTTTCATTAAACGTTGAAACTATTCCCGTGTATTTTAGCGATCACAGTACACTTTTAACTTGCTTTAATTTAAGTGTACAGCCAACCCGTCGATTCAGAGGCCAATGGAATTTAAATATCTCTGTTTTAACTGACGAGGAACTGGAACAGGAAATAAGAGTAGCGTGAACTATGTGCCTCCGCACAGTAGACAAGCACCCAACAGTCATTGACTGGAGGACTAGGAGGGTTAAACCAGGGCTGCGGAAAGTTGTCATGCAGTATAGTGCAGCGAGGCACAGGGAGTTGAGGAATACAATGAAGTTTTATTATAAAGTTTTAAGAGACTTATATCAACAGGCACGTGATGACGTAATCCGTCTGACTGATATCAAAAAAATAAAAGCCAAGTTATTAAGCATTAAACGGCAACAGATGGAGGGACTAAAAATTAAATCGAAAGCCACATCAGTCGTAGCAGATGAAACAGCTTCTCTGTATCACTTGGTGCGGCATGCTAAAAACAGACGTCAAACTTTTATTGATGAAGTCCAGACGCATACTGGTACAAGGCTCACATGCCAGAAAAAAATACAGGTACTATGAAACCTTATATGCCCCTACCACAGTGGAAGATGCAGCTTTCGAGGACTTTCTCACTATTTCAGGTCCACAATTGTCGGGAACAGACAACGCTTACATCCTGTCACCTATTACTAAAGATGAAGCGCACGAGGCAGTGCATAACTCACCTCTCAAAAAATCTCCGGGACTTGATGGCCTCCCTGTGGAGTTTTATGCCCGCTACTGGTCTATAATTGGGGACAAGATCACTTCCATGGCAAATGAGAAATAAGGTCCTGAACGGAAAAACGGTCCCTGTAGAGTTTCAGGATACTAAAATAGTACTGATTCCTAAGAGTAAAAGGCAAAACCAACTTAATTTTCGGCCTCTATCGCTACTAAATTCTGATTACAAAATAATTTCGTGTATTATCAACAAAAGACTCTCTGCCTTTTACAACAAAATATTGAGTCATCATCAATCTTGTTCTCCGACCAGAACGATATTCGAAAGGCTATCTGCATACAGAGGCGTCATTGCAATTACCTCAGTGACAAATATAAAATGTGCTTTAATCTTTATAGATTTCAACAAAGCTTTTGACCGCGTTAGTCATAGATACCACTTTGCGACGCTGTCAAGAATGGCTTTCCACCCTCAGATTGTCAACATGCTAAGAAATATTGCAACAGGTATAAATGCGAAAACAGCAATCAATAGCCAAACTTCTAAACCCATACAGATAAGGCGAGGGGTTCCACAGGGCAGTCCCTTATCTATGTTTTTATTTTCCGTATCTTTAGAGCCCTACCTCCGCACTGTCCACGCAAGATTAACAGGCATAACATTGAGTGGTGAGAAAACTGTCATACGAGCTTATGCTGATGAAGTAGGAGTTGTAATAAGGAATAAGGAGGAGACAGTTACACTGGAAAGAGAAATCCAAAGATATTGTCTAGCGTCGGGAGCGACAAAAAATGAAAACAAAAGTAACATATTGAATCTACGGGGCCTAGATCACCTCCGACTGGCATAGGCAAAACAAGACAACAAACATAAAACTTTGGGAATAACCTTAATGGCATGTCCGATGAGGATGGATGCTTTTAACCGGACGGAAACTAGGAGGAAAGTTCATGGTATTGTAATGGAGAACATCCATCGAACTATGGACCTGGTGCAAAACGTCAGATTCATCAACTCCTGCGTTTTGTCTAAAGCGTATTTCACTGCGCAGGTATTTCCAATCCCTAAACTAGTAGCGAAAGGGATCATGTCCACTGTTACCAATTATTTATGGCGAGGAGACACATTCAGGGTTGGTGCGAATACCGTTGTACTGGATGTCAGAAACGGGGGCCTCGGTTTGGTGGATATTCGCAATAAAGCGACTGCTCTGTTCCTCAAACGGACTTTCCAAATACTCAAAGAACTTCCACAATCTGTAACGGCAAAGCTCGTTGAGGCTGTGACACCCCATAGCCTGCAAGCACCGATTGATGTGCGAAGGATTAATGCCCGTCTGCAGTGAGTGAGGAACTTTTTCCTCGAAGCAAGTTATCTTAGTGACGAAATCAGAAGCAACAAATGTATCACAGCGCGCGACATCACGCTTGAAAGGAAGTTACATGAGGGCAGAAACAAAATTGAAACGAAATTCCCTAATTGTGACTGGAAATCTGTATGGCGGAACATCAACTATGCCGGGTTATCTACAGGCGCTATTTCCGCATGGTACAAAACAGTTAACAATGTCATCAGCACCAACGAGAGACTATATGGGATCGGTTTAAACCAGACACACCTTTGTGGAAAATGCAATCTGGTGGATACACTCATCCACAGATTCACCTATGGTGGCAATGTGCATAACTGGAATTGGATCAGGCAACAAATCGCCTTTCTCACCAGATCCTCGACGGAATATATAAGGCCATCGCTCCTCCTGAGACGAGACATGGTATACTTTCCGAAATTAAAAACCAACGCCATTAGCTGGTTACTGGGAAAATATGTTAGTTATGTCATCCACAAACTTGGGTCGGACAACGAGATAGAATTCCGCGTTTACATGAAGTGTGAATATGAAAAAATCAGCACGTATCGCAACCACACGAAGCACTACGGCAACATGTTGAAGATCATTTTTGAAAGAATGGGCGTTGGTTAAATATGTGGAACCACTACACCACCTTGAACGAGAACGAACAGAAGAAAATTAAAAGTCACTTGGTTTCTTATTATTATTTACTATTACCTTGCTTCCGGAACTTCTATGTTACACGAAGATATTTTTTTTTCTAAACATTTTGTTCAGAATTTCTCGTGTTCGACTTCCAAAGTATATGTGTGATTAAAGAAGAATTGTTAAGTTTTATCAGTGTTCAGTTTCTCCCCGGAGAAGAGGTTCTTTGTCTTTCTTACATCGGAGAATGGGAGTTTTGTGTTAAGATTTCTGCCCACTTAGTGAAAAAATAGAGCGTCTGCCACGTAAGCAGGAGATCCCGGGTTCGAATCCCGGTTGGGGCACACATTTTCATCTCTCCCCGTTGACGTATGTCAATGCCTGTAAGCATTCTAAAGAGCTGCATGGTCACCGATGGTATCTGTTCTTTCGGACATGTCCGAGATGGATGGTCACCGATGGTATCTGTGTCCGAAAGAACAGATACCATCTTAGTATATATATATATATATATATATATATATATATATATATATATATATATATATATATTTGGAAACATTTATGGTACTACGAATCAGAAATTAAGACCTTACAATAGTCAGATTCATTTTCCAGAATTACATAACGGTCACAGATTGCTTACTGCACAGTTACGTTGGTCAGCAAGTGGGTTATGGGCGTGGAGGCCGGGCACTACAAAATTTTCAATTCCACTCAGAGAACGGAATGAGAATTTCGTTAGTTTAGGGACGTCCATCCTATTGCACGGACGAGGGACTTCAGTTGATGATATGTATGAGAAAAAGAACCACCACAGCTGTATCTCGAGAATGTCTTTATTGTCTCACACGACTAATTTCGACGGCACATTACCGCCATCATCAGGCGCAACCACTGCCAAAAGAGCATTAGAAATCCTTGGCCCATTTGTTGTGGAGTCACTGTTAGTAGTACACGTGGGCCAGCGTTCCTCAGCGGTCACTCCACGACACATGTCTTCAACAACACGGTGTCGAGGAGTGACTCCTGAGGAAAGCTGGCCCGCGTGTACTACTAACAGTGACTCCACAACAAATGGGCCAAGGATTTCTAATACTCTTTTAGCAATGTTGGCGCTTGGGGATAGCGGTAGTGTCCCGCCGAAACTAGACGTGTGAGACAATAAAGACATTGTCAAGATACAGCTGTGGTGGTGTTTTATCTCGTATAAAATTACATTTCATGGAAGAAAAATATTCGTTTAACACTTCAGTTCTGATGCTGTGACTCTAACTTTGTAATTAAATACGAAGACACAAGGAAATGTAAGTTTGAAGTATTGTGTGAAACATAAGAGCAGCCTGTTGTGTTCAAAAAATAATCTTGTCGTCCAACATAAATGTTACAGAAAGAGAATCGCCTATCACAGAAAGTGTTTGATGGCAGAATAGTTTTAGTGGCACTTCACAAACATTATTGCAACACAGACGAGCAGCAATTTACAATTTGTTAACACAAAATTTAAGTTGTACATCTTAGGTGTGAGAGGTAATAGATAAGATCGAAAGAAGGTGAGCAAGTTTTTTTACAGGTTCATTAGTAAGTTCGAAAGCGTCACTGATATGCTCAGCCATTTCCCATGGCAGACGCTGGAAGAGAGGCGTTCTGTATCACGGTGAGGTTACTGTTGAATTTCCGAGAGCGTACCTTCCTAGAAAAGCCAACCGATATGTTGCTTCCTCCTACCTGTATCTCGCCAGAAAAGAGTAATGGAGATAAAATTAGAGCGGTTCGAGCCCATATAGAGGCTTACCACCAATCGTCTCTTCCCGCAAACCATTCAAAACTGGCAAAGAAAAACTGAGATTGACTGATACACAAAGTACCCTCCGCCACACACCGTAACATTGTTGGAAGCTCAGTTGTGCCGATCTATGTTGGAACACTGGTCTAGCCCTGAATCTACTAAACAATGACTAATACATCTTGTAGAACATCCAGATGGGCTCTTCTGCCGGGGACTGGTGGTGTATCCGGATGCTGTCTTGAGGCATGGTATTTGTACAGTCGAGATAACTATCGATTTACACTCTATCCGAGAGCATCTCTGCGTCCACAAAGACGTGTTCTCAGAAGTCATGTTTGGCTGAGCGATTTTAGCTGAGCAGCGTAAGCTGAATTCGAAGTGAATCAGTTTTGGTTCACAAGTTTCAACTGAAATCGATTAAACAGTTGCAAAGATACAATGGCTTTGAAGGTAGTGATGGGGCCAATCGGGTGATCTGGAGGGTGTCAACGTCTGGTTCAAATAGAAGTCGACTCATCATTTCAATGATAAAGTTTGTTATCGTCGAACTTTTATTGTGCCACTAAAACGTTGATCAACTATATTGCAATGAAAGGTTCTTACTAGATTTTTCGCTCCTGCTGATCAACTAAAATCGGTTAACTGAACCTGACTAATAAGAATGGTTTTTTTTTTTTTTTTTTTTTACCCAGATTTGGCGGATGGATGTTCACTTGCGGACTACTTGTGTGACGTATGGCGCACACAACACAGTCGGTGTTGTGTGCGTCCTCAATGGCGTGTGTCCATAACAATGTTGCGCCTCTCTGAAAGCTGGTCTGCTCTTGAATTTCCTATCATTTGCTTCCAAATCCGCTACATTTTTTCCAGATAGAAATCTGTGTCAAATGCTAAAGTCTACCGTCCCTTAGCAGCGTAACAAAATTTAAGCTTCTAAGTCAATGCAGTCAAAAGATACGGCCATTTATGTCACATATTTTGATACTCTCAAGCTGACTCATCAAAATTTGTAGATGAACAGTCTATATACATAATAAAGTTTGTACGGAAACCTAAGATTGCGCATCATACTGTTTTGGGCCTCAGGGTCAATGTGTGTACTTATGTCTGCGAACATGTACCGGGTGATCAAAAAGTCAGTATAAATTTGAAAACTGAATAAATCACGGAATTTTTGATCACTCGGTATTTTGGACAGCACACATCATACAGCACGGGATACTTCAGCACATTTTTCAACTTTAATGTTTCTAAATGAAACAAGTTACTAAAAAATGAAAACTCTCAAAACTTTAACACTTACCAGTCGAACAGCCGTGAATAAAAGAGGATAGAAAAAAGAAATAAACCGCCCAGAAGATTTCTGATACCGCGGTACTATGACGGCAACAGATTCTTGACACCTACCAACATACCAAAAACGAAATTTCATTGACATCCGCGCCTATTGTATCATGGATTGAATATTGTTCACTTTGACCTCTTCAAACCGTTTCTTTTCCTCTACAACTCCGTGATGAGTCTCTAAAGGCCACGATGAAGAGAGGACTATATTCTTTAACAATGGTCTTCTTTTCGCCGTCGCTGGGCGAAGGTAAGTCCAAAAAAATATGCGGACCTTCGGCGGTTTTTTGAGGGCGATGCCCGCCCGCCGGTGCTGCGACTGCGTTTGGCTGGCTGCGTGCAGCGGCAGCGTGAGGGCACTTCGGCTCGGCTCGGCTGCGCTCGCAATAATTAGCGAGGCAGGTACGCGCGCCGCTGATCCCTGGATGTGACAGCTGAGTGGCAGCCGGCCGCGCTTGAAATATAAACACAGCCGCGGCCGTCCCACGGCGCTGGCGCTGGCGCTGCCGCTGCTGCTGACGCGGCTGCGGTCACCGCAGACGCCGCCGTCGCTCGCCACGCGCTGCTGGCTGCTGCCGCTCGCCGCATTTTACAACATGCCGCGGCAACCGGAACGTGACAAACGCGCAGCAGCGCCCAGTTACACACATTTTTAGAGCTCGAGGCCGATCTACAATTATGGAGGTATCTTTGGGTTTTTGAGTTTTGGCTCCTGCAGTTTTTCGAACATTTCTCTCTCACTTTTTCGTACGAAAGCATATTTCTGAACCTATTTCTCATGTTCCGTGGTACAGTTGTACCATTTTGCAGGGTTCCGTATCTCAGTCGATAAAAACAGCACACTTGCATCGTTACTTTATTCTCCATCTGTCTGTTCGTCTTTAAGCGCCCTTTTACTCTGGAACGGATGGAGCTACCAAGCTGAAATTTATGTCAAATACTAAGGTCTACCGTCCCTTGGCCGTGTAACAAAATTTAAACTTCTAAATTAATGCAGTCAAAAGTTACGGCCATTTATGTCACGTGTTTTGATACTCTCAATGCTCACTCATCGAAATCTATAGATGAACTACCTATACACATAATTTTGTACGAAATTCTACGCGTGCGCTTCTTATTCGCACTTCTCTGGTTTTCTTTCTTTTAATAACACTGGTTTGGGCCTCAGGATCAATGTGCGTCTCTTTTAAAACCAGCTAGTCTCGCTACGTTAGACCAACAGAAACTTGCCATTCACAATCTGTATTTCCACACAACATCTTAGAAGGGTAGTATTACCAAATAAATTTTACTCCAAGAACACCTTGACCAGACGCTACCGCACTCACATTACAGTTATTTTCACGTCTCTAGGATATGTTAAGTAAACTGTCATGTTTATCCGAGTTTATTTTCAATATTTCCATCGCAAAAAGAGTCATTCGTGCAGATGAAGAATGATGTTAGTACACAGCGGCTGTTGAGTTCGTCTAACGTTATTGCAAATTTTTAGGTTGAGGTCGCAACACAGTTTGACAAGAGAATGTGCGTTTGCAGCTAACATATACACAGGCTATAAAGTGTATAAGTGCAGATATTTGCTATTGACGGCTGTGGACAGTGTACTGAACAACATTACATCGGTATTTACTTCATTTGCAGACTAGTAATTATTATTATTAAGAGTAGTATGCTTTTAGGTTGTTCAATATTTCGAAGTACATATTGCAAGAGCAAGCCATCAATTCTTATTTTTCCCTGGCCAGCAGGTCGGGTATTGAAGTGTATGCTCATGGACGCGAAATGGTTAGCCCATACTGAAACAGGTATTGTCCGCCTAGTGGTGCAGTTACTAGCTTTTCGAAAATGTCATTTCATAAATGTTGTGACGTGTTTGTAGGAAGACTGTTTGATAGAGAGGAAAAACAACCGACACACTAATGTGTGTACATATTAAAGTACCACGTGCAAAAATATCAGCACTTACACCCATTAAACCATGTGTTTCAGACTTCTAGTAAAGTCACTGAAGACAGGATGGAATTTGGAAATTTGTGGTAAGGTCTTATGGGACCAAACTGCTGAGGTCATCGGACCCTAAGCCTACACACTACTTAAGCTAACTTAAACTAACTTGCTCTTGGTGTGGAGTGACACAACTGGATACAACTGAAACCGAAGACATACGTAAGAGAATCAACCTGGGCACCACTGAAATCGATACAATCGAAGCAAAACGGTTCAGATGGTACGGGACTGTGTGCCGTTTGGGCGAGGACAGATGGCCTAAAAAGATGGCGGAATTGATTGCTACTAACAGAAGAAGAGGAGGATGCCCAGAAACAAACAAGGGAACAGAAAGTCAGAAGAACTATCTCAGAGAGGAATTTGCAGGCGCAAGATTGGAAATATAGGAGACATCGGAAGCTACACTGTGTGTTCAAAAGTATCCGGACGCCCCAAAAACAACGTTTTTTATATTAGGTGCATTGTGCTGCCACTACCTGCCAGGTACTCCGTATCAGCGGCCTCAGTAGTCATTAGACATCGTGAGAGAGCAGAATGGGGCGCTCCGCGGAACTCACGGACTTCGAACTGGTCAGGTGATTGGGTGTCACTTGTGTCATACGTTTGTACGCGAGATTTCCTCACTCCTAAACATCCTTATGTCCACTGTTTCCGATGTGATAGTGAAGCGGAAACGTGAAGGGACATGCACAGAACAAAAGCGTACAGGCCGACCTCGTCTGTTGACTGACAGCGACCGCCGACAGTTGAAGAGAGTCGTAATGCGTAATAGGCTGACGTCTATCCAGACTATCACACAGGAATGCCCAACTGCCTCAGGATCCACTGCAAGTACTATGAAAGTTAGGTGGGAAGTGAGAAAGCTTCCATTTCATGGTCGAACGACTGCTCATAAGCCACACATCACGTCGGTAAATGCCAAACGATGTCTCGCTTGGTGTAGGGAGCGTAAACATTGGACGATTCAACAGTGGAAAAACGTTGTGTGGAGTGACGAATCACGGTACACGATCTGGCGATCAGATGGCAGGGTGTGGGTATGGCGAATGCCCGGTGAACGTCATCTGCCAGCGAGTGTAGTGCCAACAGTAAAATTCTGAGGCGGTGTTGTTACGGTGTGATCGTGTTTTCCATGGAGGGGGGTTGCACACCTTGTTGCTTTGCGTGGCACTTTCACAGCACAGGCCTGCACTGGTTTTTTTAAGCTTCTTCTTGCTTCCTACCATTGAAGAGCAATTCGGGGATGGCGATTGCGTCTTTCAACACGATCGAGCACCTGTTCATAATACACGGCCTGTGGCGGAGAGGTTACACGACAAAAACGTCCCTGTAATGGCCTGGCCTGCACAGAGTCCTGACCTGAATCCTGCTGAACACCTTTGGGATGTTTTGGAACTCCGACTTCGTGCCAGGCCTCGACGACCGACATCGATACTGTGTTGTTGTTGTTGTTGTCTTCAGTCCTGAGACTGGTTTGATGCAACTCTCCATGCTACTCTATCCTGTGCAAGCTGCTTCATCTCCCAGTACCTACTACAACCTACATCCTTCTGAATCTGCTTAGTGTACTCATCTCTCGGTCTCCCTCTACGATTTTTACTCTCCACGCTGCCCTCCAATGCTAAATTTGTGATCCCTTGATGCCTCAGGACATGTCCTACCAACCGATCCCTTCTTCTAGTCAAGTTGTGCCACAAACTTCTCTTCTCCCCAATCCTATTCAATACCTCCTCATTAGTTATGTGATCTACCCACCTAATCTTCAACATTCTTCTGTAGCACCACATTTCGAAAGCTTCTATTGTCTTATTCTCTATTGTCTAAATCTATACTCGATGTTAACAAATTTCTCTTCTTCAGAAACGCTTTCCTTGCCATTGCCAGTCTACATTTTATTTCCTCTCTACTTCGACCATCATCAGTTATTTTACTTTCTAAATAGCAAAACTCCTTTACTACTTTAAGTGTCTCATTTCCTAATCTAATTCCCTCAGCATCACCCGATTTAATTTGACTACATTCCATTACCCTCGTTTTGCTTTTGTTGATGTTCATCTTATATCCTCTTTTCAAGACACTGTCCATTCCGTTCAACTGCTCTTCCAAGTCCTTTGCCGTCTCTGACAGAATTACAATGTCATCGGCGAACCTCAAAGTTTTTATTTCTTCTCCATGAATTTTAATACCTACTCCAAATTTTTCTTTTGTTTCCTTTACTGTTTGCTCAATATACAAATTGAATAACATCGGGGAGAGGCTACAACCCTGTCTCACTCCTTTCCCAACCACTGCTTCCCTTTCATGCCCCTCGACTCTTATGACTGCCATCTGGTTTCTGTACAAATTGTAAATAGCCTTTCGCTCCCTGTATTTTACCCCTGCCACTTTCAGAATTTGAAAGAGAGTATTCCAGTCAACATTGTCAAAAGCTTTCTCTAAGTCTACAAATGCTAGAAACGTAGGTTTGCCTTTTCTTAATCTTTCTTCTAAGATAAGTCGTAAGGTCAGTATTGCCTCACGTGTTCCAACATTTCGACGGAATCCAAACTGATCCTCCCCGAGGTCCGCATCTACCAGTTTTTCCATTCGTCAGTAAGGAATTCGCGTTAGTATTTTGCAGCTATGACTTATTGTACTGATAGTTCGGTAATTTTCACATCTGTCAGCACCTGCTTTCTTTGGGATTGGAATTATTATATTCTTCTTGAAGTCTGAGGCTATTTCACCTGTCTCATACCTCTTGCTCACCAGTGTACGCGGTATAAATCCTAAATGCAGTGCCTCTTGAAACACCAAACAATTCCGGATACTTATCGTACGAACTCAAATAGTTTGCTCACGCTCGAATTTACTTAGCACCGGCGTAATGCACCCACAACGGCACAGAAAACTGTTCTGACAAGGCACTGAGGGCATTACATAGCCGAGTGTTCCTTGTTCTGATACAACGGCATGACTCGCACGTGGTGTTTCCCTATTTCTATACAAACCCTGTATAATCGATTTTCAGTGTTCGAACTTCGGTTTTACGCCAGTTGGCCAACTGTTCCGTCTTCCCTGTTATTGAGAAAATATTATTTCTCCTACCACCATAGCCGTTGATGAATTTCCTCTCTGCCACGCCTGATCGGCGGTTGCTTAAATTTCTAACGCTCATTTACACATGTCATGTGGATTCAGAAGAAGTCTCTGTATTAGGCATTAATGCAGCTTTTCGGAGCTGGGGCTGTCATCGTAATGTCTCCATTTATACTCCGCATCTATCGACTTAAAGTACCGATCCTGTAGCTTAGCTAACTAAACAAGGTCTAAAGGTGAGCTGAAGTCAAATACTACATAGAGCTACACTGAGGAGCGAAAGAAATTGGAACACCTGCCTAATATAGTGTAGGATCCCCGCGAGCACGCAGAAGTGCCGCAACACGACCTGTCATGGACTCGACTAATGTCTGAAGTACAGCTGGAGAGAACTGACACCATGAATCCTGCAGGGCTCTCCATAAATCAGTAAGAGTACGAGGGGATGGAGATCTCTTCTGAACTGCACGTTGCAAGGCATCCCAGATATGCTCAATAATGTTCATGTCTGGGGAGTTTGGTGGCCAGCGGAAGTGTTTAAACTGAGAAGAGTGTTCCTGGAGCCACTCCGTAGCAGTTCTGGAGGCGTTGTGTGTCACATTGTCCTGATGGGGTTGCCCTAGTCCGTTGGAGTGCACAATGGACACATTGGATGCTTACGTACGTGTCACGTATCAGAGTCGTATCTAGACGTAACAGTGGTTCCGTATCACTCCAACTACACACGTCCCACACCATTACAGAGCCTCCGCCAGCTTGAACGTTCCCCTGCTGACGTGCAGTGTCCATGGATTCATGATGTTGTCGCCATACTCGAATACGTCAATCCACTCGATACACTTTGTAACGAGACTCGTTCGACCAGGCAACATGTTTCCAGTCATCAACAGTCCGATGTCGGTGTTGACAGGCCCAGGCTAGGTATAAAGCTTTCTGTGATGCAGTCATCAAGGGTACACGAGTGCGCCTACGGCTCCAAAAGCCCATATCGATGATGTTTCGTTTAATGTTTCGCACAGTGACTCGTGTTGATCGCCCAGCATTGAAATTTGGAGCAATTTGCGGAAGGGTTGAACTTCTGTCAGGTTGAACTGTTCTCTTCTGACGTTGTTGGTAACGTTCTTGCAGGATCTTTTTCCGGCCACAGCGATGTCGCAGATTTGATGCTTTACCGGATGCCTTATATTCACAGTACACTCGTGAAATTGTGGCTCTGAGCACTATGGGACTTAACGGCTATGGTCATCAGTCCCCTAGAACTTAGAACTACTTAAACCTAACTAACCTAAGGACATCACACAACACCCAGCCATCACGAGGCAGAGAAAATCCCTGACCCTGCCGGGAATCGAACCCGGAACCCGGGCGTGGGAAGCGAGAACGCTACCGCACGACCACGAGATGCGGGCTCGTGAAACGGTCGCACTGCCAAATCCCCACTTTATCACTGCATCGGAGATGCTGAGTCCGATCGCTGGAGTGCCGACAATAACACCACGTTCAAACACACTTAACTCTTAACCTGCTGTTGTAGTAGCAGCTGTAGCCGGCCGCGGTGGTCTCGCGGTTCTAGGCGCGCAGTCCGGAACCGTGCGACTGCTACGGACGCAGGTTCGAATCCTGCCTAGGGCATGGATGTGTGTGATGTCCTTAGGTTAGTTAGGTTTAAATAGTTCTAAGTTATAGGGGACTAATGACCACAGCAGTTGAGTCCCATAGTGCTCAGAGCCATTTGAACCAATTTTTTGTAGCACCAGTAACCGATCTAACAACTGCGCCAGACACTTGTCTTATACAGGGTGTTACAAAAAGGTACGGCCAAACTTTCAGGAAACATTCCTCACACATAAATAAGGAAAAGATGTTATGTGGACATGTGTCCGGAAACGCTTAATTTCCATGTTAGAGCTCATTTTAGTTTCGTCCACCTACGCTCAATGGAGCACGTTATCATGATTTCATACGGGATACTCTACCTGTGCTGCTAGAACATGTGCCTTTACAAGTACGGCACAACATGTGGTTCATGCACGATGGAGCTCCTGCACATTTCAATCGAAGTGTTCGTACGCTTCTCAGCAACAGATTCAGTGACCGATGGATTGGTAGAGGAGGACCAATTCCATGGCCTCCACGCTCTCCTGACCTCAACCCTCTTGACTTTCATTTACGGGGGCATTTGTAAGCTCTTGTCTACGCAACCCCGGTACCAAATGTAGAGACTCTTCGTGTTCGTATTGTGGACGGCTGTGATACAATACGCCATTCTTTAGGGCTGCATCAGCGCATCAGGGATTACATGCGACGGAGGGTGGATGAATGTATCCTCGCTAACGGAGGACATTTTGAACATTTCCTGTCACAAAGTGTTTGAAGTCACGCTGCTACGTTCTGTTGCTGTGCGTTTCCATTCCATGATTAATGTGATTTGAAGAGAAGTAATAAAATGAGCTCTAACATGGAAAGTAAGCGTTTCCGGACACATGTCCACATACATTATTTTCTTTGTGTGTGAGGAATGTTTCCTGAAAGTTTGGCCATACCTTTTTGTAACACCCTGTATAGGCGTTGCAGCGCCATGTTCTGTCTGTTTACATGTGCCTGTATTTGAATACACATGCCTATAACAGTTTCTTTTTCGCTTCAATGTATACAACACAGTTTGAGTGAGTTGAAGGGAGTTAGTGCTAAGAGAACCGGAGAAGTCTGAGAATAAAATAACAATATTTTGCAATCGGCAATGGATTTAGTGAATTAGTTGTTAAGATCACGATTAATATATCTCCGAGGTTATGCTTTATTAGATTACTCTTCGCTATTTTCAGCTAAAACCAAACAACTGTGAAGCAGACACACGGACAGGATTCTTATGAATCTATCATTTTTATCGCAGTACAAATATTTGTTAATACAAATCTGCTGTGTGCAGACCTTGGCAAATAAATGGCTTTGTTGCTGTATCGCAGGAATAAGGACATAATACATATATCTAATTAAAACGCATATCTTATGTTATTGGACTGACGAAACAAAAGACAGAACGTGTGATGGCAGAACCGATGCTGCTCTGACGTAGGTCTTTGTACAAACGTTGCCCGCAGGGCAGTGCTATTACCGGAAAACTGCTCTGAAATTATGCACGAAGCGTCGGCTGGCAGAGAACGCGAAATATTAAAAGAAAGCCGCCTGTGACCTCTGGTTTCCAGTTTGAAGAGAGTGATAAACATGTGAGGACAGAAAATGAGAGAATTGTCATCAGAGTGAAATATGTTAAAGCGCAACCACGGAACGTGATGAAAGAGTAATAAGGTTCATCATGTAGAAAAATGTTCACATGTGTATCACAAAGCAACTGCCACGTTTATTTCATTACTCGACACATCCCAAGTCTAGAAATAGCTCATATTCAGCGCAGGAATTTAGGAACGTCAGAGCGGTTTTTGAAGATTTTTCTAGTATCAGAATCTGGTAAAAGGAATTGGAACCATAAGGTGCTTAAATTAATTTTTCATCTTTCCTTCGATGCAGAAAGACACTGTGTGGGAATGGAAAGGATATTCGAGCGATGCTCATCTCCAATGCAATCTTTTTCACAAACACAGCTGTTTACATCTGTTATAGTTTCAAGACATTAGAGTGGGCTTTTTGTTGCAGATGAAAGTGAAGATAACACAAAAGATATTCGAGTGGAACCTCAAGCTGCGTTCGATAAAATTGATCAGAATTGACGTCGATTTATTGTAGGAGGCATATCACTATCTTCAGCTGAAGAGATTTGGTGTATGAACAGAGCAGATCAAAAGCTGAATCAGATCCAGTACAGATATGAACCTAACGATTTACCATTGTGATTTTCGTGTTAAAATGGAGCCGGCCGGTGTGGCCGTGCGGTTCTAGGCGCTTCAGTCTGGAACCGCGTGACCGCTACGTTCGCAGGTTCGAATCCTGCCTCTGGCATGGATGTATGTGATGTCTTTAGGTTAGTTAGGTTTAAGTAGTTCTAAGTTCTAGGGGACTGATGACCACAGATGTTAAGTCCCATAGTGCTCAGAGCCATTTTTTTTTGTTAAAATGCTAAGCAATATGTAAAGTGAGCAGCCAAAACATTACCACCACTGCCCTCTGCGATGTTGGATGACGCCTGGTGGCGTTGCGGGCACGTGACGCGGTAACAGAAGTACACTATGTGATCAAAAGTATCCGGACACCTGGCTGAAAATGACATACAAGTTCGTGGCGCCCTCCATCGGTAATGCTGGAATTCAATATGGTATTGGCCCAACCTTAGACTTTATGACAGCTTCCACTCTCGGAGGCAAACGTTCAATCAGGTGCTGGAAGGTTTCTTGGGGAATGGCAGCCCGTTCTTCATGGAGCGCTGCACTGAGGAGAGGTATCGATGTCGGTTGGCACTAAATGGGAGTTCCAAAACATCCCAGAGGTGTTCTACAGGATTCAGGTCAGGACTCTGTGCAGGCCAGTCCATTACAGGAATGTCGTACTAAGGAGAACTGCATAACAGGAATGTCCTACTAAGGATACTGCCTACACTACATTTGTCCGTCCTCTTTGAGAATACTGCTGCGCGGTGTGGGATCCTTACCAGATAGCACTGACGGAATACATCTAAAAAGTTCAAAGAAAGGCAGCACGTTTTGTATTATCTCGAATCATTAAAAGAAAGGCATTTTTCGTTGCGACAGAATCTTCTCACGAAATTCCAATCACCAACTTTCTCCTCCGAATGCGAATATATATTGTTGATACCGACTTACATAGGGAGGAATGATCACCAAGATAAAATAAGGAAAATCAGAGCCCGTACGGAAAGATATAGGTGTTCATTCTTTCCGCGCGCTATAAGAGATTGGAACAAAAGAGAATTGTGAAGGTGGTTCGATGAACCCTCTGCCAGGCACTTAAATGTGATTTGCAGAATATCCACGTAGATGAAGATGTAGATGTCACTGTCGTGTAACCACTCCACCACAGAAGAGATGTTCGATCGTCTTGATTGATGCAATCGCCATCCCCGAATTGCTCTTCAACAGTGAGAACCATTCGACATTACAAGAAAACACTACTCATATGAACAATCTTTTTTCTTTATAGTAAAATCGTACAGGTTGTTCGGACGCTTATGTTCCTCTTCAGTTACTTTTACGCTATCGGTGTTTCGACATCTCAACTGGAATTTTTTTTTTGGTTTTCACGTTCAGCTGAATAACGTAAGAACCTGATGACGATGCCATCAAACTGGGCGAAATGTGTATACTGCAGAAGAAACTGAAGAGAAACGTGTCGCAGCCTAACAACCTAGAAGATTTTTATCTTCAATGACAGTGGTCACGGAAGTCTGCAGACTTATATAGATCGCTTTTTCTGACGCTCTAAATTTGAATCAAACATTTCGATTTTCCTTTCGGTACCAATTTAATTTCTTTATTTTTCTCTGGCTCCCAGCCCCTCCTTCTCCCCCTCCCACCTCTCTCCATCCCTGCCTCTCTCTCTCTCTCTCTCTCTCTCTCTCTCTCTCTCACACACACACACACACACACACACACACACATACACACACGCACACGCACACACACATGCACAGAAAATCCGCCACTCCCTTTTCTTCTCTTCCTCTAGATTTCAGTGTGCTGCTTCTCTTTTTCTTTCTCTCACCCTGACATTTTATCTCTGCTTCCCACCTTTCTTTTCCTCTCTTAAATTACCTTAAAGCACTTACATGGAATGGCCACGAACCTTCACGTCCTCAGCAACATAAGTCTGTCAGCAAGTGCGTGTCACCGCCCCATCCACTTGCTCGAAAAGCGCCTCTTGCGGCAGGCTGAAGAAAGACTGCTGCGACCTCGGGCCGGCACGTGAGACCGTTAGGCAACAGAGAGCCGCCAACTTACCTGAAACAGATAAAAGAGGAGGGGGCGTCAGATTGGCTGCGGTCGGCACCTGCGCAGCGCGCCAGCGGGCGGCCCCCGATTTCCGCCACAGTTCGCGCGCGCGCAAATTAGCGCGACGGCCTCCCGTAATTAGATAGCGAACGCAATCAAATATAGAGACACGCGTCCGCGGGCACAGCCGAACGGGGAAATAAAAAGAGACGCCGCGCCGCGCTGCACCGCAACGAAATAACTGTAAATAGTGGCGCCCGGTGCCCAGCGCGCTAGGGGCAAATTAAACGAATGCGTGCCGGCTAGGGCACTGTGCAAACGAAAAACTGTGCCAGCCGACCGAAAACAAATACGCGCCACTGTAGAATATTATATCACTCTCCGAGGCTCCTCGATTTTTTTTCCTCCTCTCTCCTCAAAGCCACCGCCATAACGCGCCCAACATTCGTGTTCGCGTCCGAAATAAAAACTGTTTGTCGAAAACAGGCTCAATGGCCGTCCGTGTTCAATTTGCTTCTCGCCGGTGTTTGCGTAGTTCATTGCACGTATTATATCAAAATTAAGATTCCTTTTTATCCCCTAAAAATTCGTTTGTTACAGGACTGCAACGTGCTCTGTAATAAATTGCTATTGTCTCTAAGGAAACGAAGAGCATTGTCATCGGTACAGACGACCTATGTTCGAAAATTGAAAGGTGAGAGTTTCCCTCTGCAAATAACCAAAGGCCCCACTGGAAATTATTTACGTAGGAAATGACTTCTAGATTAGTTCCCGAACCAGAGTTCTCGGCTTTTGCCTAGAACAATATTATTTTCATCATTTTCTCGATTATTTTGATGAGAATTCTATATCTAGATCAGCAGCTAGGCTGTGACAATCGATGCTGCGAGGTTAGAGCTTGGTTGATTACAACAGTGAGCGCTAGCGACTGGGGCTAAAACTTCGAAATTCGTTATAATTAATGAACTCGAAATATATATAATAAAATACCAAGGAATCTAAAAAATGATCACAGAAAACTCGAGATAGTTTCCCAATTCAAATTTAAGTGAAGCCATTTAGGAAAATGACCTGGAAAATATTGATTACAAAATTCGTTATCACAAAATTGAACCACTTTTAGGCTAATAAAAGGCACCTTCAACAAAAAGTTGTCTCAAAATATAAGGCACCTGCAACAAAAAGTTGTCTCAAAATGTGCAAAACTGAGACACTACAACAGTCATCAAACTACAAGTCTTTATGGACTGAAACACCCATTCTAAACAGAAAGTGAGGGACACTGAAGAAATCCAAAACAGAAAATGAAAAGAAACAGGAAAATTTTAAATTCCTGTTATACTTGTGAAGGAACATACAGATTAAGGCCAATATTACGCAGACATGAAAAAAATACCAAGCTAAAATTTTATGGACACATTAGAAGAATAGAACGAACCTGATTAACCAGACAGTGCACATTCTGAAAGAGAGAAGGTGATACGGGCACAAAGTAAAGCTGCACAAAGTATATAGCGAAGTGCATGTATGTGTGTGTGTGTTTGTGTGTGTGTGTGTGTGTGTGTGTGTGTGTGTGTGTGTGTGTGTGTGTGTCCTCCAGCAGCACCTCCTGAACCATTGGATCAATAGCAACCAAATCTGGTACATACAGGAGCTGTGTATAGGAGAAAACGAACAGTTGCACCAGAATAACACAGAGAAAACACTACACGATTTTGTCCCTGTGATATCGAATCAGCATTGTTGATTGCTGTACATACCATCAGACCACGAGCACGCTATTGGAACATTCTGCATCTAAAGGAGCCAGTTGTGAGGCTAGATATCAAAATGCTACTCTTTCGGATAATCAAACATATTACTATATTCCGATACACGATTTTCCTTTCACCAATGTCTAAAAATAGACGGAAAATGGAGTTCCATTTTCCGTCAACGGCGAGGTCGCTAGAGATGGAACAAAAGCTTGTACTGCTAAGGATGAGAACTGTAATCTACTCGCACTTTAGAAAGGAATCATAGGGGAAGATGAAATAACAAATTCAACGAAACGAATGAAACTGTTAATGGTGGTGACCGCTCAAATGTTCAAACTTATGTGAATTCCTAAGGGACCAAACTGCTGAGGTCATCGGTCCCTAGATTTACACAGTCAAATAACTTATACTAAGAACAACACACACATCCATGCCGAAGGAGGACTCGAACCCCCGGTGGGCGCCGGCCGAAGTGGCCGAGCAGGTCTAGGCGCTACAGTCTGGAACCGCGCGACCGCTACGGTCGCACGTTCGAATCCTGCCTTGGGCATGGATGTATGTGTTGTCCTTAGGCTAGTTAGGCTTAAGTAGTTCTAAGTTCTAGGGGACTGATGGCCACAGCAGTTAAGTCCCATAGTGCTCAGAGCCATTTGAACCATTTTTGAACCCCCGGTGGGCGGAGCCGCGCAATCGGTGACATGGGACTTCAAAAAAATAATAAATAAATAAATAAAATAAAAAATTAAATGCAGTGTTTTAGGCACTTTGTTGGGTAAGCAATGTGTGATTTGTTGTTAATCGCGTGTATAGAGGAATTAATCGTTAAAATAAATGCGACGAGCTGAGACTGGTAATGAGAGTTATGTTGATGTTTATGAACCTCGTTGTTGTTCAGTTTCTAATCAATATGTGACAAACCACTATGCGTTCTATCAATGGTTCAAATGGCTCTGAGCACTATGGGGCTTAACTGCTGTGGTCACCAGTCCCCTAGAACTTAGAACTACTTAAACCTAACAAACCGAAGGGCATCACACACATCCATGCCCGAGGCAGGATTCGAACCTGCGACCGTAGCGGTCGCGCGATTCCAGACTCTAGCACCTAGAACTGCTCGGCCACCCCGGCCGGCTTCTATCAATGACTAGTCGTGTTAAATAGTACAGAGAAACTGAACAAATGTTAGCACCAAACTCCGAACTCTCCTGCCGGCCGTTGTGACCGAGCGGTTTTAGGCGTTTCAGTCCGGAACCGCGCAGCTGTTACAGTCGCAGGTTCGAATCCTGCCACGGGCAGGGATGTGTGTGATGTCCTTATGTTAGTTAGGTTTAAGTAGTTCTAGGTCTAGGGGACATATGACCTCAGATGTTAAGTCCCATAGTACTCAGAACCATATTTTTCGAACTCTCCTGGGTCTCCATCAGTTGATCAACACCGCAGTTAAGTGATTTAATCGAGGTGGCAAGAGTATCAGAAACGTAATTTGCATTTCCGCACTATAGTACTGGGTACCTTTACTCCATACAACGCTGGACGCTGCACTCGCTCCAGGGTGGGTCAGGACATCCACACTGATCACATGTTTCGACATTCTGTGAGAAACGCAGAGAAGTATACTTACTCTTATTTTTCTTTTACTGTGGCGGAAATGTAATGGATGATGACCACAATACGTCACATAACGTTATTGACACAAATGTTTTTATTTCTTACATCGGCATAACACCAGGCTTTTCAGACTAGCGTTGTTGATACAATAGCGATATATCAATATTATTTCTAAAAACTGTCTGTAAATATCGGTGATATTTTTCTCCCGATATATCGATACCAAAATGGCAACATCGGGTGCCGATATTTTTATTTTACATAATACTTTTACAATTTTCGGTAAATATTTGAAATTGTTCTTATAAAATTGTTTTTTACTTCCACTGTTTGAAGGAATCTTATCACTTTTCGAGCTTTCATCACGTCCGTGTGAAGATCTGTGTATGTGGCACAAAAGAAGAAGTCCGATTACAATGGTGGTGGCGATGTGAATCGAAGATTTCCGATATGAAGAAATAGCACTCCAGCTGCGTTAGAAAACAACTTTTAACCGGACTAGTGTGCTATTTTTTCAGATAGGCATCCTTCAGAAACAAGTGGTGAAAACGATGAACAAAAATATAAATGACAAGATTGGTCTTTGCTGCGCGCAGGGAAAAGCTGACGTAATCGGCGCATCCGCGCTGTCAACAGAAACTGTAAAGTTTAGCTTCACCACGCAATTTTGACACTACAACAGCTTGGTCGCTGGCGTTGGCGGAAATGAAAAAAAAAATACAGAGAAGACGACATGATGCGTTCTAGACAAATCCGATATGCGACGAAGCCCTTCTATTCTGCCATTTACATGCAGTTACTATTGTCAGCAAATTGGTAATCGGGAAGCGTGATTGTACATCTTTTTTCTTTCAATTCTTGCTCTAAGGATAATACAGTAACTAAAAATAAACCAATACTTAAAATACAGCTCTAAAGTCGGTACTATATTTACAATGTGCAGCCGATATTTTTATGGGCATATTTGTCGATATTTTCCAGTCGTTATATCGATATATACATATTATTTTCGATACACCCACAGCCCATGCTGACACTTTTAAATATCGCGGTATCGAATTCCCGACATTTTAAAAAATACTGATAGGCCTATTTCAGAATCTCGTCCAACATCTACTCAGTGGGTTTTGTGTTTAGTTACTAGATGATGGACGATTTTCTGCGAACTTTCAAACAGAAACTTTTGGATTAATATGTAACTGGTTGGTAGTGGAATAAGTGGTGTAGGATAAAAAACTAGAAAGTGTGGCAGTACTGCTTACTGAGACGATGGGTGTAGATAGAAATCGTTCCCACGCCGAAACAATGAAGGACTAGTCACTACGTATAAAAAACGACAGAAGAAGATTCTATACCTGTAACGTGTGTGGTTTCTGATGACTGTATGCTGTACTACGTGACCTGAACACTTGATACATCATTCATTGTGGTACAACTTAATCTGGGTATCGACCGCCCGCGGCAGCGTTCGCACACAGGGTGCGGTACTGCGGAAGTACCGCTCAGCGATCCGGAACCGGGCGGGCTATCGTCCCGCTCAAAGACATTTCGGTGTGCTCCGCTCGTGCAATCGAGAAGGTAGTCCAGTTGTTTGTGCAAGGCAAAAATCAACAGCGACACGTGTCTAGCTCAGACAGAGCTATATAAAACAGAAGTTATCGTGGCACCAAAAGAGGAGACTACCAGGAGGAGAATACACGCGAAGAATATTGGTAAGACACAAGCAGCGAAATGAGAAAATACCAGTTCAGGAATCGAAAAAATACGGCTGGCTTAATACGGAAGGTAACGCCTCGAATGAGGTTACACGGTAGGTTCTGTTACTTATACATTACGTTTCTAGAAAGTATACGGTTTGTTCTAATTACGTAATTGCCAGAGAAAGTGGAAGGATGGTGATACTGGATTTTCGTTTCATTAAAACATCGACGGCGGTCAGTAAAATACGTGAAACGGTCGGATTTGTAAAGCCTGTTATTTTTATTTATTGTTGTTGAAAAAATTGTTTTTGCACGTGTTATTATCAGTTATCATTGTGGTTATGTTTCGACACTGTGGTTTTGTTTCCCAGATCAGCGTTAGTGGAGAATAGGCATGGAAAGGTACATAACGGAACAGCGAGAGTGGAAGCTGTTCGAGAACTCCGTTCTGTTCTTCTAGACAACAATGCACCAGATGAATCCACTGTTCGTAGATTGATTAAGAAACAGAAAAAAACGGTTCAACAGTAAAATCAAAAGGACTGGACACCCCCGAACCGGCCGAAATGAGACAAATGTGCGTGATTCTGATATTGGGAGTACGGGAAAATCATGTCGCCGCCATGTTTAAGAAATGCGCATGACCATGAGTCCAGCAACAATGCACAGAATCTTAACAAAAAAACACCCGTACAGAGTTCAGTTAACACAAGAAGTTAAACCAACGGATCGCGGATGACGACGGCAATTTTTGCAACGGATTCTGGAAAAGGAACGAGACAGTGCTCGTTTCAGAAGCGCATTACTCTCTCAGAAGAAGCTCACTTCCACTTAAATGGCCTTGTGAACAAGCGTAATTGCCGAATATGGGGACCAGAGGGCCCAAAAGTAATTCAAGAATAAGACATGCGTCCTCAGCGAATTAGGGTTTCATGTTCGATTTGGAGTAGGGGGTTTAATCGTCGTTACTTTTTTTTGAAGATGACCAAGGAAAGACTCTCACAGTGAATGGATTCCTTTTTTATCGTGCGATGCTCACTACTTTCCTCTGGCCCAGTTTGGATCAAATGAACACCAAGGCGGTGCAACTTGCCACATTTCAAGAAACGCAATCGCTCTCTTGCGTGAAATGTTCCCAGAGAGACTACTCTCGCTACGAGGAGATCAAACCTACCCACCTCGATCTTGTGAGTTGCCGCCCTGCAACTTTTTCCTATGGAGGTACTCTAACTCATGTGTTTACCAGAACGAACCCCGTAATCTTTTGGGACGCAAACAAAAACGTCGACGCTTCCTCAGCGAAGATGAAGGGAAAATGTGTAAGCGGGTGATGGTTAACAACATGGAGCGGGCGATCACGTGTATGGGTAGCAGGGGATAGGAGGTATGGCAGAGGGTGGAGGGTAATATGCCCGATATTCTGTTTCACATTTAAATGTCAATATCTCCTGAAAAAATGTTCAAATGTGTGTGAAATCTTATGGGACCTAACTGCAAGGTCATCAGTCCCTAAGCTTACACACTACTTAACCTACATTATCCTAAGGACAAACACACACAACTATGCCCGAGAGAAGACTCGAACCACCGCCGGGACCAGCCGCACAGCCCATGACTGCAGCGCCCCGACCGCTCGGCTAATCCCGCGCTGCAAAACATCTCCTGAAGAGACCGATGTTTTTGATTTGCTTTTTTTTATTATTCAAATAAATAAATTCTGTTTACAGTACCTCCAAAACCAGCATCATGTTTGAGACACCCTTTAGTTTAAAATAATATTTTAGATCCAAGAAAGTTCAGATATGAAATAACTGGTTTCAAAAGAGTTCAAAACGATTATACAACACATCTAATTTGCAGACCACTGGCGATATTTTAACGAAACGAAACGTGTATGGTGAAATATGTTATTTATTTACTAATACAAGAAAAGATTGTGTCTCCAAGTCTGATATCCGTGGGTTCGAGTTGATGGCACACAACAGCAATCCCAAGTGTGCCGTTGCGAGGCAACGACTGTACTCACTGCATCCGCGGGGCAGCGCTCGATCGCTGTCGTGACTCAGGCAACGCCTTTAGACAGTGATAAGGGCGCTGAGCCGGCGTGGCATCAAGGCCGAGTCCTCCGCACTGGCTGGGCTGCAACGGTTGTGGAAAGTCAACACGCCGTGCTCGTACTGGTGGTTGCGAAGAGTTGATATAAAGCCCTTTTAAGCGATCGTTTTTCTCGTCTCAACCGCCTACGCAAGACAAATGAGTCTCCTGCAGCGCCCCTTACCTTTTATGCGTGTACTCAATCTCGTCTCTCTCGAGTACTCATTTTCGTTTACACGTCAGTGACAAAACCGCCTGAGTTGTGAGAGCGCTCTGCTGCTCAGTTTGGCACCCGAACGCTGAAAATGGTTCAAATGACTCTGAGCACTGTGGGACTTATAACATCTTAGGTCATCAGTCTCCTAGAACTTAGAACTACTTAAACCTAACTAACTCAAGGACATCACACACATCCATGCCCGAGGCAGGATTCGAACCTGCGACCGTAGCGGTCCCGCGGTTCCGGACTGCAACGCCTAGAACCGCACGACCACTGCGGCCGGCCCGAACGCTGAAAGTGAGGTTTGGAGGGATTATGCTTTTAAAGAAAAAATCGTAATATAATAACAAAATGCAGGAACAGGCAGTGATAAAAGATGCTGCCTCTGGATCAAGGGGTCCCGGGTTCGATTCCCGGCCGAGTTGCGGATTTTCTCTGCCCGGTAACTGGGTGTTCGTGTTGTCCTCATCATTTCATCTCCATCATCATCATTCATACGTAGTTGGTTGGTTGGTTTGTGGGATTGAAGGGACGAGACTACTAGAGCCATCGGTCCCTTTTTCCATGAACTTTAAACACCCACATTGAATAAGAACAAGCAATGGTGATGACAAGAGACGTTACAGGACAAGAAAGACACAGACAGAGACCAGAAAAAAGGAATTAAAATCACACTGAGTGTGAGAGTGGTTGCCGACCATAAAAAACAAAAAAAAGGAAAAGCCAACCACAAAGGAACGCACTAAAAACCCCAGTCTAAAATCGTAGGCCAAAGGCCAGACTCAACACAAAAAAGGACAAACACTTAGATCAAGCGATAAAAACCCCCTGCACGAATAAAACTCAAAACTAAATCTGTCATCGTAAGAAATTGAACTGTGTAAAGCCTGGGACCGCTGATGGCCGCGCAGTTGAGCGCCCCACAAACCAAACATTATTAGTGACAACAGAGTACATCAGTGAACAAATTAGAATTCATTGTGTAAATTCTTGTCAAAGGTTTCGTGGTAAATCCTCTACATTCCTGAGAACTGAAACAATAGGAAAAGTGTCATCCAAACATTTCTGTTGCGGTGGTCTCGCGGTTCTAGGCGCGCAGTCCGGAACCGCGCGACTGCTACGGTCGCAGGTTCGAATCCTGCCTCGGGCATGGATGTGTGTGATGTCCTTAGGTTAGTTAGGTATAAGTAGTTCTAAGTTCCAGGGGACTGATGACCACAGCAGTTGAGTCCCATAGTGCTCAGAGCCATTTGAACCATTTTTTGTTGTTGTTGTGGTCTTCAGTCCAGAGACTGGTTTGATGCAGCTCTCCATGCTACTCTATCCTGTGCAAGCTTCTTCAGCTCCGAATAACTATTACAACCCACATCCTTCTGAATCTGCTTAGTGTAATCATGTCTTGGTCTCCCTCTACGATTTTTACCCTTCACGCTTCCCTCCAATACCAAATTGATGATCCCTTGATGCGTCAGAACGTGACCTACCAAACGGTCCCTCCTTCTAATCAAGTTGTGCCACAAATTCCTCTTCTCCCCAGTTCTATTTAGTACCTCCTCACTAGTTACGAGATCTTCCCATCTAACCTTCAGCATTCTTCTGTAGCACCACATTTCGAATGCTTCTGTTCTCTTCTTCTCTACACTGTTTGTCGCCCATATTTCAGTTCCATAGATGGCTACACTCCATACAAATAATTTTAGAATAGACTGCCTGGTACTTAAATCTATACTCGATGTTAACATATTCCTCTTCTTCAGAAACGCTTTCCTTGCCATGGTTAGGCTTTATTTTATATCCTCTCTACTTTAACCATAATGTTATTTTGCTCCCCAAATAGCAAAACTCGTCTACTACTTTAAGTGTCTCATTTCCTAATCTAATTCCCTCAGCATCATCTGAGTTAATTCTACTACATTTCATTATCCTCGTTTTGCTTCTGTTGATGTTCATCTTATATCCTCCTTTCAAGACACTCTCCATTCCATTCAACTGCTCTTCCAGGTCCTCTGCTGTCTCTGACAGAATTACAATGCCGTCGGCAAACCTCAAATTTTTTATTTCTTCTCCAAGGATTTTAATTCCTACTCCAAATTTTTCTTTCGTTTCCTTTACTGCTTGTTCAACATACAGATTGAATAACTTCGGGGATAGGTTACAATGCTGTCTCATTCCCTTGAGTAAAAAGATATTTTGATTCAGTGAGACACGAATCAGGAATACATCAACTATTAATTTATAATTCTATGGCACCATATCGGTTGGATCGTAGAGGACCGGAAAACCGTGGCCTGGCCAGATGAGTCCTGATTTCGGCTGGTAAGAGGCTGATGGTAGGGATGGAGTGTGGCGTAGATTCCACGTAATTAACAAGGCACTGTGCAAGCTGATGGTGGCTCCCTAATGGTGTGGGCTGCATTTGCGTGGAATGTACTTGGTTCTCTGGTCCACCTGAACCGATCAGTGACTAGAAATGGTTATGTTCGGCTACATGGGGACCATTTGCGGCCCATTCATGGGCTTCATGTTCCCAAAAACGATACGCTATGTCACTGGGCCATAATTATTCGCGATCGGTTTGAAGAACATTCTGGACCGTTCCAGCGAATGATCTGGCCACGTAGACTGCCTGACATGAATCCCATCGAATATTTATGGGACATAATCGAGAGGTCAAGTTGTGCACAATGTCCTACAGCGGCAACACTTTTGCAATTAGGGGCGTCTATAGAGGCTGAATGGTCCAGTATTTCTGCAAGGAACTTCTGAAGATTTGTTGAGTCCTTGCCACGCCGAGTTCCTGCACTTTGCAGTGCAAAAGGATGGTCGACAGGATCTTATGCGGTATCCCACTACTTTTGTCACCTCAATGTGAATAAAGTAACCTTTGTGGGAACTGAGATCTGAGGTCAAAATGAAAAGCACATATTAGTTTACATTTGTGACAGATCACATCTGACAGTAAGACACACCCATTGCCGCGGTGACCCTGCGTTGAATCTCCAGCGCGCTGCGTAATCTCTGTTGGGGAAAGACGGCGTGGTAGGGTACTGGGCAAACGGCCGGTCCTGTGGGCGGTTAATGCAGCGGAAAGTGAGTGCGGAGCGCCGCAAGAACTTAGCGGCCGCGCAGACATTACGCTAAATGGCGCGCTGGCCTCTACACGGCCCCAGTGTCTCTGTGTGCCTGCGCTGCTCCCCTGAGGAGAGGCTCACTTCTGCTTTGTCCCGCGCCACTGGCGAGGAAAATAAACATCGCAGAAGCACAGATGGCATGCGCAGCCAGAGAAATGTTTCTATTAAAAAAAAATAGTAAAAGAAAGGGGACGCAGCGACAAAGAATACCTCCTCCAAAACACTAAACGTGCTCGTAAGACTTGCGTTAATAAAGCCGTCGTCACACGGACATTAGAGCGTTGAGCGTGCCGTGTTTATGACGTCACAGCGTGGAATACTTGTTTGGGGAGCCTTTCCGAACGTAGAGAGCGATATGTAGGATGTCAGATATTCTGAACGTGCGTTTGAACCTAGACCAATGAGACGGAAGAACGCCATCTACGTCACATGCATGCCATCTCTCTTCGGTGCAGAGCCACGAGGCACCTTATTAGCTTTCCTTTGAAGCCCATATGTGTACACGGCGTTTCTGAGCACCAGCAAATTGAGGATATCTCGAAAAGCCGTAGTTAATTTATAATTCGTTGAAATAAAATGATGGGAAACGTCATATTCGCGGTTAAAGAATTATTGTTGTAAGACGTGTATATTTCTATTGTCTATTGTCAAACCACAATTTATGAAAGATGTTTATATTTTATTAATAGGATTAAGTAGGAATAATTAATATTTGTCTTGTTAGAAATAATTGTGGTAGCAGGGAATGACTGCACCAAAGTATTGTTGGCAAGAGAGACCGCACATTGATATAATGTTAAAAAGGGCGGGAGAGACCGCGTATGGATACATTTTAAGAAAAGGGCGGGAAAGACCGCGCATTGATACATTTTGTAATGGTAGCAGGGATTGTCTGCACCAGAAAGCATTGTTGGCAGGAGAGATCGCACTTTAGCGTTCGTAGGAAGTCAGTAGTAGGCGAGAAGTGAAGCGAGTCGGTAACAGGTCTGAAGCGAGAGGTTGAGAGGAGCGGTGTTCCTGCCAGCCACCAGCTATGATTTACAAGAGATTATAAACGGATGTACAGATATCAGCTGACTATTATCATAGTAAGTCCCATTTGAACGTGTGTAAAATCATTTCATTCAGAATACAATTAATTTTTGCCAGCAATATTGCTTTGCCGATTATAATCCATCCCAAAAACCAACAACGCAAAAAATTTGCAAAATTTTATTGTCAAGAAAAAGTTTAACTTTGAATTACGTAACTTCAGTAAAATTAATTAAAGAATAACGTCAGCTTTGCGATTAAAGAATAACGTCAGCTTTGGTAATAAATACAGCCACTTATCATGAAAGCCCACCAGCAGCTAATGGATTATAGTAAAACAGAGTAAGTATATTCATGTCGCAGTTCGATGTAGCAGTCAGATGGCGATCCAGTAACAGTAAAAAAGTTAAGGAACAGTTTTGGGTTATTGCACGTAACGACTGAGGGCCACGACGACGACACATTCAAAGTTTCGTCGAAATAATCAGAAAATAACTTTCAATAAGCAGCATTTAAATTTGTATGCGAAGATTAAGAAAGAGAATGAACTTCAAAGGGAAGATTTCATTTGTTATTATCAAGCAAGAGATAGAAATCCTAAGAAAAGGTTTCATAGGTTATTGTAGAAGGGAAAGTTGCGAAAAAAAAGAGATATAGAGGAGAGGGGAAGGTTTCATTGTAACTTGTGTATTATGAGGGCATGCCGTTTCAACCAACGGCACAATGAGGATCCATCAAAAACTAATTATTCTTGGTAAATGTGTTATATTTAAATATCAGTTAGTAACATATGTACGGTTAACGCTGTCAGGACATAGTAATACGCAAACAAGGGAATCAGTCAGTCACGACCAGTGTATAGCGATGATACCTTCTACATCATGCCGATGGAAGATCGCGAATGCGTCGTCTTCTTGTGGAACAGCCGCATGACACTTGTAATGTGGGACGGCGGCTCCTTTGTGCTCTGGGGAACATTCACGTGGGCATCCATGGTCTGGTGTAGCTCGTGTAAGGTGCCATAATGACCAAGGAATATCGTACACAGGCTGCAGACCACGTACACCCGCATTCATTGCAGTTGTGTTTTCCGATGGCAGTGGCATTTTTCAACAAGATAATCCATCATGTCACAAGGCCAGGAGTGTGATGGAGTTGTTCGAGGAACACAGTGGCGAGTCCCAATTGTGCTGTCCCTGCAACTCGCCTAATCTGAAACCGACCGAACACATCTGAGATGTGACAGAGCGTAGCGTCAGAGCTCATCGTCCCCATCCCCGGATTTTACGGTAATTAGGTGACTCGTGTGTGGAGATGTGGTGGCTGCTCCCTCCAGCGACCTACCAAGGCCTCATCGCTTCCGTGCCACGACGCGTCGCTGTTATCCGTGCCAAAGGTGGACATACGAGTCATTGGATAGGCGGTCATGATGTTCTGGCTGATCAGCGTATTACCACGGATTGCTTATTAATTTACGCTTAGAACCAAAGAACCGAGAGACAGTTGTAAGTAGGCTGTTTAGGTTTTTTATTTGTAACACCACCTCTCACTGGCTGTGCTGTGGGCAGTCTGTGGCTGGTTGGCATTGTTGTAATACTCGCCATTGTAGCGTTGGGCAGTTGGCTTGTTAGCGGCGGGTAGTGTTGCGCAGTTGGAGGTGAGCCGCCAGCAGTGGTGGATGTGGGGAGAGAAATGGCGGAGTTTTGAAGTTTGTAAGACTGGGTGTCATGAACTGCTATATATATTATGACTTTTGATGATATTAAGGTAAATGCATTGTTTGTTCTCTATTAAAATCTTTCATTTGCTAACTAATCCCTATCATTAGTTAGTGCCTTCCGTAGTTTGAATCTTTTATTTAGCTGGCAGTAGTGGTGCTCGCTGTATTGCAGTAGTTCGAGTAACCAAGATTTTTGTGAGGTAAGTGATATGTGAAACGTATAGGTTAATGTTAGTCAGGGCCATTCTTTTGTAGGGATTTTTGAAAGTCAGATTGCGTTGCGCTAAAAATATTGTGTGTCAGTTTAAGCACAGTCATGTACAATGTTTCTAAGGGTACGTTTCACAGTGAATTTCGTCCCATTCTTTTGAGAGACCTTCTGGAGTTGCTACATTTTGTGGCGTGGCTATGCTGTGTCGCAGTTCATCCAGAGTTGTAGGATGGGGAGGGGTGGAGACGGAGTCTTCCACGAATCCTTCCTAGCCACCACTCTCCCAAGAGAAAAAAGAAAATAGTCAGATCGGGCGACCTTGGATACCAATGGTGCAATGCGAGACCGCTACAGCCGTTAAAGCGGAACTTAGTTGAGCCAGATCGCTGTTAAGAGACTTTTGACGATTCAGGTTGCAATGCGATGCGTCTCTTTCCTGTCGAAAGAAGATAGTGTTCGCACGTTCTGGAAATTGCGGGAAAACGAGCGAGCGAACGGAGACCCCTACCGGCCTTCCAATGAACTGGCGCGAAGCGAAACTTCTAGTTTTTTTGTAAAACATTTGTCTCTTTATGTTGATTAACTGTTTAGCGACGGCCGCTGTAGCCGAGCGGTTCTAGGCGCTTCAGTCTGGAACCGCGCGACCGCTACGGTCGCAATTTCGAATACTGCCTCGGGCATGTATGTGTGTGATGTCCTTAGGTTAGTTAGGTTTAAGTAGTTCTAAGTTCTAGGGGACTGATGACAGCAGATGTTAAGTCCCATGGTGCTCAGAGCCATTTGAACTGTTTAGCGATAATCAGAGTAGATATTTATCACCCGATTTAGTAAAGAACGCGAAGAGGGCGTATTGTGTCTGCCATATTGCTACCGTTCAATGCTTTTCAGTTGCTGGCAACGAGAAGAGAGAAATATTCACGAAAAATTATGGTCAACTTACGACTAGATCGAGCTTGCCATTGGACTCATGCATCCATAGAAAGTTTGCACACGATCACAGGACGTACATCTGTCTGTGTATAAAGAAGAGGAAAATAAACCACCAGTCTGGTGACATTTTTACAGTTCACTTACAGGTTTTGCATTTTAAGTAAATGAATTTCACGATATTTTATTATGATAGTGCTGTGGTATGGGATTGTTTGTCCATGATCTCGCGAATAGAACTTAAAGCACTCGCCGTTTGTTGTCAATATATTCACTTTTTAAAATTAAAACTAATGCACACTTCTCTGGAAATTGGCGCTTGAAAGTATCACATACTGCACAACGTGCGACACCTCTCCAAACGCACTTAAATTCCGTTGTTGTGTTTCTGTACTAATTTGCGGTTTGATTATTTAATACCAGCTCACAGAACAGCTTCAAAAAATTTTTAAACTATCCACGAACAACTTGTACGCTTCGTAACTGCAGGTAATTCACCTCGGCGTGTGATAGGTGTACACAAATAAGGTGTTCGAAAATTCCCGTCACAGATTTCTAGGACTTGTAGAGGAGGCTCATTAGATAAAATCGCGTACTGCAATGCAAGACCGGAAACGTATCGTTTCCGTGCAACACTCGTATGAAAACATGTTGATAACACGACCACTGTTACAAGTAATTTCACGAGCATACCGGGCTGTGTTACGAGCAACCTCGATCGCACACGCCATTGCTCGAGTACTCGTTGACGGATTCTCTTCAGCGTGGCTCCTTCCAGTTAGGATGTGCGAGTCTCTTGGAGATCAACCGTCACGCTTGCTAACGGTGAAGGTACCCTTTCTCGAAGCAACTGCGTAATTGTGGCGAAAAGGGCATTCACTAGACTCGGACTTTGTGGGTAACGAGCGTTGTATATTTATAAATGCGACGAGCATCTCTTCCATTACCGTCAGCTTCGTCATACACAGGGATTATGTCGGTGTATTATGCAAAGGTGTACTCAATCATGTTGGTCTAACGGTCACAGACACGTGAATGAGGCTCGAACCAGATCAGAGAAGTAGGGCAGATTTCAATTGGCATCAGTCGATCCGACTAACCACCCATGATTACCCTGTTGCATACCTATCCAGAAAACACGTTTTCAAACTGCTGCACTCACACCCCTGCAAGTGTTAGATGTTTGTAACGGGAATTTACGAACAGCTTGTGTGTTCGTGACAGTTTGAAACGCGAAATTTACTCCAACTTCCTGTCTTGACGTACCAGCAAAAGATACAGTCTTGTGACAGAGTGAATCTTTTCGAAACACTATATTTTTAGCGAAAACATTAAATAGTGACTGCGTCAAGTTAACAGGTGTTATTTTGATTTCTTTGCGATGGACAGGATGCATAAATGTCGTGTATATTATTTCTAGGTGATATTATGTTAATTTTGTGTTTGTCGGTTGCGTACATTGTTTGTTATTTAATGGTAATTTGACCAAGCCCAAATAAATGAAACGAAGTCAACAGCCAGCATCGCGCCAGCTACTCGCAGCTAAAAATTCATCGGACAGGTTTGAAACATGAGACGCATAGAGCATTATGTTGTTCCACTGTTGACGTGAGGAAAAGATGTGGGCGTGGTACACTAAGAGACTCAATGGTATACGTCAATATTTGAAGTCCGGATAGGAACACGTGAGGCAATGCTGACCGTACCGCTTCCCTTAGAAGAAAGATTAAGGAAGGGCAAACCTATGTTTCTAGCATTTGTAGACTTAGAGAAAGCTTTTGACAATATTGACTGAAATACTCTCTTTCAAATTGTAAAGCAGGCAGGGGTAAAATACAGGGAGCGAAAGGCTATTTACAGTTTGTACAGAAACCAGATGGCAGTTATAAGAGTCGAGGGGCACGAAAGGGAAGTAGTGGTTGGGAAGGGAGTGAAACAGCGTTGTAGCCTCTCCCCGATGTTATTTAATCTGTATATTGAGCAAGCAGTAAAGGAAATAAAAGAAAAGATCGGAGTAGGTATTAAAATCCACGGAGAAGAAATAAATACTTTGAGGTCCGCCGATGACATTGTAATTCTATCAGAGACAGCATAGAACTTGGAAGAGTTTTTGAACGGAATGGACAGTGTCTTGAAAGCAGGATATAAGATGAACATCAACAAAAGCAAAACGAGGGTAATGGAATGTAGTCGAATTAAGTCGGGTGATGCTGAGGGAATTAGATTAGGAAATGAGACACTTAAAGTAGTAAATGAGTTTTGTTATTTGGGGAGCAAAATAACTGATGATCGTCGAAGTAGAGAGGAAATAAAGTGTAGACCGGCAATGGCAAGGAAAGCGTTTCTGAAGAAGAGAAATTTGTTAACATGGAGTATAGATTTAAGTGTCAGCAAGTCGTTTCTGAAAGTATTTGTATGGATTGTAGCCCTGTATGGAAGTGAAACATGGACGATAAATAGTTTGGACAAGAAGAGAATAGAAGCTTTCGAAATGTGGTGCTACAGAAGAATGCTGAAGATTAGATAGGTAGATCAAATAACTAATGAGGAGGTACTGAAAAGAATTGGGGAGAAGAGGAGTTTGTGGCACAACTAGACTAGAAAAGGGACCGGTTGGTAGGATATGTCCTGAGACATCAGGCGATGACAAATTTAGCATTGGAGGGCAGCGTGGAGGGTTAAAATCGTAGAGGGAGACCAAGTGATGAATACACTAAGCAGATTCAGAAGGATGTAAGTACTGGGATATGAAGAAGCTTGCACAGGATAGACTCTGCATCAAACCAGTCTCAGGACTGAAGACCAAAACATCAACACACGACATTGCACTTAGAGTGTTGTGATGTGGCAGGTCCAGCGGCCGAGGCGGACAGGCGTATGTGGCGCGCCTCCGCAGGCGGGCCGGCTTGTGCCGCAGTTCCGGCCGGCCGTGTATCTGGGTCGGGCGCGGCCACGTGCGGCGGCGTACCGTGACGCAATCGCAGGTAGCTGTGGATGTTGCTGGCACCGGGGGGGAACGACCTCGGTGTCTTGCGGCGCCCCTGGAGGTGGAGCGGAAACTCACCCGAGAGGCCGGACCGCCGCCGCTCGAGTCGCAGGCGTCGCACATTTCTCCGGCCGCTTCCTCACAAAAAAAATAAACAGCGTCTGGCTCGTGACTTTTATAGCACAAGCAGGTAGCCCATCCCTTCCACCCATTAATCACTCTTCCATAGCATATGGCGTTTGGAGAGATATGTTAGTTAGAAGGAAAGAGTCCAACAGCAGGAGGGTTAGATTTTGAGAAACGAGCAGCGCTGAGGTTTTAGACCGTAACCTTATATCTTGAGCTGTTATTCACGAGCGATGTGTACCTTATTGTCTCTGACAAGGGAACCTCCCCATCGCACCCCCCCCACCCCCCTCTCAGATTTAGTTATAAGTTGGCACAGTGGATAGGCCTTAAAAAAACTGAACACAGATCAATCGAGAAAACTGGAGGAAGTTGTGTGGAACTATGAAAAAAATAAGCAAAATATACAAACTGAGTAGACTATGCGCGAGATAGGCAGTATCAAGGATACCGTGAGCTCAGGAGCGCCGTGGTCCCGTGGTTAGCGTGAGCAGCTCCGTAACGAGAGGTCGTCCCTCGAGTGAAAAGTTTATTTTTTTTTTATTTTCAGACAATTACCAAAGTTCAGGCACTCACACATGATCAGCTTCGCTCTTCAAAATTCCAGGACATGTTTAGATTTGCTTGGACATATGCAGAATTTGACGGTCTACACACGGAAAAATTTGATAACGTTAAAAACATACGTTTTGACAGAGCACAGGGAAAACTGTGCGACTGTGAAACTGTTGCATTCATTTGTTGCAGTTTACCTGACAAACTCTTATGTTTTTCATCACTTTTTTGGGAGTGATTATCACATCCACAAGAAAACCTGAACCGGGCAAGGTAGAAGAATCTTTTTGCCCATTCGCCAAGTGTACAAGTTAGGTGGGTCGACAACATATTCCTGTCATGTGACACACATGCCGTCACCAGTGTCGTATAGAGTATATCAGACGCGTTTCCCTGTGGAGTAATCGGTTGACCTATGACCTTGCGACCAAATGTTTTCGGTTCTCATTGGAGAGGCACGTCCTTTCGTCTAATAATCGCACGGTTTAGCGGTGCGGTCGCAAAACACAGACACTAAAGTTATTACAGTGAACAGACACATCAAGGAACGAACGGACAGATCATAACTTTGCGAAAATAAAGAAGATAAGCTTTTCACTCGAGGGGAGACATGAACCAAGGACCTCTGACCACGGCGCTCCTGAGTTCACACTATCCTTGTTGTTGCCTATTTGGCATGGACTACTCAGTTTGTATATTTTGTTTATTTTTTTCATAGTTCCACACAACTTCTCCCTGTTTTCTTGATTGATCTGTGTTCAGTTTTTCAAGGCCTATCCACTGTGCCAACTTATAACTACACTCCTGGAAATTGAAATAAGAACACCGTGAATTCATTGTCCCAGGAAGGGGAAACTTTATTGACACATTCCTGGGGTCAGATACATCACATGATCACACTGACAGAACCACAGGCACATACACACAGGCAACAGAGCATGCACAATGTCGGCACTAGTACAGTGTATATCCACCTTTCGCAGCAATGCAGGCTGCTATTCTCCCATGGAGACGATCGTAGAGATGCTGGATGTAGTCCTGTGGAACGGCTTGCCATGCCATTTCCACCTGGCGCCTCAGTTGGACCAGCGTTCGTGCTGGACGTGCAGACCGCGTGAGACGACGCTTCATCCAGTCCCAAACATGCTCAATGGGGGACAGATCCGGAGATCTTGCTGGCCAGGGTAGTTGACTTACACCTTCTAGAGCACGTTGGGTGGCACGGGATACATGCGGACGTGCATTGTCCTGTTGGAACAGCAAGTTCCCTTGCCGGTCTAGGAATGGTAGAACGATGGGTTCGATGACGGTTTGGATGTACCGTGCACTATTCAGTGTCCCCTCGACGATCACCAGAGGTGTACGGCCAGTGTAGGAGAACGCTCCCCACACCATGATGCCGGGTGTTGGGCCTGTGTGCCTCGGACGTATGCAGTCCTGATTGTGGCGCTCACCTGAACGGCGCCAAACACGCATACGACCATCATTGGCACCAAGGCAGAAGCGACTCTCATCGCTGAAGACGACGCGTCTCCATTCGTCCCTCCATTGACGCCTGTCGCGACACCACTGGAGGCGGGCTGCACGATGTTGGGGCGTGAGCGGAAGACGGCCTAACGGTGTGCGGGACCGTAGCCCAGCTTCATGGAGACGGTTGCGAATGGTCCTCGCCGATACCACAGGAGCAACAGTGTCCCTAATTTGCTGGGAAGTGGCGGTGCGGTCCCCTACGGCACTGCGTAGGATCCTACGGTCTTGGCGTTCATCCGTGCGTCGCTGCGGTCCGGTCCCAGGTCGACGGGCACGTGCACCTTCCGCCGACCACTGGCGACAACATCGATGTACTGTGGCGACCTCACGCCCCACGTGTTGAGCAATTCGGCGGTACGTCCACCCGGCCTCCCGCATGGCCACTATACGCCCTCGCTCAAAGTCCGTCAACTGCACATACGGTTCACGTCCACGCTGTCGCGGCATGCTACCAGTGTTAAAGACTGCGATGGAGCTCCGTATGCCACGGCAAACTGGCTGACACTGACGGCGGCGGTGCACAAATGCTGCGCAGCTAGCGCCATTCGACGGCCAACACCGCGGTTCCTGGTGTGTCCGCTGTGCCGTGCGTGTGATCATTGGTTGTACAGCCCTCTCGCAGTGCCCGGAGCAAGTATGGTGGGTCTGACACACCGCTGTCAATGTGTTCTTTTTTCCATTTCCAGGAGTGTAAATCTGAGGGGGGTGCGAAGAGGAGGTTCCCCTGTGAGTACATACCAGTGTGGGTTAATAAGTCACTGTACGCCTTCGCGCAGGAAACCGTAACTTTTGCCAATGAAACAGGGGAAGGTATAAATAAAGTTCACGTATGTTCGAAAACACATGGTCAGTTAGCTAGCTAGCAAGTTAGCTGTTTTCACGTATCGTAAATGATAAATGTAAATGCCGTGTGGCTACGACCTCCCGTCGGGTAGGCTGTTCGCCTTTTGCAAGTCTTTCGAGTTGACGCCACTTCGGCGACTTGCGTGTCGATGAGGATGAAATGATGACGATAAGGACAACACAACACGTAGTCCCTGAGAGGAGAAAATCTCTTACCCAGCCGGGAATCGAACCCGGGCCGTTAGGTATGACATTCTGTCGCGCTGAGCGCTCAGCCGTAAATGATATTCATGTTTAACGTTATAACATGGAATTTGTTAAATGAACAAAAAACTACAGTCAGATAAAAGTAAACATTTAGATTGTTTCGTGACGTCCATTTAGAGGTTTGTAATTGATTACTTCTTGTTGTCAAGAAGTCCCGTATAGTTTAGAAGCTCATAAAGAAAAGAACAGCTTTACAACTGGAAACAGTTCTGAAGTCTGAAGCCTTTCTATGGTTTCCGGTAATTTTGAAGGACACGCAGCTATAATTTTATGTTACCCAACTAAATTTTATTTCCTTACCATGCAAAGTCCTCTCTTACATCATGGTGGGCATCCTACATATTTTACAGTATCTCCATAACGATATACATGTCATAAAAGGAATCACATTGAATACGGCAAACAAAACTCAGAAATAACTAATATACAAACAGTGAAAAACAGTAGTAGTTGAATTAGAAAAAAACACACTTTATACCTACATTAGTTCTTAAACAGTACAACAACGAATCCAGATTACAATTAGATTCAAACTGATAGCAATCGATGTATTAGAAGAGAGATAGAGAGAAAGTGATAGCACGTATGTAATGAAGAGAAGGCGAAACGAAGAATTACGAAACGGGTAGAGAAAGAACCGCAACTGGCAGAAGATGGAAGCATTTACTTTAATATTTCACAGAGGCAAACAGAATGTATTTGACAGTTTTTTTTGGAAAACTTAGAAGGCTCACAAAAGGGACTGTTGTAGCCTTTGCTTAAATGCAGCAATACATTGAATCCTGCGAATGCTGCAGTGTATTAATTTTATAATTTTTGCATCATCGGGGCATACTGTCCCATCTTCAGATACACCAATACACATATTCTATCATAAACAGATCTGAAACGCTCTCAAATATTAATTGCATGTGTCTGCTGCACCTGACACATTTTATTTCAGTGGGGAGACTGTGAAATTTATAGCTTTGTATTTCACTCCCTTCTGTGATAGGTTATTCGATTGACGCGTTCCACGTCATAACTTTTGTCGTGAGTTTGATTTGTGGTTTCTGGAACTAACTAGATGACATGATGTTGGTGCTAGGTGATTTGGGCATTTGTTGTTGTTGTTGTCTTCAGTCCTGAGACTGGTTTGATGCAGCTCTCCATGCTACTCTATCCTGTGCAAGCTGCTTCATCTCCCAGTACCTACTGCAACCTACATCCTTCTGAATCTGCTTAGTGTACTCATCTCTCGGTCTCCCTCTACGATTTTTACCCTCCACGCTGCCCTCCAATGCTAAATTTGTGATCCCTTGATGCCTCAAAACATGTCCTACCAACCGATCCCTTCTTCTAGTCAAGTTGTGCCACAAACTTCTCTTCTCCCCAATCCTATTCAATACCTCCTCATTAGTTACGTGCTCTATCCACCTTATCTTCAGTATTCTTCTGTAGCACCACATTTCGAAAGCTTCTATTCTCTTCTTGTCCAAACTAGTTATCGTCCATGTTTCACTTCCATACATGGCTACACTCCAAACAAATACTTTCAGAAACGACTTCCTGATACATAAATCGATATTCGATGTTAACAAATTTCTCTTCTTCAGAAACGCTTTCCTTGCCATTGCCAGTCTACATTTTATATCCTCTCTACTTCGACCATCATCAGTTATTTTACTTCCTAAATAGCAAAACTCCTTTACTACTTTAAGTGTCTCATTTCCTAATCTAATTCCCTCAGCATCACCCGATTTAATTTGACTACATTCCATTATTCTCGTTTTGCTTTTGTTAATGTTCATCTTATATCCTCCTTTCAAGACACTGTCCATTCCATTCAACTGCTCTTCCAAGTCCTTTGCCGTCTCTGACAGAATTACAATGTCATCGGCGAACCTCAAAGTTTTTACTTCGTCTCCATGAATTTTAATACCTACTCCAAATTTTTCTTTTGTTTCCTTTACTGCTTGCTCAATATACAGATTGAATAACATCGGGGAGAGGCTACAACCCTGTCTCACTCCTTTCCCAACCACTGCTTCCCTTTCATGCCCCTCGACTCTTATGACTGCCATCTGGTTTCTGTACAAATTATAAATAGCCTTTCGCTCCCTGTATTTTACCCCTGCCACCTTTAGAATTTGAAAAAGAGTATTCCAGTCAACATTGTCAAAAGCTTTCTCTAAGTCTACAAATGCTAGAAACGTAGGTTTACCTTTTCTTAATCTTTCTTCTAAGATAAGTCGTAAGGTCAGTGTTGCCTCACGTGTTCCAACATTTCGACGGAATCCAAACTGATCCTCCCCGAGGTCTGCATCTACCAGTTTTTCCATTCGTCTGTAAAGAATTCGCGTTAGTATTTTGCAGCCGTGGCTTATTAAACTGATAGTTCGGTAATTTTCACATCTGTCAGCACCTGCTTTCTTTGGGATTGGAATTATTATATTCTTCTTGAAGTCTGAGGGTATTTCGCCTGTCTCATACATCTTGCTCACCAGCTGATAGAGTTTTGTCAGGACTGGTTGTTCCAAGGCCGTCAGTAGTTCTAATGGAATGTTGTCTACTCCGGGGGCCTTGTTTCGACTCAGGTCTTTCAGTGCTCTGTCAAACTCTTCACGCAGTATCGTATCTCCCATTTCGTCTTCATCTACATCCTCTTCCATTTCCATAATATTGTCCTCAAGTACATCGCCCTTGTATAAACCTTCTATATACTCCTTCCACCTTTCTGCCTTCCCTTCTTTGCTTAGAACTGGGCTGCCATCTGAGCTCTTGATATTCATACACGTGGTTCTCTTCTCTCCAAAGGTCTCTCTAATTTTCCTGTAGGCAGTATCTATCTTACCCCTAGTGAGATAAGCTTCTACATCCTTACATTTGTCCTCTAGCCATCCCTGTTTAGCCATTTTGCACTTCCTGTCAATCTCATTTTTGAGACGTTTGTATTCCTTTTTGCCTGCTTCATTTACTGCATTTTTATATTTTCTCCTTTCATCAATTAAATTCAATATTTCTTCTGTTACCCAAGGATTTCTAGCAGCCCTCGTCTTTGTACCTACTTTATCCTCTGCTGCCTTCACTACTACATCCCTCAGAGCTACCCATTCTTCTTCTACTGTATTTTTTCCCCTATTCCTGTCAATTGTTCCCTTATGCTCTCCCTGAAACTCTGAACAACCTCTGGTTCTTTCAGTTTATCCAGGTCCCATCTCCTTAATTTCCCACATTTTTGCAGTTTTTTCAGTTTTAATCTACAGGTCATAACCAATAGATTGTGGTCAGAGTCCACATCTGCCCCTGGAAATATCTTACAATTTAAAACCTGGTTCCTAAATCTCTGTCTTACCATTATATAATCTATCTGATACCTTTTAGTATCTCCAGGGTTCTTCCACGTATACAACCTTCTTTCATGATTCTTAAACCAAGTGTTAGCTATGATTAAGTTGTGCTCTGTGCAAAATTCTACTAGGCGGCTTCCTCTTTCATTTCTTAGCCCCAATCCATATTCCCCTACTATGTTTCCTTCTCTCCCTTTTCCTACACTCGAATTCCAGTCACCCATTACTATTAAATTTTCGTCTCCCTTCAGTATCTGAATAATTTCTTTTATTTCATCGTACATTTCTTCAATTTCTTCATCATCTGCAGATCTAGTTGGCATATAAACTTGTACTACTGTAGTAGGTGTGGGCTTCGTATCTATCTTGGCCACAATAATGCGTTCACTATGCTGTTTGTAGTAGCTTACCCGCATTCCTATTTTCCTATTCATTATTAAACCTACTCCTGCATTACCCCTATTTGATTTTGTGTTTATAACCCTGTAGTCACCTGACCAGAAGTCTTGTTCCTCCTGCCACCGAACTTCACTAATTCCCACTATATCTAACTTTAACCTATCCATTTCCCTTTTTAAATTTTCTAACCTACCTGCCCGATTAAGGGATCTGACATTCCACGCTCCGATCCGTAGAACGCCAGTTTTCTTTCTCCTGATAACGACATCCTCCTGAGTAGTCCCCGCCCGGAGATCCGAATGGGGGACTATTTTACCTCCGGAATATTACCCAAGAGGATGCCATCATCATTTAATCATACAGTAAAGCTGTATGTCCTCGGGAAAAATTACGGCTGTAGTTTCCCCTTGCTTTCAGCCGTTCGCAGTACCAGCACAGCAAGGCCGTTTTGGTTAATGTTGCAAGGCCAGATCAGTCAATCATCCAGACTGTTGCCCCTGCAACTACTGAAAAGGCTGCTGCCCCTCTTCAGGAACCACACGTTTGTCTGGCCTCTCAACAGATACCCCTCCGTTGTGGTTGCACCTACGGTACAGCCATCTGTATCGCTGAGGCACGCAAGCCTCCCCACCAACGGCAAGGTCCATGGTTCATGGGGGGAGGGATTTGGGCATACGAGAAAAAAAAAAAAACTACTTTGCAAATAGCTACTAATGGTGCGAGGGCGACGGCGCATAGGTCAGTAACTTTCCACCACTTCAGTAGCAACACGTCTTCGAGCGCGACGTGTTGGTCCTAGACAGCTAGTCTGTCATTGCCTACTTCGGCAGATATTTTAGCACAGCATCAGTCACACAGCCGCCAGTCGCAATTCGATGAGTTACTGCATCCAGAACAAAAGGCGACACCGTTATGAAGCAGCCGCCGGTACCTGATAAGAAAGCGAGGACGTTTGAAAACAGCGCCATTGCGAAAAGGCAATGTTCAGAGTCCGAGTCGATCCACGGGTCGCTATGCACGCTGTCTACAGAGTAGCGGCGAGTCTATGAGAAAAAACGCGGTATTTCTATTTAAAATTCCAACTTTATAATTGCCGATGGTTCAAGAGATCAAAACTAGACACTATTGCTTTCCGCAGTTTTGAACATATCCTGCGTCCGTGTAAAGCATTGGCGTCATATGAAAAGATACTATATGAACTTACATTACCTGATAGAAAGTATCCGGACACCGCTGTCATGCGGAATTGACCACTTGAAATGAGTAGAGGCGGACTCGCCATTGTAAAAGAAGGCGAGGAGTACTGTGTTGTCAGTAGAGAAGCAAAATAAACTGATCTGGATCGGTCGGGAGAGCTCACTGAGATTAAGACATACACCAGGGAGGTTCAAATGGCTCTGAGCACTATGGGACTTAACATCTGTGGTCATCAGTCCCCTAGAACGTAGAGCTACTTAAACCTAACTAACCTAAGGACATCACACACATCCATGCCCGAGGCAGGATTCGAACCTGCGACCGTAGCAGTCGCGCGGTTCCGGACTGAGCGCCTTAACCGCGAGACCACCGCGGCCGGCACACCAGGGAGATTTTAATCTTTCTAAACCAACTCAAGTCGACCTGCGGTGACGTTTGCGTGCAGTAGAAAAGCGAAGTAACAACGACAGCTAAACCTAGAGCACACGGAACTCACGCACTGACGGACGCGGATCGTCCAGCATTGCGAAGGTCACTTGTGGGTCCCACAGTGTTACCAGCAGTCCAGCTAGCATGATGATCGAGCAGCTCATCGCACGTCCCCCATTTCAGTGGTCGAAGTTAAGCGGCGATGGCCACTGGACAGTGGATGACTGGAAACGACTGAAGTGGAGTGACGAGTCACGCTATTTCGTGTGTGAATCCGATGATATGTTTTGGCTTTAGCGAAAGTCTGGAGAACGTTAGTTGCCATACTGTGTAGTGCCGATGTGAACAATAGGGGAGATTTGTGGTATGGAAGTGTTTTTCGTCGTTAAGGTGTGGTACCCTTAGTGCGCTTAAGAAAACGATAAATGCGGAATGATAGGCATGCATTTCACGGGACAGAAACAGTTTGGAGAATGCTTGTTTCAGCATGACAACGCACCCCATCGTATAGCAGCATCTGTGGGCCAAAGGCTTATGAAAAATAACATTCGTGAAATGGACTGGGCTGCCCATAACCCCGACATGAACCGAATGCAACACCTTTGAGGTGAGTTAGAACGTCGACTTTGCTCCAAACCCCACCATCTCACATCACTACCTCCTCTGGTTTCGGCTCCTGAGCCGGCCGCGGTGGTCTCGCGGTTCTAGGCGCGCAGTCCGGAACCGTGCGACTGCTACGGTCGCAGGTTCGAATCCTGCCTCGGGCATGGATGTGTGTGATGTCCTTAGGTTAGTTAGGTTTAAGTAGTTCTAAGTTCTAGGGTACTGATGGCCACAGAAGTTGAGTCCCATAGTGCTCCGAGCCATTTTTCGGCTCCTGAGGAAAAAAGGTTGCTAGGCCTGACTTCCTGCCGTCATGAAGTCTGAGGGTGAACATCAACAATGTCCGGATATCTTTGATCACATAGTGTACGCATGAAGCTAATATAGTTATGTAACGCAGGTGTACAGTGATAAAAATCTGACGCTGAAATTACTGTTCCCTGAAAACTTCAGGTAAAAGCCGCAACTTACGGTGCGCGTACTGTTAAGAGCGCGTGCTCCTTTCGGGAAAGAGCCGGACTAAATTAATACGCCGGTGTAATAACTCACTGCAGCTTTACTACAACTTTTGTCGTCCAGCTAGTTGGCAAGGGGACAAGGCGAGCAGCTGGCTGCAGGGCCAGACGAAAACAAAACAGCGGCGGTGCCGACCCGCGGCCAGTGACCGACGACCGCTCTTCTGTTATTAAATGCAAACAGGGGCTGCCGCCGAGTCACCCGCACGAGCAACACGAGTGCACAGGGCCCAGCGATGTTCGCCCGTGTACTTCCCACGGCCGCTGTCGCCCGACTAATAAAAAATAGAGAAAGGAAAAGGAAAAACGGGCCGGCCGAGTGAGCCCAGTATATTGTCCCTCTGCTGGCCCTCACTGAATGTTCTAACTGTGAATATCAAAGACAATTACTAGTGCAGCTTTGCGACTACTTCGGCGGGCGTTTCAGCTGCCTGCGTGTCGGTTCTTAAGCGTTCCGAGAAAATTGGTGCGAAACAAAAATCAGGGAAGGTCCACAATTGGTTTGCGTAACGGCGCACCAAACCATACATTTAAAACGCCCAGCGCTGGCAGTTGTACATGTCTGCAATGCGCTTGCCGTCCGACAAGCAGAGGAAAGCTGGAGAATGGGAAAAGCTGTGCAGTACCAGCGAGGCTGCCAGTTGTCTGTTCTAAAGCACTGCTTTTTGTTTCACCGTCTGGATGACAAAGTTTCTTTTTATTCATTACAGCGGGTCTCGGTTCTCTTCAAAAACCATTGCACCTACAGCAGAAAAAATGTAATAAATATACAGGGAATTTTACGTAACAGAACGTGTCATAAAGCAGAATATGTTAGGCTCGTGCGTAAGTTCTTAGCGGCTTTTTTTTATGCTTCTTGGTTGACCGGTTGCTATGGGGTTGTTTATCGACTGTAACTTTTCACTTGTAGTTGACTGATGCTATTTCACTTTACATACTGTCATTTTGAGATAGTGAGTGGCGTTGTGGAGAGACAGTGAGTGGCGTTGTGGACGCTAGAAAATGGAGGGGTGACAGCGGCGGAGACAGCCTGAAATATTTGCCCCGTGTATGGGGATTATCCCAAAAGACAAAGCACGGCAAGGAAATGGCTTTCACGTTTCAATGAGGATCGTTTTTCCATTAGTGACTCTGCACATTCAGGAACACCTTCGGCGACAGTGAAGATCGTTTAAACGCATTAATCCACAATAATCCACGTCAGCGTACTGGAGAACTGGCAAATGTGATAAGATTTGGTCGTCCATCATCGCGCGACAGTCACATGCAATGACGAAGGTTCAAAAATCGGATGTGTGGGTACCGCATGCTCTAAGCCAATATCACAAGCATCCCTGCTTGTTCATCAACTGGCCCGTAAACAACACCGATAATTTCAGTCCTGTATCGTTACTAGTGACCAGAAATGGTACCTTTACGCTAAAGTAAGGAAAAAATGAATGACTGAACCTAAACAAATAAGCTACTCCCCATACAAAGACTTGGGCATATCTACAAAAGATGACGATAACCATCTCGTGGAAGAGCGACGATGTAGTCTACTACGAATTGCTTTCCTCGAGTTGCAGCCGTCACTGTTGACATTTATTGTCGTTATCTGAGACGTCTTGCAAACACAGTGCAAGAACAACGACTAGGAAGAAAGCATGAAGTGACGCTACTCCACGACGCCCGCATTCATTCTGCTAGTTTAACAGAAAACACTATACAGGAGTTGGGTTGGGACGTCGTTCCGCACACACCTTATTCACCTGGTCTTGCACCCTCAGGTTCTCACCATTTCCATTCTCTATCAAACATCTTTCAAGGATCCTCATTTCCGGATGAAATTGCGTTCCGAACATGCCTCGACGAGTTCTTCGCCTCAAAACTACATGATTTCTGCAGTCGCGGAATCGGAAAGTTACCTCAGTGGCGGCAGACTTCTGTACATAGTTAAGGAGAATATGTTATTGATGATTGAAGTCTGTAGTACGTGCATTTTGTCGGCCGGTGTGGACGAGCGGTTCTAGGCGATTCAGTCTGGAACCGCGCGACCGCTACGGTCGTAGGTTCCAATCCTGCCCCGGACATGGGTGTGTGTGATGTCCTTAGGTTAGTTAGGTTTCAGTAGTTCTGAGTTCTAAGGGACTGATGACCTGATGACCTCAGATGTTAAGTCCCATAGTGCTCAGAGCCATTTGAACCATTTTTGAACGTGTATTTATCGTGTTTTTCTATTAAACTTATGCAAACAAGCTACAATGTATGCACTAACAAAATACAAAAAATATGCCTTTTACAGCCCCTGCAGTATTCATTGAGCAACCGTATCTTCTGTCCTCTGCATCATATGCAGTTAAACTAAAGGACTTCGGTTTGAGATCAATAGAGGACAACAGAATAGTGTAAATGTAGATGAGCTTACATGCAATTTAGAATGTATACAAGTGTGTTATGATTTACGATGATGGCAGTTTCCTCTCAACCTCCAACGTTCTGTTCCCTTTATTGAAATTCCAACATGTAAGGAGAGATGGTGCATTTCAGAAAAAAAATGGTTCAAATGGCTCTGAGCACTATGGGACTACTTCTTTGTTCATCAGTCCCCTAGAACTTAGAACTACTTAAACCTTACTGACATGAGGACATGACACACATCCATGGCCGAGGCAGGATTCGAACCTGCGACCGTAGCGGTCTCGCGGTTCCAGACTGTAGCGCCTAGTGCATTGCAGACAGTCCCCCTTAAGACATACGATGTTTTTAAAAATAGTACTTGATCGCGAAGTATCGGCTTCAAGATCAAGAAAGCCGACAACGTTCGTGAGTGCGTTGTGCTGACCCTACGCTCCTCTATACCGCATCCGCTGTGTGGCGCTGGTAGAGGATGACACGGCGGTCGATCAGTCCCTAATGACTCATCAGGTCCAGAAGGTGGAGCTCTGCTTGCTTGCTTAGACTTCCGTGTAGAAGGCGACGGTTTCCAATTTCGGTTTGCCCCGCCACACGTTTCCTCAAATCATTCAGCTCTTTAACATTTTTACCTAAACGACTTATCTTTCCTGAGAGCTTAAATTACGTCTATTGGAGTAGAAAGTATACATGGTCTTTCACGATTCGAATTACTGGGTGCCTGCTGTTTGTTGTACAAGGTCAAAGCATGCTTTCATACACAGTGTCCACAAACCCAGGTGCGAAACTGTGGAGCACCAAAATCAACCGACCTAGCGCGTAAAATACCAGTTGTTCGCAGCTGTTATTGTAGTCGGGCTCCGGCCGGTATGGCCGTGTGGTTCTAAGCGCTTCAGTCGGGAACCGCGTGACCGCTACGGTCGCAGGTTCGAATCCTGCCTCGGGCATGGATGTGTGTCATGTCCTCATGTCAGTAAGGTTTAAGTAGTTCTAAGTTCTAGGGGACTGATGACCTCAGATGTTAAGTCCCATAGTCCCCAGAGCCATTTGAACCATTTTTTTTTTGTAGCCGGGTGAAAATAGTAACGTGCTTCAATTCTGTGGCTGGGATTAAATCCTCCCGAAATAAATTAATATGTTTGTGATCCTCCAGTTCTGACCAAGGTTTTAGAAAGGTTTATGTTAATTATAACTGTGTAAATTAAAGGTGTAGGGGATAGGAAGGAAAGGAAACTTTGTGCATAATTAACGGTGACGTGTAAAAATGAGTGCCGGAGGGGGACTAGAACCCGGTATCTGCTGTTTATCTACTTACTAGGCAGCAGCGTTAACGGGAGGTGTCGCTTGGTTGTAAGGCGTATGCCCGAACCTGTAAGCCCCTCCCATTTATTTGAATTTGGGATCCGCCATTTGGCCACTATCCGCTTGTCTAACAATTGGCCAAAGGTGTCGGATCTCGAACAGTCCACTCCACTTTTAGGAAAGGAGAAAAAAAGGTCCAAAAAACAATCTCGATACATTCATTGTACAGGTCTACCATTACGTACCGTACCGTTAAGGGGAGTGATTCCATTCCCGACCTTGTTCTGCACTCGAACAGCAGATTTCCGGACTGAGTTCTTCATCTAAAGTTTATCTGCTAAGTCCCGTGTACAACCCTAGAAGTTTGTAATAGAAATTGTGAAATACACTTGCATACACCAAGCTTATTGGACGGTCTTTATCACAGTAATTATTTTTATTTCACAGTCGATATCTCCACTTATTAAGCCACTTTCCGTTATTTTCCACAGTAGTCACACTTGCAACCTGTCATTCCGATTTTGTTAACTAATCACATGCGACATATAGATGCTGATTGTGACAGATATAGCTTAGGCCCTGTTATTAGACAATTCTGATGATGCCTTATTCAAACGCACAAATGGTGGCCGGCAGCTGTGACCGAGCGGTTCTAGGCGCTTCAGTCCGGAACCGCGAAAACTGCTACGGTCACAGGTTCGAATCCTGCCTCGGGCATGGATATGTGTGAGTTAGGTTTAACTAGTTCTAGGGGACTGATGACCTCAGATGTTAAAAGTCCCGTAGTGGTCAGAGCCATTTGAATCATTTTGAGCACAACTGGTTATGAAATAAAAGGAATCACTGCAATCAAGACTGTCTTACGAACTTGATATACACTATCCGGAAAAATTTTCCGGACACCTGCTAGTTGATATTAATATGGAGTGTCCCAGCTCTTCGCCTCGCCTCTGTGGCGGCTTGAATTCTGCTGGGGACACTTTCAATGAGGCGTCTGAATTTCCGCGGAGGAATGGCAGCCCATTCTTCCTCAAGAGCCGAAACCAGAGTTGGATGCTGGGGTCTGGAGCGAAGTCGACGTTCAGCACTATCTCATCCAAAAGGTGTTTTGCAAAGTCTAGGTCGAGACATTGGGCAGGCCAGGACATTTCCTGAATTTATTCCATTAAATGTATTCGCAGTTGTGAATATGGACAACCATCAGCTGTAAAGTGAAATGACGACAATGAAAATTTATGCCGAACCGAGACTCGAACCCGAATTTCCCGCTTATTGAGAGCGGTCGCCTCGTCATTAGGGCACGATTGACGGCCAAACCCAGACTTCCATACACCGTCAACCATGTGTGTCTACAACTTTACTCGTGCATCGATTACATATATTCCCATACAGGAGAGACATTTTACTTGAAAGTGGCTTGCCCAGTATCGGCGGATAAATGCGAATTGCAGTGCCTATGTTATTCGGAATTAATGCGGAATAACTTAGGAATTGCAACATCGTACTTCAGGAGTGTTGTTGTCCATAAACCACTGCCACACAGATATGGCACTTACGGCACTGTGCACTGTCATGCTGACCAATCATCATATCAGATCTGTTCCTGTGCTGCACACTGTTGACAATGCTGCAAAATGTCTTCACATTCTTTTACATTTAATGTTTTCTCAAGCGCACTGAGGGGACCACACCCTGACCACGAAAAAAACGCCTATGCCGTAATACTACCTCCTCCATAGTTTTCCGTTGTCACTACTCATGACGGCGGCCGGAGTGGCCGTGCGGTTCTAGGCGCTCCAGTCTGGAACCGAGCGACCTCTACGGTTGCAGGTTCGAATCCTGCCTCGGGCATGAATGTGTGTGATGTCCTTAGGTTAGTTAGGTTTAATTAGTTCTAAGTTCTAGGCGACTGATGACCTCAGAAGTTAAGTCGCATGGTGCCCGGATCCATTTGAACCATTTGTACTACTCATGACGACAAGTAACGTTCTCCAGGCATCTGTCAAACTCAAGCCCTCCCACCCGGCAGCCACAGAGAATAGTGTGAGTCGTCACTCCAAACCATTTGTTACCGGCCATCAACTGTCCAGTGGTGTCGCTCTTCACACCACCTCGCCGGCCGCGGTGGTCTCGCGGTTCTAGGCGCGCAGTCCGGAACCGCGCGACTGCTACGGTCGCAGGTTCGAATCCTGCCTCGGGCATGAATGTGTGTGATGTCCTTAGGTTAGTTAGGTTTAATTAGTTCTAAGTTCTAGGCGACTGATGACCTCAGAAGTTAAGTCGCATGGTGCCCGGATCCATTTGAACCATTTGTACTACTCATGACGACAAGTAACGTTCTCCAGGCATCTGTCAAACTCAAGCCCTCCCACCCGGCAGCCACAGAGAATAGTGTGAGTCGTCACTCCAAACCATTTGTTACCGGCCATCAACTGTCCAGTGGTGTCGCTCTTCACACCACCTCGCCGGCCGCGGTGGTCTCGCGGTTCTAGGCGCGCAGTCCGGAACCGCGCGACTGCTACGGTCGCAGGCTCGAATCCTGCCTCGGGCATGGATGTGTGTGATGTCCTTAGGTTAGTTAGGCGCCAAATTGCGACATTTGTCCTTCCTAGACGAAGCATTAAGCTCTCATCACTAATAGCGTACATTGTGTTGCGATTTCTGGAAGAGAAACTCGTTGCGCTACCATCATATACAGATTGTAGAGGACATTATTTCTACCTACGTTGTGCTGGTGCACACACATTCTGATCATCTAGAAACAGAAGCACTAGTTGCAATTTTTATTTTATTCACCGCAAGTGGTTTCAGTTACCAAGAGCATTTTCTAGTGGTCGCAAGCCTAGTGTCGTGGAGGTACACACAGTTCAAACCATTTGCATATCCAGGCATGCCAATTTTACGAGTATTGCATGTGACCTTCATGGTGTTGCTATTTTAATGGCCATAAATGTACAGGTGACCCAGAAGTCCGTTGGCATTTCAAAATGCACTAATTCACGGAATAATGTGGATAGAGAGATAATACTTTACACACATGGCTGAAATCACATGCGGTTTTATTGAAACAAAAACGAGTCCAAAAACCGGCCAAACAAATGTCTGTGGACAGCAATACTCCAGTGACGCCGAATGAGAATCGTGTATAAAATGAGCTGTAGTGAGAGGAGGAGTCAGATGCGCCACAAAACGCGGCATGTTGACCTTACTAGAAAAGATACCGCTAGCGAAGCTTTACTGTCAGAATGGAGAATCGCTACTGTAGCTTTAGGATCGTATCATCGAACGGGTAAAGGACCTGTGACAAATGTCGTTGTGAAGAAAATGATCAGCCGGCCGTGGTGGTCATGCGGTTCTAGGCGCTTCGGTCCAGGTTCGAATCCTGCCTCGGGCATGGATGTGTGTGATGTCCTTAGGTTACTTAGGTTTAAGTAGTTCTAAGTTCTAGGAGACTGACGACCTTAAGTTAAGTCCCATAGTGCTCACAGCCATTTTTGAACGGAAATTCCCAGCGAACTCCACTGGCGACGCGGCAAAAAATGCATTCCAAGTAGAGTCAACCCGTATATTGATCCCTCCTAAGTAACTACCGGGAAATACCACGAAACCGAAACTGAAGAGATTCCAGCTCTCACGTAGGCATACCAATAGTTGTTTTTCCTTGAACGCTTCGCGGCTGGAACTGGAAAGGCAGGAAGTGATGTGGTGCACCAAGTAACCTCCGCCAGACACCTTAAAGTGGCTTGCGGAGTATAGCTGTAAATGTAGATTATAGGCGGTAGTTACCAACGTAGTTGATGTCTGGCTACGACACCTCTGGATCCCACTAAAATGGCGACGAACTAGATTTATACGCTGTAGAAGTATTACACAGAGAGACTTAGGGAAAATAACCTCATGGAGTTAAATTTTGCGAAAGCAATGTTTGCCGTGCACTCTGTAGTAGCATGAATGGCGCCAGCATTACATCATAACTACGACGGAGCGCGTCGGAAAATATTGACTTAGACGTAAAAATCTGAGCAAACCCTAACGGGCTTGGTCAAATATAAACGACAGATTTCAATGCGGTCCTTACGTCTGCAACATGTGAGGAAGAAAAAGTAAGTATACAAAATCCGTCCCGACATACTTTACACGGTTCTCCCACACTGATCGTTTTTAATTTCTTTCTTTTCGAAAGAGAACGAAAGGGAAGGAACTGTCGGAGGGCTATGTAACCAACGGCGCGGCGCAGTTAGTCTTACAAGTCTCCGTCGCTGAAAAACTTCGGCCCGCCCGCCAGAGTGATTCACGAGGGGTCTCGACAAATGGCAAGCGCTTGAAATAGTGCCTCTGTCGAACCGTGAATTCAGTCTGTCGTAAAAACATCAAACTAGCACGCTACAACAGCTGACACGTGCACCTCTTATTTGTTCATGGCGCCCTAGAAATCGCGTATGTAGAACAAAGCGCAGTCTGCTAGTAAGCTATTTCTTTTGTCAGTTCTACTGTGATTCTTTTCTTATAGCTATATCAGCAAATAAGTGATCTATCTACAACCAGATATGATTCAGACACGATAACCAGTGCTAAAGGTTGACGAACAACTAGATGTGCTTATGAGTATAATTCTAAATAGTGTCGATCAAAAGATTTACAACAAGATAGAGCCTAAAGGTAGGGTACTTTTGGCGTATAATGTGAAATTATTTCTTCGTAATGAAAGTAGTTCTACTAATGGTGTCTATTCTACCGACATCTTCCTTCTGATCGACGAAACTACATTTCCGACGCGTTTACTTTCTTTTTGCGCTATACACAGTACGGGTTCTATACTCTAAGAAAAGAAGGATACGTTCTGGCAAAACTACAGCTGTAGGGACTGGTTGTGAGTCCTGTCTGCACTGCACAGGCGGCGAGAGCATTCTGTGCAAAATGCAAGGTTCCAGTTACGAATCACAGATTTTCAAAATAACGCACACTCTGCTGCGGTGTGAATAAGTAATTACAGATACTAATTCATCGTGGTTAGATTGCTGTAACGACAGCGCCTCTGTGGTGCAGTTGCTCTGTTATTTATTGTAAATGCAAACTCTTCACTCCCTATAGATCCCGCTATCTACAGCACTTAAATGCTGCAGTTGCTGTTATCTTTCATCTTAACTGTTAGTCATTGTTATTAGTCTGTGTTTAACGCACTAGGGACACGGAACATTTGCAAAGGTGATCTACATTACTTGCTCGAAAGTATTCGTGCATCTGTAAAGGAAGAAGGAAGGGTAGTGCTGAGGTCATTACGGACGGAGAACAAGACCGGATTAGCGAAGGATAGAGAAGGAAATTGGTCGTCCCGCTTAAAGGGACCATCCGGGAATTTGCCTTAAGAGATTCAGGGAAAGCACGGAAAACCTAAATCCGGACGGAAGATGGGGTTTTGAAACGCGGTACTACCGAACACTTCACCACCTTGCTCGGTGGACACATCTGTGTAACGCAGAACTGACCGCTAGATGTCACCAGAAGCGGACCCGCTATAGAGAGCCTGTATAGAGAGAGCGTGGCTATAGAAGAAGTTGCCGGTGATTTGTTGATTAGCTTTGGCGCCATTTTTCTGCCAAACGGCTTTCACACTTCCTATGTTCGCCGTGCTTTTGAGTTGAATTGAAGTTCAGAGGACTTTTGGAAACGATTAAAAAGTATTTGAATTACTGAGAGACTTGTTATGCGTTGTGCATGCATGTTCGATTTAGTTGTATATCGTTTTTAGCACGTAATTAGCGTTTGCGATCTTAAATACGAGTTGAAATAATGAAGCGTTTTGTGATGAAGTCCGTAGGCCTACATGTTTGAAGTAAACACGTTAGTAATTGTACAGTATTGTTTTTGACATCTGTAATTTGTTGTGCAGACGTTCGTAAACGATGCCAGGTTGTGCTGCGTTTGGTTGTTCCAATAGAGGCGAAGGTGGATTTCGCATGTTAACATTTCTACGCAATGAAGGAAGACGAAAGCAGTGGGCAGTCGCAGTCAACAGGGCTGGCATAAATCAAACACGAGCCTTTTTCGTTTGTTATCTACGAGAGGTATTCAGTCGCCGGCGTGTGACCGAGCGGTTCTAGGAGCTTCAGTCTGGAACCGCGCGACCGCTACGGTCGCAGGTTCCAATCCTGCCTCGGGCATGGATGTGTGTGATGTTCTTAGGTTAGGTAGGTTTCAGTAGTTCGAAGTTCTAGGGGACTGATGACCTCAGATGTTAAGTCCCATAGTGCTCAGAGCCAAGGTATTCAATCGTCGTAAGCAGTTGTTTACTTGTGACATGCAAAAAGTTTGGACAAGAAGTAGTAATACGTCTCACACTTTTCGCATGTCACAAGTAAACAACTTTCATTCATCTGACGTAATACATGTACGTTAAATCTTTAGCGTTATGCACTTCCGATACAAAAGAAATGCTATACATTATTATTTTTTTATTTACGTTACATCATTGCAATATGTCTAGTGAACGAACTTTAAAGGAGATAAATGCAAGTAACGAATAATTTTTACAGCCACTGTACAAATTTTTCTGTGCTGTGCGTAATAGGCTACTATGAGTATATTATAGCTGTAAAGAGAGGCATTTAACGAATGATTTCGCCATATTGCCTTGTGCTTCTGATTCGGTGATTGTGTACTCTACTACTCCACTACTGGCCATTCGAAAGTCCCGCCCGCAATTTGGCAGAAAAATGGCCACCGTATCGTCCGGTTGGCCACTCTCTCCCTATGCAGGCTCTCTAACCAAAAAATGGTTCAAATGGCTCTGAGCACTATGGGACGTGATGGCTTCCGGTGTCGAGTACATCTACATCTGTGTCATACTACGCAAGCCACCTAATGGTGTGTGGCAGAGGATATTTTTTGTACTACTAACTAAGCCCTCCAGCCCTGTTCCATTTGCGAATAGCGCGTGGGAAGAGTGACTGTCGGTAAGTCTGTGCATTGGCTCTATTTCTCGAATTTTCTCCTCATGGTCATTACGTGAGACGTATGTAGACGGAAGTAGTATGTTGTGCTCTCTAGAAATTTCAATAGTAAATCTCCCCGAGATGTACAATGCTTTTGTTGCCAGGCCTGCCAATGGAGTTTGTTGAGCATCTCCATAACGCTCTAGTCCCGACTAAACCATCCCGTGAGGATACATGTCGCTCTTCGTTGGGTGTTCTCCATCTCTTCTATCAGTCCTATCTGGCAAAGACCCCAGATAGACGAACAATACTCAAGAATGGGTCGAACAAACGCCTTATACGCCACTTCCTTCGTGGATGAGTTACATTTCCTTGAGATTTGTTTGTTGCGCTTGTTTCGTGGCGCTTGGTGTCAGTACGCCTCAAGGGAACGTCGCAACAGTGGTCGTCCTGTTCGCATCCCGCGGTGCTCGAGACGTCGTCACACTGACCCCGTGGACACACGTCGCGCTGCGAACATGACCCTCGTTCTCTGACTCAAGGTACATGACCTGGCTGCACCATGGTGCGAGCCCGAGCGAACAACGAGTTGCCGTTCTACGGCGCTGGCTACACGAGGTCGCAGAAATTTTGTACGACGTTGAGTGTGGCGCTGTTTGTCGTGGGACCCAACCAACGCGAACAAAGATATGACACGATCTTATTACCAACAAACAATTCTTTATGAGGTCACAGAAGTCATGGGATGCCTCACCGTATTCAACCTGTCGTGGATTCAACAAGTCGTTGGACATCTCCTGCGGAAATATTGGGCCATGCTTCCTCTATAGCCGTCCATAACTCCGAAATTATTGCCGGTGCAGGATTTTATGCACGAACTCATCTCTCAATTATGCCCCATACATGTTCGACCTAGGTGGCCAAACCATTCACTCAATTGTTCAGAATGTTCTTCAAACTAATGACGAACAATTGTGGCCCGGCAATATGGCGCATTGTCATTCGTAATAGCCCTACCGTTATTTGGGAACATTACGTACATGAATGGCTGTAATTAGTCTCAAGTAGCAGAACATCCTGAGCAACCAGTTCATTCCATATAAACACAACCGACATCATTGTTGACCCACCACTAGCATGCACAGTGCCATGTTGACAACTTGGATCCATGGCTTCGTGGCGTCTGCACCACAATCGAACACTGCCATCGGCTCCCACCAACTAAAATTGGAACTCACCTGACTGGGCAATGGTGTTACAGTCATCTAGGGTCCAAGAGTCGAACCGATATGCTCACCAGCCCAGGAGAGGCGCTGCAGGTGATATCGTGCTGCTAGCAAAGGCACCCGCGTCGGTCGTCTGCTGCCAAGGCCCATTAAAGACGAATTTTGTCGCACTGCCATAACGGAGACTTTCGTTGTACGTCCCACTTTGGTTTCTACGACAATTTTGATGCAGCGTTGTTTGTCCACTAGCTCTGAGAACTCTACGCAAACACTGCTACTCTCGTCCGCCACTGCTTTGCCCGTTGTGAGAGATGATGCCTGAAATTTGTTATTCTCGGCACGCACTTGACACTGTCAATCTCTGAATATTGAATGCGCTAACCATTTCCGAAATGGAATGTCCCATGCGTCTAGCTCCAACTGCTATTCCGCGTTCAGAGCCTTTTAATTGCCGTTATGCGGCCATAATCAAGCTGGAAACATTTTCACTTGAAAAACCCGAGTACAAATGACAGCTGGACCAACGCACTGCCCTTCTGTAACTTGTGTACGAGATACTACTGCCATCTGCGTATCCCCATATCGCTAGCACTTTATTTTGTCACCTCGGTGTAAATGCGATTTCGAATGAGAAACCATCTGCGAAATTTTTCCTTTAATACAGAATGTATATGTTGTTACCCCTACTTAATTTCCAAGCTTGCGCCGAAACAGTATTCGTTTGCATATCCAAGCACGCGGTACATTTCATGCCAATTTTACGTCTGATGCGTTCCGCCTTCGAAAGTTGCAGTATTAATGGCCAACGGTCCAGAAATGGGAGAGCGAAAGGCGTCACCGGTTTTTGCGTGTCAGACGCCTCGTGACAGCGATATTATTGAGACTGTGCAGAGCGGAATGTAAGCAAGAACTGGGCGCTTTGTAGCCTGGAGGCCGGCTACCCGCAAAACTGCAGAGGCCGCCAAACTGCACACAGACAGGTTGTGACGTTGGCCGCTTCGCCTCGCAATGTATGAGCGCCGCTCACCCACACAGGGAGCAGGTCCGTATTCAGGATCTGTAGACCCCTAAGCTGAACATGTGATGCGGGTCCAACATCGGATACTTGTGATAGCTAGCACACAAAAAATTGCATTTTAGAGTGATCTTCGAAGCCCGTAATACACCATTTAAGGTTGTTACTTAATTGTATAAAATTTTCCTATGTAGTTTATGTTTGAATGAACTGACGAGAGTAAAATATAAAAGGATTTTTTTTAATGTTCACAGGGGTCCATAATTATAGGATAAACAGAAACAATATAAAAATGCCTTACTACAGCAATAGCTCTACTTTTCTGTGACATTATTGTCATTCATCTACGTGTTACGTATAGCTGCCACAGTTCTGACTACACTGACAAGTAAAGTTGCCATACTAATATAATAGCGATATTTACCAACTGTTGCGGGTCGTTTGCAATTGGTTGTGTATAATTATTACAACAAAACTTTTCGTAAATATAATTAATCAAAAATTTTCGTTATTGAAGTTTTAAATTTATTGCTAAAACACTCACAGTTATCGCGTGACCTAACTAAATGATATGATCAAAACTACCCTTACACCTTTTAACAGACATTAATGTTGTATGCGCCCACCCTTCACCTATATGACGTCTTCAACTCTGGCGGGGAGACCTCCAATGACGTGTCTGAATGTCTGTCGAAGTGATTTGGACTCTGGGGTCTGGAGAGAAGTCGACGTTGTAATGCATCCCAAAGTTGTCCATGGGTTCAGGATAGGACTCTGGACAGGTTAACGAAACCTGTGAACTTGCCAAGCATTCGGGGATGTTCAAACGTAAGATTAGAGGAGCCATCGAAATACTAAAACACCCCAACAACACGAACACAGAGAACGGTCTCAGGGCTGGCCCTTCCAGGCTGCCAGTACTCAGAGCCCAACAGATCGCACCAACGCGAGATGTGAGCGCTTCCGGCGAGTAATTGACGTCGCACGGCTTGCGTAAGTCCACACCTCATTCGCCGATGACTACCAGTCACGGCACACAAAGGAAGAAGCAATAAACAGCAGCAGATTCAGACTCCCTTCCGCCTCAGTGACCTCTCACTACGAAGTTCCCGCTCCTTCCGCTTTAAGAAACAATTATACCAACGATTTTTGAAATTATGAGGTAATGCCATGTTCATTGAGCAGTGATATGGAAATACAGATGACTCAGGACAGCAAGAACACGGCATTAGAATACCAGTGTAACCGTGGTCGGAACGTTGTTTCCAAAAGTAATATTTCTTTTTACTATATGGCGCAGTACCATTGAGGACAATATTATGGAAATGGAAGAGGATGTAGATGAAGACCAAATGGGAGATTCGATACTGCGTGAAGAGTTTGACAGAGCACTGAAAGACCTGAGTCGAAACAAGGCCCCCGGAGTAGACAACATTCCATTAGAACTACTGACGGGCCAGTCATGACAAAACTCTACCACCTGCTGAGCAAGATGTATGAGACAGGCGAAATACCCTCAGACTTCAAGAAGAATATAATAATTCCAATCCCAAAGAAAGCAGGTGCTGACAGATGTGAAAATTACCGAACTATCAGTTTAATAAGTCACAGCTGCAAAATACTAACGCGAATTCTTTACAGACGAATGGAAAAACTGGTAGATGCGGACATCGGGGAGGATCAGTTTGGATTCCGTCGAAATGTTGGAACACGTGAGGCAATACTGACCTTGCGACTTATCTTAGAAGAAAGATTAAGAAAAGGCAAACCTACGTTTCTAGCATTTGTAGACTTAGAGAAAGCTTTTGACAATGTTGACTGGAATACTCTCTTTCCAATTCTGAAGGTGGCAGGGGTAAAATACAGGGAGCGAAAGGCTATTTACAATTTGTACAGAAACCAGATGGCATCATAAGAGTCGAGGGGCATGAAATGGAAGCTGTGGTTTGGAAAGGAGTGAGACAGGGTTGTAGCCTCTCCCCGATGTTATTCAATCTGTATATTGAGCAAGCAGTAAAGGAAACAAAAGAAAAATTTGTAGTTGGTTTTAAAATGCATGGAGACGAAGTAAAAATTTTGAGGTTCGCCGATGACATTGTAATTCTGTCAGAGACGGCAAAGGACTTGGAAGAGCAGTTGAACGGAATGGACAGTGTCTTGAAAGGAGGATATAAGATGAACATCAACAAAAGCAAAACGAGGATAATGGAATGTAGTCAAATTACATCGGGTGATGCTGAGGGAATTAGATTAGGAAATGAGACACTTAAAGTAGTAAAGGAATTTTGCTATTTAGGAAGTAAAATAACTGATGATGGTCGAAGTAGAGAGGATATGAAATGTAGACTGGCAATGGCAAGTAAAGCGTTTCTGAAGAAGAGAAATTTGTTAACATCGAATATAGATTTATGTATCAGGAAGTCGTTTCTGAAAGTGTTTGTTTGGAGTGTAGCCATGTATGGAAGTGAAACATGGACGATAACTAGTTTGAACAAGAAGAGAATAGAAGCTTTCGAAATGTGGTGCTACAGAAGAATACTGAAGATAAAGTGGATAGATCACGTAACTAATGAGGAGGTATTGAATAGGATTGGGGAGAAGAGAAGTTTGTGGCACAACTTGACTAGAAGAAGGGATCGGTTGGTAGGACATGTTTTGAGGCATCAAGGGATCACAAATTTAGCATTGGAGGGCAGTGTGGAGGGTAAAAATCGTAGAAGGAGACCGAGAGATGAGTACACTAAGCAGATTCAGAAGAATGTAGGTTGCAGTAGGTACTGGGAGATGAAGCAACTTTCACAGGATAGAGTAGCATGGAGAGCTGCATCAAACCAGTCTCAGGACTGAGGACAACAACAACAACAACAACCATACCCAGAAAACTTTTAAGCTAACTGAATAGGTGCAGTACTCTAACGGGAAAACCCGATAACTATTATCTTGTGTGTGATACTATTCCAAATTTGTAGCGTACTATTCGTAATGGAAGTTTTAAAATCTGACGTCTTTACTGGGTCTTGCGTCATGTATTACCACAGACCGAACAATACCCGCCAGGTCAGCCGAGAGCGCTAATGCGCTGCTTCCTGGACTCGGGTAGGCACTCCGGCCACGGATAGAATCCGTCAGGCGGATTAACGACTAGGGCCTGTATGCCAGTCTGCCTGTATGTGGTTTTTAGGCGGTTTTCCAAATCCCACTAGGTGAATACCAGGCTGGTCCTTACGTCCCGCCTCAGTTATACGACTCGCAGACATCTGGGCACGTTCGCACTGTTCCATGAGTTACACTAGACGCAGACAACTCCAGTACACGAATTACGTCCCGCGAGGTACGGGGTGGCGGCAGGAAGGGCATCCGGCCATCCCTTAACATTAACCTTGCCAAATGCGTTCCTAGCCATGCAAACCCTGTGGAACCGCGGGATAAAATATAGGCAAAGGAAAGAAAGAAAGAATACTAGAGACAGAACAACATGTCTAGAGATAGACCAGCGTCAACTTTCGTAAACAAACTTTGTGATTTACAAGCCACATACAGCTGATTGCTGTAGAAGGAGAGGGTTGCTGTCGCAAATCGTGACGTGGAGCTCGTCCCTTGTCATACACCATCCGGTTTCTAATCAGCGACGATGGAAACCGCGACTAACGTGCATCGCGACGAAAAAACTCGTACCGTGAAAGGACGGTTCTACTAGCGGTAACAGCAGAGTAGGAAGTCGCGGTAGGGATGGGAAAAACCGATAGCCGTATTTTAGTTCTGTATAACCGGCATTCTTCGGTATTTGTTATTCTCACGTCTGAGTTATAACAGTTTGTTTTAACTTTTTTACTGGTAACCGAGTTAAAAGAAATAAATATCAATTAGCCATGGCTGCAATGCTAAATTTTTATTCTTAAATTTTGCATTGCTTTGCAAAACTAAAGTGGAGAAAAAGGTGTCAGTGTTATTTTACAATGCCGACAAAAACGAGCAAGAACGACATGGCTTAAGAATAGGTACAGCGTTGCTGAGACAATAGCGTTTCTGTTGCCGCGTGTTTCGGTTTATTGTACGCATGGACGTGCAGTGTGCAAGACTCGCCCCCGCCTGGTCTGTGTGTACTTTCTCTACTTTCTCGTTGCAGTCGTCGGACATTCGTTGTATTGCTGAATTGCACTGGTGCTAGTCTGCAAACATTTTTTATGAAGTGGCGTAGCAATGAAGTCCAATGCTTCACTTGCTTTACAAGATTAATAGTTTGTCTGTTGTTTCCATGAAATAATAAAAGAGAAGGACATTATTGGAAACAATAATAAATTAAAACTTAACTACAATTCATTCACAGTGTGCTTTTACCTGCTTATAGCCCTTGGAAACGGATAAATTAACACGACCTCTCAATTTTCTCCCTTCGGCTCTGATTATTCGTAATGCTCAAATAGTCTATGATACCCGATTGTAACGTGACATTTAAGCAGAGTTTCATGATATTAGAATCACTAGGAGATACCGGTGATTTTTTTGTAGTATTCAACCACTTACCATTTTTTTTCGAGAAAAGCAGCGAAAGGCGGTCGGACTAACTTTCTTTTGCATGCCTATTTAATTAAATATCTTGATTTTATATGCTTTGAAACTGTGGGCGTCAAAAATGTTTAGTCGTTGTGCGATTTCGACGTCTATTGAAGGAAATATTAAGAATAAAAAAAACGATTATTTCGGAAACCAATTATTGTAAGCGGTTTCAAAACTCAGGTTGAACGGACGTGGAAAAAACCGACAAAATCAAGAACCAATTCCCGAATGAGATTTTCACTCTGCAGCGGAGTGTGCGCTGATGTGAGACTTCCTGGCAGATTAAAACTGTGTGCCGGATCGAGACTCGAACTCGAGACCTTTGCCTTTCGCGGGCAAGTGCTCTACCAACTGACGTGCCCAAGCACGACTCACACCCGGTCCTCACAGCTTTAGTTCTGCCAGTACCTCGTCTCCTACCTTCCAAACTATACAGAAGTTCTCCTGTTCTCCTGCGAACCAGGCACTTGACCGCGAAAGGCAAAGGTCCCGAGTACAAGCCTCGGTCCGGCACACAGTTTTAATCTGCCAAGAAGTTTCATATCAGCGCACACTCCGCTGCAGAGTGAAAATCTCATTCTGGAAACATCCCCCAGGCTGTGGCTAAGCCATGTCTCCGCAATATCCTTTCTATCAGGAGTGCTGTAGTTCAATTCATTTATCTTGGCGGTTCGCGCATGCCCGCGCAGGTGCGGGAGATTGCTGCGTTGCCAGTTGTACGCGCCAAGAGAAGCAGCGTCATAGTATAGTTGGCAAAGTTACGTTTAGGGGGGAGCGCGCAGTTTATGAAGTAAAGCCATCACGGCCGCATTAACCCTTTCGCTGCTGCAGAGACGTGCTCCCGGCATTCCGCGATGTGCGCGATTTTGTCATCATTGCACTGCTCGCCTGTGCAGACACGTGATGTTCCGACTGCTTTGACACACTTTATCATTCGACTTCACAAAAACTATTTGGCCCAAAAATTTGATTTTTACACATCTTCTTGACTGTTACCTTGCCCCCATAAATGACTTAATTTTGTTTCGAAGTTCAACGCAGTTATCGTGCAGCATTAGACGTAGTAAACCATTGCACGAAATTTTGAAGGTTTGTAGAGGTAAAAGTCCGTAGCGTATACTTTCCGTATGTTCGATTTCAGTTGTCACTAGAAATTTCACAAAATTACATTCAAACGAATAAAATTCATGATGTAAGACACTTCGATAATGTTTCAAATAAAGAAAATATTAAACGCTGAACAAGGCTTGAAGTCACAATCTTTCGCTTAGCAGCCATACACGTTAACCACTACGCTAACGCAGCTCGTTGTTCAGTAAATCTCCCGGAGGACTTTAAATCATTTCGAAAAATACCGACAAACATTGTTGGTGTGACTATGAATTATTCACGTTTCGTCGAAGTACAATAGGAAATAAACAATTACCACTGTCCTTTATTGCGACAAAGCGTTTTGTGAGAATGATACAAACACCTTTCCTAGCTATCGCCTGAATTAGGAGGCTTATTGTTTGTTTGGTTTAATTAATTAATAGAGTATGAAGCAATTGGAATGAAGAATGCTTTTTCCAAACTTTCTGTAAAAGAAAGTCTGCTATCGAGACACTGCTTTTGTTCAATTATATTATTTATGACAGAAGGTTTCTAAAACTGAAGGCACTCGTCCGTGCTCTGCACTGCAATGGAGCTCTGGCAACGTCGTTCTCTGTTCATTGGCTGTCTGCGTTTTGTGACGTCAGATGCGCAGAACGAACCTAAACTCGGCCTCCGTCATAAATGACGCGCACTTTAGTTCTGCAGGTTCGCAGGAAAACTTCTGTGTAGTTTGGAAGGTAGGAGACGAGGTACTGGCAGAACTGAAGCTGTGAGGACGGGGCGTGAGTCGTGCTTGAGTAGCTCAGTCGGTAGAGCACATTCCCGCGAAAGGCAAAGGTCCCGAGTTCGAGACTCGGTCCGGCACACAAAGTTTCAAAAACCAATTGTTTCGCAGGCACTCGAACCATTGCACTTCGTGGTTGCGAGTGTACGACACAGCAGCGACGAGATTGGTTGAGAGTCTCACGCCTGAGACGCCCGCCTTCAGTTAAGGGGTAGAGTGCTTCGTCCCTGAAGGATCTCTCTCAACAGTCGCGGCCGAGAGGACGGCGGGAAGTAGCGGAAGGCAGCCGGGCGGCGGAACAGGCGGGCGACTGCGGGCGCAAATACGTCGCCCCGTGGGCCGCTGCGGTCGGCGTGCGTGCGCGCTCATTGTAAGCGGCGCGCGGCGCGGGCTTTGGCAGCGCTGTTTGCGCTGCTGATTGGCTGGCGCGGCGGCCGCTGTGTACCGACGCCATATCGCCCGCCGGCGCCCCTCTGTTGCTCTTTAATTACATCGGTCGGCGCCGCGCCACCACCTTGCCGGACCGCTCCGGCCACCGCGCCACCGAGGAGTAATTTCCCCGCGCGCAGGTGGCCTCGCCGTACCGCCCGCTGTGCTATTCCTCAGTACACACTGTGTCCGTAGACCAGAGCCTGTTACGCAGTCAATGACAAAGCCGTACTAACACGAACTCCACGAATATTTTCCAGTGCAACGCAGTGTACGAGAGGGGTGGTCCATACACTTTGTAACATCACTCGAAAAAAATGAAAAAGATTTACGTAATTAATTTTTTGTTTGTTTGCAGGTGCGGTGAGTCTTCTTCTGCATCTGAAAAGGAACAACGCTGCAGCTATCCAGGCTGCGTCTGTGGGAGTATGCAAGAACAACGCACCATCGTATGGTACACTAGTTGCTAGTGCACACGCTTGCAGTGAGTCAAACGGGTCCGATTGACGAAATCCGTCTCTCTGTGAAGAACCAAGACAAGTGCCTTAGTGCTTGAGGGCCAACGTGTCGCAATAGAGGCTAGAGTGAAATTAGTGAAAATCAGTCATGGAACAGTTAAAATCTTTCACGACATACTGGATGGTTTCGCGAACGGCCACACCTCGCAAAAAGCGCGCCGATCCGAAGCAGCAGCGGAATGTTGCCGCTGTATTTGACCATTTCAGATGACCTTTTCAACTATATAATCCCGTAGATGAGTGCGACACAGAGACAAAACAGAAAATCAAGCAGTGGAAATACATGGATTCACGACAGCCAGAAATGGTGAGGACCCAATCATCATCGGGTAAGATGACACTAAGATTTTTTTCTCTATCTTTGGGAGCCCCCCTCTTAATATGATCCTGTTAGATTATGGTCTTAAGAGGCAAACCGTCACAGCAGTATCTACCGAAATCTCTTGATAGTCTGCCCAACAGGAAACAGTCTCTCCTCCTCTTCCAAATCCAATCCTCCCTCCACCCCCCCCCCCCCACCCCGACCCCCCTTCCCACATGCTCCGTGTTATGCCACCAAGGTGAAATGTTCTTTGATGACTTCCAGTGCAGACTCGTACAACCAGTTTCCCTGTCGAGTTGGGAAAAATGTGCCGTACTGAAGGGTGAATGTGTGGCGGAGGACTAACAATAGTCATCCTGATCGGAGCTCGATTCTTTGAGATGAAATTTAAAACTTTATCACTAGCTATTTTATCTTTTTTTCACATTTTTTTAGTCAGCATTTTGTGGCTAATGAGTTCAAAAAAGTTCAAATGTATGTGAAATCTTATGGGACTTAACTGCTAAGGTCATCAGTCCCTAAGCTAACACACTACTTAACCTAAATTATCCTAAGGACAAACACACACACCCATGCACGAGGGAGGACTCGAACCTCTGGCGGGATCAGCCGCACAATCCATGACTGCAACGCCGTAGACCGCTCGGCTAATCCGCCGCGGCGTAACTAATGAATCCAGTGGCTCATATTGTAAACATGTATTTTTGCATCAACAAAAAGAAGAAATAAGGGGCCTTAGTAATAGGAGTCAATGCTATCGAACTGTTCGTGATGTCAAAACACTCAACAGATATCCATCACTGGCTTGTCACTATATCGGTGGCGACTGGTTCGCATCTTTATAATGTATTGCTGTCTCTTCAGCTACATAGACAGTCTGCTAGGCAGTCTGTAACACAGTAGCATGCTGTACATATACTTACATTTACAGGCGCTGGCGCCTGTAACATTGACGCTCTGTAGCGTCATTGGATGGCGTCTCCGGACCGACGTTGCATGACGTTTATGACACGGATTCCCATGTTGATCTACTAAGTCCTCTCTATTACCTGTTCAAGTGTGTAACATGAATTGTGAACCATCCTGAATAACTTTCCTCCGTGCTCGTTATAAGCTGTCATATGGCCGGATGGGGAATTGAACCACTGCACTCCTGAGTTCAGAGACTGAGACATAAGGATTAACAGAGACAGTCGCAATGTCTTTGAGGACGACTATTTTCCTCCCAGACTGGCTACTTCATTTTTACTGCTGTCGTAACAATAAAGTCCATTGTTCGCTGTTTACGGCATTCCCTCTCTTGCTCAGTGTTCTCCTCAAAGCCGAGAAACTGGCTCTTCTCCTTCAATTAAGTTGCAAATCTTGGTGACGAGCTGCAGCAGCAGCTACCGCCGCAGCCTCGCCGCCGCTCAGTCAGCGACAGCCCAATCTGTGTGCCGTCTCCCTCCCTCCCTCCTCGCATCCGAAAAGCCAATTTGCGGAGAGCTGTTCTGCGACGAGTAATTTGGCCGTACTTTCGCTCGGCCGCGAATCCAGATCGGAATAACCGGCCGTTCACGGTCGGCGGGAGAAGTAATCCCGCGACTGGGTGCCCCGCGACCTGCAGACGGCAGAAGCCGGCGGGTCCACGCAGACACGTCGCGCGCCCTGCGCGTCGCGGTCGGCTGGTCGCTCGCAGGCCACGCCGCCACCTGTTGTCCCGCGCCTTCCGCTTTTTTAATTGTGCGCCCGCCGGGGAACAGGTGCATCGATCGCTGTGGAGGCGCGACGGCTAACCGTATCAGCTGCCGGCTCACCCCCACCCCAAGCACGCGGCCCTCGTTAAAGGGCGATCAAAAAAAGAGAAAGCGCCGCCCGACGGCTCGTGTTTTCTTCCCGCACGCCACTCTTTATTCTGAGTGCTGTACACAGATACGTGAAGGGAAGCAACCTTGAGGCCAATTACCACCGATTCTGATCACATACGGACGTAGCTGAGACGCGAGAGCTGCATGGGAGTCAGTTGGTTGCGTGTGTTACAAAAAGGTACGGCCAAACTTTCAGGAAACATTCCTAACACACAAATAAAGAAAACATGTTATGTGGACATGTGTCTGGAAACGCTTAATTTCCATGTCAGAGCTCATTTTAGTTTCGTCAGTATGTACTGTACTTCCTCGATTCACCGCCAGTTGGCCCAATTGAAGGAAGGTAATGTTGACTTCGGTGCTTGTGTTGACATGCGACTCATTGCTGTGAAGTACTAGCATCAAGCACATCAGTACGTAGCATCAACAAGTTAGTGTTTATCACGAACGTGGTTTTGCAGTCAGTGCAATGTTTACAAATGCGGAGTTGGCAAATGCCCATTTGGTGTATGGATTAGCACGGGGCAATAGCCGTGGCGCAGTACGTTCGTATCGAGACAGATTTCCAGAACGAAGGTGTCCCGACAGGAAGACGTTCGATGCAATTGATCGGCGTCTTAAGGAGCACGGAACATTCCAGCCTATGACTCGCGACTGGGGAAGACCTAGGACGACGAGGACACCTGCAATGGGCGAGGCAATTCTTCGTGCAGTCAACGATAACCCTAATGTCAGCGTCAGAGAAGTTGCTGCTGTGAAGGTAACGTTGGCCAAGTCAATGTATGGAGAGTGCTACGGGAGAACCAGTTGTTTCCGTACCATGTACAGCGTGTGCAGGCACTATCCGCAGCTGATTGGCCTCCACGGGTACACTTCTGCGAATGGTTCATCCAACAATGTGTCAATCCTCATTTCAGAGCAAATGTTCTCTTTACGGATGAGGCTTCATTCCAACGTGATCAAATTGTGAATTTTCACAATCAACATGTGTGGGCTGACGAGAATCCGCAAGCAATTGTGCAATCGCGTCATCCACACAGATTTTCTGTGAACGTTTGGACAGGAATTGTTGGTGATGTCTTGATTGGGCCCCATGTTCTTCCACCTACGCTCAGTGGAGCACGTAATCATGATTTTATACGGGATACTCTACCTGTGCTGCTAGAACATGTGCCTTTACAAGTACGACACAACATGTGGTTCATGGACGATGGAGCTCCTGCACATTTCAGTCGAAGTGTTCGTACGCTTCTCAACAACAGATTCGGTTCAAAAAATGGTTCAAATGGCTCTGAGCACTATGGGACTTAACATCGATGGTCATCAGTCCCCTAGAACTTAGAACTACTTAAACCTAACTAACCTAAGGACAGCACACAACACCCAGCCGTCACGAGGCAGAGAAAAACCCTTAACCCCGTCGGGAATCGAACCCGGGCGTGGGAAGCGAGAACGCTACCGCACGACCACGAGATGCGGGCAACAGATTCGGTAACCGATGGATTGGTAGAGGCGGACCAATTCCATGGACTCCACGCTCTCCTGACCTCAACCCTCTTGACTTTCATTTATGGGGGCATTTGAAAGCTCTTGTCTACGCAACGCCGGTACGAAATGTAGAGACCTTTCGTGCTCGTATTGTGGTCGGCTGTGATACAATACGCCATTCTCCAGGGCTGCATCAGCGCATCAGGGATTCCATGCGACGGAGGGTGGATGCATGTATCCTCGCTAACGGAGGACATTTTGAACATTCCCTGTAACAAAGTGTTCAAGTCACGCTGGTATGTTCTGTTGCTGTGTGTTTCCATTCCATGATTAATGTGATTTGAAGAGAAGTAATAAAATGAGCTCTAACATGGAAAGTAAGCGTTTCCGGACACATGTCCACATAACATATTTTCTTTCTTTGTGTGCGAGGAATGTTTCCTGGAAGTTTGGCCGTACCTTTTTGTAACACCCTGTATATATATTACAGAGTTAAAGATTTATATTTCTATTATTTACCAAATGCATGTACTATATTTTTAGATTTATTTATTCCTATTCAAGAATTCATCTATGGTGTACAAGTTGTCAAGGAGATATGACTTCAATTTATTTTTGAAGCTATTACTGCTGTCGCCCGCATTTCGTGGTCGTGCGGTAGCGTTCTTGCTTCCCACGCCCGGGTTCCCCGGTTCGATTCCCGGCGAGGTCAGGGAATTTCTCTGCCTCGTGACGGTTCGGTGTTATGTGATGTCCTTAGGTTAGTTAGGTTTAAGTAGTTCTAAATTCTAGGGGACTGATGACCATAGATGTTAAGTCCCATAGTGCTCAGAGCCATTTTACTGCTGTCTGTCACACATTTTATTTCACCTGGTAATTTATCGAAACATTTTTATAGCAGCGTAGTTTACCCCTTTCTTTGCCAAAGATAGGCTGAGTTAAGGATAGTGCAAGTCCTTCTTTTTTTTGGTATTATAATTATGAATGTCACTGTTGTTTTTAAACTGGTCCATGTTGTTGAGAACAAAGTTAATGAGTGAGTAAATGTACTGTGAGGCTGTTGTAAGAATTCCCAATCTTTTAAAAAGATGCCCACAAGATGTGCGAGTATGAACCCCACTCATTATTCTTACTGCTTTCTTTTGAGCAGTGAATACTTTTTGTCTAAATGTTGAGTTACCCCAAAATGTATTATTCCGTATGTCATCAGAGAGTGAAAGTATGCAAAGTATGTTAGCTTACTAATTTCTATATCCTCAAAATGGGCAATTATTCTGACTGCAAAAGTTGCTGAACCTAGTCGCTTTAGAAGATCCAAAATATGAATTTTCCAATTAAGATTCTCATCTGGATGTACACTCAAAAACTTAGTATTCCCTACCCTGCCTACTGATTTCTGTTGATGTGTTATATTTATTGAAGGAACTGTACTTTTTGCAGCAGAAAATTGGATGTATTGCTTTTTTTACAAAGTTTAGAGCAAGGCCATTTGCAAAAAAAAACCAATTAATGACTTTTTCAAAGACCTTATTGTATCATTTTAATTGGAGTTTCGTTTACTGGAATAATAATTATGATTGTATCATCAGCAAACAGTGGCAGTTCAGCTTCCTGTTTCAGATAGGGAGGGAGGTCGTTCACTTATATCAAGAACAGAAGGGGACCCATGATTGAACCCTGCGGAACAACTAATGTGATTTCACCCCAGTTAGATGAAGTGGCAAACTTATTTAAATCACTTGACCCATATAAGGAAACGTTTTGCTTCCCGTTCTGTACGTAGGACTTAAACCACTCGTATGCTATTCCATTTATACCATAGAATTATAGAATAGTTTGGAATTTTCCACTAACGGTGCTCATTTTGTGATGTTTATATTTATACGATGGTTTCAGTGCCACCAGTGTGTAATGCCCGGTGGTTGTAATTAATGTTCAGCTACTCAAGAAGGTACAGTGTTGACTGTGATTATCGTACAGCAGCCACATTTGGTAGACATGCTAAAGCTGAACCGATTTACGCTGGAAAAAATTCGTTCTAATTTTGGCCACCAGTGAAAATCTCGCACTGCACGGCATCTCGTCTACGTTTCCAGTGATCAAATTGAATAAACTGTCAAACCGGTGTTTTATAATAAAATCTACATGATGCCTTTCTCACTTGTTTGACCGTTACATATGGAAACATTTGTATAGTCTTTTTGGCATTCACAGCACCAAATTTTCACCTGAAGACCCAAAACTGGAATTAATTCTCTTTCCAGCCTAAATCGGTTCCGCATTAACGCATTAGAAAAATCAACGAAGTTTCGCTGCTATACGATAACTACAGTCCACACTGGACCTCTGTGAGTAGCTGCACTTTAATTATAAGCATACCACATGTGAATAACGAGGTATGGCTGTGTTAGTGATTCATTTTTCGCTGACATCGGCGATCAGATGGCGCTGAGGAGGTATCTCTGTCTACACTCTATTCTGACTGTGCAGGCAGTAGCTGTGCTGAGTTTAGAGGTGAACAGCGTTTGCAACATTCATTCCAAGCTGCAACCATTCGTCATGGACGGGTACTTACTCCTAATGAACAGCTTCAGTCATTTGAAGGGGGTCTCATTGTAAGCCTGTGGAATGCTGAATGGTTGTATCGATGCACTGCTGCACGTGTTGGGCACAACGTATCGGTGGTGTGTCGCTGCTTTCAGCATTGGTTTGTGGAAGATTCTCACCTCCACATAGTACAGACGCACGTGGAGATCGACAGTGGTTTGTGGAAGATTCTCACCTCCACATAGAACAGACGCACGTGGAGATCGACGCAACGTGCGAGCAGCGGTGGCCAATCGAACGTCATCCAGGGAGGAGATCAAAGCACACGTTGTACCTGCTGCATCATAAGGGACCTTAGCGAATCGTCTGCCTCCAGCAGGATTAACATCACGTGTTCCTCTGTTCATGCTACCATCGCCATGCCAAGCGGGCAGTGGAATGGCGCTCTGTTATCTTGAATGATGAGAGTAGGTTCTGCCTGTATGCGAGCCTGTATGCGTGTATGGCGTAGACCTGGCAAACTGCCTAGTCCACACTGCATTCGCCCACGACACACAGCCCCCTTCCCAGGATTCACTGTGTGTGGGGCGAACAGTTACAAATTGCTGTCACATTTGGTGTTTCTGCAGGGGAAAGCAAGCAACCCGGCACTACATCGCACAGGCTGTTATCCTTGTGCTACTGTCATTCTTCATAGGGAATTTGACGTGCTTTTTCAGCACAGTAATGGAAGTCCACATACGGCAGCAGCAACACGGTGTGCTCTTCGTGTTGTACAACAACTGCCCGGGTCACCATTTCACAAGATCTCTCGACATCAACATCAACATTCACATCTACATCTACATGGATACTCTGCAAATCACATTTAAGTGCCTGGCAGAGGGTTCATCGAACCATTTTCACAATTCTGTATTATTCCAATCTCGTATAGCGCGCGGAAAGAATGAACACCTATATCTCTCCGTACGAGCTTTGATTTCTCTTATTTTATCGTGGTGATCGTTCCGCAGTTTGTCGGTCGGTGTCAACAAAATATTTTCGCATTTGGAGGAGAAAGTTGGTGATTGAAATTTTGTGAGAAGATTCCGTCGCTACGAAAAACGCCTTTCTTTTAATGATTTCCAGCCCAAATCCTGTATCATTTCTGTGACACTCTCTCCCATATTTCGCGATAATACAAAACGTGCTGCCTTTCTTTTAACTTTTAGGATGTACTCCGTCAGTCCTATCTGGTAAGAATCCCACACAGGGCAGCAGTATTCTGAAAGAGGACGGACAAGCGTAGTGTAGGCAGTCTCCTTAGTAGGTCTGTTATATTTTCTAAGTGTCCTGCCAATAATACACACCCTTTGGTTAGCCTTCCCCACATTTTCTATGTGTTCTTTCCAATTGAAGTTGTTCGTTATTGTAATACCTAGGTATTTAGTTGAATTTACTGCTTTTAGATTACACTGATTTATCGTGTAACCGAAGTTTAACGAGTTCCTTTTAGTACTCATGTAGATGACCTCACACTTTTCGTTATTTAGGGTCAACTACCACTTTTCGCACCATTCAGATATTTTTTCTAAATCGTTCTGCAGTTTGTTTTGATTTTCTGATGACTTTATGACAGCTGAAGACGTATGGGCATGATGAAGTGGGTACTTATTCCTCCTCCAGCGCCTGAAAGAACCATTGAATAGCTGCAACAAAAGGCGCCAGTTGTTCGGGACAGTCTATCGACTCTTTTATGATTGTCTACGTGCAAACAACACACCCGTAATCGTATGTGGCCGGCAGAGGGAGGTACACTGTGTACCACTGCGCACCCTTTACTGTCACGTGTGTTACATTTGGTTTGAATTTGTTATCACAGACTCCTACATAGATAAACTACGTGTCACCTCAATTGTCAATAAAATGGCCTTAAACTATGTGTCACCTCAATTGTCAATAAAATGGCCTTGTCGTAGAGGGTGTTGCATTTTTTTTCTGCAGTGCATTTATGTTATCGAATTCTGAGTTACGTAACTCGTCCGTCGGACAGCCAAATGTCTGTTCATCTGAATCATCCATACGAAGAACGGCAGGTTATTCTAAACGTGGAAAAATGTAAATTAATGCAGGCAATACTACAACGTTCGACTGCTATACACGTAGTGTACCGCTTCACAAAGTCGCGTTGATTTTACATCTAGGCGTAACGTTGCAAAGCTACGTTGAATGGAACGAGCACGTAAGGGTGATTGTAGGGAAGGCAAATGGTCCACTTCGGTGGGAAAATTCTAGGAAAGTGTATTTCATTTGTAAAGTATCAACAGCACAGAACAATTTTGCGACCTGTTGTTGAGTACTGTTCGAATGTTTGGGATACGCACCAGTTCAAATTAAAGAAATACATCGAAGAAAGTCAGACGCGTGCTGGTAGATTTTTTTACCGGTAGGTTGGACAAACACACGAGTACTACGGAACTGCTCCATGAACATTTGGGAATCCCTACAGGGAAGAAGAGGTTCTCGAGAACAACAGGCATCTGCAACAAACTGCAGAAAGATCCTACTGGCACCAACATACATCTCGCAAAGACAAGATAAATCAGGGTTGAAACGGAATCATACACAGTCGATTTTCTTTCTCTCCGTTTGCGAGTGGAACAGGAAAGAAAAAGATTAGCAGCGGTACAAGGTACCGTCCCGCCATGCACTGTATGGTGGCTTGCCTTAACTTGTTCGCCGGTCTTTTCTGCTTCTGCAGTCCCCTTAGCTGTACATGAATGTACAAGTGTGTATTTACGGTAAAGAAGCATAAAAAACATGTCGCAGAGGTCCCTCAAATATACTGAGAGTTTTAACGAAAACTGATCTCTTTGAAAAAATTACGTACACTGTAACGCTTGGGAAATTAAATACTATTGGGTAGTTGGAAGAAAATTTAATTTGTGCTGCAGTAACAAGACTTATACACTCGATCGCGCTGTGTCTCGCATATGCGAATCCGGACCTCACATCCGTAATAAATCGCAGTTCACAACAACAAGGATACTGAGAAACGCACTACCTGAAACAGGACGACAGAAGCGAAGGTGGTTGCGACACTCATGCCGTGTTTCCAGTTTTCCGCGAAAATAAGTGCGTTTGTATCTGCCAAAACTTCGCAGCTAACGGAATATTAAAACCTGTTCATACAAGTCTGTTGACCAACTACTTGCCTTCAACGTCCAATTCGTTTTCCACTCTATATGGAATATAATACAAAACATGCCAATTGTTCGCGATTCGCGTCACAAAGTCTGAATGATTATTAACTATGACTCACACAAAGGGAAAATTTATAAAATTATTCGCTGTATGCGGTAAGCTGAAACGAGAAGGGGCTTCGTTAAAATAAAAAAAGGAGATATGGGCATAGAAATTGCGTCCTATGCAGCACCCTTTTGATTTACATTTCTTTCATAATATATGGGGTCCTACAGCTTATTCACAAAATTCGTAAGCAATTTACAATTTTCCTAGCAGATCTCTGTAATACTCACTAACGAGACCTAGTTTTAATGGATGTTAATACACCCTTCAGGTATGCAACGGTGAGTTAGTGAGACATCTTACGAAATGAATTGCGCCAGTTTTGGCATGAAGATACAGAAAATAAACGTGTTACTGCTGGGATTCCGCTGTTGAACAAAAGGGCGGGTAGCGGGAGAGAACATATTGCGGCCTCTATGACGATAGCAAATCTCTGATGACGTGACAGAAGAAGAAATGGGAGTCGATATGGAAGTTATAGGAGTTACAGTATTAGCGTTTCACAGAGCTTTCGAAAACTTGAGATCAAATACGGTGGAATTCAATAGTAACACTCCTTCAGAATTTCTAAAATCATTGGACGGAGTAACAACCAAACGACTATTCAAGTTGGTTTGTAGAATCTGTAAGATTGGAGATATACCGTCAGACTTTCGGAAGAATATCATTTGCACCATCCCGAAGATAACCAGTGCTACGACACCCAACGGTTACCCATCTGGGTACCAAGGAACTTGTCGTGATACATACTGTACGTCTACAACACCTCCAATACCGGAATTGCCACATTAGCATAAGGCTAATATGACGTCCAAAGAAGTCAATTTTTTTGGATTCCAGTATCGCAAAGTGACTAAAACATAATGGCTAGCAGGCGGATGTGGCCGAGCGGTTCTAGGCGCTTCAGTCTGGAGCCGTGCGACCCCTACGGTCGCTGGTTCGAATCCTGCCTCGGACATGGATGTGTGTGATGTCCTTAGGTTAATTAGGTTTACGTAGTTCTAAGTTCTAGGGGACTTATGACCTCAGATGTTAAGTCCCATAGTGCTCAGAGGCAGCCATAATGGCTAGTCACGCTGCATGTTCTTCCTCATTCGCCAGCATACAGTAACGTAATTCAGAAATTGTATCTGCAAGCTAAAATGTTCTGTTGCCGTTAGTACAAATGATAGCTACAATGTACAGATAACTTCCCATGAACCGGTTTGTACATTGCTGGTTTGAGGCAACAATGGCATACCATAATTTATTGTTTACTTTAAAGTCGTTTCTGTATTGTGTCCCTGAAGTGAAAACAGGAACAATAGTAGAAATCGTTTAATAAACCAAATGCAGCTTGACTGATTAGCACGCTGTTGCATTTTGCCTCCTTGTTTGCTCCAGTGATAAGCGCTAATCTCAACAGTTTCCTGTCCGTAATGGTAAATAACGAAATAACGAGTTAGTGTAACATCATAATAACGACAAAAATAATTACAGCAACAGTAACAACAGTAAAAGAACAACCTGTGGTGGAACAACAGATTTCATGAATTAATTGATTGCTGAGATGGTTAGCGATTCTTGGAAATTGTAGCAATAGAAAAACAGTCTGTGAAAGGAAGATTAGAGTTCGACGTACAGCTGACGACTAGGGGAATTAGAGGCAGAGTAAGGAAGAATGGGAAACGACGCCTGTCGTGTGCTTTCTCAGAGGATCCATACGGATTCATCTTTATGCACTTTCACCTGATGGATGCTTGGATGGGTGACTGTAGCTGTATATTAAGTTTTGTGGCAAGGAAGACCCATCGAAAAGCTACAGTCTCTGTGTGAACTTTATTCACAGTCTGGCTTCTGGAAATTCTGTTTCCATTGTCAATGCTGTATAATGAAAATGTCATGTCAGTGATGAAAATTAAAGAGAACCCTCCTACCAACTGATACTCGGAGAGGCTCTCTGGAGAATTTTTGTGGTTTATAAGGCACAGACAAATTAAATGTCGCATGTGGGTTATGTGGCTATACCTCAACTGTTAAGAGAATTACCTGTAAAATGAGAATGTTGCGTTGCCAACTGGCACAATTTTAATCTATCAGGAAACTTAACGTGTATAACAACATCTTCAAGTCTCTCAGATATATGTGACAAACTCATCACGGAACTGCATTATTTCGTCAAGCAGTCTGTTGTCCCGTTCAGGTATTTCAGAGACTCGGGAGAGGAGACTAAAGGAAGCGGAGATCCTGGGAACAGTTCCGTCTCCACAGTCGGCTGCAGGCGACGGCAAGTTAAATTGTCGAAGTATCGTGCGGTCCAGAAAACATTGGCTGGTACCCTCAGGCAGTTATTTTCAGAATGACCACGCCATAAATCATATCTGGTCAGTAGACGAGGTGACGCAGAGCCAACACATAACAATCACAGTCACAAAACAGTGTCCCGTGGAACTGAGTGGTGGTGACATCATCCCAGCCATTCCCGGTATGTACATGTCACCGGTGTCACATTAATGTAACAGAGACAGAGGTAAGTTGAGAAATAATAATGGGTACTGAGTATTAAAAATGTTCTGAGAGATCGAGAGTTTTCGTTCACCGTCGTTACTGGGAGAACCGCACGCAGGGAAGTCAGTGTGTATTCGTAGCGTCGTGCGTGTTCCGAGCAGCTGCTCATCAGCCACACATAGTGAGCGCTGCCTCACACTTGTGGAACGACGTCACGGCACCTTGGAACAGCGAAAAGAGCTCGTCTGTAGCGATGACTCAACGGTATGCCGCATCGTTCCCAACAGAAGCGTGGGTCTCTGCATAATTTATAGAAAGGTGGATGTGTCAGAAGGATGCAAGTGCCGGTCCTCATAATGTGTCTACTGCTGAATTAGAAATTTGGCGAGTTGTAGAGTGGTCCCGCTTCTCATGAAGTTAAGGAGATAAGATAGTTAGAAAGAGGCATGAACCCCTTGCGTTTTTTCGACTATTATATCACTGGCTAGGACAGGCAGCGCTACATATTCTTCCATTCGAGGCTTTCGTAACCAGGTAAGATATATTGTTTCTCCTGAGTTCCCTTATGTAGCTGTATGTCTTTACAAAGTACGGGATAGTTTTGGGAACTCACTGACAGGTTAAAACTGTGTTTCTAGTGGTGTCTTGGAATTCGCACCCTTGCTTTCACGGACGGCTGATGTATACGGACACAGTCCATATTAAACCCCACAGCTGCAGACTACTAAAGTCTTTCTCTCGCGCCCTACACTGCACGTACCTTGCAAGAATTGTAACCATCGAAGAGAGGGTATCACGGAGAACGTATTAGAAAGTTAAGACGTACTGATGGGCTTAAGCAGTGATGCGATGATAAACTAGTGTTTAAATCTGTTATATGGTATCGCAACAGTGTAACTCCGTTGCAGAGTAAAAGGTTCATTCTAGACGAACACTGTAAAATGAAGTTGATAATGATGATGATAATTATAATGATGACAGCCATGACGAGAATCGAAACAGTAAGTTCATATTCTAATGCTGCATCACTAACAATCATTAGAGACTGGTCATGAGCTCAGCAGGGTAAGACAAGTGGAAAAAGTCTATTGCAATAACTACCAGACAGTAGCTGCCAGTGAGTTAGCGAAATTACAGAAAAACTAAAACACGACTGGCTGATGTGGAGTGTAAAGCTGTTCTTACAAATTTTTAGCTTATCGTCCAAATAACTGCATCACAGTACTACCTCGTCCAATAATTGTCACGAAATCGTGTCTTCTTGTAGAACGTGCACTTAAGACCGTGACTCACACGCTCACAGCTATTGACCCTTGGATGAGGTGGAGTGGTGAACAAACTTTCAGTATCTAGTTGGTGTCATAGCGTAACAATAATGCGTAACATCTAAAAAATATAAGAGGGAGCAGTAAATGTAGACGACCGAGAGAGACATGTTCACGTTAAGAAGGGTGTAGGGCGAACCTGCTGCTGTCATCACCGTTGTTTAACTCGTACTTCAAATGCACAACAGAAAATGAAAGAAAATTTCGGAAAAGTAATGAAAGGGGAAACATGCCAGTGCAAAGATTCGCCGCCGACGTCATTCTTCTGAGTGAAGGCTTGAAAAAACCGTTGAAAACGAACGGTCAATAGACTTAGTATGTAATACGGCTTGCGAATAAACAGGGCAACAATGCAGGTGATGAAGAGTAGCAGAACCGAGACTAACGACTTGCTTTCCAGTGCAATTGGTAACCACACAGTAGTGGAAGAAATGAAAGAATTCTCGTACCTAGGAAGCAAGATTATACAAAATGAGTGAAGCAATTCATTTACTGGGATTGCAAATATGTGAGCTAAAACTGTACTTATTACTTACGTGCTTTTTTGTTTGAAGTTAATGGTGAAAAATTCCATGTCATTATTAAATAAAAAAATGGAAAAAACTTAACAAAAGTTAAATCTTGTGGTTACTGGTTTCAATGAAAAATAATACGATACTGGCTGAGATAAACTGATCTATTCTGAAAATGATTGAATATAAATTTTTAATTCTTTATAATAATTCCAATTTATAAAACTTTAGTTTGGGGATCGTTTAAACAAAACAGATTGAAAACGTAACAACGAACTGACAATATGCAGTAAGCGCTTAAATACCTTCGATGTCTTCATTACGTCGATTTTTAATAATTCAAAAATAATTACCAATTATGTAATTATAGTATTGTTCAAGTAATATATAACTGGTGGCGAACAGGCACACCGCTCTCTCTCCGCACACAACTTCACTGCCCAAAAGTTTACTCAAGAGTGTTCTACTGACAATGCTGCGCGCTTCTCGCCACGCTCCCTATGTATCAATGCGCGGGATCTCCAGCCAACAAAACATCATTGTTATTTACATATTTCTTAGCTTATAAATATTTTTCATCTCCTTTTTGATTTTCTATTGGCGCATTTCACAGCCAAAGACTACATAAAGGATTTCAAGACCGTCATTGCAGCTAGAGGCTACTTAATTTATAACTTCAAAATATCAGAAGTACACTGGCAAAAGCGAATGGAACTACGTGATATGGAACTAAGAGAGAAGATCCATAAAATGTGCGTGTGGGTCACAGTATGGTTCGGAAGAGAAACGGAGGTCATATGAAATAAGAAGAAGAATGTGGAAGCATTTAAATTTGGTGCCATCGAAGAATGTCGTAAATTAACTGGACAGGTAAATCAATAAGCGATGAAATACTAATAAGAACAATGAGAAATGGAGGTGTCTGGAAGATCGTTACTGGAAGAAGAGAGCGGCTTATTTAAATGTGGTGCCACCGAAGAATGTCGTAAATTAACTGGACAGGTAAATCAATAAATGATGAAGTACTAAAAAGAACAATGAGAAAAGGAGGTGTCTGGAAGACCGTTATTGGAAGAAGAGAGCGGTCAATGCGGCGTCTGCTACGAGAGCCCTACCGAAGAAACCCAGCGCCCTTGACAGGACTGTCAATGCTGCAACGTCCCCCCCCCCCCCACCCCCCCCCCCCACCCCTCAACCATACACACCCGTAAAACTACGTTTCTGTAAGTATATTTAATAAGAGTGAAGCACAGCGAATATTACTGTCCTGTTAACTACAAGGGTTAAAAGTTTAGCAGAAGGATTAGCTAAGAAACGAAACACGTTATCAAGGCTTTAGTGAGTGACTGAGTTTTATTCACGCTAAAATAACAGTACAATACCAAACAAACAATTCAAGCCAACTTCCTGTGGTCTTACGACACGAGACGCTTAGACTATGACAAAAGGTAGAGCATACGTTTACACGAGGGTTCAACTTACATAGACAGAGTGTAGCTGTCCGTCAGCACGACTAAACTGCCGCAATATACCAGATCCTAAACTGCCGCAATATACCAGATCGACCTAATCTAGACTTGGGAGGAGCATAAGTATAGGCTGGACATGCAAGTAAACTGGATGTGGCCGGCCGTGGTGGTCGAGCGGTTCTAGGCGCTACAGTCTGGAACCGCGCGACCGCTACGGTCGCAGGTTCGAATCCTGCCTCGGGGCATTGATGTGTGTGATGTCCTTCGGTTAATTAGATTTAAATAGTTCTAAGTTCTAGGGGTCTGATAGCCTCAGAAGTTGAGTCCCATAGTGCTCAGAGCCTTTTTTGAAACTGGATGTCTAATCCGCCCATCTTCACTTCCTTCCTCCTCCATCGCGACTCGTTCAATTTCTCAGTCAGCAGAGATTCTTAAATCGTGCTTCTTTCTTGTTTTTTAGATCAGCTTGTGAATACACTCTGTGCCTGCGCTCTTGTCGGTAGTCTATTTCGCTATCCGAAAAATAGCATTGGCAGACCAGAATACAGCAGCCAAAAGGGTTACAGAATATGTTTGGTGTAGCAGGTACGTAAAGGTGGGAAGATTAAGTCCACATCTATGTGATAACTCTGCTATTCACAATAAATTGCCTGGCAGAGAGTTCAATGAACAACCTTCAAACTGTCTCTCTACCGTTCCACTCTCGAACGGCGCGCGATGAAACGAGTACTTAAATTTTTCTGTGCGATCCCTGAGTTCTCTTATTTTATCGTGATGATCACTTTTCCATATGTAGGTGGGTACCAACAGAATGTTTTTACAATTGAAGGAGGAAACTGATGATTGGAATTTCATGAGAAGATCCCGTAGCAACGAAAAACGCCTTTGTTTTAATGATTGCCACTCCAATTCACGTATCATGTCTCTGGCACTGCCTCCCCTATTTCGCGATAATACAAAACGAGCCGCCTTCCTTTCAACTTTTTCGATGCCATCCGTCAATCCCATCTGATGCGGATCCCATACTGCACAGCAATACTCCAGAATAGGACGGACAAGCGTGATGTAAGCAGTATCTTTATTAGACCTGTTGCACCTTCTAAGTGTTCTACCAATGAATCGCTGTCTTTGCTTTGCTCTACCCACAACATTATCACTGTGATCCTTCCAATTTAGGTTATTTGAAACTGTAATCCGTAAAATTTCCGCCCCCGGTAGCTGAGTGGTCAGTGCGACAGAATGTCAATCCTAAGAGCCCGGGTTCGATTCCCGGCTGGGTCGGAGATTTTCACCGCTCAGAGACTGGGTGTCGTGTTGTCCTAATCATCATCATTTCACCACCATCGAAGCGCAAGTCGCCGAAGTAGCGTCAAAATTGAAAGACTTGCACCAGGCGAACGGTCTACCCGACGGGAAGCCCTAGTAACACAGCATTTACATCCCTAAAGTATTTAGTTGAATTTACGGCTTTCAGATTTGTGTGACTTATTGCTTAATCGAAATTTAGTTCTTTTAGTACTGGCAACGGCCTTGCCGCAGTGGATACATCAGATCCCGTCAGATCACCGAAGTTAAGCGCTGTCGATCATGACCAGCACTTGAATGTATGACCATCTGGGCCGCCATGAGCTGTTGCCATTTATCGGGGTACAGTCTGCCTCTTGAAGCAAATTGAGGAGCTACTCGACCGAATAGTAGCGGCTCGAGCCAAAGAAAACCATCGTGACGACCGGGAGAGCGGTGTGCTGACCACACGCCCCTACTATCCGCATCCTCAGCTGAGGATGACACGGCGGTCGGATGGTCCCGATGGGACGGAGTGCTTTTTTTTTTTAGTACTCATGTGAATAACTTCACACTTTTCTTTATTCAGGGTCAATTGCCGCTTTTCGCACCATACAGATATCTTAGCTAAATCATTTTGCAATTCGTTTTGGTCATCTGACGACTTCACAAGACGGTAAATGACAGAATCATCTGCAAACAATCTAAGACGGCTACTCACATTGTCTCCTATGTTGTTAATATAGATCAGGAACAATAGAAGGCCTGTAACACTTCCCAGGGGAACGCCGGATATTACTTCCGTTTTACTCGACGACTTTGCATCTATTACTACGAACTGTGACCTTTCTGACAGGAAATCACGAATCAAGTCACACAACTGAGGCAATATTCCATAGGCACGCATTTTGGTTAGAAGACGCTTTACGGAACGGGGTCGAAAGCCGTGTGGTTCAAATGGCTGTGAGCACTATGGGAGTTTTGAGGTCATCAGTCCCCTAGAACTTAGAACTACTTAAACCTAACTAACCTAAGGACATCACACACATCCATGCCCGAGGCAGGATTCGAACCTGCGACCGTAGTGGTAGCACCTAGAACTGCTCGGTCACCCCGGCCGGCAAAGCCGTGTGAAAATCCAAATACATGGAATCAATTTGACATTTCCTGTATCTAGCACTCATTACTTCATTAGTATAAAGAGCTAGTTGTGTTTCACAAGAACGATATTTTCTATATCCGTGCTGACTGTGTGTTTTCTTCGAGGTAATTCATAATGTTTGAACACAGTATATGTTCCAAAACCCTGCTGCAAATCGACGTTAGTGATTAGGGCCTGTAATTGGACATGCACATGGAGAACCATAGATTTACTGTATGCTGCATGTGCTCCATTACTACGTATAGATGAATTTAGACGTTGGTTTACACCATGGCGCTTGTTAATAGTTACGATTTGTCGTGCATCTGATTACGATGTCACACTATAACCGAGGACAGTTCGTTTCTGACGAATGCAGGTTGTATTAATACAGTGACACAACAGCTGTGCGTAAACAACGATTATGCAAAGAGAGACATTATCAATGTCATACAGAAAAAACGTACCCGGTCAATGGTTCAGGAGTATACGCGTAATCAGCTGTGAAGGAACAAGTGTCCCCCTGAACAGTTTTCTGTATCTTGAGACTTCGAGAGGATAAGATTATCCTCCCAGCTCGATGCATAGTTATCCCGTTTTGCGACGTTCGACGCGCGCCTCTTTCCTTCCGCGCGACGCGCCTGGCCGCGGTCTCGCCTCCCCAGCACGCGGCGCGGTCGATAGCGGGCGAGGGCACGCCGTCTGCCGGCGTCGCGACGGCCCTCGCGGGACCCAACTTTCCCCGCGGGCTCTAAACTGCCGGCCGCACCACCACGTGACCCGCGATACCGCCAGCGCTGCGTCTTCCGCCCACCTTCAGCGGGCAGCTTCCGCCCGTTTCATACACTACTGGCCATTAACATTGCTACGCCACGAAGATGACGTGCTACAGACGCTAAATTTAACCGACAGAAAGTAGATGCTCTGATACGCAAATGATTACTTTTCCAGAGCATTCACACAAGGTTGGCGCCGGTGCCTACACCTACAACGTGCTGACACGAGGCAAGTTTCCAACCGATTTCTCATACACAAACAGCAGCTGATCGGCGTTGCCTGCTGAAACGTTGTTGTGATGCCTCGAGTAACGAGGAGAAATTCGTACCATCACGTTTCCGACTTTGATAAAGGTTGGATTGAATTCTATCGCGATTGCGGTTTATCGTATCGCGACGTTGCTGCTCGCGTTGGTCGAGATCCAATGACTGTTAACAAGAATATGGAATCGGTGGGTTCAGGAGGGTAATACGGAACGCCGTGCTGGATCCCAACGGCCTCGTATCACTAGCAGTCGAGATGACAGGCATCTTATCCGCATGGCTGTAACGGATCGTGCAGCCACGTCTCGATCTCTGACTCAATAGATGGGGACGTTTGCAAGACAACAACCATGTGCACGAACAGTTCGACGACGTTTGCAGCAGCATGGACTCTCAGCTCGGAGACTGTGGCTGCGGTTACCCTTGAAGCTGCATCACAGACAGGAGCGCCTGCGATTGTGTACTCAACGATGAACATGGGTGCACGAATGGCAAAACGTCAATTTTTCGGGTGAATCCAGGTTCTGTTTTCAGCATCGTGATGGTCGCATGCGTGTTTGGCAACATCGCGGTGAACGCACATTGGAAGCGTGTATTCGTCATAGCCATACTGGCGTATCACCTGTCGTGAAGGTATGGGGTGCAAGTGGGTTACACGTCTCGGTCACCTCTTGTTCGCATTGACGGCAGTTTGAACAGTGGACATTACATTTACGATGTGTTGCGAGCCGTTGCTTTACTCTTCATTCGATCCCTGCGAAATCTTACATGTCAGCAGGATAATGCACGTCCGCATGTTGCAGGTCCTGCACGGGTCTTTCTGGATACAGAAAATGTTCGACTGCTGCCCTGGCCAGCACATTCTCCAGATGTCTCACCAACTGAAAACGTCTGGTCAATGGTGGCCGAGCAACTGGCTCGTCACAGTACGGCAGTCACTAGTCTTGCTGAAATGTGGTATGGTATTGAAGATGCATGGGCAGCCGTACCTCGACACGCCATCCAAGCTCTGTTTGACTCAATGCCCAGGTGTATCAAGGCCGTTATTACGGCCAGAGATGGTTGTTCTGGGTACTGATTTCTCAGGATCTATGCACCCAAATTGCGTGAAAATGTAATCACATGTCAGTTCTAGTATAATATATTTGTCCAATGAATACCCGTTTATCATCCGCATTTCTTCTTGGTGTAGCAATTTTAATGGCCAGTAGTGTACATAACTACACTTTCCAACACTGACATCCCACGCGTTAGACGCTATGTTCTCCAGTGTCCCACCTGTTCGACGTTCCATTTCAAGCAAAATATTTTCGCGATTGACCTAGTCATTTTTAGTAAGCTACTGCGACCTAGGCCAATCAGTTAAACGGAATCGTCAAACAGGCAGAATTCCTACAGTCGTAGCGCCCATCAGATATGACTTTTAGTGGCTTTCCTGGCGGATCTGTTGGAATCTCGGATTTGCCGCCGGATAATTCCTTAAGCCCCACACTATTTCTGCGCAGTAACTGTTCGATGCCATCAACTTGCTACAGTAGCCATTTATGCAAGTTGCGGGAGGCATCCGTTTGCGCCACATCTTAATCGGCCGAATCCGAGAAGTGTATTTGTACCGTCTGTCATTCATCCCGGGCGAACGACATTTTGTGGCAAGTTACGTCTTCGACAGTAGACCATCGTTGTCGTCTTTCCTCGTCAAAACAACAGAACCCACTCAGCATGTTTCTTGCTTTGTTTCGTTTTTGGGCACTATAATTTTTTCCGACTCACATTCCATTTTATTGAGCATTTCTCTAACCTGATTCTCACTTCACAAAGCCATGTCGAGTCGTGCCACTCGCCTGTGTATCTCTTCTACCTCCGCCACTAATCCAACTTTGTAGGAGCCCCAAGTGAAAAAATAACTGTTTTTCATAGGCTTTCGTAAGCGAACTCTTAGGTGCAAGAATTACGCTTTTCTGGACACTCTCAACCACGTGAGTCTGGCACCTGCAATATTTATCTGGCCTGCCCACCCCAGACGCTTGGTGCCAGATACGGTTGCGACAAATTCCAGACACGGAGCGCCGTTGGCGTAGTCAAGCGATATCGGATGTTTCGGGTCATTTACAATATCACATGCTGTACAGGTGGACTAGCAAACTATATGGGATACAAATATTTTACAGCAGACACTTGATTCACTGTGAAAGATATTGAGCCAATCAGACCAAAAATGACATCACACACATCCATGCCCGAGGCATGATTCGAACCTGCGACCGTAGCGGTCGCGCGGTTCCAGACTGTAGCGTCTAGAACCGCTCGGTCACTCCGGCCGGCTGAGTCACTTTAATAGATCTTTAAAGAACAGAGTTAGAAAGGAAATAACAGAAACGTTTTACAAAACTATGACTGTCACTTCTCAGATGCACCAGAGTGAAACTTGCGTTCTCACAAAATAGATAAATAAAGGAGTAAAATACAGGCTGCTGAGTGATTTCTAATAAAAAGGGAAAGATGCACGTGCCAGGACGGGATCATGAAAGACCAAATTAGTGAAGAAGGGAATGTTGGAAGAATAAACAACACAACAGAGAAATACAGGAACAGGCGGAAACAGTACGTGAGCAGAGTGCTAGAAGATAGGCTGCTGAAACAACTATGGATATAACTGGCAGTTAGCCCAGTTCCTGGAGGTGAAGATTATGATGAATGATGCAACATGACATTGTATTTATTTAGTGTTCCAGACAGTAGCCTCTAGACGCTTATCATCTGCAAGCTTAGATTTCTATAATTTACGTGGTTGGGGGAAGTGCTGTCTCATAGAAATTAGCAGTGCTACGTCAGATCTTGACTTCAAGACAGGTAAAAAGACTGACAACTAACTCTGAATGTAGAGAAATTTTAGGTGTAATAAATGGAAGGCTTCATTGCATTTGTAGGAAACAAAGGATTTTATGAAACACTTGTAAGGTCAATAGTGGAACACTGACCCATGTGGGATTCGTAATACGTTGGTGTGGCAGGATAATGTGGACTGTACACACTGAAGGGCAGTTCAACTACAGGAATGTTTCAATTAGTGGTAGTGTGTGGAAGAAATGGTGGAAAATGTGACTCGTGCACTCGAACAACAGCGTCGAATTCGTAGGAAAAATCTTGTATGGAAATTCCAATAACCTGTTCGCGAAACCTACTATTAATCTTCAGCATCCTACATGTCGCCCTTGTGAAGGTCATATAATAAGAACTATAACCGCTCGCATACAAATATTTAGAATAATTTTTTCTCGAATTTGTGTTGCAATAAAGTTTAATACGGTGTGATTGGAAGGTTCCCTTAGTCACGCAAATCAATAAGATCCCCAGACCGCAAAATGTGCATAAGAAATATTTAACTAACGTTAAATATTTGCTCGACGAAATAAATCTTACTATCCACGCGTCCCCTTCGGTTTTGAGGCGGTAACATCGTCGATATGAAACACCATTCGATGAATTACATAGCTAAAGCTGTAATTCCATCTTTATCAAGTAGGTGTGCGAGAAATATAGCCAAGATCGCGACCGATTGGTGTCGACATGAAAGTGCATTTTAGTATTTCTCAAGATGCTACAGCAGTAAGTACAGTTAAGGAACGTGAACGACAAAAATCCTATTGCACGCAGTGGAACTCTTTTTTTTCTGCTGCATCATCAGCAACCAGCAAGGAACTAGGTCCACAACATTCGTCTAATTTCGCCACACTGATAGTGCTTGTCTGCGAAACCTTATCCGGGATGTGAGACCTAATGTAGGCAGCACTGAAAAAGTATTTCAGACGGAAAGATACAATGATAACTGGTTTTTTATAGTTAATATTTGTAACTTCTTTGTGTACCGAAATATTAAGTACATATGAATTTTTAATGAATCCTCCATATTTTTAGCAGAGACGCCTTAAAAAGAGAAGGACAAATACCCGGTGCCTGTAAATGTCAGCGGTGAAGCTTTTCACAAATGTAGCCGGGAAATTATCTAAATATTAAAGCAAATTCTGTTTGCACACAGCAGTTTTATTTTTTATGTTTCCACTTTGATCTCTTAAACATTTTGGCAGAGGCTCTGTTCAAATATGTTCTCATAAAATCACTCGGTTTATGTTTTCAGTATGGATAAATGTGAAGTTATTCTATCCCTGCAGCGATGTAACAACTGAGTGATATGATGAACTTCCTCCTTATTCTTTTAATAAGCTGAAGCCTTGCTACCAGTTATACTGTATGTTTCTTCCGTCAGCAGTCCAGCAATCTTGACCAGTGTGAAGGTCCTGAGAGGAACCACGAGCAATGTAACTAAAATCTTTCTGGTTTTATATCCATTTCAACTTTTCACTTAGCATTTATATAGCTTTACGGAGGGGTGGCATTGCCTGTACTCATTACATATTCATCTGTAGTTCTCAATTATGTAGACTTAGAGAAAGCTTTTGACAATGTTGACCGGAATACTCTCTTTCAAATTCTAAAGGTGGCAGGAGTAAAATACAGGGAGCGAAAGGCTATTTACAATTTGTACAGAAACCAGATGGCAGTTAGAAGAGTCGAGGGACATGAAAGGGAAGCAGTGGTTGGGAAGGGAGTGAGACAGGGTTGTAGCCTGTCCCTGATGTTATTCAATCTGTATATTGAGCAAGCGGTAAAGGAAACAAAAGAAAAATTCGGAGTAGGTATTAAAATCCATGGACAAGAAAGAAAAACTTTGAGGTTCGCCGATGACATTGTAATTCTGTCAGAGACAGCAAAGGACTTGGAAGAGCAGTTGAATGGAACGGACAGTGTCTTGAAAGGAGGATATAACATGAACATCAACAAAAGCAAAACGAGGATAATGGAATGTAGTCGAATTAAGTCGGGTGATGCTGAGGGAATTACATTAGGAAATGAGACACTTAAAGTAGTAAAGGAGTTTTGCTATTTGGGGAGCAAAATAACTGATGATGGTCGAAGTAGAGAGGATATAAAATGTAGACTGGCAATGGCAAGGAAAGCGTTTCTGAAGAAGAGAAATTTGTTAACATCGAATATATATTTAAGTGTCAGGAAGTCATTTCTGAAAGTATTTGTATGGAGTGTAGCCATGTATGGAAGTGAAACGTGGACGATAAATAGTTTGGACAAGAAGAGAATAGAAGCTTTCGGAATGTGGTGCTACAGAAGAATGCTGAAGATTAGATAGGTAGATCACATAACTAATGAGGAAGTGTTGAACAGGGTTGGGGAGAAGAGAAGTTTGTGGCACAACTTGAGCAGAAGAAGGGATCGGTTGGTAGGACATGTTCTGAGGCATCAAGGGATCACCAATTTAGTATTGTAGGCTGTGTAGAGGGCAAAAATCGTAGAGGGAGATCAAGAGATGAATACACTAAGCAGATTCAGAAGGATGTAGGTTGCAGTAGGTACTGGGAGATGAAGAAGCTTGCACAGGACAGAGTAGCATGGAGAGCTGCATCAAACCAGTCTCTGGACTGAAGACCACAACAACAACAACAGTTCTCAATTAATGTCTTAGAACGGAGCTAGTGTTAAAAGATGTTATGGGTATTTTTCCAGCCCCTTACTGTTGATTCTACAGTCCCTCACCCTCCACCAAGAAGGAAATTCTGCCTGTACTGTCGATAATCGGGTACCCTCAGCACGCTTACATCAGCAGGTATCGACGTCGTCATCAGGACGTTCTGCGAAACCTGATGTGCCCGCCGTGTCGCTGCACACACGTATCGTTTGGTTGTGCTCCAATCACGTCAGGGAGTGCACGGCTCGACAACAACTACTTGTATCCCATCTACGAGTTAAATGACTTATGAGTATCTATGACGTCAATGAATGTGTCTGACACGTACATGGAATTATGTGTACAATAATAAGTGTTGCCAAAACAAGAGAATGAGAGCTGCTCTTCTGCTGCAACAGCTGCAAACAGTAAGAAAATCGATGCAAAACATACTTCGCATTTCCTCTTTAAGCGTCATACTTCTTCAAGCCTTTTTGATATCGACATTTCCTTCCTTCGAGTCTGGACAAATTTTATTATTATTGCGTGTCTACTACGCATAATGTTCTCGATAATGTGTTGCGCAGTACTACCGAGTGGTTCTAGGAGCTTCAGTCAAGATCCGCGCGACTGCTACGGTCGCAGGTTCGAATCCTGTTTAATGTCCTTAGGTTAGTTAGGTTTAAGTAGTTCTAAGTTCTAGGGGACTGATGACCTCAGATGTTAAGTCCCATAGTGCTCAGAGCCATTTTTGAACTACTGCATCTTCCCAAGCATCTTCAATTTTACTGCTTCACTGCTTCTTCCAACGGTACGGTAACAACATCTGGACGACATGGTGAATTACCTGTTAACTTGGCTCTTCTTCTGGTAATGGTTTTCAGTAGATTTCTTCTTCTCGGCAGTGTCTCCTCTTTTCGTAATTTATGTCAGCAGAAAATTTTAACGTTCAAAACATAGGTGACAGTGAGCAGAGTATTTTCTTATTATTTGACTTGTAAAATTTACAGACTTAATCATGTGGGTGATAGTGAATTGGTCTTTCTACTAACGGTCTGCTCTTCGCGATTATCAGATCCGGGCTTGAATCTGAATGTGCGCCAAGCAGCCTGTTCGTTACATTTAACAGTTTATTTACGTACTTACTGTTAGCAAGAAAAACTCTACCTTTCAAAAATCCTAGCTTAGGTATATATTCCGCCTGCCTCTTGATTTCTGTCCTAAAATTTTCATTCACTTCCTTCACTGTTTGTTCGCCGTATGATTTTATTAACTGGTACATATTCAACACTGTCATTGCACAAGTAGTGGAAACCACTCAACTGGTTGTTTTGCTGTTACCTTTCTCACAAGAAGTTGAAACTGAAGTTAGAACATAAACACTCAAATGATATAATGCGCTTTATCTCGTGCCGAACTCTTCAAGAAGATGGGCGCAACATCTGTTTCTTGAGCTATCAACAACCGCGAAATAAAATCTGTTAGATTTTTATATATTTTTAAAACATAGAGAAGTAACATGAGGCGCCATAGATAAACTTCTAACCGCAAGTGTGCATGTTGTACGATCTTCAACTGCCGAACTGTGACACCATGACTTATTTTACACGAAACTTTCCGCACCTCACCTAGACGCCACTCTTTTCACATGCAGGACCAATGAGATACACGGGCACTGCAACGATCTTGTGACGTCACACTAGTCGGCTAGTCCGCCACACTTCACGAACGCAAGGCTCGGTGCAAGGCCCTCGGGAAATCAATATTTAATTGAAACGGTACCAACTAAGAGCTTAATTTTGTCGTGTGTTATCGAGAACTTGTCTATATCTAAACATACAGTCAAGTGTTATTAACCTCATCTGAAACACACTGAAGCGCCAAAGAAACTGGCACCAGCATATGTATTCAAATACAGAGATGTGTATAAAAGCAGAAGACAGCACTGCGGTCAGCAACGCCTATACAAGACAACAAGTATTTGGCGCAAGTGTTAGATCGGCTACTGTCGCTACAACGAACAGGTCACCAAGCTTTCAGTCACTTTGAACGTGGTGTTACAGTCGGTGCACGAGCGATGGGAACACAGCATCTCCGAGGTAGCGATGAAGTGGGATTTTCCCTTGCGACCATTTCAGTAGTGTACCGTGAATATCAGGTAAATCATAAAGTCTCCGAATCGCTGCAGACGGAAAAAGATCCTGCAAGAACAGGACCAACGCAACTGACGAAAATCGTTCAACGTGACAGAAGAGCAGCACTTCCACTAATTTCCTGTAGATTTCAACGCTGGGCCATCAACAACTGTCATAGTGCGAACAATACAACGAATATGGGCTTTCGGAGCCGAAGGCCCACTCGTGTACCCTTGATGACTGCGTGAAACAAAGCTTTACGCCTCGCATGGGCCCATCAACACTGACTTTGGACCGTTGATGAAAAATGTTGCCTGGTCGGACGAGTCTCGTTTCAAATCGTATCGAGAGGATAGACGTCTACGGGTATGGAGACAACCTCTTGAATCCATGGACCCTGCATGTCAACATGGGGCTGTTCAAGCTGGTGCGGGCTATGTAATGGTGTGGGGCGTGTGCAGTTGGAAGGATATGGAGCCCCTGATATGTCTAGAAACGAGACTGACAGGTGACACGTACGTAAGCATCCTTTCTGATTACTTTCATCCTTTGATGTCCAGTGCGCATTCCGACGGACTTGGGCAACTCCAGCAGGACAATGGGACATCCCACCCGTCAAGAATTGCTACAGAGTGGCTCCAGGAACACACTTCTGTGTCGAAGCACTTCCGCTGGCCACCAAACTCCCCAGACATGAACATTACTGAGCATGTCTTGCAACGTGCTACTCAGAAGATATCTCCACTCCATCGTACTATTACGGATTTGTGGACAGCCCTTCACGATCCATGGTGCCGATTCTCTCCAGCACTGCTTGAGACAGTAGTCGAGTCCATGCCACTTCTGCGTGCTTGAGGTGGATCTACACGGTACTAGACAGGAGTGTCAGCTCTTCGATGTACGTATTTACTCGCTCGCCGCAATAGGCGAGTGCTGGCGCTCGTAAGACCAGTAGTGTCACGTGATGTAACATATGCGCCGCGGCGTGCCTTTCTCGCGGGGCTCGTTCGACAGGAGACTGACTCGTGCCGGGGACACGCAGCGAGCTGCGACCTTTGGGTGTGGCGACCTACCGCCTTGGCGACTCTCCAGTTAAGCAGGTTTCTTTGTGTATGGCGGTTGACGGCGGGCCGTTAGGCGGCGATACCTGTTCCTACGTGTCCAGCCGCATACTCAGATGTTACTGAAAACTGCTCACAGATCTGTCGTCCCCTTGTGCGTCCACCAAAATTGCTTAGTACCCAGCACTTTCCCGCGGACAGTAATATTTTGACTAAAGGCAACGAGGTTTTTGAAAGATTATTTCTCTGAATAGGCTGCATATGTTTCGCTAGACAGACTAAGCCAAGCAAAATCATGTGACAAGGACGAAAGTCTGCAAACTTACATCTGCTTTCTGTGCCAGCTACTGTTAACATTTTTGCTACAGGTAAAACATTACTCACACAATTGACATTTTTAACCTATTATTTGGTATTCGTTTCAGAGGCTCTTGAAAAAAATGAGCTTAATAAAATATGTGATAAACAGAGATAACTCTAAGAGTCCCAAGACAGGAAAGTATGCTTTAACGAGATTGGCTGGAAAAGACTGGAGGCATAGTAAAATATCACTGAGCAATATATTTGTTGTTCAAATACTGAACACGCCACACCCAAGATTTCTAATTTTAAGGAGTCACATATTCTAACAACTAACCAGTTTCAGTGTGAGAATTACATTTCATTTTTCCAAGGGACGTCTCAAAAATTTTGACGGGCAGAAGAAGAGCGTTTGAAGTAAAGGGTCCTTCAAGATGAGTGCTGATTTTGAATCGCGCAGTATGTTTTTATTAGTCAGTTGATCTTATTGCTGTGTATCCGAATTAATTAACAGTAGGCCGACTTACGGTACAGTCCAATAAAATGGATTCAACAGTGAAAATTTAAGAGCTCTGCGTGCTCTATTCTGCCCGACCTGTGCAAACATTGCTGTGGTTCCTCCTATTGTGGCTGTTAGTTCAGTGAAGTCCGTTCTCCGATGTTCCCAAGAACTGGGTGCAGCATATTTTTCAGTATGGTGAATTCTTCATTACCACTAAAGCAGTAGTTGAAAGAAACTGATTATTGCGATACGAGAATGTTAAGGTGCCGGTGGCGACACCTGCAACGTGCTGACACGAGGAAAGTTTCCAACCGATTTCTCATACACAAACAGCAGTTGACCGGCGTTGTTGTGATGCCTCGTGTAAGGAGGAAAAATGCGTACCATCACATTTCCGACTTTGATAAAGGTCGGACTGTAGCCTATCGCGATTGCGGTTTATCGTATCGCGACATTGCTGCTCGCGTTGGTCGAGATCCAATGACTTTTAGCAGAATATGGAATCGGTGGGTTCAGGAGGGTAATACGGAACGCCGTTCTGGTTCCCAACGGTCTCGTATCACTAGCAGTCGAGATGACAGGCATCTTATCCGCATGGCTGCAACGGAGCGTGCAGCTCGATCCCTGAGTCAACAGATGGGGACGTTTGCAAGACAACAACCATGTGCACGAACAGTTCGACGACGTTTGCAGCAGCATGGACTATCAGCTCGGAGACTGTGGCTGCGGTTACCCTTGAAGCTCCATCACTGACAGGAGCGCCTGCGAGTGTGTACTCAACGATGAACATGGGTGCACGAATGGCAAAACGTCAATTTTTCGGGTGAATCCAGGTTCTGTTTTCAGCACTGTGATGGTCGCATCCGTGTTTGGCGACATCGCGGTGAACGCACACTGGAAGCGTGTATTCGTCATAGCCATACTGGTGCAAGTGGGTTACACGTCTCGGTCACCTCTTGTTCACATTGACGGCAGTTTGAACAGTGGACGTTATATTTCAGATGTGTTACGACCCGTGGCTCTACCCTTCATTCGATCCCTGCGAAATCTTACATTTCAGCAGGATAATGCACGACCGCATGTCGCACGTCCTGTACGGGCCTTTCTGGATACAGAAAATGTTCGACTGCTGCTCTGGCCAGCACATTCTCCAGATGTCTCACCAACTGAAAACGTCTGGTCAATGGTGGCCGAGCAACTGGCTCGTCACATTACGCCAGTCACTACTCTTGATGAACTGTGGTATCGTGTTGAAGCTGCATGGGCAGCTGTACCTGTACACGCCATCCAAACTCTGTTTGACTCAATGCCCAGACGTATGAAGGCCGTTATTACGGCCGGAGGTGGTTGTTCTGGGTACTGATTTCTCAGGATCTATGCCCCAAATTGCGTGAAAATGTAATCACATGTCAGTTCTAGTATAATATATTTGTCCAATGAATACCAGTTTATCATCTGCGTTTCTTCTTGGTGTACCAGTTTTAATGGCCAGTAGTGTAATTACACCGGAAGTGGAGCTACGAATCGTTTTTTTCTTCACAATTATTTCGCGACACAACCTACCCTGTAACATTCTTACAAGCTCCTCTGACCACTCCGCACATTTTTCGGTGAAAGACGACAGCACCACTGAACCTTAAAGACATCCAAGTACCCAGTGTCTGCAGCAGGCAACGAACATGCTTTACAGGGGACCAGCTAGATAGCACAGTAGTCAGACCAGCAAGACACCGTAGTCCACCGCGGGAGGCGGCCGGACGGGAGGGCGTCAGCCGTGCCGAAGAAAAGCGGACGAGAAAAAGCCCGTCGCTCGTAATGGCTGCGCCGCGGTGCCTTCTCCTTCCTCTCCTCTTGCACTGTTTATTTTCACAAAAGCTTTTCTGCAACGGTCTCGTGGGGCCGCTGCTCCCGTACCCGTCTATAATAAAAATAGGCAGCACACAAAGACTGTGATTTGTGATGCTAATCCTCTAAAGAGATAGGCAAATACCACGGCAAATGTGCCATTAAAGTGGCGGTCGCCGCGAATTTCAGGCATGACTGCAGCGCACGGGAACGTTGTTTGTTTGGCGCCGGCGGCGGTCGTTACCATGGCTTTCGCCCCGGAAACGGATGATTTTGCCGCGATAAAGGTTTTGTGCGAGCTGCTGCTTCCTCCTTCCGGGTCGTAACCTCGTAGGTCTGTGATTTGTGTTTGGGACTCGTCCGGCGCCTACTCAGTGCAGTCGGATATTATACTGATAACCCATTCAGTTCTTGCAGCAGAAACAATTCCTTTAGAAAAAACAACGGAAGTAAAAAACCAAATTGTTATAATGAAAGGCGTTGCGCGCTCGATATACCAAACAAAGAAAAAAACCGACGGTCTACTAAAAAACCGTAATTTTCAATTTTTGTCTATTTTTTTCAGTGTAAGGATGTCAAGTATCAAATGGCAGTAGCACAGCCCTATTAAACTGACGAAATTAAGCTGTTAGCTGAAAAGCATGGCATTTTATCAGAGAGAAAATTTTCAGACGTAAGATAACATCCAGCGTGGCCCAAGGGACTGTCATACCGTCATTACTGTTCATAGTATACATATATAACGTAATGGGTAACATTAAAAGCCCCATTCAGCTGTTTCCGGATGATGCTGCTGCAATAAGAGAAACAGTAACGCTAGAAAACATGCGCGGAATGAAGTCAGGCTAAACAAAGTATTGCGCCAGATCCAGAGATTTTCAATTAATATTGCACATAAATATGCAGAAATGCCCGTTATTGTTCAGCCAAATTATTGACGGACGATCACTGGAAATGATCACTGGAAATGATCACATCCAATAAATTTGTGTAAGTGTTTGTACGGTGCGATTAAAAGTGGAATAACTACATAAAATTAACCGCGGGGAACGTTGATGCTAGACTGAAATTCGTTCGAAGAATCAACGCCGCGCGGGGTGGCTGCGTGGTTCGAGGCGCCATGTCACGGATTGCGCGACCGCTCCCGCCGGAGGTTCGAGTCCTCCCTCGGGCATGGGTTCGTGTTTTGTTCTTAGCATAAGTCAGTTTAAGTAGTGTGTAAGTTTAGGGACCGATGACCTCAGCAGTTTGGTCCACACACATTTCAAGAATCAGCAGGAAGTTTAGGCCTCCGGCGGAGGAGGTAGCTTACAGAGACACCCTTGTAACGTGTTCGTTTAGAAATCACGATAGGTCACCCATCTCCAGGAGCTGACGCTACGTGTGGGTCATAAAACGTCATGGAAAAGTTTATAGTCAAACATTTCGAGATGGGAAAATTCCCAGAAAAGTCAACCAATATACCACTTCCTCCTACGCACAGCATGTTGCAACTATGTAAGACAGGCCTCTTAGATATATTCAGAAAAAATAAGTATAGCGACATATAACCAAATTTATGACTTGCGCAAAACTTCTTAACGTTTATAGCTGCCATATTATGATATCGACACTTCAAGCAATTATATACGGTGTCTATGGCATTCGAATGAGACTTCGAAGCAAACTTCAACAGCGTAACAAAATAATGGGGCCACAGAACACTGCACACCCCTCCCAATCAAGCAACGTGCCACAAACATCTGCCCTACTCCACCAACTGTAGGCATACACAGAATTCGACTACTGTTAGTCGTGTACATAGGCGACTCAACTACCCCGAGCGATTCGTTTTAGCAATCGGTATAGCAACGGTATGCAGATTGACGATAGCCACATAATCGATAAAAGTACCCTTTCAGAGTTCCAGGCGAGTGTTACCAAACGGAATCTTACGAGTTACTTGGTATTTTTGGACCAAGATGTACACTATGTGATCAAAAGTATCCGGACAACCCCAGAAACATCCGTTTTCCATATTAGGCGCATTGGGCTGCCACCTACTGCCAGGTTATCGATATCAGCGAACTCAGTAGTCATAAGACATCGTAAGAGAGAGCAGAATGGGGCGCTCCGCTTAACTCACGGACTTCGAACGTGGTCAAGTGATTGGGTGTCACTTGTGTTATACATCTCTATGCGAAATTTCCACACTCCTAAACATCGATAGGTCCACTGTTTCCGATGTGATGGTGAAGTGGAAACGTGAAGGGACACGTACAGCACAAAAGCATACAGGCCGACTAACAGAGACCGCCGACAGTTGAAGAGGATCGTAATGTGTAATAGGTAGACATCTATCCATACTACCACGCAGGAATTCCAAACTTTATCAGGATCCACTGCAAGCACTATGACAGATAGGTGGGAGGTGAGAAAACTAGGATTTCATGGTCAAGCGGCTGCTCGTAAGCCACGCATCACGCCGGAAAATGGCAACGACGCCTCTCTTGGTGTGAGGAGCGTAAACACTGAACGACTGAACAGTAGAAAAACATTGTGTGGAGGGATGAATCACGGTAAACAATGTGGCGATCCGATGGCAGGGTGTGGGTATGTCGAATGCCCGTAGAACGTCATCTGCCAGCGTGTGTAATGACAACAGTAAACTTAGGAGGCGGTTGTGTTTTGGTGTGGTGTTGTTTTTCATGGAGGGGGCTTGGGCCCCTTGTTTTGCGTGGCACTATCACAGCACAGGCCTACATTGATGCTTTAAGCACTTCTTGTTTCCCACTGTTGAAGAGCCACTCGAGGATGGCGATTGCATCTTTAAACACGATCGAGTACCTGTTCATAATGCACGACCTATGGCGAAGTGGTTAGACGACAATAACATCCCTGTAATGGAATGGCCTGCACAGAGTCCTGACCTGAATCCTATAGAACACCTTTGGGATGTTTTGGAACGCCGACTTCGTGCCGGGCCTCACCGACCGACATCGATACCTCTCGTCAGTGCAGCACTCCGTGAAGGTTGGGCTGCCATTCCCCAAGAAATTTTCCAGCACCTGATTGAACGTATGCCTGCGAGCTCGGAAACTGTCATCAAGTGGGCCAACACCATATTGAATTCCAGCATTACCGATGGAGATCGCCACGTACTTCTAAATCATTTTCAAGCCATGTGTCCGGATACTTTTGGAGTTACCTTTATAATAGATGTTAACCAAGTTTTCTTTTTCGGAAACGCTTTCCGTGCTATTGCCAATCTACATCTTTACCCTCTCTACTTCGGCCAACGAGTCAGTTTGCTCCCCAAACAACAATAACCATTGACTGCTTTTAGTGTCTCGTTTCCTAATCTAATTCTATCAGTATCACCTGAATTAACTGGAAACATTGCATTAGCTGTGTCTCACTTTCGTTGATGTTCATCTTATAAACTCTTCCCGAGAAATTATGCATTCCGACCAATTTATCTTCCAAAGTCCTTCGCCATCTCTGACGAACTTACAATGTCTTTTTACTGTGCTTTATCTCTCGCAACTTCAAAAGTTCAGAAGTTTCAGAACATTTTTGTCCTAGTATATTGTAGCTCCATATTTCATTATTCTTCTTTGTTATCTTTCAGTTGCAAATGGTTCAAATGGCTCTGAGCACTATGGGACTCAACTGCTGTGGTCATCAGTCCCCTAGAACCTAGAACTACTTAAACCTAACTAACCTAAGGACATCACACACATCCATGCCCGAGGCAGGATTCGAACCTGCGACCGTAGCAGCAGCGCGGCTCCGGACTGGAGCGCCTAGAACCGCACGACCACCGCGGCCGGCTTTCAGTTGCATGTGTTGATCTTGTGTCAGTGACACAGGTGACCGACTGAAATTTAAATGGACAAGTAGCGTATAGTCGACAGGAGGGAGGGCAATAGTGTCGCCAAACTCTGGGTCAGCCGCCTGCAACATTTAGCGGGGGTGACGCTTGCCTGGGCGCCGTACCGTCTGGGGCAGCGGCGCGGCGTGGCGCGCCAGTGCGCCCGGCTGCCAGCTCGCTGGCGTGTCCAAGGTCCGTGGCGCCACGCCAGACGCCAGCACGCCACCAGCTGGCCGCCAGACAACTGGCAGCCGCCGTGCATACCGACGCAGCCGACTCGCGTGGCTCACCAGCTTCTGCAGGGCCTGCCGATCGGAACTGAGTCGTCACATTGACAAGGGGTGGCACACCTGTTCGAGCGGATAAATACCTCGAAACAAAACCTGTATCTGTCTGTTGTACGATCTGCTCGCATAACTTAATGTGCAGCGTACTAACCTGCAAAACGGCAGGTGAGAGAGCCCGAATAGAACACACGCGACGGATGAACGATCGTTGGTCTGTTACACCGGCCCGCCTGACTGTGGCTTTTAAGCAAGTTTCACGCTAGTTTGACGAAACTTAGACTTCGCTTTAGACAAATGATAAACAAACTGTTACCGGACGCAGTGGCCGAGCGGTTCGACGCGTTTCAGTCCGGAACCGCGCCACTGTTACGGTCGCAGGTTCGAATCCTGCCTCGGGCATGGATGTGTGTGATGTCCTTAGGTTACTTAGGTTTACGTAGTTCTAAGTTCTAGGGGACTGACGACCTCAGATGTTAAGTCCCATGGTGCTCAGAACCATTTGAACAAACTGTTAAGATACGATAGCGCTGACCCTAAATGCAAACAAATGTAACGTTCTGCGCATAAACAAAAGAAAGGTTCAGTTTCTAATGATTGGATCAAAAAGGTCACAGTGAAGGGATCACGATACCCACAAAGATCAGTATTGGGTCCATTACTCTCCTCATTATACACTGACGGAAAAAACTCGAGACATCAAAAATAATTAATGTTGACTAATGAAATTTCGCGCTTACATCTGTCTACATAATTTCAGGTGTACGTCTAGTATGTCTGGCACGCAGGCATTGGAAATGTGAACTGCTGGTGTATTAACAACTGGTGTAACCGCCAGAATGTTGAATGTAAGCACGCAAACGTGGATGCATTGTGTTGTTCAGGTGCCTGATATCAGTTTGAGTTACGTACTTCCATGCCTGTTACTCTTAGTCGATCAATACTTTTAGATGCCGAGCGGTTCTAGGCACTTCAGTGTGGCACCGCGCGACCGCTACGATCGCAGGTTCGAATCCTGCCTCGGGCATGGATGTGTGTGGTGTCCTTAGGTTAGTTAGGTTTAAGTAGTTCTAAGTTCTAGGGGACTAATAACCTCATATGTTGAGTCCTATAGTGCTCAGAACCATTTGAACTTGTGGATGATGCTCGAGTTGTCGTTCGATGGTGTCCCATATGTGCTCGATTAGAGACAGATGACCACGAGAGAGCTCCCGCTATCACACGAAACAGCACCCTAGACCGTAACTCCAGGCAGGTGTAGCACGCAGACAGGTTGGTTGCAAGTCCGTAACTGCCATCCTTCTAACCAACGCACAACCATCACTGACACCGAGGCAAAACCACCTTTCATCGCAAAGCACAACAGTCCTCCACCTTACTTTCCAATGAGCTCTCGCTCGACGCCACTGAAGTCGCAAATGGCGGTCGCTTTCAGTCAGCGGAATGTTCACTACTGGCGTCTGAGTGAGAGCTGATCTTGCAGTAGCCGATTTTCTGCTGCAGATGCATTCGCCATAGCCATACGCTAAACACGATGGTCTTCGGTAGTGCCACGTAGCCACCTAGCGTCCAGCCTTCTTTCGACTATAGATTCGCGTGACCACCTCTGCCAGCAGCCATGTACAGCGCTACACCCCTGCTAAATCTTTCTGAAATATCGCAGAAGTAACATCCAGATTCTCGTAAACCTGTTACAAGATCCGGTTTAAACTCAGTGACGTGTTGACAATGGTGTCCGTGTCGCCTTAAAGGCATACTTGACTAACATCAACTCACTACGTCCAGTGTCTAACTACCTAACGCTCGCGACCGTTATAGCATGTACACAGAAGAGCTAAAGTAACTGGCACACCTGCCTAATATAGTGCAGGGCCCCCGACAGGCCTCAGAAGTGCCGCAACACGACGTGGCATGCATTGGGTTAATTTCTCAAGTAGTGCCGGAGAGAACCCACACTACGAATCCTACAGGACTGTCCATAAATCAGTAAGAGTACGAGTGGATGGAGATCGCTTCTGAAGAGCACATTACACATCATCCCAGATATGCTTAATAATGTTCACGTCTGGGGAGTTTGGTGGTCAGCGGAAGTGCTTAAACTCAGAAATGTGTTCCTGAAGCCACTGTGTAGCAATTCTGGACGTGTGGGGTGTCGTATTGTCCTGCTGAAATTGCCCAAGTCAGTCGGAATGCACAATGAGCATGAAGGGATGCAGGTGATCAGACAGGATGCTTACGTACGTGTCACTTGTCTGAGTCATATCTAGATGTATCACGGGTCCCATATCACTCAAATTGCACACGCCCCACACCATTACAAAGACTCCACCAGCCTGAACAGTCCCCTGCAAACATACAGGGTCCTTGGATTCACGAGGTTTCCTTTCATACCCGTACACGTCCATCGTCTCGATACAATTTGAAACGAGACTCGCCCGACCATGCAACTGGTTTTCAGTCATCTAAAGTCCAATGTCGGTGTTGAAGGGCGCACGCGAAGCGTAAAGTTTTGTGTCACGTAGTCATCAAGGGTACACGACTGGACCTTCGGCTCCGAGAGCCCATGTCGATTATGTTTCGTTTAATGGTTCGCATGCTGACACTTGTTGATGGCCCAGCATTGAAATCTGCAGGAAGAGTGCACTTCTGTCACGTTCAACTATTCTCTTCAGTTGTCGTTGATCCCATTCTTGCAGGATATTTTTCCGGCCGCAGCGAGTCGGAGATCCGATGTTTCGCCGGATTTCTGATGTTCATGGTACATTCGTGAAATGGTCGTACGGAAAAATCCCCACCTCATCGCTACCTCGGAGATGCTGTCTCCCATCGCTGGTGCGCCGACAGTAGTACCATGCTCAAAGTCACTTAAATCTTGATAACCTGTCATTGTAGTAGCAGTAACCGAGTCTTATATGGGCGTTGCCGACCGTTAACCGTATTCTGCTCGTTTATATATCTATGTATTTGAATACTCATGCCTGTACCAGTTTATTTGGCGCTTCAGTGTATTAAAAGGGAACGTTATTTGTATCCTCATAGTGCCGTTACTAGCGCCAATCTTATACGACTGCGCGAAACTTCAGTACACATCATCTTTCAGATGTAGAAAAACGCCTACCAACTTTCGTTTATCTCCCACAACTCCTTCTTGGTGTTGCGACTTTTTCCGTCACTGTATGTTAATGGTGTATCAACTACTCCCTCCCACTCCAAATATCACCGTATCGCTTAGGACGTTCAGTTATATCTAAGTGCAAGTATAATTGGCCGTCCAGAGTGGCCGAGCGGTTCTACGCTCTTCAGTCCTAAGTTTAATGACTCTGAGCACTATGGAACTTAACATCTATGGTCATCAGTCCCCTAGAACTTAGAAATACTTAAACCTAACTAACCTAAGGACATCACACAACACCCAGTCACCACGAGGCAGAGAAAATCCCTGACCCCGCCGGGAATCGAACCCGGGCGTGGGAAGCGAGAACGCTACTGCACGACCACGAGCTGCGGACTGTTCTTAGGTTAGTTGGGTTTAAGTAGTTCTAAGTTCTAGGGGACTGATGACTTCAGATATTAAGTCCCATAGTGCTCAGAGCCATTTGAACCTTTTTTTTTTTTTTTTTTTGCAAATCTAATAAACATGTGCACAGTCATCCAGTATGTAATATCTGATTTACTTGCTGTATCTAAGCGAACGGGGACGTAGGTTTGAAACTATACCCATCTAAAACGCAAGCAGTCTTAGTCACTCAGAAGCGTCCTTTTCTAAAGAACCATCCTGGGATTTGTCTTGCAAGCAATTTATAAACTCTAAATCTGTATGTCGGAATGACGACTCGGCCGCAGTCTTTCTGAACGCAAGCCTAGGCAGCGTGTTAGCACTGCGGCACGTGGGTCGTTGAAACATGGAGTTAAAGTGCTTATCCAACGGCAAAGTCGACTGAAAGCACAGTCTCGAATCGCAGGCCGTCGCGGCAAAAATAAATGATATATTATAAATATGCAAAGCGCTAGAACTAGTGTCCCGGGCCGTGCCAAGGAAAGGTTTCCGCGGGGTGGCCTCAGCACCAGGCAGCGAGGCCATAAATCAGCCACGTCCCGATGTAAGCTCGTCCGCATGAATACCAGAGGAGCCAGCCGCGGTGTTGGCGTCTCGCCGTGGCGCAGGTCGTCCCGCGAGGCACAAATTGCGGACTCGACACGGCCCGCGCATGCGCGCGCGCGTGTGTGTGCTTATTGAGGCATCTGAAATTCAAACGCCGCCATCGAACGGACTCATTTAGAGGGCGCGTGCCGAAAGGCATCGGTAATGACGGCGGAGGCCGCGTCTTGGAGGGCAATAAGAACGTCGTTTAGGACCCGGGGCTGCCGCCTCATCCATACACAATGAGCGCCGGCTGCAGTTAGCAGGTAGGAAAAAGGATGCTGCGGCCCGCGGTCCGTCCGCTCCTGCTGCAAGAAAGACGTGGCGCGTCGTTGCCCGTTCCTCGGCTCTTGTCCAGGCCGCGGAGCCTGTGCTGGTGTGTTCTCGGTGTCGTAGTCGGGCCACGACTGCAGAGTAAATGATGCCCTCTGCGGCGGCTGGACTGCTGACGGCTCTCCACAGGGCAAATTATTTTATCGATTATGCTTTGCACAGTTTTTGGTTGCCGAGTTCACACAGCTTGAAATACCATAAAAAGAACTGCACATGGATCCAGGGCCCGATGCTGTTGGTTATAAGCAGAATTTGCTGCTGAGTTACACCTTTGGACCACTATATGTCAGACGTAAGAAGAAAAGGGGCCTCTTGTCGTTGTCGGAGAAGTAAAATTGTCAGTATAAGCGAAAACGTTCCATAATGAGATTTTCACTCTACAGCGCACTGTGCGCTGATATGGCCCTAACCGCCGTCTGCTTCACGTCTGCTGTGCAGCGAGCTACCTTAATTTAAGTATTATCTGTATTTTTCTTACTTGTCACTTCTTCTTCTGCGTGTTTTTGCTTTTAGGAAGCTTTAATAGTAGAGTGCTATTAAGTGTTCCATAGATCTCGTGTTTGTTTTGAATACAGTCAGAGAGAGTCCCTTTAGTCAGCCATAGTGCCAGTAGTGTCAGTGTCGCCCTAACCGCCGCCTGCTTCACGTCTGCTGTGCAGCGAGCTACCTTAATTTAAGTATTATCTGTATTTTTCTTACTTGTCACTTCTTCTTCTGCGTGTTTTTGCTTTTAGGAAGCTTTAATAGTAGAGTGCTATTACGTGTTCCATAGATCTCGTGTGTGTTTCGAATACAGTCAGAGAGTCCCTTTAGTCAGCCATAGTGCTCGTAGTGCTAGTGTTTGTTTTCAATACCGTCCAGAGACAGGTAGTGCTATTTTCCTTGTTTCTACAAGAAGTGGTTAGCAATCACAGTTTAGTCAATAATCAACCGCCTTTAGTGAATTAGCAGTCTAGTTAAAAGCTGATTAACACTCTATAGTAAATTGATTTCTTAGGATGGCTAGGATGTGTGGCTGCTGTGTACGGACGCAGGAGGAGCTGGCCACTCTTCGCGAACAGCTGAGCGTGTTGATGGCTGCGGTCAGCCGTCTTCAGGCTGCTGCCTCGGAGTGTAGCGGCAGTGGGGAGTCTGGTGCGTCGCATGGTGCACCCCAGGTGTTAGATGCTTCACCCACTGTCCCTGCTGTCGAGACATCTTCGCGGGTACCGGGCGCGGTTGGGCCACCCTCTCCCCAAGGGGAGTGGCGGGTTCAGCGGCGTTCGCGGCGCACGAGGCGGAGGGTCAATGTGGAGGCTGGCCGTGTGGCATCGCCCGCTCTGCCTGTGAGTGGACATGTGGCTGCTCCTTCAGCAAGGTCCAAGCAGGCACACGGGGGGAGGGGTTTATTAGTTATTGGGAGCTCCAACGTTAGGCGGGTGATGGAGCCCCTTAGGAAAATAGCGGAAAGGTCGGGGAAGAAGGCCAGTGTTCACTCTGTCTGCTTGCCGGGGGGTCTCATCCGAGATGTGGAGGAGGCCCTACCGGCGGCGATAGAGAGCACTGGGTGCACCCGACTGCAAATTGTTGCTCATGTCGGCACCAATGACTCTTGCCGTCTGGGTTCAGAGGTCATCCTCAGTTCGTACAGGCGGTTGGCGGAGTTGGTGAAGGTGGAAAGCCTCGCTCGCGGGGTGGAATCAGAGCTAACTATTTGTAGTATCGTTCCGAGAACCGATCGCGGTCCTCTGGTTTGGAGCCGAGTGGAAGGCTTAAACCAGAGGCTCAGACGATTCTGCGGAGAGCTGGGGTGCAAATTTCTCGACCTCCGCTATCGGGTGGAGAAATGTAGGGTCCCCCTGAATAGGTCAGGCGTGCACTACACGCCGGAAGCGGCTACGAGGGTAGCGGAGTACGTGTGGAGTGCACATGGGGTTTTTTTAGGTTAGAGAATTCCCTCCCTAGGCCCGACAAGACGCCTCCTGAGACGCGGCAAGGCAGGAGTAGGCAAAATGCAACAAGGAATAACAATATTAATGTGCTAATAGTAAACTGCAGAAGCGTCTATAGAAAGGTCCCAGAACTGCTCTCATTAATAAACAGTCACAACGCCCTTATAGTACTAGGAACAGAAAGTTGGCTGAAACCAGACGTAAACAGTAATGAAATCCTAAACTCTGATTGGAATGTATACCGCAGAGATAGGCTGGACAGTGAAGGGGGAGGCGTGTTTATAGCGATAAGAAGTGCAATAGTATCGAAGGAAATTGACGGAGATTCGAATTGTGAAATGATTTGGGTGAAGGTCACGGTTAAAGCAGGCTCAGACATGGTAATTGGATGTCTCTATAGGCCCCCGGGCTCAGCAGCTGTTGTGGCTCAGCACCTGAAGAATAATTTGGAAAATATTTCGAGTAGATTTCCCCACCATGTTATAGTTCTGGGTGGAGATTTTAATTTGCCGGATATAGACTGGGAGACTCAAACGTTCATAACGGGTCGCACGGACAAAGAATCCAGTGAAATATTTTTAAGTGCTTTATCTGAAAACTACCTTGAGCAGTTAAACAGAAAACCGACTCATGGCGATAATATATTAGACCTTCTGGTGACAAACAGACCCGAACTATTTGAATCAGTTAATGCAGAACAGGGAATCAGCGATCATAAAGCGGTTACTGCGTCGATGATATCAGCCGTAAATAGAAATATTAAAAAAGGTAGGAAGATTTTTCTGTTTAGCAAAAGTGACAAAAAGCAGATTACAGAGTACCTGACGGCTCAACACAAAAGTTTTGTCTCAAGTGCAGATAGTGTTGAGGATCAGTGGACAAAGTTCAAAACCATGGTACAATATGCGTTAGATGAGTATGTGCCAAGCAACATCGTAAGAGATGGAAAAGAGCCACCGTGGTACAACAACCGAGTTAGAAAACTGCTGCGGAAGCAAAGAGAACTTCACAGCAAACATAAACATAGCCAAAGCCTTGCAGACAAACAAAAATTACGCGAAGCGAAATGTAGTGTGAGGAGGGCTATGCGAGAGGCTTTCAATGAATTCGAAAGTAACGTTCTATGTACTGACTTGGCAGAAAATCCTAAGAAATTTTGGTCCTATGTCAAAGCGGTAGGTGGATCAAAACAAAATGTCCAGACACTCTGTGACCAAAATGGTACTGAAACAGAGGATGACAGACTAAAGGCCGAATTACTAAATGTCTTCTTCCAAAGCTGTTTCACAGAGGAAGACTGCACTGTGCTTCCTTCTCTAGATTGTCGCACAGTTGACAAAATGGTAGATATCGAAGTAGACGACAGAGGGATAGAGAAACAATTAAAATCGCTCAAAAGAGGAAAGGCCGCTGGTCCTGATGGGATACCAGTTCGATTTTACACAGAGTACGCGAAGGAACTTGCCCCCCTTCTTGCAGCGGTGTACCGTAGGTCTCTAGAAGAGCGAAGCGTTCCAAAGGATTGGAAAAGGGCACTGGTCATCCCCGTTCTCAAGAAGGGACGTCGAACAGATGTGCAGAACTATAGACCTATATCTCTAACGTCGATCAGTTGTAGAATTTTGGAACACGTATTATGTTCGAGTATAATGTCTTTTCTGGAGACTAGAAATCTACTCTGTAGGAATCAGCATGGGTTTCGAAAAAGACGATCGTGTGAAACCCAGCTCGCGCTATTCGTCCACGAGACTCAGAGGGCCTTAGACACGGGTTCACAGGTAGATGCCGTGTTTCTTGACTTCCGCAAGGCGTTTGACACAGTTCCCCATAGTCGTTTAATGAACAAAGTAAGAGCATACGGACTATCAGATCAATTGTGTGATTGGATTGAGGAGTTCCTAGATAACAGAACGCAGCACGTCATTCTCAATGGAGAGAAGTCTTCCGAAGTAAGAGTGATTTCAGGTGTGCCGCAGGGGAGTGTCATAGGACCGTTGCTATTCACAATATACATAAATGACCTGGTGGATGACATCGGAAGTTCACTGAGGCTTTTTGCAGATGATGCTGTGGTGTATCGAGAGGTTGCAACAATGGAAAATTGTACTGAAATGCAGGAGGATCTGCAGCGAATTGACGCATGGTGCACGGAATGGCAATTGAATCTCAATGTAGCGAAGTGTAATGTGATGCGAATACATAGAAAGATAGGTCCCTTATCATTTAGCTACAAAATAGCAGGTCAGCAACTGGAAGCAGTTAATTCCATAAATTATCTGGGAGTACGCATTAGGAGTGATTTAAAATGGAATGATCATATAAAGTTGATCGTCGGTAAAGCAGATGCCAGACTGAGATTCATTGGAAGAATCCTAAGGAAATGCAATCCGACAACAAAGGAAGTAGGTTACAGTACGCTTGTTCGCCCAATGCTTGAATACTGCTCAGCAGTGTGGGATCCGCACCAGGTAGGGTTGATAGAAGAGATAGAGAAGATCCAACGGAGAGCAGCGCGCTTCGTTACAGGATCATTTAGTAATTGCGAAAGCGTTACGGAGATGATAGATAAACTCCAGTGGAAGACTCTGCAGGAGAGACGCTCAGTAGCTCGGTACGGGCTTTTGTTGAAGTTTCGAGAACATACCTTCACCGAAGAGTCAAGCAGTATATTGCTCCCTCCTACGTATATCTCGCGAAGAGACCATGAGGATAAAATCAGAGAGATTAGAGCCCACACAGAAGCATACCGACAGTCCTTCTTTCCACGTACAATACGAGACTGGAATAGAAGGGAGAACCGATAGAGGTACTCAGGGTACCCTCCGCCACACACCGTCAGGTGGCTTGCGGAGTACGGATGTAGATGTAGATGTAGATATGAAACTTCCTGGCAGAATAAAAGAGTGTGTCGGACCGAGACTCGAACTCGGGACCTTTGCCTTTTGCGGGCAAGCGCTCTACCATTTTATTTTATTTTATTTTTTTTTGGTCGATGTGTTTGGTCGTTGCGGACGTCACATGAAATCCGTTAAAGTTCGTTTTGTTGATCCTTGCACTCAGATTTTTGTTACACAGGCCAACCAGCGCTCTGACCGAACACGCTGAGCTGCCCTGCCGGTGTCATCTGAGCTACCCAAGCACGACTCACGCCCCGTCCTCACAGCTTTACTTCTGCCAGTACCTATTCTCCTACCTTCCCACCTTTACAGAAGCTCTCCTGCGAATCTCGCAGAAGAGCTTCTGTGAAGTTTGGAAGGTAGGAGAAGAGGTACTGGCGGAAGTAAAGCTGTGAGGACGAGGCGTGAGTCGTGCTTGGGTAGCTCAGATTATGTTCGGCCAGAGGGTTAGCTGCCGTCTGTACTAAAAAAACTGAGTGAATGGATCAATAACGAACTTCAATGGGCGTCAGGTGACGTCCGCCACGAACAATTGAAACGAACAATAACGAACAAAATGACATTACAAAAGAAAAAAAAATGATGGTAGAGCACTTGCCCGCGAAAGGCAAAGGTCCCGCGTTCGAGTCTCGGTCCGGCACCTAAGTTTAATCTGCTAGGAAGTATCATATCAGCGCACACTCCGCTGTAGAGTGAAAATTTCATTCTAGAAACATCCCCCAGGCTGTGGCTAAGCCATGTCTCCGCAATATCCTTTCTTCCAGGAATGTTAGTTCTGCAAGTTTCGCGAGAGAGCTTCTGTGAAGTTCGGAAGGTAGGAGACGAGGTACTGGCGGAAGTAAAGCTGTGAGGATGGGGGGTGAGTCGTGCTTGGGTAGCTCAGATGGTAGAGCGCTTGCCCGCGAAAGGCAAATGTCCCAAGTTCGATTCTCGGTCCTGCACACAGTTTTAATCTGCCAGGAAGTTTCACTTTCCATAATGTCTAAAATACCAGTTTTCGTTTCTTTCTGTGCGTATTATATTAATCTACTTCATTCTGCAGCCAGCGTTGGTTTTGAAAGTCGCTTGAATCAAACCGCACACAATAATATTTTTAAAAGCAATCGATGTCAGTCTTCTGGAAACGGACCTCATGTCGCTATGGGGAAATAACATTGGCCTGACAAGAAGCTCTTTGTCAAGATCTTAGATTTTGTGCGGATGGTGCCGTTATGTGTAATGAAGTACTATCTGAAAAGATCTGCAGTAAGTCCAGTGCCCGATGATATCTCTGTCAGTATCTATACAAAATTCTCGGATGGATTGTCCCCCCTTAACCAAAATGTACCGTAGATCCCTCGAATGAAAGACACTGCCCAGTAATTGGAACGAAGCACAGCTCATGCACGTTTACAAGATGAAAGTGATCGATGAAGCTACCACTCATACCCATCTCATGAAAAATCTCAGAATGTATTATGAGCTAAACATAGTGACATATCTCGAACAGAGTAACCACCTCCAAGCCCACAGTATGTATTACGAAAATATCGGTTACGGCCCAGCTCGCGCATTACTCATACGACATTCTGAAACCCGTAGAGCCAGCCGGGGTGGCCGAGCGGTTCTAGTCGCTACAGTCTGGAACCGCGCGACCGCTAAGGTCGCAGGTTCAAATCCTGCACCGCGCATGGGTGTGTGTGATGTCCTTAGGTTAGTTAGGTTTAAGTAGTTCTAAGTTCTAGGGGACTTAGGACCTCAGAAGTTAAGTCCCATAGTGCTCAGAGCCATTTGAACCATTTGAAACCCCGTCGATCAAGGCAATCACAGGGTGCAACATTTATTGAATCCCGAACAGCAGTTGACTCCGTATCATACCAACAATTCTTAATGGGATTACCATCATATGCGGTACCAAATGAAATTTGTGACTAGTTTGTGCATTTCTTTCCACCTTGGGTGGAGAGTCATATACGAGTGTAGAAGTTTCAAGCGTACCTCAGAAAAGTGCGTTCGGCTCACTGTTGTTATTGTTGTACAATAAAGCTGTGTTGTACAGTAATGTATTGGTAGACAGCATTAAATCCCAGACTTTTTTTGGAGTGCTCACTGGATTCACTGGGAATATATCTGCAAAACCTTTTACGACTCTCTTTGCGGGATGTTTCGCACATCGGGTAGCGTTCGAAGCTGTTTTTTGATCCTGATTCACTGATGTCAAGATGCTAATTCGAGAACAACTGGCCGTTGTTAGCATTAGATGTGTTCCAATGATTTTTTCGTACAGGATGACCCAGAAATTTTGCCGAAAACTTCTAGGGGATGTGGGTCACATCATAAGGACTGAGAACTGCATTTCTATCCATGGTCGCAAAAGTCAGGGGTAAGTAGCAGCAGTGGTCGAAGGTCGGAAAGGAAACAAGAGAGTGATTCATTTGAAACATTTTCGGACATAGCGAGTACGCAAGGTGTGCGACATGAATACAGCTCTAATGTTGTAACGGATGCCCAGACGCCATCCACTCCTGACACTGACACAGCACTGACTGCCGGCCGCTCTCGAACCCACCGAGTTTCTGGGACTGCAGCAGCTGCGCACGCGATTCCCACAGTAACACCCGTTTCAGACTCAACACGATCGCGGTACAGGAGAGATTTCATGACTCCCGACAGACAGAAATCAAGGCTCGATAAATACGGTGAGCGCGGCTGCCAAGTAACGGGTCCACCACGCCCAATCCATAGATACGGGAATTAAATTCTAAGGTGTCAGGCAAATCCAACACCTTCCATGAAAACCCTGACAAAAAAAGCAAATCTACTAGTATGTCACATAGTTCCGAATAAATCGTGACATTAAACTAACAAAAGTAATACAAGTAACGAGTGAGCAAATGGAATGCCACAGACTAACACAAGAATGCCTAAATGCATGTCGTACCTTCCCACCGTGAGGCAGACGCAGTTCCGAGGGGAGAAACGAGGACAGAAGCCGAGAGCAGAACCGTGTTAAGCTAGAAGGCCCTACGATAACGGACGGAGTGGACACCCACGTCGCTAGCCTACCGCTAAGTCTAACACCCACACGTTTTAGCGTGAGACTTTTTCGCGTCTCAGGTACGTCAAGGACCACCCCCCAGCCCATGTTAAAAGATAGAGCCCTCCAGAAGAACAGTATAGATCTTACGATAACGCTAAAAGGACCACACCAGCTGCACGTTTTAGCGTGAGACTTTTTAGCGTCTCTGTTACGTTGCAAACTTTAAAAACATTGCCCCACCACGAAAAGTATAACGTTTCTCATTGAATAGACATAATTTTTGTAGGCGGAGCTTAAGGTTAACATTGAGACCCTGATTGGTCAGATGAAAACATAGCCAGTTAGTTTTTTTAAACTAACTTCGGTAAATTGTACTAAGGAGAAGTTAGAGGAGAGTTAGTTCCGAGACGGCGAGCTGGATGGCTGGTGCGCCGGCCGCTGTCGCCCTGACGCTGCCTAAACACCGACAAGGTAATGAACGCACGCGATGCCGCATTTTTGAGCGCATAAGGCTTCACTCAGAACTGCAGAAGACTCATCTGTTACACCCCTTTTTTGCGTAATACTAGTGTCGATCGTTAAAACTCATGGTATTCACATTTGCCACTTGAAGAACAGATCTGAAACGCAATGATTTTTCTTTTATATAGTTATTGAGAAGCCACATCAGCCACTGTAATTTACGACAAGTTAGATAAGTAATTAAAGATAATTGAGGGTCACTGTAGACCATTTTGATAGTTTTCCCTTTTGTGAAACTTAATTTAAACCTAGATTATAGATGTGATATGGCATAGGTCATCCTTCGATCGATTGTAGAACTTGGAAACCCATTCAGGGAATATTCGTTCACATTTTTGTTGAACGCAGTTGCTTTTTACCATCCTGTATTAAAACATTTCCTTTCATCAATAGTGCAATTTATAAACAATGTTTTGTGAGTAGAATAAAATTTCAAATGGTAAACTTAACTGCTTTTTCGACGTTATTTTACCAGCTAACTAAAAATAGGAAATCCTTGAACCCTTTCCACTATATTTAGTTAGTATTAAGATTCTTTTACAGGGAGTGCAGTGGAGCTGACGCTGAGATCATTTAGTATCTGGTTATATCATGGCTAGTCTCACTGAACTCTTCTGAATTCTACATGTCATGTGTGGTCTGGCGTCTCCTTACCAGCAACAGGTCCCAGGTTCAATCTAGTTAATTCCCTAAAAAACACGCTCAGAGCGTCGTTGCGCGAAAGTGGTAGGGAGACACGATATAGAACAAACAGACACCACCATGAATGTTTAGAACCTGTTTAAATGCCTACGAACAGCATATCAAATGAATAGATATGTCACGTATCGCGGGACTGACTCCACATTTAGTAAAACATTCCGTGCTATTATGCCGTGATCGGATTAATTTCTGGTCGAAATCTAATGTTCTGTCCCCATCTGCGCAGGATACCTTCATGGGAGACTGTTACTTGTCGAAAATCCGATGCACACGCTACAACACTCTTGAGGACGTCCTGTGCACATGAGCCGAAAGGTTGGGTTTCAACCAGAAATTCATCCGGTCACGGCATACTAGCTCGGAATAATTTAATACATGTGTCATTTCCCGATGTCAGAGTTTCAATTTTTCAAAAACACTCGTACTTACGATCTGAAAAAAAGGGAAAACACTGTCAGGATAAAATATAGTTGCACATGTACAGATGGAAAAAGGGTGGCATGTAAAAATAAGCCTAATTGGCACAGGTGAAGCAATTTAAACCAAACTCAGTACGCATATGAGTTTGTCATTGAAAAAATAAATTCTGTTCAGCGTAAATATTGTACATCGTACAGGTAAGACCGTACCACTAATCATCGTCATAATGGTAGTGGCGAGAATGGAATGAAGTTAAAATATAGAAATTGGCTTATATTTGTGTCAAAACATCGCCAGTCCACTCTTTCTCACAGACCCGACGTTATTTAAGCACAGATTTAGTCGAACTGGTTGTAAAGAAATTTTTACTAACTTCTGAAATGCTTCAGAAACGATTTCAACCCTATAGAATGTTATGGGTTGGTTGGGGGAAGAGATCAATCTGCGCGGTTATCGGTCTCATCGCATTGGGGAAGGATGTCGACCGTGCCAGTTAAAAGGAACCATCCCGGCATTTGCCTGGAGCGATTTAGGGAAATCACGGAAAACCTTAATCAGGATGGCCGGACGCGGGATTGAACCGTCGTCCTCCCGAATGCGAGTCCGCTACAGAATGTCCCAGAGCCGATTTTACCCTTTATTTGGATTTGATTCATTTCTCTAACTGCCGACCGGGGTGGCCGAGCGGTTCTAGGCGCTACAGTCTGGAACCGCGCGACCGCTACGGTCGCAGGTTCGACTCCTGCCTCGGGCATGGATGTGTGTGATGTCCTTAGGTTAGTTAGGTTTAAGTAGTTCTAAGTTCTAGGTGAGTCATGACCTCAGAAGTTAAGTCCCGTAGTGCTCAGAGCCATTTCTCTAACTAACAGTAATTTTCACAGTGTAATGCCATGTGTACGGCTTCAAGCTATATACTATCGGTCTTACCTTTTTCTGTGAAATAAACCTGATACCCCACATCACTAAGTCAAATGGGTCAAATGGCTCTGAGCACTATGGGAGTTAACTTTTGAGGTCATCAGTCCCCTAGAACTTAGAACTACTTATACCTAGCTAACCTAAGGACATCATACACATCCATGCCCGAGGCAGGATTCGAACCTGCGACCGTAGCGGCCGCGCGGTTCCAGATTGTAGCGCCTAGAACCGGTCGGCCACTCCGGCCGACCATCTCAAAGTCACTCAGCTGCAGTTACGACCTTATAAGTGGAATAGGGAACGTAGCTGTTGAAGTCAGAAAAGGTGAAACTGACACGAATCAAATGGGTTTTCTGGCCGAAAAATATCATCTTCAAAGAAAACAGCCACCTCACACATACGAGGTGTACTGAGTAATAGCGATAAAGCTATTCGAAGCAGCTCGCTGGCTTGAGTTGCCGGAGTCACTGAGTTATCGTTTAACATGCTATCGCTTTTCGCGCCTCCTCTTTTGGAGCTTGTATTTCACAACTGCCAATTTTTTTCACTTTGGTTCACACATATTAGTTAATTTAATTTAACGTAAACCTGCTAGTGAAATTTCTCCGACTCCCGCAGCCGATGTAGACTTCACTCCAGGGACAGTAAAAGGCCGTTGATGAACATTAAACGGATTTATTTTCCGATTGAGATCTGTGCAGTAAGTGACACCCACTCATGCACACGTACAAGCACGCGCGCGCACACACACACACACACACACACACACACAGAGCGATGAATAACGGCACTGGAAACCGGAGCTGATTTTTTTCGCTGCCTCGGTTTTCGCGAAAGCAGAAAGCTGTCACAGCGTTCATTTACCTCTAACGTGTAACATATTGCCTGGCGTAATATATAGGCGCTCAGTTGGCCCTCCGAAAATATATGGCACTCGAGATCCCACGGTTATCGCACGTGAAAATGGGTTTTATTAATTAAAATATAAGATCCATTACAAAAAATGGTCGGACGCTGGGGCGTCATACTGATTTCGGATCGTGACACTGCAATTTCCGAATCCGAGCTGGGTAAAGCAGATGTACTGCCGCGATAAACGCGACCATTAAAACGCATGAATAATGGATCGCGTTATTGGCTGCGGCTTCTGGCGTCCTACAGCCGTGCTGCCGCGGATCACAGCCGCCGAAGTACCATTCCAGTACGAAACGTCCCAGGCTGATCTTTCACAGATACATCTCGTCTAGTCAGCTTGTTCGGTTTATGAAATTTTTCAGTTGAACAAGAGATGTTCCTTTGGTTAGTTACGTGTGCGCGAAAGAGAAAATAATTCTAACTTTTGTACACAGTTACATAACATATCATTTACTGATAGGTTCCGGTGTCCAGGGTGCAGGGGATCATGTTCATCCTGCAGATGACGGCCAGGTCTTCCCCTGGTCCTACTTATTCCTTCATTGTTCTCCTGGACGACACTCGTCATCCAGATGATTTTCCCGCTCTATTTTGTCTGACTAGGTTCGACTGAGTTCGAGCCATTTTCCATATCTTTCCGACAAATCTCCTTCTGTTAGCTTCAGCCATCATTGGCTTTCAGCGACGCAGGGTTGCACTGCTTATGAAACATTAGTATAGCTTGGAAGATAACGGTCATCTGCGGGAGCACTACTCCTGCAACTTGGAACAAAGCAAGTTTACGTTATTTTAGTGCTTTCCTAGATTCAATCGAACATTCACATGCGTAACTTTAGGTATATTGAGACTAATTACAGTTAATCTAATTTTTACCGAGAACACTTAGCTACGAAAAGTAAATATTCGCTATACATTTAGTTGGTGGAATAAAAGTCAAAGGCAGGAAATACCAAGGACAGAGTTTAGAAGATATGCTGATGTATGGTTGGAATGGTTCCACGAGCTGAGTGATGAAGATCATGATAGTGATAATACTTAATCAGAAGACGCGGATTGTGTAGAAGAAAATGGTCATGACTGAGCAACAGAGCAAGAAGTGTCAGAAAATGATGATTATGAATCATACGAAGAAGTAATTTAAGAGAATGTATTTATTTCAGGAAAAGATGGAATAGCTAAATGGAGAAAAAGTAAATATCGTGCAAATGTTACTACAAAATCTTGCAAGATTATTATGTATTTGCCTGGACCCGCAATTAAGCTCGTATAACAAACACAGAAGGAGATATTAGGAACTTATTTTTGGATGAAAATATAATGCACATTATTGGTACAAGTACTAATATTTACATCTATGAAGTTCGTCGTATCTTGTCTAGGGAAAGGAATACTAAACAAACAGATGTTAGAGACATCAGAGCTATCATCGCTGCGGTCGGAAAAAGACCCTGCAAAAACGGGACCAACGACGACTGAACAGAATCGTTCAGCGTGATAGAACTGCAACCCTTCCGCAAATTGCTGCAGTTTCAATGCTGGGCCATCAACAAGTGTCCTCGTGCGAGCCATTCAACGAAACATCATCGACATGGGCTTTCGGAGCCGAAGCCGAATTCGTGCACCCTTGATAACTGTAGAGCATAAAGCCTTTCGCCTCGCCTGGGCTCGTTAGTAACGATATTGGTCTGTTGATAACTGGAAACATGTTGCCTGGTCGCAAGAGTCTCGTTTCAAATTGTATCCAGCTAATGGACGTGTAAGGCTATGGAGACAACCTCATGAATCCATGGATCCTGGTTGTCAGCAGGGGACTGTTCAAGATGGTGGAAGCTCTGTAATGGTGTGGAGGCTTGTGCAGTTGGAGTTACATGGGACCCGTGATATGTGTAGATACGACTCTGACAGGTGACACGTACGTAAACATCCTGTCTGATCACCTGCGTCCTTTCGTGCCCATTGTGCATTACGACGGACTTGGGCAATTCCAGCAGGACAAGAAGTGCTACAGAGTGGCTCCATGAACACTCTTCTGGCTGCACGGGATTAGCCGAGCGGTCTAAGGCGTTGTAGTCATGGACTGTGCGGCTGGTCCCGGCGGAGGTTCGAGTCCTCCTTCGGGCATGGGTGTGTGTGTTTGTCCTAAGGATAATTTAGGTTAAGTAGTGTGTAAGCTTAGGGACTGATGACCTTACAAGTTACGTCCCATAAGATTTCACACATAAAAAAACACTCTTCTGAGTTTAAACACGTCCGCTGTCCACCAAACTCCCCAGACATGAACATTATTGAGCATATATGGGAGCCTTGCAACGTGCTGTGTAGAAGAGATCTCCACACCCTCGTACTCTTATGAATTTATTGACAGCCCTGGAGGATTCATGGTGTCAGTTCCCTCCAGCACTACTTCAGACATTAGCCGAGACCATGCCACGTCGTCTTGCGTCACGTCTACGTGCTCGCTGGCATCCTACACGATATGAGGCAGTAGTACCAGTTTCTTTTGTTCCTCAGTGTATAAGCGCCGAGATGCAGGCAAGGCGTTAGTGTGGCATTCGTATCTCTCCGATGTGCGTGCGGTAAATGTGGAAACGTGAACTATGGCGACGCCATTACCAAATGCTTCCAAACAAAACCAACCTGCTGTTATTGTTTTCTTGGCTGTCAGTGGGCAGACACGGGTAGACATCCATCGGAGAATGCAGGATGTATACGAAGTAGCATATCTGTCGAAAACCACAGTTGTGGAATAGTTCCGTGCTGGATTCGATTCGATGCAAAACGTCGGTCGGTCTGCGAAGCCACGCTCAGCCATCAGGGAGAAATGGGAGACACTTGAGCCCCCGCCCCTATAGTTCTGATCCCTCAGCATGCGAGCATCACACCTTCCGTGCCTTAAAAAGGGCTTTGAAGGATCAACGATTCCTGACGGACGAGGACGTGCAGCAGGCAGTTACCGATTTAAAATGGCCGGCCGGTGTGACCGAGCGGTTCTAGCCGCTTCAGTCCGGAACCGCGCTGCTGCTACGGTAACAGGTTCGAATTCTGCCTCGGGCAAGGATGTGTGTGATGTCCTTTGGTTAGTTAGGTTGAAGTAGTTCTAAGTCTCGGGAACTGATGACCTAAGATGTTAAGTCCCATAGTGCTTGGAGCCATTTGAACCAATTGTCTTAAAATGTTTATTTCACAACACAGACGGTCATCAAGCCAAAGTCGCTTAAACAATGAAATTTTTAAAAAGTTACGTAACTAATTTCGACGCACTGAGTCATTATTTTCAGATATAATCACAAAATGACAACTCAGTCCGTCGTAGCCAGTTATGCAACCTTTTAAAAATTTTACTGTATTGGTTCAAAAATGTTTCAAATGTGTGAAATCTTACGGGACTTAACTGCTAAGGTCATCAGTCCCTGAGCTTACACACGACTTAACCTAAATTATCCTAAGGACAAACACACACATCCATGCCCGAGGGAGGACTCGAACCTCCGCCGGGACCAGCCGCGCAGTACATGACCGCAGCGCCTAAGACCGCTCGGCTAATCCCGCGCGGCCACTGTGTTTTGACGACCGTTTGCAGTGTCCAAGAAACATTTTAAATTTCATGCAGTCACACTCCTTGATTAAAGTTACGTCGACATAAAAAAGTAGAAAAAAGTTACGGAATTCTTACGCAGCAGGACGCAGTCTTCCTCCAAACGTGTATCTTTAACCTAATGCGTTGATGAGGCTGCCTGAGTGACCATGGCGATTTTGCCGGCTTAGCATACTGACTCTGGACCGTATGGCCTTCGAACGGAAAATTTTTGATCCTTTCTTAGATAATTATGCATGTACGTTCAGTAGTACTTGTGGATACTGGCTGCAAAATGTCTTCCGAATAGAGTTTGTAATAAAGAAGTAATAAATTAAAAGGTCATTCCTGATGCGGCACTCCTACTGCAGGAACAGCGAAGATATTGTAGGCGATAAACTTTTGTCTTTTAATGATATCGTGAGGGGTGTCAGCGAGAAGAAATTTCGTAAAGATTTGAACGTATGTGTAAAGTTTGTTACAGGTCGCCAAGTGCTCTCATTTTCAAGTTCTGGATGTTTGTCGTCTGGGCATTAGTGCGCTGTGAGTTACACTGCGTCAAGACTACACACAGTTCGTAACTGTCGTGCTTTTTTTTTATGGTGTTAAAGTTTTAACATAAGATTATACCTGTTAACGAGGAGATTATGATAGCATTGTAAATTGTTAAATTCAGTCAGTAACTATACGAAACGTTGAAAATCAATGTTTCGTTGTCTCTGGAAGCCGTTACATACGAAAAGTGAACCGAGTTCGCAGGTTAGTGTAGACAGCGAATCAAGGAGTTGCCTGGAGGTTGTTTTCAGTAAACGAAACGGCCTTGGCAAGGTTTATTGAAGCCAGTTAACTCCATTTGTTTCCGCAGGAGTTTGAGTGTGGTGCTTATGTGCAACATTTTGCCAGCAGACGTTAAACGGTATTCCTGTCTGTTGTTCTACTGATTACCGGCGGAAGCATTTAGAGGCTAGCTGGAAGCATTTGAGAGGCCACTGGTCGGATACAGGAATTTTTTCTGATAGCAGCTAAAGAGTTACACAGCTTTGGAACAGCGAAGAGTTTAGCCCTGCCTCGCGGGTGAAAGCGGAGCTGGCGACCCTTAATTACATTGATTTAGTGGTGCGGCAGCGCACACGGTTAATGCGGGTCCCCCGATAAACGTTTCCGAGTAAATCTGCCGAGCAGAACTCGGCGCTGTTTGTCTCGAGCGCCGAGAACCGCAAAGAGTGCGTGGATTCTGCCCGCGACTATCATGACACTGCGGACGGCGCCACGGGAGTTCGCAGGATAGGACGAAAGGTATATTTCACAGTCTTTCGGCGTAAAGGCATTTCTTCATCTTTTTGTATCGGAAACCACGTAAATTCAGAATAAAAGGAAATATCAACGCCACGCAGAGAAATTATGAAGGTTATATATGTACGAGGGGTATTCAATAAGTAATGCAACACTTTTCTATTTTTCTGAAAACAGGGATTGCTCCCCGCGGAGCGCATCATTCATTGGCCCAAACAGATGGAAGTCGGATCGTGCGAGATTCGATCTGTAGAGTGGATGAGGAAGAACAGTCCAAGGAAGTTTTGTGAGGTCCCCTCGACACTGCAGACTTACGTGAGGCCTTGTGTTCTCACGGAGAAGGAGAAGTTCATTTGCATTTTTGTGGCGACGAACAAACTGAACTCGTTTCTTCGGTTTTACGAGTGTTGCACAATATACTGCAGAGTCCATCGTTGCACCACGAAGGAGGACATCAGCAGAATAAAACCTTCGCCATGACTTTACAGCCCGAGGGTGCGGCTTTGAACTTTTTCTTCGCAGGGGAGATGGTGTGGCGCCGCTCCATGTACACTCCTGGAAATTGAAATAAGAACACCATGAATTCATTGTCCCAGGAAGGGGAAACTTTATTGACACATTCCTGGAGTCAGTACATCACATGATCGCCCTGACAGAACCACAGGCACATAGACACAGGCAACAGAGCACGCACAATGTCGGCACTAGTACAGTGTATATCCACCTTTCGCAGCAATGCAGGCTGCTATTCTCCCATGGAGACGATCGTAGAGATGCTGGATGTAGTCCTGTGGAACGGCTTGCCTTGCCATTTCCACCTGGCGCCTCAGTTGGACCAGCGTTCGTGCTGGACGTGCAGACCGCGTGAGACGACGCTTCATCCAGTCCCCAACATGCTCAATGGGGGACAGATCCGGAGATCTTGCTGGCCAGGGTAGTTGACTTACACCTTCTAGAGCACGTTGGGTGGCACGGGATACATGCGGACGTGCATTGTCCTGTTGGAACAGCAAGTTCCCTTGCCGGTCTAGGAATGGTAGAACGATGGGTTCGATGACGGTTTGGATGTACCGTGCACTATTCAGTGTCCCCTCGACGATCACCAGAGGTGTACGGCCAGTGTAGGAGATCGCTCCCCACACCATGATGCCGGGTGTTGGCCCTGTGTGCCTCAGTCGTATGCAATCCTGATTGTGGCGCTCACCTGCACGGCGCCAAACACGCATACGACCATCATTGGCACCAAGGCAGAAGCGACTCTCATCGCTGAAGACGACACGTCTCCATTCGTCCCTCCATTCACGCCTGTCGCGACACCACTGGAGGCGGGCTGCACGATGTTGGGGCGTGAGCGGAAGACGGCCTAACGGTGTGCGGGACCGTAGCCCAGCTTCATGGAGACGGTTGCGAATGGTCCTCGCCGATACCCCAGGAGCAACAGTGTCCCTAATTTGCTGGGAAGTGGCGGTGCGGTCCCCTACGGCACTGCGTAGGATCCTACGGTCTTGGCGTGCATCCGTGCGTCGCTGCGGTCCGGTCCCAGGTCGACGGGCACGTGCACCTTCCGCCGACCACTGGCGACAACATTGATGTACTGTGGAGACCTCACGCCCCACGTGTTGAGCAATTCGGCGGTACGTCCACCCGGCCTCCCGCTTGCCCACTATACGCCCTCGCTCAAAGTCCGTCAACTGCACATACGGTTCACGTCCACGCTGTCGCGGCATGCTACCAGTGTTACAGACTGCGATGGAGCTCCGTATGCCACGGCAAACTGGCTGACACTGACGGCGGCTGTGCACAAATGCTGCGCAGCTAGCGCCATTCGACGGCCAACACCGCGGTTCCTGGTGTGTCCGCTGTGCCGTGCGTGTAATCATTGCTTGTACAGCCCTCTCACAGTGTCCGGAGCAAGTATGGTGGGTCTGACACACCGGTGTCAATGTGTTCTTTTTTCCATTTCCAGGAGTGTATTTCCGTTTTGTTTCCGGTTCGAAGTGATAAACCCGTGTTTTATCGTCTATGACATCGTTCGACAAAAAAACTGTCACGATCAGCCTCGCAAAGCGCAAGCAGTTCCACACAGGTGGTCCTTCGTTGCTCTTTATAGTATTCTGTTAGGCGGTGAAGAACCCAGCGGACAACAACTTTGAGTACCCCAATTGGCAGACGTGTGTCTCAGTACTGGCGACAGAGACGTCCAGTTCAGTAGCAAGGTATTTGATTTTGAGCCATTGATCACCTCGACTGAAAGTGTCCAACATTGCAGGAGTCACAGCTGTGTATGGTCGGCCGGCGTATGGAAGATCGGACAGGTTTACGCGGCCTTGTTGGGATGATGACACACGCCTCGCCCAAAGACTCGCCGTGCTTTTGTTCACTTTCACGTCTCCGTAGAAATTCTGCAAGCACCCATGAATGTCTGCGATGTTCTGGTTTTTCGCCAAAATAACTCAATGATACCTCACTGCTTGGAACGCACCCCCGCTACAGACGGTAGTATAGCGCCGCCACATACAGGAATTTCATGAAACTATGGGGTCTAAGCGGTAATGTTCCACGATATCCTACAACAAAGTCCGCGAAACTGGCAGACAAAAATGTGTTGCATTACTTATTGAACGCCCCTCGCAGAAATACAAAACACAAGGACATTTCAGAAGCAAAGTGCTGAAAAATATTTTACAACACTACCACGACAGGTATTATTATTATTTTGAATCGTAAATCTCTTTCTCAGTATTCCTTCGATCACAGGAAACCACTACATAGACTCATCTGTGTAACGGGGCAAGAGACATCACTTCCGCGCTGGCTCGTTTTAAGATCAGACGGCATGGGCACAGAATTGGCGAACACCACAGCGATGTCATTCGTACATTTTCAGTCTCTATCGTGAGGCACAAATCATCAGAGACATGCTTCATAGTGTCTACCCTCAGCCAACCATATCAGCTGAAATCGGTAACAACAAATTATGGCTTGCAGCCACCACGAACATACGCAACATAACTGCGGTGTCAATTCACTACCATACTGCCTCCACACGATGTTTGGTCTCTAGGCGTCCATTGCGACCTACAGCAGAAACGCCCAAGCACTGTAAATGGAGAACAAATATTTGTAATGGAATCTGGTTTAATGATGACAGGATGTTTTCACCGATAAGTGTAGGTTTAGTTTATATTAGTCCGAGAACAATAAGGAGGCAGTAAGGTACCAATGTAACTCTCAGATATGCGTCCAATGTGTTAAGCAGTGAGATGCTGACGAGCCGGTAACATGTACGGATGTCAGCTGTCTCTCATCCCGATCAAGGGTAACTTGAGAATTTTGCAGAATCGGAACAGGATACTCCCATCTATTGTTCAGCCCGCCAGTCAACATTTGGGCGATGGGTTCGTCAATCAAACGATGACGCACGAGTACTCCGCGCCACATCATGGAAGCATTCCCCAGGAGGCAGAAAATGAACCGAGAGGAATGGTGATATCTTCTGGTATCTGTTCTGACCACAGATGGAATCAGAAGCGACTTGCAGCGCGTCGTTCCGGAATCATCACACACACTGCATCATCTGGAGGACGTAATCGATGATGAGCGGTAGGTTTGAGCAGCAACATCTATAGGTTAAATATCGTCTTTTGCAACTGTAATTAAAGTCTTTTAAGAACAAAAGCGTTTCGCTTTATTCTAATGCATCGTCAGTGGTCACTGTAACAATATGATTTCTATCTCATACAGTTTTGTTTGCTAAGATCATGTACACTTCTCTTGCTTCAACTTAAATAAACATTATTAACTCTTATCGTTACTAACGGTTTTTTGTTGTTGTTTACGTCATTCTTACTGGTCTTTCACGTATATGTGTTATATTTTAAAGCACAGCACTTTCATTAACACTGAACTCATTCGCCTTTCTGTGTGTTATGAAGAACCACTGCCATTTCGCTATTGCGGGATGCGTTCGTCTCTTGTTGTTCTGGTACTTGTGGGAGCGTCTGCTATTGCTGTGTGTGTGTGTGTGTGTGTGTCTATTTATATTTTTTGACTATTGCGTGTGTGTTTATATTTTTATAAAAAATACCCCCCCTCACACACACACGCATACGCACGCACACACACACTAGCGCGCGCGCACTGGTCGAAAAAAATAAACACTCAAGACACACAGACGCTCCCACCAATACCAAAGCAAATAAAATAGGAAATCATCCCACAATAAGGAAAGAAAACACACGAAATAGCGATGTGGCAGTGGTTCTTCACAACACACAAAAACGTGTATATGTTTAGTGTTAGTGAAGTGCTGTTTGTTAGATTTTAACAAAACAATGAGTGTGAATTCCTAATGGACCAAACTGCTGGGGTCATAGGTCCCTAGATCCACACACTACTTAAACTAACTTACGCTAAGAACAACAAACACCTATGCCCGAGGGAGGACTCGAACCTCCGGCGGGAGGGGCCTCGTAATGCGTGCATGGCACCTCAAACCACGTGGCCACACCGCGCGGCAGATTTTAACACATATACGTGGAAGAACAGTACCAATGACGTACACAACAAGAAACCATTATTCGTAACGATAAGAATTAATAATGTTTTTATTAGCGAGTTGAAGCATAATAAGTGTTCATGGCGCTGAGCACTATGGGACTTAATTTCCGCGCGACTGCTACGGTTGCAGGTTCTAATCCTGCCTCGGGCATGGATGTGTGTGATGTCCTTAGGTTAGTTAGGTTTAATTAGTTCTAAGTTCTAGGCGACTGATGACCACAGCTGTTAAGTCGCATAGTGTTCAGAGCCATTTGAACCATTTGAACTTAATTTCTGAGGTCATCAGTCGCCTAGAACTTAGAACTACTTATGCCTAACTAACCTAAGGACATCACACAATCCATGCCCGAGGCAGGATTCGAACCTGCGACCGTAGCGGTCACGCGGTTCCAGACTGTAGCGCCTAGAACCGCTCGGCTACCCAGGCCGGCTAGTGTTCATGAGCCGAGCAAACAAAATTGTAAGAGTAAAATGCTGTATTGTTACAGAGACAACTGAAGATGTTAATCGCGTTTGGTCTTAATAAGACTTTAATTATTGTTGGAAAAGACAGTATTTCACCTATAAAACCTGTATGTCTGTAAGTGGGGAGAAAAGAAGCTAAATCCGCAGAAGACAAGTTACAATCTATTGGATGGAGCAACTCAGCACTGCAGGAAACTCTACCTGAGCGGATAGGGAGCAATATCTATGGTATGTACACATGGTCAGTATGGTTTCATGGTACATCCACTTTAAGGTGGAGATAAAAGATCTTTGACGGTAGGGGCCCATAGGTTTCAATGATTCAGAACTCATATGAGAAGGCATCAGGGAAGTGCAATGTTCCGCCTTCACTATTGTTTTAGCTCCATCAGCACTGGTTACTGTGTGGGCAGGTATTATTTGCAACACCTTCGTGTGATCAGTCAACCCTCCACAGCTCGTCACAGGCGAGGCTCATCTGCGTTTCGTACTGGCGACCCTGCCTCTCGTTTTGGAGGACGTGCGTCTGGAGATACGAAGGATAAAGAGATAATGTGGCTACTGTATGATAGTGGTCCAGCTCAATTCCAGATTTCTATGCAGAGGCAGCTCAGTAGTCCAGTCGCATGGCCCGTCCAGTCGCCGGAACTTTTAGCTTTCTCAAGCTGCGACATAGTCGCGAATAAAACAGTGACCCGAATATAGAATACATTTCCTTTGATTTACGTCTATGGTCACAAATTTTTGTTCACACATTACCGGTTGCGGTCTGTAATGACCACCTTCAGATCTGTGTTTTATAAAAACAGTGTTATTTATATGTATTTGACGATGCTGGTGCTGATTTTGCATTTAACATTCAACGATGCCACTATGGCTGCAGTACATTAAGGCACTGTTTTTATAAAACACAGATCTGAAGATGGTCATTATAGACAGAAACCGGTAATCTGTGAACAAAAAGTTTGTGACCATAGACGTAAAGTAAAGGAAATTTAATTTAGATTTCTACCTTGGGGTACCCTTAAAGAAGTATTCTCAGGGCCCATTTCGGACGTGCAGACACAGCAACAACGCATTCTTGCTGCCTGTGACGTCATTCCGTTGCACGATGACACACAAAGTGCGCGTCAGTCGCTACTGCGTCGTTTTCGCGCATGCTTAGAGGCCCGTCTGGGCTGTTCAAAAATGTTCAAATGTGTGTGAAATCTTATGGGACTTAACTGTTAAAGGCATCAGTCCCTAAGCTTACACACTACTTAACCTAAATTATCCTAAGGACAAACACACGCACCCATGCCTGAGGGAGGACTCGAACCTCTGCAGGGACCAGCGGCACAATCCATGACTGCAGCACCTAAGACCGCTCGGCTAATCCCGCGCGGCCCGTCTGGGTTGTTTGGAACACATTGTCTAACGCGGGTCCCATCACAACACTTCTTGCACTAGATTGTGCTGTACAAGCATGATGAATTAATAACTACCCTGCAGCACAGGCAAAATGCTTTTCCAACCATAAGCCTACATGACATTCTTTGCTCCTTATTCTCTCATGGATAGCTTCCTGCAGTTCGTCACGATGTAGCACATCCATTCTGTATACATGCTCGCACATCTCCACAAATATGCATTACCAAGCCCCGAGAAACAGCTATAACTTTAATACAATTCGTGAACAAATACATTACCTTTATAATTCCAAAAACGAAGAATTCTACCTACTCTTTTAACTGCTTTCTTGTCGCATTTGAAGCCTGTTGCCAGCAAAATTTCTTCTGCCTGAGACTTCCATTAACTTTGCGAACAACTGAGAGTCACTGTCACGAGGTGCCGAGTTGGCCACGTCACACCATGCCATACCGCAAGCACCCTCACCCCCATCATACACACATTCAATCGAAAAAAAAGACTTGCCACTTACTCGCTGTTTATTTCATCAGTCACGAACTTAACACTTCGCAAGATTTTGAATCTGTTCAACTAAGTTCGTGTCACTTTTCCGATACAACAGAGCTGAAGTCTACTGAACTGTAACACGTCGCACAGCTGAAAAAAGAGAGGACGGTTAGAGAAAATAATTTTCCCTTGGTTTCTATTAAGCTTGTATCTTTACTTGCAGTAATTTCTTTGATTGCGTGACAGACGTGAAATAAGCGCCACTCTAAAATTTATACAGGTTCCAACTAGAAAGCCAGCGTCACATTTGAATTATGAGCTAATAAGGTGAAGCTTGATGAGGCCACATTTCTGGGCACTGATCTGTGAATAGGCGCTTTGTCGTGGAGCGCCAACCGATAGATTTATTAGCGTTTGTGTTCAAATACGCCAGCATAGGCTCCAAGCCTTTTGTGATTGCATTGTGTGGTGTGAATGCTGTATTTCAGAATGCTGTCGGAGCATGGAATGTCAGATCCCTCAATCAGGCAGATACGTTAGAAAATTTAAAAAGGGAAATGGACAAGTTAAAGTTAGATATAGTGGGAATTAGTGAAGTTCAGTGGCAGGAGAAAAAGTACTCCAGCTCAGCTGAATGAATACAAAATCAAGTAGTGGTAATGCAGGAGTACATTTAACAATGAATAAAAAAAAATAGCAACGCAGATAAGTTACTATGAAAAGCATAGTGAACGCATGATTGTAGCCAAGATAGGCACGAAGCCCACATCCACCACAGTAGTAAAAGTTTATATGCCAACTAGTTGTGCAGATGAGCAGATTGAACAATCTATGATGAGACAAAGGAAATTATCCACATAGTTAAGTGAGACGAAAATTTAATAGTCATGAGGAACTGGAAGTCGATAGCGCGAAACGGAAAGAACGAAAAATAGTAGGTGAAGATGGACTGGGGAAAAGGAATGAAAGAGGAAGCCGCCTGGCATAACTTTGCACAGAGCTAACATGTGGTTTAAAAATCATGAAGGAAGACTGTAAATGGAAGAGACCTGGAGACACCGAAAGGTTTCAGATTGATTATATAATGGTAAGACAGAACTTCTGCAACCAAGTTTTAAATGGTAAGACACTTCCAGGGAGAGATGTGAACTTTGACCACAATTTATTGGTTATTACCTACAGATTAAAACAGAAGAAACTGCAAAAAGACATAATTTTAAGGAGATGGGACCTGGATAAACTGAAAGAGCCAGAGGTTGTAGAGAGTTTCAGAGGAACCATTAGGGAACGACTGACAAGAACAGTGGAAGGGGGAATACAGTAGAAGAAGAATGGGTAGCTTTGCGGGGTGAAATATTGAAGGCAGCAGAGGATCAAATAGGTAAAAAGACGAGGGCTCGTAGAAATCCTTGGGTAATACAACATATATTGAATTTAATCGATGAAAGAAGAAAATATAAAAATGCAATAAATGAAACAGATGAAAGAGAATACAACGTCTAAAAAATGAGATCGACAGGAAGTGCAAAATGGCTAACCAGGAATGGCTAGAGGACAAATATGAGGATGTAGAAACGTATATCACTAAGGGTAAGATAGATACCGCCTACAGGAAAATTAAAGAGACCTTTGGAGAAAAGAGAACCACCTGTATGAATATAAAGAGGTCAGATGGACAATCAGTCCTAACCAAAGAAGGGAAATCAGAAAGGTGGAAAGAGTATATGGAGCATCTGTTCAAGGGAGATGTACTTGAGTGCAGTATTATGGAAATGGAAGAGGGCGTAGATGAAGATAAGAGGAGAGATATGATACTGCGTGAGGAATCTGACAAAATACTGGGAGACTTAAGTCGAAACAAGGCCTCGGGAGAGCCAGCCATGAAAAACTCTTCTGTCTGGTGAGCAAGATAAATGAGACAGGCGAAATACTCTCAGATATCAAGAAGAATATAAGAATTCCAATTCCAAAAAATCATGTGCTGACAGATGTGAAAATTACCGAACAATTAAGTTTAATAAGTCATGGTTCCAAAATACTAACACGAATTCTTTAGAGACGAATAGAAAAACTGGTAGAAGTTGATCTCGGAGAAGATCAGTTTGGACTCCGTAGAAATGTAGGAACGCGTGAAGCAATACTGACCCTATGCCTTCTCATGGAAGGTAGGTTAAGGAAAACCAAACCTACGTTTATAGTATTTGGAGACTTACAGATAGCTTTTGCCAATGCTGACTGGGATACTCTCTTTCAAATTCTGAAGGTGGCAGGAGTAAAATACAGAGAGCCAAAGGCTATTTACAATTTGTACAGAAACCAGACGGCAGTTATAAGAGTCGAGGAGGCACGAAAGGGAAGCAGTGGTTGAGAGGGGACAGAGACAGGTTTGTGATCTATCACCGATGTTATTCTGTCTGTGTATTGAGCAAGCAGCAAAGGACAGAAAAGGAACATGTGGAGTAGGAATTAAAGTCCAGAAGAGAGAAAAAACATTGAGGTTTGTCGATGAGATTGTAGTTCTGTCAGAGACAGTAACGACATGGAAAAGCAATTGTACGAGACAAACAGTGTTTTGAAAAGAATATCTAAAATGAATATCAACAAAAGCGAAACGAGGATAATGTAATGTAGTCGAATTAAATAAGGGGATGCTGAGTTAGCTAGATTAGGAAACGAGACACTTTAAATAGTAGATTAAATTTTCTATTTGGGAAGCAAAATAACTGATGCTAGTCAAAGTAGGGAGGATATTAAATGTGGACTGGCAACGGCAAGAAAAGCGTTTCTGAAGAAGAGAAATATGTTAACATCGAGTGTAGATTAAGAGTCAGGAAGTCCTTTCTGAAAGTATTTGTAATGAGTGTAGCAAAATGTTCAAACGTATGTGAATTCCTAAGGGAACAAACTGCAGAGGTCATCGGTCCCTAAACTTACTCACTACTTTAATTACGAGGGTAATCCCAAAAGTAGGGTCTCCTATTTTTTTAATAAATATATAGACCTGTTTATTTCTACAATGGTTTACATCAGTTTACAGCTTGGACATTTAGCTATTTTTCGACACAATCACCATTCTTATCGATGCATTTTTCTAGATTCAGTGGAAGTTTTTGTATGCCCATGTCATACCAGCTAGATGCCATGCTGTTCAGAAAGTTATGAACGTCTTCTTTCACCTCGCCGTCGGAGATGAATCGCTTTCTTGCCAAATGTTCTTTTAACCTATGGAACAGGTGAAAGTTACTGGCGCCAAGTCAGGATTATAGGGTGGGTTGGTGCTTATGTTCCACTGAAACTGTTGCAGGAGAGCAACGATTTGCCGAGCGATGTGTGGGCGAACGTTGTTATGGAGAATGTGTACGCCCTTACTCAACATTCCTCTTCTCCGGTTCTGAATTGCCCGTTTGTGGTCCCAGCGATTCAGTTCCGACGACGAGTTAAAAGAAGAGATTCATAGCTTTCTAAAGAGCGCGGCGGAGAGCTGGTATGACATGGGCATACAAATACTGCACAACGTCTACAAAAATGCATCGACAGAAATGGAGATTATGTCGAATAGTGGCTAAATGTTTAACCTGTAAACTGATGTAAACCATTGTAGAAATAAACATGTCTATGTACTTATAAAAAAGTAAGAGGCCTTACTTTTTGGATTACCCTCGTAGCTTAAACTATCTTATGCTAAGAACAACACACACACCCATACCTGAGGGAGGACTCGAACATCCGCCGGGAGGAGCCGTTGAGTGTAGCCCTGTATGGAAGTGAAACATGGACGATAAATAGTGTAGACAAGAAGAGAATAAAAGCTTTCGAAATGTGGTGCTGCAGAAGAATGCTGAAGATTAGATGGGTAGATCACGGAACTAATGAAGAGGTACTGAACAGAATTGGGGAGAAGAGAGATTTGTGGTACAACCTGACTAGAAGAAGGGATCGGTTAGTAGGACAAATCTGAGGCATCAAAAGGTCACCAGTTTGGTACTGGAGGGAAGCGTGGGGAGTAAAAACCGTAGAGGGAGACCAAGAGATTAATACAGGAAACAGATTCAAAAGTATGTAGGCTGCAGTAGATACTAGGAGCTGAAGAGGCTTGCACAAGAAGGAGTAGCGTGGAGAGCTGCATACAACCAGTCTTTGGAATGAAGACCGCACTAACAACAACTGTTCGAAAATAAAGCCGTACTTGCTTGGCAATGGATTGCAAGTAAATTAATACAATAGCTTCTGCCCGTTCAGAATTTATAGATGCGGGGACTTCAGATTTATGCCGTAATGTTTACAAAGTGTTTAGCGTTCAGAATCTATTATGTATTTACGTATTTTCATTTACACAGGCCAAATTTCGGTGAGAATAATTGACCCTGCTACCTGAATTCAAATGACGTAGGTATCCGAAGTGCACAAAAAAAAAAAAACGAAAAGAATAATGAGCGAAACGAGAATCAAAATAGTGATTACCAGTCTCGAGCGCTACTGACTTTTTTCGTCCTTATGTATTTTACACTAGACGGAAATGCCACTAGAAAAAGCATCTCCGTTTAAAATATACCAGCCGGAACTAGAACTCAGGACCCCAACGTGGTAGGCGACCGTCAAACTTCAGTGCCACACTGACCGCCGAGAAAATCGTCCTTACTATGAGGTATCAAAGTCCGTCGAAACACTTCAAAGTCAGTTTTCTAGAGGAATTTTGCGAGTTGTATCGAAGAACTTCGGGTGTTTAATTTTTGAGTTTTGAGGTTCGCGTACCATAAATATAAAAAAATTACGAAAATCCGTTTGCCTTGTGGTCTTCTTGTTAGACTCATGGGTCAATGTTAAAAGCGTACACTAAATGTGTACTGATGAGGGCAGTGAGAGAGACAAACACTAGACTATACAGACCTGACTACTTTTCGAGTCCAGAAGAACACCGAAATACCATTTTTTTATTGTGTGAGTATTGGAAGGGGGCCGTCGATCGCCAGGATGCACTCACTACATTGATGGCAGCTTCTGTACACAGGGTGCTACGGATTCGCTCTTGTTAACACCCAACGTTTTCCTGACAGTTAATATCAAGAGATAAACCCCGCCTTGCAAAGTGACTAGAATGTAGTTTCGTGTACGTGCACACATCAGAATCCAGAAAGCATTGCGCAGTCAGACGACGCGTCCGCCGCGTAACGCCGCACCTGTTTACAATCACTCGCCTATGTAGCGTCCCTCGTGTGCCGCCCACTCTTTGGGTCCAAGAGCAGCGGGAGGGCTGCTTTGTCCGCAGCGCGCTATAACGGTCTACACGCACCCAACGTCCTTCGCTTACGCATTCTTCGCACGCGACCAATAAAATCTTATCGGCCATTCTCCCCCTTCCGACAGAGTTTATGCGACCGTTACACTTTGTATTATGCCGCGCGATCGCAGCAGGAGATACAGGCCCTTGGCCGCAGTCGCTACGAAAATATTCTATCTGTACCGCGGCTATTCGCGAAGGCGCTGCAGGCTGTCCTTGTTGTCTACAGTAGTCGGGGCTCTTTATTGGCGCTTGCAGATTGTGCAGAGATACAGCTGCCTGCCTCGCAGGTAACGCGGCCCCTGGTGGCGCCGTTTAGCTGTGCGAGTGGCACTACTTTCCCCTATCTCCGTTCACAATCACTGGCCTTGCATTCTCTGTACGTGTACGCCTTGTTCAGTAGACGATGGCTTAATAAACTGCGGTGCATAACTGGTGTGGTAGCCTATGCTCATCAAACTTTCTCTTTACTGACCTACTCACAACTAAAACCGAAACTATAAATGTTATGACCAGACGAAGCTATACTGAAGAGCCATATCGTGTAGGGCCTCCCAAGAGTACACAGAAGTGCCGCAGCACTACGTGGCATAGACTCGACTAATGTCTGAAGTAGTGCTGGAGGGAATTGACACCATGAATCCTGCACTGTTGTCCATAAATCCGTAAGAGTACGAGGGGATGGAGATCTCTTCTAAACAGCACGTTTCAAGGGATCCCACATATACTCAATAATGTTCATGTCTCGGAGTTTGGTGGCCAGCGGAAGTGTTTAAACTGATAAGAGTGTACATGGAGACACTATGTAGCAATTCTGGATATGCTGGGTGTCGCGTTGTCCTATTGGAATGGCCCTAGTCCGTCGGAATTCACAATGGACATGAATGGATGCAGGTGATCAGACAAGATGCTTACGTACGTGTCACTTGTCTGAGTCATATCTAGATGTATGAGGGGTCCCATATCACTCCAACTGCACACGCCCCACACCATTAAAGAGCTTCCACCTGCTTGGACAGTCCCCTGTTGACATACATGGTCCTTGGATTCATAAGGTTGTCTCTATACCCGTACACGTCCATCCGCTCGACGAAATTTGAAGCGAGGCTCGTCCGACCAGGCAGCGCTGTTTCCAATCATCAACTATCAAACGTCTGTGCTGACGTGCCCAGGTGAGGCTAAAAAATGGTTCAAATGGCTCAGAGCACTATGGGACTTAACATCTGAGGTCATCAGTCCCCTAGAACTTAGAACTACTTAAACCTAACTAATCTAAGGACATCAGACATATCCATGCCCGAGGCAGGATTCGAACCTGCGAACGTAGCAGTCGCGGACTGAAGTGCCTAGAACTGCTCGGCCACCGCGGCCGGCCCAGGTGATGCGTAAGGCTTTTTGTCGTGCAGTCATCAAGGGTACACGAGTCGGCCTTCCGCTCCGAAAACCCATATCAATTATGTTTCCTAGAATGGTTCGCACTCTGACACTTGTTGATGACCAAACATTAAGTCTGCACCAATCTGCACCACGTCTGTCACACTGAACGATTCTCTTCAGTCGTCGTTGATCCCGTTCTTGCAGGATCTCTTTCCGGGCGCAACGATGTCGGAGATTTCTGATACTCAATGTACACTCGTGAAATGGTTGTACTGGGAAAGCCCCACTTAATCGCTACCTCAGAGATGCTGTGTCCCATAGCTCGTGCGCATACTTTAACACCATGTCCAAACTCATTTAAATCTCGATAACCTGCCTTTGTAGCAGCAGTACCCGATCTAACAACTGCGCCAGACACTTGTCTTATATAGGCGCTGCCGATCATAGCGCCGTCTTCTGCCTGTTTGCATATCTCTGTATTTGAATACGCTTGCCTGTACCAGTTTCTTTGGCGCTTCAGTTTACGATCGTGGGTTCATTGATTGCTATGGAAGATGACTTATCTCAACTATAACAAACGAAATATTTGTGCACTTTGTTGCATGAACGATAAAAAGATTTACTTAACTTCATACTATCCTTTGCCATAGGAGCACTTGGCGATCCACAAATGTTACTGACTATTAAAGCATCACTTGGTGCACTAATTAACAAACTATTCTCTTGAAGTACAACATTCAAAATTTTTTAAAGATATATTTCCTTTTGAGACTTGAATAGCACTTTAGTCCTACTCGAAGAAGTTGACCGTTTCAGTTAAGCTCACTAAATGGGCACGGCGCTTTCATGCCCGGCTCTATACTGACTTCCGTGCTGTGCTGAGAGAGAGATTGTGTCTTCTTTAACCTCTCTCATTCGTCGTTGCGGAATGCAGCAAGAGATCACTAATGCGTGTTGCCGACCGCAGTGTGGCGCCGCGATCCCTGGTCGATACCACCGTAAATTAGATTTAAACACAAGAGGAAACTAGCCCAAGATTGACTCCCGCGGCACTCTACACATGCTTCTGTACCCTGCGAATCACAATGAGGTAGACAGCAGAGCGTACTTCCCATAGTTACTTCCCATTATGTTCGCGAATGGAGTGTGGGACAAATGGCTGCTTTAGTGCTTGTATGTGTGCTGTAATTAGTCTAATATTGTCTTTGTTGTCCCTAAGGGAGTGAAACCTACGGCGTTATATTTCAAGATTCTGAGCTGAGATAAGTGCGGCACCGTGCGTGACGTGCTAGGGGCGCTTGTGGTGACGAGAGGCCAGATGGAGCACCACGCCAACCCTAATGCTGTTTGGTGTCGAAGAGCAGGAGTTCGTTAAAAATCACTAACGAAAACAGACACCAGGGAAACCAGAGTGCCATGGAGCCGAGAACAGTGTAGAAGCAGCAGCCACTGACTACGGCGCTGAGTGCGGGCGTGGCCAGCTGCAGCGTGGACATCGTCGAGCTGTGGCGGGAGATTGTGTCTCCCTTCTGGCATTCAGAACGGGAGGGCAGCTCATAGCCAGGGAGGAAGGACGGCGAAGAATCCCGGCTGGGGCTATACAGAGCACAGTGCCGTAACTCCAGCTGGTGGTCATTCGTAGTTGTCAGAATTCTGACCAGCCAAAATACCACTTGGTTGTGTACAAGGATCGGTGAACTCCTCCTAATGTAATCGTTGCTCTGAAGAAGCAGCGGCCATGAGGAATTATATTGTGCGAGAACTGTCGTACTGTCTGAGCGCATCATTAATGTTTGAAACGACGAGCCCATTGTCAGATAAATGTGGATTAGCAGTAAGCCACTGCACCTTCTGCTTGTTCATCCGTTTTCCTTTTAGGTTCTGTAGTAGCTTGTATTTCCACGTAGAATATATTGTGCTGTCTGTTGTCTGCGTGGTAAACGGTACAGGTGTTTTTGATAATGTCCTGGATCGTTCTAGGAAACCAATATGTTTGCTGCTATTTTATTTTGGTGCACTCGTGTGAAGTCATTTGCGGGGACAAGCATTTTTTTTTTTTTTTTGTACCGCTACTGAGGACATGTAGGGCCTATCTGCAAACAAAGCAAAAACTTATTTATTTAGCTTTATTCTTTTTGGGTGGTAAGAACGATACGGACAAACAAATGACTATACTACCAGAAAAATTGGATTGCTCACTCAAGAGAAAGAACTTCACCAACTGAGCAAGTCAATAATGCATTGGTCCACCTCTGGCCGTTATGCAAGCAGTTTTTCGGGTTGGCATTGATTGAAAGAGTTTTTGGATGTCCTCCTGAGGGATATCGTCCAAATTCTGTTCAATTGGCTTGTCAGACTGTCAGACTCCCGAGGTGGTTAGAGGTCCCTGCCCATAGTCCTCCAAACGTTTCCAGTTGAGGAGAGACCTGGCGGCCTTGCTCACCAATGTAAGGATTGGAAAGCACGAAAACAAGCAGTAGAAACTCTCACCGTGCGCGGGGGACATTATCTTTCTGAAACGCAAGCCCAGGATGGCTTGCCATTGAGAGCAACAAAACGGAGCGTAGAATATCGTCCACGTACCGCTGTGCAGTAAGGGTGCCTTTTTGGACTTTTCTTTAAAACGTGTCCACTTTTGCGTTGACAACGGACACTAAAGTAGCGGATACGAGGCAGCAGAGTTTTATTATGGATTCATTGGGGTTGAGAGACTACAAGAGAAGACAAGACCGCTGGAAGATCAGCCACGGCCAGCCGAGGCCTGCGCAGCCTGTGGCGCGATGCCAGAGCGGACGGGACGGCCGCTCCTGCACTTCGCAGCCAACGCTGCGGATCCTCGATGTTTCTGCGTACTGTAGTTGCTGTTACTACCATTACGTAGTAACCTTCATATTCGTTGTCTTGAAGACAGCACGTGATTTTTGACATCGCCGGTTCTGTACAACTCACGCCATGAACAATTCTGTGTTCTCCAGACCCCTTCCGGATGAAACCTCAGTGCCTTGCAGAGTTTCTACTACATTTGTGAACAACCGAAATCACGAACCCAACGACTGGAGCGACGCTCGTGAATGTTGATCATGAGACACGTTTCAAAGCCAATATAACCTTTTTTTTCGTAGGTAGTAATGACACACAACTGTCTACATTCTATTATTACAACTTGTCGAGGGCCGTGCCGAGGTCGATAAACCGGTTCCAATCAGATCACTGAAGTTGAATACCTTCGGGCGTGGCCGATATGTGGATGGGTGACCGTCCAAGTACGCTGCGCGCTGTTAATATATTGCCCTTTGCCTCTACGTTAGAGGGGACAGGAGGGGTGGTGGCGTGGAACCCCTGATCACCAGTCTTTGCACCAAATGTCGTGAATTCAATTTTAAACCCCTCCGCAGTGTCCCATGTAGTGAGGGCATGTAACATAGTCGATGGGGATCTGTCCGTCGGGTGGTGCTCTTCGAAAGCAGCATGCTATGCACCGGCACCGGATTTCACGTTCTCCCTTCTCTCATAATCCCAACAGAAGCATGACTCTACACCATACACACAGACACTCCCATTACAGTCACTGACACTTGTGTGTGTGTGTGTGTGTGTGTGTGTGTGTGTGTGTGTGTGTATCAGGAGAAAGTACAATCATAGTGCAACAGATGTGGCACACAGACCTTTGTAGTATCTCATTACGGTGGAACTGGGTTCGCTGTAAGCAAGGCTATTTACTGAAGTGACAAATCCAGTCAGTTCTCACTTAGCAGGTACAGTTACGAACTCAGCTCTTATATTTCAAGAAGGCAAGGTGCCCGAGGGCGCGAAGGATAGAGAAAACTTTTTAAATTAAGTGGCTGAATCTGCCCTTCGCGGTCTCCCAGCCATTCATTCCACACAACTTTACATTACTTTATTACAATTGTCTGCTATCACCAACTACCATCATGATATAAAATAATATGTTACGAATCATTTCACCCTCCTACGTGACAAGCAAATGTCCCTTCACATCTAACACACTACCAGTGTACATTTTCTTAATTACTAGTTATTCGTTGGATGCTACACACTTCCTAAAGTGTCTACAAGAGCTGTTAGCATACAGTCTGGAACCGCGCGACCGCTATGTCGCAGGTTCGAATCCTGCCTCGGGCATGGATGTGTGTGATGTCCTTAGGTTAGTTAGGTTTAAGTAGTTCTAAGTTCTAGGGAACTGATGACCTCAGATGTTAAGTCCCATAGTCCCCATAGCCATTTGAACCATTTTTTTGTAGCCGGGTGAAAATAGTAACGTGCTTCAATTCTGTGTCTGGGATTAAATCCTTCCGAAATAAATTAATATGTTTGCGCTCAGAGCTATTTGAACCATTTGAACTGTTAGCAATCGCCCACAAACTGCTGAGGTCATCGGTCCCTAGAGTTACACACTACTTAAACTAATTATGCTAAGAACAACACACACACACACACACACACCGATGCTCGAGGGAGGACTCGAACCTCCGGCGGGAGTTTATTTTTTTACGCTCCGCCTGGTAATCAATAAGAATGCACCCCAGGAAACAAGAGCGTCAATCTTTTCGGCAGATAAAATCGACACGGCCTCTTTGTTGCAGGGCCAAGAGCTTTACTGTTACTCTTTGACGTGAAGTGATGAAATCAAACCTCATACACGGTATAAACTGGAGCTAAGAACATGCGGAAATCTCTTTACAACAGTCCAGACATTGATGAGATACTCAGTTTCGCATTGATTATTGTCAGCAACCTCAAAGTGCGGTGAGAATTTTGCACGAAGCTATTCTCATAACTCGTGCGTTTAAACTGTATTTTACTCGTTATTTTGAGATAACTGGCGTCTGCTGTAGTGTAGACGTGTAGTGACCTTATGTCCAATATCAACAGTGGTTGAAGATTTAGGGTTTCATATTTTATCTTTTAGAAATGTGTGCCCACCTTTAAATTCACGCAGTAATTTTTTAACTGTCCAAAATAAAGCAGCAGACTTCTTATCCATTTTCAGCGACACCGTATTGATTTCCAGTTGCTATGAACCGTCCAAAAAGGTACAGTTTTCACACACACAAGAACACGCTCTCACACACGCAAGCACACAAAACGGCTAATTTAAACAGCAGTATAAATAAAACTATTCCGCAGATCGAGTCGATACTTGACCACGTCATTACGCAAAATGTATCAATATAACAAATAGAGAGTATCACAACTATTAACGTCTTCTCTGGGAAAGACAGTAGATTTATCTTTGCCCTGCTGTCATAATACATGACGTTAGAGATACCACGCAATGTTGCCACCAGCAGCGCCACTGACAAAAACTCACCTCTGATTGTGCTCCACGCTATAGGAGGTGGCAGTTACGTGTCGTGTCCATTTCCGACGAGACAAGGTTACTAACACAGCCTTGCACCTCACCAGAACTGAAAGGAGGGACATACAACAGGTAATCCGTTATCAGGAGACAGTACAATCATAGTGTGCCAAATGTGGCACACAGTCCTTCCTAGTATCTCATTCCGGCTGAAGTACGGTGTCATGGGGAAACGGAACTGTGTTCGCTGTAGGCAAGGCTATTTACTGAAGTGACAAATCCTGTCAGTTCTCAGAACAACATTCATGGACGGAAACTGATTCACAGAAACAGTAGCGATAACGAATGACGGAAGTAGAACTCGTAACGTAACTGTTTTTTTCTGTGTTCTGTCATTTAAATGTCTCCACAACAATGTTTTTCCAACAGAATACAAATTGCGTTGTGGACCATTCCTTCAGTATCGCATGGAAATAGTATGGCTTGAGTCACGCAGCTAGCTGCTGTTTCCTATGTGCGTGTAATGTTTCATGTGAACAACTATCATATGAGACAGTAGTTCACATGCGATATGAAATGTTCGATGTAAAAAAAAATTCTGGAGAATTGTTACGACATCACTTCAGTAGAAAATATAACATTTACAAAAGAATCCTTATAAGTAAAACATTTAAGTGGTTATAGTACAATATCCATTGGGTTCATTAGAGAGTGGTGGTGTGAATTTAGCAACACCTTAAATAATTTACATAATCAGTGATTTATCACTGGACCAGTGCCCCACTGGCTTTTTTTACAAAAAGGTGGATGAATAATTCTATCAAACTTACGTATTATTTCACTTCTGACAGCATATTTCAGTATTTTAGAACAGTGTCTAATGACCCTCCGTTGGCTACTAGAAAAATTACTAAGTATTCCTGATAAGAGTGAAAAGAACAAAGAGACAAGCAGCCTCGAAATATTCCGCTGAAAAATTAATTAGTACTACTGTTCCCTACTCTTACCAGGTCCTCTTTCCTTCCTAGTATTAGATGATTTAAATAAATCTGTCTTTTTCATTGAAAATAAAATATTTAGTGCTGTGGATCTTGATTACTGTCTTCTTGGCTGAAAAGGAGTACATTATTATTTTTTCCAGTAATGCGTGGCGACTCCAGGGTGCAATCGAGCGTACTCAAGGTTGGAGTTCTTAGCAGCCAGCGTAATAAACAGCTTTTCAAGATCTGCGTCGTAATTTAGCTCTGAAAAATTCTTGACGCCGTTATTGACGGATACGATTCTGAACAACTATGATAGTCTGTGTCGGTAGGGTAATTTCCACAAATTTTCTCTTTTCTCAATAGAGAATATGTTCATTCCAAAAGACCATGATATTAAGCAAGGATCACACTGTACTATCAAATTCCTAAGCGATCTGCTTGCTTGCGCTTTGTATCGTAATTACTAGGAGAGGAAAGATAAGCATAATATTTATTTCAAAAATGAGAAAAATTTTACCTTTTAAGATAACAATAATTATTTTATAAAACGTTCTTCACAGTAAATATTACGAGATTCGTCCTCTTACGAGAGCGTATACTGACAAAAATTAATATTTTCTTATATCTCGCAGCAGTGACGTCTGTCGTTTCCTTTTTAAGAATCTAAGTACACCTCCTTTTTAAAATACAAACTTCTGTAGTCAGGCCAAGTATCAGAGAAAAAATCATTAGTAAAGTCACGGAATACACGGGACGCTAACAAGCCTACGATATTATTTACAATGCTCCGTTCTCGCAGGCGAAAGCGATAAGTCAGGTTATCAACTGAGACTATAACCGACGACGCTATGCAGTAGAACCACAGTTATCGGTATGTAACGCGACTCTCCAACACCCTTAGGCCGTGTGAATCACAGCTACCCTGATGTTGATGTGGTGCTCAATCCTGAGACTGGTTTGATGCAGCTCTCCATGCTACTCTATCCTGTGCAAGCTTCTTCATCTCCCAGTACCTACTGCAACCTACATCCTTCTGAATTTGCTTAGTGTAGTCATCTCTTGGTCTCCTCTACGATTTTTACCCTCCACGCTGCCCTCCAATGCTATATTGGTGATCCCTTGATGCCTCAGAACATGTCCTACCAACCGATCCCTTCTTCTAGTCAAGTTGTGCCACAAACGTCTCTTCTCCCCAATCCGATTCAATACTTCCTCATTAGTTATGTGATCTACCCATCTAATCTTCAGCATTCTTCTGTAGCACCACATTTCCAAAGCTTCTATTCTCTTCTTGTCCAAACTATTTATCGTCCATGATTCACTTCCATACATGGCTACACTCCATACAAATACTTTCAGAAATGACTTCCTGACGCTTAAATCTAAACTCGATGTTAACAAATTTCTCTTCTTCAGAAACGCTTTCCTTGCCATTGCCAGTCTACATTTTATATCCTCTCTACATCGACCACCATCAGTTATTTTGCTCCCCAAATAGCAAAACTCCTTTGCTACTTTAAGTGTCTCACTTCCTAATCTAATTCCCTCAGCATCACCCGACTTAATTCGACTACATTCCATTATCCTCGTTTTGCTTTTGTTGACGATCATCGTATATTCTCCTTTCAAGACACTATCCATTCCGTTCAACTGCTCTTCCAAGCCCTTTGCTGTCTCTGACAGAATTACGATGTCATCGGCGAACCTGAAAGTTTTTATTTCTTCTCCATGGACTTTAATACCTACCCCGAATTTTTCTTTTGTTTCCTTCACTGCTTGCTCAATATACAGATTGAATAACATCGGGGAGAGACTACAGCCCTGTCTCACTCCCTTCCCAACCACTGCTTCCCTTTCATGTCCCTCGACTCTTTATAACTGCCGTCTGGTTTCTGTACAACTTGTAAATAGCCTTTCGCTCCCTGTAACCCTGTACGAAAATAAAATCGCCGATAACGCTGATGAAATGCTTGTACATTTCTCTGCAACAGAAAGCTTCAGCATCAAAGTCCTAAGATGCCAAAGATCGTATGTTTGGGAAATACTCGCAATCTAGTTACGTATCCCACCAGATTCCGTGTTAGACTATGTGAATCACAGCTTTCTTCTACGAAAATGAGAGTGGATGAAAAGTGTTAAACAACCGCAAGCTACCGGGAGGATGCACCGGGACCCCCCACATCATTAGACCATGTGAATCACAGCCCCCCCCCCCCTCACAAAAATGAGAGTGCTATGAAATCACAGATAATGCTGCAGAAATGTTCTATTCATTTCTCTGTAACAGAAATTTTCAACATCAAAGAATTAAGATGCTAATGATCGCCCGTTTGGGAAATACTCGTAATCTGGTTTGGTATCCCACAAGATTCCATATTACGGCCGTCCTCTTTTTTACACACTGCCCTGTCCTTGAGGATGAAACTACAAGACTTCTAAATGTACTGTGCCTAAGAAATGAAATATAAATCCAACTGAAGGAGTATTTTTGAAGCACCAAAACGTCCTTTACAGTGTAAGCCTCAACAACGGACAAATTAAAATTGCTGTGTTCGTTTCAGATTTACTGTTTTACCCAGTGTAGTTCGCTCTGCAAAGTGCTTTTAAAAATAAATTGTGTATTATGCTGCGCAACGTACAAACCGTCAAATAATACACAGTGCATGCTCACAAATAATAAAAAAATTTCACAGTGCAAGGCAAAGCCTGTCCGTGAGCTGAAAAGCAGATACCGTAGTTCGCTTTCGAACAAACATCGCGGTCTGAGTGGGAAGTCGTGTATCTGCTGATGCACTGCTGCGGGGCTTCATGCAACGATTTCCAAGAGCACGTACTGGGGAGGGAAAAAAAAGAAGGAAGCAGATACCCTACGTATGGTTAACATCAAAGCGCAGCAGCCTAACGTACGAAATATAAAACAGTACCGTTAAAAAGTTTATATATTTCCAGTCGCCGAGCGCTCCCGGATTCAAAGCAGTAAACCTCGCCGCTGTTATCGAATTCTATCTGCTAGCGTTCGAGGGCGTGTTGCGAAGAGCTCTCGCAACGGCTGTCGTCCGAGCTCGGCTTTACGTCACGCCGAGAAGAACAAGCGGGGCATAAAAGTCAGTGCAGCAGAAGACACGGCGCGTGTCAACGCTTTGTGTAGCGCTCATAAAAGTCTGGCTGGCGCGAGGGAACGAAAGGTGGCGTGGCGCGTCGTGGACTGCAGCTTACCTTCTGCGCGCGCCTTCTTGCCTTGCCGAGGTTGCACACTTCAGTAATACTCTTTGGACTGTTCTCAGTCCAGTGTTATCACGAGTAAAGATGGAAGAAAGTGAGGATCCATTCTCAAAAGAAATTTTCTATATGTAATTAGAAGTCTTCTTACACTAGCGAACCGTGCAAGAAAAAAAGAAGAAAGGGAAAAAAATGAATAAAATTGGTAAATTAGGTAAAAAATAAGCCGAAGAAATTGAGTGATTAATGGAAAGGAAGTTTACGGAAGTGGAAGAATTTAATAAGGAACCGAACAATCTGAAACATGTACAAGAAGGCTGAAAAACAGGTGATCTATACAAACAGCAAACGCTGATGACTTTTACTGATGACTGGATAATACGAAACGAAATATGGCAATAAACTAGAATACTCCAAGTAGCACTCACAAACTTTTGGCTCTCAAGAGCGAAAGATGTCGCGCCGTCAACTTACTTATCATCTACGGGTGCACTTCTCCCACATCGTAATAATATTCTTTAGCAATTTTTAATTCAGTGTTATCACGAATAAACTTGGAAAAATAACGATAACTGGCTTGTATAAAAAAAGGTCAGGAATTTAAAAGTCCTTCTACGCCAGCGAGTAGTGCAAGACAATGAGGCAAAGGGAACTTGAAAATACAAGTAGCGAACTGAGTACGGAATAAGACAACGAAACGGAGTAATCATAGCTAGATTAACTGAAGGAACGTTTACGAAAATTTGGTCCCGTAACTACGAACCCAGGATTGAATAATAGCTAATATGTACAAGCTGGAATGTAGTAATTCGTTGGCAACCTCTTGATCGCTAAACACTTTATTTAAGATGGGTTTCGATTAATTATAATCAGATAACTGTAGCAACATTTACACAAAAGACAAATTAGAAAAGCTTATATATAAATATTAAAAGATCAATATAACATCAGGAACGAAAGTACACACTGAGTGCACCTACTTACAACATGCTTAGGAAAGCACATACAAATGAGCAATGCAAGAAAAACGCATACTCTCATGTACATTACCGTTAGACGTATTTGCAAAAGATGTTATTCTGAGACGTAGCATGACAGATAGAAGGCAGCAGATTCGAGGACGGTATTACTTCAACTTGGTTCCAGATAGCGTTGATCACAAATATCCAAATCTACCAGGACGTAGCGTTTATACTATTCAAAAGATCGTACGTATTCTTCACCACATTACACCTGTTTTTTTTTACAATAAGTGACATATCGTCAATGAAAAAAGTAAACGTAAAATATGTTATGAGTGAAACATGACATGGAACATATACAAACAACGTACAGCACTTAAGGCACAACGTCCAATTATTCCATCGCGAGAGAGAGCAATGTAAACGCCATCATTATAAAATAAGACATTACAATTTTTAATTACTATTTCTCAAATAAAGTAAACAAACTTCATGCTACTGAGACCACAGAGGGGTCAGTCAAAAATTAAACCTTATTATAAAATAATAAATTTCCCTGTTTTCCAGCCGTCGCAGGATGGGCTGGGGATGGATAGACATACAAGAGGCTGTGGGGTGGGAGTAAGGGGGGGGGGGTGGAACGCCAGGGTCAGAGTAGGGGTAGATGAGAGGGATGTTGAATTAGTTGGGCAGGGGAGGGACAAGGGGAAGAGAGTAGGAAAATAGGCACGGGAGTGGGAGGGGGGGGGGGAGGGAAGAACCGAGGGACTGTAGGGAAGGGTAGTGTGAAGAGACATTGGGAAACAAAGTAGGAAGGGAGGGAGGGAGGGACGAAATGTTACTCTAATGGTACATTTTCACTAAATTTTATATAACTAACGTCATGATATTTAAATTTGCATTATAACAGAAATTATCATTTTTACAGTACGTTATTCTCTTTTAAGGCAACGGCCTTGCCGCATTGGATACACCAGTTCCCGTGAGATCACCGAAGCGATGGGTGACCATCCAGCCGCCATGCGCTGTTGCCATTTTTGGGGGTGCACTCAGCCTCTTGATGCCAATTGAGGAGCTACTCGACCGAATAGTAGCGGCTCCGATCAAAGAAAACCATCGTACCGACCGGGAGAGCGGTGTGCAGACCATATGCCCCTCCTATCCGCATCCGCAACTGAGGGTGACACGGCGGTCGGATGGTACCGATGGGCCACTTGTGGCCTGAAGACAGAGTGAGTGAGTGAGTGATTCTCTTTTAAAGTCGATGGTTGAACTGAAACCTCATGAATATGTTTACAAGATTAAGAGTGTCATTAGAGCATATTACTGGGAGAGGTAGAATGGAGGGGGATTGGGGGGAGGAGGGAGGGAAGGTGGAAGAGGAGGAAGAGGGTATAGAAAGTGCAGTAAGCAATTACATCACAGTATTCAAATGCAATATCCAACTACACAACGCTTTTCAAATACATATTATCTGAAGACGAATCATTGTGTGCTTAACTCACATATTATAGAAAAGAAGTATGCACCTATCTTAGTTTGGACTAAATTCTGAAATTAATTACTAAGCTGAAAGATATTGAAACCATAGAAGGGCCATGTCTGAAAATAACGGATTTTCCAACCGTGTTATGGGTAACTGGAGATAGATAGATAGATAGATACACGGTGTGGCGGGAGGGTGCGGGGAGGAACGGGACGACATTCTTTTCGAGAAACGCTATTGAGAAAATTTAGGAAACCTCCGTCTGAAGCTGACAGCCGAAAGATTGTACTGCGGCCAACACACATTGCGTGTAAGGGCCACGAAGATAAGATACGAGAAATTAGGGCTCAACGGAGGCATATAGATAATCGATTTTCCCTCGCTCTATTTGCGAGTGAAACAGGAAGGGATGTGACTAGTAGGAGTACAGGGTACCCTCCGCCATGCACCGTAGGTGGCTTGCAGATATCTACGTAGATGAAGATGCAGATGTAGAAAAGGCAGGGAAAAGGGCGGAGGAGACGGTTGTTGATTTAGCTGGTGAGGGGGTGGGGGAGGGAGCGACATGGGAGGAAAGTAGAAAATAAGCAAGGGAGGGCGGTGGGGGGTGGGGGGAGGGATAGAAGCACGAGGAACTAGAGCGAAGGATGACATGAAGGGACGGAGGGACAAAGAAGGAAGGGGTGGAATGTTACTGCAGAGGTACATTTTCACTATTTTTTTATTTTATAAAGCTTTTTTCTTTTTTTTCAGTACGAAACTTCCCCATTGAAAATTAAGAATGACAGCGCTGGAAAAAGTCTTACGTTATTTGATACAGAAACAGCTGAGAAAAACTCAACATACTCAGACAGTTTTCTCTTTACTTATTCTGATCGTCACTAAACTGACAAGCAATATTTAAGAGCAATGCAATCTGACTTTCAATAATCCCTACAAAAGAATAGCCCTGACTAACAATAACTTATACCTTACCTTGCAAAAATCTTTGTTGCACGAACTACTGCAATACAGCGAGCGCTATATTTCAGTTCGCGACATCCAGTTTAACAAATTTCCTTTTTCTGACGGACACACGTCCAGATCGTCCGCTCATAGTAACCTCGCAAAACTCTGCATCTCTCTCCTCACAACCACCACTGCTGGCGGTTCTCCAACTGCCAAACGCTACGCGCTGTTCACATCCAACTGCCCAACGCTACACTAGCGAATATTCCAACAATGAGTCCAACCAGCCACAGACTGCACACGGCGCAGTCAGCGATTTTCATACAGAGCGCAACGTGGCGTCACCAACATAAAAACATAAACAGCCTACTTACAAGTACAAGACGTTTTCAAGGAATTGGTACATGCCAAATCTGTATGGTCGCATATCTCAAACATGGATGACTTCATCAGTCAAATAGAAGACATACAAGTAGCAAGCACTGTTGTTTGAAAAATAAGGAACGAATTATGCTAATGGATTGCAATACAGATACGAATATGAATGGAGGAGTTGTTTTAACGAAGTGAAATGGTTAATAGGAAATGTGACAATAGGGAACTACAACAAAAGCTTAACACGTGACTCGTCTGTATATACAGCAAGTATCTGTGGCTTCAGCTGATAACATGTATTCGGAAAACGAAATAAAATGCAAATTTTACTAACGTACAAAGTAGAGTTCTAATGATGAAAGAAATGAAATTACATACTGAAAACCGATAAGGTCCAGACATATTAAAGACACGAAAACACGGGACTTACTCATATCCAATTTGAAATCTCAGAACTAATTTCAGACAGTAGTAGTCGTACAACTAAACCCTTGAACGTCATTATAGTTCACACTTGCAGCCACTATTATCAGTTGCTACTGTAATTACGTTTATAATGTGGATAGAACAAAACAACCTTCAGTGCTAAACAAAACAAATTACAGTGCCAAAAGAAAGATCTGTTATTATCTACAAGATACAAATATATTAACGTTACTTGCAACTACTATGCAAGATTAATTATAAAATCAGAAAAAGAGTGCCATTGATCATAATGACTAGTAACAACATATGCGGGAGGCCGGTTCATGTTAGAATTACGAGAAATCAGAGGCACATAGACCCTAAAGGACTCAGCGATACAATCTTGACGAAACAGAGCCAAGTTTGGAGTTCAACGCCTACGATAGTAACGGTAATAGTAGTAGTAGTAATAGTTCGATTCAGCATCCAATCGGAAGGACGTCAGGCGTGGTCATTTTAAAGGAATCAGTCCAGTAATCACTCGAAGTATTTGCGGGGGAGGGAGGGGTGGACGGGGGGGGGGTGGGCAGCGAAACGCTGGGAGAGCATCCCTCCCGAATTGGAAAGTCCTGTGTCTCCACAACCGTGGTACTTCGTTTAGTCTTGTCGAAAGCGTTGTTCGCTGCAGTTTTCTTTGCATACCCTTCCCTCTCCCATAAAACGGACGTGGATAAAAAAAAACATGGCGAGAAATAGTATAGCCATAGTCTAAGGTTTATTTTTTGAATGGTTATTCGACTCTGAAGAGGAGTCTACGATGTGACGACATTATTCCATGGCTTAAAAACCATGTAATGGACTGTATCTCGAAACCGACCCTTCGTGTTTTGTACGGACATTCTTGTAGCACTAATTTATGTGATGTGAAAACGAGATAGCTAAATGCTTTTGGTATACGAAAGGTCGTTTAGAAGACGCACTGATTGTGAATTTTGAATTCTGGGGCACTCGTGATTAATACCTCATTTAAATGAGCATTCCTCCACCTGTACTTCCTTCTGAAGACAATAAGGTATAGCGTATCGTACGCACTCCTCAGACCTACAACATTCCTTGTCCCCTAACTAAAACTGATGTAATATTGATTTAAACAGATTTGTAGCTAGTTCATTTAAATACTTTAGCCACTTAGATAAAAAATATTATTCTGTATTTAAAACATTATAACGCTTTACTGTAGTTCTCTGGGAAACAACTGAACAATGTTCATAGCTCGTTAGAAAGTGCAGCGTTTCTTATGTTTACTTATTTCGACAGATATTACTTTCATTTATTATTTTGTAAGTTATTGTGAAAAACAACTTGTCTGAAGCGCCCTATATATATTTGAGTAGATGTGTTAGAGGGTGATAGCCTATTGTTTAGACGATGAAAATTGTACGATATTAACCGGTGCATTTCAAGAAAGTGCTCCTGCAGTGTCACAGTACTTATGCGGAATTTATAAATGTACTACACATAATCGCGTGATGTTCTTGTGAATTTTGTGGTACTTGCGTGACACATGCGAGTCATTTTCACGCACAAAGGATAAGGCGTGTGCCCCCACACTCTCTAACAGAGAGATACGAGTGCTTTGGTCTCACTTTTCTTCTCCGCACATTTTAATTACTTTGCACAACCAAAAGTGGCAGAAAAATCTACCGTACAAATTCAAGTTAATACAGGGCGAAAAGTAAATAAACCGACAAACTCTGAGAGGTTGTAAGGGGACATCAAAATAAATATTTTTCCCTAATGTTATTTTTTTCCTGTGAAGTGTATTAAAACGGTAGAGAAAGATTTCTCTGGCGGCAAATTAATTAAACCAACAAACACTTTTCCATTTTTTAAGACCAAGAGACAACACATTAACACAACACAATTTCATTTATAGTAGACTTTCAAAAATTCCTCCATTGACACGTAAACAAAGGTTACACAGTCGGATCATGTTCTGTCTGACACGGGCAAAAACCCCAGGAGTATCCTGAATTGTTCCTGCTGCTGCTACCATCCAGACAACCAGATTATCTTCCGATGGAACAGGAGTTGCGTAAACAAGGTTGCGCATCTCTCCCCACACAAAAAGTCCAGAGGGGACATATCTGGGGATCGTGCAGGCCATGGTACAGGACCACCTCTGCCAATCCACGTTTCTGGGAACCGCCAGTCCACGGATCGACGCACATGGTGACTGAAGTGTGCCGGCGCCCCGTCATGTTGGATCCACCTGCTTTGTCTTGTAGGGAGCGGGACGTCTTCCAGCATTTCTGGCAATGCTCTGGCAAGAAAATTGTAATAGTGCCTGCAATTTAATGGCCTAGGTAGCAGATTCAGCCCAATTAAACAGTCTCCAACAACACCGACCCACACATTAACGAAGAACTGCACTTGATGAGCGCTAGTAACTGTGACATGTGGGTTATCCTCACTCCAAACATGCGAATTGTGCATGTTGAAGACTCCATCACGCCCCAACGTTGCTTCATTGGTAAACAACACAGAGGATGGAAATGTAGGATGCATTTCACACTGTTCCAGGTACCACTATAAAACTGTTCCCTGGGTGGATAAGCAACTGGTTCCAGGTTGTGGACACGCTGTTAGTGAAATGGAAATTGCTCTCAAAGGACTGGTCTTATATTCGTCTGATTCGTCCCCATGATACGTAAAATTGCACGAGTGCTGATTGAAGGATCCCCCTCCACATGCTGCAAGACAGCTTCCTCAAATTGCAGCGTTCTTACCGTGCGACGGAGTCCCTGTCCAGGTAATCTGCTAAATGACCCGGTCTCACGTAGACGTTGGTACACAGCAGCAAAGGTCGTATGATGCGGGATACGGCGATTAGGATATTGTTGATAAACCCGCTGTGCAGCTCGTCCGTTGTGGTGCGCTACGTAGTACGCACCAACCATATCAGTGTACTCACTCCAGGCTTATCGCTCTGTTAGTAAAGAGAGACACTGTACTACTACACTGGTGGACAGCAGTTGCCTACAACTGAAGAGTGTAATACGCCCTCTAACAACTGAAGAGGGTAATACGGCCTCTAACAACTGAAGAGCGTAATACGGCCTAAACCGGTTTAAATAATCCTCATAGGAAAATATTACATTAGGGAAAATATTTGTTGTGATGCCCCCTACAACCTCCTAGAGTTTGTCGGTTTAAATACTTTTCACCCTGTATAAAGTACCTGAAGGTTAACACGTACTCTAAAACGTATAATGTCTGTCTGTTTCTAATCAAAACCCTTCTACTCCCATAAACTTTCCTTCCATTAATATTGCTACCAATACCACATTTCTTCGGTTGATTCGTTGCTCAGTTCGTCAGTTTTAGTGTAAATTTTCCTGTGCCTTTTTTCTTGTACTGTTCGCTAGTATAGTCTAGTATAATAAGAATGTTACATACCGGACACGTAAACACAGCAAACACGATACTGTAATTTTATTATACATTCTCCGACATTACCTTCGTTCTATTAGGTGTAGAAGTAAGAAACAGATTTTTTTTTGTGGAATTCATAGCCTGCCGAAGACGTGGGAGAAATGTATAAATAGCTATGGAGATTATTTTGAATAAAATATTGTTTCTCAGTTTGAAACAACAGGCTTGTAATTATTGCAACCAAATTCCGGTTTCAAGCATCTACACCTGGTAGGTAGTGGATGGAGAAAGTGAAATAGTGATTTTTCATTATTAACTTGAAAAAAAGAGAGTATTCGCCCGGGGATTTCAAACCTGCTGCTGACAAACAAGTGTGCAGTGCGCTAAAGGCTTAAGCATTGCCCTCGGTGGGTGCAGCTTTCGCTCAGGGACTGTCTGCGTGTTCGCCGCCGTGAGGTGACCAGTCAGGGAAACGCCTTTCCTTCCGGCGAGAAGGACTGCCCGCATCCTGTGCTGTCACCACCAGCCGGCAGCTCCTCTAAAACACACAGCCGCCGCGACCGGGCAGCCACTTCCTTCCACTCACCGCACCAGATGGCGGCTGCACTACACTGATACTGGGTTGCTGCGCTTCGTCACACAGCAACCTCTAGAAATGTGTGAACTTGAGAACTGTCGAAAAGGATCACTACGTAACGCTCCATCACTAAAACAGTATTGAAGGGAAGTACATAATTTTTCGTTAGTCATTATTGCTCTTTTTCGAATTTTCCAGCTGCGTCATAAACACACATTATCACAGACACAGTCTCTTTGACTGTCACTAAATCAGCCCAAAGATTTAAGCAACCATGCATGAGCAGTGCCTCTTTGACGGAGGCTGTCCGACAGCCGATCAGTTCCAGTCATTCCACCAGGAAGGAGGTACATGGCTCGTATTGTCTGTAGTTCAATCATGTCGAAATGGTCAATACCGCGGTTCGATCGCGTCCGTATTGTTACTTAGTGCAGTGTACTAATACAGTAAAACATGCTCAAAATGAAAACGCATGGGACTGAAACAATTTTCCGAATTGGACAACTTTCCGGATTACTCATTAGGCTACACACAATTTGGCAGGTATCACGTACAAAAGTAGAAATTTGTAATTACGCACGTATTTACGTACCTTCGCTCCTACACAGTAGATATTTATTTACTGTATGTTGTACCACAGAGGACTGGACTATACAGGATAAATAACACGGCGTTTCTGAATTGTTTCTGTAACTATTCGTTTCTAGTTGTATATACATACATACGTATTATTCTCACATTTATTTGCCTTACATTTCAATTTTTTGACACATTTTTCTGTTCAATATTTACTCTACGCAATTTTTTGCACTATTCAATGGTTCCATCAGCTTAGGAGCATTTGTATATGCTGCAAATTGCATAACATAGTTTGTGCATGCAACAGCTTCTTCAGGCGTGTTAATTTTTAGAGGGACATCATTTTGTCCCTCTTCTCCTTCCTTTGTTTCTTCCTGATCATCTTCTGTGTTGCGGGTTTCTGCTGTTGCCGAAGTGAAAGTAGAGTTAGTTGACAGGAAGTCGTCACTTCGAATGTAGTCGTCTGCACTACATGGAATGTTTCGCATTTTAATTATTTCTCTATTAGGTTATACAGTATTGTCTTGCCATCTTGTGGATGTCACACTCCGCTATTTCCCAGCTCTTTAGCGACTTTCAGACCTCACTCTGCAGCATGGGTCCAGACATAGGTAAGTTTATTGCTCGCGCGCTTATGAATCATTCCCACACCATCTCGTTAACTTCTTTATTTCTCGTTCTACCTTAATCTTTTCGTCAAATGTTACTGACACATTCTTTTTGTTCGACATCATGTTATCGGTATCTAAAGTGCTCGTAGTGAACTGAAACTGACAGAAGATTATGCACACAGTGCATTTATTTGGAATGCTTGACCTTGCTGGGTAAAACCATTGTTTAACCGAACAACACCCACCTTTTCACTGCGCATATTGCGGCAGATTGTTCGTAAGTGCACAACAATAATCTGGTGTGCTCCAGCGCGCATCAGTAATGATGGGAAACGAGAAAAGCCGACAAACGAGCAAAACATTTGCTTTGGTGTACCGACACTGCGCACAACTTTTCCGTTGTTGCACAGAGCGGCGCGGTTTGGTGCCGACATCCACAACGCCGCAATGCGCCGAAAACTCTTTCTCTTGGTTTTGCACTGCTCAACAGCATCCCACGGTGTTCAGTCTTTCTGTTAAAAGTAACGTCCTTTTAGAGTCGTGAATATCTAATGTATGCTGTAACACACTAGTGTATAAGCTCTTTTATGCATTATACAACAAAATTTGCAGTCCGTTACCGAGTTAGGCACGTTCCGCTTCGTACGAAATATTAACGTATAAAAGTGTATTGAATGCGTCGGGACTGAAATACTTGTACGGTTTGGGCAGATTTCCGAATTATATATGTTCTGCTTTGATCAAGTTTTACTGTAGTAGGATCTGAAGATGACCCAAATGTAGCGTTGAAACTAGTCGTCTGAATAATGGCCTCTTTCAGAATACGGCTGTAGCGCTCCATTTACTTAGATATATAAGTTTTAGGTGAGCCGCGAGCGCCTGACCGATGAAGGGGCTTGCTGGATGTTTGTCTTGGCCCCTTACGCCCTTTCGCATCTCCCCGTGGTTAAAGCACTCTTCGACGGACTCCGTACGACAGTGTTATTGGGTGGACCCTAAGCTGCCGGTTGCGCGGTGGCAACTTGCCCAACTCAGTCCACGGCGGCTGAGCTGGCCGGAAACTTGTCCCAATAAGAAGGCGGCGGCGATGGCGGCGGAGGGCGCTCCACTGCCGAACCGTTCAGCTCGTCTGGCAACAGGGGATTCGCAGAGCCACGCCGCGCCGTCAATTAATCTCTCGGCTCGCGGGATCGACGGAACTAAGTTTCTCGAGGGGACACTCACTTGAGCGATTCCTCCTTTTCTACCGCCATATCGCTTCTGCCGACACGGAGAACTTCTTGTAGGTGAGGAACAAGCGCTCACAAGAACCGTGCATCGTGTTGTGAGCTGCCACCAAATAAAACTCTACAAAAATAATCTCCAGAATGATTCCTTCACTCTACAGAATAGTATCCACTGCTATGAAAAGTACTAGAAAATTAAAAATACACTACTGGCCATTAAAATTGGTACACCACGAAGATGACGTGCTACAGACGCGAAATTTAATTGACAGGAAGAAGATGCTGTGATATGCAGATGATTAGTTTTTCAGAACATTCACACAAGGCTGGCGCCGGTGGCGACACCTACAACTTGCAGGCATGAGGAAACTTTCCAATCGATTTCTCATACACAAACAGCAGTTGACCGGCGTTGCTTGGTGAAACGTTGTTGTGATGCCTCGTATAAGGAGGAGAAATGCGTACCATCACGTTTCCGACTTTGATGAAGATCGGATTGTAGTCTATCGCGATTGCGGTTTATCGAATTGCGACATTGCTGCTCCGGTTGGTCGAGATCCAATTACTGTTAGCAGAATATGAAATCGGTGGGTCAGGAGGGCATACGGAACCCGTGCTGGATCGCAACGGCCTCGTATCACTAGCGGACGAGATGACAGGCATCTTATCCTCATGGCTGTAACGGATCGTGCAGCCACGCCTCGATCCCTGAGTCAACAGATTGGGACGTTTGGAAGACAACAACCATCTGCACCAACAGTTCGACGACGTTTGCTGCAGCATGGAGTATCAGCTCGAAGATCATGGCTGCGGTTGCCCTTGACGCTGCATCACAGACAGGAGCGCCTGCGATGGTGTACTCAACGAGGAACCTGGGTGCACGAATGGCAAAACGTCATTTTTTCCGATGAATCCAGGTTCTGTTTTCAGCATCATGATGGTCGCATCCGTCTTTGGCGACATCGCGGTGAACGCACATTGGAAGCGTGTATTCGTCATCGCCGTACTGGCGTATCACCCGGTCACCTCTTGCTCGCATTGACGGCGCTTTGAACAGTGGACGTTACATTTCAGATGTGTTACGACCCGTAGCTCTACCCTTCATTCGATCCACGCGAAACCCTATATTTCAGCAGGATAATGCACGACCGCATGTCGCAGGTCCTGTACGGGATACAGAAAATGTTCGACTGCTGTCCTGGCCAGCACATTTTCCAGATCTCTCACCAATTGAAAACATCTGGTCAATGGCGGCCGAGCAACTGGCTCGTCACAATACGCCAGTCACTACTCTTGATGAAGCTGCATGGGCAGCTGTACCTGTACACACCATCCAAGCTCTGTTTGACTCAATGCCCAGGGGTATCAAGGCCGTTATTACGGCCAGAGGTGGTTGTTCTGGTACTGATTTCTCAGGATCTATGCACCCAAAATGGGTGAAAATGTAATCACATGTCAGTTCTAGTATGATATATTTGTCCAATGAATACCCGCTTATTATCTGCATTTCTTCTTGGTGTAGCAAATTTAATGGCCAGTAGTGTATTTCAACACTGAGTCAAAGGATCCGTAGTTGAGGGCCACTCATTATTTATTATTTAAAAGCCCGCACACTCGCAGATTCAAGTAAAAATTCCTATACCAAGCGACAATCCTTTGCAGGTGTGCCTGCTTCTAGGTACAAATTTCTAGCGCTATGGCGCCTCTATGTACAATAGCGTCATCCGCTAACAGCTTCAGGGACCTCCGACGATATCTGCGGGGCCATTTACACATACTGCGAATAGTAATGGTCCGCTCATATTAGCACAGAGTTGAGAGGTGATACGGTTCTGGCTGGTTTCCGTGCAAACGACGGTAGCGCAGCGAGGGCCAGAGCGCGGGCGCAGGGGGCGCCGCTATTTATTAGCGCAGGGGCGCCAGCCTCACGGCAAGGCGGGCAGGCACTCGCGCTGGCGGAGATAATGGATCGCCAGGTGGCGCCAGGGGGGAGGGCGGACGGAGAGCCGGCGCTCCACCCCCGCTCGTAAATTACCCGCCCGCCCCGACTTGACGCAGAGGCAACAGCAGTAAACATTTTTATACATTTCCTCCGGAGGCGGCGGGGGCGGCGGCCACGTTTTTTCTTCTTCTCCTGGCGTCGGGAGGCGAGGCGACCGGGGCAACTGCGGCGCTAATCGAATCCTATTTACTGCCGGCGCAGCCGCTTTACGACGGCGCCGCGCACAGCTCTAGCCGCCCCGAATGAGCGGGCGCTGGCTCTGGCTCCAGCTCTGGGTAACACGCGGAGATGTCCTCCCCGCGCCTCGCCAATGGGGTCAGGGGCAGCCGAGCATCCACCAGGTACCAACGCACGCTGACGTCACCGGATCTCAGCCGTAAAGCCGTCCTCTCCCTCCGGTTGCAGGACTCTTCCAGAGATGTTTATCGGAGCCCGAGACGGAGACTGAAGTCGTAGCGAGCGAGGTTGGCGCATTGATCAGCACGCTGGACTTCGGGAGGAAGATGGTTCAAATTCCAGTCGGACCACATATATTTAAATTTTATGCGGTGTTCCTGAAACGCTTAAGGCAAATTTCGGGATGGTTGTTTTGAAAGGGGACGACAGATGTCCTCCCTTATCCTTTCGTAACATGAGCCTGTGGTCCGTCTCTAATTACGCGATTTCGGCGCGACGTGAAATATTTATTTTTCTTCTTTCTTCTGAAGTCGTACAATTGTTTAGTAGCAGTCGAAGTCGGAATCACTTTCATATTTACGTAATTAACAGTTGCGAAAGAGCAACAACACGGCTAAAATTGTCTGTTTGAACAAAATCAGTTTATCACACTTCACTTAAGTAACTATCGATTATAAGCTATAATTTCTGGACACGAAGTCTACCACGAGGAAGTTTATGGATAAAAAGTGTTCGGTTAACTTGTCGCTTCAATTTCGGATGAAACCTCAAATTTCCTTCCTAGTGTGGTAGCAGTTACATGGGACAGTCTGCAGTGAATACTGCCGATCGCTGTGCTGAACATCAAACAACACCTTAAGCACAGGAATTCTGAAAAATTTGCGGTGGCAGAGCACAGAATGAGAAATAACCATAACATTACGTCTGAAAATGGAACAGTTTTGTCCACACCTAAAATTACTGGGCCAACGGCCTCGCCACTGTGGTAACAGCGGTTCCCGTCACATCACCGAATGGGTGGCCATTCGGTCTGCCGAGCGCTGTTGGCAAGCGGGGTGCACTCAGCCCTTGTGAGGCAAACTGAGGAGCTACTTGATTGAGAAGAAGCGGCTCCGATCTCGCAAACTGACATACGGCCGGGTGAGCGATGTGCCGACACATGTCCCTACATATCTGCATCCAGTGACGCCTGTGGACTGAGGATGACACGGCGGCCAGTCGGTACCGTGGTGACTTCATGGCCTGTTCGAGCAGAGTTAACTTATGAAAGTATTCGGATCCTGTGAACAGAGACGCCGTGGAAATTAAGCTGCATGACAATAACTTTACTACACAGACGTTAGGCATGTAGCGTTGCACGGTAGCGTGCACTTGGTAAAGAAAGAACACAGCGGAAGCCTTATCATAGTTTATCGTCTGATCTAAATGGAAGCGCTGCACTCGACTCTGGCCAGCGAGCGCCAACGCAATCTATAGACGAAGACAAGGTCGCTTCGAAAGTTTTTTTCCACACTAGCGAGTTACCATTTGCCTTCCCCTTAACTCATCCTTCACCCCTCCCCTCTCTTGACGCTTACCCTTCACCAGTATCAGTTTTCTGAAAACCTTGCTCTTGCCCGAGCAGTTCTAAGCGCTACAGTCTGGAACCGCGCTGCCGCTACGGTCGCAGGTTCGAATCCTCCCCCGGGCATGGATGTGTGTGATGTCCTTGGGTTAGTTAGGTCTAAGTAGTTCTAAGTTCTAGGGGACTGATGACCTCAGAAGTTAAGTCCCATAGTGCTCAGAGCCATTTGAACCATTTCTTAGGCCAGTAAACAAATTTAGGCTTCTGGATATGGTTAAATCATGTCATTTCATTACATCGAAGTTTCTCGTCACGTTTTCCCTTCTCTTTCGCGGTCGATACACAAAGCAAATTGGGGTGGCATTATCTGGGGCCGACGTACGCATCTGGTGGTCATGGAAGGCGCCGTAACGGCTGTACGATACGTGAATGCCATCCTCCGACCGACAGTGCAACAATATCAGCAGCACATTGGCGAGGCATTCGTCTTCCTGGATGACAATTCGCTCCCCCATCGTGCAAATCTTGTGAAAGACTTCCTTCAGGATAACGACATCGCACGATTAGAGTGGCCAGCAAGTACTCCGGACAAGAAGCCTATCGAACATGCCTGGGATAGAGTGAAAAGGACTGTTTATAGACGACGTGGCCCATCAACCACTCTGAGGCATCTATGCCGAATCGCCGTTGAGTGGGACAATCTGGATCAACAGTGCCTTGATGAACTTGTGAATAGTATGCCACGATGAATACAGGCATGCATCAATGCAAGAGGAAGTGCTACTGGGTATTTGAGGTAGCGGCGTGTACAGCAGTCTGGACGACTATCTCTGAAGGTCTCGCTGTATTGTGGTACAACATGCAGTGTGTGGTTTTCACGAGCAATAAAAACGGCGGAAATTATGTTTATGTTGATCTCTATTCCAATTTTCTGTACAGGTTCCGGATCTCTCGGAATCGAAGTGTTGCAAAACATTTTTTTGATGCGTGTTCACACATATAAGCATACATATTTTTTCTGCATCTGTATCGAATTTCACCCTGTATTTTCGTTTTCACGCAGCTCAATGTTTATGACGTCGTATCTCTTGAACTACAGAATTATGTGTCGTACAACAATATAATTTTGTAGGTAAATGCGACATTTACTGTATGAATAGCGAATATGTAGTCAGCGATGTACTGTTTTCCTCTCATCATTATCTAGGGTTGTCAGCAAGAAACACTTTCTCAAATGTTTGGAATTGTGTGTAAAGTTTGCTGTTAGCCACTAGGCACTCTCATTCTCACATACATCATGAACATAGTCTGGCTATTTTCGCGTCGTGAGCTACACTATCTTTTCACCCCTTACTCTTTGATCAGCAGATGCTTCTCACCCCCTCCCCCCCTATCCTTTCCCCACAGCGATTCTTTCCACATAGTAAGCGATTGTTTACCAGGATTAGTTGAAATCTGTTCAAAAATGGCTCTGAGCACTATGGGACTTAACTTCTGAGGTCATCAGTTCCCTAGAACTTATAACTGCTTAAACGTAACTAACCTAAAGACATCTCACACATCCATGCCCGAGGCAGGATTCGAACCTGCGACCGTAGCGGTCGTGCAGCTCCAGACTGTAGCGCCTAGAACCGCTCGGTCACTCCGGTCGGCCTTGAAATCCGTCAGGTGGAACATACACACCTACATTTTTGTAATATGTATGGATGTAATGTTACTGCGTTACTCAACCTTGCGGAAGTAAGCTCTCCTGTTAAATGGTTATGTATCACTTCAATTAAATGTGCGAAGAAAAGAATGTGAAAGGAAACTCAAAACTTACACTATATCCTTCATTTTCTTTCAAATAGTATATGTCCGTAGAAAAACGGATACGCAATTTTCGCGAACCATCTGCGCGGTATGATTAAATATCTGATACCTCAGTCAGTGAGGTTAAGCATCGGAATTCTGCCCATAATGACATAGCGGAGTCAGCTTCGGCGTTACGGGGTTTCTGTTACTTCATGATAATGCACGGCTGATACCATACTGTCATTGCCGTCGGCCTCCTAAAACTTAAGAAGCTCCGTTACTACTTTAACGACTTCGCTGGTGTACGAAAAGAGAAGAGGAGGCAAAAATGAGGTTTACCAATTCACGACTTATAAATACTGAGGGCCCCAGCAATGCGTCGTATCTATAGGAAGTCTCTTTGTATGAAACGTGTAACTCATTCTTTATAACGCTGAGGGAGATCCAATCTAAAATCTCCATTTGAAAAACGCGATATAATTCCGAATATTCAGGTCTACCTCCCTTTTTATCTGATGCTACAGAAACAATTGTTGCATCAGGACGCAAATTCTGATTTTTACATCTGCGTCGAGGCAACGTTATTGCAGGTGCCCGCTGCTGTTGTTTTCTATAACGTTTGCAAAAACGCAACGCAAACGCAGCTCGTAATCCCTGAGGTGTGAGAGTCGATATTCATCTGATGCAGTAAAAGTTATTTCCCCCGTACGCCTGGTGCGAGCAATAAAAAATCTTGTGAACGAGAACAGAGGTCTCCTTTTATTGAAGCTGTTGTTGAGATTGGTACACGCTTTCAAACAATCTATTTCAATACGAAATCAAAAGCGAAAAAATGGTGTAGTTAGTCTGCGCCATATTTTTTCAGTGGGTAGTAATTTGTTCGATTTAACGTTCTCATGAATTTATTCGTTGTTCGTAAACTCATGCTGTTTTATACACCGCGTACAGTGTACCATATATTGTAACGAATCTGGCAGTTGACCAGGCATTTGTAGTGCTAACTAATGAAGTGTGTTAAATATTGCACAGACCATCTGAAAGACTTGTGGTCAGCTGCTAGTTACGGCAATTATTTAGCAAATACTAGTAATACTAATAATAATATTAGTTGCTGTATTTTAAGGGAAGAGGCTGAGAAGACGGAGAATACGAGTATAGGTGCACTGAAGTTTCTAGTTTATTGTCCTTAGCAGCAATGAGGGGAAGTAGATTCGTAGAGCGTCTTAGAAACAAGCATATTTACAGATTAGCTGAATATACTGTTCATAACACATTTCCTACCTTACTTTATTTTGTTGCAGTCATCACTCTTTGGCTTTTTTGATCCCATCCACCAGGTTTTTCTTATCTTGTGCCAGTCTTTTATGTACGTATACATACTAAATAAAAAGCCCTCAGTAACATTCCGGCCAGTTTAAGCAAAGAGTTCTTTTCTGTCCATTACTCTTTCTTGCTTCAATTACTCCAAAACGGATTTCTACATTTCTTACTCCTCTGGTTATTCAAAATGGCTCTGAGCACTATGGGACCTAACATCTGAGGTTATCAGTCCCCTATAACGTAGAACTAATTAAATCTAACTAACCTAAGGACATCACACACATCCACGCCCGAGGCAGGATTCGAACCTGCGACCGTAGCGGTAACGCGGTTCCTTCTGGTTATTACGAATATTTACCTTCATAACTAGTTCTCCACTTGGACATGCCGTCTTCGATCAAATAATATCTGTAGTATCAATTTCGATCAATATTAGCAGTTAACATGAGTTTAGAGGGTCGTTCGTGATTTCGACAGTCGCACATGGCCATCGTATTTCAGTCTGGCTTTTGGATATCACGTTACCTTTTTTTTTTTTTTTTTTTTTTTTTTTTTTTTCCTCTGCGAGCTGGATACAACACATCCTAGCTATCACAACACGCGTAAAGGTATAGCGGGACATCATTTGACTGCGTAAACAAACTGTGATGAACGTAACAAGCACACGGCATACCTAAACATGAATTACGAATTGTGCAATAATGAACGAAGATGAAAATCAAAACAAACCACAGTTTTTCAAATGAGAGTAACATAGCAAGCGGTCTACGCTACAGATATCGCTCAGCCTGGATTGGACGAAATAGGAAATGATGCTATACAGTATTGATTACGGCTTAGACGATAAAATAATTTGACAGAAAGTGAAGATGATCTCAAGTATATTGTCTTTCTACTGAATATGGAATGTAGATTTATTTAAGTGCACTACTTACTAAAAATTACGCTATATAATAATAACGGTTAAAGTTATGACGCTAACAGGGAAGTTTCTAGTGAGATCACAAGTACTTCTCTAAGCCATCGTTCTTCATAAGCTACTGATATTTCATTATTTTTAGGATAAAAATGTATTGAAAGTAATTGTCATGAAGGTAACAAGCTAAGCAAAGTTCACAACCTTGATGTGTAGTGGGTGACTGCAGTGGGTCCCGAGTTGCGCAAATTCATTTTGTAGAAGAAGGAAATACACCAGCCAGCTACAATTTTATGAAATTTGTCAGCAGATTGATGTCAGAGTTTTACGGCTCCGCCATCGTCGTCCTATTATCTTCATTGATATTAAGTACAAACGAATGTTATAATTCCTTAAACCTTTGACAGCGAACTGATGGAAGAGATACACTGCTTTGAAATAGGTCTGCTAATAAATTTGATAACAGTTGTAGCTGAAGTCTTGAGTTGAGATGTCGGGTGTTGTGCCGGATACCAGCTTCATTCATGCACAACATCTTAACAGCGTGACTCTTTGCCTCCATCAGATGCTACGTGTTCAGTCTCGGTAGCACCTGATGAAGACAAAGAGTCACGTTGTCGAAATATTATGCATGGTCGACGCTGATATCCGGCAGAACACCCGATACTTCAAGATGTCAATACGGTCTTGCACCTTCGTATTATACTGTATACTTAAAATGCCTAGAGGAAAATTAAAGAGACCTTTGGAGAAAAGAGAACCACCTATATAGATATCAAGAGCTCAGATGGAAAACCAGTCCTAAGCAAAGAAGGGAAAGCAGAAAGGTTGAAGGATTATACGGAGAGTCTATACAAGAGAGATGCACTATGCACTTGAGGGCAACATAATGGAAATAGAAGAGGACGTAGAGGACATAAGAAGGTAGATATGACATTGCGTGAAGAATTTGACAAAGCACTCAAAGACTCAAATCGAAACAAGGCCCCGGGAGTAGAAAACGTTCCGTGACAGCTACTGATAACCTTCGGAGAGCCAGCCATGACGAAAACTCTTCCGTCTGGTGAGCAATATGTATGAAACAGGCGAAATACCCTCAGACTTCAAGAAGAATATAGTTATTCCAATTCCAAAGAAAGATGGTGGTGACAGGTGTGAAAATTACTGAAGTAACAGATTACTAACTCACGGTTGTAAACACCAACACGAATTCCTTACAGACGAATGGAAAAGCTGATAGATTTAAGAGTCAGTAAGTCCTTTCTCAAAGTATTTGTATGGAGTTTAGCCATGTATCGAAGAGAAACATGGACGATAAACAGTTTAGACAAGAAGAAAATAGAAGCTTTTGAAATGTGGTGCTATAGAAGAATGCTGAATATTAAATGGGTAGATCACGAAACTAATGAGGAGCTATTGAATACAATTGGGGAGAAGAAAAATTTGCGGTACAACCTGACCAAAAGAAGTGATTAGTTGGTAGGACACATTCTGAGCCATCAATGGATCACCAGTTTAGTACTGGAGGGAAGCGTGTGGGTAAAAATTGTAGAGGGAGGCCAAGAGATGAATACAGTAAGAAGACTCAGAGAGATGTAGGTTGCAGTAGCTACTCCGAGATCAAGAGGCTTGCACAGGATAGAGTAATTTGGAGAATAGGTACTGGGAGATGAAGAGGCTTGCACGGGATAGAGTAACTTGGAGAGCTGCGTCCAACCAGTGTTCTGATTGAAGACAGCAACAACAACTCTCCAAATTACTCTATCCTGTGCAAGCCTCTTCATCTCCCAGTACCTACTGCAGCCTACATCCTTCTGAATCTGCTTAGTGTATTCATCTCTTGGTCTCCCTCTACGATTTTTACCCTCCACGCTGCCCTCCAGTACTAAATTGGTGATCCCTTGATGCCTCAGAACATGTCCTACCAACCAATCCCTTCTTCTAGTCAAGTTGTGCCACAAACTCCTCTTCTCCCCAATTCTATTCAATACCTCTTCATTAGTAATGTGATCGACCCATCTAATCTTCATCATTCTTATGTAGCACCACATTTCCAAAGCTTCTATTCTCTTCTTGTCCAAACTATTTATCGTCCATGTTTCACTTCCATACGTAGTTACACTCCATACAAATACTTTCAGAAACGACTTACTGACACTTAAATCTATACTCGATGTTAACAAATTTCTCTTTTTCAGAAACGCTTTCCTTGCCATTGCCAGTCTACATTTTATATCCTCTCTACTTCGACCATCATCAGTTACTTTGCTCCTCAAATAGCAAAACTCCTTTACTACTTTAAGTGCCTTATTTCCTAATCTAATTCCCGCACCATCACCCGACTTAATTCGCCTACATTCCATTATCCTCGTTTAGCTTTTGTTGATGTTCATCTTATACCCTCCTTTCAAGACACTGTCCATTCCGTTCAAATGCTCTTCCAAGTCCATTGCTGTCTCTGACAGAATTACAGTGTCATCGGCGAACCTGTAAGTTTTTATTTCTTCTCCATGGATTTTAATACGTACTCCGAACTTTTCTTTTGTTTCATTTACTGCTTGCTCAATATACAGATTGAATAGCATCGGGGAGAGGCTACAATCCTGTCTCACTCCGTTCCCAACCACTGATTCCCTTTCATGTCCCTCGACTTTTATAACTGTCATCTGGTTTCTGTACAAATTGTAAATAGCCTTTCGCTCCCTGTATTTTACCCCTGCCACCTTCGGAATTTGAATGAGAGTATTCCAGTCAACATTGTCAAAAGCTTTCTCTAAGTCTACAAATTCAAGAGACGTAGGTTTGCCTTTTCCTAATCTTTCTTCTAAGATAAGTCGTAGGGTCAGTATTGACTCACATGTTCCAAAATTTCTACGGAATCCAAACTGATCTTCCCCGAGGTCGACTTCTATCAGTTTTTCCATTCGACAACAACAAGAACAACTCAAAAATTTCGTTGTTTTCTATAATTGCTCATGTTCCATTGGAATACAGCAACTCGGCCTCAACTAGAGAAAGTGAGGAAGATTGAACTTAAATTATCAAAAATCTTTTCCTTACTGCCTTGATGAATGACATGACTGAATGACGGGAAACGTCTTGCTACGATCAGAGAATCAGAACCGCACCCTTGTACGGACCTATGATTACATGTGCTGCGAAGCTACCTACACTACACCCAAATCGATGTTAGCGGAAACTACCCGGCTAACGGAAGCGGGTGTCTGCCGTGAACAGATGGGCGGCTATTTTGAAATTCAGAATCCGAATAAGCCGAGAGGGGGACGGCTCGGTGTGGGGCGCGTGGTCTAACAATGAGGGGAGAGCTCGCAGACAGAACAGGAGAACAGTGACGGTCGTCGTGTTCTTTTCTCTCCCTCGCGATCGTCTGTATTCGGCAACATAACAGGGACGCGCCGAGCTGTTGCTCCTGCGGAACTTGCAGCAGCCATCCGCGCCTCTGTTGCGCGCCACGTCTCACTGTCTAGTGTTGTGTGGTTGCCTGGCAACAGACCTAACGCGAGCCACCATTTTCGCATCGTGGTGCTCCACGCAACTGCGTATTTGGCTCTAATTTAACTGCGGTTTTATAGGCTCGGAGGTCGGCACGTGCTGATGGTTAGCCGTGCTAACCAAATGGAACTCTTGTTTCTGACCGCTGGCGCACGCGAGTGCAAAAGTTTTTTAGAGCTCGAAAATGGCTATTTGAAGCGGCCAGAACCAGTAAATACACTTAGTAAAAAAATGTCTCTTAGCGGAAACTGGAGACACGCCTACTAACTGTGCTGCAGCACAGGTCCAGATTCACCAAAACGAAATCGTAATCTGCTGTGTAATTCCTTACACAGGAACGCGAGGAATCGAGACATACTCGTATCTACTGGTATTAAGTTTTAGCATGATGTCATTTCGGTTAGCAGACTATGACAATCACAAGATCTTAGGCCAGTGCCGGCCGGTGTGACCGAGTGGTTCTATGCGCTTCAGTCTGGAACCGCGCGACCGCTACGGTCGCAGGTTCGAACCCTGCCTCAGGCATGGATGTGTGTGGTGTCCTTAGGCTAGTTAGGTTTAAGTAGTTCTAAGTTCTAGGGGACTGATGACCTAAGATGTTAAGTGCCACAGTGCTTAGAGCCATTTGAACCATTTCTTAGGCCAGTAAACAAATTTCGGCTTCTGGATATGGCTAAATCATGTCATTTCATTACATCGAAGTTTCTCGTCACGTTTTCCCTTCTCTTTCGCGGTCGATACACAAAGCAAATTGTTTCTGTGTGCTAAGGAAAGGCTGTAATGAGTGCTATTTCCTATTCAAGTCGCACAAATCAACTGAAGTCGGAATATAATTTTTCTTTTGTGGCGCTTGACCAAATTAAGAAACCACCTTCACAATCGACAAACTGGTTGCTGTCCAGCTAACTGGCAGAATTTCGTTTAAAAAACAAGTGGAGAACCTGTTTTTCAACGTGAGCGAGTCACATATATATTCTGCACATCTGAAGAATCTTCATGACCGTACACTAATGATCCTGTCAATCATGTTTGGTATTTGGTATTGTTTCATGGCCGTTAACGTACTGCGTACAGCAACGTTCTTTTGTTAGTAACACTGCGTATTTAGTAAGGACGAGCGTTTTGTAATGTTGCACATTAAGTAACGTTCTGCATCAAATGACGTTTTACAGTCAACGATCCTCGGCGGTCAGTAAAGATCTGTGCTCAGTAGTGCTCTGATTTCAGTAAGATTCTACTTTATGCAGTGTTACATTTACAAGAACTATCCGCCTTCAGTACCGTTCCGTGCTCAGTAATTTTCTGCTCGCAGTACGATTCCATGTTCAGCACAGCCGGTCAAAGAGAATAATCAGCGACAATAGCGTATTATTCAAGTCATTCGCTTAGTGCACTGACTTGATACTGTCACACAAGTCACGCGGGATGTACACCTGTAAAAGTTACAGCTGTGTAGTGAACAGGGACTTGAGCTCGCAAACTTACCATAAATGGATAATGCTCAGGGCGTGCTATCAAATCACAACTTGACTCGGTGCATCATTTTGCTACCACCACCTTACGGGATTCAAAACTTCAGGAGTGCTCTCTTACTTATCTTACGAGACTAGTGTCAGTGTGAGAATGGGGATATGCCGGAGAATAGCTCAGTATGAGGATATCCCACAGAATGAATTTTTCTGTCTGTAGTCACCTACATGTAACTTACAAACGGAATACAATTTGATGCACGAGTGTTGTACGAGGGGCATTCGATAAGTAATGCAATACATTTATTTTCTCACCCAGTTCACGTGGAAAAAATGCGTAATTTGTTGTGGAACATCGTGGAATATTACCGCTTCAGCCCCTATAGTTTCATGAAGTTTCGACTGGTCGCATCGTTTTACGTATCCTTCAAAATGGCGTCGCTAACGGAAGCGCTTTCCAAGCAGGGAGCTACCATTGAGTTTCTTTTAGCGGGAAACCAATCCACGGAGGTACGATAGTGAACAAAAGCACGGTGAGTCGTTGGCGAGGCGTCTCTCATCACCGCAACAAGGTCCCGTAAACCTTTTCGATCTCCCTCGTACCGGCCGGCCGCACACAGCTGTCACTACTGAAATGTTTGAACGTGCGGACACTCTCATTCCGACTTCCATCTGTTTGGCGCAATTACGGAATCACTCTGCGGGAAGCAGCACGCGGCTCATACGTGGACCAGTAGAGTGGTACCATGCGGGTATGCAGGTCTTCCCCGTAACGTGACATAATGTCGTCGCACTAAACGGAGATTGTGTTGAAAAACAGGGTTTCGTTGCCAAAAGAGTAGGAAATAATATGGTGTATTGAAATCCTGAATGAAACCAATCTGCTTTCAGTAAAATGTGTTGCATTGTACAGCTAAGGGCAGGAGACGCAGTAGTTAAACTGTGAGACAGGATCGTCGATAGCCCTAGTGTTGTAAGAGCGTTTCCAGGTTAGTCCCGGTCCGGCATACAATTTTAATCTGCCGGCAAGTTTCAGGGTTCGTCTCTCACCACTTGTCCGTAACATGCAGACAGTTTACCAGAAAGGGAAAACAGAAGTTCGTTTCATGTCCCTGTGTCTGAAGCCTTATGTTTCCGCAGGAACCTAGTGTGACAAAAAGAAAAGCTAAATAGTGTGGTGGGTAAGTGACTCTCTGCCTGTAAATGTATTCGGCTTTTCTTTGAGAAAATTGTGGAAACGTAAAACGGTTCCCTGCAGTGTGGAATACCACTCCATAGATGGGACAGCTAGCCGGTTGAGATACACCAACACGCACATTTTCCTGCAATACTGTTTGCAGACACTCTGTCCAGTCACATTAATGTGATCACCCGTCAAAAGTCTGAATAACCTACTTCCGCGGTGCGGACTGCCGCGAGACGTGCAGGAAGAGTCAGTGAGGTTTTGGAGGATAGCGACAGCGTGTGGGGCCACGGCGACTCCCGTGCCGCGACCAGCTGCGATAGGATTCTCAGCTGAGGATCCATGCTCCGAACAGCCCAATTAAGGTGGTTCCACATATTCTCGAATGGGTTTAAATACGGGGAGTTTGGCGGCCAGGGGAGTACGGTAAACTCATGCTGGTACTCTTCGAACCACGCAGGTACACTGCGAGCTGTGTGACACGTTGCATTGTCCCGCTGGTAAACGCCAACGCGTCGGGGTAAAACAAACTGTATGTAGGGCTGGACATGGTCTCCAAGGATAGATGAATGATTGTGTTGATCCATTGTGTGACGAGAACACCGACTTTATACCACGGAAATAATCCCCAAACCGTAGTGGGTCCGCCTCTGGCCTGGACTCTTCCGACGATTGTTGCAAGGTGTTTGCTTTTAGACTTCCACGCCGCGCACAGCAACGGCCCTGTGTCCGATGCAGCATACAGCGTGATTCATTTGACAAGGCCACCTGTCGACACTTAGTAGACGCCTCGTTGCGGTAATGGCGCGCAAATTCCAACCTTCATCGCCGATGAACAGCAGTTAACATGGGTACGTGGTCAAGGCGCCTGCCTCGTATGCCCGTAAGTAACTACGTTCGCTGAACAGCCTTCAGGAGACAATGTAGGTAGCCCCTTGGTCCATTTCGGAGGTCAGCCGCTCACAGTTGCACGTCTATTCGTCCGTACACATCTCCGCAGCCATTGTTCACCCCTGTCGTCTATGATCCTTGCTGCATGACAGTAGCCTCGGCACCAGTTTTGGATAGCGCCATTTTGCCATGCACGCTACGTTATAACAAAGGTGGCACGCGAATAGCTTACAAACCTATCCGCGATGGAAATGTTTCCACCCTTGGCCCGAAAGCCAGTGATCATGCCGCTTGGAAGTCAAATAAAACGCTGCGTTTTCGCATTATGCCAATGATTGCACTGTTGTCCATGTCGTCCCGAAACGCTTTTTATACCCTTCACCGCTAGTGCTCCCACCTCACGTCTGTGGTGGTTATTGCACGTTGACGTGGAACATAGGCGCTGATCACATTACTGTCACTGGACAGCATAACAAAGTAATTATACAAGAAAGCGAAGATGAGCCCCAGTTAGCACAATATCGCCTGAATGAAATACACACGCTCAAAAATTTTTGCACGTGACGAGCGTTTTAAGGTAAACACCAAGTACAATAGAAGATAGTTATGAACAACAAAATGGCCGGCCGAGGTAGCCGAGCGGTTAGAGGCGCTACAGTCTGGAACAGCGCGACCGCTACGGTCGCAGGTTCGAATCCTGCCTCGGGCATGGCTGTGTGTAATGTCCTTAGGTTAGTTAGGTTTAAGTAGTTCTACGTTCTAGGGGACCGATGACCTCAGAAGTTAAGTCTCATAGTGCTCAGAGCCATTTGAACGTGGTAAACATCTGGACTGCATCACGAGCGAGGAGTGGGGTTGCCGTGCGGTCTTAGGCGTCTTGTCACGGTTCGTGCGGCTCCCCCCGTTGGATGTTTGAGTCCTCCCTCGAGCATGGGTGTGAGTGTTGTCCTTAGCGTAAGTTACTTTAAGTTGGATTAAGTAGTGCTTAGATTAAGTCTTGCCCGCCCGGTTAGCCGTGCGGTGTAACTCACGGCTTTCCGGATTGGGAAGGAGCGCCTGGTCCCAGGCACTAACCGGCCGGCGGGCTTGTATCCATGTCCGGTGAGCTACCCAGTCTGTGGATGGTTTTTAGGCGGTTTTCCATGTGCCCTTGTTCCACCTCAGCTACACTATGTCGGCGATTGCTCCGCAAACAAATTCTCCACGTACGCGTACACCAACATTACTCTACAACGCAAACATAGGGGTTACACTCGTCTGGTGTGAGACGTTCCCTGGGGGTCCACCGGGGACCGAATCGCATAATTACTCTGAAAAAGTGGTTCGGTGTGGGGCGGCGGAAGGGTGACGTGGACTGCGGTAGTCGTCGTGGGGTTGTGGACCACTGCGGCTGCGGCGGAGACGGAGCCTCTCCGTCGTTTCTAGGCCCCGTTTAACATACAATAAAATAGATTAAGTAGTGCTTAAGCGTAGGGACCGATGACCTCAGCAGTTTGGTCCCATAGTCCTTACTACAAATTTCCAATTTTTTGCAACGCAAGCTATGATTCTGGAAATGATGACGGCTTGGTGAAAGGCCACAGAAAGTAGCTATCCTAAAGGCCCGTACCTTTCCAAATTCTGTCGCCATGTTGCGTGAGGCTGTTAGATATTATAACAGGTTTGGTTTAGTAATCGTTGCATGGAGGCAGAATGGTCACAAGTATGTGGCATGGCAGACCCTACTGCCATACTCTTCAGGGTATCAAATTGGATATTCCAGTAGGATAACGTCAGACCCTGCACTGCAGTAAATATCACTAACACCTTCGCTAATGTACGGATCCTCGATTGGTCTGCCACGTTCCCTTATTTGTTGCCCACAGAACATGTCTGAGATGCGATGGAAAGACGTGTGCTTTTATGTCATTAGCCTTCACGAAATGACACAGCATGTGTTTCAGACTGGTTACTTTGGCAGGCTGTTTGCTTCCACGTCACAACGAATACAGGATACTGGTGGGGATCAGACAGCATACGCATGTTAATGGTGGACGTCAGTTAGCAATGGACTGAATGTTTAATCATTTAATACCAATTATGTGACGAACCTTTCCAAGAAGTTTCGATCTGGCGTTTCGTGCTGTAACACTTCCCATTCCCAGCAGTGATCGTCTTTGCTCGAACCTGTTGTCACGCAGGAACAGAACGCAACTTCCACGCGACTTCTGTTCGCTGTCTGGAGAAAGTGGCGGCTTATGGAACTCATATCCGAAGTCCCTCTCCTCGCGAACGTTTCGAGATACACGCGAAGTGCATCAGAAGGCCGGTGCCGCTTTTCTCACAGCGCAGCTCGCGCGACCCTCGTGATCGATGGGCGTCGCACAGCGAGGGAAGCTGTAGGGGGTGGGATGGGTTTGTATCGTCTGTCGCTGGCCTGGAACCCACCATCTCTCCAAATAATCTGCAGTTGCCGCGCGGTCTCGTATTTGCGTTTCGTCGCCCGCGCCTCAAGCAGAATTGGCCGTGTGTATCCTACCACAGTTACTTGCAGCGGATACCGACCTACAACAGTTGAATACATGACTCAAGGAAGTGGCACCTATTCTTTGTAACAAGTCACTGAAACTAAGTTTGGATAAGAGAAGAACTAACGCCATGAAAGCCATTACTGTAAATATGTGTCTAAAGCTGAGTTCATCGGTGAAGTATTAGACCCATCTGCAACAAAATCAGGTATAAGACACGGGGATATATTTTCCCCGTTATTGTTTAATTGTGAACTTGAGAAAGTAATCAGAGAATGGGACGAAAGTATACACAGCGAAAACAGACTGGGTTGCAAAAAGGAGGTTTCAAATCCACTGCATTGGCTTTCTAGACGATCTGGCCCTGTTAGCTGAAACAATGGAGCAGTTACAGGAACAAATCCTTGAACTAGAGAGACAAGCAGCTAAAATAGACCTTAAAATTGCCCTTGAAACAATTGAAATCATCACAAACAACAAACACCCCCCCAAAAAATTCCTTAAAGTCCCAAGAAAAATAAATAGAAATAGTAAAAGAATTTAAATATCTGCGGTAATGGATTAGCTGGTATGCAACAGAACGCAGGCCAACAGAATCCAGGAAAAACAAACTTGAATTGGCCTTCCAATTGGCAAAAGAGGCGTACAACGAGAAATTCATTTCATGAGGGGGTCTAAAAGTAAACATTATAAAACAGTAATAAAGCTAGAAGCACTGAATCCAGCAGAAAACCCTAACTATCAATCGCATATACCACCCAGAACAACTAGAACTAAAAGAATGAAAAATTTTCAGAAAAATCACAAGAAATAAAATTTCCGGATAATAAAATTGTGTGCATCAAGAATGAAACTATCTACAAAAAACTGAAAAAATCTGAGAACTACGCGAAATAGGAGACTTAAATTTTACGGACAGATTCTCAGAATGAACTCTAGTAGACTAACCAAACGATTTTTTTATATTTTTTTCCATAACCGCATACCGAAACCTAATTGGTTTACGGAAACTGAAGAAAAAGCCAAGACAATTAAAAATAGCTTAGATCAGTAATAAAGACGAAAAAATAATGTTCCAAGACAAATTTAAAACAAAGGATAACCCATCATCTCGGAAGAGGAGAGAAAGAGGTGGTCAGAGAGAGAATGGGGAAATACTGCCCACAAAGGAAAACGCAACACGCAGAGAAACGACTGGTTCATCGTATTTCAAAGAGGGTGAAACGAAAGAAATACAAGAAGTCACTGAAATTTACACGACAGATTAGCAAGTGTAGGGCACACTTTGTTTCTGCCTACCGTTTTTGAATTCGTTTCCTGCGTTACCCTATTTCTTTCTATCTCTTCACCTCCATATAACTGTTGCTGCACGCTCCTCAAAGTGTCAAATCAGCAAGTCTTCATTACCGTAGCGTATATTACAACAACCAGTTTCCATTTAGTAAGGAGATTTCACGATGAAAAGCCCCGGCTCAACCTAATACCTCCCTATTTCATTCATAACGAAGGTCCTCACATACCTTACCATTAGGAACCGTAAACGATAGAACTGATTTTAAGAGAGAGGCTTTTCTTAGGGACTAAACGTTAACGTTAATGAAGAATTACTTAATGTTTCACTAACAAAGAAATTTAGTTTAATTTTAAAGATAACGTCCATGAAATAATATTTTATTACACAAAAAGAATGAAGAAGTTAATTTTGTGACGTTCCTCCGCAAGTGCCTATTTTTGCTGTGAATTGTTTGACATCTGGCTGATAACCGTTGAGCACAGGTCGGAAAGGCTCCCTGAAATGTTTGTTAGTCCATATCGATATTTCGATTTAGTGAGTGCTGATTACAGTGATTTACATGCAAGTGATCCCAAGTGATTCTACTGGAGCTTTCTTACAAAATTCCACAGTATAATGACTAGTTCGTTTCACCACTTTTATTCTTTGGTCCCTAAACACATTCTGCGCTAAATGAGAAATAAGTTTTCTACTACCCTGTAATGATACTGTTTGTAGATGATGATCATATTTTAAAAAAGCATTCTGAGGAAAATGTCTTCCTTATTATTGCAGGAACTACTTGACTGAACCCATTTATTGAAAAATCTTCCTGGAATATTGCCTGGGACTAAGCAATATGAAAATACGTCAGGGGTATCGTCATAGTACATAGCGTGTTTTAGCATTTGAGAAGATGTTGTTTAAGAGTTTTTAGAGCTACCAGCATATCATGTAGACAGTGACCGTATATAACTTGTATAGCGTATAAAGGCTACAAGAAGTTGTTCTTGTGCAGCACTGACAGTTCTACAAGAGCCGCAGGGTATTGAGACAAGATACACCTTGCGCCCATCCCTGGTCTATAGCAGCACTCCGTCTTCAGGCCACAAGTGGCCCATCGGGACCATCCGACCGCCGTGTCATCCTCAGCGCAGGGCGCGGATAGGAGGGGTGTGTGGTCAGCACACCGCTCTCCCGGTCGTTACGATGGTTTGCTTTGACCGGAGCCGCTACCATTCGGTCGGGTAGCTCCTCAATTGGCATCACGAGCCTGAGTGCACCCCGAAAACTGGCAACAGAGCATGGCGGCTGGATGGTCATCCATCCAAGTGCCGGCCACCCCCGACAGCGCTTAACTTCGGTGATCTCACGGGAACCGGTGTATCCACTGAGGCAAGTCTGTTGCCTATCCCGGGACTACACGTTCGAATTCCTAACATCCACACACACTGGTACACATCAAACGCTTACAGCTGCTTTCCGTTTCTTTATTCCTCTGTTATTTCGTCACCTGAGTATGGTGCTCCAAAGTCTCAAGTGTTTGTATACATCTAGGGTCAGCTATAACCAATAAACCGTTACCCGCCTCCTCAACCGCGGTCGCTAATACACGTCTGTGCGGTGGCGACCGTCTCGGAAGTAAGTCGGTCCGACTCCCAGTGGAGTATTAGATTTTTCACTCCAAGTATTTATCCGGAAGGGGAGGGGCGATCGTAGGATAAGGTTCCTGGTCGCTAGTCTTTGCGCCTATGTCCGAGATATAGTCCGCAGCTCGTGGTCCTGTGGTAGCGTTCTCGCTTCCTGCGCACGGGGTCCCTGGTTCGATTCCCGGCGAGGTCAGGGATATTATCTCTACCTCGTGATGACTGGGTGTTGTGTGTTCATCATCATTTCATCATCATTGACTCGCAAGTCGCCGAAGTGGCGTCAACTAAAAAGGACTTGCAATTCGGCGGCCGAACTTCCCCGCATGGGGCCTCCCGGCCAACAATGCCATACGATCATTTCATTTTTCCTAGATATAATTCCAAACCTCTGCAGTGTCTCATAGCATGTGACACGCTTGATGGTGATCCGTCTACCGGATGGGGAAGTGAAGTTTGTCAGCACCTTTTGTGCCAGTGGAGAGGAATATGATATGTAACGGCACGTGCTTTCTCTCATCATCTTCATTCAATACTAATATCACTTTACGCATACACACACACACACACACACACACACACACATTACTCGCAGGTATACTAGCGACGTAGTTCTCAGGCAACCACAAGAAAAAAGGCCAATGTACGCCGAGGAAGAACATCCTTTGTTTCATCGATTGCACTAACCTGTTTTTGCAGGTCTCTTTCTTTCACTATCCAGTCCGCCGAAATTTGACTCCCTGAGTTCAGATTGTACTCCCTTACTCTTGTGCCACAGTTTTTCTGTGTAACTGCTTTTTATTCCACTTTATGCTCCACTTGCATTACCGCTGACATTATTTATCTAAGACTCAAGAATAATTACATGAAGTAAGAGGGTTGGAACTTTAATAGTGGCAACTATTTATTTACAGCTCGTACAAAATAGATTAGTGTTTCAAAGTTTTACTGACCTTCAAAGTAGTCACCAGCATTGTGTATAATCAGTGGACAGCGATGTGGAAATCGTAGGATACACTTAGCAGTGCGAGTTGTGTTGACGGTTCGAGTGGCGCGGTCTACTGCCCGACGAATTTGTAGCAGTTCCGAAGCGAATGCCGTGGAGTGTTTCCTTCAGTTTAGTAATCGAGTTGAACTCGCGAGGGCTTAATTCAGGGGAGTGCAGTAGGTGGTATAGCACTTAGCCGTCCCATCAGTCAAACAAAAACTGTACGTGCTTGAGCAGGTCCTGCAGAAAGTGTCATCACTTCTGTCTCTAAGCTGGTCGTAGGTTGTGTTCCAAAAATGAACAGCATAGAGACAGAAGTGATGACACTTTCTGAAGGCTCTGATCATCATTTTGCAGGACAAGCTCAAGCACATACAGTGCAAGCTGTTACAGATTTGTTTGACTGATTGGGCTGCTAAGTGCTATACCACCTACCGCACTACCCTGAATTAAACCCTTGTGAGTTCCCTCGACTTCTAAACTGAAGGAAACACTTCATGGCATTCTCTTCAGAACTGCTACAAATTCGTCGGGCAATAGACCTCGCCGCTCGAACTGTCAGCACAACTCGCCCTGCTAAGAGTATCCTGCGACTTCCACATCGCTAGCAACGGTGACTACTTTGAAGGCCAGTAAATCTTTGAAACACGTACCATTTTCGTACCAGCTGTAAATAAATAGATGCCGCTATTAAAGTTCCAGCCCTTGCATTTTCGCATTTGCGACTGGGAATCACCATCGGCTGGATATCGGAACGACGACAGCGAAAATTTGTGTCGGACCAGGACTACAAATTGAACTTCCACCTTTACGTAAGCCGTCGCCTTAACCACTTCGGCTTTCCGTGCAAGAATCATGGCCAAGGCGAAACTTTTGTATGTCGTCGTCCACGCATCACAACCTGCACTCGTATGTTACGTATATTCCCACCCAGGAAGGACATATTTATTGAGAATCGAGAGCTTGGTATTGGCGAATAATGTCCGAAGGGACGTTGCGTCGTAGTTCTTAATAACAAAGGCACTGCTATTTCGTATTCGTCAAGAACATTTCTGCATCTACATTGGCTTCAACCGGAAGAAAAACGTAATTTGTGAGAGGTGATACAGTTATCCTACAAGCATATTTTGTGGACAGTTCAACTCTGAACGTTTATGCCAAGTGCTCTACTCCCTTTCCATAGGTTAAGTTGAAAACTAAGTGCGTTAAAGGTGATGCTCCTCTATATCGTTTCTGAAAGGGTCATTTAGGATTTAGTGTCCCGTCGACGTCGAAATCATTAGGAACGGAGGTCATGCTCGGCACGGAAAACCTAATTCTGGTTAACGAGACGGGAAACTGAATCGAAGTCCTCCCGATTACGAGTGCAGTGCCTGAACCATTGCTTTACATATTTTTTCCAGACCTTTTCGCTGCGAGCATTAACTGCCGACACCCAGATATTTTTGAGGAGCCAAGAGCCAGTGCAACGCCATCGTACTACGACCATTTGTCTCTCGACCTGTGACAGTGCGGCATTAAAGACAATGTGATGCAAAAACTCGATTTCTAGTAACTTATCACCTCTTAGCATATTTCGTTAGCAAACTGGGAAAAATTAACTTTGGGGTTATAGTCTAGCTACATTTAAATAGGTAAGCAAATCTCGGTAATTACTATATTAAAGCTGGAAGAGCAATACGACGAACGTGTCAGTGATTCGCTTAATAGCTCATCGGGCGTAATTTAATTAACCAAAGGCAATAAAGTGAAAGGCATGTGTACCTGTACTTAGCGACGCGTTAAATATAACACCGCACAGAGCTTATTGAGCTCATGATGAAGGTAAAATTAGTCTCTGACGTACCGAAGATTAATTAATTTTACAGTCTATTAGCTACCGCTGTGTTCACGAGCGTTTCGTTGCTTTTTTTCCCCTCAAACTTAATGGAAGATCTAAAATAAAGCAATAGTATAACTGGCTGTTTTACAAAGTCAGTTGTTTACATGATGTAGTCTAGGATAAGATTTAATTTTGTCATCAGTCATCTCACTAGTTTGACGCTACTCGCCACTTTTCATCTCTGAGTAGCACTTACACCTCAAACTCCATAGTTACTTAGTGGATGGATCCCAATTTATGTCTTCTCCTATCGTTTTTGCCATCTACAGTCCCCTCTAGTACCATGGAAGTTATTCCCTGATGTCTTAACACATTTTGTACAATCCTGTCTCTTTTTCTACTCTTTGTTTCCCTCTTCAATCTCTTCTTAACTTTGAACATCTTTCTGCAACACATCATTTCAATCGCTTCAGTTCTCTTCCTTTTAGGTTTTTCTGTGATAACACAGGCTGACTTGAAAGATATTGCGTAACACAAACCGTCCATGTTTGGCTAAATAATGTTGGTACATACAATCCCCTGTTTCTGTTGCACTGTTTTCATTTGCATGCCGATTAGTTTGATAGTTTCCATGTACGCGGCAATCGTTATTCATGCTGAATGTTAATATGTTGTTCTCTAATCTGTTAGCAACGTGTAGAACGTTCTTTCGATCAATATACATTACCCATTCGCAGGGCGTTCATTGTGGCATTATTTGTAGTTTGCATGCCTCAAGGCATGCTACTATTGGTTTCGTCGTTCTATGCGTTACCGAGGGGTGCAGACTTCACATGACAGTCACCTAGAAAAAAACTGAGAACCTTTCTTTCGTTATTCCGTAAGATTTAAATGATGTACAAGTTTTATGCCAGGGATTGCACAATTCAACAACAGAGAACAATTTATAATACCTCAGAAGAAGGGCTCATTGAGGTGGTGCAGTGAAATGGACCGGTATTGCGAAAGAATGAGGTTCAAATTCTGATTCGGCCTATCAATATCAAATTTCTCGTAGTTTCCACAAGTCGACTAAGTTGAATACTGGAACGCTTCTTTCAAAAAGGACAACCAATTTCCCTCTCGATCGTTGCCTTCCACGACATTGTGCGTCTATTTTCCAGAAGATGGTACAACATCGCTGTAATTATATCTGGCAGAAAGACACCGACGTTCAACTGCATTGCTGGAGAAGTAAGTGAAAAATGTTACATGCCATAAACTTAAGTATTGTACAAAGAGAGCATTGAATGAGCACAGAGCAACAGGTAAAGAGAAAAAGACAGGAAGGTTGACTGAGAGAGAAAGAGAGAGAGAGAGAGAGAGGGGGGGGGGGGGGGAGAAAGGAGACAGAAGACTGAGAAAACTGACTTACGTTACGATGTCATGCCCTGGGTACATACCTGAAACAGAAGAAAAAGCAGTTAGAAGTTTTACTTGTGTGTTCACCAGTATCAACAATATCTTAAAACACATGTTCAATAGATGACGTGTAGATAACATGTCCAAATATATTTTCTTGCCTTACAATGTAAACATTCAGCAAACTTAACATAGTTGGGTTTGCATCGCTACTGGACGGTGCTAGCAAAAGTAACGTCATTATTTAATAACATTAGTATCCTGTCGCTTGTTCTGATCCGCCAATACATTTTTCTTGAGAGTTAGAACATGAAGGAATCACATCATCTTCATCATGCAATGTCCCGTCCTCGCAGGCAATTTGTTTCTGACAAATGGTCCACTTATTTTATCTCACGAAAGGACATTTTTAGTCTCCTCCTGCTTACGATCAGATCAGAGTGAATGTATTATTCGCATTTTCGTTTACGCGCGCAAGATTATGAATATCGGTAGCTCCGTCCTAGGCAAAGTTTATTTTGGCAGTCAAAGACTTTGCCGCAAATGTAAACTCACGCATACAAAAAAAGATCAAAAGTGTAACGATTGGGGAAGTCATCTGTTTGAAGAATGGGTGAGAGAGACCTGTCAGTTCTGTATCAGTCTTAAAGAAAGGTTAGGGAAAACAAAACTGGCTCAGAAATTATGCACCAGCTTCGTAGTGAAACGTAAGTTCAACGTTTTGATGATCACTTTCTAATGCATAATGTCGCTTGTTGTAAGTTTTATCGCACCCAGACATCTGAAGTAGCAAAAAACTGAAGCCAGTAAATGAGCTGATTGTGGTTTTGTCGGACTTTCTGCATGCTACCCATCACTTGATCGGGCTCATAACAACTAGGTTTCTTGTCTAGATTATGTCCTCACAAAATGCTGAAAACGCCTAACTGGGGTTTCATTTCTCCCGCTCTGTATATACAACATTCGCAGTAATAACCGACAGACTACTTCTTGTCGCCTGCAGGCACAAAGCTTCTTACGTGTCAAGAGGATGGAGGAACGTAATTAAAAGCTCCCTCAAAAAATTACATGTGCTCATATTTTTCAACCGTGAGAAGTGGTAATGGTTCTACTAGATTATGACAAATACCTTACAGTGAAATCACTCGGAGGTAAGCTGAGCCGGCAGCTGTGGCCGAGCGGTTGTAGGTGCTTCAGTCTGGAACCACGCGACCACTACGGTCGCAGGTTCGAATCCTGCCTCGGGCATGGATGTGTGTGCTGTACTTAGGTTAGTTATAGGTTTAAGTAGTTCTAAGTTCTAGGGGACTGATGACCTCAGATGTTAAGTCCCATAGTGCTCAGAACCATTTGAACCATTTTGAGGTAAGCTGAATCTGTCCGTAATGTGATTCGATTAGTCAACTGTAAACACGGTTCGCGAGAAAGGTTCAAATCTCTGCGAAACACAGTGGAGTAAATTGTCACATGTGCTTCCCAGTGTGCAGATATTGTTATTTAACAAGAAGGCGCCTTCCTAGATTATCACACTCCTTCTCGTATGTTTGTCTGTGAAGAAGTGCAGTTTTATAAACACATCGATGAAAGGTAGTACATTTTGTGAGCAGATGTATCGAAATATTAAGCATCTCAGGCTCGTCTTAATTCAAATGAAACAGCAAACAAAATAATGAAAGTTATGTGCTACATCATCTCACTGCACCAATCGCAATAATGCATGAGTATTAAAGTACATAATTCCATCTGTAACGGCTCAGAATTGTATTGCAGTTGAAGGTATAACAACGCTGTGATGTGTTAGTCTACATGTTTTCAGTATTTGGATATGTAACCGTAAAGAAAAATAACGGACAAAATTATTATTCCGGGTGATTCCGTGACGATATTACTAACTTTCAGGAATGATGGAGAATGTTAAATGTATCAATTATCCATGGTCCGAAAACAACCAAGTCGAAAGTTATAAGTGAATATCCTTCTGATACCTCTGGCAGTGGACCTCTTCTACAGCACGCTCTTTGCTTTCAATACTTTAGAGAAGGTAATATGGACCAAAACAAGAGAAAAAAGTCCAGTACACGAGGGCTCTAAAGTGCATTCCGGAAGAGCTACGAGCACCTGTTCATCCTTGCTACTGCGAAACAAGTCTCTTCTACTGAACAAGTGCTCATAACACAAAATTCACCGTCCGTAGGAATCCTTTTTTCCAAAGAATGTGAGTCGACGCAGTTTCGTGAAACTACAACACCAAGGTGAAGTTCCACGTCTATCCATCGTTGCCCTAGAAACACTGCGTTGTTTGAAACAGACGTGCCACACTGCATTTTTTTGCTGACTGAAAGAGAGACCAAATAATTCATATCTCTGCGAAACACACCTGTCGCTTCGTTCTGCAGAACTCTGTGACAGAGCTATTTCAATTGCACTCGATCACTGTCAAACTGCAGCTCCGTCTTCTGAAAAGTTTGTGCCGAATGTGCAATTGAAAGAATCATAATTGCTTTATTTTTGTTCCAAAATTCATCCGGCCCAGCTTACGCTTACGAAAATTTAATTAACTCAATTACCGAACTGCTAAATCCACTAATTAAACAAACGTATGCACACGTGAATGTCAAACTCGATATTGGCACATGTGTAGACTTATAGATGAGTCATCAGGATAGCAAGGTACAGAGGGGAAAAACAGACTTATCTTCGGGATGCACTACAAAGAACATAAAGATCACGTATGAGCCTTGCCTCTATTGCATTCTGGGAAGACATGCAATGTTACCGCCGTTAGCCCTGTAACTGTGGCTATCAAAACAGGAACGTGTGACCACTATGCGAAAAATATGACTTAGTGGTATCCATGTTCCGTTTCTGCGAAACGATATGTATTCCGCCTGGGTTATTTGTTGATTGGCAAATTTCACGCGGGCCGGCTGTGCGGACCTCGTGCGGACAAAGAATCTAAATATCTCGGCTTTGCTCGGTACTTCTTGGAAGAACCTGCAACAACGCGCGTTTCATTTGGTATTGCGCTGAGGCATTTTTTGGTTGGCACAACTCTCTTCAGTTCGGCAGAGACGTGGAGTCAATGCTCTTTACCTTCGCTATTCGGTCCTGATGTGAAAGACATTCAGAGGTTCAGTGGATCTATCGTCACAAGCCACTAAAAATGAATGTGAATGAAAGAAGAGCGGTATGACAAATCTTAGTATAATTACGCAGTCGCAAGAGTCATAGGTACTGCAAATTTGCTGTGTAACGGTATTACACTAGCATGCAAAAAGATTGTAAAGGTCTTGTTGACAATGAAGGAACAAAAACATTGCAGTCATCGACAGACGAGATTTATTGCTCAGTACATGAAGAAGAGCTTTGTGCTTATTTTCAGGCATGCAGCGTGTGAAGATAGAGGTGGTATGATTAGTAAGATTTCTGACGTCTCACGCAATATTCCACCGTCAGTTGCAACATATTTCAATGGAGCTGAACGAAGAATATGCAAAGTACATCAGTTAAGCCAAGAGGCTCGCCTCGAACGATTTTTCGATTTAAAACCCGCTATTATTGAATTTAAAAAGGAAAAAGGGATACAGGAATGAAAATTAGAGCATCCGCATGGATTGCAGATCCCCCCCCCCCCGGCCGGCTGTAGGCTCGAATCCTGCCTCGGGCATGGATGTGTGTGATGTCCTTAGGTAAGTTAGGTTTCATTAGTTGTAAGTCCTAGGGGACTGATGACCTCAGAAGTTAAGTCCCATAGTGCTCAGAGCCATCTGAACCATCTATCATTGTCAACACAGCTAGCTAGTGAGTGGAAGGTATGACAACCAAGTTTGTATCACTTTTGTTCACACTCGTCCACTCACGGCAGCGTGCAGCATAAGGAGAGGCAAGGACGCTGACACGCAGTCCTAACGAGAGAACGGCGGTGGCCGCGCGGCCAACCGCCAGCGACCTCGCTGCCCGCAAAGTGGTCCTCGCAGACACGCGCACACGCTGAACAGCCGCCCCGTCGGACGGTGACCGGAAGTCCAGCAGCGTGGGCGACGGCGGCGGTTGCTGGGAACGCGACGGCCGACTAATCTGATTGGCGGACCGCCTCCCCGCTCCTTTTTTCCTGTGAAATTGCGCCCCGAGGGAACATATTCCTGCCAATAGGCCCGGCAAATGTAATCAAAACTACGGGCGGCACGCATTAATCTCATTACGTTTAACGCCGTGGCGCGTAATTAACCGAGCCAATATTGTTTTCCCCTCGAGCTTCGCGCCGCCGCCGCAGCAGCTCCTGCGGCGCTGCGCTCGCCAGAGCGTGCCCGGAACTTACGTCTCGTCTCCAGACGATGCGCCCGAAACCACAGACACGTCCCCTCGCCACCAGCTAGCGCAGTACCGAGGTGGTGACGTCTCTTCCCATCAGTGCAATCTTCGTCCCAGCAACGCACTTCACACTTAATGACAATAAATAGCAGGAAAAGAAAGAGATGCAGTGAAACTCCCTTGCGGATTAAAACCGTGTGCAGGACCGAAACTCGAACCCATAGCCTTGTCTTTCGAGGGCAACGCTCTCCTCGAGCGAGCTAACTTTTTCTTCATTTTTATAGGAATATTCTTATTTTTAGTTAAAATTCTTTAATTTTATCCTCATTAAAACTAAATTTCTTTGCTTTTGAGAAATGAAAATTCTACGATATTTATAGCTCAAATTTCTTCTTCTTTAAACGTTAAAATTCTTCAGTCTTTAAAACTGTATCTCATTCGTCTTTAAGACTTCTCTAAACTAAATTTTCCCTTTAAAACTGTAGTCCTTCTTCCTTTAAATCTAGAATTTTTACTTCACTTTTTTTGTTCGAATTTGTTTCTTTTTTATCTCTTGTCTGATGGTGTTTTGAATGTGTTAAATTGTGGTAACAAGAAAGCTTTTGATGTTGGCTTTTGTTTTGTCCATTGCATCGAAGAATGTGTTAAATGGTGGTAACAAGAAAGCTTTTGATGTTGGCTTTTGTTTTGTCCATTGCATCGAACAGCCCCTAAGGAATTTATTCAATACGCGTGTTCTTCTTACTGCAACATACAAATCATGCAGTGGTTAAAATAACTTATCAGTAACCCGACAGAGTATTTAAAGTTTTTTGCTTGTCAAAGGCTATCATGTTACAGTCGTCAAGGAAAGCATCTTGCTTCTTATCGAGGTGCTACTAAGAAAGTAAATTGTAAGAGAAAGGAGAAATTCTTCTATCTGTTCAGTATTTACAAGTTGCATAAAATGATAAGTTAATTAGTTCTGAACTGTATCTTGATGTCTTAGCTGAAGCTTATTCCCAAACAGGCAGTGCTGTGCTTTCAGAGACAGAGAAAAAAAATTCTTGCATGTACTGGTTGACTGATCTAGGCGCTTCTGTCCGGAACCGCGCTGCTGCTACGGTCGCAGGTTCGAATCCTGCCTCGGGCATGGATGTGTGGGATGTCCTTAGGTTAGTTAGGTTTAAGTAGTTATACTTCTAGGGGACTGATGACCGCAGATGTTAAGTCCCATAATGCTTAGAGCCATTTGTACCATTTTCTTAGCCACACACAGCTGTTATGATTGGTGTTTCGGAATAATGGTGGGCTTGCCTTTAAAATGTAGGTCGTTCAGTCATTTGTGGTGCCGCTCTGTTCACGACTGCAAGATTTTTTCTCCTCCAGTTCCTTATGGAAATTCTTCTTTTGCACAAAACCCAGTGTATAATCGACTCGATGATTTGACAGGGGTCGCGAAGTGGACTTAGTGCAAGATTTATCGCGCCTTTTCTACGTACTGGAGACCGTTTCTGTTACAACATCGCAGGCACGATTCACAACTGATCTTCAAAGTTGGAAAGTTTAATGTGTTTCCTGTATGTACAGCAATAACTTTGATCACACTAACTTTTATCACGGTTCTAGCATTTCATCAACCTTCAGCATATGAAATACCTTCTGAAGCAGAGATACCGTGTCAGTATCGATATTCCTGAAACGGGCAAGAATGCAACGAAGCCTGCCGATTGCGCGAAAACGCACTTGCAACTCCACGTGTGAGTGGGCACTGTTGGTGACAAGTGGGCATAGAGTATGTGCCTTTAGCATCTGACCATGTGTGTACTAACACTGAGATCGGAATACCCATTTCGTCTCACGTCTTCGGCTCAACACAGATTATTAACAATTTGTTGTCACTGATTTCACACTTCTACGTAATCTTCCGTAATCCCACGTCTATCTTTCTCCAAGAGTCACAACTTCGCATTTCTGTAAGAGACTGAGCTATGGGCGTTGTCACAAGGTAGCCGCCCGGGTTGGCTGAGCGGTTCTAGGCGCTTCAGTCTGGAACCGCGCGACGGCTACGGTCGCAGGTCCGAATCCTGCCTCGGGCATGGATGTGTGTGATGTCCTGAGGTTAGTTATGTTTAAGTAGTTCTAAGTTCTAGGAGACTGATGACCTCCGATGTTAAGTCCCACAGTGCTCAGAGCCATCTGAACCATTTCATTTCAGGACTATTAGACGGGTTCTTAACGTACATGAGTTCAATACGATGGTTTGCTGATTATCAGTGAGAAGCATAAATAAAACCAAGAAAGTCTCAAGCTTCACTTCAGTCAGTACTTGTCCCCTACTTTCAAAACTTCACAGCAGCTCTGCTCGTCTAGCAGTCTGCGTGAAAGGATACTGGAGGGAAATGGCTCAGCCACAGTCTTGAGGATGGTTTCCAGAATGAATCCTTCACTCTGCGGCAGAGCATGCGCTGTGTTAACCAACCAGGAAACTTCGGAACAGAGACCACACAACTACCGAGTAATATGCAGGTTCTAGAAGAGACATGTACGTAAAAACCCACCGGTATCGAAACGAAACTTAAAAAATAAGATCTCTGATATCATTACATACGATTACATTCTTTCAACGTTAGACGCATCGGCCGCTAAACCGTCTTCATGGCAATTATCTTGTGAATGTTCCCGTTCTTCAGCCAAACTAAAAATTAGCAATATAATGAAACTACAACATTGAAAGATCAATAAAGGTTGACTCTTACACAGAAGACAACTGCAACCACCCACTTTTTACAATGCTATTTATTTATTTAAATAGCGCCGTTAACGGTTTCGAACCGACATTTGCTTTCGTTATTTTTCTAAACTGATGAAATTTCCTTGGGGTTCGTGGTACCGTTGAAAAACCTGCGCCATTAGTAACAGTGCAGACTGCTAGTGATCTTGCAGCAGCGAAAACTATTTTTATTTGAGTATACTATCGAAACATCTGAAGAAATTCACTGATTCACTTTCAACTTTTTCGTTTAATATTTTATCTTCATATTTTCTATAAAGTGAACATATCTCCAGTGCTTCTAACAAATCAGTTTTATGTCATTTATTTAGTCGGTGGAGTAACTTGACATTTTGCTCTATTTTTCCATATGGGTGTCCTGTATTATGTATATGTGCTGCAGTACCACACAGAAATAAGAACAATTGTAAAATCGATAAAAGTACATTACAATCCAAATTGTTAACGTAATAACCTCTGTACAAAAGCATATCATACTCTGTGGAAGGCCTATAATGTCATCTCTGTTGAGTACTGGTAGGAACATCTTTGCAACTGTTTTGTTTATGTAAGATATTTTCTATGTTTAAAAATGTACAGCCAGTTGTGTGTGATGTTTACTGTGTGTGAGACTCAGCACAAATGGACCATAAGGAAACGGTAAGTACAAATTCTTCTAAATTTCGTCACTAACTTCACAAAAAGATCGACAACCAACTAAAAATCTCGTGTTTCTTTTATACTGCAGTAAAGTCAACGAAATGAAACATACTCTCGCACATCGACAACATCACATAGAAGTGGCATAACACAAAAAACACACTGGAAAATGGGAATCATTTCCCGAAACGCGTCGTATGAAAAAATAAAGAAAATCGTGACTGGTAGCAGAAGAATTATTTATAAATAAACCGAATGTTTAACAGTGTTTGCCAAATCATTTAACGAAGTTTAGTAAATAACTCTGCTCTCTCAAAATTAAAATAAAGAACTGTGTAAGAATTTTGTTAATGAGAAGAGGATATCAGTTATTGTACTGACCTTGCACTAACACAGAACTGTTTTAACTCTTCCTGTGACTTCAAAAAAGAGGTAACTTCGTTATGTGTAGTGAAGCATATTATCAGAGAGTTAGATGTATTATTCTGTCCATTTAACAAGTTCATTACCAGACTAGAAGTATGGACTACAAGCAAGTGCATGATTCCTCACATCAAAGTGGTGCAGTGATTACACGAGAATAGGTATGCTGTTGCAGTATTACTCCTGAAGAAGAGATTAGTAAATAAAGGTGATGTAGTGACTAAATTCAGTTGTGTATAATCTGAGTTTCATGTTGCTTGTTACGTTAGTACAACTGACACTCATTTTCACAGAATGTTACATACGCTGCATTTTATTGATGTGTGCTTAGTGTAAGGATATGTATAATAGACCAGAAAGTCCCACTCAAGTATGGGAATGTCACGTCATTGCTTTAGTATTTTGGTCAGACTTGTTGTATTACTCATTGCATGTGTTGTTTACTGGGGAACTAATAACTATATATTGTGCTTTGAACGTATTAATTCTTGTAGGGACGATGTTGCTTACAAAGAGGGTTTCCATCACGAGTGATTGCGCAGTACTCATTGGTAGTCTGAGTGTTACTGAGGTTTGAGAAATGCTACACAGCAGATACATGTTTACTTATACAGTGGTTCTAATAATCATTTGTTTACATTATTAACGTAGCGCGTGGCTCAGTAATGACTTCCTGTTTGTATGCATGATTGCTTTCGGGATTAAACGGGTCACATATTATGAAAAAATTGCACAAAAGGAAACAGCACAACTTTCAATCAACACAAATAGCTTCCATTTTTTGAAACTTTATCGAAAGATTAGAAAAGGGTGGTGGGGGTATTCATTACAATGTGTCTGTTTAAGCTAGCTAAAATGTACTTCACCAGAATTAATTTGTCAAGAGTACCAGGAGGCAGTGCCGTATCCTAAAAAGTAACAACCTTTCCGTTTCATAAACACTTCGGTAACTTTCGCTTCACTTTTCGCTATTTCCGCCAGCGTTGTGACGATATCATCTAACTGCACATGGACAAGAGAATAACTTTCGTCTGACACCTCCATCACATGGTTAACCTACGCAGATCGAAAGCTAGTTAATGCTACAACACATCCTATGAAATTCAAAAATCGACTGGTTGCATATGCTCTACAGAAGCCGCCAATTCAAATCACAGTCGGAGTGCATCATCCACAATGGATATAATGAATTAACCACTACTTTCTCATCAACAACATAACTAATAATATTATTAGGCATCCAGTCTTTAGCTACATGCAAGTGACTCTCAGTTTTTGAAATGTTTTAACACTTCATGGCTGACTGCCAAAAGTTCAGAACGGTATTATTCACGGATTGTCTACATTTACACCTATATCCCGAGAACGACTTTGAAGTTTATCGTAGAGGGTACTTTCCTTTGCACTAGTTATCGGGGTTTCTTTCTGTCCCGTTCACGTATTGATTGCGGGAAGAATGACAGATTAAATTCCTCTCACGCGCTGAATTAGTCTGTTCTTGTCTTCGTGGCCTTTACAAATCACATTCGTAGATTCTACTCCTAACGGCGGTTTTTGAAACTTTGTGAGTAGCCTTCCGCGGGATCGTTGCCGTCTGTCAGTTCAGGTATCTTCGAGACCTCTCGCATGTCTCAGACAAACTTCAGTGCTACCCTTATTTGTGACACATTCTGTATCCCCTGTTAGTCCTATTTGCTATGAGTCCTATACACTTGAGAAAGTATTCTAGAACGGGTCGCTCTCGTGTTCTGTAAGCAGTCTCCTTAATAGACTAGTTGTATCTTCTCAATAACCTACAAATGCACGTAAAACCTACAAATGCACGTAAATCTGCCACCTCTCTCCTTAATAGACTAGTTGTATCTTCCCTATATCCTACTAATGCACTTAAGTCTTCCATCTCTTTCACCTACGATCGGGCTTCTGTTTCATACCCTTAAACAAATTGTTGCGCCCACATATTTGTAAGAGTTAATCGATTCCAGATGTGTCTATTAATACTGTAGCCGTAGTACACCCATGCTTTATTAGTTTGCTGAAGTAAATGTTTTATATTTTTGAATATTTAAATCATGTTGTAAAACTTTGCACCACGTACAAATCTTATCAAGATCAGGCAGAATATTCGTCCAGTTTTTCTTATACAGTACTTTATTACGGAGAACTAGGACCAGTTGGAGGTTAATAATTACATTATCTGTCTTCTTTTACGGATATATGGGAAACTTAGTACTGAAAATCGTTTTTAGTTAGCCAAACACTATTTACAACTGCAGTGATGTAAAATAAGAATATACCACTAGAGGAATGCAGTATGGTACTGAAGTGTAACGTGCACACATCTTTCAACGAATAATCGCGTAGCCCACATCTCGTGGTCGTGTGGTAGCGTTCTCGCTTCCCACGCCCGGGTTCCCGGTTTCGATTCCCGGCGGGGTCAGGGATTTTCTCTGCCTCGTGATGTCTGGGTGTTGTGTGCTGTCCTTAGGTTAGTTAGGTTTAAGTAGTTAGGTTTAAGTAGTTCTAGGGGACTGATGACCATAGATGTTAAGTCCCATAGTGCTCAGAGCCATTTGACCCATTTTGAATAATCGCGTAACTGTGGCAATGTTTAATTTAATGTAATCCACAGAAATGTCGATCGTAAATTGGCCAAACTGTAGACTCTTCGACCGAAATCTTTCTTAACGCAATATAAACGATACCGCATTCTCGGGTGAAATCTGGATCGCTTTCCGGCAACCGTGTAAACCACTGAAACATAAAGGAACAAACAGCCATTTGTCTGAGAACTCTCCTCAGGGCCCGCACGAGGCTGGAGCCTCCCCTACAAATACGAGAATTCAAAAAAAGACGAACGAGAGACAAAAGAGCAATTTCGGTGGAAATCTGCACCTAAGTAATCCGCTTGTGCTTCAGCTGCGAAGCGTGGGGGAAGAGAGGGAGGGAGTCGTGGCGGTCGGGGATGTTCCGGCGACTGTCCTCCGTGGTCGGATGCGAGTGGGGGTGGAAGTGGGAGGGAGGGCCCGACAGCGGAAGGGAGCGTCTGTCGAGGGTCTGTCCGGACGGACGACAATGAGCGCGACAGGCCGGCCGGGGGAAGAGAAGAATTCCATCGCGTTAATTGAAACTTGCGCGCCAGTTGGCTCGAGTCCCCGCCCCATCCAGCGGCTTACAGCGGTTGCTGGCGCCAGTGGCGCAGACGGGACACGCGTATTCCGCACCTGGAGGGCCGCTGAGTCGATTACCAGTAGCGGAATCCAATAGCGGAGCGTCTTTGTCGGAATAAAACCCCAATGATTGCGTGTTAGCGGACAAATTGAGCGATATGGAGGTTCCGGAACAAAGTTGTCCACCATCCACACGCGCCCGGGGAACTGCACAGCAACTGTATTACCACTCATTCGCAGGAAGTTCCACGCATCTAAAACAAATAACGTTCCAGCGCAAAAAAGCAAGTGGGCCACATATAACGGCTGAGACTCTCGAGTGTGACACACGGAGCGGACTGTAAGCTTATTTTCGTTTTAGTCCAGGCCCGTAAGTCATAGTAACGTGACAGAAAAATAGACAGAGGAAAACGCAACAGTACGACTTAAGTTCACAGTATGTTCACGGTACTCAGAAAATCCTGCTCCCGAAGCAAATTATACAGTTCGCTGGAACATTTGAGGACGAAAATACATCTAACGAAATGTTCTACAGTATAAGAATCTGTTTACAAAAGTACCATCAAGGAGGACGATTTGGCAGCCCAAAGTACAACTTAAGGAACGTAGTGTACCGGATTGCACATTGCTCACAGTGCAGTGGTTGAAGCAACTCATGCCAGCAATACAATCGCTGCCAGGTTCATCAGTATTATTCAAATATTCGTAAGTTTTCTCACTGCTATTTCTCTTACTACACAAGGTGTTTCAAAGCCCTTGAGGCAAACGTTTAGGCGTAGCAGATTGTAAGGTGTCAGGCAAATCCAATATCTTCCATGAAAACCCTGACATGATAAGCAAATCCAGTAGTATGTCATATGGCTCCGAATAAATCGTGACATTAAATTAACCAAAGTAATATGAGTAACGAGTGAGCAAATGGAATACCACAGACTAACACAAGAATGCCTAAATGCATGTCGTACCTTCCCACCGTGAGACCGACGCAGTTCCGAGGGGAGAAACGAGAACAGAAGCCGAGAGCAGAATCGTGTTAAGCTAGAAGGCCCTACGATAAGCGACGGACTGGACACCCACGTCGCCAACTAACCACTAGGGCTCGCCACCCGCGCGTTTTAGCGTGAGACTTTTTCGCGTCTCAGGTACATCAAGGACCACCCCCCAGCCCATGTTAAAAGATAGAGCCCTCCAGAAGAATAGTATAGATCTTACGATAACGCTAAAAGGACCACACCAGCTGCAGGTTTTAGCGTGAGACTTTTTAGCGTCTCTGTTACGTTGCAAACTTTAAAAACATTGCCCCACCACGAAAAGTATAACGTTTCTCATTGGATAGACAGAATCTTTGTAGGCGGAGCTTAAGGTTAACATTGAGACCCTGATTGGTCAGATGAAAACACAGCTAGATAGCTTTTTTAAATCTACTTCGGTAAATTGTAGTAAGGAGAAGTTAGGAGAGTTAGTTCCGAGACGGCGAGCTGGATGGCTGGTGCGCCGGCCGCTGTCGCCCTGACGCTGCCTAAACACCGACAAGGTAATGAACGCACGCGATGCCGCATTTTTGAGCGCATAAGGCTTCACTCAGAACAGCAGAAGACTCATCTGTTACACCCCTTTTTTGCGTAATACTAGTGTCGATCGTTAATTAAAACTCTTGGTGTTCACATTTGCCAATTGAAGAACAGATCTGAAACGCGATGATTTTTCTTTTATATAGTTATTGAGAAGCCACATCAGCCACTGTAATTTACGACAAGTTAGATAAGTAATTAAAGATAACTGAGGGTCACTGTAGACCATTTTGATAGTTTTCTCTTTTGTGAAACTTAAATTAAGCCTAGATTATAGATGTGATATGGCATAGGTCATCCTTCGATCGATTGTAGAACTTGGAAACCCATTCAGGGAATATTCGTTCACATTTTTGTTGAAAGCAGTTGGTTTTTACCATCCTGTATCAAAACATTTCCTTTCATCAATAGTGCAATTCATAAACGATGTTTTGTGAGTAGAATAAAATTTCCAATGGTAAACTTAACTGCTTTTTCGACGTTATTTTACCAGCTAACTAAAAATAGGAAAGCCTTGAACCCTTTCCACTATACTTAGTTAGTATTAAGATTCTTTTACAGGGAGTGCAGTGGAGCTGACGCTGAGATCATTTAGTATCTTTTTATATCATGGCTAGTCTCACTGAACTCTTCTGAATTCTACATGTCATGTGTGGTCTGGCGTCTCCTTACCAGCAACAGGTCGCAGTTTCAAACTAGTTAATTCCCTAAAAAACACGCTCAGAGCGTCGTTGCGCGAAAGTGGTAGGGAGACACGATATAGAACAAACAGACACCACCATGAATGTTTAGAAGATCACGTCATGGGGAACAACTTTTGTTAGAGACAAAGTGTTCGTCGACGCTTCTCGGACATCTTAGCCATCTTTAATAATTAATTGTCACTCTGCTGCATTCGTATCCAATGTGTGTTGCTTAAAAGCCAGTCATCTGCTCCACGTGAAAGGTGGCACGTCCAGCTTCTGAAATATCTTTCTCCTCTTAAAGACACTCATTCTTAAGGTTTTCACGTTGAAAATTAGTTTCTTGTTGAAAATCAATCAATCTGCTGTGGTGGGTAGTACACAGATGCATCACATTTGTTAACAGAGCCTGCCTGTTCGGTGACATCTCGTTGTCTCAGGGCCGACGAATTCAAATAACGACGCCTAGCGTGTCCTGGAGTATTTTGTTTTCAATAAAAGTTATTCTTCATGACGCGATCGATCACCCTTAGACGTCCGTCGCAAAGACTTCCAAACGGCCTGTGCATATATACCCCGGAATCTACTCTACGGTACATGGTAGAGGGCAACAAGTTTGTTTGCGTGGCTATCCTCCACAGCAAGCACAAAAATATTTCTTTTGTAAATAAAATCGCCTTTCCTTGCTGCAACTGTAGTTTATTTTTCCCAGACGCATTTCGCCTTTTCTTACTCTAAGCCGTCTTCAGTGGGTTAGTTTGTTGGCATCTGCGTTTCCTCTCATCAGGTCTGGAGGTCAACTACCACTTAATTTCCGAAATGAATTATTAGTGCGACCTCAAGACCAGAAACAAACTATTCCACTGAAGATGCCTTAAGAGTAAGAAAAGGGAGAAACGCGTCTGGGAAAAATAAACTACAGTTGCAGAAAGAAAGGCGGTTTCATTTACAAAACAAATGGGAAAAAGTACTTCGTACCACTGCTGGTGATTTAACTGAATTGAAAATGAGACGACTAAATAATCACTGCCAGTACGCCTCTGTACCAGCCCTAAACTATCTTATTTTGTGCGGAAGTAAATGTGAGTTACATCTTTAAAAAATAGAATAATTCTGTAGTCTGTCGCAAATGCTGATACTTAAGTTTTCAATAGCGTTTTTTGAAACGATCGCCTTCCTACCTACAAGGCTTTACATAAAAACTCAGAAAACATTTCTGAAAAGTTGCCGCACTGATCGAATCGACCACTGAACAAATCTAACAACACGGCCCTCAATTGGTTTGATATTTTCATTGAGATCATCATTTTAACTTGGGACTTCCAAGCAATTGGTTGTAATTAATCCAAAGCGTTTGCCACAGAGTCTGATCAACGAAAATATCAAACCTTTACTAGTTGCACGTAAATAACGTACAAATCGTTTCGGGGAGCAAGCGCAGACTTTTGATTTCTGAGAGACTGCCGGCTCAGTGACCGCTCCGGTCCCACAGTTCCATTCGTGGGAAGATATGTGATTTTATTTTGTCACAAGGATTTTTACTGAGAACTAAAAGAAAATGGCCATATAGCTAAGGCTTTACAAGACGGCACTGCTTGAAGTTGTTTCTGGTCACGAAACAGCTCCCCATGGTCAAATTTCAGGTATGGATTCTAAACGTCTCTTTTGACACTCTTTAAGGTGCAGCGTCGGTTCGAAAACATTTTTCCACACAACCGACGGGGCGTGAGTCGTGCTTGAGTAGCTCAATTGGTAGAGCACTTGTCCGCGAAAGGCAAAGGTCTCGAGTTCGAATCTCAGTGCGGCACACAGTTTTAATCTGCCAGGAAGTTTCAACCTGAATTATTATTTTGCACCCTTGCTCCACCCTTTTCCCTTGTACACCTTCATCCGCGTCAGTTTACGCTACTAATTGTAATATTCACTGTGCAGAGACGCAACAAAAGCCACGGTATTGTGATATGCACACATACAGATGGCGGCAGTATCGCGTACACAAGCTACAAAAAGGCAGTGCATTGGCGGGGCGGAGTTGACGTTTCTGATTCATGCGAAAAGGTTTCCGACGCGATTATCACCGCACGACAGTAATTAACAGACTTTGTACGCGGAATGGTAGTTGGAACAAGAAGCAAGGGACATTCCTTTCGGAAATCATTACAGAATTCAATTTTCCGAGATCCACTGTGCTGAAATACCAAATTTCTGGCGTTACGCCTCAATATGGAAAACGCATTGGCCGACGGCCGTTACTTAACGACCGAGAGCAGCGCAGTTTCCACAGAGTTCTCATTGCTGACAGACAAGCAAATGCGTGAAATAACCACTAAAATCAATGTGGGGCGTACGAAGAACGTATCAGTCAGGACAGCGCTATGAAATTTGCCGTTGATGGGCTATTCGGCTATCTGTAGACCATTTGCAGCCATTGATGGACTTCACGTTCCCAAACAACGATGGAATTTTTATGGATGACAGTGGGCCATGTCATAACATCCTGGACAATTCGAGCAAATGATTTGGCCACGTAGACTGCCCGACATGAGTCCCATCGAACTTTTACAGGACACAATCGAGAAATCAGTTCATGCACAAAATCCTGCACCGGCAACACGCTCGCATTTATGGACGATTGCAGAGGCAGTATGTCTCAATATTTCTGCAGAGAGGTTCCAGCGACTTGTTTAGTCTATGCCTCGTCGAACTGCTGCACTACGCTGAGCAAAGGGAGGTCCGATGTGATATTAGGAGGTACCTCCTGACTTTTGTCATCGCATTGTAGAGAAATCCTGCACTTGGGCACCCCTGGAGCCCCTCTCAGCTAGGCGCCCCAGCCGGTCGCTACTAATTGAGGAACAAGAGGAGGAGATTAGTGTTTAACGTCCCGTCGACATCGAGGTCATTACGGATGAAGCACGGGAAGGATAGGGAAGAAAATCGGCCGTGCCCTGTCGCAGGAACCACAGCCATCATTTGTCTGAAGCGATTAAGGGAAATCACAGAAAACCTAAATCAGGATAGCCGGCCGCGGGTTCTAACCGCCGCCCTCCCGAATGCGAGTACAGTGTGCTAACCACTGCGCCACCTCGCTCGGTCCTACTAATTGATACGTCTTGTATAGAAACATTACAGACGTGGCGCTTCTGGAGCACGCCTCACATTGGCGCCCCAAGTGGTGGCTTTTGTTCCTTGGGCCTTAAACTAACCCTGTAAAGCCGGCCGCTGTGGCCAGGCGGTTCTAGGGTCTTCAGTCTGGAACTGCGCTGCTGCTACGGTCGCAAGTTCGAATCCTGCCTCGGGAATGGATGTGTGTGTCCTTAGATTAGTTAGGTCTAAGTAGTTCTAAGTCTAGGGGACCGACAACCTCAGATGTTAAGTCCCATAGTGCTTAGAGGAATTTGAACCATCTGATTCTGTTAATGCGTCTTAAAAAGGCCAAGCGTAGCTCGTGCTCAGTCCTTTCACCAAGGAAAATATTCTTTGCGCTGCCAAAGACAGAATAAAGGAAGAAACATTGGTTTTCGACGTAGCGTCGGCGAAGAGGTAATTAGAAGTTCGGATTGGGAAAGAAAAAGGAGCCTGGTTCTACCCTTTTCAAACAACCTGGTATTTTCCTTCAATGATTTACGAAAACAACGGAGATCTTAAATCGAGATTTCAGCTGCTGTCCTTCGAGATGCAGCTTCAGTGTCCTCACAACCGCACCACATCCGTTTTTTCAAGAATCGAACTGGAGTCATGAGAGCGGTATTGGGATGTGCTGACAACTCAACTTGGACAATAAGCTGTAATACGAGGGTTGCTCAGAAAGAAATGGACCGCATTTTTTTCTTCAACAATTATATATTGAACATAATGAGAATTACAAGCACGAAAGAATGGTGTTTTATCTATACACCCCATTTTTCCACGTAATCTCCATTCCGTTCTATGGCCTTCCTCTAGCGCGAAACGAGGGCGTGCATGCTCTGTCGCTACCAATCCTTGTCCCGGTGGCGGAGGCAGTGCTCCACCGTGTGAATCACGTCCTCATCGTCCTCAAAATGTCTTCCACGAATGGCCCAAAAAAAGTGGAAGGGGGCTAGGTCAGGGCTGTAGGGTGGATGGGTTAACTCTATCCAACCCTATTTTGCGATGTGTTCAGCAATCCTCAGACTTGTGTGGGGCCGAGAGCAACGGTGTTGCAGAAGAACATCGCCTGGGTTGTTGTCGCGCCGAAGTCACCGGAAGCGCTTCTTGAGTTTTGTTAATGTGTTGACATATTCTCCTGAATTAATGGTACCGCCTCTTGGCATCAAATTGTTCAAATGTCTCTGAGCACTGTAGGACTTAACATCTGAGGTCATCAGTCCCCTAGAACTTAGAACTACTTAAATCTAACTAACCTGAGGACATCATACACACACCCATGCCCGAGGCATGATTCGAACCTGCCACCGTAGTGGTCGCGCGGTTCCAGACTGAAGCGCCTAGTACCGCTCGGCCACACCGGCCGGCTCATGGCATCACATCAATGAGAATCACACCTTTACAGTTCCAGAACACGATGGTTATGATCTTACCGGCGGAAGCCGAATTTTTTCTTCTGTAGGGAGCGGGAATGACGCCATCCCATCGACTGTCGTTTTGTTTCGGGCTCAAAATGGTGAAACCAGGTTTCATCAGCTGTCGCAATCCGGGACAAGAAGGTCTCCCCCTCAGGTTCAAAACGTTCCAACAAATCAAGACAAATGTTTTTTCTGTGCAATTTGTGATCCACCGTTAGACAGCGCGGTACCCATCTTGCACACAATTTTGAATATCCAAGAGTGCGGATAATTCTATCCACACTTCATTTGCTGATTTGCCTGAGGGATCCAGATCCTTGAGACAGTCCATAGCAAGTTTGCCAAATGGCTGGGTCGCATGGGGCCGATTCCTGAACATTCGTTCGAAGGTGGGCTGGATCCCTGAACTAAATGCAAATGACTGAGGTGGCGCTGAGATTTTCAGCACCTGTCGAGCCAAAAGAATACGTCGCCGAATCTGGAGTGGTGGCTCACCATCCTCTGCATACAGACTCTGAAATGGATTGGTCCGAAGGGCTCCAGTCGATAGCGAATGTCCTCATGGTGGACAGCATCTAACATCCGGAGAGAGGAAGGACGGGCCGATCCGTAGACCACGCTGCACATTGTGGAGCTCCGTCGAAGCGCCTTCTGATGACCTCACCCTCGGCGCCCAGCAATTAACTGTACTTCTGTCGACAGCAGATACTCCATAGACTTTGCACAAGCGTTTGTGAACATTACCCCCAGTTTCTTTCTCTGCAGTGAGAAATTCAACGGCAGCACGTTGCTTGTAACGTACATCACCTAAAGACGCCATTCTGAAACTGTTCTGTAGCTTCGCTATCTGTCGGAAGTGACGGAAGCTTGGCGAGCTCACTCAGGAGACTTCAAATAATATATACTAACGTTTCGCATTCGTCGCATTGCTCTCGGTTGGGGAAAAAATCCGGTACATTACTTTCTGGGCAACCTTCGTACACTGACAACCCTCGTCCAGTGTACAGCCGCCCGCCGTAAATTCCTGCAGTAAAGCTAACGAAGCTATTATGCATTCGTCTGCTATAGCATAAACCTGTTGCCAATTAAGAGAAGGACATTCTGCAGCGCGCGGCGTCAACTGCACTCCTGCCATACGCCTTACGGAATTAGACTCGAGTAAAATTTGATGGCGACACCGTAACGTGACAGGCATTGGAACGCGATGGTCAGGAGGAGGAAGACGCTGCGCGCTGCGTAGGCGGACAGCTCGCAGGAACAGCGAGCTCTGCGACGCTGCAGGGGCGTGCAGCGCCGACCGCAGACACGCGCCCGGGCCGCGGCATTGTGCACCGCCTCCACGCTGCAGAATGCAACAGACGGCGCAGCGCAGTGTGGGAGCGTGCATTCCACGTGAGCCGAAGCAGTGCTGCTGATGTTGCGTGACGTCATTGTCGACGACAACCGACAACAACACCCCTGCGGCCCGCTGCAAAGTGGATCAATACTGTCCGTCGCACGAGTACCACAATATGGGCTATTTGGCAAACACAGAAGAAGTTTTGGCTCTTGTGTTTCCAACTTCATCTACAGATACGTGTGTGTGAATCATTACAGACCGTGTGACACAGATAGCTAAAACCAAGTTCCTGTGCGTGGGTCTCGGAATGTACTCGATACACGTCCCTATTAGCCACAGCGCGACTGCGCACTGTTTAAAGAAAGGGAATCTGAGAAGTACTCAGTGTCCTGATAACCAGGAAATTCCGCCTGTGACAAAAAAAAAAAAGAAAAAGAAAAAACTGAAGAAGCCGACCACGGGAAAGCTCTGATTGGGTTCCAGAGACACGTACAAACACGTGAGGTAGTACGACTTATCTTAGATCAGGAAACGGCAAACCCCTCATTTGTACTATTTGTAGATTTCGGAAACACTTTTGCCACGTCAACTGGAATACGTTCCTCATAATTGTGAATTTACATGCGATAAAATACGGGACGAAGGACGAGAAAGGTTAACAGTAGAGTAGAAGGGCTTAAGAGAGAGAGGTAGTCTATCAGCGATGTTATTTAGTCTGTACACTACCACGAGCGGTAAAGGAAATTAAAGGAAGTTTGGGAAGAGAATTAAGTACAGGGGGAGAAATAAGAGCTTTGAGGTTTTCCTATAATCTCTTAATTGTTCCAGGGTCGCGAAAGGACCTGAAAGAATAGTTGAGTGGTACAGATAGTGTCTGGAAAAGAGGCTATAAAAATGTACATCGACAACGGTAAAACGACGGCAGCGAAATGTAGTCACACTGAATCAAAATGGTTCAAATGGCTCTGAGCACTATGGAACTTGACATCTATGGTCATCAGTCCCCTAGAACTTAGAACCACTTAAACCTAACTAACCTAAGGACATCACAGAACACCCAGCCATCACGAGGCAGAGAAAATCCCTGCCCCCGCCGGGAATCGAACCTGGGAACTCAGGCGTGGGAAGCGAGAACCCTACCACACGACCACGAGATGCGGGCTCACACTGAATCGCGTGACGGAAAGATCAGATTACGATAGGAAGACCGAGTTTTGCTATTTGGGCAGAAACAAGTTGATTATGCCACCATTAAAGCGAGTAAGGCATCTTAACAGGAATAATGTGAAACTGTCAGCACCAAAGGACGACGGTTCAGTCCCACGTCCGGCCATCCTGATTTAGGTTTTCCGTGGTTTCCCTATATCACTTCAGGCAAATTCCGGTATGGTTCCTTTGGAAGGGCACGACCGATTTCCTTCCCCATCCTTCCCTAATCCGAGCCTCCGTCTCTAATGACCTCGTTGTCGACGGGACGTTAAACACGAATTTCCTCCTCCTCCTCCAGAGCAGATAATATCGCAGTATTCAGTATTTTTTTCATTAATCACTGTATATATAGAATTTAACAAAAACCCCAATCCCGAGTACTGCGATAACTGCTTCGCCATGTGCATCTTTTCAAGGGTGCTTTCAGCCCACCTGCCATTTTTAAGGATGACAATGCGCGGCCGCATCGAACAGCGCTAGTGGTGCAGCTCTAGCAATTAGAGGATATTCGGCGGACTGGCCTAGCTGTTATCTCGACTAAAATCCCATAGAGCACGGATGAGATTCTTTAGGAGGATGTTTTGCAGCACCGACGACCATCCAGCAGTTTTCAACCTCATGGTGGAGGAATGGACCGCCCTACCGCAGGAACTTCTTATCAACCATGTGACCAGCATGGTAGCACGTTCAGAGCACTCACTGGCGTACGTGGTAATCGCACATATAATTAAGAATCATGTCCAAAGTACATTGACAAACAACTAGTCAGAATCACACTGACCAATCATAGAGCTCCATCTCCACTAGTGGCACAGCTTACGAACTGTCACTGCATGCCTTCACAATTGATTACATGTTCAAGCATCCCTTCAGACTATGTGAAGACCAAGCAATTGCATACTCAGCTGCAATGCTCAAATCAGTACTATTGCAGTTCAAATCTGTTTGGCTAAGGCAGCGAATCACCGTTCCCGATGAGGTTGCTCAAATTCGGATACCACTGATGACGGAGGGGGCAATGGCCTTGCCGCAGTGGATAGACCGGTTCCCGTGAGATCACCGAAGTTAAGCGCTGATGGGCGTGGCCGGCACTTGGATGGGCGACCATCCAGCCGCCATGCGCTGTTGCCATTTTTTGGGGTACACTCAGCCTCGTGATGCCAATTGAGGAGCTACTCGACCGAATAGTAGCGGCTTTGGTCAAGAATACCATCATAACGACCGGGAGAGCGGTGTGCTGACCCCATGCCCCTCCTATTCGCATCCTCAACTGAGGATGACACGGCGGTCGGATGGTCCCGGTAGGCCACTCGTGGCCTGAAGACGGAGTGAGTGCACTGATGACGGAGGAGAGACAGCTAGTATTTAACACCCCGGATCATTAGAGACGCTGGACAAGGATGTGACAAGACACAGAGCTTGTTCTGTTTCAGAGGATTCATCGCCCTGTGTACCTTATGTGATTCAGGTAATGACTATAAATCTACACCTGGTTAAACAGGTGGGGATGTGAACCCCGTTCTTCCAGGATTGATGATGATGAAGAAGTTTGGTTAGTGGGGCGCTCAACTGCGCGGTTATCAGCGCCCGTACAAATTCTCAACCTTTGCTCAGTCCAATCTCGCCAGTTTCACGAATGATGATGAAATGGTGACGATAGCACAAACACCCAGTCATCTCGAGGCAGGTAAAAATCCCTGACTCCGCCGGGAATCTTCCAGAATTCAAGGTGAATATCTCAACAACAGCGCCACATCACTTGGTCGCCGAATCTAATAACTATGGAAATGCAGCTGTTTATAGTCATATCCATCACTCACTAATAAATGTCTTCTGCAAGGAAAAGACGTGTGCGTATATCGGAAACTAGTTGTAGAGCCAGAAATTATGTAAATGCTGCAATTTACAGTCCTCGTCGGGAGTAATAAAGACCTTTCTGTTCTTTCACAACTATCGCAGCTTCTTTGATACTGCGCCCGATCTTGCCTCTGAAGAAGTGTTCATGGATTCACAGCGTATGGGTCAAGTCAAACGAGGCGCTTTTATCGCGCGAAATTTCGCCACTTTCGCCACGCTCGCCATCGCTCTCGACAACTTCTTCCGAACAGCCCAAGCCGTACAATGGCACAGCAGAGATACCAATCGCCAGTTATCAAAATCCTAAGAAATAAGCCAACTGAATGGCCGTGAAAGTCACAAATATAAAACTTTCTTAAGTTCGTAAATAGCAAATTAACTGTTACCAGTCACAATTTATTTATATCCACAACGCATTTCGGAGATTTAAACCTCCATCATCAGTCAGATTCATGTAGATTAAAACGAAACGAAGGAAGGAAGGAAGATTGGTTTTAACGTTCGGATTGTGTCAAGAGTGGGGAAGGAAATCGGCCGCGCCCTTTCAAAGGAACAATTCCGGCATTTGCCCGGAGTGATTAAAGTAAACCACGGAAAACCTAAATCTGGATCTCCAGACGCAGGTTTGAACCGTCGTCTTCCCGAATGCGAGTCCAGTTTGCTAACCAATGTGTTACCTCGCTTGGTGATTAAAACGAGAGGTATGTCTTGTTTCACAACTTTGAAGTAAAGCTTTTTTTTCGGTCGTGTTTAATCACGCTTACCATCACGCTTTGTATGATGGGAACTTCTTAAGTAATTAACATGTTACATGGGGGCGCAGTCTCAATAAATTTCTTTAAGTTTGTATAAGACATTCGTGTTTCAGTGTTTACTGGGTTTTAACATGTGCAGTCACTGAATGATTTCTGTATGTGGGATAGGTGTTACTCATTTTTCAAGATGACGCACGCATGGGTACGTGTATGGTAGGCTCGTGTTTATGCACACGATGTTCCCCTTGATTATGATATTTCTATATAATCTGAACGTTTGGGAAAAACATAACTTTTAACGGTCGTGTACTCTTTCACGAAATTTTGGCTTGTATTTGACAGGGACCATTGCACTGTCCTCGAAATACTCCACCTATAGGATGGTACGATTGGCACATCGCCACTCGTCAGTTTCTTTATGTTTCTCGTCTATAAGTGGAGATCTTCAGCTTCTTAGGGACAACATGAATGATTACAATCAGCATTGTATAACCAGACATGACGCAACTAACTGCACACGTAATACCCAACATAGAACGTGCGATTTGCATCAAAGTCTTTCAGTTTTTGCCTGTCATTGTATTACGCTCCGACAGCAGAGCACTGTGCGGATTTATAACGTTCATCAAAGAATTGTATTCAACGACATCAGCTTTTATTTGCAGCTGACTGTAAATCAAGACTGTGGACAAATTTATGTGACGCCACATGCTATCTGTTATTCCGGAATTGCGCACTCAACGACAATAGCTTGCTGTTGAAATGTAACGTGCCAGCTTATAAAGCGAAAAAATTGTAGCCGGAAGGGGCTGTTCTGCTTTGTTGCAATCACAGTCTCCAAACAGCGATCTATCATTAATATGGATGAGATTAAACTGAAACTGCTTGGCAACGAGCGGGCAATAAAAGGGGGATAGCGGACGGCTCGCTTAATGACGACCGTGTGGCCAAGTCCGGCGGGGCGACGGACTCTGGTAAGGGACAAACAGAGGAGAAGGGCGTGCATCAACAGTGGCCACTCACCGTTCTTACCGCACTTTCAAAGACAATAAAAGAGGACAGAAAAGTCTTCGGTAAAGGAGTGTCTTAGAACAAGAGAGAGTAACCTTTGAAAAAATACAAATCGTCTGTAATATCCGTACCTTCTACGAAACATCACGTCTGGTTCAAGGCTTTCCGTTCTATCCTAACAACACTGCACTTAGCTAAAAAGAGCAAATTGCGCACACAGTCTCTAACATAACTGTCTTGTTTCAATAAAGTGTGTTTTCTATATTTGTCTTGTTCACTGAATTTATTTCTATGGTGGTAATTTTTTTATATTTAGTAGCCCGATTTAAAGCACTTGGCATTTAACAGCCAGTCGACTGCACTGCTCCCGTCAGGAAAACACCAATGTGCCTCTGACACCGTTGGATTTCATTCTGTCGCCTCTCCACTATACAAAGTATTTTGTGCACCAGTTCCGAAACAGTTTACTTTCCCGTTGCGAAAATATCGCCAGTATCAAAAGAAAAACGTAGCTCTGTTTCTAATTACAATAAAAAAATATTTTTGACAACTGCAGATACGTAGTAATAAAGGAAATAATTTTCCTGAATGAGTTCGCGATCACAGTGAATATTTTATAAATAAAAGCGTCCCGATCGCTTCTCTATGTCTTTACTTGAGGGCATCGTAAAGTTCTATCACCTGGAAAATATTATGCTATACTGATGAAATTTTGAGAGTGTCGTTGGTCCCTCAGCGCATGATGTTGAAAATTTCAGTTAATAGCGTCTTTTTTTTTTTTTTAGATGGAGGAAACTGCGACTCGTAGTGCGATACTGTTGCGTTTAATTGGTAACAGTGCCCAGGGAATCCATGATGACATATCGCCTATTGTGAGCTGGAAAAGGAATTTCCAGAATGGTCACATGTCCCTGACAGAAGAGGTAAGTGCAAAAGTCAGCTAGGAAGGTTATGTTTAGATTTCTTTTTTTTCCCGGGGTGGGGTGGGAGTTGGTTGTTGTTGTGGAGTAATCGTCACAGATTATGTTGTTAAGAGCCAAACCATCACTGGTAGACATTACAGCAATCTTCTGGACAAGTCACGAAACCTATAATTAAGAAATGCCACGTTATGCTCTCCAGAGGCGTTCGTCTTCTGGCTGACAGTGCATCGGCTCATTTATCCCAAACTGCAGTTGACAAAACAAGGGCAAGATACGTCTTATTCTTCCGATCAGTGACTTTTATTGTTTCCAGAAATGAAGGATCTACTGCGTGATAGCCGATTTGACAACACAGATGCCGTGCGGGATTAGCCGAGCGGTCTATGGGCGCTGCAGCCATGGACTGTGAGGCTGGTGCTGGCGGAGGTTCGAGTCCTCCCTCGGGCATGGGTGCGTGTGTGTGTGTGTGTGTGTGTGTGTGTGTCCATAGGATAATTTAGGTTAAATAGTGTGTAAGCTTAGGGACTGATGACCTTAGCAGTTAAGTCCCATAAGATGACACACACATTTGAACATTTTTGAACAACATAGATGACGTTGAAACGTCCCCTTAGAACAATTATACAAGACTGTGCTTAAACTGACACACAACAATTTTTAGCGCAACGCAATCTGACTTTCAAAAATCCCTACAAAAGAATGGCCCCGACCAACATATACCTACACCTTTCACAAATCACCCACCTCACCAAAAATCCTCGTCACTCGAACCACCGCAACACAGCGAGCGCCACCACTGCCAGCCAAATAGAAGATTCTACCTACTGAAGGCACTAACTACTGATAGGCATAGTTAGCAAATGAAAGATTTTAATAGAGAACAAACAATGTATTTACCTTAATAGTCATAATATATATAACAGTTCATGACATCCAGTCTTACAAATTTCAAAACTCCGCCATCTCTCTCCCCACGTCCACCACTCCTGGCGGCTCACCTCCAACTGCGCAACGCTACGCACTGTTAGCATCCAGCTGCCGCTGCCCAACACTACAATGGCAGACAACAATGCAAACCAGCCACAGACCGCACACGACACAGCCAGTGATTTTCATACAGAGCGCTACGTGGCGGCAGCGTTACGAATAAAAAAACCTAAACAGCCCACTTACAACGTCATCAATGGAAGACTGGTGTAAGGCAAAATCTGCAGACTTCTACAGTCAAGGCATTCGGAGGGTCAAGAAACGCAGGGAAAAATGAATAAATCTGGATGGAGAGTACTTTGAGAAGAAAGAACATCAGCAAATTAACACAAACTCCCTATCACACTTTTAAGGTTGATAATTAGAATTTCGCGATACCCTCGTATTTATAACATCGCGTCGTAAAACTAGTTTCAGAGTCAGTGTCAATAAAAACCTATCTAGATTTCGATACTGACAATGAACTTTGTTTTACAGGTTTGGATCTGATGATGGCTGTAGCTGATGTGACGTTATGAAATGAACAGGCATGTGGTGACCCAATACAGGGATACGACATGAACAACCATTTGAAGCAAAAATTCTAGTAAACATTGCCACTAAAACATATACCGTAAGATCTATGAGCACGTGTTCACCTTCGCTAGTGCGAAACACATCTCTTGTAAGGAACAAGTGCTCGTAGCTCTTACAGTGTCCATGTTTACTAGACCTTTTGCTTCGAATTGTTGTTTCTGTTGTATTCCTCAATATTGACCATACGTGTGTATTGACCACCGTGTATATTAGACGACCTGGACGGTTTTATTTTTTAATAAAAAGTGCCAGAGATATCCACTACATGTGATTTGCGGAATTTTTACATTGTGTTTCTGGAAGGTAGAGACTTTAAGTTTCAGACATGTTACTAGTTAAATATTGAAAAGGTTTAAAAATTTTGAGTTGTGCAGCTTTCAAAACGTCTATTGCCAACTGACGTATCTTTGTAATCACCGAAGAAATCTGAGCTCCAAAATTTTCTTTTTTTAAAAAAGTGGAACCGTAAAAATACTGAGAACCATTCATGATTACAAATTTACGAAAAAGTCGTTCAGAGTACTACGAAAAATTACCAGATACAGCGTCGACACGCTCTCCCACACCCCGTTTTGGACAACAGTCAACAAACGAGTACGCAGCGCAACAAACGGCATATTAATTTCCACCGAGCGAGGTGCACACGGGACTCGGATTCGGAAGGACGATGGTTCAAGTCCACGTCGGGATATCTTGATCTAGGATTTGCATGATTTCCGTTATCGCATAAAGAACATGTTGGAATGCTTCGTTCGAAAGCACACAGCCAATTCCCATGCCCAATCTGAGCTTGTGCTGCTCGTGCTCTGCGTTACCCTCAAACCTCCATTCTTCCTGCTTCCCTTCCTTCCTTCCTTTCTTTCTTCGTTTCCAAATGCAGAGTATCGTGAAGCTGCGTTCTCATTCGCCGAGATGCTTACGATATTTGTTATTTCTTAAACGTTACTCTACCGATTTAATGAAATTTTTCTACTTTTCCTTTGTGGTAACCTCAGCTGTCCAGGCGTAGTGCGTTTCATACTCTTGGTAATGTTGAAACTAATTAATCAATAAATAAACATCCTCCAGTGACTGTGAAGAGTATTTATGAAACTCATCCAATTAGGCAGTTCCTTTGTAAGAGCCCTTCAGTGGGAAATGTTTCGATAACAGCAGGAAACTCCTCCTCCTAAGTCATATGCCACGACTCAAAGAAAGGTCCACGTCGCTTCCATTTCAAATTTCGCATGTCGTGCTTCCTAACATGCTTATTGTTTCATATAAATTATTAAACTGCCCTGACATCTCTTTCAATTTTCAGCTTCGTGATACGACAAAAGACAGCATAGATTCGGGTCCATTTCAAATTGTAAGCAAATGACACCGTGCTACCTAACATTCATATAGTGTCATATAATTTATTAAACTGTTCTAAAAACCCTTTTTTCAGTCTTCAGCTTCGTGACACTAGGACTTTAATTTCAGAACACATATTCCTGTAGCTTGGTATTGCTTCCTTTAAATGACGAAACTCATCCCACATTTGCAAATAATTAGGGGAAAGTGTCCTAAAATGACGTAGTCTGGTAAAATGACGTACTTCATGTTTATCGTTACTGCCTTAAAGAGACAGCACTTTATGGCACAAGGTTATGTACTTGTGTTGGTAAAACCATTAATCTAGAAACGGCGACTCCATTTGCTTAGACGCTTACTTATGGGAAGAATCCATGTACATCGGGTATTAGAAGTTGTAACAACAGGTCTTGCGAAACTTCCAGGCAGATTAAAACTGTGTGCCCGACCGAGACTCGAACTCGGGACCTTTGCCTTTCGCGGGCAAGTGCTCTACCATTTGAGCTACCGAAGCACGACTCACGCCCAGTACTCACAGCTGTACTTCTGTCAGTATCTTGTCTCTTACCTTCCAAACTTTACAGAAGCTCTTCTGCGAACCTTGCAGAACTAGCACTCCTGGAAGAAAGGATACTGTGGAGACATGGCTTAGCCACAGCCTGGGGGATGTTTCCAGAATGATATTTTTTTCACTCTGCAGCGGAGTGTGCGCTGATATGAAACTTCCTGGCAGAGTAAAACTGTGTGCTCGGGCAAGTGCTCTACCAACCTTTTTTATTTTTTTGTTCGTTGCATCTGGCCAGAGCGGACGTTGTAAGACATCCTTTTAAGTTCGTTGTTGATCTATTAACTCAGTTTTTTTACTACAGAGGGCAGCTAACCCTCTGACCGGACACGCTGAGCTACCGTGCCTGCACCAACTGAGCTACCGAAGCACGACTCATGCCCGGTACTCACAGCTTTACTTCTGCCAGTCCCGAGTTTGAGTCTCGGTCGGGCACACAGTTTTAATCTGCCAGGAAGTTTCATATCAGCGCACACTCCGCTACAGAGTGAAAATCTCATTCAGCAGGTCTTGTGTCGCATACTACATTTGCTGATATATATATATATATATATATATATATATATATATATATATATATATATATATATATAATATGAGTAACACTTCCTTTGCAAACATTTTAAGCGTGTCTATGGATATGTAGGTCCACGTGTTTATGAGTAGTGGACTTGTACACGGAATGCTGTAACTGCGGGCAAAATTACATATCATGAATGGGGATAAAATGACATTTCATGAATGGGGGTAAAATGATATAGATATGTCAAACACAGTTTGTGCTTCATGTCTTTCGATTCTTTTTTGTTTATCGTTGTATAAAATGTAGTTAATTATTATTATTATTGTTATTATTATTTCCTTAATAGTCTTTGGAAATTATAATTATTATTTTATTATTATTATTTCATAATAAATGTTGGAAATTATAAGAGTATCAGTAATCGGCAAACATGTGATTCAGAGAGCATCCTGAAGGCTATTTGATGCTGTTAAATACAAGTAAATGGGATGGCAGCGTGCCTAAAAAGTATTGTGGTTGTCAGGCTATTTTAGAAAGGAGCGTAGAAAGGAAGAATAAGCAAGTTGTAGGGTTCGATGAAGCTTTAGGTCATTTCTAGAAAACGCTTCCATGACACTTAGAAACTGAGTTGTTACAGCATATTAAAGACCTTGAATTGAGTGTTGCGACATGTGAGTTAGTCAAGAGGAATGAAATTGGCAATCGAGTCACCAAACAGACAATGATAGCAGGCAAATATCTATTTAATTTAATCAAACAATAAGCATTTAATAGTCTACCTATAACAGGATAAACCACCCTTCTGTGATGTTTACATGTGACGTTAGCAAATAAAAGTGTATATTTATAGAACGCATAAGAATATGTCATTTTGACCAACGATTCTCATGACATGATAATGTGTAAACTTTCTAATAATATATTGTAATAATCATATAAGGCATAATGTAGTTTTATTTGCTGAATGACTATGTAGTTAATAGATTTTAGTGTTACCTTACAAAAAAAAAACCTTATGTTTCAAAAACTTTATTCACAGCACAATTCTTCCCTTACGGTATTTCATTTTAGGACACCTCCTCTTAATAGTTGTATATAATGAAGAAGGTCCCATGTAATAAAATGTGAGAGAGAACTGCTTACCTCCAGCGCAAGTTCTCATTATTTGCATCAATATGTAATCCACTGAAGTCAATAACAGAGAACCAGAAATGCGAAAGTGTTTTTTTTTTTTTTTTTCATGATCAGTCGCCTTTAACAGTCGTTTTCCCCTTACTTCTACCAGCAAAATGACTAATTAAGAGGAAAAAAGTCTGACAAAAGCTATTTTGGAAAGCAGTGAACATTGAGAATAATGTGGGGCACTTTTAATAATGAGGAAGTATTATGTTCTGCTCGGGGACCACGAACAAATGAATCTAATGAACTCATTCGAGCATAAATGGAAGATAAGTGCTCAGAGATAAGCGCCTGACTGCTCTCGGGTAATTATCAACACAATTACCAGGCGATAATGTTAAAAAGCTGTACACTACTGAGTTGTTTTTAATCGGTGAAATGTGACTATGCTTATTGTGGGTTTAAATTGGCAAATAACGACGTATTTAATTGTGTACTTTGTGCAGTGATAATGTCATGAATAACGGTTTTGGGCGGTTCAGTTGAAGTTTCAAATGAAATATTGAGAACATTACTAGACAGATGGGCTAAGCAAAGAGTCCAATAAGGAATATCTCTTTGTAATACACGCCACTAAATCTGTGCTGTTAAGTAACTGCCCTCTTGCCTGTCGGTAAACAATTCGTGCCTTGACGTAATAATTTGAGCAATCTGTATTTAGTGACTGTTTTCCCGATACATCAGTGTGATGATGCAGTGATTCAAGCAATGCAGTCGCATTTCGGAGCACCAGAGTACATATCCTCGTCTGTTCATCCAGGTTTATCATCTCCACAAATTCCGTAGATCACTTGAGACAATTTACGGGATGATTCGTTTGAAACCATCAGCTCCCTCATTCTTGTTGTATCCGATTTCGTGCTCCGTTTCCACTTACCTCGCTATCGGCGATACGGTAACGTTAACTCATTCTGAAGCGGCGCTGAAATGCCCAAGTCATTTCCAGGGTAATTTAGTTTCTGTGAGTATTCATCCCTGCATCTGGCATACAAAACGAGGATCCCGAGTAGAAATAACTCGCGAAAGGCATTTTCTTCATGTTAAAGAGTGGCTGATATTGCTTCTCTCTCCCCCAGGCACCAATGCCGCCCTATCGTACGACAGATTGCATATCTTCTCTTCAGAGCTCTGCTCTCATGCGTAGTACACCGACGCCGCACTAAAGATTTCAAGCTACGAGTTCCCATCTACTTTCAATGGAGGGGATGCTGTATCCATTTACCTCCTGCAGAGTTAGTAAGACATTTCCCATTTAACTAGGAGTCTACTTCCCTTATTTGATGTCTCCAGCCAAGTAAGGCTTTTCGAATAGTGAATAGAACAAAAACTTAAAACAATGCCGGGCAAGGCAGAAAAGACTAAATAATACGCGTCACACATCACAACAATAACATGAAATATTTACAGGTACATCTTCTTCTTCAGTGGGATCACTAAAGAGAAAACAAAAGAAAAGTAGCTTCCTCATCACTGTCCTGTTATCGTTATTTGACCTTATTGAATCGCACGCTTATCGAATACGACTGCATAAAAATATCCGTAGATTGTTACAAAGTACGAGGGCTTTGTTTTTCAACCTCCGATGGGTCACGAAAAGGAAACCACAGCAAAAATGAAAACTGTTTTACTGGCAATATTTGGCTACACCTTCTAGCTACTTCTTTTCATAGTCACCTCTCCGGCTTCACAAGGTCTGTTCAATACATTCCGGAACATTCCTAATTGGAGCGAAAAGCGGTTGGCATCACGGCACACGCTTGTGTTTAATGTGCAACTGCCGGAAGTTTCATTGTTTATGTTTGACGATTACTGTTGAGTGCTTTATCGAGTGAAAGGCTGTGTCGCACATCTTTCGAGTTTCGCAATTGTGGAGTTAGAGGAGCAACGCATCTGCATTAAGTTTTGCGTGAAACTCAAGAGCAACTTTACAAAGACACACCAAATGATGCAGGAAGCCTACGGTGATCAGTGCTAAACCCGTATTAGGTGTTAAGATGGTTCACACGGTTCGAAAATAGACAGATTGGAGTAAAAGATGACCTTCGTCCAACACGCCCTTCGACGTCTACCGATGACGCTCATGTAAGGAACGTCAATGAAATTGTGCGAGCTAGTCGAAGACTGACTGTCCGAGAGATTGCAGAGGAATGTATAATTTCAGCTGGATCATCTCATGACATAGCATCTTGGAATGCACAGTGTTGCCGCCAAGTTCGCCCGCGGCTCATGAGTCAAGACCTCGCAATCTGTGAAGAGCTTTTGGGTTGGGGGCTGGGTTGTTTGGGAGAAGAGACCAAACAGCGAGGTCATCGGTCTCGTCAGGTTAGAGAAGGATGGGCAAGGAAGTCAGCCGTGCCCTTTCAAAGGAACCATCCGGCAATTGCCTGGAGCGGTTTAGGGAAATCACGGAAAACCTAAATCAGGACGGCCGGACGCCGGTTGAACCCTCGTCCTCCCGAATGCGAGTCCAGTGTGCGAACCACTGTGCCACCTCGCTCGGTCGAAGAGCTTTTGGATCACGCAAATGAGAACGAGATGTTCCTTAGAGAATCATAACAGGTGATGAGACGTGTGTCTACGGTTGCGATGTTGAGACCAAGGTTCAGTCTTCACAGTGGGTCGGGAAAGTTCTCCAAGATCAAAGCGAGCTCGTTAGGTCAGGTCAAAGGTCAAAGTCATGCTGACAGGTTTCTTTCACTTTGAAGGATTAGTTCAACATGAATTCGTGCCACAGGGACAAACAGTTAATCGTTAGTACTATCCGCACGTGTTGCGACGCCTACGAGAAAAAGTGAGAGGGGGACGGCCCGAAATGTGGCCCGACAGTTCGGTGCTCTTGCATCACGATAACGCACCCACACATTTATTCCTAGTTGTGTGTGACTACTTACCAAAAAACGAAATCATTGTGCTGCCTCTTTCTCCGTACTCTCCAGTCCTGGCCCCTGCGGACTTTTTTTTATATATATTTCCAAAGTTGAAAACCCCTTTGAAAGGACGCAGACGTGCAAAGATAGACTGCTTTCGGAAGTGGAAACGAGATTGGGATCGGTGCATGAGTTGTGGAGGAGAGTATTTCGAATGAGACCATGCACAGTAAGTAAAAGGTGAGCGTAGAAAATTTTTGTAGACAAAGTTCAGGAATTTTCAGAATAGCTCTCGTGTTGTAGCGTGGTACCAACTTTCCAATACCGCCTGTGATTTCCGCCAGTGCCCTAGTGATCTGCAGCTCGCTGTCTGTGCCAAAATGCTTTTCTCGTGGTCAGCTGTTCAGGCGAGCGAAGAGATGAAAATCAGGAAAAGCCAAGTCCGATCTGTAAGGTGGGTGATGAAACACTTCCCACAGAAAACGCTGCTGGTGCGTCTTCGTTGAACCTGAAGTTTGCGGCCGAGAATTGTAATGAAGAAGGAAGCGTATGGCAGTTAAATTACGTGGGATGCATGAAATTAGGCGAAACTCCTGAAAAGGCAGAAATTGGGGAAAACTCCTGAAAATGTACTCCATACTTGGTCGGAGACATTCTTGTTGTAGGCGTCTTCACATTCTCACCTTGCGCTCCCAACTGAAACGCACGACGTGTCGCGATACACGGGCATACCAGACGCGCTGTGCAACGCATCTGCACAAAGCTTCACCGTATTTGCACCGTGATTTTAATTTCGCAACCGATATGAGATTGAAAAAAAAAAGAGTTTCGAACAATACAGTAATTCCGTACAACGTTTCACACCTTGTCTTCAAAAACGTATATTCTACGTCATCTCATATGGTCTTTGAAACTTTATTGTATTTACAAACACGCGCGTGTTCGGTAGGCGGTTTGCTTGTCAATCTGTTTAAAATATAACCGAAACACTCAACGTAACCTTTTACTAAAATTTTAATTTCTTTTTCTTTACAAGACTTTTCGGAGGATTTACTCCTGCTTCAGGTTGTAGATAAAGAGTTTATTTCAGGTGCATTCCTTCCGGGAAATCAACGGTGGCGAAACTTCTAGAATGTTTAAAGTTTATCATTTTGAAAGTGGAGTAAAGAATAGGAAAAGCGTCATAAACAAAAAAAAATTAAGTTTTGTGAGTCATCACGTATTTTTCCCCTATTAGCTTCTAATGTTACGAAACGTGAACGGAAGAATTACTGTAGAGATGAGAACATTCCGTAAAAAATTATTATAAATATCAGTTTTCCGCAGGCAGGTGACGACGGATAACAATATTACAACAGCACCTACAATTACAATCCGCGAGTCACTTTTACGTGCAACGAAGAGTATATCTAATATCACTAAGATATAAGTCTTTTACTGGCCAAAATGAGAACGAGACTTCTCGGAAGAACGTCTGCACTTTAGACTCCGTATAAGATGCAATAATTCTGTTTTTCCCATGGTGCTCATTTCGTGAGATGTACGCGGAAAGAAGTAATGAACTGCCTACCTATTCATGAAATGAGCGTATTCAAAATTTTAACAGTAATCCTCTCCTCGTGGCACGTCTCTTTTGTATTGTCTGCCACCTGAGGTAGGACGAACACTTTCAAGATGCTCTTGCGCTTAATGAACGAACCAATGACGCAACGCGCTGGCCTTTTTCAGTTCATGGATTCTGCTCCTTCTTCCGCTAGTTGCCTCTGCAATTTCCACTGACACAACAGGAAACTTTCTGACGCTTAAGTCGGCACAAAATCCCTTACAAAAGTATTCTTTGAGGACCTGGATCATTTCCTGAAGTGAGCTGTGCTCAGCTTATTGGAAACCGCCCCTTTTACTTGTGCTGTGTAAATAGACTGGATGTCGCCTTCGCTCAGGACGTACTTCGTGATGTCACTGGCAATCCCAAACACTTCTTACTGATTGTATGACACAGTCCATCAGTGTAAAATCTGTGCTTAAGAAATTGGTCTCTACACTTATTTCTGTAAAGACATTATTTGTATTTAGGGATGCCCGTGACTAAACTTCTTTGTATCCATGGATGTCCCTGGCTGACCCGTTTCTTTGTTAACATCGTTTCTATAAAACCTCAAAGGACCTTATAATAAACCTTTAAAAGATTACCGGCGAACATATGGAGGACATCATTTTCTTTAAATATTTAGGAGTAAGAATTACACGGTAGATGAATGGGACTAGCGTCTTGTAACATAACGGATGCTGCGACAAAACTACGGAAGTTGGATCAATATTAATAACTGTCATTTACGATAATTTCCTTAATACCAGTTTACTGGAACAGATACGGGAGTTTTGAGCTGTTTTTCAAAGTATTCACCACCAGAACTGACATACTAATGATATCATGGGAATTTTTTTTTACACTTGTCATAGAAGTCTGCTGCCTGGGATTGGAACCACTGTGTGACAACCAACTCTGTCAATCTAAAACACTGATTCCAAACGGACAGGAATTCCTTGAGGTTCCAGAACAAATGGAAATAACGGAAGCGACGTGCAGGCTGCTGGGTGGATGATCAAACATCTCCCAGGAGAACGTTTTCAGGAGCTCCGCAGTCTGCCAAGTTGTATGTGGCCGAGTGTTATTGAGAAGGAAGACAATACCGGCACCGAACATTCCACGCCGCTTGTTCTGAATGGCCCGTCGCAGCTCCCGCATTGTTTCGCAGTAACTCTCAACATTCGCCGTGCCACCTCAGGCCAGAATTTCGACAAAGGGAACAATCTCCTCTGTCCCAGGACAGTGAACACAGCATTTTCTGCGCTATCACGCCACTTGAATTTCATCTTGCAGGGTGAGCCACTGTGATGCCAATGCATTAACTGCTGCTTGGTTTCTGGTGTGTTGTTCGCAACCTACATCTATGTTATCACCTGAGATGAGCTGGTCAGGAAACTCGACGCCGTCATCATGGTGCCGCTGCAGGAAAAGTCCAAGCTGTCCCCATGCGCTATGCTCTGTGTTCCGTAGTCAACTGCTTCGGCACAGCCGACCGATGTGGCAGAGCGGTTCTAGGCGCTTCAATCTGGAACCGCGTGACCGCAACGGTCGCAGGTTCGAATCCTGCCTCGGGCATTAATGTGTGTGATGTCGTTAGGTTTCAATGGTTCTTAGTCAAGAAGACTGATGACCTCAGATGTTGAGTGCTTAGGGCCATATTTTTGTTTCGGCACACGCCGTGATAATTTTATGCAACAAGGGGAGACAAATCTGTGATAACTGACGCTGAGGTTCGTGACTCTGAAGGAGCCTCCACAAAGTCGCCTGTCATGTTGAATGGCCTGCTTATCATGGACATTTGGACGACCTGCTGCCAAGTCTCTGCACCAGAGACGCACATCTGCTTGTTCATAGCGTTAGGCCCATAGGCCTGGCACAGCTGAGGTGAATTTCAATTGATGCTTTGTTCTGTGCATTCAAAAACTTTATTATCAACCGGTTTTCACACCCGGCTGCAGCTATAATACGAGTCTCCATTTTCAACCGGTACTACGAAGCTACTGTGAGACCACGGGAAGATCCATTAGCGCATATGCCATGTCACGTCATTACTCTACCACATACGTATATGTAGTGGTTTAACGCAACATATGGCTTGCTAGCTGTGGGATGGGTGAAAACTTACTTTGTGGACGCTCCTCGTTGTCTATGAGAACCTGGGGTGTTACATACTCAAAAAGGCGGCAAATGAGAAATACCTATTTATACCACACACTGTGAGCAATGAGCTTACCACACGGGAACTTCTTAATAGAATCGAAGCTCGCCCAGAAAGATATCAATAACAATCACATGCCCACACACACAACAAACAAAACATTACGAAAACACCTACACACACACACACACACACACACACACACACACACACACACACATACATCTACATCCACCCACCCCCCCCCCCCCCATCCTAATGTGAAACTAGCTAACATATTTCGTACGGTACATTTGTCCAACACATTTAACAAAACGTGGTGGAAATCGGCGTTTCCCCTTCCCTGCAAGAGATTTTCACAGCTGACCAATAACCCTCTATACTATTTGATCAAGCCGGTCGTTGTGGCCAAGCGGTTCTAGGCACTTCAGTCTGAAACCGCGTGACCGCTACGGTCGCAAATTTTAATTATGCCTCGAGCATGGATGTGTGTGATGTCCTTAGGTTAGTTAGGATTAAGTAGTTCCAACTTCTAGGGGACTGATGACCTCAGATGTTAAGTCAGTGCTCATAGCCATTTGAACCATTTTGCTATTTGTGGAAGCCCCTGTGATTAATGATCTGAACTCAATATTGTGATTAACTACGAGATGCTGATAACCTCTTTCCCCTAAATCCCTATATGAAGAAAAACCATCTAAAATTACAACGGAACCGTCTGCAACGCGACCTTCAATTAAGCTGACCAAAACATTCTTACTTCGTTTGGGTACTATTTTAAACAGTACATCGTCACACTCTTGACCTGAAACTACAGCCCCCCAAACCGATAATCCCACCGGAGGTTCCCCCTGTTGTGCTTCCTTTAGCCAAAGTGCGAATCGTCTATTTCCATCGTAATACCCGGCCCCCTAACGGCCCCCTATATTTCATGAAATCCCCACAAACTTCTCTACAAAATGCACAACTCTACGCTTGTACAAACGACATTCATTGACACACAGCCACACAAGATATCTCAAACACCAACAGTACGTGATTTTCATAATGACTCTCAAGGCGAGCTTAGATTTTTCGAACCACGTCCTTCGTCTAATGGACCGCCACAACCGATCTTTGCTGCAGCGCCATACGAATAAGTCGTGAGTAAGGCGACGAGATACATTTGTGAGGCGCATATGTTCGCCACACTCACGACATCGAACATACTCGGCAACGAGACCACACATTTGTAAAAAAAACAAATCGTGGCCAACGTGTCTACGCCCATAGCATCTCTCAAATCATCCAGGCTCATCGGAACAGATAAATCCATACCTACAAACGACAATGAGATACTAAAAATTGTCCTAAAATAAGAAACTAACAGTCCAAATTACCTCAATATCACTAAGAATAAAATTAAGTAACGAATGAATTGCAAACAACCAATTATTTAAATAAATGCATACGAAGAATATTTTGAGCAATATGTAGCGATCTCGTTTAAAATCACATTCAATTATTTTAATGTCCAACGACAGAGCTTATCCGGAACACAGAATTGTTTCATTGTCTATGGCTGAAAGTGAGGACATTATTATCTATGAGTAATGTATGACGTCATTGGTCACAGCCGACGGGTTGTATCCCGTGCTTCACTAGACCCGAGCTGTGTGGCAAGGTCTTTGTCGCCGAAACACGATGTGGTTGAGCACTGAGCAATATACATGAGAGACAGATTGAAACATCCCCTTAGAAAAATTATAAATGACTGTGCTTAAACTGACACATAGTATTTTCAGCGTAATATAAAAACCTAAACAGCCTACTTACAAGATTGCACTACATAGTTTTAAAGTATTCCAAGTCAACTAATTACAATAAACAAATGTCGACAGGTCGTTTCTACACGTCACGCTTTCTCTGCGTCACTTCATCCAGCGCAGTAGGGGTATTTACTCGCACGCCATTTTTATGCAAACGATGAGTAAACTGTGTACCAAATTTGGCTGAAATTTCTACACCGTGTTCCTAATTGATGCTTGTATGTCACACCTTCTCACGCCAAATTCTCGGCCGTAGAGGCGCTAGAGATGTCTTACAGTCGCAGTTAATTTTTCCGGGTGATACATGTGCCAAGTCGGTAGAAATTCCATCAGGCGCTACAGAGATATATTGACACGCTACTATCTTTGCATCCCTCTTCTGGGTGGTCCTTACGCGCACAAAAATCTTCGCACGTGAGAGCGCAATAACTCACCACAGTTCCATCGTAATCGAATGAATGGTACAGGAATGCAGAGAAGATAAAGAAGCCAAGATTAAGTTTTTATGTGTTAGATTTCTTTTTTCGAGATAGCCGATGCCTCCGTATGAAGAATAGTAAGAATTGATTGTGAATGATGTGTAACTTCCCAGACGAAACACTCACCTTTCTGGAAAAGCTGCTTCCAGCCTGAACGAAAACACCCGCGCAGCAGAAGTCGTTATGCCATAACCGTATGCCGCCATCGATGCTAAAGATGACAGAATTCCGTAAAGATAATCAGTGTCTGTCCCTTGACCGTCACTTTAAACTGCCCAAAATGATTTACAGTCACCGAGAAGCAGTGTCATTAGCGGAGCTGTAACACTGGATACTTATGTCGCAATCGTCTCCTTCACTTCGTTACCGGGGAAACGCCTTATGAATTGCAACAACAGACAATTTCCAACGAACTTCTTTTGTTCTCAGAAAGATAGCGATTTGAATGAGGCAAACAGTCAGAGAAGAGGGCTGTTGCACCTCTCAACTTGTCCGTTTTCTTATTTCTACATGGGTAAGTACACATGTACAAAGCACCCACATTTACATGTACAAATAATGAGTCAAGTCTGCACCAAATTTGGTTGGCACCGCTCAGTCGACCAGAGTTATATTTTCTTGTCTCATCCCTTGTCATCGCCGCCCACAGTCACAGGAATGCTAGGGGTGTTTTACTCTTACAGCATTTTTTTCTAGTGATACGTGAACCAATTTTGGAAGAAATGGCTTCAGATGTCTCAGATGTAAGTTGAAATATTGCTGTTCTTGCAGCCCCCACACCAAACACCGCCACCCTGGATTGGCGCCAATCAGCCAAGCAACTCCGAAAATTGTGGTTTCAATACAAATCTCGGTCGTTATCGAATATTTTTAAAGGTCACGGCTTCTGCCCCCATGTTCACGCCAAGAGGTGGTAGCACACACACACACACACACACACACACACACACACACACAGAGAGAGAGAGAGAGAGAGAGAGAGCGTGCATCTTTCTTACCTGTGTGTAAAACAGCACACAATCACCTAGTGAGTGTGCGTATCACGTCAGTGATCTACAGATTACAACGAGCGTGAAGTTCTAAATTCCCGAGCAAGTTGCACACTGCGCATGAGCAGAAACATGGACTACAGCAGCCGTTCCCACTATAGAAAATGATTTCGTGCTCCCATGTTTCAAAAGCTTTACTGCGTTATCTAATTTCTTTACGTAATACACTGAAAAGATTGCACGAGATCCCGGTATTTTTCCTAGTAGCGTTCACCTACAAAAAGATGAAATATCTGAAAGCAAAGAGATACATACTTTTACACAGAATAATCCTACGAGCATAAGTAAGAATGTAAATAGACAAGTGTGTTTTCATGAAAATTATTTCAAAATGGAAAAAGTCAGAATTATTTGATGAGAAAAATAATTTTCGACGTCGTCCGGCACTTAGGAAGAACACAAGATACAAGGGACAGAGTAAAAGTGACTGTTTACCGCGTCCCAGATATTGTTTGAAGTGTTTGCAAGTACGTGTTTTCTGGAGCAAATAGAGGTACATGTTTTGAAATGTTTGGATGATACTTCTTCTTTCCGGGTTCGGGGGTGCGGAGAATCTACCAAACGATCACTGAATTTTGCTTTGGTCATTAATAAACGCTATTGTCATTGCTTGTTTCTGCATTTTCGTAGTATATTTCTATTTTTCCGTAAAAAGGATAATTCCTCATAACCTCACCTTCACCCTTCAGGTGCCGGCTTTGGTGGCCGAGCGGTTCTAGGCGCTTCAGTCTGGAACCTATAAAATCCACGATATCTATATAGGTATGTTTTATTACGCGTGGAATATGAACGTGTGGATAATATTCATGCAATTATGTAACTATTTCTTAAAAAGATGATAATTATGTAAAACAGAGACAATATTTGTCTCACATTCTTTGTTAATCCATGTCATTCTTTTATTTTATTTTGTACCGTTATGTCGTCTTCTGATGTACGTCGCCGACCCAAGACGCGAATCGATTAGAGGTCTGTTGAATGAAAAACATTTAATGTAAAATTATTGTACTTTTATGTTCATTTTCTGGTAAAAACAAATAGAGCCAAATGCGTTAAAACTATTTATGATTAATTATTGAAAATTCACTTCCTCTTTTAATTATAATTTTGTATTAATTGTTTTATCATAGCTGCAAGAAGCGCAGCCATTGTTAGTTGCGATTATATAGCAACTTCGTCTGTACTTCTAGCTGAAAATAACATGGGTTTGTGTTAAACTAATTTTCAAAACAATTTAATATTTTTTTTATTTGTAGCATCAATTTAAATGATTAATTATTTATTGAGCAAAGGAAAATCTTAATTAAAAAAGAAATCCTCTATCTTTTGTTGGCCGCTATCTTAACTTTTATCACAGCGGCAAATTTAAATTACTTGAATCTGCAAACATAATTCCGATGTGTAAGAAATAAATGTGCATCGGTGGTACTGAAATCTATTTATAAAAGAAAATATTAATCGAATCAGACTGCATTTTCTAAGAACAGTGCTGATAGTATTTATTGTTTAACAAGATTTCATTGCCGATATATGAGGCCAAAATTAAAAACTACGCACGAATCATGGAGGAAAGTATTTCTGGTAGCATACGTCAGTGTTGTGTGCAGGTGGTATTCTGTTGTTCCTTTTAATGATCAATTTGCTAAGAATAATTAAATCCATCGAAGACAAAAATTATAAAAGCTCTGATGTACGATCTGTAATTTTAGTGATATGAACACAGCTTACAGTCAACATTATTACACTACGTCAGGTGGAATTCTTGTGAAATTTGAACAAAATAATTATCCGGGAGAAGTTGTAGTACGAATAATGCGTTATACATGTGTATAATATTGTCAGTGTCATTTACAAAATCAAATCAATGCAACTGCCAAAAAAAGTGTGAATTCTAAGCGCAGAATACCATAGAATATCGTATCATCCATATTCATTGCATTTGTCCATGTTGATGATGCACAAAAACCGCCACAAACCGCGCGACCGCTACGGTCACAGGTTCGAATCCTGACGGTCGCAAGTTCGAATCCTGCCTCGGGCATGGATGTGTGCGATGTCCGTAGGTTAGTTAGGTTTCAGTAGTTCTAAGTTCTAGGGGACCGATGACCTGAGATGTTAAGTCCCATAGTGCTCAGAGCCATTTGAACCATTTTCATCCTTCAGGTGCCAAACTGCAGAGCAGGCAGTTCTCACGAGACACGCAATTTTGGCACAGACCACTCGTGTCAGACGAGACTGAGTCCAGGAATAAAACGCGAGGGGCGCTGCAGTAGAATCACTCGTCTCGAGTAGTCGGTTGAGACTAGAATGTCGATCGTGTAAAAGAGATTGTACGCACCGTAATCAGATACAAAATGCTTGACTACGAGTAGCACGTCGATGTGAACTGCAGTATGACAATCAGCAGACCGCTCCTCAAGCCATATTGGCTGTATGATACGCGGTTGTCGAATTCGCTTCACCACTCATACCCATATTTGGCCATTCACCGCAGAATCTTGTACGGTCGAATAAGCGGAGCGACGCCGTGGAGAAGCGGTTCCCCGCACAGCCACGCCGACTGGAGTCTGCGGCTGGGCGGTGCGCCGCCGTGGCGACCGTCACCCATTATCGGCGCGTAAGCCGCCCCCGTCACAATATTTTACTGATTTTACGGCGGCTGGTTCCGGTCACGACCGGGTCGAAAAATAAAAAGTCACCCGCGGGGACGTGGCGCGCACAGGAAGCAGGGGGCGGCGCCGCCCACACCTGCCTGCCTCCAGCTCCCTCCCGCTGTCTGACCCACATCCCTTCTCTTCCCTCTCGGCTCACCTTCTGCCGCCATCCTACGGCCGCAGTGTACTCTGCGCGGCTGCGCGCCACCGGTTCGGGCTTTTCATTCCCAGAAGCCAGCAGCTTGTCTGCCCGCGCCAGCTATCTTCCAGTCGAAGAAGTTAAACTTCTGGGCACCGCCCGACGCCGTTCGTGAAGAGATGGGGGCGTGTGCGACCGACGTCTTTCTTTCCGCAGAAGATGGAGGAATAAAAGGAAGAGCCGTACTGTTAAAGTTTCCTGTTGTTCGCACGCTCTTCACAAACCGGCGTTTTCCAAGTTTTCCCCTGTTATTTTGCAAGTATTACACACAAAACCGCAGGGAAAATCCTTCTTATACTCGTGCTGGTTTCTTTTTAGTTTTAAAACTGATACAGCGACCAGATAAAACCGCTGGCCCACGAACTTAGGCTGAAGCTAAAAAGAAACTTTGATTTGTGTCGGCGTTTAATTCATACAAATGACAATTACCTTTCACACTATTAAGACTCAACTTGTCTTAAATGAGAAGGGGTTGCTCTAGCAATATCAAAGGCAGCACAGGAGACATGTTAAGCACGTAATGCGTTGGAGGATTACATGAAGCTTCCGACAACATTAAGTGGGCTTACATGTTAGAAATCCTCAGGATAATGTATATAAAGTACTAGATGAACGCTCGCTACGTCGCTAGCGTACATTGTATGGTCTGTGTAGTTTTTTCTTCCATTTTTTTGCTTTTCCTTAATGGAAATTTTATGTTGTTCACAAGTTGCAACACTTTATAAAAATTTCACCCTAAATAAGGTCGCAGAAGTATGGCCTTCGAAGAATGTACTTTAATAAAAAAGTGATTCTGGTAGCCGGAGCCCAAGGTTTTTGTTAATCATGCCTATTGCATTCTTGTGGTGTTATTTCCATGGAAACATCATCGTGTAACACGTTTTTCTTTACATCTAACCTAGAAGTGAAATACTAAATTTCATGGATTTATCTCTAAAAAAATTTTTAATTCAACGAAAAATTATCCTAAAAGTTTTCATCCCCTGTGGTTTAATTTCCAAAAATGGTCAAATACGTTTTTTTTTAATTTCTGACTGAGACACCAAATACCAATTTTCGTAGTTCTAGCTTCAAAATTGCCTTAATAGCGACATATTTTCAAAAGGTTTTTCATCGCTTATTTACACCCTTAAGTGTGGAATTTCGACCAATACCTTCTTAAACGATGACTATAGTATAAGATCCACACACTCTCCAAATTTCAAGTTTTTATCCTCAGCGATTTGGGGTGGGCGATGATGAGTGAATCAGTCTGGCCCTATTCCAGGGGAATTTCCAAAAATAGTGAAACATGTATTTTGTTCATTTTTAATTTAGATGCCAAATACCATCAGTCATAGATATAGTTTTAAAAATTCTGTCACAATGAAATATCTTCAGAAAACATTTCACCCCTATTGAACTCCTCTTTCGTGGGTCAGCCGAGTGTCGTGTCGTCTTGTCGGAACGTTTTCTCAGGAGAGGAGCATGATGGGTACGAAACTCATCGAAACGTTACGATAAGACTACGCCACAACTCGGCTGATCACCGGAGAACATTTCATCAGTGGAGCACGCCGAGAAAGCCTCCAACAGCATTTAGCATTCCACCCGCCCCTCCCCCTATTTCACCTCCTCCTGTTGAGTATCCAAAAGCAGTGAATTCGTGCTTTTTTATTACTAATACGAAGCGAAGTACAAATGTCCATAGATTTATCCTCAAAAATGCTTGCATAATGAAATATTTCCATAAAAATCTCCTAATTCAGCCCCGTAGGGATTCAGTTTCCAAAAACAGTGAAGCACTTATTTTTTTTATTAGTAACCAAGAAGACAAAGTCAGATATTCATAGATTAAGCTTTCTAAATGCTTTCATAATGAACTCTTTCATAAAACACCACGTTAGAAGTTGAATTTCCAAACCACTGTCTGTAGCACATATTTTTTTCTTTTTTTACAATTTCCAACCGAGAAGTTAAATACCAATACCTTAGTAGTTCTATAATAATAATTTATTTTCAGAAAAACTTTCACTCCCTATTTTACCTCTATTGGTGTTAAATGTAAAAAAATGCTGAAACATGTATTTCTTTATTTCCGACTGAGAAACAAAATAACAATTTTCGTAGGACTAGCTTCAAAATTGCTTTTCAAAACACAATTCACCGCTCATTACAGCCCCTTAAATGTGAAATTTCGAAAAATTCCTCACTAAACTATGCCCACAGTGTAAGATCGACACCCTCTGCAAATTTCAAGTTTCTATCCTTACTGGTTTAGGCTCGGCGAGTATGAGTCAGTGAATGAGTGAGTCACTTGGGACATTTCCTGTACATACAGAGATAAGAGTACGAAGCAAGTTTTTAGTTCATTGTCCCCCTTGTTTCGTTTGCATGTTGCAGACGTTATGTAGAAAGTGAAAGAAAATTTCATTACCGAAGTAAATGTACATACCAAGGCTAAAGGTCGACTTGGCACAGCGTTCTAGACACAGAAAGTGACGAACTGTAAAACAAAGCTAAACAGGGGCTTCTCTACTGTTAAAGTTCTGGAAGACATAGTTGTAGAAAAAGAAAAAATAATTCTCTACCCGGGAAGCAATATGCACAGAACAGGAAACTACAGAAGAAGCCTATCGGCGTAGGCGAAGAAGATTTCTAAGACAAAAGTGCTCTACTGGTACCAGATACTGATATTATGATGATGATGGTGGGCGGTTATCAGCGCCCGTGCAAATTCCCAACCTTTGCTCAGTCCAGTCTCGCCACTTTACTGAATAATGATGAAATGACGATGACATCACAAACACCCAGTCACCTCGAGGCAGGTGAAAAGATATTGATATGGAAACCAGCAAGGAGTCCTGACCGTGTGCTTAAGGAAAACATGGGTGTATAGAAGTATACGAGTACGTGATGGGAGGACAACCAGTAGGAGATGAATTGGAAACATGCATCATGTGGACAGAAATAAGAGAAAGGTTCTAGAGTGGGATTAAAATTCAGGGCGAACATATATAAATGATAACAATCGATGATGACGTTGCTATCCCCAGTCAACGTGAGGAAGAGTTGCAGGATATAATCTGGTCTGAAGAGTCTAACGAGCACACATATGGATCACGAGTAAACCGAAACAAGAAGAAAGTAATGAGGAGTAGAATAAACATAAAAAATGAACGAAGCGAGAAGGACATAAAAGAGCAGACTAACACAGGCAGAGAGGGCGTTCTTTGTCAAAATGAGGCACCTAGTATCAGACAATTGAGGAAGAAATTACTCAGAATGTAGATTTGGAGAATATGATTGTATGATAGGCGTGTAGAAAATAGGAAAAGAAGAGAATCGAAGCATTTGAGATGTGATGCTACAGAAGAATGCTGAAAATTAGGTGGACTGATAAGGTAAGGAAAGATTTGGTTTTCAGCAGAATCGACGAAGGAAGCACCATATGAAAAACAAAAGGAACGGACAGCATTAGAGGGCATGTGTTAAGACATGGGGTAGTAACTATACAAGAGATAGCTGTAGAGGATAGAAACTGTACAGGACGACAGAGATTGGAATATATCCAACATATGACTGAGAATGTAGGTTTGCACGAGATGAAAAGCTTGACATAGGGGAGGAATTCGTGGCGGAGCACGTCAAAACAGACCGGTGTAAAACTTTTAGCGGGCACGTAAAGCTATTAAGAAGAAATATGGACAGATATGTGGAGAAGTTGTCTGTGGAAATCTATTAAGAACAAGGAGCTATCTACTAGGAATGCTCTAAGACAACCTGGAACATTTCTTTCTCCATCACATCACTATACCTATACGCAAATACACCTAAGTAAAGAAACACGAACGAGCACGAACTCTACAGTGTAGAGGGACGTCTATTGAATGAACGAACAACTCCTGATAATGAACGTAGTCGGGCAGTTCCGGTCGTAATTAAATTTCATTTTGTACAACTGCTGCTGTCTGGCCTACATTCATTAAAGAACAGTTAACTTGGACCTAACAGGAGCAGCAGAGGGTGAATGCTGTAAGGAGAGACTAAGAGAAGAATGTGTAAAGTAAATTTTGGGCGTTGTATGTAACAGTTAAAAACAACCAAGCTACCGAAGATAAGAATGAAGTAGAAGGAAATGAAACAAACTGCATAAAAATGTAGAGTGCATTGAAAAGACAACAGATAAACAATGTACGGGTATATCTTACACTCTCTACTCTCGGCAAGCCATGTTATAGTGTGTGTATGCGTGTGTGTGTGTGTGTGTGTGTGTGTGTGTGTGAGTAAGTTGGCGGAAATGTACGTTACCGGAATTAATTTATAGTGGATACCACGTGACAGTGTAGTCACCACGCTTAGATAGCAGCATATGGTCTAGAAAATATTGTTCGTGTAGCATGATGACAAACCAGCAGTGGTTTGAAAGCTAGTTAATAGTACAATAAATCATATCACATTCAAGAAAACGACCAGTGTAGTTGCATATAGCCTACAAATACCATCAAGACCAAAAGAATGTTTCGTAAGCTACCCATTTCGTGGGTGAATTACGTTTCTTTAGGACTCTTCTCACCATTCAACTTCTCCTGCCACTACTTTTATTTCACCGTCCCACTAAGAATCCATAATCCTGTATTTTACGGCTGTTAGGTAGTATTTACAATGACATACAAGGTGGTGAGGAATGGTCTGTAATACTTTTAAGGGTGTTACAAGATAGGTTGTGCTGAAAAATAATCGTTACGGAAAAAATCGATATGTTTCACCGCTTCCGAATTAATGAGCATAGAAGTTAGCCAATGAGGCCGTTGCGCGGGCAAATTCAAGCGTATTCTTTGGTTTCCTAAAGCCGAACAGCAGAGCTATAAAAAATTCAACATGCGATGGTAGTAAGAATGGAATCCGAGCGAAAGGCTGAGTAGTCTCGTGCGCTGTGTAAACAGCTAACAGTAACTGTATCTGGCAAGCCACCTGAATTTGCGCGCAACTACATGATTAGCTAACTTCAATGCCATATGACTCGGAAACGTATAGAATTTTTTTCTTAACAGTTATTTATCACCACAACCTACCCTGCACCACCTCTACATGCTTTTCAGTTTGTTTCTTACCATTCTGTATGTAACCTATCATTTAACCAGATAATAACGTGTTTTTCAGCCCATTTATCCTGTTTTCTTTAACGAGAGGTAGCAACGTCTAGACAAGCGCACTGTTTGGTTCATTCAGCTCACATGACCCTCGGTTTCTACAGGGCCTTTGTTTACGTATTTGCATGTACGTGACTGAGACGAAGGTTGCTTGCAAGCTCAGGAAACGTTGTATAGGAACAACGTCATACGTGACTAGAATATTGACAAGTACGTACTGCTCTCGGTTAGCACTGCAACCGCCCAAGAAGAACTGCACCCCTCTGAACCAGCACAGAGTACGGTTGCAGTTTGTTCCAAGAGCTCCATGGTGCTTTTTATTGAATTTATTGTCTATAAATTTCGCTCTCGTATAATTTTGAGAATGTCCCTTCACTATATTGACGGTATCTTTCAAGCACATTCATCAGCCTATGATGGTTGAGTATTTCTGTTGTATTTTCTTACTGTCTAAAACTTTACGTATCTTACAGCTCAAATCTTTGTGTATTTCGTGTCTCCTCATTCGTTACAACCTTGAGTTGAAGAAACAATAGTTTCAAAGTGGCTAGGAAAAGAAAGAATTCCCTACGCTTTTCTAAAAGAACGCTCTATAAACGGCCTAGAATAGGTAAAAAACATAGAAAATAAATTTCATTGCGACATACTGACTTAAGTACTTCCGTATGGATTCAAACGTAAAGAATACGATCGGTGTAAATAATGTATTCAGAGCAACAGTGATTATCTTGATATTAACGATTACAAAATGAAAAGGCAGGTAAACGTAAACAGTCAGCAAATCAGAATTTCAAATGGAGTGCATACTAAATAGAAGAGGAATACTTTCTTGACTCAAATAAGCCACAGCACTGCTAAAAAGTCCAGATGGGCAAACGCCTTAAGACGTACAACTTTACATACAAAAAAAAATTCGTGGGATATGAGATACTACAGTTACGTATCCTGTTTTCTTGACATAATACTCCGTAAGGCACTGACTATACACCAGATCAGTTAATGACAATTTACACACAGAAGAAGTCGTTTTCCCTTATTCCATCCAAGAACGATACGGTTAAGAAATACGAATATTTTATACGTTAAAAGTTATTTGTGCCACTTACTTCGCTGCTATGTGCAGATTACGTATAGAATTCCACAGTAGTGTCATGACTAGCTTTCTCCAACACAATGTTTCTGGATTAACTTCGAAGATATATTTAGCGACACGGCATACACTTGCCCGCCGATATAGTTCATTCTAGTGCCGTAACTCGTTGGTAAGCCTAGTCTCTATTAACAGCCAGTTCCACTGCAAAGTAAAATTTCAGTTCTTTTCTTGAAGACAGCATTATTCATTTTATCAGAGAACACATTTCGAATCGGCCCCGATTTCGCACATAGATAGGCCTTCTTCGGATTCTGAAGATAACTAGTGTATCGTAGAAACTGGTAACAAAATGTGCTCCTTTATTGTGTGTAAGAGAATTACAAACAAATGAATAACACGTATCCGTCACTTTTCTCTACAGATAAAACGTCGTTTTTCCTCAAAAGCATTATTCGTCCAAGCATATGCACAATTACATTTCTTCCTCAGTCTTATCATCGACGGTTTTTTTATATGTTACCACAGGCAGGAGGGGGGAAAAGGGGGCATTCGTCGCGCTCCCCACCACCCTCGGAATCTGGAGTAGAGAGGTTTGTTTTTGCATAACTCTCATATACTTCCAGAAGTGCAGAAGTGATTCCGCTAAACCTCTCGTTTAGTCAATTGCAGCATTACGTGGCTGATCGCAGTGACGTGACTCGGAACTGGGGGACTCAGTTTATACAATTTCAAGAGTCTCTCTCTCTCTCTCTCTCTCTCTCTCTCTCTCTCTCTCTCTCTCTCTCTCTCTCTCTCCCACTCAAAACCCCCCGTCGCATCTTCTCCGCTCCCCCGGACACATTTCTGTCGACGCCCATGTTTGTGTTGCTTGCTAAACAGCAAAATAATTTATTTTCTGACTTTCATAATTTTTGTGTTCAACTAGCCTCTAACATTCTTATTGTGATAACCAGTTTTTTCTTTTTATTTATTTAGCAGTTTTTCTAAGACTATATTACTTTCAGCCTGAAGAGATATGTACCCTGCGAGCCCAATCATTCGATCAGTTACCCTTGCAACTATAGTCCTGTTCTTTCACATACTTCATTAATTCTTCTTTGTATGAATTAAATAACAATATTATTTGTAACCCGGCCCTACATCCCTCTTAACACTGATTTTGTATTTCTTCTTTTCCCACTTTTGTATTCCCCATTAGGATTTCGTTGTTGGTTCGTCTGTGGATTTCAGTTACGATATTCCATTACAGAAATGCGAACGGTTTCCTCTTAATTTACACAGGCCATGAAAGTGCTTTGGTTTTCTTCTTTTCTTCGATTACTAAGAGCTGGGTCTCAATTTCTTCGGCAGTGTATGCCCAAACTGTTCTTCATACAGCTCTCTATGAGTAGCAGATTTAGCAGTTTCGTAAAGGACCGTGTTCTTAACTTTAATTGTAATTGTATATTTGATGCATTGCAAGCAGACTGAAACTAAAGCAGTTAACTGTAGCTTATATTTGGTCACCTCTCTATCAAAATTCATACGAAAATATTACTTAATGTATTTAATTGAAGTAATTTTGGCTCTGGCTGCTCTCTCACCGGAATATCAACAGTGGCCTGTTTCGGTTACGAAGCGCTAGTTTTGGGATGCTTTATGTCGCGCGTGTTCTGTATGCCCCATTATTTCAAAATCTCCTAACGTTTGTGTTCGGTCCCGTATCGACTGCACGTTCAGCCGTTATTCAAAACGCTTCGGTATCATTAAACGCCACTGAGTTGTCAATAATCCGCACAGCAGAAGAGCAAACAAGACTACTGTCGAAACATGATACGCTGATTTGGTAACACAAAAGAACGCTCCTAGACGGGCGACCTTTTACTCGTATACGATGCCAGCTCACAGTTATCAAATGCAGGCATGTGCAAATCGATCGCGTACCACGAGCGACATGATGTGGCAATAAAACTGTGACCTTTCACTTGGAGAGGGACTCTTCGAATTCTCGTCCACCATCCCGTCCACAATCACAGCAATTTCCTAATATACATCGATGCAAATAACGAGACCATTCTAGAATGAATATTTTATTCTTGCGGTTGAATGAATGCTGCGAGAGAGCTTTCGTGGCACACTGCACATCTGTTCACTCTCGAGATTCGCAATCGGACCATTGGTTTTCGTGTACAATACTTTCAGTATATGAGTTACGCGAACGCGCCTTATGGCTAACCTCACACTCTGAGTTTGCCACAATGCACGCTCCCTCCCGGCAATGTGAAGGCATAAATTCATATCCCGATCCATAACATTCAGTCTCTGACAGGGAAGTTTCAGACAAATAATCGCTTCTGTAACAACTGACCACTTTGTAAAATCTGAGCGCATTACTTATCGCAGCTGGTCTGTTTTTATTCTAAACAGAGGAATAGCTCTGAAAAGGATCTCCTTAAACTCGGTCAAATGACACGTGCAATACAAAGACGTGTCTACATTTTCGAAGTTGATGTGGACGATATTTGTACAAGGAAATAATTATTGTTGTTTTACCCTCCTAATGCCGGCTGTTGTGGCCGAGAGGTTCTAGGCGCTTCATTACGGAACTACGCGCCTGCTACGGTCGCAGGTTCGAATCCTGCCTCGGGCATGGATGTATGTGATGCCCTTATGTTAGTTGCGTTTAAGTCGTTCTACGTCTAGGGGACTGATGACCTCAGATGTTACGTCCTTTTCTCGACAGTTACTGTTGTTTCCCTTTTTATGGCTAAGTATTTCCTATTACCTTTTCTTTCTTCTCGAGAGAGATTTCAGACATCTCTTGGTAAAATAATACATGTTTAGTATTTCATCTAGTGGAGCCCTGAACTGGGTGGGATCACTCCCTAGTAATCCGGACTTGCTAAGTGGCAAACATGACCCTCCGCTTTTTATAACTATATCAGGATGTTCCATATTTTTGTCACTCGATATTCTAGTGATACTTTTCACACTTTTTCTGTATTGTCTGAGTTTTCAGCTTCTCTCATTTTACTCAGGGTTAGACATTGTAGCGAAAAGCCCTTAGTTTGTTCTAGAGCGTAAAGATTTCATGATACGTGTTCCTTCAGTCATCGGGTAGGCCCTTTCCACGTATATTACGCTGATTTAATCTTCTGTTTCATTCACATTCGGCTGCGCATCTCCGCTATGGCATTTAAATTTATGTTCAGCTGACATGAAATTTCGAGCCTGTTTATGTTCGAAATGGATTCCGCTTTCTTGAAGATAATTTCCACAGTATTTCTACACCTGCACTCCGCAAATGTCCGTAAGGTAAGTGGCCGAAAGTATATTGTGTACTGTCGTTGTTTCCTCCCTTACTGTTACCCTTGTGGACGGTGCAAAGCTTGCGCCCCTCTGTGTAAGCCTGATTACCTTTAAGTTTACCACGGTGGAAATGACAAAGCGTTGAGCCCTTACGTATGCATGTTTCCAGTCAAAGCCATACCGAGCAACAAAATATAAAGCTACGGTAAGTCCGAAGCTCTAGAATGATTTATCTCCGATATAAAAAGCATATTGGTGCCACGGAAAAATAATGTTACTTATTATTATGGAAACTTGCCACTCATCAATCCTACTTACGCGGCACACGAAAAAGGATCTGGCTCTGTACGCCTCTTTCAATCGAAACGAGCGAGATGCTCCCGTGTCATCACATTCGACTCGCATTCAGGAAAAGCAGACTTCAAATCACCCCAGTCACTTTGACTTGGGGTGCCCTTTGAGAAGTCGGACACGACCTGTTCAGATGGCTCTGAGAACCATGGAACTTAACTTCTGAGGTCATCAGTCCCTTAGAACGTAGAACTACTTAAATCTAACTAACCTAAGGGCATCACAAACATCCATGCCCGAGGCAGGATTCGAACCTGCGACCGTAGCGGTCGTGCGTATCCACACTGTAGCGGCTAGAACCGTTCACGACCTGTTCCCTAGCCTACCTTCGCTATATGAGAGCTTACGACCCGTCTGTAATGGCCTCTTCGTCGATGAGGCGTAAGGTCATCGTCTTCCTTCGCGAAATCGTGACTCATTGCCGTCTTCGACGCGACCCTTAGCACTAGCCGCTAACGCGGGCTAACGATCAGCTCCGTGTGTGTTAGTCCGTCCACAACAAGCCGCCCTCTGCATTGCGTAGTTCCTTCGTCACGTCACTCGCCGACACAAACGCCAATGCGCAGTGCTGGAGGAAGCAGTGTCGCGATGTGGGCGAACTGCAGTCGGTTTGCTTCCCATTATACGCGATGCCTCACTTGGATGACAGCGGTTATGTTGTCGCCACTCTTCCACGTGTCTGAATTCGTGGACAGCGAGAGATAAAGGGCAGAAGAAACACCTGATTCGCTCAGTAAGCATAATTTTAGATAACTTTATTGGGATATAACAGTGATCTTTCATTTACGTAAAAATAGTAAAAAGAGAGTTCTGGTCACAGTCATTTATTTAAAATATCAGCCGTTTCGGCCTCTAGTAGTAGGCCAGCCATCTTTAGATAATACACTGTAACGATAAAAATTAAAAGTGCTGATCTACATAAGGAAGTTAGAAAACTTTAAAAAGGATATACATTAAAATGACGTACTGTTATCCATCCGGTTACAATCTAACCTGTTACGTTGGCCTGATATTTAATGATTATAAAACCAGTTTTAACCTACACGGTATCGATACGGTATTAAACTTCCCATTTTTTTAGCCGTTTATAGTTAAATCTATGAACATTTTTAAAAATGGACGTTCAAATCTTAGCGTACGACACGTAAATCGCTTCGCATTGGCTGACTTCGACGTCAGGGGTTCATGCGCACCCTGTTTCACACTGTTTCATCCACATCTACATTTATAATCCGCAAGCCACCCAACGGTGTGTGGCGGAGGGCACTTTACGTGCCACTGTCATTACCTCCCTTTCCTGTTCCAGTCGCGTACGGTTCGCGGGAAGAACGACTGCCGGAAAGCCACCGTGCGCGCTCGAATCTCTCTAATTTTACATTCGTGGTCTCCTCGGGAGGTAAAAGAATGGGGAAGCAATATATTTGATACCTCATCCAGAAACGCTCCCTCTCAAAACCTGGACAGCAAGCTACATCGCGATGCAGAGCGCCTCTCTTTCAGGGTCTGGCACTTGAGTTTGCTAAACATCTCCGTAACGCTATCACGCTTACCAAATAACACTGTGACGAAACGCGCCACTCTTCTTTGGATCTTCTCTATCTCCTCTGTTAACCCGACCTGGTATGGATCCCACACCGATGAGCAGTACTCAAATATAGGTCTAATGAGTGTTTTGTAAGCCACCTCCTTTGTTGATGGACTACAGTTTCTAAGGACTCTCCTAATGAATCTCAACCTGACACCCGACTTACCAGCAATTAATTTTATATGATCATTCCACTTCAAATCGTTCCGCACGCATACTCCCAGATATTTTACAGAAGCAACTGCTACCAGTGTTTGTTCCGCTATCATATAATCGTACAATAAAGGATCCTTCTTTCTATGTATTCGCAATACATTACATTTGTCTATGTTAAGGGTCAGTTGCCACTCCCTGAACCAAGTGCCTATCCGCTGCAGATCTTCCTGCATTTCGCTGCAATTTTCTAATGCTGTAACTCCTCTGTATATTATAGTAACATCCGCGAAACGCCGCATGGAACTTCCGACACTATCTACTAGGTCATTTATATATATGGTGAAAAGCAATGGTCCCATAACTCTCCCCTGTGGCACGCCAGAGGTTACTTTAACGTCGGTAAACGTCTCTCAATTGAGAACACCATGCTGTGTTCTGTTTGCTGAAAACTGTTCAATCCAGCCACACAGCTGGTCTGATATTCCGTAGTCTCTTACTTTATCAGGCGACAGTGCGGAACTGTATCGAACGCCTTCCAGGAGTCAAGGAAAATGGCATCTACCTGTGAGCCTGTATCTAATATTTTCTGGGTTGTTGTTGTTGTTGTCTTCAGTCCTGAGACTGGTTTGATGCAGCTCTCCATGCTACTCTATCCTGTGCAAGCTTCTTCATCTCCCAGTACCTACTGCAACCTACATCCTTTTGAATCTGCTTAGTGTACTCATCTCTCGGTCTCCCTCTACGATTTTTACCCTCCACGCTGCCCTCCAATGCTAAATTTGTGATGCCTCAAAACATGTCCTACCAACCGATCCCTTCTTCTAGTCAAGTTGTGCCACAAACTTCTCTTCTCCCCAATCCTATTCAATAACTCCTCATTAGTTACGTGATCTATCCACCTTATCTTCAGTATTCTTCTGTAGCACCACATTTCGAAAGCTTCTATTCTCTTCTTGTCCAAACTAGTTATCGTCCATGTTTCACTTCCATACATGGCTACACTCCAAACAAATACTTTCAGAAACGACTTCCTGATACATAAATCTATATTCGATGTTAACAAATTTCTCTTCTTCAGAAACGCTTTCCTTGCCATTGCCAGTCTACATTTTATATCCTCTCTACTTCGACCATCATCAGTTATTTTACTTCCTAAATAGCAAAACTCCTTTACTACTTTAAGTGTCTCATTTCCTAATCTAATTCCCTCAGCATCACCCGATTTAATTTGACTACATTCCATTATCCTCGTTTTGCTTTTGTTAATGTTCATCTTATATTCTCCTTTCAAGACACTGTCCATTCCGTTCAACTGCTCTTCCAAGTCCTTTGCCGTCTCTGACAGAATTACAATGTCATCGGCGAACCTCAAAGTTTTTACTTCGTCTCCATGAATTTTAATACCTACTCCGAATTTTTCTTTTGTTTCCTTTACTGCTTGCTCAATATACAGATTGAATAACATCGGGGAGAGGCTACAACCCTGTCTCACTCCTTTCCCAACCACTGCTTCCCTTTCATGCCCCTCGACTCTTATGACTGCCATCTGGTTTCTGTACAAATTATAAATAGCCTTTCGCTCCCTGTATTTTACCCCTGCCACCTTTAGAATTTGAAAAAGAGTATTCCAGTCAACATTGTCAAAAGCTTTCTCTAAGTCTACAAATGCTAGAAACGTAGGTTTGCCTTTTCTTAATCTTTCTTCTAAGATAAGTCGTAAGGTCAGTATTGCCTCACGTGTTCCAACATTTCGACGGAATCCAAACTGATCCTCCCCGAGGTCTGCATCTACCAGTTTTTCCATTCGTCTGTAAAGAATTCGCGTTAGTATTTTGCAGCCGTGGCTTATTAAACTGATAGTTCGGTAATTTTCACATCTGTCAGCACCTGCTTTCTTTGGGATTGGAATTATTATATTCTTCTTGAAGTGTGAGGGTATTTCGCCTGTCTCATACATCTTGCTCACCAACTGCTAGAGTTTTGTCAGGACTGGTTGTCCCAAGGCCGTCAGTAGTTCTAATGGAATGTTGTCTACTTCGGGGGCCTTGTTTCGACTCAGGTCTTTCAGTGCTCTGTCAAACTCTTCACGCAGTATCGTATCTCCCATTTCGTCTTCATCTACATCCTCTTCCATTTCCATAATATTGTCCTCAAGTACATCGCCCTTGTATAAACCTTCTATATACTCCTTCCACCTTTCTGCCTTCCCTTCTTTGCTTAGAACTGGGCTGCCATCTGAGCTCTTGATATTCATACACGTGGTTCTCTTCTCTCCAAAGGTCTCTTTAATTTTCCTGTAGGCAGTATCTATCTTACCCCTAGTGAGATAAGCTTCTACATCCTTACATTTGTCCTCTAGCCATCTCTGTTTAGCCATTTTGCACTTCCTGTCAATCTCATTTTTGAGACGTTTGTATTCCTTTTTGCCTGCTTCATTTACTGCATTTTTATATTTTCTCCTTTCATCAATTAAATTCAATATTTCTTCTGTTACCCAAGGATTTCTAGCAGCCCTCGTCTTTGTACCTACTTTATCCTCTACTGCCTTCACTACTACATCCCTCAGAGCTACCCATTCTTCTTCTACTGTATTTCTTTCCCCTATTCCTGTCAATTGTTCCCTTATGCTCTCCCTGAAACTCTGTACAACCTCTGGTTCTTTCAGTTTATCCAGGTCCCATCTCCTTAATTTCCCACATTTTTGCAGTTTCTTCAGTTTTGATCTACAGGTCATAACCTATAGATTGTGGTCAGAGTCCACATCTGCCCCTGGAAATGTCTTACAACTTAAAACCTGGTTCCTAAATCTCTGTCTTACCATTGTATAATCTATCTGATACCTTTTAGTATCTCCAGGGTTCTTCCACGTATACAACCTTCTTTCATGATTCTTAAACCAAGTGTTAGCTATGATTAAGTTGTGCTCTGTGCAAAATTCTACTAGGCGGCTTCCTCTTTCATTTCTTAGCCCCAATCCATATTCACCTACTATGTTTCCTTCTCTCCCTTTTCCTACACTCGAATTCCAGTCACCCATTACTATTAAATTTTCGTCTCTCTTCACTATCTGAATAATTTCTTTTATTTCATCGTACATTTCTTCAATTTCTTCATCATCTGCAGAGCTAGTTGGCATATAAACTTGTACTACTGTAGTAGGTGTGGGCTTCGTATCTATCTTGGACACAATAATGCGTTCACTATGCTGTTTGTAGTAGCTTACCCGCATTCCTATTTTCCTATTCATTATTAAACCTACTCCTGCATTACCCCTATTTGATTTTGTGTTTATAACCCTGTAGTCACCTGACCAGAAGTCTTGTTCCTCCTGCCACCGAACTTCACTAATTCCCACTATATCTAACTTTAACCTATCCATTTCCCTTTTTAAATTTTCTAACCTACCTGCCCGATTAAGGGATCTGACATTCCACGCTCCGATCCGTAGAACGCCAGTTTTCTTTCTCCTGATAACGACTGGGTCTCATGAACAAATAAAGCGAGTTGGGTCTCACACGATCGCTGTTTCCGGAATCCATGTTGATTCCTACAGAGTAGATTCTGGGTTTCTAGAAATGACATGATACGCGAGCAAAAAACATGTTCTATAATTCTACAACAGATCGATGTCAGAGATATAGGTCTATAGTTTTGCGCATCTGATCGACGACCCTTCTTGAAGACTGGGCTACCTGTGCTCTTTTCCAATCATTTAGAACCTTCCGTTCCTCTAGAGACTTGCGGTACACGGCTGTTAGGAGGGGGGCAAGTTCTTTCGCGTACTCTGTGTAGAATCGAATTGGTATCCCTTCAGGTCCAGCGGACTTTCCTCTATTGAGTGATTTCAGTTGCTTTTCTATTCCTTGAACACTTATTTCGATGTCAGCCATTTTTTCGTTTGTGAGAGGATTTAGAGAAGGAACTGCAGTGCTGTCTTCAGAAGCAGTTTTGCGACTGCGGTTGGCACAGCTGTTCCAATCGTCATCAAAAGTAGCCGGATGCGTAACGATACAGCATTTTAATGTATATTCTTTTTAACGTTTTTTTGACTTCCCTGTGTAATTCAGCACTCTTAATTTTTATCTTTACAGTGCATTATCTAAACATGGCCTACTACTAGAGGCGGAAACCGGGTCATATTTTTAATAAATTATTGTTAAAGTAAGACCGTTTTTTACTCATTTTCGCTCAGTAAGCGTTGCAGATCCTTCTTCTTGTCGTTTTCCTTCTTCCAATAGACATTCCCAGTGACCGTGGTATTTCTTCTCAACCTAATTTGTAGGAAAGATCCGCAGAAAAATTCAAACAAACAGTAAAAAAAAAAAGGGACATTTGTTCTTATACTATTGCAGTTTATCATGAACTTAAAATTCTACTTAAAATTTGGTTGGCAACATATACTGGCACGAGAAGAAAGTAATGGATTTCTGTTATTTCGTGGCATGAAAATCGCAAAAAGCGTTTCAAAATGACGTTATTGGATTCGACTGACTAATCATCGTCAGAGTGTCTACAGATAAAAATGCGGAAACAACAAGGATTATTATAAAATCTACCAAGCAACGATCTATGTCAGGGGTTCCAGACTTTTTGCCACTGCGTACCATTTAACATTTTCTTTTAACGTATCTTGAGGTAGCTCTGAGCACTATGGGACTCAACTGATGTGGTCATTAGTCCCCTAGAACTTAGAACTACTTAAACATAACTAATCTAAGGACATCACACACATCCATGTCCGAGGCAGGAGTCGAACCTGCGACCGTAGCAGCTTGAGGTAGCGGAGAGAAAAGGAAAAAGGGGGGGGGGGGGGGTCGAACGTTGAGCGACCGACTGCCGCAAGAGGTCGAAAGTATCCTCAGTATCAGAGTGCCTTTTAACGTAACTATCACGAAATCGATTATAACAACAATAACATTGCATTGGCATACCCCGTAAGTTGCCAGCGACTGCAAAGAGGCACGAAAACTTCCTATATCCACAGACAAGACCCGATAGAAATATAGCCAACGTCAGAACAAGATAAGTAATTCCTGGCCAAGACAGCGACGACTAATGGAGGGAGGGGTTGGGAGGAAACAAAGCGACTTTCCTATGTCCTACGTAAAGCCGGAAACAAACATTCTGTTGAAAATCCATTTTCTCTAGCATGCTGCTTTTATCGGTTTTATCACCATCAGTTAACATTAAAAATAAAGTAACGTAACAGAATAACTTTATTTTAGTCAATAAGTGTTTTGTTTTCATGCACGCCTACCTCCTAAGCTGCCCTGCCTTACCACCGTCTGTGAACCCGTGATTTACGTAATGATAAAACAAGTATATAACTATCCTAAAAAAATGTGCATATTGCAAGTAGTGAAGTTAGGTTTCCATTGCACCATCTGCATTTCGGCATAAGTCTATACTTATTTGATCATTACATGGATAGTTGCTTTGTTCATTTTATAGATTCTATAATTATGTTGTCGTCTTCTTTCTTATCTACAGACAGACTGGTGAACACTGGCTGGTCTAAACCGGTAACTACATTCTGAAATGCTTTTGTGATCGTCATCACAAGGGAAAAAATAGCTAGTCGATCAGATATCATCCGGAGACAATTTTTTTTTTCAAATTAATGAGCTGCACTGTTAAGTGTAAGAGAAGACCGTTCTTATGATTTCCAAGATACGTGTGAAAATTCTGCTACACGGACCGCTCTTTAAACGGCAACAGAGTAAAGAATGAAGCTTGTGCTCTTGCAAATTCCCTTGTACAGTGCCAAACACAAAGTTGAAGCAAACTGATATTCTTCAGCTAATCGAACGTACTGAATGTGAATAAATATTCCGCAGTGTAATTGGACAACTTACGGGTAGCCTTGTTAACGGACATAAAGCTGTGGGCTGTCAGTGACTGGAACTTAATAAAATATATCTCCAACTCCTAAATATTATGATTTGTTACAAATTGGGTAGAACCGTGACGGAACACGTGTCAATACAGATGTACTAAATAGAAGCAGTGAGCTGGAAATGTGTTTACGAGCGATTAAAACGCATTGTGCTATGTGCCGGCCAACGGTCTGGAAAATTTGGAAATTTGTGGTAAGTTCCTATGAGACCAAACTGCTGAGGTCATCGGTCCCTAGGCTTGCACACTACTTAATCTAACTTAAAGTAACTTAGGCTAGGGGCAACATACACACCCATGCCAGAGGGAGTACTCGAACCTCCGGCAGGGGAAGTCGAGCGAACCGTGGCAAGGCGCCAAGACCGAACGACTACCACGCACGCCGCCGACGGTCTAATAGTTTAGCACCAATCAATATTGCGCTAATGCATCAGATGTTCGCACACAATCGACAACTGTCTCAGACTGACATAGAAGGAGTTCGATATTAGCAAGGACTAGTTTAGCGCCATCATTCGCAAACATTTTGGCGAGTAGAATACGGCTTACCAATTTGTGATGCAGAGACTGACTGACTGTAAATCGCTGTAAAGTCATTCGCACGTGTGGCCGAGATCCATCCTTCCTCCAGACTGTTCCGGCAGCTGAGATCTGACATTATCAGTTCGGTATTAGTAGGGTAGGTTGCCGTCATTACTCCAAAGCACAGCTCGTTATCCGAAGCACAGCTCGTTATCCGCATAACATTTTGAGTCACATCCAAAGACAGGTGGCACATAGGCTTCGTTCAGTTTCAGACAGTCTTGCAGTAATCCTGTATCTTTATAAATGTTATTAAAAGTGTATTTTGGTCAGTGGACATTATTTTCTAGGTGACTAAACGATTTATCTTGTATTTTAATTTTACTTATTGTATGATCGTTCGCTGAATAGCTCAGATCCTCACTGTTCATTTCTGGGCCAAAGCCCTTTCTGCAGAAAGAGAAAGTATTACGAAACAGTGATGAACATTCTATTCGTACGCTAAACAAGTCTTGACTGTTGTTCTAAAGTTTTAATTATTATCATCGTCGCCTACAGGGATTAGGCGTTCGTGTCTGATCCCCTTCAGATTTGTTTACTCCATCTCTTGAAACGACGACCAACGCTATACAGTATTGCAGCTATAATTGTCTTATTGTTAGACATACGATGGACATGGTCATTTCAGTTCAGTCTATATTTATCATTTACAGTTTTAATGCGTTATACATTTAGTTCTTGCCTAATATCGGGCTTTCTCTTATGGTCCAGTAGTGAATATTCTGTTACAAAGAGGAGGAACTTCATCTCTGATGATTAGACTTGTCGTTATTAATCTGACATTAGGGCCCACAACTCGCCAAAACAGCAACAAAGGCAAGGTTATTACTTTGCAAAGTTTAGTTGTTGTTTCTTTTCGTGCGTTACATTTTAATATATGTTGTGCGGTTCCATAGAAATGTTTGAATCTGGGTTATTTAAGCCCTACATAATCTGACTTGGGAAATCTAAAGCTGAACTTTGAGTATTTTAACACCGTTAATTTCCAGTTTTTTTCCGTCTAAAACAAACGATTTTGGCTCTTGTGGATCAATTATTTGTCCATCTGTAACAGTTTTGGCTCTTATTGGTTCCAAAGTTCCAATTAATACCCAATACTCATGTTACACTTGAGGAAGCTCGCCGCAGTCTTCACTGTCGTAAATTCATTCGAGCGTCATTCCTACTAAATGTCCTGCAATATGCACACTGAATTAATAAAATGTTCCTAACAGTAAAAACTCTGTACAAATATTCGCGAGAAATATAGTTCAGATTCTAGTTTTACTTAGTTCTCCTAAAGACGATAAACTCTGTGTAGAGATAGTTCTTTAACATAGCCAAACTCGATTCCATCCTACATCCTTGTCCAATGACTCTGTCTATGCTGATCTAAATGTCGACAACACCTTCCTCCTTTGTATGTAGTGAGCCTATATACTCACAACTACTTTGAAATTTATTTGAGCGTTCTCATCGCTTCGTCACACGTAAAACAGATAATAACTACGATATATAGTATGCGAATTCCACGGCCAGCGTCAGTATGAAAAAAAAAAGAACTTTCGTGCAGCAGGCTACGCCATTTTGAAGATAAAATCAATACTAAAACCAGCGTTTCTGCGTCTTTACAGCTGTCTTCTTCAATCACTCAAGTAAGGACAGCTGCAAAGACGGCAGAAACATTGTTTTTAATAATGAATCTAGTTTCAAAATGATACATCCTAACGCCTATAATAATTATATCCAAATAATTACTGTTGAAATAGAGCACTAAAAAGACTACAAATGAGACGACAAAATTAAAAGCAGCACATCGTTATTCCTTCGAACTTCACGTGAGCGAAATTTTACTCTCCGCCTGTGAGACGCGATGTGAATACGTGCGTACGTACGTACACGGAATAGCTAGCCAGCAATGAAGTAACCTTTGACCGGAGAGCACATGAATGGTGATTTGGTCTTGAAGATACATGGGGTCTGACAAGATCTCGGACGCTTTAGATGCATAAAACGATTAGACTGTGCTCCAGCAGCCGGCCGAAGTGGCCGAGCGGTTCTAGGCGCTACAGTCTGGAACCGCGCGACTGCTACGGTCGCAGGTTCGAATCCTGCCTCGGGCATGGCTGTGTGTGATGTCCTTAGGTCAGTTAGGTTTAAGTAGTTCTAAGTTCTAGGGGACTGATGACCTCAGAAGTTAAGTCCCATAGTGTTCAGAGCCATTTGAACCATTTGTGCCCCAGCAGGCATTCAGATGATCGCTCAAACAGTGACGTTGTCATATTTATCTAAACTTTTCAGACTACAGATCACTTCATGCTGATTATGGGATGGTTGCTTCAGTAGTAAACGTAGCGAAGTGACTGACTGATTATGAGACTGGACTTGTACTTACAAACAGCGTAGTAGAAATCTTATTCCGACCATCTCGGTTTAGGACTGCTGCGGTTTTCCGAAATCACATTCAACCAAAAGCCGAAGGATATCTTATGCGAACCATAGCAGCCTCTTTCACCTTTCGCGTTTTGCCTCACGTCGACGTAACGTTACACCCGAACACTCCTCTTCTTGCTACAGCTTTCTGTGGAGGTGCGCACCCGATGCGATGCGACAGCTTCACTAATTCGTCGTTCCGCTTGGTGGCCCAGCAGTTCAGGGATGAAATTGTCGCATTGCCTGTACGGAGGAGTGAACACGAATAGGTAGGGAGCTCTTGAGTCCTCCATTCCGTCACAATAGACAAATACTGTTACTGATGGTTGACGTGACAAAATACCAGAATGACGTTGATTTTGATGGACAAAAGCACTACTGACGTCTCGGATAGCTACTCCAAACGGCCACTGACGATCCCTTTTGCCACCTGTATCCAGTCTGAGTCAATTACTGATGTCGATGCCGGAGTATCGTTCTAGCCTTCCTTCCCTTGCAATGTCCTCCTTTCCAGAGTTTTTTTCTTCTTCCGGTGCTTCTAAATAGTTAACGAAGATGTCACCGACTTAACAAAAGCAAAACCGAAGAACTTTAACTCAGTATTTAAGACAGTCCTGTAGTCTGGTAGGAGTATAGAATAGCCAGTTTTGCAATTCGAAGTCTCGACTCGGTCCTTGAAATGAGCTTAGTTATCTTGACAGAAAGAACATATCATACGAAACACAGATGTCCGGTTCGTGCTCTGGGCGTTTATTATTCACTGATATCAGTGAGACTGAGTAGTGAGCATATTTGAAGTTAGATGGTGGTGTGACGCACACTATGAGGCGAAATTCAGCACGTGCTGCGGAAGAAAGCAGCGTAATTTTGTTGTCTGCCGCGTACGTTTTGGGCCGGGAGTAGAGCAGTTGGCTATAAATGTCGTATTAGTGTGCATTTGGTGACGTCACGCATGTTATGAGGGTGGTTACTATCGTTGATAGCAGTGGAATATCTCTAGTGTTATACACGGAACACCTTACACACAAACGTTGCACATATCGCATCTTATTTTTTCTTTTGGAGTCAGGTCTGGTACATGTTATAATGTTCAGTACAACCGTTGACAATATACAGCGTAACTTTTCTTTTTTTATCTGATGACGGCTATGGCCGAAACGCATCATTGGGAATAATAAACACATTGGGATCCACACAAATATTTTCTGTAAGTGCTAAAATTGATCACTTACCTCTGTATAGTGAACAAGGGGAACAACATCATTGTCACTTTTGTGTGTGCGGGGTTTTCAAGAATTCAAAAGTATTAATTGGAGTCACTTTGGGCACTTCCCAGCGTTATAATTTGCAAGAGAGGGGAACTGAGGCATTGCAGGACTAAGATAGCAAGAGACGTAGAAAGCAAGCTAGCGACGTCGCAGTATATTCCACGACTCCCTTTGTCATAAAGAACCGCTCACCCGTTTTATGTTCGTGCACCCGTTCTCTAGTTGACGTGGTCTCGGCCGGACAGCTAGTGCCCCGGCTGGAACAGAGCGACACCGTTCGCCAGTAGGACTGCACGAGTTCTCGTCACGTACGTACCACGTGCTGCGCTCGTCCACAACGCTGACTTGTGCGGTGACACGGCTGCGAGCGTCCCGCGCAGCTGTTCGCCGCGTACTGGAGGACCAGGCGCTCCCGCCGCCGCGTAACTGACGAGCTGACTCATCCGACAAGGAAGAACCTGCGGTTGGCTGTACGGAGATAGACACGTCCGCCGTATCACCTCCGGGAGTCCACTTGGCGCCGCTGCCTAGACGACTGTGGTCTGATCCTCCACAACTCATTCCGGTTCCACAGACCCGGACGACACACAAAATTACCCTCGACGCAGTGGTACGGGCTAGCGCTGGCTCTCCCACGCATATTCACTACAACTAGTCTCACTTTTTCTCCAGGTAAGTTTGCACCAATTTTTCCATCCTTGTGTTGATTCTCTCCTTTTTGATCTGCTTTCAAAAATAGCGACTTTGTTTTTGGATTCTCTCTCATCCTCCATCTGTTCGCCATTCTCTGAGCAAGGCGGGTCACTGGTTAAGAGGTCAGCAGGGATGGCGTTAAAATTCTATACCAGCTATCCGCGTTTCTGTTTTTCGCTATCTTCTCAACATTAGTTGCGCCTGTTGTCATTCGCGTTCTGATCTTGCGTTATAAATAAGTTCTTCAGCCAAGATCACCTTTGAAATATTTTTATGTCCTCGATGACCAATTGTAACCGGTTATCGCGGAAGTAAAAATTTCGCGATCTTGGCTCTAAAAATATTTATTTCTTAATATCAGACGTGAGGAGTGGCTGTGCGGTCTAGGGGGCCTTGTCACGGTTCGCGTGGCTTCCCCCGTCGGAGGTTCGAGTCCTCCCTCTGGCATGGTTCAAATGGCTCTGAGCACTATGCGACTTAACTTCTGAGGTCATCAGTCGCCTAGAGCTTAGAACAAATTAAACCTAACTAACCTAAGGACATCACATACATCCATGCCCGAGGCAGGATTCGAACCTGCGACCGCAGCGCTCGCTCGTTTCCAAACTGTAGCGCCTAGAACCGCACGGCCACTCCGGCCGGTCTCTGGCATGGGTGTTTGAGTTATCCTTAGCGTAAGTTAGTCGAAGTCAGATTAAGTAGTGTGCAAGCCTACGAACCGATGACCTCAGCAGTTTGCTCCCATAGTCCTTACCAAAAATTTTCAAATTTTTTTCTTATTAAAATTTTACGATAAGGACAGGTTAGTTGTAACAATATAGACACGACAGATTTCCTTCCCTATTCCCTACGAGCTAAATTAACACCTTCACTTTAGCGACTGTTTATACACACATCAAAAATTCGTTTTGCATCAACCTGGCTCCCATAACTCCGGAAGATAGGCGTTGACTGTGGATACTGTATCACAGACACAGTCCCTTCGACTGTTGAGAGATTTCACTAAACTCGAAATATATAAACAACCACGTATGATCAGCGTCTATTAGGTGGAGGGGGACCGACAGCCGATCATTTCCAGTCATTCCACCAGGAAGAAGGTACACGGCTCGTGTTGCCTGTAGTTCAACTATACCTAGACGATCAATACCGCGGTCCGATCGCGCCCGCATTGTTATTTTGTGCCAGGAAGGGCGCTCAACAAGGGAAGTGTCCAGGCGTCTCGGAGTGAACCAAAGCGATGTTGTTCGGACATGGAGGAGATACAGAGAGACAGGAACTGTCGATGGCATGGCTCACTCAGGCCTCCCAAGGGCTACTACTGCAGTGGATGACCGCTACCTACGGATTATGGTTCGGAGGAACCCTGACAGCAACGCCACCATGTTGCATAATGCCATCCTCCGACCCATAGTGCAACCATATCGGCAGCATATTGGCGAGACATTCGTCTTCATGGATGACAATTCACGCTCCCATCATGCACATCTTGTGAACGACTTCCTTCACGATAACGTCATCGCTCGACTAGAGTGGTCAGCATGTTCTCCAGACATGAACCCTATCGAACATGCCTGGGATAGATTGAAAAGGACTGTTTATGGAGGACATGACTCACCAACCACTCTGAGGGATCAACGCCGAATCGCCGTTGAGGAACTTGATGAACTTTTGCAGCGCGGGATTAGCCGAGCGGTCTGCGGCGCTGCAGTCATGGACTGTGCGGCTGGTCCCGGCGGGGGTTCGAGTCCTCCCTCGGGCATGGGTGTGTGTGTGTTTGTCCTTAGGATAGTTTAGGTTAAGTAGTGTGTAAGCTTAGGGACTGAAGAAAAAAAATGGCTCTGAGCACTATGGGACTCAACTGCTGTGGTCATTAGTCCCGTAGAACTTAGAACTACTTAAACCTAACTAACCTAAGGACATCACACACTACCATTCCCCAAGCAGGATTCGAACCTGCGACCGTAGCAGTCGCACGGTTCCGGACTGCGCGCCTAGAACCGCGAGACCACCGTAGGGACTGAAGATCTTAGCAGGTAAGTCCCATAAGATTTCACACACTTTTGAACATTTTTGATGAACTTGTGGATAGTGTGCCACGACGAATATAGGCACGCATCAATGCAAGAGGATGTGCTACTGGGGATTAGAGGTACTGGAGTGTACAGCAATCTGGACCACCACCTCTGAAGGTCTCGCTGTCCAACACGCAATGTGTGGTTTTCCATGAGCAATAAAAACGGCGGAAATGATGTTCATGTTGATCTCTATTCCAATTTACTGTACAGGTTCCGGAAGTATCCGAACCGAAGTGACGCAAAACTTTTGTTGTTGTGTGTATATTCCTTTCTTTGCTACTTATGTTTGTCTGCCATTCTCTACATTCATAGGTACCGATGGTATCAGAAATGATCGTCCTTTTCTATTCCTTAACGGAACATACGGACGAAAGGCATTATCATAAATATTATCGGCAAAAGCATGCCGTTCAGTATCATTTGTGAGTACTGTAGGCGAAAAACGAGGAAAGACTTGTCAAACACCATTGTTTAAGTGTTACCTCATCGTGTCACTGTGCATTTTTAGGTAAAAATGACTCTCATCTTGATAAATCAATGGCCATGGAGTAAACGACTATGACTAGAGCTACACACCTATGTAAAGTTAACTGTAGATGGTCCCTGGCATTAACGAAGGTTTCTTTGATAACATCATTATGAATAAGGCCTCTCACTGTAATGTGAAGGAAAACTAAGAATGCAGAGGAATGTTGGCCAGAAAGTTAACGATAGTATGTCGATGAAACATGTCCTCTTTAAAAGAAAAGGGGAGAAAGCTCACTCCAATACATTTTAGAATAGCGGCCAGATGGCATTAGAACATTGCCACGGTATTTCCGTAACTAGGCAACCATTTTAAGGTAACTTCTACCAATGAATATTCATTACGCCCGCCAGCCTAAAAGATATACACAGTGGCACTTTTATTAATTGTCAGTAAAACCGTAAAGTAGTAATAAGGTTAAAACGTAATTCTGAACATTCAACAGAGATCTCAGTGAATCACAAAGACTAACACTGAGAAATTCTCATAATTTGCCATGTGGAGCGCAGCAGCCAGATAACTCCTTTTAAAAATAAATTTTACTCTAGCCAAATCTTCAGTGGTGAAACTAGGAGACTGCTGGTAGGAGGCAAAAGTAAACTGTAACTCTCTGCAAATTTTGACGCAGTTGTGGGAAAAAATTATTCAGGGGCCATTGTATATGAGTCGTCTAAGCCAGTACGGTTACTGAAGATTTAAAGCGAGTATTTGACTGTCATAAACTGTACAGTTCGCTTACCCAGGAAAATTTCACGTCTCGACTATCGGTAACTACAATGAGTGGCCAAACGTCATGGTAAGGCACTGTATGCGACGTTGGTCGTCTGCTCGTATCTATGCAGTGCATTTTCCGCGTGTAACCCCGGTACAATGGGCTCCTGGCAGTTCGGCATTCAAACCGGCAGCGATGTGACTCACACTAGAGCGTCGATCGGCTCTTATGGCAGTGCTGTAGGACTGCTGATATTTTAAAAATATCGGTAGTTCGATATATCGATATTTAAATGAATATAGTTATCTGTTCTCTTTATACCGATAAGTAGAATTGACATATCGATGTATCGACAGAATATATTTCGACGTACCAGCCCATAAAAATATCGGCTTCACATTGTGAATATACTGCCTGTATGTTTAAATACTAATCCATTGTTAGATATTCTGTTCACCAATAAACCAGTAGCCTGCCTGTCCCCCTTAGAGCAAGAACTGAAGGGAAAACGACGCACGTTCATGCTGGGCGGTAACTACTTTCCCAAAAACGGTAACTGCACGTCAGTGTCAGAATAAAAAGTATGCAGTGGGGTTGTCGTTCGGTTTCGTCACATTTCGGATTATTCATTTCTGCCAACGCCAGCGACCTAGCAGTTGTAATGTCAAAACTACGTGCTGAAGATAAACGCTGCAGTGTCTGTTAGTGGCGCCGAGCGCCGATTACCTCAGTATTTCCACCAAGTCGTCACCGCCCACGCGAAGGCCAGTCTTGTCATTTAGATTTTTGATCACCATTTTCAGCAACTATTTTTGAAAGATACCGATGGCAAGAAATAACACACTAGTGGCTTTAAAACTGTTTTCAAACGCAACTGGTTGCTATTTTTTCACAACGGAAATCTCATTATTCCATTCACAACGTCACCTCCCAGTGTAATTGGACTTCTCCTGATGTGCCACATATACTAGCTTCACACCGTCAAAGAGAAAGATAGGACGCGATCACATCTCAAAAAGTAGTAAGACTCCTTCACACAGTGAAAGTAAAATTAAATGCTACTACAATTTAAAGAGAACAACGTCAAATATGTACCGAAAACTTTGAAAAAAAAATACAGTATAAAATAAAAACATCAGAACTTGATGCTGTCATTATGAATCACATGTAGGGCAAAATATATCGCCGATATTTATTGAAAAAATTTGGGAGAAGTATCGATATATCGATGTTTTGTCAGCAGCTCTACTCTGCGAAGGTGACGTGGCGTTCCTTCGTTCAGTACTTGGAAGTCGTACTTTGTGGCGGTTTATGGATATGAAACTTTGTCTCTGTGAAATTGAACGTCCATCTTAGACGTGAGAATCTCGTAAACGCTACTTCTGAAGTAATCTCCGCTGTGATTCGTTACCCAAGCTTCATGCACCCCACGTTCAGAGTCCGTTGACACGTGACGTACTGTCATGTGCTCCACGTAGCTGTCTGTCATAGACTGCTCAGATACCGCTTCTGTACCTGCGCCATACAGCAGATTTAACCGCAACATTCAGGAGTCATACAACACGAGCACATAAGGTTGGTACTAGGGAAAGTAGGCTTCAGTTTATTGAGAGAATTCTAGAAACGTGTAGCTCACCTATAAAGCAGACCGCGTATCCAATGTTAGTACGATGCAACCTTGGGTACTTCTTGAGTACTTGTGTTCCACACCAGGTCGCATTAAGGGAATACATGAAGCAATTCAAAGGCGTCCTGCTAGAATTGTTACCGGAAGATTCCATCAACTCGCCACTATTATGGAGATGCTTTGTGAACGCAAATATGAATGCCTGGAGGGAAGAGGGAGTTCTTTTCGCGAAACATTATTGATATAATGATTCTACTGCTGAGAACTTAGGTTTCACGTAATGACCGTGAAGACAAGGCAACAGAAATTAGGGCTGGTATGGAGGCATATAGACAGCCGTTTTCCTCTAGAGTCATTTGCGAGTGGAACAGGAAAGGAAATGACTAGTAGTGGTACAAATACCCTCCGTCATGCACCGTACAGTGGCATGCGGAGAACGTACGTACACTGCGCAAGACTATTAAACGATCACTTTTTCGTTACCCCGCAACTGTCTCCTATTGTGGAGATTAGTTTGAAATTTGGGTCGAAGGTGCCTACAACCCTCCTCTGTAATGGTGAAGAAGGGTTGCGCCCTGTGACGTCAACTACGGCATCGACAACGCTTCATACAGCAGGATGTTGACACATGTGGACAAAAGGCCTAGAACTCAGAAGTTCATGTTATGTGCAAGGTGGGCTAATGCTGTCACGTTGACATCGAAATTCGCCATAGTTCTGCCCATCGCCACTGTAGACGTGACACATGGTGGTAAGATCGTCGCTGCTCTTCTTCTCCACATTTCACACCTTCTACTACCGCCTCCACGAGAGAGGTCAGAATCGTGACACCCAGCGTTGAAATCAGGCGGTTTCTTTGTGTGTGGAATGATGACACAGAAAATCTTATGGGTAGAGAAAAAGAAAGACTGCAGTTCGCTGGCAGAAGACTTAGAAAGTTCAACAGGTCTACTATAGAGACTGCTTACATTACGCTTGTCCGCCCTCTTCTGGAGTACTGCTGTGCGGTGTGGGATCCACCTCAGGTAGGACTGACGGATGATGTCGAAAAAGATCAAAGAGGGGCAGCTAGTTTTGTAATATGGCGAAATAGGGGAGATAGTACCACAGACATGATACGTGAACTGGAGAGGCAAATATTAATACAGAAGCGTTTTTCGTTGCGACGGAATCTTATCATGAAATTTCAATCACCAGCTTTCTCCTCCGACTACGAAAACATTCTGTTGGCACCCACCTACGTAGGGAGAAATGATATCACGTTAAAATAAGAGAAATCAGGGCTCACACAGAAAAATTTAAGTGCTCATTTTTCGCGCGCGCCGTTCGAGAGTGGAACGGTAGAGAGACAGGTTGAAGGTGGTTCATTGAACCCTCTGCCAGGCACTTTGTTGTGACTAGCAGAGTAATCACGTGTATGTATATGTAGATGTAGATGATGTGATCACGGCACAGGAGGGTGCATAATGGGAGGACTGAAGAAAGATAAGCACCTTGCCCTCCCCCTCCCGTCCCCAAAGAGGCGCGGCCACTCGCTGGCACACGATGTCCTTAGAGATTGAGTTGTCAACAATGTCAAAGGTCGTGGTCCTGTTGCTCATCACACAGAGGACGTTCGTTTTTGACCACAAAATGTGTACACAGCAAGGGAAGTGGTTTCATCGATGCCTCTTTAACACTTTGTCTTGCCTAGTCTTAGGAGGGATGTGTCTGAAACGTTTCCCTTGGTCGCATGATTTCAACGCAGGGTGGCACAGTTGTGGCCTCCACCACAGAGGCGTCAATGGAAGGGGTGAAATGTCGGTAAGAAGGGGTGTGACATGTCCACAGTGGTGCTGGGGAGGATTTTGGTGAAATTTGGTGCCAATGTGATATCATTAATCCACCTTTACACGTAACATAAATTTCTGAGCGCTGGTGTTTTTTACGTATTTGTCGAAACCTCACTGTTTGAAGGGTCGGTGAGATCGAGACTGAGGTCGCAAGGCGCCACGCTTCTGCACCATTACAGAGGAAGGCTGTAGGCACATTTGAAACAAATTTCAGACCTGTATGTCGCAGTGGGAGACAATTACGGGGTATGGAAACTGTATCGATACTATAAATTCAATCAGTGTAAGAAAAAGACGATACCTAGCCTATGAATAAGTAGCAGTAATGCACACATTACGCAACAGCGTACTCTCTACACTCACTCCCAGCCCACAGTACAGCTCCTATAGTGAGAAACCTCCGCAGTTGAATGTTTCCAATTATCGATTTTGTCCTCAAAGTAGCAGTTTTTGGGAGTAAGCCGTGTTCAGAAACAAGGCAGATCAGTCTTCTTCAAGACGATCCAGAAATGCAGACTAAATGTTGTCCTCGGATCGATTGGCTTTCTGACGTCCTGACTCTTGTGCAATAACTCATACTGCACCTGTCGGCACGCAGAAAGAAGAGAAGGCCTCAAGAACTCAAGTGCACCTGCAGAATTGCCTCCATTCTCGTAACGAAGCGACGGCCTTGGCAGGCGACGGGATTCCGCGTTGTTGCGTTTGGAGATGTACGTGAAAGGGGATGCGTTGCCGTCTTCGCCCAGCATTCCTGAGGCAGTAAGCCAACTATTACGACAAAACTAGCAGGTTGACGTGCAACTTACAGCCCGTTTCGTATGTGGAAAGTGTCTTGAAAGCCTGATGCAGCTCCATCTGAAGGGACCGGCAGAAGAAAGTGCAAACCCAGAGCGCGTATATTGAGGCAGTACGTATTATACGTCGGGTAAAATTCAAAGACAAGAACATACATACAATGAGATTAAGCAATTTATATAGTAGATAATGTTCTCTAGCAGTAAGTAGGGAACTATTTGATACTAGAAGGTAGTACATTCGAAAACACAATAGATAATACACTCCTGGAAATTGAAATAAGAACACCGTGAATTCATTGTCCCAGGAAGGGGAAACTTTATTGACACATTCCTGGGGTCAGATACATCACATGATCACACTGACAGAACCACAGGCACATACACACAGGCAACAGAGCAAGCACAATGTCGGCACTAGCACAGTGTATATCCACCTTTCGCAGCAATGCAGGCTGCTATTCTCCCATGGAGACGATCGTAGAGATGCTGGATGTAGTCCTGTGGAACGGCTTGCCATGCCATTTCCACCTGGCGCCTCAGTTGGACCAGCATTCGTGCTGGACGTGCAGACCGCGTGAGACGACGCTTCATCCAGTCCCAAACATGATCAATGTGGGACAGTTCCGGAAATCTTGCTGGCCAGGGTAGTTGACTTACACCTTCTAGAGCACGTTGGGTGGCACGGGATACATGCGGACGTGCATTGTCCTGTTGGAACAGCAAGTTCCTTTGTCGGTCTAGAAATGGTAGAACGATGGGTTCGATGACGGTTTGGATGTACCGTGCACTATTCAGTGTCCCCTCGACGATCACCAGAGGTGTACGGCCAGTGTAGGAGATCGCTCCCCACACCATGATGCCGGGTGTTGGCCCTGTGTGCCTCGGTCGTATGCAGTCCTGATTGTGGCGCTCACCTGCACGGCGCCAAACACGCATACGACCATCATTGGCACCAAGGCAGCAGCGACTCTCATCGCTGAAGACGACACGTCTCCATTCGTCCCTCCATTCACGCCTGTCGCGACACCACTGGAGGCGGGCTGCACGATGTTGGGGCGTGAGCGGAAGACGGCCTAACGGTGTGCGGGACCGTAGCCCAGCTTCATGGAGACGGTTGCGAATGGTCCTCGCCGATACCCCAGGAGCAACAGTGTCCATAATTTGATGGGAAGTGGCGGTGCGGTCCCCTACGGCACTGCGTAGGATCCTACGGTCTTGACGTGCATCCGTGCATCGCTGCGGTCCGGTCCCAGGTGCACCTGCACCTTCCGCCGACCACTGGCGACAACATCGATGTACTGTGGAGACCTCACGCCCTACGTGTTGAGCAGTTCGGCGGTACGTCCACCCGGCCTCCCGCATGCCCACTATACGCCCTCGCTCAAAGTCCGTCAACTGCACATACGGTTCACGTCCACGCTGTCGCGGCATGCTACCAGTGTTAAAGGCTGCGATGGAGCTCCGTATGCCACGGCAAACTGGCTGACACTGACGGCGGCGGTGCACAAATGCTGCGCAGCTAGCGCCATTCGACGGCCAACACCGCGGTTCCTGGTGTGTCCGCTGTGCCGTGCGTGTGATCATTGCTTGTACAGCCCTCTCGCAGTTCCGGAGCAAGTATGGTGGGTCTGACACACCGGTGTCAATGTGTTCTTTTTTCCATTTCCAGGAGTGTATGATGTGACAAATCCTTACTAAACTTAAGGTCAGCATCTACTTCTGCCGACTCCTTCATCGATACTAATAATGTGACTAGGCCGTGTAGGTACTCAAAATTACGACTGGGTCGTATGTATAACTTTTGAGAATCTTGCAAGCTGGCCAGACAATGTTTCGTTAGCAAGAGATAAAGAGCAGTCTGTTAAGATACTAGAATCACCGGTCGGGAGGAGGTGTGGAGATGGAAGCACCGACCGATCGTCAAGGTTTAAGATTCTGCTGACCTCTAAATAACTCAAGGTAAATCTCGGACCTGTTGTTTAGGAAAGACTACAGTGGATTTCCCTCGTTCTCCTTGCAAATTCGACCTTTGGGTTCATTTACACGGACCAGTCACATTAATGTGATCGCCACCTGTATTCAATGTCAGTCTGCAATAACCACTCACAGACGGCAGGTGACAGCACTAGCAGGGGAGGATATATAAAGCGTGTTGCGAGGGATGCGGAAAACAGCGTAGTCCTTGTCGTAAAGCGGAAACGGAGGGATTTATCTGACGTATAGAAAGACATGATCGTTGACTTTTGGGCCAAGGGTGGAAGCGTTTCCGAAACGGCTAAGTTTGTAAACTCCCGCTGTAGTTAAAGTACCGGGTGATCAAAAAGTCAGTATAAATTCGAAAACTGAGTAAATCACAGAATAATGTAGATAAAGAGGCACAAATTGACACACATGCTTGGAATGACATGGGGTTTTATTAGAACCAAAAAAATACAAAACTTCAAAAAATGACCGACAGATGGCGCTTCATCTGATCAGAACAGCAATAATTAGCATAACAAAGTAAGACAAAGCAAAGATGATGTTCTTAACAAGAAATGCTTAATATGACCACCATCATTCCTCAACCATAGCTGTAGTCGAGAAATAATGTTGTGAACAGCACTGTAAAGCATGTCCGGACTTATGGAGAGGCATTGGCGTTGGATGTTGTCTTTCAGCATCCCTAGAGATGTCGGTCGATCACAATACACTTGCGACTTCAGGTAGCCGCAAAGCCAATAATCGGACGGACTGAGGTCTGGGGACCTGGGAGGCCAAGCATGACGAAAGTGGCAGCTTAGAACACGATCATCACCAAACGACGCGCTCAAGAGATCTTTCACGCGTCTACCAATATGGGGTAGAGCGCCATCCTGCATATACATCGTACGTTCTAGCAGGTCCTTATCAGCCAGGCTGCGGATGATGCGATTCTGTAACATATCGGCGTACCTCTCACCCGTCACGGTAGCAGTTACAAAACCAGAATCATGCATTTCCTCGAAGAAAAAAGGCCCGATAACGGTAGATGTGGTAAATCCAACCCATACCGTGACTTTATCGTCATGCAATAGAATTTCCACGACAGCTCTAGGATTTTCGGTAGCCCAAATTCTGCTGTTGTGGGCGTTGACAGATCCTCAGAGCGAGAAATGAGCTTCGACGGTCCACAACACGTTACTCAACCAATCGTCATCTTCCGCCATCTTTTGAAACGCCCACACCGCAAATGCCCTCCGCTTCACTAAATCGCCAGGTAACAGTTCATGACGCCGATGGATTTTGTACGGAGAGCATCGGAGGGTACACCTCAGTGCCAACCAAACAGTAGTGTATGGAATGCCGATGCGAGGTGCGAGTGCACGAGCGCTGACTTCCCCGTGCATAGACGAACCCGCTATAGTACCCATTTCTTCCTGAACTGTCTTAGCAGCATTACGCCTTGTGCTCGGTCGTCCACTACGGGGTCTATCGTCTAAACATCCAGTGGCTTCGAACTTCGAAATCATTATCGCCACAGCTGCATTTGTCAACGGACCTTCACTCGTTCGAATCCCCTTCCTATGGCGATAGGATCGTAACGCTGAACTAGCACATTCCCTATTCTGATAATACAGATTGATTAAAAGCGTCTTTTCAGGTAACGTCAACATGCTGCGACTGCTGGCGCATCTGATTCTCTCTCTCATCACAGCTCCTTTTATACACGATTGTCATGGGCAGTCACTGACGTTTTGCTGTCCAGGGCTATCTGTCGGACAATTCGTGAACTTTGTTTTTTTGTTTGTCTTCTAATAAAACCCCATGTCATTCCAAGCATGTGTGTGAATTTTTACCTCTCTATCTACATTATTCCGTGGTGTATTAAGTTTTCAGATTTATACTGACTTTTTGATCACCCGGTGTACTGTGCGTGCAAAATGGCGCTTTCCAACACGGGCGACGAAGCAACTGTTACGCACCATCGACCATAGATGACAGGAGTGACGGGCGGCTGCGGAGATGTGTACGGGCTGACAGACGAGATACTGACCGTCACTTTCAACCAAGGAGCTACCAACAGTGTCTCCCCAAAGATCCTTCAACGAAAGTTGGCGCATCTGGGCCTCTACAGTAGGCATCTACTTCATGCACTCATGCTGACTGCTGTTCATCGGTGTCGAAGGCTGCCGCAACTGGACATCCATTGAGTGGCTACAGATCGTTTTTGTAGATGAATCACGTCATATGCTTCACTGGACCGATGGCGCATACGGCCCTGCAACAATCGTCGGAAGGGTACAGGCCGAAGAAGGGAGCGTTGAGCGAGGAATGTGTTCGTGGCATTCGCTGGTTGATTTCGTCACTGTGGGAGGCACAATGGACCCTTGGAGTCCATGTCCACCCCCACATGCAGTCTATTTTTCCTCAGCACGAGGGCATCTACAAGTATGGCAATGTAACGTGTCACACAGTTCGCAGTATACGCGCGTGGTTCGAAGAACACCAGCATGAGTTTACATACTCGCCTGGCCACCAAACACCCCGGAATTAAACAGAATCAAGAAGATGTGGGACTACCCCGATCGGACCGGTTGAGTGATGGATCTCATCCGTGAAACGTAGCGCAGCTGGCCACAGCACTGGAATCTGGCATGGCTTCGAATCCTGCCTCGGGCGTCGATGTGTGTGATGTCCTTAGGTTAGTTAGGTTTAAGTAGTTCTGTTCTAGGGGAGTGATGGCCTCAGAAGTTAAGTCCCATAGTGCTCACAGTCATTTGAACCATTTTTTTGGCATGGTTTCACATCCCTGTCGGTACTGACTGTCTTGCTGCACGTCCGCGCTGTGAAACGTGGTTATTCAGGCTGTTGACAGGTGTTCAAATTCGTGTGACTGCACCGCGTTCTATAATCTCGTCGCAGACGGGGCGTTCACAACCTTAAAACACTCCCCAACTTCCTTCCATGTTTGTTACTTGTTTTACTGGCTTTCGGATACCTCCATTCAGGCACCTAACATAACGGGAATATATTGACAAATGACAGGTAAACATACAATTACTACACCTTTACAGTACGTAAATATACGAAATGTGACAAGTGACATTCCAACATTAAAATAATAGCTTTATATTTCATGTACGTCTGTTTAATAGTTAATTTTGCTGATGACAGTTCATGACTGAAGCTTATAACTGATGTTTCTTTCTGATGGCGACTCTTTCTTTGAGACTGTGTCGTCATGTCCTTCCGATAATGAAGTCAAGAAGTCTTACTTAGATCCTCGTCTTCACCGCAGTCGCTCATAGGAGGTGGTAAAATGGCGAAGCAATGGAGTTGCTCGTTGAATCGTCTGTGACTGAGCCTCTTGCGGGATATACCGACCAAGAATTTCCGCCCGCAGCTGCACTCTTTTCTAACGAGATGCTTTATCGTTTGGATGGAATGTCCTGTCGGTACTAGTTTATGTCCCGTTTAGAAATCCTAGATGGCTTTCTTAGCCAGAGTGTCAACTATTGGAGTGCCTGGTATGCTGATAACTGCTTTCACCTAACAAACTGCGATGTGATGTGCTTTCCTACTTAGCTCGGAATGTATTAGTTGCCATTAGATAGACGCCCCCGCGCGCAATGAACCTTGTGAGCACTTCTTCAAATCCATTATTCGCAACCGCGGATCTTTTATTAGTATCCACAGATACTACAATATATTAAAGCACTTCAACCCGTTCGGTACGCCAGTAGGCTTACACCGGGTCTGAATTTTTCATAGAGTCAGACCTCGTAATACATATTCTGTGGACTAAGAACTTAAAAGACGATTACTACGACATTTCAACACAACATATTCTGTCATATTCTTGGTGGATTTCTTAAGTTACAACATTCCGTTATTACTTAAATGGAATTTGCGAAATTTTCTGCTGAATGTTTTGACAATGGGGGTGTTACAAGCCGTCGTCACACGTTGCCTAGTCATCCATATAGTTCGTTTATCAAATGTACATTGCTTCATCATGCTGCTGGATCATTTTAACGAGATAGGCCAACCAATGTAATAAACGTTGCTTTGTGTATCTGTAAATATTTCTCAGAGAAACATTGATAGCACCACTGATTTTATAGTGAACATTATTTGTGTCGTATCTCTCACACAAAAAAGAGTCATAGTATAAAGTGTAGATTCTAGTGGATGCAGGGTCTTAGAACAGCCACCACGGCGCTTTGTGACAGCTTTCGGTAATTATGTGAGTCACCACTGTTAAGGTAAACGACATGGGTAAGATTCAGGCATAAGGGAGCTGCTGGTACCAGGGAATCTGAATGCAAGTGCAATTGTGCCGACAACAGAAAGCTCCCCAAGTCGTAAATTTTAGGGCATGTAGATGGGAACAACACATCTATCGTGTTCAAGGTTCAGCGCATTCGACCCAAAGTAGCGGCACCCCATTCCCAGTGAGTAGTAATTGTTAAGACCTGACGGAACTACAATCGTCCAGTCTTTCATTGCTCTGGGAGATGGCTGATCGGAACTACCACATATGAAACATAAATGCACTTAATTACAAGAACGATAAAAAAAATTACTTAGCTTTATACAATCCATTGCCACAGAAATGTGTCGAATAATTACAACTGTCTTTGAACGGTAAAGAATCGCTGGATACACACAATTATAGGCTGTTCTCTTGAAGAAAAACTTCAATATTATAAATCTTCAGTTCCGTCCGAGACTTGAATTGCACTGATGTCCCAACTAGATGATGCTTCATCGGAAGTCACGAATTGGAGCAGGGCGAGTCCAGGTTCGGCTCTATTTCGACCTCTGTCTGGTAGCGCTGCGGTATTGAGAGAGAGGGCCTGTCTTCAGGAACGCCTTCAATTTGTCGTTGTGGATTGCATCGATATGTTGCTGATCTCCGCGGTGTTGATGCACGTTGCCCATTTGGTGTAGCACTGTGTTCTTTGGACGAAACCGTATGAGTAATGGCTGAAACAAAAACAGTTTATTCGCTTCTGAGCCAAAAGTATACTATGCGATCAAAAGTATCCGGGCACCTGGCTGAAAATTACTTACAAGATCGTGGCGCCCTCCATCGGTAATGCTGGAACTCAATACGGTTTTGACCCACCCTCAGCCTTGATGAGAGTTTCCCCTCTCGCAGGCATACGTTCAATCAGGTGCTGGAAGCTTTCTTGGGGAATGGCAGCCCATTCTTCACGGAGTTCCGCACTGAGGAGAGGTATCGATGTCGGTCGCTGCAGCCTGACACGAAGTCGGCGTTCCAAAACATCCCAGACCAGTTCTATATGATTCAGGTCAGGACTCTGTGCAGGGCAGTCCATTACAGGGGTGTTATTGTCGTGTAATGACTCCGCTACAGACCGTGAATTATGAACAGGTGCTCGATCGTGTTGAAAGATGCAATCGCCACCTCTGAATTGCTCTTCAACAGTGGGAAACAAGAAGGTGCTTAAAACATCAGTGTAGTCCTGTGCTGTGATAGTGCCACGCTAAACAACAAAAGGTGCAAGACTCTTCAATGAGAAATACGACACCATAACACCACCTCCTCTGAATTTTACTGTTGGCACTACACACGCTGGCAGATGTCACTCACCGGGCATTCGCCATACCCACACACTTCCATCGGATCGCCACATTGTGTACCGTGATTCACCACTCCACACAACGTTTTTCCACTGTTCAATCGTCCAATGCTTACGCTCCTTACACCAAGCGAAGCGTCGTTTGGCATTTACTGGCGTGATGTGTGGCTTATGGGCAGCCGCTCGACCGTGAAATCCCAGTTGTCTCACCTCTCGCCTAACCGTGATAGTACTTGCAGTAGATCCTGATGCAGTTTAGAATTCCTGTTTGACGGTTTGGATAGATGTCTACCTATTACACATTACGACCCTCTTCAACTGTGGGCGATCTCCGTCAGTCAACAGACGAGGTCGGCCTGTACGCTTTTGTGCTGTACTTGTCCCTTAACGTTTCCACTTCAGTATCACATCGTAAACAGTGGACCTAGGGATGTTTAGGAGTGTGGAAATCTCGCGTACAGACGTATGTCACAAGTGACACGCAATCACCTGACCACGTTCGAAGTCCGTGACTTCCGCGCAGCTCCCCATTGTGCTATCTCACGATTTCTAATGACTACTGAGGTCGCTGATATGAGCACCTGGTAGTAGGTGACAACAGAATGCACCTAATATGAAAAACGTATGTTTATGTGGGTGTCGTGATACTTTTGATCACATAGTGCAGATAAAAATCGCGATACTGACACTGTCTTTTAACGACCAAGCAATCATTGTGGCAGATATCCTCAGATACACCTGCGGATAATGGAATCTGTGCACAGTAGTACTGGACGGTTTGTGTTTCTTCCTCAGGTTTTTAAGGGTGATGATGTCAGATTTAGAATCGGGCAGAATAATTGGTCTTTTAATAAGTGGCCAAACTGACGGTAAGCTTTGCAGTCGTGATAGCGGCGTCATTCCTGCCTTGTCGTGGGGTGCAAGAGCCGGCGCGTCGCGGCAGGAGGGTCCCCAGCTGCAGCTGCTGAGCAGTCGACGGCCGCCAAGATGGCGCCGAGGCGTCCCGGCGCTCCGAATTGAATTAGGGCTGCAGCGCCGACCGGCCGCTCCTCCGGGGAAAAATTTGACGACCAGCGGCCGCCCCGGCGACAGTATCTCACCGCCCCACCACGATCGATATCGCAGTGACGTGGCATGGGGTGGGAGAGGGGGAGGGGGGGGGGGGGGGCACGCCACGCCCGTGCCCGGCCTAGCCGGGCGAAGCCGATTTCCGACCGCGTCAGCTGACACGACTGCTGGGAGTGCAGCTGGAAGCTGAAGTCGACCAGCAAGAAAGGCGACGCACGCCTCGCGGCTTCCAACACTGCGCACTCTATCAGCACGCCATGTGCTTCTATTCGGAGGCACGGCACTGCTAGTACATCGAGTAGGCTACTGATAAAAAATGTAAAACACTTCTCTTCCATATTGCAGTGTAAGTTTATGTTGGCACGTATATTGGCACAGGTATGGTCGAGCGACGTGATGACGTTGCGTATTTCCATTAGAAACATAAATTAAGACTGTTGTTGTTGTTGTCTTCAGTCCTGAGACTGGTTTGATGCAGCTCTCCATGCTACTCTATCCTGTGCAAGCTTCTTCATCTCCCAGTACCTACTGCAACCTACATCCTTCTGAATCTGCTTAGTGTATTCATCTCTTGGTCTCCCTATACGATTTTTACTCTCCACGCTGCCCTCCAATGCTAAATTTGTGATCCCTTGATGCCTCAAAACATGTCCTACGAAACGATCCCTTCTTCTAGTCAAGTTGTGCCACAAACTTCTCTTCTCCCCAATCCTATTCAATACCTCCTCATTAGTTACGTGATCTACCTATCTAATCTTCAGCATTCAAATTAAGACTATAATCGTGTAACTCTGGCGGAACGTCGGTACGAACGCGGTATTTGCCTCGTTGGCTACGGCAAACTGGCAAACTATCTAGAAACCACGTCCGGGGTCCAGGGTGGCTGGCTCACCGACCCTCGTCATCAAACCACTGAACGGAGTCACTTCAGTGCCGACGCACCTCCTGATATCCCGGAAGCGGCGTGCTAACGCGAGCGGCTGCCTGCGCCGGTTCACCAGTTACTGCTTGCTATCTTTGCGGATTTTCACGTACGCACCGCCGAAAAAAGTTAGTATGCCTGGAAAAGACGACGTATAGTTTGATCCGATGACGGTACATACCACCTTGGAATAGTTGTAGTGATATTGGTTTCAACATCGCCCGCGGACAGATAGCGTAGTGGCATAGATAACAGAGCTCCATCTATGACTATTCTTTAACAGGAAATGCTCACGACCAGAAGATTCGATGTGGTACAAAAGTGGTAAGCAAGAGGCAGCCATGTCACAAAGGCGCTCTCGTCCTTCCTACAGACAACTGCGGGAGTTTGGAAGGTGTCAACTGTGACCTTGCGAGTTATGGGATTGTTCTTTCAGAAAATTGTCACACGAGTTGGATGAGCTGTGTCAGTTTTGCAACGATCAGTGATCACATGAAAGTTCTAACACCTGTAGACGAGGTCCTGGACATCCACGCAGAACATACGCCAGCCAGGATCGTCGTATTTTAAGAGCAGCAGCGTCAGATCGTACAGCTACCACAGCACTGATAAGAGGGCTTGTGATCCCAGACGTATCACCACGATCTGTTGCGAACCTGCCGGCCGTGGTGGCCGAGTGGTTCTAGGCGCTACAGATTCGAATCCTGCCTCGAGCATGGATGTGTGTGATGTCCTTAGGTTAGTTAGGTTTAAGTAGTTCTAAGTTCTAGTTCACTGATGGCCGCAGCAGCTAAGTCCCATAGTGCTCAGAGCCATTTGATTTTGTTGCGAACCGTTTGTTAGCTGTGGGACTAGAGGCACGCACAACTCACGCCACAGCATCGACGTTCACGGATCGACTGATGCCGTCAGGGGACCACTTGGGAGACTGAATGGCTCGCCATGGTCTTCATCGGTAAAAGCAGATCCTGCCTACACGCGAGTGCTGGTCGTTTCCGCGTTCGACGTAGAGTGCATTCCTCCAAGACTCAGTGGCCCCACCCGACGTCTTATAGTTTTTGGGGGGGCGATACGCTACAACTCTCGTTCGCTTTCGGTGTTTGCGGGGGAGACGCCAACCAGCGCTTGGTGCATGCAGAATGTTCTTACACTTGTTCTTCTGCCGTTCTTGCAACAGGAAGGTGGTGCGTTGACCCAGAAGGATAAATCTCGGTCACACCCTGCCCATGAAACTCAACGTGCTCTGCAATACGTGCAGCAATTTCCCTGCCCAGCACGGTCTCCGGACTTTTCTCCAATGGAGCACATGTGTGATATGATGGGACGAGAATTGACTCGTGTGACTTGTCACACAACAAATCTTCCAGAACTACATCGAGCAGGCGTGGAGTAACGTATCCTAGGGCAGTATTTGCTGTCTGTACGGTCTACGTGGTACTAGAGTCAGCGCCTGCATTGTTGCCTATGTAGACTACACCACTTACTAATATGAGTGTTGCAGCATGGATCCATACCTGGTACTTGAGAACGGCTTATACTATTGATCAGTAAATGTAATCACCTCATATACTTCACATGCACTGTTGCAACATTGAGTCTTGAGTGAATTTGGAAAGCTCTGAGAGGTTGAACAAATTTTTTTCGCCAGTGAATATATACACCACGATTTATTCAATGTTCCCTTCGCAGTCTGATTACTTACAAGGGAACCTCCCCATCGCACCCCCCTCAGATTTAGTTATAAGTTGGCACAGTGCATAGGCCTTGAAAAACTGAACATAAATCAACCGAGGAAACAGGAAGAAGTTGTGTGGACCTATGAAAAAAATAAGCAAAATATACAAACTGCGTAGTCCACGCGCACGGTTGGCAACATCAAGGATAGTCTCAGCTCAGGAGCGCCGTGGTCCCGTGAGCAGCTGCGGAACGAGCTGTCCTTGGTTCAAGTTTTCCCTCGAGTGAAAAGTTTACCTTCTTTATTTTCGCCAAGTTATGATCTGTCCGTTCTTTCATTGATGTCTCTGTTCACTGTAATAAGTTTAGTGTCTGTGTTTTGCGACCGCACCGCAAAACCGTGGGATTAGTAGACGAAAGGCCGTGTTTCTCCAATGGGAACCGAAAACATTTGATCGCAAGGTCATAGGTCAACCGATTCCTCCACAGGAAAACACGTCTGATATATTCTATACGACACTGGTGACGGCATGTGCGTCACATGACGTTGCCCGATTTAGGTTTTTTTGTGGATGTGGTAATCACTCCAAAAAAAAAGTGATGAAAATAAAAAAATAAACTTTTCATTCCAGGGAGGACTTGAACCAAGGACCTCTCGTTCCGCAGCCGCTCACGCTAATTACGGGACCACGGCGCCCCTGAGCTCATAGTATCCTTGATGTTGCCTATCTTGCGGATGGACTACTCAGTTTGTAAAGTTGCTTATTTTTTTCGTAGTTCCACACAACTTCTTCCTCTTTTCTCGATTGATCTGTGTTCACTTTTTCAAGGCGTATCCACTGTGCCAACTTATAACTAAATATGAGAGGGGTGCGATGGGAAGTTTCGCTTGTTAGAAGTGACGTTACACGTTATCTCGATTGCAGTGTTTCCTATCGAAAGGGACCATCACACTTCCAGGTGACCCTTTTCCGCTCCTTGTTAACAACCCGATTGTTACGCCTTTCGCGAATCAGTCTAGCTTCTTTTCCAGTCTCCGCAAAATTCTCGCCCTGCGGCGTCTCCCATTAATGCGTGAGACACATCCTCCTCTTTTTCGGAGAGATTCGTGCTAGAGAGACGACGCGATTGCCAGATGCGTCGGCGATCAGCCGCGGCGAATCAGCATCGATAGGCCATAACTCAGCTCGGCAGTAATGCCGTTGTTACGACTCCATTGCGACCGCATTGTTCCGCTCCCGGGGCGGACGAAATGCAATAAGCCCGCCGCCGACGCGTCCTGCCCGATTTCCGCGTCGCAGCCCAACGGCGGGCGCTCCGCAGTAATTGAAGCCCTAAATAATAGACAAGGCGGCGCGGGAACCCTCCCACCGGCACCCTCTCGCCCCTCAGCCCCCAACGCCCCCCTCCCTCCTCCCTTCCCCCACTTCTCCCTCCTCCTTGCTCTCTTTTTTTATCGGATATCACTTTAAGGCGCTAAAAGCGCCAACGAACGTCTCTGCCGAAGCGTAAAAATTAATTTACCACGTTTCCACCACGGATGAAATACCGTCAGTTTAGACTGCGTGGCAAAAAAAAAAAAAAAAAAAAAGGATCAAACAGCCGTACTCCTTTGTGGTACTGGCGGCCAATTACAACGTGTTCTTTCACTCCGCTGAAGAAGAGTGTTTGTTTTGTCCCGAACAAAACCCCGTCTCGTACACGCGTGTGTCCGAAGCGCGAAAACGCACTGCAGTACATACGTGTTGGCGTTAGGGGGCATCACCGGTCGAACGGCACGTCCGTCAAAACTTTGGATACAGCTGACGCCGGTTTGCTGGAGCGAGAGTTTTTGTTTTTTCCTCTGCGGTCCCGAGCAGTAAAAAATGACTGACAGCAAGCCTTCCGCGGCTCAGATCGCTGGGCACGGTCCTGCGAATGACAGAAGCGGGCAAGAACGACGCCATACTATGTCTGCAAGTGAAAACGTATTTATTAACAGCGCTTAAAACTTATTTTCTCTTCTTTTTGTACGTATCTGTAAGGGGCGAATAAAAATTGATTTTGCTCATTTACAGCACCCAAATTTTATAAGCTACTCTACGCGATAGTGAAAAGAGAACTCAGCTAGGAGACCCTCTGTAACCTTGAAATAGACTCCAGACACCGAGGACTATTCTGTTATAGCCAAAACAAGCAGCCATTACAGGCAAATACATAATAAACAAAAGATAGGAAAAGGTGTAAGATAAGAGTGACGGCTGTGATCACTGCTATTCAGTTCGTAGAAAGGTTAGACACGTGAAAAGTTGTCAGACACACACACTTATTGAATAAAAAGGAATGGAAAACCGCGCAACATTCGTATAACACATTATCATTATAGCTGAAGATGAAGACCTAGACACCTACTAAAAAAAAAAAAGTCTGAAATGAAAAAATGGTTCACATGGCTCTGAGCACTATGGGACTCAATTTCTGAGGTCATTAGTCCCCTAGAACTTAGAACTAGTTTAATCTAACTAACCTAACGACGTCACACACATCCATGCCCGAGGCAGGATTCGAACCTGCGACCGTAGCGGCCTCACGGTTGCAGACTGCAATGCCTAGTAAGTAAGATTAAAACACTCACGTCTAGATAGACTGCAAAAAATCGAAGTCATCATGGGAAAGAAACTCACTCATGGAAGGGAATTCAGGTAATTTGGTAGTATAATCTCCTCTGACGGGAGATGCAAGCGAAAGATAACATCAAAAATTTGCGCCGTTTCACAAGAAGAGAATCGTATTACATCGACATCCACAGAAGTTGTTAGAAACCTCTGTTTGTAGCGTACTAAGCTCAGAGGCATGGACCTTGAGGAACTACGAATTGTGGTGCTGGTGGCGAGCTCTGCTGATATTACGGACCGGCACGGTGACAAGCAAAGAAGTTTGTGAAGAATGAAGGGAAAGAATAGGGAAAAGAAAATAAACAAAAGGGAGTGAAGGAAAGAAAGTTCTGGTTGAGGGGTCATCTTCTGTGTTGCTCACACTGGTGCACTAAGATTACTGACAACAAATTTGAGAAAAGAAGAGCAATATGTAGACCACGAGTTCAATTTATCAATGACATGAAAGAAGGGCAATCCCATAGCCAAATCAAGATGATACTAATGCAGAGAAGCGTCTGAAAGGCCATTTTGCTGGGGTAGGGGGGAGGAAAAAGAAGAAGAAGCAGATGGCCTACTAAATTAATTGGAAGAAATGAACCCCAAAAACCTATTTTCGTAGTAGTTAGGAGGATTGTAGCAAGACGCGAACGGTGTGGTCTGCAGATGATTCAACCTATCTGGCGGACTGTGAGAACGACTTCAACGAATTAATTAGAGGTAGGAACATAAGTCTACTTGACGAATAAGAAAATTAAAAATTAAAAAATAAAGAATACAAATTTTCACGACAGAAGTAACGAACAGAAGCAGACATGAAAATAACAACCTAATAGCAAAGTAAACTAAGAAACGTGTGACAGAAGATGTGGAAGAATTATAATATCTAGAAGGCAAGATTAAGGAAGACGACCGGTGCAAAAAGAAAGAAATAAATGAAGTGTAAACTGATACAAGCGAGAAAGTAACTCCTTTCAGACGCTGATCGAGAACTGAAGAAACGTTTCTTAAATATGTTTAAGGCACAGTACTAAATGGGAGTGATACTTCCGCAACGGGAGAAACATGGTGCAGGAAACGAGAAGAAAAAGATGAATAAGATGAAGATGCAGAAGAAGAAGAAGAAGACACAGGATGCATTTAGAATTGCGGTTTTGGAAATAGAGTACACAAATAATATGAATAATTATTAGATACAATAAGCGGGAGAATCGTGCAGAAAACTACCATACAAAGAAAGGACACATTGACGACCAGGCAGTAATTTAGCCATATATATTCTATGGACAGTTAGATGCAAAAGAGAATTACTTCTAGAAATGCAAAGATGTTTTAAAAATGTTATCTCCCACACAGAGCTGGAAAAACTGGAGACAATGAAAAAATTAAGAAAATAGGAGACCACTTGATGGGATATAGACTCAGAAGGATAAAAGCTCGGAGGAGCGAACAGCACTCTAGCGCTAGTCTAAGAGCGCTGAAAGCTGGCCACTGTTATCTGGGACGACGGGCAAACATGGCGTCAAACAGGTTGTAAAGCGAGCAGCGCTGTCTTCTGTGAGCAGAATAGAAAGATAAAGGAATAACCACGACAAGGGACGAGAGAACGAGGAAACCACGTTAGCGGGAAGGGTATAAATCAGGAAGATATGGGCACAAAGAAGTAAATGTAATCACAGAGCAGGAGTGTGGAACGATAGCGTTTGACGTGTAAGAGATTCAACTGGCAGGTTGAACGGCTTCCAAATGTGGTGTTCTCTGTTCCGCTGTCAGCTAAGGAGATACTTCTCATTTCCGAAAGTACGCTGGAACTCTTTAATCTACACCGTGAAATATAATTCATCATTACGTTGCCCAATTTACGAACATTCCCTTAGTTGCCACATTTTCATCTACAGTGCACAATTTGTGCCACTTGATTATACATTTCTCTGCAAAAACTTGAAGCTAAATCAAGAAAATGGAAGTGCAGTAGTGGAAGAAAACTAAACTCAAATTAAATAAAATGCAAACTATCGTTTTATAACAGCAATTAAATATAGAAGTTCGTCCTGTTGTAAAGTTATTTGAATCTCCATCTTTTGCCGCTTCTATTACAGTTGTTAAGCGTAGTATGCGCGTTTATATTATTTCTTTTCCATTTTTTATTACCTAGAAGTCTCTCATGGCTTCATAATGTTTCTTTTTGGGTTCGATCCTCTACATTGAGCCATTACCTCAGTGTTAACATAGTTCTAAAGCTCTCAGACAAATCACTGTTAAACCAGAATAACAGGTAAATTTCCCCAATAATGTTTTTTTTTTAAAGAACTTTAAAGCCATATTTGCTTAATACTTGAATGTCAGTTTCAATTATAGGCATCTCTGAGTCTATAGAGCTCCCTTTACTTTACAGTTGCAACTATTCATCTTCTAGACTGGAACTTCCAGACCCGTTAAACTTTCAGGAAGTGCTCCAGTTTCTGCCAAGAGTAATGACACTTTGCCAGCTGCGACATATACGAGGCTGTCGAGAAGTCATACTAGGTTCTTTAAATTGCGAGAGTAATTAATCATCTGCGTTTTAGAACAGTTGTTTAATATCAGTTCCATAAAGATTATAGTTAGCGATACATACCGCCAAATGCACACGCCAACGTAGCGAGGCCTCCAACGAACTTGGCGAGGTTGCGCTCGATTCAAAAGTTAGTCGATTAAAATCCTGGTGGTGAAATAGATTTTCACTGATTGTATTTGGCCGGCAAGATGGAGACTGTGCTAATGCGCTGGATTAAATTACGAATCTTCCTACAGGATCTCGCAGGGTCTGCGACAGTATTAAGTACAATCAAATAATCGGACGAGAGCGTTTGGCTCGTCCGGCCCTTGCCACTGTTCAAGAGAAGTAGGGAGTCTACTGGCATTGTGTTTTATGTTCTTTCTCTCATCATCACACAAAACCAACATGATACCATCCGACTTTGGCATACGCCAATATATATTAACTGATTAAATTATCATAAGCAATTGTACACAATATGCTGTTATTTGGAACTGAACTGACTTGGATTGTACTGCAGATCCGATCTTTAAAATAGTGCTGTTCATTTGCGAGGGAAATAATACCAGAACCTTTATAATACCTCTCTCGTAGCAGCACAGGACTTCAGCAGTGCGGACTCCATAGCACCTGCTTTTGCTAATATAAAAAATAAAGAAGCTTGGTTATTACCAATGGATGATTTATAGTTTATTACAAATATATATTGAAGAATTTTATTTTGCCTTATGTTTATTCATCATCTTCCATTGCTCTCAACATGTGTCAGACTGGACCCTCAAGTCGATAATCAAGAACAATGTAAATGAGGCGCTGAGAACCATAAGGGCATACAGCACAAAGTCGTCGATTATGAGACTGAACAAGTATGTATGCTTCTGACGTCTGTTGAACTTATGGTGAATCAGCTTTATCAGTGCTTAGGCCCACATTGTGCATATGAACATTCACGAAAAGCTGTCTCTCCTGTTTCTACATCTACATCTACATCCATACTCCGCAAGCCACCTGACGGTGTGTGGCGGAGGGTACCCTGAGTACCTCTATCGGTTCTCCCTTCTATTCCAGTCTCGTATTGTACGTGGAAAGAAGGATTGTCGGTATACTTCTGTGTGGGCTCTAATCTCTCTGATTTTATCCTCATGGTCTCTTCGCGAGATATACGTAGGAGGGAGCAATATACTGCTTGACTCTTCGGTGAAGGTATCTTCTCGAAACTTTAACAAAAGCCCGTACCGAGCTACTGAGCGTCTCTCCTGCAGAGTCTTCCACTGGAGTTTATCTATCATCTCTGATATTCACTTCCATACCGGACCACAGCAAAAAGCATAATTTTGTTGCTCTGCGCTGCTCAATTGTTATCTAGGGTTGTCAACATATTTCAGTGTCTACATCACGTACGTAAAGGTACTTCGTAATCGGAGGTAAACTGGCAATACTACTAGTTTCAGGATGCTGTTGAAGATGAAAGCTATAGCCTGCAATAATGAAATGGTGCAAAATAAAGGTAAGAATGTGTAAGAGATGAAAAGCAGCGAGGAAAAAAATAAAAAAAAGTCAAAGGATCAGTGGTGAACAGTATGTGAATACCGTAAACAGGGTGATGCCATAGAAAGGGCGTGGGAATGAATGCCCATATAGACAATGAAATAAATCTAAGATTAAATTAGCAGGTCAATATTCGAAAGTTTCGGAAAAGGAAAAGACAAGTTGAATTTCATGAGGTCGCGTATTATAGTTTACAGAAAGCTTCTAGGCGGCTAGTATGCTGCAAAGCGCGTGTCTGTGAAAATGCTCTGTTTAGCGAGTTTGCAATTTCGTTAAAACGCCTTCATCTGGCAAGACACAAGTCCAACAAAGGAAATCTGGGCACGTAAGTTAGTTGGTTAGTTATTTACAAGTTCCATAGATCTATGGAAGTTTATCCAAATCATGGGGAATGCGTCATTATGCAACTACATTTAAAAACAAGGAGATTTTTTACAGGCTACCAGGTTTTAAACAGAAAATAGTCCTAGAACAGAAGAAATGGTCCAGGAACAATGATTTTAGGTTACATTTAGAACCATTTCTGTAGGCCTACACTTTGTTGTCATCCCGTTAAAGCTACAGTAGACAAAGAGATGCATTTTTTATTCAGTTATTAGCAATATTAAGACTCTTTCACGGTGTTTTAGGTCCTGGTGGAGATGAGAGTGACGAGGAATCTGAAGAAGGCACCTTGGATTCGAAAGTAGTTGATGTATTTCCAAAGACAAACAGATGTGGAGGCTGCAGGAGGAAAATTATGAAGAAAGAATGGATTTTGTTAGGGAACACATTGCTGTGAGAGCCACTACTAAAGATCAAAAAATGCTAACAAGAAATTAAAAATTCACCTTCGGCCTTACTGGTGGCATTAGTGAATTGTGCCGATTGTGGGTAAAAACTTGAGAAATTAATAACATCGTAGCAATGAAAATGACTGTATGTCGATGTATTTTTAATGCGTAATTCAATAATGGGCTACAATTACCACAAAGTGAGAGGGCAAGTTTATTGCATTGTTAAAGATAAGAATGTAGACAACATACCATTAAGCATGCGATTATACCAAGCTAAGGCAATTAGTGCATTCAGTATCTTGAAACAGAATACCATACTAAGTACACAGTCGGACAGTGACACTCGCGTTTGATCTGCACCAATCTCTGCATGCTCCCATGCTAAGCACAGAGACTACGTTTCACTTTAGAAAACTGTGGACGTATAATATCGTTATTCATAGATGCTCAGACAATGTTGTCTACGGCTCGAGCGAGAATGTAGCATTGCGAGAAAGTTACGAAATAGCATCCTCTTTACTGAAAGTATTGAAGGAAATATCAGATGCAGAAAAGAAACAGATATTGTATTCAGACTCATTATCTGGACGAAATAAAAACATCACTACTGCTTTGTTGTTCTCTGCATTAGTTCAATGTGGACACCAATAAAATTTTACTTCCCTGACACACTTTCCTGCCGTGTCATGCAGACTTCGGTAAAATCGCGATAATGAAGAGGAAAACTCAGTTTCCTCACGTGATGTTTGGCGTCAAGTTATGCAGAAAGCAAGGCTAGCTAAACCTTTTATAGTCTGTGAAATGGACGCTGAGGATTTCAGAACTTTTAAGAGCATTACCGGCTTCACTACCAAACAAAAAGTAGATGCACATGGTAAAAACACACATCTCCGAAATTTACAATGATAAAGTTTGCAACACATTGTCGCAAACTGTTGTTTAAAGTGACGTATTCTTCATTAGCCAAAAGAGGCCAACATTTTCTACTGATCAAACACGTAGCTGGAAGGCAAACACCAACGTCCAAATACAAACATGTAACTAAAGTACTGGATTTCATGCCTGAAGTGGACAGAAACTCCTGTATGACCTCAAGTCACTGTTGGTGTTGAGGTCTTCAGTCCAGAGATTGGTTTGATGCAGCTCTCCATGCTACTCGATCCTGTGCAAGCTGCTTCATCTCCAAGAACCTACTGCAACCGACATCCTTCTGGATCTGCTTAGTGTATTCATCTCTTGGTCTCCCTCTACGACTTTTACTCTCCGCGGTGCCCTCCAATACTAAATTGGTGATCCCTTGATGCCTCAGAACATGTCCTACCAACCGATCCCTTCTTCTCTTCAAGTTGCGCCACAAATTCCTCTTCTCCCCAGTTCCGTTCAGTACCTTCTCGCGATCCACCCATCTAATCTTCACCATTCTTCTGTGGCACCTCAAGTCACACAATATGCTAAATGAAAATGGTGATAACGAGGACCATGAAGTGTTGGTGATGAATGTGTGTGTGTGTGTGTGTGTGTGTGTGTGTGTGTGTGTGTGTGTGTGTGTATGTGTGTGATACATTTGGTATCTGTTCTTTATGTTCTGATTCTAGTTTCACGTTAATTACAACTGTGAAAAAGGACACTGTTGTTGTACATATTATACCGGGTGGTTATAGTTAAGCTACTCCTAAGAGGTCCAGTGTGGGCTGTAATTATCGTATAGCAGTGAAACTTACTAGATGCTCTAATGTGTTAGTCTGTAGCTCGTGGTCTCTACCACTTGGGGGATGGGTGACCATCCGGTCTGCCGAGCGCTGTTGGCAAGCGGGGTGCACTCAGCCCTTGTTAGACAAACTAAGGAGCTACGTGACAGAAGTAGCGAGCCCGGCCTCGTAACCTGACATACGGTCGGGAGAGCGCTGTACTGATCACATGCCCCTCCATATCCGCATTCAGTGACGCCAGTGGCCTGAGGATGACACGGCGGCCGGTCGGTACCGTTGTTCCTTCCAAGACCTGTTCGGACGGAGAACTTGGCCGCCAGGCGCAAATCTGGCGCTGTACATCATCTCGTTGACGTCTCCGATGCCCAGATTGGACGAACTGTGTATGCGGCTGTTAATAACGAAATCATCATTACGCGTTTCTCACTTGTTTGACCTTTGCTGCCCACATTGCTTTTCTAATCCGTTACACTTGAAAACATTTATACACGTCTTTCTTGCACTCATAGCGCCAGATTTGCACCAGGTGACCAAAACTGAAGCTACTTTTTCCTGTGTAAATCAGATGTGCGTTTACGCTTTAGAGTATCTACGAAGTTTCGCTGCCATACGATAATTACAGCCCACACTGGACCTCGATGAGTAAGTGCACAGTAATTATAGCCACCCGGTCCCTGAATGACAGCTCACTCAGGAAGCTACATGTTAGGCGCTCGTTTTAGCAGAACAGACAGCCGCAATGGACTGTTTAACAGTCTTATTTGACGTCTTTCTTAACCTCATCATAATATGATCGTGTCTAAAATACACTACTGGCCATTGCAATTGCTACACCAAGAAGAAATGCAGATCATAATCGGGTATTCATTGAGAAAATATATTATACTAGAAATGACATGTGATTACATTTCCACCCAATTTGGCTCCATAGATCCTGAGAAATCAGTACCCAGAACAACCACCTCTGCCCGTAATAACTGCCTTGATACGCCTGAGCATTGAGTCAAACAGAGCTTGGATGGCATGTACAGGTACAGCTGGCCATGCAGCTTCAACAAGATACCACAGTTCATCAAGCGTAGTGACTGGAGTATTGTGACGAGCCAGTTGCTCGGCCACCATTCACCAGACGTTTCCAATTGGTGAGAGATCTGGAGAATGTGCTGGCCAGGGCAGCAGTCGAACATTTTCTGTATCCAGAAAGGCCCGTACAGGACCAGCAACATGCGGTCGTGCATTATCCTGCTGAAATGTAGGGTTTCGCAGGAATCGAATCAAGGGCAGAGCCACGGGTCGTAACACATCTGAAATGTAACGTCCACTGTTCAAAGTGCCGTCAATGCGAACAAGAGGTGACCGAGACGTATAACTAATTGCACCCCATACCATCACCCGGGGTGATACGGCAGTATGGCGATGACGAATACACGCTTCCAATGTGCGTTCACCGCGATGTCGACAAACACGGATGCGACCATCATGATGCTGTAAACAGAACCTGGATTAATCCGAAAAAATGACGTTTTGCCAATCGTGCACCCAATTTCGTCGTTGAGTACACCATCGCAGGCGCTCCTGTCTGTGATGCAGCGTCAAGGGTGACCACAGCCATGGTCTCCGAGACGATAGTCCATGCTGCTGCAAACGTCGTCGAAGTGTTCGTGCAGATGGTTGTTGTCTTGCAAGCGTCCCCGTCTGTCGACTCAGGGATAGAGACGTGGCTGCACGATCCGTTACAGCCATGCGGACAAGATGCCTGTCATCTCGACTGCTAGTGATACGAGGCCGTTGGGATCTAGCACGGTGTTCCGTATTACCCTCCTGAACCCACCGACTCCGTATTCTGCTAACAGTCATTGGATCTCGACCAACGTGAGCAGCAATGTCGCGATTCGATAAACCGCAATCGCGATAGGCTGAATCCGACCTTTATCAAATTCGGAAACATGATGGTACGCATTTCTCCTCCTTACACGAGCCATCACAACAACGTTTTAGCAAGCAACACCGGTCAACTGCTGTTTGTGTATGAGAAATCGGTTGGAAACTTTCCTCATGTCAGCACGTTTTAGGTGTCGCCACCGGCGCCAAACTTGCGTGAATGCTCTGAGAAGCTAATCATTTGCATATCACAACATCTTCTTCCTGTGGGTTAAATTTCGCGTCTGTAGCATGTCATCTTCGTGGTGTAGCAATTTTAATGGCCAGTAGTGTAAATTATTCTCGAAAGCGAGTTGTGGTACCTCGGTACCGGGAGAGCGGGAAGAAGGTGTGTGCGCCAGCAAGAGGAACAAAGAGTTAGTTGTCAGCTGCCGGTGGGCGCCGATAAGCGGAGCTGACGCCACACACGCGACCAGCCGCGGCGCCCCGCTATCGCCGGCACACTCACTCCTCAACCACGCGACGCTTCCGCCCGCCCGATTCCCAGGAACGCACCTCTAGATACATACACTCCCTCCACACGGACTCATCAGCCGCCTCCCTCTTCCGTATCTTGAACAGTATTTTGTTACCTCCGTGTATGGGTTCTGCACGTTTCAGGTCTACCAAAAAGCTGTGTAAAATGCAACCGTCCAAACGATGTCAAATCGAAAGATCTGCGGAACTAAGCCTACAGAAAATGGCTGAAATCCGCAATAGCGGCATCACCATTTTAATCCCAGGCTGTTTCGCAAATTGTCGTATTCTAGCGTGACATCATCCCCCCTCCCTCATGCCTCCTCCCCCTACACCTCTCGTATAGCTCAGCGCGTTAAGCGCCGCTTCCGGGACGGAGCAGTACGTCGGACACGGATCGAATCCACCAAGCGGATTAACGGGGAGGTTCGATGTGCCGGCCAGCCTGGGTGTAGTTTTTAGTCCGTTTCCTACATCCCACTAAGCGATTTTTTTTGTTTTAGGTCGTCAGTCTTCTGACTGGTTTGATGCGACCCGCCACGAGATCCTCTCCTAGTCTAGCCTTTTCATTTGAGAGTAGCACTTGCAACTTACGTCCTCAATTATCTGCTAGATGTATTCCAATCACTGTCTTCTCCAACAGTTTTTGCCCTCTACAGCTCCCTCTAGTGCCATGGAAGTCATTTCCTGATGTCTTAACAGATATATTATCATCCCAAACCTTCTCCTTATCAATATTTTCGACATATTCCTTTCCTCTCCGATTCTGCACAGACTTCCCTCAATCCTTACCTTACCAGTCCACCAAATTTTCGACATTCGTTTGTAGCACCACATCTCAAATACTTGTGTTCCGATGTTCCGGTTTTCCAACAGTCCAGGTTTCTTTACCACACAATGCTGTACTGCAGTCGTACATTCTCAGAAATTTCTTCCTCAAATTAAGGCCAGTGTTTGATATTAGTAGACTTCGCTTGGCTAGGAATGCTCTTTCCGCCATTACTACTTTGCTTTTGACGTCCTCCTTGCTCCGTCCGTCATTGGTTATTTTACTGCCTAGGTAGCTGAATTCCTTAACTTCATTTACTTCGTGACCATCAATCCTGATGTCAAGTTTCTCGCTTTTCTCATTTCAGCTACGTCTTGCTACTTTCGCCTTTTTAGATTTACTCTCAATCCATATTCTCTACTCATTAGATTGTTCATTCAGCTTAGCAGATCATGTAATTATTTTTCACTTTCACTCAAGATAGCAATGTCAGAGCGAATCGTATCATTTATATCTTTTTCTATTGAATTTTAATTGCACTAGTCGAATAATGAGCTAATACTAACGCTCGCCACCCCTCTCCATCAGCTACACGTAGCTAACATCAAACGCAGACAGTTGGGATGCGCGCACTCAGTCCCGAGGGGTAACGGCGTGACGACAGGAAGGGTATCCGGCCACCCCTTAAAGTAACCATAAAAAACCCGTTAAAAGCCATGCCGACCGTGCGCCGATGGGGACCAAAGACACAAGAAAAAGTAGTTCTACTCCACCTCTGACAAAACTATCAGTAAGGTTGGTTGGTTGGTTTGGGGAAGGAGACCAGACAGCTAGGTCATCGGTCTCATCGGATTGGGGAAGGACGGGGAAGGAAGACGGCCGTGCCCTTTGAAAGGAACCATCCCGGCATTTGTCTGGAGCGATTTAGGGAAATCACAGAAAATCTAAATCAGGATGGCCGGACGCGGGATTGAACCGTCGTCCTCCCGAATGCGAGTCCAGTGTCTAACCACTGCGCCATCTCGCTCGGTAACTGTCAGTAAAATATCTGTATTGATAATAAGTAATTTTGAATTTTAACGCTCCTTAATTTGACAATCTTTTACAAAAAGACGTACATCCATTTCAAAAAATGGTTCAAATGGTTCTGAGCACTATGGGACTTAACATCTATGGTCATCAGTCCCCTAGAACTTCCTCAGAACTACTTAAACCTAACTAACTTAAGAACAGCACACAACACCCAATCATCACGAGGCAGAGAAACATCCATTTCACTTAGATAGTTCTTAAGTAATGCAGAAGCTCATCTTTCAACGTCTGACCACAAGGGAACAAACTCACATATCGCCAGGACCACCAATAACAACAAAGTGCCATAATAGTTGTGTATAACAATTAGAACATGAAATTATTTAAATCTATGATTAATATTTGTAAAGAAAAGCTGTTTACCTTTCTAGAACATGAAGATAAAATACGAGACGCGTCTGGCGATAACCTATGGCGGAAATGGAAAGTATTACACCATGACCACCTTCACGAATTGCTAGCAAACAGATACTCCAGTATTTCCACGCATGTAGGACATTTGATTAAAATTTTACTCATATGCGAGCTTATTTTTACTAGAGAAAAAATCTTTCGTGTAAATCGTGAATGGTGTGAGTAGGTGATCACCATTAGCTGTGCCCAATATTACTGTAACTTCTCACTCAGCATGTCTAAAGGACACACACGTTCAACTTATCGACATCTTTGACTTGAGTGTCACACAAACATCATACCGACAGATCGCTAAGACAGTTGTTTGTATCACAACGACTGCAGACCAGCAGCTAGTGACGAGATGGACACAGCACAGTTGTGGCAAAGAGAGAAGGCACAGATCCTTTGAGAAGAATTCGCCTGCAGGAAGACCTTAGTGTTGACAGATTGGCTCTGCTGAACAGACAGATCACAATAACTGAACTCCGGCTAAACTTTATAGACAGACTGTCAGAACAACAGTCGGGAACAAATTAGTGGAAGCTCGGGCAAGATCTTGAGCTGGAATATGTTGTTTACACCATACCACAGACAACAGAGACTTGCGTGGTACAGTGTCAGGTCAGGTGGGACGTTTAGTGCAAAGGTGAAGGGGCCCAGGGACCAGAGATTGTATGGTAATTGTTGAAGGGTGGACGTCGGAACGTGACAAGGCTGGTAAACTCTGTAGTACCAAATGGCATATTCCAGCATGATGACGCAGGACCCCAAAGCGCAATTAGCACCAAAACGCCTTGAGGAAAGTGCGGATCCCCCATGCGCCAACTCGATGGCGTGTTTTGTCACACATGTAGAACCTCTAGGAGGCGACGGGAAGACGTGTACTTTTACAGCAGTCTACAGCCAGCAGTCTTGATGAAATGACGCAGCTTGTTGAGTTTCAAGCACGGCAAGATATGTTTTCCAGATGACATTCGGAGGGTGTTTGTTTCTACGTGACAGTTAAGACAAGATGGTTCAAATGGCTCTGAGCACTATGGGACTTAACTGCTGTGGTCATCACTCCCCTAGAACTTAGAACTACTTAAACCTAACTAAACTAAGGACATCACACACATCCATGCCCGCGGCAGGATTCTAACCTGCGACCGTAGCGGTCACGCGGTTCCAGACTGTAGCGCCTAGAACCGCTCGGCCACTCCAGTCGCCGTTAAGACAAGAGTGCATCCTTTTACGTGGGTTTCACTGGATAATGTGATGGGTATCAGGTCTGAATGGAAGGGCAGGTTAATCATTTAATACCGTTATGTGACGAAAATCTAAAACGCAGGCTACCTTAGTCGCTCGCAAAACACCAATTACTCCTCAGTTCAGAGGATGTCTTCCACCATTAGTTCTAAACAGCATAGAAATCATCTTTCCTTCTGCTGCAAGGAATTGGGGGATGATCGTGCACCGTCACCTAGACTGAAATGAACACACTACAGCAGTCTGCAAGAAAGCGTCAGCATCACTTCATTCATTACAGAGATATAAAAATGTATTTCCTCTCGATCTTATCAAGAAGCTCGTAAAACCAGTAATACTCCCCATCCTTGATTACAGTGATTCTATTCACCAACTACTTTCGAATGAGTACTCTAGTCCGCTGGAACTAGCGAAGAATGCTTGTGTGCGACAAATTTGTTATGTATGCTATTTCGTCCATATCAAGCCTGCCAATGAACAATTACCATGGTTACGTTCCGACAAGCATAGAGATTATCGTAACCCGTATTTGTTGAATAACCATCTCAAACGATTCTTCACGTTTATCTTCAACCCTTAGACTACTGCCGAACAATACAGAGGAAGTACTCGTTCCTAACAAACAAACAAAATCCTCTCTGTACCTCTATACAACACTGTCACGTCCTCTAAATCATTTTCTGTATCAGGAACTCGACTTTGGAACAATCTTTCTCAAAACATTAGAGAATTAAATCGTTCTACACTTTACAAGACAGTTAATGGCCCACCTTCTATCACAACAGCTCTCTTTTCTTGCAGTTCACTCTCGTCAACCCTCTTCCCCCACCACTTTTCCCTCCCCTTGTCTACAGAGATCTCTATTGAAATTCTATTTTTTCCTAGCGACCACTTCACTTTCAATTCAATCCTCTCCTCTTTCATTATCACTTCAACTTCTCTGATAGCAAACAAGGCTTCAAAAGCGTTAAATTGATTAAAATCATTCTCAATGCCTCCATTATTTTGTTATTATTATTATTGTTATTACTGATATTACTGCAAATTATTTTTTCTTGATAATGACAATTATTATTCAGTTTGTTTGTAAAAACTAATTAATATCTTTTATAATTCTTCCATTATTTTATCAGCATTGTTAGTGTTATTATTCCTATGATTATCACCAATTATCACTTTTATTAAGAAAGGGAATTATTGTTATTGAGATTGTTATGTAATATTTTTTTGATTATATTGTTCCTGCTCAGATGCACGACAGGCTAATCTGGTCAGGCTAAATAATCAATTAATAAATAAACAAAATAAATATAATTTCATAAAGATATATCACAGTGTAACCCTTTTCATTTCCATCAATATAAAACATCAGCATTGCATCTTCTGCAGTACGTCGAGTTCTGTGTCTCGCCTAACTTCGAGCTAGCACTACTTTCTTTGTGACAATGTGCCTACTGGACGGTATTGTACCCTTGAAGTCATCCATGTTACGATCCTCATTTAGGCTATACTCTTCTAGAGACATACACTGCGTTAAATTATAGCACTTGCAGTAATGGCTGAAGTGCTAACTTTTTACATCGGAACCTATCATTTGCATAATTCTGAGCACGAAATACAAATTTATTATTTATTTGCGTTAACATTTTAACTCATAACATGTTTCCTAGAATATGCTTTGCGAAAGACGTCCAGTAACATGATTAATTGTAACGCTGCGGACCTGCCGTTCCATAAAAACTTCAGGGAGATGAACATTATTTTCTCTCTCGTTCTCCCACTTACCCAGCCCACCCACCTACTTTCCTATTCTTTTAATTTCATCAGCGCTCTCACCGGCTTAGTGCAGCCCTCCCTCCCTCCCCCCCCCCCCCCTCCAAGACCAGCACTTGCTGTCTTTTGCTAATCTGTTTACCTCTGCGTATTTACAAAAAGCCGACTCGTCAGAAACTTTTGTCGTATTTCAGACTTATTCAGATGCGGCAGACCTTGTGACGCAGCAGTGAGCCAACTATCATAGGAGATCTCCCAACACCTGGAGATACTTTATCTCCGCAGACTTTCATTGCGACTCAGATCTTAATGAAAATTCCTTTTTAATTAGGATATTACTGATGTAGGGTAGCTACGCCGATCTTCACAGGTGTACATTTATGCGGTGTACGTGAATAATGATATTATGTAACATGCTTTACTGAAGACCCTATTACAGGATTAAACGCGACTTTTTTTTTGTCTGAGGTTGTACAAAACTGAAGTACCTGACTTCCGTGCGGTCAAACATTAAAGCGATGTAGGATGAGATTATCACTCTGCAACGGAGTGTGCGCTGATATGAAACTTCCTGGCAGATTAAAACTGTGTGCCGGACCTTTGCAAAGGTCTCGAGTTCGAGTCTCGGTCCGGCACACAGTTTTAATCTGACAGAAAGTTTCATTAAAACGATCTTACGATTGCACTAATCCATACATATTATAAAAATGGGTATACACCACATCTCTTCCTAAAACTACTGGACCGATTTTAACAAAACTTAATACACATATCACTTACTGTCTGGAAATCGTCGCTGAGGAAGTAAGAGCCACCACCCTATCAAAGGGGTGGGGCGGGGTCAGAAAGCAGTGTAGCCCTATGATGGGAGAATACCCATACTCTACACATCCTGTATTTGAGTATGAGAGCACTCAGAGACTTGCAACAAACCGTAAACATAATTTGAAACCTTTACGAAACTTTTTCTCGTTGTCAGTCGTTGTGGCCGAGTGGTTGCACGGGCTTCAGTCTGGAACCGAGCGATTGCTACGGTCGCAGGTTCGAATCCAGCCTCAGGCATGGATGTGTGTGATGTCCTTAGGTTAAGTTCTAGGGGGCTGATGACCTCTGATGTTAAGTCCCCTAGTGCTCAGAGCCATTTGAACCATTTTTTTTCTCTTTGACTACCCCCAGAAAATGATGGAAGCAAAAGAGTTTATTGCTTACTACATTTTCCCTGTTCATGTAGTAAAACTGCGCATGAAGTATGATATTTTAATTTTTTACTTCCTTACTACTAACTCTACTCGCAACACATTTCGCAGACATTATCCATATCTGCTGGTGAATGTGCTTGGAAAAATATATCACTGTTTGGCATATATTAAAGGAGATATGAACGTCATAAACATTTTCTTATGCGAAATAGGAACTGCCGGGTGAAATTCACTATAAATGCAGGGATAAATGTGTACAAATACGTTTGAAATATGTTAGATGTATGTGGACTATATATGACATGTGCGTAAGTGAACATAGCCATGGCAAAAAATCTCATCCTAAACTACTGGAATGATTTAATCCGAACTTGGTTCACATACTAGTCACAACCTGAAAAGAAATACTGGGAAAGTAAGAACCACTAGCCTTCTCTTGCGGTGGGCGTTATAACGTGGAAAGAAAAGGGGGAGAAGACAGTGGACAGACAGCAATGACAAGAAGGAGGTGGGCACAGATAGAGGGAATGAGGAGATGGACAGATGGACAGAGAGAGGGGAGGGGGGAGGTTGAACAGAGAGAGGGTAGAGGTGGAGATAGACAGAGAAAGGAAAGAGTAGGAGAGGGACAGAGACAGAGGGAAGAAGAGACAGACAGAGAGAGGAGGAAGGAGGAGACGAATGGGCAGAGGGGCATGAGGAAATGGACAGAGAAAGGGGAGGAGATGGACAGGAAGAGGGGAAAGGAGGACAAAGACAGAGAGACAGGGTAGGAGGAGCTGGATGGTGGGAGGGAGAGGGGAAGATGGGACTACAGGAGGGAGGAGGAGATGGACAGAAGGGGAAGGAGCAGATGGACAGAGGAAGTAGTAGACTGACAGAGAGGGTGAGGAGGAGATAGACAGAGAGGGGCAGAAGGAGATGTACAGAGGCTGGGGGAAGTGACGGTGGCCACAGGGAGGGAGTAGAGGAGATGGACAGAGAGAGGGGATGAAGGAAGAGATGGACAGGGAAGGGGTCAAGGATGAGACGAACACAGAGAGCGGAAATGAAGGAGACAGACTAATAGAAGATTGGAGTAAAAACACAACCGGGCAACGTCAGGTACTGAGTTAGTTTTGAATCAATCGTGTGTTACATTTAAAAGTAGCAAACAATTGCCGTTTGCACGCATACTGGATATTTCTCGAATAAACACTTCGTAATTGCCACTCACATAATATCGATATGTCTTACACAGCAGGCTGCACAGGGTAGCCGCACAGTCTGAGGCACCTTGACACGGATCGCGACCTATGCGACCTATTCTTGTTTACTGTTCGAGTGTTCGGCACCTGCACCAAGTCGGATTCCAGGAAGACATCAAAGCAATTCATAAGCATGCTGCTTGATTTGTTACCGGTATGTTCGAACAACAGGCAGGTATTGCGGAGATGCTTTGGGGACTCAATTGCGAATCCCTGGAGGGAAGGCTACGTTCGTTTCGAGGAACACGACTGAGAAAATTCTGCGAAACAGCATTCGGAGCTGACTCCAGAACGATCCTACTGCCGGCTGCACACATAGGGGCGTGAGGACCCCGATGGAGCGAGAAATTAGGGCTCATACGGAGTCGTATAGACAGTCGTTTTTTCCTCACTCGTATGCGACTGGAACTGGAAAGGACGCAGCTAGTGTAGATACAGACTGATCTGTTGTGTATGTTAGAAAGTTGGAAGGCCACAGTTTGGTTGTGAGTTAGCAGTGCCAACGAATGTAATGTAGTGTTAATTGTTATGTCTTTCTGATCATAGCAAAGTGGTGTCAGTATGTTCAATATTCCCCTGCTAAAGCAGTGATACATCTTCGCTGGAAGTAGTGAAGCTGGAAGGAACACTATTATCTATCTTCCAGAAGGCTCTCGGCGGCGACCTTATAGCATGCTGTTGTTAAAACCTGTTCTGTTGCAGTGTACGCTTTATCACATGCACGCCGACTTCCTCACCTTTCGTAAGGCACTTCTACTTGCTGTGCAACTTTCTCTGCCGCGATTGCGTGTTCAGACCGTAACGCGCTATAAACGAATCTGCTTCCTGTGGCCACACAGTTATAGGATATCGCCTCTTCCATGCACCATGCATAGGTCAAACAAGGAACCGCAATGTCAGCTACATATAATGCTATAAGCTGCGTATCTTGTCCTTTTTGACTCTGTGAAGATAAAACGCAGTGGCTACTCGTTCTGTCGTGTCATGGGCCAACTCCTGACATTCACCACTGCCGCCAGTAAGGCTTTACCTCCACAACACGTATAGCTGAAGGTAACAGAGTTCATCGTAAAACTCACGGTCAAGTGATACATAGAAGGTATTTATGGTCGGTGTTCACTGTAGTTAAAACTTCCGGGCTAACAGGCAGTGGCTGATATATGAAACTGTTGACTATCATTTCCTCTTCACTTGCAGAAAACATCTTCAGAGATCGTTTGCCACAGATGGTGGTTTCGAGTTTATAGGCTATATAGGGCATCACCATTCGTCCTGTGAAGTGGAATAAGTGATATCTCTGATCTAGCTATCGCTTAAAAGTACGCCGCTGGCGTAAAGTCGGAATCCAAATTGTATGCAACTCGCCCTGCTATTGAAATATACCAGGAATATATCCAACTACTGTTCTCTGTGGCTTCAAGCTACAAAAGGTATCATTCACATAGCGTGAGGTGTGGCAGTGATATGGTCTCGTTGACCAAACTCATTTCCTAAAACTAAGGTTATGTAATGCAGTAAGCAATGTAAGAGAACAATACTGAAAGTGAAACATCTCCTAAATGTGTGTTTCGTTTAATTTACAGTAGACTGGTGCAAACCGACTTTTGGATCAATAAATTTTTAATATTAATAGAGTAAGAGGCATGATGATTCGCTGGAGTGCATGATGGTCGTATCCGACCATTGTAGTGATGGGGCTGCCGAACGCCCTGTGAAACTGCAGGTCATCCACAGCAAGGCCGGAGTGAAGCGAGTGGGGAGTTCTGGCGTCTTTGCACAACCATTCTAATGGAGAAAAAACTATAAGTAAGACGCAGTTTTCTAGCGTAACTGGGCTAGATTTGTCTCAAGTACTGAAGGCTGGGAGAAGCCGAAGTAGTCCATTCAGAAAAACTGATCTTTTTTGATAGGAATTAGCAGATACAGCATAGGCTCCGTGAAACATGGTGTGTGGCACTTTCATCTTTGTGTTTGTATTGTTGCTGATTTACACCAAACATTTTTTATAGTAGAGGAGGGTGTTATTTATTTGGGGTGTACAAACCTCTGCCTGAGTCGTTTTTGTTAATGCGAAGACAGAGTAACTATGTCACACTAGATGGAGTGAAGCATTCTATCGTTTGCTGAGCAGGTAACGGAAGGTAGGTGCTAACAGATGGAGGAAATTCGGACTGACACCAAGTGACCAGAATCGGCATCTACACTGAAGAGGGAAATAAACTGGAACAATTGCCCAATATCGTTTAGGGCCCCCGCGAGCATGCAGGAGTGACGCAACACGATTTGGCATGGACTCGACTGATGTCGCAAGCAGTGCTGGAGGGAACTGACACCGTGAATCCTGCAGGGCTGTCCATAAATCCGTAACAGTACGAAGGGGTGGAGATCTCTTCTGAACGGCATGTTGCAAGGCATCCCACATATACTAAATAACGTTCATGTCTGGGGAATTCCGTGGTCATCGGAAGTGTTTAAACTCAGAAGAGTGTTCCTGGAGCCACTCTTAGCAATTCTGGAAGTGTGAGGTGTTTCATTGTCCTGCTGAAATTGCTCAAATCCGACGCAATGCACAATGGACATGAATGGATGCAGGTAATCAGACGGGATGCTTACGTACGTGTCACGTGTCAGAGTCGTATCTAGACGTATCAGGAGTCCCATATCACTCCAACCACAAACGCCCCACGCCATTACAGAGCCTCAACTAACTTGAAGAGTCCCTGCTGATAAGCAGAGTCCATGGATTCATGATGTTGTCTCCATACCCGTACACGTTGGTCCGCTCGATAGAATTTGAAACGAGATTCGTCCTACCACGCAACATGTTTCCAGTCATCAACAGTCCACTGTAGGTGTTGACGGGCTCAGGGAGGTGTAAAGCTTTGTGTTGTGCAAACATCAAGGATACACGAGTGGGTGTATTAGCTATTTATCTTTGAATGCTGTTAAACGTAATGTACTTGCGGTAATCTGAAACACACGGTACTAAATCCACCTCGATAAGCTACGTTGTAACTCTTCTAGAGTCCGTGGAACTTGGCATCAGGGTTGCGAGCACTTCTTCAGTTGTGTCAAAAGTTAGGGTGTTCACGTGCTTTTGTGATCTTCCACAACAGCCGCCACTGGCAGGAATTATCATCGGACATGGAGGAATCACGTTTCGAGTGGTACCACTCAGCTGGTATTTCATCGGCTGCCTGAAGTGCTCGTTATTTTTTGCAGCACAAGACGTTGGTCAACTCAAACGACAGCTCCGGAACGAGTTTTCGATTTAAGACCCGCAACTGTTAAATCTCTGAAGTGAAAAGGAAAACAAGAACGAAAATTATAAAATCTGGAATGGACTGCAGACCTTGAATTTTAAATAAAGCTGACAACAGACTGTCCTCGTTAAGACAGCAAGGTGAGAAGCAGCTTATATGTGATTTAAGGGAAAAAGCACATGCATTTAAAAAGGAAATCGGATTGTGGAAGGCACCACTTCTGACAAGGAACACCGTCAGTTTCCGCAAGGTCACTGGTGCTAAAGAAATAGCGGATTTTGAACAATCCATTGTGGCGTCGAAGGAATTCCGGAAATAGCTTTCAAAACGTTTGCGGACATTGTTAATCTAACATAAGTTTTTGAGCTGTTTTCGAGATCGCTTGCCATTTCAGTCGACAGCACTCATGTGCATTTACAGATGGGACTGATCGATCTGCAACGTAATTCCTCTTCAGGGCTTCTATGTCGTTCTCCTCGGCAAGAGTTTTCACATCTCCATAATGAGGTTGGAAAGTCATAATTATGTTTCGTACAACATTTGTGGATGAAAGGTTTATTTTTCTACCATGGAATTAAACAACCCATGATTATGTGCCTACGTGAGTGACGAAAATCAGCCAAACTGTCTGCGTCTGTTCGTATACCGACAGTTTGTGTCAGATATAAATTTTATTATGTCTTCAGCACAGTGAAAATAACCAAACGGTACTATATTATTTTTAGCTTGTGGTCTATGTTGTTAAGAAATGTGAAAGAAAGCCGCATATGGCTCTATTGCAGTGCCTCCCTATCCCTTCCCTCTTCTTGCGCTCAGACGACGTGGCGTGGCAGAGGGGAAAAGTGTGCACCAGGACGAGAGAGACTGGCACACGGGCACACGACCACTGCACACGAGCCGAGTTCTTTGTGATAGATCTTAGTGTCGACCCTTTCGTGCAGTAAGTAGTTTGTTCATAATAAACCAGCTTCACCCGTTGTCCTGAACAGTGCCAAATGAACTCGCGTAATGAATAATTTTGGGGCAATGTGCAGGAGTCAAGCGTAGGGATGGGAAAAAGTGACCAATTAAAACTGATACCGACATTTTAGTTCCGAATAAACGGCATTTTTCGATATTTGTTTGGTCTCAGCTATAACAGGTGTTTTTATTTTTTATTAATAACTGGGTAATAAAGACGAAATATGAATAAGCCGTAGCCGCAGTGCTAAAATATTTCATTTTTAAATAAAAAATTTAAACAACGGGTAATTTTTATTCGCAAAATTTGCATTGCTTTTAAATAATTCTTGTTATAAATTGGTTTAATAATAACGAGTAACAAGCACATGGCGTAAGAATTAGCACAGCATTGCTGAGACAATAATGTGGCTGCTGCCATGTAGGGTGGCCTAGCAGATGGTACGAAATGTGCAAGATTTGTCGTATCTGGTCGGTATGGTACTTCCTCACTGTCGTCGCAGGACATCAGTTTTCTCACTTAGAGGATGGCACTGTCCTAACCTGTATTTTACGAAATGCGATATCACTGAATTACAGTGTTCCATTTCCTTTAAAAAGAGTATAAACGGCGGAAACCAGAACAAACTTGTGACTTAATATATGGAGAAAATTAAAACTTAACAGTTCAGTGATAGCTACAATAAAAACAGAAAGCAGTTGATCTGCTCCCTGTGTCTACATAACAAACCTTTATCGACTTATAACCCTTGATAACGGGCAAATTAATACGAAAAATTAGTTCTTCAACCTCAGTTTCCACCCCTCAGCACTGACTAATCGTTATGTCGAAACAGTGATTTGACCTCAAAGTACAACATGATTTTTGAGCAGAGATTAAAAAAATTACAAACAGTAGGAGAATACTGGTGATTTTTTGTAGTGGTCAACCACTTATCACTATTCCAGGAAAGGGCGAACGGTGGACGGACTAAGTTTCTTTTATTTTCCTATTTAATATAATGTTTTGAATCTATGTATCTTGAAACTGAAAATGACAGATTTTTTCGATTTAGGTCGGTTTTTAGGGGAATAACAGGAATAAAAAACCGAAAGTCGAGTATTTTAGAAACTGTTTATTATCAATGGTTTCAACAGTCAGGTTGAACTGGCGTGAAAAAAGGATACGTCGCGTGGTTAGAGGCGAAATGTCATGGATTGCGCGGCCTCTCCCGCCGTAGTTTCGAGACCTCCCTCGGCCATGGCTGTGTGTGTTGTTCTTAGTAGTGTGTAAGTCTAGGGAACGATGACCTGAGCAGTTTGGTCCCTTCGAAATTCACACACACACACACACACACACACACACAAATGACTCTGAGCACTATGGGACTTAACATCTGAGGTCATCAGTCCCCTAGAACTTAGAACGACTTAAACCTAACTAACCTAAGGACATCACACACATCCATGCCCCAGGCATGATTCGAACCTGCGACCGTAGCGGTCACGCGGTTCCAGACTGAAGCGCCTTGAATCGCTCGGACACACCGGCCGGCTACACACACACACAAAACGATATTATCGAAATCTGGTTGTTTCAGTGATAACCGCAATCTCTAGCATACGCGCACCCACCGCATGGCAGACGAGTTCTCGCCCCTCACTGTCTAGGTGATAGATCCTAGAGGCAACCCTTTCGTGCAATGAGTAGATTGAAACTTTCTGGCAAATTAAAACTGTGTGCCGGACCGAGACTCTAACCCGGGACCTTAGCGTTTCGCGGGCAAGTGCTCTACCATCTAAGCTACCGATGCACGACTCACGCCCCGTCCTCAGAGCTTCACTTCTGCCAGTATCTCGTCTCGTACCTTCCAAACTTCACAGAAGCTCTTCTGCGAACCTTGCTGAACTAGCATTCCTGGAAGAAAGGATACTGCGGAGACGTGGCTTAGCCCCAGTTCGCGTCTCGGCCCGGCACACAGTTTTAATCTGCCAGGAAGTTTCATATGAGCGCACACTCCGCTGCAGAGTGAAAATTTCATTCTGAATAAGTAGTTTGTTTCAAAAATGGCTCTGAGCACTATGCGACTTAACTTCTGAGGTCATCTGTCGCCTAGAACTTAGAACTAATTAAACCTAACTAATATAAGGACATCACACACATCCATGCCCGAGGCAGGATTCGAACCTGCGACCGTAGCGGCCGCTCGGCTTCAGACTGTAGCGCCTAGAACCGCACGGCCACTCCGGCCGGCAGTAGTTTGTTTGTATCAATCCAGCGTCACCCATTTCCTTGTAACAGGGTCAAAAAACAACTCGCGTATTGAATAATGGCGAGGTAGGGTGCGGGATTCCAGAAAGCAACTGTTTACAAACGACACAAGGAGACGTCAAAACTCCGCAGCCCTCAGAACGATTTCATTCCAGCGTGCGTGCGGTGGAGCAGCCGCCGCAGAATAAGCGAGACCGTGGTGCGACACAGGAATAACAGAAAACTGGCGGGCGGAGTGCCAGTCGAGACAAGGTATCGCGAGTGGATGGCGTGGCGCCGCTGAAAGGCGGGCCGGCGTCTTTGTGAGGCCCGGGGCACTCAGCTGGCGCTGACGGCGGAGCCTCGAACTGCCGGCCAAGTTGCAGCCGCCCGCGCCGCTACCCTCACCTGCCCCCACCCCCACCCGAAGCTCCCCGCCCACGCTCCACCTTGCTCTGGGTCCGCGGGTTAGGCAACAGACACCGACAACACCTGCTGGCAGTACTACCAGCGCTCGGAGCAGCCCGCCGCGTTCACCTTCGCTCCCGAAAGCCACTTCTGCAGTTACAATTGCTCCCACAGCCGAGAGACGCCAGCGAGAGCGAAATTGCTCGCGGCGTTCCGCTAGTGGTACCAGCTACACGAAGAGGCGGGCGAAAAAATTTCATATTACTCGCTCGGTTTTTATTCCTCTAGTTACCTTTCATATCAGATACGTACAAATTAAAAAGCGAGTGCCGTGGCTGTGCAATTTTTATGAATCGCATTCCACGCGAGCATAAGAGCGGAGCAGCTTAGTTCTGTTAATCGAGACAGGCAGGTAACTGAACAGAAAATTCTCGTATTAAAATCCTTTACGAATGACCGGCTGCATAAAATGACAGACATAGTTTCCGTTTTAAACTGCCACCTTTTCTAACCAATGTGGTCAGCTCATCGTCAAACAGCAAGTACAGGCATTATTTTGTTCACAAAAGAAATATGGATAATTTAAACTTGTTAATTCTGTGTAATTTCATAGAATAATGCTACTACTGTATCCAAACTTTGCTGATTCATCTGTAGCTGAATATCGGTACACAATTTTGATTATACAGAGTGCATCATCTAACACTTGCACTGCAGGTATTGCAGAAATGCAAAGTCCAACTAATAATGACGATAATGGTGATGATGATGTTTGGTTTGTGGGGCGCTCAACTGGGCGGTCATCAGCGCCCGTACACAGTCCAATTTTTACACAATCCGATCTAGCCACTCTCTTGAATGATGATGATGAAATGATGAGGGCAACATAAACACTGAATCCCCGGGTAGTGAAAATCGCCAACACGGTCGGGAATCGAACCCGGGACCCCGTGACCGAGGCAGCAACGCTAGCCACTCTACCACGAGCTGCAGACTGCTATTAATGTACGGTTTTTCATACAAAATTTGCGATCAGGCCTCGTATTGTCAGCCGATACAAAGATTATAATAATGCTCTAAAAGTGTATTTTTTGTGCTGACAAACACTTTTTTAAATGGAACAAAGCCTACTCACATTAATACATTAAAAGTAAGGCAAATTAGAATGTCACTGGTGTCTGTTGCAAGAGCGTAGCGCGAGTCGATTAAGAGATATCGTATTGTGCAAATTTTCTATACCGACTCTTCTTTGTGCCACTCAACATGCATAGTTGGTAGGCAGGATGCTATGTCTGCTTACAGTGCGCTTGTGTGTTCTTTGAGGATACTGCGACTTGTCAGTCAGATAGTGTGTAACAGTCCAAGCAGGAGGTCGTGAGTGGACGATGAGATCTACCAGTGCAGTAAAAGACGACATCCTCTTCGTATGTGGAAAATGTAGGAAGAATACAGTTCGTTCTTCTACGGCGTATGCGGAAAGATATCCCAATAGACGTTAATGATTTCGGCAATTGTTTATGGACCTCTTTAACCAGTTACGTGAACGTGGTAGTGTATCATCTACAAAATGTAACAGAAGGAAACAAGTGACGACAGAAGAGGAGGAAATTACTGTTCTTGTTGCTGTTGCAGTTGACCCGTACGTCAGCTTCCGCAACGCACGAGGAAGTGGTATGAGTCAAACAAGTTACCTAACCATTCTTCGTCGACATGGCTTCCATTCCTATCACACGTCTCTCCTTTGAGAGCTGCGTGGAATCGTTTACGAGAATCGTGTTAACTTCTGTACACGGGCATTACTACAGGATACTCCATATGTATCATGTATCTTCTTTAGTAATGAAGGCACGTTTAGTGATGAAGTCACATTTGCCAATCATGGCCAGGAAAACCGACGACACATGCACTAATGGTCTGTTGACAATCCCCGCTGGCTTCATCAGGTGGAACTTCACCGTCCATGGAATGCAAACGTGCGGTATGGGATAGTGAACCATCAGCTCATAGGCCCGTTCTTCATAGATGGGACACTGAACACGCACAAGCATCGCAGCCTCCTGATAGACCATTTTCCACTGATGCTAGAACACGTTCCGATGCAGACTAGGAGAAACCTGCGGCTCCAAAATGACGGCTGCCCAGCGTGTAGCGCACGAGGTACTACAGCATCTCTTCACAAATTGTTTCCATATCAATGGACTGGAAGCAGAGGACCTGGTTGGTCCGTTTCCTGGATTTGACACCCGTAGACTTTCTTCTGCGGGGAAAGCTGAAAGACGCTGTCCACAAGGACGTACCAACTACACCCGATGATGGACAAAGACGTTTGCTGCAGCCTGGTGGTAGCACGTGTGCAGCAGTCGTTCCTTATCAGACTGGGAGAATGTATTGCCACTGCCAGTGGTCATTTTGAACACAACCTGTGATATTTAGTCGTCTCATTCATCATCATCATCACCATCACCATCACCATCAGGATTTCCTTCCAGCGAGGCGGGTAGGAGCTTTGTGAACGATATGCCTCCATTGGTATGTGTCCTGGTATAGCTTCTCCCTCTCCACGACATCCCATGTCACTCCTCTCCTCTTGACATTTTCCTTAACCTGGTCTGTCCATCTCTTTCTAGGCCGTCCAATTGGTCTTCTTCCTGCTACCTCCATCTCCAAATACTGGCGTGGAGTTTGAGTCGGATGCATTCGCTCCACATGACCGAAGCGCTTCAATTTCAAAGCACTCATCCTCTCCTCTGTAGTCAATGTCACCTCCAGGTCTCTCCTTACATAATCATTCCTGACTCTGTCTCTCTTAGTTTTTTGTACAGCGGACCTAAGGAACTTCATTTCACATGCTTGTATTTTACTCATTTATTCCACACTTATTTATGACACAGGCCTCTAGACTATAATCATGACTGGCAGGAGATAAAGTTTTATACATGATCTGTTTGGCTCTTTGAGGGACTTCCTTATTCTGACTAGTAGATGCTCTTCTTTTGTCATTCTCTGTGTGCTACCATGGGTATTGCACCCAAGTGTTGGTATGGAATTCTTTCAAAATACGATATCTCGTAAACGACTCGCACTAGAATAGTGCAACAAACGCCATTGACATTCTAATTGACCAGACTTCTAGTCAATGTCTATAGATATCGTTCCACGCGAAAACATGCATGTTTTCACAAAAAATACACTTTCTAAGTATTATTACAATCTGTTTATTTACTAACAATAGGAGCCCTTGACAACCAATCCATTCTGTGGAATCCGCCCATCAACAGCGTTTTCCATTTCCGCAATATTTGTGGTGCAAGTTTTAGGTGATTCACCCTGTATACAGACTGATGGTGCCCAGCTGTCCGGCGGAATAGAGTGCATTTGTTTTGTTCAGATAGCTCTGAGCACTTTGGTACTTAACATCTGAGGTCATCAGTCCTCCTGGACTTAGAACTACTCAAACCTAACTAACCTAAGGACATCACACACATCCATGCCCGAGGCATTATTCGAACGTGCGACCGTAGCAGCAGCGCGGTTCTGTACTGAAGTGCCTAGAACCGCTCGGCCACAACGGCCGCCCACAATCTTGCACGAAGATCTGAAAATGTGCAAAGTTTTCTCTAAGTGAGTCCGACCAATGTTGATGGATGACCACAAGGCTGAACACGTGGCACGCTGCCAGACAATTTTGACGCACAATGATGACACGAGTGAGACTTTTTTTCATCGACTGTGACAATGGGTCAGACGTGGATGCCGTTTTTCAGTCCTGTGGCAATGCACTATCAAGCTCTCTATTTCCTTCTAAAATCATTTTGGTCTCACAATGGTTCACCCGAAACCAGTCACCAACAATAAACAAAAAATGCTACTGGGACTGTATCAAGATATGTTTTTTATAATCAGTCACAGTACGACCTTAGACGTTATGTCTAAAAGTATATGGTCAATATCGGGCCGGCCTAGGTGGTCTAGCGGTTCAGGCGCTCAGTCCGGAACCGCGGGACTGCTACGGTCGCAGGTTCGAATCCTGCCTCGGGCATGGATGTGTGTGATGTCCTTAGGTTAGTTAGGTTTAAGTAGTTCTAAGTTCTAGGGGACTGATGACCACAGATGTTAAGTCCCATAGTGCTCAGAACCATGGTCAATATCGATGTCATCAGAGACAGAATAGTTGAACTGTTTGAAAAGGATCCAGCAAGGAATGTAATCTAGGCCTCGCTGAAGGTAGGATTTCTCTAATTTAGCGATACCACGGAGTACCTAAAAAGAAGGTGACCACATAGGTATTTGCATGCCACTCTTTACGAACACACATCTACTGTCTTAACAATCGTGGTTCTTGCAAGATACTATGTGTCTCCGATCGAGTGTCTGGAAATGGAAAAAAGAACACATTGACACCGGTGTGTCAGACCCACCATACTTGCTCCGGACACTGCGAGAGGGCTGTACAAGCAATGATCACACGCACGGCACAGCGGACACACCAGGAACCGCGGTGTTGGCCGTCGAATGGCGCTAGCTGCGCAGCATTTGTGCACCGCCGCCGTCAGTGTCAGCTAGTTTGCCGTGGCATACGGAGCTCCATCGCAGTCTTTAACACTGGTAGCATGCCGCGACAGCGTGGACGTGAACCGTATGTGCAGTTGACGGACTTTGAGCGAGGGCGTATAGTGGGCATGCGGGAAGCCGGGTGGACGTACCGCCGAATTGCTGAACACGTGGGGCGTGAGGTCTCCACAGTACATCGATGTTGTCGCCAGTGGTCGGCGGAAGGTGCACGTGCCCGTCGACCTGGGACCGGACCGCAGCGACGCACGGATGCACGCCAAGACCGTAGAATCCTACGCAGTGCCGTAGGGGACCGCACCGCCACTTCCCAGCAAACTAGAGACACTGTTGCTCCTGGGGTATCGGCGAGGACCATTCGCAACCGTCTCCATGAAGCTGGGCTACGGTCCCGCACACCGTTAGGCCGTCTTCCGCTCACGCCCCAACATCGTGCAGCCCGCCTCCAGTGGTGTCGCGACAGGCGTGAATGGAGGGACGAATGGAGACGTGTCGTCTTCAGCGATGAGAGTCGCTTCTGCCTTGATGCCAATGATGGTCGTATGCGTGTTTGGCGCCGTGCAGGTGAGCGCCACAATCAGGACTGCATACGACCGAGGCACACAGAGCCAACACCCGACATCATGGTGTGGGGAGCGATCTCCTACACTGGCCGTACACCTCTGGTGATCGTCGAGGGGACACTGAATAGTGCACGGTACATCCAAACCGTCATCGAACCCATCGTTCTACCATTCCTAGACCGGCAAGGGAACTTGCTGTTCCAACAGGACAATGCACGTCCGCATGTATCCCGTGCCACCCAACGTGCTCTAGAAGGTGTAAGTCAACTACCCTGGCCAGCAAGATCTCCGGATCTGTCCCCCATTGAGCATGTTTGGGACTGGATGAAGCGTCGTCTCACGCGGTCTGCACGTCCAGCACGAACGCTGGTCCAACTGAGGCGCCAGGTGGAAATGGCATGGCAAGTCGTTCCACAGGACTACATCCAGCATCTCTACGATCGTCTCCATGGGAGAATAGCAGCCTGCATTGCTGCGAAAGGTCGATATACACTGTACTAGTGCCGACATTGTGCATGCTCTGTTGCCTGTGTCTATGTGCCTGTGGTTCTGTCAGTGTGATCATGTGATGTATCTGACCCCAGGAATGTGTCAATAGTTTCCCCTTCCTGGGACAATGAATTCACGGTGTTCTTATTTCAATTTCCAGGAGTGTAGTTTTAGTATTTCTGTCAAGCTCCCCAGTATCGCAAACAAGCCTTTCGCCGTTCGTACACTCCTAGTCTACTGTTAGCTGAACGAGTATGGGTTCCACACACTTTCAGTACTACTCAGTTACAGGCTTCGTAAGTATTTCCTACGTTATCTCTTTTGTAGATCTCCTACAGTATCCCAGTGTACTAAAAGCCATTCCTTTTTCATCGATATCTTTCTCATCTCATGCCCCTACACTGTTTCTATGTATAAGATGAGCACATGATAAAAAGAGGTGGACGCCGCTGTGTGCACATGGTAAGTATAGGGCTCAACGATTTGCGCAGTGTGATAGCAGACAGACGTCAGCAGGGGCTGCACGCGCGTATTTCAATGACCGTCCCGACGGTCCGAACCGCGCACCGGACGAGCGGCGCGCCTGAGGGAATTTCCACAGTCGCATTTATACGCACCGCACGTAAATCCGACCGGCATTTCACGGACTGTCGCCAGCCATCCGGCAAAGTGCCTGGATTACGTCCTGGCGTTCAGCCTAAGCGCATTAGTACCTGTCGCGGGAAGCGGCAGAGGTGGGGGCGGGCTGAAGCGTAAGGCAGCTTTCGTTGGTTGCCTTCGCTGTAGTTCACGTAATTTTCTCCAATTGAAACACCCTGTCATGTAAGACCTGCCGTCGAGGAGTAAGGCACGGTGCTCATGTCGTATGCGCACTCAAGGTGCTCGGGCGCAGATACCACGCATCAGTTGCTACCTGTCGTCCAGGTGGACTCCCATTCTGTTAAGAGAGGACCGGGAATTCCTTCCAGTCGTACAGGTACATGTTTTTCCGTGTTTCCTTAAAACAGACACAAGCGAATACAAGTGAGTTTCCTGCTGATTCACTCAGCTACGAATGTCCGGCAGAACTCGTGTATCGTCATTATTCAGCTCCACGCCGACGGAAAGCCGAACTGCAGCCGTCCCTATTTACCGAAACTGTACATATCTCTAAACTTAATAATTATTCTCGGGCTTCCAGTTGGATTAGTTGCTCTGAACTAAACTAACTGTAGCGAGTAAAAACTATAGAGGAAGACAAAAATTGAAATACGTTAAGTACGAGGATCACTCCAAAAGAAATGCACACTATTTCTTTTAAAATCCATGTTTTACTCTACATGTCTGAAACTTTTACAGTGTGTGGCTACATCCTTTAGGAACAAGATCTTCATTTCAACACACAATTTCCATCCCTCTCAATTGCCTTATGACAACTTGGAATCAGCACCTGTATACCCGCACGATAAAATTCTGGACCCAGCTGTTGGAGTCATTGTTTGGCAGCGTGCACAATGGAGTCATCATCTTCTTCCACGAAGAGAGTCTTTCAGTTTACCAAAGAGATGGTAGTCACACGGAGCCAGGTCAGGACTGTAAGGCGGGTGTTTCAGTGTTGTACATCCGAGTTTTGTGATCGCTTCCATAGTTTTTTGACTGACATGTGGCCGTGCATTGTCGTGCAACAGCAAAACATCCTGCTTTTGCCGATGTGGTCGAACACGACTCAGTCGAGCTTGAAGTTTCTTCAGTATCGTCACATATACATCAGAATTTATGGTAGTTCCACTTGGCATGATGTCCACAAGCAAGAGTCCTTCGGAATCGAAAAACACCATAGTCATAACTTTTCCAGCAGAAGGGTGAATTTGCATGATGCCACTCCATTGATTGCCTCTTCGTCTCTGGTGAAAAATGATGGAGCCATGTTTCAACGCCTGTCACAATTCTTCCAAGAAATTCATCTCCACCATTCTCGTACTGTTCCAAAACTTCGCTGCATACCGTTTTTCTTGTTTCTTGGTGAGCCACTGTCAACATTCTGGGAACCCACCTGGCACAAACCCTTTTTAAAGCCAACACTTTCAGTATGCTGCAAACACTTCCTTCCCCTACGCAAACGTAGCGTGACAATTCGTTCACTGTGATACGCCTGTCAGCAGCCACCAATTCGTTACTCCCTGCTCATTGTCTCGAGTGTGTGCAGTACGAGGCCTTCCGCTGCGAGGACAATCCTCAATACTGCCGTGCCCGCTTTCATCACGTAACCTGCTTGCCCACCGACTAACTGTCCTGCGATCGACAGCAGCATCTCCATACACCTTTTTGAACCTCTTGTGGATGTTTCCCACTGTCTCGTTTTCACAGCACAGGAATTCTATGACAACACGTTGCTTCTGATGAACGTCAAGTGTAGCAGCCATCTTGAAGACATGCTGTGACGGCGCCACTCACGGGAACAGGTTGAACTAAGTTTGAAAACAAGCGGGAAGGATTTATCTACACACTGTAAAACATTCACACATGCAGAATGAAAACCGTATTTTTACAAAAATAGTGTGCATTTCTTTTGGAGTGACCCTCGTAGATTGGAAGTGCAAATCTGAGATGAAATTTTTTTACAGGAGAGGAATTCGTGAGGGGGGCGGCACCAAAGCAGTCAGAAGGCTGATAAAAAAAAAATTAAAAAAGATGCCGTTGCAATGTCTTTATCAAATCCTAGTCGCATCAGATTTTTAACACACGAAGAGACAAATGGAATATAACTGACAATCACATTGTTTTAAGCAATTCGTGCGGTGGCCATAGCTTGTTAGCACAGACATTTGAGACATCACAGGGAAAGATAAGGAAAAGAAAAGAAACCGATGTTGGTTCCTCAAAATTCGAAAGCCAAAAATCTTTTATCCAAGATAAGAAATATAAAATAAACCTAAAAACGACTGCAGCAGTTTTGCATTGGTACCAGTCTCTCATAATCACTTCGATACGGCAGTTAATTGATAGACTCCAAAAGCGTATTGATTGATACTTTCTACTTAATACAAGCCTTTCGGCAGTTAAATTTCATTATTTCTCGCCCAGTGAAACAGTATTCGACTGCAATGTCATTGAGTTAGTTGTTGTAAAATGCTTCCTGTATACTTTTAATATCTCTCGAAATCTTCTTAAAAATGTGAACAATAAGAGAGCACTTAAAAATTGCTAACGGCGACATGCGCCCGCAAGGAATCACACTTCAGTTGTAAGCTGAAATCATTGCGGAGAGTTCGCCTTTTTTTTTTCTTTCCGGCCTGCAAAGGCTGGTGCTGACGCGGGTGAATTATTCCTAAAGAAAAGCGTGTTACTCCGCCGGGAGACATAACAGAAATTTGTGACGACTCGCGCCGTTCCACTGAACTTTCCTACGGGAAAGAAAGGCAGGCCAGGACGCCGGAAAGAGCCCGTAGGGGACCAAGTTGTCGGCGAGCAGCTGTGCCCCGGTACGTGATCTCGCGCAACGTGCCCGCCACTGCGCACGCGCACACTGGGAGCGGGGCGTGTAGGTGTAGGCTCAGAGCGAGCTATTGGAGTTCCGCGAAACAGACGAGCAATATATTTGCTGGCTGCTCCCGTTTCAGGAAAAAATTGGCGATCGAGTCATTAACTTCTTTTGAAGAGCAGCTGAAGACATTTTGTCGAGGTTATACTTTTCTCTGCGTCTGTTGATAATTTCACGGTCTGGACGAAGAATTAACATCGTCGTACACACACCTGATTTCCAGGAATCGTTTACTGTCTTTATTATAATGTGTCGATGCTGTTATAGAATGTATAATGGGAGAACAAAAGAAAATTCTGAAATTCGGGTGTGACGCCAGTAGTTCTGTGAGTGTCGTGCTAAATTTCCGTCGTGTCAGACATTAGGCACCTCCAGCAAGGTCAAAGCCTCCGGCGCTTCTCAGCTGTTGTTCGCACGTCACTGCTATCATGCGGAATTTATACGTAAACCCTGGGAGCATCAATTATGCCTATCACTAAAAAGAAAATAGAAGTTAGCATTCCGTTCTTTTACTAAACGAGAACATTGTTGCATATGAAGAAGGTTGTCAGTGGACGATAAAAGCGAAAATGTGAAGCGTACGTCCAATACAAGCACCTTCGTTTTCCATGATTTTAACAAGTGATTCACAGTCTATAAGCTAACATAAAATTTGACCTGGTTAATTTGAAGAGCACGTCATCTCCGTACAATACACAAAAATTTCTAATGTTTCTAGTGGCTACAATTATTATAAGGCGACAAGCAAGTTGTGATATGATAACTGCGACAAACTGCCACTGTAAATGTTGTATGGCGTCGAGACGACGGTATAATGCTGTGGAAACCGGGTGCCTTATAATAAAATTAGTCATTCTGAATTGTTGAAAACATTATCTACAACCTAAGCCTTTCCATTAAACTTAATTAATCTGCTATTCAACAGTAACAGTAATATGAGTCTGTTAATAAACACATTATGTCCAGCTGATATCGTACAAATAAGGCAGTTAAAAAATGTGAAATATCTTAATATTCTAAAATTTTGTGTTAATTGCCAATAAGTGCGTTACAAAATTCGGAATATCGCAATAACTGGAGTCCAGCATATAAATATATGATGCATACTTTGAATGAAATAAGGATTGCCTACGATCAGAAGCAAAATGTTTATTTAAAATGGGTCAAGCCTCTTGCAGGGCACGTCATACGGAAGCAGTTATGTTTTAGTGAAGGAGATTATTACAGTACATCATTTACAGGGTGTTGCTTTGTCTTACACAGATTTCAACATCTTCAATAGGAATGGTCCAGCCTTAGGCTCACTACACAGACGAGTAGGGGAAGATTTGATGCCCAAGTGCTATTTATGACCCCACGCTTTGCCATGGTTTTATGATTCGTATCTCACACATACCATATCCATCATTAGGTTGCTACCATATAATGACATAACGGACGTATGTTGTTTAATACCAATGTAGAATGCGTATCATTAGATTTTACCCATCGATTTCCTTATTGGTAATGGAAATAGGTCGCAATAAAAAGAAAAGTATATTGGGTGCATTTCACGAGAGCCAATGCATGTCACTTACTGGGAATTAAGCAGTACTCGTGTTCGCAAGTAATCAGATTGCGTTGTCACAGCCAAAAACGAAATCGCCAGCACCACACCAACGGAAACGAGTAGTGGCTGCTTACCTGAAACAACAGAAAACATGCCATATGTTAGTAATTATAATATCTAACAGGAAACGCTTTCGTTGTGTTTTACAAAATATTATTTATTTTGTCACGAATTGACTTTCAACTTCTTAGTCCATCGTCAGTGACAACCGAATGTCACAAGCACAGATAAAAGAAACTTGTGACGTACACTGGTATTATTTATCAAGAAGATACAAATATTGATGACACACAGTGTGTTTCAAATGGAAAGCATTATATAAATATACGTCACATACAAATAGTTCAATTTAACTGAGAATGAAAAATACAGTTTTTATGTGGATATCGTTATATTTAACAATAGATGAAAAATAATCTTGAATTTACAATTGCAGTATAATATTTGTGAAACGGAAACTGGTCAGAGTAAATCGATAAAACTAAGCTAGTACTCTGAATCATGCGTCTGTTGATTTTAAATATATTCGGTCGGATCAAGTTTGCTTTTCTTAACAGTACGTAAAGCTTCACAGTCTACATCGTGTGGGCGGTTTTCTGTTAAAACATGTTCCACAAAGCTTTACTCTGTTTATCCTAGTCTCTAGCACCTCTAAAGTTACGATAACCAAATTCTCACAGCTCTGCGCGACTGAGTAACATATACATCTCCACAGTGCTTGCATGTGGTTTTATACACACAAGTCCGGGCTAAAGGTTGAGATTTATCTTTATTACCTAATAAAAATTCAGATATGCTGTTGCTATTGTAAAATACTGGTGTGTAAATGTGAAACTTTAATTTTCTTGCAATGTTATATGAAATTTTGCCATCAGATGGGATGGTCTACCAATTTTTTGTAAATACTGGTTGGTACCTGTCGCCCAGCATAGAGAAGTGAAGTCATTTCCGGCGATTTATTTTTACGTAGAATGTTATCTATCAGGGCAGAGCTATGGCCATTACTGAAAGTGGTAAGTTTGATTCGTTCGGAAAAGAAAACTGCTTGTTTGCGACTTTACGGGTGTTGGGAGCTCACAGAGATTACCGTGTCTGTAGCTGTGGTTTTTCTGTCAGTGCTAAGTAAGTGTCTCCTTGTGCTAATGTCTGTATTACGGTGCAAAGAATTTACAGAGGAGACTCCCAGCTCAATGGTCAACTGTATTTTACTGCGTTACTAGGTCAAATGTTGTAGGAATGCATGTAATTGTCTACTGGTATCAGCGCACAAAAACAACACATCCTCCGCATACCTGATGCAGTATACAACATTGTAACTTACTGGCTCTATTACAGTGTTTTCTACTTAGTGGTGTTGTCATGTTCTGCCAACCAGCAACGAAAAATTCGGCTAATTTTAGTGATCCTTGTTAATAATTTCTAAGAAGTATTATGTAAAAATATTTATTTTCTTAGTGTTATCGGTAAAGAAAGACATCAGCTTCAATGAATTGAAAACCAAAGAAAGATGTATCGCAGGAAACTATAGAATACAAACAAAACGATTATTATTACTACAAAGTTAAATTTACATACAGTGATAAAATCAAGAGGGCAATGAAAACTTTTTAATGAATGACAATCAATTGTAACGTAGATACTGCAAGAGCATTGAACCTGATATTTTAAACAGCAGTAATGGTGGTTTTGATGTATATTAGACGTTTACCATCACTTTTCCAGAATTTACTCCTTCCGAACAGGCCTCGGAAGGCAGAACGGTACCAACCGGCCGCCGTGTCATCCTCAGCTCGCAGGCGGCCGTATGTCAGTTTACGAGACCGGAGCCGCTACTTCTCAATCAAGTAGCTCCTCAGTTTGCCTCACAAGGGCTGAGTGCATCGAACTATTTTGGGAGATCGATGTCTGGGCTCTTAACTTCACGTAGCATAAACACAAAAAGATAAAAAAATACGATTGCCATGCGGGATCTCCTTATGAGATGGGGGAGGCTGGTCATAGATTAAACACAGATTGAAATATTCCGTGATCCGACCAGCATTCGATCCTGCGACCTTTCGCTCGCCAGGCACGCGTTTGTCCTTTTTTTTTGCCTAGTAGCGACAGGAAGACAGGAAAGAACGGACACAGTCAGCTTCAGGTTGGATGGTGACAAGGTGGGTAGGCGTCGAATCCCGAGGCCTTCCGCCGCCGCCACCCTCACCCCCCCCCCCCCCGCCCCCACTTAGTCACTGTACTAGTTCCTCAAATGGTAATGATCTTTTACATTTTTTGTTACTTTTTAAAATTTATTTATTTATTTGAAAAATCGGAGTTAATCCTACATGACTTTCGCTACTGAAAAAGGAAAAAAAATAATTGCTGCACTTTTTTGCTATATTTCTTATTAATTAAAAAACGAGACAAACAGGATCACAAAACTGTAATAAACTGTGTAAAATTGCACCTGACAAGGGACCATGACGAAAATACCACGACGACTGGTTAACTCAGGAATGAAACATCCGAACAGAAAAGGGAATCAACAGATCATCTAACTCCTCCACGATTAAATACGAGAGACAACATATTCGCAAAAAGCGCACTATAGACTGACATCTTTCGCCAAATCTAATAGGCCGCAACCATATAAACGTAAAGAGCACAAGGGTCCGGGTCATAGCCGCTTCCCGTACTAGACCACAAGTCCCGCCGTCTTCCAAGACAACAAAAGCTGTTTTCACGAGGCTGCACGCTTACATTACTGGGCAACCAGTTGCATCTCGTCTGGCCAGTTTGATCATCCGATTATAGTCTCACAGAAAATGCCTAGGACTGTTTCGAACAGCAGGTAAAACGTAGCAGTCTCGGCAGTTGGCCAACTCAATTAATTACTTCAGTCGGATATATTATGCGTGAAAAAACTTCTGGACAGTCTTCCCCGCCGAATTAATTTTCAAGCCTATGGGCGGTGAAAACGGAATCAATGTCTCCTGGAGGAGACAAATTTTTTTTCCGATATGCTTATAAAGTGGGTGCCAGAAGGAATGGTCAACGTTCAGGGACATGGCAGGAAGGAGAGGGGACATGGCAGCAAAAAAAGTCTAGTAAACACGGGCACTAAAATGCATGTCTTAAGAGATACGAGCACTTCCTCTTCTAGATGCTGCAAAACAAAACTCTTCTACTGCAAGCTCTTTCCTTTCCAAATTTTGAGAGGAGGCGGTATGGACGAAAAGAAGAAAAAATTGTCTAGGAAACACGGGCTCTAAAATATGTGCCTTAAGACCTATGAACATTTGTTCAGTAGAAGAAATGTGTTTCACATTAGCGAAGATGAAGAAGTGCTCATAGTTCTTCAGGTATGAATTTTAGAGCCCATGTTTATTATATATTTTTGCCTCGAATGATCATTCCTCTCAGACCCATGTCTACAGGCCATTCCTCCTGGGACACCCTGTACTGCATTGCCTGCACATAGAGCTCGTCAAAGCGAGCCTTGCAGCCACAACTTGCTAGCAGCAAAGATGTATAAATATGCCTTAGCTCTCAATAGAATCTAAATACGGAGAGATTCTACGCAAGAGGTAATAACTATTCCACTACGACCACTCTTTGCACGTTTCGTATCGATAACAAGGAAAAGAGAATTACTAGGAAGACAAGTCATGTTGTCTCATTCATAATTCTATTCTTGAAGCAAGACCAGCGCACACAACAGATGTTGAAGCGCAGTTGAAAGTATTTCGAGTGAGTAGACAAACGCTACAGAACGACCTTACCTACGTCCTTGTAAGCGATATAACATAAACAGGGTTAAAGAGGAAACGTAAAGAGCAAGCGCCAAGCTAAATGGCGAGGAGAGGTAAAATTGGGAGATGCTAGCGGGCAGGGTGTGGACAGGACGGACTCGGGTGCCGAGTCGCCGGCTTTTACGCTGGGCACCCAATCTGATGGTCTATTCAGACGCGAGAAAGGCGCCATTGATTTCTCGTAAAAAGCTTCGCGTCCTAAAGCCGACGGCGTCTCGCGCCCCGACGGCTGCATCTGTACACGCCAGTCGCGGCGCACTTATTGCTGGCGCCAGACTGCGCTGCCGCGATGCTTATTGCATTTTCCGCGGCCTCGCTTGCGAAAGCCACAGTCCACTCGCGAGCTTTCGCTGCCACTGGCGGTGGTTGTCCAACGTCGACAGGTTAGAATTTTGCCGAGGTAGGTTGCTGTCTCCACATACCCTCCAGATACTGCTACAGTGGTCATGTAATATACCGATTTTTAGCGGAAGTAACATACCAATTTTTACCGGAAGCATCCGCCGTGGCGAAGACGTGGCCACTATAGCTGTCTTCGTCTCTCTGTCGAAATCTTCCTGCTCTCTGGGGTTCCTATTTCCGAATCAGGCTGCTACTGTTTGGGACCGACCTCAATGAATGAGACATATTTAACAACGCCAATACTATCATAATTAAAGTTGTCTTTACAAAAGGTAATGAAAGCAATGTTGTTATTTTTCGTTGTTTGTTTTAAAAGGCACAGGGGGCTTCAAAACGATCCACCTGATTTCGCAAGAGTACGTCTTCAACATGGGCGTAGATACAAGTTTACTCACGCACAGGATTACTGTTTTCTTTTTTCAAAACAAACATACGATTTTCGAAGGGTATATTTTTTACATAGCATAGATGATCTCGGGGTACATGTTGGGTGCTGCTGTCACTGAGGCGATACAATAAGCATGCGGTACGCGATGCAATACAGAAGAAACTCGCACCGATGGAACATGTACAAACATAGTTGAAGCGACTTACCTGGTTCACAGTGGGATGATAGCCGTATAACCCCGATATGGTTATCAGCAGTATCACCAGGGATTGGTGGTAGTTCCTTGCAGCTGTATCGTATAATACACAGGAAGGGAAATTTCAGGTCGTGTGATGTGCCTACAAGAAGACTGTTCCGTGTATACGAAGCATAACTAAACCATCTCTATAGTTAGTTTGTCAGTATAACCATTACTTTTGTGTCAATAATTAAAACCAACTGTTTTGGGATTCGCTCGTATTCCCCGCTAAGCTGTCCTCCTCATTAGATTTTGAGGAAACTATCCGACAAAGAATTTTTTTGTTGCATTTTATTGTCTGATATCAGATAATGAACAGGTTTACTTTACGCCGTTGCCCGTAGTTACTGTGATACTGGAGAATTATGTGAAACGTAGGGTGCATTTTGAAAACTTGTTATAAAAAATGTAGGCACTGGCCAGTTTACTTTTGGTGCCTTTTAGGTCATACAAAGCTGCGTACCATTGTAGCTACGGAGAGGCATATCGTTATCCAGTATCGAGTAAATTCGTTACGTATGTGGAAGTGTCCACTACGAGATTGGCAGCGATGCACCACCCACTAGGCCACAGCCGCTTGCTGTGTCTTGATACTTGTATCGCTCCTGCGAGAACGCAAGTGTTGCACACGTGACCATCCCATCATGCGACCTTTACTGCAATAATTAAGTTTATGATCAAGATCTCCATTTAAATTTCAAAATTTCTAATGTGGCCTCCACCTGGTGAACGACAACAATCAGACAATAGTTAAACTCGTTCTAAATTTTTGTGATAATGTCTTGTGTTACGACACTCACTCCTGTTACTAGACGTCCTTACCATTCACCCGAAGTTGTTGGAAAGCAACAGAGACCTTCTTTCTTTCTTTCACTGGTGTCATGTTCCGCACTGACGCAGGGTCGGCATTGCTAGGAACGGATTTGGCAAGGTTAGGATGAAGAGCTGACCGTATGCCCTTCCTGCCGCCACCCCGTACCCCCCCCCCCCCCCCCTCCGGGACGGAATTAGTGTACCCCAGCTGTCTGCGTCTAGTGTAATTCATGGAATAGTGCGAACGTGTTCAGGTGTCGGCGAGTCGTGTAACTGAGGCGGAACGTGGGGACCAGCCCGGTATTCACCTAGCGGGATGTGGAAAACCGCCTAAAAACCACATCCACCAGCCGGTCGAGCGGATTCGATCCGGGGCCGGCGCGCCTACCCGAGTCCAGGAAGCAGAGCGTTAGCGCTCTCCGCTAGCCTGGCGGGTCAAGGTGAGCAGACACATACCCCACTAAAAATATCTTTTAACGTCACAGCAAGCGATTCATTGCGTTAATAAAGATACCACACCTATTTTACGAGTAATGTTTGGAACTTATTTTATGTGTAGGTACTAATCAAATTGTGATCCCCGAACTCAACTTCTGGGTTGATCTGTAAGATCCACTTGCCCGTAAATCACTGGTTCGAACTGCATAATCGCACACCGCCTTAGACTTGTACCAAGGTTCACCGCTGAAGACGTCCAGATTAGTAGCAGTGTTAAGGACATAAACGAAAATGATGATGAAATAATTATTAAGAATTAGTTTCTACAATGTGAGAAATGTAAAAACACACCTCTGAAGAGTAGTATCTGTGATAAAAAGTATCGTCTGCTAGAAAATCCTTTGTAAAGTTCTCTTAGGTATAGCCGTGCATTCAAAATAAAGCTCAGATAAAAAACAAAAACATTAAAACTGAAATACAAATATTAGGCATTAATTTAACAAACATTAAACACAGGAGCTTTACCCAAGTACCGACAGTGATTTGATAGAAAATATCAATCAGAAAAGTAAGACGTTAAACTATAAGGGGAAGTCAAATGGAAACTACACAAACGGAAAAATCGCCATAGCAGTTAACAAATTTATCTCGCTGTGAGACAAGAGGGGCAGTGCCTTCATGAAAAAATGTTTGCGGCTGCCTACAAAACGATGACTGTACCCTGGCGTGTACCTTTTCCTCCGAAGCAAATAAACGGCCGCGAATGTCTTTCTTCAGGCTTCCACGAAAATCTGGAAATGCTATGGGGAGATATCGGGAATGTATGGAGGATATGTTAAAAACAATGTTCAAGTGTGTGTGAAATTTTATGGGACATAATTGCTAAGGTCATCAGTTTCAACGCTTACACACTACGTAACCTAAATTATCCTAAGGACAAACACACACACGCATGCCTGAGGGAGAACTCGAACCTCCGCCGGGACCAGCCGCACAGTCCATGACTGCAGCACCCAAGATCGCTCGGGCAATCCCGCGCGGCGGAAGATATGTAAGGGCTTCCCAGATAAATTTCTGCAGCGTAGTCGAAACAACGCTGTCAGCGTGTGGGTTGGCATTAACCTGCAACAGAATGATGCCGAACGTCAACATTCCTGGATGTTTGGACACTTTGGACAAACTGAAGAGCGACCTCAAGTCCAAATGTCCAGGAATGTTGGACAGGATTCTGTTGCAGGGTAGTGCCCGGCCACATGTTGCCAACATTGTTTCGATTACCCTGGAGAATATGCGCCGGGAAGCCTTTAGACATTTTCCACACAGGCCCGAACCGTTCCCATGCAATTTCCAAATTTTTGGAGTCCCGATGAAAGACATCCATGGCCGTCGATTTGGTTCGAACGAAGACGCGCACGTCTAGATGCAATCATCGTCCGTAGGCAACCGCAAATATTTTTCCATGGAGGCATTGACCTTCTTATCCCACAGTGAGATAAATGTATTAACAATTACGGCGACTATTATGGAAACAATAAACAGTTTATTTACTTTTTGTACATTGTCATTTTCATTTGACTACCCCTTATACATATCCCGACTCTCTGTAGCAAATAACAAATGCAGTTAATTGAGTCCCGATCGATGATCAACGTCAGCGTTGCGTTATCGAAACCGTCACCCTTGCCGATGCTGCAAATGAATAAATTTGACGTGGGAGAAAGCATCACACTGTACCTCTCTTCAGAGCACAAAGCGTGAATTAACGCTGCTCAGAGAATGTGCCATTTACGAGCAAATAATTTAAAGCACCTGTAAAAGGATCCGTCTGCCTGACGGTGTCGAACAAATGAATAACACAAAAGACCATCGGGAAGCTGGTTAGTATGCTAGCACGGTAACAGTCCCATCGCAGCATGCACTTTATTGGGGGGTCCCGTCAAAGAGAGCCGGAGTGCCGCGAACGAGAACAATTTACCGAACTGATTCGTTTATTCGTGTCGCAGGATCCAAAGTGCTTAATTTGTGTGTGCCGCAACACCGGGGAGATTTAATGGAATCCTCAGTGAAAAACTTCTACAGAAACGAAAACTACTAGTTAAATGGCAAGAGTAATTAGCGATTGTGGTTTTGATGGGTAGGTGTTGCATGACAATATAGAATGGGAGAACCGAATATGTATTACAGCCTTTTCGACACAGCACTGTATCTATCGCTACCAACAGAAAAGTTCAGCTTTGCTACGCATTTGAGCATCACAAACGATTATTTAAGTTTTCAAGACAGTCAGCAGAGAAAGGTCAACTTATATACGTGTTTCAGCAAAAGCATCACGCATCCATGAGATTTTTAACATCCAAGAATTTGGTGGCCGAGATCATCTCGAGGAATTCCCACTGAGCCTCTGCCCATACCCAACCATTCTCCAATGTCTCGATTAGGTTTTATCCTCTTTCTCTCTTTTTATTTATCTTTCTTCATCCACGTTTCACTTTTCTTCATTTCTTCCGTTATAGAGTTATGTGTCTGTTCGCTCGGTGGGTAAGTGTGCGTCCACAAATCCAACAGTTCTGTTATGATCTCAACTACATCGAGAAGTTTTTTTTTGTAACTAACTTAAAATTCACTTCTAGCAATACTGTGTGCGTATCAAACATACTAGGCCGAAGCTTGATTTTGGTTCAACGTTAAACTGTAGATTCACTTGTAATTGGTTCAGTGAGTCGGTGAAGGCAGCCATAAAACTTTCAACAGGTCCATAGTTGGTGAAGATTTTTCTGAATGCAGACTTTCATTTCCTTATCTTTGTTTTATGGTTAAGAATAAGATCATTACCACAAATAAAATTAGTAAAAATATTGTTTGTACCTCATGTGTGCACATATATCTTTCATTCTTCAGCTATAAGCTTCTTTTCTCGCTTGAGTGTAAGTTGCTCCAGTCTTCTTCTTCGTTTCTCTTTCTTTTTCATTTTTCTCGAGTGCCCGACTGACCAACTTAAGCTGCAAATTTTCCGTGTTGTTATCTTCTTGTGTGATGGCTATCAATTTAAAACCTTCTGTTATTCCACCGGTTCTTTTCGCGATTTCTGATATTACTTTACTCGTGTTTTCATCAAATTCGACTATTTTACCACGTTTTTGTTAGGTCGCTTCCTTGTTTGCCTGTCTTTCTATTCGGTACGAATTCTTTAATATCAATTGAATTAGTCTCCCAATAAGCTGAATGACAATGCAATAGTGTGGGGGTAAGAAACACCTATTTGCAACGGGGTGACACAAATGGCTCTGAGCACTATGGAACTTAACCGCTATGGTCATCAGTCCACTAGAACTTAGAACTACTTAAAAATAACTAACCTAAGGACATCACACAACACTCAGTCATCACGAGGGGTGACACAGAAGCTTAATGCAGGGCACCGCCTTTCCGACTGGATTTCCTGCGCAATGGCTGCGCTTAGCAGATTGTGTGTCAACCCCTATCCACGCAATGTGCGTAAAACACCTGCTCCATAAAGAGTCTACGACAACACATTCACCGAGCGAGGTGGCGCAGTGGTTAGCACACTGGACTCGCATTCGGACCGACGACGGTTCAATCCCGCGTCCAGTCATCCTGATTTAGGTTTTCCGTGATTCCCCTAAGTCGCTCCAGACAAATGCCAGGATGGTTCCTTTGAAAAGGCACTTCCATCCCCATCCTTCCCTATACCGATGACCTCGCAGTTTGGTCTCCTCCCCAAATCAACCAACCAACCAACAACTCGTTCAATGTACAGGTCTACCTCTGCGATGCCTGATGCAGTTTCTACCAAACTGGGAACACATACCATTTATTATGATAGCATGACCTCCCGCCCCCTCCCCCCTCCCACTCTAGCAATTCACGACTCGGATTGAGGATACGTGGAATTACTGAAACAATTGCAACCAAATCTGGTATATACATGACTGTTTTTACTACGTCTTCCGTAGCTCGCTCTCTTTGTCTTTGTGGATTGCTTCAAATAGCTCTGAGCACTATGGGACTTAACATCTGAGGCCATCAGTTCCCTAGACTTACAACTGCTTAAACCTAACTAACCTAAGGACATCACACACATCCACGCCCGAGGTAGGATTCGAACTATAACAGCAGCCCGGTTCAGGACTGAAGTGCCTAGAACCGCTCGGCCACAACGGCCGGCGTCTACTTGTCTGTTTCGAACAGATTTAGCAGGTGGTTTTACACTAACTTCCCTATGAACTACACATTTCAGAATTTCAACATAGTTCATAACTGGAAGCAACATTAACTCTCTTTCTTTTGAGGTGTATGTCAGAGGGTACTTTATTTACCACTGTCGTTTCTGGATGAGCTATAGGATTGAAACTTACAACATAGCTTAGAAGTGGATGGCAATGTAAAATTAACTAGCTCTCTTGTCTAGCGGGTGGCGGAGAGTACTTTGTGTACCACTGCCATTATTTCCATTTTCTGTTCCAGTCACGAATGGTTCGCGTGCTGGTAAGCCTCCGGGTGAGCTCGAGTCTCTCTAATTGCTGCCATCACAGTCTGTTTGCGAGATTTAAGTAGGATGCAGCATTATATTGGTTGAGCCAGGTGAACAGAAACTAATATAAATCTGAAATTTACTATACGTCTCCGATTTCTTATCATTAAGATGTTTTAAATCGTGTCAAAGATTTCACATACAAAAGACTAAAAAGCAGAGAATAATTATTTAAATAAAAACAAATTTTAAGATAACATTTTTAAATCACATTAAAAAGTATAAAATAATTTGTTCTATCCCTATATATGTTACTAACCCTACACAGTTAGTTCAGAGAATTTCTGATTGTCAGTTTTAAATAGTTAAGACAACTATTTACTTTGCTACTAAAAATTCACAGTCTGAGGTTTCGGAACTATCTACATGAGGCTAGGAATCTGTATGGGGCTAGCAGAAATTACTTCATAGTTTTCACTCGGGTTTAACATGTGATATACTAATTTCTTGCCGGCCGCGGTGGCCTCGCGGTTCAGGCGCTCAATCCGGAGCCGCGCGACTGCTACGGTTGCAGGTTCGAATCCTGCCTCCGGCATGGATGTGTGTGATGTCCTTAGGTTAGTTAGGTTTAAGTAGATCTAAGTTCTAGGTGAGTAATGACCACAGATGTTTAGTCCCATAGTGCTCAGAGCCATTTGAACTAATTTCTTTTATTTAAATAAGTATTTCTTGTAAGTGCTCATGGTTCCGTTCTCTTGTTATCGCCATAAGACTCTAAACTATTTTTCATTGGTCACTGAATATTTATGTACAATTTCCTCTTTTGGTTTCTTCTTAGTCTAAACTGATCGCTGACAACATTTTAATACAAGGAATTTTCTAATAATTTTTCGTCATCTTTCGGACATCCGTCTCTTGTTCAAAATTTGAGACCCTGGAGTGCTGCAGCTTCGATTTAATGATGGAATTGTTGTCTTTCTGTTGAAAACATGCTTTCTGTACATATGGTATATCCATTTTTTTTGCATCTAGTTACAGTATCTCCTGTTGGAATCCCGTTATTTTTTATTTTTACTACTTTTTATCATTTTTTTTGTATAATCTGCAGATATACATTCTCATTCACTGCAGCCAGCTCCGTTGGAAATGCATATACCTTCACGTAAAAAAATGTGATGCAGAAATAACAGCACTGTTGCGTGTTGCATCGTAGTGGATAATCATCCATTCTGATTGCCGTACTTTCATAGTCAGGTGTGCTTTATTCCGTCTTACATCTCGCACCTCATTCGTCACATGATCATGTGGTATTTTCTGGCAGCAAACGTCGCATACACCCAGCACAAATCAAGTTCCAAATTTAAATGTAATTCAACCACGAGACAATGCTCGCATGATTATCAAGACATTCAGTGTGCGGGACGGAGCTGACCGTTGTCGTCTTATGACTGTTACTAGCATGGGGTGCCAGTAAGAAGACAGTATGTTACGCGTTGTGCGCAGACTGCTATGGGGAAAAGTTCGTAGTCGTCTCTCTGCCCCACGCTACGTGTGGACCGCTGTTGCCTGCCATGGTAACTGGCGACGCCGGTGTAAACGCCACAAAGGACCACGGTTTCTGCTTATGACTGTCCCCTAGAAAACCGTATATTCTCGGACTTGTTAATGTACTACGTGAAGTTTTTGCATTTTTCCACCCACAACAAACGTCACAGTAGCTAAGTATCTTCGCCAAACCTACACAAACGTGAAAATCAACGCTGAATATGCTAAGCGGAACGCGATGCAGAGGGCAAGACAGACGGCGCATAACGACGCTAACGGCTAGAGCGACACGCGGTACACTGCCTTTTGCTGCTGCACATTGTCCCCACCACTTCCTCCGTATCCGCGCGGTTCGAGGAGCCATGTCACGAATTGCGTCGCCCCTCCAGCAGGAGGTCCGAGTCCTCCCACCGGCATGGGTGTGTGTGTTGTTCTTAGCATAAGTTAGTTTAAGTACTGTGTAAGTCTAGGGACCGATGACCTCAGCAATTCGGCCCCTTAGGAATTCACACACTTTTTAACTTCCTCCGTAGGTGTGCACATCACTACAGCGAGAAGCAAACACGGGAAAGTTATCTGTTAAGGGACATGTCTAGCACTATAGAACAGAGGGCTCACTACGTGTTTGTGTGTGTCTAACTGGTATACAGACATAGAGAAAGTGTTAAAGAAAAGCGACAGTGGAATTAAATTCCTAATGATCGTATCGAATATCGAATCCACTTTCATAAAAACCTGACAGCTTCACAACGCCGCCTTGACGCCCGAAATGTTGCAGCAGCTATTGTACTGGTGGATAATTAAGCGGCGTGCGATGTTATGAAAGGTAGTAGTGTGTACGGTCTACGCCTCATTACTAAGGGAGAAGTAGGTACAGAGGAACATCATAAAGGGCGCAGCCACTTACCCCTCAGAGAGACGGCGGCAGGGTGTTTGACGGTCAGGGGCCGGACACAGGGCTCGTTAATAATTCCCGGCAGAGGGGCGCTGTGTACAAAGTCGGCGCCGTCACAACTACTCCGAAAAGCGAGGCGTTGCCAGCGGAGTTGACGCTGCGCTGTCTGAATTGTTTTCCGTCCATTACGCCGAGGCCGAACTTGCACAGCTACTTTTGGAGAGACCAGAAACTTTCAGAGAGCAATTCCTGATAAAGTAAACAAGTCTCCTTGACGATTTCCGCACGCTTTTGCAGCAAGTTATAATCCTTGTGCATGCAAACATTTCATAAAATTGGGGGTTGAACATATCAGTGAGGGAGATCACTGAAACCATGTGCACTTTCCTTTGAGGATACGACACGTATTTGCAAATTTTGTTTCAGGGCTGATACCATACTCATAGGTCAGAATATATTTAATAGGCAAATTTATACATTCCTCTTGTAATAAAGAAGAATATAAATTTTTTCGAAAACAATCTTAGATTATAGGGTGTAGAATAAGATCCGCTAACAGTCACAAATGAAGGTGAAGACATGACTGGTTTCGGGCTTGTGTTCATCTTCAAGTGATTACATTCATTTATATGTTTTCACATTGAGTGTAAATGAATGTAATCACCTGACGATGGGCTCAAGCTCGAAACCGGTCGTATCTTAAACAAATCATCTTCAGTCGTGACTGGTGGTCGACTTTGTTCTACATCCTACAACGCGCACCGAGTTCAAAAGCGCCTGTTATGAACAAAACTCACTTTATCTTACAATTATCTCAATCTTATGGTACGAAGAGCTTTAATAAGTAATGCACATTCTTTTCTTATTCAATCTCGGTTGTAAAAATGCGGAACTTGTTGTGGGACATCGTGTAATATTCCATTTCAGTCTCTAGAGTTTCATGAAGCTCCGGTAGGTGGTAGCGCTATACGCAGCCTTCGAAATGCCTCCTGTAACGGAGGTGCGTTCCAAGCAGAGAATAGCATCTGAGGTTTTTTTTTTGTGCGGAAAACCGGAGAATCACAGGTATTCATATACGCTTGCAGAATCTCCGCGGAGACCTGGCAGAGAACGAAAGCACGATGAATCGTTGGGCGATGCATCTGTCATAACTGCAACAAGATCGTGCAAATCTGTCCGATCTCTCGTGTGGCGGCCGGCCGCACATAGCTGTGTCGTCTGAAATGTTGGAACGTGCGGACACTTGCATTCGAGGTGATCGACGGATCACAAACGAATACCTCGCTGCACACCTGCACGTCTCTGTTGGTATTGGTAACACACTCGTCCATCAGCTGCGGTACTCAAAGCTGTGTGCCTTCTGGTTCCTAGCCGCCTAACAGAAAACCATAAAGAGCAACGAAGGCCCATTTGTGCGGAACTGCTCGAGCATTACAAGGCTGATATTGACAATTTTTTGTCGAACATCCTCACAGGCCATGAAACATGCGTTCACCAGTTCGCACCTAGTTAAAACAGCAATCGACACCACATCTCCTCCGAAGAAAATGTTAAAAGGCCGCACCCTCAGCCAGTAAACTCATGGCTACGGCCTTCTGCGACTTTGAAGGGATTATTCTGTTGTATGTCCTCCATCACGGTGCAACGATCAACTCTGAAGTGTACTGTACTACCTTCAGGACACTGAAGAAGCGACTCCAACGTGTTCGTCGCCACAAAAAGTGCAAACTAACTTCTTCTCCATGACAACGCAAAACTTCACACAAGTCTGTGCGCCCGAGAGGAGCTCAGCAAACTTCACTGGACTGCTCTTCCTCATCCACCGTACTTGCATCTTGCATCCTCCGACTTCCGTTTGGCCCAAGAATGTACTCCACGGGAAGCAGTAACTGGACGATGGGGATGTTATTGATGCACCAAGCCACAAGCCCCGACGGCGACCAGTGGAGTGATATCATACGGGTATACAGACCCTCCCAGTAAGATGGAGTAAGGCCGTTGTACAGAAAGGAGGTTATGTTGAAAAATAGGGTATTGTTGCCAAAAGAGAGGGGAATAATATGGTCTATTGAAATCCTGGATAAAACCAATCTGTTAATAAAAAAAAGTGCTGCGTTACTTACTGAACGCCGTTCATATTACACTCAAATGAAGAGAACGATTTTACGTTAAGTAACGGAACACAAATTGTTTACGTGTGCTACGTTGAGGTGTAGCTTAAGGACAACATCTACATGAATGCTCCGCAAGGCATCTTTACAGTGTCTGGCGGAAGATACATCTCGTGTCACTATTTCCTCCTCCCACCCCTCCCTAGATTTTTCTGTTACTTTCAAGATTTACGAATGGCGCGTGGAATAAATGATTGTCGGTAAAGCTCCGCATGTGTCATATGGTTTCTCGCCGCGATCAATTTGCGAGACCTATGTGGGAGAAGGTACTGTTCACTCGACTCTTCCTGAAACGTAACCTCTTGTAATTATAGCAGTAACCTTCTCCGTGGTGCACAGCGCCTCTCTTGTAGCGTCTGTTACCGGAGGAAGTTGAGCAGCTCCACAGCGCTCTACGCAACGATCCCGTGACGAAATGGTTCCGCTCTCTATTGGATCTTCGTAACGGCCAAATACTCTCGAACACTATTCAAGAACTATTCGAAAGGAGTGTTTTGTAAGCCACTTGTTTCGAGAAAGAAATGTGTTTCCTCACGACGCTCCCATCGAATCAAAATCTGGCACCTGTTTTTCCTACAGTTTATTTCCTGTGTTCATTCCTCTTTCGCTCGCTCCAGATGGTTACTCCTACGTATTATACTGTAGTTACTGTTTCCAGCGGTTTGTCGTCAATTCCGTAATCGAACATTAGTGGATCTTTTCACGCGCAGTACGTCACATTTATTTACGTTAAGGGTCAACTGCCAGTCCCTGCGCAGTTGTCGACCCTCTGCAAGTCTCCCTTCCTATCGCTACAGCCTTCCCGCGTGCAACATTCCTGTAGTCGACAGCATCGTACGTGGACAGTGTCACGGAGCTTCCAGAGATGTCGAATGGATCAATAATCTACACAAATTATAAAAATGCTTGTACGTATGTTTGTGTGTATGTTTGTATGTGTGTATGTACGTACCACATCTCCTCGTACACCACCGGACAGATTTCAACCAAACTTAGCACACATATCATTTACTGTCTGGAAAGATTCACTAGGGAGTAAGAACCTCCCACCTATCAAAGCTTCAGGAGTAGGGGTGAAAAAGCGGCGGTGTAGCCCAAGACGCAGGAATACCTATGCTTTAGTCATCCGGTATTTGAGAGTGAGGGCACTTAGACACTTCCAACAATTTTTATACATAATTTCAAACCTTCACAAATAGTTGACGACTTCCACAAAATGATGAAAGGAAAAATTTTTACTACATTTTCGCTGTTTAACATACGAAATAACAACATGAAGCGTGATGTTTTACTTTATTACTTCTTTACTACTTAACACAATTAACAGACAGTATTCACATAAACCAGTGAACTTACTAAAGAAAATTGCATCATTTTACGACATTTAGTTCGGCAGATATGACTTCATAAACACTGAGCTGCGTGAGGAGCTACCGCATGATGCAAAACCTTCAATTTATTACTTCGTTATTGCTAACGCTATCGCAAGACTTTTCGCAGACGGTATCCACATTTTCCGCTGAATGTACCTACGAAAATATGTAATTGTACGAGACGTAGTTCAGGAGCTATAACGTGACAAACAGTGTGACGCGTCAAAAACTCTCGCATCATGCATGACATTTTAATTTAATACTTCTTTATAGCTAATTCTATTCACAACACATTCCACCGGCAGTAGGACTTATACTACTGGATGCACATGCAAAATTATACCACTGTTCGAAGCGTAGTTCAGCAGATACGACGTAATAAACATTGACCTGCTTGAAAATGTAACTGCTGGACAAAATTCGCTGGCATATGGGAGAAACATAAGCGTGAAATTTGTTAAATATTTATGAAATATGTTTCACATGTGCATATGCGAGCAAAGTCACGGGTACAAATATCATCCTAAACCGAGGAAAGATTTCAGTCAAATTTGGTACACAATCTGGAAAGAAATACTGTTGGGGCAAGCCCCATCAGCTTCCTACTGCCGTGAGCGTGACAAAGTATAGAAAGACGCTAGCGCGAGGGGATGGACAGACAACAAAGAGAAAGGACAAGCTATGCATCTGCAAGTGCAGAAGAAGATGGACAGATAAAGGAGGGGGAAATGGACAGAGGAGGAAGGAAAGAGGAGACGGACAGAGGAAGGAAAGAGAAGGAGATGCGAAGAGACAAGAGGAGAAAGAGATAAGCAGAGGAATGGGGGAGGAAAAAATGGACAGAGGTTGAGGAGGAAATGGACAGTGAAAGGGGAGAAGATGGACAGAGAGATTGAAGATGAACACAGAATAGAAACGGGAGGAGATGGTTAGAGAGAGGGTGGAGGAGATAGACAGTGGGGACAGGAGCAGATAAACAGATGGGGAGGAGCAAACAGGCACTGAGAGGGGGGAGAGGGAAATGAACAGAGGCAAGGGCACAAGGAGATGAAGAGCGAGTGGGGGGACGGGGAGAGAGGGGTGGTGGAGATGGATGAAGAGACTGGGAAGGCGGAGGTGGTCTAATCGAAGATCGAGAGAAGTACATACCCGTGCGACTCGGGTCAGTAGCGACTATATAACTCTTCCTCGGGATACTCCCGAAATTATATTTACATTTGTCGATTTTGTTCCGTTAAGAGCGACATGTTGTGTACTAATATGGAAGATACATGACCTCACATTCGTTGTTAGTAACATGTCAGTAGTTCCTTTTGCAAAGGCTTGAAGACTGTCACATGGAGAAAACCACGAATATTGAATTTATTTTTAACTTTTCATTGCAATCCAAAGACGGAGGTTTTTTAATTAAAAGTGTTGCTTTCCCGTTCACCAAAGTCTTCAAATTAGTTTTAAAAAAATGAAAAGCATGCTAACAGCGCACCCAAATACTACATTGCACTATGTACATCCTACATAAGTTATAAATGCGAGAGGTCGTCTGTATGTTTGGTACTCGTTCGCGCTGAAACGGTTGGACAGATTTCGAAGAAACCTGGAATGGAATTAACTTACACTCTGAATTAACACATAGGCTATTTTTAAAAGGCAACGGCCTTGCCGCAGTGAGTACACCGGTTCCCATGAGATCACCGAAGTTAAGCACTGTCGGGTGTGGCCGGCACTTGGATGGGTGACCATCCGGGCCGCCATGCGCTGTTGCCATTTTTCAGGGTGCACTGAGCCTCGTGGTGCCAATTGAGGAGCTACTCAATCGAATAGTAGCGGCTCCGGTCAAAGAAAACCATCGTAACGGCCGGGAGAGCGGTGTGCTGACCACACGCCCCTTCTATCCGCATCCTCCACTGAGGATGACACGGCGGTCGGATGGTCCCGATGGGCCACTCGTGGCCTGAAGACGAAGTGCTACTACTACTATTTTTGAAAGTGTGTAGTACAAGACATTTATTGTTTTGAAGAATATAACGGGAAATGTGGAACAATAATTAATCGTAGAAACAGCGATTTACCCTGTTCCTTTTGAATTGTATCGTATTTGTGAAAAAGCTTTTATTGTTCAATGCGTCCAATATTATACGAATCAACGTAACGAATACAACGCTTGTACAATCCTCAAAATGTTTAATCCACTCTTCCATACAAGCATGTTGCATTTTGGCCTCTGAGCATCAGATATATCTGATAGCTTCTGAGACGCTTAAAGACTCACAACGACGGTGTCATTTAAATGCTGTACGACAGAGAGACGTCGTATCTTTGTATGTTGAACGTGGCAGGCACTGCGTTCCTGCTTGTAACGTGTAAGTGCAGATGTCGTTGTTTCAAGTACAAATGTTATAAAATTTTGCGTTGCACCGAACTAGAAATAGCTTATTTTCTTTCTTAGTCGAGTTAGTATGCTTGTTTCTCCTTCACGCTGAAGCGGCTCGACGGATTTTGGAATGGAGAGAGGCTACACCCTGAATCAACACATAAGCTACCAAGAAGTATCGTGACGTTGTTTGCAAGACGTATTATAGAAGATTACTGGCTCTCCATACACACCAAGCCAATTATGATCCTTTCCGTTCTAGGCAGGGCGCAGACATTCTGTAAATCATTTGCTCCCTTTCCCGGTATATTTCGTAATTCGCTAATCGGTTGTTTAATTTTTTCCCCTCCTTCAATAAACGAGTGAGTTGTGAGCGACAAGTATTCTGTCAGCTTCTCCCATTGTCTCAAAATTCGTTTTCCTTTCTTTATCCGATGTCGCGTTGTTTGCTGCACAGCAAGTGGTTCGCGCCTCATTACTTTCAAGAGATGACTCTTGTGACGGGCCTACACGTGGATAGTAAGTTTCGACATTAGCTTTTCTTGATGAACAACTGTTTAACAGGGTTAACATTGCACGGCGTAGCTAATGGTAAAATAAAATAGTGAGCACGAAACCATAGGAGTTACATAACGAGTCCTCTGCAGAAGCAGTGTGCAGGACATTGCATCTTCATACACGTCCCAAGCTTTCGTTGCTTACGTTAAAGCGTTGCTTTTTCAATTGGTCGACCATCCACCTTATTCTATCGACCTGGCCGGTTCGGAATACTATGGCTCCTAACCTGAAAAAAACTTCCGAAGTTGGCCATTTCTCACACTGGGGACGTCAGACATGCTGCTGAGACCTGATTTGACCATCTGTCACATTATTTATTTTTTAAACCGCTATAAAAGCAATAACGACGTGTGGGAGTAGTGTGTTGAGTAAATGTATACTGTCGAAACTCTATTCTTTATGCGCAAAGCCAATAACTTTTCATCCCCCTCCGTTGCATCAGGCAGTGTCACTACCATATCTCACTGTTATCGCTGTAATAACTTCGTCTCTTCGAGTTCTAATACCATACCAACGTTTTCAGAGTTCATGTCTTCCGTAAATATGTGCCTATCGGTCAAAGAAGAGACTGTGCATAGATACTGTTTACCATAACGGCTATTGGAAAGTCTGGAAGGATGGTAGTATCAAGAGCGCTCTCTACTAATCGGGAGTTCTAGAATTCACTGGCCTGAAACTGTAACACCTTGGCGTGGGTAATAGCAGCAGTCACATATTAGGACTGCACTAACTAACAAACCAACTACCCGACTGCTGATCGACTGCCGTGTTGTCCTCGGCCTTGCGGCGTCTTTTGGACGCGAAGTGGTGGGGCATAAGGTCACAACACCGCCCTCCTGGCCTCTGTCAACCTTCTGCACTTTGAGGCCGCTGCTTCTAATTCAAGTAGCTACTCAGTTAGCTTCACGAGACTCAATGGTAACAGTAAGGAAAACGAGCAGCAGTACCGGAAGACAAATCCCGGGCCTCCGAACGGATGCGCAACACCTAACCGCTTATCCACGGTGGCGGACAAGGCCAGGGACGAGTTAGTGACACATTAGTGCGGAGATGGTACGTGTTGACATTCTTGCGGAGCCTAGGACGCTTCAGGGTGTTCCAGACGTAGGATACACCAGCCTGTCCGTATCAGTGGTATAAATGACTTTATGCACTGAGATCCCTGTCTGCATAGCACAAAACAATCACCTTCGCCATAATAAGTAGTAAGAAGTTGAAGTTTCTTTCTGACAACTGCTATTCGCTGTGGTATGGAAAGGAAAAGGTTCTGGTTGTATGAGGCAGACCTACCGCACCAACTTGAGCTGTTAAGACTGTAACTTCTCGATATAGTTCCTGATAGGGGTTTTGGAACAAATGTACGGGAAAACACTTCTGTGGAGCCTGGGGTTGTTGCTGGGATAATCAGCTTTTCATAGGTACAGGTGCACAAAAAATTATACTGCTGTAGTATAGCGAGCTGTAGTCTACAACACCTCTTCAGAAGGAGGGAGAGTGAATGGATATAGTCAGATGCCAGTTAGAACTTACAAACGTGTAGTGTAACACGTAGCTGCGTGGTAAATCTAGTAATAAAATAAGTCTTTTAGACTCGTAACAAAATGTTCCTCGTCATAAATTTCCACGACTTCACAAGTTTGCAGTAACGATTTGTCGATGTTTGGACCTACGTAGGCCTACTAGTACGAGCAACTTTTTCGTCACTGTAGGGAACGAAATCTACCCACAGAAACCCATTCACAGACTACAACTAAAAAGCTTATCTTGCAAATAGTAGTGCTCAGAAAGTGGTACCAGACATTGAAACTTTAGTGGAAAGCACAGTAAGTAATACTGGTCGACAACCACAGTTTCCGTGTTCATGATGTGAATAAGACAGTCGCGAAATACAAGTTGATGTCAACTTAAAACTTTGTTCGGAAACGACGTTCACAGTTGTACTGTATCAGTCGTAAGAAATGTCATATTTCGTACTTAGCTGTCCCATGTTCTTCACCTCATCAAGTTTCATTTCATCCTCATTTCTCATCAATGCGACAGTCTTAGGAAATAAATTCGTCACAAGAGGGATTAACTAGCCACCATTAAGCGATAAATCTTATCCACACGACTAATATTAGCGACCCTGTAGAACAATAGTTTCTCGTGCCGAGCTGCCGCTTTGTTCCGATTTGTCCTTCCCTCCTCTCCCCTCCCCTCCCCTCCCATCCCCACTCAATTCTATTCCATTACCGTGAACCGATCGGTTTCTCACCGCAGACGAGAGCCAGCTCGCGATAGCAGATCACTGAAAAGACATGGTATATCGCATCGATAAGAGCGCTAAAGTGCCCAAAGATGAGGCTGCAGCTTCGGAATCGACTGACAATAAAATAGAAAACACAGCGGGCCGGAAGGAACGTACTGAGAGCGAGCAGCTTTAGTTCTCTGTGGCAAGATACACTGCAGTTTTCAGTTGGAGACCAGGCGAAATACGAAACGATGTCTCCAGCAAGAAGTCCTGTACTTTCCGTCGTTAACATGTACATACTTCAGCGAAGGTGTAATTACTGAGAAAAAGCGGACGCAAATAAATACACAGTGCTCTCGAACAGAGGACTGCAGTGTGGATACGCGCGAATAATATAGCAGGGAGCGCAGACGCACAGAGCACAGACCAGCCTTGGGCACGGCTGGTCTTGGCAGGTGACCACGGCGAGTGTTCCCCTTCGGCCAACAGCAATCTGTCCGAATAATCCATTCCTGTTCCCTCCTCTGGCTCCCCTATCAACGGCTGCCAACTCGAGAACCTGCGATTCAATTTGGCCGCTCCGCCGAGTCGCAATTTTTACGTACGGCGGCAGGGGCGTGGACACAAAAAAAAGGGGAGCTGGGACAGAGTGCTCGGAGCAGAGGACGGTTTGAGAGTAGAAGAAAGAACGCCGCGTTACGCACGTCTAAATTGCGTTTAAAGTGTAACCATTATCGGAGGTAAATTCACCGTGTATTCAGACTCCTCTCGCGCACTCGCAACGAAGGGGGAAGGGAGGGGAGGAGGGAAGAAAACGGCATCAGGTGGGAGTGACAGAAGTAGACCACTTCGTTGTTCGTGGGTAACAGGCCAAGAAGAGCGGGAGAGATAGGACGGGCTCCAATCGTGCTGTTAATGACGGAGCCGAGTGGGAAAGAAGGTAAAAACAAAGGGGGAGCCAGTGTGGTCCAGCTGCGTCCGGTGCGTCGTACCGTGGTGCCACTGACAGCCGGCTAACAGCGTCACGAGGCTGGGCTGCGCTACCTACCGTGCCTCTGGTTGGCAGGCATTTAAAATCTTTACTGCCCTCCCAACTCTGCCGGCTGTTTCTGACGGACCCCAGTACTTAAAAGAATTGATCATATTCGCGTGGCTGCAATATTAGTTGCAGTGCGACATGGTCTGAAATTAAAACACAAGGTGTTACCTTACGTAGTACAACTCGTCCCCCCCCCCCTCCCTTCCCCCCACCAATACAAACACCAAGAGTTTTCTTTGTCACATTCATTTTTGAGACATGTCGAAGTACCGAGATATGGAGTATCCGGAAACAGGACTTCCATAAGCTCCTTGTTTTTGAGAGAAAGGTGCTTCGAAAGATCTTCGGTCCGGTTCTGGATGCAGATACAGAGGAATTGGGGATCAGATACAACCAAGAACTTTACCAGCAGCCCAACATAGCAGTAACTGTCAAAGCCAAACGAACGCAGTGCGCCGGCCATGTGGCCCGGATGGAGGACCACAGATGGCCTCGGAAGCTCCTGGACTTCACACCTACAGGAAAGAGACCACCAGGGAGACGCAAGAAGCGTTGGAGGGATGGAATGCATGGAGATTTAGACCAAGTGTCAATAGAAGAAAACGGATGTCGCATAGCAGCAATGGACAGAATACAGTGGAGAAGGATACTTGAAGATGCGTGTGGTCCACTAGGCCTGATCACATCGTAGTAGTAGTAGTAGTAGTAGTAGTAGTAGTAGTCGAAGTACCGACCTTCTTAGGTCGGAGTCGAGCTGCTCTGTAAAATCGATATCTGAGTGTCGTAGAGAGAGATCAGAGGGAGCTGGGTGGGAGAGCAAAGTTGTGGACAGAGCGGCGAGCACGAGCGTGGCGTGGCTGTCACCGATTAACTGTGGGCACACACGCTGCAAGGAGGGTGGTGGACTGGGCAGCTGGTGGCCAGGTGGACAACGCGCGGACGGAAGTTGTATCCGTTAGCTGCTGCGCGGCTACCCTGGATCACAGTGCGCTGATTGGGAAGGGATCGGCGAGGACACAGGAACGTGCATCTGATGTTCGACTACGCGCTAAGAAAGATGATGTATGAATCTGGAGAGTCGGTAGATTCAAAAACCAGTGAAGCGATGTTTTTCCATGCGATTGTACTCACGATCATAATTAAACTGTATTACAGTTCTACGCAATAGGGTCCATGAAAATTACTACACCAAGAAGGAACGCAGATCATAAACGGGTATTCATTGGACAAATATATTATACTAGAACTGATATGTGATTACATTTCCACCCAATTTGGCTACATAGATCCTGAGAAATCACTACCGAGAACAACCACTTCTGGCCGTAATAACGGCCTTGATACGCCTGAGCATTGAGTCAAACAGAGCTTGAATGGCATGTACAGGTACAGCTGGCCATGCAGCTTCAACAAGATACCACAGTTCATCAAGAGTAGTGACTGGAGTATTGTGACGAGCCAGTTGCTCGGCCACCATTCACCAGACGTTTCCAATTGGTGAGAGATCTGGAGAATGTGCTGGCCAGGGCAGCAGTCGAACATTTTCTGTATCCAGAAAGGCCCGTACAGGACCTGCAACATGCGGTCGTGCATTATCCTGCTGAAATGTAGGGTTTCGCAGGGCTCGAATGAAGGGTAGAGCCACGGGACGTAACACATCTGAAATGTATCGTCCACTGTTCAAAGTGCCGTCAATGCGAACAAGAGGTGACCGAGACTTGTAACCAATGGCATCCCATACCATCACGCCGGGTTATATTACAGTATGGCGATGACGAATACACGCTTCCAATGTGCGTTCACCTTTATGTCGTCAAACAGGGATGCGACCATCATGATGCTGTAAACAGAACCTGGATTCATCCGAAAAAATGACGTTTTGCCATTCGTGCACCCAGGTTCGTCGTTCAGTACACCATCGCAGGCGCTCCTGTCTGTGGTGCAGCGTCAAGGGCAACCGCAGCCATGGTCCCCGAGCTGCTGCAAACGTTATCGAACTGTTCGTGCAGATGGTTGTTGTCTTGCAAACGTCCCCATCTGTTGACTCAGGGATCGAGACGTGGCTGCACGATCCGTTACAGCCATGCGGATAAGATGCCTGTCATCTCGACTGTTAGTCATACGAGGCCGTTGGGATCCAGCACGGCCTCCCTCCTGAAACCACCGATTCCATATTCTGCCAACAGTCATTGGATCACGACCAACGCGAGCAGTAATGTCGTGATACGATAAACCGCAATCGCGATAGGCTACAATCCTACCTTTATCAAAATCGGAAACGTGATGGTACGCATTTCTCCTCCTTACACGAGGCATCACAACAACGTTTCACCAGACAACGCCGGTCAACTGCTGTTTGTGTATGAGAAATCGTTTGGAAACTTTCCTCATGTCAGCACGTTGTAGGTGTCGCCACCGGCGCCATTCTTGTGTGAATGCTCTGAAAAGTTAATCATTTCCATATCACAGCATCTTCTTCCTGTCGATTAGATTTCGCGACTGTAGAACTTCATCTTCGTGGTGTAGCAATTTTAATTGCCAGTAGTGTAGAACGTGTGTGTCAGGGAAGTAGGACTCTTGCCCAACTGCAGGTGACGGTTAATAATTTGATAAACCATCTTCAATTTTGCTGTCTTGCCCGTGAAATATAAGAGACAAAGGGTAACGTTCTCTGAAGTTTTGAGAAACAGACCGGTCGAAGGGCTGGGCAGTGCTTAAGAAGCAGATTTCTTTAAATTTCAGGTTTAAGTTAAGCGTTGAATGTACATTTTCTATAGTTTCCAAATGGGTATATACGCTTGCTGATGACAAGAAAAGCTTTATAAATTTTCAGCGTTATTGTGAAGCTAGTGTGTTTGGAGAGTAGCTGTTCAAAGCTCAGTGTGATCTGTGAAAGCCTAGTGAGTCTGTTAACAGCATAAGAAGCTTTCACTTTACGAAATTATAATTTTTATTACCTGGTGTTCTATATAAAACTGAACAGAGTATTTACTTATGTAGACAGTATTTCAAAAAGCAATATTTTTACTAAGAAATGAGTAATACGAAAAACACGGTCAAGCTGTGCAGCAAAGTTTGATGCTTGTTTCTAAAAGTTTCTCTTCACATTCAGTAAATGTATAGTACGTTCTACTTCGCTAAAATCCGTGTCCTGTCATTATTCAGCTTTTAAAGTGATAGAAGATAAATGATAGTTTTTGTAGCTATTCGTATTTTATTAAACCATGAACTAATGAATGAATAAGAGAATTGACAATGCTTATTTCCAACCGTAGCTTTTAAAAAATGAGGAAGCAATGCTCAGTGCATTACAAGTGCTACCTACAGCTCCTCCTCAGAAAAGAAAGCTACCTACGCACGTTGAACGTGGACACTTGTTATAAAAAACGTTTCCTCTGCACCACACCTTTCTCTAGTGGCACTTGCTTCACCAACCTGCATCCTCATTTAAAATCAACCAAATTCGAATGTGTGCACTACACTTAGGCCTACTGTTTGTAAATCACTTGATTGCTGGACACCTTACTTCTGAATTGGCAGAGAGTCCAAGACTTGATGCTGCCGATACTTTGTGTCTGACCACAGCCACTAATTTTAATAATAATAATAACGATAATACCTTGTAGGCTCTACAGGAGAGTAGTAGCCAGAACATAGTTACTGTTGTATTGTCCTCTTAATTAGTTAGTTTATTGTTGCGAAGTGAATAAGGACGCAATGTCTGCCATATTGCTGGAACTACTTACAACGCGGAGAATGTATTTTCATGTGATATTTAAGGCTATGTAACGGATATTTCTCATGTTCATGGTAAACAAATCCGCCACAGTTGTAAAATATTTTACTGGCCCGACGAAGTCTTCGCATGACAGAAGTGGCTATCACTAAAACGGTTTCTGCCTCGTAGCATTACAAATGTTTTCATAAAGTATCATCGTCCTACGCTCACTCGTTTTTCATGTGGGCCCTCTCAACTAGTGAAAGTTTATTTCACCCTGTGCAACACGGGCGGCACCTCTACCAACCCTATCTTCCCGTAAATAGCAATTCTCTCTCCTCTGGTACACGCCACGTCACCGACTGAGCTTAAAGGAGCAGCCCATCCCAGAGATTTTAAGGCTCTAACAGCGGCAGGTGAATGATACCAGAGATACGCCAGCTTGGTCTACTTCGTCGACTGTTCAATATTTACCTCGACGCGACTGGACTTCATTTAGACCGGCAGTATGTGAATGAATTAATACAACCTCGCATGGGCTTGGTCATACCAAATGCGTGTCTACTGAGTGCAACTTGCTTCAGTAACCGTGTTCAAAGTAACACTTTTGTTCCCAGAGGAGTTAGCCTCCTACAAACATCTCGTGAAAAGGTCATAAAGGTAAAATTAAAACTATTCAAGAAAGCGGTTCAACTGGCCAAGAACGCAACAACGGATGGAATATACTGTAAGAGCGATGCATTCCAGCGGACGATCTCATGGCGACATGGCGCAAAGTGAGTTAGTTAGTTGGTTGCTTGTTCCATTGATCAATCGCACGGTACGGTAGCCGTTTTGATGTGGAACGTGTCAAGTGCACAAGAAATGCACATATGAAACAAGATTTTTTAGTATACACAAATTACAATATAGAGTTTAAGATTAATATTTCTATTATTTACCCCATTCCCTTAAATGGCCCAAAATGCAGACATAATATTTATAGATTTATTTATTTATTCCTATTCAAGAATTCACCTTAGGTATAGAAGGAGTTGTCAAGGAGATATGATTTCAATTTATTTTTGAAGCTATTACTGCTGTCGGTCAGACATTTTATTTCATCTGGTAATGTGTCGAAAAGCGGTTGGAACAAGGCATGGTAGACCGAAAATCTGCACAAGAGAATCTGATACGAACAAATCAACCAGCATTTACTGAAGCCGCAATGATATACTGAAAAGAGGGATGTGAAATGTAACTCATCTGACATCGGGATAGAGAGACTGTTGCAAACAAGTTGTACAGAAACAGTAATTTGCTCAGAATATCTGTCTCTTCATTTTCGTAGGATTATTCAATTGATGTCACTATCTGAATAAACATGAGCTTTTAAAAACGAAAAACACTAGTGACAAATAAAAAATGAAAAATCTGAAACAATGATGTTGCATTAATGAACCTCTTTAACATCCAGTCACATTAGCACTGTTTTAAACATTGTTTCACCTCTATGGGCTACTTTGTTAACGTTTGTGGAAAATTGTAAGAGAAAATACTAAATAAGAAGAATACAGCTTAAACATGAGAATGTTACCACCTGCAAGCTCCTGGGTTCTGATACTGGCCGGTAGCAAGATTCACAATGTACGAGTACGTACATGGCAAACCGAATTAGTCTAAGAGGCAATTTCCGGGTTACGTAACCCAACTGTGCTTCGACAAAATTGTATTAATCGTTTCTGTATTATCTATTTTCCATCCTTCCTGCACTGCTGCACAATCACAAACAGAACACCAGTAATTAACAGATATATTGAGGACTAATTGACGGTTACAGTGTTTGCGTTTATACGGTGTCTCTGTCTTCAGAACACGATGTCCTCCCGACATCATCCATGTCACTGGCGATTACATGAAAATTTGTGCCGGACCAGGACCCAAACACGAATTTCCCGCTCAATTCCTTCTGCTATCCGAACACAGTACAAACACAGACATTGTAATTATCAATCACGTATCCGTGCCACGACCGGGTGAAATGACGATATAAGATTTCTCTCTATAGGGAATCAGGAACTGTGCTAACATTAGGGTTGTGACTTCGACTACCCGAACACTGTACAAAACACAGACACTCTAAACATCAACTATGTATCCGTGCCTCGACAGAGTAAAATGACGAAATAACATTTATCCATCTGCCAGGACTCACGAACTGTGCGAGCATAAGAGTTGCGGCTACGCGAGAAATGGAAGTTTCGGATAGCCGAAATGGATCGCTCGCGATAAGCAGGAAATCCAGGTTTGAGTGCCGGCCAGGCACAAATTTTCATCTACCGCGAACAGCTGACGTCAAGGTATAGTAGCACTCTGCTAATCAATTTCGTAATATTAAAGAGTGTTTTTAGTATATGAATTATAGATTATTACCAACAACCAGCCACAAGTAATATCAAGGTATTTAATTTTTATGCTATGAGCATGAATAACGACAGTTTACTAGACTCACAATTTTCGTAAAATTTCAGGAGTCTGCTGCCTTTGCTCCGTCTCAGCAGCTATGCGCTTATTGTTTTCTGTGTGTGAAGTCAGATTACTTGCTGTTAAGTTTCTCTAACAGTCTTTGTCGTACAAGGAATGACACCGATGCCATTAAAAAACTTTCAAAACATTTTTCACAGATACATCCTTCACGTAGACGTACGAAATACACAAAATAACATCGTGAAAAGTGGGATTCGTAACTATTGCACCCCCAGTAACATACGCTGCGTAAATAACTCGGTAAGATGACTACGAAACAAGTAAAAGACTCCCCAGTTGGATTCCTAATTATTCAAAATAAACACAGTTTTTTTTCATCCCGTTATATCGCCAAAAGGGCGACAAAAAGGTAAAACAAAAATTATCAGCTATCTGAAGACAAACTTTTCCATTCCAAAAGGAGTTATGGCGCTGACTGGTGTGTCTTGCTTGCGATTTTGTATATCCATCCTTTTGGCAGGAAGTCTTTGGGACTACGGCCGTATACTATTGTGAACAAATAAAACGCCTACGGCCGTCTTTATTATTTTATTTACTTTGTTGTAACCAGTTCTGGCGCTTCAGTGCACCATCTTCAGGCCTGTATGCATAAAACATTAACGATAGTACTATCAACTTACCAATCAAGCAACATAAAATCAGATTAAAAATAGAATGAGAAACAAGGACATGGCTCTACAATTGAATATACAGCAAACATATGACAGAACGAACAGATACATCCATTGTCACATATCTAAAACATACCATAACGATTTTCCACTCAATACATTCTACAATTATATTATTTACCAAAAACTTCTTTAAATAACCATTCAAGACTTTTATCGGTCAATCGGACATACATTACCTGCACAACCCTGAAATAACCTACTACAAGGAGGTAACTTTAGCAGGTGATAGACTTATAAAGGAGACACTACCTCACAACCACGTAAAGAGAAGGAACATGGCCTTTGTGTCGTGTGAAAGTATTAAATGCTAAGTTGTACACAGTTCAGGAGCATACATTATGTCATAAACATACAATGAGTGTACAAGACGTGTTAGAAGACAAAATATAAGACGTACCTCAGATCATAAAATATGTAGAACGTATGAAAAACGCCCACAAGAATCTGTTCATGATGAAAAAGATTCATGTACGAATGCAATATACATCATGTACTGCCATGAAACAATCACACACAGGGATCCTAGGAAGCCCGCAAGGATGGAGTGCATCGGCGAGGATGACTCAACAATACATATATATATATATATGAAATTACAGAAAATCTAACACTGCTAAAAAAGTGTGTGTTAAACATAAGTGATCAGCAAGAAATAAATGAGATCTAAAATAATATGCAGTTATGAATAAATGTACTGTAACCAGTACACATCTGGGTCTTTCAATGACATTAAAACCAAAAGCCATTAGATCCATGCAATTAAAATTTTCAAAACGAGAATATCAGTCATACAAATCGTGTAAAAGTCAAGCCACATTATTAATTGACCAATGAGGAGGTTACACAACATGCTAGTAATTAAATCGTTGGTAATTGTAATATGTCTGTCAAATATAAAACTGTGGATTAGTTCCTGTTTGTAAGTTATAGTCCTCAAACAACGAATCTCTTTTGGTTCTATATCAGCAACCACACACGCACGCACGCACGCACGCACGCACACACACACACACACACACACACACACACACACACACACACACACACACACACACACAGCAAATGCCGCTATTTTTCTGGCTCACTTTGCATTCCACACTCCTCGCATGTACTCTGAAATGTTGCTTACTACTTCTTTTATCTCCCTACTTTCTTTTCATTTAATTGGTGATATGATAACGTGCATTGAGAAAGAATAATTTCACTTATGAAAAAAAAAACATGCAGCGGAAGACAGTATTCGCCGGAGAACATATATGATACATAGTCCCGGAAAACCGTATAAGAGGTGAGCGTCAAGCCACTTAAAAATAAAATATTACAGTTCTGTCCTTTTGTCACCTTATTGTTAACTTGCCTGTTGTTCGTGGGGGAGTTCAAACTGAGTTACGTAACCTCCTAACTGTTTGATAGGTAAATATTATTTATATATATTTGTCGAGTTCATCGTTAATCTAAGCCACCCAATGTCTCCTTACCATTTACTGAATTTAGTTTGTGATTTATACGTGTATGTTTCGGGGAAAACAGGTGAGGTGACCCATAGTTCGGAGACGAACGACGGGATACCGTTGCTGCTCTTTTGTTAAATGCTCTTCGATTCAGAGCCACAACCCCCTTTATATACTTTATCTGACCATTTTCCTTACTGTATGCAACATTTTGTAGTGAGAAATACGCGGTGCTGATCGGATTCTGAACAATAACGCCTTCCAGCCTACTCACTGGCCTGATACATCACAAATTACTGAAGGAAAAAAAAACCGAAACCGGACGGATTACAATAAGGTAATCTTTTAATTAAAACCATAGAAACTTCTATGAGGTGTCCTGTGTCGTGCCAATTATTCAAAAATTATCCATGCTCGATGTGGGAAGCCTCCATGTTGCGACGGTTGTGCTATATTGAGTTGCATAAATTGCAAATCGCAAAAGTAACGTCGCACCTCTGGGGAACCTGTACAGTTGTCCTCACATTTGCGAGACACGAGGTAGCGCCATATCGTGCTCCGTCATTGTTTCTTCCGTCTGCGTGCAGTGTGGAGAGGCCCTTGGCTGCTCCCGCCTGTCACTGCTGCACGCAGTCCAGGTTGAGGCCTCGTCCAGACGGCCTTGAGCGACTGAGGCGGCTTTCCGAGTTCAGTGTCGCGCAGCTGTGCCAGAGCCGCCATCGGGGAAAGAACAATCGAGGCCAATGGCAGCCCTCCCCAGAAAGGCAAGACATCCTGACAGCTTGCGGCGAGAGCAGTGTCAAAGCGCCGACTCGTACGCTCACCGCAGTAAGCCGACCGAATCAAAACCTGCTCATTACGGCAACTGCTGGCTTGCGCTCCGGCTTATATGACTCATACTGCCCGGGAACTTATTCTATATGCTTTAGAGAACACTGTATTGCACTCGAAAAAAACAATAAACGAGTGTACGAGTAAAGTGAGTGACGCATTTTTAACATATGACGTGTCATAAATACACTCCTGGAAATTGAAATAAGAACACGGTGAATTCATTGTCCCAGGAAGGGGAAACTTTATTGACACATTCCTGGGGTCAGATACATCACATGATCACAGTGACAGAACCACAGGCACATAGACACAGGCAACAGAGCATGCACAATGTCGGCACTAGTACAGTGTATATCCACCTTTCGCAGCAATGCAGGCTGCTATTCTCCCATGGAGACGATCGTAGAGATGCTGGATGTAGTCCTGTGGAACGGCTTGCCATGCCATTTCCACCTGGCGCCTCAGTTGGACCAGCGTTCGTGCTGGACGTGCAGACCGCGTGAGACGACACTTCATCCAGTCCCAAACATGCTCAATGGGGGACAGATCCGGAGATCTTGCTGGCCAGGGTAGTTGACTTACACCTTCTAGAGCACGTTGGGTGGCACGGGATACATGCGGACGTGCATTGTCCTGTTGGAACAGCAAGTTCCCTTGCCGGTCTAGGAATCGTAGAACGATGGATTCGATGACGGTTTGGATGTACCGTGCACTATTAGTGTCCCCTCGACGATCACCAGGGGTGTACGGCCAGTGTAGGAGATCGCTCCCCACACCATGATGCCGGGTGTTGGCCCTGTGTGCCTCGGTCATATGCAGTCCTGATTGTGGCGCTCACCTGCACGGCGCCAAGCACGCATACGACCATCATTGGCACCAAGGCAGAAGCGACTCTCATCGCTGGAGACGACACGTCTCCATTCGTCCCTCCATTCACACCTGTCGCGACACCACTGGAGGCGGGCTGCACGATGTTGGGGCGTGAGCGGAAGACGGCCTAACGGTGTGCGGGACCGTAGCCCAGCTTCATGGAGACGGTTGCGAATGGTCCTTGCCGATACCGCAGGAGCAACAGTGTCCCTAATTTGCTGGGAAGTGGCGGTGCGGTCCCCCACGGCACTGCGTAGGATCCTACGGTCTTGGCGTGCATCCGTGCGTCGCTGCGGTCCGGTCCCAGGTCGACAGGCACGTGCACCTTCCGCCGACCACTGGCGACAACATCGATGTACTGTGGAGACCTCACGCCCCACATGTTGAGCAATTCGGCGGTACGTCCACCCAGCCTCCCGCATGCCCACTATACGCCCTCGCTCAAAGTCCGTCAACTGCACATACGGTTCACGTCCGCGCTGTCGCGGCATGCTACCAGTGTTAAAGACTGCGATGGAGCTCCGTATGCCACGGCAAACTGGCTGACACTGACGGCGGCGGTGCACAAATGCTGCGCAGCTAGCGCCATTCGACGGCCAACACCGCGGTTCCTGGTGTGTCCGCTGTGCCGTGCGTGTGATCGTGGCTTGTACAGCCCTCTCGCAGTGTCCGGAGCAAGTATGGTGGGTCTGACACACCGGTGTCAATGTGTTCTTTTTTCCATTTCCAGGAGTGTATGTTATAGAACGCTGAAACAAATTTTTTTAGAATATGGTGACTTCTTCAGGACGAACCTCAAAGTGAGTTCTACAAGTGCCGTTCGCGTGTAACCCAGTTCTTCCTGTACGTTCAAAGAATCCAGACAGAGGACCTGAGATAGATGTTGTGGTCTTCATCTGTCAAAAAATCTTAGGTAATATTCCACTCTGTCGCCTGACAAATGATATACATGAGCACGGAATATTCGGAAACATAGGCCATTGGAGTGAGGGTTTCCTCGTAGACGTAACTCAATCCACGTTCTAAATGAGAAGTCGTCGCAAAAAGCGAAAGACGTATTTGGCGTAGTTCAAGGTGGTGCGGTAGCGCCACAACTACCCACGATGTACGAGGTAGAATTTAAAATGAATATAGCGATTACCGACCGCTGTACATGCCTTTGTCACTGTCGTTCTGCCATTTTGACGAGAGACAGCGTTGTGAATAGAACAACTGGTATTCTTCGTGAAACCTAAGCTGCATTACTTTCCTCAAGCCTGAATATACAGTAGTGGTACATTTCAGCCGACAGTTCGTACCAAAATGCGACACCCCAACTGTTACTGCGCTCGAACCAAGCTTGGAGTGTACGCAGTACACTTACAGAAATTTGGTACCTTATCTGATGCTTTAAGGTAAAACTGCGAACGCCAAACACATTGTAGTCTCAGTATAAATGCGGACACTTTCCACTAGAAGGGTCTACTGGAGAAACAGGGCTCTAAGTGTCAAGAGGATGACGTAGACATACACAGTGTAATAAGACCTATGATCAGTTCTGCGGTGGCTGCGAAGGAGCTCCAGAAGTAGCAGAGTTTGACCTACCTAGCCATAACGGGTGAAATTAGCAGTGTAGGCCGGAGATCACGCTCAAAGCGCTTTCCTCGCATCTTTGGCTTACAGTGGAGGAAGGTACATACAGATTAAAAACTGGAGAGCTTTTGATTATCCAGAATTCCACACTAATGTAATAGCTGTGATAAATATACAGATAGCCAGGGATATGCTGACTGACTATGCACTAAATTACAGCTACTTCAACAAACTTATCTACGTCACGATAGGAAGCAGTGAGCAATGGAAGAACTGGGGGGTTAGCACAGCTCTTCCAGGCGTCACCATCGTCAGCCGCCGAAGCCGTTCATATTTTTAATAAATGACTGTGCGGTCAGGTCTGTTTTTACTACTTTTACTGGAAGAAAGAACCACAACACCACTGAGGTGACGCTGTCTGTTTTACTGAAGGGTAGAAAGTAGATGGATTTGCTGAGGGCGGGGTGTGCAGGGTACAGCCTTAGGCTAAAGAGCGCCATCTCTCTAGCGAAACTGGCCACGGTATTCCAGGCGGACAGCTTCGCTATCGGACAACATGCGGGACAGAATATACGCAGATGTTTCAAGGATCTAGCATCAGCATTCATTCAGACTGCCAACCGGCTCTGGAATCTCCATCAGCTCCTGCAGAATGTCACGGAACCCTGGTGACGCTAGATGGAAGCAACGGCGTGAAACCTGTTTTGGCCGGCATGGTCACTCAGGTATTAATGCTAACCAACAAGCTGATAGTGTAGGCAAAGAATCAGCAACGACTCCATTTGTTGGACCGCAATCTTTCCTAACTACCACTCAGACTACGGTACGTAGCTCGATACAGAGGTAGCGCATAGGACATTGGACTAAATCACAAAAAAACAAAAACGTGGCAAGCTAATGATGCTTCAGCGATGTTTAAAGACAAGTTCTACACTGACGCTCCAGAGAAACTGGTATAGGCATGCGAATTCAAATACAGATATTTGTAAACAGGTAGAATACGGCGCTGCAGTTGGCAACGCCTGTAAAAGACAGCAAGTGTCTGGCGCAGTTGTTACACTACGTGATCAACCATGCCAGTTGTGGGCAATGTGAATGTTATCGCAGACCACCTGTACCCATTCATGCTTGAATTCTCTGCAACAGGGATAGCATCTTCTATCAGGTTAATTGCCCATGTTACAAGATTGGATATCATCGTTCTACCTTACGATTGTGGTGAATCACATTGTTACTGTAACAACGAAAAAAAGTATCCGGACATCCCCAAAAACGTACGCTTCTCATATTAGGTGCATTGTGCTGCCACCCACGGTCTGGTACTCCATATCATCGACCGCAGTAGTCATTAGAAATCGTGAGAGAGCAGAATGGGGCGCTCCGCGGAACTGACGGACTTAGAACGTAGTCAGGTGACTGTCTGTCACTTGTGTCATACGTCTGTACGCGATATTTCCGCACTCCTAATCATCTCTAGGTCTACTATTTCCGATGTGATAGTGAGGTGGAAATGTGAAAGAACACGTACACCACAAAAGCGTAAAGGCCGACCTCGTCTGTTGACAGACAGAGACCGCTGACACTAGGAGAGGGTCGTAGTGTGTAATAGGTAGGCATCTATCCAGACCATCACACAGGAATTCCTAACTGCATCAGGATCCTCTGTAAGTACTATGACACTTAGGCGGGATATGAGACAACTTGGATTTCATGTTCGAGCGGCTGCTCATAAGCCACACATCACGCCGGTAAACGCCAAACGACGCCTCGCTTGGTGTATGGAGCGTAAACGATTGAACTGTGGAAAAATGTTGTTTGAAGTAACGAATCACGCTACACAATGTGGCGATCCGATGGTAGGGTGTGGGTAAGGCTAATGCCCGGTGAACGCCATCTGCCAGCGTATGTAGTGCCAATATTAAAATTCGGATGCGATAGTGTTACGGTGTGGTCGTGTTTATCATGGAGGGGACTTGCAGCCGTTGTTGTTTTGCATGGTACTATCACAGCATAGGCCTACATTGATGTTTTACTTTCTTCCCACTGTTGTAGAGCAATTCGGGGATGGTGATTACATCTTTCAACACGATCGAGCGCCTATTCATAATGCACAGCCTGTGGCGGAGTGGTTACAAGACATTGACATCGCTGTAATGTAGTGTCCTGCACAGAGTCCTGACCTGAATCCTATAGAAAACCTTTGGGATGTTTTGGAACGCCGACTTCGAGCCAGGCCTTACTGACCGACATCGATACCTCTCCTCATTGCAGCACCCCGTGAAGAATGGGCTGCCATTCTCCAAGAAACCTTCCAGTACCTGACTGAACGTATGCCTGCGAGAGTGGAATCTGTCATCAAGGCTTAGGGTGGACCAACAGCATACTGAATTGCAGCATTACCGATGGAGGGCGCCACGAACTTGTAAGTCATATTCAGCCAGGTGTCCTGATAGTTTTGATCACATAGTGTACGTCTAGATAAGACGGTTACAGGTAACACGTACGTAAACATCCTGTCTGATGACCTGCATCCATTCATGTCCATTAAGCCTTCTGACAGACTTAGCAATTCCAGCAGGACAATGCGACGCCCCACAAGTCCAGAATTGCTACAGAGTGGCTCCAGGGACACTCTTCTGATTTTAAACACTTCCGCTGACCACCAAATTCCCCAGACATGAAGTGTATTGAGCATATCCAGGATATCTTGCAACGTGCTGTTCAGGAGAGGTCTCCACCCCTCGTACTCTTACAGACATGTGGACAGCCATGAAAGATTCCTAGTGTCAGTTCCCTTCAAAAGTACTTCAGACATCAGTCGAGTCCATGCCACGTCGTTTGCGACACCTTTGCGTGCTCACGAGGAAGGCAGGCGAAGCTGTTTCTTTGGCTCTTCTGTGTATAATCATGGACTTGAAAAGAAGGTAGATTTTAAGTTTAATGAATGGCTGTGAGAATTGCAAGGAGGAGCTGTTCACGAAGAATACCGCGCCGCATTCCATCTTCCAGTGCGAAGCATTTGAGTATCACTAATTTCTTAAAAAACTGTGGCTAGCAGAGGCCTACTAAAGGGAATTCTACTACTCTTTTAGGGTACTGGTTGCGTTCAGTATAAAGCAGAGAAAGATACCGGACAGTAAACTAAGTTTGACCTCTCCCGTTAAATCAAATAAAATCAGCAGTGGACGAAGAGGTAACATTTCTATGTAGAGGGTTTCTTATAAATTATCTCCTTCGTGAGATCTGAAACGTTACAAATGGAAATAATGAATGGTGTGCGCAAGCCGCATCACGCTCTTTAAATCCCTTAAATAGCAACAATCGCCCCGCGTGCTCCGAAGGGGTGACTGCACTGATGTGCTGCCGAGGTCAGGAGTTATTTGTCCCCACTGACGGGAGTGTTCATATAAAAAGTAACGGGAAACGTCCGTAAAGGAAGTCGGGACGTGGGCGCTGGCCCAACCTGCGGCTCGGCAGCTCGTGTTAGCGGGACAGGCGTGGGAGCTGGCCGCGGTGGGCAGCGAGGAGGAGAGAGAGAGAGAGCCAGGGGCAGCGCGGCCAGGCTGGGCTGGGCTCCGCTGCCCGCTCTCTCGCTGCTGCCTGCCAATCGTCGCCGAGGCCGGCCACATCGCCGGCGGCCGTCATCTCACCAAAAAATGGCTCTGAGCACTATGGGACTTGACATGTGAGGCCATCAGTCCCTCTACAACTTACAACTACTTAAACCTAACTAACCTAAGGACGTCACACACATCCGTGCCCGAGTCAGGATTCGAACCTGCGACCGTAGCAGTCGCGCGATTCCGGACTGAAGCGCCTAGAACCGCTCGGCCACCGCGGCCGGCCGTCATCTCATCACTTCATGATCATCCACTGTTGCTAATAAATGTGGCTAAGCATGATAACGCGTCTTGTAAATTTAGGAGCATCGTAATGTTGCAGAGTGGTAAAAAAAAGCATATTTACAACAGTTTTAACCCTATAAAATAACTTGAAATTACTTGCTTAAAATGGTGCAAAATTCATTATTGAAATATGTAACTGCTATTTGACTGTACGGTATGATTTTACTGCACGATGTAGAGTTCAGCTTTAGCCATTTTCAAGTATTACAGCTGGAATGAATGAATACACAATAAAAGTACAAACAAGGAACTATATATATATATACTTGTATTCAATGCAGCGACAGTTACAATACGCCTCCTAGAGGGTAGTACTGCTCCTCATACGTCATGCCCTAGCGCCTTCTCCTACCATAGTAATTGGCCTGCACAATGGACTCCCAGGAGGGCGGTTCAAACCAGATTCCGGTCACCCAAACTTAAGTTTTTCGTGATTTCTCCAAATCGCCCTAGACAAATGCCGGGGTGTTTCTCGTTCCACTCACAAATGCAATGAGGGAGAAACGACTGTCTCTCTGCCTCTGTACCAGCCAAAATTTCATTGTGGTTCTTACATGAAAATAGAGCCGTTCTTCGGTCAGTTTCAAACGCCGATTCTCAAGAACATTCCTCGTGAAGAACGTCGCCCTATCTCTAGTGATTCCCATTTCAGTTCACAAAGCATCTCCGTTAACACTTGCGTGTTGATCGAACCTGCCAGTAACAAATTTGGCAGCCGACCTCTGAACTCCTTCGATGTTTACCTTTAATCCGACGTGGTGGGGATCGCTAACATAGCCGCGTGGTTCTAGGCACTTCAGTCTGGAAGCGTGCGACTGCTACGGTCGCAGGTTCGAATCCTGCCTCGGGCATGGATGTGTGTGATGTCCTTATGTTAGTTAGGTTTAAGTAGTTCTAAGTTCTAGGGGACTGATGACCTCAGACGTTAAGTCCCATAGTGCTCAGAGCCATTTGAACCATTTTTTTTTAGGATACCTAACACTCGATCAATATCTGAGAATGGATCACACTAGCTTTCTATATGTGGCGTCCTTTGCAGATAAACCACACTTTCCTAAGATTCACGCCAGGACTCTGTGCAGGCCAGTCCATTGCAGGGACGTCATTGTCGTGTAACCACTCCGCCATAGGCCGTCCATTATCGACAGGTGCTCAATCGTGTTGAAAGATGCAGTCCCCATCCCCGAATTGCTCTTTAACGATGGGAAGCAAGAAGGTGCTTAAAACATCAATGTAGACCTGTGCTGTGATAGTGCCACGGGAAGCAACAATGGCTGCAAGACCTCTCTATGAAAAACACGACCACACCATAACAACATCGCCTCCGAATTTTACTGTTGGCACTACATAGGCTGGCAGATGACGTTCAGCGCTCATTCGCCATACCCACACCGTACCATACGATCGCCACATTGTTTACCGTGATTCGTAACTCCACACAACGTTCAATCGTCCAATGTTTACCCTCCTTACTCCAAGCGGGGCGTCGTTTGGCATTTACCGGCGTGATGTGTGGCTTATGAGCATCCCCTCGACCATGAAATCCAAGTTTTCTCACCTCCCGCCTAACTGTCATAGTACCTGCAGTGGATCTTGATGCAGTTTGGAATTCCTGTGTGATGGTCTGGATAGATGTCTGCCTATTACACGTTACGACCCTCTTCAACGGTCGGCGGTCTCTGTCAGTCAGCATACGAAGTCAGCCTGTACGCTTTTGTGCCGTACGTGTTCCTTCACGTTTCCACTTGACTATCACATCGGAAAAAGTGGACCTAGGGATGTTTAGGAGTGTGGAAATCTCGCGCTCAGACGTATGTCACAAGTGACACCCAACCATCTGATCACGTTCCAAGTCCGTGAGTTCCACGGAGCGCCCCATTCTGCTATCTCACGATGTCTAATGACTACTGAGGTCGCTGATACGGAGTACCTGGTAGCAGGTGACAGCAATGTTCACCTAATATGAAAAACGCATGTTTCTGGGGGTGTCTTGATACTTTTGATCACATAGTGTATGTACCTAGATTTAACAAAGAACTTGCCCACAATTACGTATTCTCGTAGGTCGGCCAATATGTTTGTCAGATTCTACAGAGGCATACGCAAATGATGCCGAGTACGAACCCATCCACATAACGCAAGCAGGATGCAGGTCTCGTGAGGGAAAACCGCAGTCGATTGTGATGCCTTGCCCCCTCGACCGATCCATCATGTCTCCGTCCCGAGTGCCTATCACTCACCTGCCTACGCAACGACAGCTTAATGGATAAAATGGGAACCGTGGATTCTTATGTACCGGACGTAAAAATGATGAATGCCGTTACGAGACCGTGGACTAAAAGTTGACACGTAAAAGCTCGCTATACGGAGAATTAGACATGAGGGTTCTAAAATTGCATAAACAGTTACAAATGAAGCACTGAATGTTCGAAAAATAGTTTTCTTTAATCGGCAATATATCATTATTCTTCCAGAAATGACATTTCCCCCACGGACTGCTATTAAACGCTTTTATTGATGTCCACGTTTTCGGCACTTAATGCCATTCTTTGACAGCTCTAAACTGCGTCAACGTATAATCCTTCGTTTTAAGAGCACACTGTGTCCTGTTAACTGCGATGCCAAAAACGCGATTGTGGATAAATAATAGTGCAGGGCTGTGGGTGCAAGTACAAAAAATAATCATTATATCAACTTTTTTTTTACATTTTACTAGATAATGTTACTAGATAAAGAACGATTGCTGTAATCCTATAACTAACTATTAAGAGAAAAATTGTCTTCATTTAGGTGCCTTTGATCTGAAATGGAAAAAAATAATTCAGATATCTGTGCTACTTTCATCTAGGACTTTGAGTGTTGTGGTCACCATTCCAAAGACAGGTCTGAATCATCCCTCCAAATGGTTCAAATGGCTCTGAGCACTATGGGACTAAACATCTGTGGTCATCAGTCCCCTAGAACTTAGAACTACTTAAACCTACAGAACCTAAGGACATCACACACATCCATGCCCGAGGCAGGATTCGAACCTGCGACCGTAGCAGTCGCGCGGTTCCGGACTGAAGCTCACCCCTCCACGCTAGAGTATCCCGTGTAAGGCTCTTCATCTCTGCACAGCTACTGAAACCCGAGCCTGTTCGAATCTGCTTGGCGTAATGAAGTCTTGGTTTCCCTCTTCAATTTTTACCCACCACACTTTCCTACATTACCAAGTCGTTGATTTTTGGTGCCTCAGCATATATCAATCAATCACTTCTTTTGCTACAAATTTATGTTACCCCAAATTTGATTCATTACCTCCTGTTTGATTAACCCCTCTGATCTCAAACATTCTTCTGCAGCACAACGTTTCAAAAGCTTGTCTTCTTGTTTGAACTTCTTATCGCTCACCTCTCATTTACGTACAAAGCTAAATTTCAACTTCAGGTGAGTCAGTCTCGATATTTGTGGCGGGGCTCACCCATCTGGAATAGATGTTACATTTCGTGTTAACAGTGAAAGAAAATCTGCAGATCTTGCCTTTCCTATCTTTCTATTATTTTCTTCTAAATTACTAAGATTTATCATTTTAAACATTCCGTTTCCTCCAACTAATCTTATTTTCTTTGTAACTCATTGTTAATGCTCTGTCTTTTGCTGCTCGTGTAAAATTACAAAATGTACGACAGCCATACTCTATTACGTATACAGTGCTTAAATATATATAGAAAAAATTTGCTGTGAACTACATAAAAAAGTGACAAAATAAGTAGCGCAAGTGCGTAATGTTATTCAACACCTACGTCAGTGTACCAGGGATGAAAAAAAGTGAGCAATTATCATATTAAAAAAAAGTCCATCACTGATGAAAAAACAATTCCCATCCCGTATAGTCTCTGGTGTCAATCATAATAAACAAGAAGATACAGTGTCAGAATAGCAGAAGACAACACTGGACATTAATTCCTGGCCAGCCAGCTTCCCTTTCCTCTAAATACAACGGCGCCCCATTGTAAACAAAAAGTTCTATGTTATTTTGGTTTAAGACCATTTATTTTAAGTTATGATTTTCTGTCGACAGTCCATGCTGGAAACGTGACGAAATACGTTACATTAAACGTAAAAGAATTTAAGTGACTGGTAGGAGGTAATACAAGTAAATAAATATTCCATTAAATAACTATTCCACGTAGTCGCGGTTCCCAGTATAGGCAGCACGGCCACAATCAATTATTTTCTTATTTAGTCCAATACTACCTCCTGGGAAAATACGGAAATCAAAGAGCTTGCAGCAGAAGAGATTTATTTCATAGTATCGAAGATGAAGAAGCACCCAAAGATCCTAAGGTGTGGATTGAAGCACACATCTGCTAGATATTTTTTCTACGAATGATCGTTACTGTCATATCCTTGAATAATCAAATATTGTTTCGGGGCCGGCCGCGGTGGCCTAGCGGTTTCTAGGCGCTTCAGTCCGAAACTGCACGACTGCTACGGTCGTGAGTTAGAACCCTGTCTCGGGCATGGATGTGTGTGATGTCATTAGGTTAGTTATTTTTAAGTCGTTCTAAGTCTAGGGGAGTGATGACCTCAGAAGTTAAGTCCCATAGTGCTCAGAGCCATTTGAACCATTCTTTCCGAAACACCCTGTATATTGTAACTGTCTCATTGCTACGACCGCTGATTATTTTGTCGGCCATAGCCGTAAATCCAGGTTCCTTCAAAGCTGACGACATTTGAAAGAAAGTATGGATGGTCTTGGAGCACTTATGTTTCGTGCAAACTTCCACACAAATTTGTTTCTCATAGCACTGACACTGTCACTGTGCCCTCTACGATTTTTACCCTCCACGCTGCCCTCCAATGCTAAATTTGTGATCCCTTGATGTCTCAGAACATGTGCTACCAACCGATCCCTTCTTCTAGTCAAGTTGTGCCACAAAATCCTCTTCTCCCCAAAACTATTCAATACCTCCTCATTAGTTATGTGATCTACCCATCTAATCTTCAGAATTCTTCTGGAGCACCACATTTCGAATGCTTCTATTCTCTTCTTGTCCAAACTACACTCCTGGAAATTGAAATAAGAACACCGTGAACTCATTGTCCTAGGAAGGGGAAACTTTATTGACACATTCTTGGGGTCAGATACATCACATGATCACACTGACAGAACCACAGGCACATAGACACAGGCAACAGAGCATGCACAATGTCGGCACTAGTACAGTGTATATCCACCTTTCGCAGCAATGAAGGCTGCTATTCTCCCATGGAGACGATCGTAGAGATGCTGGATGTAGTCCTGTGGAACGGCTAGCCATGCCATTTCCACCTGGCGCATCAGTTGGACCAGCGTTCGTGCTGGACGTGCAGACCGCGTGAGACGACGCTTAATCCAGTCCCAAACATGCTCAATGGGGGACAGATCCGAAGATCTTGCTGGCCAGGGTAGTTGACTTACACCTTCTAGAGCACGTTGGGTGGCACGGGGTACATGCGGACGTGCATTGCCCTGTTGGAACAGCAAGTTCCCTTGCCGGTCTAGGAATCGTAGAACGATGGGTTCGATGACGGTTTGGATGTACCGTGCACTATTCAGTGTCCCCTCGGCGATCACCAGAGGTGTACGGCCAGTGTAGGAGATCGCTCCCCACACCATGATGCCGGGTGTTGGCCCTGTGTGCCTCGGTCATATGCAGTCCTGATTGTGGCGCTCACCTGCACGGCGCCAAACACGCATACGACCATCATTGGCACCAAGGCAGAAACGACTCTCATCGCTGAAGACAACACGTCTCCATTCGTCCCTCCATTCACGCCTGTCGCGACACCACTGGTGGCGGGCTGCACGATGTTGGGGCGTGAGCGGAAGACAGCCTAACGGTGTGCGGGACCGTAGCCCAGCTTCATGGAGACGGTTGCGAATGGTCCTCGCCGATACCCCAGGAGCAACAGTGTCCCTAATTTGCTGGGAAGTGGCGGTGCGGTCCCCTACGGCACTGCGTAGGATCCTACGGTCTTGGCGTGCATCCGTGCGTCGTTGCGGTCCGGTCCCAGGTCGACGGGCACGTGCACCTTCCGCCGACCACTGGCGACAACATCGATGTACTGTGGAGACCTCACGCCCCACGTGTTGAGCAATTCGGCGGTACGTCCACCCGGCCTCCCGCATGCCCACTATACGCCCTCGCTCAAAGTCCGTCAACTGCACATACGGTTCACGTCCACGCTGTCGCGGCATGCTACCAGTGTTAAAGACTGCGATGGAGGTCCGTATGCCACGGCAAACTGGCTGACACTGACGGCGGCGGTGCACAAATGCTGCGCAGCTAGCGCCATTCGACGGCCAACACCGCGGTTCCTGGTGTGTCCGCTGTGCCGTGCGTGTGATCATTGCTTGTACAGCCCTCTCGCAGTGCCCGGAGCAAGTATGGTGGGTCTGATACACCGGTGTCAATGTGTTCTTTTTTCCATTTCCAGGAGTGTATTTATCGTCCATGTTTCACTTCCATACATGGCTACACTCCATACAAATACTTTCAGAAACGACGTCTTGACACTTAAATCTATACTCGATGTTAACAAATTTCTCTTCTTGAGAAACGCTTTCCTTGCCATTGCCAGTCTACATTTTATATCCTCTCTACTTCGACCACCATCAGCTATTTTGCTCCCCAGATAGCAAGACTCCCTTACTACTTTAACTGTCTCATTTCCTAATCTAATTCCCTCAGCATCACCAAACTTAATTCGACTACATTCCATTATCCTAGTTTTTCTTTGGTTGATGTTCATGTTATATCCTCCTTTCAAGACACTGTCCATTGCGTTCAGCTGCTCTACCAAGTCCTTTGCTGTCTCTGACAGAATTACAATGTCATCGGCAAGCCTCAAAGTTTTTATTTCTTCTCCATGGACTTTAATACCTACTCGACTCTTATAACTGCCATCTGGTTTCTGTACAAACTGTAAATAGCATTTCGCTCCCTGTATTTTACCCCTGCCACCTTCAGAATTTGAAAGAGAGTATTCATTTACTCGTAAAATTAAAATTTCGGCAACTTTTGGATACTATCTCGTAAAGGGAGGAAGGAAGGAAGGAAAGAAGGAAGATTAGGGATTACCGTTCCGGCGACATCGAGGTCATTAGGGACGGACTCGGGAAAGGGGAAGTTAAGTAGTGTATCGATAGCGGGGAAGAAACGCGTGACGTTAATCGCTTACAAGCCCCGGTGTGGGCCAGCAACAACAGAATGACGCGAGTGTCTGGCTGGGGTTAGTGTCGCCTTTTTACGTGGCCGTTAGCGGGCGGCCGTGTGTGGCTGCACCCCGCACTCTGCTCGGTTATCGCCTGCCGGAGGATAACCGGCCCTCCCGCCCTCCCACCTGCCTACCGGCTCTGCAGCCAGGGCAGTAAAGACCGGCGTAAGCCCGGGAGGCGCGGAGGTCACGTGACTCTGCCGCTTTACGGCCCTCGATATCTGAACAGCGTTCCACCGTGTCGCCCAATGGCGCGCTGGCTGCCCGTAATTACGAGGACACGCGCTTAAATCCATCTTTATTATCAATGAGGTGCGCCCTCTTGCGTGGACGCCGTCGTAAAATCCGTGACGGCACTCTTGACCTTGACCCGACAGTGAAGGGGATGACGTACAGACAGCAGAAACAATTTCCCACTTTAACGGCTAATTTTTAACATCTGTCATGATACAGATGCGCTGAATATGTACGCCCTTATCGCTATCGTCATTCTGTTGTAAAATTTCGACACAGATACAAAATATTTGGATCACGTTTTGTGAGTCTCCGCAAGAACCTGGGAATCACAACAGACCTTACTGCAGTGTTACTGAGTGATCTGTACGGATACGTATTTGGTGCACGTGCATCATACGACAGTTTGAGAATCTCTATTCGAAATTTACGATGACCATATCGCTTTGGAACATTCACCATGAGAAATTTTTCTACGCCCTGAAGACGAATATTGAAATCGAAAACAGATTATGGTCGCCTTTAAATACCAGCTGCTCTCGTATGTCTTACCAGCTGTAAACAAATACGGGAACATCCAAGTGGGACTAATATTTTTGCCGCGCGGAATTACCCGAGCGGTCAAAGGCGCTGCAGTCATGGACTGTGCGGCTGGTCCCGGCGAAGGTTCGAGTCCTCCCTCGGGCATGGGTGTGTGTGTTTGTCCTTAGGATAATTTAGGTTAAGTAGTGTGTAAGCTTAGGGACTGACGACCTGAGCAGTTAAGTCCCATAAGACTTCACACACAATTGAACATCTTTTTGGACTAATATTTTCAACTTTATTAAACATGAAATACACATAAAATAATTAGATGCGGTTTGCCAAGTATTGTTTGGTAATTAATCGTTTCTCAACGTAATATAAGAAAAGGCCACACTCTCCTGTGGTTTAGAGCTTACATAGCAAATCCTCTATTCTCATAATTCACTTGCAAAATCTCGAAAGCATTAATCAACTGTGATCCCACTTTCTCTACTCCACCTTCGCACACGTTTTCACTGTCAGTCCTTGAATCGTTGAAATTCTTATTTTCATATATTGTATGTTAAAAAAAAGCACGCTAGTTCTCCCTCCCCCTTCTCTCTCTCTCTCTCTCTCTCTCTCTCTCTCTCTCTCTCTCTCTCTCTCCATTTCTACTTCTTGACCTTCTTCAACTGACCGTTCGTCTGGAGTCACGCAGATATTAATCCCTCTGAGCTGGCTACACGTACAACAGAAAATATTTGTGTACAATGTTTACATAAGTACAATTTTACATATTTTAAGCAGCTTAGATAATATTATCTACTGCGAGAACACAATAAAACTGCTTCGCATTGTCAGTACGCAGATTATGATTCGGGTTTACTACATTGCATTAACGCAACGGTGAGATACATACTGTGCGAAAACAGGAAGCAAGAGAACTGAAGTGTTCAGTATGTGGTGCTGTAGAAGGATGTCGAAAAGTAGTTAGACTGATTCTTCGAAGAATTTTCAAAGAAAATAACGTATGGAAAATATTGACGAAAAGAAGGGAAAAGATATAAGGCATAAATAAGATATCAGGGGATGACTTGGTACTACAGGGAGTTGCAGAGTGTAAAAACTACAGGGGAAGACAGAGGATGGAATATATAGAGCAAATAACTGAGATGTAGGGTGCAATTGCTAGTCTGAGATGAGAAGGATGGCACAAAAAAAGGATTCATGGCGGCCTCATCAAACGATTCAGAATTTGACGGGAAAAATAACATAACAAATGTTGAAATGTATGTGAATTCCTAAGGGACCAAACTTCGGAGGTCATCTGTCGCTAGACTTACACACTACCCAAAGTAACTTATGCTAAGAACGACACACACACCCATGCCCGAGGGAGGACTCGAACCTCCGGCGGGAGGGGCCGCGCAATCCTTTCAAAATGGTTCAAATGGCTCTGAGCACTATGGGACTTAACATCTGAGGTCATCAGTCCCCTAGAACTTAGAACTACTTAAACCTAACTAACCTAAGGACATCACACACATCCATTCCCGAGGCAGGATTCGAACCTGCGACCGTAGCAGCAGCGAGGTTCTGGACTGAAGCGTCTAGAACCGCTCGTCCACAGCGGCTGGCAAAATTTCTGCAGATTTCAATGTTGGACCACCAGCAAGTGTCAGCATGCAACCATTCAACGAAACATCATCGATATGGGCTTTTGCAGTTGAAGGACCTCTTGTGTACCTTTGATACTGCACGACACAAAGCTTTATGCTTCGCCTGGGCCCGACAAATTTAAAATTGTATCGAGCGGACGGAAGTGTACGAGTATGGAGACATCATCATGCATCCATGGACACTGCATGTTAGCAGTGGACTGTTCAAGCCTTTGGAGGGTCTGTAATGGTGTGGGGCGTGTGCAGTTGGAGTGATATGTGACCCCTGATACGGTTAGATACGACTCTGACAGTTGACACGCATGTAAGCATCCCGTCTGATCATTTACATGCATGTCCATTGTGTTTTCCGATGGACTTGGGCAACTCCAGGAAGACAATGTGACACCCCCCAGAAATGCTACAGAGTGGCTCTAGGAACACTCTACTGATTTAAACACTTCCAATGGCCAACAAACTCCCCAGACATGAACATTATTGAGCATATCTGTGGTGTTTTGCAACGTGCTCTTCAGAAGAGCTCGTACTCTTACGGATTTATTGGATAGCCGTGCAGAATTCTTGGTGTCAATTCCCTCAGCACTACTTCGGCCACTAGTAGAGTCCATGCAGCGTCGTGTTGCGGCATTTCTGCGTGCTCGCCGGGGCCTACACGATATTAGGCAGCTGTACCAGTTTCTTTGGATCTTCAGTATAAATCAGAGATTTTGACAACTGGTGCGTCATAATGATCGGCGCGATAGCTAATATCAAGGACTGAAAGAAGTAATACCTACGAGGGTTACTCCAAAAGAAATGGACACTATTTTTTTTAAATCCATATTTTATTCTACATGTTTGAAAGTTTTACAGTGTGTAGATACATAATTTAGAAACAACATTTTCATTTCTCCACATAATTTCCATCCCTCTCAAATGCCTTACGCCATCTTGTAACCAGCGCCTGTATGCCCGCACGGTAAAATTTTGGACCAACCTGACTGAGCCACTGTTTGGCAGCGTGCACAAGGGAGTCATCATCTTCAAACCTTGTTCTACGAATTGGGCCTTTGTTTCCCAAAGAGATGATAGTCACACGGAGCCAGGTCAGGACTGTAAGGCGGGTGTTTCAGTGTTGTCGATCCCAGTTTTGTGATCGCTTCCATGGGTTTTTGACTGACATGTGGCGTTGCATTGTCGTGCAACAGCAAACCATCCTGCTTTTGCCGATGTGGTCGAACACGACTCAGTACAGCTTGAAGTTTCTTCAGTGTCGTCACATATGCATCAGAATTTATGGTTGTTCCACTTGGCATTATGTCGACAAGGAATCGAAAAACATCGAAGCCATAAATTTTCTAGCATAAGGTGTGGTTTCGAATTTTTTTTCTTGCGTGAATTTTCATGATGTTTCATCACCTGTCTTCTTCCAAGAAATTCATCTCCACCATTCTCGTACTGTTCAAAAGTTCGCTCCATACCGTTTTTTTGTTTCTTTGCGAGCCACTGTCAACATCCTGGGAACCCACCTGCACAAACCTTTTTTTAACGCCAAAACTTTCAGTATTCTGCAAACACTCCCTTCCCCTATCCCAACGTAGCGTGACAATTCCTTCACTATGATGCGTCTGTCAGCAGTCATCAATTCGTTAACTCTGCACATTATCTGGAATGTGTGCAACACGCGGCCTGCCACTGCGAGGACAATCCTCAATATTGCCGTTCCCGCTTTCAGCGACTAACTGTACTGCGATCGACAGCGGCATCTCCATCCACCTATTTCAACCTCTTGTGGATGTTTCCCACTGTCTCGTTTTCTTTGACAACATGTTGCTTCTGAAAACGTCAAGTGTAGCAGCCATCTTGAAGACATGCTGTGACGGCGCCACCCACGGGAACAGGTTGAACTAAATTTGAAAACAAGCGGGAAGGATGTGTCTACACGCTGTAAAACTTTCACAAATGCAGAATGAAAACTGTATTTTTACAAAAATAGTGTGCATTACTTTTGGAGTGACCCTCGTATAAATAAACACAGCTGGGAAGCTCCTTCACTGACCGGACTACTTCACCGTCCGCCAAGTGGTCACACGTTCCAAAAAATTTACCTCTGTCAGTGCCTACACGCACCACTATTAGACACGTGTTAGTTTAGGTATTAACAGATACACTTACGAGACTTTAGGGTATAACCTGCCAGGGCCCAACGGGACTACCAGCTGGAGGACGCCAGAAGAGAGTGTTGTGTGCTTCAGAGCGTTTTAGAGGAAAGAGGTTGCGGTGAAAGTGAGCGACCCCAGTGGCAGCGCCACGGCCGGCCTGCTGAAGTGGCCCGCGGGGCGGCGTTGCGCCACGCAGTGTGGGCGGAGCGGCTGCGCAGCTGAGAGCGGCACTCTGCTGTCTGCAGCCGACCCAGACTCAGTCTCGAGCGTACGCCCGGCTGATGGCGCCAGGCTTAATAATGCAGGCCGCCTGCGGCCGCGCCGGCCGGCACCTGTTACCTGTTACCGCCAGCGCCACTCTCCGGAAGCGGCGCGCCTCCAATTAACTTACGGCTCGCCTTACATTACCCAACTTGCGGCGGTTCGCCGCATCTTCTGCTGCAGGCACGGTACCTAGCGACACGGGAAAAATACCGGTACTCCTTGACGTCCAAGTACTTTCATCTCGTTGCCTATCTTTAATACTTCGTATTTTTCAACTGATATTATTACTCCCATCACTGCTTTATAGCGGGTATTGTATATACCGAACCTCGCAGCAGTTAAGCAGCGGAAAAATACTCCAATCGGAGCTCAAAAATGAGAAAATGTTCCTGTTTATTTAAAATATTCTTACTGAAGAGTGGGGTACAGGTGCCTTATTCTACCTTACTCAGCACCTTAAAAAAATTCCCAAAAATTTTGGCACGCGAACATATTCACTCTTTTTCTTTTTAAAAAAAACATGCAACTCACCTCAAAAACCGTCATCGGAGTAGCCGTGCGGTCTGGGGCGCCTTGCCACGGTTCGCGCGGCTCCCCCCCTCCGAAGTTCGAGTCCTCCCTCGGGCATGGGTGTTGTCGTGTTGTCGTCCTTGGGTAAGTTAATTTGAGTTAGTGTGTAAACCTAGGGACCGATGACCTCAGCAGTTTGGTTCCAAGGGAATCTACCACAAATTAAAAAAAAAACCGGCCGGAGTGGCCGAGCGGTTCTAGGCGCTACAGTCTGGAACTGCGCGACCGCTACGGTCGCAGGTTCGAATCCCGCCTCGGGCATGGATGTGTGTGATTTCCTTAAGTTAGTTAGGTTTAAGTAGTTCTACGTTCTATGGGACTGATGACCTCAGAAGTTAAGTCGCAAAGTGTTCAGAGCCACCAGAACCACTTTAAAAAAAAAAAAGTACCTCGAACTCCCAAACGCTTCTCTACCTGTAACTCATTCACACTCTGGCCCATCGCTGTAAGTCGCTCCTACCCATCCAGTCCCAGTCGCCTTTGCTCATTCACTCATTCAGCCTAGTTCATTGTCTTCAGCTCTTTGTGTCTGTCTGTCACTGTCTTTTCTGTGTCGTAGCCACAGCACCAGTCGTTCTGTCCTGCTATTACAGTATCCTCTCACTGTCAAATTTCCGTCTTGCTTACTCTTATTGTTAATATTTCATTCCTTTCTTCCTACTGCTGTTCTCTTTTCTCACTGTCTCCGTTGTCCTTGTCATGTACTTTGTGTCTCATTACCACTGGCTCTCAACCCAACCACTTTCTCATTTTCCTTATTCCTCTCCTACTGCCACTGTCTCCTTCACTCTCCTCCTAGCATTGTCCTGTCACTGTCACCCAACTGTGTCCACTTCTTTCTCTCACACACCCATTATCTCTTTAGTTTTTACTATAACAAAACTACTGCCTACTCTCTTCCAGTACATATTACTTTTACGTCTCTTTGCCACTTCATTGTCTTCTTGTGTCTCAGCATAAAAAAGCTCGAATAAGTTCCCAGGTCAAACTTCCTGGTAAAATTTTTAAAGGTGCTGAGAAAGCTAGTAATCCACTTCTCAGTCAGAGTCTTTTAAATAGACAGGAACTTATTTGCTTTTTTTGTGCTCCCATAGCAGAATTTTTCCTGTGGTTCCCTTATTTTCCCTGCTGCATCAGGGCATATAACTCATACGTAAAGAAATGTAGTGGTCAGTAAACTTTAGATATGTCAAACTGAAATAACGCAAAATGAATTTTACACGTCATTCCGTATATTATGTGCAGAAACGTTTTGCTTGTGCTTCAGTACTACAATATGGGGTTCCCACATAATAACGAAGAGCCTTTACAGCCTGCCTCCGTTCTAAGTCACTTTGTAAACCATGTCTTCGCCTCACACTTGGTTTTACGTGAGTATTTTCTTCTCTTTAAATGATAATATGAGTTTAGGAGTCTACATTGGAGGACGTGCTAGAAGTAATGCCACTGAATTGTTTGTCTAAAAACTCTTAAAAGATTTTACCTAAAACAAAAGTTATCAACATTCTACAACTTTATTCTTCATTTCTACATATTTTCAACTCTGTGCCACTAGATCGCTCCGAATTGTAACATGAAAAATAGAGGATTGTGACTATACTATGTCGGTGCGTTAGAAACAGCGTACTGTAACTGAGTTTCTAATTCGAAGAGTTCGTCCACACCTGAAGAGCCCCCGTCCTTCAACATGACAACGCTGCAACCTCTGCCTCGGGCTCCCTGTCATTATCTATCCTCCACACAGTCCCAACCTGGCCGCATCAGATTTTCATCTATTTGTTCACATTTCGTGCTAAGAACGTACCGTTAATATTACACGTATCTGTACTATTATCACACATCGTTTTATTAGTATCAACAGTAGTCAATGATTGTTGCTGCCACTGATGCAAAACATAGCTCGTCAAGGGAGGCAAAGGTCTAAATATGACTATTATATTAGTAAGAGGAGCTTCAGGTGTCGTCGAGAGACAGTATAATATGGAGTTAATAGCGTAGGGTTCATCACGTAATTGAAAAAAATGCTAGACAGATTGGATACTTTAGGAGTTGTCAGTCTTTTGAAAGTATACACATTTGGGAAAATGTTCATCTGCAGATGTGATTTATATACGACAGCTTCAGTAATTTCTTCCCCACTGTTCAAACTTACAAACCATTGAGCTTATTTTAAGGTTGCAGCACAAAGCTATACTGCAAGGACCTGCGACGTGGAGAACGAGTACGTGCGATTAATAGTTAGCATTTTATTTTTCAAGCGACTTCCAACATGTCTTTTAGAAAATGCGTGACACAGAGCTGTATTAATTTTTCTGTATTATTATAAAAGTAAACAAAGACTTTCTAAATTAACATTGCAGTTTCCGGAAGGATGAATAGAACTAGAAGGTAAAAGTGGAAGACATTCGACACTAAAATTATTTCAAAGTGTGCTCAAAACACTTAACTGTGTACAGCGAGAAAGTAGGAGGTGTGTGTGTGTGTGTGTGTGTGTGTGTGTGTGTGTGTGTGTGTTCGCGGATGTAGGAGTCAACGGGCTTTGTTGCAGATATAGTCAGCTCTCTGAATTTTTTCGTTTGGTATTTATTTTGTAATGTAGTACATGAAAAATGGCAAATTATAAGGTACGTTAAAATGTAAAACATTACTTCGAGTATGTTTTTTTTAAAGAAACAAAGATGGTAACAATCGATAAAAATAATGAGAGGTGTGTACTGCAAATTTACAAAATCGCTTAGCTCCAAATCCCATTTATTTCGTAATATTTTCACCTTGGCGTACTAGTAAATCATCTCGCAAAGCTGCCGCAGTAGAGCAATATGATCAAGTGTAGAAGAAAATCAAACAGCGATGGCTATCCTTTCTTTTTCCATGAAACAGTGACTGCTGAGCTGTGAGATTTGTTGCAAACAGCCGAAATGTCTCAGTGCTATGCTCATCTATGCTGGAAGTCAGGTATATGCCACATAATGGCGCAAATTGTTAACAGGATGCCTATAACATCCATGCCCGGGTTCCCGGGTTCGATTCCAGGCGGGGTCAGGGATTTTCTCTGCCTCGTGATGGCTGGGTGTTGTGTGATGTCCTTAGGTTAGTTAGGTGTAAGTAGTTCTAAGTTCTAGGGGACTGATGACCATAGATGTTAAGTCCCATAGTGCTCAGAGCCATATAACATCCATACACAAAATCCATAGTACTTTTTAATGGGATCCATCGATCTCAGTGATGTAATAACATTCAAAAAATGCAGAGCCCCTACAGGGAAACCTCTAGCCGTACCAAGGTCACCCGCCCCCCGAGGTAAAAGCATGGTGACGATAAAATTATCGTTCTACGTGTCTAAACTCTCCACATGTATTTGTGCAGTATGTAATCGACATTCGTAAATGATTTCTTCTTATTTATTATTAGATTCTAGCACACGTACATTTTATGCACAACAAGTAAAAATAATTTATCCGCTTCCCGCGCGCGGGTCCCCGGGTTCGATTCCCGGCGGGGTCAGGGATTTTCTCTGCCTCATGATGACTGGGTGTTGTGTGACGTCCTTAGGTTAGTTAGGTTTAAGTAGTTCTAAGTACTAGGGGACTGATGACCATAGATGGTAAGTCCCATAGTGCTCAGTGCCATTTGAACCACTTTTTGAAGAATTTATCAATATCTTAAATAACAATGACCTCCTCCATACATACATTCTTAGGCACACACTCTTAAATTTGTTCTCAGGTTGAGATTGTTATCGATATATACTAGTATGTTCTTAACATTGGATGCTTAATGTCTGCAAAAATGTAGTGACCCCTTTCCCAGTAATCAGAGCTTACGTCGCAATCAGCGTTGCCAATAGTTACCAGTATTTCTGACAGTAATTGTATTTCTGCAGCAACTTCAAACAGACGCCAATTTTAAGGAATTGTGGCCTAGAATGTATGTATGGCGATGATCACAAGTTACTTTGCTACATTTATAAAAGCTTTTAAAATGAGATGGTTAAAAAATGTACATGCAGAAGTCAATAACAATAAATAAATCGCAGCTCGATATAGGTGTCGCGTTGCTGCTTGGAGTAATACTCCATATTATCCGTAATATGAAGTATAATTATAAAAATATGAGTCTGCCTTGAGAAAATATAAATTCTGCTTGTTTAACAAGCAAACACGTTTAGAGAAGTTGCACTATCATATACTAAACGGTCGCGTCAAATCTACGCATTTCAAACATCCTGTAAATGCCAACAAATATACTTTTTCCGTAAATGTATTGCTATGTTTGATTTGTGGTAGTCATCGGTGTTGTATTTTGATAAGTTATACTAAATTCGGCACATAATGATTGCAGTTATTCTTTTGGCGATTTTTCTTGTTGTTGCGATCGGCATTCCGAAGACAATTGGCGCAATTCTCGACGCTTGTCTATCTTGTACAAGGCTCTTTCTCTCTGCTTATTGCTGCAGCCTACATCACTTGTATCTGCTGACTGTAATCAGGCCACTACAATTTTTATCCCCATATTTCAATTACCAAAGTGACGATTCCTTGATGACTAGGAAAGTGTCTTGTCAAATAATTCCTTCTTTTACTCTGGTAGTGGCTCATAATTACTTATTCGAGCTAGCCATATAATATTCAGCGTACTTCGTTAACACCACATTCCAAAGGCTATTTTCTTTCTGTCTGGACTGATTATCGTCCAAGTGTCACTTCTGTAGAAAAGATTTTCTAACACTTATGTTTATATTCAGTGTTAACAAATACCTCTTTTTCTGAAAACCTTTTCTTGTTATTGCCAGCCTGAATTTTCCTTAATTTTCGAAAATCAGAGAACTTGCGAAATGTCAAAATCAGTACCCTTAGAACAATTAAACCAATCACAAAAGATGTAATTGATGTTAAAAATAACTCGTATAGGATGATGTTCCACGAAATAGGTACAAGAAAATTTCTCGGGGATTTGCCGCTTGATCGGTCGCTACGAATCGTTCGCTCTGTTTCCTGCTCCCATCGTGTGCTAAAAAAATCCGCTATGTAAATGCACCGTGCGGAAAGCGACGAAACCATCTCACATTTACATGCAAACAACTTCGTTGTCAGAGCATTTAGGATTTTTTCCCGTATACCTGAAAATAACAGACATTGGTCGGCGTAGAGTTCCTTTCAGAAGAGCCAACTTTTGTGCAGCGCTCAGCTCGGCTTTCGAAAACATGGCCGCGTCAAGCACAGACCCGCCTATCCTAGCTCGCAGTTTCGCAGCCTGCAGACAGCGGCCCACCCCAAACATTTCGTGTTTGTCAGTTATCTGCATGCTGCACGTTGGATACACTGCAGATGCCCAATAGCGTAACCAAACGAAACATTGCGTTGGAAAACAATTGAATATTGTTTTTATAGTACGTTTCTTGGGAAAGAATCATGCATTACACTTGCAATAACAGCGAGAACTAGCAAACAGAGTCCAGTTTAGTAGCTATGATTCTATTTACCCTTGTCTTTTGCTGTGGCTTCGTGCAAATGTGAAACTCTTGAAGTTCATTTTATGTTTTTATAGCAGTATTGTCTGAAATGGTACGAACGTTCAAATATGTGTGAATTCCTAAAGGACCAAACTGCTGTCATCTGTCCCTAGACTTACACACTACTTAAGCTAACGTAAACTAACTTACGCTAAGACCGACACACACATACACATACACACACACATACACACACACACATGCCCGAGGGAAGACTCGAACCGCCGGCGGGAGGGACACCGCAATCCGTTACATCGCGCCTCAAACCGAGCGGCCACTCCGCACGACGAAGTAGTAGACTGGCTTAGTCAGTAAACACCATGAAAATAGTTGATCGTCGATGTTTTGTGTCATATTCGTATAAATGCGGCAGCTAATAAAGTAATTGAATGATAAATTATGAAACAAAGTGACTTTGTTTGAAGAAATGTATTTTCACACTAACGAGGAAGAATAAATAAATGTGAATACTGTAGGATTAATGGTTTTGGTCCTCATAATCGTAAACGGTTGATTAAACTAATCAAAAGAGTAGAAAGAAACGCTGAAGAACTACTAGACTAAGGGAAAGATAAAGGTACCAAGGAAACAACTATAACGTTGCACTTGCTAATGAAAGGAGAATTAAAGCAAAATCCGAGGTTTAGAGAAAGTCTTCTATTGTGTAAGGTGGAAAATGGTTTTAGAAATGACGCTGAAGCTGATAGGCGGACAAGTAATATGTAGTATCTAAGGAAATCAAGTCAAAATAAGAAAAAAGAGGAAGGAAGTTAGTTTCTTGTTCGATAGGGTAAGCAGTTTGTTACAAAAGCATGCCGAAAAGGAAAGAATGTCACCGCAGCGGTTAACATTACAAGGCACAATGTATGTCCACGCGGAAAAAGAAGTCTTGGAAAACTCGAGAAAGGATGCCACGAATAAGGCTGACCCACGAAGACTGAACACGCTACAAAAGTAATCCCTGAAAGCAAAAATGAAGATGATGATGTCGACAAAGCTGTGCAAGAGTTGAACGAAACATAGGAAGAGGAATGATAGTGCAGTAATGTCAAACATCATAGCTACTGTTTGCAGATCATAGTAAGGGGAACTTAAATGACCCGCTAAAAGGCCTGGGCAGCTTGCTTAGCGCAGATTGAGCAGCAGTAAACGAGGCTGAGACGAAAATGATAAAAAATAGTGGGGACAGAACTGCAATACAGTAAGCATAAAAATTGAGAGAGGAAAAGTAAAAGAATACTTTTACCTAAGGGGCAAAACCACACACGACTGTAGAGGCAAGGATAATGTATTCAACGGGTCATCTAACGATGTTCTAAACAATGTAACCGCAAGCGTCAATAGAGCACCTTATAGAATAACGTTGTTGTGGTCTTCAAGCCTGAGACTGGTTTGATGCAACTCTCCATGCTGCTCTATCCTGTGCAAGATTCTTCATCTCCCAGTACTTACTGCAGCCTACATCCTTCTGAATCTGCTTAGTGTACTCATCTCTTGGTCTCCCCCTACGATTTTTACCCTCCACGCTGCCCTCAAATGCTAAATTTGTGGTCCCTTGATGCCTCAAAACATGCCCTACCAACCGGTCCCTTCTTTTTGTCAAATTGTGCCACAAACTCCTCCCCAATTCTATTCAATACCTCCTCATTAGTTATGTGATCTACCCATCTAATCTTCAGCATTCTTCTGTAGCAGTGGTTTTAATCTACGATGTTATGTTATTTTCTACATCTACATTTGTACTCAGCAAACCATCTTTTAATGTGTGGGTGAGAGTACTATGTCAGTAACTGCGGTTTTTCTCTTTTTTTGGTTTCAGTCGTGAATGGTCAGGGGAAGAACGATCGTTAGACTTCCGTGGGATCTCGAATCTCTCCAACTTTGTCTTTATGGTCTCATCGCGAAATAAAGAAAGAAGAAAGTAAATATGTTCTTTGCCTCTTCTAAAAATGCATTCTGTCGAAATTTTAACAACAAACAAACGGTGTGATGAATAATGCCTCTCTTGTAGCGTCTGCCTTTGGAGTTTGCTGTGCATCCCCGGGATGCTTTCACGCGTATTAAAGAAACCTGTGACGAAACGTGCTGTTTCTCTTTGGATCTTCCCTATTTCCTCTACCAATCGTGTCTGGCGAGGCTCCCGCGCTGATGAGTAATTCTCAAGTAACGTTCATCTTGTAAGTTACTTGCTATGTAAATGAACTACAGTTTCTGGGGCTTCTTCCTGCTATCAGTTGTAGGTCGTCGTTCCTCTTTAAATTGCTCCCTACGAATACACCTAGATATTTTATGGAAGTGACTGCTTCCAGGAACTGTTCTGCAATCGTGTGACCATACAATAACGGAAATTTCCGCCAATTTAAGCACAATCCGTTGCATTTGTTTATATTTGTTTTTCGTAGCGATTAGATCATTTCACAAAATTCAATAATTAAATATCTCCTCCAAAATCGACAATATTTTGTTGACTCCTACCCATAGTGGGAGAAACGAACATCGTAATACAATAAGAGAAATTAGAACTCACACGGCAGGAGTTAGGTACGCATTGTTTCCACACGCTATTCGAGAGACGAATGGTTGAGACGCTAAAGTGTTTTTGTGAACCCTGTGCCAAGCACTCGGATGCTAAAAGGAGAGTAGTGACTGGGGTCTACACAACGGTTGAACAAAAATATGGGAACACCGAGAGAAATGTATGCTTGAATATTGAAGCAGTTGTTAGCCAAGCCTCCATGAGGCGCTGTTGTATTTTACCAAGAACGGAACCATGAGCAATGTTCTCAGTGCCTTCGAAAGCCTCAGATGCCGTCAGGGCAGTGTTCTGTCTAGTTGTGAGTGCTTGATGTGGGAGCTAAGAGATTCGATAGTGGGGAAATTGTTGGTACTTCCATTTTGAGCGCTTCCGTAACCAAGGTAGCCGAAGTCTTCAATGTTTCAAGAGACACCGCATCGAAGATGTACTTCGCGTACAGGTAAAGCGAAAAGACATCACCCGCTAAGGCACAACGCGGGCGATTGTGTGTGTTAAATGATTGTGACGGAAGGTCATTCAAGACGACTTTGACAAAAAATAGGATGACGATAGCTCCAAAAATCACTCCAGAACCTAATGTCGCTCTCGTGAACCCTGTCAGCACCAAAACAACACCAAGGCAGCTCCAGAGGAGAATTCCAGGGAGAGCTGGAATTCCAGAACCACTCATCAGTGATGCAAATGCCCACTAGCAGGAAAAAGTGGCACCTACGCCATCATCTAGGCAGCCACGTCGTGGTATTCCATGGGCTCCAGTGTTACACTGCCAGGTCGCATTTCTGCAATGATCATACACTCCTGGAAATGGAAAAAAGAACACATTGACACCGGTGTGTCAGACCCACCATACTTGCTCCGGACACTGCGAGAGGGCTGTACAAGCAATGATCACACGCACGGCACAGCGGACACACCAGGAACCGCGGTGTTGGCCGTCGATGGCGCTAGCTGCGCAGCATTTGTGCACCGCCGCCGTCAGTATCAGACAGTTTGCCGTGGCATACGGAGCTCCATCGCAGTCTTTAACACTGGTAGCATGCCGCGACAGCGTGGACGTGAACCGTATGTGCAGTTGACGGCCTTTGAGCGAGGGCGTATAGTGGGCATGCGGGAGGCCGGGTGGACGTACCGCCGAATTGCTCAACACGTGGGGCGTGAGGTCTCCACAGTACATCGATGTTGTCGCCAGTGGTCGGCGGAAGGTGCAAGTGCCTGTCGACCTGGGACCGGACCGCAGCGGCGCACGGATGCACGCCAAGACCGTAGGATCCTACGCAGTGCCGTAGGGAACCGCACCGCCACTTCCCAGCAAATTAGGGACACTGTTGCTCCTGGGGTATCGGCGAGGACCATTCGCAACCGTCTCCATGAAGCTGGGCTACGGTCCCGCACACCGTTAGGCCGTCTTCCGCTCACGCCCCAACATCGTGCAGCCCGCCTCCAGTGGTGTCGTGACAGGCGTGAATGGAGGGACGAATGGAGACGTGTCGTCTTCAGCGATGAGAGTCGCTTCTGCCTTGGTGCCAATGATGGTCGTATGCGTGTTTGGCGCCGTGCAGGTGAGCGCCACAATCAGGACTGCATACGACCGTGCACACAGGGCCAACACCCGGCTTCATGGTGTGGGGAGCGATCTCTTACACTGGCCGTACACCTCTGGTGATCGTCGAGGGGACACTGAATAGTGCACGGTACATCCAAACCGTCATCGAACCCATCGTTCTACCATTCCAAGACCAGCAAGGGAACTTGCTGTTCCAACAGGACAATGCACGTCCGCATGTATCCCGTGCCACCCAACGTGCTCTAGAAGGGGTAAGTCAACTACCCTGGCCAGCAAGATCTCCGGATCTGTCCCCCATTGAGCATGTTTGGGACTGGATGAAGCGTCGTCTCACGCGGTCTGCACGTCCAGCACGAACGCTGGTCCAACTGCGGCGCCAGGTGGAAATGGCATGGCAAGCCGTTCCACAGGACTACATCCAGCATCTCTACGATCGTCTCCATGGGAGAATAGCAGCCTGCATTGCTGCGAAAGGTGGATATACACTGTACTAGTGCCGACATTGTGCATGCTCTGTTGCCTGTGTCTATGTGCCTGTGGTTCTGTCAGTGTAATCAAGTGATGTATCTGACCCCAGGAATGTGTGAATAAAGTTTCCCCTTCCTGGGACAATGAATTCACGGTGTTCTTATTTCAATTTCCAGGAGTGTATGACCATTTTGCCTAATGAGGTCCATTTCATGCAGTAATATTTGTTCTCCGATGGTGATGCTTTGTTCCAATACGACTGTGCCCCTGTGCACACAGCTCCCATCGTGCAGGACTGGTTTTACGAGCACGAGGATGAACCGTCGGATTGCATATGACCACCACAAGCACCAGATGTCAGTATTATTTAGGCTCTTTGGTCTACTTTGGAGAGAAGGGTGCTTGATCGCTATCCACCTCCATCTCTGTTCCCTGAACTTGCCACTATTTTTCAGTGCGTATGGTGTAAGATTCCCTTCAGAGCCATACATGACCTGTGTATATCCATTTCGAGACGACTATAAGTTGCTTTGATTGCCCGCTGCGGCGTATCACTCACAATAACGTGGTGTGTTTCCATATTTTTGTCCGCCCCTGTCGACAAGTTAAGGCAAAATGAGAACGCTGAGTTAGCCCTTTCTTCGTATTCGTTCAGTTGCGCTTGTGTTCTGTTCATAAGAAGGGGGATGGGGGTGATGTCCTGTTAGATACTCTTTAGATCCGTAAGTACTGAAATTATCGACAGGGAAAAGACGAGAAACTGCAACACGTGAAGTTGGAGCACTGAAGTCGAATGAGTCTGCCGGCGCTAGCACAGGAGCTGCATAGGCGGCAGTGGTGTGCAGAGGGCATCGGCGTGGGAGCAGGAAGGACGCCGCGCAGGCAGCTCCGGCGGACACGCCCACACACCCGGCGCGCCAAGGACGACCGCACACCTGCCGTCACACGACACCTCTGCCGCGGCCTCGAGGCCGGCCGGCTTCTATTGCCACTCCAGCTCTTCTCAGTGAGCGGAATAGCCTGAGACTACATACAGAGTGTACCCGTCATACTGCTTGACACACTACTCTACACACTACACTACTGACGTGTCACGTAGCTCGACGAAACTTCGACCATACATTGAAAGAACTGCTTCAGTATAGTACACAAGCCAACAGAAACAAATGCGCAATGAGAAGAACAAAAATTACACTTTTATTCAAAGACGGTGGTCTCCTCCACATTAAAAAAAGGCAGGACATGTTTCTTGCTATGGTACGTGAACGCCATGGATGGCAGTACATACTCTGCAGCGTGTTCTCATGCTGGACACAAATTCGGTAAAAAGTTCTTATATTAGGCCGTTGTATTCTTTCAGCAGCGTGTTCGGTAACTGCTGGTTGGTCGTTCGTGCATGTGGTCGTGCGGCGGGATGTCCCACACGTGCTTGGTGGAATTTAAGTCTGAGGAACGGCGAGCCCTGTCCATTTTCCGAACATTATTTCGTTTCAAGCGAAAATTCTCTATTTCAAGAGATCTTCCAGCTGCGCTCTTAGATGAGGTAAAATGTTAAATGTCGTGTGACTAGGGCCTCCCGTCGGGTAGACCGCTCGCCTTGTACAAGTCTTTCGATTTGACGCCACTTGGGCGACTTGCGCATCGATGGGGACGAAATGATGATGAATAGGACAACACCACACCCAGTCCCTGAGCGGAGAAAATCTCCGACCCCTCCGGGAATCTAACCCGGGCACTTAGGATTGACATTCTGTCGCGCTGACCACTCAGCTATCGTGGGCGGACTTTTAGATAAGAGCATTCATAAAAATGAAGTTAGGGCTGAAGACAGTCCTGAAGAGACGCACATGGGGAAGCGGTACAGTGTCATAATGACATCGGGCGGTGAAAGTACGTACCTTCATATGGTCGGAGATGGAAAGACTCAATGCACCCAGGAACGTAGTCGGACATGATCGCTTTCATGGTCCAAATGTTATGTTATGTTATGACGAGGCAACATGTTGTCTGGGCTTAATGACTTCCAAATCTTTGAATACTGTACACTTACGGGCCAACCTTACTATAGCATTGTACTCAATCTTCAGGTGCGACTTTGCAGGGAACCGTTAGGCCCTTAACATTTTAAGGATGACACTGTGCGATCGCATAGAACAGCGTAGACGGAGGTGCTCTTGGAAAGAGAGGATGTTCGGCGAATGGACTGGCCTACCTGTTCCCCCCGACTTCAATCCCATCGTCAATGTCAATGAAATTCTCCAACAGCCGTACAACTTAAGATGTCATTTTATTTTACTTTGAAGGCTACCAGTCTCAGCATTCCACTGTGACCTCTTCAGGCCCCATATGCATCTCTCCAAATAAACGATAATGTCGCACAGTGCCACAAATCCCTAGATATCGTGAATTCAATCGTTTCATTAGTTCAAAATGGCTCTAACCACTATGAGACTTAACATTTTAGGTCATCGGCTCCTAGACTTAGAACTGCTTAAACCTAACTAACCCACGAAAATCACACACATCCGTGCCCGAGGCAGGATTCGAACCTGCGACATTAGCAGCAGCGCGGTTCCAGAATGAAGCGCCTAGAACCGCTCGTCCACAGCATCCGGGTTTTACTGGTGCTTCATTCGAAGACTTGATAGCAACTGATAGCACAGATTTGCTATCAAGTCGTCGAATGAAGTACTAGTGGAAATTTGAATTCACGGCATCCAGGGATTTATGGCACTGTACGACATTTTCGTTTATTTGGAGAGTTGCATGCGGAGCCTGAAGAGGTCACAGTGAAATTCTGAAACTGGTAAAATAAAATACATTAACATCTTAAGCTACACGGCTGTTGGAGAATTTCGTTGACATTGACAATTACTTAACCAGCCAATGTGCCCTGTCCATGATGGACCAACAGAGTACGTATGGGACTGTCGGGGAGACGCACTGCAGTTCTTTCATATGCACCAACGGCCGTCCAGCAGTTGCCAATGGCGCTGGTGGAGGAACGGCACAAGCTACCACAAGAACCCCTGGCCAACCTTTTGGCCAGCATGGGCATGATGCACAACGTGGTCTGTCGTCCATGGTGGTCATACATTCCTGTTAAGAAACATTTCTCGTCTTCTTTAATGTCCAATGGCCCATCTACAGGCCCCATATGCATCTCTCCAAATAAACCAAAATGTTACACATTCCCATAAATCCCTGGGTATCGTGATTACTGCCGTTGAATAAAAGTCTTATTTCCGTTCGTCTCATTGGGTATTTATTTCAGTTACCTTCTGTACTATACAGCAGCAATTATTTCTATGTATAAACCAAGTTTCATCGAGCTTCGTTACTTAGCGGTGACACATCATGCGAAAATTACTTTCGTCCTGTAAGTTTTGTCCACCAGTGTGCTTAAGTATAAGTATACAGAGCCATTCGAGATATGAAGAAAGGGAAAATGCGAGTGATGAGGTCCAATAGAGACGACTAATGCTGCAAGGAAATTGTATAAAAATATCGAAAATCGTGTTTTATTCCAGCAGGACATAGTAATGTCCGAAGTATCCTCCGCCAAATGCCAAACTTCGACCTGTGCAGTAAACATGCATGTAGAGGTGTACTCACAGAAAGACCAAATACCTCCTTTCTGCCGGATTATGTCGACCATTTGCGCAACAGTCGTCATTGATGGAGGAGCTCTTGCGTGGAAAGTGGAAATGTCGGCTTTTGCATTGGTGACGGTTAACTTCACATCCCGAAGCTTACTGGTCTGTCAAGTCAGAGCGAAAGAAATATAAAATTGACATTCATTTATACATGAATTTAAATTCACCTTACTGCACTGACCATATATTGCGAGAAAACCAAAAGGCAGGAGCCACTGTTTTACACAGGAGTTGCTTCTTTATTCAACCCATAATAGGTTTCAGGCAAATATACCGATCCTCATTTGATACATTCGCATATTAAGCAAAGAAAGTGACATTCTGCTAACATCATTGAGTGTTCAATATGAATGCAGTCACCAGAAAATGTGTGTGTATACCTATAACCTATTATAGTAAAAATCAACATGGATTCCAAAGACAAGGACGTTGCATAAATCAGAACGCCCTGTTCGTCCATGAGAGGCCGGTACCACTAAACAACGGCGCTCAGGTTGATGCCATGACGTCTGACGAGCATTCGGTACAGTTCCACACTATCGTTTAGTAGGCAAAATACGAGCTTACTGCGTATGGGACCTGATTTGTGATTAGATTCAGGACTGTTTTGCACATAGTACACTAAACAAATATAAAATTTCGGGAGTAACTAAAGAGAGAGTTGTATTTCGTTATTGTTTTGTAATCTACATGATAACGTTGGACTGTGGTGAGGCTTTTCGCTGGTACAGCTGTTATCTGTAATAAAGTTGCAACGCTACAACACTTCAACTAAGTGCAGGAAGACCTGATGATGATGAACGATTTATGCAAGGACTAGCTAGTGGCTCTGAAAATAAATAAACGTAACTTATTGCGAACAGACAGGTAAATATATCTTCTGTCGTTCGATTATACTACTGGCCACACTTCACTGGAAACAGTAGCTATAGATAAATACCTAGGAACGACCTACAGTGGAATGACCATATAAAAATAATTGGGAAAATAATGTTAGTTCAGATCCATTTCAAGAATCTTATGAAAGTTTAATTAATCCACGACACGAGTGTCTTACAAAATAGTTTTTTCCAACGACCCTTGAGTATTACGTATTAGTATGAGATGCTTACAGTGTTGGATGATTAGAACAGGTAGCGAAAATCCAACGAAGAGCAGCACGTTTAGTCACGGGTTTCTTAAGGCACATACGCACTAGGCCAAAGAAGGCTAATAACCGACAGGCACTGCATTCGATCGAGTGTTGGTCGCCAATGCAATGACGTTCGACTTCTCATCCATACCAAACGAAGGGCTTGGGGCTAAGGGTATTCGACCATGTGACGTCGAACTGTTATTGAATTGTGTAGGCCCTAAAATTTCTTTTAGGAGAGCTGTTCCTGTGGCAGAAACACAATCACCCCCCGTTTGGTTCCTTTCTATTTGTCGTCAAGGCGAACAGATATCAATAAAGATATCATTTTCTTTTTCAAATGTGCATATCACTTTCTAATAGCTCAGTTATTTCCCTCCAAGCATCTAGTGTGGTAGGGACCCATAAACATTCCCGTCCACAATAAAACTCTATCATCCCCAGCTGCGACATAGTTGCGTATATAAACAGTGATCCAGTACTGTCAAATGTTTTTTTTTTTTTTTATTCCAGTCTTTGATCACAATATCAATTCTTTTGACGATGTCCGGCTTCAGTCAGTAATGACCATCCTCAGATCTTTTCTACAAAGTGTCCTAAAGTGATAAGGCCGTCATGGCATCGTCAGAACGTATAAATATCCTCAGCACAGCATCGTCACATAGATCTAAAATAAGGTGTAGAATAGGCCACATCGACCACACAGTCATTTTTGCAAGTGTATGGACGAGTATGCTGAGTATATTTATGTGTTTTGGCGATGCGATGACGGCCTTATCACTTTAGGACATGATGTAGAAAGGATCTGAGGATGGTCATTACTGACTGAAACCGGTCATCGTGAAAAGAATTGATATTGTGATCAAAGACTGGAATAATAAAAAAAAAATTTGAAAACTCTCTCCATATTCGACTCTATACTCCAGTATTTTTAAACACAATAAATACGCACCCCTAGCGAGACCTGGCATTGCGTGCAGGGGAAACAGTGACTTCAGTTTTTCTCGACAGCCACAAGTGGCACTCAGTATGTCTTACTGACTGGTTTCACTCTTTAATTTAACAGTCAACTACTGTAATTTAAATTGTAAATTCCAGTGTTTCTGACGATGCTCTTGTTAAGTTGAATAGCGAAACAGGTCAGTAAAACTTGTGACTGTCCTGAGAAACTTAAACACACGCCCATTCTAGGGACACAACACCAACCAACAGCCAACGCTCTGATGCTGTCGCTGGCAGACCGAACCGCAACCAAGGCCAACAGCTTCGTTGGCTTCGACTTTCCACCCATACACACTAAGAAAATCTCGGCCAACGAAGCGACTGGCTGTCATTCGTTGGTTTAGCTTAAAGGTATCCCAAAACTCTATTGACACAGAGATTTGGAGCATCACAGAGGAATTTACTGCTGGAATTCCGAGAGCGAACATTGTAAGAGGAGTCGGAGATCATATTACTTCTCCGAAATACTTCTAAGCAATGACCATAACGAGGTAAATTAGAACTGTGGTACCAGACGTAACCGGAATGTAGATGAAGATGCGTGTTTAATTTAAAAAATAAAATTTTATACTGTAGTATCACTGGGGTTTTAAGGGGGGTAGGACGTTAAACGGGCCGACTTGGAGCAGGAAAGGCACCACAGGACATTTTAACTTCCACTGTTTATACTTTTACAAAAAAATTCATAAAACTTTGTCAGCATGACCAGGAAGGATTCAGAATTCACACTCATAGCAGTGGATGTTCGAAAACATAACGATATAATTTTTTTACACGTGAAATTTCATCATTTTTTTCACTTACTAATGGCAGTATTTGTTCCTACAGGTACACTTTTCTTCATAAGTGAGAGAGATTCTTCGATGAATTGTGCACAGCATACAAACCACACTTAGAGATGTATGAAACTGTAGAATTTTCCAAATCTATTAAAACTGTGGTAAAAATTGAGGTAATTAACTTTAAAATTTGTGTTTTTTCTAAACATGAAGTTTAAAATTTTCTAAACATGAAGTTTAAAATATAACAGTTCATTCGTTTTTTCATAAATTAAATAAATTCTAGAGTTTCGTACAGCTGTGAGTATGGTATGTATGATGTGCAAAATTCATCGAAGAATCTCTCTGACTTATGAAGGAAAGTGTACCTATAGCAACAAATGCAGCCATTAGTAAGTGAAAAAATGATGAAATTTCACACGTAAAAAAATTTTATTTTGTTATGTTTTCGAACTTCCACTGCAATGAGTGTGAATCCTGAATCCTTCCTGGTGATGCTGACAATGTTCTATGAATTTATTTGTAAAAGTATAGGTGTGAATCCTGAATCCTTCCTGGTGATGCTGACAATGTTCTATGAATTTATTTGTAAAAGTATAGACACTGGAAATTAAAATGTCCTGTGGTGCCTCTCCTGCTCCAAGTCGGCCTGTTTGAGGTCCTACCCCCTTTAAGCTTCTCCCAATATAATAGCACGAAATTACTGCTCCGATTTAAAGCCTATTCGAACAATTGCTTCTCTGAAGACTCGTCCATGCAGGCCTGGAAATTATCTGTCACAACGTTGATTCTGTATCAGCACAAAGGGTTCACCACCTACATCGGCAAACATAGAGGGCGAAACAGGATATTTTGCTCAGACAGAAAGGTGAGGTTATCGTTCTACTGATAGCAGCTGGAGAAACTGCCCGCTCGTGCAGAACGTAGGACGGTCGTAAACCTCGGCCGGGAAGGACCGGACGAGTGTGTGGTCTGACAACGCAGCGGCCGCCGTGGGGCGGACAGCCTTGGGCGGGAATTACGATCCATTGACGCCTGCCAGCGATATCGGTGTCAGGCGGCCGTCACAGCGCCTCCTCAAGTATAAACACCGTGCACTGCACGGCGCTGCGCAAGCTGTTGTAGCGACGGAGGAGCAACTGCGCACTAGACGCTTCTGAGCTCATGTCGGCCCACCGCAACTTCGGGTTGCAGCATTAGGTTTACAATTTTGGACCCGAACAAGTACTAAATACACGTTTTAGAGAAGGAATTAAACAGAGTGGCTATAAATCAAGGGAATTCACTGTGGTACATGCCGGTCGTTGATTGCTAAAGCTTTTGCCGTGTACTTGTCTCCGTCAAGTACCGGCAGAAATGTGTTCCTGATACCACGCATTCAGATCAGCGGCAGTGTGGCTCACAAAGCAAACGTCACCGATCTGACCTCATATTTTAAAAGAGAGAGAAGCATACTTCCGAGTTATAAGCCCCAACAATAAATCCCGAGGACGCACGATGACCTTTTGAAACTACAGCTTTGAAACGTTCATGCGCATCGATTTTTCCTAACTCGCTTCGCCCCACTGCAGCAGCCTAGCGACCGTGCGTGACGTACTATACACAGAGGTGTGCCAGCCAGTGCCTTCCTATTCGCGGGATGTTGGGCCGAGGAACTAGGAGCGGGCGAAGTGATTTCCTGTCAGGAAGGTCGCAGTTCGTAGTAATAGACGGCAAATCATCGAGTAAAACTGAAGTGATATCAGGTGTTCCCCAGGGAAGCGTCCTGGGACCTCTGCTGTTACTGATCTATATAAATGACCTGAGTGACAACCTGAGCAGTTCTCTTAGGTCGTTCGCAGATTATGCTGTAATTAACCCATCCGAAGACCAGTATCAGTTGCAAAGTTATTTAGAAAAGATTGCTGCATGGTGTGGCATGTGGCAGTTGATGCCAGATAACGAAAAGTGTGAGCTGATCCACATCAGTTCCAAAAGAAATCCGTTGGAATTCGATTACTCGATAAATTGCACAATTCTCAAGGCCGTCAATTTAACTAAGTACCTGGGTGTTAAAATTACGAACAATTTCAGTTGGAAAGACCACATAGACAATATTGTGGGGAAGGCGAGCCAAAGGTTGCGTTTCATTGGCAGGACACTTAGAAGATGCAACAAGTCTACTAAAGACACAGCTTACGCTACACTCGTTCGTCCTCTGTTAGAAGATTGCTGCGCGGTGTGGGATCCTTACCAGGTGGAGTTGACGGAGGACATCGAAAGGGTGCAAAGAGGGAAGCTCGTTTTCTATTATCACGTAATAGGGGAGAGAGTGTGGCAGATATGATACGCCAGTTGGGGTGGAAGTCATTGAAGCAAAAGAGAAATCAGAGCTCGAACAGAAAGGTTTAGGTGCTCGTTTTCCCCGCGCGTTGTTCGGGATTGGAATGGTAGAGAGATAGTATGAATGTGGTTCGATGAACCCTCTGCTAAGCACTTAGATGTGAATTGCAGAGTAATCATGTAGATGTAGAAGTGGACGTATCTGCCCAACGTATTTTCAAATCGACGATACACTTGCAACTTCAGGTAACACGAAAGCCAGGTCAGGGGACCTGGGAGGCCAAGCATGACGAAAGTGGCGGCTGAGCACACGGTCATCACCAAACGACGCGCATCTGTCGGACATTTTGTGAATTTTTTTTGGTACTAATAAAACCCCATGTCATTCCAAGCATGTGTGTCAGTTTTTCTCTCTCTATCTACATTATTGCGTGGTTTATTAACTTTTCAAATTTATACTGACTTTTTGATCACCCGGTATACTGTGCATGGCAAAACAGCGTTATACAAAACTGGCGCTGTGGCATCTGTGATGCGCAATTATTGAGCAGCTCATCGACTAGATGAATCGAGGGGCAACCAACAGTATCTCCTCGAAGACCGTTCAGCAAACGTTCCTACGAATAGGTCTACGCAGCTCACTCGTGCACCCTGTAGACGGCTGCTCATTGGCGATGAATTGCACGCCATTACCGCAACTAAACGTCCACTGAGTGGCGACAGTGGCCTTTTCAGATGAATCACGTTTTATACACCATCGACAGATGGCTGTTGGCGTGCACGGCTCGAAACACATGGAAGCGAACCAAAAGGGAGCGTTAAGCATTCCCTGAACGATTTCTTCATTCTCCACAAGGAATCAGCACAAGTATGCATATGTCCTTGAGGGCCATGTCCACTGCAGTTTATTTTTCCTCGGTACAATGGTATCTACCAGCAGGACAATGCAACGTGTCACACAGCTCGCAGTGCACGTGCGTGGTTCAAACAACACCAGGATGAGTTTCCCGTACTCCCCGTGTCCGCATGTAAACCCAATCGAGGATCTGTCGGGCCACCTCGGTCTTTTAGTGCCATGGATCCTCAACCGAGGAAGCTAGCGGAGCTGACCACGGCACTGGAGCCAGCAAGGCTCCACATCCCTGTCGGTGCCTTCCAGAACCTCACTGACTCTCTTCCTGTGCATCTTGCAGCAGTCCGCGCTGCAACTGCAAAAGGTGGTTGTTCAGGGTTTTGGCAGATGGTCACATTAATGTGATTGAACGTTGTACACGTTCAATATTCCAGACTGCGGTTTTCACTCTGCACTGGGGCGTGCGCTGATATGAAACTTCCTGGCAGATTAAAACTGTGTGCTGGACCGAGACTCTGTTATATATATATATAACAGTAGTTAGTGCCGTCAGTAGTTAGAATCTTTTATTTAGCTGGCAATATTGGCGCTCGCAGTTTTGCAGTACTTTGAGCAACGAAGATTTTTGTAAGTTATTCATGAAGGGCATATATTATTGTTAATCAGGGCTGTTCTTTTGTAGGGCTTATTGAAAGTCAGATTGCGCTGCGCTAAAATATTGTGTGTCAGTTCAGAAATGATCAGAATAAGTAACGAGAAAACAGTCTCAGTATGTTCAGTTTTATTCTGGAGTTTGAAAATCAAGTAACGTAGAAGTTTTACCAGCACAATCGCTCTGTGCATTCAAAGGGGAAGTTTCATACGTGCGTGTTGAAAAGTTGTACGTTCAGTAGGTCACAACTGCGTACTGTCACCTTTATGGGCCAAATTCTCGCGCGGGGGCGATTGCTGGGTTTCATATCTAGCAAGAGTGCTTTTTCTGCTTAAAATATGAGGTCAAGTTTACGATATTCTCTTGTCAGTAGACTGTCGATTGACCCATATGGCTCGTTGGAGGAGACAAGACGTCCCTTCGGCAAATATAAGTGGTAATCCAGTGCAGCAGTTTACGGGTGTGGAACTTCGTCTCTGTGACGCCAGAGATTCACCACAGAAACTACTGATCTATGAAACCCAAATTCTTGTCTAATCATATATATTTTATGAAGTACATTCCTCGCACTTTTCTTACTCCGAAAGCGTGAACTTCACTGTCCATCGTCGCTAAGTTCTGGTCGGTCTTTAGACAGAGCAAAAATGCACTGAGAGACGCGTGAGTTGTACAGCGGAAAAGAAACTGCAATTTCATTCTGAAACGAATTTGTTCTGACCCCAGTACGACAACTTGGTGTAAAATTTCCGTGCTGTCCTTGAAACAGTTTTGGAGGATTGTAGCACTGTCCCTCTAATTTTGTCACTACGAATGTATTCGTCATGTTTCAATGTATTCGTCATGTTTCAATGTATTCGTCATGTTTCCGATCACTACTGTTGTTTCGTCTATAATTATTTGCTAGTCAGCTCGAAGTTAAACACGTACGGTCACAGTTGGAACATCACTGGATTTTGTTTACAGTTACTAATTTTCTGTTGGCACAGATACTGTGCAGGTTGGAAGCCATAGCAACGTGTCGTAACGCCTAGAGGAAAGATAGTTCTAATGTGAGAGACTACTGCAGACACCTGCAGTGCATTTAAATCTTGATTGATACAGATAAAAGACTACTTCAAGTACGTAATAAATTGAAACATACCGCTATCTTAAATGTTCAGTAGTACAAGTGTTATCACCAATAGGACGGCATTAAAAATGCCTAAGTTTTACATTACAATTAATGAATAGTGGCCGGTTGCCATAGGTTACACGAAGAGATTGTGCCTTCTTAAATTAATACCGGGAACCAAGAGTCGAAAGTACGAGCCAGCAGGCCGAGAACACGACTCATTGAGCAGCGCCTGAATTAATCAGAGCGAGAAGGGGTGACACGGCACCAGTCACGGCTCACTGCCACACAGCGGCCTCATTATCACTGAAATATGGCGCAGCGCACACTAACAAAAAAATTCTCCACTCGAGGAGATGAAAGCAAATAAAAAAAACCGACGTCTGATTAGACAGGGCGAGGTTACGATGCGACAGATGACGCAGTATTCCGAGAGGATAAATGGCCACTACGTATCCAAACTCGAGTGGGAAATTATTCTGGTAACAAAGAAGACAGTGGAGCTCAGCTCACGGAACGATAGTCAGTGACCTCCTATAGTAATAATGAATGTTTACAACTATAAGCCAGACCAGGACTCGATGCCGAGACCCAGCAGTTGGTCAGCAGTGCTCTTACCGACCGAGCTATCGAGCCACAACCCGCGACCTGCTTTTCAAACTTCACTCACATCTGCTAAGGAAAGGAACCGGGTTCGAGTCCTTGCCCTGCGGTTTAGTCTGCCGAGAAGTTTCAAAACTGCAGCACATTCTGCTTCAGAGTGAAACACTAATTATGGGAATTACTTACAACAATAAATGTCGTAGTACAATTCGACGCCTTCTTCCAACATGACGCAGCGTCAGTGATACGAGTCTGATCGCGCGTTTCTCTTCTTCTTTCAGAGAAGAGTGCTTGTTTTTGTGGCCGTTAAAACTGATGGTGAAATCTTTCGAGTTGCTACGCCACGTCGCATTCTTTCAATTTCTGAGATGCTCAACGTTACGACTCCTGTGCTTTGATCTGAAGAGGGTTACACTACTATTCCCCCACCTTACACTAGGAACGTCGCAGAGACCGATCACTGTACTCAAAACGTTATATCTAGGAACGGACAGCACTAATGAAATGGTAGCGGGCTGGGCATGTGGTCAGAAGTCAGGTCTAGCGATGGACAAGAAACCGCTGAAGACACCGGAGAACATCACGAGACTGATGGGACAAAGATATACAGAACCAAGCAGGAATCAACTGTCAGAGATCACCGAGAGATCGGGCTTGCTGAAGACAACGGCTGAAAGTGTGCCCCGATGTCTGACTTGACGAGAACTTACAATGTAGTTCCAGAAATGGCTTATAATGATGTGCTAAGAGAATTTTAAAAGTTGTTTACAATCATTCTGAAATTAGGTGCCACTAATACTATTTTTCAGAAGAACATAAATAAAAAAATAATCTAACCTAAGACTTTGTTAATTACACACATCAAAAAAAGTTTTGCATCACCCCAGTTCCAAGAACTCCTGAAGATGTTGACTGTGGATATGTATCACAGACACCGTTCCTTTGACTGATCAGAGATGCCACTAAACCCGCAAGATGTAAACAACCATGCATGAGCAACGCTTATTAGACGGAGGGGTTAGGGGGGGGGGGGGCGGGCGGTCCGACAGTCGATCAGTTCCAGTCATTCCACCAGTAAGGAACCTGACAGCAATGCTACCATGTTGAATAACGCTTTTCGTGCAGCCACAGGACGTCGTGTTACGACTCAAAGTGTGCGCCATAGCCTGCACGATGTGCAACTTTACTCCTGACGTCCATGTCGAGGTTCATCTTTGCAAAACCACGACACCATGCAGCGCGGTACAGATGGGCCGAACAACATGCCGAATGGATCGCTCAGGATTGGCTTCACGTTCTCCTCACCCATGAATGTCGCACATGCCTTCAACCAGACTATCCTCGGAGACGTGTTGGGAGGCAACCCGGTCGGGCTGAACGCCTTAGAGACACTGTCCAGCGAGTGCATCAAGATGGAGGTTCCCTACCGTTTTAGGGTGGCATCATGTGGAGCCGACGTAAGCCGCTGGTGGTCATGGAAGCGCCGTAACGGCTGTACGATACGTGAATACCATCCTCCGAACGGTAGTGCGACCATATCGGCAGAATTGGTGAGCCATTCGTCTTCATGGACGACAATTCCCACCCCCATCAGGCACATCCTGTGAATGACTTCCTCCAGTATAACGACACCGCTCGACTGGAGCGGACAATATGTTCTCCAGACATGAACCCTATCGAACATGCCTGGAATGGATTGAAAAGGTCTGTTTACGGACAACGTGACGCACCAACCACTCTGAGGGATCTACGCCGAATCGCCGTTGAGGAGTGGGACAATCTGTACCAACAGTGCCTTGATGAATTAGTGGATAGTATGCCACGATGAATACATTCATGCATGAATGCAAGAGGACGTGCTGCTGGGTATTAGAGGTACTGATGTGTACAGCAATCTGGGTCACCACCTCTGAAGGTCTCGCTGTATGGTTGTGCAACATGCAATGTGTGGATTTCATGAGGCGGGAATGATGTTTATGTTGATCTGTATTCCAATTTTCTGTGCAGGTTCCGGAACTCTCGGAACCGAGGTGATGCAGAGCTTTTTTGATGTGTGTATTATACAAATCTGACATCGATCGTGGATCAAGCTTTATTTTGACGTATGTACATTTTAAATACGGATCGCTGGGCGTTTCGAGCTTCATCGCATCTGCAGGTGATCATTCGGAGTAAATGTAAAGTTAAGGTGCTAACCTTAACTCAAGACAGGGTGTTGAAGTATTGACGGAGATTTAGAAGAAGTTTATTTAACTGTCCGAACACCGGATCTGTTTCTCTCCGTATCAAACGTAACTTTTACTGTCGTTCTTCACCACAGTGACGACGGGCGACTGTCAGTAAGTAAACTTCAAAGCGTGAAGATGAACTGCATTGCAAACTCCTAAGGCTGAAGAAATGTATGTATTTAGTAACATGCTGACTTTTACATCATTGAAAGATTTAAAAAAATGTTAAAAATCTGCTTTCTTATCGTGATAACATAAATGCCGTTCCTTTAACAGCTTTTCAGTGGACCCCGCACTAACACGCTTTTCCTTCGTAAAAAGTTGAAATGTTCCTCTGGAAGTTTACTAAGGCCTGGGCGCTCGTAAAACGAAAGATGTTAGTAGTGGCATCCAGCGAGTTAAAGTGACTATATGGTGCGGATACTGTTGGAGGTTGCTTTACTCAAAATTCCTCAAATGTAACAGTATGTTACTGCCTCCGGATACAATGAGCTACAGTGCTTTTAATAACCACTTTATCTCTTGATATGAGACGTGTAAGGTTTAAAAACGGAAAAATCTATAATTCTATTAGTGGCGACCGCGAAGAAAATCTGTATGATGTTCCTATCTCCAACAAAATTACAACATGTTCGTATTCATAACGACATTACCGAATACTGTAATATCTTTGAGAATTATAAATATCGTTACAGCCCCTGTATAATTCAAATGGAAATCAACATGGATGGACTTTAAATCAAATACTCGCGCTTCCTTTACGACATCGGTCATGGACGTTATACAAGGTGAGAAGGTCTTGCAGGAACAGCATATATCCCTGGACGCGGTGATGTTTGGTTCAAAATGGTTCAAATGGCTCTGAGCACTATGGGACTCAACTGCTGTGGTCATCAGTTGCCTAGAACTTAGAACTACTTAAACCTAACTAACCTAAGGACATCACACACATCCATGCCCGAAGCAGGATTCGAACCTGCGACCGTAGCAGTCGCACGGTTCCGGACTGCGCGCCTAGAACCGCGAGACCACCGCATGTTTGGTAAACTACAAACTTGAAATCGCCGTCTGTTCTAGTATATTGTCATAAACGTAGCAGTATAAACGTGCACAATTCCCATACTTATTTTTTTTAAAAAAAAGGAACCGACCTCAAACCTACCTCACGCCACATTCGAATACAAAATAATTGCGAACAGAAAAAAGAAAGCAAAAAAATGATTCTTAGAGGGAGGATATTGGGCTCAGCTTTGCTGATTAAACCAGATGACATTGTGCAAAAAGCCTGCCAAATTCAAAAGAGACATCCTGAGAGGAATTTTATCCCAACATACGTGCTTCAAAAAAATGGTTCAAATGGCTCTGAGCACTATGGGACTTTGAGGTCATCAGTCCCCTAGAGTTTAGAACTACTTAAACCTAACTAACCTAAGGACATCACACACATCCATGCCCGAGGCAGGATTCGAACCTGCGTTCGTAGCGGTCGAGCGGTTTCATACTGAAGCGCCTAGAACCGCTCGGCCGGCATACGTGCTTCGGATGCAATGTTAAGCTATAGGCAAAATAAGTAAGTTCAAATTTAGGAGTAGCGCATGGCCGTACTGTCTCCAGTAGGACAACGCCTATTGAAGCAATGTGTTAGTCAAATCTTCTGACTAAATCTTCATTTTTCTCGAAAATTCAGAATATGTTTCGGACGTAAATTGTAGACTTGGTGTGCGAATAAATAGTGAGACGACCCTGTCAACCTCTGCGAAAAACTTTCACTACTGTTCACGTATTTGTGATGCAGAACTCCCGCAAGAAGCGACAGTACGCAGCTGCCCAGAAGTCGACGATTATAAGAATAAATACGAGACAAGCCCAATCACTGATCTGTGAAGCATTTAAAGGATCTGTTGTAGACTGATGAATCATAGTATGCGGTACACTTATCGGAAGAACGTGAGATGATCCACTGAATGATTAGCCACCGTGGTTTACCTGAGACTGTTGAGGTGATAGACGAGTTTTCTGGTTTTGGCTCCAACCACTAGTTTCGGTTGATCACAAGTCAATTTGTAATCAGTCCTTCTCTCTATCGGTACAGTAATGCGTCTGACGTCAAAACTTAACCAGAAGAACATCAGCTAGATTTCCTAAACCCGTCAAAGCCCTCATCGATATTCCAGAAAATGTTTTTCGGATGAAATAGTGCTTCATTTGTGTGTAGTGGATTTCATATAGAATTCACGAAAAAATATTAAGCATACTCCAGGGTTAATGTAAACAATATTACCTACAGTACACCAAAACACAGCGGTCATTACTCGTGACTATTAGCCACTGCGATAACAGTAAAACAAAGCTTCTCACTGTATTACTTGTACAGATGGAGTCTGTGGAACAAACAGCAGTGGATTTCTAGAGAATATTGGGTACGCAGCACATTACAAAGCACAGCACTCTACGCCATTTCTACAGACAAATCTATTGTCAAGAGAAATGATCACTTGTTCTCTCACAAACAGACAGTGGCGAATGAGTCTATAATCCTTGACTTGTTTGTCTGTAGAGCGTTGCTACTGTACACTCGAGCAGTGTAGTTATTTATGCAGCTAGAAGCAGGAAGGCTGATGCAAGCAAATTGCAGCTAAAAAGTAATGCTAGACGCTGACGCAAACTGCTCGCCAGAGCGGCGCGCGACGTTGCCAAATGTACTACAGGTAGCCGCGATTGTTCGGCGCGGTGCCAGCCGATATGCAAATACGATTGTGCATATACACACCGACAGAGGAGTTTCCCTGGACGTAACATATTCTGTCTATAAGGATGGAGACGTAAAACTGGAATTTCGGAAGAATATGATACACTCAACTCGAAGATAGTAATGGCAGATGAATTCGAGAACTATCGCACACTGAGCGCGACAAATCGTACGTCGGGTTGTCAGGTGCACGGCTTTAGGCTGCGGTCACAGTGGCTCCGATATTTGTGGATTCCGCCAACTACCGACATCGGCTGGAGAAGGACGATCTTTTCAGATCACTACGCCACTACGTGTGCGGTCACTCTGTACCCGATCTGGTCTCTCGAACGTACAGATTCGGACGATAATCGGTGAAATTCAGATCAATTTGTTTTCTTCGGTCAAATCGACCGACGTTCTCGAACACGAAATATGGGCCGCGAGAAACTGATAAGTTTAGTCCAAGAAAGAGTGAGCTTGTGGCATCCTGAGAACGAAAATACCATAATTGGGATATGGTTCGGAATATACGGCTGAAATTATAGGTTTATTCGAAACCTCAAATAGGAAAAATCTTTATAGGAAATTTTAGGCATTGATCATAACAATATGGCATTTCAGTCTTTGGTCGCTATTTTTTATTTTCAATGACCAGTTTCAGGCTAGCCCCCATTAACAAGAGAGATATAGTTTCTGATAGAACTATCTTAGTTTACAAAAAGAAATTCTGAAATGTATTAAATACCAACATACTATATATTGCAGTTACAGAGTAACCTGTCAGTATAGAACTATTGGTTCGCTGTCTAACTAAAGTAATTTTTAATCTGCTAAAATCTTATATTACAGTTTGGAGAAACCTGATTGGTAAAAGTAAAAAGTGCCCTCTATCTGTAAGAACTGTGCATATGCACTAAGATGTTATAGACAGAGGACACTTTTTACTCTTACCAATCAGGTTTCTTCAAACTGTGATATAAGGTTTTAACAGATTAAAAGTTAACTAGTTATGACAGCGAACCAATAGTTCTGTACTGACAGGTTACTCTGTAACTGCACTATATGGTATGCTGGCATGTAATACATTTCAAAATTCCTTTTTGTAAACTAAGATAGTTCTATCAGTAACTATATCTATCTTGTTAATTATATTTTTAACTTTATCTAACAGATCTGAAGATGGGCAACTAGCCTGAAACGGGTCACTGAAAATAAAAAAAAATAGCGATCAAAGACTGAAATGCCATATTTTTATTCAAAGGACGTTCGCGGCAATCCCAATAAGACAATCATGTCTAGTTTTGTTAGATCATAACATCAAAATTAATTTGTTCAAGTGAAAAGGATAGCGTATCTTGACATGATTATAACTACTGAACTGGATCTTTTTTTTTTGTAGGTTGTTATTAGTTGTCTACAAAATATTATTAATACTTACTGGCGTTTTATGCCACTAGGGTAGTGATTCTGTTCATATGAAGAGGTTTGCAAATATGGTGTACGGTATGTATTTCCACTTTTAAGGACTTTAGGTTACCAGAGTATCTCGTGCCACACTTTATAATTGTCTTACCCTCGTGTACTAAATGACAAACGTTGAACGTTAATTGACGTACGTCTACACAACTTTAAATAATTGCAGCAAAACAGAGTGTTTATGTAACTTGCTTTTCAAGGTCACCACGAATTATCTAAAGTATGTAACAGAACTTTTCTCCAGTCATCTCATGTATTCGTAAAACTTTTCAGGGTATTCCAATAACTAAGAACAGAGCGTATACTGGCCGTGCTCTTTGCGAGACAGGAAAGCTAATTCACATGCATTCGGCGTCTCTTTAATAGCAGAGCCCGCATGCAGCACTCGTATCCAAGCACAGAGGCGTCGTGGTATCAGCCCACCCGAAGAGGTTAAACTCTAATCTACTTCATACATAATACAGATTCTAACCTAACCTAACCTCCTTGACCCTGCCAAAAACAGACGAACGAGATCGGACATATTGTGACCACGCAGTCGGCTGATGTTATCGGGCTACCTCTGAGGGCGGTGTCTGACGATCATTGTTGGTGCCACTGTGAATGCAGCCTTAATCGGACACGTTCACGTTTTTACAGTCATGTCCGCTCAAGTATAAACAAGGCCGGCTGTACGGCTTCTTTAGACTTTTTAGCAACGAAGTAGAGAATACACAACGAAAGGCCATTCGAAACTAATGACGTCAATGCGAGAAAGAAGTATAAAGAGGGATAAGGAAATACACCACAACGGTACACAGATATACTAACGAGTGCTGTTATTATGCCTGTGTCATTAGGTTTTTCTTTGTAGGCCAAACGAAACTGTTGTTGTGGCCTTCAGTCCTGAGACTGGTTTGATGCAGCTCTCCATGCTACTCTACCCTATGCAAGCTTCTTCATCTCCCAGTACCTACTGCAACCTACATCCTTCTGTATCTGTTTAGTGTATTCATCTGTTGGCCTCCCTCTACGATTCTTACCCTCCACACCACCCTCCAATACTAAATTGGTGATCCCTTGATGCCTCAGAACATGTCCTACCAACCGTTCCCTTCTTCTAGTCAACTTGTGCCACAAACGTCTCTTCTCCCCAATCCTATTCAATACCTCCTCATTAGTTATATGATCTACCCATCTAATCTTCAGCAATGTTCTGAAGCACCACATTTCGAAAGCTTCTATTCTCTTCTTGTCCAAACTAGTTATCGTCCATATTTCACTTCCATACATGGCTACACTCCAAATACTTTCAGAAACGACTTCCTGACACTTAAATCTATACTCGATGTTAACAAATTTCTCTTCTTCAGAAATGCTTTCCTTGCCATTGCCAGTCTACATTTTATATTCTCTCTACTTCGACCATCATCAGTTATGTTGCTCCCCAAATAGCAAAACTCCTTTACTACTTTAAGTGTCTCATTTCCTAATCTAATTCCCTCATCATCATCCGATTTAATTCGACTACATTCCATTATCCTCGTTTTGCTTTGGTTGATGTTCATCTTATATCCTCCTTTCAAGACACTATCGATTCCGTTCAACTGCTCTTCCAAGTCCTTTGCTGTCTCTGACCGAATTACAATGTCATCGGCGAACCTCAAAGTTTTTATTTCTTCTCCATGAATTTTAATACCTACTCCGAATTTTTCTTTTGTTTCCTTCACTGCTTGCTCAATATACAGATTGAATAACATCGGGGAGAGGCTACAACCCTGTCTCACTCCCTTCCCAACCACTGCTTCCCTTTCATGTCCCTAGACTCTTACAACTGCCATCCGGTTTCTCTACAAATTGTAAGTAGCATCTCGCTCACTGTATTTTACCCCTGCCACCTTCAGAATTTGAAAGAGAGTATTCCAATCAACATCGTCAAAAGCTTTCTTCAAGTCTACAAATGTTAGAAACGTAGGTTTGCCTTTCCTTAATCTAGCTTCTGAGATAAGTCGTAGGGTCAGTATTGCCTCACGTGTTCCAATACTTCTACGGAATCCAAACTGATCTTCCCCGAGATCGGCTTCTACCAGTTTTTCCATTCGTCTGTAAAGAATTCGCTAACGAACCTAAGCCACAATATGTCAAAGAGAGGACGAGTCAAAGAAGAATTTAATGATCAAATGTGGCGTAAGAATTATCGCTAAACATCAACAATAGGCGCATAATTGCCAAAGACAAAACTCTAGACATACGAATTTAGCACCCAATTAAAGCACTTTTAGTGGGTGACATTAACTAATGTTCCATGCTGGGAACAAGAAGCAGAAGCTACAGATATTTTGCAAATACACTTCTCGGGTTTCCCGCTGGATCGTATAGTGTGGATCGCACGATACGCGACTTGCGGCAGTAACAGCAGCAACTACCACCACCTGAAGATGTCGAGCAGCTACATCGGTGAAATATTGTGCCATTTACACAATACGAATCCGGTGGCAAACCCGAGAAGTGTATCTGTAGCAGATACGTCGGGAAAGCCTGAAAAGTCAGATATAGATATTCTGTCTAGAAACAAAAAAAAACTGAATTTGGATGACAGTAAATTCTTTGATCAGCGGCAAAATTGCACGAATTTCAACTCACAGTATAATGAAGAATTTTACTCCGAATTAACGAAATATGCAGAAGATTTCTTTTGTAACGTCGAAAGGATGCTGTCTTTCATAAACGACGAATGGATAAATCAACGCAGTAAACTGAAGGCCGCCACAAGCACTAAGATGATGTTATTGTTGTTGTACAATTTAAAATTATCTTGTCAAGAATTCCACGAAAAGGTTTCCAAGGAAAATAACGTTCTCAATAAAGTGGATTTAAATGAGAAAGATTAATACGAAAACTTAACTACAGATTGTCATTTCATCATAAATCTGTTGGAATGAGCGAAGTTATTGAATATCTTTTCGATTTCGTCCCAGAAGAATAGATATCCGTGTATTTTGTTTAGTGAATTAATTTATTTTGACATAAAATTAACTTAGGAAGAAGAAAAAGCATTTAAGGAGACTGTGCACTTGGTTGCTCCCACAATTGCCAATTTATAAGACCTTCACTGGTTGTTTTATTAATTTAAGCACGTTTAACTTCCATACTCAAAAGACTCTAGTTCTGTTTAACATAGGCAATCCAGCTATTAGATCAAAATGGGTGGCAAAATAGATCACCAAGTCTGGCTTTCCTGTTAGGGACCAAACGTCCGTACTAATGCATCCATGTTGCTGACCAGAAGGAAAAATGAGATGACGAGTCGTTAATGTATATGAAAGAGCGGCAGGTCAATAAAAAGTGTGAACTTGTTCAAAAGGTTTTAAAAATCACCATGAAATGAGAATACGCTATATAAAAAGACATACAGTACATACAAGAACGAAGAAAGAACAATTAAAATGTAAGGCTTCTGTCTTGAATGAATGAGTTAATTCATTCATTCAAGGCAGAAGCACTCAGATTAAAATAGCGTGGGGCAAGATACAATTTCTCTTGTATGATTTGTTCAACCTGTATATCGAAGAGGGAAATGAAACAAAGTTTCTGAAGTGGTAGTGGGACTAATATTCGAAGTGACAGAATATCAACGACAAGTTTCGCTTTTGACACCTGTATCCTCCGCGGAAATGAGGAGGAATTACAGGAGCTGTCAACTGAGCATAGAATACGGATTAACAGCAAACAAAAGAAACACGAAAGTTGCGAGGAGCAACAGAAAGGAGATTAACGACAGACAGTATCTAAATTGGTTACCGCGTCATAAACGAAATGAAAAAAATCTGCTATGTTGGAAGTAAAAAATAGGCAGACCGCTAACGGCAAAAAGTGTATTCCTAGGCCAAAATAAGTCTCATAGTCTTAGGCGTTCACTGAAGAAAGAAATGTATGGGAATTTACATTTGGAACACACTATGCCACGGAAGTGTATCAAGGCGTGTAGAAAAATCGGAAAAGAAGAAAACTGGAACATTCAAGATGTGGTGTTACACAAGGAAGTTGAAAATTAAGGGTACTGATAAGGAACTAAAGAGGTTCTCCGCAGAATCGACGAGGAAAGGGATGTGAGGCGAACTAGAAAGAGAGCATGGCGAATGGACATGTGGTAAAACATCAAGTCTACTGGTCTAGCCGATATTAGGGGTAGCCCCTAAAAGGCAAGAGAGACTGCAATACGTGCAACAAACAACTGAAGGCTTTCGGTGTTCGAACAGCTCTGAGATGGACAGATCGGCGCAAGAGAGGTTAAAAGCGGTGGTATATATTAAACCATTAGAAGATCGATAACACAAAAACGAAGAAGAGTAGTTTGGACGCACTTCTAGAGGATCGGTGCGACTTGCGCCTTACCTACTCGGAAGTAAACAGCAACACTGTACACCTGGAGACCCTTTGCGTTGTCAGTCCAGGAGAAGGGATGACCAACACCTCACTAACTGAAACGCTAGTGGCAGCTTACCTGTAACAACAGAAAAAAAAATAGTAAAATTTCACGTCTGGTGTATTTTTAATCCATATATTTTTAATCCATATATATATATATATATATATATATATATATATATATATATATATATATATATAATCCATCAATCCATATATCTGATGTATTTTTAATCCAGCTCTTTTGTGGTACATTTTGAAGGATAGGAAAGCACGAAGAGCTACACCGTACTCTTTACAACACAACTTTATATCCGAATATCATTTTTCTCAAATTTCTTGTGTCTTTCCCACTGAACTGTACACACGTCGACACGGCAAGCTTTGTAATATACTCTTGACGTTTGCTATTGTTTACCATTGTTCGTGAAAGGTTTCGAAAATTAGTCAAATTACATTCAGATGAACTCTCCGTACTTCTTTTTCGTCTCACATTTTCGGAATAATCAAAATGAGTTAAACATCGCCATATCCAAATTCCCGTACCAATTAGAAGATTTCCCTCTCCTTTCCACTGTTTTAATGAGTATATCACTTCAGTTGGTTAGTTTCGTTGATTTGCTGTAATCAACTACCACACTCTGTTTTCCGATGCCGAAATGTTTATTATACCGTAGGCAATGCAGTATTACATTTCGTGAAGAGTAAGAGTTAGCTTGCTTAGACAATAAATCATTCGCAAAACGATCTTTTTCTTTCGAATCTGTCTCTTTTGGTGGACAAAGTGATTCTTCAGAATAACTTTCAATCATCAAATGGTGGAGTCAGTCTAACATTCAAAGAAGTGAAGGAGAAACCGATGAAAGAAGAAACTAAACTCAGATCGTAAAAAGGTTGGAAAATTAATAACGCGATAAAAAGAATGCTCCCATTATTACACGAAGGAGAAGTGATTGTGACATGTCAGATGCTTTTTAAGCTCCACCCACGATAACCACTTTGAGTTCTGCTAAATGTAGGAACACGTGAGGCGATACTGACCCTAAGACATGAAAGGCATACCTATGTCTATAGCATTTGTAGATGCTAATGTACTTTGAATCTTTCAGGGTAGCAAGGATAAAATATAGAAAGTGAAAGATTATTTGCAATTTCTACAGAAACCAGAAACTAGCCTATAGCTATAAGAAGAGAAGGACACGGAAGGGAAGCGGTATTTCAGAAGTGGCTGAGACAAGGTTGTAGCCCATCCAAAATTTTACTCAGTCTGTGCACTGAACAAGCAATAATGGGAACTAAGAAGAAATTTGTAACAAAAATTAAATTACAGGGAGAAGAAATGAAAAAGTTGGGGTTTATCGATGACATTGGGGACGTAGAAAAGTAGTTGAACGTAATGGATAGCGTCTTGAAGAGAGATTATAAGGTCAACATCAACAAAAATATATAATTTGTAATGGAACGTAGTCGAATTAAACAGGCGACGCTGAGATGATTAGATTAGCAAATGAGACACCGAAGTCATAGAAGAGTATTTGCTACTTGGACAGCAAAATAATGGATGGTTGCTGAAGTAAAGGGAATTCGAAATGCAGACTGGAAATAGCTATAAAAGTATTTCTGATAAAAAGGAATTCATTAAAGTCCGAAGAGAATAAAAGCTTTAGAAATATGGTGGTACAGAAGAATGCTCAAAATTAGGCAGCTAGATCGAATAACTAAGTAGGAGGTACCGAATCGAACTGGCGAAAGAGAAATTTATGGTACAATCTGACTAAAAGAAGGGATCGGTTGATTGGATGTATGCTGATGTATCCATAAATATTCCCGATAAGCGACCGTGCCGATATGTAGTATTTACACAGTGTTCCGTTAACCCCCTCTAGTTGCGAAATGCCAGGCTCAGTTTGACGATCCGCGCGGCATCACATTGAAAACAGGAAGACCTGAATTACAAGCAGCGAGGAATAAAAGAGATTGGCTGAGTCATGGAAAGCTGCATTCATTGAGGCACTAGCAAAGCATAATGAGTCTGTTATAGACATCCTGACATGGCCGGTAGCGGTGGACAGTAAAAGCTGCATCATGTATCATATCTTGAAGAAAGATTCTTTTAGCGGACGTTGCGCAAGCAATATATAAATGTTAGTTTGTTCATCCTTTGAGCTATTTTTTTGAAACATTATGTTTCATAGGACTTCCATCTGTACACATTTAACAATTATAATCAAAGACAAAATAATTATAGAACCGTGGATCCTACCGCCTTAGAAAATTTTTTGTAATAATTAGATGCAGTGCCCGAAGAGGAATAACTCAGGCTTTTATGGCACTTACTTACAAGTTTCTTTTCATACTATGTCACAAGTTTGTTGTGGCTCCTCGCGTTCTTAATGTTTAAAAGGAAATGGAGCATTTTACTTCAGTGGTAACGCGCTTACTTGCGGATTTGCGATGGTGTCATTCTAATGTCCGACGACGAAAGCGTGAAATTTCTATATAAACCAGATGAGTAAAAGCACACTTTCCAATAGGAGACTCCACGTGTAAAAGGCACTTCACTGTCTCAGCGTCGCCTTAACAATTCTTATAGCATTTGTTTGTTGTTCGTCTCTATCGTCATTGTTATGATAATACCGATGATCGCTTTTCCTATTTTCTACAAGAACGCAAAATTTTAAAGGAGTGGTAATCTTACGATTAAAAATTACACCTTTTTTTTTTTTTTTTTTTAAAAAAAAGTGTTGTTTAAAAATAAAAAATCTTAGCATTTTCTGCTATGGTAACTTATATTTCGGATTCTCTACTCGGTTATTAGTAAAAATACACCTGTTATAACCGAGACGAAACACACTCCAAAAATACCGGTTATTCAGAACTAAAATACCGGTATCGTTTTTAATCGGTCGGTTTCTTTCATCCCTGCTTCGGTGCCTCTCAGCCACTCATGCCATCCTACTTTACGTAAAGTACAGTCAATTTTATAATGGAGACAAGTGTTAGGGGCCGAAAGGATGCGGAATGGTAAAGGAAGGCCGAGGCGTGAATACAATAAGCAAGCTCAAATGGGTATACGTTGTTACAGTTTATTCAGAGACAAAGTGTGTTGCTGAGTATAGATTAGTGTCGAAGGCTGGTGAAACCAGTCTTCGGGCTGAAGGCAGGAACTACAACACAACGATTCGTAAGTAGCGTTGCAATCTTACGAACTTGTTATTTTATACAACAGTTAAGCAATCATCATGCCTATGTCTCAAAATGTTTACAGACGTCGCCTGCACATTTTGTATCGATATATTGCGCCAAATTGCGATCCCAAGAACGGTACAATATTACTGCGCAATATTTGTGCTCGGGATGCCCCAATAAGTATTTTGCCTTCCTAGCGAACACGTTGGCTCTCGACGATGCAGAACTTTCATGTATGCCTACTGCGATTGCAAACGTTACGGGCTGGGAAAAGAAAAACAGGAGGAAGTGTTGATATGTAAAAAGCGACTTGGAAGGCGTTTCTCACACAGTCTAACGCACATTCTAAGAGACCGTGCAGCAGGACCAGAAGACTATCGGAATTTTTTAATGATGAACGAGGAATCTTTATGTTAATTTAGGAACCTCGTTATATCATATGTTTCATATCTATGCTGCCCATACACAAGTCGGATTTCAGTTTTCAAAATGCTAAACCTGAAAAGAGTCAGATAAATTGTTGTACATGATCGGTAGATATGTGTCAAAAAATGGTTCAAATGTCTCTAAGCACTATGGGACTTAACATCTGAGGTCATCAGTTCCCTAGACTTACAACTGCTTAAACCTAACTAACCTAAGGGCATCACACACATCCATGCCCGAGGCAGAATTTGAACCTGCTACCGTAGCAGCAGCGCGCTTTCGGACTGAAGAGCCTAGAACCGCTCGACCACAGCGGCCGGCTCGATAGTGTCGTTATGTATTTCTACAATAAATAATTCAGGCTTCTGAGATGTACAAATAACAGTTGCAGCGTTATTGTCCTGCACTTGAACACTTTTGTCGAATGTTCCTTTAGCCGATTACTGGATAAATATTAAATCTCTTCCCAAAATACTTCGCTGAATGCACTTGCACAGATGATTTGTTTTCATTCTGTCATATGGCGTCTCTGTATAGTTGTTTACACGTCCGTAAATCACGAAGTCTTGACAGGAACTGTAGAGCATTTTGCAATATCACGTAGGCACGGTACAACATATTGCGACCGAGCGGGGTAGCGCAGTGGTAGGCACACTGGACTCGCATTCGGGAGAAAGACGGTTCAAAGCCGTTCCGGCCATCCTGATTTAGGTTTTCCGTGATTTCCCTAAATCGTTTGAGACAAGTGCCGGGATGGTTCCTTTGGAAGGACACGGCCGATTTTCTTCCCCATCCCTCCTTAATCCGAGCTTGTGCTCCGACCCTAATGATCTCGTTGTCGACGGGAAGTCTTCCAACATACTGCGCAATATACAGGGTGATTCACGAAGATATGCAAATATTTTAATGTTATTCTACAAGTAAAACTGAAGAAAAAACTTCATATAAACATAGGTCCGCAAATGTGTAGTTACAGAGTTATGGCTAATAAATGATTTTGCTTGAATTTAGCAACTTTGCTAATATGAAGTCATCGCAAAACTACACGAGGTTAAATTAAAGCATTATTTCCGTTTATTTTGTTGTTATTGGTCTGCTGAATCTAAAAAAACATGTCCCAGACGTGTATCTGCAGTAGTTTTCCAGAACATCCAGAGAAACAAAGATTATTATTCAACTAAATTTGCTTACTTTCCATTAAGAATGTAGAAACATTCATCTCATTGTTGACAACCGTTAGTGAGTTGTTTCAGTCGTTTTCTAATCTTGAGAAGAGTTAGTTTTCTGTATTGTTCAGTGAAAGAACATAATAGCAGCAGTGTATTAAGTGAAACCACATAGTAACTGTTGAAGTTTGTAGATTATTTATGAAATACGGATGCCTTTCAAATTTACGACAGAGGAATACGCCGATATGGTGTTTATTCATGACAAATGTGATGGTACGAATGACCGTGTGAGGGTCCCTTTACGACCACGTCGGCGCTGAACTGTTACGGCAGTCAACCGCACTCTGGACATGGCACGTTTCGACCACTGTGGCAGTCCACAGAAAAACGGAGAGGGGTTGGTTTGGGAAACGTGTGGCAGACGGTACCTAATAGCGTTTTTTAAGGAAACAATACGGACAGAAATATGTGTGCCGGAAGAGCTGAGTGTTTCAAGTGGGAGTGAAAGGGACGTGCGGTGAGGCGTCCCCCGCAGCTGGCAGTAATTAGGCGGCTCGGCTCTGCGCTGCACGGCACGGCACTCTGTCCCGGACAGAAACAGCAGCCGGGACAGCGACAGCACGCAGCCGCCATTGTCCGCGCGTGTCCCGCGACGCACGCGACTGACCGACCGTGGCCAGCGCGGCAGCGGCCGCTCCACGTCACGTCACGTCACGCCAGGCGCTCATTTCCGTGCGCTCCACTCTATCACGGCGCCGCGCCAGTTTCCTCGTCCCTCCAAGATTTGCATTGAAATAGAAACGCCGTCATCTGTTCCCGACAGCCGGGCCGGCCCCGGTCTCTCTTGCGCTCCTTCTTTTCCGCCAGACTCGTCAGAATCACGCACACTCCACTGCCACGTGGCGTCCCGTTATTTCGTTTCAGTTCGTCGGCGTGTAATTGCGCTCTGTTTAATTAACCGAATCACGCACCTTCACACGTAGGGGAGTGTGGAGTGCTCGATTAGCTAGTGGACAGGCAGAATTCTGATGGCGGGAGAAATGTCCACCACTGGAATTTCACATGAACCAGAGAAAGAAACTGTCTGGTTCACTTATGTTTCGTTTGAATGAAACTTTTCAACCCGTAACCATGGTCATATTCAGATCCACGTAACCACTACTGCGAAAGCCGGCCGGGGTGGCCGAGCGGTTTAAGGCGCTTCAGTCTGGAACCGCGCGACCGCTACGGTCGCAGGTTCGAATCCTGCCTCGGGCATGGATGTGTGTGATGTCCTTAGGTTAGTTAGGTTTAAGTAATTCTAAGTTCTAGGGGACTGATGACCTCAGCAGTTAAGTCCCACAGTGCTCAGAGCCATTTGAACCATTTTTTGAACTACTGCGAAGGGCAGCTTGTCATCAATAGCCGTCTTACGTTGTTTGCATATGATGCTGTCCGCTATCTCTACTAAAGTCATCAAAACCAATTACAAAACGAATTAGGTAAGATATCTGTATGATGTGATAGTTGGCAATTAACCCTAAATAATGAAAAATTGAGGTCATCGGCATGAGCACTAAAAGGAATCCCTTTAAACTATCGAATCTGAAGACCATCAGTTCAACCAACACCTAGCATTTACGAGGGTGAGTCAAAGGAAAACCTTAATTTTTAAAAAATATTATTTATTGTGCAGAAGTGGTACAAAGCTGTTTCATTTTTCAACATACTCTCCCCCACGCTCAATGCAAGTCCTCCAGCGCTTACAAAGTGCATAAATTCGATTAGAAAAAGTTATTTTGGTAGTCCGCAGAACAACAACTGATGCGCCGCGTGCCGTACCTCTTGATCAGAACGAAACTTCTTTCCTCCCATTGCGTCTTTGAGTGCTCCAAACATATGGAAATCACTTGGGGCAAGGTCTGGTGAGTATGCTGGATGAGGAAGACACCCAAAATGCAGGTCTGTGTTTGTTGCAACTGTTCAAAAATGGTTCAAATAGCTCTGAGCACTATGGGACTTAACATCCGAGATCATCAGTCCCCTAGAACTTAGAACTACTTAAACATAACTAACCTAAGGACATCACAAACATCCATGTCCGAGGCAGGATTCGAACCTGCGACCATAGCGGTCGCGCGGTTACAGACCGAAGCGCCTAGAACCGCCCGGCCACACCGGCCGGCGTTGCATCTGTTGTGGGGCCTTGCATCGTCATGTTGCAAAAGGACACCTGCGACAGCAATCCACGTCGCTTCGATTTGATTGGAGGCCGCAGATGTCTTTTTAGGAGATCTGTATATGATGCACTGGTGACAGCTATCCCTCTAGGCATGTAATGCTCCAAAATGAATTCTTTTTCGGTGCAAAAGAGAGTCAGCATAACCTTCCGTGCTGATGGTTCTGTTCGAAACTTCTTTGGCTTTGGTGATGAGGAATGGCACCATTCCTTGTTCGCTCTCTTCGTTTCCGGTTGGTGAAAGTGAACCCAGGTTTCGTCCCCAGTAACGACGCTTGCAAGGAAGCCATCACCTTCTCGTTCAAAGCACCGAATAAGTTCTTCACAAACATCAACGCGTCATTCTCTCATTTCAGGAGTCAGCTGCCGTGGCACCCATCTTGCAGACACTTTGTGAGACTGGAGCACATCGTGCACAATGTGGTGTGCTGACCCAGGACTAATCTGTAAACACGCTGCAATGTCATTCAGTGTCACTCGGCGGTTTTCCTTCACTACGTCTTCAACTGCTGCAGTGTTCTGTGGAGTCGCAACTCGTTGTGCCTGACCTGGACGAGAAGCATCTTCCACTGAAGTCACACAATTTGCGAACTTCGTACTCCATACGTAGACTTGCTGCTGTGAAAAATATGCATCACCGTACTGAAACTTCATTCGTCGATGAATTTCAATAGGTTTCACACCTCCACTACGCAAAAATCAAATAACAGAACGCTGTTCTTCCCTGGTGCAAGTCGCAAGTGGGGTGGCCATCTCTGTACTGATACTGCGACGGTACGCGTGCATCTGCACTATACTGCCACCTACAGGCCATTTTGCACGCTGTTTCTAGCATGGTTCGGCGCGAAACTTCGATTTGTTATTACAAATTTAAGGTTTTCATTTGACTCACCCTCGTACAATTACGAACAACTAAAAGTGAAAAGAAAACATAGAAAATGTTGTGAGGAAGGCGAACCAAAAACTACGTTTTATTGGCAGAACACTTACGAAATGCTACAGATCTACTAAAGAGAAAGCCTACCCTACGCTTGTCCGTCCTATTTTAGAGTACTGCCGCGCGGTGTGGGATTCTTACAAGACAGGATTAGCGGAGTACATCAAGAAAGTTCGAAAAGGGTAGCACTTTTGCATTACCGAGAAATACGGGATTGTGTCACGGACATGACATAGAATTTGGGAAGAACATCATTAAAGCAAAGGCGTTCTCACTTCGGCGGAATCGTCTCACGAAATTTCAATCAACTACTTTCTCCTCCAAATGCCAAAAGGTTTTGGTGATGCTGACTACATAGGGAGAATCGATTATCAAAATAAGGGAGATCAGAGCACACACGGAAAGATAAAGGTGTTCGTTTTTTGGGTGCGCTGTTCGAGAGTGGAATAATAGAGAATTACTGTGGATGGTTAGATGAGTCCTCGCCGGCCAGTGTGGCCGAGCGGTTCTAGGCACTTCAGTCTGGAGCCGCGCGACCGCTACGGTCGCTGGTTCGAATTTTGCCTGTGGCATGGATATGTGTGATGTCCTTAGGTTAGTTAGGTTTAAGTAATGCGAAGTTCTAGGGGACTGATGACCTCAAAACGTTAAGTACCATAGTGCTCAGAGCCCTTTGAACCATTTTGATTTCGATTAGCCCTCTGCCAGGAACTTAAGTGAGGTTTGCAGAGTAGTCATGTAGGTTCAGATGTAGAGGTAGGACTAATATTTCTCTGAACATTGACAATCGTTCCTTAGCAGTGATAGTTACGTGGATCTGAAGACACCTGGTATTACGGGCCAAACCCTTTGTCCAAATAAAAAAAAGGGTTCAAATGGCTCTGAGCACTATGGGTCTTAACTTCTTTGGTCATCAGTCCCCTACTACTTAGAACTACTTAAATCTAACTAACCTAAGGACATGACACACATCCATGCTCGAGGCAGATAATAAAACAGTCCTTGATGTTGCGGAGAAGAACGATATATGGGAAGACTAAACCTTTTTTCAGATGATAGCCCAAACAATGAGGTTTCTAGGAACGACAATAGGACCTCCATTTTTGAAAGAAGAAATCGTGAAAGACATACGAAACTCACAAACCAATACAGCAAGAGGACCTGATTCAATTCCGGTGGAACTCATTGAACTTTTTGACGAAGAAGGTATCAAGTTCTTTCACAAATGTTTTAACACACAAGAAAATCTGAAGATCGTGGAAGCAATAGTATTATGTGCTATTTCCTGAAAATATTTCTGAAAGTCATCCATAAAAGGTTAAAAAGGGAGAAATTCATTGATGAGACACATGCATAACTAGTACAATCTTACGGAACATCAAATATATACTTCTGCATCTGATAATAGATGGGAATATCGAGGGTAAAAGAAGCAAAGGGTGAAGAAGAATATCTTGGTTAGCCAGCATAAAACTGTGGAATGCATTACAAAGATCACCTAATGTTAGACTACAACTTTGCTTCCGCCGTTTTTTCTCGAAGTTCTAAGCTTAGTAAAAACGTAGAAAAAATTTACTATTTAAAGTACTGGCCGTCGCCAGCCACTACTTTCTTCCATCTTTCGGGCGGCATAGAAATTCCACGCTGGAAGAACTCGGCGTCTTGAGAAGATCCATGTCTCGATTGAATTTTGACCAGAAATGCTGGTGAGCCAGTACGTATGTTACTGAAAGAAAGAGATGAAAGAGGGAACAATGTACGGATGATGTGGCGGGTGGGGTAGGACTTCCCATTTCAACGTTTCCAGGTATGTTTTTACGGGTTTTGCGACTTGGGGTTGAGCAATGTCACTCTGCAAGGTCACCTTCTTATGTTTATCGCTGCATCGTGGCCGTTTGTGTTTCGTTGCCCAGACCTGGCGGCTGATTTCGGTAACGATCTCCGGCGGTTGTCTCCGTCGGTTTCAGTTGGTTCGAAAACCTATCTTCCTGCGGCACGGCGTACTTCAATGTCAGAATTGCCGCTCTTGAAGCTTTGAAATAGCTGGTAACAGGTGCCTCAACATAGATCTTATCCTGCGTTTTGTGAGTCTCAGCAGCAGGTTTTTTCATGTTAAAGCAGAAAATAAAAGCTTCCCGCTGTGAGACGTGTATATTTCTATTGTCAAACCACAATTTATGAAAGATGTTTGTATTTTGTTAATAGGATTAAGCAGGAATAATTAATATTTGTCATTTTGGAAATAATTGTGATAGCAGGGAATGTCTGCACCACAGTATTGTTGGCGGGAGAGACTGCACATCGATATAATTTTAAAAAGGGCGGGAGAGACCGCGTATGGATACATTTTAAGAAAAGAGCAGGAAAGACCACGCATTGATACATTTTGTAATGGTGGCAAGGATTGTCTGCACCAGAAAGCATTGTTGGCGGGAGGGACCGCACTTCAGCGTTCGTAGAAAGTCGGTAGTAAGCGAGATGTGAAGCGAGTCGGTAACAGGTCTGAAGCGAGAGGTTGAGAGGAGCGTTGTGCCTGCCAGCCACCAGCTACGATTTACAAGAAATTATAAACGAATGTTCAGAGACATCAGCTAACTATTATCATAAGAGGAACTAATATTATTGATTTTTTTTTATTTTTTTTATTTTTTGAGAAACTCAAGACTACTGAAGGTATGTTTGTGCAATGCTAGTTGTAAGATTGTTGGAAAAAGTAAGTCCCATTTGAAAGTTTGTAAAATCATTTCAGTACCAACAGTAAATATTTGAAGAATCGTTTTCAGAATATAATTAATTTTTGCCATCAATATTGCATTTCTGATTACAATCCATCCCAAAGACCATCAACGTAAAACTTTGCAAAATTTTATTGTTGTCAAGAAAAATTTTAGCTATGAATTACGCAACTTCAGTCAAATTAATTAAAGAATAACGTCAGCTTTGCTATTAAAGAATAACGCCAGCTTTGGTAATAAATACAGCCACTAATTATGACAGCCCACCAGCAGCTAATAGAGTATAGTAAAACAGAGTAAGTATATTCATGTCGCAGTTCGATGTACCAGTCAGATGGCGAACCAGTAACAGTAAAAAAGGTAAGGAACAGTTTTCGGTTATTGCAGGTAACGACTGAGAGCCACGACGACGACACATTCAAAGTTTCGTCGAAATAATCAGCAAATCACTTTTAATAAGCAGCATTTACATTTGTATGCGACGATTGCACTCATTATTATTGAGAAAGAGAATTAATTTCAAAGCGAAGATTTCATTTGTTATTATTAAACAAGAGATAGAAATCCTAAGGGAAGGTTTCATAGGTTATTGTAGTAGGGAAGGTTGAGTAACAAAAGAGACGGGAAGGTTTCACCGCAAATGACGATAATTGGGGTTCGTAAGTTAACATCTTCGGTAGAGAATAAATTTATGGTGCAATCACAAACTGACTAATATTTAGATTGCTTTATGTTTACAAATGTCTGTGCTTATTGTATGACACTTATAACGTTCCATCTGCGCCACCTCTTGGTGCTGCTAACATCTATTGCAAATGAAGCGCAGTTGTAGACCTAATATGCATTGCCGTTCATAGAATAAAGCTGCATCGTGTGATCGCCAACATACACTATTGGATAAGCGTAAGAAAAACCTAAAAGGGCACTACTTGAGGAGGTAATCGAGGAGAGAAGAGATAAGTATTAGAAAGGAAAAGGACCGCAACAAACTAGTCTAAAGGTTGATAAGAAGTTGTGATTTCACAGGAGAAGCAGAAAATATGTTACTGGCATTAAACCAATGAAAACAGTAAGAGCTGCACAATACCTAGTAGTAACCGTGCGGAGTGATCTAAAGTGCGCTGGCAACACAAAAGTAAGCCGCGCGGGATTAGCCGAGCGGTCTGGCTCAAATGGTTCAAATGGCTCTGAGCATTATGGGACTTAACTTCTGAGGTCATCAGTCCCCTAGAACTTAGAAACCTAACTAACCTAAGGACATCACACACATCCATACCCGAGGCAGGATTCGAACCTGCGACAGTAGCGGTCGCGCGGTTCCAGACTGAAGCCCCTAGAACCGCTCGGCCACACCGGCCGGCGCGAGCGGTCTAAGGCGCTGCAGTCATGAACGGTGCGGCTGGTCCCGGCGGAGGTTCGAGTCCTTCCTCGGGCATGCGTGTGTGTGTTTGTTCTTAGGATCATTTAGGATAGGTAGCGTGTAAGCTTAGGGACTGATGACCTTAGCAGTTAAGTCCCATAAGATTTCACACATCAAACACAAAAGTAACTGCAGGAAAAACGGATGCCAGGCAGAGAATCATTGGAAGCATGTTAAGGAAACGAGGTTCATTCACGAAAGACATGGCTTAGATATATGTGTTGGCTCGATTGTTGAAGCTGCTAATCGGATTAGCTATCTTCCCATGTAGACTGAATAGAGAAGCTCTAACGAACAGCGGTACATTTTGTAACTGGATCGTTTAATAAGCACGAGACAGTTATGGGATGTTGAACGAACTTCAGTGCCATCACGGAGAAGTTTCCGGTTGGAATACGACCCAGTACATCGTCCCACGACGAAAAATGACGACAAGGAAAAAAGTTAAGCTGAGCTCATTCGGAGGCT